>NW_026126693.1:0-2597500 GCF_943737965.1 Phodopus roborovskii | reverse complement strand
AAGCTCTTTTGGAATCATCCATGTCAGGTTGCCAGCCATCGCCCCAGATTTCACAAGCAGAACGGAGACTATGCTTAGACTGACAAGAAGGCGGGAGACAGAAAAACAGTTCCTTTTCATATCTAACTGTCAACAGCTAAATCTAAGCATGGGGAGTGACCATGTGGGCCAGAGAGTGTGATGTATGCAGATTCCTCCCTTATAGTGGAGCTGGAAGAGAGAAATCCAGCAATTACCTGGACAGGAAGGCCTCTGAATGTGCTAGGACACTTGAAAATGCAGTGTGGACTAGAGAGAGCGCTCCCTGGGGAAAGGAGCTTTGTGTCAAGCTTGGGAAGCTGAGCTTGACCCCACACCTCAAGTCATCCTCTGACCTCTACATTTGCAGTGACATACACATAAACAGATGTAATAAATGTTGAAAAAAAAAAAATCAGGGCCACAGGATTCCTTTGGAGGCTCTAGAAGGTTTATGAGGTATGAAAGGGAGAAAACACACACTATGGGTTTCAAAGGCTGTATGTAATAGGGCTCTAAAGTGTGGTGTGTGTGTGTGTGTGTGTGTGTGTGTGTGTGGTGTGCGTGTGTGTATCTGTGTGGTGTGTGTGTGTATCTGTGTGGTGTGTGTGTGTGTCTGTGTGGTGTGTGTGTCTATAGTGTGTGTGTCTGTGTGTGTGTGTGGTGTGTGTGTGTATGTCTGTGTGTGGTGTGTATATATGTGTGTGTGTGGTGTGGTGTGGTGTGTGTGTGTGTCTGTGTGTATATGTGTCTGTGTGTGGTGTGTGTAGTGTGTGTGTATGTGTCTGTGTATGTATGTGTGTGTGTGGTGTGTGTGTGTGTTTGGTGTGTGGTGTGGTGTGTGTGTGTGTGGTCTGTGTGTATGTGTGTCTGTGTCTGTGTGTGGTGTGTGTAGTGTGTGTGTCTGTGGTGTGTGTGTATGTGTGTGTGTGGTGTGTGTGTCTGTGGTGTGTATATGTGTGTGTGTGTGGTGTGTGTGTGTGTGTCTGTGTGTGTGTCTGTGTCTGTGTGTGGTGTGTGTAGTGTGTGTGTCTGTGGTGTGTGTGTATGTGTCTGTGTGTGTATGTGTGTGGTGTGTGTGTGTGTTTGGTGTGTGGTGTGGTATGTGTGTGTGGGGTGTGTATGGTGGGGTACTATGGTGCTTAGGGGTGAACTCAAGGCCTCCCACATGCTCTAAAAGTGATCTCCTATAATATTAGAACCTCAGACTTTTCCTCCTAACTTTTCACTTTGAGACAGTGTTTCCCCGAAATGCTCATGCTTATGCTTGCTTTATAGCCCTACTGGGCCTGGGACTTGTGATTTCCCTGTCTCAGCCTCCAGAGCAGCTGGGATTATAGGCCAGTACCACCAGACCCCTACTCTTGTTACCTTTTCCCTTCTATCAACAGCATGGGGTCTCCTAGACCTCCTTCTTGGCCTTGGCTGTGGTTTCCACTTCCAGCCTGCAATTTCCCCACCATGTAAGAAACACTGGCACTGGGGACTTCGTGAAGCCCAGTCTGCATCTCCCAGTATTTAGGAGTGTTTCCACTGAGCTAGCCGCCTTTGGATTTGTGTGGTCAGCTCAGCTCTATGTAGAGGCAAGCACCCTCAAGCATGCTTTTAGGGTGGATGCTGGACAGGAGACTAGGCTTTTATAAGATACCTGTGGGGATTCTTCTCAAATGGACTTGAGAAAGATGTCTCCTGGCTCGCTGACCTTTCAAAGTGCATGGAATTAGGACTTGTTGAAGGATGGACTTTTTTTTTTTTTTAACAGTTTCTAAGGATTCAGGCATTATGCTGGCCAGCCCCTGTCACCTGGCAGAATGAATGCACGCAGGCAGTGCCCTGGTCAGCCCAGGGTTCCATGAGTGTGTGGTCTGCACGCAGGTGCAAAGGACCCCTTTAAAAGACCACTTACTCTTTTGTCCAGCTGTCTTCCCTGCAGTTCCCCTGGGGCAGGAAGGACTTTCTTGTCTCCCTCTTCTCCTCTGTTCTTTGTGTCTCTTTACCTCTTTTCTCTTCCTCCCTCTCCCTCCCCTTTCTAGAAAAACAGCTCTGTCTGCTTGGCATTGGTCACCCTTGCCTGCCATGGAATCCACCAAGGTCCCCGTCAAGCTTTTACATAACACAGTGTATGTAGTCTAACAAGTGGGACTTGCAGATGGTGCTGACATGTCAGTATAATCAGCCATTGCCTCAAGGCTGCCGTGCGATGCCCTTTCAGCTGCTTCACCATTTTCTCTTACTCAGCACGAGGTGTTCCTGAGTGATTTGTGGAGGCGCCCATGGAAAAGACGCACTCAGCCGTGGGTGCCACAAGATGAAATGCGATTTCAGAATTTTATTACCGAGGCAAACCACCCTTTGCCCTATCGAAAAGGCAGGCGAACTGTGCAAGGTCAATGGAGTCCTCATGGCTCCCCTGAGCAGCATCTTGGGGTAGGAGGGGGAAGCCATAGTGGCTGGCCTTTTCCCTTTCATCTGGGGCAGACGAGCACAGTGAACCCCCCACCACACCTGGTGACAGTTCTGCGGGTTCCTCACCTGGCTGATTGCTACACAGCCATGAATAGTAAATGTATTAGATCAACTCTTGAAATTCAGAATTCAGATCAGGTTTGGGAGGAGGCTCACCCAGACTCAGCAAGGCCTTCCTACAGAGAAAGTACGAGTTATTAGTAGGACTATTACAAAGGAAACACTTAACAGACCAAAGAGGCCAAGTGCTCTTCCAGAATGCCTAATGCTCTGGAAGTGCTTATTAAATTCTATGAATAATTAATAAGCCTATTTTAATTTTTTCTTGAGAGCAGATTCTCATGGGCCTTTTTCCAGCTGCCACTCTCTTAGAAACAGCCTTTACAAGTGTCCTTATTGTTCAGCTGTCAGCTCACTGAGGGCAGCCCTACGCTCACCTCAGTGCCTACCAAGTGCCATGCACATAGTAGGTGCTCAGTAAATCTTGAGTTAGTTGAGGAGTGATTAATTAACTGTCTATCAATGACATTAATTCCAGGACCTGTCTTCCACACAATACTTGGCAAAGGCATATTCCTGGGGTTTATTTTTGGTTAGGGAGCAAAAGGAATCACTCCCTCCCTCCTTCCCTCCCTTCCTTTCTTCTTCTTTTAATCCAAGGATGCTTGCATGGACCTGGGCTCCGGCTGGGGGCTGGGTGGTTTGGTTTGCAAATCAAGTGTGTGTTCATTTTTGCTTGCTGGGCCTTGACTGTTAATGAAGGACACCTGCATTTCAAAGCAGGGAGCTAATTTGTATAATTTATTCTTGTATACTTCCCCTCCCCTAACCTCTTCAGGTTTAATTTGAATAGCAGCTACCCGAGCTGCTGCCTGCACGCTTTGGGTGTTCATCTTTCTATTCTCAGTGGGTGGAGGGTGTGTCTTCATTCCTGCCAGCGGCTGAGAGGCATGTCAAGGGACCAGGCATTCACACTTTCCACTCAGTTTATAATCAACAAATTCTTACCCCGAGGACTGCACTTGAAGTGCCTAGCTCCTGAGTTTCTCTTTCAAGGACTTGACTGTAAAAGCAACTTCTTCAAAGCCCTTATCATTTCCAACTCCCTGTGCAGCTGCTGCACAGCTTGTGTTCAGCCATGACCTGTGCGGTGGTGGTGGCACTTGTCTGTTTTTGCCTGTGATCTGGCTGAGGTGTCACCTGGCCACCAGCCTTATGGTAATTATGGCTGGCTTATTTGCAGTATGTTTATTCCCTTCCTCAGCTTACTTGAACTCACACTGATTTTGGTTAATCAATGATCTGACAGATGGCTTTCGCTATTTCTTTTTTTTTTTCTCTTTCTTTCTTTCTTTATTATTATTATTATTATTATTATTATTATTATTATTATTTTGTTCTTTTCCCTTTTCACTTGTACCTGAATTTATCTGTCTGTCACAGATCAACCTAAGAACTTGGAGCTCTGGCTCTGTGTGTCTCTTCACTGAGATCTGCTTTTCTTTGACAAGTCCCCAAGTCCAGATAAGGGTTCCATTTCAAAGGTGCTCTCAATCCCTAGTTCTATAAGTAGCCGAAGGCATGTGCGGAATGGCTTAAAACCCAGCACCCACAGTTCTCTAGTCTCCTCATCCTAGGCCAGCTTAAGCCCCAAGGGACCCTGAGAGGGTAAGTTTACCTCCTTTGGTCCCTGATAACTCACTGCAATGATCACTGCAATGGTAAGGAGTTTAGGATCTGGTAAGGCAGACAAAACACACAGGCTTAAGTTAATACTTGACAAGAAAACTGTCATTTTCCTGTGATTAGGCTATTGCTAGACAAAGTAGATTATATTTTTGATTTTATCTCTTGGTCAATGCAAGTATTTTCTTGTGTTGTTACTCATTGTTGCTATCCTGCTCTCAGGAACATTTTATTAAAATGCATTCAGGTTTATCTTGAACAACAACAAGAACAAATCAGTTTCCTGATGCAGACTGTTTCATACTGATGCTGGAGGAGCTGTCTGTTGGCTATGGACACTGTGTGTATTGAGATCATCCACACAGTCACGGCTGTAGCCATGTCTTTGGTCTGCTCTTGAGGAGGATCAGAGTTAACACAATAGGCCAGGGGCCACTCTGCTCAGAAACACCTGCTCAGGAGGGTGGTGTATGCTGTACATGGCTGTAAATAATTGGCTATGCTAATAATATGAGCCTTGTGTGAATGCTGACGGTGTCTCACTGCCCTTAAACAGCTGATACAAATGACTTGATTATATTCAACATCTGCCTTCCTTCCAGGCGTCTAGAATTTTGGAATGTCCTAGGCGTGACTAGCTCCAGTGAAAATCATATGCACTGAGTTGCTAATGGATTCCCTGGGGCTACTGATACATTTTTGTTGCTTGGGGCAAGGTACAATCTGGGTGACTCTTTATGGGACAGCAACTGTGAGCATAAGAAGTCTATATGTTGATGCCTCCAGAAACTGCCTGAATTTTCTCTGTGACCCACATGACTCAGCCATGAGTCTCCGTAGCTATGGTCTAGGCCCCAGAAGCTCACCTAGCAAGTCTCTGGATGAAGGAGCCACCCTGGGAACCTCTGAGCCCTGTCATTAGCTGTTACAAAATTCCAGAAAACCATTTAATGGCATTGCCATCCAAGATGTAGACTTGACCCCTGGTCTTCTTCACTCCTCATGTACCATTGCTCATTGCTCAGCCTCAATTCTCCTGAAGAGCTAGGCTACGCTTAGTTTATGTCTGTTCTTCATGGCTCTAATGGGCATCCCTTCACTCTAACTTTTTCTTTTGTTTCATCATCACTAAACTAATTTTACAAAGTCCACATACATTCAAATCAAGATCTGTAATATTACAATACTTTATAAAATTGATACAGAGACCCTCAAGAGTATGACCATATAGTTAAAAGCTTCTCTATACTGCTTAATTTGAGACTTTAACTGAGCCAACTATGTTTGGATGATATTAAGAATGAAATAATGCTGACAGGGTCAGGAGTTTTTGTCTTGTTCCAAAACTGTGTGTTTATGTTTTCCTCAAGTAGACAAGGTATCCTGTGTCAGTATGAAGCAGGGCTGTTTTACCTTCTCATTGTAAATGAGCAGCTGGTGTGCGGGTGTTCAAAGTGTGGGCCAGTGATTTGAAAAGGAACAAGAAGCTGAGAGCAATGGAGCAGGAAAGAGCAACTTTATAAGATTCACTTGGTAGGGTATTAAGAATGGTAGTAACTTTCAACTAAATTCCTCACTAGACAATTGTCAAGTCTTGGCATGGAGTGAAACACACCTTTCAAATGAGGTATATTTTTAGAAGTGATAGAATTTCACAGGTTACTTTGGACTTGTTGAATCAGTTGATGCTTTAGGATATGTAAAATCACTCTATTCTCGGAGTTCCAATTCTTCAGAGAGATTAGTGTTGGTGTCATTTACCAAGCCTATACTTATTACTGCTATCAGTATTTAGAAATGGGTTATTAGGTCCAAGCTTTGTGGGTGGGAACATGGAATAAAGTATTTCCCTGGGCACAGAGCTGGCCCTACAGAAGCTTCCAGGTGCTTTCTACACTCTCCATGAGGCTCTGCTAGCTCCTCCTGGAGGGACCTCCGAGGGCACTGGTGTCTGTGAGGGCCTTTGAATGTGGGGATTTTAGCGGAGTGCTTCAGGGCACTGGTCTGCCCTACCAACAAGGAGGTGTTAGTAGTTGTTTATGCAGCATTTAGAAAGCATTATTTGAAAGGGAAAGATACATTTTAGAAGTTCTTCTGGGTAGGAATGGGCTGCTGGTGAGAGGGGATCACTTCTTACAGATGCCAGATGCGAAGGGGTCACTGAGGCATGTGGTTTACTCCTGTTGACAACCCCATGTTCTGTGTGGCTCTTCACTGATGTCTGTCTTTCTGTCTGTCTGATGCCCCCTGACAAATGTTTCTATTTTGTTTCTCAGGGATAGAGCCCATGGCTGTGTGTTACAGTGAGCCACGCCCCTAGGCTCTGAAAACACTTTTAAAGACAGTTCGGGTTGTGAAGCTTTTCATAGGAGGACCACGAAGCTGTGTCAGCTGCACTGTCCACTGTCAGTGATGCTGGCAACAGGCTTCTGGGAAGTAACAACTTTAAATATTCTTGAAAAAGCAAACTGTGATTTAAAATTTAAAATGTACTTTAAAGCCTTCTTCCACCCAGGCGTGCATTCTCTCTCTCTCTCTCTCTCTCTCTCTCTCTCTCTCTCTCTCTCTCTCTCTCTCTCTCTCTGTTTGCAGATCAGGATGTAGCTCTCAGTTACTGCTCTGATGCCATGAGTGCTACCATGCTCTGTCTTGCTATGCCCCAAACCCTACCTACAATGATGATCATGGACTAACCTTCTGAAATTGTAAGCAAGTCCCCAATTAAATGCTTCATTTTATTAAAAAAAAATGAAAAAACCATTCTTAAAAGCATATGCAAACAGCACAGGAATGAATTTTTTGAACCATCTCTAAATGCCAGGAAAATGTAGCTGTTGAATGAGCTGAAGTTAGCATTTTAAATTTCACACCCCGAAGATTGGCTCTGGCTCATCCCTTGGCCCAATTTAGTAATCCTATAGGATTGTCTAAAGCATGTGTGATTTCAGAGAAAAACTGGTAAATTACTGCAGACTCAAATGAACAGAGCACTATCAGTCTAATTGTGGTGCTGGCTCTCCCTGCACACTCAGAGATGCCCTGTAAGCTCACACATTTGCTCCTTTAAACACTCCCTACTTTCACAAGCTAAAGAAGGAGTCTGCACACATACATCTGGGGCTTAAGTTGACATGTGTGCTTATCCATCTACTGACAGTAAATACCTATGCTGGTAGCCATAGAGGATGGATGCAGTTTTATATTAAAAAAAGAAAGGAAGCCTGCATATCTGTAACACAGGGAAAGCAGAACATGGGTGAATGGAAATGCGGACGCACCGTGCTCTGGGACTTGCCCCGTGCCTCGCTTCAGCAGCAGCCTCACTCTTCGTCCTCCGGATTTGATGAGTTCTATTGCTCTGGCGTGTGTCATGTCCCTTGTGCTCTCCCCATTGATTTCGATGATTTGATCTCCTACCTGTCAAGTAAAGCAAAAGAAATCAGGCACACGTGGTGTGCATTTCCAGCTGGTCAAACATCACCCACTTCTAAAGAGCACTTGTGCTGCTTGTTGGCCTCCTAGAAAAGGGTCATCCATGCTGTACCCTGAGTGTGACTAACCTCATCAGAGGCAGCATCACCCACAATTAGGATGGCAAGGGCCTCAGTTAAAATACTGGGAATTAAAAAAAATGGAAAATAGGTTTGATATTATACTTCAAAATATCCTGGCAGCTTTTTTTTTGAATTGAGAAGTAAATATTCTAAGGCTTTTTCGTTGAATACATCACCAGGCTTTGGCTTTGCACAGTTTCTGTTTAGCGGGTTGGAAGGAATGATTAGTTTTTGTGCTGCTCTGAGAATATTTGCTATGCATCATTTAAATTTCTCTGGGTGCTTTTGCAATACTGCCTTCATGGTAAACAGCAGTTAGCTGATACTCCAGCTTGATGATGAGTTACCTATCATTGTCCCTTGAATTAAAAATGAGGCCCTCTGTTCTCTCCACATGACTAAAGCTCTCATGAAATCTTTGCCATGCTCATACCTGAAGCTGTTTGGTTAAGCACCATTCCCTCTGGAATTATCAAAAATGCCTGTGCTCCTTAAGAAATTCCCATTTAGCTTTTTGTGAATAGACATTAGAAAACAAAGAGCTTCAGCTACGTACATAACCCTAACGCCCAGAGGACTGCTATTGTCATGGGCCTTTGAACTAAAATATATATAATTTCAGGGCAAGTTACTTAAGACAAATTAGCCAGGGAAAACATAATAATGAGTTCCTTTGCAAAATTTCATTGTAGATGGTTTTAATCAAGAACTACAATCAAGTAGATCAGGCAGACAGAGGAGCAGGTAGTTGCTATCACCATGGCAACAGGGCACTGCAGTAAGAACCCCAACACACTTAACAAGGAGGTGACATCTCTGTTTAAAGAGATTCTTTCAGAGGTCCAGACCCTTTTCAATATAATTACAAATAAGGATTTCCCTTCATGTGTTTGGTGGCCTCTGGAGGCCTGGTGTTGGGGCAGCAGAAAAGGATGGCATCATTTCTGTGGCATTCATATTACACAGAATAACTCCGAAGGCAGGACTAAATGAGAGGTTAATGTCATCATATGCAAAACCCCAATATGTAAGGTGTTCTGTTTGAGTTTAGGGTACCTCAGGTTTGTTTATAAGGCATCAATTGGGCACTCTCTTTAAATATGGAGTAAATTGATGGGAACAAGCTGATGGACGGTTTCTCTGAGTGGAGTGGAAAGATGGGAGGTTGAAATGGTGAATTAAGGGCTGTCTCATTATCCATTAGATTAGATATTGTTTGCTGAATTTCCATAGTCATTCCAACAGTTTTATGTTTAACTATTTTAATGTACTCTCTAAATAAATGTGGGATCTGACTTCCTTCATTTTCATCCACTGCAAAGAAAGATGGACTTGTTGGCAGGAGAAGGTCTCTCGCTACTTTCTGATCTCATCTAACTTTACTCCAATTTCTAGTGTATGCCCCTAAAGCATCATCTTCCTGTTCTATGGCATGGAAATTAATATGAAACCCACAGTTGCTCAGGATGAAGAAACTGATGTGTTCTCTTCTGTAATCTTTTCACTGTAGAACTGTCTTTAACAGAGATATGTGACTAAAATGAAACTTCAAAGACTGCTGTACATTCTTAGAGAATTTTTAAAATACTGTGTTCCAAAATTCAAGGAGAGGGAGAAAGGGGCAAGGAAGAAGAGAAAGGGAAAAGGCAGGGAAGAAGGGAAAGAGGGTCAGGGAGATAGAGGGATGGATGGAGAGATGGAGGGATGAGGGGTGGGGGAAGAGGGAAAGAGAGAAGAGACAGAGAGGAGGAGGGATGTAGGGAAGGAGGGATGGAGGTGAGGAAGGAAGGGAAGAGGGGTAGAGGGAAAGATAGAGGGGAGGAGGGATGGAGAGGGAAATGGAAAGAAAAAAGCTTAAAATTTTAACCCATGTGTGGCCTGAGACCTTGTGTAGTTTGAGAAAATATGAAATTTAAAAAATTAGCCAAGGGATTTAGAAATATTATCTGTGGTCCCCTTGGGGCAATAACAATCATTAAGCAAAGCTGTGTCTTGGGGTAAGGCAGGTTGAGATGCTTGTCTCCCTTTTGCATAACCTATTCCATTCCACATCCCCATCTACCTCAGGTCCTATACCACGGTGGACTTTTCTTTAACAAAATTGTCACCAGATCCTCACACTTGCTTGAGGCTGTATAGATAAATTCTTTTTTTTTTCTCTACTTACTAGAAGGCCAAGGCAGATAAAGGTTAATCTCAGAACTTAAGTGATTAGTAATTCAGATGTTAAACTTTCAACTTTAAATTCTGTACTGACACACATTGGTTTTGAGATAGTGCCTCTCTCACTGTGTTATTTGGGCTGGTTCTCAACTCTTCATCCTCCAGTCTCAATGTTCAGAGTGCTGAGATTCTAGGTATACATAACCATACCCAGCCCTGGATACAGTCACACTCCTAAGTAACACAGAAAGTATGTGACTCAATAAATAGTCTTTATAAGAAATACATTAAGTACAAGCTCCATTTCAACCTCTTTATGGCCATCTGCATGCTCAATAAGTTTATTTAATTACTTGTTTGCTTGTTTGTTTAGTTTTTTAAGGCAATGTTTCACTATGTAGCCTTGGCTGGTGTGGAACTCTGTATGTAGACCAGACTGGCTTCAAATTCATAGACATCTGCCTACCTCTGCCTCTGAGAATGGTGGGATTAAAGGCGTGTGTCACCATACCTAGCTAGTAGCAGATTGCTATCAATCAATGGCTCTTATCTGCTACAAAACAAGATCCTAGTTTCATGACTGTCATGAGTGAAATGAAACCAGAGTATATAGTTCAGTGTGAGAAGCTTGGCTTCTTTAGAATAGTACATCCATGGATAAAAGATAACCTTTTCAAGTCCTTATTTCAGGGAGGTTTAGTATGGGCCACATTTGTGGCTAATATTCTCAGGTCCCATATCAATGTCACATGCATCACTTACAGGCTGTTTTTCCCACTGATTGTGTCTTTGTTCCTGCAACATTTCCTTGGCAGGTAGGTCCTCAGGGTTGAGGCAAGGCATGCTTGGTTTGCTGTCAGTTAACAGCCAATATTTTCACTCTCATGAAATAAAGACATAAGCTTTGTGTACCTCAGCATACACCTCAAATTTTCTGGAAATATTGCCTTAAGCAATTCTTTCCAAATTGTAACAATTTCTATAGTATTGCAGAACATCAGATGAGATTTTCATAAAGGTGAATTGAACGAACTCTTAGAGGTAAGTTAGAATTGAATCCTGAAGGAAGAAGAGGAGGAAGAGTCATAATTCTATTATTCTTCTTCTCCTCCTCCTCTTCTATTCCAAAGTGCTGGAAGCAGAGTCCACGCCTAGTGCCTATCAGTCCACTGACCTCTGAACTACCTCTCCAGCCCTGTTAGTAGCCATTTACAGTGAACATACTTCCAAGGGTCCCACCAAGTGTTTTGTTAACCACCTCATTCCTCTCACTAGACAGTGATTGAAAGGGATAGGACATAGCTACCTGTCACATAGCTTGGTTCTTGTTACACACTGGGATAGGAGCCTATCAAGTCAGCAGGTTCTTCCATGGAGAAAACTTGGAACCCAATTGGAAATGGAAAAACATGTTTGAGAGTGTTCAAGCTGTGAATTTTATTTGTCTCAATTAATTTATATGTTGAAAATTGAGTTTCTTTTTGTCTTTATATTATGTTCTAGACACAGTAACCATTTAAAAGAGAAATTTTGGAATATATCTCAAGAAAATCTGTCCTAATAGAAACATGAAATGACCTTGATCAAGGTGAACACCTGAGTGCACACAACCCTAGGAGGACATGGGGGTGAGGACCACAGTGGCTTTAAGAAGTTACAGGCCACGGTATGTTTCTGAGGGCCACCATGAGCAGTGTAGCATCTTCTGCACTTTTATGATTTGATGTTTACCCCTTAAAAAGATGTAGTCACAGTTCAAGAAAACTTCAGTCTTTGATTCAGTGTGCTGATCTACAGTGGAGTGTTGCTGGGCTGGACGTTTTAATTAGCAAGCTGCCCTTGGCAGCGACTCAGGGAGTACTCTCTGCTCCAAAGCCTTCATTTCTCATTCAATTCTTTAAGCCTCTAAATTTAAACATGGAAAAATTGTGAAATTACAGATAATTCAGTATCCCAGCCATAGAAGCAGTCAGCCTTTAAGTGACAACTCGGTCTTTGCCATCAAAGCTTTCATTTTCCCTGGCAGATACTCCGGACCCCAATCGTGTATGCAGTTTTATTAGACTGTTTACAACTCTTACTTGCAGTTAATGCCTTGCTTCTGAAGAGCTCTCTCTGGCTTTATGCATGCCCTTGGGTCATCTCTTCCTGGCGCTCTGAGGATTCAAGAGTGCTTCTCTTATCTGTCCTTGTTTAGATGCTGCTTATGCCATCTGCCTGGGCGCTCTTCCCCTTCATTTCAAACAGGTTCATCTTGCTCATCCCTTAAGATCATCCTCAGCTACCAGATCATCCAAGAAGGGCTTGTGGGATCCCAGCAGCCTTGGGATGCCCCTTTCCTGTGCATTTCTTTAGAAGAATTGCCTTTTCCTGTCTAATATTGTAAGCTTCCCAACAGCATGAGTCCAGCCACAGGGGAATGTCTCTAAGTATTGTTTACCAGAAAGAAGGCTGCATGGATGACTGAAGGAAGGGATTTTTGCAGATATTTAATTTAATTCTGTGCTCAAACTGAATTTAGTTGAGGTTTACAATGCGAATTTTACCTTGGTTTCATAGTGTATGTCACCTATAGTAGTATATGGACCCAGATTGAGTAACACATCGCATATATACATAACACCTTATAACCTAAAAAGCATATCTATAAATACAATCTATTGCTAATTGTGGCAATAATTTTCTTCTTCTTCTTCATCATGGTAGAAGAAGGAAAAGGAATACAGTAGTAAATGTTGCACAATGAACCTAGGAGGGAGGCAGCTGACTGACAGAGTGTTAAAGTAGGGAATAGGGCAAATATTGTTTCTGTAGAAATATCTCTGAGAGGCAAAAGATTCTTCTTGGGTGGTTAAGTACTGCCTCTCAGGCATTCTTATAGGCCAGGGATGCTATTTTGATTTTATGATTCTAGATGAAATCTTAAGGAAGAGAATCTCATTGGGTACTTGGCAGGTAATTTAAACCCTGAGTTAATACAGAGAAATCACGAGTGTGGCAGCAGACATGAATGTGAAGACAGAGAGTTTAAAGGCAAGCTTGTTGAAGCAGAAACAGCTTCTACAAAGGAGAAAAACACAAGCAGCCCCATTCCATTTTCAGATGCTCTTTAACTCTTCAGGCAAACAGAGGCTGGGTAATGTTTCAAAATCATTTGCCTGAGCAGGAATGGAAGGCTCTCATTGGCAGCCCAGCTAAGTTTCTACTGTTGCCCAGAAATCACTTACGTTAGGTCATAAAGTCTGTCTGCCTAGTTGACTGAAAAATAAACAAAAAGAAAATCACAGAGGGAACTTTAACTTCAGACTGTGTGCAGGCTGTCATTTCTTGTCCCTGTATGCAATTGAAAGCAAAAGAGAGTATTATTCTGCATTCTTGCCTAATCAGATATACTTATTTCCCAGAGGATTCACCAACTGGACTTCGAGCAGTGGCTACTCTTTTGGTACATAATAACAATTCCTGTTTTGCTGAAACTAACCATCTTTCATATTGTATTTACATGTGGGCTCTCTTTGGGTGCGCCTATTCTAGACCTGACATGGTAGCCCATGTAGGTCAGAGTGTGAATGGTATATCAAGATGGGTAGCCATGCATAGAGGTCGGCTACAACTTTGAGAATAATTTAATGAAGGCATTATTTTACACTTTGAATAGGTAGAAAATGAAATGGGTTGTGGAGTCACTATTGTGTAAGCAGAGAGGCGTTGTTGCCACCTCTAGCCTGAAAAGCCTGAGGAAATAAAGAGAAGTTACTGGGATCAAGAAAGAGAACCATGAAACAGCGGCTGCCTGTTTGGAATTGGAGCTGCAGAGAGAAGTTCTGCTAGGCCCAGAGCACAGTTGCAGGGAGCAGCAACACACACACACACACACACACACACACACACACACACAGCCATTTGTTGGTGTAGAAAAAATACAGTCATGTTACTTCCCACCCCCTAGACTTCTACTTCTGAATTCCTGGAAGCTGTGAATATATTACTTTACATGGAAAGGACATTGAAGATTATCTATATCTATATCTATATCTATATCATCTATATCTATATCTATATCTATATCTATATCTATATCTATATCTATATCTATATCTATACCTATACCTATACTTATATCTATACCTATATCTATATCTATATCTATATATCTATCTATATCTATCTATACCTATACCTGTATCTATAATCTATATCTATCTATCTATCTATCTATCTATCTATCTATCTATCTATCTATTCTATCTATATCATCTATCTACCATTTGTCTGTTTGTCTGTCTATTGGTAGGGATGAAATATGAGGCCCTGTGTTCTACTACTGAGTGACAGCCTAGACCTCATTTTTTTTCTGTATCAGGCACTGAACTCAGTTCTTTACACTTGCAAGAAAAGAGCTCTACCACTGAGGTAGCTGAGATTTACCTCTAGCCCAACGTTAAGGTTTGAGAGATGGGTTATCATGGAATATCTGTCTAGGTCCAATGAAGTCCTGAGAGTCAAAATCTAAGAGAGATAAAAGAATAGAAGCAGAGGTCATGGAGAAGAGAATATGCTAAACTGATAGATCTGAGGATGCAGGAATGGGCTAGAAGCCAAGGCAAGCAGATGTCTGTGGATACTGGAAGCCTGTTAAAGAAGCCCATGCTGCCAACTTGATGCCTCCCTTTTAACCCAGTGAAACGGATTGGAGGCCAGGAGTATCTGGGTAACCCAGACACAGCCGTCACCCCAAGGGTACCGCATGGGGCAGGGCTGGGAAGGAGCAGGCTTGGATGAGATGGTGGTATAAAGGACGGACTCACATTGGGGTGCAGTTGATACAGGGTGGGGGTAGAGCCACAAATGGTGAATGACTATGACAAGTGGCATGGCAGATGTGGGGATTAAGAAATAATTCAAGAGCAAGACATCAAAGATGGATAGTGTTTACTTTTCCCAACTTGCATTGGAGAGGTGGTTTTTTGGGAAATTTACTGTGTTGTAATATTTCATTTTAACCATGGACGTCCCTTAAAGCCCCTTTGTAGTGTCAACGGTGTTTGGCTAAGACCTCAGAGCTACCCTTGAGTCTAGCCATTTGCCATTTCCTCAGTGAGAGTGGGAACAGCCCCTTTGTGGTGATTTTTGTTTATGATTTTTTTTTTAAGCCACCAGAGATCAAAATAGCAAAGCAGCCATACTAGTTAGCCATAGAAGCCAGACACACACCTTTAATCCCAGGTAGACACATCTCTGTTAGACCAAGGCTACACTGACTACACAAAATTGATCCAGTCCTGAAAGAAACAGCTCACACAAAGGTGATCTCAGCACCTGGGATCACATGCCTTTAATCCTGGCAATAGGGAGGTGGAGGCAGGAGGATATGGCCGGGTGGAGAAAAAATATAAAGAGATAGGAATTCAGAGCCTTTTGCCTCAGGATTTGTGGAGACAGGATTGCTATTTCAGCTGGGTAGAGGTAAGATCTACTGGCTTGGCAGCTTTGTTTCTCTGATCTTCAGCTTGTAGTTTGAACCCCAATATCTGTGACTGGGTCATTTATTAATTGTGCTACATCCCTTCCTTTCCTCTAGCCTCCACTCCACTTTCAGTCCACATGACCTCTGTTTGGACTTCTACCAAGAAGTCCCCACTACCATGTCATACAGCCACTTCTGGTTTTGTGTCTCTCCTCTTCCAATACCTGCCCTCATCCTCATGGTCTTTGCACAGTCTGGTGCTATGCGGCTCCTTATGCGCCCGAAAGCCTCTAATGCTGTAGCGTATTTTCACCCCTCTCTTACATCCGGTCTGGCCTATTTCTTATCCTTCTTGGGTTTCCTATTTGGCTTCTTAAATATTTTTTTATATTATCTTCAGCAGACCTTATCACTTTTGCTGTTTTTCCTGCCTTTGAACCTCATCTTTTAGTCATGGCCATTCATCAGGGTTCTACTCAGATTCTCCATGAAGGTATCACTGGCTGTTGTAGGGACAATTCCTCCTCCTTTTTCTCTGGTCCCAATATATTGTGCCTTGCCTCTTTGCTAGCACTCAGGGCTTCCCACCCCTCAAGTGACAAAATTATAAACTCTTGAGAACTTGGGCTAGGTCTTTGTACCTCCAGGCAGTACTGTACTATATTGCTTTAAAATAATAAAGAGAAAAATCTACTTATAAAAGGGGCAAAGATTGGTGCTGTCCCCACTGGTGGAAGAGGGGACACAGAAGAGAGATGATAGCATGTGGGAGATAGAGGAGACTATGAGACCTGAGCACTCATGGCTGAGAGCTTTGAGGCAGGGTGTGTCTTAGTGTTTCATCACTGCTGATAAAAGACTCTTGGAATGGGACAAGAGCTTCATGAATATTTCTTAAATAAATATGAACCTACTTGACTCTGGGAAAAACTAAAGTTTGACTTCTGTGAAAACAAAGCCTCAAGCATTTCTAATATTTCTAATACTTATAATTGTAAGAAATCAACACAGTCTTCTTCAGCTTTCAATGAGAGGCTGCCAGCCCTAGGATGCTTCGGTGCCAAGTCCCTGAAGGAGACAGTCACAAAGTGCAAGCAACCCTTTGCTTTTAGCATTGCTATGTCAGCTTACATAGCTGGCTAAAAGCAGATGTAGTGATTCTTCCCATGAGAAGCACAGGAAATAAACTCCTATGGAACTTCTAATTTACCCATGGAGTCCAGCTATTGAGCAGAGAGCATGCTCTGTGTTTTTGTAGTATCTCTTGTAGCATCTAGCATGTGCATGTCTGTATATCTGTGTACATGTATATTTAAGCAAGTGAGCAAAGTGACTTTTTGAAAAATAAATATGGGGGTGAACAAGGAGTGGGAACAGCTGGTGATAGTCATTATTTGTTACTTGCCACTATTGTCTGGGATGAGTTTCCTGAATTCTTGTACAGGAAACCTGGTTCTTAGCACATCAGTGTTGGGGGCAGGGCCTTTGGGCAGGTGTTAGTCCCCCAGAGCTCCATCATGATTAATGGATAGGTAAAAAGGGCCTTGACTGTGGGTTGATCCATTTGCATTTTTGGCTTCTGCCCTGCTGACACAGAGGAGAGGTCATGCCAGATTTGGGCACCTTTATCTTGGACTTCTGAGACCACAGAACAGAAAGAAAGATATTGCTGGTCTTCCATAAGTGGTTCTCAGATACTCTTCTATAGCAGAAAGATACCCACAAATCATACACAGCAGTAGAGGCAAGGTACCCACTTTTTTCCTCTGGATTTTATTTTCCTTTAAGTGAGTACTCTGAGCTTTAGAGAAAAGAAGGGAACTATGGGAAACACATAGTTTGTCGTGGGGGTACAAGGACAACTGTGGGCTCTCTATCTCTACTCCTTCTGAGATTACTTTAGTACCCTCAGGATGGCAGGCACAGTGTTGCTCATTACTCAAATGAGACACAATAGAGATGCTTATGGTTAACCATTTACCTTTGGGGTTGTATTGGCCAATTTTGTGTCAACTTGACACAAGATAGACTCATCAAAGAGGAAGGAGCCTCAGTTGAGGAAATGCCTGAATGAGATCCAGCATTTTCTGAATTAGTGATCAATGGGGGAAGTCCCAGCCAACTATGGGTGGTGGCATCCCTGGGCTGGTGATCCTGGGTTCTATAAGATGGGTTGAGCAAGCCATGGGAAGCAAGTCAGTAAACAGCTCCTCTCCATGACCTCTGCATCAGCTCCTGCCTCCAGGGTCCTTCCCTGTGCGAGTTCCTGTCCTGACTTCCTTCAATGATAAACAGTGATATGGAAGAGTAAGCCAAATAAACCCTTTCTTCCCCAAGTTTCTTTGGTCATGGTGTTTCCTTCCAGCAATAGTACCTCTAAGACAGGGGTATTGCTTAAAAATAAGAGGGAGTAATGAGGGTGAATATAATCAGAGTATGTGCTTGAAAGCATCATAATGAAACCCATTATTTTGTATAGTTAAATAGGCTAATACAATATATACAATCACATGTCCCAAGTAGCTCTAATACACAGGCCATCCTATTAGTGAGAATTCAGCAGATGTGAAGTGAGAACAGCTGTAACTGTGTATAAACAATGAATGGCTCTGAATGTCCCTGATCAATTTAACCTTTTTTCTTCAGATAACTGTACAAACTACATGGAGTCTCAGACCAGCAGCATTATGCATGTCCTTGTGCAGTGCTTGAAGTGTGCACATAGAGTACATAAACAGGAAAAATCACAGCAATAGCAGGCACTGGGGGCCACTATCATGGCCATAATGGATGTGCAGTCATTCATTGAGAGTTTAATTTCAAGGCAGCTCCCAGAGAGCCTTTACTCATTGCCATGATATTCAGTGTTAACAGCAATGAGTGTGTTGATTATAATAATTTTTCTATTGAAGTACTGGTGCTAAATAAATAGTAAGCCAGAGGAGCACTGTGCCACCATCATTATGATACATAAAATAAACATTATCCATTAATTTTCTTTTACTATTTAAAGTCACATATTAATTACTTAAATTTTGCAACTAGGAATGTAGCCGAGTGTCTAAAAGTCTTGTTTCTGTTTGAGTTAATTCAGATTGTCCATCCATGCATGAGAACAGCTGAGCTATGAAATTGGGCAGCATGTTTTCTGGCAATAATGAGCAGATAATATTCCTTAGGAGTATTTAAGTGACATCACTATCGATAGGTTAATTGGAAATAAAACTCTAAAGCTTTTGTAAATCATGAGACTAAAAAGCCCCTGGATTATGGTAGCTTTGCATTGTACTTTTGGAACTCTCCCACTTTGCAGTTTAGGGTAAGAACTCTTGGATTAACAAAATGGTGATGCTCTCAGGATGCTCAAAGGAGTCCCCATACATATCTTGACTCAAGTGTTTTCTCCTTCTTGTTTTTGAAAACTGACTCCTGCATCTAATGAAATGCATAGGATGTTGAATGGAGAGAAGAACCATGATTTGATATGAGGATTTGAACACTCACCTCATTTGGGAATGTTCAGAGCCCAGAGGACCACTTGCTTGTACATAAGACTTAGGAGGTAAGAGGCAGCTAAATGATAATATTCTATCATGCATCCCAGCTAGGTTCAAATAATTCTCAGTTCTCTACGTGAATCTATTCTTAGGCTACCAGATCCATGCATTTAGGGTTTTGTCTCCATGTAAAATTCTTGGTTTTATACATTGTGAGCCTCCCAAATGAAAAACACTGGCCCTTTACAACAGTTTCCATGTGTTCAACATAGCTTAGGCCAGGTTCTTTTGAGCTGTGTTAGAAACATGATCACACTTAATTCTGAAATGAACAAACAGATCTTTGATGGGAGAGAACTGAGGGAAGAATTTAGAGTTAAATCTGGAATAGAAATGTCTCTACTGTTCCTCAGGGAGCTGATTAATGAAAAACAGAGTAAGAGGAACTGGTATAGAGATATCAAATTAATTTTCTGCATGATTATTTAATTTGAACTACCTGTCATACTTTTGTTTACACTTTTCTCTCCCTCCCTCCCTCTCCCTCTCTCTTGTAATTTTTTATACCTCTTAACAAAGACTAATCCCCTTAACACCGTGTGAGCATTTGAGGACCATTTTGATCCACTTCATGATGTTTCCTGTTTCCATTTGGCACCTCAGATTTCTCTCTTGGACCATCACTTCCTTCATGTCTTTTTACGCCTTCAGGAGAGCATTGGATATGTCTCAGGGATGGCTTCCCAGGCCTGCCCCAGTTCACCACCGTGCTGAGACTCTTAGACACTGGTCCCTGCATCATCAGAACAGCCCTGTGTTTTACCAATGTTGTTTGTGATGCTTCAGAGTCATCTTACAAAGTGTTCTCTCTGATACCAACAGGACTGAAAACAAATATGTAGATACAAATCCCTAGCTCTATTGCTCTTTCTAGGAAAGCAGTCCTGTAGGCTTATTCCGATGTCAAGTCCTTATTTTCTAATCACCTTTGTTTTCTAAGAGCATCATATTGTTAATGTAAGTGGTTTGATTAAACTGTCTCTGGCCACTGAGGCATACACAGAAAATTGATTAATTTGTCCAATAACTGGTAGCAGCTGTGCTCTGTCAGCCCCTGTCCCTTTCCTGCTGGGTAGTTGTTCAATTCCATTATTTTTCAACATTTTAGGCCATTAAAAGGTATAATGCAGTGCCACACAA
This sequence comes from Phodopus roborovskii, assembly GCF_943737965.1. Lineage (NCBI taxonomy): Eukaryota > Metazoa > Chordata > Mammalia > Rodentia > Cricetidae > Phodopus > Phodopus roborovskii. The sequence goes on along the minus strand of NW_026126693.1, from coordinate 2,577,449 downwards.
GAACCTCCCCCCCCCACTGTTCCCTTTTCAATGCAGACTAGATAGATGGAAGAGTTGAGTTACTTCAGTGGATAAACAGTTTTATTCTCCCATGTTCTGAACTCCATTCTTCCCTCCCTCTTTCCCTCCCTCCCTCTCTCCCTTCCTCCCCTCCTCATCTTCTGGATAGGCTCTGGTGAAGGGCTTCATTCCCTTGAGCAATCCAGAGTTGCTGGCAGCAAGCCTGGCCTACCTTCTTCTCTGCATTTGGTGAATGTCTTTATGACTTTGGGACATGTGTGTACTGTGAATAATAAATAATGCTGGAATGCTTTAGAGTTTTATATGAGTAACATCACATATATGATTCTGTAACTTCCCTTTTAAATTTAATGTTATGTTGTTGAAATGTATCTAAGCATAAAATACACTTTACCCATTTAAACTATTATATAATACTTACTTGTTTATTCTATTGATATCCATCTGGGACTGTCTTCGACATTCAGTACTTACAATGAAAACCCATTTAAAAGTAAATATTGTTTTCCAGTGTATATGAGTAAAGCCACAGTATAAACATAATGGTGAAGTTGCTAACTTACAGGTAAATATATACATCCAAATTTATTGGATGTTGCTAATTTTCTCTCCAGTACACACCAATTTACACTACCATCACTAACAAACAAGAGTGTCTAGTCCCTCATGTTATTGCCATTTTTTAGAAATGCCAGGGTTTTTAAATTTTTAATAGTTTAGCTTTTGCCAACCTGAAAAATGACAATACTATTTGGGTCTTTAATTTGTATTTTCATGATGGTAAGCATCGTTTCAGAGTTTTGAAAATCCTTTGGGTTTCTTTGATTTTAAAAAATGTTTTTTTTTCCTTCTGTGCTTTTCTCATTATTTCTTTTTGGGTTGTAGCTCTTGTAATTCATAAAAATTTTAACAATTATGTGCTCTGGATAGCATTAATTTATCTCCATTTCAAATGCAATTTCATTTTCAAATACAAGTGGTTTCCAAAATCTTTAGGTCCCACCCAGTAAAAAAATGACCAAAATTCAGGCTTAATAATGCCTTCACTTCTTTTCCCCATTTCACTTGTGAGGTAAGAAAAATTCACTAAGTACCAATTACTTAGTCAAACATCTTAATTTCAATATACAGACAAAAGTTTTGCTAGGCATTATTCCACAGCTAATTAGGAGCTCTTTAGAAAATGAAAAGTTTTTTTTTCTTATAAAAATTAGTCATATAAATTAAAGTAGAATTATATTAACCACCCTACTATTTTTTAGTAAAACATTTGGTGAAGACTGAGTCTAAAAGGGATGAAATTTTTGCTTTATATTGTGTATCTTGCAATAGTGATCTGCTTCTTGCCCCATGGGCTGTTCAGAATGGGTTTTATCCAGGAATAACATCAGAATTATGTGTGGACCATTTAAAAGCCACTCATCCTTTTTAAAATTAAGATCTTCTCAGCATGCTCTTGAAAGCATTGTATGCCATGGGAGAGGTAGTATTATGCCTTTCTAAGAAAACTGATGACACTTATTATAATAGAGATAAACATGAAATTAAAAAAAAAATCTTTCCCAGGTTCTTATTCAGTAAGACCCCTTACTGTATCAAACACTTGTTGACATAGGTAGGTCTGTCTGGCAGGCTGTCTATCCATTTGGCCTAACTGCTGCCATGTTCTCTTGGACATTTACAATGCATTTCTATTTTCTAGTTTTACTTTTCTTAGGATAAGAGCCATTTTTACATGGATATTTGAGAGATAAATGGAAAATTTACATATATTGATCATTTATATTCCTTTTTCCCTAGTATTTGACTTATATATTTATGTACTCTGTTGTTAGATGTCTTTATATTTATAATTATTACATTTTCTTAATGGGTTGAGCACAATTCATCCTTACATCTTTTTTTTTACAATGCCTTTGTCTCCTGTTAGTTATTTAAGGTATTTTTTTTTTCTGATACACATACACCTTGATTCTCTTTCCATTTACATGAGTTATCTTTTTCTATCATTCTTTCATCCTACTCATGCCCTGAAATTGTCTCTGTGATGAAACACTGAAAAATATCCCTCTAGATGATCACTCTTGTTCTTTTTGTGATAGGAACTCATGCAGCCCAGGCTGGTCTTGATATATTATATAGCTTAAGATGGTCTTGAACTCTTGATCTTATTGATTGCACCTCCAGAGTGCCAGTATCACAGGAGTGCACATCTGGATTATGTGGTACCAGGGACTAAACCCAAGGTGTCACACATGGTAAGCAAGAACTTTATGAACTAAGCCACAGTGTCAGCACCTAGGATGCTCACTCTTATTGCCCATGTTAAGTATAGTACTAGAAGTCCTACATAGACCAAGCAAGAATATGTAATAAAATACATGAAAATTGGAAATGAAGAAGTATGTGGCACATTTTTTAAAGTAGCAAATACAGGATCTACAAAAACAAAACATAACAAAAAATAAAAAAAAAATCAACCCAAATCCTGTTAGAACTAATAGTTCAGTTGCAGGGTAGACAACATATAAAAAGAATTGTGATCCCATACATTAAAAATTAGCTAATAGAGAAGAAATGAAGGGAAAAACCATCATTTACAATAGCTCCAAAAATACTAAGGAAATATTAAACCAATGAGGTGAAAGATACAACTAAAAGATTTGTATCTCGTAGTATTATTTTTCATAATATGTTGATAAACTAAATTAAGGAAGAGACAGATAAGACGTAATATATACTTAGGTGAGAGTAAGGATTCATATTGTTAAAATGTCTCTACTATCCAAAGAGACCTATAGAATCAATGTCTTTATAAAAATTCCAGTGACAACTTTTACAGAGACAGAAAAATAAAAATTGACTTTGGAATTTACACAGACCACAGAATATTCCAGAAAGCTAAAGTAATCTTGAGAATGGAGAATACAGCTAGAGGCATCACATAGTGATTTAAAGCCTTAGTGCAAAGCTATAGTAATTAAAACTGTACAGAACTACAAAATAGTAGACTTACAAACATAGGAAAAAGCCCATATTTTCCAGGTAAGTATGTGCAAATATAGCTAACTAATCTTTACAAAGGTACAAAAACTATGCCATGAATAGAGTTAGAAAAACAGGTATCTCCATGGAAATGAATACATTGGACCTGTTGTAATTTAAGAAAAGCATCACATGAGAGAAAGATGCCATGTGAGTGGGTTCAAGCAGAGGGGTTTTATTAGGGAAAAGGATCATAAAAAGGGGGAGAGGGGACAGGTGCAGCAGGAGATAAGGGTAGAGAAGCAAGGGGAGGGGAACAGATAGACAGAGAAAGGGAGAGAAAGAAAGAAAGAGGGATGGGAGGTGGGCAGGGCCATTTAAAAAGGGAACATAGTGAATATATGTAGGTGTTGCTCTTAGTGGCTGCAGCTGAGGGTGTATCCTGTCAGAACCCTAAGGGCAGGACAGTACAAATGCCTGAATACTAACAGGACCTTTATACCACATAGAAAAAAATCAACTCCAAGTGAATTAAAGACTTAAATGTAGGACTTGAAGCTGTGAAATGCTTGAAGCAAACTAAGGAATAAGCTTTTTGATTATTGTTTTTTCCATTTTTCTCTCTATATGACACAAAACTCAAAGGCAACGAGGCAAATACAAAAAAGTAGGACTATATCTAGCTAAAAAGATTGTGCATGGCAAATAGCAGCTAATGAAGGAAAGACAGCTTATGAGTAGGAAGGCATGCTGGCCAATCATATATTTGAGAGGCAGTTAGGATCCGAAGTATGTAAGGGGATCATGTACTCCCATAGCAAATATTACTAACCCAGTTGACATGACAAGAAGAGGAATTAAAAAGACATTTCCTCAAAGAAAATTTATGGATGGGAAACACGAACATGAAAAGATGCTCGTCCTCACTAGTTATCAGGGCACAGAACTTAAAATACATTCAATTTCTTCACTTTTATTAGGATGGCTATTGTTGAAAAGACAAGAGTTAATGATTAGAAGCAAGGGTGTGGGGGAAGGAAACCCTTGCCTATAGTTGCTAGAAATGTAAGTACTGTGGCACAACCATTGTGGAAAACAATATGGTGGTCCCTTAAAACTTAAAAACAAAACAAACAACCTGACATCCCAGACACAGAAAAACAAATACTGTAGGGAATCACTTTTATGGTGACATCTGTAACTGGGTGACTCCAGAAATATGAAAAACAAAAGGGGTAAAATGATGGTTGCTAAAAGCTAAGGGGTTAGAGAAATGAGAAGAAATGGGTAAAGGGGAAAAAAACATTTGGTATAAGATATAAGTTCTAGTGACTAACATATACTTCTGTAGCTACAATGCATACACACACACACACACACACACACACACACATATGTCTTAAATGAAACCAACTCCCTCCATTTAGCTTTGTTTGATGATGGATATATTAATTAGATTATACAAATAAATGTATGAACTCTACTGATATGAAAACAACACATTGAAAATCTCAAGTATATATATATTATATATATACATATATATATAATACTTTGTCAGTAATAACTCAATAAAGCTGGGAAAAATTTTAAGACTAGTAAACAAAGAAAAAAATATCACAGTATCAAGAATAGATTGGGCAATGACCACTGTACTAAACCTGCATAATGCCAACGACATTATGCTCACAGATAAGCACAATTTCTCAACCCTCATCAAAGAAACATCTCTGCAGAGACGCTGAGCAGTCATCATGTAGCAGGCAAAGGAGTTGCAAGTCTGGTATTTTCCAGTAAGGCAAGATCAGGTGGAAATGCATGGATTAGTAGAAATGGATTAGCAATTAAGAGAGCTAGCTAAAAACAGTAAGACAACAAAAGAAGATCAAGGGGATACAAATCGGAAAGGAAGAAGTCAAACTTTCACTATTTGCAGATGATATGATAGTTTACATAAGCGACCCAAAAAACTCTACCAGGGAACTCCTACAGTTGATAAACACCTTCAGCAAACTAGCAGGATACAAATAAACTCAAAAAAAAAAAAATCAATAGCCCTACTTTATTCAGATGACAAAGGGGTTGAGAAAGAAATGAGAGAAAACCACCCTTTACAATAGTCACAAACAACATAAAGTATCTTGAGGTAATGCTTACCAAACAAGTGAAAGACCTATATAATAAGAACTTTGTGTCTTTAAAGAAAGAAATTAAAGATACCAGAACGTAGAAAGATCTCCCATGCTCTTGGATAGGTAGGATAAACATAGTAAAAATGGCAATATAGCCAAAAGCAATCTACAGATTCATTGCAATCCCCATTAAAATCCCAGCACAATTCTTCACTGATCTTGAAAGGATAATAATCAACTTTATATGGAAAAACAAAAGACCCAGGATAGCCAAAACAACTCTGTACAATAAAAGAACTTCAGGAGGCATCACCATCCCTGACTTTAAGCTCTACCTCAGAGCTATGGTCCTGAAAACAGCCTGGTACTGGCACAAAAATAGACAGGTAGACCAATGGAATAAAATCGAAAATCCTGATATTAACCCACACACCTATGAACACCCGATTTTTGATAAAACAGCTAAAAGTATACAATGGGAGGAGGGAAGCATCTTCAACAAATGGTGCTGGCACAACTGGATGATAGTGTGTAGAAGACTGCAGATAGACCCATGTCTATCACCATGCACAAAACTCAAGTCCAAATGGATCAAAGACCTCAACATCAATCCAGCCACACTGAACCTCTTAGAAGAGAAAGTGGGAGGTACCCTTGAACAAATTGGTATAGGAGACCGCTTCCTGAACATAACCCCCAGTAGCACTGTGATCGATAATTAATAAATGGGACTTCTTCAAACTTAGAAGATTCTGTAAGGCAATGGACACAGTTGACAAGACCAAACATCAGCTCATAGACTGGGAAAAGATCTTCACCAACTCTACATCTGACAGAAGGATGATCTCCAAAATATACAAAGAACTCAAGAACCTAGTCTACAAAACACCAAATAACCCCATTAAAAATGGGGTACAGAACTGAATAGAGAATTCCCAATAGAGGAAACCAAAAAGGCTGAAAGACACTTAAGAAAGTGCTCAATATCCTTAGCCATCAGGAAAATGCAAATCAAAACAATTTTGAGATTCCATCTTACTCCTGCCCGAATGGTTAAAATCAGAAACACCAATAGCAACCTGTGCTGGAGAGGATGAGGAGAAAGGGGAACACTCCTTCACTGCTAGTGGCAGTGCAAACTTGTACTGACCATTTTGGAGATCAGTATGACGGTTCCTTAGGAAAATGGGAATTAGTTTACCACAAGACCTGGCAATCCCCCTCTTAGGCATATATCCAAATGATCCACATCCATACAACAAAGACATGTGCTCAACTATGTTTATGCAGCATTATTTGAAATAGCAAGAACCTGGAAGCAACCTAGATCACCCTCAATTGAAGAATGGATAAAGAAGATGTGGCACATCTACACAATAGAATACTACTCTGCAGAAAAAAATAATGGAATCTTGAAATTCGTAGGTAAGTGGATAGAACTTGAAGAAACCATACTGAATGAGGTAACCCTGTCACAAAAAGAGAAACATGGTATGTACTCGCTCATATATGGATTTTAAACATAGAGCAAAGAATCACCAGCCTATAATTCACACTGCCAGAGAAACTAGGATACAAGGAGGATTCTAAGAGATTCATATAAGGTCCCTCACAGAAGGGAAAAGGGACAAGATTTCCTGAGCATATTGGGAGTGGGGGACAGTGAGTGGAGAGGGAGCTAGGAGAAAGAGAAGGGAGGAGAGGAAAGCACGTGGGACTAGGAAAATTGAATCAGGGGAGGAATAGATAAGAGAAAGAGAGAGGAGAGAGAGAGAGAGTGAATGAGAGAGAGAGATAATAAAAGAGGGAGCCATTATAGGTTTGAAGATAAAAGTGATTCTAGAGAAATCTCCAGAGACCTACAAGATTGATCCCAACTAACAATTTGAGCAACAGTGGAAAGGCTACCATAAATGTCCTTCCCTGATAATGAGATCGGTGACTAATTTATCCACCATTATGAAGCCCTCATCTAGTAGCTGATGGAAACAGAAGCAAACACCCACAATTAAACAGTGGAATCAAGATGCAGAGAGGGAGGACACGACTAGGCTGCAGAAACACATAGAGACAGCTGACCTGAACAAGTAGGAGCTAATGGGCCCCCAGACTGATAGCTGGGAATCTAGCATGGGACTGACTCAGACCCCCTGAACATGGGTCTCACCTAAGGACTGAGCAGTCTAAGGGACCTCAGACAGTGGAATCAGGATGTATCCCTGGTGCACAAAAGGACCTTGTGGGCATATCCTCCATGGAGGGATACTCCCTTAACCTAGAAACAGGAGAGAAGGCCTAGTCCCTACTACAAATGACTTGACGGATTTTGATGAGCTCTCCTGGAAGGCATCACCCTACATGTGGAGTGGGTGGGGGATGGGAAGGAGGTTGGTGAGGGGGGCACGAGAGCGTAGGAGAGAGAGAAAGAGGGAGGGAGAGGGAATTAGGATTGATATGTAAAATAAAAATAAAAAATTAAATTAAAAAAGAGAGCTAGCTAATAAGCTCAAACCATCAGCCAACAATTTCACAAAGAATTTGTGTGTTTATTTGGGGCTCAAGGGTCACTGCATGGCCAGAAAGCTCAAGTTATACTGCAAAGTGATATAACTATATTAAAACTTCAAAATAATATATAAAAAAAACCTTAAAAGTAGTTTGGGCATAGAAATCAAGGCAAGAACTAAACACACTACCTGGCACTATTAATTAGTGGGAATTCTCTTACAAGGGAAATCTTAGCAGAGAAATGCCAAAAGAAAGACCCGAGAGCACCTCTTCTTCGAGGCTGTGATGTGGATGTGCGGTGGTCTTTACCCTGTCTTTGAAAAATTAACTAGTTAATTTTGTGTGTGTGTGTGTGTGTGTGTGTGTGTGTGTTTTGTGTGTATTTGCATGTGTGTACGTATTTGTTCACATGTGTGTACCCATATAAAGGCATCCATGTCACAGAGTACATGTGGAGGTCAGAGGACAACTTGCAGCGTTTTCTTGCCTCCTTTCATTATGTGTTACTGAGGGCTGAACTCTGGTTATTAGGCTCAGTGGTGACCTTCACTCTCTGAGCCATTTTCCTGGCCTTTTGTCCTATTACCCTCCTTCCCCAGGGATTCTCTGGAGTGCTAGAATCTTTTATTGGGATTATCTGTATCTTTTCCACGTGAGGACAATGCATCTGGCATGTACTATTCCTGCTACCAGGACTTTGCCTTCTTTCTCCTCATGTCCAGCTGATGAAGTTCCACAAAGGCCCCACTTAAATGTCATTTCCTGAGGTGTCTCTCCGGGATACAACTCACTTTCCTATTGCAGATGATCAGTGCTTCTGTGAGGTTGCACAGGAAGCATTTTTTTTTTTTTTGTGGTGAGAATCAAACCTAGGATCTTGTGCATGCTAAGCAAGTGTTCTACCACTAATGCATACTCTCAGCCTAACAAGCCCCTCCTTTTATTATAAGAATATAAGTACACAATTCTATTGTTCTTATAACAAAATTGGCTTAGCCCTGACTCACTTGGCCCCTTTTCTTCTTCTCATCCTCCAGAGCCAACCACTTTAATCTCTTTAATGGCCAGCATTCTCTGAGAAAGGCTCCAGTATTCTTAAGTCCTAGTACACTCCTCTTTTTAGTGACAGCCTTTGTCTGTCCACCATAACCACTCTGTTTAATGGTGTTTTCCCTGGGCATACAGACAGTCCTTTCTTCTTGTACTGTGTCATTTTGTGGGGTTTGTGCTTGTCACATCCCTTGTCTTGCAAGTTTTAGGAATATTTACCTTGTTTGTTGGAATACTATCAAGAAAGAAAGTCTAATTTTTGATAGTAGATCCAAATCTTCTCTTGAACGTATTTAATTGCCAGGTTGTATTTCATTGACTGGTTTAAAAATATAGTTATGACAGTTATATTCCCTTACTACACTCAACCTTGATTTTGTTATTGATCTACATAGACATATACCTCCAAAGCATGGGAATTGAGTCATCTCATCAATCTTATTTTCCTTCTTTCCTATTTATTATTTAAGCCATCATTATTTTTAATTGATTAATGACTTAGAATGCATGAAGTAGTATTTTAACATTATCAATCACCACATTTAATTAGTACAAAAACTCTACAAGGTACATTTCCCTGACACGATGGCAAAGTTGATGTTACTCAGTTCTTAATGACTAAGCCACAATCTTCCAAAATCCAGGCTCATAATTCTTAAGCTATTTTATGACCCTCAGTGATCTGCAGTGTTTATCTGCATTTTTAGAAATGTTTACTCTGGTTAAAAAGAATGAATAAATACATGCTAAGTTGCTTAGAATAGAAAGCATAAAAATTACAACTGAGTATGTCTAGGCTACGAATGCAAAGATTTCTCTTTCACACTTGCCTGATTCTGAAAAGAACTTTATGCTTGTTGTATTTGGTGCCATCTTAGCTCATACTGGTAGTTGAAAAGCAAAGAAAATTCACAGGATTGGTAGTCTGCATGAAAGCAAACTGGCAGCTGAAGCCACAACAGGTATTTCTTAAAGATGTGTTTGTTCAGTGTTAGGGTTTGAAACCAGGGCCTATGTGCAGTAGACAAGCGCTCTACCAACTGAGCTACATTCCCAGCTTCCTCTTCATGATCTTTGATGTCTGAGCCATACCAGATCATGCGAACACAGCCTAGAATGAGGGTTTCTATGTTGGAATATTTACCTGAATTCCTTATACTCCAGGGAGGCACATTATAAGGCCTGGTGAACCAAAGCAAAACAAATGATTTACCTTCACCAACTCTGTTTTTCTAGGAGCTCTGCATCTCAGCTCTGCATGTGGGGGACCAAGCATGGAAACCGCTCATGCAAATGTCTGTAGGGGACAGGATGAAGAAAGAGGCTACCCAACTAAACGAAGGAGGACCATGGTACTCTTTGTTCTGTGCTGAAGAAGGGTCATCCCAGGAATGAGGCATCAAGAGAAGCCCAAAGGCCATGGTGCTCTGACAGAAAACCTTCCTGGGTATTTATTAAATGGAAGTGTGAAGAGAGTGGAGATACAAATATGATTGCAACATAGTATTACATATTGTGGTGGTTTGAGAGAAAATGACCCCCAGAGGTAGTGGCACTACTAGGAGGTATGGCTTTGTTGAAATAGGTGTCGTCTTATTGGAGAAAGTGTGTCACTGTGGAGGCAGGCCATATAGGCTGAAGCCACGCCCAGTGAGCCAAACCACTTCCTGTTGTTTGAGCAAGATGTTGAACTTTCAGCTATCTCTCCAATGCCATGTTTGTTTGCAGGACACCCTGTCCCACTATGAAGGTAATGGACTAAACCTCTGAAAATTTAAGCTACCCCAATTAAATGATTTTTCTTTCTAAGAGTTGCTGTGATCATGATATATTTTCACAGCAATAGAAATCCTAAGACAATGTTCTTATAGTCTGTGATTAAATTTTGCTATGAATAGAATCAACTAAGTGTTGTAGATGAAGATCTTTAAAGGTAACTGCTACCTTGAGCTTTATATAAAAATTTCAAGTGGATTATGGATTTCAACATGAAAATTTAAACCTTAAATCTTCTAGAAAAAAGTAGGACTTTAAAATAGGACAGAATTTCTTAAAGTACAAAAATACAAACAGTATGGAATTTTGATATTTGATCTGAAAGATTTATAAACTTAATTTCATTAAAATAAATTTTAGACAAAAGAGTGATCACAAACTTGGAAAAGATACTTGAAACATATAATAAATACTTAATAGCTAGAAAATATAAAAAACAAGGAAACACTAAGATAACAATTAAAAAGTTTGTAAGAGATATCAACATATATATCACAGGAAAAATGCTGACTCAAATATGAAGAGTTGTTGATTAGTAATCAGGAAGGAAATAAAACCATAATCATATACTGTTTCATATCACTATAGGAATATAAACTTAATTCACACACTGGATATAGAAATGTATGTATTGGGTACAGTATTTGAAAAAGTTTCTGGCATCATTTCACAATTTTGAAGTCTTTCAGATACATAATTCAAGTTCCCGGGACGCACCTTAGAGAAAATCTTGCCAATTCATGTCAGGAGACCTTTCAAAGAATTTCCTTAGTGATAACATTTTAAATAGTAAAAGATGGCACTCTCCAGCAGGAAAATGGATACATAAATCAATAGTTGGGAGAGAGTACTGTAGTAGAATATATAATGGGTTACTATGTATTCTTTGTGATGAGTTTCATAATGTTGAGCTGAAAAAGGAAAGGAAAGGTAATGCCTTTGAGCTGAAAGTTGTGAAGCTCAGTATCATGCTTGAGAGGTATGGCTGTGTATGGAGGAGAATTCCCTCTAGGAGATTGTGGTGGAGATGGACACAAAAGAGACATGGGGTATTGTCATTGGGTCTTCCAAAGCTGGCTGGTGGCTGCACAGGTATGTTATGAGATAACCTTTTTGTACACTATGAAGATGTGTCTCTGCCAAGGCACTTTCTAATTGGCTTTTAAAAAGCTGAACAGCCAATAGCTAGATAGGAGAGGAGAGGTGGGACTTCTGGGCAGAGATAGGAACTCTGGGAAGAAGAAATGTGGGATTTGACAGCCAGACATGGAGGAAGTGGTACATACTGTACTGATGAGAGGTGATGAGCCATGTGGCAGAATTTAGATTAATATAAATGGGTTAATTTAAGTTTTAAGAACTAGTTGGGAACAGGCACAAGCTAAGGCCATACTTTCACACTTAACAAGAAGTCTCCATGTCATGCTACTTGTTTCATGAATGTTTAGACTGTTCATATATATTCTCTTTCCTACTGTATTGTATAACAATGGTGTAGCTAAATTGGTGCTACTGGAGTGCCACTGACATGTGGAAATATTAACCCATGTGAAGGTACAGGTGAGAGGCAGGCCCTGGCTCCACAATGGTGTTAGAACTGGTCTTTGAAAGGCAAAAGGGTTGTAAGGAGATAAGTGGACAGTATGGGAGGAAAGACATAAAGTGTGAAATGTCACTGATACACCTGAACAACAATGATTGGAATGTAAACAGGGGCTAGAGTGGCAGAGAAGGGCAAGAATTTCATTCAGGTCAATAGGGATGGTCTTCTTTCCCTTCTTTTCTTCCAAACATATCTGGGTCACCACCTTCAGGTAAAGGCAGGTTGGTAAAGACTTTTGGGGATGTAAGAAACTCAATACTCCTAGGATTTAGAAACATAATTTTGGTAGTTATCTGAAAGTATGAATAGGTGAAATTCTTTAGGATTACAAAGATAAGGGTTTCTACTATGGTGGAGACAATGGAATGAAAGGCATAATACATGATTTAGGATCTCATCCAGGTCCAAATATATGTTCATTTCCAGAAAGATGCCAGCTGAAGGAAGACATCTTGCTTTCTTTCAGGCCAGCTCCTGTTCAAGACTGAACACACTTGTGAACCTGGCAGCTGATTGTAGGCATTGGTTCAGATGATTGTCCCCAGTTCCCTTTAACATAAGACATGTCTCTCAGTTTTGTTTTTTTTTTATGACCTTCTCTGGAACTAGGGAACAACATTTGAAACGATCTTTGTCCAAAATTTATCAATCCAGTTTGCTTACTTATATCTGACCTTAACTTCTCTCTCTGAGCTGTCATTTTTCTCAAGGTCTTAAATGGAATTAACGTTAACATGAATAAATTGAAGAGTCTCTTCTCTTTTGCAAGAAGCTGAAGCTGCTGACAGTATCCCAGAGGCTAGTGGGAAATTCATCCTTTTGGCAGATAATTACACGAAGATACAAGATGCTGACATATATAGTAAGGGCTTGTGGGTGGCTTGAAATGGAAGATAAGTGTATTGAAATCCAACAGGCAATTGGAACTTCAGGTTAGGCAGTAACGGAATATCAGTCAATAGCTCTGCATCTCCAAGCCTGTCTGCCAGTGTGCTGTGTGATATTGGATCAGGCAGAGGTGACGGATTCCAAGATAAAGGAGAGCTCATTGGAAATCATGCATCCTGTCAAGCTGAGCCATTCAAAAGTCTGAAGTAGGAATGAGAACAGGAGACACAGCCACAGAAGGGGACCAAATCTGTGGATTGTGACTGTACTCAAGAGCAACACTCCTAGGGTACAGCATCAAAGAAGAAAGGGGCAGGGCCTCTGATGAACTTAAGACTAGAGCATCTAGCTTCAACTGCAGGATGTCAAATGCCGTTTCTTATGGAATCTAAAAGTCATCTCCTAGAAGCTGAGGGTAAGAATGGCATGAACCAGAGGCTTTGGGGGGGGGGGTTAGACATAGAATTAGATGACAGGAGGAATATATTCAATTGACAGTAGCTAATGACGATTTATTCTTTTTTTTTTTTTTTTAAATGCAAGTGGGTGGGGAGCATTCTCATAAAGCTATCTGCCATGGAAGGTAATGTTTATTAGCCACACTTAATCACTATCCAATGTGTATATACCTAGAATATCATGTTGCATATGTGAGATTCAGTGCCAGCTACCAATTTGAACAGGAAGTGAGGTAAAACATACATTCCTCTCAAAGTCTTCTGAAGTGTTCTGCTGTACAAACTAAATAACAGTTGTATTGGGACCAAAGGGGTGTTTAACATCCATTTGTGACTTACAAAACAGTGTAGGTGGAGTGGGTAAACCAAGAGGCTATCAGAAGAGCTCTGGTGTGGATAAGACAGAGCCAGAGCCAGAGCAGATGGCTAACTTTCTCAAACCGTGCCCTGAGGACAGAAGCGGGGACAGTTTTAATTTGCTCTCAGGTAGAGATGATGGCTTGGTATAAATGAGGAAAGCACACCCACAAGCCTCTTCTCATTGAAGAGGGAAGGAAATGTGTTCTCAGATCAGCCTTGCAAACTTTTCCACTCTTTTCTGTAGGCACACTTTCTTAACCCAGTGAATAATTAAAATGCAAAGACTCTCTTCACTCCTAATTTATTCAATTACCTCTGTGTTTCCATAGCAAGATGCAACCCTAATGCTAACCCTCTGATTCCTTACCAAACCTTTAACTAGCCCCCATGGGAAGCTGCTTTGAAATGGCTCAAGGTTGGGTACTCAAGAGAAGAAACAGAGCAGAGAAATGGAGCCCTCCTTGTGTGGATAATGAGGCCCAGTAAGCAACAATGCAGTGTAATGCCAAGCCAGCTGTCTCTCTTCACTAATCAACCCTCATTCCTCAAAGGAACTCAGGCAACTCATTTAACACACAATGCTCACAGGTCACACACTGAAAAGGGAAGGAGAATGGATTTATCTGCCAGAGGGTTTTCCTTTCCTTCATAAAAGGCATGAACAGAGCCCAGATGATAAAGGAGAAAACCCTCATTTGCAGACTATCCGGAGAATGACCATCTGGGGGCCGAGGGCCAATTGGGCATCAGAACAAGTGGGCTATGATGACAAGAAGAAGGCATATGTGTTGGAGATGACTTTACTGAGTCCTAGCACCCACAGGTGATGAAGCCCTGTGCCCCATGTCTCCTGCGTGATGTGCCCCAGGCATCAGTTTTGTCATTTCTCCAGTTAGGCAGCTCTGTTCCCTCTTGAGTACTTGTTCTCTCTCCACTCATTTTTACTTTCATCAACCTCAGCTCATTTATCTGCACCAACCTGGAGGGCTTAGCCCTGCAGAGCATGCGTCTTCTGACCTGGAGGGCCTTAGCCATGAAGAACACCAATTTTTTGCTAAGCTCTGTTTTTCCCGTCAGCCCCACAGAGCAAGAAGCTCTCCTGGAGTCTTTCCTAATGGGCCCCAGCACACCTGTCTGGAATCTTAACTCTGTCATGTTTGCAAAGCCCCACTTTTGAAGTTTTTGGTTATTTCTGACTTGACCTTACTTTGTTTTCTTTCTTTCACACTTGGAGACAAGTAGTTTACACAAGAAGACACAAGAATAAATCAGGTCCTGCAGTGTCTCAAAACTTAAGGTTAAAGAGATTTTGTAAGCATAATGGAGTTTTATAAATACTATTTCACAGATACTGCATAACTCAGAATAAATAAATGTATCCCCAAAGGCAATGTGTTTACCTTAGGGCATATTATTTAAAATAGTAAGAGGTGATTATGAGTTAGTTGAAGTATGCTATGTTCACATGCTATATATCACCGAGGAGATATGGTGTCCATCTGGTTTATCAGCCTGTATGGCCTTGCACTTAGTAAGAACAGCTTATTAACTTCCAGAGGAAAGGAACCTGAGTGATTTGCATGTTGACGGTCACTGTTTACTCACTACTTGGTAGGTATGAGCACCTCCATATGTAGTGTCGGGCATTGGAGTACGGGGCCCAAGCCCAGAGCAGCATGGCTGCTATTGTCGTCCTGAGGCCCACACACTGGAGACGCTCCCTTCCTACACAGTCACATACAAGGTGTGAAATGACGATTGTGACAAATGCTATGAAGATGTGTATGAGAGCCAAGGACAGTAGATGTGACCAGAAAGGAAGTAGAGAGAAACCAAGAAGTTAACCAGATGAGGGGAGGAGAAAGTACAACTGATAGGATCACTTCCCTGAAGCCCAGTGGGCTCCATGGTGCAGTGTTGGAGACTGCGGGAAGGTGACTGAGCAGAGGGAAAGTGTGGGAGGGAAGGGCTAGGCAACCTTGTCTTCAGGATTGATCTTTACCCTGGAATAAGTGGGGTGCCACTGAAGAGTTGTGATCAGTGGGCAGATGGGTCAGCATAGTGCTTGGAAAAGGGACAGATGAATCCAGTGGGTGTAGGTGATGTAAATTCCAGTCAACTTCTTTTTGAAAACATAGAGCCTCTTGACATACAGACTTACTTAAAAGATACTTTCTGTGTCTCTGCTTAGACAAATACATATTTTAACAGAATTACATCGGGAAGAAAGAGAGAATAGGGGGGAAAAGGAAAATGGACTCTGTTAAAGAAATTTGCAGGATCCGAGGACACTGCTGTACAGGGTACATTCTTCCTGTCTCAGACCACTTTCAGTGTTTACAGACCCTTGAAGCCTCCCAGAGGAAGGACATGGGGTGGATGTTATTGTGGCTGAGAGCCCTTGACAGGGTAGCAAGTCCAAGGCTGTGTGTGTGTGTGTGTGTGTGTGTGTGTGTGTGTGTGCACATGTGTTGGAAATTATAATTAGACCTTCTACAAGCTAGGCAGAACTTTGCTGAGCTACCCAGTTCTTTCCCACTGGAAGATTCTATGTGTGTGAGAGCCTCCTGTTGCCAGGGGCAGTCGAGGCCTGTTATTTCAAGGTTGTGTGCTAAACTATTCAACATGGCTTCTCTTCCAATTTAGGCAAAACCTCCAGCTAGGCAAGCTTGCATGTCTATGTTCTAGACACACAGCCTGGATGCTGGAGAAGACTGAAGAGGATTCCTCTAAGTGGTCTCTGGGAATACTTGCTACTAAATGTCCCCTCTCTCAAAGCTGATTGTTCTTAGATTCTACAGGGCTTGACAGATGCTAAGTAATTCAGGCCACTGGAGTATCCTATATGTGAAAGCCCCCATCTTTAAAATTCCACACACACCAGTGAGACATATGATCCACATTTGTACATATTGTTCTCGGTAGACACATTTGTGAAACTCTTCCAGCTTTCCTGAATTAGTGTATTTTTCTGAAAGTATATAAGGACCTTGAACAGTGCTGGGGCCCACACTGTGTTCCTGTAGAAGCTGCTTTACCCTCTTTCTGTAACTGTCCTATGTTCTTCTTGCCCTGCATTTGTTTACAGCAAATGACAAATTTAAGGTGGTTGCAATTCTCATGTTGTCTATAAACATCTTTTGTTTAACCTGCATAGCTTTTTAAATGAATTTTTTTTCAAGTCTAGCTAATTCTTCAAAACAAACCAAACACAGATTTTGGCTTGAAAAAAATCAAAGACTTAGAACAAGGAAGCAGGGTTCCTACCCATCAACAGTTGGCCCAGGTTTACAGGCTCTCTACTCTTCACTGATCCACACATGCCCTGTCGGGCTGCTGACACGGGACTCTATGGCTGGCCTCTGCCCTGTCTGAGCTGCCATCCCCAGTGCGGTCCCCAGTGTCATTGCACTGCAGAGGAGGAAATGCACAGCACTGCCTCTTCTCTCTTCCCAAGACCTGCCCCATGGGATCTCCCAGTGCTGCAGAGTCTTCAGGCACAGATGTGGCCATGGCAGAGATGGGCTTTGTGGGCAGGAGACACACAACTGGGAACTGGAGGTGCAGAGGAAGGAGGCAGAGGAATGGGCACGGGATCACATGGGGGTCTTCTAGGTGGGTGTGGACCAACTGCCAACTTGAAGGTTGTAAGGGGTTTGGTTGTTAAAAGTACAGTGCTACTTTGACCTTTGTTTCTGGCAACCTGAAAACTCTGAGCCAACTCATTAGTGCTGAACAGCAGAATTCCTCTGATACCAAAAGCAGTGAAAGACAGGATCCTGGAGGCAAATGAACACCCTGGCCAGCTGTTGGCTTGGGGGAATGCTGGCTTCCATTCCAGTCTGTAAGTCTTCAGTTTTCAGATCAGAAGCAGGAAACACCTGCTTGTTCTAGAACACATGAGCTTCCATTTTGATGACTTGGCAACAATGATTGATGTCATACTTGGGAACCAGAGTCAGAAGTATAATAAGAGACACGGATATGAGCTTGGACCCCAGAGGGCTGTCCAAAGGAAGGGAATAAAAAAAAATTTCAAAGAATGTGATAAAGGAAGACCAATAGAAAAGGGACAAAATGAAGTGACAGGATTAAGTACACTGTATTAGCACACAAATTAGTATACATTGGCTATTGTGAACTTGGGGAAATAGACTATTTAAAAACAGAAACAGGCTTTTAGATAAGCATATCAAATATAAAGACAGAAAAAAGCTGAAAACATAAAAGAAATGATCTAAACAAAACTAGCTTTCCTATACAGAAAATATCAGCAGGAGGTGGCAGGTGTGACAGTTAATGTTGACTGCAACTTGGTGGCCTTTAGATGATATCAGAAGCAAATTGGTATGTTTATGAGGGAGTTCCCACTCTATGTGTGGGTGGTGTCATTCTCATGCCTGGGTCCAGAGAATGGAGGAAATAGGCCAAGCAGTAAGCATCTCTGCTTCTGACTAAGGCTGCTATCAAGGCTTCCTTCCCTGTCGTGATAGACTGACTTACTCTTGAATGGAGGATGGTGACAGAAATCCTCCTTTCTTAGGCTGCTTTTGTCAACATTTTGTCACAGCAATGAGACTAGACACATGAATATCATCAGCTCATTACATGATGCATTCAACCTACCAAGAAAATGAAAGATTCCTTAATATTACACTGCATGACATCAAAACACATAAGTAAAAGCCAGTCATTCCTCAAAGGAAATTTTATAGGGTAAATATTCTTACAATCTAGCTTGGCATTTAGTAAATAATAGACAAAAGTGCTTGTGTAGAATAGTTGAATAAGGCAGATGGAGGCGTCACTCAGAAGACATGTCATCCATTCTAGGTATATGCTATTCTTTACTATGCATGGGTCTTATACAAAAATGTGAACACATTAGGCCAAAGAGTGAACTGCAAAAATTTTGAGAGACTGAAATAATATGTAATATATTATCTGAAGACAATGGAATTATGCTAAAAATCAAGAATATATAAATTTAAACAGAACAATCCTACCAATAAAGAAGCTTCCAAATAATGCTTGATTAAAAGTGATCATAATAGAGTGAGACAATCATAATGAAAATTACAATACATTTAAAATGTAAAACAGGAATTATGCTTCTTCACATCACAACTATAGCCTTAGATTTAAATATGGAAACAAAGCCTAAGAATTTGAGTATGAGTCAGAGCATGAATCAATCATGTTAGAGACCATAATGCATTCTAGAATACAGAAATTTAACCAATGAACATGCTATATAACAAAACATACTTAGAGCAGAAGGCCTTAGTACTGCTGACGTGACTGAGCAAGAAATGGAACTACAAGGAGGCTGGAGAGATATTTCAGTGGTTAAGAGCCCTGGCTGCTCTTCCAGAGGACCGGAGTTCAATTCCCAGCAAACACATGGTGGTTCACAATCATCTGTAATGAGATCTGGTGTCCTCTTCTGGTGTACATGCAGATAGAGTACTCATACAAATAAGATATATAAATCTTTTAAAAAAAGAAAGAAAATAGAAAGAAAGAAAATGAACTACAGGATTAAGCCAAGGCAAATGGATGGGATGAAAGGAAATATCAAACATAAAAGCAAACGAACGAGAGGATGAATATGAGAGCCAGTCATTTGACAAGGCTAAAGGAAGATGGAAAATCCTTGTGCTGTAACTGTTAAAACTACAAGGATTGGGAGAATAAACATAATAGTTGAAAGAGGGATATAAATATGTGTTCTGCACAAGCTTGCAATCCAACTATAATATTAACAAACCAATGAAAAAAGATCATTTGATACCTTTTTTGGAACTAGAAAAAGCAACTAAAATTCAGCATCTATTATTTCTAACAAGCCTTCCTGAAAATTAGCAGTAGCGGAAGGAAGCAGGTTTGATGAAGCAGAGATGAAGGTTATCTCTGAGAGCTTGTTAGACACTACACTTAATAGAAAGTGTCAAGAGCACTCCTACCAAGATTAGGAGTGAAATACAGGGGCCTGCTTTCAGTATTCCTATTCTGTGCCATTTAGTAAGCTAAAGAAATAAAGAAAAGAGAAAGAAGCTACAGGACTTAAAAGGAAGTATAAAAAAACAAACTCCATTTTCAGGAAATGTGGATATTGAGTAGAAAACCCAAATGTTTGTCAAAATAGAGAATTTAGTAATTTTTGAAAAAAATCTAATTATTCTTTTATTTTATGCGAATTGGTGTTTTGCTTACATGTAGGTCTGTGTGAGGGTGCCAGATCTCCTGGAACTGGAGTTATAGACAGTTGTGAGCTAACATGTGGGTACTGAGAATTGAACCAGGATCTTTTGGAAGAGCCATCTCTCCCTAGGCCCTGAGTTTAGTAATGTTTTTTAATGATGCCATCGACCAATGTATAAAAAATAATTGTGAGGCCAGGGAACTACATAAAAGTGCTTGCTAAGCAGGCCTGATGACTGAAGTTCCACCCACCAAAGCCCAGGTGAGAAGCCAAATTCAGAGGTACACATCATCGCTGTCATCCCAGCATTCCTATGGCAAGATGGGTGATGGGGGCTGGGGAGGAGCCCCAGGTTAGTTAGCATAAACATGCTGTCCCAAGGAGAAATGCACTGTTAGAGGACCGACTCAGAGACCAAGGGAATGCGCTGTTGGTGAAAGAATTAGACTAGACACAATCAGAGATGTGCTGGAGTAGAAACAGACCTACATAATGTGGTCAGCCAACTTGATTATTGATTAATTGCAGTACTGAGGCTCCAACCTGGAGCCCATTTCATGACATGCCCTCTATCACTAGACTATGCCCAGCTCTCAGTTTTTTACAAAGGGTCTTGCTAAGCAGTAAGGTTATAAAAAACTTGTAATTCTGTTCAGTGTAACAAAGGTGTAAGTTTCCCACTTTTTAATATTAAGTACACAGTGAAGTTTTAGTAATACTTTCTGGAGAATGTTTAGACAGCCATTGAAATAGAACCCATGCCTCATTTTATTTTATTCCTTCTTTTTTCTTTCTTAATATAATGTTTTATTAATTCTCTGAGAAGTTAAAAAGAAAGTTCTGAAAATAAACCAAAGAATACTCCTGAAAGTTGAGTTGTGTGTTTGGGAAATTCAACACTTCTTGAGAGATAAACATGCTGCCATTGATGCAGATAAGCATGCTAACAACTTAATCCTTCCCTTTACACTTGCTTGATAAATCATACATCTTAAGAATCTTCTAGAGATCCTAAGATTTAAAAAAATACATTGATGATTGCATACTTATTAAATAGGGTTATTCCATTGATTATAGAGTTATCCTTATAGACTAGAAAGAAGGCAGAGTCATAAAATGATGCTGTGATATGAGGTTATACATAAAGAAAAAGGAAACTGTGATTCTATCTCCTAGTACAGGCGCAGATGTTTAAGACTGTGTTGCAGGGTTGGAGAATAATTAAGTGAGCCAGAGCTCTTGCTTAGGAAGCACGGGAACATAAATTCAGATGTTTAGTGCTCCCCCCACCACATAAAAAGCTGGACATAGCTGTGCCTCCTGTATCCCAGCACTGCTGTATATGTGTGTGGTAGTAGGAGAGTTGCTGGGGCAGCTGGCCATCCATCTTAGCCAAAATATTCAGCAAGTTCCAGATTCAGTGAGATAATCAATGTCCTTCTCTGGCCTCTGCATGCATGTGCCTGTATTCGCACAGATGCACGTGTATCTGTCACACAGACAGACACACGTGTGGGAGAGAGAGAGAGACAAAGAGAGAGAGAGAGGGAGGAAGACAGAGAAAGACAGGGAGAGACTGAGACAGAGAAAGAGTGTGTTGGGAAATGATTTCTTAATGTAACACTCAAAAACAGAAGAAAAAGGCTAAGAAGTTATATTAAAATCAAGAAAGTCTCTTTATCAAAAAGCATCAGGAAGAAAGAGAACTACAACATGTAAACTGGAATAAGGGATTTGCATCATAGTATGGAAGGACAAATATTCAACAGTAAACAAGACAAGTTACATTTTATTTTTTAAAGAGGGGATGCCCAGATCTAATGACCATGGGAATAGATAATGAATATCATGTGGAAACATGACATACAGATTTCTTCACATTCACTGGCCGGCAAGTCTCCCTGAATAAGTACAGAGAACCCGTGTCAAAAGAAAAAAAAAAAAGGATAATGTGAAGAAGGCCTTGAGAGGGCTCATGGGGCAAAAGTGGATGCCACCAAGCCTGATGTCCAGGGGTCAATCCTCAGGATACATATGGTGAGAGAAGAGACTTCTACAGATGGCTTCTTACCCCACATGTGCACTGTGCTACATGCGTACCTTAGAAATAAATAAATAAATAAACATACTGAAACATTTAAAACAAAAAAGGAGACTAGGTAGAGAGCAATAGAGAAAGGCAAATGATATGGACCTCTAGCCTCCACCCACACACTGACACATGTGCACACTCATCTGCATACTGACACAGGTCAACACTCATCTGCATGCATGCACATATAGACATGCAAATTCACACACAGATGATATGTCATTTCCATTTATTAGAGTGAGAATTTAGAAGATGTAAACATAAGTTCTGCAAGTATGAGCACTTATCAATATGGTTGATACTTGTATAACTTTACAAGGTAACCTCAAATATTATTTTTCTGATCTTAGTTAAGTAAATATATATTTATCTAACAATACATGAGAAAATGTTGCAGTATTTAATTGGAGGATGTTCAAGGATTGTACTAGAAACAACCTAAGATCCACTGACGGAAAATTTCAAAAGCCCATAGAACAGGAAAACAGACAACTACATAGACTACAGGATATTGACCCAAATGGAAAATTCACACCAGTAAAAATGAAAACACTGACTTGGATGAATCTCATGGAAATAACTTATAAAAAAGGAAACACAGGGAAGAAAATTCACATTATGAGTAATTGATATAAAGTTCACTAAATGTGCAAAAAGAAATCCACGTATGTGGAAACAGCAGCCAGAACGCCAACGTCTAGTACTTCTTTATTTAGGGTGGTGGCTTTCTGTCTAGGGTGAGAAGGTAGGAGGGAATGCAGACATGAGAGATTGGTGATGTCCCCCCCGCCCTTTTTTTTAGAGCTGGGATAAAATCTCATGGGCATTTGAAGTATCATTAGTTTTTATTTCTGCCACATATATTAGAAACAGTGTTGAAAATTGTTCTGTGTTTAATAGCAACAAAATATAAGATAGAATATATTTCATTTAAATAGTTATTCTATAGTTTCAAGTTAGATGTGTCTGGACCATGAATAAAATTGACAAATTTAAAAGAAACATAAATCAGTGAATTATACTTTCCATCAGGAAAACAAAAAGATGGGTAAGATGTGTCTTTCTTGTACACTGCTTGGCCAGCTAAGGTTCTGGGTCATTCTGAAGCCCACTGCAGGCACTGTTAGTAGGCACATGCAAATGCCACACTGCTACCAATGAAGTTATAAATGATGTTCATTTTATTCCCCCCCAAGTACAGCAGGGAATGTATTATATTCTTATGAGAGCAGAAAGCTAAGCATACACTTTAGTATAGGATCCCCCTCCCCCCCGCCCACCCACGGCTGCTCATCTACCTTCTACAGAACCATAGTTCTTCCCTTTAGGTTCGCTGACATTTTGTCTGCCTGACTTTTACTAAGCACTCAGAACTATTATTCCCTCCCTCCCAGTGTCTCACATTTATTTTTGAATTTCTTAAGTTCTCCACTTCCCTGAGCTTCACCAGAGAGGTATTTTGTATGCATGCATTTCTTTGCCAGTTTTTAATGAGGTTATATTTCTAAGAACTTTGTCCCAGAGATGGATTCATTAGTTATGAAGATTTTATCCCTCTTAACTTTGTTGGAACTAATTTCTCTAATAGACTAATTTGTTAAAGCTCTATTCCAAAATAACCCTCATTGAGGCAGGCAACCAGAAAGAACAGGCAAGGATTGTTTTCCGACTGTCCACCTATCTTCCTTCACCTGTCCCATGAAGACCATTGTTATTTGTTCTGGTAACACTTGGATGCTTAGAGACAACCTAAAAGTAAAGGATGGGTACCACAGCATCCCAGAATCCTTAGTAGAATGATGCCCTTACTTTGGTGTTAGCATCTCCCCTGGGTTTTTCTGTGTCCCTACCAAAACCCTGTATTATCATTCCCCTCCAACCAGAGTAACCCAAATGACCAGAAAAAAAAAGTCTCAAATGCAGATACAAAATGTCTAAAATTCACAGTAACTGTGTCCCAAAACTATGCCCACAGCAACTAGTTCATTTAACTCCTTGGTAATAATCTGGATTTGAACAATTTTACAGTACCAGACTAAATAAATCTAATCTTCTACTAGACCATTACCTGGACTTTTTCTTTTTGATGTTCTTGATGATATAAATGGGGGAAACACATAGTACCTACTAAGTGAACTTGATCAAGTGTGTGTGTGTATAGAGAGGTCACACACTGAAATTGGAGGTGACAAAATCATGTTAATAGGGGGGAGATGTCCTGTAGTAGGTCAGAGGATGAAAAGAGCTTTATACTGTTTTTTAGTAATAGTCCATGACTATCTGGCTCACCTGGCTGTCTAGGGACACTTGGAAATTTATAAACCAAGTCATAGTACATGTGAGGTTGACAAGACCTTGTAAAACCTTATTGGCACAGATATTTAAACTTCATATGCACCTGAACACTAATAATATCAAGGTGGAAGCTTATAACAAACTGACAAAGGGTCCCTGAATAACTTTATTATTGAGTTTTCTAACCAATAACCTATGTATTATCCTGTTAGTGCCTTAGCTTAAAATAATCAATCATGTAACTATTGATTGATCCTGATCCTTGATGAAGTAATTTAAATGTATCTGTGAATTACAATGTGGGCACGATGATCAAGTGCAACTGTGCCCTGTAACTCTACAGATCCAAAGCACTGTCAAATTCTGGGACTAGCTGCCATGGCATGTGCTGAGAACCGCTGCTAGGGTTGAGGCTCTATGAAAATCTTACTTTCTGCTTAGGCTTCTGTGACTTGGGAGTACTGTATGTACCAGAAGTGAGCCACTTAGACTTGTTTTAAAATGTAGCAACCTCTAATGTCATTGGGTGGCATCTGGAGAAGGACCTTGTTCCTTATCACAGTAGGCTTGGTCATTTCATGCATGATCTCTATGCTATGCTGCCTTTGTTTGCACTGCATGGATTAATTTTGCTTTATTTAACAACTTATGAGCTAAATTTGTAGTGCAATTCTGGCCTGGGCAGGTAGTTCAGTGGGGGCAGCGGACTCCGGCACTCTCACACCACACTCGGGGGGCGCCCCTCCTGCCTCCATGGGTGCCTCCCCATGAATAAACAGCATTCTTGTGTCCATTCTGGTTTGGGGAACTCTAGCCGTGGAGATTTCTTTTGCCGATCCCTCAGACAGGAAAGTACAGGGTAGTATTGGGTCAGGGCAGGAACTGTGTATATCTGGGGTCACTGGGGTAAAATTCCATATCCACAATCTCCCAGCTATCAGAGGGTTGGAGAGCAGGGGCTGATCTCTACTCTTCCTGCTTTTGTACTGGAGATGATGCCTTGATTTTGGAATGAGAATCACAGCTATGGTGGTGGGAGTTCCAGGTGCATTTCCCAAGAACAGCTGGTTGACAAGGCTTAGCACAAGGATCTCAGATTTTAGAACCTCCAAGTCACGGCTTTCTTTTTCTTTCTGTATGAACTTAAAAGACAGGCTGGGAGGGAAAGGATGGATTCTAGACATACAAGAAGAATTAAGCTTAGTTATATAGTAACTGGTGCCATTTGAGACAGGGCAGGGGGTACTTCTAAACGTATGCTATAGTTTTGTTTTGTACCTGTTGATGCAGAATGAGTTACTCCATCAATCATCTACCCAAATATGGCTGTTATTTTGAGAATCCCTCCTCATTTGCACTCAAATTGAAGCATCTAACTGCCCCAAGCTTTAAGGGTGACCCATGTGCTAGAAGAAGGAAATATTTTCAGAGAGACAAGGGCCATTTGATTAATGTGTATGGTGGAGGAGGAATATGAAAGGGAAAATGAATTTTAAAAGATTCAACCTCAATGGAAATGGGATCATTGAACTCTAGAAGAATAATGGAGCCTGTCTTCATTTCAAACTATTCCTTACATGTCTTTCCTTTGCTCTCTTTCATTCTCTCTTGAGAAAAATACCAGTATGTTGACAGTTACCAATCTGCAGAAATTTATCAGCAGAAAAACAAGAGATGTTGTAGTCTTTTATCTTTTTTGGTTTTTGAGAGTGTGAGTCAGACTATATTGCCCAAGGTGGCCTCAAAGTTACTATGCCCTTGATTGAATCATCCTCCTGCCTCAGCCTCCCCCATGTTGGCGTTACGGGCATGCACTACCACACCTGGCTTGATTCTGTACTTCTGTGTAAGTGTTTGACAAAAATCTTTAAAAATCAGGTTAGGGAATATAAAGGGTAAAGGACACTTGTTTGAGAGCATGGCTCAACACCTTCCTGATGCCACAGGGCAATTCTCATAAGGGTCAAGGAGCTCTGAATTGTGAGGCATCTTACCCTCATCCGGCCGTTCCTGATGGCTGGCCCATCCTCTGCCAATCTAAGCACGTACAGATCCATTTTGTATTCCCTTCCTCCACGAATGCTGAATCCAAATCCCTTGGCTCCTTTCTCCATATCCACAGTGAAATAATCAAAATCCTTTGGGAATGGGGAAAAAATGGAAGATGTAAGTGTTTAGCATTAGAGGGACTTTGATGGTCAATTTCCCTATTCTTCTCTGTTATAATATGTTCAAATGACATGGAGTTAGAAGATGCCATCTAACTTTACAAGTATGGAATATGCAAATCCTGGGTCAGAACAGTTAACTCTGTTAAAGCAAGCAACACAGCCTGAGCTGGCTTTCATGATCAACTTGCACTTACTGCATGACCTCATCTCCTCAAGTTTCCTCATTCATTATTGTTAGTACCATAAATAAGTCTGCCAGTGACGTGTCTCCCTGGGTGTAAACTACAATTTCCTGAGCTGAAAAGTGAACTTGAACTGGTTCTGACTGCATCTTCCAGTTGAACAGACCACTGACTATCAACTCAGAGGATTAAAAAAAAAAAACCAGTTTTTCTTCCCCCTAAAGTGCTGCATATCCAAGACTTCCCAACCATGGGCATTCTTAAACTCTGTGGGTATAAAGTTGCTCCTTCATTTAATAATGGGGCACAATACAATTGGATAGAGTGGAAAGTGTACTTAATTTCTCTCTTGGTATCTCGTTACTGTGTGATAAATATTTACTAGACACTGAACTCTGGTCTTGCTACCTATTACAGAGACTGATCATTTACCGTGACCTATTGGGATGAGCTACTCTTGAGGAAATGGAAGCTCGGAGAGATCAGGGAAGTCTCAGGAGGAATGCTTAATGCCAACCGGTAATGGAACAGCTGAACCCTTTATTGTGTACACAGGGGCTTTTTGGCAATTGCAGTGGCTACGGGGTGGATTGTAACACCATGCTTGGCTTTGCCCTCTGCATAGATGCTTGGCTCTTTACCACAGAGTGGGAGGCTGGAGGCCATCTAGAAACTGTGGCTCTCAAAGACCCTAATGGCTGGAATGTGTAAAGTTTTCTGCATTAGTAGTATTCTGAGGGTCTAGCAGGAGCTTGAAAATACTGCTGACAAGGCTGTGTTTTTGGAGTTATCTGGTTAATTATCATCAAGCATTAGTTTATCCATGACTACCCATTTAGTCCTGATTGATTATGGATGAACTGCCCCGCTTTATTCTGGAATAGATTTATTTATGCACTGATGTTTTGGAGATGCAGGTGGTCCCCCAATATCAACACTGAGAACAGAACTCTTACTGTCTCCTTCTACAGCATTCCTTTCATACCAAGAAGTCTTCATGGGGGCCCTGTGGTCTCCAGGGGAGGTACCTGTGGCTGCCTGTAGTCTGACAGAGGGTACTGCCTGGTGTCTGGGGATGGCTGTCTGTAGTCCAAGGGTGGGGGCTGTGGGTAGTCTCCTCCTGGGGGCTGCCTGTAGTCCAGTGGGGGCTGCCTGTAGTCTGTGAAGGGAGGTTGCCGGATGTCTGGCTTCACATCTTGCCTTGCTTTAACTTCTGACCTGTAACTAGATAAAAGTAAAGGGAGTTTGCTTTGGTATTTCAGTACTCTGAGGAGATTATAAAGACTCTAAGAATGAATGGTCCAGCCACCACAGCTTGTGGGGACCCAATCTTTGAGTTGGTCTTGTTACATATTTAGGACTTAAGAAGATTAAAGAAATGGTATTATTTAAAAATTATTGACAAATGTCATATTACATACTTTCATTTGGCTTCTTAAGAAATCGACATAAGCACTCGGGAGGCAGAGGCAGGCAGATCTCTGTGAGTTCGAGGCCAGCCTAGTCTACAAAGCGAGTTCCAGAACATCCAGAGTTACACAGAGAGACCTTGTCTTGAAAACCAAAACAAAGCCAAACCCCAAAACAAAACCAAACCAAAAAAAAAGATTGACATAAAAATGATATTTCCACCAGAACTTTGTGGAAAAGGCACCCTGGATCTCTCTCTCTCTCTCACTTTGGCTATTTCAAATCTACAGTCAGGGAGATGGCGGGTTGGCTTAGTAGTTAAGAGCATGCAACTTCTCCTGTAGAGGATTTCAGTTCTGTTCCCAGCATCCATGTCAGGCAGCTCACAACCACTTGTAATTCCAGAGGTACTACACACACACACACACACACACACACACACACACACAAAAAAAAAAAATAAAATAAATTTTAGAAGAAACCCAACTCCACAATCACTATAAATCAAGGAAACCA
The DNA here is from genome assembly GCF_943737965.1 of Phodopus roborovskii. Classification (NCBI taxonomy): domain Eukaryota; kingdom Metazoa; phylum Chordata; class Mammalia; order Rodentia; family Cricetidae; genus Phodopus; species Phodopus roborovskii. The sequence continues at coordinate 2,548,797 of NW_026126693.1, read as the reverse complement.
AACATGTCATATCACCCTCTTCCTCTATGCCACCCTGATTTTCTCTCTGCCTCCCCTGCCTCTCTCTGTCTCTCTCTGCCTCTGTCACTCTCTGACATACAAACACACTCTAGGCACATCACCATTAAATCATGTAAATGCAATTGAAATGATCACCAAATAGTTTCTAAACATTTTATTAATGCCTATTTTAAAGTTTTTTAAAAAATTTTATTTTATATGTATGGATGTCTACATGTATGTATGTATGTATGGTTGAACAGAGCCCTTAGCAGTCAGGAGAGAGAGTACTAGGTACCCAGAACTGAAGTTACAGAAGGTTAAGAGGTACCATGTGCATGCTGGGAACTGAACCCCAGTCCTCTGCCACAGCAAGTGCTTATAAACACTGAACCATCTCTCCGATCCCAACCCAGAGTAATTTTAATTGCTAAATTGCATCTGTTTTGAGTATTTTAGATATTTAAGAAGTGGTAAGGCATGATCATCAAATATAATGTAGGCTCAGAGCTGTTGGCTCATGGAGACACTGTGCTCATGTGATAGGAGAGAAGGTGAAATGATGCAGAGCTTGTTCTTAGTCCTTATTCACTAACAAATACAGAGAGCAGAAATAGCAGCTGAGGTGAGCATTTCCATCTAAGGTGATGGCGCTCCCTGGTCACAATGGGAGCAACAGCCAATCCCTGGCCTTGCTGCAGCATGGATGTAGTTAGATTAAAACAATATTCTGCTCCCCCCTTTCTTTTTCTAGAGAATGATGGGGGATGTCATTCTGTATATGTTTCTCATACTGGTTAATGAATAAAGCACTGTTGGCCAATAGGAAAGGAAGATAGGAAGGACTAGGAGACAAGGAGGAAATAGGAAGGAGGAAGGAGGGGTCAACGTGGAGAGTCTGGAGAGACTAGAACCACCAGCCGCCTCTCGCTGGTAAGACCACGTGGCAATACATAGAAATGGGTTAATAATTAACACAGAACTAGCTGATAAGAAACTAGTAACTGGCCAACAGAATTATATCATATACAGTGTCTCAGTGTGTTATTTGGGGCTGGCGTGGCAGGACAAGACTTGGCGGCAGGCGGAAAAAACCTTACTCCTAACTATGTAGCTCTGGCAAATTTGTGATATGCCTCCATCAACCTCCTGAGAGCTGGGATTGCAAATGTGCCACCATGTCTGGTGGAAGTAAGGAAATATTCAGCACACAAAAGAGGCTCAAAGCTTGTAGAATTTTACAGTTAAGACTAAATGGCTTCTTTACCAGTTTATGGTTTTAGTGATGCTGATTCCTAACAAATACCAAAACAAAGAAGCCTGCCTGAACAGTTACATCTACTATAATCCAATATTTGGGAAGGACACACTGTGTGCAGAACAACAGATATGTTTACTTGGGCTTTTAGGAAGGGGGTTAGTAAGTGGTTTTAATCACTCCTCTGAGTAGGTTGCATTTGTTACTTAGCTCTGTGGAGAGGGGAGACGTGCATAATTCAGGGTTTGCTTTATTCCTCACTAGTCCATTCACCTGCCCAGGAGCAAGCTGTGAACAGGATTATTTAAAATACGAAGTGAATAAGATGCTTAACTATGCAAAGCACGCATTAAACAAAAGGGATTGACCTGGGTGACATTTGCCAGTGTGTGGTGGTTTCCTTCTAGAAATTGCCAGCTTGGTTGCTTGTATGTCACACTGTTTTAAGTTATAGCATAGCCTCTTTATTTTCACAATCTGTGTGGTATTGGTATGAAATATCCATTTTGTGCTCCGTTTCCAGCCAGATGTGTCATGAAGTGTAGTAAAAGAGGATGAAATGTAAGAATCTCCCCAAAGGTTAGGCACATGATTACAAATAGGAACAGTGAAGCTTGCTGCAGCTGTTGTCTTGGCCACCGAGCACTCAGATGTCCCTCTATTCCACTGTCACTTGTCAGGAGTTTCAGGTAACTCTATCCTGAAGAGCTCTTTAGCAAGGAACATGTATTTAAGTTTTCAATGAATGTTGCTAACTTTTAAGTGGATGACACACTGGCTAGAACAAAAATTAGGCTGTGCTGAATATTTGAAACACTCCACTTTATGGAAAACATAGATTTAGGTTATTAAAAATTAACAAAACAAAACAAAATGAAAAACAGGCCAAGCTCCAGACTGGGAAGATGGGTCATGTTGGTAAAGCACTTGCTATACGTAAACATGGAGACCTGAGTTTGAATCCCCGGTGCCCATATAAAAGCCAGGAACAGTAGTTTGTAATCCCAGCACTTTGGAGTAGAAACAAGAGGATCCTCGGGCCTTTCTGGTTAGACAATCTAACCAGTTAGTGAGCTCTGGGTTCAGAGACAGACTCTCATTCAAAACAGGAAGATGATGCAGAACTGGTTTAGGAAGATAATAAATGAATCTCTGCCCTCTGCATATGTTTGGACATGCATGCCCACCCACACACAGAGACCTTACAGAGAAAAACCGCACTCATGTGAACACATGCATGCGCGCGCACACGCGCGCGCACATAAACACACAAACACACACACACACACACACACACACACACACGGCTCTTAAAAGTTCATTTGCATAGAAAAGGTTACCAATGTAATTCTTGTTAATTCCATCACTAAAGATACTTTAGAGAGACCGTAAACACAGATGGCAAATAGTAAATTCTAGTAAAGCTTTTATGGTGTGGTAAAGTCTATCGACCGCTGCTCAGGAGACATCTCACATCTTGAGAGCCTTTTAGGAATCATCTTGGGGTGGGGGCTCATGGGATCTCAAGAGCTACAGGCAACTAACAGTGGCTGACAGAGGGAGAATTCTTCCTCAAAGACAAGTTTCTTGATTGGTTGTGTAATACTGAATGGTCAGCCCTAGAAGCACACTCCTGTAGGCAATACTGAAGGGGCTCAGAGCACTGATTTATGAGTTGATTTGTTTATATGTATGTATAATAGTAATGGCTCGTAATTTGGGGAGGAGATGGAGATGGGAGAGGCAGGAAAGAGGAAAGAAAAAACCTCACATATTTATATTTTAACAAAAATTTAAAAAGAATCATTTCAGGGCTGGAGAGATGGCTCAGTAGTAAAGAGCACTGGCTGCTCTTTCAGAGGACCCTGGTTCAATTCCCAGAACTCACATGGAACTCTCAACTGGAACGTTAGGCCCTCACACAGACACACATACAGGCTAAACACCAATGCACATAAAATTTAAAGAAAAAGAAAAAGACAAAGGAAAAGGAATCAAGTCCAGCCTCGAGCATCTAGGGTTCAAGGTGGGTGAAAGAACACACTTTTGAATGCTCTTCTTGTTGTTTTAAATGGTAAACATCAATCACCCTTGTTGGGGAACATAGCTCTGTTCTTTGTGCTTAGCTTTGGAATCTATTCTGCAATAGTTCTCTTCCTACTCCTGCATGGTAAATGACTTGCTCTGACATGCCTTGTACAGAAGAACCTAGTATAGGAACTGGCTTGGTAGCATCTCTAGCCTGATCTAGAAATAGGTAAAGATTTTTCCATTGACACCTTGGCCGTCTTTGGAGAAGACCATGAAAATGTTTCTGATATTGGCAAAATCACTAAATATTTTTGTTCATGTATAAATGAATCACCAATAACAGTAAACATGTAAGCCAGGGAACTCAAGCACAGGCTTGTAAGGTCCCTGAAATGAGAGACCACTTCTCAGGCTGTTAATGTTACTAAAACAAATATGTTGGTGATTTACAAAAATTTTGAATCATGTAAATATGCCAATTTCCCATTTAGGAACTACTTTATTTTGTGGTCAGGGAAAGGTATTGGCAAAGACCATTGCTTCTCGGACAGGGTGAGGGGAAGTACCAGTTGTAAACTAGAAGGGGTGGGCCCTACAGTGCCTGAGGCATTTGTTCTCCCTGGGATTTTAACATCCCCCAACTTCACAGTAGGAGAACCTTTTCTGGAGTGCACAGGGGAGTTACAAAGCTGGCAGAGGTGTGATTACCCACCCAAGCCTACAAAGACCCAAGTCCAGGGCAGCTGCACTCAGGAGTAGGTTACCAGATTAACTGCCAACTGTCTGGGGAAGCAAACTCAGCTAGCTGGGGCTCAGTACTTGGGCAACCAGAGCTGACTCTTCTTTCTGGCCATCAAGCTCTTATATCTGCATCGTTTGCTCATTGGGGCTTCTTTTCCCTAACTTACATTAAAAGCATAAGCAGCTAAGGAGAGTCAGGTATTCATGTTTCCATGAAAGCACATGGAAAAACAATAGCAGAATGGGATTTATGGAAATGTGGTTCAAAGAAAATCCTTGTTGTGAGATGGTATAAGTGATGAGTCCAGGGAGTTCTGAAGATCTGTTGGGAGGAAGAAAAGCATACTGGAATACACCCTTCCCTATTCTTTAGTGACTCAACCCAAGCTGGGTTCTCTGTCACACACGTCACACACAATAAGACATTTTTGTATGACATTCCTGATGTCTAGAGGCTCAAAGAACCTTGTTCCCAATATTAATTCAGGATGTCCCATGTATGGAATGGATGACTCATTAGACTTTGGGGAGGGCAGTGTAAAGTTCTCATGCAGCGAAGAGTGTGGACAATCATGATTGGCTGAGAGCCTTATGCCTCGCCCCCTGCCCCCAAGTGCCATTGTGCTTCAGAATACCATGTTTATGGCTCAGTGCTTTTCTGCAGCCATCTTTTCTCTTTAATCTGTTTTACCCTGCCAGTTGTCAGTCCACTCTGTAGAGGGAGGGGCAAATGAAAGTTTCAGAAAATAGAACCCAGAGATGTCGCTTGCCAGCCTGAAACCTACAGCAACTCCCCATTCTATTAGGACAAGCACAAGGACCTTTAATATGCTTACCAGAGCCTTTGGGGTAGGCTTGTCATCCTCAGTGAGCTCATCTCTCTCTAGCTCTCCCATACCATATACCACAACAACCCTTACCTTGCTTCTGTCTTTCATACTTGGGTCTCTCTCCTGCCAGAGGACATTTGTCTGTGTTCTCATTCTAGAAGATTCTTAATGCGCTCAGCTAGTTAACCCCAACTAATCTTTGATGGCTCAGCATTTCTGCCTAGGAACTTTTCTACTGTGCAGGGCAGACATTGAGTTATATTTACTAATGAAACAATACATACAATATATTGAACCCCCCCACCACCCCAGAAACCATATGAAAGTATACAGAGTAATTTCAGGTATATGAAAATCTCTCTCACTGATAAGTTCTGAACTGTCCCCAGGCATTCCCTTGTAGCCTCTCAGAGTCAGAAAAGATAGAGGAAACACTACCTGTTTTCATGTCCTTGTAGCTGAAGAGGTTGAGGAGGAGCTGGCTGGGCAACAGGGCTGTTAGGGGTGGCTGGGCTTGGCTGGGCTAGAGGGCTCTGTTGGGCCAGAGGGCTGTGCTGCTGGGCCATGGGACTCTGTTTCTCCGAGCTGGGTGCTGATGTTGGGCTGTTGAGCTCTGATGGGAACCAAGGCAACAGATGTGGTCAGATTGGCATCTGATCAGGGGTAAGAAGTAAGCAGAGATTGGGACTCATTGTTTCCTTGTATGATTCCAAGCCTTGGTCATTTCATTTTCTGCTAGCAGGGTAGACTTACCAAGGGCCACACCATTCCTGGAAGGGGTGTTCTTTTATTAATCACAATCATCACGGAGTAAAGTTATGAACAGTCTTGCCATTTTGTGGGAGGAAAGGTCAGTGAAACAAACAAACCAAAGTAGAAACAACATACTAAAACTATGAGAAGACAACTCAAAGGAACCAGTGTAAAGCATTGATATTCTAAAAATATTTGAATATTGCTGCAGAGAGAAAGCGTTCCAGCTAACACCTTTTGGCTGTTTAAGAAGTCTCTCTTCCTTTCCTTTTGACACAGCCTCATTCTGTAGGCCAGCTGATCCTGAAGAGGCAGTCTTTACTCCACCTGCCAAGGAGCTGGGTTGTGGGATGTGTACCACTACACATAGCCCAAGTCTACAAGGCTTCTAACATTGGACAGGAAGCTAGATGCTCAAACTGAAATGGTGGCCACCTCTTCTCTGGCCCCTTGCCGGTCTTACTAAGAGCCCTCTGTACTCAGTTTTTCAGAAAGAAAAAAGAAACTCTACCCACTGTGAGACCTTCACATGTTAGAGTAAAGACAGGACCAACACTTCAGAGTGGGAGGGCAGAGAAGCATGCCCAGTCTGTAGGGACAGTCCTGCTTACAGTTCATTTCCACTGACTGTCATATAGACTGGTGCCTTCAGACAACACACTAAAATCATCTTTCTGTCTATCTGTCTCTGTCTTTCTACTTTTCTAGCTGGGTGACAAAGGGAGGTAGCCTATTTGCATTCTGATATAAGCCATTTTTCTGTCTTCTCTTACAGTCCAAATGTCTTAATATTATCCCTCTTTTTAATGAAGGTCTCTCACCCTTTGGTCAGATAATTATATGCTGTGGGGCATTGTCCTGAGCACTATAGGATGTTTAGATGCATCTCTGACCTCTGTTCACTAGATGACAGTCATATCTCCGCTCCAATCATCACAGTCAAAATTGTCTCTAGACAGCAGATATGCCCCAAGGGCCCCAAATCATCCTAGTTGGAAGCTTCTGTTTTATAACTAAAGTCATGTGGCTGTCCACATATCAGAAAGTGGAATGGGTAGGGGGTTGAGTCAAATAAAGAATGCAAAGTAAGCCCATCAGCCTCTGGAAGGGACCCATGGCCACTCATCAGTGAGCTCCATCAGCCCCTGGAGGGGACTCATGGCCACCTATCAGTGAGGTTTGGAGATGACCCTCTTCACTTCTGTTAATGAGTCAGAAGTTGCAACCCAGCAACCAGCCTGCTTGCTGTGCATGGACATCCTGAGAGAATGTAGATGGGCCTCAGTTGTGGGTGTGGATTGTTCACTCTTTTTGAAACCTTCAGGTGTTGGGGCCGGGGAGCAGGGCTTGAATAGAGAAATTCAAAAGGCTAAGTGGGAATTTTACATTCTTATCAGATGTAACATTTCCTAATTGAGCTCTCTTTGGATTGCAAAACTAAAACTTCCCCAGGCATTTCAAAATCAATCTGACTTTGAAGACTTTTCCAGAGATTAATTATTAACATGAGCAAGCATTCCCTCCTCTGCTTTTTTTTTTTCTCTTCTTTTAGATTTGTATTGCTACCTGCTGGGTTGAGTGAGTTCTGGCTTTTTATCTCCATAAAACTAATATGTCTGAGACCCCAGGGAGGACTCTGATAGCCCTGAGTCTTGTGATTCATACTACTGAGCCTGCAGTACCACACATTTCATTTCTAAATGAAAATGGTGAGTGTGAGTTTGGGAAAAAGTGAACATGGTTGTCAATGTCTGTCACTCAGATGGCACCCATGTTTGTCAGCTAGCTGGTGGACTCCAGGAGCTGGGTGGGTAGGCTGAGGAACTCTGGATGAATCTATCTACAGTCTGTCTCTCTGTAAGGCCCCTTCAGGCACTCACCCTCCTGAGGAATGATGCGGAGGGTGACACTAAGACCTGCATCCTTGATGAGCTTCACGATGTCAGCATGAGGCATGTTGATGATAGATTGGCCGTTGACTGCTAAGATCCGGTCTCCCACTTTTAGTTTTGCACAGCGGTCTGCAGGACTCCCATCAATGATGCGTCCGATTTTATGGGGCACAGCTACAAAAAAAAAAAACAAACAAACAAACAAAAAAAACCCAAAACAGAAATAGGTATCAGGGACATCACCAGTATATGTTCTATCTTTCAGTCCTGCCTAAGACAAACAATGCAATGTCAGAATCCTTTCCGTTGTCATTGTGTTTGCCTCTTTGCATAACAACCATTTCTAATAAATGTGATCTATGCATATTACTGAGACCAATGCTCCTCAATTCAAGTCCTTAGCAATGATAGCAGAACAATTCTAAACCCAAAGAGCAGACTTCTCAAGTGTTGAGGTGCATCAAACTCATCTAAGGATCAAAATATAAGCTCTCTGGGCCCGATCCAAACATCAGAATCTGAATGTCTAGGCCAGAAACGAAGGCCATGGATTTCTAAGCAGTTTCTTGGTAGAGTCTAGTATATACCAGTGTTTGAGATCCACAGGTATAGAAGAATGTGCAGAATGCCGGAACTTAGAAGACAGTGGCATGGCTTCAGGGAGGTACAAGAAACGACAGGAACTTAATTTATATCTCCATCTTATTGACAGGAGGAAAGAGGGGAAATCTTTGAGTATGCATTAACCCAGGGAGCAGCTACTTGGCAAAGTGACAAAACTTACCTCTAGTCTGCTAAGATTTAAGGGCAGCATGTTTTCTACCATTCTTTCCTTTCTACTTCACAACATGGCCCTGAGAACACAGTGTACAGTCAAGTGTACAGAGGATTTAATCAAATCCGAGATGTCATTGATGGAAAAGATACAACTTTAAGGGTCACAAGAAAGGAAAAATAGAAAGCTTCTCCTTAAACAATGTTACATTAACCAGAAGATGTGCTCCAACTGCTGAGATATTAAAATAGTATAGAAGTTTCAGAGTTGGTATAACTTATGTAATTATTTAAAATAAGGCACATATTTTAATTTAATCTTTAAAATAAATGCTTGAGAAGAGCCAGATACATGGGGATGCATGTTTTTCTAGCAGGTTGACTGGAATTTAGTGTAAATAGTGGACTACATACCAAGGTTGCTGTGTCTGGGTGCAGATTTCAATAGTACACAGTGTCCCATGTGTCCATCAAAGACAATGTTGATAGATTAGGTACTGAGCTACTGTGCTGAAGCAGAGATAGACACAGCCCACTGTTCAGGTTCTCTAAGGATGTCTACACCTTGAGCTCTCAATCTGGTGCATGTATTACAGTGAAGGGTGGGATTGTCAACTAATAACCACAGAGAGGAGACACAATTAGTGTGCTGACGAACTAGAAACATGCTCACTCTTCTACTGTGAAAGGTTACAGGCAGCATATAAGAATATTGGGTAAGGTTGTATCCGTGAAATGAAACCCATCATGTTTGAGCCCAAACTCATTTTTATTTACCTTAAGCACTAATGTGTTTAATTAAGAGGGCACTATTTAGAGTTTACTAATGATCATTTTAGAGTCATAGACTATATTTCTCAGGCAGAAATATAAGAAGAACAATTACTGATTCAAAAACTAATAATCAGGCATGGGTGCTTACCCTGATGCATAACTCGAGTTTAATCTCCACATTTCACAGGGCAGTAAGAGAGATCTGACTCTGTGGAGTTGTCCCCATATCTCCTCAGTACATTGTGGTACTCATGCACTTGCAGATGCATACACATACACACACACACACACACACACACACACACACACACTACACCTGGGCACACAGACATACACAAATCATACACATAGGCACACACCCATCATACACCAAGGTGTACACGCACAGACACAGACACACAGACACACACGTACACACACAGAACAGACACAGATACACACACACACACAGAGGAATAAGTGTAAAAAGTATAAGTATTGAAAGGTGTTAGTTTTTCAACCATAATTAGGTTTTTGTTTTTTTTTTTTTTCCCCTGCTCTGTTTTCCTGTTTCCATACTTGACAGTTCTTGGAATGATCCAATGATTCGGCTTTCCTACCCATAAATGTGTACACTGTAGTCTATCCTGTCATCTTTGGGAAGTTACCTAAAATCTCTTAATTTTTCCCATCTATTGTTGGGGTAATAATATCACTGACCTCATAGTAGTTCTAAGAACAAGATGAATCATATGTGAGTGACCAGTAGAACAGTGCCCAGCCCTAAAGAACTAACCTGGAAGTACTATCATTCTTTTTATTACTATTTCTTTTCACATCTTCCTTACATTACATTTGTGTGTGTGTGTGTGTGTGTGTGTGTGTGTGTGTGTGTGCATGCCCACTTGGTTTCTTTCTATATGGGATAACTAACTTATAATCATGAAACCCAAAGGGACATGAAGAGTACCATCCTCCAAACATCACACGGAAACAACTTCACTGAAGAAGGAGAGCGGTGTCTCCAGGATCAGATAGACACTGAATGAGGCAAGTCTGCCTTTCTTTGATTTCCCACCGAAACAATTGTGCATCTTTGTTGAAAACACCAACTTGGAGCTAATAGTTTATTATTCAAGGGGGAATCAACGTAGCACAGATCCCTTGGTTATCTACTTTTGGATTTATTGAGGACTAGTAACAATTCCTTCTATCTCTTTTGAGTACTTACTAACATGAGACAAGCACTTTGTTAAATGATATTTAATTAATAATTAAATTTAATTTTTATTTAACACTAACATAAAAATTTAATACTTAATAAAGTTATTTCTACATAGTTATATTTATATTAAATGCACATAATGTAGCCCTTAAATGCTATCAAGTAGCTGATATACTTACGAGTTTCCAGTGGAAGAAATGGATAGAAAGCACACAGCAGTTAGTAATTTGTTTAAGGTTACAAAGGGCAAACAGGGCTCAGAGCCCCAGTGACCCAGAGTCCAGTGAACCCACAACTCTGCCTCTCTGGGCTTTGCCTGATGTATGACCTTTAACCTACAACTTGCTTTGAGCATCAGCCTGGTGCTCTTATTTGGCACTGTACCCTGCTTCTAAGCATCACAACAGCTCATGCACAGTGTAGATGCAGATGCAGGGGAGGGTGCAAGCCAGGCGCTATGGTTGAATGGGGATGCTTTGGTGAGGGGATGCTTGGTGCAGCTCAGCTGAGGCAGGAAAAGAAAATTGGATGGCCCTCAGGTCCTGTTTAGTTAGGATTTCACATCATTGTGCCATTTCTTGGATTGAAGAAATTTGGAGGGGGCATCGGTATGAGAAATGCTAATGTTTGAAATGAAATTCAAAAATATATTGCAAAACACTGACAAATGGTGCTTGGATGGCTGGTTTTCTGCTTTGACTTATGGTGTCTCTGTTCTCTCCTCCACTGTGCTGTGTAATCTGGAATTTTCTGGGCATAAAATCCCAAATGTTTCAGAATACAATCTGCTCCCCATAATTTTATGTACTCAACAATAATAAAAATAATCAACCCAAGGCTATTATTAATTTCCAAAAGCCCTTATTTCAAATCCTTATAGCATAGTAATCAAGCTTTTTTGCTTTTTTTTTCCCTCCTGTTAAGAAAACATGCTAGGGTCCAATCCAGCCTTGAAATCCTTGCCTGTGGCATCAATCCTTGGGGTGGTTTCTTTTGAATGGGCTGTGGGCTGGGGAAGGTCTTGTCTGACAACAGAAAGTATGCTGCCCGAAATCTCAAGATGAACACGGCATTTTAACTTTCTCTTGGTAGTTAAAATAATGTTGAAACAAAACAAAACAACCTCTCCAAACAAACAAACAAACAAGCAAGCAAACAAAAACCAACTGAAACAGAAACACACTGTGTTGCTACCCAGAGTGACAGAATGCTTTCTATAAAACCCTTAACGTGTGCTCAGTTGCTGGGAAAACCTGACATGGTTCTGATACAAGGCCCTTCTGTTGGCATCTGCTTTAATAAAAACAGTATTTGAGACTCTTGGTGGCTGATGCAGCCTCACTTTTTCTTTATTGGCATTCCTGATACATATGCAGTTATCTTCTGATGTACAACAGGTCTTTGACAAGGGTGCTTCCAAAGAAGATTCTCTCTGGGAACAAGACATAGTCCTATTTTCTTAGAGATACGATCGGCAGGTGTCATGACCGCTGTGCTTGCTGTGTGATGCTTGTGGAATTACTGAGCAAGGAAGAGACCCTGACCTTCGTTTCTACTGTTGAGATCAATGGTATGCATTAATTCTCCAAAGAGTGCAGTCTGTTTAGATGCATGCCTTGCACACATCATAAATCAAGTCTTTGGATCAGTCTTCCCGCCATGGTGTGCATAGGATACACAGATAATGGGGGAAGTCACAGTGCATCATTTGGCTTTGGACATACTGACATTTAGGAAAGAAGTGATATGTCACTAGATAGGAATTTTAGTTGAAAATCCCAACTTTTGCAGAGAAAGAAATGCATCTTTCCTGCCTAATTAGTCATTCCATACTAATTTCTTTGAGATGCACTTTATACTCTCCCAGAGATGAGTCACCTGTTTTGCCATTGCCTAGCATACCACATTTATCTTAGGAATACTCACAAAATGTCTCTTGGCCTGGGTTCTCTCGATAGTCAGTTCTAAAGGCCAAGATCTAGGGGTCTCCAGCAACATCACCACAGCTTGGGCTCCTTACTGGATCTCTGTATGGTCAACTCACGCTTTCACAGATCTTTCATGGAACTGGCCTGAGTCAACTGACAAATCAGTGAGTTCTGCCTTAGGTGACCACCTCGTCATTGTCTGTTCATTTGGTTTTGTTTAAGTAAAATATATTTATCTGTAGTGGCATCTTATTCCACCAGTAGACTGAGATAATAGGCATATCCTAGGGTGTTTTGGCTTCAGAGTGTGCGGATCTGACCCCTTATAAGGAAGAGGAGGAGCTGGTTCACTCTCTCTTGGGTTGTGGTCAAGAGCATCCTGAAGGACAGAGGTGGTTATTTACCATCTTTGTGTGAGTGCTCCACAAATAAGCACCTGCTAATTCTTTACCTGGGTGTTGGTGAACTTCCTTAACCTGCCTTCATTTATTCACTCTTTGTTTGAGACATGGTCTTGCAGTGTTTCCCCAGTTGTCTTGGATCTCTCTGAATCCCAGGCTGGCCTCACTCCCAGGGTGCTGGTATTATAGAAATGCAACATTATGCTCAGCTATTTTTCTTCCTTTGCGAAATCCTGTGAGAAGAGGTTATTAGATCCTGTCCTCCTTTGTCATTTTTCAGTATTTTCATTACACATTGCTTAGGTGTTTTTCACCTCAGAGAAAGGGAAGCTTGCCACTGATGTTTACATTTAATTATCTCCTTGTTAGCAAGTCCCACAAAGTGGCCTTATGCATGGAGGACATGGTCTACAGGGGAAGTGGATTTTGCATCAATCATGTCAAATTTACAAGAGGGAGACAGTTCTAAAATGAGTGTGACAAACATAAAATACTTCAAAGGCAATCAATACCAGAAGCTGACATTACTTCAAAATTCTACTAATTAGCGAAGGTTAAACAGCCTGAAGATGCCAAAAAATTTATGTCCTGAAGTGATTTTTTTCTTTAAATGTTGGATGACTCCTATAATTTTTCTTTCACTAAGCTGTGAAAGTATTTATTGTGTGATTTTGAAATTGTGGGGTGGGGGAATAGCTCTATTCCCCAAACACACATCTATGTAGCATTTTCTAAGTAACAGGTACTAGGCTGGCTTTTGAGGGAAGAAAACATAACAACACATGTATTTGCCTTCAGGAAACTCAGTCATGTTGGGGATACCAGAGAGATGTGTAAAAATATTTAAAACAAAGAATAAATAGTAAGCTCATGGTGAAGGAGGGGTGCAGTAAGAGGAAAGAGAAGGGGTTAGGTACCAGGTCCAAGTATAGACTTAGAGCACTGAAGAAAACCCATTTTGCTCTGGGGAAGAGGTAGCATGAGTGTCCCACAGCAAGTGGAAGCTCCCCTAGAGAAAAGGTCCTGATGGCAAAAGGGAGGAGGCCCATCAATTCTAGGATTGGGAGCAAGGAGAGATGCTTTGCCTACTCTTGTCAGAGATGCCTGAGATGATGGAGGATGAGCACAAGAAGACTCCTGATGGGTTTTCCTGTCTCCAGAAACTTGAGCCCAGTGGCCCCCTCCTTATGTCCTAGTTCTTCTTTCTAGAAACCCTGGAACAGTATATTATATTATGACAAACTTGTTCAGCAAGGTATCCTCTCTAGAAGATTAATCAATGTCCTTTGAAAGAGTTCTTTTTCTTTTTCTTGGTTATCAGGGGGTTGAAGAAAAGGGGAAAGCATTTTTGGTAAAATTAAGAAAACGTTCCTATATGACTTGTTTTCTTGTTTTTTTTTTTTCTAGAAGTCTGTGAAATTCAGCTTTAAAAAAAAGCATCACCCATGAAGTTCATAGCCAACCAATTTACAAAAGTCCCAAATGGAACAGCTGGTGTTTTAAAGATTTTATTATTTCCCAGCACTTACTAGTCATTCTCTTGTGGCTGAAGGGACTGATTACCCTGAAGTTGGTCATGGGTACATGATCATACAGGGGAGAGGGAAGAATGCTTATCACTGGTAATATGAGGACCCAACAGAATCATGCTTCCATGGGTAAAAAGGATCCTATAGAAAATATTAATCATACAGCTAGAGAGAAACATTCCTTAGACGTACATTATTTTTCATCAATTAAAAGAGTTCTTTTAGCTAAGTATTGAAAATGAATTGGTAATAGAAAGAGATGTTGTTGCATTAGAAATGGTAAGAAACCATGGTATGGTTTTTCTACCTTATGTCATAAAACTGGCTTGAAATGCTTTGTGTTTGGATAGATCTGATAGGGGCTATAACCAGTTGATCACATGAGTGTGTGATCTGTGCTGTCACCCAGGTCCCCACACTCAGAGAGCCTGCCAGTTGATTTAATGGTTTGCTGTTATCATCTGGATACTCAGAATTTTTTGAGCAAGGACCCTACATTTTCATGTGTATTGGGCTTTGAGAATTGTATAATTGATCCTGTTTAGCTGTGTCCATCGTATATTTCCTTTTCGCAATACCACTGTTTTCACCATTGGCAATGGAATATGTAATTGAAGCTAGGGTCCAGGAACCAAGGAAATTCACCAGAAACGTGACTGTGAAGAAAGACCAAAAACTTTTATGGTTGCATTTCTCATTCTGATGACTATCACCAGAAAAGGTGGTTCAACCTGTTTCTGCTAAGTATTCCCTATACGTTCAAATATTGTTAGGTTTAGGGATAGAGTTCAGCGACAGAGTCTGGCATGGTGTGCACTCAGCCCCAGATGTGATGCCCTCGAATCTCTCACCCCTCGAATTTAACCCTTCATTCTCACATTATGATTTAACAAGCCCATGACCTTACCTTTATCTTCTCATTATGAAAAATCTTCCTACATAACAAGTCACTCACTACTGGATCTGCAGAGCAGATATTCCTCTGCAGTTCTGTTCAAGTGGGCTAGTATACACCACATGAAAACAATACGTTTTTCAAGAAGCTTGTGCATTCTTTGTTTCTATGTCTTTAGAGTCTGATGATATGTCCAGATAATACAATGTTATGAACCAAGGAAACCTCTGTATAGACGTGATCTTTAAGTCTGTAGGTTGATGAGGCATGGATAATCTTCTACAGAGGGATTCATTGTTTCTCTGAATATTCTTTGAAATTACCAATTCCTATGTAGCTGGGACCTCCTTTTACAACTGATTTTGTTCTAAAGGTGGCATTAGAAAATTTTGTGCCACTGATCCAAATATCAATTTTATTCATAACTTTTACACTTAAAGCTGCAGGCGAAAAATAAAATACAGACATTTTCATCATTCAGTAAAACCGACAGCCCTATCTTTCTAGTTCAGGTGTAGAAGTTGTCATTCTGTGCTGTTCAGGCCAAGTTGTTTCAGTGAATAAAGCTGTAACTTTTAGCAAGACTTGTTAACCAAATAGCAAACTGATTTGGTAATTATTGAAAATATAGATAATTCTTGATATTAAGAATTTTTCCCTTGCTGGGCAGTGGTGGCACATTCATTTAATCCCAGCACTCAGAAGGCAGAAGAAGACAGATCTCTGTGAGTTCCAGGCCTGGTCTATAGTTTGAGTTCCAGGACAGCCAGGGCTACACAAAGAAACCTGTCTCAAAATACACACACACACACACACACACACACACACACACACACACACACATGAAAGAAAAGAATGTCTTTTCTAAAAAGCAGAAAAGCAAGCTGTCATATCCTCAACAACAGCAATAACAGCACAATGACACAACCATAAAGGCCCATAAAACAGTTGCATGTATGAGGTATAGTATTTCTATAGTTAAATTCCAGGGTAGGAAACTCAGTTCCCAAATTCACCTGTTAATAGTGTGTGGAGGTTGCTAGGTTATTATGATGGATGAGTCATGAGCATGGGGCCCCAGTACAAATACATTTTAGAGCACATTCTACAACAGTGGTTCTAAGGAACCACACAGGAGAGAAAAATGATTTCTTCAGTTAATGTTGGAAAATGTTATTATATTTGAATGAAAACTACATTAGTTCATTAGAAAACTACATTAGTTCATGACTAAAAGCCGGTTTTCCTCAGAAATTTTCAAGCATCTCTCTAATTTGGCTTCCAGTGTTGGGTTCTGCATGTATGTATTCAACCAACCAACCATGCATCAAAGCTTTGAAAATAAAAGCTATATGTGTACTTAGTACATGAAGACTGTTCTTACCATTATGCATTTTGTCTTGTTTCTAAATTAAATCACAGTTATTTATATAACTTTGATATTGATTTATGAATTGTAAGTAGTCTAGAGATGATTTAAAGTATGTGGGAAAACGTATGGAGGCCATCCCTTTTGACATAAATGACTGACTGGAACATTTGTGGGGTTTGATAGCACAGGTACCTGGAAACAATTTCCATGGATAGTGAGAAATGACTACTGAGTCTCAACTTATTGAGAATTTCTTTTGGGGAGGAGGGGGCATGGGAAAGATGCTTAATAGCTACTGTCTCTGTCCCTTATGTATTCTGAAGTATGCTGTCATGCACTCATTGTGGTTGGCATGAGGAACTTGGAAACACTCATTACACTATGTCTTTCCTAATTCCCACTGTTTCTCTGGTCTCTTTTTCTCAAACTCTTGATTAGATATAAGTCTCCTGAATTGGTCTGCAATTCTTTTAACATTTCTGTCATAATTCCTGTTTCATGTGAGAATTCATTCGGGTTTTATCTCCCAATGCTTATACTAAAATTTTTAGTTTAGCTATGATAATTTCACTAAGAATTTTTCTTTAAACATGTTGTTCCATATTAGGCAGAAATTCCAAACTTTGTCTGTTTATTAGAAATATCCAGTATGTGGTATTCTAGCAGTACAAAACTGTTGAAGATTGCTTTATTCTTACTGTATCCTGTGTTGCCATTGTTTATTTTCTCAATTTTTTTGTCTTTAATTTTGTTTTGAGGTGCTGGGAACAAAATGTCTCTCTGAATTCCTAAAGACAAAGAATGGGCATATGTTCCCTCTTTCTCCTGACTTTATGATATCTCTCTCACTCACTCCTGCCCTGCCCACTCCTGGAAACCCCTTTCCACCCTAACTCCTTTACTATAGTGCATTGGTGTCTAAGAAATAAGAAGCGATAAACATATTTACATTTGGCCATCATCTATCAGCAAATGGAAAATCTTTTATGCCTTAAATCAGTTTCTGTGAATGGTATTTTGGGGATCTTAACTAGAGATTTTGGAATCCATTGAAATAAAAATATGCAATAATTATGCATTCAAACTAAGAATCATTCTGTCGTCTCCAGTAGCACTGAAGGGTAGAAATACAGACAACTGATTTCTTTCCACGTGTTTGGTACATGTCATACAAAGGTATTTCATCAATGCGGGCTTGGGGTTAAAATGTTTAGCAAAACCACACTTTCTCTCCTTCACATCTCTAGCCTTTGGAAGCACAGGAGACTTACACCCATCAATGAACTTGGCTTTGAGTCATTTCTCAGCTGGTCCAGTAGGGCAGCTGTTGCTGACAAGTCATGTGTCCTATTTTTACAGATGCCATGCATTCTATCTCTGCTGTCTCCCTTTTCCTTTGTAACTGTGTTTTGTAAAAAGTCACTTGGCTATCTTCACACGGTTTCCCTGCTACAATAGGTAAATGTCAAAAGCAATCAGGAGCAATATCAGCCTTCCATTGTATTCCCCTAAGCCCTAAGGCAGATAATAACTTCTTGCAATATTTTCTTAATGTAAATGGAAACAGATACTAACCCAGGAAAATGATCCCTCCTGAGCCAGCTGTCCTTTTCAATATGTTATCCCCAAGATTACATGAATATTTATTGGCTGGTCAGTTTTTTTCCCACCAAAGCCAAAGTTCCATTTACAGGTTACAGCATTATTTAACTTGAAATGATGTAATTCTGCATGACTGGAAAAAACCCAAATATGAAAAAGCCCTAAGCAAAGTGCTTGGGAGACAAGAGATTGTGATCATGTATTAACTGTGAAAACGACTTGTAATATGACCTCCAAGTGGTTAAATACAATTATGTCAGCAAGAGGGAGCATCCTCATCCCATTCCTCTCTCTAAACATCGTGTCCTTTAACTCACTTTGGGTTTCTGCTTACAGGTGTTTTCTTTCATCACATATATTTTCAGTACTGCAGCTACATGCATTTTCACTGTTAACTAAACAACACTTTACATATTACTGTTTCCACAACAATTTTATGAGACTGTTATTGCACAATGACTTTTATTTCTCTAAAATGAGAAATGAAAGGGGACTGAGGAGTCCCAGATGCATACACTAAAATGACAATTATCCTCTAGAGGGAAAAGACCACGAGCAAAATTACACTTTACCTACGACCTACAGGTGGAAAAACAAACTAACAAACAAACAAACAAACAAACCATGGAAACATCTTCAGTGATGATGGTCTTTAGGGAAAAAAGAATAATTTAAAATTAAAGAAACACTGCTGTGTGCCTACATGGAACGAACACATAGTAGAAAACCCTGAAAATATATTTCAAAGATGGAAATCATCTAGAACTTTCATCCAAGTCACTTTAGAATAGGCATTACATGATCCATCGGTCATCTACCCTTCAGTATTTACTTAATGAAAATTCCTTCACCTGTTCCTTTTAAAATACAAAACCCATTTTCACATAGACTTACAAATTGATGCTCTACAACAACTTTTTTTTGTGAATTTTTTCCAAACAGGAAATAAAGTAAATGTCCCTCATCTAAGGACTGATGTACTATGGCACATCCATACAATGAAAAACTACTGAGTCATCTAAAAAAAAATCATAGGACAGAAACAATATGGGTGGTTCAGAGTTGGGCAGCTGTGTGGAGCTGATCCATCTAAGCAATAGCTATAAAACTGACCCTGCATGTTTTACTTTATTGAAATCAAACCTTAACTAATATGGAGAGAAGTGGAATAAGCAGGGAAGAAAGGCTTTGGGAAGATAGAGAAACACGTGGTATAAAGTAAGCAGGAGGAAAGAGCTGGGTAACAGAGTATGGAGGGCTCTGGGAGTGCCCCAAGAGGAAATACTATCCAATTTGGGTTTGGCAAGACACACAGACTCTCCCAGGTGGCAGCTGGAGGGAGGGGAGATACTATGGCCACATGTGCTGTCACTTACAAAGACAGGTCTGTGCAATCAGGCAGCCATGGATACACTCATGAGTCCTGGGACAGGGTAAGGTTGTGAGAAGATCATGAAAGGTCTCATCCCTGGCATTAATCCAAGAGTTGGGTTGGAGCAGTTAATGGAGTATGACCTTTGCGTGAGCCTATCAGGTGTGTTAAGTGGGCAGTGGACACGGGGAGGCACAGGCAAAGAAGTAAGGGCCACATTCAATGCTGCAGAGAGGACACAGGACCATAGGCAGCTATTTAAGCTCTGTCACCGGAGACAATAAAAGCTTTATCTCCTGACACACTAGCCATGTATGGCCAGTGGCTATGAGTTAGTCCTGCATGCAGGAGGGAACATTTCTTAGATGGGACAAGATTTTGTTGCTGGCTGCTAGTTTAGAACTCTATGCCAGGTGTCTGGGGGAGAGCATAATGTAGTCTCTTTGAATCTGCCTTAATCTCTCAAGGTTGATAATATAGTTACATACACATTTAACTAAGAGACAAAGCTCAGAGTGTACACACTGATTGGAGCTGAGTGGGAGCTAGTTTCAGCTGCTCAGAGCTTGTGGGACTGTGGCGAGTTTTTGTCTAGCAATGCTAACTAACGTGCCAATGATTGCTTCTCAGTCAGGACATTCTTCCTTACATTATTTCAACTGCTTGGTGCCAGGAACTACAAGAGCAAAAGCCTTCAGAGTGCATGTTTGTCCCATGATTGTAGAGCCTGGTGTGGAAGAACCCTGGGCCAGAAGGGCTCAGCAATTTCCCTTTTGAAAACAAAGGGGTTCACCACATCTGGGCACATGTGTGGAACAAACCCTTGCCTGACTGAGAAATACGATCTGGAAGAGGTCAGAGTGAAAATGAGAGGGCTACATGGACTTTCTAGTGACTTCTCTCTGGCACGGTGGAAACCTTCAGAATGACCTCTCATTACTCAGAGAAGGCTGGCTGATTAGTCACTAGAAAAGATTCCAACCAAGTGCAGAGATTAATTCAGTTGGAAACAATTTCAACCTAAATTACAAAATGATTGGCCATCAAATAATAAGTCACAAGAACTTTACTTGGGTTTGGCATGGTAGGAGTTTGGTCAGAGGCACATTCTGTGTCCTTGGTGGGAGCCAGGCCTCCAGAAGAAGGTTTTCACACTGGTCTAAGTGGGAACCTTTGTTATTGCTGACTGATGGTGCCATGGGACAGTTCTGTGCTGACATAACAATGTCTTCTTAAATGAATCCACATGTGGAATTGGCTTCATTGGGATGCTTCCCTGGAATGTTTTATGTAGTGTATCATTGGGAAAAAAGAAGAAAAATACAATTACAGAGGAGATAATACAACACAAGTCCTAAATAGAACATGGGAATGTATCTTCAGTAGAAATGATGTGTAGGCTTTGAATTGCATGTGCGAGTAGCAGGTATTTTCTATTGCACAGTGATCCTGTATGTGAAGTGTGCTGGCGCCTTTCAGTTGGGTCTCCCTAAACTGTCTTCTGAATAGCAAGGAGCTGGGTGATTCAAGCCCAGAGGAACACCCCACCCCCATCACCATTTCATGCTTTCAAGACAACTGAATAGCTGAAGGTAAGGAGACGTCTGCCTTCCACTGCTCCTGGAAAGTCTTTGAACACAGTAATAAACCTTCCTGGAAATGATTCCCTAGTGGGAGAAACTTATGATTGATAAGTTCTTTTCAAATGATAAGAAAGACTAGCTCGGAATTTTTAAAAATGTTCCATGAGCACTCAAAGATATTTCGCTAGGTTGCTTGGCTCCTTTTCTTGAGAAAAAATAAGGATGCTGCTTCTTCAGCAGACCTACTTTCTTAAAAACTGAATCTTTCCCTTTGTTAGTGCTACCAGAGTAGAATGTGGAATTTGTGTTTCCGCTTTAATGTTCACAAATCAGAGTACTCCATTGATGAGAAATGTGTTCAGTCACTGAGCTGCACAATGAGGAGATCCAGGTAGCCAGGCTTTCATTCTAGAAAAAAACTAGTCATGTTCAGGATTGAAAAGATGATGGCATCTCTGGACTCCACTCATCCTGGTCTCAGCTGGGATACTATTCCTAAGTAATACTGCAATTCAGATTTTACATGCAGAACTGAGATGGGTTGCTCATGAGGATGGTGAATGAGGAAATGATTTGAAGTGGTAGTTTTCTTTTCTCCCAAGAGATTTGGCATGTCACCAAGGTCCTTCCAGTTAGGACTGTATAATGATTGCCAACAGTGACAACAGGATTAGTTTGTGCCAGACCAAGGCGAGTCTCAAAGCGTACACAGGGCACACAGTCCTTTAGAAGACTGGGTGTTTAGGACCAGACAAGCTGCCCAACTCAAAGAGAGAGTTCTCCCATCTCTGATTTCTTTGGGTGTCCTCTCACCTGATGTATCAGCTACCCAGGCAGAGAAGAACTGAGGGGGACTCGCTCCCAGTGCACTGTGTTATAGTGTGATTTCTCTTGCTAGGTGGGAATTGGGTTGCACAGAGTTCTCTCTGGAATTGATCCTCGGTCACCCTCACCTATAAGCAGAACTGTCTTGATGCTGATGTTAGGTTTTGGTGCCAGATGGGTTGGAGAAGAACACACTCACTGTTTGACCTTTGGCTGAAAGTGGCTCTCAATTACTCCATGAGAATTCCATCTGATTCTGTGGACATCAGTTACAGGAGAATGCCTGAAAAATCGTCCTGCTGGTTACTGTGGAAGATGCACACTTTCTTGCTCTTAATAAAACTATGAACTGTCAGGGGACAGGAGAAACAAAACATACGTAGCATGACAAAAATATTAAAGTCATGATAGAAGATGCAATGATGGACGGAAGTCACAGAGCAGTTAACCACCATCGGGCTGGCAGACAGGAACTTGTCTTTAAGAACAAAGGGAAACACTTCAAGTAGACACTGACTTGAAATAAATGGATTGTTCAGGCAATAGTCTCTACTTCATAGGACTGCTGTGAAGATGAAAGCAAGGTAAGACTATCACACAGTAGCTGGGAGATGCCTCAGTACATTTAATTATTCAATGATAGAGGTATTCCATCTGGCAAACTGTGGGTTCAGGGGGCAGGGAAGGAACTAAACCAGCTCTGGGGGAATGTAACCAACAAGGGACTATTGGCAAAAGCCATCTTTGAGAGTAGCCCAGAGTCTAATCTTAGAGGCACCACAGGCCTGTGTTCTATACAGACCTCTCTCAGGTGTTATGGTCAAGCATTTATCATGGAAGAGTATATTAAGGGTCACCTTTCTTGATGCTCTTTGCACTTGGAAACCACACCCCACTCATGCACATGAAGCCAGAAAGCACATTAGTCAATGTGCAATGATGTGTATGCTGGTTAAAACTAGAGTCACCGAAGAAGACTTAACCTCGACTGAAGAATCCTTCATTGTCAGTCTGTTTGCTTGTCTTTGTGGCATTGATTAATACTGATGTGGAAGGGTCCAGCCCACTGTGGGTGGAGCTGGTAGACCTGGGTTAAGGAAGCAAGCTGAGCAAGCCAGAGGAAGCATGCCAGTAAGCAGCATTCCGGAATGGTCAGTGCTTTAGTTCATGCCTTGGTTTTCCTTCATGGTGGAGTGTAACTTACAAGTTACCATAAACTTTTTCTTCTTCAATTGTCTTCAGCCAGAGCATTTTTTAATCACAGCAATGGAAAGCAGTCTAGAACAAAAATTGTACCAGGAATGTGGGATGTTGCTATGATGTACCTGGAGGATGTATGGTCTTCCGGCAGGATTATGGAAATATTTTAGAGTTTGGAGACATTGGGTGCTCAAAGCTTATGGGCTGTTCTGTGGGGCTTGGAAGATAGGAATGTTGAGAGAGATGGCTGATGGTGAAATTTCAGCAAGTTGGAAGTCCTTTAAAGACTCGATCAGGGCCATCTGCATGGTAATTTGAGTTAAGAATCTGTGTTTTTCAGTCAGCTGAACTGAAGAATCATGAAAGATTGACAAGAGACAGCACCACTGAAGTGAAAACTTGGCTTTACTGGGACAATTGATGCTGGTTGGCTTGGGTAGGATTTCAGTTGTTACTGAGAGGAGGCCAGGGTTGTTGGGGTACAATCTGCCAGGTGTTTCCTTGTGTCAGTACATAGAAACTGTGGTTAGAGGGGGCCAGTGCTGTGTCTCAAGCTGAAAGACAAACCTGGTAGTGTGTCAGAGTCTCCCCAACATGAAGCTGGTCTTGAATACATGAAGGGGACAAGGAGACCAGTTGTAGTTTTGGTATGGTTGAAGAGGTCAGGAGAGGTTTCAGGTGAGGGTACAGCTCAGCTACCATGGAGACTCTGGCATGTGGAGACATCAGGGACCCAAGATGACCACCGGGAGCAGCGGCCGGTTATGGGGTTGTTTTGAGCTTATGTTACAAACTGTGGATGGCAGGGCCAGAGAGGTGGGACTATCCAAGCTCAGAAGATCACGAGGTCTGAGACATCAGACGTTGAGTTATTTACACTGCTGGATTTTGGATTTGCTTTGACCTGATTGTAACTGTGGTCTGGTTCTGGCCTCTTGGAATAAGAAACTATGTAACTTATTTTGGATTTTACAGGAACTCACAGCTAAAAGGAGTTTGGATTTTCAAAGGAGATCTTGGGCTTTTAAAATGTTGAATGTTGCTGGATGGTGATGGCGCATACCACCAGCACTCAGGAGGCAGAGGCAGGTGAATCTCTTAGTATGGGGCTAACCTGGTTTACAGAGGGAGTTCCAGGACATCCAGTGCTGTATAGAGAAACCCTGTCTTGAAAAACCAACCAGGGGAAAAAGTGTTGAATGTTTTAAACACCATGGGACTCTAAAGTTATACTATATTTTATATTGTGATACTATGGGATACTGAGAATAAAGAAGAAAGGAAAGGTTATAATGTAATAGTGATGTATTGAGGTATCATTTTGACGAGGGAGTCAGTTTTGCTGGTTAACTTGTACCAGGGAAGAGGGAACCTTGAATGAGGCATTATCTCCATTGGAGTAACCTATGGGCATGGCTATGGGTCATTTTATTTGATTCATGATTGATGAGATTAGGTCCAGTCCACCGTGGGTGGCACCACTCCTAGTCAGGTGGTCCTGAGCTGAAGAAGAAAGCAAGCTAGGTGACGCAGCATTCCTTCACCGTCTCTGCTTGAGTTCCTGCTTTTATTTCCCTTGACCAAGCACTGTAACTCACAAGTAGACATAAGCCCTTTCCTCTGGTTGTTTTTGGTCAGAGAGTTTTTGTCACAGTAATAGAATAAATAGAACAAAGTGTTTGATTTAAAAATACATGTGTAGTATTTTGATAAATATCATTACCCTTATAAAAATTGTGTAGGTTTCCCAAATATTCTAGACCCTTTTTCTTCTTTTTTTCTGTTTTCTTTTCTTTCTTTCTTTCTTTCTTTCTTTCTTTTTTTTTTTTTTTAACACAGTGGCTTCATTTTGTGACATCTGGGAGAATGCTGGCATCCTGTTTTTTCTGTTACTAAGTAACACCATTAGTGGTGTGAAAGAATGATACCATCCTTTCTCCCATGAGCTGCTCTCAGTGTACTCTAAGCCCTGAGCTGACACTGTGTTGATGACAGGAATCCCAAGCACACATGTTTGAAGAGTAGGGGAAATTACTTGCTGCAAACCTGGTGTAGAAAACTCCCAAAGGAAACTTGCTTCTGCAAACTAATGACAAGTGTGTGAGCTTTTCTAATCCTCAGATGCTAACATGATATACTATCTTCCATTATTCACTTTTGGGGAAGAAACACTGGGAGGTCAAAGTTCATAGTGACTTACAGAAGGTCAAGCAGCCAGCATCAACACCTACAGGACCTACTACTTGTGGCTTGTTTTTGAGACAGGGTCTCATTATATAGCCTGGGCTTATCTGCGATGCATTATGTCACCCACACTAAACTAACCTTGCCCTCTCCTTTGACCTCCCTGGTATGAACCATCCTCCTGGACTTTTAGGCTCTACCTCTATTTTCAAGGCAGGCAATGAACAAACTCATTATGGAGGTTAAAGCAGTGACTCATAAGATCCAGTGCCCATTGGTCAGATCACTCATTACAGGATTTGCTTTCAAGTAGAGCTTTGGCCATGGTGTCACTGGAAGGACTGTGACACTGAAGGTGACAGGTGTGCTATGATGGCGATGGAGGATGATGGGCAGAGGGCTCCTGGGAAGCTGTGAACTTCTGCCTCCAGTAGCCTTGTTTTTATTGAAGTATATTATAGATTTGGTGTTGCTTTACAAATGTGAAATGGGAGGGATCTATGACCTTAAACTGTTGTCAAAGGGGAGCTGCTTTAGAGTACTTAGTGCTGTGTCAGGTCATTTCTTGAAGGAGACTGAGATGGACAAAGAATTCAAAGTGTTAAAGCCACTGTCAACACACAATCAAAGACAGAGTTACACACGTTAAAAATGGAAGTTTAAGCCAATGGAAAGTGTTTTCAAGGGCTCAAAGTCTCCCAAGACACACAGGGACAAAAACAAAGCACCTTGCGTTCTATAATGATGATGGCTTCATGTAATTATGAGCTAGACGAGGCTAGGCACAGGGCAGCCAGGCACAGGACAGCCAGGCACAGGGCAGAATAGTTGGGAACAGGACAGCCAGGCACAGGGCAGCAGGGTGCAGGACAGGATGGCTGGGCACAGGAGCCAGTGGATAAGTTGGAGGTTTCTTCTGTGGTGACTTCTCATTTAGTTAAATGTCCTTGTTGTAGAGTAGGGTCACAGAGGCAAGGCATTTTTGTTTTACTTTCCTAAGTTTAAGTGACTATTGAATGGCTGTGTGGTCTGTGGGAAAAAGCACAACCTTGTACACTCAAATTTTTAATTTAATTTTATGCTGTTAAAGGACCATGCTTTAAACAAGACCTTTTCACAGGAGTCGTATATCAGATATCCTGCATATCAGATATTTACATTGCAATTCATAACAGTAAAATTAAAGTTGTGAAGTAGCAATGAAATAATTTTATGGTTGGGGCACCACAACATAAGGAACTGTATTGAAGGGTGGAAGCATTAGGAAGCCTGGGAACCACTGCTTTAAATGTAACAAACGATCTGTAGTTGAGCTTTTGAATCACATACATTTGAACATAATTTAGATGCTTTGAGCAGGGCATCAGGCAGTGGGTCTTGGGGAAAACACAGCAAAGAACAAGTCCAAACTCTGGCCTATGCTGAGAAAAGCACAGAGGTGGAGACATCAGTGGACGGCTGAGACACTACCCAGCAATCGTCAGCTTGCTGGCCACTGATACACTTGTGGATGAAGACAGAAGTCAGGCGAGCACAGTAGAATACAGAGAAGAGAATCAAATGATTGTTCTCTACATTTGACTGCCTAGATTGATGCCATGGCTGATGTTCTGCTCTTCTAGAACACTCAGGTTTGGGTCCCAGTACCCACACGGTAGGCAGTCCTAGAACTCAGAGAGTTATATAACACCCTCTTCTGGCCTCTGTGGGTACTGCATGCCCACAGTGCACAGACATACATGCACACAGTGCATAGGTATACAAGCAAGAAAAACACCTATACACATAAAAAAAAAAAAAAAAATAAATAAATAAAAGTTAAAAGTGAAGAGAAAGAAGCTTTTAACATTATTTTCATTTTACCATGCTTAATAATAATATGTCAATGGATATCTTTGCTGTTTTGTTTTGATATTAAATATTCCCTAAAGGCCCATATGCCAAAGGGCTTGCATGCCAGCCTGCAGTATTGTTGGGAGGTGCCTTAAGAGTTGAAGCCTAGGAGCTAGAGAGATGGCTCAGTGGTTAAGAATTTGGGCTGTTCTTCTAGAGGTTCTGAGTTCAATTCCCAGCATCCACATGGTGGCTCACAACCATCTACAACTGTAGTCCCATGGGATCTGACACCCTCTTCTGGTGTGCAGGCATATAAAATAGACACATAAATCAAAAAAAAAAAATTGGGGCCAACTAGAAGGAAGGTAGACTATTTGGGGGGGCTGTCCGTGAAGGGACTTTGGGAGGATCCCTACCCCTTTTAAATTTTACTTCCCAACTACCACGAGAACAACTTTTTTTTTATCACACACTTCTGCCACAATGTTCTGCCTCATCCCAGGCTCCAAAGTAACAGAACCAATTGCCACCGGCTAAAACCTCTGAAACTGTGAGCTGAACAAATATTCTAAATTCATGATTTCCTAAAGCTATTTTGTCATAGAAACAGGAAGGTAAAACATTTGTATGTATGTAGATCTTTAAAATTCTTCTTGAGAGTCTGACCCAGACCTCTGGTAAAAAACCTACATAGTTTTCTCTCAGTCCAGATTTTAAGGCCTGAAAAAAATGTAATACTTTTGATAATGGCACACAAATGCTCAGGCAGCTGTATAACATCATTTTAAATCAAGGAGATGCCCACACTACAGATGAAAAGCTTTTAATATCTGTTCATTTCCAAGCAGTGGTTGTCCTCCTGGGAACCAGTCTTGAGGGGAAGAAATGTGTTTCTAATTCACTACTTCATACAAAAAACATTCCTCTCTTATGTTTTGGAAACTAATATTTAAAACAGGATACATAATGTTTTAGTATAGAGTACTACTAAATGTCAGGCAACCATCAAGCCAGGAACCCCATGTTACAATTTCCCAACTAGTTGAATATCTCATGTCCCTGGCAATGTTGGCTTGGCTGAAGAAGCTATGGAAGGGTTTCTCTGTCCCCGGGGAAGGGAAAATTACATTTGGCTTCTTCATCTCTGTTCCCTGCTGCAATGCATTCAATGGTGACACAATGGTTATATGATTACAGAGACTTTAGAAGTCTGAAGCTTGGTATTTCCCATGGCTCTGTAGTTTGCTGGCTGGTAAATTCTGGAATAGGAACCTGGAATGCTAGCCCAAAGTTCCTATACATTCCATCAGTGGCATTGGCTAGGGTACCACAGCTTTAACTGCCCTACTGCAGACACAGGCTGTAGGTGGCTGGGTTTCTGAAAGACTGTGCTGTTCTCAGGTTGACACATGGGAGAAATATGCTGGCGCTCCAACTCACTGCCCAGATAGAGCTGCCCTAGGAGAGTGGGTGAGTCTACTAATGGCTGCCTAGCAGCCCATATGAACTCTGGGTTGCGAAGGAAGAGTGCGCTGGTGCAGTAGAAAAGTGTTCCTAGGAAGAGCAGTGGTTCATAATCCAGTAACAACACATTTAGAGTTCTCTCGGAGCCAGTGCTGTTCTGGGAATTTCCATGTAGGAGTTTCCTCAACTTTCATTGTAACCCATGACAAAGAGATGAATTTCTTTATAATTAAGGCGGCAGAAGCCATATGACTTCTTTAAGGTCACATGGCCAGGTTTCCAGTCAAGCAGTGTGGTTGCAGCACCTGAGCTACTATTCCCTTGCCATTTGCTTGCCTATGTGTAATGATTTGCCTATCAAATACAAAGTGGTCCTTCCTTGTCTACCAATGAAAAAGCTTCAGTAGCCACAGGGAACAAACAACACAATGCATTGTTAATGCTTTTCAACTATGGTAAGACAGGAAAAGAAAATTACCACAAGTCTAGGAATGACTGTGGCCCCACCCCTAAAGTAGCTGAAGCCTCCACACAATCTCAGACCCTTGGAGTCCAACAACCTTTGATACACCGACAATGGGTATGACAGGAAGAGCTCAAGGATGGCTCTTTGCCATTCACAAGGCATTCAGTACTTCTCTCTGAAAATAGGGATCAAAATTACTAGAGAAATTAAGTACGGAAGAGCATGGGCTCCAGGAACCTTCTAGGTGCATGTTTCAAATTCCATACTATAACTACAACGTGTCATCAGTGTGACAGCTGCCTTTGCTACAGAGATGGGGCAATCTGTGTTTGAAATCTTTAAATAAAAAGAAATAAATAATGAACGGAGGTAGCCAGGGCGCTTCATGTGCTAATAGACTATATTTCTATACTCAAGCGTAATGCAAAATCATACCATTTTGAAAGTTATAAGCATAAAAATGCTCATGTTAATTTTAAGCATTAGCACCTGTTGTTTTCCCAGACCTATTTATGCAAGGACCTTATTTGCAATAGAGAAAGCACACACACACATTTCCTTACACATTTAGAAAGAAAGCTGCCACACTTTAAATACAGTTGAGACATAAAATGCATGCTTAACATTTTCATGATGGCAGCATACTTTTTATTTTCCTTCCAGTCCTCTAGGTATTCTGCCCCAGTAAACAATCTGAATGACTTGAGATAGCTGCAAATCCCTGTGAACATCTCCCCAAGTGTAAGTTATTGGGAGGCTGTTTATATAATTCATGAACATCTCCAGTCTTGTGTCCTTTTAATCTTGGTGAATCCATTGTACTGACAGAACCCTGCTTTGAGTTTCTGCTTGAAGATTGGATTTATTCCTTCAACTTATCAGGAAGAGAAAGAAGAATGAAGCTGCACTTCAGACATATGTAACGGCCTCTGCACATATTGGCTGAGGTTTAATACTTCTGTCATTTTCTCCTTTGAATTTGTTAAGGCTCATGCTAAGCAGAGCAATCCTCTGGTGGCCTTTTGATAACATTAAGCCAGCCACAGAAGCTCTTATTAATTCCTAATAATTTACTTTTTAGTATAGCCTGACATGCCTCACATGAACTGGAAACCACAATTCATGTCTTTTAGGAATACAGCATGGTCAAATGATTATTATTTGAATACTTCTACATCCAGGTGAAATACATCCATAGCATTTTGGGCCAAAGATCTTGGACGTGAAAAACGACGCGTGTTCTTGTCCTCACTTCGGTCTCCTGTTTGATGGCTGTGGGATAAGTACTGGGACACTGCTACAGAGGGTGAGGGGACCAAAGAGGTTGGCTGGAGAGGAATATGACCTCTGTTACCCATTGTATAGACTCACAGAAGTTAATATTGGAGAGTCCATGGAATTTAAATCTATCTATTGCTCTCCTACCTACAGCTGCTACCCTGGAAGAGGACCCAGGAATCTCTGTCTCAGGAGCTGGTTTAAAAAGCCTCCCAACTCGGCCTTGTGTTTCCAGTTTTGCTTTCCCCACCTCCATTTAATTTTATATAAGCATCTCTAAGACAAAGGCAGGCCATTGGTCAAAACCTTGCACTAGGGCCCACGAACTGAGCATGCAATCTGGACTTGCTACAGGTGCATATGAGGCCTGTACCTGCCCACTCCCAAGTGGCAATCTGTGCTATTCTCTCTGGCTTACTTCAGCACGGCCACTTGTTCTTGATCTGCCTGTTCTTGACCTGGAGTTCCTTCGCATCTGAAGGCTCCTTTCTGAAAATCCCCCTAAGTCCTGGCTTATTCTAAGGAACAGCTCTCAGAGGAGGAGACAGTCCCTCCCCTGCCTATGAAAATGGTACATGCTTCCTCTTACAGCCACACTACTACACATACACATCACTCCTTTTTGTTTTATTCTACCTACAAATAAATGAGCAGCTTTTACAGTGCTGAGCATTTGGGGAACATTTGTTGTAGTCTTGCACTCTTCTTGAAGTTAAGGTGAATGACATTAACCTACTGTTAAGGGTGGTTTATGTTTCTTTGTGCTCATAGCCTGGGATGTGTAGGCCACTCAGTATGGCCATAGCCATTCTCCGATTTATTCTGTTACCCCCATCATTAGAACAAACCAATATAAGACCCTGTTATCTGAACATAGACATGCAAGTCACTTACTTATGGTGGCTCCGGACTCAGGCCTGTTGAGGGTGCTGATGATGACAAAGCCGAACCCTTCGTTTTCTTTGCGGTGAATGACCACATCGCTGGTCTGCAGGCTGTGCGAGGCAAAGCCTTCAGGCGGTGAGGCGCTGCTGCTGGGGGCAGCGTGGTTGCTGTTGGAGTAGGTTGCGTAGTCACTGCGTGGAGAGCTGTGGTGGGTTGAGACAGAGCCTGGACTCCTCCCATTCTCTGGGCAGGGCTCCCCTGAAACATATTCCATGGTACAGAGGACACTCAGTGATTTAGGAAAGGCTCTACTGAATTCCTCAGAAAGAGCAGACACGAAGAATGAGTGGCTGGTCTGCCCTCTAGATGGGCAGAGTATTTGAAGAGATTTAGCCATTGTTAGCCTTTCCAAAGCACGGGGACCCCTCCCATCAACCTCCCCCCGACCCAATCAGTACCCCACTCCATCAGCTTACCCCCACCCCATAAGCTCCTCCCAACAAATTCCCTTCCATCAACCTCCTCTCCATCAGCCTCCCCTGACTCCCTCATCAACCTCCTCTGAGACTGGTACACGCTTACTTTTCTCTTGTTATGACTGCAAGTCCCAGAGACAACAACGACAACTTTTATATGTTAGCCTCTTGGTTGCATAGTAACCAACTGAAGACGGTAGACAGAATCCTAAATCATCGTGGGCATATGAGTCACTAAAGAATTTATAAAGGGCCAGGAAGACGGCTAAGTGGGTGAGGTACACGCTGTGCAGATCGGAGTTGAAACCCCAAACCCATATAAAGGCAGGCAGTAGCATATGTTTCTGGGGTCAGTGCTTCTGTGTGGCAATGGGGGACAGAGACTGGTGAGTCCATAGAAGTTCTCTGGCTTGCTGGAGTAGATAACAGCAGAAAATAGATACCCTGCCTCAAACAATGTGTAAGGCAAGAACAAGCTTGGGGTTGTCCTTTTAGCCCTATACGAGTGAGCACCCTCCTGCGCCACCCAGATACTTGTTCACTCTCACACATAGACTCCCAGGTTAAAAGGAGCTAACAGGAAAGTACTCATCTTCAGGACCCACCCATGAAGTGTCTGTTTATTTCCCACAAAGTAGGTCTGTATACATCTGTACCCTTCTGTATACATGTTTCTCTTATTGGTTGATGAGTACAACACTATTTGGACAACAGGCAAGATGATAGGTGGGACTAGGAGACGAGGAGAATTCTGGGAAAGACAGGCAGAGGGAGACAGAAAGGAGAATGAACGGGGACTCGAGTAGCAACAGGTCCTAACCCTTCACTGGTAAGATAAGGTCACGTGGAAATACTTAGATGAACAGAAATGGGTTAGTACTTAAGAGAGAGCTAGCCAGTATGAAGCCCTGGCAATTGGCCAACAGTTTAATAATTCATTTGTCTTTGTGTGCTTATTTGGGACTGAGAAGGGTGGCAGGATCTGGCAGGACAGGAAACTCTTGCAACATAGGTCTTGGGGAGATTAGGTGTAGGAATGGAGATCACATTTCATGATCTTTGGAAAATGTTGCTGTGCCTGCATGTGGGACCAGCAATCCTGAGATGCTGCACAAAGGGAGTCAATGTCATGTTTTTGTTTTAAAGAGTCTCAGTTTAGTTTGGCGGTGGTAGTACACACCTTTAATCCTAGACTTGGGAGGCAGAGACAGGTTGATCTCTGTGAGATCGAGGCCAACCTGGCCTACAGAGAGAGTTCCAGGACAGCCAGGGCTACACAGAGAAACCCTGTCTCAGAAAGAAAAAAGAAGCCATAGTTCTATCTTCTGATTGTTTTTTAGCCAAGAAGAGTCAAATCATGCCATATAGGTGGGAAATAGACTTTTTAGAAGTTGCCTGCTTATTATTTTATGTGACAGCCATCACCCACATCTCAATAAGGTAGTTTGAAAGAATAAACAAATCAATTGAGATTTTCATTGAAAATTAGTTTGCACGCTCTGGACCAGATCTAATATCAGGCTGACAAACTGTGAATATTAAATCTCAATAGAGTGAAGTCTTGTTCATTTGCATCCCATATTACAAAATACACTTTATTATTAATTAGGTAAACCTACCATACTTTCAACATGAAATAGAATTATGTGGCAATAGGATAAGAAATTGGGAGCTAAGAGAACTTAATTTATGGTTTTAATTAGTTATTATTTTATTGTGGGGATGTTCTATCTGCGTGAACATATTCGTACATTGTGTGCATGCTCAGTGTCAATGGAGGTCAGAAGAGGGCATTGGACCCCTGAACTGGAGTAACATGCTGTGAGCTGCCATGTGGGGGCTAGGAATTGACCCGGGTCTGCTGGAAGAGCAGCTGGTGCTCTTAGCCATGGAGCCATCTCTCTCTAGTCCCAAGAAGTTCCCTTTTGAAATGAAAATTGGGCTGTCATTCTGGAAGGATTTGCCATTTTAACTTAATACCTGGACTGGGATAAAAGGAACAGATTTGTTAGTGTCACAAACTGCAGTTGCATCACTGGCAGTGTGGTGGCATTGGAGGGAGTGACACTTGGAGGGGTGGGGCCTGGTTGGGTTCTTGTGCTCATTGGGGTGAATCCTAGAGGGAACTGTGTGTGGGATACCAGTACCCCTGTTTCCTCCCTTGTCTTTGTTCTCTAGCTGTGATGTACATGGGGTTATTGTATGTGCCTCTATCACTGTGTGCTGGCATAGGCCCAAGGCAAATGGGTCACATGTGAACCTGTGGCACCAAAGAACCCTTTCCTGATTATAATAAGCTCACTCATCTCAGGCACGTGTTATAGTAACCGGGAGACGATGAACGGTCCTCAAATAAAGACATCAAGGTGGAAACAGACTAAGGAGATGTTCTGTTATCCTGATATCCAGAGAAAGAATTGCATTTATTTACATACAGAGACATTAGAAGCAACATTAACTTGCTGCCAGTACTGGGGAAGCAGAGGCAGGCAGATCTCTGTGAGTTCTAGGCCAGCCTGGTCTAGAGTGAGTGCCAAGGCAGCCAGGGCTAGACAGAGAAATTCTTTCTTGAAACTCCCCCCTAAAAAGAAACATCTCTAAATCAATTAAAAATTGGAAGAAAATAAATGAAAATTAAGTCACTTAGTAATCCAAAGATCTTATAGTTAATTAATTTTGAGAGCAGTTTATTAAGTACATGAAAGGGAGAAGAGAGCTGAGGAGGAGCTGCATGCTTCTCTCTTTATTTCTTTTAATTGCAGAAGACCTGAGATCCAAGCTAGTTCTATTATGATTTGATACATTTGAGCTTTTTCTTTAAGATATAATTAATTAATTTTAATACAAAAGGATGACTTTCATTTGTGAGAAACATACTGAGGTCACAACAGGACAAAATGTCACTGTCAAAGCCTTTTCCTGCTTTGGACTAGAATTAACTGTACCCTCCTTGCTGGAAAGCATCCTTCAAAGACAGGCTGTTATTGTCTTGGTGAAGCACATGTCCTTTATCAGTCCTTGTGAAAGTTGGAAATAAAGTGATTAGAGATAGTCTTGGAGAAGAAAAACAAACAATCATTATGCTGCTACATTAAATTGAAAATCTCCAGAGTTACTGGACCAAATCAGTAACTAAATGTCATAGGCAATGACAAGAGAGATCTCATTTTCAGGCTGTCATATTTTAGGGAAGTTGAGAGCTGTGGTTGTCAGTAAATCAGTAAAGAATAATTATGTGTCTTGGCAGTAAGTGGCTGGGAGTGGCTAGATTGTGGGTTCTAGAAAGTGAGAGAACCACTGACTAAGTCATGTGAGTGGTCCTTGGGTAACAGAAAGGGTCAAACTCACCATCAGGGCACTTTCCTGTTGCATTTGCACTCCTTTCCAATCTCTTGAGAAAAAACCCTTTATCTTCAGCAAAATGAGTATGTTTTAAGGCTGGCAGTTAACTGGGAAGATTTCTACGCCTTCCCAGGGGTGCTCTGCTCTCTGACTGACACTTAGAATCTGGTGGCACTTTTGTCTTTCAGAGCTTGATGTCAAATGCTTCCTATTCAACTGGCTTTCCATCTGAATAGTACTGCTGTCTTTCCAAACCTCTCTGTGGTGTAGCCATCAACAGGTTTGCACTAGAAGAACACAGCAAAAGGCCAGGTGACTCAACACCACATGAGTTAAAGAACTGCCAGAGGCCTTTTGGTGCCTACCCACATGGCTGCTCAAATCCAGTCACTTACTGTTTCCTCAAGTCAAAGACTTAAGCTTTAGGTTAGATTCTGTATCCACCAGTGATACTTAAAGAAACTCTTCCTTTGGGCGGGTGGGGATGGCTCATGGTGGTAACTGCTGATGGTGCCTAAAAGTGAGAGGCCTTGGACTCAAACATTTACTATTGGCCCGTTGCTGGTCTTAACTTCTTAATGATAATTGTTAAAACCAATTGCCAATGTTTATAAACAGGGAGAGCTGATAGGATTATGGATTTGTAATTTCTCTCGACATTTTGGAGCTAGATCACGGCATCCTGTTGTCTGGGTCA
The DNA here is from genome assembly GCF_943737965.1 of Phodopus roborovskii. NCBI lineage: Eukaryota > Metazoa > Chordata > Mammalia > Rodentia > Cricetidae > Phodopus > Phodopus roborovskii. Next base: position 2,513,205 of record NW_026126693.1, on the reverse strand, counting down.
ACATTCCTGACAACTTCTCAATACTTCTCACAAACATCAAATTTATTCATGTGCTCACTAGGGAAGCTGTTCCCAAGGGAAAAGGGAATTCACTTAGAATGACAAAGGGTAGACCAAGATCAAGGGCTGTGCTATCCAATTTGTTTCACAGTGCTTCTAATGAACTCCCCTTCCTTAACACTTGTGCAAGAATTCTATTCCCCTTGGATACTGAAGAAAGATGCTGATAGCATGGTGGCTGACTGTAACATGTTTTGATTAAGCCATAAGCTTTCTTTCATATCCATTTTCAGTTCACAAGTTAGGGAATTCCTCAGGGACGTCTTACTCTCAGACAAACAGTATGTATCCAAAACAATGTGTCATTAGATTGAACATCTCAAAGCTGAGCTACTAAGCATATAAATATTTATACTTTTAGTATAGTAATTAAAGCCACTCTCTTAATATCCTTGGGGGAACAAACCAACCAAATACTGAAGATGGTGATATAGACAAGACAGCTCTCAAAACCAGTTCAAAATGCAAGATTTGTGCTTGTGAGTCCCAGTAAAAGACACTGGAGGCTTACTGCTTCCTTCCTCCCTCCCTCCCTCCCTCCCTCCCTCCCTCCCTCCCTCCCTCCCTCCCTCCCTCCCTCTTTCTTTTTTTTTCCCCAGGGTTTCTCTGGGTAGCTTTGGAGCCTGTACTGGAACTAGCTGTTCTAGACCAGGCTGGACTTGAACACACAGAGAACCACCTGCCTCTGCCTTCCAAGTGCTGGGATTAAAGATGTGTGCTACCACCACCCGGCTATATTGCTTGTTTTTCTTTTAACTCAGTAATTTCCTATTTTTGATGACTTCACTTGAAATTGTAAAGAAAAATGGGCTTTCTACTTTAGTGTGTACATATTTCTTAGAACTTAATATTTGGGGACGGCTTTTGCGTTATTTCAATTTTTGCCCAATGTTATCAACCTATCTGTATGCCATGGCGTATATGTTCTTTTTCTGATGCAGCAGTCTGGAAGCCAGTGCTTGCATTCCCACACAGAGCAGTGTGTCTGCACGAGCCAACATAGAGGATGAAATCTCTACAGCCTCACCATCCTCCGGCTCCCAGGCTCCAAATAGCACTGCTGTGAGATAATGCACCAACAATTTCTCTTCCTAAGTCTTTCTTTCTGCTAAGTTCACTTCCTGTCATCTCTGGAACAGCTGGTCCTTAGCCAGGCCTGCCCCTTCCACCGCCTTGCTTACCAGAGCAGAATGACAGCAAGATAACTTAAAAAGACACTCCACCTGGCCCGTCACATCTGTGTGGAATTGTCCTTTACCACTGTGAAGAAATGGCAGCTACGAGGAAGTTTGTTTTCCTATGCCTTGTGGATTTCTTCTACCCTGGGTTTTAGGCATTTATTTTACCCTCAAAGCATCCCGTCTTGAATTTAATAATTTTCTGTACCAATTGCTCTTTCAAGGAGTCTAGGTTGGATAAATATGGAATCCCTCATAGTGTGATCAAAGTGTAGTGAATTGTTATCCAGAATTAAATGTACTCGAAATGCACTCAGAAGCCTAGCAGAGAGAACCTGGTAAGTACTGCATCAAAGAATGCTTTACAGAAGTCACATGACCTACAAATGGCAAGAGTACCTTTGCACATTTGGCCTATACTCCAACAGCTTGGGTTGATTAGAACAAAATTTAATTTGTAACAATCAGTTGGTGTCAAAGAGAGCATGAAATTATGTTGGTGTACTGGATTTGTACTCTGTAGCATAGTTCCTTATAAATCAGTTATCTTTTTAATTTATTTTCAGGTTACAGTACATATAGCACACCAACTTTTTTTTTTTTTTTTTGTTAAAAATCACTCTGTATGGAAGAAAGGCAGTTAGATGTTAACCAAGCAGCACTGTCTCTCTCCTGGCCATTCGCTCAAGGAGAAGGCATAACTCAAGGTGTTTTATTTCTTCGGGTCAAGTGGTATGCCACGGATTTTGGAAGACAAATGGCACATTGCAGCAAACCCTCCATCCAGTGCAAGATATATAGTGGTCTCTGCTGGTGAAGTCTGATGCTTTGCCTGATTTGCTATTTGAAATGACTGCCCTTGCTCAAGTGCTAGTTTCTATGGGACTCAAAAAGAAAAAGATATTTAGTCCAATATAACTTAGGCTTTCTATTCACCCACAGCCTGTGATTAGCAGGTGTCCTTTTAAAACTTTCTCATGGTAAATGTGAACACTCATGGAAGAATTAGGGAGTGACATTCATCAATGATTTGTCTTTGATTGAGTGTCTTAAAATGGAATTTGGAAATGATAATAGCAAAGAATAAAGATTGGCCCCAGAGATGATTCCTGCATGGCATTGTCACTGACTGTGGACTATCAGGCAATCTGTTATTCCTTGGCCCTCAGTTTCCTTATGTTTCATGCAGAGAGTTCATGTGATTAGGTCATCCCTAATTTTAGAAGTGTGTATGTAGAAGGGAGTTCAGGTGGCGAAGGAGATGGGCCAGTGGGCTTCTGGGACAGAAGAGGGGACACGGCTGAAGTTGCCGCTTCTGTGATTCACAATACAAAGCATGGGCAAGTCTCAGGAAGAAAGTCATAATGTAACATCATCCAGTGTCAAGGCTATAAAGCCAGTATGGAGATTGTGATAGCCATACCCCCTGGAAAAAGAACTCTCCACTGGGAATTGATAGAGAGGCAAATGAGAAAATATTATGAATATATGGGCTGACTTTTAAATATATGTCTTTGGTGGGTTATTTTTGAAGCCAAGAAAATAGCTGTAAAGGGAATAATTACTTATAATTTAGCTGTTTCATAAGCTTAGAGCTATATGAATCATGTTTTCTCAGTGTGAGAGCTGTAGTTCCCCATATAGGGTAGTAGGTGTGTTGTTACCTTTTATCAGGCACCACAATAAAAGCTAATTTTCCATACTGGTTTCCTTATTACTGTATAAAAATGCTGTAGTCTTTTTATTTGTAAACACAACAAGAAACATTTTCAAAAGGCATATTTTCCATTATTATAATGTTTTCCTTATAATAAGCATGTACCAAATGTCTTGAATCAGCCCCAGGTTTTTCTAGGAAATTTTAATGACTACATTTAAAATGTAGGCCTCAAAGACTGGATTAATGGGGTTGAAAAGCTGCACTTTGGAAAATAGTTACTTATGGAGCATCTAGCTTGTTTCTTTCCCTATGTAACACAGAAAATGATTTTAAGTTTCTAGTTCCTCACTTTTCTACCCAGAACATTCTACTGCCTCTTTCCCAACTCTCACTGCCCACTTCAGGACATACCTCCACATAGCACCTTTCTTCTCACAGTGAGGTTAACCTGCCCATTGCGGGCTGCATGGTGCATAAGGTCAATGACATAGCGGTGGGTCTTGCCAGCCACTGGGATCCCATCCACATAGACAAGCTCATCTCCTGGGTGTAGACGGCCGTCTCTGTCTGCTGAGCCCATGGCAATGACAGCTCCAATCAAAATCTAGAGAATAGAGGAGAGAACATTCACATATGTAAACAGGGGCATGCACTTGAAGAGCAGATTGTGAGAGGTGGGATGGATGTCCTTCCAGGCACTCTTTCCCGTTGTCTACTATTCAGAGAAAAATGAGTATCTTGAACTTACTGCTGGTTTCCATAAAGTGTCCCATGGAGGACACTTCCTGACTGTCTCTTTAGTTGTCAGCCTTAAGGGGAATTACAACTCAAAATATGCTGATGTCAGTTGGCTACCACGTTTGACCTCTGCATTGGAATACTGTGGAGACTGGGTCCTGACTACTGTTCTTAACTGTGTAGCCTTGAATATAGTTTCCTAAGCTTTGCAAGCGACACATTCTTCACTTACAAAATGGGATAATAATAGGAACAGTTCATACGATTGTTGGGAGAGGCCAATGAGAAAATGTCTGTAAAGCATTTAACTTTTGCGTGACATTGTATGTGCACAAATGTCAGGGGGATACCACTTGTTGGTCACCATTAAACTCTGCAGAGGTTTAAAATGTTTTTTTGTTTTTGTTTTCTGTTTTTCCTCGCTTGTTTACTTTGAGACACTGGAGGGGTGAAGCAAAAAGAAAACAATGATTTGTTTAATTTTATTTTAGTTTTACTCAAATATTCCTAGCTGAACATTCTCCAGTATCTGACCAATTCCTCAGAACACTGTCTTCCTCTGCATGAAAGAACATTTCCAGCTCCATGTTGCCCCCAGCATTTCTGTGGAAGATACAGTACCACTGTGCCAGGGACAGAGGTGTGTCCTCTGAAACCCAGGGAATCATTATAATACCGTGAACTAGGATGATAATGAGAAGCAGTATACATGGCTTCCGAGAAGCCGATAGCACCTTGATTTCGTTTCTATAAGCAAGGCCTTCTTGTTTTTTTTCCTTTCCCAGAAGAAAGAAAATGGTACTCAGTATTTTGGCTTTGTTGTTTAACCCAGAAAACACTTCTTCAAGTCAAGCACAGCAGGTCTCGTTTTCTTTTGTTAGCAGCTGAGCTGCATGGTTCTCAGAGACTGTGGTTTCATCAGCCCGACAATATTACAGAGGCCTCCCTCCAGGTTTTCAATCCTTGGCATAGTAATTTCTCCCAGGTCTCAGATTTGTGGATGCCAGCTGGCTTGCAGAACAGCCCCACCTGCCATGCTTGTCTTCAGGCTTGGTACCAGCAGATGCTCCTGAACTTAGTCCTGTTTCTCATGTCTGTCAATATGGCAACTGGATCTGAAGGTACAGACCTCTAGGTCCAGGTGACATTGCAGTTTGCAGGATTTCACAGCTTTACATGTGCATAGAGGAATGACCATTTCCTACAGTATTGCTGCCTACAGTAGTGTTGCAGCTTTCTATCCCTGGAAGGGTGGGGTGAGAAACGGCTTTGCTTCCATGATGAATTGCTTTGGCTTCTGCCATGACCAGGAAGGCTTTGCACCTCCTGCCTTGGATTACTTGCATAGTCTTGCTCTTTTCCTTCCAACCGCTACACCTACTTGCCATAGTCTAGAAGTTGGGCACACTTCTGACAATCCATTTTCTCTTACTGTCATGCCAACCTGAGTGTTTGAATTTCTTTCTAAAGACATTTCAGACTGCTCTTCAAAAGGCTCAGCCCACTATGGAGTGCTTCACAGGTTTTCCAAGTGCTTTGTGCAAAAGCCAGTTAAAGTGTTTATTCTCCACTACCCCCTGGAAGCTGCAAAAAAAAAAAAAATGCTTCAACCTTTAAATTTCTTTTCTAAGGAAATAGCAAAGTTCATAACTAGTTATAATAAAAACAGTTTATGAACTTTTTGGCTGGCTAATTACCAACTGTAAGGTAAAATTCTGCTTCTAATCCATGAAAATTTACAACTGTGAGAGCCTAAAGTTACAACTGGGCCTTATACATGCATAGGAAAGGTAAGTTACACAGTGGAAAATCCCTGTTCCTCTCTTGCTGTGGGAAAATACAAGGATGTACACATACTATTAAAGCCACATTCTCCATCACTAGTTTGATGTCACTCATTAAAGGACACTCCCTATAAAGCACTGTTTTCTTGTCATATTGCCATGATAACAGTGTTCTCTTCATTTATTCATTTCAACAAAGATTCACTGAGTCCAGGGATACCATATAAATGCCAGAAATCCACAGTGAAAATAGTAATAATCATCACCTTATGAAGCCACCATTGCGGTGCATAAGAAATGTAAATTAAAAAAAATGCAACCTAAATAGTATGTAAGAAGACTCATACAACAGAAAAAATAGCAAGTGTGGGGAGGTGTCAACCATGTGATCAAGGCAGTGTTAGGGTTGGTTAGGGTAGGCATCATTGAAAAGTTGACACTTTGAAGTGTAAAATGACAATGAAGTGCACTGAACATATTTTCCCTCAATTTTTGTTAATTTTTATTTGAGGATTTCATACCATGTATTTTTATTGTATTCATGCTTCCCCCTTAATCCTTCCAAAATCGCCCTCTATTCCTTCCCTACCAAACTTTTTGTTCTTTCTTTCTAAACCCATCAGGAACAGTTGGTACTGCCCACATACTCTTGGATATGTGCCTTCACTAGAATGTGGTCAGCACTTCAGAGGCTGCACTGTTAAAGAAACTGACTCCCCATTTCCAAGCAGCTCTCAATTGTCAACAAGCTATGAGTGGTCCTTTGTTTTCGTCTCCCTTCCTCCAGGCTGAGGTTTTGTCTGGCTTGAGCTAGCACAGCCTTTGTGCATGCTCTCATAATCACTGTTGTGTCTGGAAAACAGTTTCCTGGTAGCCATCTATTTCCTTTTGCTCTTACAATCTTTCCACCACCTTTTCTGTAATGATGGCTAAGCTTTGGGTAGAGGGGTATTATATAGGTTTCCCACTTAGACTTGAGTGTTCCACAGTCTCATCTGCATACCTTGACTATTTGTGGGTCTCTGTGTTAATTGCTATTTACAAAAACAAAAACAAAACAAAAAATGTAGCTTTTCTGATGAGAGTTGATAGATGAACTAATCTGGGGTATAATGATAAGCCATTAGGAATCAGTTTAATCTTATTTCTATTTAGTGACATAACATCTGTAGGTTCTCCCGTAGGTCTAAGGACCTGTCTAGCCACAGGTCCTTAGTGGCTCTAATAATGGTGACAGATACAGTTTTCAACTGTGGAGCAGGCCTTACATACAAGTACAAGGTCGTGAGTTACTCCCATGACTTTTGTGTCATTATTGCAGCAGTGGGCATGTCTTATGAGGCTGATTGTTGTAGCTCATATGATTCACAGCTGGGTAAAACTGGTGATTACTTTTTTTCTTTGGTAGCACATGTAGATCTCAGAAACTATGAAAGCTAGGCACTAGGCATGAGACTCCCAGATGGGTGCCAGCTTGATTTCTGTTGAACATATTTAAAAAGTTCCAATTTTAAAATTCCACACATATTAAAGTTCTAGTCTTTCAAATCCTCTTTTACTTTGTTCTTTCAAATCTTGGATATTTATTTTTATATAGACTATTCAATTAACACTTTAAATCAATATGTTATTAAATCAATTATTTATTAAGTAGTGCTATACAATTATTTCTATATGTAATTATATTGGAGAATATATACTCTACTTTGTTTTTTAAAAGATTGCTGTAGCTATTGACCTGACCTGGGTTCTGTGTTATGCATTGGGTGGGCATCATGACTGGCCTGTGCCTGACATGCTGGATAGGCACTGGAGATGTTTGTCCATTAAAGCATGTTCGCTCCAACCATTGGGAACTGCTGAACACTCAGACTGCCATTGTTCCAGTGCTCTTGTTAGCCTTGTTCCGTACCCTGGCAGTTTCACACCTTTGTATGTGCTGTATTTTACTGGTGACACAGAGTTAGTTCTATGTGTCTCTCTATTCAGGAAATGGCTTCAAATGTGATTTGTATATATACTTGATACATTCTGTTATTTCCCATTTGCTGTATTAACTACAGGGACTGGATAATCTTGCACACTGTAACTCTTGTTGGCTTCCAAGTGTGTGTGTTACAGACTGATGTAAGCTCATAAGACCATGTCTTAGGGTACCTGACCCTTTTAGACAGTTGTTCACCAACTTTAGGGTGTGCAGATATCACCTGTGATATCAAACTCTTCTAGATTACCCACCCTTCCACCCTTGGGATTCTACAGGGCAGAGATGAGTATGAGGTCATCAGTTGGGATTTGGTCTCAGTATGTAGCCCTGGCTGGTGTGAAATTCTCTATGTAGGAACAGGATCCAAACTCATGGAGATATGCCTATCTCTGCCTTGTGATACTACTACATTTAGCCTTATTGTGAGATTTTGCATAGTTAGCAATCTCCTCAGCTGGACTGGTTCAATGGCCACAGGACCTATGGTTTTACTGGTCATATCTCAAACTGTTCCTGCACTGGTCACTTTCCAGGCATACTGAAACCTGTTGGTCTAGGTTCTCTTATGTATCAAATTTCGTCTTCTTTCTAGTCTTGCCAGCCAGTGCAGTCTTGGCTCAGTCATTATTCCTCTGTTCTGAACTAACTCTTCAGCTCCAGACTCACTCTTGAGATGTCTCCGTGCTCTTAGAGGAACATTCTGATACATTTCTGTTGTTTTGGTCTGTAAGGAAAAACTTAGTGGGAAAACAGAACATCATGTCTACATAAAAGTCTTCTCAATTATGTTTTCTTTCTAACACCAAGTGATCGGCCCTAAAATCATATACATATGGGCCACACTAAATGGACTCACCAAGTTGTATTTATGCATGTATTTATGTAATAATTGTAAGCAATGAAAAAGAGGCCATAAACTTGAGAGGGAGTGGGGGTATGTGTGGCATGGGAGGAGCTAGAGGAAAGAGGAGGAAGGGGGAATGACATAAACATAGGACTCATATGTTAAATAAACAAGCCCCAAAGAAACAAACCCAACATCACAACCCTACTTTATCTCAAGGTTTGAGGGCACAAAATAAAACAGTGTGTACTGTGAAATAGCAATTTACATTCAAGACCCTGATGTACTAGGAAGCTAGGGGAAAAGATAATGCTAAAAGGAAAACAAGACCAAACAAAAAAACAAATCATAAATGACCTCTGTAGGCCTTTAATTTATTCTGATCCTTCCTGTACAGGCTGCCCAAAGTCAGCACAATCCAACAGATCCGTTTGTTGACCAAGTCCTACAAGTTGCCACAGTGGCAGATACTGCAGGTCCTTTCCTTCTAAAACAAGTCCAGGAGTTTGCATCAGACCTCAGTCCAAGGAATAGGTCTGCCCAGTGTCTGCCTTTATTTTGGAAGGTTTGTCTCCACTGTGATATTTTTTAGATTTCCACTTTGATGCCTTTTCATTGCCTTTCAGCTCACAGCAGGAAATCTCATTTTTGTTCCTTTCTGGCAATTTTTTCATTTTTTTTCTACTTCTATTGTTATAACTGTGAAAAGTATCACTCTCTCTCTTTTTAAAGAAAAAATTGCCTGGACACTTTGCTTGAACAGGAGCCCCGCTGTTCATTGTTTGTGGAAGTCTAGTTGTGATCAGTTCAGTGTGAACCCCAGGGCGTCAATACCATTTCAGACCTGTTTGCTGGGACCTGTGAGATCTGTGCTTGATGAACACATCACCTCCCTTGCCTCAACCACTGTATCACACCAGCAATTAAATGAGACAGGGGTTGGGTTTGTGTGTTATCTCTGAGCTTAGTATGTGGAGAAGTGGGAAGAGGGGCTGTTGGGAGACCTTGCTTAGAGTAGTCTTCTTGATATTGACACAGCACTCTTTGAGGTGCAGTGTTCTGGCTTTCAAGGCTCGCTTTCTAGCCTTTCCTGCATTGGGATGAGTTAGGCTCCTACTTTATTGCTGACGTGCCAAAAATCGGAAGCTGCTGCAGGAGTGTGTTGCAAGTCATTTAAAGGAAGGAATAAACAGGAATGAATCTCAACAAGAACAAGAAAGATAACCAGTAATCCATGAAATCTGAGGAATGCAAGGACTGTGTTCAGAAGGGCCGAGAATCTGGGAATCTGTGCAAAATAGAGGACTGTCCTGAGCCCAAGTGGGGACTGTGCAAATAAATGCACACTGCATCTTGATTTAGTCCAACACATATATCATTCGGCTAGCCAGTTGTATTGCTTTTGTGTTGGATTAAGTCTAGGACAGTAACTCTTTAATACAGTTCTTCATGTTGTGATAGCCCCCAACCATGCAATTATTTTGTTGCTACTTCATGACTGTAATTTTGCTACTGTTATGAATAATAATGTAAATATTTGATATTTAGGATGTCTAATATTTGACTACCAGAGGGTCTTGACTGAAAGGTTGTCTAGAAGAGCATCTCCCTTTTTGAATTAGCCAAGTCTACATATATCCCATGACTTGGGCAAGCCTGTATGTAGCTCTGGAGAAAAGGACATTGGGGGGGGTGATGTTTACTAATTGGGGTGGTGGTATATCTCCAAAACAGACAGTCATGAGCCCAGAGGTCCAGCAGATACCAAAATCCATACCATGAGACAAATTGAACCATTGTTGGTTTGCCTTATGTTCATTTTACAGCTTAATATATGTGTATTTATACACAGAAGAATGGACCAATAGGCTATGTTGAATTAAAATGACAATAAATGACCAGTGCTTAGGCCTATATGAATCACGATTTGGCACAAGTTGGAAGTTGCTTTGATCTATTCACCCTCCTAATTTCTTTCAGTCTAATTGTCCTGGATGGCAGTCTTAAAGGAAATTGTGTAAATGAGTGATAGAGGCATCAAGGGAATTTTAGGTACTTTGATCATGCTTGATCTCAACTGGCTCCAGCCAGTTGTCATAATGGAAATATCATTAGATTTGTTTTTCAAGAGAAAATGGAAATCACATGAAAAAAATGAATTACTACACAACATTGTAAAAATTCCAGGGGAACAAGAGCATGCCACAGGGCTACTGCAACTGCATCTGTGCTTCTAGGACTAGGCTACTCCCATTTTCCAGAGACTTCCATGTGAACGGGAGATCAGCACACACTCTGAAACATTCACTTTTGTCTTAAGGATAAGTACCATATCCAGTTCCACTTAACACATATATATTGTACCAGGTTCTGTGTCAGGTTGAAAGACAAAATCCTCATCAAATCATAGTCCCTGTCTTCTAGAAGCTCATGGAACTTTACATAGTGGTAGTGCCATAGCCAATCCAAGGTGCAATTAATGCTATTTGAAAACTTTACCCAATATTCTGCATTATAATCAGCAGTGACAATATCTATGGTGACTATAAAAATTTAAAAAAAAAAGGTAATCTTATGGTTTGGTCTGACAAACAAAAGCATTTCAGTCAATGTATTCTGGAACAGAGAATGTGTCTATCTGGAAAGAACTCTTGAGGTTGGTATGTCAGCCTGAGCATGGTGGGTTCTGTTTGGGTTTGTTGTCCCAAGCCCTGCAATGTCTCGGTCATCACTAATGCAGAGAGAGCTATGAATTAACATATCATACTATTTATTATGAGCTCTTTCATCTGGTATCTTTTAAGACTACGGTTTTGTTCTAAACAGCTTTACCTTGGTTCAAAGAGAGGCCTGGTCACTGTCCTTGGTCCATGAGAGGTAACTTTGAAAATGAATGTCTTTAAGATCCATGGTGAGCTCCTTGGAGCATAGCTGACATATTGAAGAGATGACTCAGGGTCGGCCAGCCACACCTACAGGGTCTGAAGCTGGTAAATACAGGCCTGTGATATCAGTCTGGCTTCTGGCAAAAAGAGGGCCCTAGAGTTGGAATTTGACCATGGAGCTGCTGATTCAATTACTTGTGTTCCTGTATAAAACTTTAGTTACAAGTGCTGGTCACCAAAGTTTCCTTTAACATCCTGACTGGCAAACTGGCTATGGCATATGGGAGACTTTGTGTTTGTTCCCCCTCTCCCAGACATGGTGGTAGGCTTTTTCATGGTTCTTCTGCCTGCTCTTTCACTATAACAAAGCTAAAGTCATGATATGCTTTTGAGTTCTGGCTGTCTTAGTGAACTGCTGAAGCTGAGGAAGGCTGTGAGTGTATAGGGCAGTTCTCTAGTGGCTTCTGACTGACACAGCTGTCCCACTTTCTTGTTTGTAGTTCCTAAGCCAAACTTGAATGTTCTGAGAGTAAAACGTCCAGAGACAAGGGGGGCTGGGTAGGATAGCCTGGGCTACGTTCCCCTTACCCCTACAAAGAGAACGTGTTTTAGCCTGAAGCGTCCTGGTTATTTCAGAGGATGAAGCCCACAACAGATTGCTTTGGTGGTCCCATTCGTAGTCGAGACTCCATCCATCTTGGAAAGATGTCCTGAGCCAGAGACTAGCACACAGTCAATCTTCAGCTTCTACGAAGTTACTTCATGAGCCCTGTGCGTGTACACAGTTTTTCTCTAGACAACTCAACTTTTATCCTATGAAACTGTCACATTAAGGACATCATATCCACAGCTGGGTCTAAAGTGCAGCCAGTTTGTAGATACTCTTTGTAGTTTAGCAAACTCATTTCAGTTGATATTCAGGTCCTTGGTGAACTTGGGTAGATGACAATTTTAAGCTGAGTTTTGGGTAACTCTGGTTAATGGCACAGCTTTCATTTATGGAATAAGAAATAAAGGAGAAGATGAAATCCTTGCTTAAAGTGAATAGAAATTCTTCCTGATCAAGGGAACACACAACATGTCATAGTCATTCTGAAGAAAGCAACGTCAGACTAACATCTTGTGGAGGTCAGGAACCTGGAGGTATAATCAATGTCATCAACATGTACATAGATGAAGAAACTCCATGACATCTCAGCTATTTGCATATGAAATGAAATGTTGAAGGGAATGAGTCTGGAAGACTAGTCAGGATACTGAGGATCTCAGAACCAGGTGACAAAGTGAGGGCGCTGCTGTGAAGTCCCCTGGTAATCAAGTTCTTTCAAGAAGTCTGAAGATCCTTGGGGCCTGCATTATTTTTGGCACCCTCTCCTATTCTGAAACACTAAGGGGACCAATGGGACCAATCTTTGGCCAGTGTGTCTTCCCATTTTCCTTGGCAGCTGGAGGCTTAGCCACATGTTGGGCAATTGTTGCCCATTTTATTCCTGGGAATTAGGAACCCTTTCTCCTGGAGTTTTCTTCAGTAAGAAACCTCATATTACTCAATGACTCTGCTTGAATGTCTCTAGAGTGGAGGAGCTCACTCTATACAAGATCATCTACTAGGGGGCAATTTTTAATTATTATGGGTTCCTTTCTTGTGCTAGACTGGTCTTTTCTTCTTTTGGTAAACAATCTCCTAATATGGCATAAAAGGCTGATGATCATAGACATTTATTTAGAATTTGTTATAATCCAGGCACCAAGAGTTTTAACTTATACCATCTTTACTCTTTAAATCCATTCTATGGAATGGTAATTCTGGCTGCCCTCATCTTGCAGATGAGCAAATGGAGGCTTATAGTTTGGTGTCTCATGTGAACTAGGTTGGGATGTGCTCAAACTCGTCTTTGTCTCCTTGAGCACCATTTAAGAAATATCTTTACAATGAGTGTTTCATGGAGGATATTTTAATATGAGCTCACAAATCTAGGCTCACTATGTTTTCTGTATATTGGTGAATATTGCAAGTTTATACTTTCATTCTGAGTTTGTATACCCACATAGCCAAATACATATATTAACATAAAAATTACTACAGTACCATTCTTAAATTCCTAGTATTCTTTCAACAGCTGATGACCTCATGAAAATATTCTTTCCATAATGCCTTAATTCATTGGCTCAGATTTTTTAGCAGAGAATTTTATTTTACGTCTATCCCTCATTGTTTTTGTTGTAAGCACATATGATTCTGTGGTTTCCAGCTACCTGTTCAGTTATGTTTTATGGCTGCCTCTTAGAGAATTCCATGTTTCAGAACCATTAAATAATTGAACTACTCAAGAAGAATCAGTCCATTCTTAGAAACAGTAGCATCACTCCCAGTGCAGTTTATGGAGTGATAATGACCGTGGAGATGCTTGTATTGGGTGAGATATTGTTAAGAGAACTACAAGAGAGAGGACATTTCCTTTTGGATACTGTACTGAATGATATACTCCCTGGTATTTATGCACAAAACAGTCTTGTGTGGAAGTAAAGTGGGTTCAACTTACAGGCTGTCCAGGTTCATCTCCCCCAAGGATTCTGAAGCCAAATCCAGATTCCATCCTTCGAAGGTGGACATCCAGTTCCTTATAATCTGGACCTGGCATAAAGGAAATCCCATTGAGTAATGAATACTGTCTCTTTCCATCTCCCGAGGAACAGAGCACACTGATGATAAATTAATTTTGTGGATGTGATTAATGAGAGTGCTGTGAAAAGCACAGAGGATACAAGTAGAGTGGTGGCAAAGTAGTACACATCCTAAATGTACATAGTCCCAAGAATGGCAGTGAGCATCCAAGGGCATTGCTAGAGCATAACCCACAGGTAGCAAGAACACATGCATTTCTGAGTGAAATAAGTTAGTGCTTCTATAATTTTTAATTTTCCTGAGAGCCTTTGGATTGCCTTTAAGAAGCTTGTTTGTGACTTTGAGGATGTTTGCTCTGATTACCTCAGAAAGGAGTGAGAGAGCAGATGGCAAAACCTGCAAGTGTCTGTAAATACTGCCTAGTAAGCTACTACCATTTGTTTACAATTTGATGTATCCAGTATTGGCCACTGCTGTGTGTGTATGCATGTGTATGGAGGTGGGTGGGGTTGTATGTGTGTAAGTGTGTGTATGTGTGTATGTGTGCATGTGTAGGGTATAATTTAAGTCTTTTGGGCATGCTCCTTTAGTCTGTCCATAGGGTACAGGTAGAACTCTATCCAGGCCCAAGAAGAATTTCACCCCCAGATATTTTTGAATGTGAAAACCATAATGGACTATTGATGCCATCAACATCTAGAAAGTAAATTAGAGAAGGGACCATCTAAAGTTGGACCAACAGAACAAGAATGGACCTTTAAGAAAATGGAAAACTGTCCTGCATGGCATTTATTTCGTTTCTAGAACAAACTAAAAGTGTAGGAAGTATTTTGACTCTTTATGGAGACTGTTACATGACTCCTTTTAGGCCTTCTTTGGGGAAGCACATTTGTGATGGGATTGTGGGTTTCTATACCTGTTAGCATTTCAGGACAACCATCCTTGGGAGGAATATGTATATAAAAATATACTTAACTCCTTAAGAAATACTTAGCTCACTGAGTGATAACCATCTATCTCTCCCAGACTCATCAGTAAATGACTGTACACACAGCACACCAAATGCCCCCATTCTAGGCTTGGCTTTGTACCCAACCACCTGAGCTGTTTCCAACAATCAATGAAGGACAAGCCATACACTTCTGACATGTGGACAAATGATGGTTGTCTGGTGCTATCTTAAGAGAGCTGCCCTGGTTCATAGGCACTCCATGTGTGTATGCTGTGCAATATTCACAAGCATCTGTGTCTGTCATGACCAAACGTAGGATGGAGGTCTTTCCCATTCAACTACTAACACATGCAAAGGGGAGTAACCAACAGACTTCCACTAGTCATCCTGTATAAACTTTTCAATCATCAGTATTTTAAAGATGGGAAAACTTAGATGATTCCAATTACTAGTTATAATCAGGGGTAAAAAAATGATGAAGACTGTGCTCAACACTATATAAGACAAAATGGTTTATAAATTTAGCCTTTGGGCATCTGGAAGCAGGTGGTCAATCCTATAAACTACCTATAAACTACTACCATGGCAGTAGTTTTCCAAGTGATGGAGAAATGCAAGGAAGCATGGGAAATGACAGCTAATAGCCCATCACAGTAGAATCTCCACAAACTGGTTAGGATGCAACTAATTCTAATTTCCTGTCTAGAAACATGGGAGATATGGAATATAAGGTGACAGTGTTTTTGTATGTAAAGAGACAGAACTTTTGATCTACTTCTCCCGGCTCTTGTATGACTGGTGTGTACCTTCAAGTGGGGAATTGCTCCTTCAATGATTTTGGTATCTGTGCATACTGCCAGGGGAACTCCAAAAGGGTTTTACTGTATGTTCCATCTAATCTTTTAAGAGATTTCCTCTATAAGAAAAGATCAAAATTATGACAATCCCAGCAAGGGAGTTCTGAGCTGTGTCAAGGTACAAGGAGTTTGGTTATGTTAGAGAATATTGTTGTTCAACATAAAAGATTTTCATTCAATTTTTTTTAAAGTGGGAAAAAGTTCCTAGATTTCATCTGGTTAATTTATTTAATTCTGAAAAATGGAGATGTGATCAAGATGTCCACTCCTCCTTTTACTTTCTAATGTACTTTTTTCCTGACAATTATAAGCCTGTGACATAAAAAAGTGTGTGTGTGTGCACGAATGTGCTTACACACTATTGCCTGCAGAGACCCAGACATAATATTATGTCCCCCAGAACTAGAGTTACAGTCACTGTGAGCTACCTGATGTCAGTGCTTTTATCTCCAGCCCTATGAGCACTGACTATTGCTCTGACCGCTGTGTGTGTGTGTGTTCAAACACAGGGAGGAGTCCCTACTGTGTTACCTTCACTCTTCTATCTTCTATTCTTCAAGGCACATGTGCCCGCACATGTGACTTATTAATTTCTTGGTTAATTTTGAACATAGAGGCCACAGGGCCTAGAAACTTTAGAGACACAGTTAGCTGGAAAATAGTTTAAGTGATAAATTGTCTTTAAGTGGTATTTTTTTTTAAAATAAGAGCTTTTAGAAAGATAATTTTTCTTTTGTTCCTTTTTCCTCCCCTTACAAAGTAACTAAGATTATATGTACAAAGATAACATGCATTGTTCTCTTTCCTCCTTGCTTTGTTAGGGAAGAGCTGATGTTTTAAGACCTCACCTTGGCTGCTCTCCAGACCTGATGATGGGCTCAATCATTGTGTCATGTTTTATCTTTCCCCTTATTAATGTAAGCCATCTCGGGGCAAACATTCTTCCTTTACCACTGCAGTTAAGTAGTTAATCATCACCACCCTCAAACTTGTCTAGAAGTAAACCATGCACTTGGGAGCTTATTAGATAAAGGGGCCTGGTAGATGATAACTAGTCTGTCCTTGTCTTTTCTGATTCCTTGTTGGTTTTATTTTCTTCTTTTCCCTTGGCCCTTTTAGGAGGACTGTGGGGGGCTCTTCAGATGCTGCCTTCGATGATGATTAGCTATGACTATGTCTTCCTTAAAAGCAGTGTCCCAGTAGACACAGGCATTAAAAAACAAAGCATTTCATGACACTCCTCTCTGATGGGATCCTGTATGAACTTTGAGGCAAGGTAGTGAGAGGGGATGCATAAGCCCTAACTTATCCTGGGATCACACTAGTACTATAAAAGCTTAAATTCAAACCTAGTAATCAAAGCAAGGTGTGGTGGTGCAAACTTCAATCCCAGCACCTGGGAAGCAGATGCAGGTGGACCAATGTGGGCTTAAGTCATAAGAAAAATACATAGTCAGACTCTGTCTCAAAAGAAAAAAGTAGTAAATTGCTGTTATCAGCACAACTTCCCTCGTAATAAAGGACAATGGAATTTTAAAAGCTGATTCCTGTTTGCACTAAGATCCCAGAAGACTTAACATGCTATGAGAGCTTATGCCTTCACAAAGCATGGTTTTAGCACAACATTTAGGGAAAAGGCTCAATGACTGAGCACAACTGATTAGTTTTATGAATGGATTCAGTCTTCAAAACTGCAAAGAACAGCATTTTTAATGGAGTAATTGGCACATAGACTGCTATTATAAATGTCAATTAAATTTTGGTCTTTGAATCCCTTTCATGTGTTAATAAAACGAAAGCAGTATGGGTTATCACATTTGGCACAAAAGCCTCTTTCTACTTATTTCCCCTATTGAAAAGAGTGTTGCTGTTTTGACTTTCTCTTGTAAGGGGATCTAGGGAAGACTGAGGATGGAATAAAGAATCGAAAAAGGTCACTCAATATTCCCATGAGCTCAGGATTTTCAGGCACTCTAGAGACTGAACGGGTTAAAGAAGAATTAGTTGCTTTTGACCACTGAATCGGACATTACAGTTAAGTCGCTGATACATTTGGCTTGAGAAGACTGTTTCTTCTTCACCTTTCATATTTATTCCTTTGGTAATATGATGGTAGCCTAGGATGCTGTGGCCATGATATAAGCCATGTCCTCTCTGGTTCTCTTCTATAGCCTGCAACCAACTCAGATTTCTTCAACCCTAAATATTGCCTTCTCCCCTATCATATCTGCTCTTCTCTCCCAGAAATCTAGTCTTTGCTCCATCTCTCACCTCATTCTTGGCCAGGCTGGCTGCTTTCAGCTCTCTGATTACTGAATTCCTTCCTTTCTTTTTTTTTCTCCCTTTCTTCTCTCCTCCCTTCTCCTCTTCTTTCCTCCCCTCTCCTCCACTCCTCTTTCTCCCTTTTCCCTTCCCCTTTCTCTCCCCACCTCTCTTTTCCTTGTTGAGATAGGGTCTTTCTACATGGCCCTGGCTGTCCTGGAACTCATTCTGCAGACCTGGCTGGCCTTGAGCAGAGATCCACCTGCCTCTGCTTCCCAGGTGCTGGGATTAAAACCATGCATCGCCATGTCTGGATTCTTTAAGGTCCTTATAACACTTTAATAACAAACTGAATAGACTTTTTCTTCTTTTCTCTTTTGATTGACTTCTGTATATCACTGATACTGCTACTGATTTGATGTTTATGGTCCTGAATTCTTTAAAAAAAAAAAAAAAGCCTAAAAAAACAAAAAACAAAAACAACAGCAACAACAAAAAACAAGACAAGGTTTTCTTTACAAGTGGTTTCTGTTGTACTCAACAGCTAGGCTCATTTTGTCTGGTCATCTTGTCTTTGATAATTTGATAAACACTTGAGAAATTTTATCAGAGAGATGTTTATTGGATAAAATAATTTTCTATGTTTTTTTGATATGTACACATAACAAAATATTTGAATTGGTTCTTTTTTTGACAATTTGAGTCATACATTAGAATAAGGTATTCAAACTATAACTTTATCTTTTGTAAATGTAAAGTATGACTGTACATATATCAAGATAATCTAAGCTATTGGGCAATCCTTCTCCTCTTCTTTTATTTCTGAATAAAATACATTTAGACATGGAGATTTTTCAAAAAATATATTTTCTGAGGCTAGTTTAAGTGAGCTTTAGATTTCCACATTATATCCTGATTTCATTTTTTAACCATAATTACTAGACCTCATTTTCTCCCTGGGCATAAGATATTCTTAAACATTACAAGGACTTTACAGCCAGTGTCTCTATCAGATGAAAGGGCAGCTACATTCTAAAGATTTCAGACCAAGCTAAACAATTCCTTCAGATATTATTTGGATGTTAAGTAGCATCTTCCATGTTTTGTACACACTCAAAAAATGACACAGAAACTGAGGGAATGGATGATCTCCAGTGCACACATCCCCAAAGGGGTGTTAGAGTACATTGGGATGGACAATGAGTTGTCATCATGGATGGAAA
Organism: Phodopus roborovskii; assembly: GCF_943737965.1. Lineage (NCBI taxonomy): Eukaryota > Metazoa > Chordata > Mammalia > Rodentia > Cricetidae > Phodopus > Phodopus roborovskii. The sequence goes on along the minus strand of NW_026126693.1, from coordinate 2,494,149 downwards.
CACACTAGGGATGTGTGCTGAGGCCCACAGCCAGTAACAGAGCGGTTACTAAGAAACAGGCCTTTCTGCAATGCTGAGAGTGTCCAGAGTTTCCATCTAGCAGGTTAACCAGATGTTAAGAGTATTTCATTAGCAGCTGGAGGAGGAAAGAAAGTAGCTCTTCTTCCTCCTCTTTCATGCCTGCAACAATGTTACATATTTTAGTTTACATCACAAAGTATAATGTATTTTTGGAAGAGATAAGTAAAAAAAATATCCAAGTAAAATTCTTAAGATAGGAAAAAGTTCTTAAACTAGAAGCTATGATATTGTACACTAACTCAAAATAGTACCAAAATATAGCATTTTGTAACTGGAATTAATAAAAATCCCAAATTGATATAGGTATTTAATTAAGCTCAAAATAATTTCAATCTATGTTATCTTTAGTAAGATTTTTTGGGGAAATATTTAGCTTTTCCCTCTTGAGATATTCTACCTTCTTATATTCATTAATCTTGTTTAGCAAGGTCCAATTTAAATAAAATTTTAATTATAGAAGTTATTTAATATTGCCAAGCAACCACTTTTAAAAATACTTTAACAAATAATATCAATTTAAATAACATATTTTAACTTAATTATCAAAACACCTTCTGTTCTGGCTGGTTCTGTGTTAACCTGACCCAAGCTAGAGTCATGAGAGAGGGAGGAGCCTCAGCTGAGGAAATGTTGACATGAGACTCAGCTGTAAGGAATTTCTCAATTAGTGATCAGTGTGGGAGGGCCCAACCCACCTCGGGTGGTGCTTGGGCTGGTTCTAAGAACCCAGATTGAGCAAGCCATGAGGAACAAGCCAGTAAGCAGCACCCCTCCATGGCTTCTGCATCAGCTCCTGCCTCGAGGAGCCTTCTCTGTTTGAGTCCTGACTTCTTTCAATGATGAACAGTGATGTCGAAGTGTAAATTTCATTAACCTTCGCCCCCAACTTGTTTTTGGGTCATGGTGTTTCATTACAGCAATAGAAACCTTAACTAAGACACAATCTTAACATAAAACAATTAACAAGGCTTATTTTTGTACTAAGTCTTTGAAATCCAATGTGGATTTCACACAGATTTGATAATACATCTGAATTTGCATTCTAGTACCTAGTGGCTGCTGTCCTGGAGGGCACAGATTTATCTAGTTTTATGATTTTCTTTAACTGTTGGTTCTAAGTGTAGTCATTTAGTAACTTTTTAATGAAGCATCCAAACCAACCATGACAAGGCTTGCCCTCTATTTTAAACACATGTGATGTAGGTGAGTTAATTATCACAGTGAATATTACATAGTGAAAAGTTGATACCACTTAGAAGAATGACTGGTTACACAAAGTGGAGGACGTGTGTTCACAGAACTGTGAGTTCTGAATACTTGCCAGAGGAATCCATTCGAAAGCTGGTCCTGGGTGGTACTTGTTCTGGATGGGAAAATGGGGAATTAAAGTTGAAATTCATTGATGGCATTTTAAAATTCATTTTTATTTTCTTTTTGTTGATACTATAACTCCCCCACCCAAATCCTATGTTCATGTTTTTTTCCCCTTTGAAGTTGGATAGATTTACCTTCCTACATGTATATATGTTCATGTAGTCTCACAAACATGAAAATAGAAAACTATGGATTCTTTTATCAGCATGGAAAATACCATTTCCAAATCTTATTATGTTTTTATTTTCACTATAAGGATAGGATATTTATTTGGAAATATATCAATTAAGAACCTAAAATCTATGTAGCAAGAGTTCTTCAAAATCATATTATGAATTCATAAAATGCCAAGGTGAAAAGTAAAAATTTCAACCTATGATCAAACTGATTAACACCAGTCCAAATGTTTTGAGATTTCTAGTAATTTGGATAGCTGAGGTTATGACCAAGTAGCTGAGTTAAACTGGTTCATTCTGGCAACAGAGAGCCTTCATGAGAATTACAATGTGGCCTACAATATGTCTAACAACATAAATTCATAAACATCAACATGAAACATCTTTTAAGTGTAGGAATGTTCATATTTCAAATTTTAGGATCCTAGAAACCCTGATTATCTTTGTTGGAAGTATTTGAAGATCAGCTGCTTTCATGGGTTAAGATTTATAAGGGGTAAATATGGATGCATACAGGTCTAACCTACCTCCTCACAGCCATGCTTAAGAAATAAGAGATGGTATCTGTAACTATTGAGCATATAAAAAATGACATTACTATGGTTTATTCCTGGAGTGACATCATTTGAGTTTTATTGTACTTTCCCAAGCTACTGTACCACAGAGGGAGGAGAGATGGGCTGCCAGGCTGTTTGAAGATCTGAAAATACTTCACTGTGCAGATGCAAGATAAGCCCAGGATGCCAAGAGATGCACTTATTCTGTACTTTATCCCAGACAACTCTTCAAGATCATTTTTAGGGAAAACTGCATGAAAATATTCCTTCTTAAAAATATGCATGTAATTAAAACTCTTTACTATTATCGTGGAAACACCCCCCCCAGACGCTTTTGTTGTTATAATTTCCTTCCCTCCATCTCTTAGTCCTCCTCTTCGACTTCCTTCTTTCCCTTCTTCCTCTGGACAAGGAAGGCTATGTAGCTCAGGTTGACCTCAAACTCAGGATTTTCTTGCTTCAGTCTCTCAGGTGCCAAGACTAAATGTGTGTGCTGTTACTCCCTGTTCACAATGGTATAATTTCTTTCCTACAATCTTCAAATATTCATAATCTTCCTTTATCATTCTGTCCATAGACAATTTCCTAAACCATATGATGGGGTTTAGTCTGGGACATGCAGAAGTCATATGTATATAGACACCTTGCCAATAAACACCCAAGAAAATAAGGATTATGTTAGAATGAGTTGTTGAGATCCATCTGAGAGTGGCAGGATATTTCTGCCTTTATGACAAACTTTATATATCTAATCATACCATCAAAATTTAAAAGTTACCAAATCCTTTTAGGGCATAAGGCATACCACTGATAAAAATAATTGTAAAGTTTTTCTTGCAAGAAATATGTAAGTCAGTTTTAATTTGGAATATATGTTAGAACATTATTATTACAGTCATGTAAATGATCCACATAAATGATTAGTTATTATAGAGGGGTCAACTTAAGAGTATTCAAGTAGATTGAGAAAAATGAATCACAGATCATCTCAATGTTAGGATAGCATCATTTTATGACAGAACAGTATATATGGAGTAGTATAAATACTGGTGATTTATCAACAAAAATATTACAGTGAGACTATATTGTGCCAATTTGGAGCTCAGTTCCTTTTGCACAGTGAGCTAGTTTTGTTCAGTGGGGCACTGTATGTAAATGGATTTTTCTTTGGCCTGCCAGCTCTCAAAAAATAACGTGGGCCTCGTTAATTAGAAAAGCTCAGCCTTAACTTAGGCTTGTTCCTAACTGGTTCTTATAACTTAAATTAATCCATATTTTTAAATGTATGTTCTTTTTACTCAGTACTGCTTATCTGCTTCCTGGGCATGTTGATGGTGACTCCTCCTTTCTTCTGTCCCCGGAAGGGAAGTACTACCTAATCTCTTCCTGCCTAGCTAAAGGCCATTCAGCTCTTTGTTAACCAATCACAGTGACATATCTTCACACATTGTAAAGGGGTCTTCCGCCACAGGCTGCAGTGACCATGCCTGCCAGGGAAGTTTTCTAGCAGGAACATTCCTTTTTAAGTGTTCTTGTTTCCTGTGGTTGTCTAGGATTTTGATGGAGAAATATTCTGTCATCGAAAAGTTAGACTCATGTCCGTGATGGAAGACTGCCCCCATTACTACAACATTGACATTTTAGGCTATCATAATCTCACTAGGACTTACTTGCTATGTAGCAAATTACATTCCATTTACGGAAGCCCTGGTGATCTCATATTTATTCATAAAAATACTTTGGGTTACACTGGGAGTCCGCACTACCCACTCTGACACCAAAGAATGCTCGGGTGAGGACTGAATTTCGAGTCTAGTTTTCACAATCTTGTACCTTTATCTAATTTCAGAGGCACCAAGTTTTAAATTACTGAATAAAATAAATTTATAGGCTGTGGGATTTTATCTAATTCCCCAAACACAGGAAAAATGTGCCATAGCATAATGGTTACTGTCTATATTATTAGCTGACATCATGGTGATTTCCAATTTTAAAAGAAAGCTGATAGAAATATAGATGTTATCATAGTTTTCTAGACAGCCATCCAAACATACTATTTTTGAAAGTACATTTCCAAACTAATTAAGGTCTACCTACCAAAACATAGTAAACACAGTTTTAATGGAATTACTGACCTCATTTTTCAAAATATTATAAAGGCAAATTAGAAGCACCAACTAAAAGACAGTTTTTCCCACACAGGTCAAATCATAGACATAAATCACACCAAGGATAGAGTGATAAAAGGCAGAGAAAATTTACTTTACAGTACAGTTGAGAGTATTAAAATGATAGTGTGTAATATTTTCTCGCTTTTATGATCCTAATGCTAAGTCACATGTAAGAGTGTCTGAACACTTTTTACATCTCATTTTAATATTTCACTACAGTAAGATTGTATTGGAAAGAACACAGGTAAGAAGTAAATTATTTAAGACTGAGGGACGCCATCACTGTCCAGGCAATTCAGGCCAAGGCTAAGCCCCATGTTTACTGGCAAGCATGCTGCTTGCACTTTCACGATTACTTGAATACCTGCCTGTGTTTGTGGCATTCATACATCTTTCCAGCATGCAATACTAAGCCCCAACTCACATGGTTCTGGAGTCATGCCAGCTCAAGGACTCACATGGGCTTCTGGGCTCTCATTCTGGGCACAGGACAACTACTTGCTTGTGTGATGTGGCCATCTCAACATCACTTTCCTGACTCTCCAGGGGTGTGCTGTGGTGGATGGTGCCATTTTCTACTTCACCTTTCCAAATGGCTCTGCAGTTAGGGTGGAAGGGGCTGTAAACTCCAACCTTTGTTCACTGGTAACAAGGAAGGAGAAGCTGGAGGGCCAACAGTTGGCCTGTGAACAATATGAACTGTGTGTGCATTACACTGAGTATGGGAAGATTTCAGTACTGAACAACAATAGGAAAGGATAGAAGCCATAGTGTGAAGACTGTATCTGTCAACCTTTGATCTGTCACACATTATAATTTTATTCCAGGTGTGGTGCTAAAAAAATTGGCACCAGGACTTTTGATTGCTGCCTTTGCTGAGACCCTCGTGGCTTGTTACGGTTCCTAATATCTGGAAGAAAAGTGTGAGCGGTTAGTAGAAAAATTCAAGAGTAATTCTGCTTGAAAGAGGCTCTGCCTTTAGATACAGACAGACAGGTCCTTGACATATTTATGATCATACTCGTGAGTGATGTATTACTGAGAATGAGTGTGGACATGCTGAACCTCTTAAATTGTTATTTATAATAACGATTGTTCAATGTGAAGAGAAAAAAAGCTTGGGTAACTTGAATGGTAATTCACTTTAGCTTCAAAGCAAGAGACAGGCAGTGAGGGGGAGTGTCAGAGAGTGAGGAGCTTTTTTCCTTTCTCTGCTTTGGACCTGTTCTTCTGCTTCACCTCCATTGTGAAACATACTTAGGACTTGATGTTGAAAACAAAGCGAGCTGCATTTATTCTCTTTGGGAAGCTTTCCATATTACCTTGCCTACTTTCAGAAATGTGATGGGCATCTATTTATTGTTATCTGGATACAATCTTTCCTAGGGGCCAGGGTCTGGCAAGACTAAGACCTTTTCAGTAAGGTGTTGAATTGAACTTAGCCTGTGTGATAGAATGTGACTGGAATGGCCTGATACTTAACTGTGTGGAATCTCCTAACCTTGTTTTTCCCCACTTAAGTTTGCCATGTTCTAGATCTGAACATGTCTAAAGTTTCTAGATTGAGGGAGTTCACTGGAAATTTGACTACTAAACAAGCTGTTGCAAAAGTCATTGTAAGGCTAATTAGAGATAAACCTTGTAGAGGCAAAAACTTGATTTGCTAAATAAGTACTTGACTAATTGAAAACAAAACATTTTTTCTTAGTGGATGTTGAAACATTTTATCCATGGTATGTACAGTAGACATACACTTTTCTTAGTCTCAATGGCTATTTCTTGAACAGTTTGTCTAATAAAAGGAAATTATATAATTCACCACTCAAATGAGGATGATCTAGAGAGTGACAGGGAAACTATTAATAATGATAACAGGCCAATCAAGACCAGGACACCCCAGGAAACTCCTTGGTGTAGTTATCCCAGATGGACTCATTGGTCACTAGATTATCAAAAACCATTTCCCATCATATCAGAGATACTGGCTTGGAACAAGGACACCATGTGTTAGTAGGGTGTTCTGTAAGAGAGTTTTGCCCAGAAATTGTTTCGCTATGTGTTCTGTCATAGTTTTCTAACAAGTAGAGATTATTTCTTGTGAATTTTGTCTCTTGAGTGACTACCAGGGTTTTAGACAAACACTGGGTTCTTCATATATTCTTAATGATTGTCATGGAGGCTTGGGGAGCCACCTCTGGGCACCAGGCCTAGGGCTGGGCTGTCCGATCAAAGGCACCACCTACCTTCTTTTCTCTGTTCTGTTCCTGTCATCACCTCATCTTAGAGCATCTCATGAAGATTCAGGAGGCACTGGCTTCCTCTTAGGAGTATGAACCTGCCATGTGTCTCTACTAGCCTGTGGTTGCCTTTTTTGGTTTGTTTAAAAATCACATTTTCCCAAGGAACACATCTTTATTAAGATGTCTGTGCACATGCATTAAACTGTCAGATTAATCTAATTAGGAACCAAATGAGGCATGGCAGCTTTTACATCATTTGATAAATTCCCATCATTTACAGGGGGAGTGGTGACTTGAATCCAAATAGTTCCTTACAGTTTGACAGAGCAAACATTCTATATAGCTTTGTAGGGCCTACTTGTAGGTGGAGGGGCAGCTTTCTATTTGGTAATTGCAACCAAGTTTGAGTATGAATACAAAAATCTTGGTGGCTCTAGCAGGGTTGTGGGGGTAGGGTTGGATACTAGGATTGTAGCATGTCAGAGAAACATCAAAGGACTCACAGGTGAGAGCCTGTGTGTGTGTGTGTGTGTGTGTGTGTGTGTGTGTGTGTGTGTTTCCATACTTGCCCCTGTCACCGGTGCTGTCTTCTCCCAGGGAGAATCTTACAGGCAGAAGCATCAGCAAGCTCCAAATGGAAAGCTTGTGCACACAATTAAAGAACTAACTATGCATAGAGGGAGTGCAGTCAAAATTGTGAGTATGGCCTTTCCTTGGGGTGCTTCTAACACCATTGTGCAGAAAGTCCTCTTCGAAGAGGAGGGGTTTCCAATCGTTAGTCAAGTTTTACATAGTATTGCTGCAGCTATTTAAGAAGCTGAGTTTGGAAGTTGCCTGTTTAAAGCTAGTGTGGGCAATTTTGTGAGACTGTCTAAATAAATAAAAAAGGTATTACTCTAAAAATGTAGGTGAGAGAATAAATCGTTTCTGTACTTGGAAATGAACAATGTAGAGAGGGCTGAAGGCTGTTTGCTTGTTTCAAGAGGCTGGTATGGCCTAGCAAGGAGCCTCAAAGTGAGGAGCCCCAGAGCGAACATGAAAAGCGGCTGGTGCTCATTTGGCTCCTCCACAGACTGGGACAGTGGTTTTCTTACCTTCACATTTCTGTGTTTCATTCACACTCCACGGAGTGTTATGAAGTAACACAGTGGCAGGGAAGCATAGGAAAGGAAATGAGCGTGCCCTCTTTTGGCTTCTTGAGAGATGTGGCCTGAAAACGTGCCTGTGACCTGGAAACACTAGAGTGTGGATGGACAGGGAGCATGGGTTCTGCAGTGGTGTGGGGACAAGCTTTGGGGGAGGGGATGCTGCAGCAGCAGAGGATTAAGCAGCTCTTGTGGCAAGGAAAGACACTGGAGGTTCACGTGGCTGCTTGCTTGGGCTGCAGACGCTACAGGCGAGGAGGAAAAAGGCAATGAACAGAAATTGTGCTGCACTGCTAGATTATAGAAATCCTTAATTTTTGGGGGCAAGTGAGGGTCTTGTACAAGTCCTGTTCAGAAACTGGGTGCATGGCTGTCTCAGACAGAAGATGGGAACCGATGCCCTCTGTCCCAAATCAGCCAGCTCTGAATTGTTCTGGCTAACAAAGGCACAAAAACATGAGCAAGCTGCTGCTCACTATAGCCCTGAATGCAACCCAGACATAAAGTAAGTCCTGGAACTTCACGGTGTATTCCTCCTTGTTTACATTTTGTCCCTTTGCCCATGAAATTTATGAGAGCAGGCTATACTGTCCACTTCCAGTGTTGTGCCACAGTGCTGAGAGCAAAGTGGGCATTCAATAATTATTTGGCTATTGAAGCATAAACGAAGTAAGGGCTGGGCTGATATCTTTGTGGGTTTTTTCACTTTAATGAATTAAAGTGCTCCAAATTTATATCCTTCATTATTCAGCTACACTGCCCCTTATGCTCTGATGTTACTGTAGTAGATGCTCCAAGTACACAATCCTCTAAAGATATTTCAGTCATTTATCCAGAGAGGGAAGAAGGAAATGCAGTAACTTGGGCGTAACAGATTATTGAAAAGTGTGTGCATATGCAGGCTCATTTTGATTAAAATGATTTCAATGGCCTGCTGTCCTATTTCATCTACCCAAATTACTCTATAAAACGTTACAGAGGATGGGGAAAAGGCATTATGTTTGCTTTTCTCTTACCAGCTGGGTGCACAATTCTCAGCCCCCAAACTCATCAAAGGACTAAGCAGATTCAAGACCCTCTGAGGCCACAGACAATTTAAAACTTCCTATTAGTGCTTCAGATGATGAAGTTGGTGATGATATATTATTGGAGGGAAGAGTTGAAGTAAAGGGACCCAGCTGACTCTGAAGGGAAGCGGCAGGGACCAAAGCCTTTGCAACTAAACTTGATTTCTTTATCTTTTCTCAGATTCTTAGTATTCAGTGTCCTGTTTTATACACCTTTGTCATCTAGTTTCCATGGAGGAGGTGACCTGACTGCACAATGTACATTTGATATTAAAAGTTCAAATAATTCCAAAGGTCTTCTAATAGGGAGGCAGGCACCTGGGTAGCAGAAGATTCAGATCTTAATGACTGGTATCTACTTCTCCCTGCTTTGGGGACGAATTGATTCATGACTCTGAGTTGGGAAAACTTGCCTGAAATTTTATTTTACTCAAGGCTTCTCCAAGCCAATATAGGCTCTAAGACAACAAAACATAAGCTTTAGATTCAAGGTCAGGTTGAGTGGATTAGAAGTTGCAAAACTTATTTTATCTTATTTGGTGACTTGAACCAAACTAGCAACCCCACATCATCCTCATTTCTTCAGGAGCTTAGGGGCAAAAGTAGGAAATTCAATTTAAACCCCCAAAGATACTTTTAGAAGCAACAAGTTCTTTAAGTTAGTGAGTATAAAGATTGGTTAGATAGAAGGGCACTAAATTCTGTCATACATCAATGTAGCTATTCATAATATATATTTAAAATTAAGTAAATGACAGGGTTTTAAGTATTCTTATTATAGTTTTCATTTCTTTGATATGCTAATTATCTTGATTTGTTCATTCTACAATGTACACATGTATGGAAATACCACATTGCGTCCCATAAAATTTAAATTCAATTACACAAAAGAGAAGCCAGGCTTTAAGGACAATTTTAGACCAGCTGTCTTACTTCGGAGAAACCTTAGAGCCTCAAAAATAAACTCATGCCAGGTTATTCAGCCCCCATGTGTTCCCTAGGCTGGTGCCAGCCACTATCAATGTACCCTTACTTTACATGGCTTTCACTTACGCCTACTTTCATAAATGGCTCTTGATTTCTCATAGAGCTCATATGGGTCAGGCTTCCGTGGGTCAAAGGCCTCTGTTGAATCAGGAAAGGAGCTCCTGTGAAGGGCAGGTGGGAAGGGCAGGTTCTGTGGGACAGCCGGAGCAGATAAACTTGTTTGAGGACTGCCTTGATTCTCCCACCGGTCCATCATCTAAAAGAAAAGGAGAACAGAGAACATGACAGGTGATGGACTCAGAATGGCTGTTTCTTTTATTACCTTTACAAAGACTTTCTTGCCTTGTGAACTTTTGTCCTCAAGAATAATTTGGTACATATGCCTCGAAGGAAAATCATCTCTATCTCTACGTAAGAGTTCAGCATAGACTGTTGTAAGTGAAAGTAGTGCCTGGGGTTTGAATACAACCTATATAACCTCGCCGCAGAGTAACTAGAAATCATTGACAAACTCTTAATTTCTTTGATGTGTTTCCTTATAAAATATAGCTTGTATCCTAGGGTCATTCATGTGCATCTGTTCAGGAAGAGGGTAATATTTGTTTTTTTCTGAAAATGGTCCCAATTTATTATATCTATTTATTATACCACTTCTCTAAAACAGGAAATGAACTAGACTGTACATGTTCACTTAACACAGCCAAATCCCCTCTTGCAGCCAAACATTCTGTAACTTCCCCTACAGTTTATACATGTAGACCATCTGGGATCAATGTACTACATTCTTCTTGGGACTCATTCACTGTGGCTGTGCTAAAACATCTCTGCTAGCACTATGTTAACTGCTTCCTAATTGGCCGTGCATGATTCCTGATATCAACAATAGCATGGGACATACATGCAGCAAGAGCTAATACCACACTTTTGGTAAGAAGGCTGTTGTCATTCCTAGTGTCACCTTATTCAACTAGTAGCTCTTCCTTCAAAATTGATTCCTGTCTCCCCACTTTTAACAAGCACGCACTATGTGTAAAGTGTGATGATGATAGCCTCTTGCCTGCAGTTCTGTGCAGGGTCAAAGTATGGTCCTCAGAGTCTAGGTCAAATTCTCATCAGGCTGTGTGGACTGCTCACTTTGTTTACACCCTTCCCTGTTTTCCCCACACCCACCCTGCTTCTCAAGTTTTGAAGATTCTCTCTATTTCTTCTCTGACTCACTCCCCTCATTTTACCTGAACACTAGATGCAAATAGATGTCTCCTATCCTAGATGAGCTGGTGGGCAATCCTACTCAACTTTACTCCCAGTATCACTAACCACTTCCAGCTGCAAACACAGGTCCCATATGTAGTAGGTTTTCAGAAAGTAGTCTTAGTGAATTAATGGACTCATAATTAAAATATGGACACAAAAAAACTGATATGGATATAAAGCTTTTTTTCCTACTTCATTTCTTGCTCTTGCTTTTTTCACTGGATATATTTTGGTCAGGATTCCAACAGCCATTCTTGTCTTTCAGTCATCAATGCTCTTAAGGATGGAAGGGATGTGAAGGACCACATACCCCTGTCCTTCCTAGACATGCCATGGGTAACAGCAGTGATCCCTCTGCCCTTTCCCCCCACCACCTGGAAATGCAGCAGGGGTTCATGTTGAAACTAAACATAGCAAACTTAGAAACAAGTAGGTTGCTTAATTTAGTAAGACTGGATTTAAATGGTTTCTGTATGGGATCTGGCCCAAGATTTCATTTAGACGGGTTTTGTAGCGAGCAAGGAGGAGTGTAGCTGCTTCACATTAAATATAATCTCTAGAAGCACAGAGAGGGTAATTGGCTTGCCTGAGGTCCAACCACAAATCTTGGTCAGAACCAACTTTTAATTCCAACAGGGCTATTTTTTTTTTTAAATCATAACACTTTGGGAACAAATCTTGTAAGTGTTGTAAAATCTGGGGTTAATTTTATCTCACTGGGGCTTTTACTTCTACTTAGCAAAAAACTCTTAAATAAGCATTTCAAACTTAATAGAGACATTCATATAAGAAGCTCTGCTTGGATTCTGCTTTCCATCCATAATGGTGACTCTTTGATGATGTCCTGGGTCACAATTGTGTCTATAGGCATATCTTTTTCAAATAATCAGTGTAAATATTTTGGGTGCCACATGGATACTAGATTCACACTATGACTTTTTCATAGCTTTCTTGCCACACTTAAGATTTGAAAAGCTAAAAAGTAATATTCTCTGAAAGGGTTAACATCCTACTTGCCAACCCAGGGCTTTAGGAAATGCACTTTTTTCCTCTTCCACTGTGGGTTTTCTCATATTCACATGTGTTTTGCTGGTGTGCACATTACTCATGTATAACTACTAAGGGAACTATGCTTCAGTTAAAATATTGGCATTTCTAAAAAAACAATCATAAAGCTACTGAACAAATAATGCTTTGGACAGTCTGACAAATTCTACAATTTCTATAGCATAGATACCGGGAAATTAGTCAAGAGCCCAGTTGATGCTTAGTAAAACATCCATAACTTCTTGCAATTACATTCATCAATCTTGAGTCATTCTATCAGAGGTGCTTTAAAAACTGTAGCGCAGAAAACCCTGTCTATGGAAAAGTAGACGTCTAGTCTTCTCCTCTATGTTGCTCCTAGCCTGCTGCCTCACAATAGGCTTACTGGGATCTCCAGCCCAGATGCAATTGAATAAACTTTTACCCTGTCTTAGAGCCACCCCATGCTGAGGCTGAAAGGTGGTTGGTTCTGCTGACTCCTTTTTATTTTCTGAGAGACCTTGGTTTCCAGATTCCATGAATACCTTGAATGTAGACCTGGTCCCTCAGGGCCATGGGTCTTACTTACAATTTATCATTCTTGGCAGACATATAGCTCTCAGCAGGGCTTATTGGGGTAGTGACCATAACTAGGTTGATGTTTTTAAATATCTCATTAGAGTGACAATGGAAATGTGTGTGTGTGTGTGTGTGTGTGTGTGTGTGTGTGGGTTGTGTGTGTGTAGAAGCTTTGGTATCTTTGAACTAATGGATGGTTAATGGATAAATGAATGAATTCCTGACACTATGAAATCTCAGGCTCTGGACTTTGAGTGGCTAGAGAAACATACAGACATTAAAATAGAGAAGCTCAATGTTGTGGTAATTGCTTTATCCCCAGTTTCTGATTCTTGGGTGTACACAGGAATGAGATAGGCTTTCCACCAGCAAAATGCTGTTTCTAGAAGTTGTTTTCTTCCTTTTGAGAGCCTAACAGGTCTAAATATACTCCTGTACTGTTAAGTGGGGCTGGACAATGAAGGCATTTGGTTTGATTCTATGCTTGAAACATACACCTAGACAAAGACAATGAAAATGTGTTATGAGTAGCATCTTTCATAGTAGGCAAAGTCCCTGAGGGCCACTTGGTTGAGATCAAGCAGTAGGCTAGATCTCATTCAGCATGTTTCCTTGCTTTAAGTATATAATCAGTCTTACTTAGAAGAGGGTGTTTGAGCCCAGAACTGTGAATGTGGTGTATTTGTTTCAGTGAACCATTTAGTACATTGTATTCATTTTGGAGCATGATTTACTTGCAAAGGGATTGTGCACTGGCATCTGCCTTCTACAATGATAGATGTTTATATTTCTGAGCTCAACGTGTTGAAGTACCATTGTAAGCACTTTACATGGATTAATTTAGAATCCCCACAGCCACAGATAAGAGGGCGTTACCATTACTTTCATTTTACAAATATAGTCCTTGAGATGCAGAGGTCTTAAGCAGCTACTTATTTTCCTTATTGGTCATAAACCAATAAGGAAAAGCAGCAGCACTTGAACCCAGGCAGTATGCTTAAGAATCTATATTCTAACCCATTGGGCCTTACACAATCCTCTTATGACCCTTAATCCAGTTTTACATAGAGACATGGAGAGCATTAAATCAAAGGCCTTTGTATATTTACTTAGCCTGAAATCTGGAAGTGCAGGCCTTAGTTCTTGTAAAGATGCACAGGTTCAGGATTAATTGTACGCTGAGTTCTATAAAGCCTTTTTGGGAATTATTGACTATGGGTGTAATTACTATAATGATGGCAAATGCTGTAATTATGCCAAATGACATAATTTGTGTGACTGTGGTACATATAAGGAAATCACTAGATTGCATAATTGTCACACCATGATGAGGCTGAAAAGTTCCTGGTTAAATCAGATAAAGATGTGTATAACCACAGGGTCCAGATTTGAGTTGGGGATGGAAGGATGAAACTATTTAGAAGCTGAGAAAGGCAAGCCATACTTCATTTCACGCATTTAAAAATACCTCTTTCAAATTGCATACATCACAAAGTGATTTACTAAGTTCAAAGCACCTGATTTATACCTTTGATGTGTTCTGTAGAGTCATAAATGAGGATGTGCTTTGTGAGTGTCCTGCTTTGCCGCTGTACCTGTCCAGGGGTAGGACTGAGATATTCTATTAGGGTAGCAAGTTCTAAGTGAAGTAAAGGAGATCCAGAAGCCAACCCAGCTTAGGAGATGTAGGCAGTTCATCGTGGTGTAGCTTGGGTGCTGAATATCCATGTATTAAAGGCTTGGCCCCAGGAACAGCATGCCTGGGAGGTAGTGGGACCTAGGAAGATGGAGCATGCCTGAGTGTGTGAAGAGGACTGTAAGCCCCTAGCCCTTCCCTCTTCTCTTGCTCTCTGGCTTGACATGCAAAGAGCTTTCTGGTCACAAGGTGCTGCTTATTGTGCATGTTTTGAGCACCAGGGCCAGCCACAGAGCCGCTTCATAGGGTAGTTCTTATTTCAGGCACTTTACAAGTTATAGTTTCAGCCTTAGGGCAAGTGAAGATATCTAACCGCTAAGCTACTTAGCTATCCTAGCTTTGTAAAATTATTAATGAAAGTTACTAATTTCCTACTTTGTCATCAGGTTTTAGCATCTTTAAAAGAGAAGTAGGGTCAGAGAGGTTAGGTGATGGTAGAAGCTGGGAGTATCTGAGGAATATTAGAAGCACTATATAAGTTATTGTCACGTTTACAATGTATATTATGTAGAATGGTACATGTAATATATACTCAGGGTACTTATTACACATAGTTATCTATACAGAACTAATATATATATGGATATGCATATATATATTTATTTCTATAGTCATTAGAATGTAAGCACAAATGGACATAAGTTTCTTGCAGACCATGTTTAATTGGCAGGATAGCAGCCCTACAGTATGCATTAGTTTTATAAACTTAAAGTGCCTACATGACCATATAGTGTTTGTGATAGGAGAAACAAAAGATTTTAAAGTGCTTTGTCACATCATCCTGAATAATGTTGATGTTCATTTTGTAAATATATTTTAAAAATGGGAATAATCATAGAATTGTAAGCTGAGTGGTTCTTGTGTTGGAGATAGAAGATAAGAAGCCAGAAGGTGATTGAGGATGTGCATTTTCCTTTGGGCAGAGATGGCCCTCAGCACTGACTGTAAGCTTATTGTACAGTATCTTGTCAGCAAACCTCACAGTTCACATGTAACTTGCATTCATTATATACAGTGTTCAATAAAATGTGTTACCAAGTCAGCCCATGAGAGTAAAAACAGGTCATATTTACTGTTTTGTTCATAAGTGTTATCACTAATGAAATATTTAAAAATCTGTAAGAAAGTAATTTTAGTACACAAAACTTTTAAAAACGGGCATAGTTGTAGGAAATAAGATGACTTATTGTTTTATTTGAGGGCAAGAGAGGACAGAAGGGCACAGAAGTTCTGTTCTGATGTCTTGGAATCCCAGGTGGAACAGTACTTAAGGCCACTCAATTCCTGTGTATTCAATGGTCTTACATAGTAAATAGAAATAAAGAAAAAAGCATAGGAATTCAGACTTACAGGCTTTGGAGTTTTCCATGGAGAAAAGAAACCTGGAATAAAGAAAACAACATTTGAACTTGGAAAACATGTCCACTTGCATGCATAGATTGCATGATGTCGAGCTGATTGAATTTCACTTCAGATGAGTAGAGAGCACCAAAAACAACCCTGAAGGGCTGGCTGTGCAGCTTTCTTCAAGGAGCTCAAGGAAGCTCTTGGGAATTATGTCAATGAGTCTAAGAACACTTTTCTTCCCTTGGCAGCTTAGAATTCTGAGGTGCAAAAAGAGATGAGTGACAATGGAAGGCACCTGCCTTAGAAAGCCAGACCCTGAGCCTTCCTTGGGGGTCACCCAGCACAAGCAGGAGAGATGAAGAGAGTACAGAGGTAAAAATTAGAGATGAGTACCCTGGCTTAGTGTGAGAAACAATTCTGAATTTATGGACTCATTTTACACACTTTAAAAACAATAAATCTGTTATTCCCATATTCAAAAAATAATGAATACATCTACTAAGACTCAGATTTTATTAAATCTTACATGTTACTGTTCCCCCACCGATATCCCTCTATTGTAGGTTTTTATTGCCCTTGTGCCCCAATGCTATCACATGCCACGAGAAAGCAAGACAGTGTTTATTTTGGAAAAGAAAGTGTAAAGATGCTTCAACACAATGGCATTGGAACTGACATTTACTGCCCCTAATAATCCAAAATATAATTTGCCATACATAAGAAAACTTTCTTCTTATATCATCTTTTTCCCCTTCAACAATTTTTCACTCTTGTTAATATTAGGTGATATCTAATAGAATGTCCAATAAAAATGAAATGCTTATCATCGTTAATACCAAGACTGCCAAAACGGAAGGAGATGATAACCATGACCCATTTACAGGAAAAACCTGCAGACATTTGGGCACAGAATTATCTAGATGCTTGAGGTGTCTAACTAATTATCTCTCAGTGCCCATTGTAATGTACTGGTGATCCCTTCCATAAGGAAGGGAGGGAATGTGCAGTCCAGCATGTTTTATAGCCTTTTGTGGGACAGCTGATCCAGTGTTCAGTTGTAACCACAATCATGGTAGAACCAATGCTCTCCCATTATACTCTGTGCCTAACTCTCTTTTATATGTCATAAAATGAATTCAAATCAATGTGTGATTTGGTTATAAGGACTTATAATTTCTTTGAAAAGATTTGAGGATAAAACTTAAGACTACATACACTTCTTTCTTTGACCATTCTATAAGATGCTGACCACAACAATATGTCCTTGAGTTTAAAAGTAGGGGTAGTGAAGCCACTAACAATTATTTTATTTTTGAGGAATTGCCAATGAGAGTTTTTTTTTTTTTTTTTTTTTTTTTTTTTTTTTAAGAAAAGATGCCATTTACACAGTTTCACAATGTCCAAACATTCAGATTTCCTTCACTCCTCCTGTGCTGCCATCAGTACTAGAAGTTTCTCTGACTTTGAGGTAAACATGTTGAAAGTGTTATAGAGCTATTGTCTTCATATGCAGCATTATTTTAAAAAAAATATTCTTCCTCCTGTAAAAGATATATATATGTATAAGGATTCTCAGTGGTTGGAAACAAACAAAATCAGAAATAAATCTCAATACAATAACTTAAATAATTCTTAAAAGACTTAAAAAGTTTTATTTGTTTCTTTGTGATTTTTATCTTTAAATGTTCTTTGGAATAGACGAGGTCTCTTCGGAAGGTCATTCCCTCAAGAAATTATAGTTGTGCCACTTATAATATGTATTATTTTGATCCATTGTATTTCTATAGTTCTGTCAATAAAGATGAGCAGAAGATTGGAGGTTAATCATGTAAAAAGCTTACCCTCTGGCCTAATTAGGACTAAGCTGAGTATATCTGAGATACATATTTTTAGTCAGACTGATCCAAGTGTTTGTAGCATGATTATGAAAGTGCCAATTATTGCCTCTAAGGAACATATTCTGATACTTCCTCTTACCTATCTCCAAACTCCTCATTGGTTCTCACCAGAGAGGGCAGCCTCTGCCACTCAGTGTTTCTCAGCAGTAGACAGTGCAGAAACTGCTGTAATGAGAACAGTGAAGTTGTGGGTCCACCCCTGGAGTGGGGGTCCACCTGAATGAAAGTTTTATAAGAAAGGGAACCACGGTGTCTAGTGACTTTATGCAGCAATTCCAACAGGCATTTTTATTTGAAAATTCCTTGCTGCATTTTGTTCTTGAGATGACCTCTTCTCCTGGTCTCTGGAAACATGCATTTCCCCAGGGGTCGTAGCTTTCTCTGCCCTGTGTATTTTACTAGGTTTGATGAGACAATTGCGTTGTGGACCTCTAACTGCTCAGTCCCAGTGAAACAAGGTGAGATGTAAACTCCTTTTCCTCGGCCTTTCAGAGGTAAGGCCATCTTCATGACAAAACCAAGGCCATAGGAAATGGCCTTTTTTATGGGTTAGTTCCTGGCGTGTATCTCTCACTGCTATAGCTGGGGCAGATTAGAATTCTCCCGAGGGATTGAAATTTTGTTTAATTATTTGTCTCATAACATCCAGGTTGGTCATTTACTTTCCTTCATGTTCAGCAGCATACAATTCTGTATGCACACAAATTCAAACACTTTCCCTGAGTTTTGAAACCACAAAAGCAGAAGGCTTCAAGGTAACATTCTGCACTAAATAAAACATGAGTAGTTACCGATGAGGATAAGAAAGTTTAGATAAGCATGATAGGAAACTTTAGATACATTCTCAGATTAAGTGCATCAGACACCTGTCATTTTAGAAAAATGTAAAACCAAAACATTATTTACAACTCTGACTAGAAGTATAGTAAGATAGGCAGAGAAAAATACATCAAAAATAACTTAAATAAGAAATTTTGTTCATTGAAAATGGCAAGCTGATCAAAGAGGCCAGCCAGGTCTACAAAGTGAATTACAGGAGAGCCAGGGTTGTAACACAGAGAAACTCTGTCTCTAAACACCTCTCCCCACACTGAACAACTAATTGCAGTTTTAAATAAACTAAAGCATACAGTTGCTCGATAAGATATACTATGTATAGCTAAATTTAAATTCCAGTAAAAAATTTTGTAGCACAAGAATGTCTCACATATAGCACGAGACATACTTCATAGAACAGAATGTTTTTGTTTACCTGAACTTGAATTTAACTGTGAATCTGGTATTTTTATTTACTAAATCTGCCAACCCCATGCAGGAAAGAATTTATGTATGTCCTAGCAACTATTTAAAAGGTAGTTAGTATCTACTGCATCTTATATCTATTCATTCCAGTGAGACAGAGCAGCAAATGTTTATTTTTCCTCCACTGTCTGGAATTTCTTTGCATTGCCATATAGATCCGTGGGTTCTATGGGATGCTTGTTCATCAAAAGCTGGTCTGAGGCCTGCACTCCAGAGATGCAGAGCCCTGTGGCCAATGTGGATGTGACCTTATGTATGGTGCTGTTGGCACAGCAGAACACTCAGAGTGGCTCTTTTCAGAACAGACCTTTAATTCTTGATACAACAAATGAAAGAAGAATACTGGGAAATGATTCCATTTGCAACAGGTGAAAACATCTAACTCAACACTTGCGCAATGAAAACCCTTTATGATACTGAGGCAGAAACTGAAGAAGACAGCAGAAAAGATCTCCGTGATCAGGGATTGGCAGGATTAGGATTGTGAAAATGATCATCCTACAGAGAGCATGTACAGAGTCAATGAGTCCTTAATAAGTTCCACTGCAATTTTTCTCACAAAACGAAAAAAAAAAATTAAATCTCATATGGACACACAAAAGGCACAAGGTAGCCAAAACAATTCTAACAATAAAATAATGGCTAGAGGCATTGTCATCCCAGATTTTAAGTTATACTATAGTTTTATAGTAACAAAAGCAGCATGGTATTGCCATGAAAACAGACATATTGATCAGTGGAACAGAATTGAGGACACACATAGAAGTTCCACATTTACAGTCTCCTGATTGTTATTAGCCAAAGAGACTAACAATACACATTGGAGAAGGAAATAGCATCTTCAACAAATGCTTCTGATCAACCTGTAGCTATGTGAAGAACAGGAATTGGTCCTTGTCTTTCATGCTGCACAACACTCAACTAAATGGACCAAGGACCTCAGTGTAGCACCTTATACTCTAAAACTGACCAATGAGAAAGTAGGGTCTATCTTGAACTCATTGGTGCAGGAAATGGGACCTCATAAAACTCAGAAACTTCTGTAAGGGAAGGACACTGTCATTCAGGGAAGAGGCAGCCTATACATCCGACAGGGTTAGTTTCTAGACTAGACAAGGAACTGAAAAACTAAACATCAAGAAAGAAAACAACTCAATTAAAAACTGAGGCATGGAACTACATAAGGAATTCTCAAGAGGAGAAATACAAATAGCTAAAAAGCACTTAAAAATGCTTAACATCCATAGCTATTTGGGAAATGCAAATTTAAATTACTTTGAGATTTTAACTTAATCCAATCAGAATGTGTGTATGTATGTATGTATGTATGTATGTATGTATGTATGTATGCATGCATGTATGTGTATATGTTTTTGTGTGTGTGTATTCCCACTCATGTTCACTGATTCTCACAATTGCTGGGAAATAGACACAGCCTAGAAGATGTCTATCAAGTGATAAACTGGCAATGAAGAGATGTACCTTTATATAATGGAATGCTATCAAGTGTTAAGAAAAACAAAACTACAAAAATTTCTGGTACATGGATGGAGCTGAAGCAGTCATTCTGTCATACTATCTGAATCTTCAGATTATGTATTCCATTTGGAATATTCATAGATGTCCAGGAACTAGTAAGAGGCTGTAGGGGTGATTTCAAGGGAGGGGAGATAGAATACAGTGATATCAAGGATTAAAGGGGTTAAAACAGGGAGGGAGATGGGAGGTGGGGTACAGAAAGGAACATACTGGAGGGATAAGCAACCACTAAAAAAGTCATACAGAAAGCCATTACGCACGCACGCATGCGTGTGCACGCACGCACGCACACACACACACACACACACACACACACACACAAACACAAAACACAGTTTAACTGGAGTTACCCTGTAATGGGGTCAACAGTGCCCCTACTTGTTACCACGGATAACAAGTAACCAGTTCCTGATACTGGGCTCTTTATCTCCTTGGGAATTGATGGCAAGTGAAGTCTCATAGGCCCCAAACATTATAAGTTATTATTAACACTGTTAGTTACTCTCCAGAACCTTGCTCTTGCTCATCATGTACTTGAGTCAAAAAATATGGGAAAATTAGACTCATACCAACCTGAAAGTTTCATCCCAATGGGTAGATTTCATAGTGCTGGGACATGATCATCAGTCTTAGCCGGCTGTGAACCCTGTGAGCTACAGCTCTGATGGCATGTGTTCTGTGACAATTTACAGACACTTTCACATGGTGACTGGATGATGAACAGTCTTAAAATCACCCCTTTGAATAAAGGGTCAGGACACAGTGAACATCCATGGTGACTCATCACCTTATCAATGTGGAAAAATTCCAGAATAGCTTTTCCAGATTTCCCGAAAATTCTCCAAATAGAACTAAATCTTGAAATGCACTTCTATTTTTTTGAGCTTATATACTGAATGCCAGTTGCAGAACATGAGGTGATGTATTTAGCAGGAAAAACTGCTAGACATGTGATTCAAATTTTAAAGCCTTCTACTGCAATTTTATGTATCTTAAAGAGGATTCTGCAGTTAGCAAGGGCACGCTGGAAATGCTGGGGAACACTTTCTAATTTCCCCCTTAAGCAAAGGAGAGGGCAGGAGCCATTTTGAAGCAAAGGAAAAAGAGAGAGAGAGAGAGAAAGGAAGAAGAAAGAAGGAAGAAAGAAGAAAGAAATAAAGGAAAGCAGGCAGGCAGGCGGGAAGGAAGGAAGGAAGAAAGGAAGGAAGGGAGAAGAGCTGCGAGCTGCTTTTGGTAAATGTGAACCAGCAGGTAATGAGCAAATTCCCACTAATACCAGTGTTGCTCACTTGCTTCTTTTTTTGATGCCTTTGTGTGTTTCTTATCAAAATTCATTAAAGGAGTTAAGCTCCTCAGTTCCTTTAGATAATTTGTTTAAGATATTTGAATTAGGTAAAAGGACAATTTCACTTAGTGAGAATGACCCAGGCTAAACAACGACCTTTTCCTTAATCAATCAGGGATGAAATACTGCTGGCACTATTCAGTGAGGCCAAGCAACACATTTAGTGGGCAGAAAAACCCTCATGTTTCCTGCCATTTTGACCTTGAAAAGAGATGCTATCATTTGTTCATATATAAAGTGAATATATACACTTGTATAATGTGATGTGTCATAAATTGAGATTTTCTCTGCAACACTTTAAAATGATTCTTCCATATCTTACACATACAATTAATTTTTGAATAAATACCATAAAATTGTTTTCAAATGTTACTGCTCCCCTGCCTTTGATTATTATAAAGAGAACTAATAGTCTGACCATTTCAGGAAATCTCAATGAGCACCAAAAGTATAAGTCTGGACAGCTCTTTTGATACAATCAAGAGATTAAAAACAAAGCAGGAGAAACTGCCAAACTGATTTCCAAAGTGGCTGTACAAGTTTGCACTCCCACCAGCAATGGAGGAATGTGCCCCTTTCTCTACATCCTTTCCAGCATAAACTGTCCTTGGTGTTTTTAATTTTAGCCATTCATATTTCAGAATTGTTTTGATTTGCATTTCCCTGATGGCTATGGAACAATTTTTGAAGTGCATTTCAATCATTTTAGAATTCTCTATTTAGTTTCATACCCCATTTTTTAATTGGATTATTTGGTGTTTGGTGACTAGCTTTTTGAGTTCTTTGTATATTTTAGAAATCAGCCCTCTGTCAGATGTGGAGTTGGTGAAGATCTTCTCCTATTCTGTGGGCTGCCATTTTATCTTGTTGACTATGTCTTTTGACTTACAGAAGCTTTTCAGTTTTAGGAGGTCCCATTTGTTAATTGTGGATCTCAGTGTCTGTGCTACTGGTGTTATGTCCAGGAAGTGGTCTTCTGTGCCCATGTGTTCCCACTTTCTCTTCTAAGAGGTTCAGTGTGGCTGGATTTATGTTGAGGTCTTTGATTCATTTGGACTTAAGTTTTGTGCATAGCAATAGCTATGGATCTATCTGCAATCTTCTACATGTCTGCATCCAGTTATGCCAGTACCATCTTGAAGATGCTTTCTTTTTTCCATTCTATAATTTTAGCTTCTTTGTCAAAAATCAGGTGTTTGTAGGTGTGTGGATTAATATCAGCGTCTTCAATTTGATTCCATTAGTCTACCTGTCTGTTTTTGTGCCAATACCAAGCTGTTTTCATTACTATAGTTCTATAGTAGAGCTTAAAGTCAGGGATGGTGATGCCTCCAGAAGTTCCTTTATTGTACAGGGTTGTTTTGGCTATTCTGGGTTTCCATATAAAATTGAGTATTGTCCTTCCAAACTTTGTGAAGAATTGTGCTGGGATTTTCATGAGGATTGCTTTGAATCTGTAGATTGCTTTTGGTAAGATTGCCATTTTTACTGTGTTGATCCTACCTATCCAAGAGCATGGGATATCTTTCTGTTTTTGAAAAATGGGAACAAGTCTACCTCAAGATGGAGCAATTCCTCTCTTAGGCAAAGGATGCCCATTCATATAACAAAGGACATCTGTTCAACTATGTTTATAGCAGCCAGAACTCGGAAGCAACCTAGATGCCCCTCAACCGAAGAATGGATACAGAAAACGTAATACATTTATGTAATTGAGTACTACTCAGCAGAAAAACAAAACAAAACAAAAACAAACAAACAAACAAACAAACAAAAAAAAACAAATGAACAAACAAAAACCAATGGAATCTTGAAATTCGCAGGCAAATGGATGAAACTAGAAGAAACCATCCTGAGTGAAGTAAGCCAGTCACAGAAAGACAAACATGGTATGTACTCACTCATATATGGATATTAGACATAGAGCAAAATACTACAAGAATACAATTCACACCTCCAGAGAAGCTAGGAAACAAGAAGGACCATAAGAAAGGCATACACAGTTCCCCAGTAAAGGGGAAAGGGACAAGAGCCCCTGAACAAATTGGGAGCATGGGAGGAGTGGGGAGGAAGGTAGGAGAAAGAGGAGGGGGAGGAGAACATGAGGGATCAGGAAGACTGAATGGGGAAATGAATAGAGGAGAGCAAGGAAAGAGACCTTAATTATAGGTTTAAAGAGTAATCTGACACTAGGGGAATGTTCAGAGATCTACAAGGATGACCCCAAGTAACACTCTAAGCAATAGTGGAGAGGCTACCTTAAATGCCTTTTCCCTATAATGACATTGATGACTACCTTAAATGCCTTTCTAGAGCCTTCATCTAGTAGCTGATGGATGCAGAAGCAGAGATCCACAGCTAAGCACTAAGCCAGACTCCTGGAATCCAGTTTCAGAGAGGGAGGAGTGATGAGTGAAGGGATCAAGACCATGCTGGGAAAACCCACAGAAACAGCTGACCTGAGCAAATGGGAACTCATAGACCCCAGTCTGATAGCTGGGGAACCTACATAGGACCAATCCAGGCCCCCTGACATGGGTGTCAGCTAGGATGATTGAGCAGTCTATGGGGCCTCTGGCAATGGAACCAGGATGTACCCCTAGTGCACAAACTGACTTAGGGAGTCCATTTCCCATGGAGGGATACTCTCTTAGCTTAGATATAAGGGGGAGGGCCTAGGCCCATCCCCAAATGAGTTGACAGATTTTGATAATCCCTCATGGGAGGCCTCACCCTCCCTGCAAAGTGGATAGGGGGAATCTACAGGGGACATGGGAGGATGGAAGGGAGAGGAAACTGCGATTGTTATGAAAAATAAGAATTAAAAATTTTTAATAAAAACAAAGCAGGAAGATGAGTAACTTCAAACAGGAAGGGACAAGAAGGACAGTAAGAGTGAGGCTTAACAGGGTAAAGCATGCCTCTAGAAAATATGATCAACTACAGAAGACTTACTTGAAATTTTTTTAAAAATTAAAAGTTTATATGTGTATGTATGTATATGTGTATATGTTATACATGCTTGCAGATAGGCCAGAAGGGGGTGTGAGATTCCCCATCCCTTAGAGCTGGAGCCACACAAATCTGTTAACCTGCTAGGAAGCAAATTGTGTTCTGCAAGAGCAGCAGGTGCTCCTAACTGCAGAGCCATCTGTCCAGCCCCAACAAAGGTGTTCAGTCTGTGCTATAAACAAAGAGAGGAAGCTGCTTGGGTTCGTGGCACACCATAAACACTCACAAAGAAAGTGAAATACAATGGTACTTTGTAGTAGGAAGAACCAGGCTCTGAGAATTTTATGCACTATTGATATAGGGTTAAATGGGATTATAAAACAGGAAAGAATAAAACAGGATAGGGAGGACAGGGTAGACGAGGGAAACTGGGAGAAATAGATAACACTAAAGACTTAAAAATGTCAAAAACTACCAGTTATTAGTGCAGAATGCTACTTTTAAAGAGTTAATGTTAGTACTCTTCAAATTATTCCACAAAATAGAGACAGAAGGAATATTGCCTAATTTGTCTTATGATACCACAGTTACCCTGACATATAAAACACAGAAAGACCCAAACAAAGAAAGAAAATTACAGATCTTATGAACATAGATGCAAAAATTCTCAATAAAATCCTTTCAAACTGAATCTAAGAACACATAAAAAAGATAATTCATCATGACCAAGTGGACTTCATCCCAGAGATGCAGGGATGGTTCAACATATGAAAATGGATAACTGTATTCCAACATACTGAGACAAAAAACACACAATCATCTCATTAGATACAGGAAAGATCTTTGACAAAAATGCAACACCCCTTCATGACAAAAGTCTTGGAGACATCAGAGATACAAGGGACAGAGATAAACATAATAAAGTCAATATACAGCAAGTTGATTGCCACATGAAATTAAATGGAGAGAATCTCAAAGCAATTTTACTAAAATCAGGAACAAGACAGCATTGTCTGCTCTATCAATTACTCTTCAATACAGTACTTGAAATTCTAGTTAGAGCAATAAAACAACTAAAGGAGATCAAGGGGATACAAATTAGAAAGGAAGAAGTCAAAGTCTCATTATTCACAGACAATATGAAGTTACCCCAAAAACTCTACCAGGAAACTTCTACAGCTGATAACACCTTTAGTGGTATGGCTGGATGCGAGATTAACAAACAAACAAAAATACAAACAATAAACTGGCTGAGAAAGAAATCAGCACCCTTTACAATAGCCTCAAATAATATAAAATATCTTGGTGTAACTCTAACCAAGCAAATGAAAATCCTGTATGACAAGTACTTCAAGTCTTTGAAGAAAGAAATTGAAAATGGAAAGATCTCTCATGCTCACGGGTTGGTAAGATTAATATAGTAAAAATGGCCTTCTGACTAAAAGCGTTCTACAAACTCAGTGCAATCCCTATCAAAATCCCAATACAATTCTCCACAGACCTTGAAAGGATGATTTTTAGACTTACATGGAAACATTGAATAATGAAAGGACTGCTTGAGGTGTAACACTATCCTCAATTTCAAGGTGTACTACCGAATGTTAGTAATAAAAACCACATGGCAGAGAAACAAATATATTGATTAATAAAACTGAATTGAAGACCAAACATAAATCCATACACCTCTAGATATCTGATTTTATTTTTTATAAAGAAGCCAAAAATACACACTAGGAAAAAGACAGTATTCTCAACAATGGTGCTGGTCAACCTGGATGGCTACATGGAGAAGAATACAAAAGATCCATATTTATCACCCTGCACAAAATCCAGTTCCTAGATCAGAGAACTCAACATGAAACCAGATACACTTAACCTAATAGAAGAGAAAGTGGGGAATTGTCAGGATGTGGTCCATGAATGGAGTGGTGTGAGGAGATTTCTGAGTGCTTGTGAGGGAACTCCAAGAAAAAAGACAAAAAGCCTTGTGACCTCAGTTTTTAAAAACATGGTTGTTCTTGGAGTGTGTTTTTGTATAGCATATCGAAATGAGTTTACTTCAGCTTCTGTTACTCATATGCTTCTATAGAAAAACATGTTTTCTAAGTTCAGCTTGTCTTTGTGATTATATATTTTACTCAGAGTATAAATTATCTGATGTTCTGAATAAAGCCGGCTGTTTCATGGAACTTTAGTCTGCCCCATTTTAGGCCCTGCTCTCTCAGGTTCACCCTGACAACTAGAGTTGTAAACAGGGAGTAGCCTTGAACCTGATGGCACAGGAACAGACTTTCTAAACAGAACATCAATAGCACATATACTAAGATCAACAATTAATAAAATGTTAACTCGTGAAACTAACAAGTTTCTGCATGACAAAGTACACTATTATTTGGACAAAGCAGTAGCCTACAGAATGGGAAAATATGTAATAGAGGGCTAATATTCAAATTATACAAATAACTTTAAAAAAACCAAACTCTGGATAGGAACAAACAACAAATAAAGCAAAACAAAACAGAAAACCAACTTAAAATGGGGCATAGATCTAAACAGATTTCTCAAGATAGGAAACTCAAGTGAAGAGAACACTTAAAGAAGCGTTCAACATCTTTAGCCATCAGGGAAATGAAAATCATTCCATTAGATGGTCTAAGATCAATAAAATAAATGACATCTCATGATGGTGAGGATGTGGAAGGGAACACTCCTTTGTTGCTGGCAGAGTGTACCTTGTACAGCCATTGTGGAAATCAGTGTGGAATTCCCTCTCCCTAAGATCCAGCTATATTACTCTTGGGCATATATCTAAAGGATGCTTCATCCTACCACAAGGATACTTGCTCAACCATGTTCATTGCTACACTCTTCATAATAGTCCCAAATTGGAAACAACCTAGAGTCCTTCAACAGATGAATGGATAAAGAAAGTGTGGCACATTTACACAATGGAACTAAAAAAGTTCAATCATGGAATTCACAGGGAAATGGGTGGAGCTAGAACACACCATCCTGAGTGAGGTATCCTAGACTCAGAAATACAAATATGGTATGTATTTGCTTATATGTGGATATTAGCTGCTAAATCAATGATAAGCAGGTTACAATCTGTAGAACCACAGAAGTTAGGTATAGAGGAAGGGACGATGGGGGGCAGAAAGATCTCCTTAGGAAACAAAAATGGCAGTTATAAATGGATAAGGAGTTTCTGGAATGGGAGGATCAAACCTGCAGGAAGAGTGAAGAGGGAAACGAGGAAGGAAATATGGAGAAAGATAGCTAAAATTAAAGGCCATTCGAGGTAGTATAGAAACCAAACCCAATAGAAGCTTCCTAAAATATACACATATATAAAGAGGATCCAAATGAAATTACCAAATAATGTGGGAATTTCTTGTCACCAAATGAAGTTTCAAGTACTGGGAATGGGCTTACATCTAATTGAGTTAATGGTCAAAGGGTTCCCTTGGAGTCCCCCAAATAACACAGGGTGTTGCCAAGACTATGGGTTGTTCACCACAAACTTGACAGGAAGGCTCTATTGTTTAAGGCAACACCTAAAAAACTCATTGAACACAGAGAAGTCAAGCTGGTGCACACCTAGAGCCTTCACCACTACAGGCTAGTGTTCTTGGCATTGGAAAGTCCTTGACATACTACTAAAGGAGAAATGTAAACATCTATCCAGTTATGAAACCTTCAATCTACAACAGTGTCCCATCTTCAAGATACATTAGTGTAATTATGGCCCAGAGTTTGTGGGGGAAGCCAACCACTATCTAGTTTGACTTAAGGCCCACTCTAAGATACTGCTTGGGTGAACAAGAACCTGAGGCTGGACAGTTCAGGGACCCAGGGTAGAACCAGGTACCACTATTCTATTAAAGGGATGTAGCCATAAAATGACTCCTAATGACATTCTGCTACATTTATAGATCAGTGCCTTGCTCAGTCATCATCAGAGAAGTTTCCTC
The DNA here is from genome assembly GCF_943737965.1 of Phodopus roborovskii. Classification (NCBI taxonomy): domain Eukaryota; kingdom Metazoa; phylum Chordata; class Mammalia; order Rodentia; family Cricetidae; genus Phodopus; species Phodopus roborovskii. The sequence continues at coordinate 2,465,439 of NW_026126693.1, read as the reverse complement.
CTGCAGCAGATGGGAACAAATAGAGACCCACAGTAAAAAAAAAAAATACAGAGAGTGAGGGGCCTTGGGACACTCAGCCATCCTCCCAGGGCTCAGGGTTCCCCATGGAAGAGCATGCAGGACGAATGTAAAAGCCACAGAACAAGGAAGACATCAAGGAAACAAGGCTTTCTAAACACAACAGCATCCATTCATATACGAACTCACAGAGACGGAGGCAGCATGTATAAGGCCTGCATGAATCTGCATTGGTTAGGGCCCTGAAATCAATGAAGAAGTGGACAGACACCCCCATACATAATGCAGAAGCTATCTCCAATTGAGAACTGCTAACAAATGAGAATTTAGTTTACTCCAAGGGTATTTCACTGAGGAAACAAAGTATACTTAAGGATAGGCTGCATGTCTAGCAGTATAGATGGCCAATTGAAAAGAAACTCAGTGACATCTTTGGAGACTTTTTGTCTCAAAACACCCTGTCATTAAATTATATGTATGTATGTATGTATGCATGCATGTATGTATTTAAACCCTACAGATTGTGTATGTATTATGACTTCTAGCATTTATTTTAAAAAATATGATTCCTAAGTATATGAATGAATAGGTCTGTTCATCTATAATTGGTGTGTGTGTATGTGTGTAAAGTGTGTGTATGTGCATGAACACACCTTTTCTTGGTCTTTTCCCCTTCTGTTTGTTTTGTCCTATTCTGATGTGTTTGTTTATCTTATTACTAATCTTAGAAGCCTGTTTGTCTTGTAATGAGAGGAGGTGGATCTGGATAGGAAGGAATACAGGGAAGGCAAACTATAATCAGGGTTTAATATATGGAAAAAGTATTCCCAATAAAAGAAAATAAACTTACTATCTCATATGATTCCTAAAATGTACACATACTGTGGTGGTTTGAATGAATGGCCCCTTATAGGTGCATAGGGAGTTAGCACTATTAGGAGGTGAGTTCTTGTTGGAGTAGGTATTGCTTGTTGGAGGAAGTGTGTCAGTAGGGGTGGGCTTTGAGGTTTCAGAAGCTCAAGCCAGCTCAAGTAGCTCACTGTTTCTTCCTGCTGCCCGCTTGTTCAGATGTAGAATTCTTGGTTCCTTCTCTGGTATCATGTCTACTTGTGTGCCACCACACTTCCACAGTGACAACAGTGTTCCAAACATCTGAACTGTAAGCCAGTCCTATGTTGTGAGAGTTTCTTGGCCAGTCAGGTCCTGCTGCCCTTGAGCCCCCAAATGAACACACAAAGACTTATATTAATTATGAAACTGTTGGTCAGTGTCTCAGGCTTCTTATTGGCTAGCTCTGTCTTAATTATCAACACATAATTACTAATCTAAGTACTTCCACATGGTCTTATCTTATCAGAGAAGGGTCCATACCTCTAACTCCTTTGGTAGCTCACATGGCAACGCCTGTCTGTCTACCCTTCCCAGAATTCTCCTCCTGGCCACTAGCCAAACAATGTTTTATTCATTCAACCAAAAAGAGAAGCATATACACAAGACAACCCCATCCCTGAACTGTAAGCCAGTCCCAGTGAAATGTTTTCTTTTATAAGAGTTGCTTTGATCAAGCCAGGCAGTGGTGACACATCTCCTTAATCCCAGCACTCAGGAGGCAGAGACAGGAGGATCTCTGTGAGTTCAAGGCCAGCCTTGTCTAAAAAAAAAAGAGAGAGAGAGAAAAAAGTTACTGTGCTTGTACTGTCTTCCCACAGCAATAAAACACTAACACATGTATAAAAGAATTAAAAATGGAATTGTCTTATAGCAGGCAACAATGCCTCTACTAGACAACAAAGGCTATCAAATAAAAAGCTCAGTCCTAAGAATAGGTTACTTCTTTTAGAGTTGTTGGCCAATCAGTTTCCAAATAACCAACTCCCATGTCCCAAACACTTCAAGCTATGTTCAATGGTCTTAGTTACCCTCTAGAACAATGGTTCTCAACCTGCCTAATGCTGCAATCCTTTAATATATTTTCTCATGATTTGGTGACCCCCAACTGTAAAATTATTTTCTTTGTACTTCATAATTATAATTTTGCTACTATTATGAATCTTTTTTTTCTATTATGAATCTTAATGTAAATATTTTTGGAGAAAGAGGCTTGCCAAAGGAGTCAAAACCCACAGTTGAGACCCACTGCTCTAGCACTTACTTGATGGTAAGACTCTATTACTGAAAACACCATATACCTGAGTCATATAACATGGAGAAACCAAGCTGGGGTTCAAAATGTAGGACCAAGAGAGCAGAGGTCCGGACCCTCTCTCCGGTAAGCCAAGACCACATGGAAATATTTAGAGTAATAGTAATGGGTTAATATTTCAGATAGAGCTAGTCAATAAGAAATGCTAGTAACAGGCCAACAGCTTTATATCTAATACAGTGTGTCTGTGTATTATTTGGGGCTAACGTGGCTGTGGGACCAGGCTGGAGAGAAAAGTGCTTCAAACAAATGGCACGACAATGTGGGTACTAAACTACAAATTTTCACTTAAAACTTCACAAAAGCTTAAAAAAGGGTTTTAAAAACAAAACAACAGAGACAAGCAAGGCTTCTTGGTAGCAGCATTCTTCTCAGCTGGGCTCTGTTTTGCTAGAGACAAGCAGAGACTTACGTGGCTCCTTTAAGGGAGGTTTCCTGACTTGGCATAAGCGGCAAACCCGGCTAACAACTTAATGGTATGTATGAGAGCTGGCAGTGGCATGGCAGTGACCACATCTCCAAGCCAGAAGCATGCAGCCTGATGGCAGCTTAGTCCAAGGCGGTAAATGTACCCCCCACCCCCGTCTTGGATGGCTAATACAGCTGTGGCTTTCATTTGACCAATGCTGTGTAGCAGATAAAAGACTCCTGGCCCCAAAAAAAAAAAAAAAATTACAGTAAAAACAGATTCAAATAAAGAAAAACCTCTAAAGGTTTACAATGTGTTTTAAAATATACGTAGTCTTGGGAGAAAAAAAGAAACAGGATAGAGTGGTTTAAAAAAAATAAAAAGAGAACAGCTGGGGCATTGGTGGCACATGCTTTTAATTTCACCACACAGGAGGCAGAGGCAAGTGGATCTCTGTGATTTCTAAGTAAACTTGGTGTACGGAGTGAATTCCAGGGCAGCCAAAGTTACACAGAGAAACCCAGTCTCAAAAAATGAAAAAATAGAAGTAGAAGAAATAGAATAATAAAAAATTCACATAAAGATGAAAAACAGAGAGACTGGATACTACTATATGCTATTGTGTTATCTTTGTATTGTTTGACTAATGAGGAAATAGCAACAACTGTTGAAAGAAATCCTGCTGGATTAATCTAATTTATATATTTTAAAGATACTTTGACTTCAAAATTTAAGTTCAAGGACAGGTTACTGGGGAAAAGAATTTCTATTTTTATTTCCACAGAAAATGATAAGCTGTGGATTTCTTCTAGACTAACATGGTTTCATCAAGCAAGACCCTGAAACAGCATCCCAGGTGATCAAGATTCAAAACAGCTGGGATAAGGCAACTTTGCAGACCACTACAGCCAGAATTTCTGCATCTTCTTAGGAGCCTCATGATAGTGACCCCGTTTGGAAAGGACGACACCCAAATTTCCAAATATTGCTTATAAATGTTTGTTTTCGTTTAAATGGGGCTGATTATAAATGGTTAATAACCACAACCAATCTCTCTTTAAAGGTAAAAAAGGGATTATGGTATAGATATAATTACTTTGTTTTGGAATGGATTTTCATTTTTGATACAAATCTAAGGTCAATTTGTGATAAATATATTTCTCCTCTTATTTAGGTTTTGTGTTTATATAGCTCATTTAAAAATGCAATGTATAATTTAGTACAGATTTTAGATAGTTACATATGATAGTCAAAACTTAGAGTTAAGTTAGTTATGTTTTCAAGATGTATTTGACATACATCTTGACCTACAGAATATGACATTCAAAATGGTTTATGATTTTTCTTAACAGTTAGGCACAACTGCTCCTGGCAACACCACCTGCATTAGAAAGGAAGATGGACATAGAAGAAACTCGTTATGGACTTAACTTCCAATTTGGCAAGATGAGACATTTGGGCAAGATACTGCTCTTGTTTGGACTGTTTCCCACAGGAAAGTGACTGCTGATACAAGATGAATATTGCAATAGGGTTCCTGCTTCATGGAAGAGTCTGCCAGACTCTTCTGCAGGATACAGAGAAAAGTGACTGACAAACTACCAACACAGGTGGGATAGTTTAAAGTTTTCTACTTTGCTGAGGAGTCTGACAGACACACTATGGTCTATATGCTGAAGATTGAACACTGCAGAAGAACTTTGGGTGATTGACTAGAGAGTAAGATGTCTCTGTCATTTCTAGAGTTTATATATTATCCTTCTGTGATCTTTGATGGAATTGAAGACAGATAGTTATGGTTATGGTTATGGTTATGGTAAAGGTAAGTTACATATAGGACTTTAGACTCACAAAAATAGGATAGATGATAAAATATTTTCTTTAAATATTGCTAAATGTTAATGGAATAAATATTGTTAACTATGATTCTTACTTGATAACTGTTGTGTGATATATTTTGCTATGTTAAGGTTAAAACCCTTCTTTTTATTTTAGACAGAAAAGAGGAGATGATGGGAGATGTCATTCTGTAAATATGTTTCTTGTATTGGTTAATGAATAAAGCCCTTTGGGACAACAGGAAAGCAAGGTATGTGTGACTAGGAGACAAGGAGGATTCATGGAGAGGTAGGAGGAGAGTCAACATGTAGGACCAAGAGAGCAGAGTTCCAGACCCTCTCTCTGGTAAGATAAGACCACGTGGAAATACTTAGATTGATAGAAATGGGTTGATATTTAAGACAGAGCTAGCCAATAAGAAATGCTAGTAACAAGCTCACAGCTTTACATCTAACACAGCATCTCCGTGTGCTATTTGGGGCAGACATGGCTGTGGGACCTGGCTGGTAGGAAAACTGCTTGTAACAACTCCCTACTGGCTAGTTTCTCAGTGTTGGAAGGTGATATGCATACTACTGGAGGAGAACAGTAAACATAGTTGTACAGTGCTGTGAACTATGTGGGCTACAGTAAGGACTGGCCAGGTGCAATATTGGCATGAACGTTGTATGAGTAGCCAACCATTTTCTGAATGGATTTAAGGTCCATTGCAGAAGATGAAACCCATACCTAGTACTATTATTGGGCCAAGAACCTAGGCTAGAAAGGTCATATAACACAGAGAGAACCTATAACTACTATTTGGCTAAATGGGCATACTAACTTATGAGACTCATAGATTAAGGCATCCCTCAACCTCTTTCAGAGAATCTTCTGGTTTTTTTGTTTTGTTTTATTTTTAAAGACAAGGTTTTTCTGTATTGTTTTGAAGCCTGTCCTGGAACTAACTCTGAGCTCTGTAGACCAGGCTTGCTTCGAACTCACAGAGATTTACCTGCCTCTGCCTCCGGTGTGCTGGGACTAAAGGCATGCTCCACCAACGCTGAAGCTTCTGTTTTAAGTAATAATCAACACAGATACCCACAACTGGATAAGGTGCAGAGAATAAGTGACTATAAAATGTTCAGTCCTAAATGGAACACTTGTACTGTGTGTCCCTTCTTTCCAAGTTCCAGGATCATTGTAAGAGAAGGGGCAAAAAGAATGTAAGAGGCAATAGACAACAAAAGGCAATAGATGATCACAAGGCAACAGTGTCTTCTAGACAAAAGCAGGTAAGCTGCACATATGAACGCCCAGAAGTTATGACAGCACAAGAGAGTGTAAGCACAAGACAGACTAAATCCTAGCACAGAAAGAAGTTGGGCACCAAGTTCTACCTTTAGCTAAGGAGCTTTTTGGTAGTTGTTAGCTGCAAGATGAAGAAGGACCAGATTTCTCTCTGAGATCAGCTCCTGATAAATCAGTTGTGCAGCAGTGGAATGCCACTCACCCAAGAATATTCAGACAGCACACACTAGCCTTGCTGGGGGGAGAGGGATAGCAAGGTGGGAAGAGTTGGGGAGGAAGAATGAATACGATCAAAACATGTTGAATAAAATTCCCAAGGAACTAATAAAAAATAAAAGGACCCATGTTTTGCAATAAGGTTTTTATTTTTCTTCATTTATTGAGACTTGACTATATACGTTTTACTCAACACTAAATAAGTATGGTGTTATGGACAACTTATAAACATTATAAACTCAACATAGCAAAAAAGGGGAAAAAGTTTTCCTACCAAGTCTCTTTAGTCTTATTTTGGAAAATTTTGCTTGTTAGACTTTGTTTTTTAAAAGATTTATTTGTTTATTTATTAATTAATTTATTTATTATGCGTGCAGGTTTTGTCTGCATGTTTGCCTGCACACCAGAAGAGGGCACCAGATCTCATTGTAGATGGTTGTGATCCACCCTGTGGTTGCTGAAAATTGAACTCAGGACCTCTGGAAGAGCAGCTAGTGCTCTTAATTGCTGAGCATGTTTCCAGCCCTACACTTCATTTTTAACACAAGCAACAGAAAGAATTTTAGCAATTTTCCCCTTTCCTCCTTATAGTCAAATACTATGCAAAGCATCTCCAAATGCTATTTCAAACCTTCTTTCCACTTCCCTGGCCAGGATGATACCCTGTTACCTCTTGCTTCAACTGAAGCAATGATGAATATGGCAGTTTCTTAAAGGAAATAATGCTTTTAAATTCTTTACTGAATTTCTGTTTGTTTCAATAAAGTAAAACGTATGGGTCCTGAGTAAATGGGCTCCTATCTGGCCATCTCATGAGTCTCCATTTTGATCCCAGAGTTAGTTCAGTGAGGCAGACTTCTCAAACCACAGGGTCTTTGCATAAACTCCTTCATGTACCCAAACCTTTGTTAGTCTTCACTCTGCTACTTCTGATTTAACTTAAATGTGGTCTTTTAAAAATATTCCTGACCTTTAATTTTCAATTAAGTTTCCTTATGTTTCCATTCATTACATTAGTTCTTGATGTGGTACTCATTCCTATTTGTGCTTATATTTTGTACTTATATGTGTACAATGTATTTAATGTTTGTTTCCCTTAAGAGATTGGGGGCAATATTTGAATCCCTGTATTCCTAATGGTCCAGCAGATGCAAGGGCTAAGAGGGTTGTTAGGGCTAACGTGAGGTTTGGAACACAGAGAAAGGTTTGCAGTGGGGTACGAGATAGCCAGACTGACTAGATAAGAGATAGGACTGAGTTCCTGGAGGACACCTGGCTGGACCCCACAAAACCCAAGCCCCCAAACACATGCAAAGCACTGCTATCTTTCAAAAGATTTATTGTATTTATGTGATGTGCCTGTATGCACCACCCACATGCAGGGACCTACCACAATCAGAAAAGGGAGCTCATGTCTCTGGAACTGCAGTTAAAGGTAGCTGTAAGTAGCCTGATGTAAGGGTTGAGAACAAAACTTGGGGCCTCTGCTATTGTAGAAAATGTTCTTGGCTGCTGATCCATCTCCAGCCCCGCTTCAGATATTCATAACTTTGAATAAGACAGGTTCTAAAAATGCTTACACCTATTCTAGGAAGGAGACTATCCCAGAAGACACTGTAGGCAAGGAGTTAAATATGAGGCAGCCAAGAAAAATTGCAAGTACATCTTGGTAGCTGGTGTGAGAGTTAGCTCTCCACAGGCAGTAAGGACAAGGGTCCATGGGACACTATAAGCTGGCCATGTAATGTGGAAACAAGGAGAACACACTTTCACTAAGGGCTAGTGGGTTCTGCCAAGTTTGGAGGCCAGTAACACTTGCAAGGTTGGCAACTAGCAGTGCCAGCCAACAAGCAAAGGTCAGCAGCTAACAGAGAACATCAGAGATAGGCAGAGAGGTGATTTTGATATGTGTCACCCCCTCAACTATATGAACATCCCACAAGCAGCTTGTGCTTGTCATCCTAGTTGGAAAAAGAGGGCATGCCAAGAATGGCCCATTGGCATGGCCCAAAATGTGCCCAGAGAATTAATATCAATAGAAACTGGTTCAAGGTTAATCCAATTATAAAAGCCTGTAACAACCCACTCAATGGCAGCCCTCTTTACAAACTTCTCTTTATGCTTTGAAAAATTACCCTTTGTTGTCCAAGAAATTTGTTCTTTGAGTTCAGGGGACAGAACCAGGAGCCATTAACTCAATGGAGCCTTTGGCGACTGTACCAATCAACACTCTGGCCCCTGAGTTAAGCCCATCTGACATGAGTCTTCATTGTTCTCAAAGACCTCTACTCACTTCCTGTTTCCCAAGTACATAGCAAAAAAACAAACAAACAAAACAAAACAAAAAAACATCTGAATGAATGAAGAAATGTAGAAAAGGGTGGGGGCATGGGAGAAAGAGTCACAAAACATAAGAGGAATGATGATCGTGGGGGTTTTCTGGGGCAGGGAGGGTGTGGTTTGAAACCTTCAATAGCTGGCTCTATCTCTGGCACTTAGCAGTGGTCCTTCAAATAGAGATCTAATGGGTCTGTGTGGTGGTTTGAAAGAAAATGGCCCCACAGGCTTAAGGAGTGGAACTAGTAGGAGCTATAGCCTTGTTGGAGTAGGAGTGGAAGTGTGTCACTTGTTCTGGGCTTTGAGGTCTCAAAAGCTCTAGCCAGGTCTAGTGGCTCACTGTCTCTTCTTGCTGCCTGCAGATCCAGATGCAGAATTCTCTCCAGCACTATATCTGCCTGTACTCTGCCATACTTCCCACCATGACAATAGTGGACTAAACTTCTGAACTGCAAGACAACCCCAGTTAAATTTTTTCCTTTGCAAGAGTTGTTGTGCCCATGGTGTCTCTTCACAGCAATAGAAACCCTGACTAAGAGAGTCTGGTTACTCTTAAAATGATGCAATAAAATTGTGGAGCATGTAGAATAACGTCCTCAGGGTTTGCAGTACAGTAGGTTGGAAATGATGACCCATGTAACAAGGCAGTTAAGTTACTAGAAGCAGGAGATGGGAATACTATTAAAACAAGGCTTTGCGTGCTTTGTCAGTCAGGCAGGTTGCCAGTGGTTGCAGTTTAATTGGTAAGGCAAAGCCAGAAGTCACATTTCTGGGGGTCTAAATGAATAGAAGCTGAGGAAGTAGACCTGGGAAACAAATGCCTATGGGGTTAAAGAAACAACATACTCGTGCCTATGAAGACATTCTGAGCACACTTAAATTCAGACAAGGAGGAATCTGAGCAGAGGTAGGGCCTGAGGACTAAGGAGACAGAGGAGGAACTGGTTTGATTGAGAGGAGATGTGAGAGGATGGCATCTTGATCACAGAGCGATGCATCCCAGACCTTGTTAGGAGTTGAACAAATCTACAGGGATTGATGCCGTGTCCCAAGCCACAAGATGTCTGCCACACAGGGAAGGCATGGGCAGGTAAGAGAATTGATTTATGGAGGCTGAAAATGGCAAGGCTAATGGGTCTGTAAGAGTGCTGGCTATGGAACAATGGCAGGGAAAGTTCCTCCAGCAATCCACTGGAGAAGTTTTTGCACACAGAATATGGTGGGAAAATTAACGTCAGCTTCATTCCAGCTCCATGCTTCACTCACTATGTGCTATCCTATTCATGGGAGGGTTCTTAATATCACCATCAGCCTTCAGGCACTGGGATGGACCTTGGGTTCACTTGATATATTACAGTTGCTGGCTGAGCAAGACCCCAAACTCATAAAGTCTTAGATTACATCTATCTATCTATCTATCTATCTATCTATCTATCTATCTATCTATCTATGTATCTATCTATCTATCTATCTATCTATGTATCTATCTATCTATCTATCTATCTATGTAGGATATCTAGTCTTCTTGTTCTTCTTCTATCTATCTATCTATCTATCTATCTATGTATCTATCTATCTATCTATCTATCTATCTATCTATCTATGTATCTATCTATCTATCATCTATCTATCTATCTATCTATGTATCTATGTATCTATCTATGTATCTATCTATCTATGTATCTATCTATCTATCTATCATCTATCTATCTATGTATCTATCTATGTATCTATGTATCTATCTATCATCTATCTATCTATCTGTGAGGATACTAATAGTGAGGAGCAAAAAAATACCTTATTAGATTTTTATTGTTCTATTTACTTTTTCTGGAATGTTTTGAATTTCCTTTCTTCAAAGTAGAAGACTATCTTTAGGAACGGTTCCATCACTTGTTGCTGTAATAGATGACTATTATTTTCTTTCTTAGTTTAGACTTTTCTTTGAAGTTCTTTCAAGCTACCATTTGTTATATCAGTTTTATTTATTCTGATTAGCTTTGTGCATTCTTTCAATCATTGCTTTCCTTTTATTAACACTGGCCATTGAGCTCCTTCTGATTGTGCTGTAGTAACAGATCATGCTCTCAGTTACGATGATTATGTTACTATTATGCTTTCATGAATTGGTTCTGACTTTTGCCTTTTCTTCTAACTTTTTATGCAATGGTCATTCTTACATTTGCCCTACTTAGCTGATTTTAGCGTTTGCCACAGTTCACTTCATGCCATTGCTTCATGTTTGGATTTTGATAAGACTCTTAGTGGGCATCTTTAAATATTTCTTTTCAAAAATAGCATGTTTAATGTGGCAAGCAGAAGTGTGGCCTCTCCAATATGCCTACACTCTACTCCTTAGATCTGATGTGAAAGCTACTTTGCAAGGTAAAATAAATGGGCAGATGCCGTCGAAGCCGAGGGCGTTAGGTAGAAAACGTTACTTATGCTGTCTATGTGCGCCCAGTCCAAACATGAGATTCCTCAAGAGTGAAAAACCTTCTTGGCTGGGGATGGGAAGGAAAAAGATGGGATGGGAGAGAACATGACAGAGGATTCACTTTGCTGTTGCTGGCCTTGAAGACAGAGGAATGGCATCCCTAGACATGATAAAAGGGGCCTCTGGAAAATGGAAAAGTGAAGGCTCAGAAAGGATGCTTTTGTGTTAACATTTGGATTCAACTGGGCAAGCACTGTGATGGGCAGTATTACCTGTCACCTTGATTGGGTCAGTTGTTATGGGCAGGGGATCCTGAACTGTGATGGAGCCAGTGTGCTGAGCACTAGTGTACTTTCACTGACGCTCTGAAGCTGGGGCAGGCTGCTTCCCACTGCTGCCACCGCCTTAAATCTGCCATGAATCCCACCTTGAACTGTGAGCTCCCTTAAGTTGTTGTATTGGGCATTTTATCAAAGCAGCAGATTGAAACAAAACAAGACCTTTGTTTGTTGGATTTCTGACCTAAAGCAGTTTAAGATAAGTCTGGGTTGCTAAACTATCAACTTTATAAGAGTTAACTGTTATGCAACAATAACAGAACATATATAGAGCTGGCATGCTTTCTAAGCACTTGTGAATGTTGGTTTCATAATAAATGAAACCTCATATAATTTTCCTTCAGGCCCAGGGAGATTTTCTGTTGTCTTTCAACATTTAGGATGCAGAGGACAAGTCTAAATTCATCCAAGTTTTATTCACAAGCAACCTTTCCTATTACTCCCTGAATAAATGTATGTTTCTTTGAAGTCCTCTAAATGGTGCTATATATCATTATAACGTGTCTAGTTCTGAATTTGCACTCATTATTCTGTGGAGGATGGCACATGCATTCTCTTGCAGTATCTCTGAAAGTCTTCCTACACAAGATGTGCTCCAAGAACTCGTTAGAAACCCAGGATTCCCATGAAAACGGAGCTCAGATGCTAAATATTCTTGATCAAAAAAAAAAAAAAAAAAAAAAAAGCAAAGAAACTTTAGAAATTGTGCAGGTACATGAAAACTGAATAATGCATAAGAAAAACAAAGTTCTTGAAAGAAAGGAAAACAAAGCCATACCCATACTATACAAAAGCTTCAGGGATACAGAAAAAGTTTATAAAGGAAAGTAGGACTTATAGTGATAAATACTTACATCCTCCTGGGGGAGGAGGAAACAATCAAACAAAAAACTCCCCAAATGATTCTTAATGCTACATCTTGAAGAATCAGAGGAGCAAAATCCAACTAGACAAAGTTCTGAGTGAAAGAAAAGAGGCAAAAACCAAAGGTTAGAGCAGAAGTAAGCAATATAGAGAATGACTGGCAGTCACCATCACAGCAGAGCTGAGTTTTTGAAGACAAAAAAACAACGAATTTGAAGCTAGACTAAGCAAGAAAAAAGACAGAAAGCAAAATTGGAATGAAAACATTATTGCTGATTCCAAGGTAACCAACTGCTACCATAGTAACACAGTTACATAGGGATTACTATGAAAAACTATTTGCTTACAAACTAGAAAACCCAGAAGAAATGGATACACTTCTGGATACTTATGATATACCAAAATTAATTATGAGAGAAAAAACCCAAACTAACCAAACACTGACCAACTAACTGAGCAAACAAAACCCCAAAATAGAGCAGTGATTGGCAGGAACAGAACCAGTGGTTAAAAAGTTTCCCAACAAAGTCAGGTGGGGGTGCACGCCTTTAATCCCAGCACTCGGGAGGCAGAGGGAGGCAGATCTCTGTGAGTTAGAGGCCAGCCTGGTCTACAGAGCTAGTTTCAGGACAGGCTCCAAAGCAAGACAGAGAAACCCTGTCTCCAAAAACAAAACAAACAAAAAAACTTCCCAATAATGAAAGTCAAAGGAAGGCCAGGTGGTTTCACTACTGAATCTGTCCAAATTTTTAAAGATGAACTAGTGCCAATTCTCAAACTACTCCAAACAATTGAGAGAGAAGAAGCCTTCTAGATTTTTCTATGAGGATATCATTGTTACCCTATTACCAAAACTAGACAGGGTTACTCCAATAAGTAAATAAACAGAAAAAAGAATGATCATTTGCCTCAAATAATAAGTCAAAGGTACAGAAGGACCAACACCTGAGCTTGTCCTCTGCTCTCCCCAAAATTCACAAGGAAGACTATCATGATCAAGTTAGTTCCATTCAAGGGATACAAGGGTAGTTTAATATATTTTCATCTCAACAATGCAGAAAGAAACATTTGACAATACTTAACATTTCTTGGTGATGTAATCCCTGAACAAACTGAGAATAGAAGGACGGTAGTGCAGTAAGACAACAAGTGTACGTGGTAAGTCCACAGTCAAAGTCATATTGGTTGGGGAAAACCTGAAAGCATTTCTTGTAAGTATGACTAAGGTAAGGGCATCCACTTTCATGGTTCTTACTTAATGAGAAGTTTCAGCTAAAATAATCAGGCAAAATAAAGAAAAAAGATATAAGAAGGAAGGGAGAATATCATCTCCACTTGCACATAATAAGATTCCATATCTAGATATACCTAAAGATTATTAAAAGATTACAAGACCTGACAAATGAGTAAAGAAGTGGATACAGAGCACACAGACTACAGTGTGTTTCTATACACTAATAGTTTGCTAAGAAAGCAACTGTTTTAGTTAGGATCTCTATTGCTATGAAGAGACACCATGACTATGGCAACAATTATGAAGGAAAATATTTAATTGGGCTGTCTTACAGTTTCAGAGGTTTAGCCCATTATCATCATGGTGGGACATGGTTGTGTGCAGGCAGACCTGGTGCTGGAAAAGAAGTCCCACATTGTGATCTGCAGACAGCAGGAGTCTGAAGACCTCAAAGCTCAACCCCACAGTGACATACCTCCTTCAACAAGGCCACTCCTCCTTATAGTGCCACCCACTATGGACCAAGCATTCACACATAAGAGTCTATGGGGGCCATTCCTATTCAATCCATAACAGCAATCATGAAAGCAATATCACTCGCAATAGCTACAAATGTATTTAGGAAAAAGTTAAAGTCAAAGACCTATATGTAAGGAGTAAGGTTTTTTCCTCCCACCGCTGGTCTTGTCCTGCCACCGCACCAGCCCCAAATAACACACAGAGTCTTTGTATTAGATATAATACTGTTGGCCAGGTATTAGTTTCTTATCGGCTAGCTCTGTCTTAAGTATTAACCCATTTCTGTTAATCTACATATTTCCACGTGCTTTCATCTTACCAGGGAATGGGGCAGGCGTCTCGTTTCCCCAGTCTCTCCATCTTGACCCTCCTTACTACTTCTTTCCTCCTTGTCTCCTAGTCCCTCCTATCTTGCTTTCCTATTGGCCAACAGTGCTTTATTCATTAACCCGTATGAGAAACATATTTACAGCATGACATCTCCCATCACCTATACAATGAAGACTGTGAAATGTTGAAAGAACTTGGAGAAAGGCATGAGCAAAGTGGAAAGATTTCCCACAGTCATCAGTTAGAGCCTACTGGGCTTTGGATCCTATCAACTTTACTATGCTTGGGCTTTGATACACCATAGGAAAAGGTGGAGCTATGAGGGCTCTGTTGAGGCCCACTAAGAGAAAGCTTCTTTGTCTTGGTCAGGGGAATGGACATTACCTCTGGCTCTTGGTGAAGACATGACATTTGGATCTACTACAAAGACTAAAACACTATACACTTCTCTCTTAAGAGTTAATCCAACTGAACCTTTTGGTCACCTGCTTAGGAGATCTGTTCAGAAAGGCTGATCTACCTAAGACCATGCTGAGGAGATGGGAGGAATTATTTTTCTCAATGAGATAAGGTATAGCTCCCCCCATCAGAAGTGTGCAGAGTTTCCATCATGCAACAGGGTAGAGCCTGCTCAGTTTTTATTTACTTATTTTTTCTCCTTTCTTTCAGATAATGCCAAAGCTTTCTTTTGTACTCCAAACTTTCTAATTCTTCCTGTGAAGCTATCCCCGCCTCCATATTGCTACTTGCTGACCTCTGTTGTGGAACCTGCCTGTTTCCTCAGACCCTAACTCATGCCATTGCTTTCTTAATTTTCTTCATGTCCCTCCTCTGGACAATTTGTGGGGCATGTTGTTTTTCTCCAAATCTCTAATGAAATTGTCCTTAAACTTTTGAGTCCATTTCTGAATTCTTTTATAACAGGATTAAGAACTTAAAAGGGGAAACTCTACTTTCCATGGTAACAATGCTACCCTATAAGTGACATTTCTTATATGTAACCAATACCAGACAAAAGTAACTTAGGGGAGGAAGAGCTGATATTAGTTCAGTTTCAGAGATAGAGTTCAGCATGGCTAGGAAGACATGCTAGAGGTGTGTGGGGAAGCTGGTTACATCATATCTCTAGCCAAGAAACAGAGAACAGTGCCTACTGATGCTCCACTCATGCTCTCCATTTCATTTAGTCCAGGGTGCCAGCCCGTGAAATAGTGCTGCTGACATTTAGAGTGTCTCTTCCCACAGCAAAAGCAAACTCTAGAATCCTCACAGATATGCTGAGAGGTTTGTCTGTGTCCTGACAAGGTAGCAGTGTTGCAACATCAACTATCGCAACTATTATATATAATACATATATGTATAAATATGTATACATAAATACATACATACATCCTATACAATCATCATCAAAGATACCTTTGTCATGGAAACAGAAAAAACAATCCTAAAACTCATATAAGAGATCTGAAAGAGCGAACCTAATCTTGAGGAAAAAAGAACACAGATGGAAGCAAAATAATTCTGATTTCAACACACATGGCAGAGCCTCACTAGATAAACACATAACATGAACATAACAACAAACACAGCCCAAAGCAAAATAACAGAGATCAAGGGAATAGCTCAAGTTTCTGCAAGAAACTTGTTCTAAACAAAGGTGGCAAAATATAATTCAGAGAAAGGATTGCCTCTTTAGGGAGTAATGTCTGAAAAACTGGATATTTGTATGCTGAAACCTGAAACTTGACCCACCCCCTCACTTCTTACCAGTTATAAAAAATCAACTCAAAAATCAACCCAACTCTGAAAGCACTACAAGTAAAGAAAGAAGGGAAATACATTAAGACACTGGTCTATACAACAATTTTTTCCAGATAGGACCCTCAAAACAATGGAAACAAAAGCCAAAGTTGGCCAATGGTATTTTGTCAAGCTACACAGATCTGAAGAGTAAATGAAATAATGAGAAGAGTTAAAGAGAAAACCTACAACATAGGGAAATAACAGTTTTTCATTTGCAAGAGGGTTAATAATCAGAATAGACAAGGAAATCAAAATTTAACAATCAAAACCAAGTAACCCAGTTAAAATGGGCAAATAATCTGAACAGATACATCTCCAAAGATGAAATACAAGGGGCAAAAAACTATAAGAAATGCCTTTGTCATCAGGGAACCATATAAAAGCTACAATGAGATATTAGCTCACTCAGATTGGCTAATAACTGCCACCACCTTTTGCCCAACAAGGAGCAAGCAAAGACCAACCCAAGTTAATGTGGACAAAGATGGTGGTGGTGCGAATGTAAATTAGAAGAGCTATTATGAACCAGTAAGATCTATCATGTGATCCAGTTATTCCACTTCTTGGAGATGAAAGCAGCACCCCAAATGGATGCTGCATGTAAACCTACCTTTGTGCAAAGCACAGTCACAATACCTGAGACAGAGTATTATCTTAAAAGAGCTAGAAAGGAAATATGGTGTACATATGGGAGAATTACTCTGCTTTCAAGAGAGATGACATTCTTGCATTTGAAGCAAAATGGATAGAGCTGGAAGGTGTATTAAGTGAAATAAACAAGACTCATATGAGTCCTGGGAGCTAAAGAAAGTTATAAGGAAAGAATAGTGAATAGTAGGGGTTTAGAAGGGTAGTGTGTGTGTGTGTGTGTGTGTGTGTGTGTGTGTGTGTGTGTGTGTGTGTGTGTAAGAGATAAGGGGTAAAAGGGGTGTTTGGATTGAGTGAGAATATACTATAAACACATATTATAAATATAACTAGATTCCACTAATATACACAATTAATGCATGTTAAAATAAATGAAGAAAGATAGAAAAGAAATCTAAAATGTCAGATCAAGGCATGAATCAATCTGTAGTTTTAACAAGATCCCTGGGTGGTTCACAGGCATAGATTAAAAAGCACCTACTGGAGGATTACTTGTAGATTGTAATCTTGTAGATTGTAGATTGGATCTTGACTTTTAAATCAGGTTTTCCAACTTCTTTGTCCTTTAACTTTCCAATATTAGAAGTTTTTCAAAGAGGACCATGCCTTTCTCTTCCTCCCAGAGGCTCAGGCTTCACTGCTTTATGCCTCTTCTGGTAACTGTCAAGCTGTCTCCTTGCTTTCCCCCCATGGGGGAAAACAAACAAACAAACAAACAAACAAACAACAACAACAACAACAAAACCATATCACTGCTAGCAAAGCATTCTGCACCAGAAGTGGGGACCTGAGTGAACATTTAATAAGATATAATAAATTCTTTCTCATGGCATGTAGAGTGTCTGGTTAATTAATTTTATGAACAAGAGGCATGACAGTTAAAATGGGGATTTGCTTTGTTACCCTGCTACCCTTTCTCTAGTAAACATGTTGATATTTCCTACTGATATAAAACAAGTGGGATAATCACAATATTGGCTACAAGTATAAAGGTATCAGTGACAGGTAGGATAACAGAATGTCTGTCCCTGGTCCCAGAACCAATGACACTGCCAATGTTTGGTCACAAAGGGCAATTCATCTATTATGATGCTTCAATCACCATTTGCCCAAGTCATGATTTGAACTATCCAAGCATGATGTACAATGTATTTCCATAGTATCTTATACCATTGCAGTCTAAATTGACCTCAAGGCTTGTGGCTATCACTTTCTAAATATTTTTAACTTTCTCATTCATTGATACAACTGAATTATTTGTCATTAAGTCCTTCCTGGACACTGAAGTCAAATCTACTTGCCACCTCTTGATAACCTATTCATCTGCCATTCACACTATAGTCACACAAATCTCTCTAAATACAAGTATGATCATATAACTCTTCTACTGAATTCCCTAGAATCACCTTTCCCATGCTTCTGAGAACATGGTGAAAATCTTCCCAGGAGCCTTACTCTGTCATCATCCATTCCATATCCTGCTCTAGATTGCTCTCAGTATTTTTGTAGCAGAACCATTGTTTTATCATTCTTGGGGCTAGGAGTCTGAGATCAAGGCACTGATTGGGTCTGCTCCTTCTGAAGGCTGCAGGGAGCATGCTCTCGAGCCCACTCCTGCTTCTGTGGCACCATTTGCATCTTTGCCTTCATCTTAGCATTGCGTTCTCCTGTGTTCCACCATTTTCTTGTAAGAAAATGAGTTATATTGGATTCTGAACCCACCATACTCCAATATGACCTTATCCTCACCAATCACCTCTGTACAGACTATTTTCAAAGTAAGTTCTTATTCTGAGGTTCCAGGGGTTATGATTCCAGTGCACAATTTTGGGGGCAAAGGTGAGATCACAATGCAATTTGTAAAGACCACTTACATTAATATCCCTGAGCCAATGTTTCAGTAGTTGTTATGCTGGCATTAAAAGGGGACTTCTTACAATAACTTTCCCCTGTCCTACAACTTTAAATGTTCCCTGAAAGCAGGGATCTTACATATCTCTCTGGGTTTGACCCTCCAATTGTAGCCATCTTGGGAGGAATAGAGAAATTCTAAGGAGATGGTTTGATCCCCTGCTCTAGTTTAGTTTTTGTTTTGATAATATATCCCTACCAAAAGTAAGTTTCCTAAGGAAGGGTCTGTTTGACTCACAATTTCAAGTTACCTACACCATTTTGGAGATGTCAAGGCTGGAATTACACCATTTTGGAGATGTCAAGGCTGGAATTGCATTGCACTTACAATAAAGAGCAAAGAGAGAATACACACACACTTGTTTGTCATTCTCTTCACTCATACTGTTTAGGGTTCAGGCCATGAAATGGAGTTGCCCACAGTCAGGGTGGGTCTTCCCACTTCTTAAGCAAGACAGACACACCCATTGGCCTGATTCAGGCAGCTCTTCTTTAGATGATTCTGGGTTGTGTCAAGTTGACACTCAAACTAATGAGTACACTCTTCCCTGCAGCTCTCAGACTGTTCAGATGGTGACCTTCAAGAAATCAGGATTTTCCCCCAAGCATTTTATACTAGGAGAAAAAAACAGGCTAATCAGCTAGAGGGGAGCTTCTCCCTTAAAGAGTTGTCACACAATTCTGACTATTTGTTAGGGCACCTTTTTAAGAGAGATAAAACTAAGGCTATGATTGGCAGGACCACACTTTGGCTGGTTATGTGTATGTCTTGCCTTCTATTTATGCCTAAACCTCATGTTAGGACCTTGAAGATAGGCCTCTTTGTTCCTCTTCTTAGTGTATACACATTGAAAAACCTCCATTATCTGCCCCTCTCCCCATTAATTGTGCCTTAAATTGGTCTATTAAAGATAAGTGGTGGAGTCCTTCTATCATGGACAATGGTCACACTGTGCCTCTACTGCTGCTCCTGCTGAATGGGCTGCTATGACTAACCATGACTAATATTTTATTGAGGTGCATGGAGCAGTTCTGTGGCCCCCTTTTAATGGGTTCAGAGTTCATTCTCGAGTCTTTATTTTCTCACTGTACACTTGTTCCCTCAAGGTTTCCTTCATGATCATGGCTTTAGTTTGAATCTGCATAGGGATTATTTTCAGTGTTGTCTTTCTAAACTGACCTCTACTACTTATAGCCCTAGTTCCAACTGTCTCTCACTTCCCACTCAATAATTCACTCACTCATCCATTTACATATCCATCATCAAATGGACATTTATTGCATGGCTATTGCAGGTCCAGCTAGCTATCTATCTGGTTAGCTATGGACTCAGGCAAAGTGAATACCTCATTTACTGAATCTGCTGCAGACAACCTCACCTCTTTCCCTGATGATTGGTGCAGGGTGGGTTTATCTTGTCTTCTGGGATTCTCTCACCACAGATCAGTTTATTTTCCTTCTTCTTTTAAACTTTTATTCATTTTATATGCCAACCACATTTCCTCCTCTCTCATCTCCTCCTGCTCCTAACCATCCACTCCTCAGAAAGGGTAAGGCCTCCCATGGGGAGACAACAAAGCCCTTCCCTACTGCATCAAGACTGAGCAAGGCATCCCACCATAGGGAATGGATTTCAAAAACCTAGCTCATGCACCAGGGATAGATCTTGGTCCCACTGTCAGGGCTCCATGCACAGACCAAGCTACACACCTGTTGCCCACATGCAGAGGTTCTAGTTAGTTTCCATGCAGGCTCCCTAGCTGTTGAGCTTAGATCAACTGTCTCTTTGTGTTTCCCCATCATTATCATGACCCATCTTCCTCATATAATCCCTTCTCCCTGTTTTCAACTGGACTCCCATGCTCCACCAGGTGTTTGGCTATGGATCTTTGCATCTGCTTCCATCAGTTACTGGACAAAGCTTATATGATGGCAGTTCAGGTAGTCACCAATCTGAATACAGGGGAAGGCCAGTTCAGGCCCCTTCTCCACTATTTCTAGGAGTTCATCCTTGTGGATTCCTGGGAATTTTCCTAGTACCAGGTTTCTCTCCAATGACACAATGGTTCCCTCCATCAAGATATCTCTTTTATTGTTCTCCCTCTCCATGCCTCCCCCAACTCAACCATCCCATTCCCTCATGTTCTAATGCCCCATACCTTCCCCTCTAGCAACCCCACCCTCCACTTTACCCAGGAAATCTCATTTATTTGCCTTCGCCAGAGGATCCATGTATGTCTCTCTTATGGTCTTCCTTGTTACCTAGCTTCAATGGGACTGTAGACTGTAGGCTATATATGCTTGGCTTTATATCTAGTATCCACTTATGAGTGAGTACATACCATGTTTGTCTTTCTGGATCTGTGTTACCTCACTCAGGATGATTTTTCTAGCTCTTTCCATTTGCCTGAAAATTTCATGATGTCATTCTTTTTTTTTTTACAGCTGAGTAATACTCCACAGTGTAAATGTACCACATTTTATCTATTCATTCTTCAGTTGAGGACCATCTAGGTTGTTTCCAGATTCTCGTTATTATGAATAAAGCTACTATGAACATAGTTAAGAAAATGTCCTTGTGGTATGATTGAGCATACTTTGGATGTATGCCCAAGTTTGGTATTACTGGGTCTTGAGGCAGACTGATTCTCAATTGTCTGAGAAGCTGCCATACTGATTTCCAAAGTGGCTGTGCAAGTTTGAACTCCCACCAGCAGTGGAGGAGTGTTCCCCTTACTCCACATTCTTACCAACATAAGCTGTCATTGATGTTTCTGGTCTTAGCCATTCTGACTAAGATGGTATTTCAGAGTTGTTATGATTTGCATTTCCCTGATGACTAAGGGTGTTCCAGGAGTCCAGTCAAAGAGAGGGAGGAGGGGATGTATGAGGCCAGGTTCATGCCAGGAAAACCCACAGAGACAGCTGATCTGAGCTTGTGATAGCTAATGAACTCTGGATAAACATCTGGGAAGCCTGCATAGAATCAAACTAGGACCTCTCTACATGTGGGTGACAATTGTGTAGCTTGGTCTGTTTGTGGGGCCCCTGACAGTGGGACCAGGATCTATCCCTGGTGCATGAGCTGGAAATTTGGAGCCCATTCCCTATGATGGGATGCCTTGCTCAGTCTTGATCCAGCAGTGGAGGGGCCTGGTCCTGCCTCAATTTAATGTTCCAAGCTTTGTTAAGTTCCCATGGGAGGCCTTGCCCTTTCTGAGGAGTGGGTGGGGGGAAGGGTGGGAAGGAGATAGGGGGGAGTGGGAGGAGAGAAGGGAGGGGGAGCTGTGGCTGTTATATAAAATGAACAGAAAATTTAAAATAAAAAAAAAAATTGTGACTTCCCTCAAAGCTTCCGTTACCTGTCAAGAGTGCCATCGGTTTTAAATTTTCAAGACAGGTTCAATGGGCACTTTGCTCATCCTCTGCTAGTCTGTTCAGGCCTTCCTTCTTGACCCGCCTTTAGCCTCCTGTTGTTCAGTTTGCTCACTTGTTTATGAAGCTCGGTTATGCTACAGACACCCCATCTTCACCATGTGAATTTGATTTGAGGGCTCATCACCTCAGAGTAACTCAGCCTGTGAGAGCTCAGAACTCTTCAGAGCAGTAGATGAAATGCATCATTTAGAATGAAAAGATAGTTACTTAGTGCTGTGAGAAGTTCTGAGAAGCCAAAATCCTGACCAAGAGGTGACAGTGTATAGATTGGAAGAGAACATTAAAGCAAAGGCCAATTTCTAATTATAAGATTTAGAGAAATTCACTATGTTCACATTATTATTCTACTTTTCAGATGATGTAGATAATGGAATATGATTATAGATGTCAGAGAGGAATTTAATTAAAGATTAAAAAATACAAAGCATAGCTCTTTCAAAAACCCTGAACCCCAGAAGAGAACAGAAGTTCACGTGAAGTTTTTATGTTGCATATGAATTCACTGTTGCATTTGCCTAAAACATGTCTTAGTCCTGGGTGCTCTAAGCCCAAATTTACCAGGTGTTGTACAGTAGGGAAAGATAATTGGTGTTTAATCATTTTTCTTCTCAGCAGCTGTTTTAACTCATGCACACTATCAGTAAGTTTTCAAGCTTGCCAGCTTCAATAGCTTTATAGAGAGAAAGGACTTGAAAAGTTACAGTTCCCAAGTTCTTACTTGACTGAACACTTCATATGCCATGTAAGTTTCAGTTCTGTAAGCCAGGTTCTCCAACCATTTCAAAAATGAAGTCATTAGAGATCTGGGGAGATGCAAAGTAACTTTCTTCCTATCATAGTGACACACTGAATACCTGAGCTATAGTTTTAAACATAGTTTTGAATCCATCATTCTTAGTTTTACTTCCCATTGTTTTGATAAAATTCAGCAACAAAGGGAATTTAGGATAAGAAATTTATTTTAGTTTATGATTCCATTGTAGTAGGAAAGTACAGCATTGGGTGCTTGAGAGAACTGGTCACACTTTGTCCATACTTGGAAGAAAGCAAGAGATGCATGCAGGCTTACACTCTGATCTGTTTCTACCCTTTATACAGTCCAGGACCCAACCCAGTGAATAGTGCTACCAACCTTTAGGCTGCATCTTCTTATATTACTCATTGTAATCATGATAATCCTCCACAGACACTCGTGCAAGGCAACCCAAGCCAGACAGCCCCTTAGTAAGACTACTTTCCCAGACTGTCGACTGTGTCAAGTTGACAATTTAAAGCAATCATCACAACTACTATTTCATCTATGTCTGTACACCACTTGTGTGCTTTGTGCCTGGAGAGGTCAGAAAAGGGAGACAAATCTCCTGGGACTAGTGTTACAAGTGGTCATGGGATGACCTGTGGTTAGTGGGAGTTGAACCTGGGTGCTCTGGAAGAGCAGCCAATGCTCATAACTGCTAAGCCATGTATGCATCAAAATGCAACATAGTTTTTAAAATGACTAATGTGACATTGTGAGTGCCAAACACATGACTGCTAAATAAAACACACAAGTGTGGTGTGGAGCCCTGACTTTGCCATGTATGCCTATTAAAATATGGGGCCTGTTATTCAGCACAGCACATCCTGAGCTAGCAATGCAAAGAAACAGAATCCCTTAGATTAAATAGGAATTTATGCCCAAAGCGAGGGTATTACCCAAGCCACAAAGAAATGCAGATCATTAACACTGGATGAAAAAAGCTGCAGTACAAAGCAAACATCAAAGTGAGCCCATGCCATTTACCCAGGGATGAAGGAGTAGGCAGAATAACACACTGTGCAAAGGGCAGTGAGGAAACACTAAATGCAACTGGATGGCAAATAACCTGACTATCCTGCAGGAAAACCAGAGAGGTGGACAGTAGGTAGGCTTCTCTGACTCCAGCCCAGCAGCCTTTGGGGCCACAGTGCCTCACAGGGCTTCCAGCCCCTTGGGATTCTTGAGTGTCTTTTCAGACACTTGAGTCTGAGTGTAGTTTTTCCCCATTGTATCATTCTTTTCCCCCTAAAGGAAGCTAGACTATGTATGCTTTCCTGTTTCCTATTCTAGACCATTTATTCTTTCACCTTTAAGAATGCTCTCCACTTGTAAGGGCTTTCTTCACTAGAAAAGCAGGTTCTCTTACAAACTTAACCTGGGAGTGTGAAGGACCAGCTAGAGAGCTAGAGACGTGGGCTTTTCTTTCTTTCAAAGAGTCAGCTGTGAGATTTTTGAAGGAGAGATTGTGTTCTAAAAGCACCTTTAAAGTCATGCATAACATTGACAGCAATAGAGGATAGCTATTTCAAAAGTCCCAAAGCTTTGAAGAACTATTGGCAAAGGACTTATTCAATAATCAAAGAAACAGTAAGTGCAATGTAAAATACCAAGTAATTAATAAGCATACTAAACTATTTAAGGTCATTGCTTGAAATGCTGATAAAATCCTAACCAGGGCTAGAGAGATGGCTCAGTAGTCACATGCTGTGAAGTCCAATGACCTGCATTCAATTCCTGGGACCCACATGATAGAAGGAAAGAACTTATTCCCCAAGGTTGTCTTCTGAACTTTGTGCATGCACAAACAGACAGACAGACAGCCACACAAACAGCCACACACATACAGACGCACACACAGACACACACACACACACACACACAGACATATGCAGATATACACACACAGACATATACTAACACATACATACACACAGATATACACACAGAGAGACATACACAGATACACAGACACACACCACACATGTACACATAAACACGCGCGCACATACACACACACACCATTTTAAAAGATCTAACAATTTAAAAAAATTTCACCAAAACCATTTAGCATTTCTGCTATAAACCTCTATTTTTTGTTAAGATTTATGATTGGTATTTTATACCACACAGACTACTTTCCTATTGTAATGAAAACAGAAAGACTTATGGTAGAAAAGGAAGCAGGATCCCAGAATAGAAAGTGTGCCTTTTTGAATCTAAAACCTGAAAGAACTAGATGAGGGTAAAATGATACTATTACATTTATCACTATCATTAACTCTGTTCTGATGAAAGACACTGCCTTTTCTAGGCGCTAAAATTGTCCCAGCATTTTGGACACTTACAGAACAATGGACCCCCAGAAGTGACCGTTCTTCTGAACACCCTTCATCTCTTGGAGTAAGTCATAGAATGCCTGGGCCTGCCTGTGTCAAAGACAAGACTGTGGTAACCGGTTCCCTCCTCCACCCCTCAGAGCACACAGATTGCACCGCAGATGGAGACCACTCAGCTTGATTTCTGTAGCTTTGGATTGCTTTGATTTTGTTGGAGGTTGGGGTGCAGGAGGAGTGAACAGGGAGGAGGGCACGAGGGAGCCGAGGAAGTGACTACCCATTCCTTGGGCATGTGGAAGGGTCATTTCTACCTACAGATGGCTTGGGAGTTGTTGAGTACGTGGTTTAGCAAGGCCTTTGATGCTCAGGCTTCATAGTCATTATTTCAGCCATAAATATTTTTGTCTTTCTTTCACCAAGTGGCTTTTTTTTTTAAGGGAGGAAGTATTTCAGGAAAATATAGATACAGATTTCCTGCTTTCCCCATTTCAAGAGTTTTACTTCTCAGAGAGGAAAAGCCTCTTGGTGTGTGAGATTTCTGGAAATTCACCATGGCATCCCACACATGTTCTTTAGCTCCCAGTCTGTTATTCCAGCAAGAGAGTGCGCCCCTGGAGTCTGGAAGCTTCCCTGTTCCATCCCTTTATCCTTGCTCATCTACCCCTAGGCCCAGCAGACATCCTGAAGAATAGGATTATTTAGCTGAAAGTTCCTTGGAGAACCTTCTGTGTTATTTCATGGTTACTAAGTTCCTGAGATCTTCATCAGAGCTCTCCTTTTCCTCTCTCTTCTTCCTTTCCTCCTAATTCTTTCCCCCTCTCTTCTTCCTTTTCCCATTTTCTGTTTTAAATTCTTTCATATATTACATCTTGAATGCACCCTCCCCTCTCCAAGTCTCTCCCTTCTTATCTCTTTCCCAGATCTAATCCCCACCCCCATTTACCCTCAGAAAGGACCAGGCCTCCGAGGAACATCAACAAAACATGGCATAGTCTACTACAAGACCAGGCACATACCATCATAGCAAGGCTGAAAAAGGCAACCCAGTAGGAGGAAAGGGTCACACAAGCAGGCAAAAGAGTCAGAGACCACCCCTGCCCCAACTGTTAGGAGTCCCAAAAAACACCAAGCCACTCAGCCATAACATACATGCAGAGGACCTAGGTTACACCCCCACAGGCTCCCTGGTCTCTGTGAGTCCCATTCAGTTGATTCTATGGGCTATGTTCTCTTGGTGTCCCTGATCTCTCTGGTTCCTCTGATCCTTCCTCCTCCTCCATAGGACTCGCCGAGATTCCAAGATTTCTTGCAGTCACATTATCAGGCTTGCCTTTTAGTCCATCATCAGGGTGACTGGTGATGCTTCTACTTGTTTTCAATTCTAGAGACATCCAAGGTGATTGCCTGATGAAGTCCCTTTGCAAATCTAATGTTCTTACAAAAATCCTTTATTGCAATGTCTGTGACTCCAGATGACTACATTTTCATATACTTTAGAGTTCTAGAAATAGAAGTAGTTTATGCCACAATGCTTAAAGTAAGTCAGCCTGATATTGGCTGGGGTTGGTTGGCTTCAGAACCAAATTTTTATTTGGTGAAGGCTAAACAGAGAGAGACCAATTTCTTTGTGAACATTCTAATCCATACAGCATACAGAGAAAGACCTTTTGAAGTCATTCAAATATTTTTAGTTAAGTTAATATTCAGTGATTTTTCTTCATTTCTGTAGTCCTATATGTATATGAGTATACACAGGTATATGTGTATGTGTGTGTACACAGGTGTGCATGTATACAGGTGTGTGTATGTATGTATACAGGGATGTGTGTGTATACATAGGTGTGTGTGTATACAGGTGTGCATGTATACAGGTGTGTATGCGTTTACATGCATACAAAGGTGTGTGTATGTATGTATACAGGGACATGTGTATATATACATAGGTGTGTGTGTATGTATGTGTGTGTGCATGCACATGTGTACAGAGGTATGTGTATATTGTGTCTATTTTTGCACATGTGCTTGCACTGGTGTACAGTATAGGTATGTATGTTTTTGTAAGCAAGAGGGAGACCTCATGTATTGTTCTTGAGCTGCTGTCCAATTTGGTGTTTTGAGACAAGGTCTCTCCCTCTCTCAGAGCTTGCCATGTAGGCTAAGCTGGCTAAGGGAGCCCAGAGATTTTCTGTTTCCAGCTTGTCAGCACTGGGGTCATCATCACATGCCACTACACCTGGGTTCTTTTATGTGGGATATGGGCATTGAACTCAGGTCCTCACACTCTAAAGGCAAGTGCTTTCCTTCCTACCTATCTTCCTTGGTAGTTTCTGTATTTTGTATCTACAGCTGTACTTCACAATGCCAGGGGGCATTATTTACACAAGAGTCTAAAACAACACAGTTGTGTCTACTTGACAAAGGACCAGTTTTCTGAGCTTGTAAATTCAAGAACAGTCGTTTTTGTGTAAAAATTATTAGAAAACTAAAAGAGAAGCACATGAGCCTCTATTCAAAAATAGATTGAATAGACATAAAGTGAATCAATTTTTGACAATCATTTTCAAAGCACAATCTCCATTTCTTATATCTTTCTGTCACCAGTCCACACACCATGCTCTGAGTAGCTCTCCTATGCTAGGATGGAGGTTGTGTGGTAAGGATGTCCCTATATTTGCTGCAGTACAGAGGTCCTGCTTGGGCCTGGGCATTTGGGCAGTTTATCAGAGAACAGCTGCAGAAAGCATACAAATGCATGGAAAAATGTAAAGAAGTGGCAAGAAGCTCTCTCAAAGGAGACTTTGGTCTGATAGGTAAATTAATTGGTTATTGAACCCCCCAAAGCCACTCAAGACATAATTGTCCTTATTTCAACTTTATCCTGGAGGCTTGAGACCAATTTGGAGTTGGGACTTCCCATCTGTGCTTTTTACTTATCGTGTGCTGCTGGCTGCAAATGGGACCTTCTGTAGTTAACTCAGATATTCTGGCCAAAGTCTAGGAAGTAATTTTCTTTGCCTACATGAAAGAGTCTAACCCCTTGAAATTCTGCTTCCTTTCCCTACAATGCAATGTCCACGGTTTGTTTCTCAGTAGCTACCACTGCAAAATGTAGAAGCAACTGTGTCTATTTTTGCTAGTTAAAATGATTTCTAAGAAAGCTTGTGGCTTTGGAGATGGTTAGCTTCACTGTGCCCTTTGCTGTCAGTGACTGACATTTTGGATATATCGCCTTTGAGCCATTTAAAGATGAAAGCCCAGTGGTGGCAGAAAACTTCTGTGCTCTGTGTGTCAGAGGGAAGAGATGTCTTGAAGGGGATCTGTTGTTACAGACTTAGTCTAGAATTAAGAAGAGGGTGGTAATGCCACATGCTCTACTGGCCCTAAGACAATCTGTCTACAGGGAGAAATCTGTGATGACAATTTCATCCTGAAGCATACAAGTCCCAGCACTTCACCAATGACACATGCTGGAGTGAACAATAATACTGAGTCCCTAGGAATAGTAACAGCAGCAAGAAGGTTAGACATTGCCAGCTGTGGGCTGTGCTTCATATCTGGTACATATCTGGTACGTTAATCACCAGATCATCTGTAGCCCACAGAGCAGGAGAGCAGTTTTCAGTCCTTTTCATTATTTATTTACTTGCATTGGAGACAGCCTCATTTGGCCCAGGCTGGCCTAGAACTCATTGCAAAGGAGATGACCTTGAACCTCTAATCTTCCTGACTCTACCTCCCTATGCTGGTACTAGTCAGGTACCACCTCCTCCAGTTTGCATGGAGCTTGAATTGAAGTGGATATGTGCCTGCTGGGCAAGCACTCTACCAGTCAAGCCACATCCCCAGCTGCAGTAGTTTCCCTATTCACTCGCCTCCAAGTCTAGATGGATTGCATGAAGTTTGTGATTGTGACTAAACACTGAAGGGAGAAAACAAAATAAATTGCATGTGTACATGTGTGACTTTACTCCTTTACGAGGCTTATAGAGGTAAGAGCCACTTGCTGAGTGCACAATTGGAAGCATACTGCTATCAGAATATGAACTTGCCTGGAGATTTCTTCAAAGGCTGTGCAACCTCGGAGCCTTCTGTAAATGGGATGCAAACTCTGGTGATTACAGGATGCAGGGAGGTTGATCAAATGTGCAGATCTTAAGGGTGGAGTACATTTTGACTATAGGTGTTTTGAGGGACAGCATCACTAATGAGAGACTTCAGACTTTTAAGGAAGTTTAGGGCTTGCTTCTATTCTTTTCTTGTACAGCTGGTAGAAAAATGGCTATACAAGTATAACTCTCTGAATATTCATTTGAAAATAAAAATAGACTTCTTAGATATGTTCTCCTTTGTCTGGGTTTCATTCCACATTGTTGTTGAGTTCTTTCTCTTCACAATTCATCAGATATTGATGAAGGTTGGAGTGTGGCTGGACTCCCTTTCTGGACAGTCCAGGTCCAAAAGCAGCTGGCGCTATTCCAGTGGCCCCCTTTGATCACTTCCCAACGGACTTTGCAGTAGGGTTCTGAGCCTCAGAGACTCTTAACTGGCCTGAATGTTTGTCTTCCCTGAGCACTTAGGTCTTGGAGCTTCAGATGTGACCTGAAGCTCTTGCCCTGTTTTACAGCAGCTTTGGGTAACTGGTATCTTTTCTGCTACAGGGACTCAGTTTGTAGTCAGAGCTGTCCTTGGTCTCTCAATCTTCCTCCTCCTGAGCTTGGGGATGACAGATGTTAGTATCACGTGTTATTCTCAGCTTTAGGAGATTTCTTTCCTGAAACTACTTCCATTTTCATTTACATGACAGGATCTCTAAGTTTGGCCACTTCCTCTTTCAATGTTCCTTGGTTATTTCATCTGTAACAACTCCATCTTAAGGAAGGCATGAATGAAGTGAAAATGGAAGTCCATTTGACCCTCCCTTCTTGCTCATCTCCTGTCATCTAGGGCAGGTAGGCCAAAAAAAGGCACCATATAAAATTTTATTTCCTGTGTGTACGTGTGTATGCACACAGAGATCAGAATTCAACATCATTTGTTGCCATCAGTTGCATTGCACTTTAAGTTCCTGAGACAAAGGCTCATTGAACCTGGATCTTACTGACTGGCCAGACTATCTATCCTCCTGTCTCCACCTCCTTAGTAATGAGGTTACGGGTACGCATCAACACAGCTGGCTTTTTAGATGTGCTGGTGATCTGCAAGGTGGGGATTCGAACTTGGGTTTTCATGTTTGCTTGGCAGGCACGTCACCTTAATGAACCATCTCCTCAGCTTCCCTTCCTCGCACAACAATGTAGTGTTCAGATAATTCCAGAAACCCATAGTGAGAAGACTCACTAGTCACTCTGCATACCCACATCAGGGGCTGGCCCTGTCTTCTATGAGGGGACAGCTTGGAAATGTGTTAGGCATTTCAGCTTGCTGCAGTGTCAAATGTGAAACAAATGAGTATGGCCATGTAACAATAAAATTTTATGGACATAGAAATTTGAATTTCATATAATTTTTACATATCACAATGATATTTGAAAACATTTTTAAAAAGCTAAGGTTGCTCAACCTAAGAGGTGTAGGAGAGCAGACTGACTTTGTCTGCTGTTGGTCTCTGATCTAGATCAGTAGAGGGGTCTTTCTGAGTTTGAGTCCTTAGTCTGCCTGCAATAGAATCACTTAGGGTGGGGCAAGGTATATACCTTGATGGGTAAAGTCCATGTTCTGCAAGCCCTGGGACTTGAGTTCCATCCCTAGAACCCATAGAAATCAGCTTGGTATGGTAGTCCCTGCTGCCAAGACAGCCAAGCAGCCTACATGGCAAGTTTGAGGCCAGACTGACTGTGACTTTAGAAAAAAGAGCCCTGCATCTAAGAATGACACCTGAGTTTTACCCTGGTCTACACTCATAGCAGCTAAGACTCCATGCTCTGCATCTTAGGATCTTTCTACATGCAGAAAATTATGAAACTCAGGGTTTCTGTCTATTCACATTTAAAGTAACTATTATTCAGAATATTGGTGTATGAGGCAAGTATGAACTTAAATTAAACTCCATAAAAGAGATTTTCATAGAGAAGAAACTTACACACATTAAATACAATATGTATGAGACTAAAATGTAAATAAGAAATAAACTATGTTTCTACTCCAAATAACCTCTGCAGCTGAGCCCCTGATGCCCACAGGAAATCCCGAAATAATAGCCTTTATTATGAGCTCTCAGTTCCAAAGGGCAGATGCTACTCATTTCCTGTACAACCTCATTCATCTGACACAATGGATGGTAAAGCAGCCTCTTAGGGATGAGAAAGACCATCTGGAAGGTGTGCCCACAGTGGCCTTTTGGCTAATGCAAATCAGTTGAGACTGGAATAGGACCCCACCTGAATAGAAAGGTCTGGTGGCTTCTGATCTAAAGCCAGTCACCAGCATTTTGGAAGTTCCTACCAAAGTTTAAAAGGAAGGAGTAGAGTGGGGGTGGAGGTTCAACCTCAGAGCCCCCCATGTTCCAGGGCCTCTGCTCTCACTTCAGACCCTGGACAAGGTTACTGTGTCTCACCTGTGTACTATGCTGTGCTGTGTGCTCTGGGGAAGACTTCCTGTTTAATCCTTCCAAGAAGCTTGATAAGCAGCTACATTCTCAGCTCAGGAAACTGAGGCTTGCAGATCCCAAGCAATGTGTTAGTTCTCACACAGACTTTATGAGATTTAAGATGTGAACTCAGGACTCAGGGCTGTGCACCTAAGAATTATACCAGGTGACCTCCCTACACCATTTAGATGGAATGAAACCAGGTTTTGCTAGGTTTGTGTTGTTGTTTTTGCTTGCTTGTTGTGATGAAGAAGGAACTAGAGATTTAGTTTTGTAGACTCTGGAAAATACATCAACATTCACACACAAAAGCCGGTGCTCCCTGTGGCATTGTGTTAAGTTAGGAGGCACCCACGATCTTGCAGGTCCCTGAGTCTGCCTTGAACAACTCGGTGCTCCCTGTGGCATTGTGTTAAGTTAGGAGGCACCCACGATCTTGCAGGTCCCTGAGTCTGCCTTGAACAACTCTGGGTCACTATGTCCAGGAAGGATGTGATTTTGTTACCTTAAACAATCATGTTTTTTTGCATCCCATAAGCCAGATAACCAATAAAGATGACCAACAGCAGAGGATGCTCTTGAGGGGATCAGAGGTTGATTAGACAGAGCACCCCCAGGCTGGCAGAAGTGAGAGGGGAGCCAGACAGAGCCAAGGTTGCAGACACGGATTTCACTGACACACCATTTGAGGCCAAGTGATCTCCAGCAAAGCAAGCGAGCAGGTGATGAAAAACCATCATTTGAACATGCCTGTATTTAATGTGTCTAGATTAACTGTTAGTAAATGCCATATATTTAAATGAACACATTCTTTACTGTTGTTAGGTTGGACTTTTTTTTTTTTTTTGGCCCTTATTAATTTCTCAAGTTAAAGAGCATCTTCAAGTATGGCTCAGGGGAAAGACACTGGAACTAATTAGAGCAAACACTGTGCTAATCTCATCAGCCCGATGAGCTAGAGCAGATGAGTTCTCCCTGAGCTGGAGAGCACGGTTGGCATCACACTCACGCGATTCCAGACATTTGCGAAGTAGGGTACAATGCTGCTCTTATGATAGATCAACACCAATTTCAAGTCTAATTACATGTGCAGAACAGCTCTCTTTATGACATGGGCTATTTTAAAGGGCAAGAATGACAAGCACTGTTTCTGGTTACTTCCTTTAGGGACACAGCTTCTTGTAAGAAATTAAGTGGTTTAAGCATCTTACAAGAGAGAGACATACATTTACAGAACATGTCTTCATGTTTGGTTGTGAGCCTAGCCTTTAACAGATGAACCCTCAATAGTCAGCTCTAAACACACACACACACAATTAACATTATACAGACTGAGAGCTTATATTTATGAATATATATGCATGTACATATACATACATGCTTGTAACAACAATTGGTGAAAAAAGAAGCCATGAATTTACAGAGATCAAGGAGGGGTGTATGGAAAGGTTTGAAGAGAGAAAAGCGAAGACAGAAATGATGTAATTATAATCACAAAAAAGAAGAAAAACCATTTTTTCTTAGTCTTTTGCAAATATGTAATGTTTTTATAAGCAAATTTTACTTTGTATATAAGAAACAAAGTTTTTTTTTCTATCAGTCAGTCTGATATTTGTTTACAAACAGTACTTTCTCAAGCTATTGAAGGAATACATTTAAATGCTAGGTTCTTAAAGAAAGAGTGAAAAATGCATTGTTGTAGACTGACATGGGTAGCTTGCACATTTAATTTATCTAACAACAACAACAACAACAACAACAACAACAACAAAAGGCAACTCCCTTGTTGGCCTCCAAAGCAATTCTTCAAAGGGTGTTTAGGCTCTGAAGTGGCAATAATTGGGATGGTCTGATTAACTAGAGTCTAGAAGTTCAGGAATTGATATGATTTTTTTTTCTTGATTTTAATTCTGAGGATCGAACCTTGGGCCTTCTGCACGTCAGACAAGTGCTCTGTCTTGGGGCTGTGTCCTTGTTCCATAATTCTAAAATGACCCCTCTACAAATATATCCCTCAAGAACATTGTTGGAAGGTAGTTAACAAATAAAAGACCCATATAGAATAAAAAGAGAAAATAATTCACAGAATAAAAAAATAGCTCTGTACAAACATTTCAAGGAAACTCATGAATTTAATAAGGTTTTCTTAGAGCAGCAAAATCAGTGATATTTGTGAAATACTAAGAGGTACAGATGCAGATGTAATATAACATTGCCCATATCTTTTACTAAAAGGTGACAATTTAAGAAAAAAAAATGTTAAGAGTAAAGAATGTACTTGTATTCATTTTTAGAACTGTATTATTGTTAGGCCAACAGCACAGTTATATTATGAAGGACGCTAGACTCATGTCTTAACAAGGTAGGTCAGCAAAGGCTGTCTGGAGCAATGCATTATCTTCATGACCATACCAGTCACTGTGCAAACACCTAACCACTAGAGATAGTTTACCCTGAGGGAATGTGCTTAGGGTACAATGCCTTTTTTGGAATCTGACAAATTTTGCTGGGTGCCAATGGCTTTGCCAATGGTATCACTTAGTGAAGTTTAACTAGAAGACTTATGCAGAGTATTTATAGGACTCCCTGGGAGATGTGTGGGATGCTGCAAGAGCATCTAGGAAGAAATAACAGCATCTGACCTAAATTCAAAGGAATTTCTCAAAATCTCAGAAGGGAAGAGATATTTCAAGTAAGAAGCAATAGGCATGACACAGAGGTATCAAGCAATAGTTCTTTGTGGTGAGAACTTAGGTTCCAAGGAGGCAGGAGATTTTATATTATTTCACTCACTGCTATATCACAGCACATCTATGGTCTTTGAAACATTGAATGAGCATTAAACACTCAAATACTGAAGAAGGAATGGTGATAAGTGAGGTGAAAAGTCTGGTTTGGACTAGACCATGAAGATCTGGATGTGAGATTAGAGTCTGGTCTTTGTCCAGGAGAGGATATGGAGGAACACAGAGGTTTACTGAGAGTGGAATAAATTCATAGAAATAGATAGGATCTCACTGTGGCCCCAGTCATGGTAGTACAAGGGACACATGCAACAAATGCTGTGACCATTTAGTCTTGAAGAATTGACAAAGAAAAGGATTCATTGCTGGAGTCTTTGAAGGAATGCAGAACAGGAAGACATCTACACAGGAACAGAGTAAAAAAAAAAGTTGAGGGGGAGCAATCTGGATGATGGAGGAATAGTTGAATATCAAGTTACTGTTAGCATCAGAGCAGAGTTTCAGCAGAGAGATGGGTGCAGGAATGAAAAAACAGCAGGTTGTGAGGTGCAAAGCAGACAAGGAAGCACAGATGCTAAGTGAAACCCGTTTCTCCACGAATAAATATGTATGTGATTCACAGGACAAGGTGGAGATAGACAGGCACATATATAGGTGCCCTTTCATGAAAGGTGAGAATGAGCGAAAACAGAGAACTATCATTTAGGGAGCAATGCAGAATCAAGCAGTTTTCTATAGAACGGGAGAAACGAGGCAACAGATAGGCTACAGGCAAATGTCCAGAGCAAAGGATGAAAGGGCTTTATAGGCTGTTTATAGTAGACAGGGTGCTAATGGAGCAGGGTACTGAGTGATGGAGGGGCCACATGGGACTTCTAGCTCAAAGCGAAATCAGTGAATGAACAGAGAGAGGACCTTACAGGTCCTATTTATGGAAGCTGGATTGGAAGTACAGAGGATGGGCTAGTTTTTAAAATACAAGGAGGAAGAGAAGGTGACATACTAGATTACCTCCACAAATGTTGATTTACTTAACATATGTTAATGGTCAAGGATATACTTATTGTATTTAGTTTTTCCTCATGCAGGGTTGTAGATTTACATGCCATGTAGCAAGTAGGATTTGGTAGTCATTCAAATCACTTTAAATTGTTGGTATATGTATTTTGGATATTTTTTAACATAGAAAAATTTCCAATATAGCTAAAATATAATATTCATCCAAATATATAGCCATTTAACTGAAACCAATTCATTTATGCTTCTCTCAGTGAATTTTATTTGAAATTTTAAATGTGTTACTTTAGAATAACTTTTCCAAATCTAGCATTAGAAGATATCTGTCACATAAAACTGTTTTTGAACTAAAATGCATTATAATGCTCATTAAAACTCACTCTCCTGGAAATGTAAAACTGATTTATCTAATGCACTACAAAATTCTCTATAAATGCATCAACATGGTGAAATGTTAATTAGGATGAGAGAGAAAATATAATATATTTTCTTTAAATTTTAGAGCAATTAGTATAACAGTTGCTAATGTGGTATAATAACTGCAATTATTTTCATTTGCATTTTTGCTAAGATTTGTATTCATTAAAAGTCTGTGGTTTCATATTCTGCAATATGCGAAAATGAGCACCACTTCATAGTGTTTTGTAGCAAGATAATATAGTAGGTGATTCATTCAAAGTAGTCATAGCACAGTTCTGGAGCATATTATCTGGAACTCTCTTGGATGCACAATCCTACTTATGCTTCTGCTTTCACAAATAAGCAATGAGTACTCCAGAAGTGGCCTGCAGATTTGACATGACTAACATTTTATTTCCAAGCTATTGTGCTATACTGGCAGAAAAGTATGTAATCGTTATTGTGATTAAAAATCTTTGTTTATTTATTTATTTTGAGACAGGGTTTCTCTGTATAGTCCTGGCTGTCCTGCTCTGTTGCCCAGGTTGGCCTTGAACTTACAAAGATTCACCTGCCTCTGCTTTCTAAGTGCTGGGATTAAAGGAGTACAGCACCATGCCTGGCAATTTAAAAGTCTAGGAGAATTTGAGATTTACTCAGAAATTTTACTATTTGTTAGTTATTTTTAGATTAAACTTTATAGTACTTTCTTAAAGTCTTCATTAAAATGCACTATGACTCTCCCTCTCCTCAACTCTTAAAAATAATCAAATCTGAAGGTGTTGTGATACACACCTTTAATCCAGCACTCAGGAGGCCAAGGCAGGTAGATCTTGGTGAGTTCCAAGTCAGCTAGTGCAACATAGTGAGACCCTGTCTGAAAACAACCATGCCTAAAGTTGGCCCTGCCCCTCACTGGACATTGCAGCAATAGATATGGGCCTGGGCCCTCACAGGAGAGCTGGCCACAATGCCCAGGCATGGGAAAGCTGGCGCTGGCCCTGATATCATGGGCATAAAAGAGCTGATTCCACCCATTGCCTGACCAGCTCAGGTACCACCAGGGCCCTTATCCAGGGCCTGGAGTTGGCCACCCTAACATCTACCCCATCTGTGACCTGCTGGAGCATATGAATGGACTGGTCCTGTGGAATGATACCAGCAGGATCGTCATGCCATGGGATATGGGAGAGGAGTTTCAGGGAGGGTCCAGTGATGATGGTGTTACTACACCATCTACTGAAGCTGGAGGCCTTGATTCAGACCAAGGACTTGTGATGATGAACAAAAGGGTCTGCCATGATACACCTGGGCTCCAAGGGCACGAAGGTAAAAGAAGTGTTGGGGAGAAGGCAGAGATGGAGGAGTGAAGAAAGAGGGTTTTTGTTTGTATGTTTCTTTTGTTTTGTTTTTAATTTTTTCCCAAAAGTTTCTGGGTGGGGGCTGCAAGGGTGAAGGGTAGAAACAGGGTGACTAGGAATTGAGAAGAAGTGGGGTGCATGATGTGAAATTCCTGAAGAATCAATAAAGACATTGTTATTAAAAACCCACTTTACATAAACTGAGCAAACACATTTTATGTGAGTGATTTTAATAATCGACCTGTAGTTTCAAAATTCTTTTGTTCCGTCTAGCTTTTTCCCTTTAAATTCCCAATTCTTCTACTTAGTGAACAGAAAGCTGAGCTCGGGGAAATTAGGATTGAGATTAGAAGAGGTCAGGACACAGGTTTATGGCTAATATAGAGACAGTGAGCTAATCTTTGCAGCTCCTTTCTCTTGGGACCCATAAGAAATGACAGAATAACTAAAATTATATTCCAGAAATCCAGATTTATCAGTTTTTTGTATTGTTTTCATTTCATTATTTTCTAGCTTTGGTTTTATGATTTCCTGGTGTTGGCTGGGTTTGAATTTGGTTTGTTCTTGTATTTCCAAATTTTTGAGTTGCAACATTGAGTCCTAAGTTGTTTAAAAAAACCTCTAGGTTTAGATGATGTGAAATACCTTCAAATTTAGGGGCTGTTGTTCAGAGCATTTGAGGGACATGAGCAAATTCCCCATGTGAATAAGAAGCAGGGATTATACTAGGGAACCCCTTGGGATCCTCAGGGGTTCATTACCAGACCCAGCAAACCTGTGTGATTTACAGTCATAAAATGACCACGTTTTATAGACAAGATAAGTAGTATAACTGATGGGCTAATGTGCAGGATTCATATGTTATTAACCAGGAGAGGTAAACTCCATAGAGATAACATTTTTTTTCACTGTCCTCATCCTTAGAAGAAACTCTGGCATGTGTGAAATGAACAAAGAGAAAGAAGAAAGGCAAAGGCTTTGTAGATGAACAAAGAAGACTGAGTTCTGCTAAGGTTGCTTTAGAAGAAGAGGCAAAAGAAAATCAATAGGAAATAGTTCTGTCCTGTTTTGTTCACTCAGCTGCACTGCTTGACTTACACATCTGTCTTCCCTTCCTAATGCCACAGGCCAATCACATAATTGTCAAAGTATGCACACAGAGCCCTGAGGGAAACATGGTCAATACGGTAAATGCAGGGCTCTTTTAGGGAAATTACTTGTAAATTAAGCCTTCTCAAAGGTAGTCAGTCATCTCTGCCTTGACATTCTTGTACACCTCCATTAGAGCAATCACACTTATCTAGGTGACTTTGGTGAATATACATCTTCACTTGTAGTTTCTTATTTTGAGAGGACCTTGAACTACACAATGGAGTAAAGTGAGAGGACTAAATCAGTAATTGCAGTTGTAACACTTATATGTTGGGATTGCTATCTGAAAATACTTCTAATGCTCATTTCTCCCACTTATACCAAGAAATGGCCAACAAACACACTCTTAAATAGAATAAAATGACATACTAACTCTAATATTTAACTCCTGGGAGGGGAATGTAGAGGAGTATACTTTTTGATTACATAAAACTTGCAGATTTAAATTTTTTATATTACTCAAACCTCATGATAAAGGCTTGACTGGAAGCAACTTGTTCCTGATAAGCATGGATTCAGTCTTCCCCTCCTAAGGCCCAAGTGAAGCAAATCTTGAAGATACTGAGTTCTAAGTTCTTAGGACATTTCTTGTTTATTTATATTACTTTCTGGAATGGGGCCATCATTCAGTCTATAGCTTAATCTATCCTCTACATTGAAGCCATACCTTTTCACATAGCTGAGAGGTAACTTAAGCTTGACACATTCCAAACAGGAATCTTGATTTCCCTCCAGTAGCCAATAGCTACTTAGCACACTCACTGTGCTAATGGAGGTCAATGATCCTTGCTGTCTTGATTATTCTTTCTCAGCTCTACTGGACTCAGTGTATTAGCAAACACTGCTCCTTGTCCTTTGAAGAGAGAGCTAGTCTATCTTCTAAAACCTTTTCTTCAGGGTTTTCTCAGCTTTCATTGAATTGCTCTGAAAGGCAAACAGCTACCTTGTGTTCTCATCTTTACTCAGTAAGAGCTGATCATGCTGTATCATATCATCCCTTTGCCTCCACACCTTCGCATTTCACTCAAAAGTGAAATTCAAGGCCCCTTTCTAAGGCTATTGTAACAGGTCTGGCAGAAGTGAAGATGTTCTAAAACGACACTTGCATTTCCCAGACTGACTGACAGACTATTGAAACAGTGGACTCTAACAAAATGAGAACTTTCCCAGTCACTTTTTGTCTGCTTTTCCAGTGAAGATACAGATAACAGAAGAGGAAACATGTCTACTACACATGTGATGCCAGAGCAGTCCTTTATTACTTGTGCTCACAGATTTCCCACTTTTCCTCCAACTTTGTGTCTTCCTTTTCTTTATATTCTACTAATTCAGTTCTGCCTGCAGGAGAATGAGTATAGGCCCATTCTCCTCTGGAGCGTGGACAACCTACAAGTGGCCACTTCCTTGGAGAAACTGCCTTTGACTAACTTCTAATAGCCCCTCAACTATGAGTGAGTCTCATGGACCCCTTCTCTTGTTTCAAAAATTTAAGGAAGAATATCCTATATACAAACACTTCCCTACATGTACAATTTCACACCCTTTCTTCAGTGCTCTCTTTAGTGTATGATGCCTCTTATACACTCTGAACCATCTTTGTAAAAGCAAGAGCACATACTTCACCCATAACCGCTCATTACTGTATTGCCAGCCTAAGAAAGGAGGACACTGGTCTGGGAAAATCTCTGAGGATACTTCCTGGGAACAGAAAGAAAACTTTGCTAATCCAATTGACTTTAATTTATGAGAAGTTCACAAATTAAGTGGGCTCAGTTACACTCTAAGTTGAGCAATAGTAAAAGGCAGGTAAGGTGTGACGGTAGCCATCACCTTGAGTTTGCTTTAGTCCAGACAAGAAACAACAGCCTATATGGGTAAAGAGTGTAATGAGTCTTTGTTTCCCAGCAAGTTGAACACTAGAAAACAAATTATTGATAAAGAAATTGGTAAGTTCCTTGAATCATTGAAATG
The DNA here is from genome assembly GCF_943737965.1 of Phodopus roborovskii. Classification (NCBI taxonomy): domain Eukaryota; kingdom Metazoa; phylum Chordata; class Mammalia; order Rodentia; family Cricetidae; genus Phodopus; species Phodopus roborovskii. The sequence goes on along the minus strand of NW_026126693.1, from coordinate 2,425,240 downwards.
AAAAGAGATTTAGCAAACCTCATTAAATAGTTGTGCTAATAATAGATGAGGATAATAAATTACTCAGATAAAGTAGATTTGACAAAAAATAGAGCACTTGATGTGATTCTATCAAAATGCACTTGGACACATGACTAAAACCAGGTACTTTTGTAGGATAACATGCATTTTAAAAACTGAGCTCAGAAACTCTAGAAGGGAAATCATAGCGGAAGAAAATGAGTCAGCTATAAAAGGGTGCCAATTCTTTCCTCAAACAAAACCAAATCAAAGCATGCCAAAAAAAAAACAAAGAACTGGGCAATTTCAAAGATCCCATCTTCAAAGACTTGGGACCTTTAGTGTGAAATCAGCTGCTGTACAGAAAAGACAAGTTGGTGGTGCTTTTGTCATGGCCGAAGTATGATAGAGAGTAAAAGCTGAGAAAGAGAATATCTGAGGTAGTTGTCATAGGGGAATTCTGATGCAAATTTATGTGCAAACAAGTAGAATTTAGGGGTACATGGTAAACATCCTTTATTTAGATTGAATGTAGTTAATTTAAGGAATGAACAGACAACTGGATGCCAGTGAACTCAGGTCATCAGGCTTAGGGGCAAGCACCCTTGTCTGCTAAGTCATTTAGCTAGTTCTTAGCATTTTCAAAGAGAACAAACCAAAAAGTATTTAATGAAATAGGAATTGAGTGTGTGTCCTGGAAGTGGTAAATACTACTCTAAAAAGAAAAGCCAGTCTTGTGCTTGATAATATAGGATGTGACTTTCTTTAAATTCACGAATAAAACGATATAAACTATTAGTGTTTTTAAAGAAATAACAATCTGCTTTACTGACTGTACAGATAAATTGGAAGTATGTAAACAAGAAAACAGAAGGTGTTTTGCATGGTGGCACAGACCTATGATTCAGTACTTGAGAAGCTAAAGAGGAATAAAGATTGTGTAGGGCCAGCCTGGGCTACATACATAAAAAGCCAAACAAACAAAACAAACAAACAAACAAACAAACAAACAAAAAAAACAAAACTAAAAGGGGAGGGAAAAAAATCAAAAGAATACCAAAAGCCCTCAAACAATAGAAAGTAAGGTTATTTTTATGTGGCATGCATGTATGCTCCTAAAGCCTAGGGAACAGAATGAAAATGATGTAGAAATAAGAAGATACATTTGTGAGGAAATACATTATAGAATTAATGTTGAAGAGAAAAGCTTGTGGAGTTTAGGTGTCTATGTTATAGCCATGAAAGTGCACAATCAATTATTTTATACTTTTCTTATTCCAACAGAATGTCAACATCATGAGAAAAGAGATACTATTAGTTTATTACTTTATCTTTGATGTCCTCCACAAGAAGAAATAAAAACAAGAGTTGGCTAGATGGATTAGCAGGTAAAGTTATTTGCTGCCAATAGGAGTGACATATCCCAGAAGATCCCCTAACATCCACACACCCCAGAAGATCCCCTAACATCCACACATCCCAGAAGAATCCCCCTGACATACACACATCCCAGAAGATTTCCCCCTACACATGTGCATGATAGGTGCAAGCCCTTCAGTAAGGAGGGAGGGAGAGGAAACTGGGATCGATATTTAAAAAAGAAAAATAAATAAATATAAAAAATACAGAAACGACAAGTACATACATAAGTAAGTAAATAACTGCAAGAACACCTTAGTAAGTAAAATAATAAATAGAAATGAAAATATCTGACATATTGGCATTGAGAAAAGGAATGAATATGTATTTATTGTATGTATTATGGATGTACAATGCTGTCCAGGGATAGATGGTAAAGATGCAGAAAAAATGAAAAGCAATAATAGACATTAGTGGGTATCTTGATTACGTGATAAAATGTAAAAAGAAATACTTTTCAACTAATATACAACATTTCAATGTAAAACTTGGTGCATTTAAAAGGCTGAAAACATATAAAAGTCTTATGCTGAACAAAATTATTAGTACCTAATATCACAAAAACATCCAGAGAATTCAAAATGTCTGAAAAAGAACAATTCTAATAGAAATTACAAAGAAAAATAAAACATCTTGAACTGAGTAAAAAGGGAAAACACAGTATTTCAAAATTTATGGAGTTCAGCTAAAGAAATGTTCAGAGGAAATTTATAGCTAAATGCTTTATTATAAAGAGAAAAATAGAGTCACTGGTCTGAGGACATACCTCAAAAAGATATGAGGGGAAAGTAAATCAAACACATGGCTGAAAAATGAGATGGCAAGGAACACAGTGAAAGATATTGAAACCAAAACACAGAGAAACAGAATCAATCTTTCCCAAAACCATTCTTAAAATTTATTTTCTAACATTTGTTTCAAAATTTATACAAATTCAATCACTTACATAAGTGGCAAAAATGCCAAAAGGAACATAAATTATCAAAATTAGTTTGTAAAGAATTAGAAAATTTGAACAGACCTAACTAAGTAAAGTAAAGAAAAATATTGAATTATCTACTAAAAATTAACCTAACAAAAGTCCAGCTTATGTGCTTTCACTGGTGAATTCTATCAAACACTTATGGAAGAGAAAATACAAACTGAGAATAGAGGAGATTGAGTGGAATATATTTTCAACTCATTTCATGAGGCCAGTATTACTCTAACATCAAAGAGAAAGACCACAAGAAATGGACAGAACATGATCTATCCATTCCCAACAAAAGTATTGGCAAACAGCCAGAAACACACAAGAACATACCATGCTCAGGTGGTGCAGTGTCAGGAATACAAAATTAGGCAGCATCTAAGTCATGTTATACCACTCATCACATTCACAGACTAAGGGGCCGGAACTACACAGTCATTTCAGTATGTGCAGAAGAAATATTTAAGGAGGATGAAGACTTACTGATCACATCAAACTAAGAATAGGTGGGACATTTCTCAAATTGGTAAGGGACACCTAAAAACCTTGTACCTACTATTATACTAAATGGTACAAGATGAGAATGATTTTCCCCAAAACTGGCAACAACAACACAAAGAATATCTGTTGATATGTCATCTGCTTAACATCACACTTGAAAATTTATCTAGTTAAGATGTTAGCTTTAGCCAACAACTTGAAATTGTCTGGAATTATTTGTCAGGAGAGCCTCAACTGAGGAGTTGCCTCAATTGCACATCCAAAGGCCATTGGGCATGTTTGGGGGTTTGCTTTGGTTGTGGTTAATTGATGCAGGAGGGCCTAGCCAATTGTGGCTAGAGTCAAGGTGGTCCTGGGCTCTATACTAAAGCTAGCTGAGTCTAAGCTGGCTTGACTTGCGACTGGCAAGCCACAGTCCCCAAGATTCATGTTTAGCTGTGAAGTGAGTTCCTCTGTTGAGAGTAGTGCTGGGTGGAAGAGAAAACAGGCAAACAGGTGGGCCCTCAAGGTCCTTCCTGGGAAGAAGTCACTTCTCTCAGTTGTGGACTGTGATGTAGAAATTTAAGCTGAGATAAACCATGTCTTCCCCTGAGTTCCTGTTGATCAGTGTTTTATTGAAGGCACAGGAAGGGAATAAAAGTGAGTCAAGGAAAAGATATCAGGGACTTACAAATTGAAAAAAGGTATGAAACACAGTTTACTGGATGATATAATTATATAGAAAATATTTCAGAACAACAAAAATAAGATATGTTTACACATATTAGCCATACATAATTTGAAAATGACATTAGGAAAACAGTTGTTAAGAGCTCTGGCTGCCTTTTCAGGTGTAAGAACTGGTTCTGGGTCCTCCACCAAAAATGGGGCTCCTAATACTTAGTTCACTTCCAAGATTTCTGGAACACAGATTACAACCCAGTCAAGAGGGGGAATTGCACTGGCTGATGAGGTTTGGGAAGTATGGACTGCTTTGAAGGCAAGTGTACATCGCTATTTTGACAGGAACATTTTGACCTTTGATATATCTGCTGCCAACTAACCATGCTTGAGCCCTGAAAGGAAAGGAACATATATGCTAGGACTTAGCACAACAGCGTGCCCAAACCACAGGCTTGGAGAAATGGGGGTAGATTCAATGTAGCCTTCGACACATTATTTTGTCTATCTCATGGAAATGTTGAAAGGCACAATTATGAAAACCCTTACAGATACCTGGAATTGGAAGTTCTCCATAAATATCCAGTCTTGTGAATGAACATAAAGACTACAGTGCAGTGCAAGTATTTACCCAAGGAGGGGGGTGCTTTTCTGAGAGATGGGATGTAAAATCAAATAACATTGTCATTAAAACATTGGATTCATGGAAAAAAAAAAGAGCTCTAGCTGCTCTTGCAGAAGACTGATTCTCAGCACTCACATGGCAGACTACATGTTCATATCTCTAGTTCTATGGGATCTGATGCCCTGTTCTGACTACCCAGGAGTCAGGCATACATATGATGCATAGACATACATGAGAGCAAAACTTCACATAAAATAGATTTTAGTAAATCTAAAATAATAAAACACTAAGAAGCTCGACAAAAGTCATCCATGATTTGCACACTGAACCTTGCTGAGAGAAACTGAAGGATATTTAAACAAAGGAGGAGTTGTATCTCATTTGTAGGTTGAAAAGTTCAGTCCTAAGTTGGGAAGCTGTTCTCTAATACCATAACCTCAGGAGGTCTTTTATTGAATAGACTAAGAGCAAAGCAATTGTCTGTGGAATACTGAATCACAAAGGGAGATTCTACACCACACTCCCTTCTCCATAAGGCCCTGGGACCATTCAAAAGGGGGACATGATTTTAAGAACAAGAGGTTGGAAAGGATCCAAGCAAAATAGTGTCTTCTGGACATAACAGGACAACTGAATGCATGCACTCATAGCACCTGTAGTTACCTACACAGGATCTGTACAAGACTGGTCATTCAACATTCCAACATGAAAGGCTTAAGGGCCCCTGTGCCTCCACCCTAAATGAGGAGCTATTTACAGCTGATGGCTTCTTCAGAGGAAGGGTCAGCGTTCTTTAAAGGTGTGGTCAACCATGCTTCAGTCAGTGGCATTGTACCCTGGCATATATGGGTATATGGGTAATACAAATTGGATTGGTGGGTTATTAAATGTTAGGGGGGGCATGAAGAAGGGAGGTCAAGTGGACCTGGGAAAAATTAGGGAGGACTAAGGGATTAAATTGGATCAAAATACATTGCTAATACATATGAAATTCTAAGAATTACTAAAAAACTTTATATTAAAAAGTTAATTCTAACATCTCTATTTATATGCAAATGTAAAGGACCTAAAATAATCAAAACTATTTTGTAAAGGAGAAAAATTTGGAGGACTCACAATGATTTCAAGATTTAACACAAAGCCACTGTAATCTAGTAAGTGTTGCATTAACATAAGAATAGACATGCAGACCAGGGGAACTGAATAGAAGGTTTGGAAACAAACCTCTGCATCTCAGTGAGTTCATTTCCATCACAAGTGCCAGGGCTATTCACTGAGAAAGAATAGGTTTTGTTGTTTTCCCAGCAAATAGTGCTACAACAAGTGTGTGTGTGTGTGTGTGTGTGTGTGTGTGTGTGTGTGTGTAAAAATGAAAATGAATTTAAGTCCATAATATTACATAAAAGTTAACTTTAATCTGTCTTAGATTTAAATATTGGAACTAAAACTTTAGAATTTCTAGAAGAAAACATAGGGAAAACTTTGTAACTTTAGGTTAAGTAAAAGCATGACATAAAAAGAATGAGCCATGTTAAAATGAACCTGGCACATTTTACTTTACCCAGTCACAATCCCACAATCCTCTGTGCTTCTGCCCAAAAGGTACTAATGAGAAAGTGGACAAAGAAGCCCACTAAAGGAAGCATTTGTGAATCATCTATCAACTCAGAATTTGTACATACAATGAGCTTTGTAATTTAGGAGGAAAAATAGGGAATTGATCTAGCTGTGACAGAGACTTGTCCAGCCTGTATCAGTATCAAGTCCTGGGTTCAATTCTCAGTACAAAACAAAAAACAAACAAACAACAATAACAACAACAACAACAAAAACAGAAAGAAAAGATAGCCCAATATATAATTGGGAAAATATTTAATGTAAAGAAGTTTATGAATACCAATAAACACATGAAAGCATGTAAAATATCATAGGTATGTTAGTTAAAACTATGAAAAAGTATCAGAAGTATACTCAATAGAATGACTTTATTCAAGACTTATTAAATCAAATGTGAGAAACCAAGGGCAAACACTGGGGCCTTCCGACATTGTTATGGAATATTTGCTGAGGGAAAATAGAAGCTAGCCATTTTGGAAGCCTTCTTGACAACTTATGAACAGTTGAAATATATTTTTTTATGTAACCCAGAAATACCATTTCTGGGTATTTATTCTCCAAAATAAGAACATCCAAATGTTCATAAAATATTATTCATAAATGCCCAAAGATGAAAACAAGTCAAATAAGTACCCATTGTGATTATTGTGGTCCACCAGGCATTTTCCAAAAAGGCACTCCCATTGAAGGATGGCATTTGAGTACAAAGTGGTTAAACAAGGTCCATATCACTGAACAATAATGTCAGTAAGAGAAACAAATTTTTCATACATCTGTTAGATGGTTCTCAGTAGCACTATGCTAAATAAAACTATATACTATATCATGTCAGTCATAAAAATATTCTTGAAAGGTAAAATGATTCAGAAAAGTAGATTAGTGGTTCCTCAAGGCCGAAGATAGAGGAGATGGGTGACAAACTGATCTGAAGGGACATGGGAGAGGAGATGGGTGACAAAGAGGTCTGAAGGGACGTGGGGTGAAGGAGATGGGTGACAAAGAGATCTGAAGGGACATGGGGTGAGGAATGTTCTAGGAAGAATGGTGCTCTCTGTACCACTCTACCATGTTTGAAGAACTCATGAAGCATATACTCACCACTAACAAATATTGGTATATATTTAATAAGTTAAATATATCCTTCTGACCAATATATTTTAAAGCAAAACATACATATGCATTGTGTCATTACAGCTATAGTACATTATATGTTTTATATATGTGCCACCAGACCATATATTTCCAATAGGTACATATACAAAAATACGTTTTCTTCTAGGAAAAGAGACTGAATGTATAGGTAGGACAGAAAACTACTTTTCATTGATTGCTTTCTGAATTAGTTACTAAAAAATTCAACTATCCACATCATTGCTTTATAAATAAAAGTACTAACAAATCAAGCAATCAGTCATGGCCCTGAAATAAGGGCCTAACCTTGAGGATCCTTGCTCATCTGAATGAGGCCATAAGCACTTCTTAGTAGCCTATAACATGATAATCAAAACGAATATCACACAGGCACAGTGTGGACTGCTATTAACTTCAGAGAAGAGTGAACACTGTAGGAATTCTACGAGCCTCAGTAGGTTGACAAGGACTTCCAGATTCCACAGTGCCACACTAGTGAGAAAGGAAAGGTATCGCTTACCAAACAAACCAAAGTCTGCACTTGCACTGAGGCCTGAGTAAGTGATCAGAGAGCAGGAGGGTAGGGAGGAGGGAGGGCAAGATTGGATGAGTGATCAGAGAGAAGGAAGGAAGAGAGAGAGCAAGACTGAGTGAGTGATCAGAGAGACCATGGAGGGGAGGAGGGAGAACAAGGCTGCCCAGCTCAACACATGCACACACATGATAAAATATTTCTAGAAAGGCACAGATTACAGTAACAGCAAGGACTTCAAAGCATTTTCCTACTATACCACAATTTAAAGGAAACTATTTTATTTAAAATAGTGTTTAAATTTCTTTCTGTGAGACAAAGGCTACAATACAGTATCACTTAGTATTAGGAATATTGTCCAAAATTTTTATTTTTCAATTGAACATTAGGAATATATAACTGTTTAAATTAGAAATATTTGCCTTAATCTTTAACAAGCAATTCAAAAAGTCAAAATACACCATCAACATTTAGTTGCCAAAATTCATGTGCCATTTTATAACAATGCCCTAAGGAGGCAAAATGTGTGATTATTTTGTTGTCATATTAATTTTCCCTTAGTAATGGGAACTTTGTATAGTGCCACTCACAAAGTGCACAGTATTTGCTGAATCAATAATGTAACACTTCCACAAAGGGAAAGACGCTGTGGAGAGCCCAAATAGCTCTTTCAACTCTGACTCCTTTTACCCGCAGTTTTCACGCTGCTTTGGAGCATGAGAAGACCATCACATGTTTAGCCACACAGGTTTTTCATGCATGACTATACCACAGTAGTGCTCCTGACCCTTCTCTCTTGAAGCTCTATGGTCAGTTTAGATCTAGCAGGCATGCACCTGTTGCTACCATAAGGAGAGATGGAATTGTAACCCTGCTGTGACGATCCCACAGCTTAGGATCAGGGACTTCAAGTCCTGAGTCCTCCTTTTAACTGCTAGGGAGGGAAGTCAGCTGTCTCTCTGCACCTTGTACCCACTTCAACAGAGAAGGAAGGAAAGGGCCTTAGCTTTCCCCTATTAATTTTCTACAAAGACCAGAGAGAAGAACAGTGGGAATCCAAAGGTGGGTAGTTGTGCCCCATCACAGTGGAATATTCCTGTTCAAACTGACTTTTTTTTTTAATCTGAATTATCTGAACCCAGCTCCTGTGGTCCTTATGAGGACTATCAGAACTCTTGCATTTGGAGGAGTGGGCTGGCCTTCCCATCACTGGCCTGGCACCCACATATAATCCCTAGCATTGCAGGCTTCTCAGTAAATCAACAGGCATGGTCCAAGTTCTGTACAACTGTACAAGTTCTATAAGACTGGAGTACTACTATCACAGTGTTTAAGGCAAGTCAGGTAAAGATACACGGCAAAAATTCAGAAACCTAGAACCCAAATTCACATTTTTTTTCTCTCTGCAAAGGCATGATTTTATGCCAGCCTATAGAAATCTTCATTTGAACAATATATTTATAAAGAGTTCTAATCTTCCCACACCCGTGTTTGCCTTACCTCCTCGATGGATGATTAAAGAAGTCTCACTTCCCACAGGGCAGTCCTTAAGTATATCCACTACTTCTGTATGGCTCAGGTTCTGTACATTCTGCTGGTTGATCTCAACAATGAGGTCTCCTTCACACAGCCCAGGGCATCCCTGAATGTCAAGTATTTGTTTCACCCGCTGTCCCGTAGGACTGTCGGCAATAGTGAAGCCAAATCCCTGGGCACCTTTCACAATGGTTAAGGTCATAAGTTCAGCTTGAGTGGCTCCAGATGAAGCCATAGACACATTGTCGTCATGGACGGGTGGTGGATACGTGCCATCGAGCTGACCATCAGCTGGCATGGAGTGCAAAGAATGAGGTGGTCGATCTGTAACATCTGGAACTGACTGTGAGGTCCGAGAAATGTATTCCAAATATGTTTCATAGTTATGTCTTCCATTGACCATCACTGGAGGTGGCCTCTCCATTATTGCAAGGGGTGGCACCATGCTATTAGCAGGATCTTCAGGATCAAAAGGCAAAGGATAGCCACGACACAACACCAAGTTGACACTCTGACCAATAGGAACAGACTGGAAAAGTTTGACAACATCTGCATGAGTGTGTCCAAGGACACAAACTTCATTAATATAGACAATGACATCACCTGCAACGAAAAAGGAGAGATTGACAACATGAGGTAAGTTCAATTAACGTTGACATAGAGAAATGGAATTATTTATGAGAACACTGAGAGAAGTCTCTGCTTCTCGGTATGCAGTGAGAAATCAATTAGAATAATCCTTCAGTTCTCTGGTAGGTGACCCAAGGTTACAAAAGTCTGCCAATAAGTAGAATGGTCAAATGCTGAAAAAAAGTGCTACTTGGTTATTCTTGGAGCCTGAAAACAACTCCATATTCAAGCTCAGAAAAAAAATAAAAGTTAGAAGATTTGTATTTTGAAGAAACATATGTTTCTGCTTTTTTCCTTTCTTTTCATTTTCATTTAGTGAAACTAAGATCAAAGAATTTTCAAATTGTTGAGAAGTGAGAGCCATGAACTTTGGATGAAAAGGAAAGCCCTGGTATTGGAAGGATTGGGTACTACCATTCCTCTTCTGCAAAGGTGCTATGAGAATGTAATTAGCTGATGCAGGAAAGGCTTCTCTTTCCCCAAATGAATTATCACAGGTTTATAGAGGTCTATTGGTTAGAAGCTAACTTTATTGAACTTACAAATGCTATGAATACAAATTATTCATTATAAAATATAATCATTAAATTGGTTTCTCCTTTAAATGCAAAGGACATGATTGAGGTAATTGTTTTAGATTTCTTAAATTATGTATGAATAAAACTTTATTTTTGGAGAATGGTTCTATCATGGATTGATATTTTTATCCTCATGAACTATAATACTTAAAAATTTAACTTGCAAATTAAAATTGTGCCTGATGATGCTGGAGAGCATATGAGGGAAGGAAGGTATACTATTGTGGATTGTCCAAAGAGTAACTCAATAGGCATCCATTTATTTAGTAAGATAGTTTTGAACTGAGTCATGTGAGTAGGCAGGGATTTCTCTCTGAGATAGCATTATCTATCATTGCTAAAAACTCCAAAAACATGAAAAAGGTAAATACATTTTAGGTACATTATATATAATGTCTCTCCAATGCACTTCTAAATGAACAATTCCATCAGCAAGACTCTATCATCTATCTATCTATCTATCTATCTATCTATCTATCTATCTATCTATCTATCATCTACCTATCTTCCATTCCATCTGTCCGTCCATCCATCCATCCACCCACCCATCCATCCATTCATCAATCTATTCTGCTACCTTTGTTCTGGCCCCAACATTTTCTGTGTGTTTAGGGGATGCCTGGTTTAGGGTAATAACTTGTAGTGAGGCAGAATACTGAGCCCCAGGCCTACCATTTACTAGGAATTTGACTTAGCACAAGGATGTGATCAGATTACTCTAAAATGATGAATAAAAATAATACCAACTTGGGAAATAACTAATAATGAGATCATATAGGTGATAAGGCTTGTGAGCTGCATGTTTTTATGCAAAATGGTTGCTATTCTTCTAGTTATTATTTGTCTTTGGCAGTATCCTTCTAGGATGGCCCAATTAAGATATCCCCACCACAGTCATAACCAATGATCGTAGAAGTGATCCTTTCTGAGTGGCTAACTATAAGGCAGGAAGGTGACAGATGCCACTTTATTCCAAGGCTGTCACTTACTTTAATCACAGTCCCAGTCCTCAGTCACTTAATCTTTCTCTGGGGACTGGATCTCTCCAGTTCTGAAGTACTGTTCTATGGTAATTAAACCACTTGTTATTAGAAAGACTTCCTTCAAACATTGTTCACATGTATTTCCTACTCTATAGTTTTCAAGTCATCAAAGAAGCAACTGATAAAGAATATTGCAGCATTCTGGGTAAAAATGGATTTCTAATATAAAAGATGAGACCTCAGTTATTTCAAAACTATCTAATACCTTGTCAATATTAAATTGTCCACTTTATAAAATGTGTAAACGTCTAGCTAATGTGTCATATCAAAAACTGTTGTAGGTGGTGATATATACAAACATATGCCTGTTTAGATGGAATGGATGAGGCAGGTTATTTATTTATAGACTATGCTGTAGGAATGTCACTCACATGTTATGAAACAAAATATGAGCCACATGGCATATGTCATCCCATAGTGTTCCAAGCCAAGTTCTTAGGTAGACCGAATTAAGAGCATAGGCAAGGGTGACTTGCTCTAGCTACAACCTGCTTGCATGTTTAAGAGGGATAACTGTAAAGGAGGCATTCAATCTCTGTATCTCCCAGTTTCTTCATTCATAATCTGGAAACGAAAACATTGGTTTCATGTCCTCCTTTTCGAGTCTACTGTGAAAATGAGATCTTGCCATGAAAACAGTTTTACCAAAGGAAGATTCTCTACACGAATATGAGGATGCATTACTTTGGAAAGCTGAACACATATTTTCTTTGCCTGAAAGGTGCATTGACTCCCTTGGTTAGCCATTCACTTACAGCACTATTTAAGACCAGCAATTGTAGAGATATTGACTTAAGGTCAGATTGCTGTGACTCATGAGTGTGATGACTCCACTGGTGTTGGCCTTACGAAGACCTGATTTCCAATCATGGGGTTTTCATGGACAGGAAAGGGAGAGTAATGTCAATAGAACAAAGAGGTTTAAAGCTACTGCTATATAAGAAAAAATGTTCTAAAATAATTTTGCTCTTTGTTAGTCATAGAGATAAATACACAGTACTGGATGCCTCCCAGACACCTCATCATTTGGGGGGGGGGGAGAGCAGTCTTACTGAAGCATTGTTTAAATTAAAGTTATTTTTGTAAGTCCCTCTACTCCCACATTACTTGAGTCACTGTGGACTAATGAATCTTCCTTTTCTGGGTCTCTCATGTTGCTATCTCCTTCTCTGATGTCCTTGGACCAAACTAGAATCATTGACTTTATACTGTCTACAATATTAAGTTAAAACTACTTGATACCTGCACATATTGTTTCCCACTCTTTACCTAAAGTGTTTGATCTTATTTGTCTTCTCCACCCAGCAAATCTCCATCTTGGGATGATGTGGGTGTCTTTACTGTTCACAACTTCTACCTTGAAATCTCCTATTCCTCTATCCTCCATTTAATGGATAAGTCTATCTCAACTTATTCATCTCTGTTCTTACCTCTTCAAATATATATTGTAGTGTTTCCAATGAAGTTGTTGGTACCATATGCTTGTGACCTGTAAACCTCAGATATAACCATTTCATTGATATTCTGCCTCTTCTAAGCTTTCTATACAATATACAAAGTATTGTATCAGTACTATATTAGAAATTCTTTACATATTAGGTAGATTTTTCATTGAATAAAGGCTAGAAGTAGTTGGAGGAAAACAGGAAAAGATATAACTGAACTCAATATCTTCTCATTAGTGTTTCTAAATTCTTTTTATGAGTCAGAGGTTTTTTTTTTTTTTTTTGATAAAAGAAAAAAATTTCATCAACCATATCCACACTACCAATTACATATTCTCTGTTTCAAACAAGTTAATTCTTCCTCACAGTCAATAAAATTTATTTAATTTTATTTTCTGGAGCTTGTGTTCATTTTAATACTATTAAAATAGTATGATAGAATTTTATCATATTCTGTATCCATTTTCACTGTGTTTTATAATGGTCATAAACATCTAGTACATTTTAGCATGCAATTTTGGGGTATATTTTTTAATTATTTATCAATGGTCTCATTAAAATTTAATTAGAAAACAGTTTTCACTTCAGGAATGTAAGCACACTGTGGTTGGGGCAGAAGGTTCACATGTAAACATATGACCTGTGCAGTCATAGCAGTGGGTAGAACTTACATCATCCATGATCCAGCAACTCAGCATACTATCACACCTGTCCAAAAGTGGAAAAGGCCAGGCCATAAACACTCAAGAAAATAAACCGATTAATGACCATTTTCCCTTAATGTTTCCTGATTAATTTTTTTGTTGTTGTTAAGAGTTCTGTCTTAATTGATTATTATTGCTTTGAAAAATCAAAATGAGACATCAAAGCCTGCTCACAGAGTGACATACTTCCTTCAACAAGGCCACACCTACTTCCACAAGGCCACACCTCCCAATAGTTCTACTCCCTATGTGCTTATTGGGACCAATTGCATTCAAACCACCTCATTCCACTCCCTGGTCCCCATAAGCTTGTAACAATATCATAATGCAAAATTCATTTAGTGTGACTTGAAAAGTCCCCATAGTGTATCACATTCTCAACAACATTTCAAAGTCCAAAATTCAAAGTCTCTTCTGAGGTTCATGTAATTTTTTTACTATACTCTCCTGCAAAATCAAAATAAAAAATAGATCACATAATTCCAACATACAATGGCACCAGACAGACATTTTCATTCCAAATGTAGGGAAGGGAGCATAGTAAGGAAATACTGTACCAAAGCAAGACCAAAAAACCATCTGAGCAAACTCCAAACTTTGCATCTCCATGTCTGATGTCAAAACATTCTGATCTCCAACTCTGTTCAGCTTTGTTGACTGCAACACACTTCTGTCTCTTGAACTGGTTCTACTTCCAGTTATAAGTTCTCTTTGGCAGGTATCCCACAACTCTGGCATCTCTAACATCTTGTGTTCTCTAAAGCAATCCAGGCTTCAACTTTAGAGCTTCATGCAATGGCGTCTTTACTAGGCCTCTATTCAGGGATAGCCATAACACATGCATGACATCAGCAACTTTATCCCATAACTCTTTTCTTTTGCCTTTTTCTCTAGACCCAGAATCATGTGGCCAAAGCTGCCAAGTTCTGCTGTTTGATGGGGCTGGAATATAGGCTTCCTCATTCAATTACACCTCCAACAGCTTTTTGTCCTTCACTGTTGTCCTGAAACTTGCTCTGTGGACCAGGCTGACCTCAAACTCAGAGATCTGCCAGCCTCTGCTTCCTGAGTACTTGGATTAAAGGTGTGCACCACCACATCTGGCTCTAAGCTTTTCTTTAATTCCTTTTCATGTGTTGAAAATTTAGCCAGGTGGGATTTTACCCTGAGGCCACCACTCCCTTTATTTTTTTTAATGCATTCCTCTCCTTGAATACTGGACTTAGCTCCATTTTACTTCCTAGTAATCTTTTTCTCCTCAAAATTTACATTTTGTAATTACCCTGCTAAGCTTGCTTGTTTTCTTTACCAATCTTCAGTAGAGTTATCAGTAATAACCATATGAAAGAGTCTATACTACTAGGTTGTTTTGAGATTTCCTCTGCCAAGGGAATTAATCCAACACTCTTTACTTTAGCCTTAGATAGACTCAGCAGGCAAGGGGAAGGGCAGCCACTTTCTTCACAAAATATCGCAAGAATTATCTCTAGGCAACATATTAAAATTCTTCTCCTCTGTAACCTCTTGAGTGAGCCCCCACAGTTTAAATAACTCTTAGCACCATTGTCTTCCATGCTCTTAATAGTATGGGCAATTTAGTAATGCTTGAAGCATTCCACTGCTTTCCTAACTCAAATTCCCAAAGTCCATATTTCACCAAACAAAAACATGGTCTAGCCTATCACAATAATACCCCACTTCTGGTACCAACTTCTGTCGTAGTTAGGGTTTCTATCGTTGTGAAGAGACACCATGACAATGGCAACTCTTATAAAACAAAACATTTAATTGGGATGGCATAGCATGCTTATAAATTCAGACATTTATTTAAAAAAATGTATTTATATACCAATCCCAGTTCCCCCTCTCTCCCCTCTTCCCACTTTCCTCACCTCCCACCTTAGAGAGGGTGAGGCCTCCCATAGGGAGTCAAAAGAGTCCAAGGCCCTCTTCCCTGTAATTAGGCTGAGCAAAGTATCCCTCCATAGGGATAAATGCACTAGGGATAAATCCTGGGCCCACCTGGTAAATGGTTTGTACTACTGACCAAAGCTTAAGCAAAAGAGACCTCAAAGCCTGCTCCCACAGTGACATATTTTCTTCAGCAAGGCCATACCTATCAATAGTGTCACTCCCTATGAACTTATGGGAACCAATTACATTCAAGCCAAAACAGGTTCTATGCTTCTTATTGCTCAAAAGCTTTTCCTTATACCTAAATTTAATTTATTTTGTGAAAAAAATTCTCTATTTCTACTCATACAAAGACAGTAGCATCATTCTTTTGAAATGATTTGAATCAGATTCTGGATCTCCCACATGGTCTCCTTAAGGTGAAAGTTACAAAATCAGGCTTCAAATTGAGGAGAATTCCCTCTTGGCAGCAGGTCTTGCCAGGGTTCTATTGACTTATCTTGGAGATAGCATTATTGTACACACCAATCAACTTGGGTAGAAATAAAAATGAGTGCTTAAGTTATAGGAGCCATAAAGGTATTATTTTAACATAAAATATTATAAATGGCATTGCAAATTAAAACAAGGTAAAACAAACTTTAACATTAAAATACATTGTCTTGAAAAATACATTGTCTTGATATTTTCTTTAAATTTGTATTTGTTCTTTTTTCATGCAATGCATCCTGACTGCAGCTTCCCTTCCCTCCACTCTCCCAGTACTCCCACTCCTCAAGATCCTCTGCCACCCCTGCTTCTCTGTAGAAAAGAGCAGGCCTTTCTGGGACATCAACCAAAAACAGCATAAGACACAAACAAGATCAGCACAAAACCTCACATCAAGGCTGGGAGAGGTAACTCAATATGCAGTATACACTGAGGTCAAGTGTGGAATAATGGAAGAGGTAATTGTTTGGAAATCAGGGCATTTAGGTTTTTATGCAGGTATGCCAATAACTAGCAACTATTTCTGGGTTGTATTTCTTATTTATTCAGCAAAAGATTGCATATATTTAATTACTACCAAGAGCCAGGCATTGTGCTATAAAAGGACCATTAGATAACCACTTAAGTATTTTCATCATTGAAATTCTAAGACAGAAAGCCTTTGACTCAGCTCTTGAATTATTCTTAAATCTTCCTCCTCCCCTCTTTCTCTCTCCCTCTCCCTCTCTTTCTTCTTCTCTTCCCTTCCTTCATTCCCTTATTCATACCCCATTTGCCTTCATATTATTCCAATTTATTACAGGAACCTGCAAGAGTCTAGCTGTGCTTTCTGATGTTATAGTAAAAAACAGTAGTGACGGAGGAAAGGAAAACCCTGTTAGCTTGTTGGATCTTAGGGTCTGCTAATTGCACCTTCAGCTGACTTCTGGGGAATACATAGGACCTTTCCAGCGTGTCTTGACTCTTCTGGTCAGGATTGTCTCAGGACCCAGGAGTTGTGAGGTGTGAGTAAATCTACACACTAAGACTATTGGTACCAGAGCCACAGAGCACCAGATACTGCCTTGTGCTGCCTTCCCTGTGAACTTATCACCACCCCACATGGCAATCTAGTTTCTACCCACTGTCTCCCAGTGCCTGGTGTTTAGTCCAGTGCGTACTCTTCAGTACCATGTCCAAGACAATGGGACACATATCATTTCTTGCCTCTTCCCAGGTATTTTTTGCTCGGGTCTGTCCTACACAAACCATTTTCTCTTCAGCCTCTGTGCTTTCTATCCCATCTATCTGCTTTTTATTTTATGCCCACTAACAAGCTGATAGCCCTCTCTGAGGCCAGCTTTGACCACCCTGTGACCATCTCTTATTACTTATTCCCAGTAGCACAGTCTTCAACTGCTGAACCACACCACCAGCCCATTGGATGCCTCAAGTCAGTGACTACATCTTAATAGACTTAGTATTCATCTAGCATTTAAACCTTCACCTGACCTAATCTTTACTTTATACACAGAGGTTAAGTAACTTAAAATTTCAACTGATAATTAGGTCAGATTCAGATAACAAATCCAGGACTTCAACACAAGTGTTGAGAATTTCAAGCAGTTCAGGCTGTATTCTGACTTAAGGATATTTTTCAAATTATTATCAGCCAGGCTGTTGGGTAAAATAGCTTCAGCTCTTGAATGTGAAAGTTGAGAGATGAACTGCAGTATTCTTTTGATTAGCTAAGTGAATGGAGGGAGGCAATGAAGCAGATAATTACAAACAGGGAAATCCATTGCTTTAGCCTTATCCATTTTCTGCAGTATTCTACAATACATTGTCTGGAAGAGGGCTGAGGGGATGCTGAGGTGGAGAGTAACAGAAATGCAACTTCCAACACTCTGCAACCATCATAGCATAGCTATATCTTATATATACATGTTTATCATATATATGACATGATATCATGTATATGTTATCAGATATATCATATGTAACACGTATGATAACATATGTATATATGTGTATATATACATTCACATACATAATAACACGAAATACACACACACACACACACACACACACACACACTCATACGTAAAAGTTAGAAAAGGTAGTTTCTAAGGTGCTGCTTTAAAGGTCCTGCATCTGGAAAGAATGTCCATGGCACTATGTGATTTCAACAGTGTCACTGAGCTGCTAAATGACAGGTCTCTGGAGACTTAGACTTTCTACAAAAGCAGCCAGTGACTGTGATATGCTATCGGGAGGCAGAGAACACCCTTGCCCATCCACAAAATGATAGAGCAGCCACTCACTTCTCCAAAGAGTGAAAGACTTCTTATTCACACTTTACCATTTCAGCTCTATGACCTGGTGCAGATATCTAATTAAAAGCTTGCCTTAAGACACTTTATGTGTGATCAGTGCACACACATGCAACAATGGCTTTCCCACAGCTATGCACATGACCTAGTTACACTGCATTTGTGTTTGGTGTTAAGTGGAGTGAGGTATTTAAATCCTGGCATTTTATTTTCTTGAAAGGAAGATAGAAAACACATCCTAAGGGAATCTAAAGCACTGATTATCTGCTGATCTGGCAATGATGAAACGATATTGCAGATAAGAAGTATAGGCAAAGCAGCAGAGAGACCCAATTGCCAGGCCTCTGCTGGAGGTCCAGGCCTCTGCTGGAGACTTGCCTATCCACACGGTACCACCCGGAGTCCCCATCGCCAGGCCCGAGGAGAGACCAAGCTCCTAGAGAGCTTGGACCACCCAGAGCTATGGACATTGAACTCCTGACCCACCTACCCACCTAACCCCACCGGGGGAGTACACACACACACACACACACACACACACACACACACACACACACACACACAGAGAGAGAGAGAGAGAGAGAGAGAGAGAGAGAGAGAGACCCCACCTGCACACATTGGAAGATGGGATGGGAAGATGGCAAAAAAGAAAACACCTAACAATAGAAATACAAGCATAACACCACCAGAATCTAGAGACTCTACACCAACTAGACCTGAATACACCAAACCAGGTGAAGAAGAGAACAACTTAAAAAATATCTTCATAAAAATGATAGAGCCATTGAAGACAATATAAGAAAAATCCCTTAAAGAAATGGAAGAATAAACAAATAAAAATTAGAAGAAATAGAGGAAAAGACCAAGCAAAATATGCAAGAAATGAACAAATATCTTAAAGAAAGTAAGGAAAGCCAAGAAGAAAAGCAAAGCAAAACAAAAAACCAAAAACCAAAAACCAAACAACAACAACAACAACAACAACAACAACAAAAAACCAAACAAACAATCAATCAGGTGAAGGAAACACTTCAAGACTTGAAAAGTGAAATAGAGAAATAAAGAAAACACAAACTGAGGGAATTCTCAAAATAGAAAAACTGGGCAAAACTAAAAGAATACAAGAGATGGCAGAGAGAATCTCAGGTGATGAAGATAAACTAGAGGAAATAGATTCATTAACCAAAGAAAATATTAAATCCTTAACACAAAACATCTAGGAAATTTGGGACACTGTGAAAAAAGACCAAACCTAAGAATAATAGGCATAGAAGAAGGCAAAGAAGCCCAGCTCAAAAGTGCAGAAAACATATTCAACAAAATCATTGAAGAAAACGTTCCCGACTGAAGAAGGACATGTCCGTGAAAGTACAAGAAGCATACCAAACACCAAATAGACTGGACCAAAGTAAAAAGACACCTCAACACATAATAATCAAAACACCTAACATACAGAATAAAGAAAGAATATTAAGAGCAACGAAGGAAAAAGGCCAGGTAACATATAAAGGCAGACCTATCAAAATTACACCTGACTTCTCCATGGAAACTCTCAAGGCCAGAAGGTCCTGAATAGATGTTCTAAAAATACTAAGAGTCCACGGATGCCAGGCCAGGCTACTATACCCACCAAAACTCTCAATCACTATAGACAGAGAAAACAAAATATTTAATGACAAAGCTAGATTTTCACAATATACAGAAAGTTCTGGAAAGAAAACTCAAAGGAAGTTAACTATGCTCACAAAGACATAGGCAATAGATAATCCCAGTTCACCAGAACCCAAGGGCAAGCAGGGCAAATGTATTTACAATACTATCGCCAACAACAAATCTAAAACAAACAAACATTAACAATCAATGGTGCTTTCCCTCAACATTAATGGTTTTAATTCACCTATGAAAAGACATGGGCTAACAGAATGGATACAAAGACAGAATCCATCCTTCTGCTGCATACAAGAAACACATCTCAGCTTCAAAGACAGACATTACCTCATTACCTCAGAGTAAAGAGTTGGGAAAAGATCTTCCAATCAAATGGACCCAAGAAGCAAGACTTCAAACCAAAATTAATCAAAAGAGATAAAGACGGTCATTTTGTATTTATCACAGGAGAAATCCACTAGCACAAAGTCTCAATTCTGAACATCTATGCCCCAAATGCAAAGGCACCTACATTCGTAAAAGAAAGGCTACTAAAACACAAATCTCATATAAAACCTCACACACTCATAGTGTGAGACCTCAACACCCCAGTCTCACCATTAGAAAGGACGAACAGACAGAAACTTAACAAAGAAACAAAAGAACTAAAAGAAGTTATGTCTCAATTGGGTTTAACAGACATCTATAGAACATTCCATCCAAACACAAAAGAATATACCTTCTCTGTTCCAAATGGAACCTTCTCTAAAATCAACCAGATACTAGGTGACATAACAAACCTCAACAGATACAAAAAATTTGGAATAGTCCCTTGTATCTTATCAGACCATCATGCTTTAAAGTTGGAATTCAACAACAACACAAATTGCAGAAACCCTACAAACTCAGGGAACTGAACAATACACTATTTCACCATAACTAGGTCAAAGAGGAAATAAAGAAAGAAATTAAGGACTTCCTAGAATTCAACGAGAATGAGGATCCAACATACCAGAACTCATGGGACACCTTGAAAGCAGTGTTATGAGGGAAGATCATTGTACTAAGTGCTCATATGAAGAAAAAAGAGGATAGTCACATTAGAGAATTAACAGTACAACTGAAAGCCTTAGAATAAAAAGAAGCAAACTCACCTCAGAGGAGTAGATGCCAGGAAATAATCAATTTGAGGGCTGAAATCAATAAAGTAGAACCCAGGAAAATAATGCAAAAAATCAATGCAACAAAGAGTTGACAAATGAGATAGACAAACTTTTATCCAAACTAACCAAAAAGCAGAGAGAGAACATGCAAATTAACAAAATCAGAAACGAAAAGGGAAACAAAACAATGGACACAGAGGAAATCCAGACAATTTTCAGGTCATTCTTTGAAAACTCCACAAAATTTGAAAATTCAAAGGAAATGGAGAAATGTCTGGATAACTATCATTAACCAAAATTAAATCAAGAACAGATGAGCTTGGACCACCCAGAGCTACAGACATTGAACTCCTGACCCACCTACCCACCTAACTCCATGAGGGGAGTACGAGAGAAAGAGAGAGAGAGACTTATAACCCCTAATGAAATAGAGGCAGTCATAAAAAGCCTCCCAACCAAAAAAAAAAAAAAAGCCTAGGGACAGATGGCTTCAGTGCAGAATTCTACCAAAAATTCAAGGAAGAGCTAATACCAATATTCCTCAAAGTGTTCCACAGAATAGAAACAGAAGGTTCGTTATCAAAGTCTTTATGAGGCTACAACCACCTTGGTACCCAAGCCACGCAAAGTCACAACTAAGAAAGTAAACTATAGACCAATATCCTTCAAGAACATTGATGCAAAAATACTCAATAAAATACTGGCAAACTGAATTCAAGAACACATCAGAGAAATCATCCACCATGACCAAGTAGTCTTTTTCCCTGGATTGCATAAAAGTTTCAACATATGAAAATCTATCAATGTGATCCACCATATAAACAAACTGAAAAAGAAAAAACACATGATAATCTCACTAGATGCTGAAAAAGCCTTTGACAAAATTCAACACCCTTTTATGATAAAGGTCTCAGAGATATCAGGGATAAGAGGAACATACCTAAACATAATAAAAGCAATATAGAGTAAACCAACAGCAACATCAAACTGAAAGAAGAGAAGCTTAACATGATTTCTCTAAAATCAGGAACAAGGCATATCTCTTCAATACTGTACTTGAAGTTCTAATTAAAGCTATAAGACAACAAAAGGAGATCAAGGGGATACAAATTGGAAAGGAAGAAGTCAAACTGTCTCTATTTGCAGATGATATGAAAGTTTACATAAGTGACCCAATAAACTCTACCAGGCAACATCTATAGCTGATAAACACCTTCAGCAAACTAGAAGGCTACAAGATAAACTAAAAAAAAATCAGTAGCCCTGAGAAAGAAATCAGGGAAACATAACCCTTTACAATAGTCACAAACAACATAAACTATCTTGAGGTAACACTTACCAAACAAGTGAAAGACCTATATAATAAGAACTCTGTGGCTCTAAAGAAAGAAATTAAAGACGATACCAGAAAAATGGAAAGATCTCCCATATTCTTGGATAGGTAGGATAAATATAGTAAAAATGTCAATCTTGCCAAAGGCAATCTACAGATTCAATGCAATCCCCCATTAAAATCCAAGCACAATTCTTCAGTGAACTTGAAAGGATAATAATCAACTTTATTTGGAAAAACAAAAGACCCAGGATAGCCAAAACAACTCTGTACAATAAAAGAACTTCAGAAGGCACCACCATCCCTGATTACAAGCTCTACTATGAGCTACTGTCCTGAAAACTGCCTGATATTGGCACAAAAATAGACAAGTAGAACAATGGAATTGAATAGAAATCCTGATATTAACCTAAACACCTATGGACACCTGATTTTTGACAAATAAGCTAAAAGTATACAATGGGAAGTGGGAAGCATCTTCAACAAATGGTGATGGCACAACTGGATGATAGTGTGTAGACGACTGCAGATAGACCCATGTCTGTTGCCATGCACAAAACTCAAATCCAAATGGATAAAAGATTTCAACATAAATCCAGCCACACTGAATCTCATAGAAGAGAAAGTGGGAGGTACCTTTGGACAAATTGGTACAGGAGACTACTTCCGGAATATAACCCTAGTCGCACAGACACTGAGATCAACAGTTAATAAATAGGACCTCCTCAAACTGAGAAGCTTCTGTAAGGCATGGGACATAGTTGGCAAGACCAAACCACAGCCCACAGACTGGGAAAAGATATTCACCAATCCTATATCTGACAGAGGGCAGATCTCCTAAATATATAAAGAAACTAGTCATCAAAACACCAAATAATCCTATTAAAAATGGGGTATAGAACTCGAGAGAATTCTCAATAGAGGCAATCAAAAAGCCTGAAAAACACTTAAGAAAGTGCTCAAAATCCTTAGCTATCAGGAAAATGCAAATCAAAACAACTCTGAGATACCATCTTACTCCTACCAGAATGGCTAAAATTAGGATCACCAATGACAACTTATGCTGGAGAGGATGTGGAGAAAGGGGAACACTCCTCCACTGCTGGTGGGAGCAAATTCGTACTGCCATTTTGGAGATCAGTATGGCAGATCCTCAGGAAAATGGGAATCAGTCTACCACAGGATCTGGCAATCCCACTCTTATGCATATACCCAAATGATCCACATCCATGCAACAAAGACATGTGTTCAACTATAATAGCAAGAACCTGGAAGCAACCTAGATACCCCTCAAGTGAAGAATGGATAAAGAAGATGTAGCACATTTACACAATGGAATACTACTCAGCGGTAAAAAGTGATGGAATCTTGAAATTCACAGGCAAGTGGATGGCGCTTGAAGAAACCATCCTGAATGAGGCAACCCAGTCACAAAAAGAGGAACATGTTATGCACTCACTCATATATGGATTTTAGACATAGAGCAAAGGATCACCAGCTTATAATTCACACTGCCAGAGAAAATAGGACACAAGAAGGATTCTAAGGGATTCATACAAGGTCCCTCACAGAAGGGGAAAGGAACAAGATCTCCTGAGCATATTGGGAGTGGGGGGGTAGTGAGTGGAGAGGGAACTAGGAGAAAGAGAAGAGGCAGAGCAGAAAGCATGTGAGACTAGGAAGATTGAGCCAGGGGATGAATAGAAGACAGACAGACAGACAGAGAGAGAGAGAGAGAGAGAGAGAGAGAGAGAGAGAGAGAGAGAGAGAGAGAGAGAGAGCATAATAGAGGGAACCATTTTACATTTGAAGAGAAAAATGACTCTAGAGAAATGTCCATGGACCTACAAGACTGACCCAGCTAACAATCTGAGCAACAGTGGAAAGGCTACCATAAATGCCCTTCCCTGATAAAGAGATTTATGACTAACTTATCCACCATCATAGAGTCCTCATCTAGTAGCTGATGGAAAACAGAAGCAAACACCCGCAGCTAAACACTGAACTGAACTGGAATCCAGATGCCAAGAGGGAGGACAAGATTAGGCTACAGAAACCCACAGAAGCTGCTGACATGAACAAGGAGGAGCTAATGGGCCCTAGACTGATAGTATGGAATCCAGCATCGGACTGACTCAGACCCCCCTGAACATGGGTCTCAGTTAGAAGGCCTGGGCAGTCTAAGGGACCTCTGACAGTGGAACCAGGATGTATCCCTGGTGCACAAAAAGACTTTGGGAGCACATTCCCTATGGAGGGATACTCCCTTAACCAAAGGCAGGAGGGAGGGCCTAGTCCCTACTCCAAATGACTTGACAGATTTAGTTGACCCCTCCTGGAAGGCATCTCCCTACATGTGGAGTGTGGGGGTGGGTGGGATCGGAGGGTAGTGGGGGTCATGGGAGGGTGGAAGAATGAGAGGAAGAGAGGGACTGAGAGGGAACTGGAATCGATATGTAAAATAAGAAAAAAAAGCAGCAGAGAATCTTTAACAATGATTATTGCAAAGCTCTGGAACACAGAGGCTTTCTTTGTTCATAACCTGCTTCCTTCTCAAATTCAGTAGCATAAATGGTGGGCAGATCTGTCATTTCTCTAAAAGAATGTAATGCATTTTAAACAACAAAGTGACAAATACATTTTTGGAGGAACTGTATAAAATGTAAAACAAATGACCTTTGAAATGATCTCAAAACTGCAAAGTTTATGAGTGTATGTTACATGTTTTCTACACTTTCCCTAAGCTCTGCTATCCATTGTGTGTGTACATCTGGGCTCAACCACATAGAGTGAACCACAGAACTCAAGTTATATGAGTACCTTTTAAATAGTCATTTCAGTGGACAATAGGAAATACACAGGCTAATTTTGAAATAAAAGTAACTGTATTGCTAAACAGGCATAATTAAAAGTAAGTTTCATTCTTCTCTCTCTTGTTGTCTCTCCAAGGGTGGGGGGGTCACAGGCTAACTTGCAATAATTGTTCTTTACATCTAAGGAGATCCTGGGGATTGGACTAGGTTGTTCAAGTTGATGGCTGGTGCCTGTACCCATTGAGCCAACTTGCTTACTCCCTACAATTTTTTAAACAGACCGAGCTTCTTGGGCAACATTATTTTTCTTTATCTTCTCACCTTACTCTAACCTAGTGCATTGAGTGGTTAGAAACTGCCCCTTTATCCCTGCCTCCTCCAGCCCCAAATGATGAGGTAGCTGGCAGGTGTAGAGCTGAAAATTCTCTCTGGGAACGTTTCCAATAGTTTATTCTGTTTTACCCACAATCGTCAATTGCATTCCCCTTTGACTAAGCAAGAACTATGAAGATCAAATGGATGGATGCATCCATTCATTTCATTTCACACTGCTGCCTACTGCCAAATGGTTTTGTGTGTTTGCAATTGTATGTTTTGTGTTTGCTGCCTGGCCTACCCACACTTAAAAGAGCAATACTTTGCTCCTGAAGGAAAAAAAAAAAAAAAAAAAAAAAAAGGATTTGGTTTTTCATACTGTGAAATTGATCTAAAAGAAGGGAGGGAAAAGCTCCATTTTCATACTCCAGACAACAGTCTGTCAAGTGCTTTGTTTGAATTGCTTCTGGAAAAAGTACTGTCTGTTGTAATGAGGCTGGTGCTGCTTAAGTCCCTGGACTTGGGTGGGGGATGTCTGCTGGTGGATCTGCTGGGGCAGCACTATTATGCCTTCTTCTCCATCATCCTGTGTCACATTTCCTGAAAGTGCTCTGACGAGCGCTTCCACTGAGGGCCAATCAACAATCCTTAGCCTCTAGTGTAACATACTCCATTATGCCAGCCTACTTCTTCCTTCATCTGTGAGAAATTACAAGGCCCCCACTGCCTTGCAGAGCGAGGGCTGCCAGAATATTTCTCCCATACCAGTATTAGAAGTGGTGCAGTATTAAGTTGCTGAGTCTGATACAATGGCTGGCAGAAAGAACAATTGCTAAGAATGTGACTGGTCATATGACTATCTTACATACACATGGTGGTCATCTGCACACGTGTGCATGCTCTGGTCATGACTGTACTCTGCATACACACACACAACACATAACACACACACATGCTCTGGTCATGTGACTGTATCCTGCAACCTCCCCCCCCCACAGATCTTGTGACTATACTTTGCACACATACACTCTGGTCATGTGACTGTATTCTGTACACACACACATAACACATAACACACACACTCGCTCTGGTCATGTGATTGTATCCTGCACACACACATACAGACACACAGACTGGTCATGTGACTGTATCCTGCAAACACATACACACACATACTCACATACACAGAGGTCATGTGACTCTACTGTGCACACACACACACACAAACATAGACACAGACACATACACTGATCATACAACTGTATCTTGCATAAATATTCTGGTCATGTGATTGTATCCTGCACACACACACACACACACACACACACACACACACACACACACACTGGTAATGTAACTGTATCCTGAGCACACAAACACAGACACGTGCACATAGGTCATGTGACTGTATCCTGTACACCCAAACACAGACACAGAAGTACACACACACACACACACACATACACAGGTTTGATGAAAAAGCCCTTTTGAATTCAGAGGGAAACAAAGATGTAAATCTTCATGAACAGACTGTGCTCCAACTTGGACCCTTTGACTTCCTATTTCATTTTCTGAAAGAACAGTAATGTATATGAGTATCAAGGCATCAGCCTGCTCCTTGGGCCACATACACCAAGACCTGTTAATTTAAAAGTCCTTCAAACATGGCAAAATGGGGGGAAACTGTCTTGGCTTCACTGAGATTTTGGATCTGGAGAAAGATAATTATTTTCTTTCAGATTTATGTGTAGAGAAGGGAAAACACATTATAGCAACTTCTAATATTGGACACGTGTGACTTCCTCCAGTGCATGTGCATGTCATCCCTCATTCTGTGGGATGCTACACCCAGATTCTTATGTTACAAATAATGCTATTAGTCTGGGAATTTCAGGAAAACATGAAACAATTTCTTGCAGACAATGGGAGATTGTTTTATTCTCAGATACAAGAAACAATTGGCATAGAGAGAAACAATAGAGTCACCTGCTGTTTCCAATATTACAGTTATTGTACCCTACTGAAGCTGATTAAGTTAGAGACTTCTCACTAGAAAGTGCAAGCTGCGCTGTTTCCTACACAGCATATTGACCACCCACCTGTATCCTTGTTAAGAAGATCTATTTATTTATACACCAATATCACCATTTATGAGTTATAATAAAATTTATATTCTAGCAAAATGCAGTTTTAAGACAGAAACAATAAAATAATTCTTTCTTTCAAATATATATATATATTACATTATCTTCATAATTATATCACCAGCACTCTATATTAAGTTCTTGCACATCGTAGTAAAAAGCACCAAACATAACTGTATGGTGAAAGGCTAATCAATAGAAAAATGAAAATTTTAGAAAGCCATTTGAATTTTTGGGTCTAACTAGTCTTAAAATAACTTGATGAAGAACACATGTGATTTAGAGAGACCATGATCCACAGTTACAGTGATCATCTGCTACTTCTATATGTGTTTGTCTTTTAAGTGTGGAAATATCTAGTAACAGACGTTGATGCACCTCACCAATTTATTTGGCCTTAAGTGTTAGCTATAGTTAAATACTTGGAATTTTGTCTATCTAATTTTACCTGTTTGACCATCTGACCCACATGATATTTTAGTATAATATAAAAATACCTGATTTTTTAAAATCATGGCACAAACAATCTTGTTTGGTTTTTCTTAAGTTACAGTGAGATGAGAAAAAAAATGCTTAGTGGCAGAATTGCCAAATTCGAATGGGCTGGTCAACAAGCAAGGCCATCAGAACAGAATGAAAAGCAATAAATGCTACAAGTACCAAAGGGGTCCACTGCAGAAAAGTTCTGCAGTCATAGCAATCTAGTAAGTACAACAAATAAAAAAATATTTGAAGGCATTTTGTGAGCTTCTTAAGCCTTGGAAACTTGACTGCCATTAATTCTAAAGTGCAAACCTATTAGACTTGCATATTGCCAATTAAGTGATATTGATATTACTAACTGTTGAATAGTCTTAATTTCAAGGGCATAATTGTAGTCAGGGTAATAACTTTACTGGCTAGTTATGTAAAAGGATACGTTTTGTTATATATAGAACACATTTAACACATGTATCATTGTGAATGTATTTTCAATTTTGATTACATGGATACACTAATGTTTCTATATAAACAGTAATCAATGATCGTTGAAGGCATGTTATTTCTGTTAATTTCCATTTCGAATCCTACTCATGAAGCATGAACTAATTATTTTAAACCTCTAATTACTAAGGTCCAAAGAAGCAAGAGATCTAGCAGCCTAGCAAATGAATAATATGAAAATATAGTCAGCAGATGATAAATATTTATTGCTATATCAAATGTCTGCTAGTCAATCCTTCAATAGATCCTTCAACCTTGTGTTTGGCAAAGACCAGAAAAATATAAAGATGGTCCGGCTATGTCTTTAGTATCAAAATATCATGCACTACAATCTAGCGAAGAAAGCTAGCATATGTTTGCCATTATTAAATATATGATTTATTTTCAATATCCCACTGGAATATTACAAATAACCAGTACTCAGAAAGTGCAAAACAAAATAAAATACATAAAACTTGATGCTGCTTCTTTCTGGGATAGTACTAAAGATAACCTGTGTTATTTTTCATTTATTTAG
This sequence comes from Phodopus roborovskii, assembly GCF_943737965.1. Taxonomy (NCBI): domain Eukaryota; kingdom Metazoa; phylum Chordata; class Mammalia; order Rodentia; family Cricetidae; genus Phodopus; species Phodopus roborovskii. Next base: position 2,396,218 of record NW_026126693.1, on the reverse strand, counting down.
TGGGCATTAGTTTAGCAATGACAGAGAATAAGGGCTCATAAACCTTTGCTGAGTGCAAAAGTGAGTAGCCACACAATATTTCAAACAAGTATGTACTGTCAGAGAAGAGCTGCCCAGAGGTGTGGTTGGTTTGGGGAAATTGTGACAGTGAGAGTAGAGAGGATGAGGGAAGCAGCCAATGAGGGGAACCAGGAAAAAGGACTGTGAGGGAAAGCTGTACTGGCAGGGCCGGCCACACGATGATGATATTTGAAAGGGGTCGATTGCCTGTTTCCAGTGTGATGGGAACCAAACATTAGCTGAAAGTGGCCAGTGATTTCAGCAATAAGTGCATTCTGTAGGCATTTCTAAACTTAGTATCAGTAGATTATTGAAAGTAGAGGAAATAGAATAGGGGATTTCTCATACTAGTGAGAAAATAGAGGGCCACCCATTATACTGAAGAGGTCTGGCGGGGGGGGGAGAACAAGGAATGAATAGTGAAGAAACTGAAGGGAACAGGCAGATGGGCAAAGAAGATGAGGAGATGGAACAAAGAATGAGGATGTTTGGAAAAGGGTGACCCAGGAGTCGAGGATGTGAATTTGAAAGAGTAGCTGGAATTTTAGAATAGAGAAAGATCACATTTTCTCTCTTGACTCTGGAAATTAATTTTTTACATAGTTATCTTCATTTTATTTATGTCATGAGTTATTTAACTTGTTATCTCATCAAGGTAGGATGGGAGCTGGTAATCTTGCAGAGTAGGACAGTGTTGGCGAACTATGAAAAAACTAACATAGGAAACATCAACAAGTGGATCCCATCCTAAGATTTTTTTTTCAGTTCCTTGCCCAGGTGTGGATTCACCACTGAGTTCAATGCACTGCAGACAACACTTTGGAGCAGTGGCATGTTCTGTTAGGGCTTCTAACCCATGATGTACTTAGTTATCTGAGCACCCTGCCTACATCTGGCTTCTCTTACATAATCTCTTAGCCATCATCTCCATGAAACCTTAAAAGTATTTTCTTTCCAGAAATTTAAAGTATTGTTTTATAAACACAAAACTTCAAATCATTTATTACAGATTATGTAGGAGAGCGAATGAGAGCATTTTACACCAGTTATCAGTGCTTCATAATTTATTAGGTATAGTTCATTTACTCGGACTAATAAAGGATGTGTTTGACACAGTATCAGACTGACCTTGTTTCTTGGCAAATACTACCTAAAAGTCTCTAGAGCTATACCACTGCCAACCATTCTTTTTAAGGATGGCTTGTTATTCTCTTGGAAGCAATTAACAGACTGTCATACAAAATAACATGCATCTGTCCTGAAATTCTTTACTGGAAGAAGAAGTCCAGAAAAGAAAATGTTTCCACCTCTGACTCATGAGATTATCACAGCTGAGAAAGTTTCTATTGTACCTAAAATTGTAAGATATTTAATTATAATTAATGCACTGGCCTAGAATATTATTCTTTTCTTTTTTATTTTTGACAAAGGGTTCATGTATCCCAAGCTTGCCTTGAATGGCCTTGAACTACCGATTCTCTTGCTTCTATTTCTTGGGTGCTGGGATTTTAGACATGGACCATTATGCCCGGTTTGTATTTAATGTCTTACTGAATGTACCAAGTCCCATTTGACCCCTGAAGAAAAATATTTTTAAAAAATACAATTTCAGGTCCATGTCTTGATTGAAAGCAAGGCTTCATTCAGGCTAACTTTCTGCATTATTGTGTTAACACTGCTTTGCTGGGCAATGGAATCTGATCCTCAGGTCTTTGACATAAGCATCAATCAAACTATCCTAAAGGATGCATTTTAGTTTAATATTTGGGACTTATTAAGGATGGATCAGTTACTGTATCCTTTACCGTTTTTAATATTTTTGAGTCAATTAAATTTAAAATCAACAGGACTAACTATCTCCTTATTGTCTTTGACCCAGATTTTTCAAATAACCTTGTGACATTTTATTTCATAGTGGAGATTATTTAGTTCATAAAGTATATACATAACCACATGATGCAGCTGTTTGCTGTTTAAACACAGAGTTGGTTAGACTTTTGTAAGAAATTTATACATTCATAAAGTCCCTGTTTTTTAAAAAGTTTTCTTAGAAAAGGTCAGATAGCGGATGGTTTTATGGGCTATGTGATTTCTCTAACAATTATTCAACTCTTTTGAGTAGCACAAAAGTCACAATAAATATTATGAATGAATGAGATCACTGTTCTTAGCAAACCTAATTCATAAAAACAAGTGTTAGACTAGGCTTAACATTATTGTTTGCCAACCTTGGTCCAAAGGGAAGTCTTGGAAGGTGGACAGTATTGCCTCACTCGGTTTCAGAAAGCATTCAGGAAAAGGGCTTCAGGTGGTAACGGAATCAGAAAGAAGACCACCCGCAACTAAATGAATGTGTCTCCAGGATAACATTTAAAAGTTGCTGTAGTAGCATTCAGAGTACTCATATACCTAACAATTTATATAATACATCATTATTGTTCATTATAAAATACACCATTATTGATGATTCATCCTGAGGAGGAAGACATCTGTTTTATAGAAGACAAGAAAGAACTGACATGCAAAGCAATTAAGTGGAACAAACTCAGTGAGGCTTTCTTAAGGAGTAAAATGATGAGAAGAAATTCTAGAACTTGAAAGCCAAGCACATAACCCATTTTTAGAAATTATTTCTAAAAGTCACCAGTACTCAGCTGGTGATGTCTCCTTCAGGTGTCCCTGAGACAGTCCTGATGGCCCCTTTAGGCGTCCACATAAGCAGTCCTAGGCTTTTCTACTTTTAATTTTCCCACTGACAGTGGTTTGCTGTCAGTCATTTAGGAGCAATCTTTCCTCTTGAACTAAGAGAGCAATACTCTTCACTGCATTCTGTCTGCAGTCACTGTAGCTCTGCCCAGAGCTTCAGTGGGAAAGAGTACCATGGACATCGATATGCCTATGTCTGGATCCCACTCACAAACTACCCTCCTCCACACATGCCAGTCCATGAATTATTTTCTCCCTGTGTAATGGGATGTGCACAGAGACCACCACAGCTTTTGAAAGCTAGCTCACGCCTACCAATTTGGTTTCATCAGCTCTTGCCTGGCTGTTTCCTCTCCTTCCTCTCACTAAGGTGCCCTGGGGTCATTTAATTTAGGTTACAATTCACCCAATTGCTAAAGTTTTAAGTCGGATGTTTAACCTGGACTCTCAGTCTGACTAATTGCATGCAAAGAATCAGTTTCTGGTCCATTTTGGAAATCAGAAAACCAAAATCTAGACAATTCTACTAAGAAAACAATTTGAGACCTGTGCTGTCTAGCGTTGTGTTCTGGGTAAATGCAGAAGCATATAGCCTATCTACCCACTACCTCTACCTGGATCCAGTCAGAATTTCCCAAGTGTCCTGTTTCCTGTGTGAGGAGGCTGTCCAGATGTCGGTTCAGTGTGTATGACTGTAGATAACTTCTGAAGGGTAGCATTCACTTCACAATGCTCTTCTCTGAGTTGACTTGGGCATGGATTGTTTATAGGTAAAAAAAGGATGACAAAACTCTTTGACCTTTGGGGTAGACAACAGCTCAGGACATTGGTTTTAATTTGATTTCAGATGTCTCTTTATTTTAAATGGTATCAGTTAACAGCACACCTATTAACAAAGGCACTTGGATTGTGAGGACAAGAATCTTCTGCCTCCCTCCAGGAAACCTGTCAATGTCTGAGCACATAGCTGGGAATTTCTCTGGAAAAAAAACATGCTTTGAATTCCATTCCATAAATAAGTGCATAAAACACACACTAAGAATAAAATGATTTACAAATTTAGAGAGCACACTTCACAGCTGGAGGGTACATGGCGCTGGCCAGCAGGCTGTAGAAAGCCTATGAGTAACTCTGACCACTTTCAAGGCAGCTCTTAGGAGCCAAGACAAAAGGAACCAACTGTAGCTATAGAGATCAGAACACAGACTCAGTCACTGGCATATTCAACAAAACTTGCTTTCAGCAAATACCAAATCCTCACAAGTTACAAAGTGTCAGCAGTCTGCTTGAGGCATCTAAAGACATCCTTGTCTATTTTTGAAATGCATTTGCATGCTTAGATTTTGGTAATCTGGTTATATAATCTCAGTGAATTATTTTACCTCTTTGAATTTTTGTTTCAAGTTTTTGGATGCCTACTATTTGCTCGTCATCTGGCAGTCATTTTCCTGGCACTGTGGATAATCAAAACAGATGATGCTTATTTCATCCTTGCTATATCCCAGACATTGTGCAAGCACATGATGTGAGTTATCCCATTTCATCCTCACAGGAATTCTACAGTGATAATCTTATTATCACTACTGGAAATAACACTGTTATCTTTTTCCCTGACACTGGATATGTGGGAGATAAGGCACCTGAAATGTAGAGAGTAATTTGCTTATGGTCAACAGAGCATGCCCTGCCAGCCACTATATCTAAGTGCTTCTTTACTCCCCAAGCTGAGCAGCGCTTCTTGACTGTGCTTATGAAACACAGTGGAGCTTGCTAAGGTGTGGGTTCCGATGAGCGTCCCTCTGGGGCTCTTCACCATTCTGCACACTGGATAAGCTATCAGATGCTGCTAATGCCATTGGTTCATGGGCCATGTAATGAGGCTCTGAACCCCAGTTCAGCATTGGATGGCATATTAGAGACATTCACATCACTTAAATAGTTCTTTATGTCCAGGTTGCACCCCATATCAGTTCAATTAAAACTTCTGGGGCTAGAACTCAGGCATGAACATATTTTTGGATGTTCTAATTTTTTCATTGTCGATTTATTTTTTGATATTATAATTATACCACTTCCCTCTTCCTTTCCTCCCTATAAATCCTCCCATATATCCATCATTCCTTTTCAAACACTTCCTCTTTTATTTCTTTAAATCATAACATATATACCATATATGAATTTGTACATGTACTATATACATATACACAATATATATGCACATATGCATATATATTCCTAACTATGTAAGTACAACCTGATTAGTCTGTGTAATTATGCTCATAAGGTGTATGTCTTCATGACTGACCATTTGGTCTTGGATAACCAAATGGTGTGCTCCCTCAGGGAAGACAACTTCTCCTCAGCATCGTTAGTGCCTGTAGTTCTTTCTCTAGAGTTGACTGTATTGTATTGTATTATATTGTATTGTATACAGATGAACTAAGTTCATCCTGTCAAATGATTTTTTTTTTTTTTTTTTTACGACGGGTCAAAGTAAAAACAATTGAGAGCCAGTATAGCATAGAAATGAGCAAGATGATCTTTCTACCACTTATATTGCAAATACAGGTGTTTATTCACTATTTTGCTTTTATTCTTGTCTATAAGGAGCTGATGCATCATTCACTGGGGGGAGTTGGTCACTTCACGGTGTGAAGGAGAGGGGGCTGCATGGGATCTTGTGTGTGAGAGGCAGACAAGGAACCTGCTGAACTACTATACAAGACATTCAGTGATGGTGTCACAGAGCAAGTGACACATGAGTCACATCTCTAGTAGGAACCTGGCAAGTTATAGAGGAGAGGCAGATATTTACATATCCCATAAAGCCCTGCAAATATTATTTATCCCATTTTATAGTGTATCTCATAAAGATGTGCAAATATTATTTCTCTATTAAAACAAGAAAATCATGGTCAGAAAGAAACAAAATCATTTACTTGTAGCAGAGAGACATATGATATTGGTTGACCCAACATCAGAGTTTGTGGGGGCATTTATACCCAAGTGGACTTGTGTCATGAAAGGGCAGCCTGGGACAGTCACTGTAAGTGGATGGAGCAAGTAACATCTGCTACAGTTGGTAAATTGGGACATTATTAGAAGACATTGTATTATAAGCTAGGGGATTGCTTCTTTTTCTTATGATCTTCAAATGAAGGACATGCACAATCTTTTTTTCTTTTTACAAAGAGAAGTTAGGGTTCACATGGACAACTGTTCCATTCACTGAGGTAATAGAAAATTAGGTTGTGAGCTAAACCAATGTGAGCCACAATAAAGGAGTGGGGGATTTCTGAGGAGCAGCTGTTCACATCTACCCAATGTAGATTAGGAAGGAAGCTTTGGGAGCTAGTGTTGAAGGAGGGGTGGGCCGGCCTGCCTTTACATACGATAGAGTCCAGAAAGAAAAGAAGCTAAAAAGAGGGGCAGAAGAGATGCCAGGCATTCACCAAGTGGGGTGTCATGTATGTGGTAGGGGTCTTGAGTCCTGTGGAGAGGGACATTTCTGTCAGGTGAGGAGACTGGAGCAGATGGGGTCTGTGTTTGGAGTCAGGCCTGTTATATTTAACAGACTTCATGAAAGCTACGATGAAGTTTCACAATTCAAAACCCCATATGCTGTTCATAAAGACAATACGCCTAAATGAGTACCACTAAACTAAAGCGACCCCAGAAGTCACTTATATTGTCTTTACCATTACCATTTAAAAGGATGGGAGACACTGTTACAATGCAGACCACAGCTATGTAATTTCTTCCTGTTAGGCTATAAGAGTCATTTTTGGCTTAGTAGCAATTATTTAAAAGTGGTCTTTCCTTTCAGGGGTGGTTATTATGGAAGAAGGAAACCTGTTTTTAAAGTAGAGTGGATGAGATGACCAATTGGCAACTCTGATAATTGGTGTACAACAAATAGCCATCATATAATATATATGGGTTTAAGCCTCATTGTCTGAAATACTTTCCTATGAAGACATGCTCTGGGCTTTACGATATCATCTCCTTTTCCCTGAAATAAGTGTGCATGACACTCATATGGGTCTTGCTCCAATGTGAGCCTAGTGCCCACTGGGGAATTTCCACGTTAGCAGACAGGAAACACTGTTAAGCATGCAGATACAGCAACTCCTTTCTCATCACTTGAGATGGATGATTTCATTGGGAATTCTTCAACCAGGAAACAGTCAAATTCAATACATAAATTCAACATGACAATGTAATAATAGTCTGCATGAAAAATAACATTTAAATAACAAAATCTTTTGTTATTCTAGAATTAATAATTTGTTCATATTTTTCTGTAAAGCCTTATTGTAAATGGAACATTAATGTTAACTCAAAATTACAATTACATGCTATTGAAGTTCTTTTTGGTATTATTCACATTTCTTTCTTTTCCTTTGTGTTCTTTCTCCATGTTTCTTGATATCATTCTCCACACATTCTTTGTTACATTCTTCATTCTTTCCTGGTATTTTGCAAATATCTCAACTGTGTTATCAATGTTGTATCTTAATTTTGAAAGTGTTGGCTTTCCTAGTGGAGGAAGAAACCTCTGTGCCATAATTGTCCAGTAAGTAACAGACTAAATATGGCACTTTGAATATTAAACTTTTGCAAAAATGGCATGATATTTTAGCATATTCCTAAGGGAGACATCTTCATATGTTTTCTCTTACCTGCTTATTCTCATTCTGCTTTCATTATTTCACATGACTCGTCTCTGTGTATCTCTTCTCCAACCCCCAAGGCCCCACCCATTCTGGGGAGTAAACTAGGGCTTTCAGCACATTAAACCATGCTTTGACCTCTGAGTTGTATCCCTGGCCCTAGTAACTAGTATTTAAACATCCATATGGTGGACAGCATCTTTTAAAAGCTTGTGAATGTCAATGGTTGTAATTCTGTCCCGACTTTAAAATTCTTAATTCCCTTTTGTACCAGAATCTAGCACTACAAAGGATTTGTAGTATTTGTTGGATAAATCTTTTCAGATTTCCAACTCTTTTTAGAGTTGGAAAACGTTTGTGCCTAAGGATAGTTTTAGGAAAAATCCAGAAACAGAAAGTATACAACTGATTAATCACCTGATTATCAACAAACCTTCTGCATATTCACTGAGCGTTGCCATATTCTAGATCTATGGCTAAGTACTAGGTGGACTATTAGGCATGGTTTCCTCATGAAATAACTAACAAACTTTGGTTATCCAGTGGACATATTTAAAAGTCTGAATTTCATTTAATGATTTTTTTATACTTCAGTTATTTAAGAAAATTGTATTGTTCTTTTGTTTCAAACATTGCTCTGTAAAAACAGCATTTTGGTATATTTCTGCATAGGATATTAAGATTTCCAACTATTCTAACTCAGAATAGCATATACATGCAGCTATATATTTTACCTATGCTGGACATTTTTTATTTGTCATTGTCATAATGAAAACTTGTGTTATTTTACCTTTGAGTATGTCCTCCTTCACCTATCCCTGTCTTCCAGGTTTTTGTATAGGACTTCAATATTTATGTTGGAAAATGGACTATGTTTTCTCATAGAAAAGCCCCTAGTTCAGGGATGGTTTCCGTTATGATGGTTTTGAAGAGTGTGAGCACCAGAGAGATGTGAAGGCAGATTTGATCTGTCTTCTCCTTTTCAGCTGCTTCCACCTTTCTTTCTGTATCACTGTCTACATCGACCACGGTCATGAGACTGGCTAGGCTTTATGAATAAATTTGTCTCTATTGCTACATCTCCTGGACCATTATTGAGAGGAAATGCAAATTGGTACATTTGAGTGCTCACCTGTTCAGGGCAGGATATCATGTATCTGAGTTAAGAAATCTCACATGGCCACTGAGGGCATGAGAGATCGTTTAGCTTTTTCACACTCTGGCATATACATGTCCCTACCACTGTCTTCCTCAAACAACTTTTATACTTGTTTTCTGGAATACAATATCCTTTCAGCATATCTTAATGCCGATTGCTCATCCTAGCCTTTCTTCTTTTTCTAGCCTCTTTCCTTCTTTTTCAAGGACACTTTCTTTGTTTATATTTACTTCCTAGGTGCTCTCATCAAAATAAACAGAGTTCACTATTACCTTTGTGGCAACAGCTCCTCTCAATATCTGTATGGCCAGGCATAATCTTCAATAAACCTCAGCATCATCATATTCTTCTTTTAAAGAATCTGGTTATTTATCATGTTCAGAAGAAACTCTAGAAGCTTTGCCTATAATGGTCTATATGCCCAAACTCATTATCTCTCCATCGGTCTCATTACTCAAGTGTACCTCATTAGCTGAAGTAGCCTGTGGTAATTCTTTTGTCAGACAAAATGTGGCACATCCTGGAGCTGCAGAGTCTATTTTCCTGACTGGCCTTTCCTTGCTTCATATCGTTCATATGTACTTTTCAACTACCTTGTCCTGAAAGACACTTTCCTTAAGTGTTTTCTCCTTGTTCTCCTTTATATAACAGTAATACTAACTGACAAAAGTCAAAGATAGAGTTACTTATATCACCTCTCTTCTGCTAGAATATCCTGTGAATCAAGGACTTTATTTACTGTTAGCTGTTGGAATGTCTTTGGCACATACACCTAAGAAGCCTTTTCACTACATAAATTGAGATAAGCAGAATAATGGACATATTAAAGTAAGAATAAATTTAGTCCTTGTTGATCATATATCTTTTCTCAGTCTGGTAACTTCTAGTGTTTTGGAAATACTTGTTATAGCATCAGGAGAATCTCACTAACACACAGATGGTATTTGCAAAATACAATGGTTTGAGTGAGGATGGCCCCCATAGGCTTATATGTTTGAATGTCTGTTTCCCAATTAGTGGAACTGTTTGGGAAGGATTAGGAGATGTGGCCTTGCTGGAGTAAGTGTGTCACTGGGTATAGGTTTTGAGGTTTCAAAGCCCATAACAGGACCAATTTCTCTCTGTGTTTATACAACTTACTGATCAGATATGAGCTCTTGACTACTGCTCCAATGACATGCTTGACTGTCTCTTTGCCCTCCATGCCCTCTACCATGATGGTCAAAGACCAATCCTCTGAAAATATAAACAAGCATCCTCTTGTAAGTTGTCTTGATCATATATTTTACCACAGCAATAGAACATTAACCTACCTAACAAAATGGGTCAAGATGATAGCATTGTAGAGCAACTTCAAGTTGCTCCATCATCTTGGGAAGTGCTCATTTCTCACAGCACAGATAGGTATATTTATGTGAAGAGTTACAGCATCTAAGAGCATAGAAAGCTAAGATAAGTACCCTTATCTCTGTAAGCTCTACTTTTCTTATCTACCAATGGAAGTGTCTACAGACAAATCTCCAATGCAGAAAAATTACAAATAATTTGGTTAACTATGTAAGATGATGAAACAATGTTTCACTCTGAAATTATGGTTTGCACTGAAAGTGAACATAAAGACAACTTTGTAGTGGGTAGACCTCATGAACACTGTTAGCTGGGTGATAGGGAGTCACTAACAAGGAACACTGTTAGTAGTCATGTTTTTGGTTTGATGTAATATGGTGGTGTTTTACTTCTGTGGTCATTCCCTACAAAAGTCATAGTTTCCATGTAATCTTGAGAAAGACAGTAGGCAAATCCCAATTGAAGAACACTCTAGGAAACTGACCAGTACTCATGAATGTCATCATCAAAATCAGAAAGTCTTAAACTTCTGTGGCTAAGAAAACTAAAGCTACATGACTACTGATGAAAAGTAATTTCCTGGGTGGAGTCCTGGGACAGAAAAAAAAATGAAATTTGGCAAACACTATGGAAGAAAGTATGGGAGCCAAATAACACTGCACCTAATCAATTCACTAGATATAAAAGCATTATATAAAGTAACAAGCAAAAGTAGATGTGGAGTAGATGCAAGCATTCTGTATTGCAATCACTTTTTTTTTTTCTGTCTTGGAGTTTGAACCTAGAGCTTCATGCCTGCTATATAAGTATTCTACAAAAAAAGCCCAGCCCATTTTTCCTATAAATATAAAATAAAATGTTTATTCTTTGAAAAAGAAAGGACATTGTGAAACAACCAAAGCATATTATGTTCTGAGCCTGTTTGTTATCTTACAACTTTCAGTGATTAAAGAATTAGTTATATTCCTCATTGAATAAATACAGTGTTCATAATTGTAACCATGTTGGTATCCAGCATAGAGGTAGGGCTAAGCATAAAATTTATCATATGATTACTCAGGCTAATAACTGTAATATGGATGTAATGTGGGAAATGCTTATGATACACCATTTAAAGAAGATAGAAAATCGCATGCACAGTATGAGTTTGGAAATTATGCTTGTAAAATACATTAAAAGCTAATAGAGAAGGCAATTGGTGGCTGGGTATGGGTGACTCTTCTCTTTCTATTTTTCTATGGTGTGGATATAGTATTTTAATCGGAAAAGGAGCTTAAGACAATGAGATGTACATAAAAACAACAGTTATTAATAAAAATTTGATGAAATATTTTTGCAGTGTTAGGGTTTCTATTGCTGTGATAAAACACCATTCCAGGAAGGAAGAACAAAATCAAGTCATTGCAGTAAGATAGCTGCAATTGGTAACTATCATGTTAACTGAAATATACCCAACCCACAGACACAGTGTATTCTTCCTCTCAGGCAGAATATAGACCAAAGTTCTTAGAAGATGTGAAAGGACAAGAGAGAAGAAGGGACCAATGGGAAAGGAGGTGAAGATAACAGTTAATAAAAGTGTCACACTAAAACCTATTGTCTTATGTGACTGACATACACTAATAAAAAGAGAACAGAAAGAGAAAGAAAGTGCTGGTAACAAACAAACAAAAACACCCACTGTGACCTAGAGTAGCTTAGGGAGGAAAGGGTTTATTTCAGTTTACACATCCCAGTCTCAGTCAATCAAGAAGGGAAGTCAGGGAGGAACCTGGAGGCAGGAGCTGAAGCATAGTCCATGGAGGGGAGCTGCTCAATGGCTTGCTCTCCTTGGCTTGCTCAGCCTGCTTTCTTATAGCACCTAGAACCATTGATCCAAGGTGGCACCACTCATCTTGAGCTGGAATCCTCCCACATTAATCATTAATTAAGTAAACACTCCACAGGTCAATCTAATAGGTGCATTTTCCCCAATTGACGCTTCCTCTGTCCACGTGACTCTGGCTTGTGCCAAGATGACATACAACTAGGCAGCACATTCCATTCGCATGCTATCACAAACTAAGGCTTGTCCTTTAAAAGATCATTACTATGGTTTCAAATAGAGTTCAAGGACTGTCTATGAACTTGGATAACAAAATGAAATTGCATCTCTATTCTCAATTACTTGTAACTGAAACAGCATTTCTTTCAATTATAAATACCTGCTACAGGCAATAATAAGCAGAACATCTGACACTGTCATCCACAGACATCTGAGCTATTTTTAATATTACCATTTCATGCTGTTACCTCAACATAACCTTTATACTAATCAGTGTATAATATCACCATATCATGGTTTAAATATTCATTAGACTTTCTCTGTTTTAGCACATAACAATTTAATAATCACAAATTGTATTTTAGAAATATTTGGTTTTCTACAATCAGTTTAATTTCCTATTGACTCTTTGAGTTTTAAGAACAATATTTCTAATAAAGAACAATATCCTAAAAAATCCATAGGACTTATAGGATCTACAAGATATTTAGAAACCTACGGCTGAACAAGAAAAGACCAAGAGCATTGCTGAAAGCAACCCTATTTCATGGCTGATCCCATAGATGAATTTTCATATAATTGATAAGTACCCTAGACATAGCCCGTGGTGGAAATGAGTGTTATCAAGATGGCCCACAGGCAGAAGGCTCTTCAAGTGGATAAGAAAGTTATAATAATAAACTATTTTCTATGTTTTCTAAGTTTAAAAGATGATGCCTAATGGACTATACTTTGGCATCAAGATAAGAATTAATTCCCCAGGGAACACAGTGCAAGTATTTTACATAGAAATGCTATAAACCCAAAAGCTAATGCATTATAAACCTGTTTTACTATGTCTTTATAGTTTTTTTTTCATGTTAAAAATAAATTATCTAAAGTCACTTGGAAAAAGGTAACACAATTTGTCTTTCTGGCTTTAAAGCTGCTTTCTCTCATTTGAAAAACAGGCTTATCACAAATGATTAAAGATGATAACAATAGCTAAAATTCTGGTCAAACACTACATATATACTAATTATGTCAGCAATCCTAAAAGGCAGAGATAGTTATACTCATTTTTTCAGATGAGGATATTTAGGTGGAAGAGATTAAGTAGGACTAGGGGTCCAAAGCAGCTGTTGTGATGCCAGAGCCCAAGCATTTCACTGCTATGCCATCCACACATGGACACTCATATGCAGAATGGTTTGGTTTCTATAGTTTTAACATTCAAGACATAAACATATAACAGAAGGAAATTCTGAAGCTTTTGAGCGGGAGCCACAACAAAAGAGATACAGTAACAGGAATATGGAGCTTTTAACATTTTAGAATCTCAGCTAAAACCTCTGTGGGACCAACAGTGACTCCCAGCAAGATGTCTCCGCAAGTTACAGACAGCTTTCCTCAGAAGAGACACTTGTGTGTACACCCATCTACATAGTGGGCCTAGGTAGCTGCAGCTGAGACAAAAACACCCAAAGACTTTAATAGTAAGTATTTCTTTAATGTGTTCCTTTCAAAATATGGGGAACTTCTGCTCCAAATTTGAAATAAAACACATTTTCCACAACTGGCATAGTCGTCACCTTGCTTCCTATTCATTCTTATGCTTGGCTGACTAGCTGGAACATTTTCATTTTGCTTGTCCTGTAGAGTCTTTTGCTAACTTCTGAGTATTTGCTTCTTGTAGGAACCTCAGCAGCTCTAGACAACACTCTATAATTGCAATAAATATCTATTATACATACACATATGTGTGTGTGTGTGTGTGTGTACTTTATATAAGTGGCATGTGTATGTGTGTGCCATTGCAGAACCACAAGACATGAATAATTCTGGTATTTGCCTCATGCCTTTTGTTGGTAATTTCAGGAAAATTTTCCAGATGCTATACACCTCAGTCTTCCCATTTATAAAACATTAAATAATAACAGCATTTGCATCATAAAGTTACAACGAGGGCTAAATAGTTCAGTGTATATATAGCCCCGAGTCTGACACACAGTGACCTAGCATACAAGAACTAGCTATCATGTTTACTAGACTGTAAGAACCACAAGGGTGAAGAGCATGTATATTTTAACCATTATGGTTTTTATAGTATTTAATAGAAACTGATACAGTGTGTATATTCAGCAGGTGCTTATAAATCACATTAAACATTCAATTGATTCACATTCCTATTCATTTTATTTCACATGCATTCCCCCGTATATTCTTCATTTTTCTTCAGTCCTATGTTCTCATTTTTATAGTAAATGTCTTGACCCGATCTTTAAAACAGAAAACAACCTAGAGAGATTTGAATGCTTCGTTTCACCCCTAAACTGCCAGGGAATATAATGCCATCAGGTTATTTTCAGTGTGGTGACTCTTCGCATCTGAATCAGGAGACCATGTGACTAAAAGCACTCTCTACAGAGCAGGTCTCAGTCGAGAACAAGCTGTAGTTGAAATACGACCTTAAACAATTTTTTCCTCTGTTTTTTTTTTTTTTTTTTGCTAGCTCTACTCTTCTTTTGGGCTCTACAAAGTAAAGTGTATTACTTTAGCACAATGAGCATCAGTAAGCACCCCACTGACCATCTTCCGAGCATGCTCGTGTGTCTACCTCTAACCAGGGCCCAGTGCTAACCAGGCAGGGTCTGTGGTAAGAGGGTATGAAGGGCAGGGACCCCGTTATGTTTTTAAACTTTCTTTGTATTTATTCGTTTTTCTCATCATGCCTCCTGATCCCCCAGGTAAAACAGAATAAATTTTAAGGTTAAAAAAAAAAAAGAAAAATAAAGGGAGAATCTCATCATGGAAGCTGCAGTGTGATACAGTGAGTCACGCAGCAGTAAACCTCTTTATCCATACATCTTTCTATGTAGGCGTTCATCACAGAGAATCCCTGGTCTGGTTCGAGGCTCCTGTTTTCTGCTACACCATTGACGGTGGAACACTACATGGACATCCTCTTGCTGCCTTGTAGAGATCCTGAAGCCTTGGATCAACAGGACTAACCCCACCCTCACCCCTGTGCTCCAGCAGAACACAGCCCTGGTTCTGGGCTGGGTAGTTGCAGAGTTGGTCAGCCAACTAGCTCTTCCCCTTTCTTCGCCACCAGGGTGTTCTTTCCAGCATTGCCCTGGCTAGTTCACCCTTGTAGCAATACACCAGGGGCAGGACCATTTCTCTTCCCGTGGTATCCTCAAGGTTGGTTCTCCCACACATAAACACCTTCAGGTTTTTATGTGTTGTCCAGGTGGGTGTAGAGGCTGCTCTCCCAAGGGCTGCAGCTGACGAGGGGCAGGGACAGCTCTCCAGCTCTTATGACCTCCCGGCAGCGTTGGCACCTTTCTCGGGCATTGGTAGACTGGAGTCAGGGGTGGGGGAGTGGGAGAGGAGGGCATTTCTACCTCACACCTTTGCCAACAGGATCTGTTCTACTGTGCTACCTAGGCGAGGTGCAGGGTCCACTTTCCTGAGTACTGTAGCTGTTAAGGGGGGGGGGAGTCAGCTTGCTAGTCTGTCTCAGGTTATTAGGGCAAGGGGTAAGGGGGACACCTCTTCCCACTCCATGGATACATGACAGATGAGTAATGTGGACCGCTCTCCCACGTTTACAAACAACTTCAGGGCTGGTTCACCCACATCTCCAGCAAAAGGTTTGGTTCTATTGTGCTTCCCCGGAGAGGTGCCGGGCCTGTTCTTTCAAGGGCTACAGCTGGTGGCGGACAGGGACAGTTCTCCTACTCTAATGACCTCAGGACCAGCTCTCCCCATTGCCTCAGGGTTGATGGGTGTTGGGGGAAGATTATCTCTCCCTGCTCCATGCCACCACAAGATAGATGAGTAATGGAGGCAGCTGTCCCATGCTCACAAATTTGGAGCTGGCTCACCCCCCTGTTCATACATGTATTTGTTGACTTTTGGCTTTTGTTACAGGATCTCATATAGTCCAGACTGGCTTCAAACTCATTGTGTAACTGAAAATGACCTTGAACTCCATTGTGTCTCCTCTACCTCCCAAGTGCTCGACTTACAGACACGAATCATTGCACCTGGTCAGAAACCCTTCTCTTTAAGGAGCTCAGCAGTCTAAGTTCTGTGAGGAACTGAGTGTTACAAAGCAGTGCATGGGACTTTTAGGCAGTCACGGTGGCTAGGAACAAGTGTGGCAAAGTGGTATTTGAACTGTCATGAATAACTCCTAAGCACTCCCCTTCTGTATCACCCAGATGTGTGAGGACCACAGTGTACCAGACTGTTCAAAATGATAGCTGTTATCATTCTTCATGGCTCTGCCATATCCCATGTCTTTGTAGACCCACATGAAAATTCTTGAACTGTCCTTAACATCCCTATCCACCAAACCTGTCATTTGCAATGCACAGACTTATTTTCTCATCTTAATTTCTTTCTTCATTCACTTTCTTTTTCAAATCTGTCTCAGATTTTCTGGTTAATGTGCAAGTGCCTGGTAAATGGTGCAGCAATATGCAAGTGTTAGTGGGTCCTCTTCTGATTAACATTAATTCCGTTGGTGATCTAAAACGTCTATATACTAGTGGATGCCAAGCTGAGGGCAAATTCTACACCGGCAATTCAGTGTTTTTATTTCTATAGGGAATAGCTGTTGTTCTTTTGCAGCAGCTATTGCCTATGAAACACAAACATGAGACTCAGTGCCCATGTGGAGTTTATCGAAAGAGGGGAGAGAAAGGGAGGTAGCTGATGGCCAACCGAAAGCAGGGGAGAGAGAGGGAGTGGGGCACTTGCTTTAAAAGGGGGACTTGTGCATGTATAACTGAGTCCCCTGCCAGGTAAGCCTGGCATAGGGATGGCATGGCCATGAGCGACCCGCCCATCGTCGGGGGCGGGGTCAGCAGACTGCTGGTTTCCAACAATAGCCACTTTCAAAGCTACCATCTACAAAACTGTTAATAGTTCCTGTCCCTTATGCCTTCCAAATCTGCTTTGTCCAAAGTCCTCTTTGTTTCCATTGTTGGAAATCACAGTGTGCAGCTGCTCTGGGTGAAACCCTTGCATTTCTTGACATCTCCCTCTTGCCCCAGTCACCGACTCCACTAACAAACCCTGTCAACTCTGCCTTTAAAAGCCAAGCTGAGTCTATGACTGCATGTTCCCCTGCCAATTCACATCGCCTGCATGCTGACCCCTGACCTACCTATATATTTCTGCTTACTTTAGGTACCTTCTCTACCCTGGAATAAAAATAGGTCTGCTAACCTGTGTCACTTCTCTTCTAAAAGCAAAACAAAAATAACAAAAGAACCCATTTCCATTCTCTATTCCCACTTAGAATGAACCCACATCTTTAGCAGGGCCCACACCCCCTTTCCATTCTTGACTGCTTCCCCTTTCCCTCATTTCCATGCCAAGAGACACAGACTGTTCTCTAACTCTTCCCTGAAAGACTGCAGGACTTTTTCTTTGGTTTTACTCAGGCTTTTATTCAAATGATACCTATTTAGAGAGGACTTTCAGCCTTACTTTAAAATAGCAACAGGTAATTTGCTTAACCACCTCAACCCCTATTGGTTTTCATCTTATTTCTTCATATCACAGATAACTTCTTGAACATCGTCTGCATTGACTGGATGCTGAGAATATAACAGTGAAGAAAGTAGGTAATGATTCCTTTATTTCAAGGTATTTGCCTTCCACAGGCAGGGAACCAAGCATCCAACAAAGGAAACAGCATGCCAGAAAGGAATAGCTTCTACAGTGATAATCAAGGCTGGGGAAGGGGCCCAGGATGTGTTGTGGCAGAGTAGCCACTGCTACTTTAACATAGAACGCTTCCCTGATAGGGAGCCACTTAAATCAAGCCTTTAGGGTAAAGACAGTGAGTCTGGATAAAAATAAACAACCAGGCAGACAAAAACAGCAAACAGGACCTTTGAGGCCAGAACATGGATGGGGGAGTTCCAACACCAGCATGTCTGGGATATACTTCTCATCACCTGCCATTATAGCATATGATTAAAAAAAATGAACATTTCTATCAGAGTACTGAGTTCACAAGTACAAAATTCCTAAAAAAGAAAAAAAAAATCAGGAGGAGAGCTGGGGAGCTGGCTCAGTGGGAGAGTGCTTTAAGGCACAAGGGATGGCCCAAGTCAGATGCAAAGAAGCTACAAGAAAGCTGGGCTCTGTGAAGCAAATGTGCGTAGTCCAACAGATCCCAATGAGAAGGCAGTGGCAGTGTGGGGGAGACTCACTAGAAGCTGCAGGCCACCTAGTCCAGGGTGAAGGTATCCTATTCCAAACAAGATGATAGATGAGGACCACACATGAAGGTGTGCTGTGACTGCCATGCAATGCTGTGGCACGCACACAATGCACATACCTGCACACCACACACACTCCGCACACACACACACACACACACACACACACACGTAAACACTACTTTATATTAAGAAGTTACAATTGACCTTGATTTCAGTAATGACTCAGTAAGTGTTTATTGGATGAGCTGTCATGTACTACCAACTTAACTGTAATACCTCTTAATGGCCCATTCTCTCTCTCTCTCTCTCTCTCTCTCTCTCCTTCGCTCCCTCCCTTTGCTTCCTCCCCCCCCCCCCGTGTGGTGTGTGTCGTGTGCAGGTGCAGGTGTGTGTTTCAGTATATGTGCTGGAGGAGGCTGGAAGGGGATGTTGGATCTCCTGTCGCTCTCAAATATCATTTGAGACACTAGACCTGGTGCTAGGTTGTAAGTGTCTACTCTTCACTGCAATTCTGTTATGGATAGACAAGGGTGATCATATCCAGCTTTTTACACTTTCACACATGAAGTCATGTCCCCAGCCCTTGGCCCAGGCTTTTTAATCTTTCTTGTCTTATTACTTTCCCACATCTGGACTGTATGGCTGTCTTTTAAAAGTCTATATTCAGGTTTAAAGGAACCTTCCGTAGTTAGACATCAGCTAAATGTCATTTCTCCCCACTGTAGAAAGATAAACTACACTGCTGCTACTGCTGAGTAGGAAGATGCTTGGGGTCCTGGGCATCAGGCTTCTCCAGTAGCCTGCTGCCTGACCACATGTGCCAAGTGCTCCAGAAGTGATGAGACACACAAACCCCTCTTGGAGGAAGAATTGCTTCAGGATGTACCCATTGAAACTGCCACTGTATTTCATGGCAGCTGACAAAATGACTCAAGAGCCTTAGAATTTCTTCAGCATTTCAGATTTTAAACCTCTATGCTGAATGTGCATAGAACCTATGTTCCAATCTTCCTTGCAAAGAGGAATAATGATGGTTCAAGTCCCGCAAGCAGTGCATGCTCCTGCCACTCATTCTTCATACACCAGAGAACTGGTTCCTTTTCTTTCCCATTGAGCAACCCAGGCATTCTACACTGGCAACATAGTAATGCCAAAACTAGAAGATTTGTGAGTTTTAATTTAAAATACTGGGACAGGAGTAGGGCCAAGATGTTCCACTGGCTAAAGAGCCTGTCTTCAGTTCTGACTGTAACAGGGCAAGGCAGTGCAGAGGTTCCTCCATCCTATATTCTTGCTGAGGCCATTTCAGGGTTAACTAGAATTTGATCTCCTTGATGGAGAATCCCATGAAAAATTACTCAACTTTCTTCTTGGAACTCAAGGCCAAGATGCTCCAGCTAACTTAGGTTCTGTTAAACTGCCTGCTTGTGTGGAACCCCCTCCAGCTAACTGCTTATCTTAGCTTCTGTTAAATCACTTGCTTATGCAAATACAACCTCTATCCACTACAACTACAGAAAAAGATACCAGAATGTAGTTTCTGCCTTCAAAACTTCCATGCTCTGGACACTCAGAGCTACGCTTGGGTTCTTGAATACATGAGTGTGGTCCTAGCTAGTTGGAATAAAGATTTTCAATGGGCTATAAACTGTGTCTGAGTGGTCATCTCTGGGGGATCCCCTGCAACATGATGACCTGAGTCTACTGTCTGGGACCCAAGAAGTAGACTTTAAGAACCAACTCCATCAATTACAACCCCTCACCATGCCAAATACAAGGACATGAAATAAACAAGTAAAAGGATATTTTTTTATTAAAAAATGAAGAAAAGCACTGGGCCTGTGGGATGGCTTAGCTGGTAGAAGCCATTTGCCTGCAGAACTCAAGGTGGGAGTAGAGAGTGATGGTTGGCTTGCTACTTCATACATGTACCATAGCACAGGTACCTCCCACTTTAAGAATAAAGAAAAGAAGTAAGTTTTAAGTCTGTAATATACTTCTGACCATTTATGGATAAAAACAAACAAACAAACAAGATCCAATACTTGCTTGGAGCAAAGAATATAGCATGACTTTTCACCTCAAATGACCTGGCCTTTCAAAGAAGGCATAAAAACCATCCATACTTTGGGCAAAAATGAACCAGAAAGTGCTAAAATCCTCACTGCAAGTAGACTGTTCACAAAGAAGGCTGTGTGTATTTTTGAGTGGACATGCTAATGTAGCATCACCTCAGTTGTTATCAAAGTTCTGAAAAGCTTTCCCTCAGTTAGCCCATCCTTTAAGGGCAAGCGAGTTCTGATTGAAATTTCTTTCATTTCCTCATCTAACCCTTTCTTTTTCTTCAATCGTTAGCGATGTGAGTGATGAACTCACATCACAGGCTGGAAAGTGGGTTGCATGCTCTGCCTTTCATGGAGTGTGGTGTGCTTTGATGAACTCACTGTTGCTTCAGTATAGGCCCATTTTTAACTTGGCTATTTCTTTTCTCCTTGACACTTAGATTTTTGTCCACATTCCAGTGACAGGCATTAAAAATGCTGTCTGGAGTGTTCCTGCCTTTGAAACTATCATCAAGTCATTTAAGTAAAAGATTCCTTGCCAAATATTAATGATACTTATTAGTAAAATGCCACAATGCAGACGGTCCCCAGCTTATAAAATTATTGTTTTTATGAAGCAACTTAAACACAAATGACTATATTCTTCTTTAGCCAAGTGCTAAATAATACTTTGCATATTGGCAGTTCTGGAAAATGAGTGAGTAAGCTATTCATGGGATCTGCAGTTACCTCTCCCCATGGCCACTTCACATATCCTGGAGTAGCAATTCCCTTCTTGGTCCTAGCAGCTACTGTATGGTTTTAAGAATTAATTTTATGTAATCCAAGCTGATTGATGGACACTGTCAAGTAATTTGTGTCTGAGACATCTATGAAAACTAATATCAAAAATGTTCAAAATCCTGTTGAAAATAATGAGGTATGATTCAGGTTGCAGTGCTTGAAGTTATCACTGGTATTTTCAGGGCTTCTGTGTAAGAAAATTACATTTTATTTCATTTTCATAATTTCTATAACTGCAGCTAATGATTAAACCATTTGAATATTCATTTAACATTAAGGAAGAGATCTTTATACTTAAATACTATAGCTTCATCTTTGTTGATTGAATAATTTGAGATTGTTTTATATTCAACTACTGTTGAAATATTAGTTTACTTTATATCTTTTAATTTATATTATTGTTATTCAAATTGTTGCATTTGATGACTATTAAAAATTGAGATGTTACTAACCTTTGACTTGTAAACTTAAATAGATGCTTATACCTTTTCTGCTAATAAGGGGATGATAATTTTTGTTGTTTTTAAGACAAAATCTCATGTAGTGTAGGCTGACCTTGAATTATGTCTAGTCAGGGTTTGCCTTGTACCAACCTTCCACCCCCATCTCCAGCAACTCAGTGATAGGGTTGGAGGTGTGTGCCACCACACTCAGTGGCAGGATAAAACTATATTCCTTTTTAGAAACTGCGCTATGCCTTTGTCAAACAGTGATAGGCCATTGTAGTTCAGCTTGTGGAATTTCCTTCTTGCAAACAACAGATGTGAAACACACATGGACACTTCTGCATGTCTAAAGAGATTATGCTACATTGTATCAACAAAGTGTGACTTTTGATAATATTCTGTGGGAGGACGTGAAGGTCCAAGAAAACAAGTTTTGACTCAACAATAGGAGACAAACTCTTCCTTGCAGGACACAGGAGTTTAGAAAGTCCTTAGGAGCAGTGAGTTTGGGGAAGAAAATGTCCTCTGGATTGGCTCGAAGTTGACCTAAGTGATGCATACATGGGAAGTTATTAACCATTTTCTCTACTTCTGTAGTGATTGATGGTTTCCATTAAAAAAGCTTTTAATGTCTTTTCAGTAGTACCTAAAGAAAAGACAAGGGAAGTCTTTAAAAAGTATGATCCAGGCTGGCAAAGTGGGTGCCGAGGGAGGGCTCTGGGGAAAGCTAGGTAAGGGATATCGGGAGTTTGAGGGGTGTTCCTCTTGGAAAGGCACTGGTTAAGAGAACCACAGACTGGAGTTTGAGCTGGCCTTTCGGAACCAGCTTACTGGATTAAAAAGAATGAATCTGTACTTAGAAATCACCAGTAGTTCCACACAACCACTTTGAATGCCGGTTTCCCCACACTCCTCAGTGGTAGCATTCATGGCCAGTGGCATTCTAGTGCTAGGTGCGGAAGACTTTCTGTGCTGCTGGATGCAGGTTCTCAGTTCCTCTGCCATTCTGAGGACATTTGTTAAAGGGCCAGAGTCTTCGTGACAAACTGGCAAGGGAACTAATGCAAGACAAGAATGACAGCTTGCTCTTAGAGTGGGCATTCATTTCCAGTTGGGGGAATGGCATATTGCAGGGTAAGTAATGAAAGGCTGCTTATTTAGTAGCAGCTTAGAGCAAAAGCAGACAGATAATCTTCGAACACAAGGTGCTTTAGGCAGGCAGAGGCCAGGCACACCTCTTTTCTCTTTGGAAAAGGATAGTAGCCTGCCCATACCTTATTAGCTATTCTCACTCTTTTATTCGGAATCGTATTTCCTATTAGATGCCCCATTCTTAGAATCACATGAGGTCTGAGACCCTGGGACTACTAGCATAGAAACGTCACAAAGTGTAGAGTGCTAGGCCTCTTTCTTCAGAAGTCAATATTCAGTTGAGCTTGGTATTAGTCACTTTAGACAACATTCTTTGTGGTTTTCCTTCTCTTATACGCTTATTTGCATATGATTAAATCATGAGGCTTTGACTTATTCTGGTCTTACCAGTGATTCACTTACCCACCATCCATTCAAAACACACTAAAGACTAGTTATTACTGTCAAGTTTTAAAAATGCAGAAAGCTGTTAAAACATTATGAATGGTTTTCACTAAAGCAATGGAAAAACTCAGGAACCTGAGATTAAGTTCTGCTGTCTGGCAAGTTATGTGATTTCTGATAAAATGCTTAATGTTTGTGACCCTAAGTCTTATCTATTGTAAATTTGGTTAATCTATGCTTTCTTCATAGAATTATTGTGAAGATCAAATCATATTCTATATCAAAATACTTTTTCAATTTTAATGTGCATAACAAATATTACTTATTATCATTAGAAGATGTGGCCTTGTTGGAGTAGGTGTGGCTATGTTGGAGGAAGTTTGTTACTGTGGGGGTGGGCTCTGATGTCCCATATGCTTGAACTATACCCAGTATGGCACAGTTTCCTTTACCTGCCTGCAGATCAAAATGTAGAATTCTCAGGCTCCTTCTCCAGCACCATGTCAGCCTGTATACTGCCATGCCCCACCATGATACCAATGGATTAAACCTCTAAAACTGTAAACCAGTTCCACCTTAGAGTTTTCCTTCATAAGAGTTGCTGTGGTCATGGTGTCTCTTCACAGTAATAGAACCCTAACTAAGACAACTTGTAATCAAGTACTCACCACTCCCTGTTTCCCACCATTCTAGTTACCACTACATACTGGAATTAAACCATTTTGTATTTCCCTTCATACACCTTAGAGAATCGAGCAGGTTATCCAGACACTGAGGGATTATGCCCTGGGCTCTGGCTGTCTATAAGCTAGAGGGTAGAACTCATGTCTAAAGTAAATTATGCTAATTTGTACATCCTTAGCACAGTTGCCACTTTCCCAGAGTTAACTGTTGATGATAGAGCTCGTATGCCCATACTGTTTTTTATTTATTGAAATCACTACTGTCAACAGAATCCATAGAATGTCAATAGAACTGACATTCTTACTGGGTTCCTCCTGCAGGGTTTCAGGGCTGATCATATTACTGTCATTAGTTCACTGAGCTCCACTGAACCACACATACATACTGCTGTAATGATAAACCTAGGGAAGACTGCACATTATGACAGAACTCATCTTAAAGGCCATTATTCTCAGTCTAGTAGCTTAGACTCTATTATATCCAAATTTGCAAATTGTCCAAATGAGATTTTATATATGTATGTATGTATGTATGTATGTATGTATGTATGTATGTGCACACACACACACACACACACACACACACACACACACATCTCTCAAAAGGTTAAGAAGTTAAACCTTCAGAATTGGTCCTTTTCTATTGTTTTAAACTTGCTTCTGTCTTTCTTTACTTTCATTTTAGTAATTGCCTTTAGAATTAGCTCACAACCATTCTATCCATTTACTGGAAGAACTTGTCTTTCTCTCCCTCTCCCTTCCCTTCTTTCTTCCTGGTACCAATCTTGAATTACTTAAAATATTTCTTACGCATTTCCATTTGCTCACTCCAAAAAATTCTTCCTTTAAACTTTTAAATCATGGGATGGAGGACTACTATTTCCTCGATCAGTCAGAGAAAACATTTTGTTATACTAGGGGTCTCCAGGATGTCCTCTGCTGTCTCCAGATGTCTGTGTTCTGTTATGACAAGGAGTGATCTATAATACTGAACTGTACTGGTGGTCATGTCCTTTTGTCCTTCCAGCTATGACTTTCAATGGCAGTGATTTCACACACACATACCCCACTCACATCTTTCAAAGGGCTCACCATTCCCAGAAACTGTTAGCCCCCGTAGTGCAACTGGATACACAAACTGGTCATTTGTAGAGTACATTTGTGCTGAAACATATTCAGTGTGTTCCTGGCCTTTCTTCATCACGCTGATGGATTTATAGAAAACACTACTTAAATATTCTGAGGACATTAAATTGATTAATTTTTAAAAAAGTTTCATTTTATTTTGTAATCACATGTGTGTGCATGTGTGTGAGGGGCTTGGTATGTACATGAGTTCTGGTGTCTGCAGAGACCAGAAGAGGATGCAGACCCCCTGTAGCTGTTATGAGCTGTCCAAAGTGGGTACTGGATCTAGAGTTCAGATGCTCTACAAGAGCAGCAAGCACTCTTAACCATCGCTCCAGACCCCCTTTAGTTGATTTCTTTCTTTTAAAAATAAATTTATTTATTTTTTTATGCGTGAGAATTTTGCCTACATGTATGCATGCATACCAGGTATGTGCCTGGGGTCAACCAAAGCCAGAATGGATCATCTAGAAGTGGGTTCTTGGATGCTTGTGAGCTATCACATAGGTTCAGGAAGTGAATGAACTCAGGACCCCTGCCTGTAATACATGAGGCCCTAGGCTTGATCCCTGCACAGCCAAATAAATAAACCCATAATAAAGAAAGTCTCTATTGTAGAGTGAAAGTCATTTGCCCAAATATATTTTTTCTCACTGTTTATGCAAGAATTTTCTTTCTGGTAAGCCACATGGGAGATTATGAATGACTAGATATCAGCAGTGTGTTGTTCTGTAGCAAACACAGAAGTAGCCATTGGTTTTCACCTGATAATTCTATAATATAATTAGACAGATTGACAACACCCAGAAGGAAAAAGATAAAAGTTCACACTAGCATACTAAGCTAAAATGGAGGATGCAGCTATTAAAATGTGTCTTACAGTTTTAGAATTATTTTCCTATTTATTTTATTTCTTTTCCTATTTATTTTATACTATGATTCCAGAGGTCATATGGGGTGAGGGTATCAAATGAACACTTCAGTCACATATGATCTGAATATAATATATATTTCAGTATTGAATCAATCTCTTTATATAATTTTTCTAATGAAACCCAATGACTTCATTCCTTACTCTAATAACTCATCCATGTGAGTAAAGGATTTTGACATTTTTTCTTCAAATAAAAGAGGGACTATATATTGATTGCTATGAATACTTGAAAGATGTTTCTATACCCTGTGCTGTCTTAAGAAAACATTAATGCCCTTGAGACTATTTCTGAAGTAGCACTTCATTCTTTCATTTGCTGTATGCAAATGATTAAATAAGAGTCCCACAAGTCCTCACCTGGAGAAGGTGGTTTGGCTTTAGAAACCTTACAAGAATGTCCTGGATTCTTGTATCATTAGAGTTTAGCATTGTGATATAGCTCTGTTTTATATGACCAAGATTTCTTTTTATAGAACATAGTCTTATTGTAATCTCAGTGATCATGTAAAGCTCTTTATAATTTTGAGTTCACTATTTGGATACTTTTATTATGTAGATGATACTAAAATATTTCATAGGCTTTGAGCTCTGTGAAGCTTTGAAAAATGTGTTACTTTAATATTCTGCAATAACAGAAGATACCCACTCATTGAAATGGATCTAGTCTGTAGTTCAGTGGTGGAGTGCCCTCCACACACAATATTTGTTGTTTTGGATGACTAAAGATTCTTGACCTTGCTCCAAATCATTATTGGAGTCACACTTCAGAAACATTTCCTGCCCTCTCCGATGACTTTTCCTGTTTTGAGAGGAAGGCCTAAACCTGATTTAAGTCTTTTCTTCCCCTTTCTTTGTGGGCTGGAACCAAATTATCACTGGGATTGGGGGTGGGGAGACCTTTATTTAGCAGGATGCAGTTGTATTCTTCTTCTGCTTTGGTGGTGGCTATGTACCTGGTGGCGGTGACTGGGCATAGAAGCGACAGGGACTCAATAGCCAGCTGTGTAGGGGCTGGATCTGTATATTCATACTTGGGTGACTATACTATTTGTCTCACTCAATATCTTTCCCCTCTGTTGGTTACTGCTGCACTGGGGTGCTGCCCACCCTATGTGGCTGGGGTTTCCTTGCCCAGCTCTCAAAGGGTGTGTGGAAGTCAGCTGACACAAGGCAGGCACTGTTTCCCATGATCACTCCAGCTATAGAAGCCCCATGGTTTGGCCTCATCATCCCAAATCCTGAGCAGCAGCGACTCCACTGCCCTGCCTTCTCGACCACCATCACTCTGTCCTCCACTTATTTCCTAAGCTGACTGAAAAATCAAGTTCCCTGTCTGAGCAGTTGTCCAATTTGGAAATCAAACTCTCTCTCCTTGTAAGCAAAAGCAGTTTTAATGAGTTGCTTGAATTGAGACGAGAGATGGTAAATATTCCCTTTATCAATGGGATGGCTGTAATCCAGCCAACACAAATACTGCATCCACACAAGGAAAATCTGAACATACTCTTCCTCCCTCTCCACCTTGTGGAGACTATGGTAGGGGTAAGAGGGGGGGTCTATTGTGGTGCAGTAGTCCCATTGAAAGGAAGAGCTATGGGTTGGAGTCAAGCCATGAAAAGCACATGACACCCCATTATGGGGTTTTCTGAATTAACAAATGAGTTACGGATTTATATTTTGGATGTTCAGTAGGAGATGGTGTACTGAGGTGCTGCAGGTGGATTATGAAGTAAAGCAAGATTATCCAGATATAAAATTCAGTCAACCCTGGACTTCTGACTTGCTGGGGCTGTCTGTGTATAGCCTGTTTTTCTCAGTAAGGCATGCATGCATTCATACTGTTAATTAATAATGTTGCAGCTGACATCTATAAGAGGCTAGGACAATTGCCATGGAAAACCCATTTTGTATTCTTTAGCATTTGAATAGGCAAGGAGATGTTATGTCTGCCAGCAGCACTAGACCATGTTCTGCTTTTGTGTAAGATCACTGTCAGGGATCCTAGGAACTACCTCCACTTGCCTCTGGGCAAAATGTCTCCTCTTCATAGAAAAATGTCACCTTTTCTCTAGGAAATGACAGGTAGTTATTAATTTTTTATTTTTAAAGACAAAATGACCTTTGCATTTTGTTAACAACAACAGAAAACCAAATTAAAAAAAAAACACTCAAAGATGCAGGTGTTGAAGAGAGCCCCAGAAATAGTCCCATATCTGCTGGTTTGAACCTGACTCTCTATTTTATAAATTCTCAGATTACACCTGTCACCAGTGATATTACCTTAGGCAAGTGCCAGTGATCAAATCAACTTGGCATCTTGTTTCTAAGGATTTCCACAAGCATAAGGGTGAGTGTTTGTGTCCATGCTATTGTTGCTTCCAGTTCCAACACACATACACATAGACATGCACACACACAGACATTTACATGGAGACACACTCATATAGACACACACAGATACAGACAGAATGATACAGACAGACAGACAGACACACACACAGACCCACACATACACAGACACATAGATAACCCCATAGACACACAAACATATACTTTCTCTCATATGCACAGACATACAACACATACAGAGACACACAAGATACACACATACAAAGAGACACACATACACAGACACACACACGAATATACACATGAACTACAGACACATACACACAGACACACATACACATACAGACACACAAATAGACACATACACACATACTCTCTCAGTGCTTTGGTATTTCAGAGCCTTTAAGGCCCAATAATTCAGTTTCATAACTGTATACAAGTCCATGAACAACTCCTCTGAAAAATGCCAAACCTGTTATATGGTTATAAAGTATATGTTATATACTGTACATCCTCCTTAGATTTGGGTATTTCATATTCCATTAGAGATGTGACAATCAGCAACTTCCTTTTTCATGTTGAATACGCTCATTCTCTCATGAGAAAACAGGGGAAATGTTCCCAGTTTTCCTTCTTCTCTGGTCAGACAATGAAGCAGGGAGGCCGTACGTGTGAAGGAGAAAGGACCTTCCAGGCGATGATGCAGAGAAAGGGTTGGGCATCCTTCTTGGCCTCTGGAGATGACTTCGCTTTTGTTTTGACAGGGACTCCTCCCTCTCTGGTACTAGTTCTTCCCACTAACTAAAGCAAAAGCTCCCTTCACAGAGTTGGATTTTCTGACACAGTGGCAAATTAGATGATGACACTTAGGCGTGCTCTTGTCACTTGGTGCAACTCCTCAGCTGGAGTATGTAAGAGGCACATTAATTACACTGGGTGCAGGAATAAAGTTTCTACAGCTGCAGTGCTTGGGATGCTTGCATACTCCAGCCTACCTTATCCCTAATTTCATGGCAGCTTGGAAAAACCAGCAGAATTACACTTACAAAAGTCCACATGGTAATTTTTCTTCTGTTGACTTCAGCAACATCTTCTCTTTGAGAATGCTAAGAAGTTTAAATTCATGAACTGAGACCTAAGAGTAAGCTGAAAAAAGGAAGATGGCATTCTTCTGTTTTCTCACTTTCAAAGATCACATCTCTGCATGGCAATGTATATGTAGGCCTGAGACTCATGTGCCTGTCTGTAAGGACATGTGCCAAAATCCTATGCAGATATTTAATTCAGGTAGGATTATCTCTCTTATAGAAGTAATTACCTTGCCTTATACATTTTCTAACTGTCCTTTCTAACTGCGCTTCTAGTTCATCTGGGGGGGTGGATATAAGCCCCTTCTATAAGGAAAGCTTCTAGTTCACCTGGGGGGTGGATATAGCCCCTTCTATAAGGAGAGCTTCTAGTTTATCTGGGGGGTGGTGGATATAAGCCCCTCTATAAGGAGCAGGTCATCTTCCAGTACATGAAAAGCTCAAGTCCACCAGGCTAGGAGAGGCTAGTAAGACTTGAATGGATTTCATATTGTCTGTAAAAATATATTTAGCAATCTTGCCTCAAATTTGCATAATTTTAGTTTATTTATAAACAAATAATTGGTGATTCTGAACCCAAGACCTAAAGAAACTAAATGGGAAAAGATAATCAAATGTAGCAGGCATTGGTGGTGCACACCTTTAATCCCAGCACTTGGAGGCAGAGGCAGATGGATCTCTGTGAGTTCGAGGCCAGCCTGGTCAACAAAGAGAGTTCCAGGATAGGCTCCAAAGCAATACTGAGAAACCCTGTCTCAAAACAACCAACCAACCAACCAACAACAACATCAAAAACCAACCCCCCCAAAATAATTGGAATAATATGATCACTTCAAGCTTGACTACCCTAAGTTGAACACCTTTCAGTAATATGCCACAGCTAATAATCTTCTCCAAGATACAAATATAAAAAGATAATGTTAAATCTAAAATCTCCAAGCTATTTTTATTAAATTTAAGACATAAACTTTCAGATTTTTTTAAAATGCCAATTTAATTTTACTATTCCTAGGATTATAATGCCAAGTTCCATTCTGAGCTACACTCTTGCTATGAATTGCTGCCTTACTTGTTTCTGTTTTAGCTCCTGGTGATGGCACAACAAATTAGTAGAAAGGTTTTGTGCAGAATAACTTAAAATTAATAGTGAGACATGTGCATCAATTTTCCTGAACGTAATATGTGAAATTATCATGAATATCATGTCTTAATCACTGTGGGATTATGGGATTTTTTTGGATATATATATTTATATATATATGTGTGTGTGTGTATTAAAATATGACAATAAAATTGTGAGAACAAGGATATGATGTGTATTGTGCCTCCAAAGTGAGCTTTTATCCAGCTTTTGAATTAAGAGGGCATAAAGAAACAGTACAAGGTGAAAGGAACATATATAACTAATAAAAGTCTAGGTATCAACTTTGGGAGCCCATTACACATAAAGGGATACTCCCTCAGCCTAGATGCATGGGGGAGGGCCTAGGCTCTGCTCCAAATGATATGACAGACTTTGAAGACTCCCCATGGAAGGCCTCACCCTCCCTGGGGAATAGAAAGGGGATGGGCTGGGGTTTGGTGAGGATGATAGGGGAGGATGGGAGGGAGAGGGAACTGGGATTGATATGTAAAACAAGCTTGTTTCTAATTGAAATAAAAAAATATTTAAAAAATGCTAGTTATCACAATAGCATTTGGATGGCAAGGATGCTGTTTTAAAAAGATAAGTTATCAAGGAAGCATAGCATGATTTAGGAATTAGTCCATCATTTTTTAAAACATTCCCCCAAGGGGTCAGGTTGTGGCTAAAATCAACTGCATTGCCAATTGTGACATCTGTATCCCTTGTTTATTATTCCCAAAGGAGCATAGTGGACAGAAGACATCCAGTGTGGCTCTTGTCTAAGTGCAAAGTGTCTTGTTATTGATCTGGACAAAATGAAGGAGGGTTTTAAAGTTCAAGTACATTTGGAGAGATCAAGGATAAATATATCAATGGGCTAAACAAGCATATCTTATTTCTTCTCCTCTGGAGATGTTGTTATTGGTCAGCAGGCTGAAAATACTTTCTTCAGGTGTTTATAGAGAATAAAACTGTCTAAAACTGCAGAAAGATGTTATACTACATGACTTTTTATAATTCATTTTTAAAGAGTATTTATTTTTAATTAAGTGTATGTGTGTGTATGGGGGGAGTACATGTGAATGTGGTTGCCCATGGAGACTGGAGGGGTAGGATCCTCTGGAGTTGGAGTTACAGATGTTTGTGAGTCAAAATGAGTACTATAACATAACTCAAGGCCTCTGAAAGAACAGTACATAGTCTTAACAGCTAAGCCACTACTTCAGTTGTATGAGATAGGTCACAGTAGAGAAACTGCATTCCATGGTTTTTATTGTAGGAGAGAGAGAGACAGAGAGACATAGAGACAGACAGAGAGATAGAGACAGAGACAGACAGAGAGGGAGAGAGACACAGAGAGACAGAGAGAGGGAGGGAGAGAGGGGGTGGGAGGGAAAACGAAGGAAGTGGGAATGTGAGGAAGAAAGTAGATATGCAAGACAGCAAGAGAGAATACAGCATAGCCAGATAGAGTATATGAGAATAAGCGAGAATGAGTGGAAGTAAGAAAGAGCAAGGGATGGCCAGGGATAGATAGAGGGATATAGATAGATATAGATATGTATAGATAGATAGATAGATATGGGGTGTGAGGGAAGCCTGTGAGCTGGATGGAGGAGTAGTGGACTTTGAAATGTGTGACAGGCACTTGTCTTGTGATACTTAGGGAGACTGGAGGCCAGCCTGGGCTTTGATATGCTGACAGGTGCCATAGGCAGCCATCTGTCCCATCAGCCAGAGATAAGGGAAATGACTCCTTATGGAGGACGGGCAGAGGACTGACTTTACAAGTTCCCTGGAAGGCTGGCTTTTATCTAACTGTCAGAAATCCTCCCATAGCCCAGGTTGAACCCACTTGTAAATATACAAACTGCTTCTGGAGATCAAGTAATTGGAATTTCCTTTGGATCCAACACCAACTGCCAAGTATTTTATTTTATTTATTTTAAGAAGAATCTAACATAGACTTGAGTCTGAACATTTTACTAGATTAAGAAATTATGTTAAAATATGTATTTCTCCTGAAAGACCTGTAGTAACAGTAACAAGCATATGAAACCTCCTTTTGAGTTGTTGGTCAGGGTAGCCCAAGATACCCTCAAATCATATAGGCTATTACAGTTGCCTCTAGTTGTCTCTCAGAACTTGAAGGTAAGATCCTATAGCTGAAGATACCACACACTTCAAACACAGGGATTGGAGGGAATGAGCTTGAGCTCACATAAAAGCCCTGAAGTCTAATTCTCATAATATTTGAAGGTGTTATTCAATCTGTCAAGGGAGAAAACAAGAGTCCTGCCCATCTGTAAAACAAACCAGTCACAACAAGATATCCCCCAAGGGCACAACAGAATATATATCTTGGGAATAACCATCAGCTCCCTAATTGGACTTGATGCTCCCTTAAGAGTAGGGAATTTATGTCTGTAACTGTAAATGCAGTCAGCTTGTTGCTGGTGAGGCCATAGAGGAGAACCTACTACTGCCACTTTCTTAAACCAGTATAATCAACAACTTCATGCCAAATACTTAGCATTACACCCAAAGACAAACAGATTTTATCTCTCATCAAAGAATCTTCTTTAGCAGATGCAAACCATAGAAATTTGTAATGGTCAAAATGACTGAGGTATCAAACCCAGCTGATACACCTATAACATAACCTCACATGGCTCAACATAAAACTCAGGAAACATAACAGAAGAAGGGGTGGAAAGATCATAAGATCTAGAGGATCAGTGAATCTGTTGCAAGATAGTGTCATTTATATATGCCTGGGAAGCCAGGAAATCTCAACGATGTGGTTAAACCTAAACAAGATCTGAAGAAGGGTAACGCTAGTTAACATAATAGCATGAATGGGAGACATTTTACAAGATGCCTCCTATTTTGATGAGGAATTATAGGTACTTACTAGTAAGAGAGAGAGAGAGAGAGAGAGAGAGAGAGAGAGAGAGAGAGAAAGAGAGAGAGAAAGAGAGGAAGAGAGAGAAAGGAGAGGAAAAGACTAGCAAAGTGTATGTCTAAAACTCAAAAGGATACTGCTATGAGTACAAGCTCATCAGGAGGTAGTGAGAAAATAAGTTGTATAAAATATTTTAAATACTTTTTAGCTCTTCTCATATTATTCAATTAACACCTATAGATTTATATAACTGCTAAGGAACTAAAATTTTTAAAGAGGCTCTAATATATAGCAACAGAACCAAGGAACATTGGAGAGGGCAGAGGGAAGCCATTGGGTCATCATTGGTTGGATGATACCAATACTGAATGCACAATAGTAAGGAGATAGGAAGTACCCACTTACACAGCGTGCCAGGTCTATTATTAGTCATTGCTCCATAAGCAAATGGGATAACTGTAATTTCAGGTAATACAGCTATGAATAGAGCTTTCTCAAACTGTGTTCAAACTCCCAAAGAGTGAGAAATATCTCACAATTCAGTGCCCCAGACTCACTTCTAGAAGCTTGCTTACATGTCTAATATACAAGATAAATATAAGGATTATTTTTTCTATGGGGAAAATGCCCTTATACTTGACATCAAAAGTTTGTCTTTTGGAGCAAACTATTCAAAGCAATTCTTAACATGGAGAGAAGAAAAGGCTGGGGATGCTACATACTGTTTATCAGGTGAGAGAGGGGTCTTCAGAACCCAGTGGACATTTCAGATTGTAAGACTTATAGTTCAAGACAACAGGATGAAATACATAGAGTCTAGGATGCCAAAAGTGTGGCAGCTGATACATTCTAGCTTCAGAAGATAAATTATAGAGCAGATGTCAGCAAAAACCATTGTTGCCTATACATATAAATTTTTATTGGAATATTGTATACTCATTTGTTAATGTGTTATCTAGGGCTACTTTCTACATGGCAAAGTTGAACTGTTGTGATTTACTATTTGACTCATCTAAGAAGAGTTTGTTAACTCTTGTACTAATGTTCTCTTGGGTAGAATAATGTGGACAAGATAGAATCTCATTTGACCCACAGATGCTCCCAAAAGCTAGCAACTATAAAACATATAGTAAATGTTTATAGAAGGCCTGTTTTGCTGTATGTCGGCATGCAGAACCTCTACCATATATCCCAAGATAGACCACGAGGGGGTCTCAGAGGAAAAACCAAAGAAAAAGCTCGTAGAGGTTGTGGAGATAAACTAGTTGGTAAAGCATGGGGACATCCATCTGGATCTTCCAGAACCCATGTAAGATGCAGAGTGTGGCATCACATGCCTGAACTCCTGCTGTGGGGATGTGAAGACAGAAGGGTTCCTTGGGCTTGGGGGATATTCAGTTTTGCTGAAGTCATGAAGTCTGGGTTCAGTGAGAGATGCGATGCTGTCTTGAAAAATAAGGTGGAAAAGCAATAGAGGATGCCTGATGTTGACCCTTGCCTCCATATGCGTACAGACAAGCACTCAAACACACACACACACACACACACACACACACACACACACACACACACACTCAAATACACACCCACACTCAAACATTATCAGATTCCATATTCTGCTCCTGCTCTATAACCCTATAGAAAATTAAGTCTTCAAAGTCAGATTCAAATACATGCCAAAGAACTTTCAGTAGCTTTCATGTATACCAATAATGCACTCACAGATAAATAAATTAGGAAAAATACCTTATTAAAATAGCCCAGAACAAAACCAATAATGTACTCATGGATAAACTTAAAAGGAAGTGAAAGACCTCCATAGAGAAAATCTCAAGTCACTGAAAAAGGAAAGAAAGACTGCACTAACTGGATAATAGAGAGACTCCCCATGCTCTTTACCTGGCAGAGTTAATATAATGGAAACTGCTATATTACTAAAGTTAATTTTTATTCATCAGAATCCTGTTATTATACTTTACAGAACTAGAAAAACAACTCAAGAATCACATGGAACCAAAATTCAACTCTAAGGAGAAAGAACACAACTGGATGTTTCACAATACTCAAATTATACTACAGGGCTGTAGTGGTAAAGAAGTTGGTGCTTCCATAAAAACAGACCAGTAGACAAATTGAACAGAAGACCTGGAAATAAACCAATAAAGCTGTGGCCACTTTTTTTTAAGCAAAGGTCACTTTTGAATATGGACTACTGGGTTCATAGGACACATGAGAACTGTGCTTTAGAGAAATGACACATAAGTCCCACAGATTAGGAGAACAGTACTGTGGGAAACAGTGGACTACACAAAATGGGAGGCATAATGCAAAGTTGTGTCAGCTGTAGAACCAGACCACATGGGGAGGAGAGATAAACTGCCTTTCTTCCCAATGGACTCTTCAGAGCTGCTTGGAGGGTAGGACGTGTTTGTGTGTGTGTGTGTGTGTGTGTGTGTGTGTGAGAGAGAGAGAGAGAGAGAGAGAGAGAGAGAAATTGCAAGCCTATTTACCAATGGACATGCATGAGAAGACTAAGGCAGGGCATTGTGTGTTTGCCTCTATTGCTCTGCAACTCACTGACTGGAGACAAGGTCTTTCACTGAGCTGAAGACTATTCTTTTGACTCAGCTGCTTTGCCAGTGAAGTCTTGGGATCTGCCTGCTTCTGTCCCTATAAAAATGTCTTGGGTGACAGTCACATGCAACCATGCCTGACTATGTGAGTGTTGGCCATCCAAATTCAGGGTCTGTGCTTACAACAAATATTCTTACACATGATATAATCTCTTCAATTATGAAGAGTGAGAAAATTTAAAGAAAGCCATTGCAACAAGGGAAAAAGGTAATGTGAAACTTTGCCCCATACCTTCCCCTGAGACAGGGTTTCTTTGTGCAGCTCTAGCTTTCCTTGAACTCCCTCTGTAGACCAGGATGGCCTTGAAATCACAAGAGTTCCACCTGTTTTTGCCTCCTGAGTGCTGGAGTTAAAGACATATGCCTCCACCGCCCAACAGCAATGTGAAACTTCACACAGATGTGTGACAGAAGCTATATTGATGGCATGGTAAATAAGCTCAATGAACCAGCAGAGAAATACATGACAACACAAAAATAAGTAGTAAAAATACTAAGGAAACCATGTATGACTAGAGGTGGTATAAGATAGCAAAGCACTATCTCCTCCTCAATGCCATAAACATAATTCATGTCTGAATTGTTAAGGCAATTGTGTGTGAAGATAGTTACTAAGAGAGAAATGAACAGGCATGTCCAGAGATCAGCTCATAAACCATGTAGTCAAGGATAACCTAACACAAAATTTCAAAGTTATTTAAAACTTGAGAGTTTCGTCTATGTTTTTTTTAAGTAATTCAATTGCAGGTTCTCAAATACAAACTTTGTAGATGATAACATTCTATTGCAGCATCAGAAGGTTGGATATGTTTGAAACTAATTAGTTGTATCTTGGATGTAGGCCTGGAGGATGGGGAGGGATAGGTAAAGAAATATTCTGTTCACTATAAACATTTACATGCTACTTTTTCAGTTTGTGAATATATTGCTTCAACAAAATTATAAGGGTGTAAACATGCATTCCAAGTACCATTTCTTGGAATCTGAAATTAGCAGGACTGTGGACATCAGCCACATTTTTAAAAAAACTTACCAAGCAGATTGTGTAGATAGTTCATTGGGGTAAATCACTTGCTGCCCAAATATGAGACTAGAATTCAGATTCTCAACCTATCTAAGGAGCCAGATATAGCAGTGTGCACCTGTAACCTCAGTGTTATAATGTGCAGACAAGAGGATCCCTGGGACTAGTAGGCTAGCTGGTCTGGATGAAACAGTGAGAAACAGGTTCAGTAAGAGACCTTGTCTTGAAAGAAAAATGGAGGGATTAGTACATGACATAGAAGGCATTTTGATGTTTACCTTGTGAAATGTGCATCTACACACATATATGTACACTACACTCACAAACACACACACACCTTACCAAAGGATGGTGAAACACAGACACAGAGCAACAACTAGATTATTGATCTACTTGATGAAGACATGCCATGGACTAAGGGATTCTAGCATGCTTATCCTTCAGGGTATTTATTTGTGATCTTATTAATAAAACAGAAAAGTATTGTAAAAAAGAGCCAAGAAAAACTAACACTGTCACATCATAATTCCACCCTGATCTCTAGGAGAACATTTTGGGTGGACCAGAATTCTTCTTTTTCACATATTAGAGTTCTGAGTCAATCATTAGCCCGGGCATGGAGAGAACAAGCTTTTCAAAGAAGATGGTAGCACAATACCTTTCAGACTCCATGGCCTCTATTTAAAGAGTGCTTACTTAGGCAGCAAAGATACTGAAGTACTTAAAGGATATTATCAGGGTCTGTGGCACCCCTGATTTCCAGAAGAAGTAGAATACCTAATAGTCAGTATTAGATGTGTCTTGGACATCACACAGGTCTTTTGAGAAACTTTCTGAAACATTATAGAACCACTGGAAATTGGTTCAGTTGACAAAAAGTGCTATAGGGGTACTACCCTCATTTTTTCCTGTCCTCAACTCCTTTCCAGAAGTCACTCCCAACTAAGAAAGAATTCCCTGCTCAACATTTTTGCTATGGTACACAACCCTAGGAAAATATTTCATACGGTTGTTTTCCTTGTGTCTGTGGTGATATATTATTTATGATGTATTAAAACTTGCCTGAGAACTCAGAAAGCAAAGCCAGCCTCAAGATATAGAGATCAGGCAGTGGTGATACACATCTTTAATCCCAGCAGCCATAGAGCACACACCATTAATCCCAGGACTCATGACATGTATTTAACACAGGAACAGGGTCTCAGAGCTAGCATTCATTCTCCAGCCACACTGAGGATAGGGAAGCATTCTGAGACTAACTCTTCCAGTCATGCTGAGAGAGCCTGCAGTTTGAGGCTTGTTGAGAACCTTTTGCCTCTGAGGATTTGTGGAGACAGGATTGCCCTTTCAGCTGCGTAGAGGTAAGATCTACTGGCTTGGCTATTTTGCTTCTCTGATATTCAGCTTGAAGCTTGAACACCAATATCATTCTCTGTGTCTCTTATTTATCATATTACACGTGTCTACACAGGCTATTGACATGTTTCCCTAAACTAGTGGTAACTGAAAGCTAAAAGTGTTGATGAAATTATTTCCATTTTATTTCAATATCAATTGAGAGCACTCATTTTAAACATCAATGATGTTTAAATAGTGGATTTTTTATTTTTAAAGTGTATTTAATATATACAGTTATTTTTTAAAAAATAGAATAATTTTGTCTCAAATATACTTGTTTGTGACATGTCATGCAGAAGATCATAACTTGGTTTACGTTTGCTTTTGTGGTGAGTTCCTTACTCAACATCGTTACCTAGGCTCTGTTACAACATATTCAATATTCAAATGTTACTTCTTCATTTATAACATCATTCAGCCACCCATCCATTTATCCATCCATCTACTCATCCATCCACCAGTCCATCCATCCACATACCCATCCATTTATCTGTCAATCCATCCATCCATATATCCATCCATCTACCCACCCATCCATATACCCATCCATCCATCTGTCCATCCATCCATCCATGTATCCATCCATCCATCCATCCATCCATCCATCCACCCATCCATCCCTTACACCTGCTGCTGCAGACAGCACCTGCATAGCACACACAACTGGGTTCAGTTTCCAAGAATAAAACAAACCAAAATGAGTACCTGTTATTTACTCAGCAGTTAGTTAGATCTACAGATACGGAAGTTTGCAAACAACATTAGCCACAGAGTGAGGCTCTGTGCTTAATTGGTTGAAAATTTATTCCAGAGACATTAAGGTAAAGATATATGCATGTCTATGATCTTTTTGAACTTTAAGATATATGACTGTCTATAGAACTTTGCTACTATACCTCACCACAAATGTACACCCAAGCAGAAGCACAAATATACACTGAGGTCTTGCAAACCTCTCTCAGTTTTCCCCAATACTTTTACATATGCATGTCTTCCAACAGCTCTCCTCACTTGCCCAGCAGCAAATATTTAATCATCATTTAAAACCATCATTATGTGAGGATTTCTCAGAGCATCAGGAGAACTTCTTCCAAAGTTGACACCTTCCTCTGTACCATTTCATTATTTAGATATGTATTTTTATTACATCGATATAAACATCCACCAACATATCACTCATTGTTTCTGTTTATACTGCAAATTTTGTGGGGATAGAAACATTTGTCTTTCTACTTTATTAAGTAGCAGAATGTTTGACATGCACAGACCATCAGTAAATATTTGCTGAACTAAAGAACAATTTTTTCTATCATAACTTGTTCAATTTTGTAGAAACATACATACAAATATATGTTGAAATTATCCTGTAATTATATGTGAATATATATTTGAATATTTTAAAAGAATTATATTCCCATATTCCCTGGTGCATTGCAATGACCAGACGGAGATGCTGGAGAAGTGTTTGTTCAATGTATGAAGAGCAGACTAATTAGGAGATGCTGAACAGACTTAGGTCTCTGGTACTTTCTTCTCTATTAGGAGCTGATTTTGGGTTGTCTTAAATGAAAAAAATGTGAAAAATTCTAAAAAAAAAAAACCTTTGGCTTTGCAGCTGAATGAGTCTTAGCCCATGGAGTGTGACAAATTAGAGAATCAAGGAGAAGCAAAAGACTTGCTGTCAAAATATTTATGTTTGTTTTCTGCTTTCAGGAAGAATTCTTTCTAATTTTGAAACATGAATTTTGGGATAGATCATAGAAAAGTAATTAGGTCCTTATCTCAGAAAAAAATGGATTTATCAAATATTTTGCAGAAGTTTAAGCACCAAAGGGATCCTTTCTCTGTTAAAACAATATGAATCCCATAACTTGCTTTTGTCCTAACTTCATAATATAAGAAAATTTTTAACAGAGTTATAGTGTTTATGGTTTTTAGAGGGCAGCTTGGAAGTGTGGGTTCTGGACAATAATTCTTTTTTTTTTTGTTTTTCAGTCTGTGTTTTCTTATTTATTTATTTATCTATCTATTTTTCTTTCTTATTTTACATATCGATCCCAGTTTCCTCTCCCTCTTTCCCTCCCTCCGATGCCCCCTGACCACCCTCCCATCCCATCCTCCTCCCACTCCACTGGGAGGGTGATGCCTTCCAGGAGGGTTCAACAAAATCTGTCAAGTCATTTGGAGTAGGGACTAGGCTCTTTCTCCTGCCTCTAGGTTAAGGGAGTATCCCTCCATGGGAAATGTACTCCCAAAGCTGGACATTAATTCTTATAGAAAATTACATACACATGATTAAAAAAAAACAATAATGTTTTCAAAATGTGATGAGGTTTGAAGCTCAAAAATACACGGTGTATTTCATCACATCTCTCAACTCCTCCCAGATATGACCCATTTACTTTTCCACCTTTAAAAAGAAAACCAAAAGTCATCAAATCCAATGTGTGCTGTCTATGTGCTCTTAGATGTATAGCTGTATATCTAAGTGTGGCTAGATGTACACAGTGTGATTGACCTAGCAGGGCCCACACCCAAGTCTTGATATTTTGAACTTGTTATGAAGGTATAACATCTTTAAGGAGATCCAGTGTGTATTGTATACATTATTCCCTACTAGTGAGAGGTACCAAAATACATATTCACATAGGAATCTTGAAAAATGACAGGAATAAAGAAACTAACAGATAATTATAAAGCTTTGGCAACTTTAAAAATAAGCAATTTCAAAAAGACCTTGATTTTATGTTTTCTCTCCACATACAAATACCTTTTGGATTCATGGAAACAATTCAATTCATAAATATATAATCACAACAGTGGTAGAACTTTGTTTGACATAGTTCTCTTACTTGTGTGTCTTACAGGATCCACACAGAAAGTTGAGACTATCAAATGAATCAGTGTGGAAAACAATGCAAAAATGGTGACAGACTATAATTTTTTGCAGGTATAATTACAATACTTTTAATATTGTCTAAAGGGATTTAAAAATAACACTATAAGAATTTTTGAGTCAGCATTTTATACATATGATCAAATTTAATCAATTTTTCCCACATAAGGAAATTACTATTTGTAAATTATAGAGCTCATTAAAAGTCATGGGCCAGGTAAGAGACTCACAAATCAGACTATGAAATCAGACCTAGTTCATTACATTTTTTTTCTACTCTGGGAACTTTCCATATTTTTTTTCTGTCCTTAACAATCTGGTTCTTTATTTTCATGGGAAGTCAATTTCGGTTGTGATTTAGATAGACATCCAAGTAATTATATATGAAAATTAACTGATAATGACTAGAAAAATATTTTAAAACATTGTATAGGTACATATAAAAAGTAATGTCATTTAAAATTTTTCTCTATGAGAAAATCCAACCTGAAAATTTTGCATGTGAATATTGAAGAATTAATACAGGTTTAAAAATATCAGTGGCTGAATATGTTAGTAAAGTGTGAGATGTTGATATCATTCCTAAGAAGGAGTATGTGATGACTCAGAAGAGGGCTGTTTCAAAAATCTGCTGGACCAGTGAACAGAGCTAGCAGAAATGCAAAGTAAGACGGAAATCAATTCTCCATGTTATTTGCAAGTGATTTCAGCTCAAAAATCTAAAGTAGGGAACATAGGACTTGCTATTTTTTCAAACCAAAGTGACCTTTGCCTTTGGGGTTAAAACCACAAAGGAATCTCCACATTTTGTTTACAGAAAAGAGTTGCCACATGGCAATTCCAAAGCTCCAGGGAGCTTACCTGTCTCCATTTTCCCATCCTGTGCCGCAGGGCCATCCGGGATCACACTTTTCACCTGTAGGAACTCATCCGGCTCATCGCCACCAATGATGGTAAATCCAAAGCCCATGTTGCTCTTCTTGAGGGTGGTGCTGAGGAATATTCCCTTCAACTGGGACGCATCCCGGGTGAAGAGCGGCTTTTCTACATTGGCCAATACAAGGTAAAAGGAAAAAACATCATTAAGGCAAGCTTCAAAGAACAGCCAGCCACTGAGCAGCAATCCCTGGGAATGTGGGAGTCTGACATGGTAAATGCAAGCATGTGACCTCTTAGAAAGAGCCAGACAATTAGAGCATCCTACAAATACAGAGGCATCCCATGCATCCAGGGAGTAATGAAAGGTTGAATGGTTGGATAGCAACTTATCAGTATGTGCTTTCTTGAAATCAGTCCTCTTGAGGTTCAAATGGGCTATGCCAACTGGCAAGAAAGTCTTCAAATAACACCCGACTTACACAACTCTTTAGTTAGGAAAGCTCCCAGGGTGGAGGGGTGTGTGAGTAGCTGCTTCTTCACAG
The DNA here is from genome assembly GCF_943737965.1 of Phodopus roborovskii. Taxonomy (NCBI): domain Eukaryota; kingdom Metazoa; phylum Chordata; class Mammalia; order Rodentia; family Cricetidae; genus Phodopus; species Phodopus roborovskii. Next base: position 2,353,589 of record NW_026126693.1, on the reverse strand, counting down.
AACCTTGATTGCATGACGTAGAAAACCAGACAAACTGGTAAAGGACATTAAACATGTGCAGATCACCCCAATAGAGAAGCAATACATCTTGGGTATATACTAAAGGTCGAAGCTGCTTTTAGAGTGTGTACCTGGGTGTGGAACTGAGTTAAATTTTGTTTACACTTCAAGCAGATACATCTCTCCTGGCCAGAGAGTGTTTAGTACATTCTAAAAGTGAGCAAACAGCAAGCCAATATTTCTAAATATAGTTATGAATGTAAAGGTGATACATTTTGTAATATGTTGACATATTCAAATCATATACACAAATAATCTGAATAGTATTTGAATCCACTCAATGAGTTTGGCCACTCATATTTTTCAACTATGAATTCTAATAAATATGCTTCCAAGTACATTTAATGCTTTGAAATTATAGTCAAACTAGGAAACAGAATTAATTATCTCTTAAATTTCATCCGTGAGAAGTATTTTACTTTGCCTGGCTAGCTCAGTTCCTAGACCATGAAGCTCCAAGTATTTTATTCTAATTACTTTGTTGAGATGTGTCTTGCTCTGTATTCCAGGGGAATGTAGACTTTTAGTCCTCCTGCCTCAGCCTCCCATGTGCTAGAATAATATGTACCACCACATTTAGCTTTTCATACAAACATCTCGTATCCTTCTTGAAGGTGGTATGATCTGATACTCAAAGTAGCCAAACTATAAGTGAGAACTCAGCTACATATCTGAGTGATACTCTTACTGTTACATTTTCAGTTTCATAGAGTAAGCTGTTAAACTATGAGTCATTTTGATGGAGTTTAATCTATCTGTAGATTCGCTTGAAACCTTTACATTCATTGCAGAGTGTTGCAGGCATGTGATATGAACTTTACTACCAAGCAGATGTCAGCTGTGCACACACAAAGTCCCTGTTTTTTTTTTTTTTTTTTTTTTTTTTGTAGAAGTGCAAAGCAGGTGAAAAGTGTGCAACTACTCATCCTGCTAGGTGGTTCCAGATACAGTCAGGTCTGTAAGCATCCCTGGGACATACCGAGTGGCCAGGGTCTCCCTCTGTGGCCTGGCACATAGTAAGACAAGTCATTCACACTTCGGGACCTCTCTGGACCAGTACTGGGGAAGATGGGTTTGAGCCTAGGTAATGTCACTGATGAGCGGCCTACTGTCACAAAGGAAAACAAGCCTCATTCCCATGCTTGATTTTACAGAGACTCTGCTGTTTATTATCACACTCCCAATGTCCTACCAGGCAACAAGTAAAATTCCTACAAGGCACTGCCCAGTGGCCTTAGCATAGTTTGTGGAAGCTAAATGCACTAGTTTAAAAAAATGTGAACACCTAGATAAAGCTGCTGGAAGGGTCTAGAGAAGTCAAACTCGATATATTCATCAGGCCCTCCTACAGATGTGTCTATCCAGCAACGTTTCCTTACATTCCTGCATGCTGCCAGATACCATACCTCGGAAACCTGGGGCCTGCAGGGGCTTTGTTCCAAGTTCTGTGTGGGGCATGTTATGCTGTTGTAGCTTCCTTTTTGCTTCCAGGACAGGGTTTTCAAACTGTGTTCTTCTATTTATGTGGCTGAAAAAAAGAAGATTTTAAATTAGGTTAACAGTGGGGCAAAGTCATTTAGGAGAACATATGCATGGCCCTATGGAGAGCAGGTGATTAAGGGATACCTTATCTGATTATAGGCAAACATCTTACCACCATGCACAGGCGTCTGAGGGGGCTGGCCTGTGCGCAATGCCAATTATGTGACAGTTCAGAGCATTCAATGACTCTCACCAAATGCTGTTATATTTACCATATGCATGAGATAGCCAAAGGGACCAGACAGCGTGTACTTTCCAGCCTACTGTGCTCTTGTGAGGAATCTGATGCATTAAAAGAAATGGTCAACAAATGAAACAACAGAGTATCTCCAAAAAAGTGTGTCATCTAAGCTTTATAAAAATCTCAAGAGCAACAGGATAAGTGAGAGGTGAATTCACTAACAATGCAGCAGAAACTAACAGTAAGAATAATTCATGCATTTAGTGTGCGTCTGTATCTCTCTCTGTGTGTATTTGTGTGTATATGCGTGTGTGCATTAGTGTGTGTGTGTGCATGTGTATGTTTGCATGTGTGTGCGCATGCGTGTGTGTGTGTGTGTGTGTGTTTGTGTGTAGAAGATGAATGCACATGTACATACACAAGAGAACAACTTGCAGGTGTGGGGGTTGGTTCTCCCCTTCCATTATACAGGTTCCGGGGATCACACACATGTAATAAGTTTTGTGGGTAAGTGCCTTTTCCTGTTGAACTATCTCACTGACCCACAGCACACACCATTAGCAGTTTGACCTGGATTGAAAGGCCAGGATTCAGGAGGAAACTTCTCAGAAGTTACAGAATACCTATGTAGAATGTTCACTGCTGAAATCTTCTACACTGTGAGATGACAAACTAGTAGACAGACCTGCAGTGATGGGAGGCAACTGTAGCCCAGCCAAGCCAGGACTATATAAAAGGTTGCTTGCATCTTAGAGAGCTGGCAGCAGCTTTGGTTAATAGTGGTGGCCATGCCATTCCATCTCCATATCCAGGACATAGATGCCTTGGGAGAGGGCTGGCATATACAGATATCTCAATTCTTAAGTGCTCTGAAAGCATGAAGGTGAGAAGGATCATAAGAAAGGCTGACAGTTAACTGCATGTGGTTACCATAGATAATGACTTAGGTACACAGACAGGTCAAGTGGCTTATTTGAGATAGATCACATGCCCAGTACAGTGAAATTCTGTGATTTAGTCATTATGTCTATTTCTGCAGTGAGTCTCTTATCTACATGCTTTCTCTTTCCAATATGTGGTTTCAGTATATATAGTTAACATGCCTAAACATGCACACTTTCTTTTTCTCCCCCCCATCTATTGTACTTCCTAAAATACACATCAGAAAAGAGAGGGGATAAAATAGAACCTCACCACTTTCCTATTACAAGTCAGATAGCTGGCGAGGCAGAAAGGTAATTGGCAAAAAGGATGACTGCATTGTCTCTAATGATTTCTTTGAGGGAAGCATGGCAGACACTCTCTGCCACACATTCTTAGCATCAATCAGACCTGCGTTCAAATTCCAGCTCCTGAGTAGCTGAGTAACCTTTGGTAACTTGTTAAACCCGAGTCTTGCTAAACTATTCTCTAGAATAGGCACAATATTGTCTGCTTGAGTGGTTAAAAGGGTTAAATGTAATAGCCCATATTAGTACATCATCTTTTAGCACTGACATGTTTAATTACTAGCAGCTATTATTATCACTCATATCACCTTAACTACCCCATCAGTATTTTAGTCACCTCCATCACTGCCATCATGAATGTCCTTGTGGGGGACCTTAAAAACCACTGGAGTCTTGCTCCTATGCACTCATTCTAATTTAAAGGAAAAGGCATGATTCTAATAACATTCTTTCTTAGTGATTCTTTCTCTCTACTCTATGGGGTTCAAAACAACTTTTTGGAAAACTTCTTTTCCATTGGAAATAATGCTCTGCGTATGAAGGAGCCATAGCATAGCAGCTTCAAAGCCTTTCTACTCTGTAAATACAGAGTCAGGCTGGCGTAGAAGGATCTTTCTCCTTTCCATCCTCTGCTACCATTTTTAGCAAAATCCTTTAAGTTTTCCTTTACATGACATTGTAGCTTTGTCTTTGACTCTTTTACCATGAGTGCTTTTGCTTTTGCCCACTTGGGGCAAGTCTAATAGGCAAATACCTCTTTCAAAGTCATTTTTCTAAAGGAAATTCAATACATCCATAGTGTGATGCTTGATCAAACCTTCTATGTTGCATCAGGGGACAACTTCTAAACTTTCTTTAATCATATGTATCTTTCCTACTGATTGAACCTTGAATGCCCTGAAGGCTTGTGTGTAAAAAGCTTGGATGGTCCTAAGCTTGGTGCTATTAGGAAGTGGTAGAATAAGAAAGAGGGAATGAGAGGTCCTAGGACATTGGGGGAATTCCCTACAAGGAATTGGTTTCCCTCTCTTAGTTCCTGGCCATAGGGAGAAATGGCCTCCTCTGCATCTCTCATTATGATATACCATGTCATTACAGGCTTGGAATAATAGGGACAGTTAGTCAGAGAAGCTAATTCTGAAACTCAGAAGAAATAAACCTTTCTCTTGTAAAGCTTAGACATTTTGTTGTAAATTGGCAAGCTGATTCAACACTACCATTACTATACAGTGGGAACATTAACATCTCCTTCATGGGGTGCTGTGAAGATAAGAGGGGTGTTGGCCAAGAGCAGACAGATGGGAAGAACAACTGTGAAGTGCTGTCTTATGTTTTTGGAATAGTTATTACTTACTACAATTACTGTTAATGATGTTATTGTCGAAGGCATTATAATGCCATTCCTATGTCCCCAGCCCCATCCTAAGCCTATCACAGAGGCATTTCTAGCCAGCATTATACATCTTCCTGGGGACATTTTATATTGCATTTGTTTAACTCTGTCAAGCTATGTTATTTTGCCTGTCTAAAACATCTGATTGATCTAGCAAACAAATGAACGGCCAATAGCTAGGCAGGAGAGAGAAACTGGTGGAGCTGGCAGACAGAGAGAGTAAATACAAGATGAGAAAAAGAACTGTAGTGAGAAAAGGAGAAGAGGAGGAGGATACCAGGGGACAGCCACAGCCACACAACCATCCACAGAATCAGAAGAGAAGAAATATAGAATTAAACAAACAAAACCAACAACAAACCCTCCCCCAAAGAACCCCAAAACAAAACAAAACAACAACAAAACAAAAAACAAAACAAACAAACAAACAAAAAAACAAAACAAAAGGCAAAAGCCCAAAGGCAAGAGGCTAATGTAGTTAAAGAGAAATGGGTTAATTTAAGTTAGGAAAGCTGGCTAGAAATAAGCCATTCTAAGGTCAGACATTCATAAGTAAGACTAAGTATCCAGGCCAAAGAACGAGGTCTCAGCTGGAGAGCGCCAGTTTCCAGTGAAATCCCACTACCCTGCAAAACCTTCTCAAGTTCCAGCCCAGCCCTCGTCCTCTTCTGCCGGCTATTGGCCAGAGGTGAGTCTGGGCCCAATCGGGGCTGCCTGTCCCCTTCAACCTCTTTTCCCCCCTCCCCCGCCTGAACTCCCTGGATTGGCCCCTGATCCTGCTGCTCCTGTCTCCGGTCCCCTTTGAGAGCACCCTTGGAACTCTGATACACCCCCACCCATCCCAACCTCCAGCCTACCCCCCCACCCTGTGCCCTACCCCACCTACAGTCCTGCCGCTCTGGTTGAGCACTGGGACAGAGGGTGGAGCCAACAGTCCACCCTACTTCGGAGACCTCTCAGAGCAACTCCGAACAAAGGAGACCCTGACTATCCACGTGGGACCACCTGTAATTTCCACCAGCTTGGTCCCTGACCCCGCCTCCAGTCCTCTGCTGGAGTCCCAGGCCCCTCCCAGAGATCTGCCTATCTCTGCGGGTCCACTTGGAGTTCCTGCAGGCAAGATCCTTGACCCACAAATCCGGGCCCCTGCCAAAGAACAAGGTCTCAGCTGGAGAGCGCCAGTTTCCAGTGAGATCCCACTACCCTGCAAAACCTTCTCAAGTTCCAGTCCAGCCCTCGTCCTCTTCTGCCGGCTATTGGCCAGAGAGAAGCCTCCTAGAGAGCTTGGACCACACAGAGATACAGACATTGAATCTTTGATCCACATAAGCCCATCTGGGAAGGACCATAGAGAGAGGGAAGAGACTCCACCAACACCGACAGGAAGAAACTAAGGGAAGAAGAGAACACCTAAAAAAAAAAAAGAAAAACACCACACCCCCCAACAAAAGCAAATATATCCACCAAAAAGGGAAACACACACAACACCAAAGCGGGGGCCGGGGGGGTACGACTTAAAAATCACCATCATAAAAATGATAGAGGCCCTCAAAGAAGATATGAGAAAATCCCTTAAAGAAATAGAGGAAAAAACAAACAAAAAAGTGGAAGAAATGAACAAATTCCTTAAGGAAAGTACAGAAAGCCAAGAAAAAACAATTAACCAGGTGAAGGAAACGGTTCAAGATTTGAAAACCGAAATTGAGAAAATAAAGGCAACACAAATGGAAGGAAAGCTGGAAATTGAAAAGCTGGGCAAAAAATCGGAAACCACGGACACAAGCATAACCAATAGAATTCAAGAGATGGAAGAGAGAATCTCAGGCGGAGAAGATAAACTAGAAGAAATAGATTCATCGACCAAAGAAAACCATAAATCCAACAAATCCTTAACACACAATATCCAGGAAATGTGGGACACCATGAAAAGGCCAAACCTAAGAATAATAGGCATAGAGGAAGGTGAGGAAGCCCAGCTCAAAGGTGCTGAAAACATATTCAACAAAATCATCGAGGAAAACTTTCCAAATCTGAAGAAGGACATGCCCATGAAAGTACAAGAAGCATACCGAACCCCAAGTAGGCTGGACCAAAGAAAAAAGACCCCTCGACATATAATAATCAAAACACCTAGCATACAGAATAAAGAAAAAAATATTAAGAGCAGCGAAGGAAAAAGGACAGGTAACATATAAAGGCAGACCTATCAAAATTACACCTGACTTCTCCATGGAAACCCTCAAGGCCAGAAGGTCCTGGATAGATGTTCTAAAAGTATTAAGAGAACACGGATGCCAGCCTAGGCTACTATATCCAGCAAAACTCTCAGTCAATATAGATGGAGAGAACAAGATATTCAATGACAAAACCAGATTTTCCCAATATGTATCTACAAATCCAGCCCTACAGAAAGTATTGGAAGGAAAATTCCAACCCAAGGAAGGTAACTACGCCCACAAAAATGTAGGCAACAGATAATCCAACTACACCAGAAACCTAGGGTGAAGCAGAACAAATATATTCACAATACCACTGCCAACAACAAACCTAAATCAAACAACCATCAACAATCAATGGTCCTTACTCACCCTCAACATTAATGGTCTTAACTCACCTATAAAAAGACACAGATTAACAGAATGGATACGAAGACAGAATCCATCCTTCTGCTGCATACAAGAAACACATCTTAGCTCCAAAGATAGACATTACCTCAGGGTAAAGGGTTGGGAAAAGATTTTCCAATCAAATGGAAATAAGAAGCAAGCAGGCGTAGCTATCCTAATATCTAACAAGCTAGACTTCAAACCAAAACTAGTCAAAAGAGATGAAGACGGTCATTTCATATTCATCTCAGGAGAAATCCATCAACACAAAGTCTCAATTCTGAACATCTATGCCCCTAATACAAAGCCACCCACATTCGTAAAAGAAACACTACTAAAACTCAAAGCTCATATAAAACCTCACACACTTATAGTGGGAGACTTCAATACACCACTCTCAACACTAGACAGGACCACAAATCAGAAACTCAACAAAGAAACAAAAGAATTAACAGAAGTTATGTCTCAACTGGGGCTAACAGACATCTATAGAACATTCCATCCAAAGACAAAAGAATATACCTTCTTCTCTGCTCCATATGGAACCTTCTCTAAAATCGACCACATACTAGGAGACATAACAAACCTCAACAGATACAAGAGAATAGAAATAGTCCCCTGCACCTTATCGGACCACCATGCTTTAAAATTGGAATTCAACAACAATACAAATAGCAGAAAACCTGCAAACTCATGGAAACTTAACAATGTGCAATTGCACCACTCCTGGGTCAAAGAAGAAATAAAGAAAGAAATTAAAGACTTTCTAATACTCAACGAGAATGAGGATACAACATACCCGAACTTATGGGACACCTTGAAAGCAGTGCTACAAGGGAAGTTCATTGCACTAAGTGCCCATATGAAGAAAACAGAGGATAGTCACATAAATGAATTAACAGCGCAACTGAAAACCTTAGAACAGAGAGAAGCGAATTCACCCGCAGGAGCAGACGCCAGGAAATAATCAACTTGAGGGCTGAAATCAACAAAATAGAAACCAGGAAAACAATACAAAAAATCAATGCAACAAAGAGTTGGTTTTTTGAGAAAATCAACAAGATTGATAAACCTTTATCCAAATTAACGAAAAAGCAGAGACAGAACATGCAAATTAACAAAATCAGAAACGAAATGGGGAACATAACAACAGACACAGAGGAAATCCAGACAATTTTCAGGTCATACTTCGAAAATCTGTATTCCACAAAAATTGAAAATTCAAAGGAAATGGACAAGTTTCTGGATAACTATCACTTACCAAAATTAAATCAAGAACAGACAAACAACTTAAATAGACCTATAACCCGCAATGAAATAGAAGCAGTCATCGAAAGCGTTCCAACGAAAAAAAGTCCAGGGCCAGATGGATTCAGTGCAGAATTCTACCAGACATTCAAGGAAGAACTAATACCACTACTCCTCAAACTGTTCCACAAGATAGAAACAGAAGGTTTATTGCCAATCTCTTTTTATGAGGCCACAATAACTTTGGTACCCAAACCTCACAAAGACACAACTAAGAAAGAAAACTATAGACCAATATCCCTGATGAACATCGATGCAAAAATACTCAATAAAATAATGACAAACCGAATTCAAAAATACATCAGAGAAATCATCCACCATGATCAAGTAGGCTTCATACCTGGATTGCAGGGATGGTTTAACATACGAAAATCTATCAACGTGATCCACCATATAAACAAACTGAAAAAGAAAAACCATATGATTATCTCCCTAGATGCAGAAAAAGCCTTCGATAAAATTCAACACCCTTTCATGATAAAGGTATTAGAGAGGTCAGGGATAACAGGAACATACCTAAACATAATAAGAGCAATATACAGCAAACCAACTGCCAACATCAAACTGAATGGAGAGAAACTTAAGCCAATTCCTCTAAAATCAGGAACAAGACAAGGCTGTCCTCTTTCTCCATATCTCTTCAATATCGTACTAGAAGTTCTAACTAATGCTATAAGACAACAAAAGGAGATCAAGGGCATCCAAATTGGAAAGGAAGAAGTCAAACTGTCTCTATTTGCAGATGATATGATAGTTTACATAAGCGACCCAATAAACTCTACCAGGGAACTCCTACAGCTGATAAACACCTTCAGCAAACTAGCAGGATACAAGATAAACTCAAAAAAATCAGTAGCCCTATTTTTTTCAGACGACAAAGAGGCAGAGAAAGAAATCAGAGAAACATCACCCTTTACAATAGCCACAAGCAACATAAAGTATCTTGGTGTAACGCTTACCAAACAAGTAAAAGATCTATATAATAAGAACTTTGTGACTCTAAAGAAAGAAATTAAAGAAGATACCAGAAAATGGAAAGACCTCCCATGCTCTTGGATAGGTAGGATAAACATAGTAAAAATGGCAATCTTACCAAAAGCAATCTACAGATTCAATGCCATCCCCATTAAAATCCCACCACAATTCTTCACCGACCTTGAAAGGATAATAATCAACTTTATATGGAAAAACAAAAGACCCAGGATAGCCAAAACAACCCTATACAATAAAAGAACATCAGGAGGCATCACCATTCCTGACTTTAAGCTCTACTACAGAGCTATAGTTCTGAAAACAGCCTGGTATTGGCATAAAAATAGACAGGTAGACCAATGGAATCGAATTGAAAATCCTGATATTAATCCACGCACCTATGAACACCTGATTTTCGACAAAACAGCTAAAATTATACAATGGGGCAAAGACAGCATCTTCAACAAATGGTGCTGGCACAATTGGATGAGGGTGTGTAGAAGACTGCAGATAGACCCATGTCTGTCGCCATGCACAAAACTCAAGTCCAAATGGATCAAAGACCTCAACATCAATCCAGCCACATTGAACCTCTTAGAAGAGAAAGTAGGAGGTACCCTTGAACAAATTGGTATAGGAGACCGCTTCTTGAACATAACTCCAGGGGCACAGACACTGAAAGAAACAATTAATAAATGGGACCTCTTCAAACTTAGAAGCTTCTGTAAGGCAAAGGACACAGTTGACAAGACCAAACGGCAGCCCACTGACTGGGAAAAGATTTTCACTAATCCTATATCCGACAAAGGGCTGATCTCCAAAATATACAAAGAACTCAAGAAACTAGTCAACAAAACACCAAATAACCCTATTAAAAAATGGGGTACAGAACTGAAGAAAGAATTCTCAATGGAGGAAATCAAAAAGGCTGAAAGACACTTAAGAAAATGCTCCACATCCTTAGCTATCAGGGAAATGCAAATCAAAACAACTTTGAGATACCATCTTACCCCTGCCAGAATGGCTAAAATTAGAAACACCAGTGATGACTTATGTTGGAGAGGATGTGGAGAAAGTGGAACACTCCTCCACTGCTGGTGGGAGTGCAAACTCATACAGCCACTTTGGAGATCAGTATGGCGGTTCCTCAGGAAAATGGGAATTAGTTTACCACAGGACCCGGCAATCCCCCTCTTAGGCATATACCCAAAGGATTCACATCAATGCAACAAAGACATCTGTTCAACTATGTTCATAGCAGCACTATTTGTAATAGCAAGAACCTGGAAGCAACCTAGATGCCCTTCAATTGAAGAATGGTTAATGAAGATGTGGCACATCTACACAATGGAATACTACTCTGCAGAAAAAAATAATGGTATCTTGAAATTCGCAGGCAAGTGGATGGCACTTGAAGAAACCATCCTGAATGAGGTAACCCAGTCACAAAAAGAGGAACACAGTATGTACTCACTCATATATGGATTTTAGACCTAGATCAAATGATCACCAGCCTATAATTCACATCACCAGAGGAACTAGGATACAAGTTGTATTCTAAGAGATTCATATAAAGTCCCTCACAGAACTGGGAAGGGACAAGTCCCCCAGACCTCAGGTATAGTGGGGGAGGACAGCTAATGGAGAGAGAAGTAGCAGAAAATGAGAGGGAGGAGAGGAAGGCATGTGCGACCAGGAGGATTGAGCCTGGTTAGGAATGGAAAATAGGAAAGAGAGAGAGAGAACATAAAAGAGGGAGGCAATATTGGTTTGAAGATAAAGTTGAACACAAAGAAAGGTCGAGGGAAGTACAAGACTGCTCCCAACTAACAATCTCAGCTTCCGTGGAAAGGCTATCATAAATGCCCTTCCCGGAGAGTGAGATCAACAACTAACTTCTCCATGGAGTCCTCAACTAATGCCTGTTGAAAACAGGAGCAAACACCCATACATAAACACTGAGTCAAACTAGAACCCAGAAGCAGATGGAGAGGACAAGACCATGCAGTAGAAGTACATAGAGACAGCTTACCTGAACAAGGAGGAGCTAAGGGCCACTAGACTGATAGCTGGGAAGCCAACAGGGGTCTGACTCGGACCCCCCCTGAATATGGGTCTCAGCCAGAAGGTCTGAGCAGCCTAAGAGACCTCAGACAGTGGAGCCAGGATGTATCCCTGGTGCACAAAAGGACTTTGCAAACATATCCCCCATGGAGGGATAACTGCCTTATTCTAGAGATAGGAGAGAAGCCCTAGTCCCTACTTCACAGGACCTGTCAGATCTACATGACCCCAACTGGATGGCATTCCCCTACATATTGTATTGTGGTGGGGGGTTGGGAGGGGGAGGGTGTTTAGAGTGCATGGGAGAGGGTAGAGAGGGCAAAAGGGAGGGAAAGAGGGAGGGAGGGCTTGGGGGGAGGGAGGGAGGGAGGGAGAGGGAACTGGGATCGACATGTAAAATAATAATAATAAAAAAAAAAAAAACGCTTTGACTCCAAAATTTAAGTTGAAGAACAAGTTACTGGGGAAAAGTATTTCTATTTTTGTTTCCACAGAAAATGAAAAGATGTGGATTCCTTCCAGACTAATGTGGTTTGATCACACCAGACCGCCTGAAACAGAGTACAAGCTGATCCTACATTCCAAACAGCTGGACAAAACACCCCCCCACCCCACAACCAACACCAACCAACACACAAAAACCACCCCCCACCCCAAACCACCCCACCCCACCCCAACAAAAAAAAAAAAAAAAAAAAACAACAAACAAAAAATAAAAAAATATTATAAATAATTATTTATATAAAAAAAATAAATATTAAAAAAAAAAAAAAAAAAAAAAAAAAAAAAAAAAAAAAAAAAAAAAAAAAAAAGACTAAGTATCCATATATTTATTTGGCAGATGGGTGACAAGTCCCCAAAAGAGTGAAATAAACAAACTAAGAAGTCAAAACAAAACAAAAAAGCAATGACAATTTGTTAAACAACAACATGATGAGGATATTAACTGTTTTCCAAAATATGCCAGAGAATATTCAGCCCTACAGAAAATACTGGAAGGAAAACTTCAACCCAAGAAAGATAGCTACACTCACAAAAACATAGGCAATAGATAATCCCATATTACCCAAAGTCAAAAGGCCTGGGGTGGGGGGAGTAAAAAACGCACACAGTACCACCACCACCAAATAAAAAAAACTAATAAGAATAAACAATCAATGGTCAATAATATTCCTTAAGATCATTGATCTTAATTTTATTATAAGAAGATACAAGCTAACAGAATGGATACAAAGACAGAATTTATCCTTCTGCTACATACAAGAAACACATCTCAACTTAAAAGACAAATGGGCCTAAGAAACAAGCTGGTGTAGCTATCTTAAAATCTAACAAATTAGACTTCAAATTAAAATTAATCAAGAGATGAAGAAGATCATTTCATATTCATCACATGAAAAGGTAAAGTCTCAGTTCTGGACATCTATGCCCCAAATACAAAGGTACCGACATTCGTAAAAGAAACATTGATAAAACTCAAATCACACATAAAATCTCACACACTTACAGTGGGAGACTTCAACACCCCACTCACCACTAGACAGGACCACCAGACAGAAGCTTAACAAAGAAAGAAAGGAATTAACAGAAGTGACCATTCAGTTGGGTTTAAGAGACAGCTATAGAACATTCCATCCAGACACAAAAGAACATACCTTCTTCTCAGCACCACATAAAACCTCCTCTAAAATCGATCACATACTTGGCAACTAAGCAAACCTCAACAGATACAAAAAAATGGAATAACCCCCGTATCTTATTGGACCATCATGCTTTAAAGTTAGAATTCAGCAACAACACAGATTGCAGAAACCCTACAAACTCATGGAAACTGAACAATGAGCAATTGCATCACTCCTGGGTCAAGGAAGATTAAAAAAAGAAAAGAAAGAAAGAAAAAAGAAATTAAAGACTTCCTATAATTCAATGAAAGTGAAAGCACAACATACCCAAACTTATGGGACACTTTGAAAGCAGTGCTAGGAGGAAAGTTCATAGCAGTCAGTGCCCACATGAAGAAACTGGAGAAGACAATCTTGAAATCAACTGAAGTACTGACTTTTTATACCCTATCTGATCTGTTCTATTTCTGTTTTCCTAGGTTACTGTTCATCACACATGTCTAATTTTACCCTTATTAGAATTATTTTGACTTTAACGAACATCACAGTGGGGGGTGAGGTCTGGAAGCTCTAGGGAGACAGTCACTCTTTTGACTGTGGCTTCTCTGAAGTTGTGTCTCTTTGAGGACCTCTGTATGTACCTAGAAAGTGTGAATTTCCTGGAATCATAGAATTCCCATGGCTTTCTCTGGTTCCTCTTTTGAGTCCCCTACTTCTGTGTTGTTACTTCTTTCCACTCAAGTACCAAGATTCAACTTTACTGATAGCAAACACATACACTGCACCTCTTTGTCTACACATTTTTAATTTTTGTGCAAGCCCCAAGAATTTGTGGTGTTTTCATTGCCATTAGGTTTGGACAGAAAGAATAAAACATACTTTGAAATGAATAAATATTACTTAATGATTTAAAAGTTAAAGGAGAATAATAGCCCCAGAGGGCCCTTCTGGGGTCAGCCCTCTACAAGAAGGCAGGATAGTATAACGAAGAGCTTTGTCTTGGGGCTGGAGAGATAGATGGTTCACTAGTTAAGTGCCCCTGCTTCATGTACAGAGAATGCAGGCAGTTTTATAGCAGCCACATTGGGTGTCTCACAACCATTTATAACTCATGATCCAGGGAATCTGACACTCTCTTTTGACTTCCTCAGGCATCTACACATTTGATGTTCATGCACATATACTCAAAAACACAGACATAAAATACATCTTAAAATCAACAACATGAAGAGAGTTTGTTCTCTGCAGACAGGCTGTTCACATCTGCTTCCCAGTTCTATTACATCTGTAGTGTGTGACCTTAGGGGCATCATTTATACTTTGTGTGCTTCAGAATTTTTCATATATAAATCTGACATTGAAATAATACGAAATTTTAGAATTGCTGTGCATATTAACTAGGTTAGAAATGAATTAACCTCTGCAGAGAAGTGCCCAGATATGAATACTTTCAAGATGCCAGTTAGCAAGACTCATCAAATATTGATTTTTAGAAATCTCTTTGTTAGACACTATGTAAGAGCTGTAGGCAGGGATCTATGTGGTATGGCAGGGGATTGAAAACAAGGAAACAAAAGATTTGTGAAATAGGGTTTATATGTAATAAAACTCTGTTTATAGTGTTTTAAAAAGCCAAAAATTAAAAGTATAGGATTGAAGCTTGATGCTTTAAATATGTTATTTCAAAATATAAACTTTGGATGAATAGAAAAATTAATCCATGTTGCTTTGAACTTTTTTTTTATCAAAATTGAATGCTGCCTTTTGAATGATTTCTTCCTAATTCTACACTTGTGGCAATTTTATTCCCATAATTGTCTACTTGTTATTTCCTACTGTACCTAGGGCATATGAATGTGTTTTGTGAACATAAGTGGGAAGCTTGAGTCATTCATATCTTACTTTCTTCGCTCCCTGTTTATAAATGGTGCTGCTTTAGGACTGTGTCATCCACATAGAAGGCAAAATCACTGCTAAGAAAGGTATCCATGTGACAGCACTGAAAATCATAGCTGAGTCTATCTTGCACTCCAGCCAGGCTTTATGGGAGATGGCATTCTGTAGCTATGTTTCTCTTACTGGTTAATGAAGAAAGCACTGTTGCCAAATAGGAAAGCAAGATAGGCAGAACTTATGAGACAAGGAGGATTCTGGAAGATGTAGTAGGACGTGAGAAAAGTAAGAGGTCTGGAACCTCTCTCTGGTAAGATAAGACCATGTGGAAACACTTAGTTTGATAGAAATGGGTTAATATTTAAGACAGAGCTAGCCAATAAGAAATGCTAGTAACAGGCCAACAACTTTATATCTAATACAGTTTCTTTGTGTGTTATTTCAGGCTGATGAAGCTATGGGACCAGGCTGGCAGGAAAAGTGATAGTAACAAAATGACGCCTGCAACGTGGGTACTAAGAACTTCCCCTTTAAACTTAACAAAACCTTAAGAAAGGATTTTAAAACAAAATAACAGAGGTAAACAAGTCTTCTTGGTAGCAGCATTTTTCTGGGTTAGGCTCTGTTTTGCTACAGACAAGTAAAGATTTGGGCGGCTACTTTAAGGGAGTCCTTAAGGGACTCCACATAAGAGGCAAACCCTGCTAACAATTGAATGGTGTATATGACAGCTGGCAGTGGCAGTGACCACATCTCCAAGCCAGCAGCATGCTGCTTGATGGTAGCATAGACCAGGGTGGTGAGCACAGCTCTCACTGCTGGCAGTAAATGTACCCCCACCATCTTGGATAGAAAGTGGCTGAAACAGCTGGGGCTTTCATTTTAGCAGTGTTGTTTAGCAGATAAAAGACTTGTGGCCAGAAAAAGATAAAGATTTACAGTAAAGACAGATTCAGATAAAGAAAAACCTCTAAAGGTTTACAGTGTGTTTTAAGATATATGTAGCCTTGGGAGAGAAAAAGAAACAGGATAAACTGGCTTAAAAAAAATAGAAAGAAAGAGAGTAGCTGGGTGTGGTGGCACATGCCTTTAATTCCAGCACTTGGGAGGCAGAGGCTAGCAGATCTCTATGATTTCAAAGCAAACCTGGTATACAGAGTTAATTCCAGGACAGGCAAAGGTTACAAAGAGAAACCCTGTCTCAAAAAATGAAAAAAAAAAAGGAAGTAAAAGAAACAGAGTAATAAAAAAGCCACATGAAGATAGAAAGCTACATGCTATTGTGTTGTCTTTGTATTGTTTGACTGATGAGGAAATAGCAACAACTGTTAAAAGAAATGCTGTGGGATTAATCCAATTTATGTATTTTAAAAATGCTTTAACTTCCAAATTTAAGTCTAAGGACAGGTTACTGGGGAAAAAATTTCTATTTTTGTTTCCACAGAAAATGAAAAGCTGTAGATTCCTTCTAGACTAACAAGGTTTGATCAAGCCCTGAAGCAGTGTCTCAGGTGATACAACATTCAAAACAGCTGGGACAAAATAACCTTGCAGACCACTAAAGCCAGGATTTCTGCATCTTCTTAGGATCCCCAAAGACAATGCTCCCTACCGACAGGAAGCAGTTTGGAAAGAATGATGCCTAAATCCCAAAATATCATCTATAAATGCTTGTTTTCATTTATATGGGGTTGGTTATAAATGGTTAATGATCACAACCAATCTTTTTTTTAAAGGTAAAAAGAGGATTATGGCATAAAATTAATACTTTGTTTTAGAATGGATTTTCATTTATTGATACAAACTTAAGGTCAATTTTGTGATAAGTATATTTCTCCCCTTGTTTAGGTATTATGCTTATATAGCTCATTTAAAAATGTAGTGCATAATTAGATAAAAAATATAGATAGTTGCCTATAATAGTCAAAATTTATAGTTAGGTTTGTTAGTTTTTTATAGCTATATAGAGTTTTTTTTATATTTTTATCTATTTATTTTTCTTATTTTACATTTTGATCCCAGTTCTCTCTCTTTTCATCGCTCCATCTCTCCCTTCCTCCCATGCCTCTTGATCACCCTCCCATCCCATCCCCCCCCACTCCACAGGGAGGGTGGTGCCTTTCAGGAGGGGTCAACAAAATCTTTTACATCATTTGGAGTAGCTACTAAGCCCTCACTCCTGCCTCTAGGTTAAGGGGGTAATCCCTCCATGGGGAATGTGCTCCCAAAGTCCTTTTGTGCACCAAAGATACATCCTGGTTCCATTGTCAGAGGTCCCTTAGACTGCCCAGGCCTTCTAACTGAGACCCATGATCAGGGGGTCTGAGTCAGTCCAATGCTAGATTCCCAGCTATCAGTCTAGGGGCCCATTAGCTCCTCCTTGTTCAGTTCAGCTGTCTCTGTAGGTTTCTGTAGCCTGGTCTTGTTCTCCCTCTCTGCATCTGGATTCCAGTTTGGTTCAGTGTTTAGTTGTGGGTGTCTACTTCTGTTTCCATTAGCTACAATATGAGGGCTCTATGATGCTGGGTAAGTTAGTCATCAATCTCATTATCAGGGAAGGACATTTATGGTAGCCTTTCCACTGTTGCTCAAATTGTTGGTTGGGGTTAGTCTTGTAGGTCTGGACATCTCTCTAGAGTCAGTTTTCTCTTCACACCTATAATGGCTCCCTCTTTTATGGTATCTCTCTACATAGAGATATATTTTAAATGGATAAGCATTTTTCAAACCTTTCAAAGATCTACAGAATATGGCATTTTAAATGGTTTAGTGTTTTTCTTAATAGTGAGGCACAACTGCTCCTGGCAACACCACCTGTGTCAGAAAGGAAATGGACATTATGGAGTTTATTTTCAATATGGCAAGACTAGCTATTTGGACAAGGTACTGCTCTTGTCTGGACTGTTTGACATTGTGCTGTATAGACTGGACATGCAGGATCCACAAAAAAGTGACTGCTGAAACAAGATGGACATTGGTAAATGGCTCCTTCTTCATGGAAGAGTCTGCCAGACATTCTACAGGACACAGAGAAAAGTGACTGACAAACTGCCAACACAGGTGGACAGTTTAAAGTTTCCTGCTTTGCTGAGGAGTCTGCCAGACACACTATGGCCTATAGGCTGAAGATAGAACATTACAGAAGAATTTCAGGTGACTGACCAGGTAGCCAGATGTCTCTGTCATTTCTGGAGTTTATATATTATCCTTCTGTGGTCCTTCATAGAGTTGAAGACAGATAGTTATGGTTATGGTTTTTCTTAGTATTAAAGATAAGTTACAAATAAGACTTTAGACTCAAACAGATAAGATAGGTGATGGAATATTTTCCTGTTAAATGTTAATGGATTAAATATTGTTAACATAGAGCCCTCATCTAGTAGATGATGGAAACAGAATCAGACACCCACTGCTAAACACTGAACTGAACTGGAATCCTGATGCAGACAGGGAGGACAAAACCAGGCTACAGAAACCTACAGAGACAGCTGATCTGAACAAGGAGGAGCTAATGGGCCCCCAGACTGATAGCTCGAATCCAGCATTGGACTAACACAGACCCCCTGATCATGGGTCTCAGTTAGAAGGCCTGGGCAGTCTAAGGGACCTCTGACAATGGAACCAGAATGTATCCTTGGTGCACAAAAGGACTTTGGGAACACATTCCCCATGGAGGGATACCCCCTTAACCTAGAGGCAGGAGTGAGGGCCTAGTAGCTACTCCAAATGACTTAAGAGATTTTGTTGACCCCTCCTGAAAGGTACCACCCTCCCTGTGGAGTGGGGGGTATGGGATGGAAGGGTGGTTGGGGTGGTGTATGGGAGGATGGGAAAGAGTGAGGAAAGGAGGGAGAGGAAAGTAGAATTGATATGTAAAATAAGAAAAATAAATAAAAATGGTGAGAAAAATAAATATTGTTAAAAATAATTCTTATTTGATAACTGTTTTGTTATATATTTTACCCTGTTAAAGTTAAAATACTCCTTTTTATTTTAGACAGAAAAGAGGAGATGATGTTAGATGTCATTCTGTAAATATGTTTCTCTTACTGCTTAAGGAATAAAGTACTGTTGGCAAATAGGAATTCTAGATAGGCAGGTCTAGGAGACAAGGAGGATTCTGGTAGACATATGGCATGATAGTCAAGATGTATGGACTTGATATAAGAGGTCCGGACCATGTGGAAACACTTAGATTAATATAAATGGGTTAATACTTAAGACAGAGCTAGATAATAAGAAGCTCTAGTAATAGGCCAACAGCTTTATATCTAATACAGCAACTCTGTGTGTTATTTGGGGCTGACCAGGTTGGTGGAAAAACTGCTTGTAACACAGGCTGAGCTATATTTTCATGCAAATGAATTCTCTTCTCTCCACCAGTTATATCTTTAGATTATTTTGTTAGTGTGCATTTTATATATCAGGGAGACTCATCACTAAGCCATTACTATTCACTAAGTAAACAACTGGAAAAAAAGCAAAACAAAACAAAACATCGATTCTCTTAGCAGACAGGGCCATGTGAAGTGTCATGAAGCTTCTAGGACCTTTAAGATACTTAGATAAAATTGAAAAAAAAAATAGAGCTGAAATGGATAATTTTCTCAATAGATATCACCAAACTTGTCAAGAACAGATAAACAGTTTAAATGGACCTGTAATCCTATTATTGAAATAGAAACAGCCATTAAAAATCTCCCAATTTAGATGGGTGGTGATGGCACACACTTGAAATCCCAACACTCGGGAGGCAGAAGCCAGAGATCTCTGTGAGTTTGAGGCCAGCCTGGTGTACACAACAAGTTCCAGGACAGCCAAGGCTATTACACAGAGAAACCAGCCCAGTGCCAGATGGTTTTAGTGCAGAATTATACCAGATTTTCAAAGAAGAGTTAATGGCAATAGTTCTCAAATTATTCCAGAAAATAGAAACCAAAGGAACATTTCATAGTTAAGTTTATGATGTCATAATTATCATAATGCTAGACTGGAAATAACTTAGATGTCGCTCAACTGAAGAATGAGCAAACAATATATGGTGCATTTACACAATAGGGTATTACTCAGTGTGATGGTCCGAATAGGAATGGCCCCCATAGACTCATATGTTTGAATGGTTGGCCCATGTGGCCTTGTGTTCTCATATGTTCAATGCAGGCCCAATGTGTTACAGTTTCTACTGCCTGTGGATCCAGATGTAGAACTGCCAGGGTTTTCTTCAGCACCTAGTTTGCTTGCATGCCACCATGCCTCTTGCTGTGATGATGATGGACTAAGTCTCTGAACTGTAAGCCAGCCCCAACTAAATGTTTTTCCTTCATGAGAGTCTCTGTGGTCATGGTGTCTCTTCATAACAAAAGAAACCCCAACTAAGTCACTCAATTGTTACAAAAAAAATAACAACATGAAATTTGTAGACAAATGAATCAAGCTAGAAAAATCATACTGAGTGAAATAACCCAGACCCAGAAAGACAAATATAATATGCATTCACTGATAAGTGGATATCAACCATTTAGTAAATGATAACCAAGGTACAATCTGTAGAATGAGAGGTTAGGTAGAGAGGAGGGGTCTTGGGGATACATGGTTGTTTCTGGGAAGAGGAAATAGAATAGGTTTTGTGGATGGACTGGGGGTTGAGTGGGGACATGAGTGGGAGGGATCAGGGTTTGGGTGGAGGATGAAGGGAGAGAGTGAAGAAGGAGATGGCTGGAATCAGGGGATATTTGGGAAGTGTTGTGGAAATGTAGTGCAGTGGAAACTTCATGTAATCTATGTGGGTGATCCTTGTGAGGACCCCTAGTAACTGAGGATAGGAGTCTTAACTGGTCATTTCTTGTAGCGACTCAAGGCTATCAGTGGTTTCATTTAATTGAGTTGTTGGCCAAAGGGGTCCCTGGAGGTTCCCAAACAACAGCCTAGGCTGGTGATAGAACAGAGAATTGCTCTCTGTAAACTAACAGTAGGGTTCCATTGCAGAGGACAACATCCACATGGGTCATTGGACATGCAGATGTGCACCAGCCTTCATGAACTCTTTGCCACCACTTTCTAATCTCTTCATATAAGAATGTATTCTGCAGGCTACTGAGATAGAAACACAGACAAACCCAGTCACAAAACCCTCAGCCTACAATCTGTTTTGCCTGCCAGTAGTGTTGACATGGTTGTGACATGGAACTTGTAGGAGTGACCAACCAATGTCCAATTTATCTTGAGGCTCAAGCCACAAGAGCCCATGCCTTCCTTATACTAGATGACCTAGGGTCATCTAGAACCAAACACTAATGGGGGACAAAATCAGTGAAATGGTTCCTAATAATATTCTGCTGTACTCATAGATTGGTGCCTTACCCAGTTGTCATCAGAGAGGCTTCCTCTGGCAGCAGATGGGAGGAGAGATAGAAACCCACAGCCAGACATTATGAAGAGAGAAAGTCTAAATTGGACGTCTCTATTGGGCTCCTGCCCTCAGAGCTCAGGCAATACATGAAAGAGGGGGAGGACAGGCTGTAGGAGTCAGAGC
The DNA here is from genome assembly GCF_943737965.1 of Phodopus roborovskii. Classification (NCBI taxonomy): domain Eukaryota; kingdom Metazoa; phylum Chordata; class Mammalia; order Rodentia; family Cricetidae; genus Phodopus; species Phodopus roborovskii. The sequence continues at coordinate 2,332,187 of NW_026126693.1, read as the reverse complement.
AGATAGGGGATAGCAGAACAACATGGCCCACTGAATCAACTAAGCAGGGCTCACGCTGGCTCACAGAGACTCACGTGCCAAGCATGGGGCTTGCAGAGACTCACGTGCCAAGCATGGGGCTTGCAGGGTCCAAAGAAGACCCTCTGCTTCCATGCTGTGGCTGTTAGCTTGGTTTTGTGTGGGACTCCTAGCATTGAGAGCACATATATCATATATCGTTTATGGTTTTTTTTTTTTTTTTTTTTTTTTTTTGCCTTCTCTTAGGACTGTTCCTCCTGTTGGGTTGCCTAGTCAAGCCTTGGTGTGAAGGCTTGGTGAACAAGGCTTTTGCCTTGTTTTATTGCAGTGATTTTCAACATAGGTTGTGACCCTCTTTGGGGGTTATAGGTCAGATCTTCTGAATATCTGATATTTGCAATTCACAAAAGCCACAACATTGCATATATGAAGTAGCAACAAAATAATTTTATGGTTGGGTTCACTACAACATGAGGAATGGTATTAACAGATCTCAACAGGGAGGTTGAGAACGGGTGACTTATTCTACTTTGTTGTGTTGTGTTTGTCTGTAGTCTCTTGGAGGTGGATCTGGAGAGTGGTGAGGTAGGGTAGAGGCAGCTGGGAGGGGGTAGAGGGAGGGGAATGGTGATCAAGTTGTAATGTATAAGAGAAGAATCTATTCTGAATTTAAAATATTAGAGGCAATAGAAATGCATTAAAATGTTTTCTATTCAGACCTCCTTAATCTCATAAGCCATCCAAATATTATCACTGAGTACAGGAGGTGGTCATTATATTTAAAGGTTTTTTGAACCTTTTGCTTCTACATTGAAAAGTGCTAAGTTAAAAACTTGGCGGCAGAATGGAGTTTATCTAAAATGAAACTAATGACTGCACAATAGCAAGATCTTTTGCACAAGAAACAAAACTAATGAACCCTTCCTACTGTTGCCTGGCAGCCCGACTAAACAGTCAGTCTCTGGGGGAAGACTAACCAGCATCCATTTAGGACATAAAGAGCTTTCCTAGATGTGAGATTCTCTGTTTTAAAATATAAGCAATCTTGGGTAAAATGAACTGAGTTTGTTACTTTACAATTGGCCACACCAAAACAAACAAACAAAAAATATTTAAAAAGTGTGAGTTAATATACTTTATGTTGAAGTGGACTGTAATTCCTCAATAAATTATCCATGTTACTCAAGTTTTAAGTAATAGTTCAGCTGAAGTAAATGGAAGTCTAGAAAATATACAGCCATTTATAAGGATAGCCATCAACAACCATGAATACAGGCATCCTTTAGGGACCAACTCTAGGGAGAGCCACTAAGGTGGCTCAAAGAATTAGGAAATTGTAAAGACAGCATCATCAACATCTGAAATTATCCAAGAAGCCCAGAAAGAGTGCTGGTAGGTAGAGGTGGCCAAGACTATGGGTAAGACTATGGCATATTCTGAAGGCAAAGGACATGAAGATAATTACTGTTCCATATAAAAGTCAAACTTGTCAGGTTTTCCGGTCCAATATTTATCGTGTGTGTGTGTGTGTGTGTGTGTGTGTGTGTGTGTGTGTGTACATATAATCTTTTTTTGATCACTGAGTCTTCATAACTACACAAACCAGGGGGAAATCAATCATATAGTTCTTTCTTTCATACTGTGGAATGTGATGCAGGAGGGACTAGAAACAAAAGTTAAAAAAAAAAAAAGCAAAAAACAACAAAACAGGTTTGATGAGTTTTAAAGAGAAAATACTGTGTCCTGGATACTTACAATCTATGTAGAGTAATTCAGTTACTTTGCAACAAGGTCTAAGTGGGGACATAAAGTGGGGTGTGTGTGAAATAAAATGAATAGGAACAAAGAATAAAGCTTGGGTGCATCAGAAACAGGATGGTGGTGACCCATCAACCCACTGACCCATCCCACAATCCCATCCCCCATCCACCTGCCCACCTACTCTATCTTGTATCACTATTGTTTTTAACAGACTGTTTATTGCGGCCAAGAGCCATGGCAGTGTTTTACATAATTAGTACTTCCAGGAGATCAAAGCATAGCGGATGGAGTATGTGTGTAATGGACAGTTTGCTCCCAAATAATTTGCTTGTTCATTTTTTTTCAAACTACAAATGTGCACCACTGCAATGGGATTTCCATCCCATAGCTCTATGAAAGATGAAAAGGGTGTTCAGAAGGACATCCCTACTTTTCAAGATACTTAGTTCCTGTTCAGATTTCAACTTGATTCATAGATGCTTCAATTGATTGAAATGAGAAAATAAAGGGAGAGAGTGACTAATATTTATCCACTCTGGTCCTCATCAGCCCCTGGTTTTGTGGTTGTATGCCCTTAGCTCACCTCTTCCTCTAAATGGGTAAACATTTTTTTTTTGGCATATCTGCCAGGTAATGCAGGAAATCAGTCCAGCTCTGCACAGTGCCAAAATTCAAGAACATCGATTCACATGGCTCCTAGACAAGTGTGTATTTACTGTTCAAACAAATTATTCACAGATGAGCAGACAGACTATATCTGATCATATTTTGGCAAGGTGAGTCTCATTCATTTTCCACTTTTATTATGAAACTGGAAATTTCAACTACCTTGTAAATTATTTGCAGTTGTTCTGAAAACACAAATGTGAAATCACAGAATATTATTTTGATATATTTAATAATATCTTGAGAACTCAGGAGCTATACACATAGAAACAGTGAGTGATTATGTTTCAGTAGGAAATACAAGCATGTATGCATGTTTTATACACTGAAAAGTCAGGAGTGAAATGGCAGCAAGATGATCGAGGAGATTCAGCTTCATGTAGCATGTTTCAAACTAGAAGTTTCTCTTTCAAAGATTGCCTTTTAGTTGGTATGATATCACCCCTTTGTCCTTTTTGACTTTGTGTGTTGAATATGAACCATGTCTTTGAGTTATTATTTTTGAACAAGATCAGAAATGTGTGTGTATGTGGAGGAAAGGGGGATAATCACCAAAAACTAAAGCATGCAATGCTCATAGCAAACTTCACAAAGAACACTCTGAGTTCTAGTGGTACAAAGCAATGGAAATATCACCCAATAAGGGGGTGTTCAAGGGCTTTGGAACACCTGTCCCACTGCCACTCAAATGGTTACTGAGTTTAAATGGTGACCTTCTCATGCTACATGTGCTGCATTCATTAGCAGACCCTGGGCTGTGAGGAATGACAGAGATAAGGGCATTTGCCATGGGAGTCTCAGCTTTACTTCTAAAGCCTCCTACAAAGTTGAGTGTTTATTTTGATATTTTTTGTTTTGTGGGAATTGGGTGCTTTTGCCACAATATACATGTAGAGTCAAGAGGAAATTTGTGGGGGTTGGTTATCGTCTTCCATCGTGTGGATTCTAGGCATCAAGCTCCTGTTGGGTGTGGTGAGGAGGTCACTGTTTAAATGTGGCTGTAAATGAGTGGCAGTGGGAGGGTATCTCATCAGCCCTACATTTTTACCACTTCTGAGAGCAAAAGAGCATGGGGGCTATGGCTTCACCTGGAGAGAGGGCTGTGGAGACATGTAGAGGAAGTAGGGCATTTGCTTTCTCTGATAATGTCCCTCGTGATCCCAAACTCCATCCTACTCACTTCATAGGACATTTTGATAAACAAATTAAAGACATGGACATGTTTAAAGATGAAGCAGTGTGCAAATTTAAGCTAATTTAATGTTTGGATTATCTAGGTTTGGGAGTTAAGTATGAGATATGGACAGAAAGTTTCTTAATCCTGTCTCAAATTGCAGTTCTGTCTCCTGCTTGCTTGATGACTTGATTTCTTTAAGTTTTAGTTTGTCTGTAAAAATAGAAATAATAGCATCTGTCATAAGTCATTATAATGAGGGTTTAATGACTTTTGTAAAATACCTAATGCACACCAGATTAATAATGATAACTACTAACAGGACATGTTGACATATGCTTATGATTACAACACTATGAAGGCAGAAGTAGGGGAATCACAAACTGAAAGCCAGTGCAGGCTATATGTCTAAGCAATCACCATCACTACCATCACCAACATCACCATGGCCATCACCATCATCACCGTTGTTCTCTTGTTACAGTTATAAGAATAAAGGCTGGAGAAGGGGTGGGAAGTGAGTGGTCCTGGGTGAGGGTCTCAAGTGAGTGGGGTCCCAAGGTAAGGGGCCAACCACATGGGAGAGCATGGCAGGTTCATAGCAGGTGAGGGTGACCGAGGTGGGGAGGGAAACAACACGCCAGGCAGATAGAGCTTAAATAAGGAATTTATTTAGAAAGGGAAGTCAGGGAGAAGGGAAGAGACATAGAGGCACCTGGAACAGAAGAGGAGAGACGGGGAGAGAGAGAGGGGAAGAGAAGAAGAGGGGGGTGCCTGGTGGCCAACTGAAAGGAGGAGAGAAAGAGAGGAAGGGAAAGTAAAAGAGAGCATAAGTGGGCAGGGGTCTGACTTTTAAAGGTGCCCTTTACACCTGCCTGCAGACTAGTACTAATGGAACCAGTCAGTGCATTCTGCCAGGTGACAGAGGCAGGACTGCCTGCATCCTTACAATCACCATTACTACCACTGCCATCATCATCAGTAATAGTTACTAAGTCAAGAGGACCTTCTAGGAGATGACATACAAAGTCAATTTATCAAACTACATTCCTCACAGTACTACAGAAAACAAGAAGGGCAATCTCTCCTGGATCTTACCTGTCACTCACTATGGGAAGAGATGGGAGAAGTTTGTCAGCCTTTATAAACAACTGTGTGTTTGATGTACAGTTGAACTAAGGTGTTTGCATTATCATATAAACTCAATAGGTTTATTATTAATCATTATACTTAACAAGCATTTGAACATATAATAGTGAGCTTAGTTTTCTTCCTTCGTGGTAGTGGACAATAAAAGCAGGACCATACAGGCCTGAACCAAATGCCCCAGCACTGAGCAGTAACCCCACCTTCTCGTTTTTAGTTTGAGACAGGGTCTCAGTAAGTTGTCTAGCCTGCCCCTAAACTCACTTTGATATCCAGATATACCCTCAAACTTTCCATTCTCTTGCCCAGTGTCCTTAGTAGTTGGGGTTAATAACCAGGTTGATGAGTTTCTTCTAGATTAAGTTTACATAAAATCACTAAACTACACTTGATAGTTTGAGAGCTCATTTTCCCTAGGTTGATATTAAACATGAAATTTGATATTAAAAACTGGGGGGATTCATCCTTTTTATTATAGCAAGAGCTCAGTCTGTCCTAATATAATTTCATTTAGTTAAAGATGAAAATACCTGTTAATCTGTAGAAAAAGATAGTGCTTAACAATGTTGCTTTAAAAAATTGGAAAGACATTTTCCTCTCTAATATACTCTGTGCAAAAAGTGTAAGATTATTCTTCTTGGGGCTGGAGAGTTGGCTTAACACCTAAGAGCACTTGGTGCTCTTGCAGAGGACTTGGATTGGGTTCTAAGTGCCCACACAGCCCTCACAAGGTCTGTAACCCAGTTCCCGGGGACCTGTTTCCTTCTTCTGGTATTTGTGGGTTCTCCAAGCATGTTATATACAGACTTGCATGCAGAGGAAACATTTACCCACATTAAAATAAAAAATATACCTTGAAAGTATTATTTTTACCCTCAATTTTTATCTATAAATGTATTATCTTTCCTTTAAAATGGCAAGCTTATCAGTCATATGTCTCTTGAATATCAAGTCCATTTTTGTTTTTCTCCATAGTCTGTTATAACAACTACTCACCACGTAGGGAAGTGTTCTTTCCATTAACACTACCATTATAAAAATTAATATAAAGTAATGGTGATATATGTTACCATCTAGCCAAGCAAAAGCAGAACTTGAATGCAGATACTTAAAATTTTTTTAAGTGTGCTTCCATCTGTAGCTGTAATGATAAAAAAATAAGGCTTAATACAGGAAAATGGCCAAGTTTATCTATGCCAACACAGAAACAGTGAATATTCCTTGAACTGCAGGAAACCTTAGTAATAAATCGATTGAAACCACTCATTTATCAGACCAGGGCCAGGGGGCTTCTGTGAAACTCTGTGCTGAACCCTGTCCCATTTATTCAAACTCATCCAAGTTGGGTTGTGTTGACATTACCATGTATTCAAACATCATATGCACAGGGCTGTAACTTATACCCACAACATTGAACACCACGACACAGAAAAGGGGTTTTCAAAAACATCTCTAAACTAATGAAGAATGACAGTTTTCATGTGGGATGGGGTGGATATATATATATATCGGCCACTGCTTTCAACTATAGTCTCTTTAAAGGGGAATCAATTCCTGTTTCTTCAGTTTGCTCAGGTTCTCTCAGACCTCTGATAATGTTGACATCCATCCTCCAAGGTGAATGTGATCCCTCTTCTTTTGGTATTCTATGTAAGACCAAAAGGACCAAATACCTGGGAACCAGTTTAATTCCTGAAAGAGTTCTTTTTCCAACGCAGTGGTGTTCTTTCAATATGCACGTCTGCAACATCACACAATCTGGGGGAACTTCAGGATAATTTTGACTCTATGCAATTTTCATTTCATGTGTTAACTTTAGAACTGATTCTTAGAGTGAGAAATAACGCTGAAGTCTGTCACGACAGAATGTTAGCAATAGATAATCTGTAACTCCTGCACGAAAGGCAGAACTCACTCAATCTGGAGAGAATTTGTAAGGTGGAAGAGCTGTTTCACATTGCACTGGTAAGAAGCAAACAGAACTATCCCAGGAAAGATGTTGCCATCATGACTTGTGTTCCATTAGCAGTCAGGTGTCTGGAGTGTGGGTCCCTCCCTGTGCAGGAGGGACTGTAATACCCCCATTGGTCTTTAAGTCTTCTCTATGCAGAACTGGCACTTCCTGAACAGCTCACATCCATCTAAAAAAGTTGTTTGAAACTTGTCTGAGCAACAGCCCCCCGGTGTCCACTGTCCTCCCCATCTTTCTTCACCAGGCCACTGTCATGTTCTCATGGTCTTACGGAAGAAATAAGAATAGGCTAGGAGGGAGAATGCTGAACACAGCACAATGTCTTGCTCTCTCTATCCTTGGAATTCCTGATCTCTGTCCCTGGCCTGATGAGGGTCAGGGTCTGTGTATCTCATATAGCTGCCTTTGCACAAGTTTTCCTTGCCCAGCTGCCACCCAGGCTCACTCTGTCACTATTAGAATATTTGCTTGCATTTGACTTCTCCAAACATACCTAGATGAGGGCTTTATTTAATTTCATTAAAAATATTAAAGACATGTAATGTGGTTATGCATACTCATCTTTGACAAGTAACTGTGTGGTGCTCAACCCTAAATGATACAACTCCTAAACTCAAGGCTCAGGACAAACCACAGAAGAGGGAGAAGAAAAACCCTAAGAACCCAACCAGGATTCCTGTTGCTGAGGGATAGTCTTCTAGACATGAAAGGGGAGCTACAACCTTGGAATCTCAGCAATATGGCTTCTTTAACAAGACCTTCATAATGATACCATCAGCTGACATGCCAACATGGCTGGGAAAATTTCACAAGGTCCAATTCCTAGATGAAGAGCTACAGTTGCTAATGGTTGCTAAAAGGGAAAATCAGTTTTCCATGGGATGAGCTCCCTGACAGGTGCAGTACCAGGTAGTCTGCCCTAAATACGTGTATATGTGAGCAATACTGAATAGATTCAGCAAATAGTTTTATACATCATTATGATATATAGTTACACAATAACAGTAGATAGCATATGTTACTACATATAAAAATGATAAAGAAGAGGTATGAACTTGAGAGGGAGTGAGAGGGTATAGGAGGAGAAAGGTAGGTGTGGAAATGATGTAATAACTATGTATGGAATTCTCAAAAAACACTTAAATATTCTCAAAATTGATGCTAGAGTAGTAATATTTTCTTGTCTTTTACTGTCAAGTTGACATCTATTAAAATTATGAGAGTTATTTGTGGGGAAATACCATTTGTATGCCTCACTGAGTCATTGTGGACAGCTCTCTCAGAAGGCGTTTTTATCCTGAAAGAACTGGTATACAAAATCATAAAGTCCACATGTGCCAAGCAGGGAGAGCAAAAAAGAACAGCCATGGTTATAGAAGGGAGGACAGAGGGGAAGAATGAAGGAGAAGCAGCTGTTATAGAATGCGCAGACACTGTGACTTCCATGTACACACCCATGAAAAGAATATGTAATTTCATGTACATACCTATAGAAAGAATATGTAATTTCATGTATATACCCATAGAAAGTATATGCAATCATTTCCATCATGGTTGTGCCTTTTGTTTGAATCCAAAGCTTTTTTGCTGCAGGGTCATTTAATACGTACAAGAAAATACTTCGTAAAGTATAAAACTTGAACAGCATCTAAAACAGCTGTTTATTGGGGCCCATCTTGTTCTGTGTGGCACAGCTCAGCCTTACTGACTGTGTGCCCTCGGAAAACTCAGAGATTTGGTTCCTCATTCACAAATGTGATGATTGTCACCTTGATAATTAATGTGGAAGCCTGCTGAATGCTAAGCTGGTGCCTTACAAAGGCTATTTCTAGCATTATCATCACAGACTCCCAGCTATTTCTGATGACATACATGCCAAACAATTATGCACAACAATTTACTTGTGTCTGCCACTGGAACCTCAAGCCTCACCCCCTTTCAGTCCTTCTTTATCAGTATCATTTGGCTTATGTAATTTCCAATGACACTAAAGAAATGCTATTGTTATTCAATGTGGTACCTTTCTGGCCATGACAGTAAGTTACATGTTTCTTTACAAATCAAGTTTTCCAGTAGAACTGTTTGCTTTGTGTGATATATTGTAATAATGAAATTAGTGGAAAACCAAGTATTTCCAAAAGAAGAACACACACATGAGTCTATTATTAATAAATATAAGATATAAACAATCTTTTAGACACTTATGACAAGCCTGTGCTACATGTTAACACTGGAATGAAAATGCCTCAGTTCAAATTATGTCCTAGTATTTCAATCTTCTAAAAGTATCTGTGCCTTGGTTTCTTGATCTATGAAATGGGATAATGATACTGACTCCACAGGTCTTAGGGGAGGAAGAATTAGCTTGGTCACCTACAAAGACTGAGTACACAATAAACATTTCTCCCTTCCCACTGCTCTTCTCTGTTCTTATTTAACCCTTCCTCCTATCTACATCTGTCTACACACTATCTCACATCCAAGAAGCTGTAGGACTCACACACTAAGTAACTGACTGTGCAGCACATACATGCTACTACTGAGAAACAGTAATTGAGAAGTTCAAAAACTGTTCCCAAAACTTGGAGTTCACCCTAGACACTAATCCTTTCATCAGCATCAATTCTGTTCTGCATTTTCAATTACATTAATTTATACATTGGGGAAAACGTTTATTTCATGAATATGTATTTAAAAGGGCCAAAAACATTCTGGATATTTTTCACCCAGTGGCTGATAGGAGCAGGAACAGAGATCCATAGTTAAACACTGAGCCAAACTCCTGGAATCCAGTTGAAGAGAGGGAGGAGTGATGAGCAAAGGGGTCAAGACCAGGCTGGAGAAACCCACAGAAACAGCTGACCTGAACAAGGGGGAGCTCACAGACCCTAGTCTGACAGCTGGGGAACCAGCATAAGACTGAACCAGGCACCCTGAACATGGGTGTCAGTTGGGGGACCTGGGCAGTCTATGGGACCTCTGGCAGTGGAACCAGTATTTACCCTAGTGTACAAATGGGCTTTGGGAGCTCATTGCCTATGGTGAGATACTCTCTCAGCCTGGGTACACAGGGGGATTGGGGGTAGACTAGGTCCTGCCCCAAATGATTTGACAGATTTTGATGATCCCCCATGGGAGACCTCCTATTCCCTGGGGTGGGATGGGGAGATGGGGGGGCATGGGAGTATGGAAGGAAGAGGGAATTGGAATTGGTATATAAAATAAGATTGCTTTTAATTTAAATAAAATATTCTGGATGTGAATAATCTAAAGCAAAATCTTTCATTATCAGACAATTAAAACGCAAGATTTTAAAGCATATTCTTTGTTTATTTCTAACTGTGCATGCATTACATGTGTACTTTAAAGAAAACTTTAAGCTTGGAGATTTATTTTCCCTTGGAAAATCTAGAAAATGACTCAGGTGAGCAGCATTCATATGTTAGGATTTTCAGATAGAATCATCTCGAGCCACTTTCCAAGTTCCTACATCATGACAAATACTCATTAACCAGGAAGTGGACACACTTTACCCTTAACACTCAGTGTTACACTGACAACATCAGGCAGCTCTTTCGGGAATTGCACACAGATAATGTTTTATTGCAGCGGATGTGTGACATCACATAAAAAAATGTTTAAAACCTTTGCATGGAAATCACATCTGTCAGTTCCCAAGATTAAATGTTGTTCTGTGGCTGGCTTCTTTTTTTATGCCAGAGGAGGCAGCTTGCAGGAAAGCCATCCCAGGAAACTGTCTTCTGGATTAGCTGTTTAAGCAAATTGTGTAACTGCCATTAAAACCAGAATGTAGCCAGCAGACAGAATTTCACAAAAGAGGAGAGAAATCCACATTTGTAGAAAAGTCACAGCTGTTCAGTGTTACAGTTTGCACTTTTTGCATTAATTTTTTCCCTTTCTTTATGAACAGTGGTGACGGTTACATTTCTAGTTAGCAGCTTTGGGACATTTTAATACACCACTAAGTGTGGCACTAGCCTGGATTTGGTTTTCTAGAAGGAAAACCTGGCCTTACTTCTTTTGTCTGGCATTTAGAATAGAACTCAATCTTCCTGCTTGACTTACAGATGACATGATGTTGAGTAGGGCCCAGTGTACTTAAAATACATTTCCACGTGCTGCCGCTCCCTGACCTACAACACTAGGGGCTTTATCTTCTGTTTCAGGTCTTGTTTCCAGGGCCATGCTGCTTGGGAACCCTCTTCACAATAGCAGGTGTGGGCCTGGTGGCTCACTATGCTTGGGTCAGCATCTCATTTTACAGGGCTGGGTAAGCAGTGCAGCCTCCTAGCCTGGAGTATCTTGCTGTGAAATTGTTCTAGACCTAGAGGGAAATCATCATGTTTGTGCAGGAGGCCTCATGTTCCTAGAGACCTGGAGGCTTGTCTGGAACATTGTGGATTGCATGTGTGAAATTTTTGAGAGGCATTATTGCCAAGAATTTGAAGTCTGGGCTCTCCAGCCAAATGGTCTATGCCCACATTTTATCCCTGTGTAGTCCCCAGGAAGTCCCTCAGCTTCTTTCAAAAGTTTCCTTGACTGTGAACTGGAGGCCACTTGCTTTGTCATCACTGCAGAGGATGATAAATATGGCAGAGGCACATGGAACAGATGGTAGTTATTTTGATGGGATGATGATGATGATAATGATGACCATGATGATGGGGATTTTTTCCTCTTGGCTGTTGGATCTAATTTAGCCATAATTTTTAAAAATGAATTTACTCAGGGCAAAATTATAACATACTGGGTAAGCTAATAGGGGTCAAAACCTGTGTGGTCATGGCTTTGCCAAAACCTACCTGTGCATACGTGCTTTACTATTGATACTAGAATTTCTTTTGGCCTGGCCACTTTGTTTGCCATGAAAATGTGTTTAAGTGCAGGTGGCTCAATACCCAGCACTGGGCTCAACCGGCCATTCCTGGTTGAGGGCAGAGTCCACTCTACAGCTTCTACCCTGAGCTATTGGTCTAGATGAAGAGTTGCTGACTGCTCAGGTGTCTGCCCCTCCAGTGTCTATGGATGTGGTTGTGATTTTCAACCTAAACAACTGGATAAAGAAGGTGCTCTTCATTATTTCACAACCAGTACTTTTAACTGTACAAATGGATATATATGAATAGTCATTAAAAGTAGGAACTTTACAAAGAATCCGCTGCCCACTGACACCTCTGTCATTAGCAGCATTAGTGAGCCAATATTTTCTTGGGTATAGATTTATAAAGATCTATATTTTTGTTAATTTCATTTTTGAGTACAATATTTCTTCCTTCCCTTTCCTCTCCCAAACTCCCTCATAAGCCCCTCCCCACTCTCCTTCAAATTCATGGTCCTTACTTCACTTATTGTTACTGTATGCATATATAACAAGCTCTTTAGAGATGAGCACTCGATAACCTTGCTTTTTAAAAATTAACTAAATCTTAACAATTTAAAATGATTTCTTAATATGCTTACATTAAAGTTATCATTATAATTATAATGAATGTTATATCGACATAAGTTTTGTGTGTGTGTATGTGTGTGTGTGTGTGTGTGTGTGTGGTAGTGGAACCTTGAACATGCTTGACAAACACTCTAACTCTGGGAGAAATCTCAAAATGGTATTTCATATTATTTATATCTATACTAGAAACATTGATAATTTAACTTAGACTAGAAATGCACTACTTTCCTGTATAAAATACTATAAAAAGGTACATGACTTTCCCACCCCCAGTAGTCACAGTATATAGATTAAAAAATGCCACATGGCCTTTGTTTGATAAGTTTCATGAGCAGGACTAGTTTCAGAACCAATACACACCTATGCTAATGACAACATAGTGGAGAAGACACACAGTTGAAAAAAAATCATATAAATATATATACTCAAATGAAATTGTATGACAAAGTCTCTCATTTTGATGGGAGATATTTTTTACTTCAGGCAGCATACACACTTTCTCATATATATATATATATATATATATATATATATATATGTGTGTGTGTGTGTGTGTGTGTGTGTGTGTGTGTGTGTGTGTGTGTGTGTATTTACAACATGTTGATAAATTTTTCAGAAAATATTTCTCTGAAAAACAATTTGTTAATGTTCTATTTAATGTTAACGGCATATTTGGACTATCTGCTTACTTGTCTCAATTTTATATTCACACATATTCACACATCTGGTAACTAATACTGGTATACTGTCTAGAGTCCTGTAATAACAAGGCTATGGAAAATAGCACAGCTCAATCTCCTAGAGGGAAGTTCAGCTAGTTTGATTCACTGTGACTTGTATATATGACCTTACAATCACTTGAAACCTAAAATTATCAGACTCATTTTTCTGACCTAATTGGACAAGCATGATTGAACTCTGAACAGTTTTTTAACCACAGCTGTGATAAGTGGAAAACGAAGTGGAGAAATAGAAGAGTATAATTTAATTAAAAACAAAAAATGCAATTCAAAGTAAGAGCTTAACAAAGAGTTTGTTTTTAGGGACATAGCCTATGTCCAAGTCAATGACTGATTGTTAGAGTCTACCCTCTGCAGGCCCTTACATGAGGATCAGGTAGGTAGTAACAGCTTTCTGATGTGTGGGTGCTTATCATATTCTGATAAATGATTAAGGCAGAGGCTGTCTGCACATTGGAAATTATTTTCAAAGCACATGATGACAAATGAGAAGAAATAATCTAAAGAATTAGAAGAAGGTAGGGGTCAGCAAAATAGGAGTTGCACACCAGATCTGTCCTGCATTTTTGTCTCTTGTAAATGACACTTTGTGGTAGAGCCCTTCACACATGAAACTGATGCCAGATGTGTGTTACCTGATCTTTATGGAGTTTGCCAACACTGGAACTAAGGAGAGGATTTTTGTGCATTGATTCTATAAGGCAATGTATTAAAAAAGACATGGCATGTCACACATTTCAGTCCTGTGTTATCATACGGAAGCACTTTTGACTGCAGACGCCCTATGCTGAGGTGTACTGTGCTCTCATTAAATAAACTGAGACAATTTAGGAAGGTTGAGTGTGGATCTCAGCAATAGAGTATTTCCCTAGATGTTAAAATGGCAAACAGATATAATCAAGCATTCAAGCTAAAATTTATTATACTTAGTATTCTGTTAATTTTTTTAGAGATACAGTTTTATTATTATTAAAACAAGTATTTTCTTGATTTTTAGTTTAATAGGACTTGGAGAACATGCAAGTATTTACAAATGATATTCTCCCTCTCCTTTCGGCCCCTCTCTTCTTTGCAATCAAGCATAACTCTATGAATTTATCCTACTTTTTATATCTATTGAGTGCCCACACATTAGAGGGTAAACTCTATATTAGAAGAGTGCTTATAGTAGATGAGTTAAATTCACCTTGACCATGAATATGAAAATGATAAACTTGGAGTCAAACTTGGGGCTTCTCCAGATGATCATGGGGTGGGGAGGTCAAATTAATTGAGACAAATGCTCATACAGGACAGACTCAGGGGCAGTAGGGTTCACAGGTCTCGCTCATCTGAACATCTGCAGCACAAAGAAGGGCTTGACACATAAGAAAAGCCAGTAACTGCTTGAACATTTTCACAAATCAGTTTAGTAAGCAAACCATTAATATATGACCCCTGACCATCTTGATTATTATTATACATGGATTATGATGAGAAGAAAAAGAGTTCAATCTTGATAAACAATGGGAAAGTATTTGGCTTTGCAAGCACTGAACTTCTTGGGTATTATTGTACGTAGGCTTTGTGATTCACTCAAATAATGCTAGGAGCACCACATGATGGATAAGAGTCAAACATTCTCTATCAGAAGAGAATATGATGGAAAGCAAATTACATAATTAATTTTAGAGAATTATGAATATCATTCTATTTTCTTAAGAAAAATATGTGTGAGGTATGTTAGTCATTAGATTCTCTAGTCTGAGTTAAACAATATATAGATGGAGACAATTCATACTATATATTGATGCGGTACAGCTCAACAGGTAACATGAAAGTCCATTACACTGAAAGAACACTGCAGATATACTGTGGGGTTCTACAAATGAGAAAGCACCAAAATTTTGTCTTTCCCTTTCACGGGAAGGCATCCTGATTCAGTTAATAGAATTTGAAAACTGGGATAATAGAACATCTCTTTGCACAAGCAGTTAGCTCCCAACAGTTTGGTTTCAAAACGTAAGGCACTCACTTAAATATCTTTAGCAATCACTCATTCTGAGGACAGCATGGAACACACTTTTTCAATTGATGTTTTAGAATCATCAGTCAAAGAAAAAGAATGACACATCAGCCAGCGGCAGGATCAAGAAGTAGCTTGTCACACTGTTGGAGTCTTTGCAGACATCTCAGAGTTAAATAAAAGAGGATTGTTAGCCACACATGCTCAATAAATGAAATGCTACACAATTCACAACATACTAGTGACAACTTAGTGTCACATGTAGAGACTTACTCGACATAGTACGTGCCGTATATGGGGTCATCGATTTTTTCCCAGCCATACGGAAGCTCTGGAAGATAAAAAGGTATTTCTTCAGTTAAAAAAAAAGAAAACACACGATTTCCCATTAAAAAGTCATATAATTTAATTTTTCATAGATTAAAGAAATGGTCTTCCAAGCAGAATAAAATGAATAAAACCATCAGAGTTTGTCCAAATTTCAGACACATTGTGGCAGCTGTAAGTAGCACTGACTTAAAACTGGTAGTGAAAACTAAACCTCCCTTCCCTGCAGATTTCCTGCAGTGGTTGGTTGTTTGTTCCTGTCAAGTAGTAGGCTAGAACCTCATCATGTTACCACTGTCTAGAGCAACTCAGAAGGCAAACCACTTTCCTCAGAGTGGATGCCTCTCTCTTATTTACTTGTGTTGTGAAATGAGCACTTTGGGGTAAAGATCGTATTTTCAAGACATATTTCTTAGGATAGCAAATTGTGATGACTGCAACAAAGACATTACACATTCTCAAATGACTGAGCTAGTTAGCAGTGTGCCTCCATTCCTGCCACATGGGTCAGAATTTGTATACTGTCAGGATGCTTGCTGGATATAGCATTAAAACAAGTTTAAATATTTTACTTGACAAAGTATCAATAGTATGAACAATAGTATGAATAGCATGCTACCACTTTAAATGTCACAAAATAGTAGTCTGGACATGGCTTGGGCCTGTGCAAGTTCACAGTCTTCTACTATTGACTATGGTGGACTTCTATAATATGCACCATCTGTTCAGGACGCACTATAATTCCATCATTTCTGTTATCCCTTTCCCCTCCCTTCCCTCTCACATACACCATCCTTGTTTTCTTAAACTCATTGCCTCTGGCCCCCCTTTTACACTGTTGTTACATATATATCAAATTGCTTAGTCCATATAGTGTTACTTGTACAACTCCTGTACCTGAGGCTCAGAGAATATTGCAGAAAACAGAGCAGGAAAATTGTAAGAGCCAGAAGACTAGAAAGTTTGCTGTAATATTGTGTCCTCTAGAAATATCTGGGAAGCTACACTCATGAAGTCTTAATGACATGACTGCCCAAACAAGATGTTAACAAGAACAACACCAAAAGACATGCTAACATGGCAGGGGGAATCTCATGGGTCACCAACCCTAGACAATGAGCTACTGGAAACTAATGAATGCTGAAAACAGGAGAAATAGTCTTTCCCAGGGCAGAGTCCTCAAAGTGGTTATCCAAAGCCAACTGGCCAGTAATTTTTTGGTTTTTGATAAATGTTGCTAGCCTGCCATCTTCCCATTTACAGGAACACACATTTATAGTCTCATGGGGAACATATGAATGATGATTGTACCATTAAAGTAATTATAGATTCATGATTTCTCATTCCACACATTTAAGGATATACAGATTTGAGAACTCAAACTTCTTCTGAGTTTAGAAAGATGACATGATTCAACCACTCTCTTCTGCTTTAAGATATTTCAAGTAGAGTTTAAAGTCAAGGCATGACAATTCTATAGCCAAATGTGATCCATATGAAAAGGGAATATATAACTTATCTATACACTTTATTTTCATCAAATATCCAAAGCTAATGGAGACTGGCTATTAAAAATTTTTCACTTGACAATACCTGCCAAGTGCCTTTTACAAACAACAAATGTACAAATGTAGAAGAATGTAAGTAGGATAGAACTGGTGGCATGGACCTTTGTTAATTACGTGGTTCAATGAACATTTCTAACAAGGCATGCGACAGCATGTAGAAGCATTTCATCATCAAACTTTTAAGTGGTTTTCATCTCATAGACTATCCCTTCACTTATTTCTTATCTTTGGTTCTTTTTCAGGTAAGTTACCAGTTCTAACTGGTGCCGCCTGTAGTAGTAAAGGTCACTGATTATTGTTATCAGATTTACAGTAGAAATATCTTCAGAGTTGACCAATATATAATAGCACATATATAACAATAAAAAATATATATTTATTGCTTCACTTGTGAAAGTGGTAGATAAATATAAAAAAATTTACAATGTTTAATAAAGTAAGCACATGTGTATACAAATGGAAAAGTGTGTTTGTGTACATATATATGTGTGTGTGTGTATGCATATATATATGTCACTGTACATGTGAATATATTTGTTCACATTTACCTAAATGATATTTTAGTATGCAAAGAAAAATTTTAATAGAATATTATGCATATTTTAGTAGTGTTATGACATTTTAATATCTGTACAATTTCTATAATGTCTCAGGTTATATGTGTCCAAATATTTATTAGTTATTCTGGTGAAAATGTGCAAAAGAAACTTTAGAGAAATACTATTTCTCTAAATACATGGGTTCTCAACCATGGTGTCTTTACTGTGCAACATGACAGCAGAAATCTTAGGTTTTTTGAAAGGCAACATGGTTGTCTTTGAACTTTTGTTATTGAAAGGGTGAGAATGATATGAGCTAGGATATTAATGAACAATTACACTGTTCAAAAGAGAAAATAAGCAAAATCAAGATGCAAACTAAAGAGCACACATCTAGATGAAGGAAAGTTAAGAATTACCTTCCATTCTAAAAAACAAGTTATTTAAAGTTGAACTGGCTTTCAAAATCTAATTATGTCTCCCCTAATTAAGCTAACAAATCAGAAAAGGCATTTCTAATATAGTACTGTTTACCCAACCAGGAAAGCATGCACCTTGGAGATCTTGGGCCCTGAACCATTTAGAACACTGTATTCCACAGCACCTGGCAAATCTGGAGATGATTAAGGTCACATTGACAAAATAGCACAGACTAACAAAGCTGAAAAACAAACACTTGAGGTCAGCAAGGTTAATGCAGAATTAAGAACCGTTTTAATTGAGATTTTCTTCAGGCCACAGAATCATGATGCAAACTTGGTGATTAGATGTTCAACCCTGCAAAGTTTGTCTGTGTGTCCAAGTTAATCTGTAGTTAGTTACCCACTTTTTATAGTGGGAACTGAATCATATTAAATGGGCACCCATTCCTGTGTGGATCCTGCCAAATCACCTTTCCTTTCCTTTCCTTTCCTTTCCTTTCCTTTCCTTTCCTTTCCTTTCCTTTCCTTTCCTTTCCTTTCCTTTCCTTTCCTTTCCTTCCCTTCCCTTCCCTTTCTTTTCCTTTTCTTTCCTTCCTCCCTTTCTTTTTTCTTTTTTTTAACTTAAAGACTCATTTTGTTACATTTGGAGATTCCCCCCCATATCACCAATACATACTTTATGAATTTATTTAATGTTTTTCACACAATGTGTTTTGAACAGAATTCTTCCCCCCACTCCTTCCAGAGGTTCCCACCTCCCTACACATCAATTTCATATTCTCTCTCTGCCTCCCTCCAGCCCGAACCTGCTCAAACAAAATTACTCTTTCCCACTTTGTTTAATGTTTTAGGGACATTTTACTTGCAGAAACATCCATGCTAAAGCGTAAAAAACAGCTTTTGAGTTACAAAAGGAATATTTATGGAAATGAGATACTCATATCAGTGATATAGAACATATTTCAGGGTTTCTTAGAAAATATGCTCTTTGTCTTGCACCATATTCTTCTGGACTGCATTATACATGGACCTGTTTCTCTCTGGCTAAACTTCATTCAATGTCCATATCATCCTATCATCTCATGTCTGACTGCGATTTCTGATTGCTCACCTTGAGTTATGTCTGAGTTTGGCCACCACCTACCTAGCTTCAGGTGGCTTTGTGTCTTAAGTATGGCTATTGGCATGTTGGGCTCCTTCTAAGTCTGTAATACATGTTCCTAAAGAATTTATTAATTTGTCCCCCATCGCCAGGCCTTGGCTAGAGGTGAGTCTGGGACCAATTCGGGTGGACTCTCCCCTATACCCTTCCCCGAGAATTCCCTGGGTTGGCCCCGGATCCCCCTGCCCCTATGTCCTGTCCCCATCAAGAGTACTTTTAAAGCTCTGATACACCCCCACCCACCCCCACCAAGAGCCTGCACTCGCCCTATGCTGTGCCCTACCCTGCACACTGTCCCACAGCTCTGGTTGAGCACTGGGACAGAGGATGGAGCTAACAATCCAGACACCTTTGAGGAACTTCCGGGAGTGCTCTGAACACAGAAGACCTGCATATCCACTTGGAACCACCCGTAATTTCCACCTGCCTGGTCTCTGATCCCCACTGATGGTCCTCTACTGGAGTTCCGGGCCCTTCCCAGAGATCCGCCTATCTCTGCAGGACCACTCTGAGTTCCTTGATTCCCATCGCAGGGCCTCTGCTAAAGAGGCCTCAGCTGGAGAGAGCCAGGTCAGGCTAGATCTGCCTATAGGCACAAGGAACATCCTGAGTCCCAGCCTTTGGGATCTTTGACCCCCATCGCGAGTCTTCTGCTGGACCCTGATCATTGACCCCCATTTCTGGGCCCCTGCCTGTGGAGAGACCTCCTAGAGATTGGACCACCCAGAGCTACAGACATCGAACCTCTGACCCACCTAAGCCCACCGGGGAAGTACCATAGAGAGAGGGAGAGACCACACAAACACCTACAGGAAGAAGCTATGGGAAGACAGCAATACCAGAAAACACCTAACAACACAAAGACAAGCATTACACCACCAGAATCTAGGGAATCTACACCAACTAGACTGGAACACAACAAAGCAGATGAAGCAAAACGGAATGACTTAAAAATTATCGTCATAAAAATGTTAGAGGCCCTCAAAGAAGATGTGAGAAAATCCCTTAAAGAAATGGAAGAAAAACAAACAAATAATTGGAAGAAATGAACAAATTTCTTAAGGAAAGTAAAGAAAGTACAGAAATCCAAGAAAAAACAAGCAGGTGAAGGAAATGGTTCAAGACTTGAAAACTGAAATAGAGAAAATGAACACAACGCAAATCGAAGGAATGCTGGGAATAGAAAAACTGAGCAAATAATCGGGAACTACAGAAACAAGCATAGCCAACAGAATTAAAAAGGTAGAAGAAAGAATATCAGGCACGGAAGATAAACTAGAGGAAATAGATTCATCAACCAAAGAAAATCGTAACTCCAACAAATCCTTAACACAAAACATCCAGGAAATGTGGGACACTGTGAAAAGGTCAAACCTAAGAATAATAGGCATAGAGGAAGGTGAGGAAGCCCAGCTCAAAGGTGACGAAAACATATTCAACAAAATCAGGGAGGAAAACTTTCCCAATCTGAAGAAGGACATGCCCATGAAAGTACAAGAAACATACCGAACCCCAAATAGGCTGGACCAAAGAAAAAAGACCTCTCGACATATAATAATCAAAACACCTAACATACAGAATAAAGAAAGAATATTAAGAGCAGCGAAGGAAAAAGGACAGGTAACATAACATATAAAGGCAGACCTATCAAAATTATATCTGACTTCTCCATTGAAACCCTCAAGGCCAGAAGGTCCTGGATAGATGTTTTGTAAGTACTAAGAGTCCACGGATGCCAGCCCAGGCTACTATACCCAGCAAAACTCTCAATCACTATAGATGGAGAAAACAAGATATTAATGACAAAGCAAGATTTTCACAATATGTATCTACAAATCCAGTCCTACAGAAGGTTTTGGAAGGAAAACGCCAAGCCAAGGACGTTAACTACACCCACAAAAACATAGGCAAAAGATAATCTCACTACACCAGAAACCAAGGGTAAAGCAGCACAAATATATTCACAATACCACTGCCAACAACAAATGGAAAACAAACAAGCATCAACAATCAATAGTCTTTACTCACCCTCAACATTAATGGTCTTAACTCACCTATAAAAAGACACAGGTTAACAGAATGGATACGAAGACAGAATCCATCCTTCTGCTGCATACAAGAAACACATCTAAGCTTCAACTTCAGGGTAAAGGGCTGGGAAAAGATTTTCCAATCAAATGGACCCAAGAAGCAAGCAGGTGTGGCTATCCTAATATCTAACAAGTTAGACTTCAAACCAAAATTAACCAAGAGATGAAGACGGTCATTTCATATTTATCACAGGAGAAATACATCAACACAAAGGCTCAATTCTGAACATCTATGCCCAAATACAAAAGCACCCACATTCATAAAAGAAACACTACTAAAACTCAAACCTCACATAAAACCTCACACACTCATAGTGGGAGAATTCAACATACTACTCTCACCATTAGACAGGACCACCAATCAGAAACTCAACAAAGAAACAAAAGAACTGACAGAAGTTATGTCTCAACTGGGTTTAACAGACATCTATAGAACATTTCATCCAAACACAAAAGAATATACCTTCTTCTCTGCTCCACATGGAAACTTCCCTAAAATTGACCACATACTAGGTGGCATAACAAACCTCAACAGACACAAGAGAATTGGAATACTCCCCTGTATCTTATCAGACCACCATGCTTTAAAATTGGAATTCAACAACACCACAAATCACAGAAAAACTACAAACTCATGGAAACCAAACAATATGCAATTGCACCACACCTGGGTCAAAGAAGTAATAAAGAAAGAAATTAAGGACTTTCTAATATTCAACGAGAATGAGGACACAACATACCCAAACTTATGGGACAACTTGAAAGCAGTGTTACCAGGGAAGTTCGCTGCACTAAGTGCCCATATGAAGAAAATAGAGGACAGTCACATTAGAGAATTAACAGCACAACTGAAACAGTTAGAATAAAAAGAAGCAAACTCACCCTGGAGGAGTAGATGCCAGGAAATAATCAATTTGAGGGCTGAAATTAACAAAATAGAAACCAGGAAAATAATACAAAAAAATCAATGAAACAAAGAGTTGTGTTTTTGAGAAATTCAACAAGATAGGCAAACCTTTATCCAAACTAATGAAAAAGCAGAGAGAGAACATGCAAATTAACAAAATCAGAAATGAAAAGGGGAACATAACAATGGACACAGAGGAAATCCAGAAAATTTTCAGGTTATACTTTGAAAACCTGTATCCCACAAAAATTGAAAATTCAAAGGAAATGGAGAAATGTCTGGACAACTATCACTTACCAAAATTAAATCAAGAACAGACAAACAACTTAAATAAACCTATAACCTGTAATGAAACAGAAGCAGTCATCGAAAGCCTTCCAACCAAAAAAAAAAACCCCCAGGGCCAGATGGTTTCAGTGCAGAATTCTACCAGAAATTCAGGATAGAAGATAAACTAAAAACAAAATCAGTAGCCCTACTGTATTCAGACGACAAAGAGGCTGAGAAAGAAATCAGAGAAACATCACCCTTTACTATAGCCACAAACAACATAAAGTATCTTGGTGTAACACTTACCAAACAAGTAAAAGATCTATACAATAAGAACTTAGTGGCTCTAAAGAAAGAAATTAAAGAAGATACCAGAAAATGGAAAGATCTCCCATGCTCTTGGATAGGTAGGATAAATATAGTAAAAATGGCAATCTTGCAAAAAGCAATCTACATATTTAATAAAATCCCACACAATGCTTCAGTGACCTTGAAAGGATAATAATCAACTTTATATAGAAAAACAAAAGACCCAGGTTAGCCAAAACATCTCTGTACAATAAAAGAACTTCAGGAGGCATCACCATCCCTGACTTCAAGCTCTACTATAGAGCTATTGTCCTAAAAACAGCCTGGTACTGGCACAAAAAATAGACAAGTAGACCCATGGAATCAAATTGAAAATCCTGATATTAACCCACACACCTTTGAACACCTGATTTTTGACAAAACAGCTAAAAGAATACAATGGGAGGAGGAAAGCATCTTCAACAAATGGTGCTGGCACAATTGGACGATGGTATGTAGAAGACTGCAGATAGACCCATGTCTGTTGCCATGCACAAAACTCAAGTCTAAATGGTAAAAGACCGCAACATCAATCCAGCCACACTGAACCTCTTAGAAGAGAAAGCAGGAGGTACCCTAGAACAAATTGGTATAGGAGATGGCTTCCTGAACAAAATTCTAGGAGCACAGACACTGAGATCAACAATTAATATATGGGACCTCTTCAAAGTTAGAAGCTTCTGTAAGGCAAAGAACAAAGTGGACAAGACTAAATGGCAGACTGGGAAAAGATTTTCACCAATCTGACAAATCTGACAATCTGACAAAGGGCTGATCTCCAAAATACACAAAGAACTCTAGAAACTAGTCAACAAAACACCAAATAACCCTATGAAAAAATGGGGTACAGAACTGAAAAAAGAATTCTCAATAGAGGAAATTAAAAAGGCTGAAAGACATTAAGAAAGTGTCCTTAGCTATCAAGGAAATGCAAGTCAAAACAACTTTGAGATCCCATCTCACTCCTGCCAGAATGGCTAAAATTAGAAACACCAATGACATCTTATGCTGGAGAGGATGTGGAGAAAGGGGAACACTCCTCCACTGCTGGTGCGAGTGCAAACTCGTACAGCCATTTTGGAGATCAGAATGGAGAACAGGAAAATGGAAATTAGTTTACCACAGGACCCGGCAATCCACCTCTTAGGAATATACCCAAATGATCCACATCCATGCAACAAAGACATGTGCTCAACTATGTTCATAGCAGAATTATTTGTAATACAAGAACCTAGAAGCAACCTAGATGCCCCTCAACTGAAGAATGGATAAAGAAGATATGGCACATCTACACAATGGAATACTACTCTGCAGGAAAAAAAAAAATGGAATCTTGAAATTCACAGGCGAGTGGATGATGCTTGAAGAAACCATCCGGAATGAGGTAACCCAGTCACAAAAAGAGGAACATGATATGTACTCCCTCATCTATGGGTTTTAGACCTAGAACAAAGATCACCAGCCTATAATTCACACCACCAGAGGAACTAGGATACTAGGTGTATTCTAAGAGATTAACAAAAATCCATCACAGAAGGGGGAAGGGAGAAGTCCCCCAGAGCACATGGGAAGTGGGGTGGGGCAGTGAATGGAGAGGGAAGGGGAGGAGAGGAAAGCACGTGTGACTAGGAAGATTGAGTCAGGTTAGGAATAGAAGATGAGAGAGAGAGAGAGAGAGAGAGAGAGAGAGAGAGAGAGAGAGAGAGAGAGAGAGAGAGAGAGATAACATAAAAGATGGAGCCATTATGTGAAGAGAAAACTGAACCTAAAGAAAGGTCTAGAGACCTACAAAACTGTTGCCATCTAACAATTTGAGCAACTTTGGAAAGGCTACCATAAATGCTCTTCCTGGATAGTGAGATCAACAACTAACTTATACACCATCATGGAGCCCTCATCTAGTACCTGTTGGGAACAAAAGCAAACACCCATAACTAAACACTGAGTCGAACTAGAATTCAGATGCAGAGGGAGAAGACAAGACCAGGTTGCAGAAACATATAGAGACAGCTGACCTGAACAAGGAGGAGCTAACAGGCCCCCAGAATGATAGCTCGGAATCCAGCATGGGACTGACTCAGGACTCCCTGAATATGGGTCTCAGCTAGAAGGACTGAGCAGTCTAAGGGACCTCAGACAGTGGAACCAGGATGTATTCCTGGTGTACAAAAGGACCTTGCAGACACATCCCCCATGGAGGGATAACTGCCTTAACCTAGAGACAGGAGAGAAGTCCTAGTCCCTACTTCAAATGACTTGACAGATTTACATGACCCCACCTGGATGGCATTGCACTACATGTGGAATTGGGGTGGGGGGGATGGGAGGGGATGGTGGTCAGGGTACATGTGAGGGGGCAGTGAGGGTAAGAGGGAAGGAGGGTGGAGGGAGGGAGAGAGAACTGGGATTGACATGTAAAATAAAAAATAATTAATTGAAACAAAATAAATATTTGAAACAGGACAGCAAAGTGAAATGATTAGAAGTTTTATTCTAAACAATAAATAAAACATGCTTGTAAAGGCCAAAAAAAAAAAAAAAAAAAAAAAAAAAGGAAGTAGAGTAACTGGGTGTGGTAGCACATGCCTTTAATTCCAGTACTTGGGAGACAGAGGCAAGCAATATAAACCTGGTATACAGAGTTAATTCCAGGATAGATAACACAGTTAAACCATGTCTTAAAAGGTTAAAATATAGAAGTAGAAGAAATAGAGTAATAAAGAAGTCATGTAAAGATGGAAAGCACAGAGGATCTTTGGATACTATATGCTGTTCTGCTATTTTTAAATTGTTTCATTGCTGAGGAAATAACAACTGTTAAAAGAAATACTGCTGGATTAATTCAATTTATATATTAAAAATCTGGTTCAGATCGGTTCAATCCCGTTCAAACTGGTTTAGACCGGCTCATACTGGTTCTATCCGGTTCAACCCAATTCAGACGATTTAGATAGGTTTAGACTGGTTCGGATCTGGTTCAGGCATTTTTTTTCAGGCTCAAATCAAGGTTCAGACAGGTTCTATCCAGTTCCGACTGGTTTAGACTGGTTTAGACAAGTTCGATCTTGTTCATACTGGGTTGATCCTGTTTAGACCGGTTCAGACTTTCTTGATCCAATTCAGAGTGGTTCAATCCAGTTCAGACCAGTTCAAACCTGTTTTATCCTGCTCTATCTGGTTTAGACCGGTTGGATCCGGTTCATATTGGTTCAGACCGGTTTGATCAGTTTGAGACTGATTCAGACCGGTTTAATCCATTCTATCCAGTTCAGAAGGTTTTATCCTGTTCAAGCTAGTTCAATCAGATTCAGACCGGTTTAATCACTATAGATTTGCTTTCTGTTGAATTTAAGTTTTAGTACATCATGTTCAGACAGATACACTGACATATTTCAAATTTTATGACAGAATAGTTCATTTTACAAATCAACAAAGTAAGCCAGAGAAATAAATGATATATTGAGGCTCACATACAAATCTGTAAAGCACTGAAATACCAACCATATTTCCCATTTGCCTGCATTTCCTTAAGCACACCGTTTTTCTTTACTAATTAAATATATTATTCCACATGTCAGCATCCACAGGTTAAAATACCAAAATCTCTTTAAAATAATAAGCTCCCTTTTCATGCAATTATATTAGAGTACAATAGTCTTAACTCCTTTTTAGGGGTAAGGTAGAATAGACAGATAAAAATCAATGCAATTACAGGTAGAGAATATTTGAATATTAGTCTAAAGGTATTTGAATATTAGTCTAAAGGTTTTTAGTCTAGAAGTCAGTGTCTCATATAGAGCAGCCTGGGAAGAATAGTTTCACCCACAGCAAGTGGACACCAGTGTCACAGTGAGTCATGCCATGCCTAGTACTGTTGGGGACCATCACCATCCTCACAACCTCAGGTCTCTCAGACAGAAAATAACTGCCTCTTAAAGAAATAAACAGAATGTTCAGCAGAAAATTCCAAGGTACAGGTTTGTGGTCTCACAGCCAGTTAAAGAATAGCTCAGGGCTCTCTCTTCTGCTGCAGTTTAACAGCCAGCTAAAGAGTAGCTAACCAGCTCAGGGCTATCTCTCCTGCTGCAATTTACAGCTAAACAATTAATGGTATAACCAAGCTTATTTCCACAGAAAATGAAAAGCTGAGGGTTCCTTCTAGACTAATATGGTTTGATCAAGCAAGACCCCCTGAAACAAAGTCCCTATGTGATCCAACATTCAAAACAGTTGGGACAAGGCAACAAATACAGCCAGGATTTCTGCATCTCCTTCGGATCCCCCATGACAGTGGCCCCTACCAGTTTGGAAAGAACAATGCCCTAACACTAAAGCTTCTTTGTATCAGAACAGGGAGAATATTATAAATAAGAGCCAGACCAGGAGTTTGGTGAGGATGAAAATGAGAAGATGGAGGACCTCAGTCACAAGAGATAAGTTCCCATCCTCGTGTCAGGGAAACACAACTGACAGATTTGGTGGGTCGCACCACAGCTCCCAGGGAACTGGAAGAAAGGTGTTTGGAAGTCCCGGAAATGAGCAGAGGAAGAATTGGAAGGCAATGTTGGAGGGAGGCGATGTTGATGGCCTTGGAGACTTAGGATGGGGATTGTGACCACGTGACTTCTATTAACTGTCTGCTGAAATAAAAGATAGCCATAAGATCAGAAGACCCTGATATGAAAACTACACTTCACTGAAGAAACAGAAGAAGGCATTCCTGGGAAAAAATATAATCTATTTGCTGGTCTAGGAATAAAAGACAGTTGAAAACAAACAGAAAATAGCAGATAGTATTCATATAGTTTCTGTAAAAGACCAGAACTGAGAGTCAAAAGGATATAAGTAATGAGACTTTATTATTCTCCCTCACATGAAGACAAAAACTAAAAGCAAGAATTGTAATAAGACCCAAGGTATTTGGAAACAAGCACATAACAATGCAAAATAAGGTGTTTAATCAGATATTTAAAGCATCTGAGCACAAATAGATGAAGGATAGACTGATGGTGATGAATTTGTCAAAATGTTGTTTTTGAGGTTTTGGTTGTAAGCCTAGCCTTTATCAGCTAAGATATTTTTCTAGCTCCAAAATGTCATTTTAAAAATGATCTCTGAAAGAAAGTTACAAAGTGCCTAAGACAGAATAGCTTCAACTGAAATACAATAAAGACCACAGGGATGTGCAAAAGTCAAGAAAACACAAATTATGAAAAGAAATCAAAAGGTGAAAAGGATTGCTAAGATGCCAATGTATAAGACAAGCAAAGACAATTCAGTATGAAAAATGGGGACACACCATGAAGAAAAAACATAAGAATACTTAAAACTTTTCCAATAAATTAAAAAATCTCACTATCTCTGTCCTTACCCACCTCCCTCCTGTGTCTCCCTCAGCTCCATAATTTTTGGTTTTCAAGATTACTTCCCAGATACATACTTAATTGAAAGAATCTACTTCAACCAAAACATGACCCAAGGAAAACACTAAAGGCAACCATCCTATACATTTAATTGTGGATCTAACTTTATAATGACTGTAAGAACAATGGCAAAAAAATTATATAAAATTATAAAAAATTATATAAATGGCTTGTGTTTAGACAGAGCTAATGCAATGGAAAAGGAAAAGTGAGGAACAAAGATGACTGGCCAATGCCTTCACTGGTCCATGCTTCAGCACCTGGTGGGAGACTTAGCATATTAAAACAGTTGATATATGAATGATGAGGGCTTGTAAAAGAAAACCAATAGAAGGAGAAAGAAAAAAACAAAGGAAACAAGTTGCACAGAAAAATAATGTTTCACATAATATGATTGGTAATCATAAAATATGATAGACTTGAAACTAACAGGATTGTGTGCCATTTACCTTTCTTGTTAGAATTTCTAATTGACTCAAAAAAGAAAACATGACTACATGTTTTGCATTTAAACAAAGGGTTTTAGAAATGGTAGAAATGAAGGGCTGGGCAAAGACATAGACAAATAAAAAAACAAAAACAAAAATAGACTGGATAAAATTATAAATGTTAAACATGAAAGATCTCTTATAACAAAAGGGTTTCATTTCATGTCAAAACAAGCTATCAATATCTATATATTCAAGATTCAACACAAGTGACTATCATAAAATAAGACCTACCATGGTAACTTATAAAAAGCCATTTTCTTTCCTTCAAACACAGATAAAATTGACAAAATTACATATATAGGAGAACTCAACTATTCTTTGTAAGATGTATGGCAGACTTTAGGAGCTCTGAGTGACTTTCTCCCTCTCTCCTGTCTATCCATGTCAAGTTTTATGCTCCAAAAATATGGAATATATATTTTTCTCAAGCGTACATGGAACATTCAAATTTTCCTTCAGATTATATTCCAATAAGTCTTTAATGGTACAAAGCAAAATAATGCAATCAACATTCTCATTATGTAACATAAGAACTAGATATTGTTATCAAATCCTAATTAGGATGCATGCTAATACCACAATGACATTTGCTCCACAATGTTCATAGCAGCATTATTTGTAAAATCCATAACCTGAACACAACCTAGATGCCCATCAACTAAATAATGTGGTACATTTACACAATGGAGTACTAGTCCGTGGAAAAACAATGACATCTTGAAATTTGCAGGTAAATGGACAGAACTGGAAACAAACAAACAAAAACAAAACAAAACAACAAAACATCCTGAGTGAGGTAACTCAGACCCAGAAAGATAAATATGGTATATACAATCATAAGTGGATATTAGACATAAAGAAAGGGACAACCAGCCTATAATTCACAACCCCATAGAAGTCAAGAAACAAAGAGAACCCTAAAAGAGACATACACGGACCCTACCAAGAAAGAGAAATAGACATGATCCCCTGAAACCTTCATCCAGTAACTAATGGAGGCAGATGCAGAGATTCACAACTACCACTGGACCAAGCTCCCAGAGTCCAGTTGAAGAGGGAGGAGCAATGAGTAAAGAGGTCAAATTCATGATGGGAAGACTCACAGAAACAGCTGAACCCAGCTAGTGGGAGCTCAATGACTCCATACTGACAGTTGGGGTACCTGCATAGGACCAAACTAGGCCCTCTGAATGTGAGTGACAGTAGTATGGCTTGGGAAGTTTGTGGAGTCACTGGCAGAGGGAAAAGTATTTATCCCTAGTATATGTACTGGCTTTTTGGAGTCCATTCCCTATGGAGGGATACCTTGCTTAGCCTATGGGCGTGGGGACTGGGGGAAAGCAGGGGGGAGGGACTTGGTCCTGCTGCAAAGGGATATGATAGACTTGGTTGACCCCCATGGGAGTCTATGGGGATGGAGTGGGGGTGGTAGTGGGAGAAAAGGGATGAGGGAGAGAGAGAGGGAACTGGGATTGGTAGGTAAAATAAAAAGATTGTTTTAATTAAAAATAATAATTAAAGGAACTTTTACCTAGAAATTAAAAGCTAAAAACAACAACAACAAAGAGAAAAAGTAAGATGACGTTGAAGACTTTCTATAAGCAATGAGAATGGAGACAGTAACTGTAAATAGTTGCAATGAAACCTGTGACTAGAGGAAAAACGGAAGTTAATTCCTAATTTTAAAACCCATACATATCAGTGGAGATGGAGACAAAGCTTAGTCGTTAGGAGCAGTTGTCACTCTTCTAGAGGACCTGGGTTCAATTTGCAGCACCCATATAGTGGCTCACCACCATCTTCAACTCCAGTTTAAGGGATCTGGTGCCCTCTTGTGGTCTTCATGAGTATCAGGTTTGTACGAAGTACACACCCGCACACAGGCAAAGCATTCATACACATAAAATAAAAATAAGTAAGTCTTAAAGAAATAACCAGCTAATCATTTTCCACAGAATTGCCCTCATGAAGTTTGTCCTGCCTGTTGAAGTGTGTGAGGTACAGGGTATTTTGTGTTCTCAGCACAAATATGAAAAGATGCACTTGTCCATTGGCTAGATTTAACTAGATCACATTGAACATGTGTTTCAAGCATATGTTCTATCTGGGAAATATATATGTTACCAGTCAAAATTTTAAGAGCTATGAAATGTGTAGCAATGGGACCCTGTAAGTTATAAATTTATATACACATGAACATGAAATGGGGAGGGGGGTTCACAAATGATGAAGGCAAAAATTTACATTGTGGGAAATAGAAAAAGTCATACTAATAAAAGTGCTATTTCTTTTTTTAAGTATCAGCAAAACAACACAAGCAAACTAGCTGAAAGTCACAAAGAAGAATGTCACATGCAGAGAAATAACAGTGGCAATAGGGAAGCAATTGCAAATGACATGTGAGAGCATAGGCAATAATCAAAGATTAATTTGCATAAATTTATGTTAATAAAATTTAAAACATGAATGAGATGGACAGTGTCTTAGAAAATTAATGGAAATGAGCTCCAGTGAAAGCATAAAGCTTAAATGGCTGTGCTTTCAGTTAATGTATCATATTAAACCCTAAGTGTT
Organism: Phodopus roborovskii; assembly: GCF_943737965.1. Taxonomy (NCBI): domain Eukaryota; kingdom Metazoa; phylum Chordata; class Mammalia; order Rodentia; family Cricetidae; genus Phodopus; species Phodopus roborovskii. The sequence goes on along the minus strand of NW_026126693.1, from coordinate 2,301,114 downwards.
AGACACAAAATCCTTTATAACCTGGGTATGAAGAAGGACTTTGTATTTTTATTATTTTTGTTTTTTTGTTTGTTTTATTTTTTCTTATTTTACATATAGATCCCAGTTCCCCCTCCCTCCTTTCCACCTACCCCTGACCACCCTTTCATCCCATTCCCCCCCCCACTCTACAGGGAGGGTGGTGCCTTCTAGGAGGGGTCATCTAAATCTATCAAGTCATTTGGAGTAGGGACTAGGCCCTCCCTCCTGCCTTTAGGTTAAGGGAGTGTCCCTCCATGGGGAATGTGCTCTCAAAGGAAGGACTTACTTATGAATCAAACTTGAAAAATTTGAGTACATAAAGGTAAAAAAAAGTAATCAAAAAGATAAAATATATGTTAAACTGGAAGGAAACCTCAAGCTTAGTTTATCTTACTCTACTCAGATGCCACTGATCATTGCCACATGAGGTATGTGTGCGTGTCCCTACCCTGATACACACACACACTGGGATAGTAAAGAATTCTGCAGCAGTGGACACTGTTTGCTAGCCTCTAATTCAATTGTACCCTGCAGAAGTTAATGTCTCACCTCAGAGCTGGAGGGCTCTGGCATGAAGTTCTCCTCCCACCTTATTTCAGGAACAAGCCCTGGGTTACTTTACCCCTTCTTTTGACCTACACACATAAACTCATAAACTGGAATTTGAAGGACCTGTCCTCATATTTGATAATTGACAAGGAGGCTCAAAAAACCTAGGGAAAGACTTTTACTGGTTGATTACAGGGCTGATAAGGGATATCTCAGTTAGGTGCCTATTCTATAAGGACATTATTGGATATACACATGAGGAGATGCAGAGGGTGATGCCTGTGAGAAGGGACACAGGCCTTTGTGCACTCTTAGGACAAGTCATCCCACAAGAATTGCTATCTATTTGCTTCCCAAACCCTGTACATTTGGGCTCTATAAGAGCTCATTACATAGGCACTACTAAATGTGACATAGAAAACTGAGATTGATACAGGGGACTGGCTAACATTAACAGATGAGAAGCCAGTCAGGGCCTGCCTGTTTAGGTTCTTGTTGGCTTCTACTACTACTATGCTGCATTTCTTCACAGCATGTAGTGGGAAGGAGCCCTTTTGAAGCAAGAGTTTTATGCTCTTCTATCAAATTCTATAACTTTCCTTAGGAGTGGAGTGATGAGCCAGGGGTTCAAATATATTATCACAGCCAGGAACCACAAGTTTATTAAGGTATACAGGAATAATGCCTAAACATGTTCAGTGTCCTCATCATGCGATACATGTAAATTAATACCATACTGAAACAACTCTATGTCTATTGGACTCCAAAAGCTTAACTTTGAGAAAAAAACCTGTGTGGAAACTGACCATTCAAACACTGGTGCATACAAACTCTACAGATGGGAAGAGAGCAGAGCTCATATGAACAGACAGCCTGACTCGGCAAGCTCCCTTGTAAGATAGTTCCCTAAAGTTTCCTCTTCAACAGTAAAATCGCAAATGCAGAAAGTTATTCATTGCACTGTTAGTTTATAGCAAACCATGGACTCAATCTACAGAGCCAACCAGGGGTGTCTGGCTGAATAAACATGCTGTGTGCATGCAGTGGAATTCTGTACAGCTGTAAAATTTATGAGGGAAACCTCTGTGACCTGACATACTGTTATTATTGGATATACTGTTACACAGAGACATTGTGCTCATTTGTGAAAGAAGAGTCACAAGGAGAAATGGCTAGAAGCAAAACAAGCTACTTAAATGTAAGTGGTGGTGAAAAGTGAATGAATGTTTCTTTATATTACTTTAGTGTGCACATTTTCTTATTAAAAAACTAAACAAAAGAGGAAAAAAAAACCCTTTTGAAAAAAGGCCAAAGACCTCAATGACATATAAAGCTGCCAACTACCCATAAAAATTAAGTCCACTGCAGAATCAACCACAGATTCTAAGACTAGGACCTCATTGTTCAGAAACCTGCAAGAGCATTTCAAAGCAGTCAGTGTGGTTCAAAGTAGGAGAGGGAGTGTTTAAGTTGCCGCACAGTTTGTTAGGTATAAAGAAAGCACAGTGACTGTCAGGGTGCTGGGTTCTGGATTTGGGGGTTAAATTACAATAATACTTAGGTCTGCAGCACTCCCTTTGGATCCCCACAGAAGAGCAGAATAAAGGTCAAAGAGCCCAAAGTTGGTATCCTAGCTATTTCTCCATTGTTGTGATAAACACCATGACCAAAAAGTAACTTGGATCATTTTGCTTATAGGTTAACCTTTGGGCAGGAACTGAAACAGATGCTGTGGAGAAATGCTACTTTGTTGTTTGCTTTCAGCAGTTTGCTTAGCTTATTTTATACAAACCAGGACCTGTGTAGAGGTGATACTACCCTCAGTGGACTGGGTCCTTCCATATCAATCATTAATAAGAAAATTGCCCACAGACATGTCCAAATGCCAACCTGATGGAGATTTTTTTCCTCAGTTGAGGTTCCTTTTCCCCAGTGACCCAAGTTTGTGTCATGTTTACAAAACATAAGCAGGGCAGTGTGGGAAAACACTGAATTTAGTTGTTAAGACCTAAGACTGGATCTAATACTGCAAAGGTCAAGGCACAGTTCCTTGGAACCCCTGCCCTCACCCCCACCCCAAGTAATACCTGCTCTTGTAATGATAGCCACCATAAAGAGCTGCTGTGTAATGTTACTGTGATTTTCCAGCATCATAGGGCTGAAGAGGTAGAGCTCTTTCATTTTAGGAATGTGCCATTTTATTTTAGACCATAACAGCACAACCCCAGTCCTACTACACATCCAAGAGAGTGGTCCATGGAGCATAAGGCATAAAGGCATTTCTGCCATATACCTGTAGTGATTGTGGTGGAAAACAAGCTTTGCCAGAGCCCCTGAGGACTCATCAGAGCATCACTGCACTTTAGTAAGCAACAAGATGTCAACAAGGCTTTGCGTACATATGGAATTGGAATGGTATGTGAATCTTGGGCTGGAGGCTCATGAGAGGGAAAGTCTGGAGAAAACATCAGGACTAGAGTGGAGTGCTGAACATCCAAAGCCTTTTCCCTTTGTACACTGTGTTATTTTCCTCTGTTTGGAAGTCAGTGTAAGTGCCCAGTGGATGAAGCAACAACAACTGAGGAAGCATGTGAAGAATGCTTGAACCCCACTCCTGATACTGGAATTGTGGCTCTAGTTGAAATATTGTTTAATTATCTCATACAAATTGATAAAGACAGCTTAAAGAGCTCATCTACCAACTAGCAAGTCCAAATGAGGATCTATTCAAGAAAAACATTTTCCCCTAATCTCTTACTTTGCCTTATTAATAGAAGACCTTAAGGTTTAGGACAAACAGCTGAGGAATACAGTTATACATTGCCTTTGATGGTGACTGTTATGAGTGCTTTGGTTTTATGACTCCCCCACAAAATTATTAGCTTTTGATTAACTATAATATATGGTTTCATAGTTCAAAATGTCCTAGTCTATATCACTCTAGTAAAACTTGCCATTCATTACTGATAACATCATTTAATATATCTCTCAGAATGCCAGAGTTTATGAGACAATTTTTGTATTTTGAAGATGTTAGTTACTTTAAACTGAGAAAAATAGTACATAATAATGGCAGGTCATATGATGAGGTGAACATTGTACAATATATGATTATATTGAAAGAAGATAAACACATCTCCTCAAACATTCATCATTTCCTATTGTGACAACATCACTTCATTAACTTGGCAATGGAGGGATTGGAGGGTGTTTGAGAGATGGAGATGGCTCAGCAATTAAGAGCACTGACAGCTTTTCCAGAGACTAAGATTCTGTTTCTCTTACAACCTTCTGTTACTCCAGTTCCAAGGGGACTCCGATGCCCTCTTTTGACCTCTGCAGGCACTGCATGCAAAGCACACAGACATAAATGTAGGCAAAACACTCATACACATACAATTTAAAATGTGAGTGCATCATTGATATTTGTAGTCACCTACTGTGGCACAGAACATGGGGGCTGCTTTCCTGGAGCCATGTTGTCATGTTCATGAGAAAACCCTCCAATGCCTTCCCTTCACCTAGGCTTCTCAGTCTCTTAGCAACTACAATTCTTCTCTTAAATACTATGATATCAACTGTTTTAGATTCTATAAGAAGGGTCTATACATAGCCCACTTTGATGTAGGCACAGTGTACTGTTCTGAGGCTACAGTAACAATCTACTACAGGCACAGATTGGATGGTTTCAAGTAAAGCCAGACATTAAGAATTTTGAAGTTACAATTTATGATAAATGGCATTAGTAAAGGTGCAAGTATACTGTTCTTTATTTCAAGCTTCAGGTAATGTTTGAAGATCTTGGAATTTTATTAATATTTCAGAGGTTTAATTCATTTCATTATAATTGATTTAAATAACCCCAAAGCCCCAAGTCAGTAATAAGCTTGCTGATTGGGCATTATAGGTAAATTCACACTATGGTTATCATTTTAGTATTATAATAGTCTTTTTGAATTTAATAAAAATTACTATTTTTTCAAGAAACTCCTTTTTTAGAATCCCAGTCAACCAAATGTCTAGTAAGGTACATAAACATAAAATGTAAAGTATACATTTGTTTACTTGTTAGATAATCTATATTAAAATTCAGAAATTGTTCTATTTCATTTTCTATTTAATATACAGCCTCTAGTACTGTGGAGCTAAAACATCACTTCTGCTAAAGAAATTAATCATTCTAGACACAAACTTATGGCTGCTAGCCAAAATTTGCAGATAGGTTGGACAAATAGATGATGGTGTGGCCATTCCCACAACTAATGCTTCCAGGCAGCAGCCTTATATGAATACTACGTTCCACTACATCGTAACAATAGACCTTTTGCCACAAAACCAGGGATTCTGAGGAGTATTGTATGATAGGCAAGTTGATCACTCAACATTTTCTTCCTTGTCTCTACAGATTTCTATTAAAACAAAGAAACAAAGAGGTTATACCTATGTTTCTTTTTTGTGTGTGGTTATTTTTGTTTTGTAAAGACAGACTTAAAAGGGAAAAATCAGTGAAATTTTATTTGTCAACAATGGTTGGATAGTGAAGAGAAAAGCCTCCATACTGTTGACTCTGTGCAATGCTTTTGAACACCAACCAGTCATGCAGTCATAGGCCTGTCATGTGCTTAGCGCACGCGGGGAGGCTATATAATTTTCATCAGCTCCTGTCACTGACAGATCACTGTGTTAAGGTAATGAGAGCTGTGGGAGGCAACAGAAACACACTTCAGTAGGCTTACTGTTAAGTGTGCAACTGTTAACAGTGAGATTTCTGACTCACTATTCCATATTAATCTGAAGCACTGCTGCCTGTTAAACTTTAACACCAGCTGTGATCAAAACCAACAATGAAAACTAAATCTATATGGCCATGGTGCTTCCCAGATTATTTTAGGCATGTCTCCCCATGGAAATTCTGAATGTCTACATCTTGACAATTCAGTAAGTATATAGTCAATGCGGGCTTTAACGGACATCACCCACTTTCAAGTCAGGCATGTGCATGTTGACAGTGTTACAAGTGTACTTTCCATTAGGCTACATCAATGTTGAATCTCATTGTATGAGTTACATAAGAAGCAATAAATTATTAACACACAGTATTGGCACCTGTCTTTGTGTGAGTACTTACTTAAATAGAGTACTTTGTTCATAGCAGAAAGTTATATATCTCTGAACGCCATGATGTGCACATAGGCAGACCACCCACTTCCAATATGCAGCACTTAACACAAGCAGAGGGCAGTGTTCCTATCCCAAATGTCCTGGACATTGAAGGTGGACAGGAACCCTTGCCTATGTAGCTCCATCCCACTTCTGTGGGTTCTCAGCAGAAGGACCAGGTTAGATAATAGGGATAGAGAAATGGGACCTTTTCCCTAGAGAAATAAATTCTTTTGATAAAATTATGGAACCCAGTAGTAAGCAATTATAGAGTGCTGTGGGGAAATGGAAGGATTTGGTATTAATGGTACTACAGCATTAACAGCTTTGCTTTGTAGTTAGCAGAAAAGGCATAGATGAGATTTCAGAATATTCCCCACAGGAAGTAAATCTACAAGATACAAAAGACTCAGAATAGAAAACACAATGCCTGCTGTGCCTGCAAGGTTCCTTGATGCCTAAGAGCACTGGGGAAATTCTTGGAGAGCAACTCATCCCACAAGAAACATTATGTAGACAGAAGGCCACGAGTCAGTGGTGAACCTTGTTCCTGGCATGTATGCCACCACCCAGTTCTACAATACAGCCATCCTACAGGCCTGTCTAACTTACATGGCAGACCCCAGGAAATGCTGAGGGCTTGAGTGGAGTTGTATTTGTTCCTATGGTAACAATTTGAGAGCATATAAATCATGTGATATCAGTCAAAGAAAACAGAGTTCTATCGGGTCATGTGGTCTAATATATGTAACTGAGTAAAATTGATTAAGCTTGCTCTGTGACAGCTTTTAGAAGCATAAAGTATGGAAAATACTGATTTATGTAAGGCCTTTGCCAGCTAAACTGCTAAACTCATTAGGTTGAAGACTCAGACTATAATCTCTTAAGAGTTTGCAACTTTGAAGTTCATCTGGATACAGACATGGCACGTCAACATAGTTTATTTTGTCAAACTTTATGGATAGCATTTCTTTTACCTACGCTCCTCTGTCTTTGGATTGTTGCAGAGGGGCTATAAATACAGAGAAACAGAAAGAGATGTATATCATCCTTGTACATTTTCGGGAGAAAATCTTGGAGGTGCAAAGCACTAGGAGAGAGGATGTAGCATGTGGAGTCCTTACAACAATGGGCTAAGGTAACACACGCAATTGATCAAGCATAAGTCATGTTGTAGCCTACCAGCAAAGACAAAAGACAGAGGCAGATACCGAGCACAGACCCATCCTCATGATCAAGAGATATTCATTCTTCTTACTGCTTGACAACAGTGGTAAGGAAAGGGGAGATGGCAGGCTCACTGGAGAAAGCCAGTGAAGCAGAGCTAAGGACATCACTCTTTGAACCTGTTTTATCCTTAAAGTGACAGACAAAATCCTTAAAGCCTCATTAGATTATTTTCATATCCCATCAATAGTAATAAAGACAGCAAAGCAAGATGAGATTAGTTACATAAATTAAAATAATATTTTCCTATATCTGAGCAATGATTTGCAAATAGCAACCCAGTCACATTAGCATTAAATAAAAGCCAATTGTTGAAGTCAACATATCTGACAAAAATGTTATAGGCTTTGATGTCAAATATTTGAATGTTAGCTTTCCTTGGAGAGCTCCAGCTTAGTTATTCTGCATAACGTAAGATAGAAAGATAGTGTCTGATATACTTGACACAATGCATGCTAAGTGTTATTGTAAGTTCTACTATTGTTACTAGAATTCTTCATCATCATCATCTTCATCATCATTATCATCTTCATCATCATTATCAGCAGCAGCAGCCCTTTAAAGTTAGTACCTGATGAAGTAGAGAATGATGAAAGAACTTGTACCTGTCATAATCAAGTGTGGCAGATAAAATCCCTATTATATCTGCCTCATAATTACAGAAGGAAAAATGTTTCCTGGAGCTTTCTTATATGTGAAAAAAAGAACTAATAATACAGAGTGTGGAAGTTATTAAGTAGGAGGAATCTTTTATTATCTTCCTATGGATACCTGGCCTAACAAAAGCAGTATAAGGAGACAACCATTTGGCTTTGGAAAGAAAAGAGGTGACCTGGATGGTAAGGAAGACACTGTAACTGGAATCCACAAACGCAACCACCAGGAAATAAATACAGTTATGCCTAATTATTATTTTCTGTCTTATGTATGGCTTAGCCCTTTATTACAAAACAAAATAACAAGCAGTAAAACATTCATTTAGTTCACAAATCAGAACCATCCCAGTGATACAAATGTGGCTTTCATAGCAATAATATATGTATATTTCACAGCCACTGGGCATAATTGTACACACCCATAACCCTAGCATCTGGGAAGCTGAAGCAGGAGGATTGCGAGAAATATCAGCTTGGCCTAGACAATGAGGGTCTTTTTCAACAACACAAACCATAATAAAATAGACAATATTGATATTTTCATTAGAAGATAACATTTAGTTTGACGAAATAAATATTTTCTCTTAGAACCCTTTCTGTTTGTTTTTGGAGAGGGGTTCCCCATGCAAACATGGCTTCAGCTAGCCTAGGTGTTGGGATTATAGGCACATGCTGCCTGCCACACTAGAAAAACCTAATTTTGCTGAAAGGTTGATCATATTTTCATTCAAAATAATACTTCAAAAAACGGATAAAAATCTGAATTTCATAATCACCGTGACAAACTTTATCAGCATTAATGCCATTGAAAGATTTTACTTGACAACCTAGTGGAGATAAAATCAGAAAGTTTCAAATACACTGTGATTTAGAAGTTCCAGAAGGCAAGCAGTAAAACTCAATAGGACCAGCTGCCACAGACAGGCTGAAACTGACACTACAGAAACAAAGAAAACGAGCAAAGGAAGGACAAAGAGTCATACACCATGGCAGTAAGGGATTGCTATCGAGCTCTGTGCAATGTGCTTTGACCATCTGCTTCTGTGTCCCTTATGGTGAGGGCACTGAAGAAAAGAAGTGCATCTTACCATTGTTCTTCCAGAACCAGCCATTAGGTGCTTTGTTACCCTGGGGACACTATGAATGGACAATGTCTTTCCTGAAGAGTAACCCCACACAAAGAGTGTGGCCTTCTCTGACATTAACAACTTAGTTGCCACTTTCCTCACTAATTAATTATTCCTATTTAGGTACTGTTATGGTCTTGGGGCCACACATGTCAACTATTTTTAAGAGTGCTGGGTCATGGATGATGGGAAAATGAAAAATCTGATACAGCTGCCCCCTTTTGTTGTCCTAAGTCAGCTACTAGAAAAGGACATGTTCAATGAAGACTGAGAAAGGCACTTAGGGTTTAGCTACACTGCTTAGTATTTTTCCCCTGTATGGGTACAGTGTGCTATTAAAATCAGATTAATACTATTGATGATATGCTTTGTAACATTTTACAAAGCCATGCAGTCAGTAACAATGTCATGGGAGATTTAGTTTTCTTGGTTTATCTTTGCAAACACTGTCATGGAGGTTACTTCCAAAGATGCTTTTTTGTTTAAGACATAGATAAAATTTCTTCTCATTGAGACAGAACCCAAAACTCTCAAAATTATTTAGAAGTGATATTTAAAACTCTCATTAGACATAGCATTTATTCAAATGAAGGTGACCGAGACCATGTTTGTAATAACTACCATAAAAATTGGTAGGATACTAAAGAAAGTAACAGAAATGGAGACTTTTCAGATCTTATTGCTATATCCCTTATCACATTTTATATAACTCAGTGTTAAGAGAGATATGGGGTATTGTTATTTATTTTGTTTACTATAATTCTCCATTTGAACTTTATAATATGTATTTTTGTTTATCTAATATTGACTGAGTAATAAGGAAAGAGCTAGGGTCCTAGTTTCCTCTATAGAGGCTCACTGTATACTTACAGGGAGAGACATGTAAGATTGAGTACATTGGGATACGTTTGGCAAAAATGTGTGTAGGTGCTCAAATATATTTTAATATTTATAGAAAGATCATAGTGGAAAGTAGGTATATTATAGAGAGGTATTTCTTACTGAGAGTTGTACATATTGGAAAAAAACCCAGCATTTAACTTTATCAAGTATTACGTGTGTTCTTATCACAAGACTTGTCCTATATATTCTCCAAGATTTTATGCTTCATTACTGCTGCCCCCCCCCCCCCGTTAACTTCCAACACAAAAGTAGTAAAATTAGTTGCAATTTATGGAATTTATTGGTGCTATCAAGCACTGTATATTATTATATTATGTATGAATGCTTAACAGGAATCATTTGATCTGATCCTTTCAATAATATTTCAGTGAGAAATTATTTGCTTAATGAAATAAGTTGATTTTTTTTTTTTTGAGACAGGGTTTCTCAGAATTGTTTTGGAGCCTCTCCTGGAACTAGTTCTTTAGACCAGGCTGGCCTTGAAATCACAGAGATCCACCTGCCTCTGCCTCCCAAGTGCTGGGACTAAAGGCATGGCTGACTAACTTGATTTTTATTTAGAGTTTTGCTAAGTTGTAGTAGAATCCCTTTAGGTCAGTGTTCAAGAAAGCGCCTTTTTAATATTCCTAATGTTCTAAACACCAGAGGAAAATGTGGAGAATACAGGCGGAGAGGCACCCACCTTCTATGACAGTGAGTGGTTCTCAACCTTGCTAATACTGCAGTTCTTTAATACAGTTCCTCATGTTGTGGTGACCCCAACCATAAGATTATTCTCCTTGCTACTTCATGACTGTAATTTTGCTGCTGTTATAAGAATCACAATATAAATATTTGATATGCAGGGTATCTGATATATGCCTATGACCCATGTGAAAGTGTTTGGGTTGAGACTCACAGGTTGAGAACCACTGCTGTAAGAGTAAAAACCTAAATCTCAATTCCCACCCTTCTGTGCTCTCCAATAGAGAGAATGACTGTCTGCATCTGTTACACAGGAAGACATCAATACACAGCAAGCATTGCCAGTAACAGTAGAGTCTCAACTTAAAATTCCACTTTTCTGCAATAGCACAAGTTATATTTATGAGGACAATAAGAGGGAAATATCTAAAACCTTTAAAAGCCCCTCTAGCATTCCCATGACAAGGGAATATGGATGCTCTTGGAAGTTTATTTCATTTTATTTGAATTGTAATACCATCCGCCAAAGCTCTCTCAAAAGCATGCACTGCTCCCTACAGCACTGGAGAGAGGAACTTCATGAGAGAAACAGTCATGTGGGTTTTTTTTTAACTTTTCCTAAATCTACAAAAGACACATTTTGTTTGTATTCACAAGGGCATTTCTGCAAATTTACTGGCCAATTAATATATCATTCTGTAACAATGACAAAATAATTAGATTATTAAATGAATCTCATGTATTTCTCTCTAGTTTTAATGCTTCAAAGAATAAAAAGGTTTTCTGGTATAGTTCAGAGATGCACTCTTTCAATTTTTAATAATGCTATCATTCCTGAAACAGATGGTACTCCTGACAACACCTGGACATTTGTTCTGGTGAGTTTCTGTTGAGTCATCCTTACTTGGTTCCTATTGTGGTATGAAGTTGGTAGCATTTGAAATGATAATGAGACTTACTCAGAGTTAGTGTTTTTGGAAGAGAACAAGATAAGTTTTAGAAGAATTGCCTCCAGATTTGAAATTCCTTGGAAGCAATGATGGTTGAAAGTGGGCCAACAAAATACTTGCTCAGACGTAGATATATATTCCATGTGCAACTGCTAGGAAAGATAGAAGAGTACAATAGAAAAACGGTTCTCACCTCTACAATCTACATGGAGAGAAAAAACAAAAACAAACAAACAAAAACAAACAAACAAACAAAAAACCCAAAAAACAAAAAACAAAGCAACTCCAGGTAGAAATGCATCTAGAAAGTATTTGTTGAAGAAACTAGGCCCTCATTCAGCCCCCTGCTTTAGCAGCCATGACAGGCTTCAGGAAAGACCCAGCAAGATCCAGGCCTCTGACTCAGCACATGTTGTTGAGTTTCCAACTTTTTGACCTTACTGGACCTTCCCCAGTCACTCGGAAGCTAGATACCCTCCGTGTGACAAGGAACTAATCAAAAGTTAGGTGGTGGGCTCTGGATGTGCTTTAAGATACAGGCATACAGAGAATAGCAACCACCATGGAGGGTGCCTATAGGCCATAGCAATTAACTGCCCAATCAAGACAAGACGGTCATCCAAGCCCAGAAGTGCATGAATCCTGAAACTGTTGCAGACCCCAGACACTCCCCTTGCTCCACCCCAATAAATTCCCTGCCCAGGAGTCTCTCTGGGTCCTTCTTACTCCATACCCTGTGTCAGTCAGACCGATGAACCGAGTTAATACAGTTAACTTGTTAACTCTTTGCTTTTTCATCGGATCAGGTCTCTTGGGGATTTGGGATTCAGAATTTTGGCACAACAATGTGAATGCTGTTTAATTTTACAATAAGAGTTCCTGTAACTTAGGATGGCTTCACAATCCTTATACATTCCCAAGCAGAACCGTGAAGAATGAGAAGGATATAAGTTGATATGCCCCTTGAGAAAATAGTTTAGGCAAAAATTTAGTGAATGAATAATTTTGTAGAAAATAAAAAAGTGATTAATGTAAATTGTCAATTATTTTTTAATCACAGAGTACCTATTTAGAAAATAATAACAAAACCAATAAGATGACTAAGTTGGTGACTTAGCTGGGACCTTGGAACTCAGATAAAGGTGAAAAGAGAAGCATCAGCTCCATCAAGACACTCTCTCACCTCCACAAATGAGCACACCATTTGTAATACATCACTTTTAAAATAGAAAATTTAAAACATAGAATAAGAAGTGTGTACATGTAATGTGGGTTAATGCACAGGAAAATTTGAAGTACTCCTTTGAAGAAGTGTCTTAAGCAACTGAAAGTTACTGTGGAGACAAAAAGAATGTCATAACCCTCTGCTTTGGAAAAGAATCAGGCAAGTATTAAAGGGTTCAGCCCTCTGCTTTGGCAACCATGGCAGGCTGCAGAAAAGGCCCAGTAAGATGTAGGCCCCTGACTCAGCAGGATGTGCTGAGCATCCTCCCTCACCCCCACACCAATTGCCTTGTCCTAGTTACTGGGAAGAAACTGCCAGATACCCTCTATGTGGTAAGAAACCAATCAGAAGTTAGCTGGAAGGAGTTGGATGTTGGATGTGCTTTACTGATGGTAGTGGAATGCAGGGTATAGCAACTGCCCAGGCATAGCAACCTTCCTGCAGCTGACCAATCAGCTCAGGACAGGTTCACCCAGCCCGGAGCTGAACCAGTCCTGAGACTGTTACTATGCAACTAGCAGACACCAGACATCCCCTTTGCTCTACTCTGAGTATATGCCCTGACCCACTGATACTCAAGGGTCCTTCCTACTCTATCTACTGTGTTGGACAGACCTCTGGAAAAAAGTCCCTGAAGGACTTAGATCAAATTTTGGAAAAATAGTAGGAAATAGAGACAGGAAAACACAAAAATCAGAGACCTTGGCAGACAGATTTGATGACTTGTGAGACATTGCTGTTTTATCCTCACTTCACTATTCTCTTTGCAGTAATATGTGCAGGGAATTGCTTAGGGGTAAAACAGAGCAAAATGCAATATTCTTAAGCCCAGTAGAGTTGTAACAAAGTGTGGTGGGACATGTGAATATAATGTCAGTAAGTGTGACATTTATTTAGAGGATCCACTGAGCTTGAGAAATGATGGCAAATATGGAGTTTTTTAAAAATTATTTTTAAATTAAAGCAAGTTGTCTCTATAGAGACAAAGAACAAAACTGTAGGGCTCCAAAACTCATTGGTATAAATCAGGTGAAGCCCAAGGGCTGAGAACTTGGGATATTAACAGAGTAACTATCAGCCTGAGGTTCATACCATGAGTCTTGAGTTAGGATATCCTAGAGCAGACAACAGAACACACTCTTCAGCCGATTGGATGATACCCAATCTGCTGGATTGGAATTTCTTACTCAGCCAGCTGGTTGGCACGATAAGCTCTTTTGGAAATATCCTCACATAACTAGAAACAATGTTTTACCAAATAACTGGACATTGCTTAGTCTAGCTAAGCCCATACATAAATAAATATTCTGCTACCCTACTTTATACTGCCAGTGGGAATAGTGGTCAGATGCAAATCTTTTGTATGCTTCAACCATCAGGAAGACTTTGGAGGCTTTCCTTTTATTTACACCTTGTCTTCTGAAGAGCATCTCTTTTCCTACCTCCTTTCCATTTATCTCAGTGCCAGCCTTCTGACCACCATTTCTTCTTAGCAAAGCAGCTAGTGCCAAGGTTTTATAAGTACAGCTGCATTTTCTTAGGTTTTCTTCACCATTATGTAGTGATGACTGTTGTCCTGTTTCCCAATGACCTTTGCATTTATTCCTCTCCTATGAAGGACCTAAAACAAAACAAGTCCTTCACAGGCAAAGCTATAGAAATGAAAAGAGCACGTATTCCTTTTGAAGCTGAAATTATTCCAAAATTTAGCTGAATTCTTTGTTAAGAAAGAGTTTTCCCCAAAGGTGAAGGAAGAGTCTTCCTTTATTTCCAGTGTCCAGAATTTTATTCATAATGAAGCTGTATTTGTAAGATACAATATATGGTTGTTCCTAAAGTGTTCAATTGATAAAATGACATTTCTTGGACACAAGAAGAATTAAAGTTCAGAATGCTGAACTGCTCATCAGTTTCAAAGTAGATTTTCTCAGATAGGATCGTCTCGTAAGTCTTGCTTAATGCAAGTTTCTCTTGCATTATGGGTGATGGAGTACAGAAAATGTATAGACAAAATAGAGGAGAAAGTATCCTCTGACAACAGTGGACTGTTAATTTTTTAACTCAAAGTATTAAATGCCAATGAAATGAGAAGGGAAGGTGAAAACAAGACAAGCACTCAGACATGAAGAGAGCAGTTGCTTTTTGCTTACTGAGATCCAATCCTAACAGAAAATTGGTGTTTCCTTCAGCTTTTGGCTTCTTTCCCAGACTCTGCTTATAGAATTCCTTCATCTTTGTCACTCAGACACTCAATGTCTGCCAATGTCAACAAGCAACTCCTGTGTGAATGTCCTTCTATGGGCAGTGTGAACTCTGTGCTTCTGCAGGTATGTGCTGAGGAGGAAGACATGACCCAAAGCAGAAAATCCATCCTGCCAGTGAGCACTGGGGAAATTTCCCCCAAACAGTGTAATTCTAACCTTGAATGAACTCAGAACACCACTTCAAGGGAAAAAGTCTATGTCGGGTCCCCAAACCCCAAGTTCTGAACTATGAATTCACTTTTCTCGTTAAAAAGAACTCAGTAGGCTTACTGTGAAACTGAAAAGATGTAAAGAATATGATGAAATTCAGTTGCACTGTAAATATTTCTTTTGTATAAAAAATTGATATAGCATGGTGCTAAAAAATAGATACCACCCAAGATCCATAGAAAATGTCATGGAAGGTCATGTTGATCCTTGTGTGTGTAGACACCGTGGACAACATTGGCTGTCTATGAGGTTATGTGTTCTTGTGGATTGAAATCACATACTTGGTATTGTTAAATCTCCAACTGCATGTCAGAAAGTCAGAGAGTTAAATAGCATGAGTCGAACAAAGTGGCTAGGAGGACAATTTAGAATGCATTTACCAGCAATTTTAAGACTATTTAAATTTTAAGATAGTATAAAATATAATCTCCAAATAGCAAAATAATTATAGAAAGTATGAATCAGATAAAACTAAACCCATTAAAAATACCTTACAGTATGGTTTAGGACTCCAGGCCTTCAATATCCTCTTAGGCCTGAGCTCAGATGCCGTCCTTTCTCTCTGTTCTTTATAGTCCAGTCACTTCATTTTTCCTTCCTGTTCTCTGAATAATTCAAGCAAAGTCATACTTTACACTTTTACTTGTGCCCTTTCCTTTGTGTGGAGTACTATTCCTCAGAAGTTTTTGTCATTCATCATATCCTTAGAACACACAGGCCTTCCATGGCCACGCTATGGAAATTAGGCCTCACCTCCACATATCCTTCTAGCCAAAACCTACTTTATTAGTAAAGATTTAGTAGTTCTTTTCTGGCTTATCATTTTAAACTATACTTCAGAGCTGTAGAACCTTAATATAAAAACGAAAGGGTCCCTTTTAGAAAACAGACGAGAATATACTTAGAAATCTAAAATACATATTGGGTTTAGATGTACAATTTTTAATAGAGTGAGCATTTGTCTTTCATATGTGAGGGCATGGTTGATACCAACAGTGTGAGGGCATGATGTGTGTGAATGTAAGTATGAAGTTATACACACACACACACATACATACATACACACACATGCACACACTCACACACATATACCACACAAACATACACACACACATACACACACAAACACTCATACACAAACATACTCTCTCTCACACACACACACCCAAACACACACACATACAAATACAGACACACTCTCACACACACACACAAACACACACACATACATATACATACATACATACACACATTAACACACACACAAACACACACAAACACTCATACACAAACATACTCTCTCTCACACACACACACCCAAACACACACACATACAAATACAGACACACTCTCACACACACACACAAACACACACACATACATATACATACATACATACACACATTAACACACACACAAACACACACAAACACTCATACACAAACATACTCACACACACACACACACACCCAAACACACACACATACAAATACAGACACACACTCACACACACACACAAACACACACACATACACACACACACACACACACACACACACACACACACACACTGAGGGCAGAGGTGGAGGGAGAGAGTTGTGAAAATGCT
This sequence comes from Phodopus roborovskii, assembly GCF_943737965.1. NCBI lineage: Eukaryota > Metazoa > Chordata > Mammalia > Rodentia > Cricetidae > Phodopus > Phodopus roborovskii. Next base: position 2,284,529 of record NW_026126693.1, on the reverse strand, counting down.
TTGGAGTAAGGAGGGTGGTGTGGTATCTCAAAGAATTATGACTTTCACAGAATACAGGAAAGGAAAGGATAAGACTACTTTTTCCTTTAGGGGAATCCTGACTAAAGTAGTGCTCACAATAACTCCTTTATTGTGTAGTGAAATTGTTCCTCCTGAACACTTCCTAGCTACACATCCAGCATTTGGATACAATTAATCTCATAATAACTTGAAGCAGGTTAGGCTTGGCATCTTACTTACTAATAACCTTACAAATATGGCTATACAATAATGCAAAGGGATGGAAATGGTCATTTTAATAGATGGCAGCATAATTTTTCACAACTGTGTTTATACTACAAAAATTATTGATAATGTGCTTTGGTGGTAGAATGTGAGGCCCCCAAAAGCATCACTTTTGCAAGGAGAATGTGAACACTTGAGGAAGTCAGAAGTGCCCAGGAATGAAAAAAACAGAGAGATTGGGGAACAATGCAAGAGGAGCTTTGGGCCTCTGAAAATACACTCAGTGGGGCTGAAGGGCCTAAAGAAGATGTAAAAATAAAAACTATTTAATGCCACATTTTAGATTCAACACACATACATATTTTACAACATTTGTGCAATTGCAATCAATAAATATTTTCAATGTATTACCTGATTTTCATTTTGGATGGCAACTTAACTGGCATGAGTTTTGCCTGGAGAATTGATTTATCATTCTTCCCGGTGTGTCTTTGAGGGGTTTTCCAGAGAAGGCAGGTTGTGAATGAGAGAACTGAGAGGGGAAAGGGAAGGTACAATTCCATCATCTGGAGTCTGCCTGGGTAGAACAGGATAATTTAAGGAGGAGATACCCCAAAGTTTTCTTCTTGATTATGATACACTTCTGCCACTATTCAGGAGCATCATCTTTTGGGTTCATAGGTTCTAATAGGTGCACTAAAGGCCATTTAGGCCACTTGGACTTTTGGGCCTTGAGCTACTTGAGCCAGTTTTTCTGGCTCTTGTGCTGGGCTAAGACCTTTCTGTGACTCTTGAGGACTCTGGCTGTCCATTTTTCAGATAGTCATGGTGGGACTTGTCAATCTCTGTGTTCTGTCTCTATTCTGCATTCTGGAATAGTGCTGACTACTGTAACGCCAATGAGAGGTTTATAGGAAGGTAGATGGATCAGCATTGAACTCCCGGTGGAGAATGGACTGGAAAGGATCAGGATGGGATGTGAAATGTAAGACCAAGAGTTAGGTGGGCAGAAACTTTGAGCTAACCTTGAGGCTACAGCCTCTGAGGAGCTAACCAAAGCCTTGGTGAGGGTGCAGGCACTGAGACAGGTCAACATTGCTTCTGAACACTTACAAATATCCAGAGTTGAGATGTAAAGCTCAAAAAGAGAGAAATTCCAAGATTACCCATCAAAAGAATTCAATTCTTCAGGCTTGTGATATCTTGTTTGTACAAATAGAGCCTGTCTGAAAATCAGAGAATGGAGCTTGCCACTAGCTAACCATAGAGGTCTGGAGGTTTGTACAGACAGACAGGAAGTGAGACACCTGAACAAAACAGAATTTAAGCAGGGAAAACAGGAACTAGCTCTTTTGTCTGTTGAGATGTGAAGGAGTTAAGGTGTGGTGGTGCCTTGCTTCTTCTCTCTGATCTCTCAGCATTTTCTTCTATATATGGCTCTGGGTTTTTATTATGTAGCCCAATTAAGAACTCCGTTTACACAGGCTGACAGAGGTCTTGTGGTGGTTTGAATGAAAATGACTCTTATACCAAAAGGCACTTAAGGATTTGCTCAACATCCTTAGTCATCAGGGAAATGAAAATCAAAACAACTCTGAGATATCAACTTTCTCCTTTCAGAATGGCTAAAATCAAAAACACTAATGAAAGCTTATGCTGGAGAGGATTTGGAGTAAGAGGAACAATACACTATTGATGGTGGGAGAGTAAACTACAGCCACTTTGGAAGTCAGTATGGTGGTTTCTCAGAAAATTTAGAATCAATCTACTTCAAGACCCAGTAATACCACTCTTGGGCATATACCTAAAGGATGCACACTAATACCACAAGGATATCTGTTCAGTTATATTCATAGCAGCATCATTTGTAATAGCTAGAACCTGGAAGCAGCCTAGATGCCCCTCAGCCAAAGAATGGATAAAGAAAATGTAATATATGTACACACAATGGAGTACTACTCTGCATTGTAAGACAATGACTCCTTGAAATTTGCAGGCAAAAGGATGGAACTAGAAGAAATCCTCTTGAGTGAAGTAACCTAGACACAGAAAGACAAACATGGTATGTACTCACTCATAAGTGGATATTAGACATAGAGCAAACGATAACCAGCCTACAATCTACAACCCCAGAGAAGCTAGGAACAAAGAGGTCCCTGAGAGAGACCTAGATGGACCTCTCTCACCCCTAGAAGGGGAAAGGGACAAGATCTCCTGAGTAATTTGGGAGTGTATAGGGGGAGGGGGAGGGAAGTAGGAGAGAGGAGGGGTGAAAGGAAGCTATTATGGGGTTAAAGAGAGACCTGGCACTGGGGAAATGTCCAGAGATCTACAAGGATAACTCCAAGTAAGAATCTAAGCAATACTGGAGAGGCTGCTTTAAATGCCCTTCCCCTATAATGGGATTGATGACTATCTTATATATCATCACAGAGCCTTCACTCAGTAGCTGATGGGAGCAGAAGCAGAGATTCACAGCTGAGCACTGAGCCAAACTCCTAGAGTCCAGTTGTAGAGAGGGAGGAATAATGAGCAAAGGGGGTCAAGAACACGCTGAAGAAACCTACAGAAACAGCTGACCTGAGCAAGTGGGGGCTCACAGACTCCAGACTGACAGCTGGGGAATCTGCATAAGACAGAATATGGTGTCAGTTGGTGGTGGTGGTGGGGAGAGGCTTGGGTAGTCTATGGGGCCTTTGGCAGTGGAACCAGTATTTATCTCTAGTTCATGAACTGGCTTTTTGGAGCCCATTCCCTATGGAAGGATACCTTGCTCAGCCTAGACTTGTGGGGGAGGGCCTAAGCCCTGCCCCAAATGCTGCAACAGACTTTGATGATTCATCAGGGGAGGCCTCATCCTCTCTGAGGAGTGGATGGGGTGGGATGGGGAGATGGTAGTTGGGGGAGGGGGGGAGAGGGGAGGAGGGAGGAAGAATTGAGATTAGTATGAAAATAAGACTGTTTTTAATATAAATAAAAAGCAAAACATTACACATATAGAAACTCACCCCCCAAAAAAAAAGAAGAAAAATGACCCTTATAGTATTTGAATGTTTACTTCCTTGGTGGTAGAACTGTTTGGTAAGGAGTAGGAGGCATGGTTTTTTGGAGGTAGTGTCACTGGGGGGTAGGCTTTAAGGCTTCACCAGTTATCCCTTTCTTTTATTTATTTATTTATTTTTTATTTTACATGTTGACCCCAGTTCCCTCTCTCTCCTTTCTTCCCTCCCTATTTCCCTCCCTCCCTCCTTCTTACCCTCTCTGCTCCCTCACATGCTCCCTGACCACCTCCCCACCCATCCCCCCACCCCAATTCCACATGTAGTGCAAGAACCTGGAAGCAGCCTAGATGCCCCTCAACTGAAGGATGGATAAAGAAGATGTGGCACATCTACACAATGGAATACTACTCTGCAGAAGAAAATAATGGAATCTTGAAATTCGCAGGCAAGTGGATGGCACTTGAAACCAACCTGAATGAGGTAACCCAGTCACAAAAAGGGAACATGATATGTACTCGCTCATATATGGATTTTAGACCTAGAGCAAAGGATCACCAGCCTATAATTCACACCACCAGAGGAACTAGGATACAAGGTGTATTCTAAGAGATTCATATAAAGTTCCTCACAGAAGGGAGAAGGGACAAGTCCCCCAGAGCACATGGGAAGTGGGGGGGGGACAGTGAATGGAGAGAGAAGTAGGAGAAAGAGAAGGGGAGAAGAGGAAAGCACGTGCGACTAGGAAGATTGAGTCAAAGTAGGAATAGAAGACGATATATATATATATATATATATATATATATATATATATATATATATATATATATATATATATATAAATCGAACATACAAGAGGAAGCCATTATTGGTTTGAAGTTATCCCTTTCTATGCCTAGACTTTGTGGATCAATGTTGGCTCTCAGCTACTGCCTACTTGTTGCCATGTTCCCCATCATGATGGTCATGGACTCTAACCCTCAAGAACTGTGGGTCCCAAATTAAATGTTTCTTTTTATAAGTTACTTTGGTCTTGGTGTGTAGTCATAGCAACAGAAAAGTAACTAAGGCAGTCACCCTTCTATCATCAAAGCAGGGTATGCCTTATGTATCTAGGTAAGTTTCCAAACACTGAGAAGTTTTAAATACAAGGAGATACATATTTATCTCTTCTTTTACTTGTAATTTACAGAATACTGGGATCATTATATTGATTTTCAGAAACAATGTAAAGTAGCACTATAAAGGAAAAACTATGGATTTGTCAGTTTAAAAATGGGAAGACAAGCGCAGATGAGTGCATGTGCTCTGTGGGGAAAAGCCATGGATGGAACTTTGCTTTGTCATGCTGCCATCAGGGAGAGGATTCCAGGGACAAATCAGAAAGTACTGAGCACAGCTGACTTAGGTGACTCTGGATACTTGAGAAGAGCCATTGAAATGATTTGATGAACCAATGCCAGGCTTGTGTGGCTGCAGGGGTGCTTGGTAAATACTCACATCCAGACTCAATATGAACTATGGCATTAAAGCTATGTATGCAGGTAACTCTGTTACTGTACGTACCATCTTGGGGGTAAAGGCAACTTTAATGTATTCCTTAGCTTATTAAACTTTCAACCAGTTTCTTCTTGACTATAGGTCTGTGACCTCTCTTTTCTTGGGAGGTTGTTTTCTTTTAAAAAACTGCAAATGTAGGTTTTCACTTTGCTCCTTTAGGACATACAGTTTCTATGGCTTGGGGATATTTTCATCAAGGACTTTGGGACCATCCCTTTGAAAAGTCAGGGTTCCTATCTCCATGTTCCTTTGGAAAAAACAAAGCCTATCTTTGTAGTGTAGAATATTTACAGTGGGCAAATCACAGATGTAAGCTAAGTTTGATCACTGATAATCAGCTCTGTAGAATTTTAAGACCTAGAATAAATTCAGAACAAAGGCAGCTTTCCCCTCTTAAGAAGAAAAGGCTAAACACACATAAACACTGAGTCTAACTAGAACCCAGAGGCAGATGGAGAGGACAAGACCAGGCTGCAGAAACACATAGAGACAGCTGACCTGAACAAGGAAGAGCTAATGGGCCCCCAGACTGATAGCTGGGAAGCCAGCATGGGACTGACTCAGACCCCCCTGAATATGGGTCTCAGCCAGAAGGACTGAGCAGTCTAAGGGACCTCAGAGAGTGGAGCCAGGATGTATCCCTGGTGCACAAAAGGACTTTGCTAACACATTTCCCATGGAGGGATAACTGCCTTAACCTAGAAACAGGAGAGAAGCCCTAGTCCCTACTTCACATGACCTGTCAGATCTACATGACCCCAACTGGATGGCATTCCCCTACATATGGAATTGGGGTGGGGGGATGGGAGGGGAGGGTGGTTAGAGTGCATGTGAGAGGGCAGAGAGGGCAAAAGTAAGGAAGGGAGGGAGGAAGGGAGGGAGGAAGGGAGAGAGAACTGGGATTGTCATGTAAAATAATAAATTAAATAAATAAAGAGAAGAAAAGGCTAAGATCCACATTTTGTTCAAATGGAACACTTGACTATGTTTGGATTGCACAGTTGATGATTAATCCTAACTTGTAAATATGAAATGCATTAACTGATAGTATGTAGCTGGTTTGGAAACAGCAGCCTTGAGTCTCCAGAGAAACCATTTTCCTTCTCTCCCTCTCTTTTTTTTTCTGTTAAAAGGGCAACTAGAAACAGAATGGTGCGCTGTGCCTTGCTTCTCACAGCACAGCAGTGAGTCCTGTGTCCCAGCCTTCACTCCCAACATGGATAAATACTCAATTACCCACTTACTGAAGTCACTTTGCCTACATTCAGCCCAAACCATTGCTCATAAAACAGATTATAATATCTTGTCAGTCTTTATTGAGATGAAATTACTTATTTAATGTGCAGGTCTGCGCTTTTAATCAGTTGTTAGCAAGGCTGTGAAAACAAGTGTACTGAATTAGAAAAATCATAATCAGATCTTGTGTTTGGAGTCACAGATTTTCTTAATAAAAGGAAAATGTGATCTAGAGACAATTAGGTCCATGGAGGTGATTTAATTCAATCACTCTGCTTGCACTGAAATTCATGGGCTTCACTGGGTAAAATACAGTGTTGGTTTGAGCCCAATTTACCTTGTCATTGAGACTTGGAGCTGCCATGTTATTGTAGGGATGGAAATAACCTGTGACATCATTATCCATACAGAACTGGATTATGTATACTTTATTAGTAGAACTAACTATCTTTCTGCTCCTTAAATGGGTTCTCATTATATACCAGGCTGTGTCCTGTCTCAGCCTCCCAAGAGCCTGGATACAAGCATCATCAATTCTACTGGCTACTAAATAATTAATTCCAACTTTGTAATCTTTTGTTTGTTGTTCTTCTTTGGGAGGGATAGGGTATAGCCCTGGCTGTCATGGAACCTGGAGCTTACTCTGTAGACTAAGCTGGCCTCAAACTCCTGCCTTTGCCTTCTGAGTGCTGGGAGTAAAGGCAGGTACCACCATTGATGGGCTATTGTTCTTTATTTTTGAGATTATAATTTAATAACATCACTTCTCACTTCCCTTTCCTCCCTCCAAAATCTCCCTTATGTCTTCTCCATTCTCCTTCAAAATCTTTTCCTTAGTTGTTATTGTATGCATATACACATATTGTATAATATATGCATGCAATAACAGCATGTATATGTCTATTTACAAACCATATATGCATACACATGTTGTATAATCTGTTGAGTTTATACAGTGTCATTTGTAGGTATGTCTTTAGGACTAACTGCCTGGCTCCCAGCTTTCCTCCTGTCTATAGTTCTTTCTGAAGAGTTGAAGCCTTTAGTTTTCTGGACATTTCTCTTTTTAAGGGAGAGTATAAATTTACACACAGTATTTTCCTTGATGTCCTAGCACTGAAAAGTCAGAGTGTAATGCAAACCAAGAAATGAGACTAAGAAAAGCAAACTTTCCTCTCCTCCCCAGGGCTCCCAGATGCTCCCAGAGCATTCTCAAGTCTTAGTCTTTAAACCCTAGATGGTTTAGTCTCCTCAAATAGTAACAAACTTATCTGCAGACAAGTGTGAATGAGAACTTTGGGAAAGATGCTGTGTCTGCATAGATTGATCAACTGATTAAAACTGCAGTGACTTGGGGAGGTGGGCATGGACCAGCTCAAGAGACCACTCACCACATCAGGGTAGTTTTAGCCCTCAGCCATTCCTTGTCCACCTTTGTGTTGGACCCAATATCTTGTGACCAACAGGTATAAGCCTTTTTGGAATTCATCAGTTTAACAGATCACCAGCTTCTACCAACCTAAACACTAAGGACAACATCAGATAGCATCTGAGACAAAAAAAGGAGAAATTCCCCCATATCTCTCTGATGTACCCACCAATGCATTTCTTAGCTCTTTGGATTCATAACTTTCTTTATTCTTAAATTAAAAAAACTTCACAAAACTGCCTTTACATTTGGAAATCTGGACCATGGTCATTCAGTTTGGCTCCAGAATTAGCTGTCTTCCACTCTCTGGGAGGTAAAAGCTGTGTTAATTTGCATCAGCAGTAGAGAGCAATAAGCCCAGTAGGTTTCAGGATCTGCACTATGGAGAATACAATGGCAGGTAAGATCACTCTCTGGGCAGGTGGGGGATCATCAGTGTGCACCTGTAATCTCACGTTGCCATGGTGTTGAGGATTTTTCAACTTCACATGTGTAAGCAGAAATGAATACATTTTCCAGTTTGTATTTCTTTCATACTAGTTCAGTTAAACCTTTTAAATTTGTTCATTATATATTCTTTAGACCTCTCTTTTTAAATATAAAGTTAGCTGTCCTGCTTTTTGGTAATTTATCTTAGAGCTTTTATCTTTTATGTATATATACTCACAAATATATATTGTTCTCTAGCTATATGTAAGTTTCTATTTACATTTTTCCAGGTTTTGTGTGTTTTTATATATATTCAGGCATCTTCCTTTTTAAAAAGGATTTATTTTTATGTAAATATCCGAGTCTATGTGAGTGTAAGCCACATGTGTGCAGAGGCCTGAAGAGGGTGTCAGATCTCCTGGGACTAGATTGCAGGCAGTTGTGAGCAGCCTGGTATAGGTGATAGTTGGCATTGTGTCCTGTGGGAGAGTAAGCAGTCCTCACCACTAAGCCAGAATCTCTCCAGTCCCTCACTGTTTTCCTAGTCTCTTATTTTTCGCCATCATGTTTCAGATGGTCTGTTGCAGCTTTAACTTGGGACGATCTTATCTGCACAGCTGCATTCACAGGTAGGAACAGAGGTTGGATGTGTAGTTTTAAATTTTCTAGACTCTTATGAGCATTTCCTCATCTGTGAATGTGGGAATAACACCTACTCCATAGGGCGAGATAAACATAATGCCTAGCAGGGTGTTTATCAAATAAACTGTTTCCCTCAGAGTGCTCGCTCCCCTCTCGGTGCCCCACCCCCTCGTGTCCGGGCCACTCACCTACGAGTCTGCAGAGGCTTCCCTACCTAACACCCCCCTCCTGATACCAATCCTCCAATTTTTCACCACAACGCGGCTTCTCCTCTCGGGGCAGGTTCAGTTATGAGGATTATGTTGATAGTCATTTTACTATATATCTTCTGTTCAAAATTTACTCAAGGTTTCACAATATATAAGACAATTACCAGCACTATAAAGCTTTAGCTGTTTCTTTTGAAATTATATTCTCGGTGTTTGGAAACAGTCAAATTGTTGGGGGCTCAGCAAAATGAATCTGTAAAGTCTGAAGCTGTGACATGTAGAGCGCTTTGAAACTAGGAAGGACTTAGAAACTGTGGTAGAGGCGTAGTCTAATTGTCCCTTGCAGCTCATCTGTCTTGCCCAACCCCACACATGGAGGGGATTTACTGTGTAGTTTCCTTAATACAGAAAGACAAGATCATGGAAAAAAAAAAGAAAAAAAAAAGAAAGAAAGGAAGGAAGAAACAAACAAACAAACAAACAAAAACAAAAAACAAAAGAAAAAGAAAAAAAAGTCTCAAATACCCCCATCCCTTGTTTGAGATCCCATTAACCAGGAAGGGTAAACATGTATCATAGGAAGGAAGACAGTAATGTCACCACATGTGGGGATTTTTGTCACTAACCATTGGAATTTCAGTAACCATTTCATGTCCAGAGGCCTAAGCCTCTGGTTCTCTTGACACCCAAGGTAGTAACTTGGGCAAATAATGATTGAAATTAAACCTTTTAATAGCTACTTTCTATGTTGAGTCACAAGTACTTTATGTACATTCTGGTTTTACATATTTTCAACCTCAGACACATAGGCAGAACACAGGTTTTTTTTTTTAACTTTAAAATAGAGGCATAAAATTAAATCGATATTTTTCTGTTGACTAAATAGTACAAATGCAGCAAAATAATCTCCTTTGGAGGAAAAAGCTTTTAGACGATATCTGTTAGTTGATATACAGTGGCTTGTGCGATTCTATGAAGACAAAAGAGTCACCTTCCTTAGGAAGCTTTTGAGAGTTTGTAGGTGGTCACACATGTGCGTTAAGCTCAAGCCGCATTTCATTTACTTCCTACATTTTATCAGGCAGATTTACATTGATGGTGTCATCTTTGGCTGAAGTATGTACATATTGATCTGAATATAGGGAAAGTCTTTGCAGCCGTCTGGCCTAGATAGGAAATACAAGCAGGGGTGCTGTGTCTTTTGAGGAAGATGCACATATGTTTCAAGTTCAATCACAACAGCTCTGAACCAGTTTCCCTCTAGATGTGAGGGGCCATGGCTGTTATCAAAGAGGTTCCTCCTGTGAACACTGTACTTTGTTATAGGAAGTGAGCCAATGGCATTTCTTGACTAAAATACAGGACAGAGAAAGGAATATTCTGATTTGTCATGGGTAAGTACTAGGAGAAGGCATTTCTAGGTAAATCGTAGTCTCATTCCATAGGCATCTTTACCTTTCTTTTTCAAAAATGCATTAACTAATAATTTTAAAAATAAAATTACATACACTATCATATACAATGTCGTTTTTAAAACATGTGCATACCTTATGAAATGTCTAAATTGAGCTGGTTATATGTGAATTACGTCACAATTTCACTTTCTTAGGGGAGAACCCTTGCAGTACAGTGAGAGGGAAAGAGCGTGGTTCCTGAAGGGGGAGATGGGAAAATTGGGATGCTCACTAGGGATGGGAAAGAGGAGAGTAAAACAACAGTCAGGGTATCTGTTAAAGGCATAAGAAAGCATTCTATTAACTACCACTCCCAAAATACCTATCATACGTATGAGGTAGTATATAAAAATACATATGTAGCATGAATGAATTTCTCATCTGGACCATATCAAAACATTATAGGTAATTGCTACTTCCCTTGGTTGTTCCCTAGAGGTGGAAGACACCAAGCACTTCAGACACAGGACTCAGAGGTCCCTGAGCTGGTAGTGATCTGAATACTCCCACACCCCCAAGGGCTAGCTTTTCTCTTCCTTCCTTCCTTCCTTCCTTCCTTCCTTCCTTCCTTCCTTCCATCCTTCCTTCCTTCTTCCTTCCTTTTTCCTTCCTTCCTTCTTTGCTTCCTTCCTTCCTTTCTTTCACATATTTATAATTAATGGTCTTTGTGTAGTAATATGTTACAGCTGAAATCTCATTGCAAGCAAGTAACAAACAATGGTTGACAAACCAACTGGAATTTATTATAAAGCCACAGGACAATAAAAGAAAACACAATTAGAATGCAAGCATTTTTGTCAGTTTATATTTTCTGATGAAGTGTCAGTTTATTACTGTGAAGGGCAATTTCTGGTGCCGGATCTGTGTGGCATCACACATGCTTTCTTTCAATTTATATGTTTTTGTGGAGTTTAGCTGGAACATAAATTAGAACATGAACTTAAATGCACTTTGGTCATTTGATAGTTCTACAATAGAAATAGTTCTTAAAGTACTCTGAGAAGGTGTCTTTGCATGGGATTATGCATCATGAACTCTGAGCTTTGGTTATATTTAAATGAGTATAGCAAAAAAGAAGTATTACGCTAGATAGGACCAGGTTTTCTCAGGTTGAACACTATAGTGATTAGATGGGGCTGCACTCTCTCTGTCTCTCTCTCTCTCACACACACACTTATTGGGCTTCACACATACTAAAACTAAACGCATGTTCTACCACTGATCTCTGGCTCCTCATATTTGCAATATTTTGCTGCTAAGGCTTTTAGGATATAAAATGATTTCTTTTTTATGTATTTTATTTTTATTTTTGGATATAAAAATCTGTAGCTCAGGCTAGCCTGGAACTGGTGAGGATGAACTTGAACTTCTAATCCTCCTGCCTTTAGCTTCCAAGTGCTGGAATAATATATGTCACCTGCTCAGTTTAAGGGGTGCTGGGAATTCATCCACGGTCTCTCAAATGGTGGCCAGTATCATAAGAAATGAGATTTACCCACAACTGTATAAAATGGTTTCTTTCATCAAACTAAAATCAATTAAACATGTATGGGCATTGTTAAGTGCCATTTTAATGAGATTGTAAGATGGAAAAGTATTTATTGTTTTTAAGTCTGTAAGATTGTTGGAACTAATCAATGTTGCCAAGGACATTTCTAATGTTCTGATAAACTGTAAAGTCAATGAAGCATCTGTTTTAGTGTCATTTAAACCACTGATCCTTTAGACTATCATTACTTAGGTTGTTTGGGTACAAGTGTTGTGAGAGCATGTAAGATCCAAGGTACTTCCAAGTAGCTTTATAGCCTGTGGTCAAAGTACAGACATAGACAAACAGGCAAATAATTGTCTAATATAGAAGACTGAAATAGTCTGGTGCCTGGGGACTGCCCGCAGAGGCATCCTTCCACCTTTGTGTGGAGGTGTGGATGGCTGTTGACCTGGATTATTCAGAATGAGCAGGAGTTGGATGTCGGGGGTAAGAAACAAAAATATAAGGAATAGCATGATAGGCATTAGGTGTGTGTTAAAGATCATTTGAAGGACTATCAAAGAGATTAATGTGACTGTAAGGTCGTTGGGGGAATGGGATGTGCAGTGATAGACAAAGGGATTATTACAACATTGAACCAGGCATAGAGTTGCTAAGATGAAGAACTTTGTCTTTAATTAATAGGCAAATTGGAACAACCTAGCCAATGCAAATGAAGTGCTGTCCAGATCCCTGAGAATACTTTGCTACCAGGGGGGAGAAAATGCTGTTTTCATGCTGTTAGAGCTAAACTGTTTCATAAAACCTATTTGTGGAAATAACACAACTGCATATTGCAGTCCCAAGTCTTTCTTGATTATTCACAAATTTTCCAAATTTTAATTCAAAATGTAAAAACACAAATGCTTTGAAAAGATTCGTCATCACTTTGTCTTCCTTCAGAAAACAAAAGCCTTCCTACCTAATAAGCATTCTAATATTAAATATTAATATTAAATATCAATGTTAAATATTAATATTAAATAATATTTATTCTGCACACAGAGGCTGTCTTTGAAAGAAAGGAACTGTTTGTTGAGCTGAGAGCTCACTTCTCCTAGTGCCAGATTGCTACCAGTCTGACAGGAAGCCAGCCACCCTCTTCAGGCCTCAGTCATCTGCTGCACAGAATGAGGGGAGTCAGAAGTTAAGGGTTCTTCTCCTTCTGGTGCTTACACGTTGGGGAACTCCTTTCCATTCTGTGTAAAGACAGACTTCTGCACCCAAATAAATAATACTGACCTGGAGGGCCAATAGGGAAAAATAATCTAGCCTTTTTAAATCTGAAAACATACATTCATCATTCATGCATACTCCCATACCCCCTTCTTTCTCCCCATTCCTTTCCCCCTCTTTCTAGAAGACATGTAGACTCATAGCTCTAATCTGCTGTTTATAGTATTTGTCAAATATAACTTTGTAACCCCTGGGCCCAATGGTAAATGACCTAATTACACCAGGCTCCAGAACTAAAGCTTTAACTATTTAAAATGAATATTGTCTAAACTTCTTTTAATAGTTCTTGAATAGGTAAACCCTAGAAAGTTTCTAAGATATTTTTTTCAGAAATTCCAATAATTATTTAAGACATTTAAATAATGAGTTTTCACTGATTCTATTATATGTAAAACATATGCCCTGATTTAACCCGAGGTAGGGACAATGCTATATGATAATAGATTCATAAAAATGTATAACTTAGCGAATCATAAAACTACCTAAGAGTCTGTTAAAAAGTGCTGATTGTCTTTCTTCCATACACCTGAGACATACTTTAAGACTGTGTGTGAGGTCTGTGCTTCACCTTCCTCTACCTTCAGTTAACAATGAACATGAATAACAATAAATATACATATATATATATATATATATATATATATATATATATATATATCCTTAAGATTTTCAGGTTTGTAGAAGTTCTCATTGACTTTACCTTCACCTATATGCATTAACTTGCATTTCTGCTTAAAGGACTGAAGTTGGAGAGAAGGCAATAGAATAGAATGCCATTAAAAAGCTAGGCAGTGATACATATTATAAAAGATTAATATTAAAACATAAAAAACAGGGCTATTTAGAATGTTCAGTGGGAAAAGATGTGTTAGATCAACAACGTGGGTCAAGTCCTGGGACCTGCATGATAGAAGAGAGAACCAACCCCTGCAAGCTGTTCTCTCACATCCCAGCACCTTTCCTGGCATGCATGAATATATTTGCATACACATACATGTGGGCACAAACAAGCAAACAAATGTGATTAAATAAACTATTTATTTAATTCCATCTCTGGATGCAGAAAACATTACATGGAGAAATTTTAACACTATCTCCACCCCAGAGATGAGACATTGACACTTTAAATTCAGTTTGATATTGACAGATATCTCATGTTCTAGATCTTGAAGTATGTTAAATGATTGAGCCCTTTGGGTTTATTTTCAAGGCAGGATGTCTATATAAGCTCATTCTTACTCTTGAAGTGTTCACCTTAGAGCATCCTACCATCATCTGAGAGATCTACTTGTTTGTGAGGCACAGGCTTTCTGTGTGACCAATGGTGTTGCTTTTGGACTCCCTAAGATGTGCAGGAAATGCCTGTTTTCACTTGAGTAATGGGAATAGGCACAAGATATTTCATGAAAATACAGTTTTCTTCCATTGAGCTGTGCTTATTATTTTAACTTTGAGATATTATGTCAAATAATCTTACTTGCCCAAGAATACAGAGCTTATCTACTACAAAGAGTTCAGAGTTAGTCAAGAATTAGTTCAGACTTACACATTAAGTACCTAACGTTTATGTCACACATACCTCTGGAAAATAAACACTGGCATTTTAATCAAAATATTTAAGCATGGGTTTATGGTGGTGCTCTAAAATAAATTTTGTGTCTTAAAATAATTTCAAATATTTGAGAATAAAATCAGGCAATAGTTCAGTAGCTCTAAATGATGATGCCATGCTTGCATATGTCCCTTCAAAATCCACATGGTACTTAATCCTCATTGTGATGGGACTATAAAACAAGGCAGGTGGGAAGTGACTGAGTCACTAGGGGTCCATGCTCATGAATAGAAGGCATGTCATCATAGAAGAGGCTCCAGAGAGCTGCCTGTGACCAACAGGCTTTGCCAGCAGGCAACTGTCTGCTCCTTGCCTCTGGACTTCCTGGTCTCCAAATCCATGAAATAAACATCAGTGTGAGTACATTATCTGGTGTAAGGTATTTCATTCAGCATGTGAGGGCTAAGGCAGCCAGTTCCCAAATAACTGCCAGAACTTCCTCAATTTCCCCACAAAGCAGACTACTACTACGAGGTAAGGCCAAGTCAAGGAGTGAGTTTCTGGTAGAAGAACGAGACTTGGGAATGTTTCCTGAGTCTCATCCTACTTTCTGCTATACACAACGAAGGGAAGGTTAGTTGTAGGCAGGGACTCCTAAAATTGCCTTTTCTTGGTTTTGGTAACCCATAAAAATCATCCAATTTCCTAACAAAAGCAACTGTTGTTTGTATTCTGAGATTGTTATTCATGCTTGGGAGAGGAGGAGAGAGTCAGGGAGCACTCTAATAACTTTGCTGGGCCATCACGCCTTTACTGTCACATCTCGGTCACTATAATATATAGTGACTTAGCTTTAGTCACCATAATATATCTTGATAGTCTAGATTAATTCATAGAGTGCTATATATTAATATATTATATAATGTGAACACATATGAATACATATTTGTTCCTCATTCTAGATTATGGGTTATTTGAAAGTAGTAGCCAGTCTAAGGTACTGCAATGTACAGAGTGTATCAGAGGACCTTGATAAATGTTGACTCATTTTCATTAGCTATTTCCTCATCAAAACCATCATCTATGGAACATTCTGTACTGTGTTTCATATTTCTAATTAGAAATCTGGCTTCAATATGCTGGATATATTGTTGACAGTCACACAGACTTCTGTAGTAGTGTTTAGATTAAAATTTTTATATCACATACATTCTGAAATCAAGTTTTCTTTTTTATTTAAAATTCTAAGGCAGGGGTTGCAGAGATGGCTCAGCAGGTAGAGTTTGCCATGCAAGTATGAGGATGTGAGAGCGGTACCACATACTTGCAATCCAGCATTGGGAAGAAAGACAAAGGCTGGTCTTTGTAACTGTCTGGCCAATCACCTTAACCTACTGGGAGAGCTTCATGCCAATGATACCTGAGATTGGTCTCTAGGACAAACATACATGCAAGTGCACAAACACATTACTAGTACACACATGTAGCTACACACATGAAACTGGATGTATTTTCACTTTAGAGCAAATTTGTTTTTCTTTTAAATGGAATCTTACTATGCAGCACAGTCTAGCCTCAAACACAAACTTCTCCTGTCCTAGCCTGCCACCAAATTCTGATACAGTCTTGTTCTTTTGTGTTTGGGGTCTTGTTCATTGATCTCCACATTTTTTCCCTCCAATCGAGTTAAAAGCATGGCTGGCACTGTACACTGCTTAACTGTTATTTAAAATGCCTTCCAAAAGATTACACTGTGATTTCCTCTGACACGAAATTTATTGCTAATGCATAAAAAATGGTGACAAAAGGGTAAAAAAGGCATTCATAATGGGAAGAGTGGCAGCAATTTCAATGGGAAGAATGGAAGCAATTTCATGTTTTCTTCATAAGCAATAACCAAGAATATTATGGAAATTTTCAGAGGAGACATATGTCTACAAATAGGTAACTCCCTATTAACCTTGTAAGCTAGCTGGGATTAGTTAGCAGAATGGAGTGGCCAGAGGGGCCAGGGCGATGAAATTGGGAGGACAGGACAGGACATTGATGTTTCTGCCCAAAGCTCACCATGGCAAAAGTGAGGGATGCCTGCTAGTGATGTTTAATCAGTGTCAGAGCACTGTCCAAAAACGGTGTTGTGTGAGGAGAATCATAAGTGCTATGAGAAAACCCCAAGAAAACTTGGAATTGAGCCTTCCTTGTCTCTTAACAGCTAATGTCCCCTTGTAAGTACATGTCATGTTTGCTTTTTGGTCTGGGCTCAAGGGGGGCATGCATGGATCTCCTTGGGATGGAGAATAAGATAGATTTTGTGGGTGGGCTGGGTATGCATGGGTATTGGAAGAGGAAGGATCAGGTTGTGGGAGGGATGGGGAAAGAGATTACAGGGAGAGACAAATGGAAATGGGGGCATTTGGGAAGTGATGTGGGAACTAGTGCAGTGGTAATCTACAAGATCCTGGAATCTACAAGAGTGACCCTAGTGAAGACTGCTAGTTTGAGAGATATGGAGCCTGAACTGGCCAGACAAGTTTCCTGGCAGTGGGAATGAGGCATCAACCCAGCCACAAAACCTTTGACCTACAATCTGTCCTGATGTGCTGGGGTAATTGTGGCATAGAACTTGTGGGAGTGGCCAACCAATAACTGGTCCAACCTGAGGCCCAAACCAGACCTGACACTGGCTGGATGTCCAGGAACCAGAGCTGGACAGCCCAGATATCTAGGGAAGAACCAAACATTACTGCCTTGCTATAAAAATCAATGAAGTGTTAAGGATATTCTGCTATATTTATAGATTTGTGCCTAGTCCAGCTGTCATCAGAGGCTCATCATCCAGCATCCAATGGGAACAGATGCAGAGACCCACAGCCAAACATTAGGCAGAGCTAGGAGAACCCCTATGGGAGCCAGTGTAGTTGAGGATACCAGAAGAACACAACTCACAGAATCAACTAAGCAGAGCTCATGTGGGCTCCCAGAGACTGAAGCGACAGTCATGGACCCTGTTTAGAATTCTTGTGGGATTCCTAACAGTGGAAGTCAGTGGTGTTTCTGACTCCTTTGCCTGCTCTGGGATTCTTTTTCTCCTACTGGGTTGCCTCATTCAGCCTTGACATGAGGGTTTGTGCCCAGTCTTCTTGCATCTTGTTATGCTGCATTTGGTTGATATCTCTGGGAGGCTTGTTCTTTTCTGAAAGGAAATGGAGGAGGAGTAGATCTGGGGGAGAGGGGAGGGAAAGGAAGAACTGGGAGGGGTGGAGGGAAGAGAAACTGAGGCCAGGATGTAATATATGAGAGAAGAATAAAATAAACAGAATAAACAAAAAACAGTGGGACTGTTTTTGGAATGTGCTTCCCTGCTCCTCCCAGGTGTCCCATATAGGAGTGAGTTTACTTCAGACTATGCATTACACCTGGCTATTGTTATTTGTTTCTATGCCTCTTTGAAAAAGCATGTTTTTGCCATGCTTGTCCTTGTCATCCTTGTGACTGTACACTTTACTCAGCCAACTGTCCTTAACCCTCAGAGTACATACTCTGAATAGAGTTGTTTATTGCATGAGACTTTAGTCTGCCTCCTATTTGGACTCCATCCTTCCAGGTTCACACTGAGCAGTAAACACATCAGACCTTTCTGGAGAAATGGGAATGGTTCGTACTCTGTGCTTTAGTACAAGCACGTGAAGTATGGCCAGTGCATCTGAGAGTATTAACATCTCATTTTAATTAATTTAAATATAAAGAAACACATATGCTTGGTGGCGACAGGATAGATAATAGTATGTTATACAGACCCATCTCCTTTACAAAACCACTGGGGATTGAGCTGGAGGGTGCAGTAAGTTTCCTGATTCCAATCAGAAAAGTACAAACAAAATCTGTTGACAAGTGTAGGGTAGTTAGAAAAACTGTGTAATATATTTTGGTCAGCATAAACTCTGCACATGGTCAATAAAAAGTAGTTATAGTAGAGCTGAAGATTCAGATCAACAGTTTGGAACACTTGCAGCTCTTGCAGAGGACTGGAGTTCCATTCTCAGTACTGACACATACTGCCTACAACTTCAGCTCAAGGGGATCTGATACCTTCTTGCGGCCTCTGCCAGTACCTGCA
This sequence comes from Phodopus roborovskii, assembly GCF_943737965.1. NCBI lineage: Eukaryota > Metazoa > Chordata > Mammalia > Rodentia > Cricetidae > Phodopus > Phodopus roborovskii. The sequence goes on along the minus strand of NW_026126693.1, from coordinate 2,265,910 downwards.
TGGCTAGGCACATACTCATGCAGATGTGCTAGTGTGCAAGCGCGTGTGCGCACACACAAACACACACACACACACACACAGACATACACATAACCACTCTAATATTTTTTCATCTAAAAAAGATAAAGTTAAAATATGAAGCATAATATTACTGTTACTAGTACTTTTACTGCAAACAGCATGTAAGACTGGGGTATTGAAAAATATTGGCATTTAAAAAGAAGTATGCCCTCCCTCCTTGGATGATGGCAAGCTTCTTAGAAATTAGGAAATTTATTACATACTGTTATTAGGCTATGCCAGACCTCAGTAAGTTCTGTTCAGCCACAATTTCTAAAATGTAAATTAGTGAATACACAATGCTGCTAGATACTTAAATCTCATGAATCTGAGTTCTAGCGTCTTGGCCCCCTATCTAGCTCTGAAATTAGACGTAGCACTTGTAAGAACTATAATAAGGGTAGATTTTTTTCATTAACTGCAAATAAGAATATTTTGTTTGAGCAGCCTTACAGACTACAGCCAGGATTTCTGAATCTTCTTCGAATCCCCCATGATAGCGCCCCTTACCAGCAGGGAGTAGTTTGGAAAGAATGACACCCAAATTCCCAAATATTTTCTATAAATGTTTGTTTTCATTTAAATGGACTTGGTTATATAAAATAAATAAAAACAAAAGAGTATTTTGTTTGGTAAATGGAAGCTGAAATAAATACTAATAAGGAGGGACATCTTTGAGAAAAGACTTTTTAGAACTGGTGACTCTTCACGTAAAATGTTGGTCTATGTTTGTTAGTTGAGAAATATATGTGGGTGTGCACATGTGCATGTTCACAGGCATGCATTGGGAGACACAAGGCCAATGAGGACTCTGAAGAATGCAAAGGGGTACCGTCTTAGCACATGGTGTGTTCAGTTTGAGCACTGTGGAGAGATAGACACAGTGTGATTTGGTGTGAGTATTATGGAGAGATAGACATGATGTGATCCAGTATGAGCATTGTGGAGTGATAAGTTGAGAAGAGATATGGAAGGAGCTGGTTTTACTGAGGATGCCACTCAATGGAGTTGAGAAATGTTTCATTTGTGAGAGAGAAGAGCTAAGAGACCTAAAGCTTGTTGTCAAACGAAACAGAGAACCCATCTCACTGACCATCTGAAAGATAGCTGTTCCTGTAAACCGATAGGAAGTCCCCCCGCCCCACACACACACACAGAGAAAGAGAGTGAGAGCGAGAGAGAGGGAGAGAGAGAGAGAGAGAGAGAGAGAGAGAGAGAGAGAGAGAGAGAGAGAGCAGTGTGACATACGCTATTAGGACAGCAAGGTAGAGCTGTGCCCCTAGCAGTTTCCTGAGGCGCAGACACTGACAACCGGATTCATAGAACACAGGAATAACTAGGGCAAACTTGCACAAGGAGTCACGTTGACAGCCTACACTGGTTGTGGTATCCCAGAACTCTTATGGGAAGACTAGGGGTGTGGATAGAGGTCTCCCTGACTACATGGAGTCAAGTACAGGCAAGAATTTAAATGACCTCATTTGTCCTCACAGGCTGGTAATGCCAGAGGACACTGGGCTACACTGGCTGGTTTTCACTCTGTGGTTCCTGTCATTTTCTGAGTTTCTATAGTTGTATGCCACAGTGGCTGAAGGTGCAGTCAGTCCAGGGTAGGGTTGGCATCCATAAAGGCCTGATTACTGAGAGCCGCTCATCATCTGCCTTTTCATTGCTACCAGAAAAACAGAAACCAGAGTCACTAAATCTAATTCTTCAACAAAGACCATTCAGAGGGCTCAACAGTGGCAATTACCAAACAGTACACACCATGGTTCTTGGCAGGAACTGGGGAACAAGAAGTGAAGAATCACTTCACAAAGTGAAGAATTTGGGGAGCATTTCAAATAGAAAATATGTAAATCTGAAGAATGAGAGGGCCCCTCAGAACAAACAACTGTTCACTTGAGAAATCAAAACTAAATGCAGTTTAAGAACACTACCCAGCTTTTTCAGGAACATGATTCAAACATCACCCAACCACACAGGGAGATAAGAAACATCTCTGTCGTGAGACTGAGACATTTTTCTTTTTTCAGACAAATATCACAGACTGACATTTCTCAGATTCTATCTTATACCCTTGATGACTAGATATCATACATAGTGACACCATGGGGCCATTGATTTCCTTCTACCCCATCAATTACAGGGATAAATTCTAATGCTTTTTTTTTAAACCTAGAAGTGCTATTCACACTCTATTTATGTAACTTGAATAACAAAAACATGCAATATGAAGACCAAAAACTGAAGATGATTAAATAAAGTTTTTAAAGTGGTAGACCTTATTTCAGTACAGTGACTTTTTGAGCAATCAGATCATAAAAGAGCTAGTGATGCCATTGGTACTGCACCTGACCTGTTTGTGGGGCCCTAGATTCAGTCCCTACTATTGGGGAAAAATTCTAAGATCGAGAGATAGGAGCAAAGTTGGAATTCTATAGGTCAGAGGCAATAGGTCAAAAAGAAAGGAGTGCATGAGTATTCCATGTCTGGTTGATAAACTGGATGTAAATAATAAAATTCAGGGACAAGATGGCATTCACCCAGGAAGTCTGAAGAAACTCAAGGATGAAATTTGAGTACACAACTTTGGCCAGATGTGTAAACTGTCGTTGCACCCTACAAACTTGGAAGTGTCCTGGCATTTCTGATGTGATTCCCATCTGTCAGGGTCATTGAGGAAACTCTTGAGTGTGCTGGGCACAAAATGTAGAAAAACAGTAAAACAGAGTCAATGCTGTTACCTGTCCTCATGTAACTCTCTGACTCATGTGAAAGCTGCTTGTGTTTGTCAAAAGGAAACCAAGCCACTTAAATCAGGCAAGCACAAGAAATAGTCACCTGGGACTCCAGTGAGTATGGGCTATGCACACACTGTTCTTGTGATATGCACTTGGCAGACTGAGACTGCTTCCTGAAAGTACTGTGTGGCAATACCCTTCCACACAGCTCACCCTGAAACCAACAACTCCTACCTACATCAACCTGCAGGTTTACCCAACTCTGAGTAGTGAAGTGCATCTCTCCTCCACATAACAACCACCAGGCTTGAGAATTTTCTACTCAAAGGTATTGACAACATTTCTAGGTGGGAGAGTAGGAGGACTGATCTGCCTGCACTGGTTTTGTGTGAATATACAACAAAGCAAACTGTGTTCTTTAACTGAACTTTTAGGGAAAATCCTGTTTGCCACCTTATGCCTATGTATAGATGAGTGAGTATATGATTATAATCACATGCATTATGAGAAGGGGTCTGCTTAGGGAATAAGGTCTTATATAATTGAAAGCTGGCAATCACAATAAGAGAACCACACAAATTACTTCATGAGATGTATCCTTCCCTTGAGTTCCATAAATGATATCCCAGGCAGTAGCTCAGGGTCTTTCAGTATCATTGGTCATATGGAGCACTACCAATTTTAGGTAAGTATTCCCTCCTAACCCTTGAATAACATTTCCTTGACACTTTGCATGCTAGAATAAGGCACCGAGAACCACACCTAGTCCAGACTCCAATCATCTGTAAACATCTTTCAGTTCTTCACGGCGTTAAATGATAATCATGTGGCCAATGGCGAACACAGTTTTAAATGGTAAACTCTTTAGTGTTTGATTTGAACTCTTTAGTGTTTACAAAACACAATATTACCTATGTTTACAAATTATTCCTGCATCATCAGCATGTGTTTGGGAAAGCTTTCCATCACACAGAAAACTGATAGTGATAGGAACATGAACAGTACTCATGGGAACACTTTTCATAATATATAGTCACATTTTCATAAATATAGCACTTGGAAATTTAGAATAGCAAATTTAAATTTGTATTATCTATTTTCCTGCGTTCTGGGTACCAAGGGAGTTTCCAGCCAAGGTGTCCAAAGTTGGAAACTTGGGCATGGTGACATTAATTCAATCTCTAGAACCATGTAAAGGCAGAAGGAGAGAACTGACTCCCCAGAACTGCCTTCTGCCCTCCATGCATGCTATGGCAGAACTCTACAGCACACTAACTCACACCACACTAACAATAACATTTAACAACAAGTTTGAAAAAGGGTTTTCCAGCATCAAAAAGTGAGTTAATTTCTATGTGTATATTAACTTTATTTATAATCAGTTTCTCAACTTACAGCTCACTGTAATTCAGGATAGTCACAGAGCTGAGGTCATCATCTGAGAACATGATATATGCAGATCTGGAGGACAGTTACAGGGCAGGAGTCTTTGCACATGTGTGAAACAGACCCCACACTGTGGAGCCTCCAGTTAACAGTATTGAGTTATGCATTAAAAAACTCAGAAGATAGGACCTAGAAGGTATCTCAGTCATTAATGCATGAGAACCAGAAGTTAGACCCCCTAGGTTCCACAATTCATGAAGTCATGGAGGAGAGGTGGAGACAGCTAAATGAAGGTTGAGCTTAGGTTCAGGGAGAGACCCCATATCAAAAAAATAAGCTGGAGAGGGATTGAGCAAGCAACCTCCTGCCTTAAACTCTGATAGCCCCATGCCCAGAGCCCCACAGCAATTCCAAGAGCCCAAACAGGAAAATAGATTCAAGACAGGCATAAAAATGAGGTTTTGTCTCTCATTTTCATTGCGGAAATTAAAAACATTGTGTTATTTTGAAGCAGGATGAGAAGAACGCTTCAGATAGATTGAAAGATGTGGAGATGAATACATTGATAGAAAAGTGTGTTTGCTTGAGCTCAGAGAACTCACAAACTGGAGGTTTTAAAGGTGGGAAGAGGAGGAATACGTGTGCACAAGCTCTCCCTGGGGTCCAGTCTCCAGTCTCTGCGCCAAGAAAGAGAGCTGGATGATGACTCAGCATGCAGCACTAGGAGAGACACAGATCCAAGTTAGAATGCAGCGACTTCATTGAGCACTTTGGGCTAAGTATTTGAAGGCTCAGGACAGCCTTTCTTGTAAGGAAGAAACAGGTCTTGCCTTTAAATTGTAAGCACCTCCTTGGAAAAAGTTCAAAGTTACAAAGTTTGCCCAAAACGGCTGGGGTGTGAACTACCAATGCTGTAATTTCTTGCAAGAACAAAACTATTTAAAGGAAACCAACACGACCATTTAAAATAGAATAAAACTTGTACAGACGAAGACCTCCAAGAAAATGTGCCTCAGAAGTGAATGAAAATTAAAGTTGAGATGACCATATATCAAAATTAGTTCAAAAGGACTGGGAAGCTGCTTGGCTGCATTAAGCAAAGTATGGTTTAATGAATTAGCAGATGAGAAATGGCGCTAGCAAATGAACAGAACCTTATCTAATGCATGTTAGGGCATTTCTAGAAAGTAAGGAGTTAAAGAATATCCCTAAATGCTGGTTAAAAGGGGGGTGGGGGCTAAGAACCCACTGAACTTTAAGCAGGATAAATAAAATGCCCTCTAAGCTTATCAGTACCTTCCTTATTCATGAAGACAAAACAGAAAATTTGAAAGTAATCCAAGTCCAAGATTATAATACTTAAAAATAAACCAAGCAACAAATAGGATTTTTGTGGACACGGGTGTATCAATAGCAAACAAGAGGAAGTAGTAAGATGATGTCTACTGTATTCTTATGCTTTGTTTGTAATATTACCATAGTAACTCTAGATTATAATAGCTACATGCAAATATTGTCTGGAAGTCTGTACACTAAACACCATTATTAAGTGTCAAGTTGTAGAGCTAATGATTCAATAGAGGAATCAAAATTTAAGAGCACAAGATTGGAGGAAAGGAATGAAAAAGTAATGGGAATAGAAAGAATAACATAGGACAGGTCTGTTTCCAACCACATTAGTAACTGTATTAAATATAAGTGGACTGAATATTTTAGTTAAGACAAATATTATAAAGCTAAATGGAAAGGGCAATCCAAATTATATGCTATTTACTTTAATTGTTAAGATAAAGTTGTGAGTTAAATAAAGTATAGAAAACACAAGAAAATATTTTGTTAGAAAACAGATAATAAAACAGACTTTAAAACAGTTACTAGAATATTTCATAATTAACAGAAAAGTGAAGTAACCATAATTATGCATTTTTATTTGTTCAACACCTTTGTCTTCATGACCAAAAACAGAATGAGAAAATTTAACCACCTTACCATCATCTACATCATCTATGACATTTTAGGCTTTAGCACCTTTTAGTAACCAGTACAACTGAGAAAACGAGAGAGGATATGAGTAAACACAGCATAGAAGAGGCTTTAGGTTATTAAATCCTATACAAACAGAATTTAAAGTTTCAAATTACATACTATTTCCAATCTGTCTTTTTTATTGTTTTTTTTTCCTGAGATTCATTACAGAGATTTTGGTTTATGGTTATCATCTATTGTGTCAGTGATTCAACATTTGCACAATTAAAAAAAATAACAAATAGGAATTTGTAAGTCAAAAGAAAACCATGAAGGAGGGAAATAACTGTCCCTATTCTGGGAAAATTTTTATTTTACCTCCTAGGGATCCCACCCATTATTCAAACATGCAAAAGAGAAATTTCTATTTTACAGTCAGCCTTTTAATTACACAAAATAGGCATGTACTGTAACATTCTTCTGTGACCATATTTTATGATTATTTAGTTAGAATTTAATATGTAATTACATTTAATTACAAGCATTTTAAGCTTGAGTAGGAAAATATTCTAACCATACACTTGACCATGTCTCTGGCCAAAGAGTCCATTTAAAACATCACTCTAGAGTTTTTAGAGGTTCTGCCATTTTTCTGACATTTAAGTAAAGGCACGTGCTCACTGCCTGCTGTGCTCAAGCACAAAGACTTATGAAAATCTAGATGCAGTCTCTCTGCTCCCACTGTTTCCAATGAGTCCCTCTGGATCCAGTCATTAGCTTCCCATTTGGAGCTAGCTTCCCTGCTTGTGCCCACCAGTAGGCTGCTGGCTCTCTGCCTGCCTGGGCTATTGCATCCTTCACTAAGCCTCAGCAATACAGTAGTGTCCCAGGTCAGTCATCAGTTGCTGTAACTATGTCTCACTGACAAGGTAACACTCAAGAATATTCACCTCCTAGTACAAGGTAGACAGAGCTGTGTGCTACTAACAAAAGTTAAATCTCATAGAAAAGGGAGATTAAAAATAAGATTTGGGATGTAATTGAAAACACATTCAACAAGTCGCCAAGTGTGTAGAGGATGTGTTCCTCATAGATTGTGGTGAGGTCTCTGGGTGTAGAAGATTCGTTCCTCTTAGATTGTGGTGCAGTCTCCCAGCATGTAGAGGATGTGCTCCTCAGAGATTGTGGTGCATGTTTATAAGCCTTGTGCTCCAGCACAGGAGGACCATGAACTGGGGGTCAGTATGAAATATATAGTAATCTTCTGAGAAACAGAGAAGGAGGGAGACAAGGGAGAAAGGAAATGTGTGAAAATGTGTAAAAGAAATGTGTAAAAGTTTTAAGGTCATAATCACACCTAATAATTTAATTTCTATAGTGAGTAGGAGTTGTTTTCTTTTTTCTTTCTAAAACATGATGGGAAAGGGACTTTCTGAGACTGTTTGGAAATGAACATGTGGGTTTTACAGCTAAAGGATCCCCTCTTCTCCCCTGTATTTATGTCCAACAACAGTGCCATGCCCAAGTGTTCTTCCTCCCTTTCTTCTAAGCACTTACAGGCAATGCCAAGCATTTGTGAGCATTGGACAAAGAGGAAGGTTGAGGATGGGGAGCAGTGTTCAGAGAAAATAGTTCAGCAGGAGGGAGATAAAGTTTCGCCCACAGAAACTCTTGTAGAAAAATAGATTTAGCTACTTTGTTTTGTTTTTCTTTTTGCCCTCCCCACAGAATTTTAAGAAAAAGTCAAAAGATTATGTACCTTTTGTTCTCAAACTATTCCTGTTTTCTTAATAGTTTAGATTTCATTAATTCAAGACATTTTTTCAAAGGCACAGAAACAAAGCTTTCTCTATAATAGACATATTATAACAAACATATAGTAAGTTTTTTTTCCAATGGAATATCACTGGTTACATCAGATATAGTCTATGGAAGGCTCCATGCCCAGGATTAGTTGGGCAACACAATTGGAAAGTGTGTGTGTGTGTGTGCGTGTGTGTGTGTGTGTGTGTGTGCGTGTGTGTGTGTGTGTGTGTGTGTGTGTGTGTGTGTGTGTGCGTGTGTCTGTTTGTTTAGTGAGCATTTTTTCACTTTGGTATTTTTTTAAACATAATTCTTTATTGATTCTTTGGGAATTTCATATCATGCACTCTAATCCCACTCAGCTCCGAGTCCTGTCATATCCACCCATCACACCTGCAGCATGCCCCCCAAAAGAGCCCCCTAAATTTTTTAAAAATACAACAAACCACCACCTCACTCCTCCATCTTTCCAACACCTCTTCATCTGTAGTATACATTTGTGTTCAATCAGCCCACACACAAAATGTTCATTGCAATGAGTCATTGGTCTGGCTCAAGGCCTCTGGCACACTATCCTCACTGGACCCTCACTGAAATGACTTTGGACATCCTGCTGTTGCCCGAGTCATGGAGATCCTGTGGTTATCCTTCCACAGGACCAGTCCCTTCGGGCACTCAAGCAGATCATAGATGGGGTAGATGTTAGAATGGACCAGTTGAATGTCTAGGATGTGGGTCTGGGTGGTAGCTGAGCTGATCAGTGCATGGGCCTATGAAGCAGCTGAGGACATTCAGATCAGTATGGCCTCATTGGCAGCATGGACCCCGGACACCAACATGGACTCAGATATCTTTCCAGACCCTAGGCATCCACACAGTGTCTGGTGATAACAGGAGTTATGAACATCAACTCAGACTCTGGCTGCTGCTAGGCCATGGACCTAGACATGACCCAAAGAAGCAGCCTGAGTGCAGACTACATTATGGCCACACTTGTTAGCACATGCCACCAAGATTAGCATGACCATAGTGGTGGCATGGCCCTCAGACACAAACCTGGCCAAGGTTGTGGCCCAGATCCCAGGCATATGGCTTTGGTGGTACCCTGGCCAAGGACCTCAAACCCAGACCACAAACCCAGACATGGTCCTTGGCATCACCCCAGGCTTAGATGTCATCATGGACCCAAGTGGCAGCAAAGGCCACTCAGATTGGCATAGCCCCCTCAGCAGTGTGGCATTTTAAAATCTTGTATGTTTTGGAACTCATCTGTCTATATACCTATGTGTGTATCTACCTCTCTACTCTGTGCATATACTGTCTTGCTTAGTAAGTGATTAAAACTTGCTATATGTCCATGCCTGTGGTAAAACACAGGCTGATTTTACTGTCAAGGAAATCTAAGCTTACAGTATATTTATGTTTCTTCTACATTAGTTAAATCATTGAGAGATTAAGTTCTCCAAGGCGATGGAGTTGGGATTTGAGTGAGGCCTTTTAGGTGGGAATCCCTTTCCCATGTCCTGCCCCTTCTGAAGATGTAACCAACTCAATGTTTTCCAACCCTACTGGTTATGGCAAAAAAAAGGCCAGTTTTGGCTCAGATCTGACACATGACTGGGGTCTGCAACAGGACATACTCACCTCTGTCACTGTAACTCAGAATCACCCAAGTGACACTTTGAATAAATGTTTTCAGGAAAGTGGTTTTGTGTCTGTGTGTGTGTGTGTGTGTGTGTGTGTGTGTGTGTATGTTTGATGGGTGTAGAACTGACAGGCAAGAAGGCACAAGATTTTTACATAGGAATTAAACCATGTGAAGTGTACACATATATGTTCTATGACAAAAAGTTCTATAGCATGTAAGCTTCATTTCAAGAGTATAATAAGTAAATAGTATTCCAGGAAACTTGTTAAGAGAAAAAGCTCTATATGTCTGAGTATATTCAGTTTTTCAGAATTTTAGTTTTAAGTGATTTTTTTCTGATGAAACTAAAATTTTCTCACATGCTTTTATGCTATGACAAGATGAACACAATATCCTCAAAACTTCCATAACTAGATATGGGAAAATATTCACAAATGGAATTAGAAGTAGAGAAAGAATATTTTCCATTTTTCTAGAATGCTTTTGAAGACAGAAATCTAAGATCTAAGAGCAGGCAGTGACTTAGTGATCAGAGTATTACTATTTATTGATTCTCTGAGATGCCTCCCCCAAGAAAAAAGGGTATCTATTCTCTCAGGTATTGTAATCCCGTAGGCCAATGGCATTCTTGTTAAAATAATGTTTGCACAGGAACTGGCTCAAGATGTTGAGTTTCCAACCAGAACTGAAGCAGGAAGAGTATCTTAAAGAGGAAATCCTTGCCAGGATACTCCCTCAAGCCTAATGCACTGGTCTGGACATTTCCACATGCTTGCCTGAGTATACATTATGGCAGAACTCTCAGGCCAGGTGAAGTGTCACAGGCACAGTGTCATCACTGTGAGATTAGTTTGTTTACTGGGAAAACTGATTTTTATTTCATTTCATGTTATTTTATTTTAAGCAAAAGGAAACACCCATTTGATTGATGAATACCTTTATTTCACTTCCTGCTGATTCAATGAACTTTTGATTAGCCTTCTTGATTACTAACTTCATGTGGGGTCATGTGTATGAATGGACTGGTAATTATTTCAGATACTTGCTAATAGGAAGGTTTCTAGGAGGCCGATTGAAGGTATAAGGCACACTTGTCTGTTTATGTTGGACTTTCTTGAGATGCTGAAAACTGCTAATCAGAGTATGCAAGGAACACTGGTTGGCAACTCACTTTTCAAACTCAGAAAGATTGCACTGTGGAAGCATAGGACTCCTTCTGAAAGCCTTAATGCCAGCAATTTTGATTGACAGGTGTTGAGCTGGCTTCATAAATCAGATGAACAGTTTTGCTTGTAGGTGTTTAATCTGAAGTCATCCCCTAAAGGATTTATGTGACTGGCCAATCAACAACAAGAAAACCAAAGCAGTAATGATGGAAAAATACAGATGATAGAAGGCAAAGTTCCTAGCTTATGCCATATGCAGAGATCATAGCTTTGAAGCCAAGCATATGGCTTGTGTTGTCATTGAAAATCTCACATGTCTTAAGATATGCCCTTAAAATTTTAAATCTGATAATCTGAGTGTGTGCACTCACATTCATACAAGAACAACAGTATAGTTTGGAAATTGCATTGAAAATAATAATGTGAAAACAAGACTTAGATGAAAATTAAAATCCATAGGGAAATGATTAAAGATTTCAAAAGCAGATTTTCAGCATCAAGGAGATAAAATACTGAGATATCCATGTGCACTTTGACATTTCCCAGTGGATTGCCTGATTCTGAGAACAATAAAATCAACCCAGAATTATCTCAACCATCAGAGTTCAACTTCCTAATTTAAAGGAGCACACATATGAAATAAAAATTGATGTTTAATGAACAGATGATCTGCTCACTTCATGTGACACAGTAGGTTTAGGCCATATGTTACTAATGCATTACTCTGTCAAACCTTTCTTTCTTTGGCTGAACCCAGCTTGATTTATATTCAGTGAGTTGCTACAAAATTAATACAGCATATCACTGGAAAATAGTCACATAAAAGTAACTTAATCTTATGAAAAAGTTCATTAATTAAAAATTAATAGATATCAACTCCTTCATATTTAGATAATAATGTTTGTAAGGTGTATAATAAAATACTAATTTTTATTTAGTGAATGTGTATGCCTGTATGCATGTGTCTAAAGGTGCTCATAGAGGTCAGAGGTGTGTGGTCCCCTAGAAGTGAAGTTACAGACAGATGTGGGCTGCCCAACCTAGGTCACTGGGACTGAAATTGGGTCCTTTGCAGGAGTAGTGCATGCTTTTAACTGCTGAGCTGTATCTTAGCCCCCATACAGTAACCAAATTCCCTATACATTTGGTGCCTAGTCAGTAAGACTCAGGAGGGGGGGTATTGTTATCAGCCAGGACCTTAAGAACACAGAATAATAGATTGCATCAAATGTCTTAAAATGTATCTCTTCATTTATGTATGGATGTTTTGTATCTAATTAGTAAGTAGTAAAGTTAGTAATCAATGATGCTCCCTATGGTGGTCCATAATTCTGCTGGATTTAATGTTGAAATAAATACAATCTACTGAATTTGTTTTCAATGTTTCCTGATACAGTTTTGACCTCCAATGGATATTTATTTTAGTATGCTGCAGTTTAAAATACCTTACAAGAAGACAAAGTTCAGCTCATGATATTAAGAGAATGACCCATCTCATTATTTATAAACATTCCTATCTGCATTATAGATTGTGTAGCAGCAGGATGAGTATGAAAAGGTATGAAAATATTTAATGTCAGATAATGTTAAAAAACCTCAATGGGAACTTTAATTCATCCCCTGTTACTTTCTCAACTATAACTATTAATTATGTAATAAAACAACCTGGTTGGAATTCCCATGTTCACTTTTTAATGAAGATGCCTATAAACCGCACAGAGACCCAAAGGGCAGGTGAGGTCTTCACAGTTTATGGGTTCAGGTTCCCTCTCAAATTTCCAATTACCAGACCTCTCCTGCATTGAAAATCATACACCTGAAGTAAATCCACCAAACCAAACCACGGCAAAATGAGGTGTATGCTACTAAGCAAGCATTCTGATGTCTTAGTTTGCTTTTTGTTGCTGTGATAAATACCATTCCTGAAAGCTACTTGTGAAAGATAGGGTTTTCAGTTTACAATTTAGAGTGATGGACTCAGTGATGACTGAGGAGAGACAAAGGTAGGAGCTCAAGCAGAAACCTCTGTATGGCTTCTGAAAGAATGCATTGCCATTGTACTTGGTACTCTGTAATTATGAAGGTGTTTTATACTTCTGAGCATTTAAGCCACCCAGGTGCTATATACCTCAGAAGTTGATGGCAAACACTGCTCATCTTAACAGTCTTTATGTTTTAATAGTCTTTTTTAGCTATTTCTTTGGTAATGTTAATCATTGTCAATCTTCTCCATTTACGGTCAATTTAGCCTAGAATGTTCTTGTCATAATGTCATAAACGGAGTCTGGCTGTAAGAGCTAGGGAGTATTTTCTGTCTCATGTTCTGTAATTTTCTGGACATTTCTGAGATCTTTCAGATGGAGTAGTACCTGGCTGAGTCTGGTCAACAAAAGCAGACTACTGACTGACAAGAGAGTAAAAATGACTATACAAATTTTAAGGTAGGGTTCATTCAACCTAGACCCTATGTCTAAACAGGAGATATGATTTTTCCCCACATTTTAGACTTCTATAAGATCTATGATGCATTTTAGAAGCTAATCACTGGGCAGCTGGCGCCCTCATGGAGCACTGCCTCCTGAAGCCTTGTATAATGGAGGCAACCATCATGGTGAAATGATTACTGTGCTGCACAGGAAATATAGCGTGACCTAAAAGTGCTCCCAGGAATCACTGCCTTTGCATGCTTCTCTTTTCAGCTTTAGACTCAGAGGTAAGACAACTCTAAGACACACGTCTACATATGTCATGCCTTAAGACCATACCTACAGACTTCATACCCCAAGAGCCATGCCTACAGACTTCATGCCTTGAGACTATAGATGATTTGGCTGAATCCAGGCATATATTCTATGTTCTGTAGAAGTACTACAAGACCAGAACTTGGCATGGATTATCTTCTTTGAGTGTATCACAGCAGTGAAGTCGGGATAATCTGGAAATTACAATGAAATGCTTGTGTAGGGGAAAAAAGAGAACCCCATTACTCATAGCTCCTGGATTCACTGGAGCCTTTGAGGACATCAACGACTCAACATCTGCTTCTACACAAGAGTGACAGGCTGCACATTTTCTCATTTTAATCTTCACAACAGCCCCGTAAGTGCTAAGTGCTTTAATTACCGTAAGTATAGACCAGGAGACTGAAGTAAAAGAAGGTCAAATACATTATCCAACAGGACAGAGGAAGTAGAGCGGCAGAGCTGGTGTGGAATCCTAATATAGGCTCCAATGACTGGAAGTCTCTGGCAGGTGACAGGTTTCCATAGGACAGAGCTAGAGTGAGTTTTCAGCCAGTTATCCAACTCTTTGCAATTTGATTATCTTTTTCTACCTGAATTTATCTAAACTTCCAGTACTTCCAACTTACACATGCTTCTGTCTCACCATCTTAATGCTGTTGGAGAGTAAGTGGCTCATTGTCTAGTCTGAATCCCACCTCTTCCTTTTATGTGAAGGTAGAGGGTATAATACATAGAGTGGGCAATGTAATCACATCCCCTTCCTCATTTAGTCCATTTTCATAACAAAGTAGAGAAACATTCTTCCCCTTGGAAAAAGAGGGAGGATCTGGGAACAGCTGCGTCCCCCCCCCCCCAAAGAAAAGCTAACCTCCTCTGCACCTGCATCTCCAACCACTGGGAAGTTAGTATAGCAGCCTTAGCACACTTTCGGGCTTACAACACTTGTTCACTGAATGTCAGCTTGTATTACTGTGGTCTTCCTTTGATAGACACTCTCCTGGAAATTCCATAGATGCTCGGTCTGAGTTCCAATCTGTTTCCTTCTTTTCTTCGGAGTACTCACCACGGTGAATGTGCCCACCTCAGGGCAGCGCACAGCTTTCTGCCAGTTTCCTCAGGATTTCCTTTCAGTCACCTCCAGCTGAGCCTACCCTGGTACATTCTGTGCTACTTTCCAAGCTCCACAAGTCAAGAAAACAAAATGCAGAAACAAGTGGATCACAAGCTGAGCACTGCAGGCAGAAGGTGCTGGAACCCACGTGCCCGCAGGCTCTCGCTGTAAACATGCCTCGTTCTGAATTTCTGCCCGAGGTCAGAAAGAACCCCAAGATTTGCTATTTCAGCCACGAAGCACCCAACACAGGCGTCCATCCTTGAGTAACCTGAAAAACCTAGGCTAGGAAACAAGCATCTTCTTGCTAAAGGTAAAACAAAGACATCTGGTTGTTTCGTGTTTCTCTGATATTAAGACTTTGCAGTTCTCCCCTTCCTACTCTCCCCCACTGATAAATCCTATGGAAAGGTGTAAGCACATTTTCCTTAAGAGGTTTGAATGTTCTCTTAGCAGAAGGTGGAGCATAACGGGAAATAGCTGAGATATCATTTCCAACAGGGTCCTTCAATGGGGACTTCTCAGAGATTTCTTTAGGAAAGATCTTCTGATGCTCTCATCTTTTTCACCCTGGAGAAATATACATACATACATACATACATACATACATACATACATACATACATATGTGTATATATATATATTTTTAAGTAAGATAAATCTAAAGCAGCTGGCTCCATATGTTGTTTGTGTTCCCACTAAGGATCAGGCTGGTCAAGCGGCTGCCTTTGCTTAATCATCCCACTGAGAGCAGAAGATTAAGACCCCACTTTAGAAATGTGTCCCCTTTTTATATGTTTTTGCCAGAAAGACAATGTTAACCCAATTAAACAATTCCCGAGGAAGCCAAGAGAAATGAAGTGAAAACCAATGAGGTGAAAGCTGCTTGGATCATTCCGGCTGAGGCTGCCAGCTCTGTCACAGAGAACCCTGAAGAGGGCAAATTTTAATGAGGAGAAAGTCCTTGCAACAGACCTCCCGCCTCTGCTGACTATTGTACCTGCAGCTGTGGCCTGGCAAGTGGTCTAAGAGACAGGAAATTTGAAGAGTTTGATTCTCCTCATGTTCATGTAGCTAAAAATGAGTAAATAAAACATCCAAAAGAAACTATTAAAAGGAAAGAAAAAAACAAAGCAAAACACACACACACACACACACACACACGCACGCACACACGCACGCACACACACACACTAGAAAAATTCCTTACTGTCTAAAGTCCCTTACTGTCTAGCTTTTGAATGAGTTCATCACTAGATCACATGGTTTGATTTTTTTTTCCCTGGGGGACTGGACTAGATCACATGGCTTGATTTTTCCCTGGGGGATGCCATCTGGTAGTACAGGCTGCCCTTTGAACTGCTCTGCTGTCCTGTGCTATCCATAGCTTCCATGTACAGACAATGCTTCTGTATGCCTACTGTGTACCCATGACATCTCATACCTTCTCATTCCCCGCCAAGTCCCTAAACTGGCCTATTTTCAGAAGGCACAAGATGTTTTTCCAGTCTGGAAACAAATTTCTTCCTTTGAGAGATTTATGGGAGTTAGATGGTGTCTAGGCTGGCCATCAGCAAGGGGACAAATACAGTACTCAGTAAGCCACCATGGTTTGGAGTGGCTCAGTATTTCTCCATAGGGATGGAACATACTAAAGGTACAGCGGAGTCAGAATGATACAGAAATCCTTGGGAAAGGCATCAGATTGGATAATCCCCTATCATAACAGAAATCCCAAATCTAGCTTCAGATAGCCACAGGGGAAGTGAGAACATGGGCTGTTCTTGGGGTGTGCAGTGGCCTCCTAGGACCTGAGCTATTTTTCATCCACCCCTGAATTCATTTCTTGACCATCTCTGACTGGCCCAGGCAGGCTGAATTCCAATGGGGGAAGCCTGTGTATTCATAGCACATTCCTTCCCATACACAACATTTTCCCCTTTCAACTTGCAAAGTGACCCATAAAGGCATTTTGGAAGTAGCACAGGAAATCAGGCAAAACACTCTGCAACATTTCTGCTCTCTGGGCACAAGCAGAGAGCCAGGGCGCAAAGCAGGCCAATGGCTGTTTACCTGAAGACACCATGATTGAAAATAAAATTTCCGTCCACTTACATGCAATGAATGTGCTCTGGTATTTCATTCACCTTTTCATCCAACTTCTGTGTCCAGATCCTGACAGCTGATGGGAGCTGTGAGTACATGAAGAGACAGTAGCAACACAGGGGCAGGCATGCTGGAGCCAATTGTGTCATGGTTAAGCTGTACTACACAAAGTGGCTGGGAGCACTAATCATACACTTTGGAGAGGTAATAATACGATCTTCCCATGGAATGTTCTATTAGTATTTTCTTTTTTGCAACCCAAATGATATAGCTTGGTCTGTAGCATATACTACAAATTCATAAAGAGCTGGGGAGATTTATAGTTTGATAAGTATATAGAAAACATTTTTCAAATATATACTTTACAGATGGTGACTACCCTTTCCTTGCCACTGATGGGGTCTAAGGAAAAATCTTCTCCACAATTCTTTTAAAAGATTCTAAATGACAAATGATGTAATCAAGTGTCATAAATGACTCAGAAGCAATATTAGAACCAACAGTCATTAGTTTCTGTTTATGACACAGGTGATGCCACTCTCTTCCCTCGTTCTTATTGTTTCACATGGTACTGTGAGGCCTAAGGTAAGTGGTCAGCTGGATAGAGCACAGAGAACATGTCCTTCTTGAGCACTTTCTCAGACCCTGACACAGGTAGCACATCATTAATTCCAGCAGATGACACAGAACATGTTTTCTAAAGGCATAAAAATGTCACATACAAAAGTAAATGCCTGTTATAACTAAAAGAAATTTACATTCTACCATCACCTGTATTCTAATAGCTCACACAAGAATCCTTTCCTAAAACATGACTGTATTATACACATTAAGACACAAATCAAGAGCCCACTAAACTTCCTGGAAATGTGATGTTATACAACTATGCAGAATTCACTTTCTGGACAACCGGCTTTGCTTTTACATGCTTTACATCATACCCCAAATTGCCCTGTCGTATATTAACATAGTGTAGGTTTCCTGGACCAGTCACTGCTGGCACCACAAGGGCCTTAGCACCACAAGCTGCAGGCAGGAGCCAGCTCCCACTCTAGCTTTGTGTGCTGAGGTTCCTTTGTGAGTACACCATTCTCAGGATTGAGGCCAAAGTCATGAAAACTTCTGCCATCCTCTGCCCAGTTCTGTACTCCCTCCAAACCAGGGCTTGGTTTCCAGTTTTCTTTAAGGAATGACAGCCAAGGAGCAGCTGGCACCATTTCCTTTCTTGTTGCACCTGTACTTTTTGCTCTGAAAGGCATAGAAATGGATTTCCGTCAGAAAACATGCATTTCTAGAGCTCACAGTTCGCCTCACCATTCATGGGCACACAATACATCAAGAGCAGGAAATGGGAAAACAGCATCATTAGCAGACTGTTTAGGCTGTCCTATTTTGCTGGTCTTTAAAATAAATCTCTTCCTGTTCACTACCCAGTAATGAAAGCATCTTCCTTTGAAGATGAGTTCACTGAAAGCTGCATGGACAGGTCTTCTAAAGCAGCCACCTTGAGCATTCCATTGCCAGTGAACCTGACGAGTAGCTGCAGGCAGAAACTGTACTTTTCTGGGTACCTGATTTATGTCAAAAATGATTTCCAGGCTGCTGGCTTATAAGCCTACATCCAACTGGAAACAGTGTGACCATTAGTGCCAGGTTAAAAAACAAAAACAAGCACAACAAAAACAGTGATCTTGAAATTTTCATTTTCTGGCTGTGCCTGACAGCTAAAGCATGTACGTCACCTAAGTTCTCTAAGTCTTTAGTTCTGAGGATGGAAGAAGGCTTCCATGACTAAACTAACTAGACCAACAGAGTGGTTCAGAGAGAGACTAATGTAGTTAAATATGCAGCTGTGTAATGATAACTTTTGTATGTGTTAGACATAAAAAGAAAGATTGCAAATAAAATATTTGGAGAAACTTTAATCAAAGTAGGGCAGAGGGTTATAACTGGCAGGTTTGGAAGAGCTTAGAGGGGTGTGGCTGAGGAGCAGAGAGCCAGAGTGACATCAAAGAGGGTCCTACCACATAAAACATACACATAGTAGGTGTTCAGTTTATACATGAAGTAAATTATAGTAAAGTGACTTAATGGTTAATATTCATGAAGTATACTTCTCAGATTCTACTTATTTTTATAACCATGTTTTTCTTCTCCCAGAATTCTTTATGTTTCCTACAATTCACTACGGGCAAGATAAACTTATCACTCTATCCTTCAGGGGTCCTTCTGAAGACTTTCTCTCACTGACTGTGGCATTCCTGTTCTCCACTGTCATACTCTCTAAGTTTGCTCCATCCAATGACATGAGCCATTGGCCACATGTGGCTACTTGAATACTTGAAGTGTGGCAAGTGTCATAAGTTAGGAGGATAGCATGGTTTTAATGTCATCACAACTCAACCTGTTTGATTTTTATCTTTTTATAGAAAATTAAAAATTATATATGGCTTCCATTATATTTCTGTCATCCTTATGTAAGGCCTTACTGTCTGGATTCATAGCTACAGCTTGTTCATGAATTTTATTCTTCATGTTTTTCACAATACTCACACTCACTCATTCACTCACTCACTTACTCCCACTCATCCTACCTCCCTTCTTCCCTCTCTCACTCTCACTCACTCACTCACTCATTCATTCACTCCCTCCCTCTCTCACACTTCCTCCCTCCCTCCCTCCCTCCCTCCCTTTCATGTCCCACATTTTACAAATGAGGAAGTGAAGGGGACAGGGAATAGAAGTGCATCACGAGTAAAGAATGATTTAGGACATGAACTCTGGGAACCCAATCCTCATCTACCACATTATGTTGTAGAGATGTCAGTGGGAAGCTATGAGTGTCTAGACTAATTAGCAGATGGTGGTTATAAAAGGAAGGTGAACTGCAGAGGGATAGCACATCACTCTCACTGCCTGGTTAGGTTCACCAGGGGAATATGCCCATGAACAAAATAGGAAACAAAGGATAAATACATTTTGAAGGAAAGTGATAAATTTCACAGTCCAGTTTAAGATATTTGAGGGAGATCCATTGGGATGGCCAGTAGGCACTTAGATACAGTGAAGTAAGATTTAAGGTTAGGTTTTAGCTCAGACATAGTAATTCTTATTCACTAGTCCCTACCCCTCCTTCTTGCCTTTTAAGTTATAGGGAATTATGATGTCAAATTAAACTTAATTCCCAACTTGAACCTTAAAATCCTTTATAATTTTGTTCTAAGATGCATCCTGAGTTCTCTATTGTGGAACATGTGAGTATCTCAGACCAATCAGGGAAAAAAAATGTTTCCTTCAGATTTACTGGAATCAGTCGGGAAGAATGAGAGTTGCACAATGGGAGGAATATAAAATATGGGGCATTTTCAATTTCCAGAGACACAATCTCCCAAAGTCATTGGTGGATGGACATTGAGGTTCTTTGTGCCCTGTGTGTGGTTCCCTTTAGGTTTATGTACTGTGAGGATGTTGGGTAACCAAGATACTTGTAACTAGAGGGACATCTACCCATCTTCCCCTTTGTCGAAGCTACTTAACCCAGCCACAGAATTCAGCTTGCTTCCTTCCTTTCACAGAGAACCACCACCACAGCAAATGCCCAACAAAACAAACCCAGAGTATCCCAACTATAATCACACCACCCATGGAAGATGGCTTTTGGAGGGAATGAAATATTGACATCTGGGGTGGAAGGGCTGACATGATTAGACATGTCATCAGCAGATCATGCTTGACATGCCTCAATAAACTTGATGGCCTCTCAAGTTTTTTTTTTTTTTTTTCATTCTTCAAGTTTCTCATTCTTTCCCTCTCCCCTTCCACTTATTCCTCCTCCTGCTCTCCCAGTAGCAAACTCAACCCCTCATCCTTCCCCTTTCCCTAAGTCTAAAACCCCAACTTTCCACTTCCTTCAGTACTGACTAATCCCTAGCTTACTTCATGCTCACGGACATAATCCTCAGCCAAATGGATGGGATCCTTCTTTGTTGGGTGTGACTGTGAACTTATTTAAGAAACTTTCTTTTCCAATCTTGACCTCTCTCTCTCTCTCTCTCTCTCTGTCTCTCTCTGTGTCTCTCTCTCTCTCTTTTTAGTTGCTAACCAATTCAAGCCTCAGTTCTCAATCTCATTCTAGAAGTCAGGTCTGCAATTCCAATTTCCTACCTAAACCCTCTCTTTGCTACATTTCTTACATTTCCCTCCACATCCCTACTTTTCTTTGTGATAGAGTTTCTGCACATTTACTACATATACAACCTCTTTGATTGACATTTACTTGAAGGAAGACTCTGCATGGCTTGTACTAATCATTATCCTGGGAAAAATTGATTAATTTGACTTCTATATTTGTACACACAGAAAGAACCTGACACACACTTCTTTTGTTTCATTTTATGCAAACCCAATAGTTCCTTTGTAATCATGTATCCACAATCACATTCACCTCCCTCTCCCTGTTATGCCTCATAAGTGGATTTTCAGATTCTCAGTGAAACAGATTGCCCTTTGAGGCTGCACTCATCCAGTGATTTGCTAATAATTCAGAGTTTGGCAAGCATGACATACTGTAACTTGTAATATTTATTTTCTCTCTTGGCTATGGTTTTAATTCTCCAAATCACAGGCTCAGACAACACATTACTAATATACTTTGTCCTGTTTATCAATATTTATTTAGATTTATTTCAGGGGAAAATTAAAATGGAGCTATTTAACATAATTGAGCATTGAAAGTATTTGTTTTGGTACTCATAGTCTTGGAACATACATATTAAACAGATAGAACAGCTATGGATGAGAACCTGTTTGTTCCTAACTATGCTGTAATAGGGAGGGTGGTTTCTTGATTAAGGAAAAAGTGAGTCAGCTGAATTTTGTTTTAATTTGTATGTTTGTAAGTACCTTTTAGCTAACCAAAGAGATTGAAGGACAATCATAATCTGTGTCGTGGTTCTAGTCCCTACCAGGTGAGTGTGATGCCTACTACTGCACTCTTGATGACCATGTCTTCCTGTTTAGACTCATAAAACTTCCAAATGGAGCCATAATAATGGAAATGCATTTTAAGGATTAATTACTTGAAGTCTAAATAACGTGTTTGGGAAGAACATTTTAGAATGCTTCAAATCCTATGACCTCATGACCATGGATAAGACCTGTAGGTAGTGATGATTTGTTCAACTATAATAGGTTTTGAGGATAACAATTAATAAAGAACCAAAGAAAAAACACCATAGCCACAAAGTCCCCACCCTCTCATAATATTTTTTGTGGTCAGATATAAGATAAGGGATCTGGGGAGATGGATGGACTCACTATGACTGTTACAATGAATACCTGTTCATGTAAGACATGAACATGTAAGACACAGACAGTGGCTCCATCTTGGATCCCAGAGTCCAGTAGTAAGTATTGGAAGCCATGCAGGCTAGTCTTGCACCAGCAGATGACTGCCTGTCCAAGGGGTTTCCTCAGGTCAAGAGACTGTGGAAACCATTTTGCAAGTGACAAGAACCAGTAGTCCACAGGACAATGTAGGAATTTGAAAAATTCCTGCAGCTTGCATGTTCTTTTTTCTCTCATTATGTTATTGATTTTTTGGGGTGGTTTTAGTTTTAATTTGTCCATTATACATGCAACATGCTATAATTTCCCCTGAAAATTCTGTTCTTTCTTAAATATTTCCCCCTTTGAATCAGCAGAGGACTAATGCTCCTCAAATTTCTTGTCCAGAATTGCTAACTACAACTCTTAATCCTGGAAACTTTTCTGACTCAATAGAGATACTTAGGTACATATGAGAAAACAACACTTGGAAAATTAACTATGTCTCACAGCTCTGGAAAGGAGAGTAAGGTATGCATACACGGAATAGGGGAAAGGTCTCAGGAACACACATAGTGTCAACTGTTGAGAATAAGTTCCCTGACACCAAATCATTGGTAGGCTCTGGTGTGCTCCTAGAGGAAAAAAATGCAATGCAAAATCTGAGGTGGATAGATCCATCTTTACCATACACAGGAGCTCATTTTGTGTGAAAGAAATACAATACAGATGGAAAATGAGTGCTTTACCAAGGTCTGCCTTTTATAGATATAGAGAGATTCTTGTAGAAAAGGGAACTGTGTAAAAAAGCATGTCTTGCAGACAGGAAAGGATCATTTGGGTTTGAATATCATTGTTATAATTTTGTAACCACAAGTAACAGCCAGACAACGTAAGTGCTGCAAGAGCAGAATGTGTCTGGCTCAATATTTAGTTAAGCCTGCAAAAAATACTGTCTAGAATAAGGTTATGTAGGTAAAGTATATTTGGGGAAGCATAAAGAGGAACAATGTGAGCATTTACAATGATTATGATGTATTTCTTTAATATGATGTATTTCTTAAGAGTCAAAAATAGGAGCCAATAATAAAACTGTTCATGTAAGCCTGGTAGAAAAACCACTAAAATATTAAGAGGGCTCAAGATATTCAGGGCTACTTGAGTGCAATCCACCCGGTGGTCAGACATTTTCCTTTTTCTGATTGATGCCCCTTTCCCATCTCAGACCTGAACCCAAGCCAAGGATGGACCCAGGTAGGTAAGCACTCTGTAAGGATTAGAGTTTCTTTCCAGGTTAGCACATGTTACCTTCCTTACTTCCCACCCGTAAAGACTGAAAGGCTAGACTGTGATCCTTTCAGCTTACTGTAATATCCTCAGGTACTAAAGGTATCTGCAATAAGAGATTCCACTAATATTTTTCAAAAAGTGCCTTCTGGTGAATACCAAGTCTCTTTCTCCATTTACATTCATGGGCCACAAAACTCATGAGGATTCTTCAAGACCCAGTGACTTCTCCCTCACCTATATGTCTGGCTGAATACTAAGATTACTCAGTCAAAAATCATTTTGTGTCATGAGAAATGAATTTGCTACATGGGTAATGGGGGAAAACCAATTTATACTCATCGCCTGTAGTTCCATTGGAAGAACATGACCTGTCATTTCTGTCCCTCCTTCTGTAGGAGGTGATTTGTGGAGAAGGAGGCTGTGTTGGTAGGAAAGGGTTCTTTGGATCCACTGTTTTCCTGTAGTCTAGTTAAATGGGAATGCTGTGTATCTGTATTTCATTAGAGTGGGGACATTCAAAAGTCATTATTAAGATGTTCATAGGATTAAAACATGACCTACATGACCTACTTACAAAACGACTTTTTTTTTTTTAATGGTTTGTTTTCAAGACAGGGTTTCCCTGTGTAGCCATGGCTATTCTGAAACTAACTCTGTAGACCAGGTTGATCTCAGTCTTACAGAGATCTACTTGCCTCTGCCTCCTGAGTGCTGAAATTAAAGGCATGTGCCACCACCACCCAGCCCTTACTTTATCTTTTGCTTGTACAAGACATTTCAGATTTCAACTCTGTTCCAGGATTGAGTTGTATTCAGAACAATTAGATGCTCTAGGCTAATGTGTCTGTGTTAGTTTATGAATTTTGTGTTTATTAGCAACTCATTTGATTGGTTGACTGTACATGACTTTTATCATAAGTAGAAGCCATGCTTATAAAAGAGAACCACTGGAAAGATTGAAGCAAGGTTCCCAATGGTTCTGAATCCATTCTTGGTTCATTAGTAGGCCACTTATAACTCAGCCATGGGGTTTACAGCACTTTTTGAGAACAGTTGCTCTACAGGAAAAAACAAACAAACAAACAAACAAAAAAAAAGAGAGATCCAGACTCACACCCAGAAATGGTTTCCTATTGCTGTTGCAGGCAGCAGGAGGAAGCGACACTTCTTAATTATATATCTCACTACAGATAAATGGTTCACTGACCCATGCATTTAGACCCATTAAAATATTAACTGTTATTGTTGTTATTGCTCAGTGAGCTGCTGCTTCAAATAAATGCTTAATGAGAAATAAAACTGCTCAATAATTCTGAAGTAGTTCACTTTGTGACTTTTTACTGCCCCCATACCCTCCACACCCCTTTCCCTTAGGCTCTGCATCCAGCGGTTCAAGTAACCAATGATTAGAGGTAGTCTGGTAATAATTGCATCTGTATTAACATGAACAGACATTTATATTTCCTAAATAAGATATTGTATAGCTACTTACATTGTATTAGCCATTATAAACAATACATACGTGATCTTGGAGTGTGTGTGTGTGCGTGTGTATGTGTGTGTGCGTGTCTGTGTCTATGTGTGTGTTGTGTGTCTCTATGTGTGTGTACATGCACTTAAATCAAATAGCATATGTAATGCATGGTATATGTTTGGATGCTGTCTTAGTTAGGGTTTCTATTACTGTGAAAATACATTATGAGCATGGCAACTCTTATAAAGGAAAATGTGTAATTGCGGTGGCTTACAGTTTCAGAGTTTTAGTCCATCACCATTACAGCAGGCAGTGTACACACAGACATGGTGATGGAGAAAGTCCTGAGAATTCTACATCTTCAACAACAGGAAGGAAGTGAACTGTATTTACATTGAGTGTAGCTTAAGCATAGGAGACCTCCAAGCCCACTCCCACAGTGGCATACATCATCCAACAAGGCCACATCTACTTCAACAAAGCTGCACTTCCTAATAGTGACACTTTCTATGAGCTTATGGGGGCCAATTACAGTCAAACTGCCACAGAGGCCTAGTTTAAAAAGAAGACTATTATCTACCCCATTTTAGTTTCCCTTATTTCTTCATGTCTATCAACTCTATCCTGTCTGATTTTGCTTCCCCATGCAGCCTTATTTTCATGACCTATTACTTAAAATACTCTCCTGAACATTCCTTTACTCTGCAAAATCATTCCTTCCTACCTAGGTGGCAAGACCATGAAACAACCTACAGGTCTGTTTTTCAGACCTACCACTGAGCATGTAATATGGCTGCATATATTAACTATTGTAAGAAAATGGAATCCCACCTCAACTATGCTCCTGAGAATTCCCTGAAGTCTCTGTCCTAGATTGGATTGCCTTGAAAGACTTACAAAGACAAGATTTACGTTGCCTAATGATTTACTGACAAAACACTTAAAAGAAAGGGGTATAGGAAGCATAAGAGTAGGCAAGGTCACTCTTGTCTGGAAAGGGGATTTGCCAGTTTCAGGGGAAGATCAGGGGGAGGACTCAACAGTTATGGTTACATTCAGCTGACCTGCTCTGAGACCACGAAGATGGGATTAAGGCAGGAATAGTAACTGCCATTATGGAATACTTCTTCATCCTCAGTAGCAGCAGCCATGGCAGTGAGGAGACTGGGAAGGAACTGGAGTGAATCTCACAGCTTCCATGTTTGCCCAGGAAGCTTCCGAATTCAAATCTCTTTTTCCTTGTCTGAAACCTTGTTATTTTCTCTAACACTCAGCAGATACCTCACCTCTAACTATCTCAGAAAATATAAAAAGCTCCCAAGTGGGAAATGCCTTCAGTGGCTTCCTGGTGTTTTTGGGAAAGTTTAAATTCTTTATTGGGATTTGAAGACCCACAGTCACCTGGCCGTCTGCTATGGCTCAAGCCTCCACCTCAGTTATCCAGGCATTTGGCTGCATAAACGTCAACATCTTGAGAACACATTTCTCTCAGGTGAGAAATTTTTATTAAAAAGTTAAATTTTTCAAGAGTTACTGTGTTCATAGGCAATTTTCACCTTGGTTCTCACAGAGTTAAGTTAATCAGTGTTCACAAATGGTGGATTTGTATACTGAATTTTTAAAGTTATCTCATTTTTGGTTAGCTGGATTATGATATTCAGTAAACTATCAACAAGAATGGATCTATATGCTATAAAGTGCCTTCCTATGAACATATCTTTGTTTCATATATACTCCAAATGTAAATAATTGTGAATTTACCTGAATGCAAATGTTCAGATCGAACTTACTTTACATTAACATGAAGCAGACACTACTCTACACCCTGTCCTGCGCACTGCACCTGAGATTTACCTTATATTGATTCCTTTAAAACTGCATTTTCTTCTTTGGAAACATCAACTGTGCATGTACAAGGTGTACCTTGTCTATTATGTATGTTATCTTCTCTACATCACCCCCACACACATTTGTTAACACCTGTTTCTTGATTTTTAATATGGATGTTTATGCTCCTTCTGTGGCTTTTAATATGCTTTACTATCTTCAGTGTTTTCCCTTTTCCTTTCTTTTCCAAAACCTGTCAATTTCTACACCATGTCTCTTTAATTTTATAAGTCCTTGTTGGAATGCTCATATGTATTTTAAAAATTCTTTTGAAAATTCATAGTTTTTTGAACATTTTTTGCATGAAAACATATTATGTATATTCTTCTCCTACCTTTTTATGTAGTTATGGAAAGTAAAATTGTTATACCCTGTTTGTTTGTTTGTTTATTAGGGTGTGTATGGGTGTGAGTACCTGCTTGGCATTATCCATATGTGGAGTTTGGGGGACAACTAGTGGGAACTGGTTCTCTCCTTTCACAGTTTATGTCTCAGTCATCAAAATCAGGTAGTCAGGCTTGGGGGCAGAAACCTTTACCCACTGGACCATCTCACTAGTTGTATTTATGGTAATTTTTAATGAACTACAGGGAAAATTATTTTAAACTGTTTTTATGGGTTGGTAAGATGGCTCACTGGATAAAACACTTGACACCAGGAGTTATGACCCAGGGTTGATACCTTAAAATACTCACATGGTGTAAGAGGAGAACCAATTCCCACTAATTGTGTTCTGACTTCACATGTACACCATAGCATGTGCATACCCACACATACACACAAAATAGTTAAGTGTAAGAGGGATTCTTAAATACACCCTCTTAAATGTTTTTCTATATGGGAAATACTAAGTTTACATTTGCATAAAAGTGAGTTGGAGGTCTTACAGTTAACAGGCCCTGGATCATAAGGGCTGAAGGAGTTACTGTACCCATTTTTCAAGAACATATGTATCAAGGAACATTAATGCAAATAATTTAAAATGTCCCCAGACTCAGAATGGATAGGACAGCCTATTTTTCTGGTGTCATCATACAGTGTCTATGGAAGGACTCTGCTAAATTAGCTTTCCAGGAAAGAGGTAGACCCCAAAGGTCTTGAATCTCTTCTGAAGTCAAGTTCTGATGCTCCAAGTGGACACATACCAAGGAAGCCCTCTGGCATGATGTCATCTCAAGAATACTAGAAATTGATGGGAGATGCCATTATGTATATATGTTTCTCATACTGGTTAATAATAAAGCACTGTTGGCCAATAGGAAAGGAAGATAGGAGGGACTAGGAGACAAGGAGGAAATAGGAAGTAGTAAGGAGGAGTCAAGATGGAGAGTCTGAAGAAAGCAGTATGCCGCCGGCTCCCCGGTAAGAGAAATACATAGATCAGCAGAAATGGGTTAATAATTAAGGCAGAGCTAGCCAATAAGAAAGTAGTAACTGGCCAACAGTATAATATCTAATACAGAGTCTCTGTGTATTATTTGGGTCTGGTGGCGTGGCGGCGGGACAAGACCAGCGGCGGCGGGCGGAAAAACCATACGCGTTACAAGAAATCTGTTCATAGCTTTCCCAAAGTTCCATTTTTTTTTAATGTGTGATGTCAACAATTTCCTCTTATTTTAGGCATTCTAATTGTGCTAATCTGAAAACAGCCTCACTGTGACTGTGATTTCCATAGAAGCAGCTACTAAACTCAACTCAGTTATTGACTATGTTGCTTAACATTAGGTCAACACAATAAACTGAGGATCATTTATTGGAAGCACAATTGGTCCTGTCTTGCAAGGACCAGTCATTTTGATTATCTTATATTCATGACAGACAACCAGTTACAAGAAATTTGTCATCAGAATTATTCTACAAAGTTTGTGGCCCTTCCTAGAAAGACACTATCTATACAGTGTCTATAGCAGAGTATTTTGTGGTGATGTTACTGAAATCATTAACAAGAACATTTCTCATTTGCAATCACCACAGCCAGGGAAACTGGTCAAAAGACATGCATGGAAGTTACTCTGTGTAAGGAGGTGCTATATTTGAACTCAGAAAAACATTCCAGTTCTTGGCTGACAATGTCATCATGCAAGTCCATTTTCAAATGGGCCATGAAGTAGTCTGAATAATTTTCCAATCAAAGGGATATTTAAAAACAGTTTCCCAACTTAAAAACTGGAATTTTGGCATGAAAATATCCATGTCACCCTGCTACCTATTTAAACAATATTAAATGTAGTTTATGTATGCTTATTAGCTTATCCATGTATAAACAGATAAACAGACACTCTTCCTTACTTCCACCAGAGAACTGCTTATCTGGCAGCTCTAAAATAAAAAACGGAGGGATTTGCAGCAAGTTAAAACAAAAAGAAAAAAAAAAAAGAAAAGCTTTATATTGTGATTCAGTAATCCACAAAGAACTAATAGTGTCTTATAGAGCAGAATCTTTGAACATGCTGCTTAACAATGTGGGTGTCTCAGCAAATGTAGGTGTAGGTCAAAGAAATCTGATTTGACTGGGAAGCAGCCATCAGATATGCAGCTGACATGAGAGAGTGGGAGTAAGCATTGTTCTCTTTCAGTCTACTTTGGTCTTATGACTTAATTCTGCTACCCTCAACTGATGGCCCTAAGGGGAGCTGCAGAGACAACTGTAGGAAAGAGTACAAGAGAGGCTATCAAAATCTATCCCTACTGCTCTAATTCCTACCTGAGACTTGGAAGTGTTCTAGTGTTGCGTTGTCTTCTTTGTCTTCATATATGAATGTATGTTGCTTCACAATTTGAGCAACTAATTGCAGTGAGAACAGACATCCACAGAAATTTCAGTTCAGTTCAGAGAAAGAGATGCATTAGAATACTAGGTATCAAGAAATTTATAAAATGTCCAATAATCTGAAGATGCTTTTGAATAAAATTCTAAAAACACTAGAAGAGAATACAATAAATATAAAATCTGATGTGAGAATGAAAACATAGAAGTTATGTTTGGGTGTAGTATATTTCTTATTTTAAAGTAAAATTATTTTAGTTTATTGAATATTAGTAGTTGATTGGGGTTACTCTGTAAAAAAAGAACCTATTTGTTTTATATAAAAACTAAAGAAGCAATTTTTGAAAATTAACTTTTTTGTGACTGGGTTACCTCACTGAGAATGGTTTCTTCTACTCACTCATATATGGATTTTAGGCATAGAGGAAAGGATTACACCCTACAATTCACACCCCCAGAAAAGCTAGGAAACAAGCAGGACCCTAAGAGAGACATACATGGTCCCCTGGAGAAAAGGAAAGGGACAAGATCTCTCAAGCAAATTGGGATCATGGGGAAGGAGAGAGGGAGTCAGGAGGAAGAGAAGGGAAGAAGAGGAGGGGAAAGGAGGGCATGAAGGAGCAGGAAAATTGGGTCAAGAAAAGAATAGAGGAAAGAAAGAAAAGAGATACCATGATAGAAGGAGCCATTATAGGTATAAAGAGAAATATGGTACTAGGGAAATGTCTAGAGATCTACAAGGATGACCCCAACTAACAAACTAAGCAATACTGGAGAGGCTACCTTAAATGTCCTTCCCCTACAATGACATTGATGACTACCTTATATGCCATCCTAGAGCCTTCATCCAGTAGTTGATGGAAGCAGAAATAGGCTCTCACAGATAAACACTGAGCCAAACTGGAATCAAGTTGCAGTGAGTGAAGAGTAATGAGCAACTGTGTCAAGACCATGCTGGAGAAATCCACAATGGCAGCTGACCTGAGTAAGGGGGAGCTCATGGACCCCAGTCTGATAGCTGGAAAACCAGCATAGGACCAAAGCAGCCCCCTGGAATGTGGGTGTCAGTTAGAAGGACTGGGAATGTTTATCCATATGTTCAGGTTGTGTCTATGACTCCAGTACAAAGTGTTCAAAGAAAAGACAGGGCAAGAGGAAGTACTGAAACTGTCAATTATTGGAACACATGTATATCAAGCAGATTCCATTTTTGTGTCTCCAGATTGCTAGAGAAAACTTTCCTATTCTCAAATATAAACACAGAATCTGCTCACTAATAATCTAGTATTTGAGGTGAAGATTATATGGCTTACAATCTATAAGAAGGCTTAACATATTGCCTGACATATGATAACAATTTAATATCGAGTTGGCTACCCAGTGGGAAACTAGAATTCAGGAAGGAGGGAAGTCTTGGCTGGAAATCACAGAACTGATGTTTGAAGTAAAGGGACATGTGAGGAAGCTGACTAGCTCTCCTGGGGACCTGTATAAAGAGAAACAGAAAAAAATCATGGCTCTGTCTGAAAATGCCAAATAAAGCAGGATTGCTGTGCTACAAAAGGATGTTACTCTGCAATAAAGGAGTGAAGAGATGCACAGCTTTTGTGATTCTGCCAGATGTTAGAAGCCAAGGCTTGGTGACAGAGAGGTTCTTTTACCCAGATTTGTTTCAACTGTTCCCTCTCTGTTCATCTCTGAGTCCCATCCCCTTATGGAGTCAGTCATTAGTGAGATTATGTGATGCTAATGAGTTCTTTCAGTTTCTCCATCTGTGTGTTTGCAAGGCACCTGTCCCTGCAGTACTGGGTGTCTTAACTGCAGTACATGTAGGGAAATAGGCATATGTGCTCATTATTCTAAAGAGATGTGGCAAATTTAGGTCTAGATGTAGCAGGGTCAGGAAGCTATGACATTGTGAAATCATCCATTCAAAACTAGGAATGAGACTTTGGAAGATATAGAGGGCGGGAGAAAGAAACTATTATGATTCAACTTCAACTTAAGGCAAACATGTTCATGCACAACCAAAAAAGTTAATTTTGTTTTTTTTTTTTTTGATAATTTTTTTTTTTAATTTGCAACAAGCTTGTTTTACATGTCAATCCCATATGGATAAACATGGTTCACTGATCTGAGTACTATGTGTCCCAAGCTGCCCTGTTCAGCATTCTCCACATGTACCCTGACTTATAATAGTGTGACCATCATGTCACCTGAGCAGAGCCCTATCATAATTAATATCTCAACAATGTACAAGATGTTCTCTGATTTGTTTTCAGTATTCACACCAACTCATGATGTTGAGCTTTGAAGAATCATCTACCAAGAACATTTCTTTTCTTTGAATATATTTTTAATGGGTCCTCTCTTGTGAAGATTAAAAAATTAAATTTAAAGTTGGATTATGGTGTCACTGCATTTATAATGTGTAAAATGAAAACTCTGACAAGGCACCCTGAGAGGGCTGCAGAGCAATAGGAACTCCCATTATTGCCAGTGGAAGGCAACACTGTACAACCCGTGTGGGAGGCCAGTTGGAAATTTCTCCCAGTCATACATAATCTTATCATATGACCCAGTCTTTATGGCATAATATTTATCCAAATGAATTGAAAACTTAAATCTACACAAAACTTGTGCATGTTTTGCAACTTAACATAGTTGCTCAAAACAAACAAATCCAGAATGTACTGTAATAGGAGATTGGACAAAAACAAAACAAAACAAAAACAAAAACAAAAAAATCTCACAACAAAAAGCAAAAATTAACTGTAGTTGTATTCACAAACTCAAACATTATGCTAAGATGAATATAAGTGGGCAATTAAATTATGAGAAGACACAGGAAATCCTTGAGTATCCATTGTTAAGTAGAAGAAGCAAAGAAGAAAAGTGTAGAGAGCCACTGGTGCCATTCCTGAAGATGGCGCCGGTTTCCTGTCCATAAGCCAACAAGGTGCAGATGCGCGATCCACGTCATGGGGTGACTGTTCAGAGCGTTGTGAGCTGCAACTGTCAGTAACAGACATGACTCCTCTGAGCATATATAAGCAGAGCCCTTTTTCCTCCTCGGGGTCTTCCCTCAACTTGCTGTAATGAGCCATGCAATAAACATAGCTGCAGAAGAATCCTGTTGTTGAGCATTGTTCTTGCAGGCAAGGTGATAGCGTTTGACAGAAAAGGGCTGGTTCTCCATACTATATATGACCCCAACTACGTGGCATTATTTAAAAGGTGGGACCAGAGTGTCTGTTTCAGTCAGTGATGGAAAAGGAGGAGGAATGAAGGAAAAACAGTGAATTTGTTAAGGCAGTGGAACTATTCAGTACACAGTGTAATGGATACATGGCACAGTGAAGTGGTAAAGTCCTCCAGGACAAAATGATATGAGGAGTGCATTCAAAAATAAACTATGGGCTTTTACTAATATTCTGTTAGTATTGATTTATCAACTGTAACGAATTCACCTCAGAGAGTGAGATTCTAGTCAAAGAGGAATTGGGTGGAGGGTGTAGTGGGATGAAGCATATGGAAACCTGAATTTTCTGTCGAGGATTTTTAACCAAACCTAAATCTGTTTTAAAATACAAAGGCTCAATTGAGAACAGTGGCAGACATTATGGAGGATCAGGCAGTCAGAGAAAGAGTTGAAGGGCAGTGATGACAACAGAAAGATTCATATACATCATGGAAGACAAAAGGGAAAAGAAGGAGAAGAAGAGAGAAAACCCAGTCTACAAAAATAAAAATATTAAAAATATATTTTGAAAATGAAACCTAAGTTTTAACATTTTTTATCATTAAAATATTAGCTTGATGTCCATTTTATATTGGGTGACAAGAAGCCTTGATTGTTATTTTACTGTTAGTAGGTACAATTTCCAACTGTGAGCCGCTGCATCTCCTCTAGAACCTGCCTCTGACATTCACACCACTCCACAAAATGAGCATCAGTCCCCATCCAGCTTTTTAATCAGCTTTATAACTGCTGTTCATTTCATTCCCATTTGTCTTGCCCTGGCTGAAATTACTTCCTAGCTGGTGGCTGCTGTCTCTCCATCACTTAACAGCTCTGCATCTCAGTATTCTTTGATTGCAGCCACTTTCTTTCTGTCTTCTCTGGTGACTACACCTTTGCTAAGTATCCAGAAGTGACTGCTTAGTAGTTCCTACTTGCCTTTTCTTTGAAATATTGGTGAAAGCTCTGCTCTTCATGGTTGTAGAAGACACCTGATGCTCTAAGGAAGAGTAGAATCCCACATTTCTCCCTATTTCAGTCATGCCTGAAATCTGTGGAGGGCCTGTGAACCTCTTGAATTACTAGATTTTAAAAATGTTTATGTCTATAGCCCTGTACGTAACATACCTCTTTAGTAAACCCAAGTACTTAAGTTTCTTCTACATAGCATATACTCCTCCTGCTCTTCTATTGGAAGGTGTTATAAGGTGGGCGTCATGGAGTCTTGCCTTTGATTGTACCTATAAAAATGTTGCTATGGGGGCGCACTCCTCTCCTGGGGTGGTTGTTGCTTTTCACTTTACCCATAGCAATGTTATTGTGAGGGTGCACCTCTTCCTATGAGGGGTGTGGAATACTTAGGGCAGTTCATCTCATTCTAAACTTGAAAGACTTTTATACATTTGTGCTACACATATCAATTCTAGGACACATTGTATCTTTTATCTCCCTTAAATGTATTTATTTATTTATTTATTATAACCAAGTCCATTTAAATGAAAACAAACATTTATAGACAATATTTGGGAATTTGGGCATCATTCTTTCCAAACTATTTCCTGCTGGTAAGGGCCACTGTCATGGGGGATTCTAAGAAGATGCAGAAATCCTGGCTGTAGTCTCCAAGGCTGCCTTGTCCAGCTGTTTTGAATGTAGGATCACTTGGTACTCTGTTTCAGGTGGTCTGGCTTGATCAAACCACATATGGCAATTGTGGTCTAAGAATGTTTTAATCTCGGATAAATGTGAAAACCATGACAACTCTGCATCTATTGTATTCACTCACCCATTCAAAAACACTGTGCACACACTCCAAGCTAAGTACAGGGACAGTCATTGCTAAAAGTCAGGTTATTAAGGTACAGTCTCTATCTTCAATGTATCACCACATAATCAATATTCAATTGATTATTGAACATCTATTATGTGCTCCAGTATAGTATAACAACTCTATCAATAGAATAACTGAGAAAATATAGAGGTCTTAGTTGTGATGTGATGTGATGACCTTTGACCTTTATAGAAGCACAAATGGGAACAAGTCAGGTAAACAGTCCAGGAATGTTAAAAGTTAAAGAAAAGTTCCCAGAGAAGAGGGGAAAAAAGGGTCTAGTAGTAAGTGCACATAGACACCAGTGGGTACAAGAAAATGTGATACATATACACATTAGGATACTATTCATCCACACAAAATGATGGAATCCTGACATTTGTAACATATCAAGACAATGAGCCATGTGCAGAGCCAAGCAGCACACGATCTCTTTCAGATGCAGAATCTGAAAAAGTTGATACACAGACATTGAGAGCAGAGTAGTGATATCACAGTCTGGGAAGATTGGGGATGAGGAAGGGTTGATCTGTAGCTACTGTGCTACAGAAGTTCTGGGATGCTATTGCAGAGTTTGGCCAACACGGATAATGATAACATATTATACATTTCAAAAAGCTGTAAGAAAAGATTTTGAAAGTTTTTGACATAAAAAATGACAGATGTTTGAGGAAGACAGGTATGTTTAACTTGATTTAAACATTACACAATATTCCTATGTATCAATGCATCACATGTTCCCCATTAGTGTGTATACTGTAAGGCTTCATGCATAAATTTTAAACTCAATCCAATTTTAAGTAGTTCGCTGATATTCATATTGTTTTCTGAATGATGATTTGTGAAGGAAGTAGCTTAGATTTTCCGTTAGGATTTAACTAAGAACTACAACCATATGTGTGTAAGGCATACACACTTAAAAATAAATAATCTGCAAATCACTGCAAAAGTTTTCTGAGAGAGCATATCTCTAAAGTTTTTAACTTACACTCTTCCAAACAATGAACGGATGAGGACCATGCCATTCTCTTAGGTTTTCTATGTTGAAGGATACCTAGAAGGGCATCCTTCAGGATGTTACCTACCTACTCTGCATTAGATGCTAGCAGAATGGTCAGGCATTGAAAACATTTAACACCAGCTTCCTCCCAGTCCACGATGAGTTTCCTACCTTATTTTATTCTTATGTCTACAGCCAAATAGGATATTTTTGGAAGTGTTGTGGAAATTTCTAGTTTTTAAAACTACTACCAGATACTCCTAGATACAACTGCAGATTAAAGATTTGAAACAAGACTTTATAATGAGAAATCGATTGACTCTTGAAATAGTTCATCTCTTTAGGTCTGTCTCATTGCCTTCAAATTTAGAATAACACATATTATGAGAATTGTGTTATATGAGAATATGATGTATCTAAACTTTGTAACAGAGCTGTAGACATATGACATGCTCTTAAAACTTAATGGGTTTTTTGAAACCAAACCCAGACCATTATATGCTTGCTAGGTGTTGAACTACATCTCCAACCCATTCACATTTCACTGCACTCCTTCTTTCTTTTCTTCCTTCATCTTCCTCCCTTTTCTTCTTCCTCATTTCTTTCTCCTTTTTATCCTCTGCTCCCCCAACTGTACCTATTGTCCCTTCTCTCCCTTGCTTACAATGGCAAGGGGAGGGAGACAAACACTTGTGCATACTCTATACTTAACCCTTAGACAACTGTTGAAGTTAAGAAAGATCAGTTCTATCGCCATAGATGAAAGGTGAATGGGATGTAAACTTGCCCAGGTCACAATCATTTTAAGTGAGGATTTAGATCTACTTCTATTTCTAAAATAAACATGCAGTATTCATGGCATAGCACTTTGAAAACTAAATATTCTTTCTCACATGTATCCATCATTCCCTAAAGATTTGAAGAATACGCCCAGATGCAACTTGGGTGCTTGTTTGCACATTCATCTGTGGTAAATTTCCAGTCTGCTTCTAGATTTTTAAAAATAAACTGAGTCAGACTTTATATTTTTTTTAAGTCTAATGTACTAATATATATTTTAAATAATTAAGAGCAAATATTCAGGTTTAAATACAACAGCTACTCAAGGAACTTTTTAGTGGCATGACTTTGATGCTGTGGATAATGTTGGGAAGCTCTGAGAAAGGTAATGGCTCTCTACCACCTACTGCAAAAATGTCAGGGTGTTGTAATTTTAAAAAAGTGTCTCAGGAAAAATGCCATGCAGAGGTGTTTTTTTTTTTTTTTTAATTAAGGAAAAAGGATAGGAAAAGGGGAGGGGGAAGACTGGCCTCTGGAGACTGGCACAGCATAAAAGAGGAATGAAAGGCAGAGAGAGAGAGAGAGAGAGAGAGAGAGAGAGAGAGAGAGAGAGAGAGAGACAGAGAGAGAGACAGAGAGAGAGACAGAGAGAGAGAGAGAGAGGGGGCCCTTTTAAAAGGGATGGTGTGTCTTATTAGAACTCCAAAGCAAGGTCAGTAAAATGCTGGTCGGCCAATAGTGAGAAGGAAGAATGGGGGGTGTTACCATACAAGGAGAATTCTGGGTAGAGAAGAAGGAAGAGATGCCATGTAGAGATTGGGAGGATGACATGCCAGGTGTTCTCTGGTAAGATAATGTTGAAATATATAGATTAGTAGTTATGGGTTAATAATTAAGAGGAGCTAGCCAGTAAGAATTCCTAGCCATCGGCCAACATTTTAATAGTTAATATGACCATATTTATTTGTGGCTGAAGGGTGGTGGGGCCTGGTAGGAAAGAAACTCCCATCATTAGTTGTGTTTTCAGAGCCCAGGAACAATCTTTCATTTGTCACCATATTTTTTTCCATTTGCCCTTTTTTGTTTGTTTTGAGACATGGATAAAGAACTTCTTCTAATCAATGACTTGTTTTTTGTGGTTTGTATTCAGAAAGTGAAAAAAATCTAAAAATTCAGGTATAAGAGCAATAACTACATCTCTAAGTCAGAAGCTGCTGGCAAGAGCACTTAGTCTGATATCAAACAGCATGCAAGTACTTTTGTACTTTTTAATCAGAGAACTAATAACTACTGTATTTCTATATTTAAGTAATTGATTTTCAATTGTATCAATCTGCTATGTTTTAGAATTGTGTGCCTGACTGATAATTAAAACCCTTTCAATGTGGTAAGACATTTTGAACTTGATAAACTGAGCATTTCATTAAGTATGACAATAGCTCACAACAGACAGAAGAAGCTTGTCTCCTCTTTGCTACCTGGATATACTTTGCAGATGCCTTAAAGGGCAAAGAGGCAAAGTGTTGTATTCACAGGATTATAGTTCACGTTAGTCAGTAGTAACACCTACCAGGACTCTAAAACTGAGCCCTGTAAAAAATAAAAATAGATCAGTTATAAATACAGATATTTTAGATCCCTTAAGAACAAAGGTATTATCAACCACTTCAGCCTTACACTTTGGAAAATACAGACATGGACAAATTCCACAAATGTATCATTTCCCTGTTAAGGATATGTGGTGAACACTAAAGATAAAGATTACTTTAAGTAAGTATTCACTGAGCACCATAAAACTTAATTGAATGCTTTATTTTCACTTGCATGCTTTCTCTTAAGTGTTTTTATCTTGCTATCTGCAGTTTTTTTAAAGCTAATATTTCAATGAATAGGCAAAGAACTCGAGACTTTCCAGTGCTCTTAAATTCCTCAAGCCATTTAATATGACCTTTAGATTTTGAAAAGGTGAATGTTTTACATTTCTATATACTGACAG
The DNA here is from genome assembly GCF_943737965.1 of Phodopus roborovskii. Taxonomy (NCBI): domain Eukaryota; kingdom Metazoa; phylum Chordata; class Mammalia; order Rodentia; family Cricetidae; genus Phodopus; species Phodopus roborovskii. The sequence goes on along the minus strand of NW_026126693.1, from coordinate 2,227,586 downwards.
GAAAAACTCACAGCTAAACCAAGTGAATGTTTGCGCAGCCTCAGCTATTGAAGCAGATGCAGAAATAATGACTATGGACAGATTTCACAAATTCTGAATTATTTTTCCCTCTTAGACATTTACTGTTCCTCAGGGAATCTGACTTTACCAGAGTTCTCTAATGGTCCCCAAAGAGACAATATATAATAACCATTTGATATCCAAGGCTTTCAGTCTACTGGCTACTTTGGTATCACATAATTATGCTTACTTTTTAAATGGATTATATCAAAGCATTTTGAGGATTGGTTTGGTAGCAATAAGATCTGCTAGTGTTTTTCAGAAAAGCATTTGTATGTAAGTCTGATGGGAATATGGATACTGTACAGTGTTATATTGTCTTTATATCTTTTGACTGCTGAGGAAATAACAACAGCTGTTAAAACAAATGCCACTGGATCAATCCAATTTATATATTTTAAAAATGCTTTGATTCAAAAATTTAAGTTCTAGGACAAGTTACAGGGGAAAAGGATTTCTATTTTGTTTCCACAGAAAATGAAAAACTGTGGATTCCTTCCAGACTAATGTGGTTTGAGCAAGCCAGACCCCCTGAAACAGAGTACCAGGTGATCACAGATTCAAAACATCTGGGACAAGGCAGCCTTGCAGACTACAGCCAGGATTTCTGCATCTTCTTAGGATTCCCCATAACAGCGCCCCTACCAGCAGGAAGTAGTTTGGAAAGACTCCCATACTCCCAAATATTGTTTATAAATGATTGTTTTCATTTAAATGGGGTTGGTTATAAATGGTTAATGATCACAAACAATCTCTTTTTAAAGGTAAAAAGGGAATTATGGTATAGATATGAATACTTTGTGTTGGAACGGATTTCCATTTATTGATACTAATTTAAGGTCAATTTTGTGATATGTATATTTCTCCTCTTGTTTAGGTATTGTGTTTATATAGCTTATTTAAAAATGTATAAATTAATACAGATTATAGATAGTTACCTATCTATAGTCAAAAGTTAGAGTTCAGTAGTTAGGTTTTCTAGATATACAGAGATGTATTTTAGATGAATAGGCATTCTTCAAACCTTTCAAAGACCTACAGAATATGGCATTTAAGATGGTTTAGGGTTTTTTCTTGACAGTGAGACATAACTGCTCCTGGCAACACCACCTGTATCAGAAAGAAGAATGGACATTAAAGAAACACGTTATGGAGTTTGCCTCCAATATGGCAAGACTAGCCATTTGGACAAGATACTGCTCTTGTCTGGACTGTTTAACTTTATGCTGTATAAACTGGACATGCAGGACCCACAGAAAAGTGACTGCTGATTCAAGATGGACATTGCTACAGAGTTCCTGCTTCATGGAAGAGTCTGCCAGACATTCTGCAGGACACAGAGAAAAGTGACTGATAAACTGCCAATACAAGAAGACAGTTTAAAGTTTCCTGCTTTGCTGAAAAGTCTGCCAGACACACTATGGCCTATGGGCTGAAGATGGAACATTACAGAAGAACCTCAGGTGACTGACCAGGCAGTGAGTTGTCTCTGTCATTTCCAGAGTTTATATACTATCCTTCTGTGATCTTTGAAGGAGTTGAAGACAGATAGTTACGGTTATAGTTTTCCTTAGTTAGGAAAGTTATGTAAAGATAAGTTACATATAGGACTTTAGACTCACAAAGATAGTATAGATAATATAATATTTTCTTTAAATCTTGCTAAATGTTAATGGACTGTGTTAATGGACTTGCTAATTGTTAACTGTGATTCTAATTTTATAACTGTTGTGTGATATATTTTGCTTTGTTAAGGTGAAAATCCTTTTTATTTAGACAGAAAAGAGGAGATGATGGGAGATGCCATTATGTATATATGTTTCTCATACTGGTTAATGAATAAATCACTGTTGGCCAATAGGAAAGCAAGATAGGCGAAACTAGGAGAAAAGGAGGATTCAAGGAAGTAGTAAGGAGGAGTCAACATGGAGAGATTGGGGAGACCAGAGGCTGGCCCCACTCCCTGGTAAGATGAGACCACATGGAAATACTTAGATTAATATAAATGGGTTAATACTTAAAACAGAGCTAGCCGATAAACAAGTAACTGGCCAACAACTTTATATCTAATACAGAGTCTCTGTGTGTTAATTGGGGCTGGTACTGCAAAGGGACCAGACAGCGGAGGAAAAACCTTACTCGTAACATAAGTCAACAGAGCAAGGCAAGCTATGTGAGTAGCATACTCACTGTGAAATTGCCCTTTAAGATTCAAACCCTAGGCCAGAGATAGCTTAGTGGTTAAGAGCACTGGCTTCTCTTCCAGAAGACACAGGTTAAATTCCCAGCACTCACATAGGTGGGTCATAACACTTATATCTAAAGTTCCAGGGTTTCTGATGTGTCTGGTTTCTTTAGTAAGGCTTTCTCCCTCTTCCTCTCCCTTTCAACTCCTTCTTGGTTTTCCTCCCTCCCCCTTCTTCCCTCCTTCCCTCTCTCTCACCATCCTGCCTTCCTGCTCCGCCCCCACATATTCACAACTCTCTTTTTTCTCACACACAGGTTAAAAATGCTTTTAAATTTTTTCTTCCTTGTTTCAGCATATAATAAAAGAATTCTTCTTCTAGCTGTTGAAAGATTTCACCAATAAAACCAAGGTACTAATATACAGTCTTATTTCAAAGTGTGTTATCTGGAAATTCTGACTTGAAAAGATTCTTGTGCTGTTGATAGAGTTGAATCAAAATGTCATTTAAATTAGCAACATTAGGTCAGCCACTGCTCTCTGGTTTCTGGTTCTTAATTTTTCTTGCCTTTTTAGTCACTTTCCCATCTGTCTCTCATTGTCTTTTACTACCTTTATACGCATCTGTCTTCATAAGTGTAATTTTATGCATCCACTCAAACTATTCATCATTTCCACTTTCTATACAACTTAGATGGCTGTGCAGACCTGCTCCAGTTTCCTGATCATGAGGAATAGCAGTTGTACAGCATTGAGCCCTATAATCTGAAGGCCCTTAACTCCCTCCCCTACAACTGGCTGATTCACCACAAGACTGGGACTGGAGCCATAGGAAAGGGGTCGGGGTGGCCCTGCAAGGTAGATCCGATCAACTATAATCAGTCACTGTGTAATATGAGGACCACCATCAACAAGAATGCCTGGGCCACATGCAGCGGCATGTGTGCATGATCTGCAAGAGCAAGTACAGCACTGAACTGCACTTGGCATTTACCTGCAAAGCCAAGGCAATTCCTATGAAGCCAGAAGCCTGTGGTGGTGAAGAGGGAGCCCACATGCCCCACCAACAGCTCTAGAGTGCCACACCCCAGAGGTAATAGAGTCCACTGACTTTTACAAATAACCAAAACCAAAAAAATTGTATCCTAAGCATAGTATAATGTGACACACACTCACACTCACACATGTTACAAAACCTTAGGGGCAGGAGATTGACAGTGCTTTGTAATCAAAAGTCAGGATAAAATAATGAGTTTTTTTTTTTAAATGAAAAATACAATAATATTTGAAATCAACCTATATTCTCTGCAACTAGGCATCTTTGGGAATGGGACTTTAAAATGTCATATTGGAGATGCAATGACGAGGAAAATAAACATCCTTAAGGAACTTTCGGAATGAAAAGATAGTGCCATGGCCACACGGACCTCGGTAGGTCTGTAATCATCCTGTCACCTTTTTATGTGACAGGGTAAGTCTCTGACGTTAGCATTTGATTTAGTAGAGGGAAATTCATAGGCATGGTTTTACAAAAACTTCCCTTAAACTACAGCTTAAAAACTTTTGCCAATTTTCATATTAAATGAATGTCTATTATTTTCCCAAGTAGGCTTAAAACTGTAAAACTGCTACCTGCAGGCATGTTCAAGGCCAGAGCAGGCAGAGACAAGGGAGAAGGCCTCCTGCCCTGACAAACCAGCATGGTCTCTGAGTAATCTTTGATGTGTCCAAGGCAGAATTTCAAAGAAGCATGAATGCATGGTATTCAAGCAGCTCACAAAATGATGCTGGGTTGCAGCCGTCTATAAGGTTGATAAAGCTGAGAAATGTCTAGGTCTATATCCAAAAATGCAGTCTCTAAACAGCAGGGTACTGGCAGGGCTGAGGCAAGAGGGAAAGGGCAGCTATAAGAAAGGAGAGCTCTTGCTGGAATCTGCCCAGAAGACTTGGTAACAGGTACCACAGGGGTTCACCTACAGAGAGGAGCTAATTCTCAGAGGTAAGCTGAGGGGCTGGGAACATATTTCAGTGGAGTTTTCTGAGATCTGATCATCCATGCCCACATCAGAGTTGCATGTGGTACATGCCTAAGAATTCTGGTACCAAGGGGTAAGATAGGTGGATCCCAGGAACTTACTGGTCAAGCAGCCTGGCTGAATCTGTCCAGGTTCAATTAGAGACTCTTTGTCAAAAAATATGGAGTAATAGAGGAAGGAAGCCAACATTGACTTTTGACCCTCACACTAACACATAAGGGGGGGTCACCCACACATGTGTATGTACACATGAATGCATAAGTGCAGAGAGGTATGTTGAGATCCTTGATGGGTTGTGGATAAGAAAGCTGCATCCTGAAAGATGAGGAAACAGAGAAAATTTTGCAACATTCCAGTGTCTGCTGAATGCTGTTTATGACTAGGAAGGCAAATGCAGGTGAAATCTCTAGCAATGAAAATGAGAAGACTTAAGGTTTCGCTGATAAAAGTCAACAGTATTTAAGGAAGTGTGAGACATAAACTAGGGGACAATGACTGCAAAAGGCTTTGGTCACCAGTTTCTAATCAGAGACTTTGTGCACAGTAGCTTTTGTAGAGACATGGAAATACGTGTCAATGTGCAACCTGCACGGGGAATTAAACATTTAGGGGTAAGTGCTGTTATGTGAGATCCTGGCATTCGAGGGTGAAGGGCAAAGAAGAAATGTATTCTGGGAAATTCCCTCTGCCCAACAGAGCTGATGATAGGGCAGAGAGACCAAAAGTAAACAAAGTTTTTGTACAGGGAACTAAGAAGAATAAAGATCACTATTATTGTTCATGTCTACTGTACATATTAAGTAGTTTGTCAGTGTTTTATTCCTTGCATGTATCAAGAGTCCTAGAATCCAAGAAGAATAAACATTTGCTAGAGACAATAGGATAGAGGAAGGCAGGCAAGAAGTGACCAGAGGCAGAGATGAAGCAGAGTGAGTTAACCTATCAGTGTCTGGCTTATATACAGAGTGGCAAAAATGTGTAAAGTGCTTACCACTGTGTCTGATATACCAGAGATGCTCAAGAAATGCTAAATATCATGATCACCATCATGATCATCACTCCCTTTGTGGTGAGGGAGTGCCAGAAATGCTTTGTTTTGACAGGACTACCAACACACCCTCCTTGAAAATACTGTTACTTATGTGTCAACCCACTTTGACTTTGCTTACACCCTCTTGCACTCCATGGGTTCTTTCATGCCAGATTTGTCCATTACTGCAATTTCCCCAAATTCACTGGGCAACAGTCAGTGATTAGGTGTGTGGTGATGGTGGTGGTGGTGGGGCATTAGAACAGACATCCCTACATGGAATGTATCCATCAAACCTGTCTCTTCAGAATCCAGGGAACCCTGCAGAAGATTTGGAAAGAGAGTAAGAGCCAGAGGGGATGAGGACACCAGAAGACCAAAGTCCTCTGAATCACCTGAACAAGGCATATATGAACTCACAGAGACTGCAATAGCAAGCACAGGGCCTGGGCGGTGCTGCACCAGGTGCTCTCTGTGTCTATTCTAACTCTCTGATAGTAATTTTATGGGACTCCTGAGTGTGTAAACAAGTGTGTCTCTGATTCTTGTGCCTACTCTTGAGACTCTTTTCCTTCTTTTGGTTTGCCCTGTCCAACACTGATATTGTGGTTATTGTCTTATCTTATATTTTATTGTGTTTGCTTGTTATATCTTATCCTTTTCTGTTCTAATGAGAGACAGAAGGAGAATGGATCTGGATGGGATGAGAGGAGGAGAGGAAATGGAAAGAGTTAAGAGAGGGGAGAATACAATCATGATATATTGTATGAGGAAATAACATAGCCATGTCTATGTTTCTATAGTGTATGGGATGTGAAAATATCAGGATCCTGAGTAAATATAATTATAAAATTCTCTTAAGACTGTATTTTCAGGAGCACCAAAAACACATCAATATTTCTTTATTGACAACATTTGATTTATTTATTTTATGCAATAAAATTGAGATTGAACAGATGCTAAGCAAGTGTTCTAACATTGAGCTATACCTATAGTTTCACAAAACTGTTTCTCCATTTGTATCTTGTTTGGCCATGTTTGTTTATTGTCTTTTGAAGGCCTGTTCTTCAGGAAAGTGAGAGGGGATTGGATTTGGGGGAGATCAGAGATGGGGATGAGCTGGGAGGAGTAAAGGGAGGGAAAACTGTGGTCAGGAATTGTTTTAAGAGAGAAGAATCTATTTTTAATGAAAAAAGAAAAAGGTTTTGGTATTTCAGTTAATCCAATAAAATTCAGTGGATTTGGCTTGCTGTGTACACACAGATGGCACTGTTTTGATAACCCAGTTTGTCCTGACACTAGCAGGTGTCTGTAGGTCGGTTGCTGGATGTCATAAAAAACTAGGGCAGGCTTCTTAGGGAACATGGATGATATGGGGCTTGTGTCACATTCCTGACCCCAGCAAACGAGTCCCTTCTGTACAACACATCCCCTTAAATAACAAATGACTAACAGAGGCATTGCACTTGGGCTGCTCTCAATGGATGCTGCTGATTCAAGCATTTATGGGACCCTCTATGGACCAGATGAGGAGTAATTAAGAAAAGATGTACAGCATCACAGAAAATGTTTTTGTAAGTTAATATGTGCAAATATAGGGGATCCAGGGTATCTTCCAAATCATCAGGATCTGGGAAATATGGGTTATTTTTCCCCTGAGAGAGCAAATAATTTTCACAAAAGTACTCTAAATGAAGGCAGAAAATGGAATACGTGATATGTCGTGGTTATAATTTCCTCACTTAACTTTCAGAGTTAAAAATGTTCTCCATTAGCCATTAGCCATTAGCTATCTACATCTACTCAGCCCTGCAAACTACACATTGTTCCTAATACCCATTACTTTAGCTGTTCACCTTTTGGGTGGCATACTGCCCACTCTTTTCTTTGCCGTGACTTAGCTTGTATACTTTGTCCCTAAAATTAGACCTAGACCCAAAGACTCAGCATTAAATAGGTGGACTTTGGGCACCAACCGTTGAAACAGTTCAGCCTTAGTGAAATGATTAGTTTCTAAATATTGACTTTGGCCAGTGTACCCTCAACCACTCACTCCACACAAATCCTCCATCCCAGTTAAATGGAATCATTCTGGAGGTTAGCACCTCTATGTCTTGACCTACATGAAACTCCTTTCTCTGTCTTCCTTGCCCTTTAAGCATCATAGCTTAAAGAACAGCTTTCCCAACCTGCTGTTCACTTGGCCCTCACTTTGCATATCCTTTCCACTCTGGGGCCAGCACTGTATTACACTGGACCTCAATCAGTGACTTTATTTCTTTGAAAGAAGACAGATCCAGTGTTCCATCCAAGTCTGCACATGACTGTGAGAATAAACTGGGAATTTGTGAACTACTTTTATGTCAATGGTTGGTCCATTAAAATTTGCCAGCAGAAAGAAAACGTGTGTGTGTGTGTGTGTGTGTGTGTGTTTGTTTGTTTGTGTGTGTGTTTCAGTTGTCTAGTGTAATTAAGCTCTTTGGATTATGTCAGATTTAAATTGACTTACAAATAATTAAAACAGTGCTAGGAGATTTCTATTTGCCCTTTGTTCTGCGAAGTTTCACTGAGCTGTGATTGGTGTGTGGTGAAACCCGGCTAGTAAATCAACTGTGAAAGAGCCCAGGTAAGAAAATACCTGGTATTTCCCAAGGATATTCTATGTGGTGGGCACAGTTCTAAGTGTCTTATAGGAAGCTAATATACATAATAATATGAAGCACAAGAAAGATCATGCTATAGGACTGACTTGTCAGAGTGAGGTCCAGAACAGTTGTCCAGCTGTATATCACCCATTACCTTTTGCTCTATGCCCTAGGATTGAAGAACTGTCTTTGTTCTTCTTGCAAACATACTTGCAGGTAGTAAAATTAAGACTGTCTGCCCAGTCAGCATACTGTGGTCGTCAGTCCACTTTCTATCAGTGAAACAATTATCTGGTTTTATAAGTTCTAGAACATCAGTGCTCAGATGCTTTTGGTGTGGTGAGAAATATATCATGGCAGGGGATGTATGACAACAGAAATGCTCATGTCATAGATGTAAGCAAAAGAGAGGAAGGGCTAGAGTCTCAGCATCCTCTTCAATGGCATACTCCCAATGAAAGGCTGCCTCCAGACCAACACACACACACACACACACACACACACACACACACACACACACACCCAATGAAGGGCTCCCTCCAGGCCAACACACACACACACACACACACACACACACACACACACACACACCTAATGTCTCCCAGCTGCTCAGAACTCAGGAAATGAGATTTGTCAAAGTCTTCAGACAATGAGCTGGCTGTGATGAGTGCCCCCGCAGTTACACACTTGATCAGTGTGGTGTGCTGTCTTTTGTGTAGAGGCTTGTTTTCATGCTAGTTTACATTCACTGAATTTTATAAGCATGCTTAGTCCTTACAATAACCCTGTAGAATCAGACCCTCTTAGAGCACAGCAATGCCCCAGCCTCTGAACTGCAGGGCTATGTGCTGTTGCAGGCATGGCTTTTCCCTGCTAGAATGAAGCTGGAGTATCTCACTGATCAGAACTAATTGGCTAATTGATATTCTTCAGACATCTTACCAAGCAAAAGACAGTTTAATTAAAACAAAATATTATCCATAGCAGTGGGAGTTAAACTAATCAAAGATGAGAAGTGAGAGTCAGAACTGAAATGAACAGATTTCCCTTCTATGCAATGCTAACAACATATTTATGGGGCATTACTACCTGTAGGGTGACTGCCTAGCTAAAGCTCAAAGAAAGAGTTGAGTATACAGATTAGGGTATGATAAAACCAACACTTCAGATTAGATGAGGAGGATGGCCTACTCATCAACAATATGGAGATAAGCTTGACACCGGGAAAATAGTTGTGTTTACATTTATGTTTGAAGGTACCAATATACTCAGTTACTCATTAATACAAATAGTAGTTTTGCTGGAGACTGAGCTCAAGCTGTCTTAAAACTCACTATGTTGCCCAGGCCAGCATCAAACTCTTGGTGATCTGTCAGCCTTAGCCTCACCAGTCCTCTGATTCTCCAAAATGGGCTATATAATAATGAAATGTTAACTGTAGAAGGAATGTTGGAAATAACTTAATAGGCTGAGCACAGAACACTCTTAAAAAGAACACCAAGCAATTACTTCAAAACAATTCCTGCAGGACATGTCTATTTGGAGTTTGTATCTTTCCATAGTGCTAGAGAATATATAGGAAACCAACAAGTACAGCTGTCTCTGGGGAGGGAATTAGGTAGAAGAGGGAAAGGGAAAGAAGTAGGCAACATTTTCACTGTTTATCCATTTGGGGCCATGCAACATATGGCTTACTCAAATTATCAAGCAAAACAAATCATAACTATAATAACAGGGAAAGATTATGACTGGATGCCCAGGGCTTCCTTGTAGTGCATTTGGTCTAGTTTATTAAGAGACTTATTTTCTTACTTTTTAGAGGAAGATTATAACCTGTCTCCCTGAGTTTTATGAAGTTTAAAGAAGGAAGTATTTCCTATAGAAACTCACAGAGAGACACAAGACTTCCTCTCCATAACCTGTTTCCTTTGGAGCTGGAAATCAGAGGCCAGGAATGTGTACCACTTGTTGAGGTAGGAGACTGGGGACTGGAGTTGAAGGATGTACACAATGGAAATGATACACATATCTCTATACCACATTTGTATATGAAGCCTGCTGTCTATCCTTTATCATTCTGCCTAATATACAGAGATCTTCATGCTGCAAAAATATTTTCTAATGCACATTACAAATATTTTCAACTATATTGTACTAACAGAATTAAAAGATTCCAATTTTTCTTCAGACTGAGTTATGTATTGGATTGTCTTTTTCCCAACAACAAAAAAAATGAATGTGGACATACATAGTTATTGCTTGCCAGAACAACAACTGGGAAGCTTAGGGCAAAGGCTGCAGGCAACATCTTGGCTGTTGTTCTTTGTGATAGACTTGATAGATAGGACACCTCTACATGGAGCTAATCAACCTGAGTGAGGTAGCTGGCAGGCAGAGGAGACACAGTGAAGCCAAGTCAGAAGGTTCATAATAGCAAAATTCCATGGGTACAAGGGAACAGTTTCAGGAACCATGTTCATATTTAGGGAGTCATGATTTAATACAGTATTACAGTATCTGAATAACCTTCTTAATTAAAATAGACAAGGCTAAATATTAACACACTAGTAAATAAACACTCAATCATTGTAGAATTACAGATTCTCAGGGAAGAAGTTTAGGGATAAAGCTCATCTATATATATTTCTAACTGTCTGCCTGTCATCTGTTTATCTATATATCAATCTATCATCTATCTATATTCCATTTATTAGCTTATACAATATGTATACTCCCCCAAATGAGGCACACGATTTATTAGTCTTTACATAACACTAAAATTAAGACTATGTGCTCTAAAGCACCCAGTGTTTGTGAAAGCTTATACTTGGAAGCACTGGGAATGTGGACAAGATGGAAAGAATAGAATTACATAGAAGCATTTTTAGTATTTATATAATTCGTGTGTCTTTTTAAATGCTAGAAGGCAGAGGCTGAGATGTTGAGGCCTAGGCCTTTGCTCAAGAAGTGAGAGGCCAGGTTCATAAACATCCACAAAACCATCTGGTTGAAAAGCGGTCTGAGGCCAGCCTGGTGTGATGGCATTTCTTTTCTCTTTTGGAATTGGCTGTGAGAAGAATGACAAGTTGTGCCATAGACAAAACCTCTCAGGCCTCAGATCACAGGAATTCATTTGAAGAAAAAAAATCACTTTAAGTCTCCTAATTAATCTTTGTAGGGAAACTGTCCTGACAGTATACATACTCAGTTGAAGCCACTCAGAGCACCACCTGTGCACATTCACTACATTCCTTCCTAAAAGGCCCCTGACCATCTCCCATTTTTCTTTCTCTTTATTTGTTGTTTTCCCTCTCTTCCCCTCTTGTCTTCTCTGCCTGTCTCTATGTCTCCCACCCCTTCTCTGCCTCTCTTTTCTTTTCTACTGTCCCCAGAGTCCAGTCTCCTCCCCCTCCCTCCTTTTCCCATACCCTTTCTCCTAATTAAAAAAAAAAATCCCTCCATGTGAGCTCTGTTGCATGGTGTCTGTCTCTCGAGAGATGCTTTTTAAATTACAACACTGCTAACTTCCCTTTTCTTTATTGTTATTGTAACAATTGTATTGCTTTTGCATGCATGTTCTTCTCCTATGCTCATCCAATACCTAGTATGGTGCTTTAAGACTGAGGAGAGGCTAGTAAGTGCTGCTGAAGTATAAACCTGGTGTATCCTTCAAGTGCCCATGAGATAAATGCTCCGTCCTCAGTTTCTCAGGGTTGCAAAGTAGTAAAATCGTTATGAGATGGAGGATAGTGAGACCCTGGCTGCCATGAGGTGAGCAACCTCCTGTGCCATGAGCACCCACTGTGACTCTATATAACTGTGATCCAAACTAATGCTGTTTTCCTTTGAGGGTGATTATCTTGGGTATTCTATTATAGTAGTATAACTATGCACAAAATATAGAAATGTATTTGCTTGACTGCATTTAGTTTTCACCTTGTGTATCACCTCACGCATTTGCATGGACAAAGATCAAAATACATGATTTTCCCATCATTATACTGTAAAACCAACCTGACTACATTTCCCACCCCCAGTACCAATCATTCTATGCGAAATCTCTTGCATTTTGCCTAGCATAATACAGATAAAGAAAATACTGTGGACCAATCAGGAAATGAACTTAAAACAGATACTGTTTCTATCTGTTATAGGATCTAAAATCACCTATGAGACAGGTCTCTGGGCATACCTGTGAGCCATTAACTTGATGAGGGCATGCCTGTGAGGATAACATGAATTGACTTGGAAGACTCACTTTAACTATGGGCAGCACCTTTCCAAGGGGTGAGGTCCTTGACTGAATAAAAAGAAGAAAGCAAACTGAGCAACAGCCTTTTAACTGAGGATGCAAAGTGGCCAACCAGTGCAAACTCCTGCTGCCATGAGTTCCCATTGTGTCACAGCAATGAGGAATACATTATCTCTGAAATAGTGCCCTACATTTGGAACCTGGACTCTAGCTGCAATGGAACTTTGTCACATACATGTATGAATGATGTTCTACTGGTATTACTTAGTTTGAAATTAAGATATTGAAATTGGGAAAGAACAATGAAAATTTACTTGAAACACTGATACTCATTAATGTATTGATCCTCTCATAATAATGGTATATATCATCAGTGGCTCACTATAGAAAGGTGTTTGCAATTGCCTAAGTTTTTTCTTCTTAATGGGATAAAGTTGGTCAACATAATTCACACTTTCCCTTAAATATTGCCTCTGATGCAATGTACCTAACAAAAATAGTTCATTTTATTGCTTATAGTGTTCAAAAATATAAGATCTGTGTTGAGGATATTATAAGATATGCATGTGTTTGGAAAGCGAGTTGGATCTTTCTGTGTTTTAACAGAACACAAAGAGAGAATAATTAACAATTTGTTATAATTATGGGAGTAAACTTTGAAATAGAAAGAAAATTCCACTTTTTTTTAGGTGAACCCACAGAGACTCTTATACAAATGTGGGTTTAAGTGAAGTTGAAAGTTACTGTGAGTATATACCATGTTCCTCTTTTTGTGACTGGGTTACCTCATTAAGGATGGTTTCTTCAAGTTCCATCCACTTGCCTGTGAATTTCAAGATTCCATTGTTTTTTTTCCCCACAAAGTAGTATTCTATTGTACAAATGTGCCACATCTTCTTTATCCATTCTTCAGTTAAGAGGCATCTAGGTTGCTTCCAGGTTCTTGCTATTACAAATAATGCTACTATGAACATAGTTGGCCACATGTCTTTGTTGTATGGATGTGGATGATTTGGGTATATGCCTAAGAGGGGGATTGCTGGGTCCATGGTAGACTGATTTCCATTTTCCTGAGGAACCGTTATACTGATTTCCAAAGTGGTTGTACAAGTTTGCACTCCCACCAGCAGTGGAGGAGGGTCCCCCCTTCTCCACATCCTCTCCAGCATAAGTTGTCATTGGTGTTTCTAATTTTAGCCAGGAGTAAGGAGTAAGATGGTATCCCAAAGTTGTTTTGATTTGTATTTCCCTGATAGCTAAGGATGTTGAGTACTTTCTTAAGTGTCTTTCAGCCTTTTTTATTTTCTCTATTGAGAGTTCTCTATTCAATTCTGTACCCCATTTCTTAATATGGTTATTGGGTGTTTTGTTGACTAGTTTCTTTAGACATAGAGCAAAGGACCACCAACCTATAATTCACATAGCCAGAGAAACTAGGATACAAGGAGGATTCTAAGAGATTCATATAAGGTCTCTCACAGAAGGGGAAAGAGACAAAATCTCCAGAGCATATGGTGAGTGGGGGGGATAGTGAGTGGAGAGGGAACTAGGAGAAAGAGAAGGGGAGGAGAGGAAGATTGATTCAGGGGAGGAATAGATGAGAGGAGAGAGAGAGAGAGAGACAGAGAGAGAGAGAGAGAGAGAGAGAGAGACCATAAAAGAGGGAGCCATTATAGGTTTGAAGAGAAAACAACCTAGAGAGATGTCCAGAGACCTACAAGACTGACCCCAACAAAAATTTGAGCAACCGTGGGAAGGCTACCATAAATGCCCTTCTCTGATAATGAGATCGACGACTAACTTATCCACCATCATGGAGCCCTCATCTAATACCTGATGACAGAAGCAAACACCCATAACTAAACATTGAGTGGAACTGGAATCCAGATGCACAGAGGGAGGACAAGACCAGGCTGCAGAAACACATAGAGACAGCTGACCTGAACAAGGAGGAGCTAATGGGCCCTCAGACTCACAGCTGGGAATCCAGCATGGCACTGACTCAGACCTCTTGAACATGGGTCTCAGCTAGAAGGCCTGAGCAGTCTAAGGGACCTCAGACAATGGAACCAGGATATATTTCTGGTGCACAAAAGGACTTTGGGGACACATCCCCCATGGAGGGTTATTTCCTTAACCTAGAGACAGTAGTCCTAGTCGCTACTCCAAATGACTTGACAGATTTAGATGACCCCTCCTGAAGGGCCTACATGTGGAGTCGGGGGGATGGGAGGGGTGGATGGTCGGGGGGCATGAGAGTGTGGGAGAGAGGGAAAGAGGGAGAAAGGGAGAGGGAACTGGGATGGATATGTAAAATACAAATAAAAAACAATAAATATATGAAAAAAGAAAGTTACTGCTTCTGTGGGATAGACTGCTTTACCACAAGCAACACTTCATTGTCAAGCTTAGGACACAGAAGTAAATTCATATAAAATGTATGTGAACAATTCCATTAGTGGAAACAATACATTTTAATAGACTATCAAAATTGCTTTACAAGGTTACATACATCTTGTTCTTGCCTGAGAATGGATAATATATATTGGTTTTCTATAAATATATGCCAAAACTGAGCTAGGCATATGATTTTGTGCACTGGGACTAAATTATTTTTTAGAAGTAAATTAGAATGATCAACATTATTGCATTGAGAAGATCACATCAAGGGTGACTTTCCTGCTGTTCTTTTACAAAAGGGAGTATAGTGGTATTTCAGCATGATAAGAAAAATAAAAACTCAAGAGTAGTAGTGAATGAGAAGAAAAGTCTCTGTCAAATTGAGCTATGGTTGATTAGATTTTGCTGGTTTCCTTTTTTCATAGAGGAGTTGACCACAAATTTTCTTCTTTGTAAAATGGAGAAATAACATTAAGTGTCTCACCAGGTTGTGTGGAGATGAAGTAATTATACAACAATTATCCAAAACACAGTTACTAATATTAAAAAATAATAAAATTAGCCATGGCAGAGGACATGACTTTACTGAAATCAATTCTCAATTTTATTTAATTAGACATATTTTAAAAAATACTTTAAGTTTTTCCATCCATATTGACATTTAAAGAAAGAATGTTAGACATAAGGTAATCTACTTTTCTTAGTTATTAGGAATTAATTGTACAGGAAGTTCACATATCCAGGTGCTCAGCAATGGCAGAAAATTCCTAAGCCACAGTTTATCTTCTGACAACACCAGGATTCCTCCACTGCTGTCACAAGCCCAGAGCTGTTGGGCATCCTTATATTACTATGTTATCAGTTCTGAAAATGATAAACTTCCTGATCCTTTCAGATGGGCATCACAATTGTGTTGCTGAATGAATTTGCTCTCATGGTAAATTTTGGTTCCTCAATCTATATCAGTGTTTTCAAATGGCTGCCACACAGTTAAAAAAGTTAATAGCCATTTCTTTGCTTGATTTGCCTATGAATTCATTGGCCATTTTCCATTCAACACAGTGACATTCTTTTTAGTAGAAGGCAATGCTTTTCAAGAAAATACACACAGTTAATGATGGTTATGTCATCTAAGATCAGCTAATGGCATTTAATAAACCTAAAGCCAAGGTCTATTTGCTGTATTCCAGTGAAGGAGACAATGGATACATTTTTCATTTACTTTACCCAAGAGAAGCTAGGTAAAAAGGAGAATACTAAGAGGGACATACATGGAGGGACCCAGGAAGGGAAAATGGTTAGGAGTTCCTGGGTGAAATGGGAAGACTAGTAGAAGGGGGGGGATGAGAACATGAAGGATCAAGAAGACTTAGTTGGGGGAGGGATGCAGGAGGAAAGTAATGATAGAGATATCTTGATAGAGGAGGCGTTATGGGGTTAGGGAGAAACCTGGTGCTAGAGACTTACTCAGGAATCTACAAGGATAACTCCAGCTGAGACTCTTAGCAATAAGGGACAGAGTGTCTAAACAGGTCTTCCCCTTAAATAATATTAGTGACATCCTTAATTGTCATAATAGAACCTACATCTAGTAACTGATGGAAGCAGATGCAGTGACCCACAGCCAAGCACTGGGCTGAACCCCTGGATTTCAGTTGAAGAGAGGGAGGAGTAATCATATAAACAAAGGGGGGTCAAGCTTGAGTAGACTCAAGCTAATGGGAGCTTATGGACTATGGACTGAACTAGACCCTGTAAATATGGATGACAGTTTTGTGACTTGATCTGTTGGAGGAATGATCTCTGGCAGTGGCAGGAAGAGGACATATCCTAAGGCATGGACTGGCTTTTTGGAGTCCATTCCCTAAGGTGGGATACCTTGCTCAACTTAGATACAGGGGGGAGGGGGTTAGCCCTACCTCAATTCAGTATGAGAGACTTCATTGATTCCCCGAAGAAGGCCTTACCTCATATGAGGAGTGAATGGGGATGGGAAGGGGGGAGGTGGGAGAATGGGAAAATGGAGGGAGGAGAAACTGGGGTTGTGAGTAAAATGAAAAATACCTTTTTTAAAAAAATAATAAAAACAGAAAACCAGAAACCATGTGTCTGAATGATACTTGCAAACAGTATTCACAACTCATTCCATTTAGTATGATGCTAAAATCAGAGATGCATGGTAAATAATAGAAATCTGAAATTTTTGGGTCTGTCAAATAGAAGTCCAAATCATGACACTTCAAGTTACGTGCTCATTTCTGTCATCTTAGCCCTTATTTCCTATAGGCACCCTTTGAGTGTCAGAGTCAACTTCATGGTCTTTCTATGTTCTAGGTTTATGGCAGACTTTTAAGTCTTGAGTCTTAAGGAAGAGCCAAGTGTGCTACTATAAATGGAGTATACATGTGCTTTTAATGGCAGCAAAACACTTAGCAATCAGCAAGGAACACACACACACACACAATACTGGTAGAAGACACTGTCTCCAAGAAAGAGAGATAGAATAGAGACATATAGAATCACATAGATTTTCAACAAAAGTAGAAACCTTGGTTTACACTGAATATGTAAAAACAAACAAACAAAAGACTAATTACGTTATTGTCAATAGGAAAAGGAGATAACCAACTGAGACACATTTAAGAAGATATGTTTCAGAAAGCTCCAATTTTTTTCTATAAAAGATTGCATACAGGAAAACAGACTAAAGATTAGAAGAATGCATGAATAACTCATTACTCAGTACTTAGAATAGGGTTTATGTCTTCAAAAAAGACATAACAAACACAGACCTGGTTGGAATAGGAGTTAAAGAAAGAGTGATCTTAAATTGCCCAGGATTAATAATAACATAATAGAAATAAAATGGAACATAAGAAGTGTACATAGCACTTGAATTTATTTATAATGGGAGAGAGAATTAAAATGAAAAAATGAATTAGGAGCATATATTGGAGATGAAGCATGTTAAGGGTGGAGTGGTCAAGAGAGCAGCAACCCACCACATGGAATTGACCCTTTGGAATCCGAGTTTCAAGAGCAACTCTTAAATAAGAACCACCTATAGAATTGGGCTCAGCTCCGTCCCTTCTATTGACTTCTCTAAGCACTCTGGTTCATGTGGAGTCATCTTTTATTTCCTTTGTGTGGTGAATGGCAGTGATTCCCCACAACATTGCTAGGGTCAGTTCACACTCCTCTCCAAAATGGGAGTCAGCATAGTCATAGTATGCACAAGCATCATTATCAAATCAGCTGGATTTGAAATTCACCGTGGGTACATATTTCTGGCCATTTAAGGGAGTTTACAAGAAGGTTTAACTGAGGGAATATCTGTCCTGAATTCAGGTGTCACTGACTTATGGCCTGGAAGGAAAAAGTGAGCTGAGCACCAGCATTCCTCTCTCTGCTTCCTGAAGAGAACTGAAATGTGATCATCTGACTACAGCTGTCATTTGATAGCTACCTCACCTGCCTGCTGCCATGTGTCTTCCTAACTATGATGGACCATACCCTTCAAACTGTGCGACAAAATAAATGACTCAATCCATTGACTGTTTTCTTAGGGATTTTTTGTCACAACAGCCAAGCAAAATAGCTAGTATAAGTACTTTTATTTATTTGCATTGTTGCATGGCTAACGTTCAAATCTGTAAGCAGAGTGGCTCTATAAATACAGTTGCAGAGATAAATTTGCTTCACTTACAGGTAGGTAAATTACACAGAAAGGAATAAGAATGTTTGATGACACATACAACAGAATCAGAGAGACTTTCTTTAGCCTTGAAACATAGAATAGAGCTGGGGGCAAATTACACCTCCCCAAAGGAAATTCAATCAAGTTGAATAAATGTACAAAGAAAACGAAAAGGAAGGTAGATTATACTTAAAAATAAATAAGAGAGTAAGGAATTTCTTAGTGAAATAAAAAAAATACAAAATGTGAGATGTAATATTATTTGTCAGATACTATGGACAGTGTAGGATTTATTGGTCAGAAGATAGTTGAGCACAGTAAAGTGATTTCACATGTATTTTGTGGCTCTGACTTGAAAGTAGTCCCTGGGACATAATTCTACTTGACCTCCCCCACCCCCAGTTTTGCTTCTAAAACACCAAAGTACATTTACTTGTTTTTGTTGCAAGGCAGTATTTTTAAGCTCAGTGAGTTTTCAACCCTTGAAAAAAATTTAATTCCCCAGGGATGGATATATATATATATATATATATATATATATCCATATATATATGCCATATAATTTTTAATAGTATAGATGGCCTCTATGAAAACCAGCCAGTTGAAATATTTGGTGCTGAAGTCACAGTCCTAAGTGCTCCTTCTTCACCATAACTGGGGATGCCCTCTTTTTCATTACCAGCAGCTGTGGGAAGCACCAGTTTATGGTGCTTGGCATTTAGGAAACTACAGTTCCATAAGTGAAAAGGATCATCACATGGCAGCTGCTAAAATTACAACCTCCCACCCCCACATTCACTGTAAGTCACTGTAAATGTCCTAGGACTTCTCTGTATTGGTGACATTGGTCAGGGTCTCTCATTTTGAAGAGCTTGTCTGTAACAATGCAGATCTGTGTCTAGCCTTTTTCTTTCCCTTTGCAAATTACTGAGCAGACCTCACCACTGAGGGACATTTAATGGTATGCCTGGCAATGCCATTGACAGACCTGCATTCAACTCACAGGGAGAGCATGTATTGTGAACTGCAGGGAATGCTTGAGAAACATGGAGAACAATAGATGTTTGTTCTTTTTAAAAAAAATTGTATGAATGTGGAATCTAATTAAATACTTTAAAATAATTTTCAGAGAACTCTATTTACTCCATTTGTTTAAGAATAAATTACAGGATACAAAATATTTGGCTAATGCACTGGTACATATCAGTCTATTTACTGATATGGTAGCTCAGAGGAGAAAAAAAATATGAGACTTAAAGAAATTTTTTATTTGAAATATAAAATTATATATAAAATATTTAAGCAGTTTCTTTTTTTAAATTTACTTTACATATCAACCACTGTTTCTCCCTCCTCTTCCAGTTGTCCTTCCCCCACCTCCCTTCTACCCACTCCCTCATCAACTCCTCCTCTGTCTCCATACAGAAGGAGTAAGGCCTCAAATGGGAGTCAACAAAGCATGTCATATCAAGTTGAGGAAGGACCTAGTTGTCTGCCTTGTATCAAGGCTGGGAAAGGCATCCTACCATAAGGAATAGGTTCCAAACATCCATCTCATGTGTCAAGGACAGGTCCTTGTCCCACTGCTACCCCCCAACAGACCAAGCTATACAACTGTCATCCACATGAAGAGAACCTGTGTCAATTCTATGCAAACTCCCTAGCTGTTTGTCTGGAGTCCATGAGCTCAGGTCAGCTCTCTCTGTGGCTTTCCCCACCATGATCTTGCCCCCCTTGCTCATGTATTCCCTCCTCCTTCTCTTCAACTAGACTCCCAGAGCTTGGTCTAATGCTTGGCTGTGGATCTTTTAGGCAGTGTCTTTAACATACATGTTAGGCTTCAGTCTATCTGTTCTAAGCATCTTGTGTGTGCATGATAGACTTAACATCGATAACTATCTTGTACTCAGATCTTACTATTTATGCTCAAGGATCAAGGACCTTAACTATGAACTACAGCATCACTGTGTGATAAATGTGAACTGAAACTTTTATTTATATCACTGACTATTGGTATTTCAAAACAGAGAATCAATAAAAATACTCCTAAAGTTTAAACTACTCTATCATTTTAAAATAGCTTACAAAGTAACAGGTTTCCTTATGCCTTTCCATATTTGATAAGATTTAGCTGACCTTTCTCCCACACTCTCCTGCCTTCCATTCTCTGCTCTCATTCAAGCTTAAACTTTATTACCCCCACTAATCCTCCTTGTACATTTTCATCATTGATGTTCTACAATTCAACCCCTCCCCTACTTAAATCAGTCCCCATCACATACATTCATGCACCTTTCATGTTTCTCGCATCCAAAGTTATCATTTAGTACAAAAAATACCATCTAGACATCTTAACTCATAAAAAGGAGAAGACTCAATTCTTCCTTTTCATCCACTCTAATTACAATTAAAAACCCTTGATGATTCAACAGATAATCATGAACAATTCTGAAAGAAACAAGCATATTGGCTAGTGATCTTAGGATTAAATAAAGGACACCACTATGAGTCTCACCACTATGAGTTTCCCTTGTCACTGTCATATTTCAGCTATGCATCCAGCAGCCTCAGCCTGATGAAGGCAGCAGGTGTATAACAGGAAAGGAAGACAATGTTGAGAAAATCCTATTCCTTCTGGAAAAATGTTCAGGACTTGGAGGAGCATCATGAAACTGGGAGCAGCCTCAGCTCTGAAAACTGGTTGCAGGGATAATACATTTTACATTTTACCTGTGGCATCATCAATAGTGCATAAAAAGACTAACCCATTCCTCATCTGAAGTGGCAGGCGAATGTATCTGTGCTGGTGACATCAATAGAGGATGGCCTATCTCTGAGACAGAAAGTCGTGAGACACTCTCCATCTCCATCTCACATCCCTGCCACAGACAGCCCGTCACCCCCCAGAGGTACCTTGAGTGACCACTTGATTGAGGTACCGGGAGCTTGATGGAAGCTTTTAAGTTAGAAGTAAGCAAAATTTCATTTCAAGGGTTCAAGGGTTCAAATTGTATTGGAACAAAGGGCAGTGCTAAAACAGATATTTTGTTTCAAATATCCATTTTAGAAAAGTGTATAGAAAATGTCTAAGTAAGCTTCAACATAATCCTCATACCAAGAACCAGAAAAACCACAACTGGATGAGAAAGGCAACTGACACTAATTTTAAAAAAATTAACTGCCTGATAATGACTTTAAATCAGTTATAAAGAAGTAGCCAGAGAATGGGCAGATAGTTTTGCATTTAAAGATGGTTGCCAGGTAATCATTGGAGAATTCAAATCCTCAAGACTACATTAAAATGAAAGTATTATATAAAGAAATTTTGACATAAACAGACAAATTAAAATCTTATCAAAACATAGTTGAAACAGAGGAACTCAAGGTATATTTATAAAATTTATTCATCAAATTCAACAATTTTGGAAATCATGGATCAATTTTTCTTATGTGACCACTTAGAAGAAATGGACACATTCCTATAAAGCCACAGATCACCAAAACTAAAATAATATGAAGCATATGACCTAAATCATTCCGTTAAGTTCAACCTAACTTTCAGTTAAATTCCCAGTGAGAGAGAATACCAGCAGGCCAGGTGATCTCCTGGGAGTACTTTATCAAACACTTAAAGAGTAACTGAAAGCCATGGGTACATTTTCCTACAGGAAGGAGAAAGGGTGAGGTCCCCCACCATGATTCACCTATGAAGACAAGAGAAAACTTCAGCTGAGAAGTTGCCTCAATGAATTTGCCCTATAAACACATATATAGGGCATTTTTTCATTGTTAGGGCAGCCTCAGTTTGCATGGTGGAACTGGGCTAAAGAAGAACAGTAGCTGACCATGAACCTCTGAGCAACTGGTAAGCAGTGTTCCTCTCTGCCCTGACTTCTCTTGATGAGGGACTATAACTGGAAATAAACCCTTACCTTGTCAGTTTGCCTCTAGCTCTGGTATTTGTTGTAGTAACAGAGTAAATTGGAACAGGTGGGTCTGATAATTAAATCATATTAGAACAGGGGTAAAGCTAGGTAGCAGACTGCTTGGCTTGTATGTGAAAACTCTGAAATCCTTGTACTGCAAAGGAAAACACAAAATGAAAACTCACCACACCACATGCACTCATTTTATTTGGCTAATGTTACCCTCACATGAAAGCCAGATAACAGTGCCCATCAAAGAAAATGTGTGGGCCAATATTGCTTGCAAACACAGACATCATATCTTTAATAAAGAATCAGCATGTTAAAAAAGGAGTGCACATGAAGAGTTGTACACTGTATCCATTAGACTTAGCTAAAGTAAATTCCAATATTTCAGAATACAAATATACTATAACAATATAAATATATAACATTGACATACTATAAGTTCAACTCAATATAAACATACTATATCAACATTTAAAATTAGAAACAAAATTGCTGTATAGGTAGGAATCTAGCAAAAGTTTCTATAGTTTACAAATGACTTTGGTCAATTAATACCAAATTAACAGAACAAAAACAACTGCTTTTATATGTGTTAAAAATGAGTATTTTCAAATGAGATCAAAACACACCATTATATACATCTATGAAAAATGGAAAGCTTATGTATATACTAAAAAGATGCTCAATATAATATGTTTTGTGGAAAATTAAGAAAACTCTGATGAGAAAATCAAATAAGACAACAATAAGAATTACTAAACCCATGGATTGGAGCACATCATTATTAGATATATGAATTCTCCCCATATTGATTTATAGATTCAATTAAATTTCTCTCAGAATAGCATTAAGATTTTCTCTTTTCATAGACAAACATTACAAAAATTATATGGACATATAAGGAACCTAATAAATAAAATAGGAATTGCCACTGCACAGAGTTAAGGTTTACTGGGTAGCTACAGAAATCAAGAGAAGATAATATGGGTAATGGAACATGTGCCTGGAGTGGAATGCAAGATGTAAGACAGAGCACATGCAATCACAGAAGGGGAGCAAGCCTTCCAACAGTGCTGTCTACTGAACATCCTTAGACAAAGGAAAAAGGCAACAACCACAGCCTTAGACATTGCATATCAATTAACTAAAATTCAGATCACTTATGCATAAAACTGGCCAATGTTTATGAAAATCATGAGAAAACCTTGGCGATCTGGGACTTAGCTTATTCATGAAAGGTGATATGAGCTGGGCTCATTAAAATAGAAACATCTGTACAAGTTCCTGTGATGAGGACAAAAGGACAAATTACAGAGAAGAATAAGGTATTTACTGAGAGTATATCTAATGAAATAATTCATATCCAGCATCAAAATAATTCATATTCATGTTCAAAGCAGAACTAAAAAAAGAAGTTAATGTAAATGGGCAAAGCCAGGATGTGGCCTTCCACTGTTTAGTGCTGGCAGATGACTAGTGATTATGTGGAAAATGCTTGATATATCAGCCATTAGGGAAATTCTAGCTGACAAACGTCAGAATGTCCAAAATAAGAAGGAAAATATCCTTAATACCACAAAATGGTAAAAAATACTTAATAGTAATACACTTCCAAGTTCTTAGCAAGCTCATCAGATTAAAGGTATGTAAATATGAAATTGATTTGGTTGCATTTTATATACTTGAGAAATTAGGATTTACTGAGTATCAAACAGAATTAAATGAGAAAATAATCCAGGCTGCCCATATAAAGACAGACTAAACAATCCAAAAAAAAATGTAAGTATAACTTCATTTATGTCAATTTTATAAAACTCATTTAAGAAATGACTTGAAACTAAATACTATTTTCTATTAATTTTGAAGGACACATTTCTTCCCTTGGAAAAATTATATTTTAGTAGGTACTATAAAGCATGACCTTATCTGTATTCATTCTTATGCATGTATTTTAAAGATAAAGTTCAAAGGACTAGTTAGTGTCAGTTGAAATACAAGTTCATGGGGGGAGCCGTTAAAACTGACTTCTTTTTCTGTAGTAACACATGAAAACTCACTCATAATTCAGATACGAAATCCAGAAATGAGCCCTTCTAATTAACTGGTGCTATTTTGTGAAAAATTGGAGCCATTTTAACAGGATGGAGGGGAAACACCAGTCTATTAATATCAGGTTGGAACTAGATGGATGGACAATTTTGGTTCACAAGGTTTGTCCATTTCCAGCTCTCCAAGAGCCTTACGAAAACCCCAAAGCTGTTAAGGTAGGCAAGCTCCTCCCTCTACCCCGATATCCTTGTCATCTAGGAGGCTTGCTGGCTAAATGCTATGTGAAGGGACGAATCAGCCCCTTGCCTGAGAGGGTCTGTAGCAGTTCCTGGCTATGACAGGATTTCTTTCCCTGAACATAGCAATGTGAGATGCTACTGAGCTGAGTCATATTTCAACTTAAACAGAATTGTTCCATAGGCTACTTTATTTTATGCATGTGCATGTATGTGCTTGCAGTGTATGTGTGTACATGCATGTGTGTATGTGTGTGCTTGAGGGTCTGTATTTGTGTGTGTGTGTGTGTGTGTGTGTGTGTGTGTGTATGTGTGAGAAAGAGTGAGTGCATGCTTGCTGGTGTATATTTGTGTGTGGAGACTGCATGTGTATGTACATGCATGTCCATGAAGCCAGAAGTTGCCACAGATTATCTTTGAGACAGGCTCTTTAACTGAACCTGGAGCTCACAGATTAAGTTTGATTGCCTGGCCTGTGAGCCTCTGGGATCCATCCATCTCTACCATCTCTGTGCAGGGATTATAGGCAATGGTTGGTGTACTAAGATTTTTCTGTGCAACAAACCCAAATATTTGTGTTTGTATAGCAAGCCCTTTGCCAACTGACCTATCTTCTGGCCTCTGAAGGACTCCCTCAATTGATGATTCTTGTGGGATTTTTCACAACAGGAACAGCTATGATTGAACGTGTCTCCAGAGAAGACTATCCTGCTGATTCTGAGGGTGAAATATGATGGTATTTTACACGTAGTTTAACCAATTTTGCATCCAAATTATTCAATAGTTAATCTTTGTTCTGTGGCATTTGAAATACAACTATATTGGGTTACTAAACAGCACTCCCCCAAATTCTATTATTAGACTCCAGTAGTAGGTGGGACCTTGTTCTGCCATGTAGACTGGTGGTAAAGCTCTCAAACTGCACAGTGATATGACAGATTCACAGAGCACAATGACTCTGGTATTTTAAATGATTTTATGAGAATGGAATTGCTTTTAGGTTTAGTGGGTATATTAACTATCAAATTAAAAGGGCCAAGTAGTTGCTTTCCTGAAAACAGAAAAGGCATTCATTTCACACATATTCAAATCAGACCATCCTTTCTCCTCTGACACCAAGGAGAAATGTTCTTGGCCCCTTTTCTCTTCCTAAGAGTCATTTGAGAACTCTTCCCATTTTTCTTTCACTTAGCTTTCAATTATAACTGACAAGAAATTATGCACCTATATAAAGAGATGTGAAGATGTATATAGTAACAAATCCACAGCAAGTACTCATACACACACGGCACTCAACCCTAAGAAGCTTGCTACGGTGCCACATACCCATAATGCCAATACTCAGAACAGTGAGGTGGGAGGATTGTGAGGCAGAGGCCAGTCTGGACAGGGTTATATATTGAAAATGTTTCTTTCCCCCAAACCACATTTTAAAATAGCTGAACTTAAATTTCCCCTTCCAGGTAGGACTGACCTATGTGCAAATCTGGGTAAAATGTTGAAAATAAAGGAATCAGAGAACGACCTTGCTTTTGACAGTACAACCTGATGTGGTCATCTAGAAAGTTCAGTTTTGAAAAGTCCTTGATCAAGTTTCAACACACACACACACACACACACACACACACACACACACTTAACTAATGGAAATTCTCATCAAGTATTTGAGAATGTTTATATTTGTATTTGTTCATAGCTATCCTTGGCCAAATATGTCCAGTAGGCTGCAGGTAGATTAAAAGTTTAAAATTCCGTGTAGCAGAGAAACCTGGTGAGATTCACTAAGATGTCTAGCTCCTCATATTGACCTGGGCATCTTAAAAATCTTAGTTCAGACCTTATTTGTGAAGAGGACTTGATGGAGGTGAGGGAAATGAGCACATTGATTGAGAATCCTTAGAGATTATAGTAATGAAACACAGAATATAAATAGGTGATTCCTTGGACACTCCCAACATTTGTGAAATTCCAACAACTGCAGGGCCCACAAGGACATACATACAAAAGCTAAGCTAAAATTCCTGGAAATTAAAAACAGGACAAAACAAAACAAAAACATCCAAAATTTTCTACAGTTCTTGAGAATAAATTATTTAAAAATACAAGTGTTCAAGACCTGCCAAGAGAAAGGTCCCTCATAATGACACTTACTGCAATCCTCCAAGGTATCAAATCTAGCCCCCTTTAATTTTATGTTGTCCAAGAGTGAAGTTTATTCATTTTAAACAGCTATGGAAGGAAGTAAGATTGCTTTGTTACATGAAAACATACAAAAGTTACATTCTCATGTGTACAAGTAAGGATTTCTTGGAACATAATGACCTTCATATATATATATATATATATATATATATATATATATATATATATATATTCACTTTGACTGCTGTAGTCTAAATAGGCATGAAGATGCTGGGGTGACCTTTGAAGCCTATCTGCCCCCTTTCAGACACCATTTGCCAAGCTGTACTAGACTAGGCTGTTAGCTGAAAACCCTGGCACACAAATGCCCAGAGAATGAGGACAAACCAGAGATCTGCCTCCTCTCACTTGAGTTCAACCCAGCTTCAGATTGGATCCATTTTAGATTGGATTATAGCAAGTGACAGTGACTCTCTCTGCCTGGAGAGGGAGGGGGTCTCTTAGATGGAGAAATACAGCACCATATGGAAGACCTACAGGTTTTGAATACATATTTTACACACTTTCCATAATTCACAAAATTACTACGCTGACCTCATGTGTCTGAGCTGACTGTGAAGCACAGTCGGCTTAACCAACAGCCCCAAAGCAATCCCTTACGATTTAAACACTCAGTAGTAGTGCATGTTATTTAAAGAAAAGAAAATATAACAACAGGAGAAATGGTATTACCCCAAAGCACTCTTCTTGGCAAGAAAGCATAGATTATGTGTCCTGAATAATAGTGTTCAAATGAAACAAATTTTTAATGTTTTTAATGTCTTGAAACCCATCTATGAATTATTTTTCAGAAAATGAAAATGAACAGAAACTGACCAGCACTAAGACATTCTGACCAAGTGGTCGCTAAATCTCATTTTTCAATGACACAATTTCAGTCATTAGCATTGTACCTTAGCATCTGTCATCCAGAGAACCCAGACAAATATAGATGTGCAGAAATTAACTGTGGAATACTGTAAAATGTACAGTATTGTTTGTACATGCCTTGTGGGACATAGTGTGTTGATCTTAGTGGTTTATTTCAAATGAGAAGAACAACTTAAAGGAGCCAGATAGCAGAGAAATGCAGCATTCACAAACTAAAAAATTGTTAGATTTATTTAAGGAAAACATACTAAGGTTATACACCTGTGCCTAAGTAAATTGTAACTCTCAGTTGTGACACACCAGGTAATTTTGGTTTATAGTCTGTAATTTGCAATACATGTCTTAGTGGTGTCAATGCAATAACCTAATTGTGCTGAAAAGTTAGATTATATAATAATTGTACAAGATATACCAGTTGTGTTCTAAAAAGGTAATATATACAATTGTAAAAAAAAGTTAAATACAGGTTTGATTAAATTGTTTATATACATATATATAATTGAATTTTCTAATTTTTACTTTAACATGATAGTAGATATATTTATCTTGCTTTTATAGTAGGAACCCAAAATATTATTTCTGGAAGTTAGAGTTATTGTTAAAAGAAAAGAGCTTTTAGAATTAGAGAGAATTAGTCTTAACTTAAAACAAACTTTTAAAAGGTTTATATATGCTCCATCACTCTTATCCTATCAGCAATATATGCTTCCATCCAGGACCCTAAAAGTTTGATCCAAAAAAGGTTGTGAATGTGATCAAATAACAAACCATTAGGAGAGTCTACTATTTACTTTAAGTAAATGGTAAGAACTCATTTTGACATAAGCTAAATAATTTTTAGGAATTGTAAGGACCATCAATTACAGAGTTCATCTATGTAATTTACCAATTTAAAAACAAGGCTTGCATTCATCTAAGACTCTATTTTAAAAAAAATCAACTCTTCTCATGCATGCAAACAGTCCATTTTAAGCAAGCCTCTGTGTTTATGCCACAGTAAGGATCACCTGGGACCCTCAAGCAGCAGAATGTCATTGCCTTTGAAGATGACAGCAAGTATTAATTACAGTTCTGCAACACTGTTTTTCTCTGTGTCCTATCCGACTTCAGTTAAAAGACAAGAACCCTCCGAGAGATATATTGCAAACAAAACATCCATAGTAGGTGGGAGAAAGTCAGGCCAGAGGTCACAGAGAAAGCACAGACAAGACAAGGATGTGATATTCTGCAGCATCTCCTTGGGGAGGGACAGCAAAACCACATGGCCCCGTTGAAATGCAGAGGAGTTTCCTCTCCTATCCTAGCAGTAAATATTGCATTTATAAATGGTTTCAGTCAGACCGCTGGCTTTTTACATAAGGATCTCTGTTAAGAACTCACAAACATCCTCAAAGTGCACTGTTGAAGAACATAAAAACTTCATAACCTACCATTCTCTTTGCACTCTTCTGGAGGTTTAGCCTTTTTCGCAAGTCGTGGATCCAGCCATGATGTTGTCTTTGTGTTATGGCTGAAAAGAAAAGAAATCACTCTGAAAAGACACATACGAAAAGGAGCCAAGTTTATTCCTTAAGAAAAAAAAAATAAGCCGTGTTAGTTCAACAAAATTGCAATCGATACACTTAATTTGCTTACTGGTTCTAAGTAGCCCTGAAGGAGGTGTAAGAGTAATTGTGCAAGGCAGCTGTAAATTTGGCAACCTCAGCTCCCTGTCCTCAGAGCAGCTATTTTTATTAAAATCAACTAGAATGTTGCCAAGTTAACCTCATTGAAAATGCAGAACTCATCCGGAGCGAAAGGAATTTATTACAAATACAGGATTCTCCAGTTGGGAGAGCAGAGTCCTTACTCTCTGACGTTGTTTCCTGCCTTTTGCAGACACAGTATTTTCATATTAAACCATGCTTTTCATAAACAATTGTTTCTGTTAACTACAGAGCTGATGGAGACAGTGCAAAAGTGAGGACAATTATAGCATGTTCCCAAGATTCCTACATTTTCTTCAAAAGTGATTAATAGCAATTTCATTTACTCACATTAAGCTATATTGCTCCTAAGTACTTTCATCCTAGCCAAGAAGGTAATAGATTAAAAAAAATTACCTGCATGCTAATATTTTTGAAATGGTATTTCTAGGAATGAAAAAAAAAACATAACAAAAAACTCTTTTTGAGGAGAAAAAAAAAATGTTTTCTTGTCCTCACTCCAGGTATCTAGAAGCAAAAGAAACATCCCCCAGAGGAGAGAGACTTTTTTAAAGGGGTGCTGGGTTCTTGTGTTGGGGTCACCTGGTGGACTTGTTAGCAATATATTTGGGGTTTTCCATGTACTACCAAGTCCTGTTCTTTGTGGGGGAGGGAAATATAACGTGGGGGGCAGGGCTGGTACAAATCTCTGTCATTGATAAGCAACCCAGGGAAGCTTTATTCATTATAATTCAAGGACCACTCAATGGCTCAACTGGTTATTAGAACTAAGAAGTTGACTCTGTACAGGTGGATCAAGTGCGGTCATTGGACAATGGACAAATAACCAGCAATTTAACATTCAAGAAGAGAAAAGGCAAAGTAATGGGTATTGTGAAGTATGAGGAAGAATCAGAAGAGCAATGAAAGGAACACAAAAGAGTAATCACAGGTTAAGTAGTCATTAGGTCCAGATCACAGCCTACTTAGTGGAGATGTAGAACTGTGGAGATCAATATGTTCACAAGGACATGCATTTTCTCTATTTTTCTTTTTGGTTATAGCAAAGCCTCAGATGTTAGCTAGACCATCAGATGTACTGGAAGTGAAGATCAGAAAATTTTCCTAGAGAGTACAGTTATTAGTCGAATCATGCAACTGTTTATACATCACAAAGGAGATTTCACTCCAGGACCAGGGGAGGGTGGAGCCAAAATGGACTGTGGAAAGCCATCCTGAGGCAGCAAAGTATTTTTCAATTGGCAATTTCTACATGGGCATCTTGCTCTGCTTCAATGAGAACACCTCTTATTTGAGAACATTGTTCTACTTTTCTTTCCATTGCTGTGACAAATGCTATGACCCACATAAATCTTTAATCAAGAAAATGCCCACAGGCCATTCTGATGGAGGTAACTCCTCAATTGAGGTTGTTCCCTCTTCCCAGGTGACTGTAGTTTGTGTCAAGCTGACAAAAACACACAACAAAAATCTGCAAAACTAACTACCACAGACATTAAGATCTATGAGTTATGAAAAGCAAGATCCTGAAGAAAATTCCCTTGTCCTTTTGTTGTTGATGTGAGGTAAGAAGAAAATACTACCTGTACCTTCCTTTAGCTTCATGAAGTCTTCAGCAATGGATGCATATCTGAATGGAGCTCTGCTAGTTCAATCATGGTACTGCTTATGACTAAAGAAAGCATACAGCATCTAGCAAGTCTGCCAGCTTTTCCTGTCCCCCAGTTTGACATGTGTGAAGACTGGTGATGCCACATTACCATGTCTCAAGAGGCCTGGAGCTATTACGGACATATCATCTGGTCCTAGCCAGATGTCAATGTCATCTATTCTTTTCTCCAAATTGAGGTTGAGGTTTTGCATACCCAAAATAAGAGGATTAGAACACCTGCAGTAGGTATGCCATTATCATTTTCTAATAGAAGAGAACCACTTGCCTCAGTGAAAAGTGCACAGGTGCCTCAGTTGGGGGACATATATGCATGTTGATATCCAAGTTTGTATCAGGTAGAGGAATACATTGGAAGGTAAGCAAGGTACAGAAATGTCCCCCCTTTTGACCCACACTTGGCTCTTTCTAAATTCCTTACTCCTTTTGGAGAAAAGTAATTCCTAGGTTCTTTAGACATATTCATAAAAGCAAATATATCTATTGATGTGTATTAAGGGGCCATTAGTATTACCTCCACAGGAGTCAAATTACCATTCCTCTGCCACACTAGCACAGGTCTCAAATACCTGCTAATTTAGGAGAGAGCTGTGAGTGTCCCAGCTTTCCTGAGATTTTTTTCCTGTAATGAAGCATTTCATTACAGAATGAATTTTTGGGTTGAACTAGAGTTAGCAGTGTGTCACTTTAATACATTTTGACAGGTTGAGTCTCTTAGAGTTAACAGTATTTTTAGCTGTTCTTTAGAAATGATTCTGGAAGAAATGTGGGTAGTAGTTACCTCCAGTAATTGTCTTAAGCATCACATGAAGACACAGCACAGTTGTTTTCAATAGTGGCTCTCAGCAGCCTTGTAATTTGCATGCTCCTCCAGATGCCTTACAAAGGGGATATTTTTAATGCATTTGGGAAACAACACACTAAATAGCTTTCCCACTTCCCTTAAATTATGTATTTTAAACCTTTATAATTCCATTTGAGGATAGGATTTAATGCTGGGCAGGAAACTGTACAAAATGGAATCATTGAAGTTCCCTCATCCCAATCTGAATGCTATCTTTTCTCAAATTCAAGGAAGGCATTTCTTTTCCCTTCCCTAGCTAGGGAAGATTCAGGTGCTCAGCATCAATTTTCTATATCCATCCAAGATGTGTGCCACCAAAATTACATGGAAAGGAAATGCTAGTGCTGTTAATCTTATATCATGCTTCTACAGATGGACTTATTCATACTGTGCTTTAACTGAGATGGACCTACTTAGGTTTCATTTGCACAGAGAATATCCCTATTCTGGGGAGTAAATGGAACACATTTACTTTGAATCATAGTGGTGTCTTGATTCACATGCTTCTATAGATGAAGCTAAATGACCATGAAAAGAATCTGTCAACAGCTTATTCAGGTTTAGTTGTTGCCACAATTAATAATCTTGATGATAATCTAAATCACAGGGTTTGTCTGATATTTATATCCAAATTTATATCCAATATTAAACTACACACCAAGGGCTATAATAAACCAGCACAGGAATTTCATTAAAATGTGCAATTCTAGTTTAAATTCATATCAAGATACCCTGGAAGACACCACAGATTGACCTGCACAAGGATTGGGAGTACCTAGACATCCTGTGACCTTAACCTTTGGCAAGCTGATAAAGCAGCAGGTTAAAAAATAACAGACATTTTGCAGAAAAGCACAGACACTGCCTCTCATTTCTCCAGTGGTTTTCAGGGATCTAGTTCGATCTCCTGCCAGTCATTCAGAAGAAAACTTTCATACCATTTGAGTGTTGTAATCACTAAATTCCCCTGAAAGTGCTGATTGCCTTGTACTCTGCAGGCATTTTGTTACATTAAATTACATGTACATAGAGGTTAAAGAGAGCACTTGGGGCCAGTGGGCACCAATAATTCCAGTAGAAAAATGCCCTACCAACTTAAATTCTCTATTCAAGTCACTGGCAAATTAGACTGTATTCCTTCAAAGCTGACTCCCTTCACCCCCACTCCCAGAATAAAAGCCTTTAAAGAACTTGTGTCTATATATAATTTTGGAGTTATAGCTAGAATTGTACTAAAATAATAGTTGGAGTTATAGCTTAGTGGCAAAGTGTTTGTGGAGTAGGCATAAAACTCTGGGCTCAATTCCATGCACTGTCAAAAAATTAAGTTAATGACTAAATGACATCACTAGGTACAGTGATCATTAGAAACAAAACTTGAAAATTTCCTGCAGTTCATACTGTTTTTAGGTATGTATAGTGAATCTGTAAGAGCAACCCACTTCAAATTGAATTGAAAGACATCGTTTCCTTCCCATTTTCTTTCTATTAATAGCTTTCCTTTTATTCTGTCTTTCTTCATATATTTTCACATGGGTCAAAACAATGTTTCTACCACTGTATGAATTTTGGAACTTTTACAATTCAAATTTGGTGAGTACACTAATACAATGCTTCTTCCCATTGTCTATAAAAAGATGAACAGAGGTTGTCAACAGTTCCTTGGAATGTGTAACAACACTCAGGCTTCAAGGGTACTCATTGTATAGATTTGGAATAAAAATAATACAAACTAATGACTATGTTTTATTAAAATCCAAACAAAAATATTTAAGGCATATAACTTTATTCTACCCTATGTCTCAGTATTATCTCATTTCCCAAAGAAGTTATCTTCTTTCTATATTATCATTCAAAAGGAACAAATAGAGGCTCAATATATATAATTGATTGGATATATTTTATTGATAATTAACTTTGGAAATTTTTGTTTTAAGATGCTACTAAAAGTTTCACTACTTTTCATATTCATATATATGCCATACCCATAAAAAACTTTTGTCAGTGACTGCTATGGGAAATGTTTCTTAATTAATATGCCTATAAATTTTCATAAGCATCTGAAATTGTGAATTTATATCACATTTCTTTTCATGCATTTAACAAACCCGAGACTGTTGCAGACTCCAGACACTCCCCTTGATCCACCCCAATAAATTCCCTGCCTTGTGGTCCCTCTGGGTCCTTCTTGCTCCATGTGCCATGTCAAATGGACAGAAGAACCCAGTTAATACAGTTAGCTCATTAATTAATTAAAGACTCTTTGTTTTTGGGTTGGATCAGGTCTCTTGGTGATTTTGGGGTTCAGAATTTGAACACAATAATATGAAATATACCTAATATTTTCATAAAACATATAGCAAAGTAAATCCAAGTTTTGTGCCTGGAAGTAGTGTTCCAAGTCTGGAAGAGAAAGTATTGTTCTGATGTTGCCACATACCAAAAATAGTTTATATTTCTTCCCATAGAGTTCCAAAATATTTTATCTCCTAAGAAACAAGTGAAAAATTTGTTTGTTGGACATGATTAATGGTCATTTACTTAAACTTAGCAACAAAAAGGAAACATTGTGTGTGCATGCCTCTGTGTGTATATGTATGTATGTTCAGAGTTTCATCTTGGGCATGGAGATAATACATTTTTCACATATGTGATTCTAGTTTCAAAACCCTACATTGAAAAATGCAGTATTTAAGATGACATAACATCTGCACCATTCTTGAAGACAGGAGTAAACAAATAGGTTATTGTTGCCTCTTTGATTTTTGCCAAAGCAATCATAGCCCCTTTTATGTTAGTGACTAAACTGACTTGACAACAAAGAAGCAATGTAATGGG
Organism: Phodopus roborovskii; assembly: GCF_943737965.1. Lineage (NCBI taxonomy): Eukaryota > Metazoa > Chordata > Mammalia > Rodentia > Cricetidae > Phodopus > Phodopus roborovskii. Next base: position 2,192,932 of record NW_026126693.1, on the reverse strand, counting down.
ATTCCCAAGCATGTAAGTCGAGATTAACCCTGTGGCTGCTCTGCTAGATAGGGTATTTCAGGTCAAGAAACACTAGACAGAAAGAGTTTGTAACATTTTTTTGTTCACTCTGTCTAATGTTTGTTTACATATTGGAGGTAACAGCTATGGGACTTTGAGATGGCTACTATATCTAAGACTGCCTCAGAATCTTGTTTATAAAACAAGGACAAATCAAGCCCTTTATAATGTGTCTATGTGATAGTATATGTAAATTAGATACCACAGTGATCCTTGAACAGTAAGGCTCCTGGAGACGGATGCAACCATACAGTTTGTTAGTTTTTTGAAAACTGCATGTTTAAAATTGTTCAGGGCACACAGCGTGTCTATAGTAAATATTTGTTAAATAGGAATAGGGACTCTAACTTTCCTTGGTTACACAGCTTCTTGGCAAGTAGCTACTGACTTATGCAAGCCTCACATTCCTATATGAGGATTAAGTGAACAGAGTGTGAATGCTTGACATATTAGCTATTTTGTTAAGGTAATCTAAATACAGCCTGAAAAAAATGAGCATTCATTATAGGATTAATCATTCAAAATTTCTTTCACATATTTCTGATTTGAATTTATTATGAATGTTCTGCCTATTATAAAGGATAATATATTAATGAAGATGATGATGAGTCAAGGAAGCTCACAGCTTTTTATACAATGTAGCTCAAAATTGCAGGTATAAGTTATTATTACTGTTAGAAAGTATGTTTGGGAGAATATGTTCACTCATAATTTAAAACTACTTTGCTAATAGAGCTTTATCAGGTAGTTGTTTCTCCCTACTAAAATATCATTCTAAATAGTAAAATACCTGCCTTTACCATTTATTTAAAGAAGTAACTTTAAAATGTGGGAAACAGAAATGTCTCATTAATTTATCAGTGTGAAAATAACAACAACAAAAATTGTTATCTAAAGGGGATTGGGAGATGGTTCAGCCATTAAGACTTCTTCCTGCTCTTCCAAAGGACCTGAATTCAGCTACCAGTGCCATTGGTCAGCAGTTCACAACTGCTCATAACTTCAATCCTGGGGATCCAATGCACCTTTTCTAGTTTCCTGCAGCATTTGCACATATGTAGCGCGCGCGCAGCGCGCGCACACACACACACACACACACACACACACACACACACACACACACACGTTTAAAAATAATAAAAAAAACCTGACACCTATAAGACATTCTGTGGTACAAAATAAATATTTTCAAACGTTGTTGCATAGAAGACAAATAGAATTGCTTGTCACCTTAATTAAACTACAATGTTTATATTCATGTTTGATTAGACAAATATACCAATATTATATAGAGATCTTGTTTATTTTCTATTTTTGTTTCATAATGATCTTATTTTCACAGAAGACAAAATTCAGTCAAATTTGCTGGGGAGAGGTTCCTGCTGGAAATAAAGGGTATGGGAGGTGCTGTCATCACTGCCACTGGACATCAGGGCCTCTGAAGGTGAAATTCCCCCTCCTATCTCATGTTTCTTCTTTACCCCCCTCCCGTTTCTTCTTTCCTTCCTTCCTTTCTTTTTTTTTTTTCTGTTTTTTTTTTGTTGTTGTTGTTTTGTTTTGTTTTGTTTGAGACAGGGTTTCTCTGTATTGCTTTGGAACCTGTCCTGGAACTGGTTCTGTACACCAGGCTGGCCTTGAACTCACAGAGATCTACGTGACTCTGCTTCCCCAGTGCTTGGATTGGGAGTGTGTGTCACAAACACAAGGCCACTTTCCCCTTTCTTCTCCTCTTCTCCATTACTCTTTTTCCTCTCTTAAAATACTTGAATAAATATTTAGTTTACTTATTTAGGTGACATCTCCATTTGCATTTTAAATAAACTATTCAATTTAAATTAGAATGTAAAATTGGTATTTTTGACAATTACTAAAAGATTTGAAGTGTTTTATCCACAAGGGAAAGAATAGCTAGACACAATGCAATGCTAATTAGCCATCAGAAATATGTGAGTGTGTGTGTGTGTGTGTGTGTGTGTGTGTGTGTGTGTGTGTGTTTCTGCTGGTGCTTCTTGATTGGTTTTCTGTTACTGTAACGTTGCTACAGGGTTTCTCTTGGAAGCATCATAGCTCAGTATTTAAGAAGTTTCTTGCTGCCCTACGACTTCCTCCTGTCAGTCTCCTTTAATATACATGTTTCCTGGCAACTTTTGTTTTTTTAAGGAAATAATGGTATATTTATTAAAGAATGCTAGAAAATTGATATATTTTTAGAATAATAAAATTATGATTTCTATATTATATCACATACAAAATACAATATTAAATGGATTATGATTAAAATATGTATTATAGATCTAGGTATTTGAAAGATAAATCAACAACATTTATAATTTATTCATTTTTATAGGAAATATAAGATGGACAAGATTTTCTTAATTAGAACAAAGCAAGCACTAGTTGTACAACCAAATAAAAATAACCTGGCCTTCATTAATTAATTAAAAATATATGGCCATTATGCTGAAGAGATGGCTCAGCTGTTAAAGGCTAGGCTCACAACCAAAAATATGAGTATATGATCATCAAAAAATACTATCATGAAAGTGAAATGGTAGCTCAGGAAAGGTATTTATTATGCTTTTATGTGATAGAGAACTCATTCTGGAAGAAGCAAACAAATTAATTATGAAAAATACAAAATAACCTATAGTACAGAGTCTTTCTCAAATTCCTGGTGATAGCATCAGAGGTACTTAACAAAATGATGATATTATGTGGAAATGCTGATTTATTTTATTTTATGTTATTTTATTTGTCACATGTAGTTGAGAAAGAAAAGAACAGTGCAGCACAGAATGAGAGTAAGTAGGAAGCTTGGAAAGGAGGGACGAAAGAACTCATACACCTGGTCTCAGTTCAGGTACCTCCTGTGGTACCTGAGCTCAGGGAGTGGAGTGGACTCACACTAACCTTTTCAGAGGACAGAGAGATGGAACAGTGGGTAGAGCTGCTTCCACAATGCACAGGAACCTGGCAGAGCAGTACAGCCACATTGCTTCCTAGTTCATCACTTCAACCTGCACTCTACACATCTTCATTTTCCTGACACGCTAGATATGTCTACTTGAGATCACTTCTCTGGCTACAACAGAGAGGAATTGTTTACTCTGTTCTGTCTTAATGTCCCACCTAAACCTATCTCTGTTCCTGATATAGTTCTAATTGATCCCTCTAGCATCACAGAAAAAAAAAAAAGCCAAAGGGGGGGGGGAGAACATATCAATTCCATGCTTACCTTTCAAAAGAACTAATGATCTAGCAAAATGAAAAATAAGCAGCTATTTCCAAGGACTTTTTTAGTATATTACCCTCAATTTACCCAGAAATGAGAGTTTTTGTAAGAACAATTCCTAAATCAGGACAGTTCTACTCTACATGAGAGTAACTTCCCAAGTCTTCTACCCTCTCGCCTCTGTGGTGGCTTGAGTTAGAATGGCTCACATAGTCTCCTGTTTTATTTAAAGATTGATCCTCAGATGGTGAAACTGGAAGGAGGTATGTCACAAGGGATGGGCTTTGAAGGTTCAAAAGTCCAACCATTTCCAGTAACTATCTCCTTCTGCCTCTAGCTGTTGGACCTTAGTGTAACCTCAGCTACTAATCCAGGCCCACTCCCAGTTAGCTTCTCTGTCTCTTTCTGACTCACTGTTGTTAGTCTCAAGACATAAGGTTTCAGATACCGCTGTAGTACAATGCCTGCCTGCTGTCATGCTCCCTGCCATGATAGTCATGGACTAAAATGTAAGCAAGCCCACAGTAACTTCTTTCTATGTATATGTTGCCTTGGCTATGTTGTCTCTTCCCAGAACTAGAAAAATAAGACAATTTGTTAGGTCTTGTCTAGGCTTATCAATTACTGAACAATATCATAAAATTAAAATGTTGTTTACTGTTTAGGATAACTTGTCTTTCATTCCTGACCTGATAATAGGATTGACAGCAACAAGAAAATTTTATGAGTCTTTTAACACCAGTACTGGCAGACTGAGGAGAATAATAATACAATCATCTTGTTATACTCTCACTTCCAGATAGAACTCCAATATTTTAAACATAGGGAATGGCTTCTGACTTGCAAATTTCCTTTTCTTCACAGTCCCTAAACCTGACAGAATTATACTTTATAAGCACAAACCAAGGTTTTCATAATTGCATTATTGGAAACATTATATAGAAAGGATTCTTTAACCTACTTGTGCTAGTGTATTTTATTTCATTATTTCCACATATCTTGACCTATCCTGTGTTGCATAATTAATACATGTATTTCATCAGTCTCATTGCTCTGAGCATTTCTTGCCTTGAATGTCAGTGTCTGACTTGGTCTGTAATGATGTCATGCTATTAATCAATATTAAAATTATGTTTCTAGGATTTTTAGTTGGTTATATTTAACAAAATATACATAATTTCTTCCTTTCAACTGATAACAGATAGCTCAGTGTCATTGATTATATAAATAAAAGTCATGCAAGAGATTTTATTCTTCAAAAATATAAACTTAGATTTGCCAAAATATAAAGGTAATTGATTCATTTTAGTAAAACACTGAATTTCTCATTCATGTTGGAGTCAAGCAGAGCACCAAGTAATTACCTGAGTGTGGATTCCTTGGGCTGCATGTATCAATGTTTCCAGCTTCACGTGAGAATTAAATATTGGTATGTGGTAACATTTCAATTTCACAACTGAGCTCTGCCTATGGAGATCTAAGTTATAAATCACTGTAGGTTGGGAAAGGGAGCACAGTTTTAATATCTTTCTTGAGTAGTCAGAGCATATGTACTTTTTATCTACTCCCAACACTGAGAATTTCAATTTTCTATTATATTTTTCCTTTGAGGTTCATATAATTTGGAAGGATTGAGTTGCATGTTTGTAAAAGTTTTAGTTTTAACCTTTTGTTTGTCTTATTCATATCAATGGTTTAATTTTGTGTCAAGTCCTTCTACATTAGAGTTTATTTAAAAATTATTTAGCTGAATGCAATGACAGGGTATTTACAGTTTACAGCTAATTATCCATTACATAAAGCTGTAGAAGTCAGAGTGTTCTCAAGATATACAAATGATATCACATGAGAGGATGGAATCATTAATTGCCTCAATAAAATTATTGTACATTTCATACTTGTATAAAATTATAATGTTCTATGTTGCTAAATATGTACAATTATTCTAACTATAATTTTAAAAGCTGTTCTAATAGCTATAATGAATATGAAAGCTAGATGTATTGCTAAAAGACAGTATTAATTTTAAATATTTTAGAAAAAAATTTTGAAAGAACAACAGATTGGATTAATGATCAATATCCTACTCTTTTGGTAAGTAATAAAACTTGTAAGCAACACTCAAACCACCACTGAAAAGAAACAAATGAAGACAAGTAACAATGGAGTTTACTAGAAGGAAGTATGATTATTTCACAAACTATCTTGTTGACACCTGACTTCAGAGTCAACTGTTAAAACCATAGATTTTGTTACCAGCAAATATTTTGCTTGAAACAAGTACATTCTACCTAAGTCCTGAACATAATGGTGACCTGTAGTGAGATATCCACCCCACCCACACCGATTGGGGGTGTGTGGGGATGGATAGGTGTGGGTTTGACTGGTGGAGTCCAGGTCTGGGTCCTGACCCAGATGCTCTTTCTTACTTCTGGGCCAGGGACAAGAGCAGATTGGAACACATTCTTGGAACGGGAACGAGAGGCAGTCATCTGTTTCTTGTGTAAGTGAATTCTCCCTGAATAAACCTTAATCGGCCTGTATCATGTCCCAGAGTCTTGCTACCCGCTTTATTGATCATTTCTGGAAATAAAGAGCCAGAGTAATCTCATCTGAACCATGTGTCTGTGAAAGAGGCAGGCAAGTATTTTTAAGGACACCTTAAAGCAACATTTTTTTAACCTTTGCATTGCAGCCCCATTGATAAACCTCCATCTGCAAAAATATTTATATTATTATTCATAACAGTTGAAAATTTTACAGTTATGAAGTAGCACCAAAAATATGGGTTACCACAACATGAGGAACTGTATTAAAGGGTCACACCAGTAGTAAGGTTGAGAACCACTGACTTAGAGATTTTTAATCTGAGAATAATGACAATGGAGATTTGTCTCTTTAATATCCCATTGTTAAGAGTGTTAGAGTACAGTTGCTTAATTCATTCTTTGCTATGGATACCTGTCTAGGACCCTTATCTCTATGGAGGCAATATCTCATTTTGAATTGTTATCGGGAATAATAATAGTCAAATTTTTCTCTGACCATATTTACATTAGTAATACCATTAATATCTTGCTATGATCTTTGGAGCAGTGTTCACGGAAATGCCCAAAACTCACTCAATGAAGTAGACTTCGCCCTTCTCTGTATAGGCCATTTCCCAGTTATCAGGTAGTGGGTCCGAGTCCTCATTTTCCTCAGGCTTCGTTGGCTTTGTATCATCCACCTGTTCCTTTAGCTCTTCAGGCTGACTGTACACTGGTGCAGGGTAAGGCTGGGAGGGCATCTCCTCTGAGGCACCTGCACTTTTCTCTTCATGTTCACTGGACTCTGCAAGAAGAGCATGTGGTCAGTTGCTCCAGCCACAGAAACTAAAGGAGTATGGAATGTGCTGCATCAGGGATTAAGTACTACATAAACTAATAGGAAATGGTTTCCAACAGACAGTATATTTGCAGATATTTTAAAATAAAAGACCTTGTGGTAGGAGAATGTCTTTTATTATTCAAGTGGTTTCACTTGACTTTAATAGCCAAAGAGGCAACAGAAAATATTAACACCTGACTCCAGAGAAAAGGAAAGTGTTGCAGTCTGGTTGGTTTTGGGCATGGATGACCTCTAAATAACAGAACAGTTGAGGAACTACTTCCTTCCTCAGCTATAACAGGAAGGAAGCCAAACCTGACAATACCTTCATTTTAATTTGTTGTGACCCACATCAGACTTTTAACTTTCAGAGCTGAAAAAAAAATGCACTTACAATAGTGAAACACTGTGCTTCTAGTAATTCGTGACCGTAGACATGGAAAACTCATAGAACAAAAGCTAAAACAAATACACACCTTAAAAGAAATATGATGTACAACTTCAGGTGTAAAGGCTATAAAGTTTAGAATAATAAAAATGAACAGTGGCTAACAGATGGCTCTGAAGGTCAGGGCTCCTGCTGTTCCTCCACAGGACCCAGGTGCCATTTCTAGCACCCAAGTCAGGTGACTTACAACTGCCTGAAACTCCAGCTTGGGTGTGGGGAATCTTATTCCCTCTTCTGCCCACTATCATTGCCCACATACAGCACACATACATATAAATGATAAAAAGATATGGTTTTATAAAAGGAAGAAATGGGGGCCAGGGAGAAGACTCAGTGGATCAGAGTACTTACTACACATGATTTGGAAACTGATCCTAACTTTTGGATCCCCATCACAGAAAAAGCTAGGTGTAGGCACACTACCTGTCTCTCTACCCAAAATCCCAATACTGTAGTGGACAGAAACAGGAAATCAATAGGGCTTGCTGGCCAGTTACCCTAATCAAAAACCCAGCAAGCTCTAAGACCAATAAATTATGGTGTCTCAAGTAAACAGGATAGAGAGGGCTAGAGTGGGACCCTGTCATAGTCTTCTGGCCTCTGAGTATGTGCAAGGTTCAAACACATGTATACATACACACACACACACACACACACACACACACACACACACACACAGAGAGAGAGAGAGAGAGAGAGAGAGAGAGAGAGAGAGAGAGAGAGAGAGAAAACAATGGGTAAGAAATAAGCAACAAATGAACAATAGAGGAAAATTTACCTAATCAAGTCAGTGTTAGTTTACACTGAATCTAAAGTCAGATTGATGATTATGACACACAGATCCCCACATACATCCAGCAGAAAATTCTTTAGTACAATGTCAAAAAAAGTGTATTAGATTACACACTCAAGAAACATGAATGTATGTTAGGAAACACACAAACCAGAACAAGAGTACACCCTTTGTCTGTATAATGCTGTGAGGGAGAATGTTCTGTATATATGTTTGTCTTATTGGTTGATGAATAAAACACTGATTGGCCAGGCAGAATGACTGGTAGGACTGGGAGACAAGGAGAATTCTGGGAAGTGTAGGCAGAAGAGTTATCATGGTATCCCAGGAAGTGATGTAGCTGAGCAGAAACCTGCCACTAGGGGTCTGGAGGTCTGTACTACAGGCAGGAAGTGATGCAGCTGGGTAGGATCACAATATAAACAGGGACAAACAGGAAATCACTCTTCTTTTCTTTGCAGACACTCTCAGTCAGTCACTATGTAGGATGCCAGAGGAGTAACAGGTCCCCTGACCTTTCTCCGGTAAGAGAAGACAAATTGGGAATACTTACATTAATAGAAAATGTGTTAATAATTAAGACCGAGCTAGCCAATAAGAAATGATAGCCAATGCCCAACAGCTTCATAATTAATATAGTGTCTTTGTGTTCATTTGGGGCTGTGAGGCAGCAGGACCTGCCCGGCCAGAAAACTCCTATTACAACGCTGAGCTTAAAGACGCTGGATAACAATTTTAATAGATTGAGAGACTCAATAGACAGCAACTCAAGAACTTCACCATGCCAAGAGTGCCATCTATGTGGACAAATTCAGTCTTACTTAAACAAGCAATCTTCTGAATATAGATGGGCCATGTGTCTTATCTATGGACACTGTGAAGAAGTTCTCTATCTGTATCTTGGTAAATGATCAGAATATAGATGTCAAAATACAGGAAGAAAAGAAAAAAAATATAGAAAGCAAGAAAAACTAAATTTAGCATAATACAATTAAATGCATGTAGGGATTCATATTTTGGGAAAATTAGAATGTTTATCAAAGGTATGTTCTTAAAGGAGAAGATAGATAGAAAGTCTGCTGAAGCATGGATTTTCCCCCTGTGTTATAAAGTTGAGGTTTAGGGAATAAAAATGGAAGAGAAGATATTCTGAAGGTCTTCTTCAGGAGGTCATCAAAGATTAGGTGAATAAGATTTAGGGACTATTTTCCTGGGATGATGATTGAACAAACATTTTTCTCAAGAGGTAGACTTCATAAGTTACCTTTGAACTGTTTCCTAATGCTTATTTTGAGTTATTTATGCGTTTGCTTTTCCAGTATAGCTTATCTCCCATTAACAACAGAACACATGCATTTATTGGAACACACAATGCAAGTACTACTTAAAGTAAGAAGAAAAAAAAAAAAAACCTGCAGTAAAAGAACAAAGAAGATTCTACAAAAATACCTGCAAAGGGACAATTTGACCTTAAATAGGAAGAAGGGTACTCCTGAAGTTCACAGATAAAGAAATATAATAGTGGTGATATGAGGATGGCTATGCCAACTTGGGAATGGGAATCTGTAAAATTGTTTGGAAATAAGCACTATCTAATCAAGCAAAAAAAATGTACAAATGCACACGGTTTGATGCATTTATCCTACTTGGAGACTATCTCCTCTAGAAGTGAAGGCATTATTGAGAAATATTGCTGAACATTGATTGCAATATTGTTTACTATTACTAGTATAATGGCTTTTATTCAGAATATAGTCAGCATATTGTGTTTATTGTGAACATGGAAAAAGATACAATTTAAAAACAATAAAATTAGAGCAACAGAAATATTGATCAGAAAAGGTATTTATGATTATATTTTGAAGACTAATTTTTAAGGTATATAAATTATATATATATACACATATATACATATGTGTATATGCAGTATGTATGTATAGGCATATGATTACACATTGCTCCATAGAACCTAGAAATAGTTGGGAAAACTGTTATTCTGTCAGCTTTAGGGATAGGCTGGTGATGAGAAGAAATTTTCTTTACTTGATTTTGCATTCACTGGCTTTATGACTTTTAGGAATTCACAAATTAATAAAGATCATTTAGTAAATTAGTAATGTAGAATGGAGTCTTTGTCTTAATATAAATTTTGGTCAAATCTTTTCTTATCTGTATTGATCTAGGAACATAGCAGTACATTATTCAGAATTAGGAAGCTTGATATTCATTGGCTTGTATTGAAAGGGGGAAAGAGGAAAATAATGTAATCTTCAGTGACATAATCAATTAGTGATTCTTACAGATTCAGACTCTTTAACATGTGCACAAATAAGCAATGTGAAGGCACGTGCCATTGTCTAGATTCTGTTGGCAACAGCTTGTTACAACACACAAGCATCCAGAACTTTGTGCTGCACAGGAAATTTAGAGTGTACAGCAGGCTCTGAACTTCTGCCTGTACTCACTACTGGCTTACGATGTTCTGAGTACTCCACAGCTGCAGGCAATGAGGAAGAGAGAAAAAGGGAGGTCTAAATCTTGTTTTGTTAGAACTAAAACTTGCCCTCTGCAACAAATCTTCCTCAAGAATGTGTCAAAATTTTAGAAGCTTACTTTCTATGAAAGTATTTGTAGAAAGGTATTTGTAGAAAACAGGATATAAGTCCACAGACCAGAGGTAAGTTGTTTTTATACTCCAGAGAGAAGACATATTGTCTTTTGGCATGGGCATTAAAAGAAGTGGGTTAAGATAAGATTTTATGTAATTAAAAGACAAACAAGAAGGGAAAAGGGCAAAATCAGCTTGATATGTACCAAAGCTTCATAGAGACAGAGACTATCAAGGGTCAGAGAACCCTTTGGGTGATGATATTGTGGTACAGTTTGTGATAATTTAAGCCACAAAAGAGAGACTTCATGGGAAGTGGAAGCAAGAATCTTTCCCACAGGAATCTGAGCTACACCAACACTTACCAGTCACATGAGAGGAAGGTAGCTGGAGGAGCTCAGGACAGCAGCCTGGACACAGTGGGGACTCATCAGACCTTAACACAGCATGGAAAGAGGACATAAGCAAGGTAAACCAAGCTTCTGAGGATCCCAGTACAGAAAGGACCCAACATCATCAGGTACCAACAATGTAGCAATCCTTGATGATATAACCTCTCAGTAAATGTGGTACTCATTGGACAATGATGGGTAAAGAAGCCAGTCCATTAGGAATTGAAGAAGGATGAAAGCAAACAATATTGAATGAAAAATTTGTGCAAGGTTCACTTTGGAGCTGGTGAGACAGCCCAGGGAGCAGAAGAATTACATCAAGAGTCAAAATCCAAGTTTAATCTCATATTCCCACATGGTGAAAGGAAAAACAACCAATTACTGAATATTGTTCTTTGAATTCAGTGTATGCATCATAGTATGAAGCTATGCAAACACACACTCAAAAAATATGTCAGGTGTGGTGGTGCATACTATAATATAGTTGCTCAGGAGGCAGATTCAGGTCGATCTCTGAGTTTGAGGCCAGCCTGGTCAACAGAGTGAGTTCCAGGACCAGAATAACACAGAGAAATCCCATCTCAAATCTTATCCCTTCAAGAAACAACCAAACAAACAAGCAAAAAGTGTATACACTAAATAAATTTAAAGTATTTTTTAAAAGGGTTACTTGAGTTCAAGGCCAACCTGGTCTACAAAGCGAGTTCCAGGACAGCCAGGGATGTTACACAGAGAAACTCTGTCTTGAAGAAAACAAAACAAACAAAGGTTTGCTATGACCAAATAATCTTGGGTTTATAATTGCATAATACCATTTATCCCACAAAAGAAATGAGTGACATTTCTTGCAAATGAAACTGTGGTCTTTAAAGATGCTCTTAGTGTTATTCATTGTTGTGCCAGGGATGATGCAACAAAAAGTTCGCAGTTTTACTCACTTGTTTGTATACAGTTCTTTATCTTTAATCAGTCATTACATTAGTGAACATGAATTAAATTTTTATAGAGTGCAAATATTTAACAAGGTTGAATAGAGGCAAGAAAACGTTTCTTTGTTCAGGCTTTTGGGAGTTCAGTTAAGAGGGAAGCATTAAATAGCATCTGCCTCCTCCATCTGAGCAAAATAAGATAAAAAAATCGAAATGAGGTGAACAGAGAATCATGACACTCTCACATTTGTTATTCAAAAAGGCTAACATAAAAATAAATTTCACAGTGAAAGCTGGGTGCTTCTGGTGGACCCAGAGAGGCTAATTTATCTACTGGCAGCATTGACCAGGGGAAGCCTTCCTATCAGGGACAGAGCCTATTTCCAGAAGAACAAAATAGAATGTTTAGACTTGCAGGTGTTTTCCAACCCACTGTCAGCAAGCTGATTCATCCAGGATACCAATAGATGGGGCTCAACACATTTGCATATAACAACATCATTTTGCAATATCAAAAGGCTGGACTCCTCTGGTAGAGTAAAAAGGAGGAGCTGAGCTTAGCAAGCCAAATTGTTACTCTAAGTAGGATCACTAACTAGGTCAGCCATTACACTTCTACTGGGTAGAATGAGTCAAGGGACCAGTGTAGTTGAATGCAACTCCCTTGATATTGAAGAGACAGGGGGATGGAGAGAGGCACCTCATCACAAACTGTAATGACATACAATAACATGTGAGAGCTGTACAGAAGTTTTCAAGGAGACAGCATAAGAGTAAAAGCAAGAAGAGCCAACATGACTCTCAGAGGAGATCCAGTGAAAAGGTCAGTGAGAGAAAGAAGAACTGACAGTAATTATTTAATTAATTAGTTTTATAGACATTTATTGAAAGTCTAATACAGGCCAGGTGAGTAAGCTAAGTAATATAGAGTCAAAGGACTGTAGTCCTGACAGTATGAAATACTTTGATGGGGTTATCAAGTCCTACCACACACAAAACGACAACAACAACAACAAAAACCCAGCTGGGTTAAAGAGGGTACTTATTGCTTGATGGTTCTGGAAACCAGAAAACTTATATTGAGATATTTTCAGGAACAGCCCTAGCACTTGCAAAGAAGCTGTTTCTGGCTTTTCCTTGCTTCTGCTAATTCCTTAGCTTGTAGCATGTGACTTCAGCTTTCCCAGCAAACATGTGGGGTCAGGGACACATGATACTCCAGCATGACCTCATCTTAATTAGTAACCCTATGTTCAAATACAGCCACATTCTGAAATGCCAAAGGACCCAACATAACTCATAAAATAGTTGACTACATGAATTTGTACTCCAACTCCTTTACCTATCTTGGAACTGGCACTTTACAATTTCATATTACACTGGTAGTGATTCAGAAATGAACCAATAAAAGAGAAAAACTTTGACTACTAAAAGGAGGGGAAAACTAGATATTACATGCTAACCAAGGGTATTCTTCTAAGCATTCTGGCCCAATGAAGTTTGGACCATAAAACCCTCACTGCAAGCATGCCATTGCACATGTCATGTATATGTCAGGCGGGCCTTGGAGAATCCCTGGATTTTCTGAATTCTGACTAAAGAGAAGGCACATGGCCAATGCATGTTTTGTGTTTTAACAATATGGAAACATTCCATTCATCATTTAGATGGAGCCATGGAGAAATATCTGATATATTTCTTCATATGATTTTAGCTTTAGATATAAAATGAACATTTTTGTATATGTAAGATATAATTTTTCCTGGAAATGTTTGTTGTTGAGGTGAACAGACTTTGTCTAACATAGTGTCTTTCAGTAATTCATGCAATATTTTCATGTCACATTGACATCCTGCCAACTGGAGTTAGAATATTTTTCCATTAGCAATAGAAACAATAGTTTAACAAAGAAGAAGAGAAAAAGACCTCTCTTTAGAGACTAGCAATACAGTGAGAAAAATCCTCAGGAAACCAGTATCGTTAAATTCCCACAAATTCCTTTGACTCACTGAAACACAAAGTAGACATTTAAAATACAGAGTCATAAACAATGACCCATAAAATCATATTTTCCTGTAATGTACTGGAGTGATTAATAAATATAATTCCCCTCACCTTGCCTGCTCTATGTACCAGCTTAGATACAGGGAACATAACTTCCTTCTTTTCAAAAAATTACTCAGAAGAGTTAAAAGATCTCAATGGAGAACAGAGACAAAGCCATTTAATTGGGAGTGAAATGTATGGCATTTTGTGTTCAGTATAAAATTTATAGTTCTGGTTTATTGCAGAGTCCTGATATTATAAAAGTATATGTAGCAGACAATCCATATATGTAGATTCTTATTGTTCCACTAATATCTTGGTATAACCAAAAATAATTATGAATTCAAAGGTTTTTATTATTCTCCTTCAGTTTCATTAAAAATAACCAGGAACAAGGATTAAAAATTTATATATTCAATGTGGTATTTGTATTTTAATTTGACATGATGTATTAGTTTAGGTTCTCTAGAGAAATAGAAGTTATAGAATCTGTCTATCTATCTATCTATTTATCTATCTATCTATCATCTATCATCTAGGGAATTTATTAGAATGGTTACAGACTATGGCCCAGCTAATCCAAAAATGACTGTCTTCCCACAGGAAAATTCAAGAATCCAAATGTTCAGTTCATTAATCTCAATGCTCTGATGGTTTTCAGTATATACTGGAATTCTGAAGAAGTGGGCTATAATGGCAGGAAGGAATGGGCTTGCTAGCAAGCCAATGGAAACAGGTAAAGAGGGAGCAAGCTTCCTTCTTCAATGCCTTTTATGTAGGTTGTATGCACAAGGCACAGCCCGGATTAAAGTTATATCTTCCCACCTCTAAAGATCTGGACTAAAGGTTTATTTTCCCAGCCCAAAAATCTGGGTTTTCTAGATTCAGAAAGACAAACTTGTTAGCTATGTACTCAATTATAGGTGCATATTAGCCACAAAGTAAAAGATAACCATACTACAATCACAGACCCAAAGAAGCTAAGCAACAAGGAAGTTTCAAGGGGGAAACATGAATGTCACTGTGAAAGGGAAACATAGTAGACATCACAGGTGGGAGAGAGAAGGGTCTGGGTAGAGTAGTGGGAATAGGAGCAGTAGGGCTCAGGTGTGGGGAGGATGGAGGGAGAGGGTACTGGGAAAGACAACTAGAATCAAGGGCATCTCTGGGATGAACTAAAAAACAAATGCAGCAAAAACTCTAAGAAATCCATAAGGATTACTCTAGATAAGACTCCTAGCATTGGGAGATATGGAGCCTGAACAAGCCATCTCCTGTAACCAGGCAAGACTTGCAGAAGAGAGAGTGTGACCCCAACCTAGCAACATAATCTTTGACATACAATTTGCCCTACTTACAAGGTATGAGGGGGTAAAGGTGGTGCAGAAACTATGAGAATATCTAATCAATGACTGGTCCAGGCTGAGAACCATATCATGAGAGGGAGCTTTCCCCTGACTGGACAGAACAGAGACCTAGGACAAAACCAAACATGACAGGCAAAAAAAGGAAAACAAAAAGTCAAAGAAGTGATTCCTAATGATATTCTGCTATACTCATAGATCATTGCCTAAGCCCAATATTCATCATAGAAGCTTCTCCAAGCATCTGATCGAAACAGATGCAGAGAACCACAGCCAAATATTAGTTATATTGACCTTGGAAATCCTGTGGAAGAGATGCAGGATTAAAGGATTCAGATGGGCCAAGGACACCACAAGAAAGCCCACAGGATCAACTAACTTGTATTCATAGGGGCTCAAAGAGACTGAAACATCAAACCAGAGAGCTTGCATGAGATTGACCTAGGCCTTCTGCATATATGTTATAATTGTGTAGTTTGGCCTTATTGTGGGCTATCTCTGACTATGTTACCTGCCTTGTGATCCTTTTCTCCTACTGGTTTGGCTCAATCAGCCTTAATAGGAGAGAAGGTGCTTAGTTGTACTGAAAAATTGATATGCTAAGGTTGATTGATATAGATGGGGGAACTGTCCTTTTTTTTGAAAAAAAGAAGGAGGAATGCATGGGGGTGGGGATTAGGGAAAGGGACTGAAAAGAGAGAAGGGAGAAGAAAATGTGAATGGTCTGGGTAAAGTTAATTAATTAATACAATATATATATATATATATATATATATATATATAAATATCTGGATTGAACTGGGTCTTCCCACTTCAAAGGATTTAATTAGGGAAACATTTCTCACAGGTGTGCCATTTGAGGTTTAGTTAATTCTAGATGTAGTCAAGATGACGCACAACCATATCTTATGTCATGCTTAATTTCAAACATTAACAACAACCAGGTCACATAATTATGCCAAACATGATATAAGTATGTCATATACTTATATCATGAAAATGCATTATATGTTTAACCATGTCATAATTACACCTAACATAACCATCCCTTGCATAATCACAAATGTGTTATAAATTTAGAATAGGCTACGATATCCCTTGAGGGACAGTCTTCTAGTATCTCACTTTTAAGGATGAAAACCATTGATTTTCTCTTAATTGATGTTACATGATGAAGAAATTGAGGAAAGAAAACATAAATGTTTGTATAAACACATTCTTAACAAAACACAACAGAAACACTCATGTTTATTCTTATCCTTATAATGTTCTGTGGCTTTAGCTGCTATTTATAACTACCTTCTTCAAATAGCCATTCTATATTTCCTCCACCCTCAGCAAATACCTCAATAGGTCTTGGCTCTTCTCCTGGGGGAATGACCCATACATTAATTCCTGAAGTACCTAATCCAGTAGATAACAATGTGTTGTCCTTTCCACAGACGAAGTAATCCAGTATACTCAACCTGCCACAGGTGTGGCTGGTTGGTCACCTCAGGGAAAAGTGCCATGTCAGGTGCTCGGTGTTCATCTCTGCTGTTGGTAGATGTGACTCTCAGTAGCAGCTATAGTTAGGTTTAGGGACTCACTGGACCTACTGTGAGACAGACCAGCTAAAACTCCATTAATCATCTGACCTTCACATGTCTCTACTTTAGCTGGAGGTCTGTAATGCTTCTTAGTGTCTCCCTGAACCAATGTCAATTTAGAACTGTGAAAAATATAGTTACCCCTTTAAAAGGCCATAAGTCGAGTTGGGGAAGAAATGGAGAAAGGCTACTAAAAAACTCTCAGGTATTTTATCAAGGGTCTTCCTCAGGGGAGGCTGGCTATCCCTTTTTCAAGGGGTTTTGTGTCTGCAAACTTGCATAAACCTGGAAATTTGATCACCGGGTAAGATCCCCTTTTGCCATGATCCAATGCAGTCTTTTTACATTTGTTTGAGAAGTTTTCCACTCATACCATTCAAGCAAAACTATAATAGGCTGCTTATCCGTTTCAAGACTGGAAACACCACGATTCATGGTACAAGGCGAGTCATGTCACCACAAAGTTCACTTTGTGCTGACAGTTGCACGTCAAACCATCATGGACACTATTTTGTCTGTTACCCATTAAGATAACTGTGATTACCTTGCCTTTGGTTTTTCAGTATTCTCACCTGGCCTCTGCTATCTTGGAATCCTATTAAACACTTTGCATTTAATTCATGCAGCTGAGCAGCAGCATCTCCAACCCTCAGGTCTAGAACAAGGAAAAGAGTGACAACCAAGCTTCAAGTGTGCTTGTGCCCCTCTCACCATTTTGTGTCTCATGGGATTAGTGAAGGGCACGTCTTCTAGGCTTTCCTAATATGGAGGACTGGCTTTTACACAGCCAGTTTCAATTTCCTTAAAATTCCTCTAGATTGTAATTTCCTGAGCCTTAAAATTCCTTTAGCAACACTAAGCCAAAGGCTATCAGGCATCTTCAACTCCTTTTCAGCTGACCATTCAAACAAACTCTTGATACCTCTTGAAAGTTTGTGAGCCTTCATATCAAACTTAGAGTATTTATTCAGTGGGCCCATATCAATAAACTCAGGCTCATACAGTTTTATGTTCTTTCCAACATTATCCCACACCCTTAAATCCCAGACATGTTCCCCAGACTTATGCTTGAATGAATTAACATACTCATTAAGCTCTTTGGTAGTGTAGCACACCTCCATGTCTACTACACTCTATTCTGAGATGCCAAATGTGTTAATTTTATTGCAGGCATTACTTTTTTTCTGTTGAACACAGTATTTCTCCCCTCTTTTCTTCTTCACACAAATTAGCACTTTTGAGGATACAGACAATAGAACTAGAGGCACAGGTGCCCACATGTTATCTTAGCCAACGTTTGCTCCTATGGTCACCACTGAAGACTTCTTTGCTACTACTTTCCCTGAAACTAGCTTCTCCCATTGTGGGTTTTGGTCCTTGATGGAAATGGCCATGGTTGTGGGCATGGTGGGATTTAAAGACAGCTTTAGTTCATCATGTTGATCCAAGGATTTACTTTGTGCTATGGTGAGTGAACTGGAATCACAGGCTCCTGCATCCATCCTAAATGCTGAAGCACACAGTCAGAGCTAGAACCACAGTGCCCACATCCATCCTAGATGCTGAAACACACAGTCATAACTGGAACCACAGGCTCCTCCTGCACATGAGTGAATACATCGGGGTTGATAGTGGAACAAGCAGCAGCTATTATGATAATTGGCTTCCAATAAATGCAAATGGTTATTGAGTATTTATCTTATTTATAATATAACTTACTGTTTATAAGCATATGTAACTATCTTTTACCATAGTCATATGTAGAGAAATGTGGAGGAAATTATTCAGATACAAAATAGTAATGCTTAGTTCTCCTGCTGTCTGTATAATCAGTTGACCAAAAGAATTAAGATTGTAGGTTATTGTTCAATTTCCTCCCAAACTCCTAAAATCTGAAGGATTGTGGGTGCTATGATGCCTGTAGACTGTACATATTATGAATATTTACTTGTTTGCTGTAACAAAATTGCTCTTTTGATATGAAGAAACATGCATGAGGTACAGAACCTAAACTACAAGGAAGAAACCCAGGAAAAGTTTCGTCATAGTTGATCTCAGTGCTGCACAGATGCAGTCAATGAAGGTGGTTAATGTTTCTGATCCCTCAGGAACTTTCCTATACATATTGATGTTTAGTAGGATTTAATTTTTCAATGATTCAGAACAAAATTTTCCAAATATGTGATACTAGAGAACTGATCCTTAGCCACTGTGGGGTGCATGTCTGCAACATGCATGCTGGTATGTGTGTATCTGTGTGTGCATGTGAGGGTGTGTATATCTTAAGTAGATAGAAAAATAAATAGTTTTGAACTGACAGATATTTCCCTTTCTTATTTGATGTCACAACAAAAATACAATAGCATGCTAGAACTAGGGCAAGCTAATGTCATGGTTTAGTATGCTTTTGATATTTTTTAGATGCTATGTCAATTGAGGAAGCATAAACCCACAATTCTTCTGTAAAGAAATGATTTCTCATCATTTAAAAGCAAATTGTGTCTCATCTACTCAAGAGGCCAGTCAGGGAAATGTGAATTACTGAGAAAGCAGACTTAATGCTTAACAATTATATTGCATCTTTATCTAAAATCCACAATTGTACACAATACTAGTATAGTTTAGAAATCATGAAAATAGAACATTCAAGATTTGTGAGTGGAGAATGACAAGGAAAATATCGCCCAGAATATATAAAACTAAATGGAAAGAATCACTAGAGAATATTAGTAGAGGAAATTATGTTCCATTAACAGAGGAGGAGAGGTGCCTTAATTAATAAATTTATTCCTTCTACAGTATTTCATTTTAACACTTTAATGAAGACATAATAGGATAATGGGAATAATAGTTTTCATGGCTGTGAGATTGTGTATGCTTTGTGATTTTTATAATGTAATGAATTCTGAAGACATTTATCACCTAGGAACAAATCCCCTGAATCCTCAACAAACTTTGTGATGATGAAAATGAATACACACATCGGAAATGTCCAAGAGCCAAAGTAAGATGAAATAAAACAAAGATTTGTATTTGTAACACATCTTAGAGCTCTTGCCTTTAAAATGATGGGGAGAAAGTCAGAATAGTATTATTTGAAACATGACAGCAGCCTCTGAAGTTTCAAAAAGCTGGAAGACAAAGAGGAGTCTCTGTATTCATTCTCCACTTTGATAATTGGAGGGCTGCTATGTAAGGTCACAATGGAATTGAGGTAGTTTTTGATGAGATCAAGAGAAAGAAAAGTAAGTAAAAGGCCAAGTGCCTCCTCTAGCCTTGGGGCTGGTGCTTAGGCAGGCCTCATCCAGAGACCTTCCCCCTTTTGGGAGAAAGCAGTCAGTGTGTAGAGCCACCAATGATGGCAAAGTAGGTGGAAGTCATACCAAATGTCAGTAGGGCCCAAGAAATACAGGCAGATAGGTAAAGACCTATGTGAAGGGAGAGGATGCCGGTGGTTTGTGAGCAGTTTAGACTCTAAGCAAACCTGGTGTTTTACTGGCTCTTTTTCCACATTCTCCAATCATGTAACAAATGTTTGTCATGTATAGATTTCATCAGCCTTCCAAGAAAGCTAAAAACCCTGTACAGAAGCTGAGTGCAACTCCCGAAAATGCTGAATCCCTGTAAGGGAAGAGGTCTCACAAAGTTGCTGCTTTCACATTGATTGAAAAGTGAGTGTGCTTGGATTTAAAAGGATGCGCCTGAAGGCTGTCACAATTTCACATGCTTACAATGTGTGTGCAGTCACTATTGTGCTTCAGAACCATATCTTAAGTGGCTTGCTTGCTGATTTGCTGTCACATCTGGAAACCCCAGCACTTTTTTTCAGGCTGGTTTGAATTTCCATGTAACACTTTTGGATGGACTGTTCTTTTCACATGGAATGTTAGACTTTGGAGAATTAGTTTGAAATAGTCCTAGAATTTTACCCCTCTCCTCTGCCCTTTCCTCTCCCACAGACAACAGGGAGAGAAAACCCTTGGGACTAAACCATAAAATTAAGTCACATCAGGAAACAAAAACAAAAGAAAAAACACAGAGAAAGATCTGAGTGCATACACAAACTACAGCCTCTGTGAACTCACATAAAAATAAGCAGGGGACAGGCACTGTGGCAGTTTCAGAGTGGAGCATTATTCGAAGGAAAACAGCGAGATTCACTACGGAGGACATTATTCTTCAGAGAGTGACAGGGTCTCATTCAGAGCAACAGGACTGATGGTGCATGCACGGCCAGCTTGCCAAGCAGCTCAGCACTGGGATGCAGGTCCCCAACGGTGAACTGAGATCATTGCTGAGGACACTCAGAGATCACATAAGGGACACTCTGTTTGCTCTCTGGGAGATGCAGTTCATCTGCACTAATTGCGGGCTTGGGAGCCTGGAGAAGGCAGCTCTGTGCCCACATACTGTATTCCCTTTGTTGGGGAGCTCTCATGGGCCGTTTCTCCAGGCATTGTGTG
Organism: Phodopus roborovskii; assembly: GCF_943737965.1. Lineage (NCBI taxonomy): Eukaryota > Metazoa > Chordata > Mammalia > Rodentia > Cricetidae > Phodopus > Phodopus roborovskii. The sequence goes on along the minus strand of NW_026126693.1, from coordinate 2,171,639 downwards.
TGTATTAACAGAGAGCCTTTAAAATATATGTGCATTTCTAATTCTTTGCACTGGACTTACTCATAGCCTCTGAGAGGAAGCCAGCAGACAATAGTGAGTCACTTTCCGGAAAACTTCAGCCAGATAACTTGTGTAAGAAAAGAAGTCAAAGAAGCCAGATACTAAGTTTATAGGACTTCACTTTGCTGAAGAATCCAATCTTTGGATTTTAACTACTTACCTGTTAACTCTTTTGATATTTTTAAAGTTTGGGGGAATCAGATGCTTTTGTGTACAAAAATAAATATTTTTATAGAAAGTAGCCTTTTGTGTACTTCTTTTTATATTATAAAAAGACTAGACAATGAATTTAGACATGGAGGCCTGGTTGGGAAAGGTATGGTTTAGATGGGATATAGATAGATTAGCCTATTTTCTTGTGAATTTGAGTAAGAATGAGATAGTATTTTATAGCTTACATTGTTATGTATTCTTATATGTGGTAAGCTATGTAAAATTTAGTTTATATTTTTTTATATTGTGTGAAATCTTTCCACTTAAGATGTTTTATGCACATTATTTTTTTTTACCATATTCTATGTATGTATACTTTTCTTGTATTCAAGACATTTTGTATATTGATAAAATTTGGGATATTTATCATGCTGCCCTTTATAGTTCTACCTCTTGTCTTGACATTTCTACTCTACCGCTATTTTAGGGATTTATATGTATGTATATGTATATAGTTATATTGTTTAAGTATTTGTTCCTGCTTTACTCAGGGAAGTTTTAATCAGTTTTTTAGCTAAGTTCCTGAGTGTTACAGATTATCTTCACTCACGTTTCCTGTACCTATGAGATTAGTCAGATATAGATGCTTAATCTTCAATCACTTCATAAACATGCAGAACATGGCATTTAAATGTTTTAATATTAATACTCCATTGACACGAGACACTGTTGCTCCTGACAGCACCGTGCACTTTCCCGAAAATATGTTGGACACTGTTGTTGCTCCTGCTGGAGTTCATTCTCGCCTCAGCTAATGGCCTGTTGGGCAAAGAATTGCCCCCACCTTGACCACTGATTTGGACATGCAGTCCTATGTGCTTGCAGGAGACAAATATAGAAGACTGCTTGACCTTGCCAAGTCAGGGTAAGACAGCCATTCTACCTCCCTGTTGTTGTGGTCTGTCAAGTTCTCTTGGCCTTAGCCAAAACTGGGTGTACCAACGTTGCTGTGAGATCTAGGGTGACTGTCCAGGTGGCTTGCTGTTTCTGTCCTTGCTGCACCTTTTGGAAGTTGTCTATCCGTACTTCCTGTCTACTCTAGTATCGTTATTTTCCTTCTCAGGTCTTGATGAGGTTGAAGATTAAATTATCACAACTATTACTCTCTCTTCCTAGTTAGATATATTAGATACTAGACTTAACGTTTTCCAGCTTAGGACAACTCTATTGTAAACTCCGTTATGCCTTCACCCGAGGACTAGCTATGTAGGTCATTTTGTTCTCGATTTTCCTTCTCTTAGAGCGCACTTGTTATTCACTGTTTTGTATATAGTTTTGTATTTAGCCTAAATCTTTTCTTTAGACTAAAAGGGGAATTGTAGTGAGATAGTCCTTCTGAGGCACAGACCACGCCCATTGGGGGGTGGAGCCATGGGCGGAAGTGACCTGTGGAAGGAGGTCGGAGGAAGAGCCGGGAAAAGCTCTTGCTGGCAGGACTTGGTCAGGAGAGCATTGGTGGAATTTCCTGGTGTTCATCTGTCTAGGTTGTAAGTAATTTCTCCCTGAATAAACATCTATTTGGCCTATTTGTTTATCCTGATCCTTATTTAACCGCAATAGAGGCCCACATCTAAAATCCCAGCAGTAGGCAGGTGAGGAGAATGGTTTGTGATTTGAGGCTTTCTTGGGACTCAGAGTGAGGTCCAGACCAGCCTGGACCATGTAGTGATAACCCTTTCTCAAAAACAAAATAAATAAACATACTAAACAAATAAACAAACAAAAAACCCAAAGAAACAATAAGACTATAGATTAAAACTTGGAAAAGTATGTTGTTAAAGACATTGAGTTATATAAAACTATAATGAAAATTATAGTCAAGACATTACAGATTTGACAGGCTCTAGATGGTTGTTATAACTGCCAAACCACAAAGATTAATAATCTGAAGTATTTAAAGACACATGTACTAATGGAGATTTTGATTATCAACTTCATTGTGTTAAAAGGATGTAGAGGATGAGTAAAGAGGAGCTCAGGATTTGTCTAGGTAGAAAACTAGTCCTACTCTTAAAAATATATTCTACATGTCTACAAAAAAAATAAAGCTAATTTTGTAGCTTATAAGCTTTACCAAAATGAACTATTTTCTCTTTGCATATTTAGGATTTTGAATGAAGACTCCAAAATTAGAATTTATGATTTGAAAACAGGCATTATATTCTAAGAACTAGGAATGTAGCTCAGTGGTGGCATCCTTGCCTAATATGCATGAGGTCTTCTGCTATATTACTTGCACCACAAAAAACGAACAAAATCAAAGAGCCATGTCTTTGCTATTTGATATCACAATCTTCTCTTTCTAAAGGTAGTTGTTTATGTTTGCCTGAATATACATACACACACATACATATTCAACCCTAGAACACCCAATAGGGGCTGAGGAGATGGCTGAGTAAGTAAACTGTTGCTATGGATGCTGACCTGGAATCCCCAGCAACCAAATAGGAGCTGGGTATGGTAGCATGTATCTGCTACCATACCAGGAAACAGGAGGATCTGGTGGGGCTCTTGACCAGCTAAGCTAGCCAAATCAGTGATGGCTAAGTGACAGACCTCAACTCAAAAAATTATCAGTATATGCCTAGGATGTCCACACAGGGAAGCATGCAGGTTCACTCTGTACCCACTCATGAGTGCATGTAATCTTACAGAGAGTAGAAAACCTTACCTGGTGTTATGACTACACCATTTCCATTGATCACAGGCCTTTCTTCCTCCTCCTCCTCTGGAGGCTCTATGCTTGCTTTTTCCATGTTGCTCACTGATTTATTTCTCTTCCGTTTCCCTTCAGCACTTGGAGTAGCTCCCGGAAGAATCTGGTCTGTTACATTTAATAATAATGGTGCTGGTTCAGCTGGAGGCTTTGGGGTACCGTAGTAGTTGTCTGCAAAAGATACCCAGACATTCTAGAGTTAAATCTTTTTCCTACATGTGAGTGGATTTTAAAGAATGGAAATTATATCAATTTGTAGTATATTTATCCATCAATTAACACATTACCATATATGGTTTTATAAGCACTTATTATATATCTCTATTTCTATTTTACTGTGCCTTAAGGCACAAGAAAAAGGCCCATGTTACTACTTTAATGTATTGAGCTTCCAATCAGGCTTTGTGCATCACTTTCAGATTGCAAACAGTTCATTTAAAATCTATTTAAGCCAACTTCACACCAAGCCTTCAAATCTATTTGAAGCATCAAAAAAAGAATGTTAATCTTAAGGAGTAAAGGTAATCTTTGGTTTTGTTTTATTTTCAAATCTTACATCATTTTGGAAAGTCAAAGGATTCTTAGTTTTCCACTCACTTGAGCAAGGCTCTGACTGCTTATATTTACAAAGCTGTACTTCCATGCCAGGTCTGTGGCTCCTGGAGCTGTGGGCAGTGAACTCTTCTACTCATTACCTTTAGATTATCACTGCCCTTTCCTCATAGCTACAGGATCTGGGCTGTAGGATAATCCCCCCCATATCCCAAGGTCTGGGAGAGTTCATTTAGAAAGACACAAATTCTTGTTTCTTTTGTTTGTTTGAGGTTTGCATGTTTTATACTTTACTGTGTTGTTTAATATTTATACATGCACATAATGTGCATCATATCCACACCCAATTTTATCTCCTCAAAATCATATTTATCTCTATAATGAGAAGCTGTCATATAACAGGCATGCATTAAATATCCGTTAAATTATTTTTTTACCTTTGCATGCTCAAGGCAAATCATTTTATTTAAAATGTTGAAAATGTGACCATCAAAGAATGTGTTACTTTGAGAAATAATTTTCAAATTTTAGCTCCAATTTCACACCCATGTTGGTGTGCTTAGTTAACTGAGTAATTGATGGGCTCCCATATTCTGTTATTAAGGCCTTCATTGGTACTGATTGCACACCCAAGCATTCCAAAGCATGTCTGAGAAACTGTGATGATTGCAATAAGATCTTTATGTTAATAATCTGGTATGGAAGTCCAAATTTGGCATCAAGTAGGCAAGTACTTTAATGGAAAATGGGACCAAGTTGCATAGGGAGACAGAAGAGAAAGGGAGTACAGCTGCCTATCTGCAGAGGTTACTGAGATTATTTAGGGAAGCAGTCTGCTGTGAAGAAACAGCTCTTAGAGTCAAAGACATAGATAGTGTCTAGATGAGTCTTTCTGGATAATTGCAACTAAAGCAAATTACTTAACCTCAATAAGGCTCAATTTCTTTATGTGTAGACAGGGACCAGCAGTAATTGCTACAGTTACTTGTGTTATGGCTTGTAAACAACCAAAACTTATTTCACTTAAGTTAAAATGTGAGGAGTGTGAGCAAGTTACAAAGATGTGGAATGGCTATTTGACAGGGTCAAAATATTTGGAAAATAGGTAGAAACAAAGGAGTTAGGAGTCAAGCCAGGACACAGCATTGACTTTTCTTCTTTCTTTTTTCATTTTCTTTTTTATAAAGTAAGGTCCTGAGGCTAGAAGCTGCTCACTATATAGTTAATACCAGTCTCAAACTCATGATTATCATGCTTCCATTTCCAAGGTGCTGGGACTATAGGCATGTGTCACATACCCTGGGATAGCTGGCTTCTTTGTCCAACAATAGAATCTGTACACAAATTGCCTCTGGTAGAATGAATTGCAAACTCTTCTCAGCAGTTTTGATTTGTTCAAACCCTGAGAACACATCTAGCAGAGTTGTTATTGGCTGGGCCTCTAGTATGAGAGGATGAGTCAGCTGCTAAGGCGGACAAAATGTCTGCTATATTTTGATTTTAGAAGAGGGAGGGCAGTGATGATGATTGCCAACTCAAATGGATTAAAAGATGACTTGTAGATCAGGGTGGGGTGATTGGCATGTGAACAATTGAAGGGAAAGAGTCCCCCTGAATGTGGGTTTCTCTCATCAGTAATCTTGGGTCTCTGGTAAACAGAAGTGGAAAAGTGAGGAAGCCAGAAGTACACACATCTCCAGATTTTCTGGCTGAGTTCCGACACGACTGCTGCTCTCACCTGGAGACAGTAAATTCCAGGATCATCAGACTGTCGACGTCCACCCCACAAGTCGTTCTAAGGCTCCCACTTAGAACTGGGATTATCACTGTCTCCTAGTTCTCAACCTTTCAGCTTCTTGAACTCATCCGCCATTGATTTCTCTGGATCCCTAGCCTACAGATTATTTAGTCTCTGGCTGTGCAAGTCAATCTAATAAGTCATCTTTTATAATAACGTGTATGCTCCATTGGTCCAATTCCTCTAGCTAAGCTGAATGTGTGGTGGATCCCTTCCTTCAATCTATCTTATCTCTGTAGTCTCCCTAGACAGTAATACCCTTGGGATGTTGGGTAAGCAGAAACAACAACAACAACAAAAACAAAACACTCTATCTATAGGTCCTCTAGTTTGGATTGTTGTTAAGATAAAGCTGATATATATGGGGAAGAGCTTCATGAACTGTAAAATTGTGTTGGATTTAATGGTGAAGCTTCATGATGGAATGAATGAATTGAGAAGCTGTTGTGGAGATCAACCATGCCATTAATACTGATGTTCATATTTGTAAACACTCAGACACTTCATAAAATTTTACTTTATGAAATGGTTCCTCTGTGTATAGGACACTTTAGGCAGTTCATCTGAAAAGATGATTACTCTTAATTTGATTCACAAAATTTTTAATGAATCAAAACTTTGTATATGGAGGCTGAACCAAAAAGACTAATGGTTGCATATACTCAATGAACATGTATGTGTTTTTCAGCATTCTTAATGGATAGCAAAAGTTTAATAACATCATTATACTTTCTTGGAAATCTCAATATATACTTATCTAGTGGCTATAATGCCAAAATAGGAAATAGCTCCTGCCTGTGTCAGTGATCAATATGATTTTAAATTGTGTCTGCCATGGTTGATACTCTTAGATATAGTACTAAGAAAAATATATCAGACCTCATTATTTTTCTCCATGTATTTTTTAAATTATAATATTTCTATTTAAATTACCTCTTAGTAATTAGGAGTAAATGCATAGACAGGCTAAAATAAATGTTAAATAACACATTTTGCTGAATCTATATTATTAAATAACTATATTTACTGGTATGATATGATTATAAATTATATAGTAACATTCTTTTAGTACAAGTAGTTTTATGAAATTATATGTGAATTTAGATGCTTGATGTAGAACTGTATAAATGATTGGTTAAGTTGTTAAGATTGTCATCATTAGAAGAATACTAGTTTGTGAAAGGTAACAAAATAATCTATATACTTATTATACTAAAGAAAAATAATTTAGAGAAGAAGTGATGATACCAAACTAGGATTTTTATTTTATTGTTTAAGAAACACCTAGACCAATAGTGGAAGATTAGCCTAACAGCTGGGGGAACTCAGTCACTGAGATGACTATTTAGGAAGTTTATTCAAACCCATATGCAATGATAAAAGAAGGCTTTGAGGAAACAATGTACTATATTTTCAGAAAAACTTAAACATAAATAACTTTAAAGTCTAATTGTAGAACTACTAAGAATGCAATGCCTTTATATATATCACCAGTATTTAGAGAAGCTAAAGTCTCAAAATACAATCAACCCCCCCACAATATGACATGATGCTTAATGGTGTGGTTCCTGGTGAGATAAATCTGACTTTGAATTGAAGCTTGCCTTTTCTTCATAGGCTTAAATTGATTCAGTTAAAATGACTAGCATAAAAACAAGTATAAACTGGACATGGTGTGTGCCTGATTGTCTCTGCAATCAGGAAGCTGAGATGAGGAACTGCTTAAGCCAATGAGTTTGAGAGCAGTGTGGGCAACATGGTGTGATCCTGTCTTAAAAGTGACATCTTTTTATAATCCTGCTCCCTCCTCTCCTCCCCTGCCCTCCACAGACCCCCTATCTCATCCTCTTTAAAAGCAAATATAACTGTCTTTCTTGTCAAGACCATTAGTACAACTTACAGAGCTGCACACTGTATTAACATTCTGCTTATTACCTCTTGCTTCAAATGGGTATCAGAATGATTTACCAATAATATTGTTGCAAAGATTAATAATAATATGTGTAATAATAAAGTAGCATGCCTGCATCAGTGTAGATGCTAGAGACAGTGTGGATACTATTTGCATCTATTTATCTTGAACTTATGTAAGAGGCCCAAAGAAATTAAACTACCTACTCCATTATATATGAAGTAGGTAGAAAACTGTTTGATTTCAAAACTTTACCTCTTTTCAAAATAAGGAAGCAATTTCCTTTAAAGCCACAGTCAGTAAGCAGAGAACCCTTTCCAAATAAGAAAGGTAAATTTGCTACCAAGTCATGCAGTGGGAACCATAGATGAGTTTTTCTTTCCTTACCTAAAATAAAGTATGTGTACATTTTGGGGAAGGAATGGAGGAAGCAAGCTATCCAGACCAATTGTTGGTGGCCATCTTTACAAAGAATGTCCTAAGCATCAGCTGTTGCAGTGGACTTTAATATCAAAGTCCTCTAATTTTCTATGATCCCAAAATGTTGTATAAAATTATTCACTTGATTCATTCTGCCTTTCTAGGATATCTGTACATTTTTCCTAGGATATCTATAAATTTACATAGTGTTATTTAATCAATGCCAGGAAAATAAAGTAACAATTGTATAAGGAAACCAATTGAATCCTCAGCTAAATGCTTATGTATGAACATTTTTATAACCCATAAAATGTGGGGGCAAAAGAATGAAATGGGAAAAAATTTGAATAAAACAAACAGAATATAAAGTGTCCATAATATGTCTTATTAATTAAACTGTTGGGTAAATGCCCACTGATGCTCTCAGTTTTAACTCCTTCAATGCAAAGATTGTGGAGCAGAAACAGATTACCTTGTTAGGAACTCAACCTGCTTCAAGAAGATTTTTGCAAACCCAGATTCATTCCACAGTCATCCAAAGAGGAAAAGAGCAACTTTCTAAGTAACAGTTAGCACCTGAAGGGTACCATGGAAAGACTTTCTGCATCTGACACAATAACCTTTTCATAGATCCCTTACATTAAGGTTTTTAAATTCATGTTGTTGTCATCTTGTTTTTCATAGCATCTTATTAGTAAGACCAGTGAGGGAGAAGAAACAGGACCCATGTCAATGATTCTCATGCTTTTCTGGTGCAATGCTAATAGAAGCCAAGATGACATTCCCTGAGATGCATCACATTGGCTGTGCTCTTAAATTCTGATATGAAAGTTGCTCAAAATTAGGGCTAAGGAACTGTAAAGGTCCTAGAAGCAAAGTAAATATGTTGAAATACTTTTTCTAACATTTCTCATTAAATAAATCAGGGTTCATTGGCAAAATGCAATTTGGTTATTTTTTCACAATAAGCTGAAGATTTGGGTGTTAATTCCATTGGGAATTATATAATAATTATGGGTCTATAATAACATGTAGTTTTTACAACAAATAATTGTATATCTTTTACATGGCACACAAACAGAGAAGGAAATTGTAAAGATATATTTTTCCTTCAAAATATCTCATATATTAAAATCATCACACATCATACACACATGTGCATACACAAACACACACACACACACACACACACACACACACACACACTGCTCCATATTCTCAATGCTTTGTGATGGGGGATGCCCTTCTGTATACTGTGAATATATGTTTCTCTTATTGGTCGGTGAATAAATCTGTTTTGGCTAATGGACAGGCAGGATGTAGCCAGGTAGAAAGTATAGGCAGGACTACCAGACTAGGAGAATGCTGGGGGGGGGAGAAACTCAGAGAAACCAGAGAGAAGCCATGTAGCCACTGAAGGTTATAATAACATGGAGGAGCATTATGAGTAAGCCACAGCCTTAATAGAAATGGGCCAATAATTAAGAGAGTGCTAGCTAATAAGAAGCCTGAGTCATAGTCCCAACAGTTTATAATTAATATAAACCTAGTGTGTGTATTTTGGATTAATGGCTGCAGGATTTGGCTGGGAAGAACCTCTATCTTCAGTTTTGACTCCAGTTTTGTTAACCAGAATGAACCAGTTTTGGATAATGGCCAACTACTAGAAACATGAATGCCTATCCAGATTATAGTAACATTTGCAGGAACCCCAGTGACCTTGAGGATCTGTCTGTGTTCAGGGATCAGTTACTAAGGATCCCATCTCAGTTTTATAAGTGGAAAAATGTGATGCACGTTTGGCCTTTTAATGATCTCTGGACAATTTTACTCTGACACTAAATGAAGAGGTTCAGAGTTTCAGATTCCAATATGAAAATGCCTGCCCAATCATAATAATTATTTCAGTCCACAGCAGAGAATTAATTTGGATTGTTAGTGAGGGATACAAATTTAAACTTCAGACATGTTTGCCATAAGATAGCAATGAAGACTGAGATAACAGTAGTACCCAAATCACCGTAAGGGTTATCAGGCACAGGAAGAATTACAGCCCCGTGGCTACAGGTACAAGGAAGGAGATCTGTAGGTACCAGCATAGTCAACTTTTTAAATTGTATGACCTGCCAAAAAATAAGATCAAAAGTCTCACTTTAGAATGCTTTTCAAAACTGTCTTTGAGGATATAAAGTAGGGTCTGATGTTCTTCTCATTTGGGCCCCAAAACAGAAATCTCACATACCACTTTCTCACAATAAACTTAGCAAGAGAAATTCTAACTGCAAACGATATGGGCCATTCCTCTTATGGCAAAAACATTAATTTTACACATGTCCCAAATAAGATTGCCATTCCTTTTCCTAAAAACATATGTTATAACCAATATGAAAACATCAGGGCCATGAATTTTGAAAATTCAGCACTGATGGTAAATGACTATATAAAAATGTAACATTTTTGTTTACATGTATAATGGAATTAGTCTGTGAAATAATTCAGAATCCTAATGATTCCAACACATTACTATCAAATTAATTAAAAAGTTACATGCACACTGGTTTCACACGAGGATGCCCTCAGTGACATGAATTCTGGAGCCGGTCATACCCCTTTATCCACCCCCTTAGTACTGTACACATGTCGTGCAGATGATTAAAAGTACAGGTTGTTCTCTGAATTTCGTTTGCAAGAATTCAATGGTGGAATGAATCATTCTTTGTCCTACCAGCCAGCTCCCAAATAATGATTTAGAGACTTCTCATTAATTATAAAATCTCAGCTTATAACTTAGGTATATACCTAACTAACTAGTCTTATAACTTAAACTAACCCATTTATATGAATCTATGTTGTCCTGTGTGGCTTTACCTCTCTTCCCTCTTGTATCTCCTGTTTCCTCTCTATGACTCCTGGTGCTTAGATTTTCTTCCTCCTCCTTTCTCTCCCTGGAAACCTCCTGGCTACACATTAGCTGTTCGGCTTCTCAATTACACCAATCACAGCAAATTTATCTTTTTACAGGGTAAAAATACCCCACAACACAGTGGCTACTTTTAATGAATATGCATGAGTTTGTGTCAGTCCAAGTAAACAAATATTTGCCAAATGTAGCTTCCCAAAGATATCCAAGGGTAGTGGCTCATTCATTTAAAGGACATCAGATTCTAGGGATGCTGTTCTTCAGGCAATATAAAAATGTTGAGAACATTTCATATCTGTAACACATAGTATATATAAAGAAATTATGATAGAAGCCTCAGGAACAGAAAGAAGTAACATATGAATGTTCAAGGCCAAATATGTATCTTTCAAGAGAAATCATTTTAATATTTATAATAATATTGAGAAACAGAAAAACAGTTCACAGATACTTCCCATTTAAATAATACTAAACTCCTTATGGGAATATTTTCTAGTAATAATATTGTTAGACAGACATATAAGCTACACCTGTAGCTCATATTTAATTTTAAAATGAAGTTACTCACATTGAAATCTGTATAAGTTGAAAATGATTCCATTAATTTACTTTACATATATCTGAAACAGCATTTAAATATATAATAACACAAAGTTATTAATGCCATAGTTTACTGTTTCCATGTCATGTCTCTAAGGCCCAGTATAATTATAATTTGATACATTATAATTTGGAAAGCTCCACTTCATGTGTTCAGTGTCTAAGTGCAAAAAGTGTCCACCAGACTGGCAACATAACCTTAGAAAACCTGTAGTTAAATGATGAATTAGACTCTGCATTATTACACACGATACTTTCTTATAAGCAACAAACTGCAAGTCTGTGTTCCAAAATGACAAAGAAAGCTGAGTAAATGCCAAATCATGAAAATAATTTGGATTATGTTGTGTCAATAGCACTTTTCCTATTTCTTTGCTATGAGAATGCATGAAATATTGTGGAGTAAATAAAAGATATGTTTCTCTCAGAAAAACTCTCCTGTCCTAATTCCTGACAATCAATTTGTCTGAACTTGAAAATTTCACTTTTACCTTTATTACCAAGATGTAGGTGATAATGTGAAGGGAGCTGAAAATGTGCTTCAAACAATTGTCCATGCAAGGCCGGTGGTGAGGACCCTTCCTGTGTTTAGAAACAGGACTAATGAGTGACTCTCATTGTAGACTAGGAATTACTCTGACACTGCCCTCCCTTTTCTGTCCTGTATACTGTCAACCATGCACCCTCCTTGGAGTCTCCATAGGAAAGAGTGCTCAGGAGAACCAGGGTTTCTAAGACCCTCTCATTTGTCCATTAGCTTCACATTTAAAGCTCTGTGCAGACAATTTTATTCTATTCTTCCTTTTTTCCTTTTGTTATTCTTGGATTGGGCCTCACGTAGTATAGGCTGACCATAAACTTGGTATACTACAAAAGCTGGACTTGAACATTGAATCCTCTGCTCCCCAAGTACTGAAATTACAGGAACAAGTCATCATTTCTGGTTAAAATGCTGATATTATATTACCTGCTTCTGTGTTTTCTAAGTTATCAAGGTTACTATTAAGACAGATCTATTTAAACTAACATATCCATGAATAAAATTAGCCCAATTATACTTGGATCTTAACTGTATTACAGACTCTACTCTCAAAGTGTAATCACAGAATTTGGAAAGCAACTAGTCAAAACCCACTAAAATGAATTTCTCAGAAGAGATCCTGGTGGCTCTCAAATCACCATGGGGACATCTGTTAGCCAGGAAAGAGATGACAACTATTTCCAGGAACATAAGCAGAATGTTCAGGAAAGTATTTTTTGTCAGACAGCATTGAAAATGAAATATTTTATAATTCCAATTAATAATATATTTATATGCATATCTTTTAAAGAGAGTCCTATGGGCTTATTTTATTAAAGATGTTTTCCCATGGCTACTGCAACAATGAGTTAGAGATATTCATTGCATGACTGCATAAATTGTATTTGTCTTCAAAAATCGTTAAAGGTACCAGACCTTTCAAGGACAATATTATATTTCCCACATAACATTTATGGTTTTTCATATGTTCATCTCTCTATGGTGCCATTAGCTGTGATACTTAAATGTTACTAAGACATTAAGAGACAACCTAGACTTTCTTTTGTCACTCTCACAACTGTAATACCCAGAGGCATTGCTGATAAATCTTATTTTGATTGTTCCTTAATGACTAAAGAATCAGTCAATTTAAGAATGTTACTTCTGCTTGGAGAAATTCGGAAGTTCTGTAGTTTGGCATAGTAGAATAAGTTCTATACACAGTTTGAAAATTTGGGTTGTAAGGGAGGTTCTACGACAAGCCTCTTAAATAACTTTGAAATTCCACATTAAATTGCTTTAAACATTCGTTTTCTGATTTGTGAAATTACAAAATTGATTCCCACCTCAAAAATACTTATTTCTGAAATTCTGTAATGAAAACATTAAATAATATAACAGCAACATTTACACTTTTGTCCATATCACAAATTTCCAAACTAACAATGAGAATAAAATTAGCCAAAAGAAAAAAATTGTACTACTTTAGAACTTAGACTCATATACTTCCTGAGATAAATGTGGATAACTGACAGTTTACTCTATCTTTATACTTCTTTGCACACTCCTTTCTGGGAAAGTGGTTGTGGCTTAAGACTTTCTATGTCTATTCCAGGGCTTTCATTTACATACATTTGTGGTGGTGAATTAGACTGTTCCTAAGTGTATTCCCCTAAAAATACAATTACTTTGTGGAAGGCCATACATGAAGAATTTCAATTTTATATTTTTAATCACGGGATCACTTGACATTTTCTCCATGTTGGTAGTGCCATGTTTTCATTGTGCTCCTTCTGTGATCCTTGAGAAAATTACAGAGTGGGTCAAAGTGAGAGCTGATTTAGCTAGAAGACAACAACCAAAAACAAACAAACAAACAAATAAAAAAAGCAAAACAAAAAACCCACAAGTGACCCAAAAAGCCAAAGAAAACCTGAGATTTGATATCTTTTCAAAGACTATTTCTTAAGCAACTCTGAACCAATATAGATATTATCTATGGAAATCAACCTTAGAATGAAGCAAATTCTACCAGCATTAATTTTACATCATAGACACAAGTAATAAACTGCAGATTCTTCAAAGATACATATTCAGATCCACCATACTCAACTCCTCAGCTTTTTCCTGTATTCTTCCCTTTTATAACATCACTGTCATTCTGTTATAAATTATGAAAGTCCTAAAAATAAATTTTTTATTACAGAAAAAGTTTTGAATTGATGTGTAGAAGAACTACATAGAATAGAAAAAGAGGACCAGGAGTGTAGCTCAATGTTATAGTGCCTGCCTTGCATGCATAAAGACATTGAGTTTGACAAAAATTATGAATAGAAAGAAAGAGAATAAGCAAGATAAACAGGTTGATCCTATGTCTTACTTTAAAGTTTCAATGATCTAATGTGATCCTGATATTTACATACTGGTCACAGCAACATGTACATGTCCATCTACACTTACTTGCTGTCCGAAAAGGCACTATAACAACAAAATATCCACATGTTGCACATGGCTTTGAAGAACTTGAAATTAGCCTGATGTGCATAAAGACTCCCTATAAGTATGACATGCCTTTAAGTGTTGAAAACTTAAGCTATAGGAAGGAAGTAAATCACCAAAATAATGAGTTTTGCAATGACTATATGTCAAAATTTTATTCACAGTTGCATTACATTGTGCTTTTAAAACTTCTTTTTAAAGTTCAAATTATAAAATAGTCTAGTAGCATGTAATATCTATAATTAGTAAAAAGTGAATGGAGGTGAGGGCAAGAATCAATCTAAATATCTAGGATGGCAATAGACAGTTGATATCAATCTTATTAGTTAGGGAGGAGAAGGTTCCAACAGTTCAAGGAACAGTCATTTGTTGACCCTATCAATGAAAGCTGAATGAGGTTTCCATTTGAGATGAAGGAGATTAGTGAAATTACCATAAAAATGTAAAACAAACCTCTGATAAAGTCAAATGGTTATATTTTAATAACATCCAGAAGAGTATTAAGATAAAAAAATGTCCTGGAAGTAAATTGTCACCAACCAAGAAAATTGTTCAGGGGTTTAGTTTGTGCTTGCCTTGCAATAACCTTATTTCTGTATCAGTTTAAGAGAATGATGATAGATATAGCAATATTTCTATGTAGTTATTGACATTGAAGGCATGAGACAAAGTATATCATGTTATAGAATATGAGAGATGTTAGAAAGCAGTGTTATATTATTCTGATATGTTTTCCTTTGTAAGCGAATAAGCATTTTTTCCTCATAGCTTTTAATATTTATTCTTTCATATCTTTGTTATTGTGACTACAAAATTTGAGAAGAGGTTCAATTATGGTTTTATATATTTGGGGCAGTGACTGCTTTTTTGTTTGTTTATCTGTTCATTTCTTTTTCTAGGCTTGGAAAATTTTCAGTTACAATTGCACTGAATGGATTCACTATCTTTACTTCTAATCTCAGCCCCTTTTTCCCATTCAGTTGCAAGTCTGATGTCTCGATATATCATAGATCTCTTGGATGTTATAGTCAAGCTCATAATCTTTCTTGAAAATGATCAGGGAAAGAATTTTAAGCTTTCCAAATTCATTTGAAAATGATAGCAGAACTCATTGGAAGTTTTGGATACAACTAAGTCATGTCTAAGAGGAATGTTTACATGTGTGATTATATTAGGAACTCAAAGTAATGTCAAATAAGCAACCTGACAGTACACCACATTTTGTTAGAATTCAGCAAATGCCAAACTCTGAAACACTGTATGTCAAGAAATCATAATAAACAAGTCAGAAGTTAATGAGGCTAAAATAGCAATACATAGAATCAACCAAAGAATTCACATGAAAAAATAAATAAGGTGAACCTGAAGCAATTAGTCACACCCACAATCAAAAATGAATGTACAATGGTCAGATTGTAGAACATGATCTACAGATTCATAGAAATCTCCATAAAAATTCAAATGACTTTCTTCACTCAAGTAGAAAACAAACAAATCCACAAATTACTATCAAATTCATGTGGCTACACAAAAAAAAATTTGAGTAGTCAAAGCATCCCTAAACAGAAAGAACAATAACTAAAGGTATTTCAGTATCAAACTGTAATAAAACAAGCATGGCATAAAACTGGTTACCAAATCACAAAAGCCAGTAGAATAGAGTAAAAGACACAGAAATCAACCTATATTGTGATAGTCACCTAATCTTTGATAAGTTCTCAAAGCCATCTATTTCAGGGGTGACAATGTCTCCTTTCAACAATTGGGACTATGGAAAACTGGTGACAAATACAAAATAATGAAACCAGCTCCCTATGTCTCATGCTGCCAAAAACGTTAAATAAAAATATGCCAAAGTCTTTAATATAAGAATTTTTTAGCTCTGAAAGCTCTAGAAAAAAAACACAGCCAAGTATTTCAAGAAATACCCATGAGCAACATTTTTTAATTTTAAGAATTACAATTAATGGGATTGCATGAAATTTAAAATCTCCACAGTAAAGAAAACAATTGGCAGAGTCAAGAGCTACCTTTTAGAACAAGAAACAATCTTTGGGAACCACACATCACATGGTTTAATACCTAGAATCCATAAAGCAAGTACAAAAAATAACACCAAAACTAATAAAAATTCCAGTCAATATTGATGACAAATAGTTCTCCAAATAAGAAATTTAAATAATCAGCAAATATTTGAAAAAGTGTTCAACATCCTTGGGCATTAGGGAAATACAAATGAGAACAAGGTTGAGATTCTATCTTGGCCTATGCAGAATGACTGTTATCCAGAGAGAAATTACAGTAGATGCTGCCAACCACGAGCCAGTTGGTAAGAAAGAGGAACCTTATTCCAGTGGTTCTCAATCTGTGGATCATAAGTCCTTTGGGTTCAAACAATCTTTTCACAGAGATCACCTAATTCCATTGGAAAACACAGATATTTACATTATAATTCATAATAACAGCAAAATTATAGTAATGAAGTAGCAATGAAAATAATTTTATGGTCAAGGTTTACCACAACACGAAGAGCTCTATTAAAGGATGATAGCTTTAAGAAGGTTGAGAACCATTGCTCCATACTGGAGGAGATATAATTTTGAACCACCACCATGTAAATTAGTATAGGAGGAGGAGAGGGGAACAAGAATGGGCAATGGAACATATGACAAGAAAACATATGTAGGGACTATTTAAAGAAGGCATATATATATATATATATATATATATATATATATGTGTGTGTGTGTGTGTGTGTGTGTGTGTGTATGTATATATACATATACATATGTATATATGTGTGTATGTATAATATACGGGGTATTTTATTATGCTCTAAATAAAAATGAACTCATAATATTTTCAGTAGAACTGGTGGAACTGAAAACATCATGTTAATTTAAATAAGATAGAATTTGAGAAACAAAATAGTGTTTATTTTCTTTCATATAGAAAACCTAGTTACCCATTTATCCTATCCTCTGTCATCTGTCTGTCTGTCTGTCTGCCTATCTCCTATTTGTCATCTATCATTTTCTATATCATTAAATTAGAAAAAGGACTAAGGAAAGAGAGTGGGCAATGGGACATATGACAAGGAAATAGATGTAGGGACTATTTAAAGGAGGCAGGGTGTCAATAAGGAAAGGAGGGGACACAGAAAAGAAGTGTGGGGGCTAACAACAAAGCATAATTGCATAGACATGTATATATATATATATATATATATATATATATACATGTATCTCTGACTTTCATGATACCTCTACTTTCTCTTAAAAATAAGTTAGCCTTTGTATACTTGCTCTATAAAGCATTTCTTATGCACTGCTATTATTTGGAATGCTGAGCTGCACAATGGGCTTTGTTTTCTTGAAACACTGGATATTTCCATCAATCTTCATTTCCAAAAGAATTATCCACTTTTAAAATTTTTTCTTCTCTCATATATTATATCCTGATCACAGTTTCACCTCTCTCCTCCCCTTCTCCTCTTCCCATACATCCATTCCTCCTCCATTTCCCTTCAGAAAAGGTTAGGCCTCACAGGGATATCAACCAAACATGGCCCACGTTGCAAGAAAACTAGGCACCTCCCTTCACATTAATACTAGATGAGGCAACCAAATAGGAGGAAAACAGTCTCAAAAGCTGGCAAATGAGTCAGACAGCCCCTGTTCCCACTATTAGGAGTCCTACAAGAACACCAAGATGCACAGTCATAATATACATACAGAGGTTCTAGGTCAGATCCATACAGGCTCCTGGATTATTGGTTCAATCTCTGAGAGCCCTTATGAACCCTGATTAGTTGTTTCTGTAAACCATATTCTTGTGTTTATTTCCTAAGCATTCCCTAAAGCATTTACTTAATTAATACATATTCATGTCTGCAAAAAAATTGACCTTAAAATTAGATAGACTAGAGTCTTTTAATATATATTATGTAGACTAATTCCCCTCCCCTACTTTTATATATCCTAAAAAATCAGGATGGGTTTAAAATTGTAGTTTTAAAAACCAAAAGATGACAATAGTGTTTTATCATGTGAAATGAAAAGAGACAGTTGAAGGATTTGTGAAAAATGTACAAATAAATACATATATACACATGTCTACATGTATGTGATTTATAAGTGTATGTATCAGATATCATTTAAGATTAAAGCATGGTAGCAGAAACATTTGGAAATTGAAGCTATTTTCAAGTCCTAAGTGATGATTTCCTGATTGTGGAATGAAAAAACATCTAGCTGAGAAGTCTTTGGGAGTTGGATACAGTAGTATGTGATCTTGGTAAGAAGAACAACTTCTAGAAAGAAGACAGCACTATTGAGTATTATCCAACAATTAAAGAGCAATGTTCTTTACATACATCGAAAGGAAACAAAATCCCCTTGAATAAGTGTGCAGAGCTCATAAATAAATAAGCTTTGATAATTTACTACATCACATTGAACATTTATTCAGCTCATCTCAATAATGACATTACTTCAGGCATCTATCTAATAACACAAACCTATTAGCACATCAGTTCAAACTGATATTGAAAGGACAATTAAAATTAGCACCCAAGCTACAACCACTACTCAATGTGATAGATTGAAATGTATTGAACCCCACTTTTTAAAAATATGCTGTTAACATAGAGGAAAGATGCTAATTAGAGTAATAACTTCAGCAATTTTCTTTTTTTATGAGGCCATTTGGATCATGCTTCTCCTTTTAAAAGGGCAAGTCCTTATTAATTTAGGTGGCTACGTCACAGGGATGAACAGTAAATGAAAACACAGGATTGGATTTCTATTTCTTTCACAGGACTTTCTGCCACCATTACAATGAAATCAAGATGAGGATATTTACAAACTTCATCTATAATGTTTCCTATGGTTCCTATGTCTCTATTTATCAAGCTCTCAGCTGAGCATCTTATGCTTAGACGTAAAAGATACCATCATATTTGGGAGTTTTCCTTGCAAAATTCTAATGCTAATGAAGAATTATTAAGGACATCATGGACTTCTGATACAAGGCCATGAGACTCTGAGCTTGGTCTGACCTGAAGGTAGCAGAATGTGATGTGCAAGCTTCCACAGAAGGGAAACAAACAGCAGTCCTACCAGCAATGATGCCTATGAACTATAATAATGATCAGTATGGCACAGTAACTCCAGGAGTGCAATAGTGACAGATATATCTTGGTGGTAACCAATAGCTTTCTAATAGAACTTGAAGCTTATCCTACTAGAGTAAAAACATTCCTGACATTAGAGAGCAAGGCAACTACACACTTTTAGCTGATACCTTTACTTAAAAATACTACTACTGTTACTATTACAAGTTTTATGATAATCACTAGAAATAGTGAATAGAAAATGAGGATGAAAGAAGAACCCACAGCAGAGTCTTCCAGCACTATCTTACATTCATGACATCAACAGCCAACAGCCCAAGTGTGACTATAAGTTTCAAGAAGCAATCTGTGCTTGGGACTGTAAGCTGTACAATGAACCTCATGAATTACAAAACTTCTGACAAGAGCTTTTGATGGAAATGGAATATGAAATTTTGACCCAAAGGTCATTGGCTTCTATATGGTCTACACTGTTGGTTACTAAAAGTTATTATCCCTGACCAGTGGTTCAGCAGCTGCTGTGAGATGAATTGGTGGATTAAGTGTAATTCCCAAGATAACATGTCTGTGTCTAGAACTCATGATTACCTTGTACCCTGAGGTGCATAGTTTTAGACATGAGTCAAGATGCTGACTGAAAAGAAAAACTCTCCACCTTCTGCCTTTACAAATCATCTTTTGATGGGAGCTACCAGAAGTTTCCAGGTAACTGAAAATAGTATTTATGACCTGCTAGTTTGTCATTTGTAAGAACAGGATGAATTTAAATTTACTATAATTTCTACACATACTGTGTTTCTTCTTTAAAAAAAAAAGATACAACAGATTTTAATAGAAAGGTTATGGGAATGATTTTTATAGACTAATTTAAGCTCTTGTATTCACAATGTGAACCTAAGACAATGAAAACAGTATTTCCTTGGGCCTGCCCCCGACATTGAAAACCAGAATTAAAATGGATTTGAACAATATTTTCATGTAAATCTGATATACAATAAAGCTTGGTGTGTGCAATGCATCTTCAGCATGCAGCTGATTACTGAATACAAAGTGCATTTGATAAGCATATATTGATGACAAATGTAAAAATATGAATACTGATCTTATGCAAGTATGCAAAATTTCACATCATAAATTTCATAAGACATGCAAATATCATAATATAGTATTCTGGCTTCTACTATTACTTATGTCATCACTTACAAAATACCTTGTCTACTTAATGATAACATCCTCATTAGAAATTAAGGTACTAGAAGATAGATCCCCAATGCAGGATTCCTATTGGGTCCAATCTAGGTTTTATAAGCTGAGTAGGTGAATAAGAAATTATACATCTTTATACCTTATACTAAACTGTCCTTTGTGTCTTTTGAGGTCATGCCAAACAGTACTATTCCTATGCAACCATAACTTAAAGAGAGTGTTTGCTTGAGAGACCAAAGGCCTGTCACAGTGTGCTGGATCAGTAGTCACTGTTAAATTACTATATCACTATTGAATGAGGCTGATGGCAAAGCACATGGTAATATTATGTTGTTTGTCCTTTTGAACTTGCAACAGCCACAAAATTGAAGACTCAGACCAATTTTCAAAATGGGCTACTGTAGAGCACACTGATACTTAATATGCTACATTAAATCTAGTCAACATGAAACTAACTGGAATACCCTTGCAGTCTTGATAATTTCTTAATTTGCATGAGTGTCAGTAGTCAATTTGTCCCACAGGAAAATCTACAATATTTTAACTTTACACTAAAATTATTTAGCCCTAAGTTCAAATCTGCCTAATATTTGAAGTTTCCATTAAAAACAAGAAAAAAGAAAAATAAATTTCATATGAGTTTCTTAAGTCACTTAGGCAAGTTTTCTAACTTCTTTGAGCCCATATTTCAATGCTGAGTTGGGATTGTGATTGTTACTTGTTTTTAAACAAGAATTGTAAAACCAACTGTGTGAAATTGTTCTGAGCAAATATTGAAATGAACATTATTAACATAATAATATCATGGGATGATGGGAGATGTCATTCTGTAAATATGTTTCTCTTATTGGTTAATAAATAAAGCCCTGTTGGCCAATAGGAAAGTAAGATAGGGGAGACTAAGAGACAAGGAGGATTCTGGGAGATGTAGTAGGAGAATCAAGATGTAGGGGCTTGAGAGAGGAAGTCCGAACACTTTTTCTGGTAAGATTAGAACATGTGGAAACACTTAGATTAACAGAAGTTAATATTTAAGACAAAGGTATCCAATAAGAAATGCTAGTAACAGACCAAGAGCTTTATATCTAATACAATACTTCTGTGTGTTATTTGGGGCTGATGTGGCTGTGGGACCAGACTTGCAGGAAAACTGCTGGTAACACAATAGTGTTTACTGCTGCAAACTTCTTGTAAATCAGCTATTTGAGCACAGTTTTTGCTTTGAGGTCCTTAGAATATGCACTAGATTTGAGGACAACTGAACAGATCCATTTCCACCTGGTTCACCAGATGACATTAAAACGTAGTACTCTAAATTAAAGGAAATTTTAAGAAATATTTATACATTTACATGTATCATTATCTTTTTTGTTAATTCTCAGTCCAAATTATAACTTACTTTAATTTTGCTCTTTCTTTAGGCCTTATAAAACCAAGCATATGCTTGTGTTTATTAGAATATCACCAATAACACAGTAGCTATACCCTCTTGCACATCCCCCCAAGCTTAGCAATAACAAAATGATATCTGAATCTCACTAAATTGTTGAGACTCTCACCCATCTAAAAACAAGCAATACAAGACTAACAACATAACCCACCATCTTAGGTGGCCAAAGTTACAAATTTGGACTCTGTCTTAAGCACCTGAGACAGATCATGATACACAGAACAAGAATTGTGGTGGTACGTTCCACATAGATTTACTGTGAAGATGTTAAATGAAATTTTGTAATTTTGTAGAGCATTTAACATTGTGCATTAGGCATGATTAAGTGACTATTGAATGGTATTTTGTTGTCTATTTTCATATTGCAAAGGGCAGAAATTTTGCATTGAGTCATGTTCACTTAATCATATTCTCAGGAAAGGACAATTTCAGCCATTTGATTGGGAAGAGGCAAGCCCAGCCTGACTTTCTGTTTGCCCTTCAACTGTGGTTGCAAAGAATTCTAAGTAGCTCCTGGACCACAGTAAGCTAATTTCCTGAGGCCTTTCTCAGGCTGGTTCATGTTTTGCTTTGGTTAGAGCTGGGGTGGGTCTCTTCATACACTCATTTTATACTCCTTGATCTGCTGGCTTTCCAGGGTTTGTTGTGCCTCTGTTCATGAACATCCAGTCCTGGAATATTCATGATATAACTAACAAACCTATTCCATTTCTGTAAAGCTCTTAATTATGAAAAATTCATTTCTTTTGTTCAAAACAAATCCTTATTCACTTTTATATGTGCCTGGTACTATTCTGGCCTTTGGAACAAAGGCTAGATCTCTATCATGTCTTTATATTCAAATGTAGTGCTCAAAACACTAAGTACTATATTAGCAACATTGTTTTACCATCACCAAAAACAGGGGTTTTGTTATTTTCTTCTTTCATTTTTATGTTATCTAACTACTAGGTAACACCTGGATGTCTATATTTAATAGACAAAGCAAACAAACAAACAAAAACAGAAACCAGAAAATCTATCTCTTAGATAAACTTGTAAGAAAAAATTGCCAAGAAACATTATATGGCTTTCAAAATGCATGCATTTTTTAACTAGGACTTTTAAAATCTCAACTAATTCAATATGAAGATCTCCTCACTATGTTCTGTAGCTGACTATTACAGGAAACCACTTTCAGGAGCTCAGTGTTGATAGGCACTATCATTCGCTGGCTATGAGACAGGAGGTGATGACACAGGAGGACTAGTGTTATCCTGTGAAACTTCGCTTACCAGGATGCAAGTTTTACACAAGACCACTTTGTGACTGCTATGGATTGAGATAAAAGTAACCTCCTTGCATGGTATCTTTTCCAACTACAGCATTGTCCTTATTTCACTACTATTGCCTCCCAGTAGAAATGCATTGGATATTCTGTCCTAAAACATTCTCTACATAGTTAGGAGATAAGTGCAGGGAAAGGTTCCCACTTTCTTTCTAGTGCAGTTCCAATCCCTGAATCTTCCTTCTCAGATGTCCCATAATGCACTGATACATTTCTGTTTTCCCACCCCTAGACATGGACAATGGAATAATATGTGTATTGTTTTGCTTAGCTATAGGTTTTGTCCTGACGATCTTTGCTGAACTGTAATGACGTGTTGTTATTGAGGTGGCACAGAAAATTTAAAAAAAAAATGGATTCTCAACAAATGAAAAACCTTGTTTTAAATATGTTATAACATTTCAAACAAAGGTATTATAAACTGGGATAGAAACATGTCAGTTGGATGTTAAACCCTTAGGAAGTAGTCATTTTTGTCTTTATTATCATGCACCGAATCTCATTTTCTGATGAGAGTCTTGCTTTTGACTAACATAATTTTACTCATTGTCTCTACTAAAATCTGAGTGTTTGTGTCCCCTTCATATTCATATTCTGAAATACTTATTCCCACCGTGATGGTGTTAGGTGGTGGGAACTTTGGGACTTTAAGTTTTTGAGGGTGAAATTTCATGAAGGGGATTATTGTCTTTACACAGGAGGCAAAATATAGTTCATTTGCATCCCCTATAGTATGTGGACAGCCAGAAATTGGTCCACATTGGGTACTGTGATCTACAACTTACTTGCCTCCTCAACTGCAAAAAATAAATGTCTCCTGATTGTAATCCATTTTCATTATAAGAGTTTGGTAAGAGCTGCCCATATGAGCAAACACAGCCACCTTTAAGAGAGTTTAAGAGTTTACACAGCACCTGTTCTTCCAGCACCTCGGGTTTCATAAGAAAATGAATCTTATCTTCCACTCAGCTGACAAAGCATCCAGTTCTCCAGTTGACAGGCAATTGATCACCCAGGCATGCAACAAATGTCAGGGAGGCTAAGCTTGGATTTGGTATGGCTTAATGCACCTTCAAACTCAGTCAACAAAAGTAATATTTGTGTAGATTAGGGGAAAGATAGATTGCCTGTGTAGTCTTCCAGATATTCTAAAATCTCTTTTAAAAAAATAAGCTGTATCAATAGAACACAGTTGGTAACAATCAAATCCAATGACATCGATAATACTTTCACCCAGCTCTAATTTCACATGACCCACTGTACCACAATGAAGATTTCAAGTGATAGTGTTGCGATCCTTGATGGCAATGTGTCTGCTTTACTCTCATCCATGAAGAGAACTATTAGTCCTCAGCATAACCCAAGCAATTAGTCTTCTTTTCTCATGGGTACTGTGAATATTGCAACTAACCAAGTCTCTTAATGCCTAGTTCCCATGGAGAAAGTAAAGACTTCTCTCCTGTTGTAGAAATATATAGAGTGAATCTTGTCTTTTACCCACAGACATTATTGACTTTCTAAGCAACTCTATCAGTTGTTTTTCTTGTTTCTGTGACCAAATACATCTGACAAGTATCAACATTGAGGCGGAAGAGTTAATTTTGTCTTACAGTTTGAAAGGATATGTGGTGTGGTGTGGTGTGGTAACAGGATCCAGAAGCAGCAGGTGACATGGCATTTGTAGACAGGAAGTAGAGAATGATGAATGTCACTGCTCAGCTAGGTCTCTCCTTGGTATAGTCTGGGACCCCCCTGAGGGGAGGGCAGGGTTCTTACCACAATTAACCTAACTTAGTTTATCTCCGATAGATATCCACAGTCTCCATGGTAATTATATATCCAGTTAACCATCAATAAAAAGCATCACATGGATCATCCTCTTCAATTTCTAGTTTCCATAGAGACTAGGAAGTGATAGCCTGGTTGTAGGCATATATATATATATATATATATATATATATATATATATATATATTACATAGTGACATAGTGATAGTCTGGTTCTAGCTGTAAAATGCAATCGTACATAATTTCTCAGCCTGACTTAATATATCTTTTCTTTTTAACTTAGATTGGGAGAGAATGAATAAATAAATATTTGCTGTGCTTAAGTTTAATAAACCTGCAGGCCTTCAGATGCCAGTCCAAAAATGGGAAGCCCTCCCCTCCTGAATTTATTTAGGAATTTCATTAGATGCTATATTCACTTCTAAATTTGTGTATTAATGTTGTTTATTCTAGGATTCTGTGTGATTTGAAGCACCATAAGTGACGTCTCTGAGTTATGACTTATCTACCAGTTAAGCTGGAATTACCTATATTGTTGAAATGTTCAGCATATTGACAGATATATGAACATATATTTAGCACCCAGGTCAGTGCCTAGAATGCTACAGTGACTTAATACTCAGTAGCTATTGTACAATTTGGATAGCATGCTTCTGTCATTGACACAGCCAGAGGTGTGTATTCTGAACAACCTCTTGTTTTAGTGTAATTTTCAAAGGTCAGTGAAACACTGAAAACTAAGTCTTTGCCTGGACCCTTGCATATGAAATTTATCTTATTTGAAGCATTTTATTTTTTCTTCTTGGAGGTCTTGTTACATAAGCCTGCAGGCTTTGAGACCTTCCAAGCTTCTTTCACGAGATGTGTTGTCAAGCCAGCTGTCTGGCTTTCGCTTTATTTCAGGGGATCTTAGTGCTTGCTTGCTTACTTAGTTAAAGTGTTCCTCTTGACATCTACTTTGCATCTGATTCATATTCACAGCATGGCTGATCTTAGAGCCACAAACTGAGAGTCCTCCTGCTGCACATCAACCTTTGGAGCAGGCAGTTCTGAGGAGAGGCTCCTGAAGAACCTTTCATGCTTTGATGGGGCCTGAGTATAACTTCCCATCCAGCTGCTGTGCTTGAATTTAATGACATGAAAATGTAAAATATATCTTGAGACCAAGTACAGAGAGAGCTTTTACCAGTTCACTCTGTCCAAGACATAAAAGCCCAATTTGCTCTGAGTCATTTTTATTGGTCTATTTGTTTTGTTTTTAATGAAAAAGTTATAAAGAAAACTAACCACAGGTTCTTATTTAGAAATTTATTTTCCTTTTAACTCAGAAAAACAATCATGAAAACATTAAGCCTCCATGGAGATTAAAATCTTATGTGGCACACTATTTTGATCCCAGTGCTCAGGAAGCAGAGGCAGGTAGATCTCTGAGTTTGAGGCCAGTCTGGTTTACAGAGTGAGTTCCAGAACATCCAGGACTACATAGAGTAACCCTGTGTCAAAAAGCAAACACAAAAACAAAAAACAAAAACAAACCAATCTTATGAAGAAGCTGTACAGGTTTAAAAGAGAAACTGCCGTAGTGTGGTCAACAAAGGGCCAGCTATAGCTGCCAAGTTTTAAACTTTTATTTTAAGAACTGTATGCATGATTAGTCCTAGCTAAAACAGACACACAGTGAATACTTGTGTTTGAAACACTGAAGAAGGTGGGTATTTGTCAGTTAATCCAGCTAGGGTGCCTTGGGTCCAAGCAAGCAGAGCGGGAATCCAAAGCACGGTCCAGGTCTGGGCATTGCAAATACTAACAGAAAAGGCAAATGTGACAAAAAGTTCAAAGGCAGAGAACAGGTCGGAGACTGAGTGAAGGGAAAGTACAAGTACAAATCCAGTGAGCTCTGGGTGCTGGCTCTGAACAGCAAGAGGTCTGGTCGAGGCTTTTAAAGGAGGGAGCAGGAAGAAAGTGTCTTAAAACATCTAAGAGGCAGGAGGAAAATGCAGAAGTTAATTATAAAACTAAAGTACAACAAACATTCTGTGGAACCTAGAACTCAGGTTTCCTTTTCACTGAAGAATCATAATTCAAGTTTTATAAGGGAGCAAATCATTGTATTTACCCATTCTGTCATTTAGGATGCACTCTGATTACACAAGCATGTTCATAGTACTATTTAACAACATAGTTTCACATTTAAGAGTTTAGATAACTATTTGCAATACCCAAATGCTTCTCATGGATGGAACAATAATGTTTATGGCTAGATATGTGAAATGTCAGAGGTTGAAAATCCAGCTGAGTTTGCTGCCTAAGGTACTGAATTTTAACAGGAGGATGCTAAGGTAAGCTCAATGTCCTTCAAATAAAATAACAATCTGAGGCCATCTGCTGCTAAAAATGTTACTGGAAGATAGAAACCTCATGTCTATGAACATAATACAATAAGGTTTATTCACAAATCTAACAAATTAGGCTTAATAATAGAAGAGCCAAGTTACATGTTTATCACAAGATAGCTACTAACGATTATGTTCTTACACTGTTCCTAACACAATACTTCATGAGGTATACCTCCAATAATATGTGCAGTGGTTTAAAAAAGTATCAAGTTTTTCAGATAAGTAAACTACCACTTAGAAAATTATGTCACACACAAATCACATAGTTACGAAGTGATGGAGATACACTCAAGCTCTGAGATATCCTCAAGGCTTAATTTCACTTATTGTGAGATAGTGATTCCTATGGCATATAATTGATCTAGTCCAGGATGGGACAGGGTGATGGAGAAGGTTCCCCTTTCAGAGGGGAATGGCCTTCACAGAGAGGTGTGGCCCGATGTCTATGGTGAGTGCCCCAGCCTTGATACTGCCCACTGTACTATCAGGTTGGTGCTTGGCCCAATCTGTTATTGGCTCTATTTTCTTCCCATTCCTAATTTTGAAAATGTGTTCCATTTTTCATTTAAAAAATTATGAACTATTACTGTAATATTAAAGGAAACACATCCTGGATATTTTCTAGAGACTAGAGGTCTGCTAATTCACTGATCCAACTATGATCTCATGGGACTTCCGTTCAGAGGAAGCCAACTCCTGACCACACAGAGCAATGCCATCATCTTTAGAGTGAGCCAGAGCCTCCCAGCCCTGTATAATGTGAAAGTGTTCTGTGGGAGCTCAGGTCAAGAATATGTTAAGTTCATTCTGCTTAAGTTCTAAATTTGTGAACTCCAAGCTGACACACAGCAGAACAATTTCTTTGAGAAGCATACTTTTTAAGTGAAGCCTAGTAGTGTACAATAATACTAATAATATAAATAATCCCTAATTATGGTACTCAGAAGCATTTGAGGAAAAGCAAAAGTGGAGTGTCATTCTCCTCTCCATCCTTCTCCTTTCACACAGGTCATAAACCCTCCTAAGAAGGGTTTTCTGAGCCTCCCTGAAATAACCAGAAGCCCTTCTGTGGCCGCTCACCTCACAGTAGAACAGTTTGGAGCTAAGGAGATTACTCTTAACAAACTCCTTGCTAAGCCCCAGAGTTTATGAGCATTAAACCAAGTCCCACTGTCAATTTATATTTCTTGACTGCTGTCTATTCTTCAAGCATAGCATAAATTATTGAATTCCTGCTACTTTATTGGGTCTTTTTTTCCTTACGAAATTTCCCATTCCACAACAAATTTGCTAGATAAGTAGGCATGCTTTGCTTCTGCTAATCTGTCTTTGTAAGTTTTTTTTCAGTGTCTACAAATATCTTTTCTAGAAGGAGGCCTAAATGAATGAAAGCTTGATATCATCACAACTGATGTTCTCAATAAATAAATATCTTCAGTTGCTTCACAGGTATTTTTCATATACTTTTACATAAGGAACATTGTGTTGGTGATAGTCTTGAGGTATATTTCTACACTTAACTGACAGTTGATGATTGCTTTTTTTGTTTCATTTTTTCTTCTCTTTTAAACATAAAAGCCATAGCAAAAGTTCTACCTTAACATTCCACAGCAGTTGTTCATAAAATAAGACATTTTAATTTAAACTATATTTTATATGATATGGCCCAAAAATAAAGCTCTAGACTTTGCTAGTTTGAATCACAAAATTGTCATTTTCATGTACAATAAATGGCTAAATATTAGAAATTTTGTATGAGCTACAGAAACACATAAAATGAACAATTTTGTCTGCAAAAGAGTTTGTATCAAAGGAACTACAATGAGAAATCATCCCATACTTTTGTGAAATCAAAACAACTGCAAACTGTTAAAATCACAATATAGTGATGACAATAAATTCATTTACTATTCACATTTGGGAAGTTAGTTAAACCTGCCAGTTTATCTTGCTACTAGCTGATAAAAGTTTACCATATCAGTATAAGTTGCTATCAGAGGAAAAAAAATTCCCATATGAGAACAATTTATAAATATTTTTCATGGATGGATTACTACTTAGTGACTAATCATTGATGTAGCATTTTATGAGACTCAGATTCCCAAATGTTTACTTAAATGTTTACTTTTTCTTGAATGTCTCCACATTGCTTTTATAACATATATGATTTATATATAGTTTTAAGATCATAGTATTATATGATTTTTCCCTTCCCTTTCTGACCTCCATCCTCTCCCATCCACCCTCCTTGTTCTCATTTAAATTATTGCCTCTTCTTTACCAATTGTCATTTCACATTACATATACTTTATACCTTTTACGTTGAACCTTTCTACTAATCCTGAGGGCCAGGCAGAATTATCACTGCACCTAGAAGACACGACACTGCAAAGTGTTTGGGGAAGATTATTTCAGTAAAAGCAGTAACTTATTATGGTGTTTAAAAAAAAAAAGAAAATCTAATAACCACTGTAAGCCTAAAATCCAATAGATGTTAGCCTCTTTGGAAGGCTCTCTGATCAGAGATTGCCTCACATTTGCTTAGTTCTTTACATCTCCCAAGAAAGGTTTCATATACATTGAATAGCTTATATTGTTCTCCAAAGATACTTCCTGCAAGAGGTAGGGAAGGTAATATTGTCACATGAAAACTGAAAAAGTGGATAAAGTGAATCTCAATGAGAGTGAATGGCTCATGGGTGCTGAACTGGGTGCAACAAAAGTATCTTTCTTTTGACTCTTGTTGAGGGATACTTCTTGCACTTTGTTGGCAAACTTGACCCACAGATTAAAAGACACACTGTTTGAGATGGGTGTGAACTCTCACAGGTGGCAGCATGGCCAGATTTCAGAACATAACATATCACCATATCCTGCAGTTATGATGACAACTCTAGAAATTTTGAGTTGGAGGCTTGTAGTTGCATGAAATGGAAACTAAACAAGGAGCATTTGTGGATATGACGAAGAAAGCAAAGCCCTGTACTTGTCATTGAAGAGCTACTTAGATAGCATCTCTGGACAAAAGAATCTGTAGTCAATGCCTTAGAGAACAAGCATAGGCTTTGCCTGGCCTTCTGACATCACATGTAATTCTCTTAAGCATCCTTCAAGTCTTCCCTCCTGGCCTGAAATCACACCTTTCCTATGCTGAGAATTCTCAAGAGAATTGTGGCATTGAAAGGTGGCTGTTCTAGGTCATGTGCTTCACAGTTAAAGTACAGGAGAAGATGCTGACTTCTACACTAACACATGAAGGATAACTAGTCTCCCAACAAGTCTTCTCATGTTACCTATTCACCAAATAGCCCGTGTGTGCATCTATTTCTCCTTTCACAGTCAGCTATGTTATTACCATATGCACTGTGTGGAGAAAGGAGAACACTCCTCCACTGCTGGTGGGAGTGCAAACTCGTACTGTCATTTTGGAGATCAGTATGGCGGTTCCTCAGGAAAGTGGATGGCACTTGAAGAAACCATCCTGAATGAGGTAACCCAGTCACAAAAAGAGGAACACAGTATGTACTCACTCATATATGGATTTTAGACCTAGATCAAATGATCACCAGCCTATAATTCACATCACCAGATGAACTAGGATACAAGGTGTATTCTAAGAGATTCATATAAAGCCCCTCACAGAACTGGGAAGGGACAAGTCCCCCAGAGCTCAGGTGAAGTGGGGGAGGACAGCGAATGGAGAGAGAAGTAGGAGAAAATGAGGGGGAGGAAAGGAAAACCTGTGCGACCAGGAAGATTGAGCCTGGTTAGGAATAGAAGATAGGAAAGAGAGAGAGAGAGAGAGAGAGAGAGAGAGAGAGAGAGAGAGAGAGAGAGACAGAGACAGAGACAGAGACAGAGAGAACATAAAAGAGGAAGCCAATATTGGTTTGAAGATAAAATTGAACATAAAGAAAGGTCGAGAGAACTACAAGACTGCTCACAACTAACAATCTCAGCTTCCCTGGAAAGGCTATCATAAATGCCCTTCCCGGAGAGTGAGATCAACAACTAACTTCTCCATGGAGCCCTCAACTAATGCCTGTTGAAAATATGAGCAAACACCCATACATAAACACTGAGTCGAACTAAAACCCAGAAGCAGATGGAGAGGACAAGACCACGCGGCAGAAGCACATAGAGACAGCTTACCTGAACAAGGAGGAGCTAAAGGGCCCCCAGACTGATAGCTGGGAAGCTAGCATGGGACTGACTCAGGCCCCCCTGAATATGGGTCTCAGCCAGAAGGACTGAGCAGTCTAAGGGACCTCAGACAGTGGAGCCAGGATGTATCCCTGGTGCACAAAAGGACTTTGCAAACATATCCCCCATGGAGGGATAACTGCCTTAATCTAGAGACAGGAGAGAAGCCCTAGTCCCTACTTCACAGGACCTGTCAGATCTACATGACCCCAACTAGATGGCATTCCCCTACACATGGAATTGGGGTGGGGGGATGGGAGGGGAGGGAGTTTAGAGAGCATGTGAGAGGGCAGAGAGGGTAAAAGGGAGGGAAGGAGGAAGGGAGGATTGGGGGGGAGGGAGGGAGAGGGAACTGGGATCGACATGTAAAACAATAAATTAAAAAAAAAAAAATGCTTTGACTCCAAAATTTAAGTTGAAGGACAAGTTACTGGGGAAAAGGATTTCTATTTTTGTTTCCACAGAAAATGAAAAGATGTGGATTCCTTCCAGACTAATGAGGTTTGATCACTCCAGACCGCCTGAAACAGAGTACAAGCTAATCCTACATTCAAAACAGCTGGACAAAACAGCCCTACAGCCAGGATATCTGAATCTTCTTCAAATCCCCCCAAGACAGTGCCCCTTACCAGCAGGAAGTAGCTTGGAAACAACGACGCCCAAATTCCCAAATATTGTGTATAAATGTTTGTTTTCATTTAATTGGACTTTGTTATATAAAATTAAATAAAATAAAAAATAAATATAAAAAAAGCAATTAAAAAGGAACAGAATTTTTGGTAAATCGCCTCTACACTGTCTTTGTGTCCTTGGCCTTGTGGTTAACATGTTCACTACGAAGCAGACATGGAGGCTGCTAAATCTCCACTGCTAGCATGCAATTATCTAACTGCATCTAAGTGCTGAGTTCCAAAAGCTATGGATAAAATTACGGAAGTTGCTTGGATACAACATGATAAAGATATAACATACAGCTATGAGACAGAAATTTCCTTTATGGAAAAAAAAGCATCAGACAAATATTTGATTGTTCTATTAATGCCACTGCAGCTGATTTCAGTGCATGTTGATTTTTACTTATTTAAAATATAATTAAACATGTCCATATGGATAAAAATTTCAAATAGATAGCTCAGCTGCTATTTCCTTCCTACAGTGTCTCATTCTGGAAAAATAAAAGTGGTCTTTCACCACTGGTCTTGTCTAGCACTTTATTGAAACTCAGTTTCTAAAAGATAGTTTATTCTATCTGTGACTAAAGTCTCCAGCTTAAATATAAATTCTTTGAGAGTTTATTCTTATTTGTCTGAACAACTCCTACATAAACATGAAGTATGGTTAATATTTAACATGTATCTTCTCAAAACAAATAAATCAGTCTAAAGTTGCTTGCTGTGAAGTTGGCATGGAATAAATGGAGTTTAAGAGCTTTTTACCTTGAGTATATTTGTTATTTTTGTATAGGGACAGCCAGAGATAATATAACATTAATTGTGGAATAAATATGTATATTCTATTCTGCCAGGTCAGTGTGCCCAAGCACTGTGTAATATAATACCTGTTTTTCACCTGATTCATTATGATCAAAACCTTTAAGTACCAAAAAAAAAAAAAAAAAAAAAAAAAAAAAAAAAAAAAAAGGAAAAAGAATCAATGAAAGTTTATTTTCAATTAAACTAATTCCTAACAGATTACTCATATAGTGTGTATATGTAATTCATGAGTCAGTGGCAGAAGACAAGATTCTGGGTTCAATTCTATAGTATCACAGATAAAATCTGATAAAACATAAACTGTAAGGCTCATTTGACAACTTTAAAATATTAATACTATTCAGCAAATATGAGGCAATGAAAATGGTTACTTTTGATTCTGGAAGGTGTAGATATCTTAAGAACCAACCTAAAGTACCTAAGAAGTCACAGGATAAAACACCAAAGTGACAGCAATTGCCACAGTCTTAGCTGGGGCTTGGTCTCAGTAACTTCCCCGCTGGCCCAATGGGGGATGATCCAACTCTGCTTGTGCAGCTATTTGAAGGTGAATCCTCTGAGACAAAGCCTTAGAGTCAACACACCAGGCCAACACTAGAGAACCAGCCACTCATTCCATAGTCAAGGTGGTGGGCAGGGTGCTGTTGTGTGTTCAGGCTACACATAGGATCCCTAATTTTGAATTCCAGGGACCTCAATTTGCATCACAAGAAATTGAACACGTTTTCTGGTGAAGAAGAAAAAGTGTCTGTACTTATGCTCAAGTTACTACAGTGAGTATATGCATAGTTAGAAGCCTGCTCTTACCAGTTTGCCATCTGATTCCAGTGAAGAATAAAGACAAAGCTGTGGTGCTTTTCTGTATGTGCAGTGACAAATAGAGCTCGCCTGAAGGTTGGAGTGTAGAACTAGCCACACTAGTCAGCTATAGGGGCCTAGCAGTGGTGGCACATACCTTTATTCCAAGCGCTCAGGAGACAGAGGTAGAGGGATCTTTGTGAGTTCAAGGCCAGCCTGGGCGACATGAGATTGAACCAGCTATTTGAGAAATACAGCTCACATCTTGATTCTTCAGAACTTGATAGCACTTGGGATCACATGCCTTTAATCACAGTATTAGGGAGGTGGAGACAGGAATGTTGTATCTGGGCAGAAAGAGGAATACAAGGGAGGAGACCATATAGGAGCTCAGGGAATTCAGTCTGATGTTTCAGTACAGGTAAAAACTAGTGGCTGGCTGCTCTGCTTCTTTGACCTTTTAGCATTAATGCTATATCTGACTCAAGGATTTATTATTAAGACCTATTAGAACTTGAGATACACAAGCAATGGTAGGCCTAGAAGAAAGGAATTACCTTCTGCTTTCCTCTCATTTTTACTTTTAAAGAATTATAAATACCTTAGGGATTTCTCTACTCCTTGATGTATTTGTATATTAGAGAGTTAGTTATCTGCCTAACATAAAACTCTTTCAATAAGTTCCTAATACTATAGGATGAAATATGAAAAAGGGGAGCAGAAATAGGTGTCTAATTCAGAAAAGATTACTTTGTGAGAACTAATGGCTTTCCTTGTTCTGCTTTGGGCTTACCTGCAGCATAAATTTGATATTTATGAACATGAGTAATTTGTCAATGTCATGTATTATTTTATCTGCTACTAAAATAATTTCCTATGTTAACACCCATTAGTACAGAAACATTTCCTGATTAAAGGAAACTAAGTAATGGGAAAAAGAGGATATAGTACTGGCTACCTCTCTCCCCTCTTGAGTTGTGTTATTATTCATCTGCAACCCTCAAAAATCCGTGACTTCATACTGTTACATTCCTGATTTGTGAAGTGTTCAGTTAGCTGAAAATAAGGGGGTTAATACATCCAAGTTTTGCATGAAGGGAGCATACAGATGTATGTGAACATTTTGATTTTACTTTGCTATACATCACCACCTCTGATAACTTCCAACAGTATTGAAAAGCAATCTTATATAAAATAAAATAGAAAGGTTTATTTTAAATCAAGTGGGGCTCAAATAGCCAGATAAATAAGTCAAGTTATGTGGAAGATTTAGAAATCAAAAGAATTACTCACTAAGGCACAGTGTTGGGAAGCTCTAAAGGGAGGATAGGTATAGTGCAGATAGTGCAAAGTGGTGGCATGGAATAATAGAGTAAGGATCACATGGAGCAGGGATGAAGGACAAGAGCGAATAGAGAACACAGTGAATGATAATGAACACCAAAGACCTCTGCAAAAGTCAAATGGAAACCGTGTGTGTGTACACGTGAGTGTGTGTAAGTTTAAACAGAGTTAAACAATAAAGGGGGACAATGACTCTCTTAGACACCATAGTCTAGAAAGTAAAAAGAACACAGCTAGGAATAGGTTACCTCTTTGTAGTTGTTGTGACCTGTGTTATTCTCAGGTTTCTTGGTTATCTCCAGAACTTGATGGAAAGACCCTGATTGCTGAAGATACAACATAATTGTGTCATAGTCCATGGAGAAATCTCACTGGTACTGACCTAGAAGCTTCATTCCCTACTGGCTAGCTTCTATAAAGCTGGGAGCTGCTATGAAAGCTATTAGAGGAGAAAAGCATTCATTAGTTTTACACAGCTGAGAACCCTGTGAACTACAATAACATCCAGCCTGTAAGACGTGGCTGCTGCTGGAGTAGCAGCACAAATGTCAAGTTGAATTTAGGAGCTTCTCCACAAGATGAAACCCATGCCTGCACAGCTAACAGGTTATAGGCCCTAGATGAGAGCCTACTACTATTATTCTGCAACATGGACTTGTAATTAAACCAAGTTTTAATGACTTGTAGTTATACCCATAGATTAGGGCATCTCTCAAACATCATCAGAGAACCTTCTACAAGTAGAAGATGGTAAATAATACAGAGACCCCACTGGTGAAGATATAGATGACGAGAGACTGTGAAGTGCTTCACTGAGTCATATATAACTTCTGCCAAGCCCAGGAATCACTGCAGAGGAGGGGGAAGGTAGATTGTAAGAGCCAGAAGTAGTGAATGACTACAATGTAGCAGTGTTTTCAGGATGTAACAGTTGCACCTTTGAACTCATAGTAGTTATGATAGGAGGCACAAAACCTGTGCAAGACGGATTTAGACAACGTCCCACCATAGGGGTG
The DNA here is from genome assembly GCF_943737965.1 of Phodopus roborovskii. Taxonomy (NCBI): domain Eukaryota; kingdom Metazoa; phylum Chordata; class Mammalia; order Rodentia; family Cricetidae; genus Phodopus; species Phodopus roborovskii. The sequence goes on along the minus strand of NW_026126693.1, from coordinate 2,135,274 downwards.
CATGGGTGGTGGGTTGGTCACAAAATCTCATGCATAACTGAACAAACATTCGAAATTGATGGCTGCTGGGCAAGGAACAGACTGTTTTCTTCCAAGATGCAGGACATGAGTGTCTACCCATGCACATGCAGATAGCATCAAATAGACTTTGTGGGGATTTAAACACAGAATATGAAGTCGGGAGTGGAGGAATGGAGAGTGGATAATATTAAAATACATAAAATGCATGTATAAAATTTTCAAAATATCTAGAGAACAAAAATTTAAAATTAAATTGAAACCAAATTTTAAAACAATTAATAAATTTCTTATGCTGCCATACACAAAGCAGGGGTAAAAAGAGGATGGCCAAGTTTGGGCAAGGCGGAGCAGAAACAAGAACCCATCTTTGGGAGAAGAAAGGAAATGAACATTAACATTAAAGCTAGACTTTAGAAAGAATCATGATGGTTAGGAACATGGAGAGTGGAAAGGAATTAGAGTTAGGAATATTAATTTGTTTCAATGTGCTAAGTTTGAAGTGACAGTAGAATATTCACACACGGATGTCTGGCTGATATTCGGACAGTCAGGGCTTAGTTCGAAAGTGTAAAAGTTACGGATGGCTTATAATGAGCCTCGTGAGGTGATAATTGAGGCCACAAAAGTGAATGGGGCTTCCAAGGGAGAATGAATAAAATGCCATGGAAAATGTCAAATCTGATGTGGCAAAATGTAATAATTGTAACACTTAAATGGTCATGTTCTATAATCTGTGATTTAAGCAAGCACTCATCTAAGTACTTTCCACATAAAGTATTGTCAGGTAATAAAATCATGCACATATTCTTTATAACTTCCAAAGGAAAGTATTGTGGATATGGAAACATATATCAATAATAATTACAAATTTTTCTTGTTTTCAGATAAAGCTGAGTTTGGATTTAATTTTCTACTTGATGGTCAGCCTTTTATCTACTTCTTGTTAGCAGAAGTACTTTCTAATGTTTTTCATACACTCTGAGATGATAATAAAATTACATCAATTCCCCAATTTTCTCTCCTTCTTCCAACACCTGCCATGTGCATCTCCCTTTAGCTCATTCACATACATGGCTTCTTTTTCTTCAATTGTTTTACACACACACACACCCTACTCAGTTCATGGTTACTTGGTATATGTATATGGCAACAGGATTCTCATTTTTATGCCGTCATCGTGCTATTTATGAGGCTAAAATATCTACTGAAAGCAGCTGTTTCTGCCTAACAGCAGATTAGGGATAAAATATATCCTAAACTGTAGGTAGAGAAGAAGTCTACCCCAAGGTGAAGAGCTGAGATTTATTAAGGTTTTATGTTGCATCAACCTGAAACTTTCTCTGACTTTATATGCTTAACTATCCTAGAGAACATTAGAGGTGGCAGATTCAAGAATCGACTCACAGTTGAGGATCTCAGGCGGGTGGTGTAGAAAAGCAAATGGGCAACATTGAAAACACAGACTGGTAAGACTCAGTGAGGAAGAAGAATCTTATGCATAAGTTCAGTGAACACCTTTGTGTAAGGAGAGAGAGGAGTAGGGAGGGAGGGGAGAAAGAAGAAGGGAGGGAGAGAAGGAGGCAGTAAACCTGGGAAGATATTGAGGTCTGGCCTGAAGGGCTCTGTGAGATGGAATACAAGGAATGATAAGAGATAAATTCTGGCAGGTAAGATTCTGAACAGAAAGACCAATACGGATGGAATGATATGAAATTGCCAGATCAGAGTAGTTAAAGTCCTATGTAATGTGAGATCCTGTTACTTAGTTAGGTTATTTACAAGAGTATCGAAATGCCCTAGTTTAACATAAAGGAACAATAAGGTCAGGCTCCAAAATGTTAATAATGAGGGATGTGCCTTGGAGACAGGGATGCTGAGATGGTGACACCAATAGCAAGAAGGTTTATGCAATTGAGAAAATTTTAATCCAACGTGGAAGACAAATGCCATGGTGAGCATGTTGAAGCCCAGCTTTTCTTCCTCCTGGCAACAGGACTACAAGATTTGCAGCAATAGACAATACTTTCAGGGACGGTCAGCTTCCAATCCAGGTACTTATCGATAGGGCAATGCCTGAATTGTTAACTAAGAAACAAATGCTCGTGCAAGACAGAGAGGAGCTGTAGAAGGTAGTCTAAAGCAAGAATATAGAAGTCTTAGAAAAGTCAGAGAATGAAGAAATGAGAGGTACGAGAGAAAGGGAATTGGAGGTTGGGGCTGGAAGCAATGACAGAAGACCATAGGGGAAGACTTACTGCTCATCTATTGTTACATTGCCTCCAGCTTTGGGACATACATGCTCCCTTTTGAGAACTATGACCATGATGAGTTTTGTACAAGGAAGGCCTCTATGTATAGAGCATTCTTGGAACAGACACTGAGAGTCAGCCAGGAAGTGTCACCTATATACATAAAAATATTCCATGCTACTGAGGTCTGCATATATAAAATAAAACAGTCAGTGTGAGCATTATTTAAAAGAAATCTTTTTTGTATTAATTTTTCTATTTTGTGATTTTTACATTGCATCCCTCTTCACTCTGTGTTTGAGGTTATGCAACTTTCTGTGGCAGGCTCAATGTGGCACAGATTGTCCCATGCACTGTAGTGAAAGGGAGTGGTTTCCTTAGCAACAATAACCACACAAAAACCAGCAGGATTTTCTTTGCTGCTTATGTGATGTTTCAGTAGATTAAGGAATCCAAACAGAAGGAGGGAATAATAAATGCCTGATTGGAATGGTCACAATGGAGTTGGGTGGGATGAAGCAAAGAACATTGCTGTTGATGAAGATGTCAAGTGACCAGAGGTTTAGCATCTTTCCCTCAGAGGAAGAAGTAAAATTAAAATTGTACTGCATCTAGTTAAGTGGAATAAAATATTTTTCTTCAAGATATTGGTATTGCTACTGAAAGGTAATAATCACAAACAAGCTTCTGAGGCATTATAAGACAATTTCTCTAGCAATAAAGGGATGTGCGCTCCAGAGAGTGCTTTTGGAGAAAGAATTTTTGCCACTGCTATTGTTCAAAAAGAACTTTCATGAATTTATTGTTTCTCTCCACACCCCAGGGAAGGAATCCTTGGAATTCATGCCTATTCTGGTGTTCTGATGACAAATATTTGCTTTATAGTTTTCCATTTTAGCAGCTCTAACATTAAGCTTGAAATCATCACAGCTATGTGTAAAATACATCCCTTCTCCTTTACCAGTGTCTGTTTCCTCCTTTTCATACCTAATGACCACATGTGTGGCACATCACACAATGACAGTGTAATAGTGTTTGTTAGAAGAATGTGAGAGACAGAATTTATAAACACCTTAGAAGGGAGACTTCAAATTTCTCTAAAAGCTTTGTCATCTTGCATGTGCTTATGCATGCATGAGCACGCACCCACACACACACACACACACACACACACACACACACACACACACACACACACACACACACACATACACACACTTATCCTCCTCATTCTGGACACTGTTGATTAACTGAACCTCCTCAAGCATTTGATCATTAGGTTTATGATGAAAAGTAGTACTGATTCTATGATTATTAGTTTTGAGAAATCAGAAGCTTGAAAAGGCAACAGACTAGAGCCACTCAAGAGAGACACAAAATGAGCCAGAGCCAAGGCCTCACATAATTAACTCAGTGCCATAAGACTCCAGTCATCCATGACTGTCTTTTAAATTCCCAGACAGAAGATTTTTTTCTCTGAGGCATCCTGAGGGCTTCAATAAATTGTAGTAGCAGAGGCTGTAAGTACTAGTCAAAGACAAAGCACCATATTTATTTCCAGATACACATTCCATATCAAAATGTTTAATGCTTATGTTAAGTCTGTTCCCCACCACTGCAATGACCATGTGAAGTCAACATAATGGCTATAAAGATAGTTCAAACATCCAGCAATAAGGCTGCACCACAAGCAGAGTATGCAAGTCGGCAAACAGCTGTAAGTCTAGAAGACTTTTTCAAATTGTATGGACTTTACAGGATTAATGGTTTAACTATGAACAAATCAAAGTAGTACTACGATAGTGATAGTTTTCTTAAATTCATGTATTTTGTAGAACAAGTCCAATTTGCATGATAGTAGAAATTAGGTTTCAAACTTCATAGGTATGAGAGAAAAACGGATGATGGATGGTTACAGATACAATGTGTCACACAGTGAGATGAGGCTGGCAGGAACAGGTCACTCCAGAAGGATCCTTCGGAGCCACCTGTTATCCTGACCAGAAAACTACAAAGGAAGAGTAAGTAATGAATATAGGGAGATCAGCTCTGATTTTATTAGATCCATATCAATCAATTTTAATTTGCAGGCTTTCATCAACACTGAAAACCAATGCTTCGTGCGGTAGCTCATCTGGGTTCATTACCTAACTTTTTCTAGAAACACCTAACATTTAAGCTGCTGGGCACTCCTGTGACAGATTTTCTTAATAGGATTGTTGGAAGCAGGAACAGCCATCCTACATCAGACTGTACTTTCTGCTGACAGCTCATGTCAAAGGGCATGGAAGAAGTAAAGTTTGCCTGCCTCAGGGTGAGGCATTCATTCTCAAACATTAGAAACAACTTCCTTGAGCTCCATTGCAAAGATAATCATGGTCCTCCAGGACTCAGCACCAGATCTACACAGCTGGGATGTCTAGCCTTGTGGACTGTGAGCATAGCAGAACCACAACCCTTCTGCCATGATCAGTCATTGTCTGACTAGCTGGGACACACCTATAAACCAATCTAATAAGTGTGATATATATCAGTTCTGTTCCTTTAGAGAAGCCTCTCATTCCAATTGAAAGGAAAAAAAATATGTTTAGTGTAGAAATTCATTGTGACTCAATGTTAGTAATTTTATGCTAATACAATGAACTTTATTGTGTCCAATGGTTGCCTCATTTATCAATTATAAAACTTATGATTTAGCAGTGGATATTAGGTACATTTTGAAGTTCCTTGCAAGTAAGTATATTTTTTATGTTGTTACTTTCATTTTGTTGTTTTTAAATTAATTGTTTTATAAGTGTTTACCCTGGAGCAGATCGCCTTGGTTCTTAAAACAGAATCTCTCAGTAATTGGGGCCCACTAACTAGGCTACATTGACTGACTATGAGCCCTGGAGATCTACTGAGGCCCACTCACTGGGCTGGGCTGGCTGACAATGAGCCTCAGAGATCTACCTGTTTCTCCCTCCACAGTACAGTCACCACACCTGGCAATTTTAGTGGATTGTGTGAATGGATCTTGGATGTTCATATTTGTGTGGTAAGCAATTCATTAACTGAGCACTTTATATATCTCACATATCTCACACAATGGTTTTAAGCACTTATTTTAAAAAGGAATTCATATAAAATGTCCAAGCATGTCTAGGCACTTAATAATTGTTCATCTAAGTTATTTCTAGATACTTAATTTGTTTTATACTGTATCATTAAAATACACGAGTGAAAGATAAAAACAATTGCTTTCACTTAGTTTTTTGTCATATTTAACACAGCTTTATTAGTGAAATTCTGAATGTTTTCTGTTTCTCAGTTCATAGCCTCCGGAATCTACTTTGTTCTAGTCTGCAAATATCAGTAAGAGAAGTATCCTTTAGGACTTTGCCATTTTCATTAACAAAAATTCAAAAAATGACAAATTCAAGTGTTTTTTGTTGTTGTTGTTGTTCAGTCAAAGGTCATTTAGGAAGCAGCTTAGTGTTCTAAAAGCATCCCAAGCTAGCACACACTGGCTTTTTGGTATAGACAAAGAATTACCCATCCCTGGGTCTTGGATGAGTCATCTGTGAAATGAGGATGTTGCTTTGGATAGCCACTATGGAGCTCATTTTGTAAAGACAGTTACTCCAGGGAATTTGTAAGGCTGAATGAGAACTCATCTTTGTGCTAGATATTCAAGGGACAAGTGAGTTTGTCCCTTGGGATGTTGGCCTAGCTGACACCACTAGGAAAGTAATACTTTAGCCCCAGCTCTTGGTTCCTACCATCATATGAGCAAAATCTCTGCAGAGCAGAAGGGCTGGGAGACTGCTTAGTAAATGGTAAGAGATAAAGACCAATTTTCCTATAAAGACATGGTGAAAAGGGAGGGGGATAACTGAACATCCGAGAATCCTGGCTAACTTTCAGAGAGAGAGAGAGAGAGAGAGAGAGAGAGAGAGAGAGAGAAGGCAGGGGGTGAGAATGGCAGAGCTATGATGAGAAGGGAAACAAAGGAAAAGGTATGCTAGCAGGACATAGCAACCTAGCTCATGACTGTCCTCCTTTGGAGAGATGGACAGGTGGGCTGATGGGTGATGCAGCCTTTGGCAGAAGTAGCAGAGCAATGGGTGTTCCAGCCAATTTGCCCTACAAATGCAGAGATGGACAAGGAGACACCTCAGGTAGAAAGTAACATACAAGAGAATCTACATGACAATACTATGAACCCATTAAATGCACTAACTTTTTGAAAAGTTTCATCAGATAAAATCTATCAAATCCTAATCATTCATTATAATTCCAGGTCCATGGCTGAAATTAAAGTACATTTCCTTACTGATAACTAGTAATTTATGAAATTACTATGTAACACAATTGAGACCTATGACAAGTCATGTATGTAACCAGCATAATTATCTTTAAAAGTTTAACCTAATGCTTAGTGAGGTTTCATTTAGCTTCTATTATAATCTTCTTATTTATATACACAAAAGAAACGAAATCTGAAATCTGATCTCATTTCTCTGTTTTGCAAAATGATTGTAAAAGTTTGACTTTCTATCAAACCCACAGTCTACTGTATTACTGAATTGAATTTGACATAGAATGTGAACAAATGCACTTTTTTAGAGACAGGGTTTCACCCAGTGGACAAATACATTCTTTTTTTTTTTTTTTTTTTTTAATCTTATGTGCATTAGTGTTTTTCCATGGGAAGTTTTGGTTCCCCTGAAATTGGAGTTATAGACAGTTGTGAGATGCCATGTGGGTGCTGGATGTTGAAACGAAAGCTCTTAATTGCTGAGCCATCTCTCCAGCCCCAGACAAATACATTCTTAAGAAAGAGAAATCCCACAGGCTTTCATCTCAATGCTGGCTTTACTATAGAATGATTACTTCTAAAAAAGTAGACTCCTTAGTCTATTTGCAGCCTTGTTACTTGATTTACATTTGCTTTATACTTTCTTATATCCCACCTTTTACATTTCAGAAACTGGACACTATGGAATATGTTTTTTTGATTATGAATACAAATTTGATTCCTTTATGTATTTTGCGAATGCTACATAAAAGTGATGGAGCTTTATGTCTCAATTCCTTGAAACTCTCCCAAACAGCAATGAGCCCACTGATGTGCACAGAAACCCACACCACAGGGAAATGGTGTGAGTTTCTTTTGCTCTCTCACAGAAATTTCTGATTTAATATGTAGTGTGCATGGCAGCTATATAGAATGACCTATAGGTGTGAAGCAAAAGACACATCAGCAAACCAGCCATTTAATTAGGTTCTAATTGTATTTATAGGGGGAAGCATTGTGCAGATGTTCCTGACACTCATTGTTTGTCTTCTCTACTAGACTCTGTCATCTTGATTTCCTCTGTGTCACTGGTTTCCAGGTTCTTGCTGGATCATTTCACTCATATTTACACATGGTAGAATACTTCTCATCACTAAAAAATATAAAAAAACAGTTTTCATACTGACTACCAAGAAAATACACAATTTTCTCAACTTTATTACCTGCCGGTGAATAGCTATGAATATTATGGAAACATTAATAACTTTTTACAGATTTTAAATTTAAAACCATCAGTATAGAACCATGTTAATCTAGCATATTTCACAAAGCCTTAGTTCTGAAGATGCCAAATGGGATGTCGGGAGAAAGGAAGACATATTTTATGAGCAGATTAGGTTGTGTGATAATATTACCTAAGTAAAAGAGAAATGTTTGTGAAAGAGCTCTCAGCATGTCAATACCTACTGAGTGTTGACCATTTTAGGGAAAACACTTCATTGCCCAGCTCCATGATAGGAGTAGGGTGTACCACAGGAAACCGTTTGACCTCTTGGAGGGTTTGGCTGGCCTTGACTTCATAGACCACATTATGAGAAATGTTGGGCAAGAGTAACTTCCAGAAACATTCTTATTCCTCAAAGACTGCTCTGCCTCAAGCAATACCAACCTAAAATGCAATACATTCTTTGTTACAGCTTACTTATGCATCCTCTTGTTTGTATATTTTGAGGTAATCCATCTTTGGATCCCCTCACCATTATTCCGTACCTTCAATTCATTCACAAATGCAATGGCAGTGAAAAAAGACATTACAAGTTGTGGTATAACCATTCAATATCAAACTCCTTTTAATAAAGAAGTATTCTGAGATGGAAGCAAATCTTGGTTACTTATGATAGCACATATTTTAGTCTGCACAAATAAAATTGCACAAGTTTTAATCATGTCTTCATTTACGGGCTGCTTTTATAATCAGTGTTACCTTCTTAAAGTAAAATGCCCTCCATCATGTTGATTTACCTTAAATAAACAAGTTTCCCTGGTGTGTTTTGGAATTATGATTGCCTTCACTTCCCAATGTGTAAAGTATAGATAAAGAAACTGTGTACATTTCCAGCAGGTTTAGCATTTCCATTGAGCAAGAGAATAATCTAATCATGTGTGAACTTCAGGTCTAGTTCTTATCATTTACACCAGAGTGACTAGGGAAATGGCCATTCTGGCTCCTGTTCTCAGTTAAGTTGAATCCAGTGTAATATATTTTAGAATGAATATTAGATTTCATTAAAGAACATTTGGGGAATTAAAAACTCAGTAAGCAAGGATGAGATCAAAGTTTATGATGGCTCAAAGATTCATGAAATAGCAACTTCTACCAGATCAAATATCATTTAAATGGGTATAGGCTACTGTGGAAGTGTTTATAGATCATCTTATATTTGAAAAGTGCTTTATACCAGCTGTACTGAGTGTACTGCAATGACAAGGACAGCTCAATAGGACAACTGTCATTAAAAATATTTATGGAAAACTAAATTTAGGATGTTTTGTTATTTGTTAACAATAACAAAGCAAAAAGAATGTAACTATTTTAAGAAAAAACATATGAGGGAAAGATGAGACTTTAATTCTTCATAGAAGCTTCAAGTCCATGGTTTGTCTGGTGGATGAGTGAGTATGTATCCCTAATTATCTGTTATGAAGGATAGAGCCAGGAACTCTTTTGCAACATCAGACTACATTTTTTGTAGGTATCTAAAAATTTTTATATTAGCTCTGAGAATTTTCCAGAGAATTCTAAACTTAATTTTCTCATGTGACAAAGTAATATGCATGGAACATTCAATACTTGTTACTTCTCAGTCCAGAGCTCTTCATATTTTTGTAAACTCCTAAAGATTATGAATGCCAAAGATGGTTATGCTTACAAAAGATTTGTAACATAAGAGATAGAAAGGGAAGAACAATGTCTAACACTAAACAAGAGGCCAAATGGCAGGGGGTGGGGATCAGTAAGAAGAAATCTGTTTTGCTGCTTTTGGTAATTTAGAGACTCAATAAAGATTTTACAGGCTTGCTCTTGCTGAACTTCACATAGTTTATAGCTAATTTATTAATACCTAATTGGTTATGGATATAATCAGAGTGGATCATATTATATAACTTATGCAATCCTTAAAGAACTTTCAAATAAATCAGATAAAGTACATTAGAGTGAAACAAAAGTCCATTGTGTCCTTTCAGTGAACCATGCCTCTTGTATTCACAGTCATTTCAGAGCATTCTCATTGACTCTGACTTTTGACTCATTTGGGACAGTAAAGTATGCCATAGCAGAATGATCATCTCTTGGTCACTGGGCATAGCTTAATATAGCATTCCTCCTAAGACCCAGCCAACATAGTAAAAGATGTCCGTGAGCTGTCCTGTTAGACAAAGGACTAGGTGGGTGGTCTAAGAGGACAGTAGATACCATTTGCAAAGAAAAATCACATGCCAGAAAAAATGGGAGCTTCTAGTCAACACAGTATGTGGCAGAACCATCCAATTGAGTTTATCTAAGTGCTGAAGAATAATAAACTTTTAAAGTATTTATTTAATTTTATGCATACACACCATGTTTTTGGGGTAGCCCTTGGAGGGCAGAAGAGGTGTTACATACCCTGGAAATGGAGTTACAGCTGTTTGTGAGCCATCCTTTTGAGTATTTGGAACGGAACTTCTGTCATCTGAAAGAGCAGTCAGTGCTCTTAACTGCTGATTTATGGCTCCAGTCCTATGTCCTGGAAAACTTTTAATAATGCTGTTTCAAGGTGCATATTTTAGAATGATTTAAATTAATGAAATGATAGATATTTCTGGGATATTGTGACACTAATTTACTCTAAAAATAAAAATTTTTAAATTTAGATTTAAAATATGTAATATTAAAAATTATTTTTATTTTATGTGTATGAGATTTTCACTTGCATGAGTGTATGTGTGCCCCATGTGTTCCTATTGCTCATGGTGGCCAGAAGGGGGAGTTTGATACCCTGGAACTGGAGGTGCAGATGGTTGTGAGCCTCCTTGTGGGTGCTTGAAACTGAACCCAGATCCTCTGCAAGAGCAGCAAGTGTCCTTAATCATTTAGTCAACTCACCAGTTTTAACATTTTTTTCTGCAAGGAACATGTTCACATATTTTTAGCAAATAAACTTGCAAAGCTTCTAAAGGTAAGAATAACTGATACCTAGTTCTGTGTTTGTTTAGAGGTCTTTGCTTTAACTTTTGCTTCCATTTCTTATTTTATCTTCTTATTTATGTATATGTTAGATTAATTTTATTTTTAACTATATGTATGTGTGTGGCATGTCCACACGAGTGCAAATGTCTGTGAAAGTCAGAGGCATCAGATCCCCTGGAGCTACAGTCAGTTAAAGTGGCCAGACATGAATGCTGGGAAACAAACTTGGACACTCATCTAGAGCAGTATGTGTATTTAAACACAGAGTGTACTCTTCAAACCTGGTTTGTGACCTCTAGTTTTCTGTTGGTGGATTGTGAAGGGGAGAAGAGGAGTCTCCTTCAGGGTCAGAATCGATTCATGGTTTGCCTACTCATTTTTTACTTTTTTAGCAACTGACCCTAAATTTATCTCAATAGAAGTTTTACAATTTTTAACTTTACAATTTCACTTTAAAATGATTGTCATTGCTTCTTCTTATTCTGAAGCCAGTGATTCTTATGACATTAGTCATATTGTAATGTTTTCCCTGTCTTTTCATTTTTTTCTCAATTCTATTGAGTTTCCTTTGGATCTGCATTTTGTTTTCTGTCTTTCAAATTTGAGGGTTCATCAATTTAATGAATATTGCTGTGATGTCAAATTAGATACAAAAAACGTTGGCTGCATGATGTGAATGGGTAGAATTTTTCAGTAGTTTTCCACAGACATTGCCTATAATGAGAGTAGCATTTTTACTGGAAGAGGGAGCTATGACAGGTAACATGAGCTATTGGTCTGTGTGCAGGCTTTTGGTCTCCTAAGAGCCGTGTTGAAACTCAGTCTTCTTATTCATTCTTACATGTTAACATTGGCTCTAAGCCTTGCCCATTGCAGTGCCTATTTCCAGGCTCTCATATCTGAAATAAAATTTCTCCAGCAAATTTTCATGTGATATTTGGTTGTGTTAAGGAAGTAAAAAAGAGTATCTGATGGGAGAGTTGGTCTCAGCTGGTGAATTTTCAGACTTTTCCAGAAATCTGTTTGAACACCATGGATAATTCCACGGTCAACAGTCCTAGTGCTTCCCATTCATGACCCTTCAGGATTCTGTGGAAGGAAGCAGAACAAGGTGATGACCTATCCCTAAGCTGCATTACTATTAGCAGGCTTTACATTTTATTACTGTTGATTTTTATACCATCAGAAACACTATTCTTCCCAGTTTGTGACTCTAGGTATGTGTTGGTCTCATCATTTTTTCAGTAGTGTTTGAGAAACATGAAGAAATTTATGTATGTGTTCACTGTGTCAAACTTACTGCAAGACGTTTACTTCTTATACAGGAGCAATTGCCGTTGATAAGGATGGAGCTGCAGCTGATTAAAAGCTACTTAATGGAATGCATGGCTTGTTGAGCATGTGTGAATCTTTATGCAGGGGAAACACCACAGTACATCATCAAGCAATTGGCAGCCACTATAGCTTTCTGAAGTAGGAAACATTTGACCCACTCTGAATTTCTTCTAGATTAGAATTATAGTCTTTGCCATAAACAGAGAGATAAAAATGATTTACAATAAAGTGTTATGAGACATGTTGGTGATAAGGCAGTATTGAATTGAACTTCAAATATAATATTAGACATTGGCAAGGTGATGATACAGAATCATTGTGTGTAGCGAATGGCTATCAACTCAAACAATCACCTCTAGTAAATAGATTAGGTACTATCTTCAAAATTTTTCAACATTATACTTAAATTCTGTTTTCTCTGTAATGCCATCTCTATGACTTTTGTGTTAGAAATTTTCTCAGCTCTTTTTCTATAAACATTTGCAATCTATCACTTACAATTTTCATTTTTTTTGGGGGGGGAGTCCCTTCTCCAGTGAAAGCAATAGCACAGGTCATAGTAAACAAAACAACAATCAACTATTTTACTTATTTTCTGTGTACAGGTGTTTTGCCTCTATGCATGGATAAGCATTATGTACATGCCTGCTGTTGGCAGAGGTCAGATGGCCCTTAGATGTCCTGGAAATGAAGTTACAGATCCTGGGAATCAGGTCCCAGGTCCTAGGAATCAATCCCAGGTCCCCTGGAAGAGCAGCCAGCTTTACTGCTGAGTCATCTCTCTTATTTTACAATAGATACTGAACTCGGGATGTAGCTCTGTGATAGTGTGTATGTCTAGCTTGCATGGGGGGATCATGTGGGATCAACCTCAAGAATGGCAACCAATCAATCAATTAATCATCCAAGAAAGTAAGGTACTAGTAGCTAGAACAAACTGATAGGCACAAAATAAACAATCTAGTATTGAATTATACACCAAAGTCTAAATCAAATATCTCATTTATTTAATAATATAAAATATATTAAAATTTCACATCAATTTATGCACACATAACTCCCTTATAGAAGTGAAAGGCAATCCCCACCTTTCTTAAGTGGCTATACAACCCAACTTTCTCAATATCTGCAGATGAGAATAATAGTAACATTGCAGTGGAGAAGCTTGACCACCACAGCTCAGTTGTGTAATCGTCACATACAACATTAACAGCTGTGAGAAGGTCCCGTTGCTCTTTATACATTTCATATGATATGATGACAATGAACATCCACAGTCTTGCTCCGCAGAGTCACAACCCAGTCTAGTCATGAGGAACCAGCAAACAAACTCAATTTGAGAGTCATTCTATATGATACCTGAGTAATACTTCTCAAAAATTTTCAGTAACAATAAATAGGAAGTCTTGGATCTTTGAAACCCGTAGACAACATCCAAACATTGACCTGATAGGATGGAGGATGAATGGGAAACATTTGGAGAAGAGCTGCCCTGTGTGGTAGGTGACAGAAGAAAAAGAACAGTTTCAGTTCAAAGAAAGAAATGAATCTTGTGGAAGGAGAGCAGAAACAGAGTGAGTTCAGCCTCAGTTGGGGTGTGGTCCCCTCTCAGTGTAAGGGCAGCTGCAGAGGGTATAAGACATAGAGGGAACTCCCCTCCACTTTCAGTAACAGATAATATTTTGTTAATTTTTATGCAATGTATTTGATCATATTTTTCCCTCCTCAAGATTCTCCCAGATCATCCGTACCTCCCTACCTAACAAACTTTACTCATTCCCTCTTTCTCTCTTCCTACCTTACCTCCTCTTTCAAATAACCAAACAAAAATGAAAATCAAAACAAACAAAAACTCAAAGATAAAAAATACCAAAAAACTGAAACAAATTCCCCACAAAACAACAGCAACAAAATGAATAAACAAGGAGTTTGTGTCTTGTTGGCCAATTACTATCCCTGAGAATGGAACCTTCTGTGACTGTGGCTAATATGCCCAGTGGCACTCCACTGGAGAAAAAACTGACCTATTCTTCCCAGCAGGCATTAACTGGAAATAGTTTTTCGGCTGTAAGTGGGACTTTGTGTCCATGTCCCCTTCTCAATGCTGGGATATTTCCTGGTACGTGGCTGAGAACATGAGGCTAAATAAGTTACACAACACATCAGTGGTGCATGTAAACTCATACACTTACATATAAATAAAATTAATCTTTTTTGGAAAAGAGAACATTACCTGCACAGGAGCATTCTTCTCCTGCTTCCTCCCTGAGCATGTGCTGTGACCAGCTGACTAATGATCCTGTTCCCAAGTCCTTAAGGCCTTTAGCCTTAAGATGTAAATCAAATAAATTCTTCTTCTTTCACTAATATAGGGCTTTGCCAAAGTCAAACAACTTTCCTCATAAAAAGACTTAAAGAAAATAGGAATAAAAAGAAGGTAAGAAAAGGGTATATGTGACATATCTATAGCCAGTATTATACTAAATGTGAGAAACACAAAGCATTCCACTAATCATGAGACAAGGATGTCCACTCTGTATTATTTGGAAGAGCATTTTATGCTTTCACTAGAGCAATGAGTCAAGAGTAAGAAATAAAATTATCCCTATTAGCAGATTATATGATTTTGCACACAATAAACTATAAGGATTCCACCAGAAACCTCTGAGATCTGATGCACATTTTCATCAATGAATCATGACACAAAATCTCTATCTCCAAATGAATAGCTTTTTATTTGCAAATTATGAACATTCTTAGAAGAAATCAAGTAAACATCTCCATTCAATATAACTTCAAAACAAAACAAACCAAAATAAACAAGGAATAGACCTACCCAAGGAACTTTAGGAATGAGTATTTTATGATACTGAGAAAGGAATTGAAGATGGCTCTAGAGAATAGAAATATCTTCTATATATTCAGTGACTGACAGTTTAAGATAATGATAATGGCTACATTACTAAAAGTAATCTATAAATTGGATGCAATCTCTAGCAAAACTCTAGTCACATTCTTCACATAAATGGAGAAAAGTAATCCTGGAATCATATGAAACTACAAAAATACCTTGGATGGCCAAAGCAATCCTGAATAAAAAGAATAATGATGAAATTATCATAATACCTCATTTGAAGACATGCTACTGAGATATGGAGACCAAAAATCAGTGTATTTGCACAAAAATGGACACACACATATATAAATGAAACACAATAGGATGGTGTAGAATAGGATCTAGAACTGAATTCATATAGCAGTAGCCCTCTGGCTATGTTTGTAAGAACATTTTTATACATGATCTCTTACTATATATATTGAAAAGAGAGTGTTCTTAACAATTGGGGCATAAGCATGAATGAAAGGGGAAAGAAGGAGAATAGGGGAAGAGGAAGGAAGAGTCAGGTGAAGAGATAGGAAAATATGGAATGTGAATGAATATGGGCAAAGTACATGATACACTTGAAAGAAATTGTCTTTAGAAAACCCCAAAGTGTACTGTTATTATATATGTAATATAATATATATTAATATATGACACATATCATAAATAAAACAGAAAATGTTAGTCTGACAACTTGTTACAATTTAAGAAGTTATAATAGTTAAACACAGTGGGTACTCTGATGCTCTGGGAAGGAGGAAGGACATTGGGTACTTGAATCATGTGTGTATAAATTAACCATTATGTATCAAGACATGCTCGTTAGTACTAATGCACCATTCTTAATATCATAATAGGAAAACTAGATCTAGGTATATGTAAGTGAGGTAACACTTCTGTCAGTTTTTTATTCTAGATATAACATATACATAATAGCTACCACAGCCATAGTATGAAACCCTGTTCTGGCCTAGAAGTAGGAACTTAAAAACAATAAGCCTTTATATAGTGTATCTTCTTTCTCATTTTGCTGTAGACAATTAAGAACAATTTCAAGATTCCAAATCAGTTAATTAGTGTTGGGGACATGGTGTCTAGTGTTCTTGGTTACTCACATGTGAGGTTGTTATAACACACTCAATATGTTTCTGTGACACACACAATATGCTTCTGTTCTTGCTGAGCTGACAATCAAAATGGAGTTATTCTCTGATGCTCCAGCTGAGGGTGTTTGGCTTAGAGCTGGTACCTTGGTGTGCTGAGCGTTCTGCCTGAAGGAAACTCCGAGGTCAGAAGCCAGGCCTCTCTTACCACCTTCTTCCTTTCTTTGCCTCACTCTTGTTTGTCCCTTACCCTGAAGGGAGTCATGAAGCAGGGAAGGTGCTTGCACCTACTTGCAGTAGAAGTGAGTCAGAAGGGTGCCAGGCCTTGGGAAGGAGTGCTGCACAGAGCAGGTGAGGAGAGTCCCAGCTAAGGCCTTGGCAGGGTCCCTCAGGGTCTTCCCATGAAAGCATCACTTTCTTAGCCAGTCACATTCCTCCACAATGATCTGCTTCTTGGCTTAATGGATCTTCATTTCTGACAACTTCCATACCAGGAAAACATTGTTAAATAAATTTGCTATGCTTCTCTCTTTAATCTTTTTGTTTTCCCTCTGAAAAGGGTATTGGTTGTAGCTGGAGAAAAGTTACTACTTTTCTACCATGCACTCAACACTATACTTTCCACATACTTTGGTAAGATAAGTTAATTCCTATGTGATTTATTTGTTATCATTTAATAGGATAAAAATAAATGACATGTGCAGACTACACAGTAACTACAAACAGTAGAAAACAGTTTAGAAGACAATTCACATTGACTGACATGACCAAAATGACTAAACAAAAGAAGTGGTTGTGTGTGTGAGAAGGGTACAAGCAATAGCTCTGTCCAAAATAGAAACCATGACAATGAGTTGAGGATTTTGACAGATTGGTAACCATGATAATGACAGGTGAGGAGTTCAACAGATTGGTAACCATGACAACAGATGAGGAGTTTGACAGATTGGTAATCATGGCAACAACAGGTGAGGAGTTTGAAAAGTTGATAACTATAACAATGAGGAACTTATTGTAGAGGATAAACAGAAAAGTGCATAATGATTTAGCTGAAAATTTGTGAAGAGAACTGTTGCTCTATAGAAATTGTAACTTGCAAGTTATACTTGTAAAGTATACTATTTCTCTAGAAGAATTAAATAAATTGTTTTTAAAAACTAGCTGTATCATAAACTTTTTAACTTGAAGCTATTTAGAAATCTATATCTCTAGGTTTTGTTAACAAAAAGGTTACTGATTATGCATAAATGGCCAAAGAAAAATACTTTCAATTATATACCCTATAGCTAATAATGTTATATTAGCTTTCCTTTCAAGTATTGAGAAACCGGAAAATTGTTTGAATGGTACTAAAGCTTAGCAATAATATGTGGGCTTATGATGAAAATTAAAAATTAAAAATTAGTAAGCACCAAGAAAGAAGTTCTTAAGACAAAAAGACTGTAGTTTGGAAGTGGGTTTCTGTTTCGGTTTGGTTAAGAGAGTGTGTGATGAAATGAAAATATTGTGTATAATAAAGATGAAATACATGTACAATAACCCATAAAAGTCATATTAATATAATGAACATACTGGCACTATGGATGAGTAAATTCATGCAGAACACAAAAAAAGCATAAACGAAAAAGGAGAAACTTTCAAAACAATAAAAGATGAATTAAAAAGGCTGTAAAAGTTAGGAGGGAGAACAAAATGCTTTAAGTACACACATAGAAGGAGAGGACAAAGGAAGAGTGAAAAGGAAAGAAGAAAGAACTCCTTGGGAGAGTTTAAATGGGAAGCACTGTCACTTCTTTCAAGGACATTGGGATGTTAGCACCTTTTATTCCTTCATTTTAAATGCTAATTAGATTATTAGCCACTTCTTAGAGCTCTCCCTGGGAAGGAGGGCTTTCTCTCTCCAGGTGGGCTTGAAGCCTGAACAAAGAAAAATGCCCAGTCCTCCAAAGACACCTCTCCTTTCCAACCATCCTCATCTCCTTGGAGAGTTCTTACTTCAAGGAGGTTCTCCTCATAGCAGACTGGTACATCGTTAACATCGTTAGCCTTCTGCCTAGTCTCAGCTCTGTGACTAAAGGTATTATGGAGCTTTACTCAGGACCAATCTTCCTATTCTAGATTAGGTCTGATCACCTGTGATGATCAGAACCACAGCTATGTTCCCAGTCACATGTGTGGTGTCTAACACACTGAGGCTGTCTAATACATACTGAATGCACGAATCAGTTGGTTCACTGACTAGCCTTTAGCTACTACCTGTTTGTCTTCCCATAAGTTACTGCCTTTTGCTCGTTTGTTTCCTAAATATCTCTAAAAGTTATTGTCCCTTGTTGAAGATACTATATAAACTGGAATTCAATGTCACTTCTTGTAGAAATGCCCATGGCCTGGATATCTACTGTGTAGCCGAGTAAGAAAAATATGAACTACTTTAGGAGACAAATCTTGAGGTATTCTCTAAGAATCCTCAGGTGAAAATTCCTGTTAAACTAGTTGTTTATAATAGAAAGGCTACAGAGATTCTCTTTTGAATCAGCTTCTAGCAAGCATTGGGTAAGGAAAGTATGTTGTTTTGAAATAAATTTAGCTTAAAATCATGAGCACATTCAGTCGGGCCTATCCACATCTACTGTGTAGACACACATCTACTATCCTTATCCTTCCCAAGAAAGGAATGAGAACATGAGTGAAGATGATATGTCACCCCTAATGCCAATAACATTTCTAAGTAGTTGATAAGTACCCTAGTTATTAATTACAAAAATTTTAATTATGTTGATGGGTAAATAGGAATACAAAATTTAAGCTACATCTTTACAACTAAATCCTCAAAAAAAGTACAGAGATAGTAACAACAGTTTTTTTTTCAAAAGTTGATCTTAGCTAATGTGTGATCCAGGCAAATATTTACTTGGAAAACTGTGGAACAACAGTGGACTGGTGGGGAGAATTGGGAAATGATACAGCTCTTCCAAGAAAACTACACCTCCTGTGATTTCAGAACAAAGACATAACTCCTCATATTCATTCTAATGCCAAGGGTTATCTTGATGCAATTAAGAACACACAGCACACACAGACACATACATGAACAGACACACAGATTCACATAGACACACAGACAGACACAGATACACAAACAGACACACTCACCATTGCTCTTCATGCATGTTTTCTAGTTATATAATGCCAAAAGGTGGCACAGGCATGCAAGCCTGACACACAGCAATAGAGAGCATGGGAACAAGGTCAATTCTTCAGGAGGAAGAACATTTATCAGGCTGCTTTCTCAAGAACAGATTAGCAAAAATAGTAGGGATAAAGGCTCTTCTCAATATTTACATGGTTTGGTGTTTAGGGCAAGAGAAATAACCCTCTTGAAACTGAAACTGAAAGCTGCAACAGGCATCATCTATAGCAAAAGCAGATTAACAGAACAAATGCTTTCTCTAGAGCTCACTAAGGGTTATCTAATATTATTTTCCCACTGGTGCTCTTATCTTTGTATGCTTTCTTGAGGATCTCACTGTAGAGCTGTAACTGTATTCTTTGTCGTCCTAGTCAATTTAATTTAAAATATTGTAATTTTTATAAGCATGTAATATAACACAATAAACATACAAAACTATATATATATATACATATATATATATATATTCCATATGATCCTCTATGTGGAAATGGGGCCAAGCAACTGAAGTGTGTACTTTTACTGTGTACAGCTGTGCAGAAGTGGGATTGGATGCAGGGGTGGGGCATGATTTAACTGTTAAGACAGAGACTCCTAAAGACTTGCTTGTTTAAAGGTGTATCCTAAGAGATTCATATAAAGTCCCTCACAGAACTGGGAAGGGACAAGTCCCCCAGAGCTCAGGTGAAGTGGGGGAGGACAGCGAATGGAGAGAGAAGTAGCAGAAAATGAGGGGGAGGAGAGGAAGGCATGTACGACCAGGAGGATTGAGCCTAGTTAGGAATGGACGATAGGAAAGAGAGAGAGAGAGAGAGACAGATGCAGAGAGAGAGAACATAAAAGAGGGAGCCAATATTGGCTTGAAGATAAAATTGAACACAAAGAAAGGTCTAGAGAACTACAAGACTGCTCACAACTAACAATCTCAGCTTTCATGGAAAGGCTATCATAAATGCCCTTCCCGGAGAGTGAGATCAACAACTAACTTCTCCATGGAGCCCTCAACTAATGCCTGTTGAAAATAGGAGCAAACACCCATACATAAACACTGAGTCGGACTAGAACCCAGAAGCAGATGGAGAGGACAAGACCACGCGGCAGAAGCACATAGAGACAGCTTACCTAAACAAGGAGGAGCTAAGGGCCACTAGACTGATAGCTGGGAAGCCAGCATGGGACTGACTCAGGCCCCCTTGAATATGGGTCTCAGCCAGAAGGACTGAGCAGTCTAAGAGACCTCAGACAGTGGAGCCAGGATGTATCCCTGGTGCACAAAAGGACTTTGCAAACATATCACCCATGGAGGGATAACTGCCTTAATCTAGAGACAGGAGAGAAGCCCTAGTCCCTGCTTCACAGGACATGTCAGATCTACATGACCCCCAACTAGATGGCATTCCCCTACATATGGAATTGGGGTGGGGGGATGGGAGGGGAGGGTGTTTAGAGTGCATGTGAGAGGACAGAGAGGGTAAAAGGGAGGGAAGGAGGAAGGGAGGGCTGGGGGGGAGGGAGGGAGGGAGAGGGAACTGGGATCGACATGTAAAATAATAAATTAAATTAAAAAAATGCTTTGACTCCAAAATTTAAGTTGAAGGACAAGTTACTGGGGAAAAGGATTTCTATTTTTGTTTCCACAGAAAATGAAAAGATGTGAATTCCTTCCAGACTAATGTGGTTTGATCTCGCCAGACCGCCTGAAACAGAGTACAAGCTGAACCTACATTCAAAACAGCTGGACAAAACAGCCCTATAGACTACAGCTAGGATATCTGAATCTTCTTCGAATCCCCCAAGACAGCGCCCCTTACCAGCAGGAAGTAGTTTGGAAAGAACGACGCCCAAATTCCCAAATATTGTGTATAAATGTTTGTTTTCATTTAATTGGACTTTGTTATATAAAATTAAATAAAAAAAAATAACCCCCCCCAAAAAAAGACTTGCTTGTTTATACTGCACATCTTTGTATCTTCAGAGATAAGGATGTCCCTTCCTTCTGGGATCACGGCAGGTACATGTCACATGAGAGCCTTTGCACTATTTGAGGTGAAGGTTAGAAAATCCTCTCTAGGTTTTATGACTTCTTGCTTTAGGACAGAAAGGGCAGGGGACACTCTCGATTTCACATTCATGTTCATATTATTTTCTCCAATACAAAGTATTTGCACTCTTGAGGAGTGTGCTCTGGACCTTATTAGGAGCAAAAGCAGTGCTTTTCTATCCAGTTCAGAAAAATACACAATGATTAAACAAATAGCACATAAGTAATGGCCCACAACAAGCCTTCTGCCTCAGGGTGTGCAGAACATCTAAGAGCACCAGAGAGTGATGTAGCAAATGAAGATTTGGGGCTCATAAATACTGCCCTTCTCCACACTGACAGAGATTTATTAATTTGGGATCTGTAAGGTGGCTGTGCAGTACAAAAACAGAGGGGACTATGACATACAGAGCGTAGAAGAAAAAAATTGTACTTGGTAAATGGAGCATAGACAAGAGTGGTGTGTGTTGCTGACAATGTCATAAGCAGTCCTGTCCCAGTTCCTTGGTGCTGGGATCCCCATGTTGACAACGGTGGAGGTGTAATACCAAAAAAGCATCTGGTACCCAAGTGAGTCTCCGAGAAACAGCAACTGAGCCTTGGATTGTTGCTTCAGCAAGAGTTAGATGGTTATTGGGCTAACATATGCTGAGCAATGAGTTTTCAAGATATATTTGTCAGAGTCACTAGCATTATATTAACAACAGCAATAATAAAGACTGCTGGTAGGAAAATGAGGTTGGAAGTATAGTTAGGTTTAGAAGATAAATGCAACTGGTAAACAAACACTTCATTAACATGTCACAAAGACTGGTGTTTCTGAATGTGGACCCTGTTATTAGCTTACTGGGACATCGATATGTCATGGTGTGATGCCTAATCTTCATTTTCAATTGGATTGAGAAAGATGTCATACATTGCTAAGGTCTGGCTGTAACTTCCTTTTCCAGAGAAGGTTACCGGTATAGGCACAGTTCACTCACTCGCCATTCATTCATTCATTCTTATTCATGTGAATGCTCTTTCCCTCCCACATTCACTAGGTGAGTAGCTATGCTTCACTGAAGGTGGGGTTTAAGGGAGTCCACAGGTGTTTATTAAAGAAGGACTTACACATATAAGAGTAAATAACCACAGCCTTCCTCCTCCAGAAGATGCTGTCTCTGTTCTTCTGACACTCTCTGCAACCTAAGAGAGCCCCAGCCAGTCCCTCCTCTACCTTATAATGGGTCACAGCTGCACCTGAAACCACTCCCAAAGGATGTGACCACCACTATAAGTCCACTGGCAAGGCAAGATGCTACTACAGTCTACATTTTCCCATCTTTATCACTGGGGACTGTAACCTCTGGACTTACTTACAAACTATAATAAACGCTTCCTCTCTTACACAGTTTACTCCAGGTGTTTGTTTGTTTGTTTGTTTCTTAAGAAATCAAAATCCAGCACATCTAGTTTCACTTAGCTTTCTAGCTGTTTTTGTTTATTTGTTTTGAGACAAGGTCTTACACAGCCAGACTGGACTCAAAGTTACTTTGCAGCTAAGGCTGCCCTTAAATTCATGTTCTTTCTGCCTCAGCCTCCAGTTGCTGGAATTACAGACAGGTGTCCAGCCCAAGCTTCTTGCTTGTTGATGTTTGATGATGCTGTCCCTAATTAGTTAGTATTTGATTTCCTAGATTTAAAATTCTGATGTTGTTTTATTATAAGCAGGAACTCAAAGAAAATGCCAGCTGTCCCTCAAGTCACTAATTAAGAAGTATGAGCACAGAAATGAATAGGGGTTATTCATTATTATCTCACTTTGAAATAGCTTGCTAAAATACTTTATAAGAAAATATATTAAAATAAAACTTAGCCTTTGGGGGTGAAATGCTTTTCTCTATCACATTCAAAAAGAAAAAATAAATCAAAACTATTCCCAAAATGAACTGAAAACACATCTCTGAAAGCCTCTATCGTGAATGGAGAAAGGAAGGTAAGGCTAGATCGATTTTGAATGCTGGAAGGAACAGCTCACATGTCTAAAAGTTCCAGCTTGCATCCTGGGGGAAATGGTCCTTGATATATTTATAATTAGAATCACTAATGCACTGGACAGCGCTCAGGCGAGCAGTCATACACTGGCAGGGGAGAGGATGACAATAACCTGTCGGTGAGCTTCATTTCTCTTGCCTATGCTAATTGAGTCCTTATGATGGAGAATTCGGTAGAAACCAAATGGAGACAGTTTCACCTTCAGCACTGAGACCACACAAGTTCTTCTAAATAGCAGAGGTCACCAAGCACAGCTTAATGATAGGAAGCTTACATAATATAGGTGTGATGGGAAAACAGCAACACAAACATAATAACAAACAGTCCTTGAGCAGCACAGACCCAGAGTGGTGGAGTGGCTATGAATTCAGTTCTACTTCTGAGAACATTTGGCTCCTTTGAGAAGTTTTCAATGAGAGAAGGAGTCAACCTTAAGACATGGGTGTTGAACCAGCGGACTCGGGGAGGAATCTTCTAGTCAGTACTGCTTCCCAGTGTGTGTGACACAGTCACAAAGCTCATGGGACATGTGGGCAGTGAAGACAAAATGCAGTAGAGATACAAGGACTTGCTGTTTAGGATCACTGAAAACAATTGCCTAGATGTTCTGCTCTGTGTTCGGTGACTGAAGCAGGTGGCTGACATTAAGTTCTTCACTGAGCTCAGGAGGTGACACAATGTGCTTATAAAGATCCAGGGCTTATGTTGGCTCAAATCTTGATTTGCCACCAACTAGATATTTTAATTTTTAATATTAACAGCATAGCTGTTTAACAGCAAATTACTTAGCCACTCAATTTCCTTATCTTTAAAATAGAATAATGTATGTTTTGTCAGGTTTTGTGAGATTTACATGCTATAGCAGATTTATAGTAGGACACTCAGGTTGTATCCAAACTCAGCTTGCTTCAGGGAGTTAAGCATTTTAGGACAAGCCAGATGAACAGGAAAACAGGCCAATCAGGATACTGGGCACAGAAGGTGAAGAAGCTTCCAGAAAAGGAACTTGAGAGGGTAAGCTAGTTTGAGCAGGTGATAGTCTCAAAGCAGTGCAAAGGACTGGCATGTTGTATGTGCTCATGTCTGCCACTCAAAATGATTCTTTGTCAAATCCCTAGATTTGTGTCTGCAATTTACAAAGACAGAAGAAGCTGCATACAACCTGAAAGGACTCTTTTGCTAAACCCCTGCTGTGCTTTGAGGCCCAGATGACCTCTCTTTGATGCTGTTCCTAAAGAGAGTTATCCAATCAGGAGAAAGGATTCCAAGGTTTCAGGCCAATGATGATTATACTCATGACAGTGCCCAGTGAACTATGGCAACACTACTTCAGAAAGCAGGTCTACGTAGAAGTGGTACCAGCATATATGCCCAGATGACTCTAGTGCTAACGAAAGGAATAGAGATGCCAAGTGACAGTGTGTAAATGTCCAATTCCTATGGAGAGTAGCAAGTGGCTCATGGTGTCACAGCATAGAGAGTGAGGACACTGGTCTTGTTGACAAGAGGCACTTTGGGAAGCAACAACAGCAGCACCTATAGAAGAAACTATATATTTCATTCAGGGGTTTGTGAACATGGATGTATCACTATCCACAGATCACCAGAAATATGTTAAGAGAAGAATAGGAATACCTGGGGAAAAGCTGATAGGGTAATATTACTTCTTAGTTTTGCATTATGAAATGTGCACAACCTCTAAGTTCATGTACCATGCACAGGAACTTTATCTACCTGTAGAATATTACCTTAAACATCATTTGGATCTAGAAATGCAGCGATTCTGAGTATACATATATGCATACATCTACTTTATTATGAAAACATGACTGAATGCAACAAATTATGTGGCTATAGTCAAATTACTTAGCCCTTTTCAGCTTGTTACCCAATTAGCAAAGTGTGACTAACATGACCTACTTTACCTTCAGGAGACTGCACATGTAGAACAGCACTTCAACACTTGTACATGGTAAGCATCCAGAAACTTTAGTGTCCTCCATCTCAGGGCAATTGGAGAATTACACAATTAGTATCTCAGAACCAGCATGGAAGGAACTTTGTTGAGCTCAGCCCTGATAACTAGTGAAGCAGGAAAGATTATGGGGTCACATCAGAAGTTCCAGCTTGGAGTTTCAA
This sequence comes from Phodopus roborovskii, assembly GCF_943737965.1. NCBI lineage: Eukaryota > Metazoa > Chordata > Mammalia > Rodentia > Cricetidae > Phodopus > Phodopus roborovskii. The sequence continues at coordinate 2,109,768 of NW_026126693.1, read as the reverse complement.
ACACACATCACATACACAATTCATTTGATCTGTTCAAACAACTATGAACCTAACACTATGATCAATTATAAGTACACAAAGAAAGAAAACTTAGAGTAAGCTCTAATTATATGTGGCTGACTGAACCAGGGCATGAAACCTATAGTGCTCTTAATCCTGTTGAGCTTCCATTTTTATTCACTGGTACAGGACATGCATGACACAGAATTTAATATTTTAACCATTGTAAGGCACACAGTTCAGTGACATGAGTACTCTCATCGCCACCACCACTGTCTTCAGAAGCATTTTCATTTCCTCAAACCAAAAGCCTCCTTCCACTTTCCCCATATCATTCTTATGACTGCTATTTTGTTTTCTGTCTTCATGAACTTGAGTGTTCTAGGCATGTAATTATGGGGTTTCTTTCACTTAGGATGACATCTTCTAGGTTCAGTCATGTGCTTCACCCTTGCATGGCCTCCAGGGACTTGAACATAACTGGAGCAGTGAGGGAATGAAGAAGTGAGAAACACAAACAGAAGTGCTGAGATTGGCTAGTAAGGGCTCTTTTCTGGTATAGCCCTATCACCCTGGGATCTCAGTGTATTCACCACATAGAGTTCAGCAGCAAGGTTGAGTTATTACACACAACTGAAATGGAAGTTATTGCATACAGATGAAAAAGGGGGGAGGATTTAGGTTATACAGCTGGATTAAGGAAAGAGATTTAGATAACTAGGTAGGAGCCATCTCTGTAGACTCAGTCTTCAGGCCATAAACATGGGTGTGGGGAGCTATAATGAGTATTTTCTGTACACTATGGCCATGCTTGCACTTGGTTCTCCAAGAATGGTTTTGACATTCCCAGAGTCTGAGGATATAGGGTCCTTGACTGGCCATGCTTTATATCAAAAACACACTTAGGACCTCACTCATGCAGGGCTTGCTCTGCTGGCTTTAGCCATGCATTGTTTGCTGCAAGTTGGGATCCCATTCCTTTCTGACACACAATAATATTCCTCTTGAGGATGTACCACCCTTCACTTATTCTTACATCCACAGTTGGCATTTATCTTGTTTCCAACGTTTTGGCTATCGTGAATGACACTGCAGTGACAGCTCTAAATAAACACCTCTTGGAGTACCAACTCTCAATTCTTTGATTTACATATCGAAAAGAATTGCTAGCATGTGTAAAAACTAAGTTCCTTGAGATGCTACCGTAGTGTTTTCTAAAGTAGATATAGAATGATTTTATTTCCACCTGGAGTTAAAAAAAATCCACCTTTTCTACAACCTCATCAATCTTTGTTATTGTCTGACTTTGTTTATGTTTGCATCATAGTCATCTTAATGGGTGCTCTGGTTAAGAATGTTTAGCATCCTCTAACATGAGTGGTGGGAAGCTGAAATAAGCATCCTTGAGCACTTATAGCTGATTGTTATCTGGTACTTGCCACTTACATTTGCTAATTCTGTCATCAAAGTACTATGGCTTATTTCTTCCCACATTTAGATAAACTTAATTACCTGTAGATTTTCAATTAATAAGATTCCTTTCAGTTACTGATTTTTAAAGCATCAGAAACAGATGAAATTTATAGATTCTATTTATAAACAAAATTTTGCAAGTTTATAAAATCCAACTGAATTTTGAGGTGGCTACACTCAACCAGTAGATTAACTCCAGCTATTTTCTTTATGTGCTAGTGTAATGTACCAATCTTTACAAGCATTATATCCAAGTTTCAGCTATAGACTGAAGCAAACATCTGTTGGTAGTTTCAAACACCATTCTCCAAACTTAAAACCAGAATACTTTACATTCAAAGTAATTGTCCAAAGAGATGGCTCTGGAGATGGAAGGTGATAATGATTACACAACAACAATGGAAAAAAATGATATCTAAAAACGACTAAAAAGTTAAATGTTATAACACACACACACACACACACACACACACACACACACACACACACACCACAGCGAATGAGAGTGGAAGGTTTGAAAGTAAGAAGAGCACAATGCATCGTCAGCCCCAAGTCATCTCTTATAAAACTCTAGGGTTTATATCGTTGATCTGTAAAAGTATAACATTTGCATATGAAACAAACTCTTATTATATCGGTTAAAGATGAATAAAATAGAACTAAATCAAACATAAGTTGTGTGACTTGAAATCTCCCAGAAAGCATAGGGAAGACTTCTCTGCTAATGCCATGGTCTCATGTTTCAGTATTTATGCACCGTAAGAGACTCTAGTGAGGAATCTTATAAAACAAAAACATTTATTTTCTACAATAAGTAGGAAATGTAATGATTAGCATCTACCAATGAAACGAATCCCTGAGCAACATCTAGATTTCCCATGCTTCAGTGCAGGTCCTCTTACCTCCCCATCCTATACTTTAATTATCATCTTTGCTATGTCACAATTATAAAGGAATATTGTATCTCAATTATCATATTTCCTCCCTTTTCAATTGCATTGGCATAGAAAACCTGAATGCTTACCTTAAAGCTTATGAATTACCTTACCTTATGAATTGCTATGCATATGTATGAGCTTTTCCCACAAGAATTTAATTTAATTAATAACTTTGGTTGTCGGGAAGCACTGCCTGTGCTGTTGAGGAGGTATCTTAGGGGGAGGTAGAAGTGGGGAATATATGCACAAGGGGACTTTAGAGTCTGAGAGGCTGAAGAGAGCTGAGTTAAGAGTACTGCATTTCCTGCTTCCATCATAGGTGAAACAGAGATGGAATGTACTACCTTTGAATAAACGTGACTTTGAAATGTTAGGGCCTTGCATATTCTTAGCAGTTCTCTACCTCTGAAATGTGGTAGTTGACTCGGAACAGCCCCAATTACATTTCACAATGGACGTGGAGTATTTGTTATAATTAAGCATTTTCAAGTTGTCATAGCCTTCTAAGTGGCAAGCTTTTCGTAGCACACTTAAAATGAGAATTGATTTAGAAAGGACTGGTTAAAGAGAGGCTTCACCAGGAGCACCTCTCAATGTATTCCGTCTAATACCCTGCTTTACAAAGAGAATGAGGCTATGAGCAGTGAGACTTGAGAATCATCAGGGTGCTGAAGAATTAGGGACCACACCTGTAATTTATCTCTGCAGAATTTTCTTGTGTTTTCTCCAGACTCCTAAGCTATCACACCCATTCCTTGATCATTTTCAATCTTCTCTAAGGTGAGTTGAAGAAGACCCTTAAAAACACTAACTAAATCTTACTGGCATGATGTTTGTTACATATACAATGATTATTATCTGAATATTTCATGTGAGTTAACTCTCAAAAGCTGCTGAGGAGAAAGTGCTACTATCAATGTCTTAATGAACTAAGCCCAGAAGAGATGAGCAGCTTGTCCAGAATGCTCATGATTGACAAGGGGTGGACTTGTGATATGGATCTGTGTCTCCAGTCTGTCCACCTAACTGTCATATTCTGCATTCCATCTCAAAACGAATACTAAAACTAAAACAAACAACAGCAAACACCTACTCATCACAACTGAAGTGAGAACCCCTCAACCCCCAATGGTCACATTAAAATGTGTTGTTGAATCTAATTTCTATTGTACTTCCTAGGGAGTACTGGGGAAAATGAAGACCCAAAAGCCACCAGGAGTATCTTATACTACACTGTAAGTGCTTCATATATGAAGACATATTGGCAAAAGTGTGGTGTGTGTGTGTGTGTGTGTGTGTGTGTGTGTGTGTGTGTGTGTGTTTGTCTTCATCACACTGTAGTATATACATACTTCTTCTATTACTTTAAGTACAGGTCTTCAATATGGGAAAGAGCAATATCACCTAAGTAAAATCGAGCAATTACCTCACATCTCAGGTAAAACAAACAGGCTATTATTTCATAAATGACATTTTAATTACCACCAGGAGGCCATTAAAAATGCATCCTGGCAGTTTGCTTGGTTCCTTTTGGAAAGATAATATTGACAAACTGCTATGGAATTGCATTTCAGGAAACTGCATAAATTGAGATCAGTAATAAAACACATTCACTTGTGTACCCTAAAGCAATGATAAACAATTTAAACAGAGAAGACAAAGTTGAAATTATATTTCTCTTTTTTAGAGAAAGGCAGAAGAGAGATTTGCAGGAAGAATGTTATGCCTGTAAATTTATCACTTATGTGAATTACTTTATGTGTTTAGCGTAGCAATGTAAAGACTCAGCCATGCAGAAAGTTGCAGAGGAATGGAATGCTCTGGAATTACAGTTGTTTCCTCTTTGTGTGGAGAGGACCTTTGAAGTAAGCCCTGACCTGGAGAGTTTCAGGAGAGCAGCTCTATTCTGGAGCCCATCTCAGAGGTCTCATTAAGGACATCTGGCATAAGGCCAGCAGCTGGAATCATTACAAACCCTACCACTTTCCCCCTCAATATGCACAAGGATCTCAAAAGGGTGACTTAAAAAACTTAAGGTCCTTACTACTTCAAATGTTTGACTTCTGGTGATTCTGATCAGGGCACATGTTTTCAGTTGAGGGTATCATCACTCCACAAACCACAAGAACACCACAAATCATCTACCCTTTCCCTCTTCCCTTTCAGAGATATGTTTTGTATTGATCTTTTTGGAATTAACCCAATGGAGATATGCCATGGTGATGGGTTCCTCTATCCAGTAAACGCAGTAAATAAAGGAAAGTCTTCCTGTGTCCTTCAGAAGCAATGTGATTTCTTTTTCTTTCCCTTGAGTTGCTGCAAATGTAGGAACATTAGTGGGATGTTGGGGTTGTTTATTCCCCTGGGGTAAAGTTTGGGATAAAGAATTTTTAGATTGCCAAAGTTTAGCCAAATAGCAGATTCTGTCTTTTCTCAAATAGTGTCCTCCTTGCTGGCTGTCTTTCTATTCATTTATTTGTTCTTTCAATGAGTATTTTAGAGAACATTTCCTATGCCTAGTCTCCAAATATATGGGGGCTTTGAGAAAAGCTACAATATATAGTAAAATGAATAAAAAATATCAAAAATGATGAATGCAACTTGAAACTATTAATGGGGAGAGAAACTCTATTCCATAAAAGAAAATTGAATACAGTGGTTTATCTCTTCTTTCCTTTTCCTACTGAGGTCAGTAGCAGACATGACTTTGAATTTCTGATCCACCTGACTCCTGTTTCTAGTCCCAAGCTTCTAGGACTCCACAGAGCTAAGGACATAATCCAGGGTGAATTCACAAAGGTGAATGCAAGGTCAGCACTCTACAAAATGGGATATGTTGTAACCCTCTGAAATGGGCTTTAAAGGTTTTAAATGACATCAAGAAGAGGACTGTGCAAGCTTAGAGCTTCCAGAGATGGTTTGGTTGAAGTGCATGTGGATGACATTATAATTTCTAGTCTCTAGCAACCAACACATAAGCCAGGTGTGCTTCCCACACCTCTAACCTAAGCAATGGGGGCAGCAGAGACAGGTGAATCCTAGGAACCCTGTGACTATCAAGCCTAACCAAAATATCAAGTTCAAGGTTCAATGAGAGACTCCTATCTAAAAATCTAGGGGTGGGGTTGGATGGTAAACAATGGTGGAAGACAGACAATGTTGATATTAGCTTATAGATGTTATGAACACATAAACAGGCAGGTGTGAGTACACATAGGACAGAGAGAGAGAGAGAGAGAGAGAGAGAGAGAGAGAGAGAGAGAGAGAGAGGAAATATGTATAAAACAAATTAAAATTCTAAAAGGTGAAATGATGACTGGAGTAATAGCTGGTGTAGTCATTTACAGGGACAGATGTAAGACTTCAGAAAAGATTACCTTCAAATTGGAGTTGATGGTGTCCTATTCTCCACAGAACTTAAGAGAAATTTAAGACTCAGAAGAGACTGAGCAAATGAGGTCAGGAAGATTTATGAACAGAACACCATAGCCCTAACACCCAAGCAGCTTCTAGGGAAACAAACACATGAACTGGCCTCCCTCATGAGAACTGGGACAGCAATACAGGCTGGGTAAGCCCTTTCTAACTAAAGCATTTGAGACTTGAAAAACTAAGTCAGGCTTGTGGACCACTTCCCAGCATAGTGTGGACTTAGAGATCACCACGGTTGGATTCCTTACTGCTTCGTTCCTGAATGTCAACAAGCCCTGAAGCATTAGGTTTCTTTTATAGAAAGTCCAAAAACATACAGGGAAAGAGCAAGAGAAAAAAAATGTCACCAGATCAAGGTACCAAAGACACTAAAAATAAAATAAACAAAAGAAAACCCTCCAAAGAAATGCTTCTCAGAGAAAAAGAATGTGACATGTAAATTTTAAATCCTTTTAATTGAAGAATCTGATGATAGGTGATTGAAAAGAGTGAAGGGAAGAATAGGAAAGATGAGGGAAAGACAATAAAAAGGAACATTTCAGAAAGACATATTGAGAAGACATTTTCAAAGAAATGTTTCATGAGGAACTTCAGTTGAAAAAATTCAACAGAACGAGGTGATAGCCTACGCAACAGGTGAAAATATTTGCAAAATACATATCTAATAAGGAATTTGTATACGCAATACATGGGAATTTGTTAGCAAATTATATTAATGATCATATCCTGTTTAAGGGAAGACAGACAAGTAATAACAGGTATGTGAAAACTGTTCAACACCATAATTACCAGGAAAATGTATATCAGAACTAGAGTGACATTTTGTATCACCCTACTAAGAATGGCTACTGTTAAAAAGGCAGAAGATGACTAATGGCATCCAGGAAATGGAGAAAATAGAGAGCTACAGTCTGTTAGTGGTATGTATATTGGGACAAATATTGTGGAAAACTATACATGGAGACTTCTGAAATCATTAAACTGAACTACCATATGACCCAGCAATCAGACTATTAGGTGTAAATTCAAAGAAATGAGGGCAGTGTGTGGGACAGACATTGCAATTCTCAGGTTATTGAAGAAGGATTTATACACCCCCAAAAGAAACTACCCAGATGTCCATCTAATGATTATGTAAAGAAAATGTTTTCCATATACACAAAGAATACTATTTGACCAAGGAATCTTGTCACATTAACAACATGAATGGGGCTAGAGATCACTAGACTGAGACAAGACAGACACAACAAGATGAGTTGTGGATTACGAGAAAAAAGTCTCCTAAGAGTTAAGAGTAAAATGGTCCTCAACAGAGGGTGGGAGGAGCAGAGAGGGAGAGGAGTGAGGGTAACCATTGGGTAATTAGTCAGTTAGAGGGAAGAAATGCTGGTGTGTACACTAGGTAAGCATACATAAAAATAAACAGCACTTTGGCAAAGCTAAAAGAAAGCATTTCCATGCTTCCAGGATAAATAAATGATAAACATTTGAGAAGACAGATATATGTGACCTGATTCTAATATTATACAAATCAATACATATAAAAATTCATATGGCACTCTATCCTTGTGTATGTTTTGCATGGTTTTATTTATTGTTTAACATAAGTTTAAATGTAAGAAAAAGAAAAATAATCTTTTGCCAGAGCTTAAAAGTATGTTATCAAATGGAAAATCTGCTGTAGACCTAGAATAAAAGTATCTTTTAAAATAGTATAGGCATATTAAATTTAAGAGGACCAGGATCAAGTATCAGAAAACTTTTGTTTTGCTTTTTGGGAGAGGGACTTACTATATAGCCTTACTATAGCTGTCCTGGAACTCACTGTGCAGACCACACTGGCCTTGAATTCACACAGATTCATCTGCCTCAGCCTCCCAAATATTCAGGTTAAAGGCATGAGCCATTCTGTCCAGCTAAGGGTCAGCAAATTTTGAGCAAAAGAGTAGAGAGCAGATAATTCAATTTTACAAGCTAATAGATGTTTACTCTATTGTTCTCTTGTAGCACAATAGCAGCAGGGATGATGGGAAAATGAATGGGTGTTTCTACATCTCCATGAATCTGTGTACAAAACCTATGGTGGGTTGGGATATAGAGAACTGTTGTCACCCCTGACTAGAAGAGAAGTCACAGGCCCTACCCAGAAAGACAGTATTTGGAAAAATGAGGAACTTCCCCAATGCAAGATGTGGTAAGAGCTTAGCAAAGAAAGATTATATAACAAAGGGGAATGGTGACAATGGAAAATAGCAATTAAAAAGAATAGAAAAATCTCTTAACAACCAGACAGGACAGAAAATATAATCACAGTTCTTTACGTATCTAAGCAGTGGACAGACTAATATTTTCAGACTGTCAGAACATGGAATCGCGTCTATGACATGAAGACCTAAGAGATCACATACAATGTGGGAAGGGGCGTCATTGTGGAATGGGCAGAGAACAGGCTGCACACATGGAAAGAGTGTCCGGTGCTTCCTCAGCAATTAGGAGCCCAGGCAGCTCTGATCACTGGAGTGATGATACTGGAGCTTCATGTCTAGCATGCCAGTCTTGTGGCAGTGGGAGACCAAACAGATGAAACTGAGGGCAAGAAGAGCCGACCCGGCACAGGTGATGGGAGGATGCCATTGAGTACTTGGTTCAGAACTAGACTATCGTAACTGAGAAGGATGCTGTGCTGTGGTCACCCTAGAGGCTCTTGTTGTTAAAGCCTGGCTCCCATCTAGAGTCACTGGATTTGATTTTATTGTCGGCATGCTGACCTAGTCAAAGGATTGATTCATGGCTGGACTCATAGTTAGTTGGCATGATTGGAAGGTGATTGAAACATTTAGGGGATGGGTGTACTTGGGGCGCACAGGGCAAATGTCTCTCTGTTTCTGTGAGGTAAGTGGCTCTCTCTACTGTTCTCTCACCACCTTGGCATTCTCTTTTACCACAAACTAAAAGCAATGAAGCCACCTGACCATGGACCCAAACCTACAAAGCTTTTAGTCAAAATGAATCCTTATTGCCATAAACCATTTCTTGCAGGTACTTTGTAACAGTAACAAAAAGTCTAACACAGGAGGCATCAATATTCTTCTCCTCTTAGCACTTTCATGAGTTTTCCATCTTCAGATGACTGACCTTCATCTTTCACATGAGACAGGGTCCAGAAGTCACTTGGGTCTAGTGTCTCTGAGCACAAATGGAAGCAAATGTCACATACTTGGAGTAAGCAAAAGGCATTTCTTTACTTTAATGGACTGACATTTTAAAGTTCTTCTTAGCTAGTTCACCAACTTCTCCACCATGACCTGACCAGTATGAAAACCTGAGTTCTATGCCAGCCATTGAAGCTTCAGAATAAAAGTGTTAAAACCATGGTTTCTGAAGTTACTATTTTTAGAACAGTCATTCTTGTCAAAGATAAAATTTCTCAATTTTAATTGCAAAAGGCTATACAAAAAAAAGGGGGGCGGGGGGTAGGTAATTTTTTTTTTTTTTTTTTTTTTTTTTTAAGTTTTTTTTATTTAATTTATAAACAAAGTCCAATTAAATGAAAACAAACATTTATACACAGGGTTTTGGGTTTGGGGGCTTTTCCCCTTCCGGGGGGGGGGGGCGGTTTTGGGGGGTTCGGAAGATTCAGATATCCTAGCTGTAGTCTGTAGGGCTGTTTTGTCCAGCTGTTTGGAATGTAGGATCAGCTTGTGCGAGTGGGCAATTAATAGTGGATTTGTAACCTGTTCACAAATGTTTGTGAACTTGTGACTTTAATGATAGAAGAAGACTTTCTAAACTTTGCCCCACCAATATTTATCAATCTCTCTTGTCACTCACAACTCTACTTTGTCATCAGTCTTCAGGACCAACTACACAGCTCAGATGTGTGTTTATCATTTTTCAGGTTAGGTCCTCAGATTCCACAAGATTATTTTCCTCTCTGCTATCCTGTGCTACTTAATTTGAGTAGAGGTTTTTAAATAAAATTTTTGCAGAATCTTTCTCTATCAACTTGGTACCATACTGCTTGGAATAAGAGGAAAAACAAATCATCTTAATGTGAAGCTATATATAACCTGTGGGAAGGCAAATATTTAATTGTACCTGAATTTAAAGTAGTATTTGATTTTGGTATAAAATTAGGTTCAAGAAATTGTGCTGTTTTCTGAAATTATCTGTCTTTTTTAAGCTGTGTGAAGATTTCTATTTACTCTCTCATTTAACAAGTTCAATTACAGCTTTTTAAAAAAGTGCAGTGCTACCTTAGGGTTTTGTACTTGAGTGCTGAAGCTGCTGAGGAACAAGTTCTGGAGATCTTAACACTGAATGTGTCTGCCTCGAGTATAAGAAAAGCATGTGTCAGAATGTAGTCTGCCTCGAGTATAAGAAAAGCATGCCCACATCTCAGACTTACTTGGCATCATGGATTAGTTTAAGAACCATTTTTATCTTTATGTACTGTAAAATCCACTGGGACGTAAAAGCAAATAGAGGTATCTGTGATGAGGTTCTTCAAGCTTAATAATGAATCACAACAAGTGGATCACAAACGGCACCCTGATACCCTGAACATGTTGCTTGAATTTAGACAGAGAAACAGAATGTTAGACACCTGAGAGCACTTAAGTATGGTGATGGATTAGAGACAGTGCCCCTTGAACAGAGGAAATTTAATGTTAGATGCCTTTGTAATTTAGCTTATGTTTGGAGGATTGTAGCTAGAGATCAAGGTGTGTGTCCATGAGTGGGAACCCTGTTAGAAAATACATTTTATAAGGATTGCCTGTATAAGGGTGAAAATATGAAAGGAAGGAATGAGAATGGGAGGGAAGACTGGCAGGGTTACAGCACCAGAGAGGTTATGAAAGTAGAGAAAGCCGTGGCACCCCAGGATGAAGTTCAGTCTGGTTTTGTGTAGATACCAGGTATCAGTGCATTGGTAGATGCCAAGGACCCTAGACGAGATGAGTGTTAATGTTCAGGCCCCAAGGTAATGTAAATCCTAATTACTATGAGTCCAAAACAAATAGAGTTTTCATAGTTTGAAACAGACAGGGCTGAGGCTAAAATACAGGACATAAAACTGTGAGGTTTGTGCAATGTTCTTTAGTCCCTTCCATCAGTAATTTCTACCTTCAACCACATCAAATTTTAAATTCATTCTATACCTATCAAGCCCTCTAGAAAGGTATTAGAACATCACAGTGAGAAATACAAACATTCTTTCTTTTTACTTGCTAGAATTGTCACCCTTGGCATCAAGAGTCCTGCTCTGGACCCACCATCATACAGGGTAACAATTCTCACTTAAGGCTCACACAGCATCACACACAATAAAGAACTGCCTGGACAAAGCTAAGCTAGTCCAGGGAAGTGCCATTTCTATTAACCTAGTTTGGCCAGAAATTTGGCTCTGCAATGAGGCTGTACATGGAAATGGACACCTCATATGTGGGAGTAAGGAACAAGGAGAAAATTAACCTGCTTGTGTGTGGGGGGGATTTCCATTTAAGGACACAATAGAAGATAGTGGGAACTCATGTTATATAAAGATTTATTGCCTCTGAGTTATTGGTAGAGCAGACAACTTGTCAGACAAACTAGAAGAAGAGGAATTCATATTTAAATAGTTAAGTAAGACATAACAAATTTATTCACCAGCACTGAGGCATAGTGCAATCTATGACTATTTGAAACACACTGAATTTTTGTAACAATACTTTGTGTAAAAACAGTAAATTAAGCACACACTTCAGAGATTATGTGCTCATCATGGGATGGCTTGAATATTGGTAGATTCTAGGGATATGACAAGTCTCCTTGTTTTTTGACTTTTATCTAATTGTGCATACAACTGGTCCAGGATGACCTGATCTCTTGATGTCAAATGGACATTTATTGAGGTTACATTTTTGAGGACAAGAATGCTAAGATATCAGAATATTTTGGCATTACATGAATAATATCTTTACAAGGTTTCTTCTAGAATCTGTACTCCAATTATTCTATAATCTTCTTGCATCTAGCATATTATTCTATTTCCTGCTACTGAGTCTTTCTTGGGTAAATATGAATAAATATATTAAAGAAAACTAGTTATATGGTATCATTCATTCTATAACTAATGACTTCCACAACATCAATACATTGTAAAAATAGTATATTTTAAAAACAACTTCTAGATGTTGAATAATTTTGCACTTAACAGTCTTCTTGAGATTGCCTTTAAAGAACAATGTTTAAATATTAAATAATTAGATGAGTTAATATATGATCTTAAATTTAATTTAAAACATAATTCTTTAATGAGTTTTATGAATCAGGTATAGTAAAGAGATAGAATGATAGAAATACAATTAAGAGCAGCCCCTCACAGTCTGTGTATCTAGTGTCCATGCAACTTGGTTAAAATTTACAGTAAGGTATGGTGATTGAATGAGAGGGTATTAGCGTGGGGAGTTCTGAGAAGACAGTAGGCAGTTGGGGACAGGAGTTTGACTGTGAAAGGAGGCGCTGTTTTGTGAGAGCAGCCATATTAGATAGAAACCTCAGAGTTATGAAAGGGCATGACCTATTCACATGTATGTAGATTAAACTTGAATTCTAAGAGTAAAGGGGCAGAGGACACACATGGCACTGCAAGGACACCTAGCTAAGTAAACCTTATTAAGGATTTTGAACTTCATTCTTAAAGTTGGGAAATGCAGAAAGATCACTGGGTTATTGTGTAAAGAACCTTGAAAATCAGTTAGTAAGTACTGCTTTGAATTTGGGCAAAGGCCCCAATCTCCACCATAAGGTAAATTGTTGGAATATAATTAGAAACAGCGGACATGTTTGAGGAATATCCTAGAAATTAGAAATTTGAAACTGTATCATGTGGTTATTATAGTAAAGGAAAATTAGGTTCAAAGCCAGCAAACTCATTCTGTTTTGGGAAAGTACAACTCATTGAGCAGGAAAAGTACCCCAGGAGGCATTAGTATGTAGATCAATTGTGAATAGCTTCAAATATACCAATGGGAGTGCTTATGGGAGAAGTTGGAAAGACATTGAATTTCAGGATTTGCAGCTTGGTTTTAGATGCTCAAAATGAAGCCTGTACATAATCATGTATACGACTATACATGCAATGTAAACATGAGAAGAAAGCACTGGAATATCAATTTCAATGCATTTTACAAGATATGGTATGGATTTGAATACTAAAATCTATTTAATAAAAATTATTTTTCCCAATTTATGTACAATACTTGATTTCCTAACTTATATCGTCCTCTTTAATTTTGGTGAACATTTTTCCTTTAAAATTATGTCTACATCCTTTACTTTTAAAATGGTGAGCGTGAGAGGCTCCTGGAGAGATGGCTCAGCCATTAAAGATGACTGGGAATTCAGTTCGCAGCAGTTCGCAGCACCCATGCTGGGCAGCTTACCACTCTAGTTCCAGAGATGTTCAGAGTCTAACTTCTGGCTTCTGAAGGTATTGTACTTACATGCATATCCACCCCCTCACTTCCTCTCCACCCTTGTCTCTCCACACACATGTACAAATACTTTTGTAAATAGTGGCTTTCATCTACTAACAGCAGTGACTATGGAAAGCCATTCACAATTCAGCCAGTAAAGTATGATATGTTGACTTTCCATAATTTGCTTGTTTTTAGACATGGCAGTGGAGTGACTGTCAATTTATCTTTAGTTCCTCTCTTCAAAATTTACTTGGAATAGTCAGATTTTAGAGCTATGAAACAGAAGTCCAGAAAGAATAAAATAGACAAACATGCATTAACAAAAGATTTTTACCATGGGTCAGTGTGTATACCTTAGTGAGTGTATGTGCATCACGTGTATGCCAGAACCCATGTAGGTAATGAAAAGGCATTGCGGTTCCCACCTGTTCCTGCACAGAGGACTCCGACTCCACAACACTTGACCACAGATACCAGGATCCTATGAGCAGATGCTTTCTCACCCACCACTCCACCTTCCTTCACTTCCCTTCTAGGGAAGCCATCATTTTCAATGTTTGTTCGTTTGTTCCTTTTTACTTGAAAAGGCTGGTGAAAATTTGGTTTCTTTTTGCAAATGCCTCAGCACTAACTCCTTCGGGAAACATTATTATTTTAGTCATTTAAATCTACTAAGATAATGCATGGTAAACTAAGCACATTTTTTTTGTTCCCATTCTTATCTCCAAAGCTCTGTTTATGTAGTAACAAAGGGTTTAAAAAAAAAAATAAGTAGATTAAAAAAAAAAAGATGAGAGAATAATGGGCCAAGCATATAAGTGGGAGAGAGTTAACTAAACTCGCAAGAGAACAAGAAGCAGGAATCTAGAGCCCACATAATTCTTAAAATAATTTAACATGTAGAGACAAAATAAAAGCAAGCTGATATACTATAATAGTTGTCAGATTTAAGCAAGAAAGGGAAAGGTATTTCATACAAATAACACTTTGTATTTGTGATGCTATTATGTGCTAACATTTTACAAAACTGATGTAGGCAAGAAATTAATAAGATATAATCTAAAAATTAAGCCAAGAAAAGAATGAGACAACTATTAATTCTTGGGATAAAAAAGACACATAGGTCATATTATGTTACCTTTTGGAGGACTAATATGAAGTAAGTAAGATTATAATTACTCACAAGATGAGGCACTTGTGTACTGGCAAGGAAACTTGAGTATTTCTTCATTTAATATTAGGTTAGGAATCAAGTGTAATGTCTATAATTGATATGTCAATAAAGAATGAGGAGTTACTTTTACATACATAGTTATGTCTCAGAATAAACTGCTATGAAATAATTAATTCAAAGTAGAAAGTGTGCTGATGGCAGGTCTAGTGGCACACTGTTGCTGCTAGTTACTTATAGGTTCCCTATGTACTATTTGACTTTTAAAACAAGATTAACATATTATCTTGTCAAAGTAAAAATAAACATATATATCTTTGCAAGTCATTCATCATCCTCAAAATTTAAAAGTAAAATGAATGTCTAATTAAATTAAATAAATATTCCTTCTAATCATTTCAGTAATTTGAAATCATGGGTCATTTGGCAATCATTCTTATTACCTGCTTTTCTTCCTCCAAATAGTCTCAGTATTCTGTTTAGCCAACTTCAGACAAGATGCATGCTGTATGTTTCAATGGAGAATATAAGTTGGAGAAGCCCTGTATACTTCTTTGAAGAATGCAATGATTACTTTGTAATGTTACAAAACTTCCCATTACTTTCAGTGTTTGGGAACATCTTCAAAAGGCACTGAAACTGCACTTCCATAAAATGCAAGCAATCATTGGACTTTGGAATATTTCAGTTGTTGAATGTTTTGGCCAATGATGTAAAAACATGACAGTATTATTCACACATAGAAAGGAGTTTAACCTTTGCAAAGTAGCATTTGAGGCATAGTAACAGAATTTCAAGTGTTTGCTTTAAGGAAAACAAGGTGAAATAATTTTTTTCCTGATAATGTTGAGTACACATGATGTGTATGTCATTCAGATGGTTTCCATCTACTTGTAGTGTACTGGGTTCATAGTCTAAACAGCTTCTGTGTGTAAAGAATGTGGCAGGCAGTCAAATGCCATTCAGCCTAGTGCTTTTAGATCTGCACACGAAGAAGCACCAGTAGAATCAACTCTCCCATCCGAAGCTGTCTGCAGACAGTTCTGCTGCACAATTGTCTTAAGAAGCCACTTGTAATATTTCAGTTTTCTCGTCCAAATCTGGAAGAATACTGTGTTCTTTCTTCTTTACTCCTTCCTGTCCATATATTTAAATTCTCAGGCAATTAAATATTTTTTTGTACTCTTAGAAGATATCTTATCCTGGATGCTTTGAACATAAGTCTTGGTGAACATTTGATTTCATATTTATATTTGAGGCTACTGTGTTCTTTTTATTTAAGGGCAGTCCTTTTTCCACACTAAAAGCTTTTTAATGGTAATAAAACAAAAGGAAGAGACAGAAAATACAGGCAAAGTGACATGGTCATATTAGCAAAAGCCATGCATATAATTATGTGAAAAAGGAAAATAGCTGCCCATGAATTTATTTTGTTATTTTTATTATTGTTTAAATAGAAAACCCCTTTCCCATCAAAAGAATTGTTAGAAAAAGTAAGCCTTCATTTGCTCTAGATTAGACTTTCACTGGATTTCTTTCATAACAATGAAGCTGTGGGAAAGGTATTGTAATTAACTGATCATACAAGAATTACAACAAAGAGGGGAGTTAATGGTGATTTAAAGAGAAATATGATCAAAGCTGGCTCCTTGACTTTGAAAAATCAGTTATCAACACAGTCAGCAATCTCTGGAACAGGTCCGAGGGTGTGGGCGCTCATTCCTTTACTCATCAAAAATTTTCTATATTTTTTCCCAGTAAGTGACAGTGCCAAGAAGTCAAAGAAACAGATAATGAAAAGTAATAGATGCTTTGTAAACATCTAAGCAGAACGAGGCACAAGGCTTGCATATACATAAAGGAAGTACTGGTCTTCTTGTTTATAATAAAGTTCATTCATTTCTTTAAAGTAGCAAACACTGAGAAACTCAGGCTTGCTTTGCCAAGGCCACTTTTACATCCTGGCTCTTCGAGATGACTGCCATGTGCAAGCCCATGCCACTAGTGTCAGCTATAACAAGACAAAGAGCTCTAAATGAAGACCCTGTTGGAAGAAAGGTGACCTTGAAGTGTAGCACACAATTCAAAGAGTGAGGCCTTCTTGATTTAGGGGTCAGTGGTATTTCTTAAAGGCTACAAATGGCTAAAAATACTCATTCAAAAGGTTTGGTTTTGTTGAATATCAATTATAGGATAGGTATTTTATAAGAACAAGGAATAGCACAAAAGAAAAGGTCCCTCATCTTACAGAGCTACTAGACTGGTGATGAAAGACAACAAAAA
Organism: Phodopus roborovskii; assembly: GCF_943737965.1. Classification (NCBI taxonomy): domain Eukaryota; kingdom Metazoa; phylum Chordata; class Mammalia; order Rodentia; family Cricetidae; genus Phodopus; species Phodopus roborovskii. Next base: position 2,093,005 of record NW_026126693.1, on the reverse strand, counting down.
AAATCAGATCAAATGCACAATGATTTATATATAACTGTGGCATCCTGAAAAGGAGTTACAGGCTTCCACAGTGCCACCATAGATGACAGGAGAATTAAAGGAGTCTTGAAGAAGTAGTCCTCATGACTTTTAAAGAACTACAGGATAAGAGACAGCAGAGAAAGAAAAAAATCCTTCCAAAGAGAAAACAGAATCCACTCTGGTCTTTCGGGAGAGAATGCAATACATGTAATGAGCGTGAAATGGCAATATATGAATAGACAGGAAGGGTGTTGTAAAAATGTTTTTTTTCCAAAGATAGGTAAGTACTAGAACTGCAATGATTTGAAGGGATTTGGGAAACATTTTAATATTCCTTTCATTGTTGAATTTTATGATAGATTATTATATTGATTACTTTTTATATTGATATATAACTGTATTCAGTTATGTACCTGATATATGGACAATATTATAATGAAAGGAAACTCATTTGTTAAGCAAATATCTACTAAGCACTTTTTTTGTGCTTTTAGATAGGTTTTCTCTGTGGGCCATCCTGCAACTCCCTTTGTAGACCATGTTGGCCTTGCACTCAGAGCATCTGTCTCAGCCTGTTGGGTGCTGAGATTAAAGATGTGGGCCACCATAACTTAGCTCATCAAATACTTTCTATGTACTACATACTGTTCTAGGAACTTGGAGATATCTGTGAAGAAAACAAATATAAACCCATTGTGTAACATATATTTATAATGAAGACAAATAATGGCATAAAGCACAAATTGGTTAGATATAAAATACTAAGGTAAAAATGATGTAGGGAATGAGAAATGGGAAAATAACAAAATATATCTTTACAAATATATTCATGATAGTGTCATTTTGTATGCTTTGTATGTAAATTAATATAAACTATATTGTTCTATAATCTTTTTTAGTTCTTTTTTTCTGTCTCTTATATTCTTGAGGTAAATTCATGTTTCTTTTTTTCTGAAGTACATGCTGTATGCTCCTTCTGTTTATGGTATAATAATACAATGTGTCCCCATAATATTTATGATGAAATCCAGATTACTTTCATTGTCTTTCTCTCAAAATTATAGAAGGTGAGAAGAGGAGGGGAGAGGAGGGCATGATGGAGCAGGAAGATTGAGTCAGAGAAACAATAAAGGAGAGCAAGAAAAGAGATACCATAATAGAGGGAGCCATTATAGGTTTAAAGAGAAATCTGGCACTAGGGAAATGTCCAGAAATCTACAAGGATGACCCCAACTAACAATGTAAGCAATAGCAGAGAGACTACCTTAAATGACCTTCCCTGATAATAAGATTGATGACTGCCTAATATGCTATCCTGGAGCCTTCAACCAGTAGTTGATAGAAGCAGAATAAGACACCCACAGTTAAACACTGAGCAGAACTCCTAGAATCTATTTGCAGTGAGTAAAGTGTCGAGACCAGGGTGGAGAAACCCACAGAAGTAGCTGATCTGAAGAAGGGGAAGCTCATGTAACCCAGTCTGATAGCTGGGAAACCAGCATAGGATCAACCCAGAGCCCTGAACGTGCATGTTAGTTAGGAGAACTGGGCAGTCTATAGGGCCTCTGGTACTGTATCAGAGGACATTGCAGGCCCATTCCACATAGAGGGATACTCTCTCAGCCTAGACACATGGGGGAGGGCCTAGGCCCTGCTCCAAATGATAACACAGATTTTGAAGATTTTGAAGGCCTCACCCTCCCTGGGGAGCAGAAAGGGGATGGGATGGGGGTTGGGAGGGAGGCAGGGGAGGAGGAAAGGATGATGGAATCAGAATTGACATATATTCTCTCTCTCTCTCTCTCTCTCTCTCTCTCTCTCTCTCTCTCTCTCTCTCCCGTGTGTGTGTGTGTGTGTGTGTGTGTGTGTGTGTGTGTGTGTGTGTTGTGTATATTATGAGTGGCAAAGAAGAGATGAAAATGGTTTTGAATCTGCAAAGAAAGCTTGGATATAATATGAAACTTGGAGATCTCTGGGCTACAGTGAAAGCATTTAGGATACTACTGCACCAATCTAGATAAAAAAATAATGCATCAAAAACAAGCTAATAAGTAATGGAAGAATTAAATGTTTTAATGTAAGATTGATTGTCACTGATGATGAAATGAGGATAAGGTGAGAGAAAAAGGTATTTTAATGCTGCCTCTTGGCATTCTAATGTAGGCAACCAGCTGGAAAAGGAGTCAGTCACCAAAACTATTGGCACTAGAGTATGATGTTTCTTCACAACATAGTCTTACAATGTTTCCTAGGTTGATCTTCAGTTCATGATTTTCTTGTCTCAACCCACTAATTGATGGGATTGCAAGCATGTATTTTAAATATTTTAAAGAGAAATATTTATATAAACACAGTACTGCATTAAATGTAAATTTACACAGTGACATAACATGTTTTTTTTTAATGACTATATAGCCAAGGTTCACCAAATACCCACTAGTTACAACTAACTGTACTATGATTTAAAAAACAATCCAACAATAGGACAAACCAGAATATTATAATCATTTCATTACAATGGAGCAGACTGTATGGCACAGAATGCAAAGGACAGTAAAGTTTGGAAATGAACAGTGTTCATGCAGAAACTCTAGAATGATGGTGTGAAAGCCAGGCACAAAGACATGGACACAGGGACATAGGAGACTGGGGGAGAACTTTGAGGAGTCTGTATTTCTCAGGGAGGAAATAGTGTGGTGGCTTCCAGGGAGGTAGGAGCTGTGTGATTCTCTGTCCTCTGACAAAGCAAGGTTAGTGGGTCAGAGAACCTGAAGGATTACTCTAGAACAAAGTCAGGAAGGATACCACTGTGCTCTGCATGATGAGCACATGACACATCACTGGCAACAGCCCAGAAGAAATACCTAAGGATGTGTTTGGGAGCTTTAACTGGAAGGATCTGAAGGTTACTTGAATTGTGTCAGGAGTCAAGGATACTCCTGGGGTTCTGACGTTACAACTGTGCCAATGGCTAGCTACAATATTGAGACTGGGAAGCAGAAGGAGGCAAAGGGATTATTTTAGAAATGGCATGCTCTATTTTGGAGAATTTAAGTTTATGCATTTGTCAAAGCAAACCAAGATAGAGGTAGTTGATTAAGGGTTCCTACCAGAGATGATATCTAGGTTATGGGTATTGATTTGGGAACACTTTATGAATAAACTAAGGGAAGAAAGGAATTAAGAGTTTATTTGGACTTTGCAAGGAGTATAAACAAGAGTCAGACCTAATGGACAAAGGCAATGCAAGGCAAGAAACAGGAAGAGAAGAGAGAGGAGAAAGTGACAAGTGGAGAGAACATATGTATCCACAAGTCCTTTTGCTTTTTCTAAACAGGATAACTTTTAAAAGTGTTTTGAGTATTTATTATTGTATGCAAATTTTGATAAGTTTTCTAAAATGCTCTTGTGTAACTAATCTTTAGAAGTGCAACTGGTTTACAACTCCTTTCACATACAAGTTCATCATTTTTTCTCTGCATATGATGGCCTAGTTTTGACAAAGAATTCAGGTTTATAGTGTCTGAATTTTATGGCATCAATAAAGTCTTAAAATATATTCAAAGTGACTGCTCTATAAAATTTCCCCTTGTTTTGCACTTTCCATGCCCTTGTATTGTGCTTAACATAACACTCTTGAATTTCTTCTGCTTTTCTGCCTACTATGTTACACTTAAAAAAAAAAAAAAGGTGGACTGTTGCTTCCATTAAATGGAAAAAGATTTTATGAGTTTTAATTTTAAACTTGCTCTCCTTTCTCAATACCTCTTACATATTTATAAATGTAGCACAAAATTTACAAGTCCTTGCAAATTCCATGAATACTAATGGAACTATGTGAACAAAAACAATCTTTGTCTTTCAGTAACTTCTTCTGTCTATGATACTGCAGGTGTTGCCATACATCTTTTTTTCAAGTACATTAGCCTTTTCATTGTTCAAAAATCCAACCAATGTGTAGATATTATTAATGGGGTGGCACACCTCCCACTCTATAAGAAATACTGTTAACATAAACTCTAAACTAGGGTGAAGTATTGTCATATCATCTTAGCCAAATACTCCTGCCAAACAGTTTGCCTCTGGAATGACTGGACTAAAGAAGCAGAGAGGGTTGGCATTTCATTGCAGCTCAGTGTTGTGACCCACGGGTAGAAATAGCTCTGTGATCGCCGAGTAAGCTCTAACGTTTGCCATAAGTTGGATACTTAACAACATTCTACCTTTGTAGAAAATTAGAAGAGAAAGAAACGAACAAACAAACAAAAAAGCCAGGCTCTTTGCAAAACCAAATAACAATCAAACAAAAAAGCAAAACAAAGCAAACACTTCATTGGGGGAATTGTGGTAAATCAATTTTTACCTCATGATTTTAGTATATATTTCAGTGTTTGGCTTTCATCAATCAGTCTTTTGAAATGTGGTTCTCTAGGCTTCTTTTTGGTTATGTAATGTACACAACACCAGTGCAGTAACTTTCTGCTCAGACATTGAAAGGCTAGGTGCTTTGGTGGCATATGTTCTGCCCTCATTGGCACACATCAGTTTCAGTTGCGGATACATGCATGGTACAAGGTTTCCTGAAAGTTTTAAGCTGTGGTGCAAGCAGTTAGCTCCCTAGCTCCAGCGCATCTAAATCAACATGTTTGAGTCATCCCTCTGGCTCAGCTTGACTTTTTTTCAGCTCTTCATAATATAATAATTTTCCCCTTTGGATTGAAACTCAGGTAGATGATTTAAACCAACTATATACTTAGTTTTCTTTAATGCATTTCCTATGTGGACCATGGGACACATAGTGATAGGTCAGCAGTCTCAGGGAAGCAAATCCTTTTGTTCAGCTATTATAGGCCACTGACAACATTCCCATAGGATCTGATCTTGCTCTCAATACAGGCAGTAGTTTACTGTGATATATACTGGGGAGATATATACTAAGAGCACTAAGGGTCTGCCTTTTACAATGAAAAGAGTACTTACTTGTCCCTTTCCCTTTTATTTGGTTAGAGATAGAGTCAAATCATTTATCAAAAACAAAACAAACAAAACAAATAAACAAAAAAAACCCAAAAACCAAAAAAAAAACAAAAAACAAAAAACCAAAACAACAAACAAAAATCCCCTCTGTTCTCTTGTTATACATTCTTGTTCCTCTGTCTTTACCTCTCAGCTTGCTTTGAGATATTGTAATTTTACCTACCTGGATGGCAGTGTTATTTTATATCTGTATCTAATATCTATCTATCTATCTATCTATCTATCTATCTATCTATCTATCTATCATCTATCTATCTATCTTTAACGACTTCAACATTACAAGGGTTTGTGAAGACTAAGTGAGTGCATCTCTCTCCTTTCTCACACAGTCCTTATAAAAGGACTAGGATTATCATAAACTCTTCAAGGGATTTGTTAACTGCTATTTCCATCATTAATATTTGTCAGCACTTAGTATATTAATAATCTCCTTTGGGCTTTCCGATTTAATATATGCGAATCTCTGGTATACTCTTATGGATTTATAAAATACAAGACTGCTTGTTGAGCGTGAGAGCTAAGGCCCATTACACTTTATAATATGCAATGAGAAATTTGTGGATTATCTTTAGAAAAGCACAGCAGCTGACTGTACTGAACGTAGTGGTGTCAACTGTTTGGGTACTTGGGAACATACCTGATCTCTCACTCCTAGCCGACTGACCTTTGGGAAGATGGGGATTTGGAGTGATTTTCTAGATTGAGAGTAAGTGACTGCTAAAGTCAGATTTGGCTTTGTGGACAGATAGCCATTACTACAATGTAATACTGTTAGAACTTTAAGGGCATCTAGTCCAGCCACTTTGGAAGGGTCTTATGTTTTCTTTGTTTTCTTAAGCTACAGAACACAAAATAGGATGCTACCAATTTGTGCTGGCAACATGAATTCAGATGGATTTATTTATTGCAGAGATTTGGTACAGACTTTTTTTTTTTTTTTTTGGATTTTCAAATAAAGTTTCAGTAGACTGTGCTTTATGTTCTCCAAATTTGTTCAACGATTAGGACTGTCCTCCCCGGGAGGGTAGAATTTCATGTGTCTTACATCCTACTAGGAACATTTTAAGGAACATAGTTTTAGAATATTGGGAGTTTAGAACTGAAAGAAAATTACTGGCTGCAGAGGGACAGCTAGAAGAGCAGAGACTTAATGATCAGAAGCCAGACAAAGAAATGAAAAAGGGGGCAAGCTAGTCTAAACATTGCCTGCCTATCTCACAGTGTTTCTTTTCACCTTGGACTTTGCATCCATGAATGATGGAAACAATTACAACTTTGTCAACTTACTGCTTGAGAGATTTCCTTCAAGTTACTAAGCATTTTTGAGCTTCAAGCTCCAGGTTTATCCTCTATGAAAATATTTGACACTATACTGTCATTGAAAAAACACAGTGAAAATTGGTGAAAGTGCATGTCAAGTAGCTTCCAGGATTGCTTTGATGGAATAATTAATATCAGCCTGACTTTTAGAGCAACTCTGCCAAAAGAGCTCTTAGTGCACACATTGTGACCTTAGCAACTACTTAGCATTGCACTCTGTTTATTATTTCAACAGCCATGGCAACTGGAAATCATTACCTTGTTTCAGGTCACAACATTTTCTATGTGTGTTTGTTTCTTGCCCTTGTTACACTCCTCAAGGTCATTCTATCTTGTCCAATTCATCAGGTGTTTAAATTTAATGCATATAATATTGGTACAATTGTGGCATATTGGTTGTGTGGGTAACCAACTACTCTATGACTGGATATGAAGCTTGCTCCACAGGAGAGACTGCATGCAAATCTGGTTAAAAGACCATGATTGAGATAATAGGCCCTAGAGAAAACCTAGTATTTTTGTATAGATAAGCGATAACACTGTCAAAGTGCGTCCTAAATATTAATGTTTTTATCCTTTTCTCTATAGTTTTTCCTGCCACATTCCCCCATCTCTTTCTCCCTCTCTCAACTTTGGCCATAGAAATCTCTTGTGAAGCAAGTAGTGGTTCATGCAGAGACTCTGAGGTGGTCTCCTACCTGTTTACTGCACATATTAGCAGCATTAATTGGGAGCAAGGGTTATTAATAGCAATAAAGAGGAGGAAATAATGTTGGAAGGGATGTGAAGTCAGGGACAACACAAAGAAGTGGAAGGACATACTAGTAGATGGATATGATTAATTTATGTTATATGGATACAAGTAGCTGTGAGTGCTCATCTGTGGATGAATCATCAATAGAACTTCCTCCCACTTCAAATTGAGGGAACATCATGGAAGGGGAGGAGGAAATCATGTAATAATTGGAGGATGAGGAGCAGAGTTGTGAAATGTTGAGTTCTAGAAATAGCATGGGTGCTGTATGTGTCAACTCATAGCAGCTGTGGTGACCTGCATAAAACTGGCACCAAATTGACATGTCAAAGTTGTAGAATAGATGGGGCATTCCTGCTGGTCCCCACCCTTTGCAACCTTTGGTGAAGGAGCACTTGTCAGTCGTTAGTTGATGAGGGATATGGCCAATGCCAGGTAGAGCGCCATAACCCAGGGGATGGCCTCATCCTCATAAACTAAATATATTGGCTGTATTAATTGGATGTATGGGTTATTAATAGCAATAATATGAAGAACCCATAAATTTGGGAGGGAAATACAGTGGAACACAATAATGGGAGGTACTGACAGACAGATATATCAAATAGATTATATAAAAACATGAAATTTCAAAGAATGAATAAAAATATTTTTAGAAACAGGACATATATCCTGAGAAGTTCTCTCTGTGAAGCATCAAGCTCAGGACAAGTCTAATACTAGTATTTGAATATATAATTCCTAGGCTTCTATTACATATTTGAACAAGTATCCGTGCCTTCCTCTAAGCATCATGCTTCCTTGATTCATTAAAACCTCACTACTGTTCAGTGTCTGCCTTCTGCATTTAGGGTATATTATGACCTTTCACAGATGCTATTGCAAATGAGAACAAAACTGTCAGGAAATGTGATGGATACTAGACTAGCTTATTGACATCAAACAGTTCAGAAGGTCCTCAAACTCCTTCACTAGACAACCATCTTCCTCTGGACCTGGAGTTTGGTTTGATTTTGCTCCTTCAAATGCCAGCAGCTCATATGTTTGGAAAGCAACAAATGGAATAAAAAGAGTTGTAAAAAACAGTTGTGCAGATGGAGTCTGCACTTTCTTATGCATGGACTGCACCATCTACCATCTCTGAGGAAATCCAACTACCCAGCTACCCCAAATGTTTTCTCTCCATAATCCTGACTTCATCTTCTCATCCTGTCACCCAGTGTTTTCATGTTTGTATTTAACATATTGCTGCTTTGAAAGAGTCTTGACCTTATTCTGGTACTTTGAGGCAGTCATGATCTTCCTTTCATTCACTGTTGGAAAGGCTAGTACTCTCTTAAGTAATTTATATGCTACTCATTTATCTCTGAAGAATATGGCATTTCTCCTTAATGAACTTACATAAAATTTAAGCAAAACATAAAATGCAAAGTCACTGAATAAGAAATATAAAAAATATATTCAATAACTGATAGTTCATGAATTCATTAATATAAGAGCTTAGAGAATATAACAAAAATAAGGGGGGGTCTCAAAATATATAGGCTATAGTTGAACCAGTAATAACTTTAAGCATATCTAAGGCATGTAAAACAAGAAACAGCAATAATATCTAGAATGTGGCCAGCTGAATGAGTGTATCCACTAATTGGGGGTAATTCAGAAATCAGTGAGCTTTAAATTAGAGAATAAAACAGGAAAAAAAGAATGATAAAGAAGCACAGCATTCTCACTCTGTTAGTGTAAAACACTCATACTCAGATGTGGGTTCTATTATTCACACCACCCTTCCAGTTCTTAGTAAAAAAAAATGCCAAAAGAGCAATTTCAATGTTTTTGAACTACTATGGCTAGAATATACTTTTTTTTTTTTTTTTTTTTTTTTTTTTGTCAAGACAGGGTTTTTCTGTATTGCTTTGGAGCCTGTCCTGGAATTCACTTTATAGACCAGGCTGCCTCAAACTCATAGAGATCTGACTGCCTCTCCCTCCCAAGTATTAGGAGTAAAGGCATGTACCACCAATGCCCAGCTGGCTACAATATACTTTATTAGATGGTAACTAAAATTAGATAAAATATTTGTTAAAAAGACTACTTCAATTTGCACAAACTTCAGGAAGAGAAGGTAACTATGTAGATCATTTGTTGTTGGAGAGGATTCCAGAAGGAGTTCCCAACTAACAATCTCAGCTTCCATGGAAAGGCTATCATAAATGCCCTTCCCGGAGAGTGAGATCAACAACTAACTTCTCCATGGAGCCCTCAACTAATGCCTGTTGAAAATAGGAGCAAACACCCATACATAAACACTGAGTCGAACTAGAACCCAGAAGCAGATGGAGAGGACAAGACCATGCGGCAGAAGCACATAGAGACAGCTTATCTGAACAAGGAGGAGCTAATGGCCACTAGACTGATAGCTGGGAAGCCAGCATGGGACTGACTCAGGCCCCCTGAATATGGGTCTCAGCCAGAAGGACTGAGCAGTCTAAGAGGCCTCAGACAGTGGAGCCAGGATGTATCCCTGGTGCACAAAAGGACTTTGCAAACATATCCCCCATGGAGGGATAACTGCCTTAAACTAGAGACAGGAGAGAAGCCCCTACTTCACATGACCTGTCAGATCTATATGACCCCAACTGGATGGCACTCCCCTACATATGGAATTGAGGTGGGGGGATGGGAGGGGAGGGTGTTTAGAGTGCATGTGAGAGGGCAGAGAGGGTAAAAGGGAGGGAAGGAGGGAGGAAGGGATGGGGGAGGGAGAGGGAACTGGGATTGACATGTAAAATAATAAATTAAATTAAAAAAATGCTTTGACTCCAAAATTTAAGTTGAAGGACATGTTACTGGGGAAAAGGATTTCTATTTTGTTTCCACAGAAAATGAAAAGATGTGGATTCCTTCCAGACTAATGTGGTTTGATCATGCCAGACCGCCTGAAACAGAGTACCAGGTGATCCTACATTCAAAACAGCTGGACAAAACAGCCCTGCAGACTACAGCCAGGATATCTGAATCTTCTTCGAATCCCCCAAGACAGCGCCCCTTACCAGCAGGAAGTAGTTTGGAAAGAACGACGCCCAAATTCCCAAATATTGTGTATAAATGTTTGTTTTCATTTAATTGGACTTTGTTACATAAAATTAAATAAAATAAAAAAATAAAAAAAGATATATAGTAATTTTAAGAAGCCACATAAAGATGGAAAAAAAAAAAAAAAGATATGTCTGTTCCATGAGGACACCTTCTCCCTTCAAAGCAGAGAAACCATTTTAGTTAATCCTCACTGCTGCCTCCTGGGCACATTTGAAAGTGTTTCTACTATTTTCCCTATTGTTCCCTATAATCGTATGAGAAAAACGATTGAAATGTACGAAATAAGACTAACTGGGCTATTAAATACACCATCATGCAACATGGGAAGTCTGTGGAATATGAAGTAATTAATTCTACAGCACAGACTCGCACAGGGCTCTTCATACTTAGAGGAAAGCAAAGGATAATAAAAGCAAGAATAAAGAAACATGATGACAATGAACCTTTGATAGACACAAAACATTTCCAAATAATTTTAAAGATTTAAATGAGTATTGAGTTCACCTTATGCTTTTCTAGAGGACACAAGCAGCAGACACATTGGATATCTCTCAACAGTCTGCAACATTAGTCCTAAGGCCTTCCATGATTATGTCCTGGATTGACACATGCTCACACACCCACAAGTCCACACACACACACACACACACACACACACACACACACACACACACACTTTCCCTCATACAGGCACACACAATTAAGCCTAAAAACAAAGGTATATTGCAATCAATTTTACTGTGAAGGTAGGCTCATTCCTGTACAAAAATGTTTCTCTGAGTTGCTGAACATATGTTTTATCTAAGGTGCATGCATGAATCACACTGTGAGTTTTTTAGGAAAATGTGATGTGTCAAGACATTTAGGGATTATTTACTTTCCAGACAAAAACAGAGGGACTGAAGAAAATGACCTGCACCTCACATTGCCATGAATCCCAGTGGACAGTGAGTATCCTGTATAGTGAAAAAGAAGGTCAAGAAGCTATTGTGATAGACAGAAAACAGAGTCAGCTAAGTGGTAAATTTTTCCTTTATCAACACATTATTTTTAACAATTCTGTAATGCAGCAGTAGTTTGATGAATCTACTTTTAATCTAGCACATTAATCACTTGTTTTGCTGATATTTTACATAGAATTTGTGACTAAAAATATGACAGATATCAGCAGGATAATAGAACATGTAGTTTTCAGTTTAATTGTAATTGGTGACTAGTAATTTCCTTAATACATTGTATATGCTTAGAACTGTGGTTCTCAACCTTTGGGCAGTGATTCCTTTGAGAGTAGACTGACCCTTTCACAAGGGTCACCTAAGACCATCTGCAATTACAAAGGGGCAACAGAAATAATCTCATAGTTGGGGGTCACCACATCTAGAGGAACTAAATGTATTAAAGGATCACAGCCTTAAGAAGGCTGAGAACCACTGAGAACATTGAAAACGTATAAGACCACTGTGTTTATTTGCACTTACAAATTAATTGCTTAGATTATTTGAAGAATAGTATTTTGAATATAAGTTTGAATATTTAACATAAATCACTTCTAGACAAAAGGTAGTTGAGATAATTTGTACTAAGAGAAATTCCCATTAGCCTGGTCCTTCTGGCAGATGGAGTCTATTTGGGTGGCAAGTTCTGCACTTACTCTTCACAAGTTAAAGCTTGTATGCTTTAATCTTTGCAGCACACTATTATCATGTATTACCTTTCTACTTAGCCTTCTCTAGACAACTGGCAGCTGTGTTACCAGAATCAGCAGCTGTACTGCACTGTATCCATCTGTTGGTTCCTAACAGGTGGAGGTGTGATCCCACTCAACGGTGGCTCTGGAGGACACACTTTGCCTTTTTTTTTTCCTACGAATTTTGTGTTTTCTCCCTTCCTCTTGCTGTCAGGCTGACACTGTGCTTGCAACTTAGGACACCTTCTCCTCACACGTGCACCAAATCACAAACTCTCATCTAGGACTGAAACTCTCCAGAAATTGAGAAGGGATGTGGGAGAATGTGTAGAGAACTTAAAACAATCTAATTCACAAATATCATTTGTCAAGTAGGACAATGCTCTAGAAAACAGGAATGTCAACAACTGCCATGCTGCAATCTGGTATGCCTCACCCTTGGTCTAATAACACTTGCTCGTCCAGCAAAGCCAGCATTTGTATTGGAAATTTTTCTATTGCAGATTTTACCAAGATGGGTGGTGTCATATTTGGAGTAGGGCAGAAGCAGGAAGTGTTGAATCAACTCAGCAGTGATCCTGAAGAACCTGACAGAGAAGCCCTTTGACCCTGTGAACCAGCACAGAAGAAAGTCACCCAATACCAGAACACAGTGCCCAAAGGCAGGATGTTCTAGTCCAATGCACCCCTCTTGCTGTGACATCCATAGAGAGGAAACAGAGGTACAGAAGGAAAGGAAGCAAAAGCCAGTGCAACCCTCAAGCTCAAGTCTTTCCTCCTGTTTTCTGACCACCCTCAAGGTCATATCACACTCAGCCTCCTGAATAGAAGAACCCTTGATTACTAACTCTACAATATATCTGGGTTACCGTCCACTCAAATCTAAGTATGCATTTTTCAGGCCTTTTACCCACTATCTGCTGCTTCAAAGGAATCAAGCTTTCCAATAAGATTCAAAGGCACTCAATGCAAAAGATAAAAGGGATAACTGATGTGGTAGTAGTAATTTTTTTTAGCACCAATTAAACATTAGATAAGAACTTATTCCTTTTCTCTATTTACCTGACAATGGTGAAATACGATACTAAACAAACTCACAATTCCTTACAGTTCATAAAAAACTATCAAAAACTATCAAATATTAGAATTCTAAATACACATGCACGCAAGCATTTTCTGTCTTTATTTAGGCAGAGAGGACCATGTAGTTCCTCCGTTTTAAAATATGGGAATAACTTATCTATTTTCCTCTATGCCACTTTCTTCTTTTTTCCTCATGTTCAGTCAAATGACTTCTGTTATCTTCCTCTTCATTTACTCGCTGAAGGCAAAAAGCAATGAAGTTTGTGAAAAACTTATGGACTAAAAGGGAAAGAAAATTGTGGAAAAAAATGATGATAAAGTTAGGTAGTGATGGTAAGATTGGTGTGTTGAGATTGGGGTGTTGAGGATGGGGTGTTGAGGATGGGGTGGTGAGGTTGGGGAGGTGCTGTTGTGGTGGCTGGGTTTTGCTGGCCTAGATTATCAGCATTGAGTTTAAGTGTTTTGGTATGCTATGAATTAATGTAGGGAAAATCAGATGATTTGGAACAGCTACAGGAAGATAAGGACTAAATTCTATATATAGCATTTTACTTGTAAATTATCAAGAGAGAAATATGAATGGTATATCAAAATAGGAATCATTAGTGATGCTGAAGTAATAGGAAATTAATGTGTTCTATTGGTTTAATCTAGGACAAAATTTGAAAGAGAGAATGAGGCACAAGGCAAAATGAAGGCAATAATTCATGCAGTCTGAATATACTGAGTCTTCTTAGTCCCAGGGACTGTTCAGTCATGAGAAATTTCAGTAATCCATAAAACTTAACTATTGCAAATTATATTACAGTTATGGAAACTGGCAACAAATATACCAATGAATATAGAATATATTGATAAATATTGTAAAAATAATAAATCACCAGGAAGAGATAGAATGTGACAGCAGGTGCACTTTTAGACAAGTCAGTTATTAGGAGCTTCATGGCCTTGTTTCTTGGATTGGTGTGTGAAAATGAGAAAAGGTGTCATGTGACTGGCAGGAGGGTGTGCAGACAGCTAAAACAGCAAGTTAAGGATTCTAAGTGGGAAGAAACATGCTTGCTGTATTCAAGAAACAGGAAGAAATCTCTAAAGCCAAGGATGGGGTACACAGTACAAACCAAACTTCCTATTTGTAGTAACTAGCCACTGGTAGAATTTGTGTTCCTCATTGACTCCTGAAAACTCACATCTGTAGAGAATGAACATGGAAACAGGTTTCTCTTCACTTTCTATGTATTTATGCTATGTGTACCTACTTGTCTGATGTGTTCTGTATGTGTGTTCTTGAGGGACCAGCAGTTGTGAGCCTGCTGATCTAGGTGCTGGGAAGGAATCTGGCATATGTTCTTAATCTCTGAGCTGTTTGTCCAGCTCCAGACAGACACAATTTGTTGATTTAACTGATCTTATTTTCATTTGGTTGCTATATATGTGCACAATATATTGTAATGTATAAACAACTACAAACATAAATAAAACCATGACATGTTTATTATGAATGCTCTTATTCATTTTTGTCCACCTAGGGAATCAATTTACAGAGCTTGAAAATAGTGATCCAGTCAGCAGATGCAGATCAATTCTGCTTGTGAACAGTCAACTGAACAGTTATAACACTTGTAAATGAGCTATTAGTTGGTGAGTAACAGGCAAGTTCAACATACCTTACGCTGCATCAGTGATTACAAGTGTTACCAAATAGCCAAAAGATTCAAAACTTCAGTAAGGAAAAGCTTTCCTGTGTTGTCAATCTTCTGTAATGACATGTTTTCAATATAGGCACTCTGTCTGTCTGTCTGTCTGTCTGCTTTGCAGTATAATCAACTTGAGACCTCAAAGTTTCAGACTGTGGTTTTGTGCACAGGCTGAATAAAAGTTTCCTTTAACAAAACAGTTTATAAAAACAACTCTATCTATTACAACTTTGTTGGAAATTGAGATGAATGGTCTCTTCAAATAATGTGTTTGTCTAGGCAATGAATACCTTAATTTTGAAGTTATTTACCCCCCTGAAAGAAACAGATTGGAGGTCAACCAATTTCTAGTCTCTGTTCCTGAGAGAAGGACAAAGATAAAAAGAAAAAAATGTCTTGGGAGCTTTTATTTTTAAAGTTTTAAAATTCAGTTGCAAAAATTACTTTTGCAGATTTGGAAGCTTAATGCTGTCAAATGACTGGTTGTGCAGAATATGCCTCTGAAAAAATGCACACAGAAAAGCAATAGTAGATCCCCTCTGAGAATGACTAAAGAAAACCTTTGCTTTGGGGATATCTGTGTCACCCCCGAGAGATATTGACATCGCTGTAAAGAGGTCACTTCAGACCTGTGCTCATGTACAAGATTACTGTCAGCAGTTTGACAAAGGTGCTTAAGATATACACTTGTAGAACCAGGGAACTTAAGTCTCTCTGAAAGTCAGATCCAGAAAAAATACTGTAATATATATTCACAGCTACAAATATATAAACTAAAACCATGGCATACTTAACTTATTATAAAATCTTTTATCATTTTTGTCCACTTAAGGGAATGATGTAGAGGGCTTGAAAATAGTGATCCAATCAGCAGAAAAAATAGAGAAATGAATTTTAAATTCATATACTCTTGTTAATTCAATATAATAACAACTTTCCATGTAATTCTCAAATTATTTCATATTAAAGTGAGGATGGTTTGAAAATTGTCATGACTGAAAATATGCACTTGAAGGAAAATAATGAAAGTGTGAACACCATGGTTTCTAAACCCTAGATTTCACCTAATGTTATTATAGATTGTGAGACAGTTAAAGAAGTGCCATTTCTGCTTATTTCTGTTACAGCTAAATGAAAGCCAGGAGGGATAGTAGTATCCTGATTGCTGTGAACCTTTAGGTGACATAAAAAGATTAATTTCATTTTCTCCAACTCAATAGTTCAGTTAAATATAAAGTTTATATGATTATAATGAATTAGTCAATTATTTCTTGAATAATTTCTTTCAGTTAATTTTGGTGAGACACATGATTAGAAATTCATGGTGCATATTTTGAGAACTCTGGGTTTACAAGCACCAAAAATTAAAGGAAAATTTTGTTCCTTTATTTCTGCACAACACTTGTAGCTCTATTATTTAAGAGGAAAGCAGATAATTCAATAACTTCCCCCCTCCCAAAAGCAAACAACAACAAATAAACAAACAATCTAAACAAGCACCAGGCACTGTAAGTTCACAAAGGGGGACAAAGAGTTCACTAAATGTTTCACCCCTACTATTCAAAATAAGAGAGCTCTGTGGGTAGATGTTCAATTTTCCTTAATGTATGCTCAAATTTGTGACATAGAATAATTTACAAAAAGTATATTGTCCAAAAATTCAAAATTAAAAAAACAACAAAAACCCTGCTAGACTTGAACATGTAAGAACAGCTAGCCCACTTTTTTCAGCAAGCTCCAAAACTACTTCTATGATCAAGGTTATTACCTACATTGTAATTTTTTTCTCTTTGTAATAGGTCATAGAAGAAAAGGGAAATGTGAAATTTAACTTCATTTTAGTCTCTGTAATGACAAAATTCTTGTACCCTTTAAACATTGAGAAGAAACTATTGCTTACTATTCTGTAGACTAAAAGTCTGACAGAGCTAATGATTTTCCTCCATTATATTCAGTTTTTGCAATGGTTTTCTTTGACTATCTTTATCCCAATGCTATCTGAATTTTGCAATGTTTGTCTTTGACTGTCTCTAGCCCAATGTTATCTGGAGTTTACAATGATTCTCTCTATCCCAATGGTATCTGGATTGAGATTAGAGCCTCAGGATTTAAAAAGCAACTTCTAGGACTGTCTAAAAACAAAAATCAGATCTTGACTTAAGTCAGCAGAATAAAACATATTTGTATAAATTTAGTCATGCTTTCATTGTCCTTGGACATTTTCCTAGAAAATACATTCTATTTAATACTTACATTTTTATAGGATTCACAAAGATAGCCCTTATAAATGTAAATATGTGAGGAAATTGAAATCTGAAGTTTTATTATTAAATTACTTTAGAAATTATTTACATTGTTTACAATAAGCTGAAATTCACTTATGGGATAACTTCCATGACTACATGAAAGCACAGCATCAAGGTGGAGGTGAATATTGAATTTGTACTTGATTTGGGCCAACATTCCAGTAATCTGCTGTACTCTATTTGATTCTCTTAAAAATTCAGATAGTATATTAGTTAATTCCCTATTGCATTAATAAAATACCATGACCTAAAGTAACTTAATAAAGAAAGGGTTCATGTGAGCTGATAGTTCCAATGGGGTAGAATCTTTATGTAGGAAAGACATGGCATATGACAGGAGCTGAAGCAGAAAGATGGCTGATGACATTTCCTTTCCTTCCACACACAGGAAGGAGAGGGGAAGGGCAAAGGGTGAGAGAGGTGGGGTACAGAGAGACAGATAAACACACACACACACACACACACACACACACACACACGAGAGGGTCATTCCTCCTCCACTCTAACTGTCAAAGGTTTCATAACTGTTTAATGTGACCAAAGTGAGCAGCAAGTGCTCAACTATATGAACTTGTGGGTGACAATGTTAATTCAAATCACTTCATGTAGTTTTGTAAGTAGACTAGTGTTCATTTATTAGAAGCATTTAGTTTTATCTTTGGTAATCTTTTCTATAGATTTAAAATTGCTTTGTTGTACTTAAAAATCTAAAGAACAAAAATATAATAGTGGAACATACAATGGAAAGGTTGCTGTGGAAAGGGCAAGGTCATCTCAGGGAATGAATTAAGTGGAATCAGTCTAGGCAAAGCTCAGTAGATGAAGGGCTTGTTGGTGTGACTTCAAACACTAGTTGATGTGGGTAAGTGATATGACCGGTGAGTGAGAGACTATTTATAGCATCCCAAAGAAGTGGAGGAAGCAGAAGGAGCAAGAGACTTGCTCAGAGTTCTGAGTGGCTCAGAACTTGGACCATTAACAAAGGCTAGACTTCCTTCCATGAATGGACAGAAATGGAATGTTGAATATTGAGTGAGGTAATGAGGATCCAGAAAAACAAACGCCATATGCTTTCTTTCATTTGTAGATTCTAGCTCCAAATCTTTAGATGAAGTGTATAACCTGGAGTAATCAGGAAAGAAGTGACTGTGGGGTAAGGGAGAGACTGGGAACACTGGTTAGTGGAACACAGGAGCTATGAAGGTGGGCAAGAGAAAATCAGGAGGAGAGAACTGGGAAAGGATGGCGGGAAATATAAAGAGAGAGGTAGAGAGGAGGAATAAATAACACTAAGATGATTTTAAAAAGCCATTAGGAAACATTATTATATATCATGTATTTTTAAGTAAATGCTATCATCCCAACAGAGTGATAGTGTTTCCCCATGAAATATTGAATAACTAATAAAAAGCACACTAAAGTATGAGAAACCTCCTTCCAGGTCGGGGACTCAAAAAGTGTCCAAAGGAATATAGGCTATTGCTATAGCTTTCAGCTGTCTCCTAAAACTTAGAGCCTTTCTTTAGAGTATCATTAGAGATTTAGACTACCCAATAGAGTCACACCTACTTGTAAGTGAATTTAATTCCAAGAAAGTACTCTGTTGTCATCCAAAATGTTCTGTGGCTTTAATTTCATAGGAAAACTTCATTCTTTATTAGAGATTTCCTAGCATTCTTCATGACATGACAAATCTCATAGCTTGGCTTTCTTTCATTAATCAGTACTATATTGTTAACCATTTATTGGTACAATAAATCAAATTAATCATGAACCCAAGTGACCATAAAAAGTAAGAAGCATGCTATCCAAGCCTTGTTCATAGCTATCATCACTCACGTTCCCAGGCCATTCTCCTATGGGGCCATTCAGCAGCTCTCTGTGGTTAACTGAAATTAACCACTAAGGCAGGCATAGAAGGCAAGCTTTTAGAATCAATCATACTTCTTCTGGGGCATGGGGCATAGCTGATGACCACAGCACACTGAGATCTTCGTTTCCAGCTTCATCCAGTAACAGAGCTGCTCTTTGGAGCATAGCCTGATCAAGTTTTCCAGAGGCAGAACTATAAATTAGGAGAGACCTTTTTATGTCTGAATAACAGAATAATGGACAGATTCTCTTTTGGTCCTATCTATTCACCAGGATTAAAGTAGAATTAACAATGAAATATGAAAATTGCCTAATGACTGTATCTGTTTTACGGGTGGGTATTTCCTATTATAAGATCAAGTGGCATGAGAAAAGAAGAACAGAAATGACACAAATAGTTTTCCTGGTGATAGGTAGCTAAAGCAGGCATTATGTAGAGTACCTCTTTGATCTTTGCTAATAAAAAGGAAGGCAGCCCATTTTTGGGACAAGGGCTGCAGCATATTGCACAAGCTAATGGGAGAACCCATTTTTCTTCCAGCTTGTGAGTGGGCAGGCTGTGAATAAGTAGGATGCATTTTGGAAGCACCTTTCATTGTTAAGGTACCCACATAGTTAAGAGAAAGTCCATGTCTTTAATGCTGAGAACAAATCTACATTTTCTTGGGTGTAGTCAGAGGATACTGAAGATGGCTTTTCCACTCTGATCAAGGGATCTGCAGAACTGAGAAGACAGGAGAAAGCACAGCAAGGTGGAAGGGAAACAACAGCCCAGAGGTAGCAAAGGAGGTGATAATGATCTAGAGACATGGTGCCTTTAGTAAAGAAATATTGAATCCATGGGAAAGACTGCTATTGCAAGAGTTTAAAATAGAAACACTCTGGGGTCTTTTGTGTCTAGCAAAATAATGCAGGGATTTCCCTGAATACTTGGAGAGTGCCAGTGGCTGCAAGGGCATTCCCCTGTCTTCCCTGAGTAGAGGCTCTCCAGGTTTGAGAGTAGCGAAGGAATGCAACTGAAGGTGAATTTTATTTTCTCCTTAACTGGAATTATATAAAAAACCAAAAATACCCCCAAGGTTTGAGAATGTTATCTAGGTTTCTATCCGGGTAGTTAGTTACATTATCTTAAGACACTAAGTAATGGAAGAGATTTCAAATGCCTCAAACAACCTCACAACACCTAGAGATATTTCCTCTGTTTTATTTATTAATTAAATATTTTCACTTATTTTATATCCCCACTGTAGTTTCCCCTCCCTCCCCTTCCCCTATTCCCTCTGACCCCACCCCAGCATCTATTTCTCCTCAGTTTCCCTTCAGAAAGGGGCAGGCCTCCTAAAAGTGTGAACAAAGCATGGCATATCAAATAGGACCAAGCTCCTACCCCTGCATCAAAGCTGAACCAGGCAACCCAGCTTGGGGAACAGGTTCCCCAAAGCTAACTCAATCACCAGGGACATATCCTGATCTCACTTCTAGGAGGGCCACAAATGCACCAAGCTACACAACTTGCAGAGGTCCTCTGTCAGAACCATGCAGGCTCCTTAGTTGTCAGAGCCCAATTCAGTTGTCTCTGTGGGTTCTCTGTCATGATCTTAACATCACCACCCTTTCCCACACTTCTCCCTGTTCCTACAATCTCTACTTCCACTCTTCAACGCAGAGCTCATGGTCTTGTGCTTGCCTGTGGATATGTGCATCTGCTTCCAGCAATTATTGGATGAAGGCTCTCTGAAACTTATTTCAAAGAAAGTAAAGGAGGAAGTAGTCGGCCACTAGTTACATGGCAACCTGGCTTCTTTATCGGTGATTGGTGGAACTTGGGTATAGGATGGGCTAAGCATTCATGTATCTTATGAGTTCTGCTATTATTATTGAGCAATACATATTAGCTGAAGCACAGTAAAACTAGTTCCATCTTCATACTGAATAATAATGCAATTTAAACATGTAACAAAGAAAAAGGAAATGTATTTCTGCTTTTAGGTTAGTTTAAAATATTATTGTACTGTGCCCAACATAAAGCTTCATCAAACATAAACCAGATGCATGTAAACCTGCAAGTGCAAATATGACCATATCAACATACTATTTACTGGCATTTCTCAAAACCATCATTATCTTTTTTTATAAATAAAAATATTAAGTTTCACCAATATACTTCTTTACGGAGGGGGAGGTAAAGAGTCGGGTTTAGAACTGAGGCATATTCTGGCTCATGTTTTAGGGTTCTTTGTAGTGAGACATCCTTCTAGACTTGTGTTTGGGTTTCAGTCTTTGTTCTTTTTTGATTCAAGCACAAAAGGGAACTTGTGTCTGCTGTAGAATTTGGGATTCACCTGCAGATCATCTTTTCCCATCTCATGGTTTCGCATGGAAGGTCATGGAAGACCTGTGAAGTACAGCCACATGAGAAATCAAAATAAGCCTGACTGAGTGGAACTCAACCCTGACCTCTTTTGGATACAACCAAAACACATTTTCTCTGGATGATAGTAGCTGAGCTTCAAGAAGCAATCACAGAGTTAAGCGGCTAGTAGGTAGACACATATTTTTCTTTAATTGGTAGTAGGATTAATCCAGATATCTCAATGTGATTCTGAAATTATTTGACTAAAGCTCTCTAGCACAAATCAGCAGTATATTTCTTATATGTTGTCCAAAGCTCTTCAGTCACGCAACACAATAGGCACCATATTATACTGAGATACTGTACTTACCTTCATAGGTCCCACTTTCGAGGAGAGCACCACTTTTCTCCAATTCCATAAAATCCTCAACGGTTATGAAAATGTAGTCCACTCCAGGGACCTCCCCCTCCTTATGTGGCCTTGTGGTGCCTGGGTAAGAAGAATTAAAACAAAAGAAACAATCTAAGCCTCGTGTTGCTGAACTTTAGAAATACCACCATACTTTTGAATATTCAATAACATTTGTTTGTTCATGCTGGGGGTTTGACAGTTTGCACGTGTCCTTCTGCTTGTTTGGCAACAGCAAAAGAAGGGGGAAAGATTAAAGTAAATGGACAAAGCATTTTTTCCGTTAAGCCTATATGGAGTTCATTGCCATGGAATGTGGTTGAATAGATTTTGTTCAGTGAAGACTGCAGCCCATTGTGTTCTTTTTGAAGAGGTGGGTTGAAGAGTGGGCCAGGAGTCTACATGCTCAGGAATTTACATGCTTCCCTCCCATGAATGGACTTGTGTTGTTCTATAAGCTGCTGTCTTAAATGGAAAATACAAGTTTAAGCAAACATCATATTATTGTGTTCTTCCGACTGGCCTCCTTTGGGGAGATGCTTCAGATGGTATTCACTATCTTGCACCAAAATAATACATATTTACATATTAAATCTAAAGGGTCACATAGTAGGTAGGAGTACTTCAACTTTAATAATAAAGGGAAGTGATGGTAAATAAAGTTGCATTAGCAATGTGATGTTTGAATTATGACAGATAAGTTAATTGAAGAATATTCATTTCAACATTTCCCTATTTGGCCCACATTTCTTCTTTTATTACTGATCTGCTTCTGACTGTGGTGGGAGGTAACACTTTCCCCAGTGTTACCACAGTGGACAGTGTTCTTGCTCACTATATCCCTGACAGAGGGTACCATGTTACAGAGGGTCAAGTGGATGAGACCACCAGATGCTCTCTGGAGAACACACAGTATTCCAGGCTTGCTGTGCAGATCATAAAGAGATAGTAAGGTCAGCAATGCCCCTTTCCCAGCAATGCTCCTTTCTCTTTCTTTATTATCTACTTTTACATAATGCACACATATAAATCGATAAATTGTTATAGAGAAAAATGCAGAAACAAAGCGGTACACTGGCAGGCATTTTTATATTTAAATATTTTCTATATGCTCTTTACATTATAGAAAAAACACCTTAAATTCATTTTATTTTGATTCTTTGAATTTTAAATCTTTATTAGCTTTGTCATGAAAATAGCCAGTTACTTGTGTTTTTGATCTATTAGGATCAAATCTGAACTTCAAGTAAGTACAATAAACTAAGGTCAATAACATATAATACCTATGCTATGGAAATTGATGAGGTAAAAATAATTCTTATTATTTAAATGTTGAAATGCATTTTTCCTATAATTAAGTTTTACAACCCTTTTTTGAGAATTGCAAAACATTTTTTCTAACACGCTTTAATGACTTGTCCCTGAATTTGTAATTTTATGAAATTTAATTAAGCTACTTTGTGCAGTATTTCCTGTAGTTTTTGTGCTATAAAATATAAACCTCCCACACCTAATATGCATAATTTGTTGTCAAATTAATGTTTCTATGAGAACTTTAACTTTTAATATCCTGACTTTTATGTGCTTAACCCTTATGAATTAAAAAGGCATTAAAAGAGTTTTTGGCAATCAATTTGTTGTTCTGTTTATTTAGAGCACACTCTAATCATTAAACAAAATTGCCTAACAAACACACAATTTTCCTAGCTAATTTATCTCCATGCTTTGATTAATTCATGCCTGCTGTATGGTAATACATTCCCAGCACAATGGAAGCTCAGGAGTGCATACCTCAGGCCAGACTCAGAGTGACATATTCTAGTGAAATGCTTTGTGGCTGCCCTTCTTGTTTCACTGGATGTTTTCCCATCTGTGATGTATCTGGACCACCTGTTATTGCATGCTGGCAATCACTGGGCACTGCCCAGCCTCACTGTCTCTAAGGATGCTCTACAATCTTAACACTGCACTTTACCTGGGACATTGGTCCTATGCCCCCTTGACTCTTTTTAAAATTAATTTTTATTTAAATTAAAAACAATCTTGATAGATGTCATTCTGTATATATGTTTATGTTATTGGTTAATGAATAAAGCGCTGTTGGCCAATATGGAAGCAAGATAGGTGGGATTAAGAGGGGTGGGGATTTTGGGAGATGTCTCTGTGTGATCTCGGGGGGAAAGCATGCATGTGTCTGGTGTTCCTGGTAAGATATGACCATGTAGAAATACATATATTAGTAATTATGGGTTAATAATTAAGACAGAGCTAGTCAATAAGAAAACATAGCCAAAGACCAACATGCTTTATTACTATATAGCATCTTTCTGCTTCTTTGGGGCAGAGAAGGGCGGTGGGACCAGCTGGGCCAGAGGAAATCTCATGTTACACAATCTTATTTTCCATACCAATCCCAGTCCTCTCTCCCACCCTTTCTTTCATTCATTCTCTCATCTGACCCCCTATCCTACTCCCATTCACTCCCCATGGTAAGTGAGGCCCCCCCCATGGTAAGTGGGGGATCATCAAAGTCTGTCACATCATTTAGGGCAAGACCTAGGTCCTTTCCAGTGTATCTAGGCTGAGCTTCCCTCCATAGGGAATGGACTCCTAAAGCCCATTCATGCAGTAGGGATAAATACTGGTTCCACTGAAATCTTTTTCTTAAGTGAACTCCATCTGGTTCCTTGATTCCACTTTCCTCCTACACCTTCCACAAATCTGCTTCACTTGCCTTCTAGCCACTAAGATATGAGAAGAAACTAGGATCTCTTCCATCATTTAGCTTACCTTCATTTTCCACTTGTAGAAAGATCCTAAGTCTGTCCATAGGCTAAGGTTTCCTTTATTGTAGTGGTTACTTATTACACTCCAAACCCCACACACATGTACCCATGAACACCACATATGCTATACTACACACACACACACACACACACACACACACACACACACACACACACACACACCTTTCCTTTACTCAGGGTCAAATGTGCTTCTATTTTGCTTTGTTTCTAAATCTCTAAATGATTTAGGATGCCTATTGGTTTTTTGCCTCAGTGGCTATTTCTTTGTTTGCAGATAATGAAAATGAGCATTTCATGGTATTGGCCTTACTCACAAAGACCACATTCTAAGGCTATTCTCTCTCTCCCTTACTTTGCATAGGAATACTTGCATTTGGATGACTGCCTGATGACACATTTGATATTATGTAAATCGGTTCCCATCTAAACCTTCACTACTTTTTCTTTTCTCAAATAATTTTTGATTTCTCTAGATGTAGTGTTTTTATTTCAAAGTTTACATAGATGAATCAATTGACAAGTTCTCCCTTTCTTAGATAAATCCCTTCTCAAAATGTAAAACTCTATTTATTTAGTTTTCATTCAATTTCTCTGCTGAAGAAATCACTCCCGGAGCCTTTGAACCTGCTCCAATCTGGACTTTGTCAGCACTCCCACAGCTGCCAGCAGCCTGAGGATTCACATTGCATCCTCCATGTGCAATAACTCTTCCTCCCCGATCTAATGAATATTTTTGTGGGTTCCACCCTCATGTTGGCAGAGCTAATCTCCAGAAGCTTCCTTTCTGTCAAGGGTAGCATGGAAGCCACATTGTTGTGAGATTTTACATGTTGTGAATTGTCTATTCAACCTGCACAGGAGGGAAATTTGACACCATTTAAGGAACATCTGATGGTAAAAGCAAACTTCTCCATCTTGCTCTGCTCAGATTCTCATCCTCATTCTTTCTAGAAACTTTCCCCAACAGGCACTTTCTAGTCCTCCTTCCCTCTTTCATCATACCTGCAACTTGTTGGTGGACTATGTCCTATAACTTCTCGGTGTTACCTTTCCTATCTCCCTGCTCTCTACTCTAGGCACTATCAGCCTGGATTAGGCAATGGCCTTCTCCCTGCAATCTACCCCTACCTCTTTTGGATGTCACTATTCTTATTAACTTCCTATTTACACAGTCTCTGTCCAAGAGAGGTGGTTGAAAATGTGGAGAATGGGAAATACAGAAAGCTGCTGCATGAGAGGATGCTCACACACACCCTCCCCAGGTGACGTTCAGGGTATACTGGACTGTAGTTTTTGTTAGTTAGTTAATTTTTTTATTTTGTTTACAGGAACCTGCCTTCAATGGACATGCAAAAGGATATAATTTAAGAATTATCAGGGTAGCAATGCTGGAAGACTTTAATCTCAGTACTCAGTAGACAGAGGCAGATGGATGTCTGTGAATCTGAGGTCAGCCTCATCTATACCGGAAGTCCCAGGGCAGCAGCCAGGTCTAGTCAATGAGATCTCACTTACAAACAATAATAATAGAAGAAAGAAACAATTTTTACAGTTAGATGAATATGTTTTGCTTTCCCTTTAATATATACCATTTGAATGACTCTTTTTGTAGGACAAAAAAAGAAATACTGTAAGTTGTATGTTATTGTAGATGAAGAGTGTAAGCTGTGGGACTAACCTGACAGTCCTGCTATATCATATCAGTATTACTTGTCTTTTGAAGTTTAGCATATTATATCTAGCACTTTTGCACATGCAACAAGACTAATATAAGCAGCATCTTTGCAAGCTAATGTGTGGAGCAACCTAAGTAATTCCTATAAGGTAGTTATGATAGTGTTTGACACATAGTAAGCACTGGAGAAGAACTATATCGTTAGCATTGATGTGTTGAGTGGAGTTGGAATTGTAGATTGTTTATGTTCCTATGAATTCATGCTGTAATATTGAGCACTTAAAATTTTCTGAGCAATGTTGTGATATAATACAGAAGACCACAGAATATCACTGCTCTCATAGAACTAATATTTTAATAAAGAGACAGAAAACAGAAAATTAATTGAAATTTAAGTTATATGTAGCATTTTATAGAGAGGTGAAAGTTCTATAGTTGGCCATAAACCCAGTCATTAGCACCTATGAATATTTTAATTGTCATCTGCTGAAATGTCTAAGTATTAGAAAATATTGCGGTAGGCTTCAGATTCCTCAGAGAGACTATAGACCTAGGGAGGAAACAGAAAAGCTACTAAAAGCTTTTTTGTTGTAGCTTGTGTTTGTTTGTTTGGTTTTATTTTTTAAAAGAGCACTAAACTTTTAAAAATATCTATCATCTATCTATCTATCATCTATCTATCTATCATCTATCTATCTGTCTGTCTGTCTATCTATCTATCATCTATCTAATCTTGCTTAGTTTATTACTTTCTTTTGTGTAGGTCATCTGATTGAACACATTAATGCTCAGCATAGTTTTTTCTGAACTTTCAAAGTTAGTTTCAGCAGACTGGCATACATGATCCATAGTATTCACACATTTCACATTTGGGCAAGGGAAGTGATTCAGTGGGTAATGTGCTTTCCATCAAGCCTGACAGCCTAGGTTCAACTTCCAGGACCTACACAGATGAAGGAGACAATTGATTTCTACAAATTGTCTTCTTACCCTCAGTTGTGCAACATGGCATACACACACACACACACACACACACACACACACACACACACACCTACCTACAGAAATAGGTATGATTTAAATGATTAAAAAAAAAAAGCAAGAATTCACGTATAAACCCACAATTTTAAAAGAAGAGTTGGCATTTTAACATTAGAGTTGGGGCCATCTACATCCATTTCTGTTTTAATATTTTCTGTATATGGCCCTAAATGGAAGAAGCATCATTTATTTGACAATCATGTTCTTACCATGCATGCAAATAAACAATAGAAATGCAAGGCATTATAAAACATGAATGTCATGGAAAAAGTGTCCTCATTCCACTCAGTAGCAGGAGTAACACAGCTGGATGTACTAGAAGTTTCCAAATGTTGTTGTTGGAGTCTTAGTTTCAGAGTCTATTGGAGTTAAATTATAAACCAACTACCTTTATTCATGGTACTTGCAAGTAAGAGCTTTTCTTGACTAACAATACAAGTTGACTTTACAAAATTATCTGATCATGAAGAAACTGAAGAAATAAATCCATTTTCTTTAACCATGCACTGAAACGTGGTCTATGATATCTTGGCCATTGTTTCCTTTTGAATGGCACCATAGAACAAAAGGATCTCATGGACTGGATTGTAAGAAGTTCCGTGCTGTTTGCTGATTCATTTGAAAAGTATGAAAATGCTTACAAAGCCTCATTAGTGGGTCACTTAACTTTACATTTAGGCATGATATCTTGAACAATAAGGGTAAAAAGCATTATTGTAGGTTTATACTTCCATGTAGAAAGGATACTAGTTAGTGTCTTAATAGTGAGGTAGAGACTTGAAAAGAGATAGCAGCTAGAGATCTAGGGATGCTTGTTTGGGGAGTGACACAATTCTAACAATAAAGCCAACCCATGTAAAGTGAGCTCTGAAACAAGGTGAAACACCATGCAATTTGCAGATAAAGATAGCTAATATCTTGGCTGGAAAAACAATTATGCTGAATTTCCTGAATTGGTTAGTTACTTAATTTTTGAGCTGAAATAATTATATTGCTTTCCCCACTCAAACAATTGCAAATAAAGAGTTGACAGGGAAGCAAGACTTGGCCCTAATAACAAGTCATCCCCTAGCATCAGGAGAAGGATGGTAGATGGATAAAAGGATCTCCCTTTAATGCTCTTCATCGCAGAGTTGAAATTGAAACACTTTCCTATATTGCTTTTTATATTCGGTTGGTCATAATTTTCCTATTTAGTGTCTAGAAAACACTAAAGTAAGTTTTATTATTTAAATTGTGGCTTATGTATTTCAATATTATTACTTCTAGACCACTCCTCAAAGGGAAAAATAAATAGAAATTAGGAAGAAATTGTATGCATTAAGTTTATGCTTTATGTTCCACTGCCTAGCTTCTTAAAAGAAAATAACTTATTGATAACTAGCCAGTTAAATACTATGAATGGCACCTCACAATCAGAAGGGAATGAAGGCATCCAACATTGAAACTCAAAGTGTTTGTCGGCAGAGAATGAGTTTTCTTCCAAATGGTTAGTTTGCTGGTGCACAATGAAAGCATATGATGGCTGCTTGTCATTTGGTAACCATGGCAACTGGGAATGCCAATTGAATTTTAAAACTTCTACCTTTAGATGAAAGAGCATTGCCCCTTTCACCTCAGAAAGAAACAAGAGTGACATTTGTGGTGAATAAAAGTCTACTGCACATTTCCTCTCATCTTTTTGCTCTTTTTCAGTTCCGTAAAATACCTTTAAAACATCTCTGCCATAAAGAAAAATGTATCAGGATAATGGTTCAGCTCAGGAATCTTCTGTGATCCATTTTGATGTGCTGACAAGTTCTACAGTATCTACTATGTAGTGCGTCACGAAATGAGGCTGGAGATGATCATCAATTAATTACCAATATGTGCTATTCAGATGGGTCGGTGTGAGACAATCTGAGAAACGTCAGCATGTTTTCTCCAGATTCTTTTTCTTCCTTGTGTTTCTCAACTTCAGACTAGAGAAAATAAATCGTGACAGCTAGGGCAATTTACTTTGGAACTGACCTTTAGTTAACAAATTCTTATATTCCTAAAGACACTCCTTCAGTTTACAAGTTATTCATTGCCAAGTGTGAACATCACACCAGATTTATGTGTGTTCCAATAAAAATGTTGCTGAGATTCCTTTGGCCAAATGCCTTCAATCAATTTTTACATAACCAGTCCTGGTTGAGTTTTACTACACTTAGTTTTAATGATACAGTATCTAAAACCATATCTAAAAATATGGTATTGTTCAGTTCATCCAATCATATTACAACATAGTCCATTACTCCTGGACTCAAACAATCCTACTGCCTCTGCCTTCTGAGTAGCTGGGAATACAGGCATATGCCACCCTACCCAGAAACACTATCTGTTGAAATAAATTCTTCAGACAAACACATCTAGTCATCCATTACATATTTATCACACACAGTTATATTCTTATTATAAACACTAGTTAACAGAGGACTAAGGTGAGAAATACTGCTTAAAAGCTAAGGCTTGGGCTAGGACACAGTTCAGTAGTGAGTGCTTCATTTTTTAAAATATAATTTTTTATTTAAATTTGAAACAAGCTTGTGTTACATGTCAAACCCAGTTCCTGCACCCCTCTGTCCTCCCCTGTTGCCCCCCATCCCATCCCCTTTCTGTTCCCCAGGGAGGGTGAGGCCTTCCATGGAGAGTCTTCAAAGTTTGTCATATCATTTGGAGCATAGCTCAGGCCCTCTGCCATGTTTCTAGGCTGAGGGAGTATACCGCTATGTGGGATGAGCTCCCAAAGTCCATTTGTATACTAGGGATAAATACTGATCCACTACCAGAGACCCCATAGACTTCCGAACTCTCCCAACTAACCACATTTAGGGAAGCTGGATTAGTTTCCCAGCTGTCAGATTGGAGTCCATGAGCTCTGCCTTGTTCAGGTCAGCTGTTTTTGTGTATTTCTCCAGCCTGGTTTTGACCCCTTTGCTCTACACTCCTTCCTGTCTGCTACTCGATTCCAGGAGTTTGGCTCAGTGTTTAGCTGTGGGTGTCTGCTTCTGCTTCTAACAGCTACTAGATGAAGCTTCTTTCTTATTGTGAATGAGACCCTGGTTTCAGTACCCAACCACACATACGTTCATACAAATCTTTAGCATTCTCTGTAACTTGAGTTCAAAGTCCCTAACATATAGTAAAAAAAAGAAACAGTATTACAGAGTAATAATTTTAAGTTCATTTCTATCTTAATAGCAAATAATCATATGTAGTTACTGACAGTACCAACCTATCTTTCATTACTGATAACAAAGCATTTTGCACTAGGAAAAACTAGGGCAAGTGAATCTGTTAATTCATTCATTCATTCATTTATTCACTTATTCATTTATGAATTAATCCATATGAATTATCATTTGTCTGGTTGCAATTAATCTATATTCTAAATCTTGGGTTGTATGTTTATGTGAGTGAGAAATGTGTGCATGCAAGCATGTTTAATAGGTGCTGGGGCACATGTGTACATGTGCATAGAGGCTAGAAGTCAATGCTAGGTGTACTCACTGATTGTTGACACAGGGATCTCACTAAAGGTGGAGTTACTTGATTTGGCTAAGGACTAGCTACAGATCCAAGCACATGCCTGTCTCTATTCCTCCAACACTGGTGTTACAGACACAAGCTATGGGTGAGGCACTTCACTTACTAAATCTTCTCTCTGTGTACTCCTATGAGTTCTTTTATACTAAGCTCCTCTCCTTTTCCCACCAAACAGTTCTAAAAGTGAAGGTCCTCAAAAACTTCTCTTTGCTTCCCTTGTATTCACAACACAGAACCTGGGTGAAAGACTATATAGAATGACTAACCACAGTAAAAGGAGAGCCCAGGGATCTATGAACTGGAGACTAAGATCCACTGTGAAGATGGTCAGGAAAAGTATGGCTAAGTTCATGCTAAATGAATACAGCACAGTCATCAATGAAACAGGGCAGCACACCATGACCTCAAGATGTTTGATGAGACTAGACAATAAACAGCCCACTTTGTTTCCAATTCATTTACTTTTGAACTTTTGACTTTAATCCCTCAATATTTAATTTACATATTCTCCTTATATGGCCTTTTATAAAATTCATAGAAAATCTGTTTTGTCTCCTTAATTAATATTTCAAGATTATATACTGAGTTTATAGTAAGATGGGTGACTTTTTATAGAAACAATATAAATTTAGATTGATGCTTTTATACTGTCCTCATGTAAAATTTATCTGGGCCAGAATGAGACTGTGCAGGCAGGCACAGCCATTTGACCAATGCAGACACAGCTACAACTTCACTGCAAGGATTAGGGGATCATGATTCTATCATTTTTATCACTATTAGAATCTTGTGATGGCATTAACTTTTAGTGTCACCCTGTGTCGCTATGGCATCTGTATTTTGAAATACCCAAGGTAGATCCTAGGACAAAGAGACCACAGAATATCAGAAAATACACATGAAAATAAAAAGGCAGATAACTACTCAGATATTTCAAAGCATTAAAGGGATTGCAAGATTATAAGGCATGCATTGCATAGTTGAGTTATCAAATAGTAGTTTTTCCCTCTGAAATTCTAGAATACACAGCCCAGTCATCAAACTGTTATAGAGACTATGAAAAGAGAGAGAGAAAGAAAGAAGGAATAAGTATGAAGAGAAACGGGCCAGATATCCCAGGCAAGGCACTTTCATTATAATTGAAAACCTTATGTTCAAGAATTTGGTGGGCAATCAGCAGAGCTTATGCCCACAGTACTAGCTACTGTATCTACTCTGACTTATCACAACACTTAGTTCACACTGAAGGAACACAGAATGGAAACACATAAGTCCTACTCTCTCTTTCTATCTATTAAAATACTGCAGAATTATGGGATATTCTAACAAATTCTTATAAGCCCTTAATTATAAGTGTTATTGAATGGTCATGTTTACAAAATATCTACTCATATTTTGAGGGACAGCAGACAGTTACTCCTATTCATGTTAAGTGTGATGGTGAGGTAGCCATCAAATATTGCTTTTACTTCATGGCTGGGCTGCAAGCAGCTTAGTGGAAAAGAGAAGTGCTCATCATTCTGCCAGGGAGAAACATAGAAGCATGTGCCAAGGGAGACAGCTTCTGCCTTCCTGAGTCTCAAACATTAGGCACAGCTGGCAGCCCCATAGCTACAGGACTCCTTAGGTTTCAGGGGCAGCAGGACCCTCTGCCCAATTATCGTTCCCTGCAGGATTCTGCCATCTTACTTTCAGGTCACTCTACTCCCTTCCTGATTGGATAGCAAGAGAAAGGGGATAAAGATAAAGCAAAGGGCATAGTGAGTGGCCAGATACTCATTTACAACCTTTGTTAGACATTTTACACCAATATATCAGCACTACAATGCATAAAAACTGGTGTCTCCAAGACTCTTACATCATTATTCCCCAAACTTGCAATTATCCTGAGAGAAACACAAAAGAAAACCTGAAAAGTATTTTAAAGGACAGTTAATTGATGCATTCTGGCAGCAAAGCTACTGAGTTACTATTGGGTTATCAAAATAAATATTGGATGGTTTTAGAGAAAATGTTTGTAATTTTAGAAAAATTCTTACCTCCCTTATATAAGGAGAGAAAACAGGCTGACCTGCCAGGATTGAGATGCCATACAAAAGCACGTTTGGAACACCATTAATCCAAAGCTGACTCAGAAAAGCTCCCAGTAGAACCTGAGAGCTCCTTCCCTGACAGCCCTCTGGCTCTCAGGCACCAGCATTCAACACCATCCCCTATAAGAAGTGCTAGAGAGTCTGGCGTAGGAAGTAAGAAAGTCATGGACTGGCTAAATAGGTCTGTATAAAATATTTGAATGCATACCATAACTAACAATATGTGTATAAAACTTTAAAGATAAGTTAGGTAGTCCCTATTTTCCTAGTTAGACTCCAAGTGCTCTGGGCTAGGGGTCACCAACTTCTATGAGGGCCCAATAGATCATCTAAGCTTCACCTGCAAACCCATCTCTGGGGCCATTTAAAACTCACATGTAATACATTTTTATTTAAAAAAAGAGCATGGTTCTGTTCCCATAAAATTGTCTTGACAAGTCAGTATGCAGATATGGACTCCAGGCACATTCTTAGACTTGTGTCTAGGTTCAGATACTTTGTGACTTGATATTCTTGCTTCCTTGACTTGTACTGATAAACAAATATGCAACCTAATCAAGACACTTGAGTGTATAACTTCAATACAAACAAATGTGGCCATCCTGGAAAGTATTTAAGTATTTTACAAACACATCATTTTTCCTTCTAAAATGTCTTATGAATAGTAATCCTGGTAGCTTCATAATATACAAAAACAAAAGTGGTGATCAGTGAGAAACATACTCATCTACCTAGAATAACACAGAACTGTTCCCAGGGCTCATCTTCCTAATTGGAAGAAACAGTTGTCAAGGGTATCATGTGTTTTGTGACTGCACTGAGAGCAGAGACCCATCTGCTGCTTATGGAGGGAGATGAGATGTTTTGTGGTGCCTGAGGTAGTGGATTGAAGGAATTGTTCACTTTGAGATGAATAACATTTCTTTTTCTTGCCTTCATTTTAGGATACAATTCTGTAAGCAGTGCTTCAATAGACATTGGAATTCGGTGGGTATTTAATACAGATGAAGCATCAGTCCTCTTAATGCTCAAAACATATACAACTTTTGTTGTTTTCTATGTGAAATGCTGCACAATATTGAGGCAAAATTGTCACTATGAATGCCAAGCTATATATGCAATTTTGTAGAGAAAGTAGTATTCACAGTAATTTTATATTTAATAAGAAAGAAATGTGTTGATACCTTAGGTCAGTGACAGAGTTCAGTGGGTGAAAGTGCTTTCCCCCATACCTCCCTGCAAACCACGTGATGGAAGGAGAGAACCAATCCACATTTTCCTATGACTTCCATACACTAGCCATGGCACAGATGCATCTTTATACAAACACAGGCGCGTGTGCGTATAGACACACACACACCCACAGAAAATGCAATGAGTAAAAAATGTTTCTACTTGAAATAAATATGAGCAATTACAGATAAAATGTGAAAACAATGCACATAAGCTTTAGATTTAAAGCAATGATTCAGTAAGACCAGCATAATATATGAAAACAAGAAGAACCAGGAGAGAATATCTTGTTTTGGCAATCCAAGATATTTGCTTCTGCATTGTGCAATAGCAAATTATTTAAAGTAATTTTGCCACAAATCTCTCTAGTAGGAACAATTGATGAACATTTAATATATTTAGTGATTGTTACAGATATGTATACACTTAGATGAGGCATAAACTTTCAATTTATTTTTTACAATCTCTTCAGTTGCACAGGTAGACATGGCATATTGAGAATGAATTTTTAAGTGCTGTAAGAGTGATAGGATCATTGAAAATGGGCAAGAAAATTACTAGTTAAATTTCCTATTGTAAATATTGTTAATAAATTATAACATTTATTGGGCTGTAATCTTGAGTGAGGTACTGTATCCTTTGCACAATCCATCTCATATACTTCTCTTTCTAACTCCTTAAGCAGGTAATGCACTTGTGTTACAGCTTGGGTGGCATGTTTCAATCACAGAAACGTAAGTGCCAAGATTCACACCCAAACAGCTAGGCTTCTGAGGCCCTGCTGGGAAGAAACAGAGTACTTTATCCTCCCCCATAGATATTGTGTAAGATAGACAGGCAGGAGGCCAGCTGATGCCCTGAAGTGGGTAACCACAGCCCACAGCACATCCAAACGAATGTATTGTCAGCAAAGAATAATAAAAGTAGGAATCAATATCCTATGAAGAAGTCAGGGAAAGAAAAGTGTTCAACTGCTGCAGAAAGATAACTGGCAGCTCAGAAAGTACCTGCGGACAACAAACAAGAGAGACCTTTAGAAAGAAAAGCCTGGGGTTGTTGGATCTTGAGGCAGTAAATCTTACGAGGAGATGACTGTGAGCAGAAGAAATGCAAAAACATAAAACACAAGAAATCAGGTGATGATTTTGTTATATGAAGTGTATTTTCCTCTTTAAGTTCATATTATTTCCATAGTCTTGTACAAAATATGATTTCACAAATTTCAATAAATATTTGTTGCCTACATAGCTGTTCAGGAAACAAAAATTAATAAAAGTGAATCATTTTATGATGCTCAAGTTACTAAGATGGAGACAAATGCTATCACCTGTGCAAATATATCTCACAATTAAGGAAAACTACACACATGAAAGAGAATATGGAGTTCTTACTATGAATCTCTTATAATATGAAAATATGAGATGGATTAAAGCAAAGATATGAACAATACTGTGACTAGAAATGTGTAAACCACAGTATTGAAAAGGCAGGAGTTGAAGGGACAGGCACAGTTATTAGTTTCGGTCTGCTTGTTTCCTTTCTGTCTTCCTTGTATTGCTGGGAATGTGTTACATCCCTGGCTCTGAATGTTCTTTATGGAAGAGTTTTGAGAAGTTAAATACATGTGGTGTCAAGCCTAAACCTTGATATCTAAAGCCTAAGTAAACACATGTGCCCATGTCCACATAGCAAAAGCAATTATACACTTGCTTTGAAAGAACAAGACCCAGCTAATGCTGTCTATATCTAAATATAATGGAAATGTCAGAAAAAATGAAAGGAAATTTCCAGCAATGACTAGTGCATCTCATTTAAAACAAATGATAACTGAAAATAAAAGAAAATAATAGATGTGATATTTTGAGCTGATCTTACTGACTTTTGCTTTTGTTAATATCAAAATAGGAATTGAATTCATCTAATTAACAAAAAATTACGCTACAACCAAATAAAAACCATAATAACAGCAGGAAAGTAAATTTGAGAAAAATAGTATCAACAAATAATAAAGTAAGCAATTATAAATTGAGATAAATGCCTAAGTGTAAGCATATTGAATAATGGAGATTCAAAGTACCTGCAATAAAATCTTAGATTTTCAAAGAGAAACTGACAGTTCTACTATATTAAAAAAAAAAAAAAAACAAACAAAACAACAATAAAACTTGACTGAGTAAGTAAACAGAAAATTAATAAAAGTAAGGACATGAACAAAACTTAATTGACATGCAAATAGCAATGTGTTGTATGGGAGCATAATGCACATTATTTTTCAATTAATTTAATTTTATTTTGAGACCTTCATATAAGTATTATATTTTTATTTTAATTTACTTTTATATATATGAGGGTTTTGACATCTTATATGTGCACCACAAGCATGTTTGGTGTTCAAAGGGGGTAGAGAAGGTGTTGAATCCATGGAGACTGGTGTTAAAAAATTATTGTGAGCCTCCATGTTGGTGCTAGGAATTGAACTGAGGTTCTCTGCAAGAGCAGTAAGTGCTCATAACCACTGAGCCAACACTCCAGCCCAAGATCTATATTTCTTTGTAAGTTCACATGGAAAATTTACTAAATTAATTCTATACCATGAAGTATGTTTCAATAATTGTAAAACCTGCAAATAAATGCGGCAAAGAGGAAATCATCAGAATCCAAGTAACAAACAGAGCTATAAAACTCTCTTGATAGTAGGCATTAAATAATAGACTTCAAATGGACTGTTGGGTCAGGGAAGATACTTCTTTTCTTTCTTAGAAGAAAAAAAAATCAAATAAAGATGACTTTGAATCAATTATTTCAGAGATTGAAAAAAGAAGATGAAAAGATCAAATTAAACCCTAAGCAAGGAGAGGAAAGAAATAACACATCCCAAGGTGGAAGTAAGAGGTGAAATTAATAGTTAGTCCTTAGAGAAGATTAATAAAATTAATAAAGCTTAAAGCCAGACTGATTCCAAAAAGGAGAGAACACAAATTAGTCATCCTATGGTGTCCCCAAAGGATTTACTCCAGGGTCATTTGTGAAAATGTGTTCACTCAAATCCCACAGAATTAATCTTTCTTAGGTTGACCCTGTGCTTACATGTACTCTGTATACACTATTACATACTTTACCCCATCTCTCTATATTATTTATAATGTTGAATATAGTATTAATACTGTGTAAATAGTTGTTACGTTGTACATTTTTAGGAATAATAAAAAGAAAATTGTCTGAGTATTTTTAAAAGTACATCAGTGAGACACAAGGTGAATGCTGGACAGAAGCTATCAAACTGTGAGAGGGGAGTACCACAGGCTCTTTGCACATGTCACTTAATTCACAGGGATTCAACATAGAACTTTCTAGGAGACAAAATCAAATACTTATTTTTGGAAATTTGAGGGACTTTTGGGCATTTTCCTCCTACAATTACACAAGGCTAATTGTATTTGTGTATACATAACCAATAGATATGGTGGGTCAAATATATCAAAAGTGGCAATAAAACATCTCACTTCTGTTTTGATATCTTGCTTGTACAAATAAAGCCTGTCTGAATGGAGCTTGCCACTGGCTAACCACTAGCTCCATTTTCTGACCTTCAAACAGGCTTTATTCATAGAAGCAAGATTCTATGAATTCTGCAGATTTGACAGATTTTAAAAGCTTCTTACACAATATTATAATTAAACACATACTGCAAATGTTACTTACATAAAATGGACAAATAACTGGAAATTAATTAAAAAAAGAAGAAATATTTAAGAATAGACATTTAGGCTTTTATACACACATACACACATAGAACAAACCTATCTATAAATAAAATTCTGTGACCAGATAGGTAGATTCTACCAAACAATGACAAAAGTAGTAATAATACTATAAAATTAATTTTTATAATAAACAAAATAAAATTGATATAAATTTTAGTAAACAAAAAGGACAATTATGTTATTTTTTTTTAAGTAGAGGAGCTGGGATTTAGCATGACAGTAGATCACTTGCCTACTGTGCTTGAGGCTCTGGGTTATACCAATCACACAAACTTTATTCAGCATTTTATACCAGTTGGTAGAATTCACCAAAACAATGACCAATAAAAAGAAAAAAGATTCTCTATTGTATCAGCGGAAAACTTAACAAAAGTCCTCATGGTCTTTTGTGTGTAAGGATCAAGATGTGTAAGGATTGTAGTCATTCAAACTAAAGTTTTTAAATGGGCATAAGTCTTCAGTATTTATAACCATTCATCTTTTCTCATAGTTTATCCAGTTAAACAATGAGAACACAGATGTGTAGCTCTTATTAACAAGTCTAATACATGCAGTGGCCATTGTTGTATCATATATATTTATTATATACATGAAATGAGGAGCAGAGGATGGGTTTCAGGGATATAACCAAGGAGATTCCACTATATCTGCAATACTGTTACTAAAATCTAAAAGATTTTTGAAAGTATTAAATTGTGTCATACGCTCAGATGTTTATGAAATTCTCCATGCTCTATCTTTGGAGACTAAAACAGATGATAAAACATATGTATGCTGGAATATCATGTAGCCATTGAAGTAAAATTTGTAACAAGACAGGAAATGAAAAATGTATTTTAAGTAGGTGGAACCACAATGAAAGAACACGTAAGAAAGTCCAGGTTGCAGAAACATATAGAGACACCTGACCTGAACAAAGAGGAGCTAACAGGCCCCCCAGACTGATAGCTGGGAATCCAGCATGGGATTGACTCAGACCCCCTGAATGTGGGGGTCTGCTAGAAGGCCTGAGCAGTCTAAGGGACCTCAGACAATGGAACCAGGATGAACGCCTGGTGCACAAAAGGACCTTGTGGACACAACCACCATGGAGGGATACTCCCTTAACCTAGAGACAGGAGAGAACTCCTAGTCCCTACTTCAAATGACTTGTCAGATTTACATGACCCACCTGGATGGCATCACCCTACATGTAGAGTGTGGGGGGGTGGGCGGTGAGGGTGGTCAGGGTGCATGTGAGGGGGAGAGAAGGTAACAGGGAGGAATGGAGGGGGAGGGAGGGAGACAGGGAGGGAGGGAAGAAAGCAAGGAGAGGGAACTGGGATCGACATGTAAAATAAATCAATAAGTAAATAAATAAATATAAAGAATATAGCAATTTTCTGAATGCAAACATGTGCATGACATTCAGATATCCAAGTTTCCCTTGATAGTTTTATTTACTCTCTTATTTGGCTTCAAAATGTTACTTTTGTGAATAGAGATGATTCTTGATAGAGGTGATGCTTGTATATTTCACTCTTGTGCATGGGTTTTCCCATGGACTGCATGTGTAAATACAACCATCACTATAGCAGTAGTTTATAAATAGCCTTTACAAAGCTATAAAGAAATATAATGGGTGTCCCAAATAATGTCTGAAAGAGATCCTTGTAGACACAAAGCAGTCAGGTTTTACTTGAAAGGACATTTGGAAACATATGATGATAAGCCTCAAGCCATTTAGAATTTTCCAACATAACACTTTATCAATTTACATTCTCCTTCCTTCACCATTAAAAAAAATGATTTCTGTCTTCAATATTTCTTTCTTGAAAATATATAGTATAGCCTTGGCTAATAACTTTTTCCTTTGTTCATTTAAAATACATTTACAATTAAACATAAGTTGAAATAGATTTGACTTGCATGAAAATCAATTATAATCTCGAATACACATCTGATAATAGATGCAAATGTACACAAAGTTATAAACATTTTGAGCAAAAAATTATATTTCTAGCACTTTATCATAAGGACAGTCTCACAGACTCTGTCACGTAGTTAAGAATGTTTCTGAGCACCCTCTCCTCCTCCAGTTCCTGACTGGAAATGTTCAGATTGTTAGAAGACCAGGCAGAGAAGCCTCCATCAAGCACATGTCCGCCCTATGTCTTTAGTCATTCCAAAGTCACCAAAGCTGTGACCTGAAATGCTATTGTTTCCAGGCTGCTTTTCCAGCACCACTGCAGACACTTTCTACAAGTCTACCTTTTTGCATTGCTTCAGATAGGAATTCTAAGTTGAGCACAGAATTTCTGGAGATGATTCTGAAACCAGCAGGCACACCTTAAATGGACTCAGCATCCACAGCTTTACTTGTGTTATAATCTCTCCCAGATATTAATGGCCCTAGCATCAAATGCCTCTGATCTTCAACTATGAGCCATTTGCTGCCAATTAGGAGGCAAAATTCTTTTTAAAAATAATAGCTTTATATTTTCAAAAGTTCCATACACAGTGTAATATATAAATCTGGTTAAACAGAACTCTATCCTTTGAAATTACTGATTCTTTTCAAAGGACACAGTGGACATGACCAAATGGCAGCCTACAGACTGGGAAAAGATTTTTACCAATCCAATATCCGACAAAGGGATGATCTCCAAAATATACAAAGAACTCAAGAAACTAGTCAACAAAACACCAAATAACCCTATTAAAAAATAGGGTACAGAACTGAAGAAAGAATTCTCAATAGAGGAAATCAAAAAGGCTGAAAGACACTTAAGAATGTGCTCTACATCCTTAGCTATCAGGGAAATGCAAATCAAAAAACTTTGAGATACATCTTACTCCTGCCAGAATGGCTAAAATTAGAAACACCAATGATGAATCATGCTGGAGAGGATGTGGAGAAATTGGAACACTCCTCCACTGCTGGTGGGAGTGCAAACTCGTACTGTCATTTTGGAGATCAGTATGGCGGTTCCTCAGGAAAATGGAATTAGTTTACCACAGGACCCGGCAATCCCCCTATTAGGCATACACCCAAAGGATTCACATCCATGCAACAAAGACATCTGTTCAACTATGTTCATAGAAGCACTATTTGTAATATCAAGAACCTGGAAGCAACCCAGAAGCCCCTCAATTGAGGAATGGATAATGAAGATGTGGCACATCTACACAATGGAATACTACTCTGCAGAGAAAAATAATGGTGTCTTGAAATTTGCAGGCAAGTGGAAGGCACTTGAAGAAACCATCCTGAATGAGGTAACCCAGTCACAAAAGAGGAACATAGTATGTACTCGCTCATATATGGATTTTAGACCTAGAGCAAAGGATCACCAGCCTATAATTCACACCACCAGAGGAATTAGGATACAAGTTGTATTCTAAGAGATTCATATAAAGTCCCTCACAGAACTGGGAAGGGACAAAGTCCCACAGAGCACAGGGGAAGTGGGGGGGGGCAGTGAATGGAGAGAGAAGTAGGAGAAAGCAAGGGGGAGGAGAGGAAAACACTTGCGACTAGGAAGATTGAGTCCAGTTAGGAATAGAAGACAGGAGAGAGAGAGAGAGAGAGAGAGAGAGGGAGGAAGAGACAGAGACAGAGACAGAGAGACAGAGAG
Organism: Phodopus roborovskii; assembly: GCF_943737965.1. Lineage (NCBI taxonomy): Eukaryota > Metazoa > Chordata > Mammalia > Rodentia > Cricetidae > Phodopus > Phodopus roborovskii. Next base: position 2,051,567 of record NW_026126693.1, on the reverse strand, counting down.
ACAGAGAGAGAGAGAGACAACATAAAAGAGGGAGCCCATATTGGTTTGAAGATAAAATTGAACACAAAGAAAGGTCTAGAGAACTACAAGACTGCCACCAACTAACAATTTGGGCTTCCGTGGAAAGGCTACCATAAATGCCCTTCCCAGATAGTGAGCTCAACAACTAAATTATCCATGGAGCCCTCATCCAATACCTGTTGGAAACAGGATCAAACACCCATACATAAACACTGAGTTGAACTAGAACCCAGATGCAGATGGAGAAGACAAGACCAGGCTGCAGAAACATATAGAATGAGGAGGAGCTAATGGGCCCCCAGACTGATAGCTGGGAAGCCAACATTGGACTGACTCATGCCCCCCTGAATATGGGTCTCAGCCAGAAGGACTGAGCAGTCTAAGGGACCTCAGACAGTGGAGCCAGGATGTATCCCTGGTGCACAAAAGGTCCTTGGGAACACATCCTCCATGGAGGGATAACTGCCTTAATCTAGAGACAGGAGAGAAGTAGTCCCTACTTCACATGACCTGTCAGATCTACCTGACCCCAACTGGATGGCATTCCCCTACATATGGAATTGGGGTGGCGGGATAGGAGAGGAGGGTGGTTAGGGTGTATGTAAGAGGGCAGACTGGGTAGGAGGGAGAGAGGGAGGGAGGGAGAGGAAACTGGGATTGACATGTAAAATAATAAGTAAAAAAGCATATTTAATATGTACATTTTTATATTTCCTACATTTTTATAATAGAAGTTACTTCTTTTACTGAATTCCCTATTTCCCTGTCTCATATTCCTTCCTCCTTGTGAAACCCTCCTTCCCAGCACTTGCCCTTCTGATTATCATATCTTTTTATTTATATATGTGATCCTCCTACTGAGTGTAAACGTTGCCTCCTTGAGTATAGGTGGGGGTTATTTACTAGAGCATAGACAACAAATGCATCAGTGTTTGACCTGCCAAAGCATTGAAGAAAGTGGTAGTGCTTGTCCCAGAAACCTGGGGAAGTGTTGATGTTTTAGGAGGAAATGTTGCTAGGCCCAGTCTCGTGCAGGTGACTACAGCTGGAATGAGTCCATGTGCCAATCCATTCTGTAATATCAAAAGATATGGGTTCTCAGCAGTCCTCCTCAATCTGTGGTTCTTAGAGTTATCCAAACTCTTCCATGATGTTCCTCGAGTACACACTCTCTCTCTCTCTCTCTCTCTCTCTATATATATATATATATATATATATATATATATATATATATATATATATCTGTGTGTAATGTAGTATATTTAGGGGTGAGCTCTCCATAGCCACTAGTGATGCTTTGAAGATCTTTTGACTAATTTTGAGCCTCTGTTTTACTGCCATGCACTGCAAAGGAAAGCTTCAGCCATAAAATCTCAGAGCTACACTAATCTATGAGTACAAAGGTGTTTAGAAGGCAGGGTGAGGGGACCTATTATGACATACCAGTTATGAATTCTTGACCAATTTACTGTGCCAGTCACGCATTCCCTATTATATAAAAGACCTTGTAATCAATCAGAAGGTCATCGGTTACCCCTACCACATTCATACCATTATTGCACCAATTTATCTATCTATCCAGGATAATATTGATAAATTTTCTCTCTCAACAACTGCATAACACCACCTTCCCACACTTTGAAAACTAGTCAACATGGAGGAAGCTTCTAGGTCAGTACCAGATTTAGCTAAAGGAGTGGTTCTCAACCTTTCTAATGCTGTGACTCTATGATGTAATTCCTCCTACTGTGGTGACTCCCATAAAATTGTTTTGTTGCTACTTTATAACTGTAATTTTGCTACTGTTATGAATCATAATGTAAATATCTGTGTTTTACAAAGGCCTTAGGCAACCAATTTGGAACGGGTCATGACCTACACAGGTTGAGAACCACTGTGTTCTGATGGGAAGCAAAGAATAACAGAACAGGCCTGTATTATATTAAAGGGCTCTGAGACCCTCCTGACCAATAAACAAGTTGAAGGGAAGTATCTCATTTGAGACACTGGGATTTTGCTTAATATCTTAGAGCATATTCAAAGAGAATTACCCACTCCCAATTCCCCATGTGAGTACAGCCATTTATATTCTTTATTTTAATAAGATTATAAAATAACAGGTTTTCACATGGCTGTTTGCAAAATCCTTTGTGCTATCACTTAATCTACCTCCTCCTCTATTTTATCTTCCCATTCCCCTTCTCAGGAAAAAAATGAGCTCTTCAGTCAAGTTCAAATTAGTTTTTATCTATTCTAAAATTTTAGGAGGCTGGCAAAATTGACTTTGGTGAGAGGAATCCTCAAATATACCTCTTTTTGTGTGAATAGATTCAAGTCATTTAAAGATGTCTTCACATGTGGAAACCACCTGCATTATAAGTACACAATAATTTCCATTCTGGGTGAGCCGTCATGTAGCACCAGGTTGTGTAAGCACACACTCAGTCATTGACTTTTCTACAGAAAAGCCGTCACTTTGGGTCAGTGTAGTGATTAATTTCCTTCAGCTGGCACATTTGGCCAGGTTGGCAAGCATTGGTTTTAAGTGCCTTGTTAAAGTATGTGTCTGTTGGGTAGTGGCACTTGTTTTATATTCCCCAAAGATTTGTTGATGGAAACATTAATCCCTACTATTTCATGCTTGGTCATTTTTTTGAAGGTATATGAGGTGTAATCATAAAAATAACCTTTTAAGAAATCTGTGCTTTTATAAACATTTTAAAACTAAGAAACTAAATATGAACTGAGTATTTACCTCTTAAAAGACTATAATTTGAAATTGTTGTTTGTGTTAATTCTTTATTTCATTTCCACCAGTGGACTTGCTTTTGGACACAATGATACTTTTGGAACATTTAACATCATGGCACAATTTCAACACTGAGGCTGAATTTCACGAAGGTTGTTATCATTTAAATTATGTGAATATTTTGGGTTGCAAATTAAAGAAGTTAATAATAGCACGTGGTTCAAAATAGAGGTGTGACTGAATAATGACACAGTTTTCTTTCTGGCTATATATACCTGACTATTTGAGTAATAGATAAAACTGCTGCCTTTTCAAGCAGTTGATAGCCATCAAGCTGTGAAATCATCCCTAGGTTAACTGAGCCCAATGCTTTAGGCTGTCACCAATGTTGATAAGCATATTACATGCATGGGGACAACATTATACAGGAAAGGGATTGACCTCTGGGTTGGAGTAAATAATCTTTCTTATGCTAAGAGTCATCACTTATGAAAGTGAATAATAAAGTCAGCCATGTGAAAAGTGCTGTGAGAACTAAATCAGGAAAAGAAATTAAAAGTTTTAAATATAAACATTTTATGCATATGCAGTACTGGGGATTAAACCCAGCACCATGAGCATGCTAAGCAAGAATGCTACCACTGAGCTACATCCCTAGCTCCCTTTCCACTTTTCCAGTCACTGTCTTGCTAAGTAGACCATTCTGACCTCAAACCCACTTTATAACCTGAGTAGTCTGTGGATTTGAAATTTTCCTGAATTTAGCCTTCTGTTAACTGAGTATATAGGAATTTCTTAGGAGATCATGTTAAGATGGACTTTCTGTTAATTAGTCTTGACAATGGCCTACTATAATGGATGTACAACAAGCTCTTAGGAGATGCTGTTGCTGGGACACATGTTGAGCAACCAGGCTTCAGCTTGGCCTGTAATGGGAGGCTTGGGTGTGTATGCTGTGCTGTTTCCTTACTTTGTCCATTTGAACTTTTATCTTTGTTGCTTTAGAGTTTGGGTTTTGGCCAACAAGTGCAACTACTTGTACTCATGTATTAGCGATGTTTGGATTGGTACACCTGAATTAAATAACTCACTATGTTTATAGACTTAATGTTTTCACCAAGCCCCCCCCAAAAAAAAATCCTGTCTCTATTGAGTATTATCTGAACTCTTAGTCCCAGAAAGGGGAAGAAAGGAATTTATGTTTATGCATTTAGTTAAGTTGGAAAGTAGAAATCAATCTTATGTGGGAATTGTATTTATTTTAAAAAGGTAACTATCTCTTGTTTAATAGACATGGGAGTGGGCAAATTAAACATAAAAGAACTGAATCCTAAATCCTATCAAAGTAGGATTTTTGGGTTAGAAGATGTAATATGGAAATCTCACTTGAGTCAATAAGAAAATAATAAGGGGACATTAAATGAAGTAGTTACACAGGAATATGTAGACACAGACAAAATGTTTTGTCTCAGAAATTTATTTTACTGGCAGCAACAATGAGACTATATTGTCACCATTCCAAGTCAATAATGATATTCAGCAGTTGTCACTGGCATCCTCTCACTATGCCTTGCTGCTGGCTATTAATCACTTCAAACACAATGAAGAGATATAGCCAATCTAGGTATATTGAAATAAAATTAAATCCCACTCAGCTCTCAGTAATATTCTGCTTGAAGTGACATGATGATGTCTGGCTAACAAGTACACACACAATAATCACTTTGTTTCTTTGTATATAAACAAATAGTGTCCCGTCCTGCTGCCAAACAGCTACTCAAAAAACAATTGAAAGATGTATTCCTGACACACTGAGTTCCTGGGTGCTGGCTCTTAGCCATCCTTGACAGGGGACTTCATCATAATTCCCAGTGCTTCAAAAACACTCTGTCCTCTCTAAGAATCTTAGTGGTATCTTTCTCATCATGTTATTTCAAATCAATCACTACCTGTCCTGGAAACAGCTCCTCTATGAAGCTTTGAAGGAGCTTTGATGCAGTCACAGTACTGCTCCAGTTAGGACCAGGGAGAGCTTCCCTGTTACACTCCTTAAGTGGCTTTCAGATAATCCTGGCCAGAACACACAGAAGATGAAAGGCAGCAGATCTACCTGCAAGCTGCATCAATGCTCTGCCTTTGCATTTCGTTTACTTGGATAACAGAGGCAAAGGTGAATACTTCCTGCAAAGTGAATTTAGCATCTATAGACATCCCTGTGGATTAGTATTCACTCCTCTACTTCAGCTAGTGCACTGTGAAACCTCTATGTGCTTTGTACTGTCTTTCTGTTTAAAACACAGTCTGGGTTTATAGGCTGTTTTCACTATTTATTTTTATGGAGTGAGGAACACACAAAGATTTTATTGGCAACCCAACCATGAAAAGTAACTCTCAGCAATGTTATTGTTTCAATAACTATAGAAATTGAAGAGTTGGGTAGCACTAGCCTAAAAACAGGTGCATTGTGTTTATTTGATAAAGACACTTACTGTAAGTGGTTAGTATAAAATGATGACCTCCAGTCCTGAGAAATCCTCATATACTCCAACTCAAGACATTGTTACAATTCAGTGGAATTTACTGATATTTGTCTTTCAAGGTCAAATATATTTTGCGTATCAAGGTCCTATTGTACAGAGTAACCTGTGAAACATGTACATGATTTCTGGTAACTCTGCTCACTGTGAGATGTGGGAGAAGAGGAAAACACAAAGATCCCGGTGCCTACAAGATCTAAAGAAGGAAAGAAAGACACAGCTAAGGCTGGAGCACACATGAACCACTACAGAATAAGAATTACCTGAACAACTAGATGTGCTTTGCATGCTGTTTATGTATAAACTCTTTATATAAAAAGCATTTATTGATTTCATAGTGAGTACAGATTGTAACTTGAACTTTGAGTTATTGTTATAAAATGTTATTTACCAGCTGTGGTGGGGTCCTTATCCCAGCTTGTGGGAACAAGAGGAAAGTGAATCTTTGAATCCAAAGCCCTCTTAGTCTACTTAGCAAGGTCCAGGCCACCAAGAGCCATGTGGTAAGAATGTCTCCAAAGAAAATAATTCTTTCTATTTAAAGAACCAACTCTGCATGCTGTTTTATGAGCCAGTCATTCTAAAAAATGGGAAATCTGACCCTCATCAGTGGGAGAAACAAGTAAACAGTGGGCTTTCAAGGCACAGAACTTGCAAAATTCCCTTACAGATTTCTAGTCTCAATAGCATACAACTTTGTTGGCATTGACTTCGAGGACAAACAGTACACAGTAAGAGAAACAAACACCTTGTCACCAAAGGTTCTTCCAGAATGCAGACTGCAAAGGGAGCAGTTGCCTCTTCCCTCAACTGCTATCTGTAGGCATCAGGCATCAGATTTTCAGCACTTTGATGTTGAATGTACATTTTTCTTTCTCTTAGTGATCCCTATCTAACATGCCTAAAACAAAGTTACAGCATGAATAAAAGTAGTTAATGATCAGTGTTATTCCTGAAATAACTCTTAGATAGAGAACGCATTTAACTGGAAAGACCATAGTATTTTAGTACTAGTAGCCAAAGCTATATTTGGCTAATCAGAAAGTTTAAGTCTCCAAAATTCCTAAATCTGTGGGATTTTGCATGTCAGAATGGAGGTCAAGAGGATGGATTCTTATGCCAGACTCTCTGACTAGAAAACCTGGCTTTTGTTTCTAGGAATATGATGTTGGAACATCTTACAATCTTTTTGTAACTGGGATAGCAAGCTACCTTCCTACCAGGGTTTTGACTATTAAATAGGATGATGCTCACAAATTGCCTAAAGTAATATCTGGTACAGAGTAAACATTATATAAATACTGTTAATTAGACAGATAATGCCGGCACCTTCTAATCTCACAATTGACAAAGCCTGATACCACAAGCTGAACTTGGTATGGCTTATCAGACAGATCTTAGCAATGCTGCATTTTATTTATTTATTTTTTAGAGAGTCATAAGATAAATTCTTAAAGTTAGGCTTTGAAGGGTATTATAACCACACACTCTCATTTAAAGGTGTCTTCACCGATGGATCTGAAATCTGTTTGGGAATCTTATTTCACTGTTCTCAGAGCTGTGGCTCTAGTTAGTAAGCTCACAGGCTGCCTGTTGTACACTGCTGCTTTTCTGCTTTGTAACTAATTATAGGTAAATTTACACATATATTCCAAGTCACATCATGATGTAGGTGTGGATTTCAGACTGATACCCTTCACATTTATCTTCTACTTAGTCCTTATTATCTTGCTGCAAAACCTCCCTGGGTTCTCCCTAAATGTCAAACATGTCAGCTTCAGTATTATGTTAAATTATATACTAAACACTGAATGCAATACTTGTGTTTGAAAGTGTTATAATAACTCTAAGATGAGACACACCCATAAAATACTTTTCAAGCACAAAAGTCACAGCACATCCTATTACCAAACCCCAAACCCCAGTAGGGACTGAAACTCTATTATCAAAGTCTGGAAGGAGCTCTTGCTCAAACAGAGGTTACAGGTGGAGCTGGTGACCTTCAGAGTGATTAACCTGTAGGGAGAGAAACCCTGCCTGAAGAGAAGGGAAACAAGTCCCTTATTTCCTGAATCTTAGACAGTGCCCAGGTTTGTCTAAAAATCAGAAGGCCCAAATCCGATACCAGTTTTGAAGATAATTTTGACTCTAAAGTAGCTAAGATGTGTACTTTTCATTATGAAAGATGGCATTACTACAGATACCCTACACACATTCTGGTATAGATGGGGGTCCAAACTACAGATGAGATTTCATAGAGGAAGCAGTGTTGGAAAGTTGCTAAGGTCCTCGATGTTAAACTAGAGACCTGGAGGTATCACCAAAAATCAAATAGGATGGTCTCTGCCTCACCAACTAGAAAACAGGCAAAGGATTTCATACTCGCATCACTGGGGATTAATAAAACAATTATCTTGGTGAAATAACAACCTTGGTCAAAAAGCCCCAAATGATGTTACAGACTTTGATGATCCCCCATGGGAGGCTTCACCCTCTTTGAGGAGTGGATGGGGATTCAGATGGGGGGTTGGTAGGAGGAATGGGAGGATGGCAGGGAGAGGGAACTGGGATTGGTATGTAAAATAAGATTGCTATTGATTTAAATAAAAATTAATTAAAAAATTGCTGTGGTGTCTCTTCACAGCAATAAAACACAAAGACACAAAAGACACAGATGAGTAGAAAATGTTTATGTTTCAAAGATCCAGAAATACAAGACTTTAAGAAGAATCTGGCAGATTCCCTATCATTTTCTATATAAACAAATGTGTCATTTGCCAACACAGACAGTTTCATAGCTTCTAGACCTGGAATATGTTAATTACTTTTCTTGACTTAATAATACTTTGTAGCAATTCTAGCCATGTGACAAAAGAACATAGTAAGAATAATGAGTCACTGTTCTGATTTTAGTAGGGACATAGTGGCTCTTAACTTGTTTTTACTAAATGGTTTTCATCTTACACCTAAGTATAATGCTACTTGAATAATATATACCTGCATTTTTAATTAAATTAACAGAGACTCCTTTTGTTAATATCACCATTCAATATGTGTTGAAGTATGTGAAATATTTTTTCTGCATTAATTCACTTTGTTTTATAATTAAGAAATAAAATAAAGAAAGGAAAATGTCCAATAAAGATGAATTAGAGATTTACATGTAAGGTCTGAAAACACAATGGCCATAGAAGATACAGGGGAGCATTCCATTGGTTTTGGCAATGATTTGTGGTCAGGAACTGATATCAAATAAGACAATAATCATGTGGGACTATATTATACATTTCTGTTCAACAACAACAAACAAACAAATAAAAGGAAAGCCATGTAGTTTCCAAAAGGTATTTCAGATGAGGAGTTAACATCCAGAACACATAAGGAATGAAAAACTTACACAACTTTGATGTCAAGTAGAAACAAAAAACAAAGATTTGATAAACATTCTTCCAAAGAACATAAAGAAATTACAACTAAACATATAAAAAATATGTAAAGTTGTTTCTCGTAAAGAGAGTTCAAATCAAAATGAAATATGAGCTTGTGCGTGATGACAGTTTCTGAAAGAGGACAAAACTGTTGGCAAAGATGTGGAGATAAAGAACCCATAGAAACTGCTGGTGCTCTCTCTCTCTCTCTCTCTCTCTCTCTCTCTCTCTCTCTCTCTCTCTCTCTCTCTCTGGTCTCAGTTCAGATCCTAAAGGGCAGAGAAAAGGCTGTGGAGGTTCTTTATTGCTCTGTGTGAGATCATCCCTAATGAAACACCCATTTATAATTTATCTTGGGTCTAGTGAACTCATTACACACACCTTCAGGATAGTACAAATATTACTAAAATAATAAAACTTACATATAATAAAGCTACCTTTCCTGGAACAAAGTTCTCACAAGAAATTAAATCAGCATTTCAAAGAAGTTTCTGTATTCATTGACAGCATCATAACACTGTAATATGCAACAGGCAAATTATGGGACAACACAATGGACATATGATAAAGAAGAAGTGATATATTTGAATGTATGCTTTAGCCTTGAAAGGGAGGAGGTAGGCTCATTTGAGGGCATCACATAGACTAAAAGAGAGGGAGATCTGACCAGCAATATGCATGGACTTGGAAAATGATTATGCTAAGTGCAATTAAAAGACACAGGAAAATACTTTATAATGTCACTTACGTATGAAATTTTAAAATGTTCAACATATAAGAGCAGTGGCCACAGGAGAGTGCAATGGGAGAAATCTGGATGTGTTGTGCAAAATGAAAACAGTTATGATTATGTAGAGTTAAGTCTAGAAAGCTAAAGAATCATGACTGTATTAGTGTACTGGATATGATGGTAATGAGAGTCTCCCAAAAGAAAAAAAAGATAGCTATGGGAAATAGATATGTTAATTTGATTAATTATAATTATAATCATAATCATTTTATTATGCAAACGCCATGCATTAGTTAATGATGAAGATATGTTCTGAGAACTGTATTGTTAAGCAATTTTGTCACTGTGTGAACATCACAGAGTATACTTATGCAAATTAAGGAGACTGAACCATTAGGTAATGTGGGAACAGCATCAAGTATATAGGCAGTCATTGACTGAAACATTGTAATGAGGCCATAGCTGCATGTTTATAAATAGTTCATAGTACATACTTTAAATACATGTAATAAATTACCACATTTTACATTGTAATTATATACAATTTTGTCAAGTGCATTTCAATAGGCCAGGGGGATATTTTAAATTCCTGTTCTGTAAAAGATACTGTAAGAAAGATGAAAATAAAAGCCACAGACAGAAAGGAAAATCTTTTAAACACAGACACATATAATCTGAAAAAGGGTTCTCTAAAACATGGTGAATTTTATTTTTTTCAAGACAGGGTTTCTCTGTGAAATTTATTAATAAATAAATAAATAAATAAAAGTGCTCAGTCACTGAGATGAGATGGACCTACAGAAGAAGGACCACAAAGTACACAGTAGAAGAATCATACTTGCAAACCATATCCCTGACAGGAAATTAATATCTGACATAGGAAAGAACTCAAAGTTCAACTACATTTTAGTGATTTCATTATTAAAAGGGACAAATTTCAGAGAAAAGTATTTTATTATAGAAGATATTCAGATATCCAATGGGAGTATAGAATCATGTTCAATATCATTAGCCTTTACATAAATGCTAATCAACACTGCAGTGACATGCCATTAACACAGCTATAAAGCAAAACTATAGATAAGAGATGAAGGAGCAGAATTCCTCAATCATTGGTGGTTGGATGTATAATAGTTTAGTCACTATGAAATACACGTGTGTGTATATACACATACATCTACCACATAACCCAACAATAATACTCCTAGTACATATCCCAGAGAGTGTCACTACGGCCGCATCAAAAATCTTTATATGAATGTAGCAAGCATATTTTCATAGGCCCAAGCTAGAGATAGCACATGTATCTATCTTTCCACATTTTTCATTATCCAAATAGAGTATATTTTGTTAAAAATATAAATAGAAATGTTGTTGGTACAGCACACATTAGTAATCAGTATTGCAGCATTCCCTTTGACAAAAAATCCTAGCTTCAACAGCAGGATTCATGGTATTTTCCCCACTGATAACCTACTGACTTTTGACTTGGTCAATTACATATAGAGATAGAGCAAATGAAGAGGGAAACAATGTAAATTTTCACACTACTTCTGTCAGAAACACATTTTCAGTTTATGAGTTGTGTGAACTGTGCTATATAACTATCTAACCTGTCTCTACCATTATACTAAAGCCTCAATCACAAGAATCCTATTGAGCATTGGTTTACTTAAGGTTTCTATTGCCATGATAAAACCCCAGGACCAAAAGGAAGTTGGGGAGTAAAGGTTTTATTTGGTTTAAAATTCCACATCACTGTTCATTGATAATGAAGATAGCTAGGGCAGAAACATAAACGGGCATAACCTGAAGGCAGATGCTGATGCAGGGAACATGGAGGGATGCTACTTACCTGCTTGTCCTCGAGGTCAGTTCACCCTGCTTTCCTATAGAACACAGGACCACTATCCCAGTAGTAGTCCCATTCACAATTAGCTTGGGCCCTCCCATTTAGTAGTTAAGCAAACTAAGGTATGTGTTACCATGAAATATAAACTAGGAATAAAAAATGTCAAGCTATTAAGCAAGAAAAATTCAAATAAATCACTTCATGTATGGTTAAGCTAAATTTTAAAAAAAAGTCCAGTAAACAAAGGTTCCATATTGTAGGTTTCATCTGTATAGAATCCTCAAAATATCACAATCATAGAAATGTTGATGGCTTGCTTATTGCCAGGAGAGAAGCAAGGAATGTAGTAAAAAGGAAATTCCATCTAACACCCCTTCATGATTAAGATATTGGAGAGATCAGGGATAACAGCAACATACCTAAGCATAATAAAAGCAATATATAACAAACCAACAGCCAACATCAAACTCAATGTGATTCCTCTGAAATCAGGAACAGACAAGGATGTCTATTCTCTCCATATCTCTTCAATATTGTACTTGAAGTTATAGCTAGAACAAAAAGAAAACAAAAGGAGTTGAGTAGATACAAACTGTAAAGGAAGAAGTCAAACTGTCAGTATTTGCAGATGATATGATAGTTTATATAAATGACCCAAAATTCTCTACCAAGGAACTCCTACAGCTGAAAAACACCTTTAGCAAATTGTTAGGATACAAGTTTAACTGAATAAAAAATCAGTAGCCCTACTATATACAGACAATAAAAGGACAGAGAAAGAAATCAGAGAAACATCACCTTTCACAGTAGCTACAAACAACATAAAATATCTTGGGGTAATGCTAACCAAACAAGTGAAAGACCTATGTAATGAGAACTTTGAGTCTTTGAAGAAAGACATTAAAGAAGATATCAGAAAAAATAGAAATATCTCCCATGCTCTTGGATATGTAGGATCAACATAGTAAAAGTTGAAACCTTCCCAGAAGCTATCTACAGATTCAATGCAACCCCATCGAAATCCCATCACAGTTCTTCAAAGACATTGAAAGAACAATACTCAACTTTATGTGGAAAAACAAAAGACCAAGAATAGCTAAAACAACTTTGTACAATAAAGAACTTCTGGAGGCATCACCATCCCTGACTACATACTATATTATAGAGATTTAGTCCTGAAAACAGCTTGTTATTGGTGCAAAAATTGACAGGAAGACCAATGGAATTGAATTGAAAACCCTGATATCAACCCACACACCTACGAACACCTGACTTTTGATAAAGCAGCTAAAATTATACAATGGAAAAAATACAGCATCTTTAACAAATGGTGATGGCATAACTGGATGCTGACTTGTAGAAGACTGCAGATAGATCCATATCTGTTGCTATGCAGTAAACTCAAACCCAAATAGATCAAAGACCTCATCGTAAATCCAGCCACACTGAATCTCTTAGAAGAGAAAGTGGAAGGTACCCTTGAAAGAATTGTTACAGGAGACTGTTTCCTGAACATAACACCAGTATCACAGACACTGAGATCAACAATTAATAAATGAGATCTCCTGAAATTGAAAAGCTTGTGTAAGGCAAAGGGCACAATCAATAAGACAAAACAGCAGCCCACAGAATGGGAAAAGATCTTCACCAAACCCATATCTGACAGAGGGCTGATTTCCAAAATATACAGTTAACTCAAGAAGTTAACCACCAAAACACCAAATAATCCAATTAAAAAGTGGGATACAGAACTAGAGAATTCTCAATAGAGGAATCTAAAATGTGGGAAAGACACTTAAGAAAAGTGCTCAACATCCTTAGCCATCATGGAAATGCAAATCAAAACAACTCTGAGATACCATCTTACTCTTGTGAGAACAGCTAAAATCAAAAACAGCAAAGACAGTTTACGCTGGAGTGGATGTGGAGATAGGGGCATATTCCTCCACTGCTGGTGGTAGTGCAAACTCGTACAGTCACTGTGGAGATCAGTATGGTGGTTCCTCAGAAAAATGGGAATTAGTTTATGTCAAGACCCAGCAATTCTAATCTTAGGTATATACTCAAATGATGTACATTCACATAACAAGGACATCTGTTCAACTATATTCATAGCAGCATTATTTGTAATAATCAGAATGTGGAAGCAAGCTAGATGCCTCTAGATTGAAGAACGGATAGAGAAAATGTGGTACATGTACACAATGGAGTAGTACTCAGTGGCAAAAAGAATGGAATCTTGAAATTCGTAGGAAAATGGATGGAACTAGAAGAAACCATCCTGAGTGAGGTAACTCAGTCATAAAAAAGACAAACATGGTATGTACTCACTCATACATATAGCAAAGGATTACCATCCTACAATCCATACTGTCAGAAAAGCTAAGAAATAAGGAGGATGTTAAGAGAGAAATACACAGTCCCCTGGAGAAGGGGAAATGGACAAGATCTCACAAGCAAATTGAAAGCATGGGGTGGGGACAGAGGGAATTAAGATGAAGAGTGGGAAAGGTGGGCATGATGGAATAGGAAGATTGAGAAAAGGAAAGAATAGAGAAGAGCAAGAACACAGGTACCATAATAAAGGGAGCCATCATAGATTTTAAGAGAAAACTGGAACTAGGGAAATGTACAGAGACCTACAACGATGACCCCAACTAACAATCTAAGCAATCGTGGAGAGGCTGCCTTCCATGCCCTTCCCTAATAATAAGATTGATGACTACCTTATGTGCCATTCTAGAGTCTTCATATTGTAGCTGATGGAAGCAGAAGCAGACACCCACAGCTAAACACTGAGCTGAACTCCTGGAATACAGTTGCAGACATGGAGGAGTGATGAGCAAAGGGGTTAAGGCCAGGCTAGAGAAACACACAGAAACTGTTGACCTGAACAAAGGGGAGCTCATGGACTCCAGTCTCATAACTGGGAAACCAGCATAGGACCGACTCAGATTTCCTGAATGTGGTGTTCGTTGGGAGGATTGGGCAGTCTATGGGGGCTTCTGGTAATGGATCAGCATTTACTCATAATATAAGAATGGGAGGTCATTCCACATAGAGGGATATTTTCTCAGCCTAGACACATGAGGGAGGCCCTGGGCCTTGCTCCAAATGATATGACAGACATTGAAGATTCCCCATGGAAGGCCTCACCCTCCCTGGGAAGCACAAAGGGGATGGGATGGGAGTTGGTGGGGAGGATAGGAGGGTGCAGGAACTCAGATTGACATATAAAACAAGATTGTTTCAAATTTAAATAAAAAATTATAGAAAAGAGATATTCAATAATAGTAGTGACACTATTATTTAACATTTAAAAAAAGAGGAAATTCAATGAAAGGAGGGTCATGAAGAACTGAGCACCAACCTTGCAAATATCAATATCTTCATGAGTTAGTGGATAAGGTGAACAGAATATCTGCATCAGTCTATAACTGAATTTGAATCTAATATTCTCTCAAACAAAATGTTTAATTAAAAAGTTAACTAAATGGTTATACAAATACAACAACCAGCCCACTCTTTCTATTCAAATTATACCTCTTCTATATGCTAATGTTAGTGTATTAAAACAACATCCTCTTTACAGAATAGGCATTAGCCTTGAACTCATTTAAACTCATAATCTCATAAAAATATTAACTCAATTTGAATAAGGTTTTAAAAGGAAAATGACAAAATCAGGGTAATGGGACTTTAAAATTAAATATTAAATAGCATGCTTGAAATACAGGTTCAAAACAAAGCAAGCATGGTATGCAGAAAAATAAGTGGGTTTATGGAAAGATATTGCACACAAAGGACAATGTTGTTGATGTTTCTTAAACCTATCTCAGTGGACTCCATTTCCAGATGTGGGATTCACTCAGACATTGGCCTGGTTAAAATATGCCCTTCATGTTAACCATATTTGTTACATTTCCATCATTTTCATTACTAACCATAATTCTATACTGAGTTAATGAAGAACTATGTTATTTAAATATCTGTTTCTGTTTTCCAAAGCTCTGTTCTCACAACTCAGTGAAGCTGAAAGAACACCCTGAAAGGCCCAACAGTCTGTCAATCTCACCAACCTCTTACATTTTGGCTTCTCTTTTTCCTTGACTTTCCTAACAGTGCCCATGTCTTTCTGTGTCACTCACTGAAGTTTTTCACCTTAAAAGGAATAATAATTATGACATATGATTTGATACCTAACATTTCTATATACTAGAATGTTTTATTTGAACATACATTTTCATGATTTTTAGCAAAATGGGTAACATGGGATTATACTCACAGTTAAGTCATGCTTTTAATGTCTTTTCATGCTTTTCCTATTATTCTATTTTCATATACTTTTATCACTTAAGGAGATTTTTGTTTGCTTAATTGGTTAATTAGTTTTGAGACAGGGTCATGCCCATCACCCTGGCTGGCTTTGAACTCACAGCCTTTCCACCTTAGCCTTTTGAGCATTTGAAGTTTGGACTGCAGCATTCTACACAATTTAAGGAGATATTGGTAACTCATATTAGTGACTCATAGGTTTTTTTCAAATCTCAGTGTTATAACTGCTGTCTGGATGGCTTGGCAGAAATGTCTGTGACACTTATGAAACTTACCAAGTTTCTAGGTTACTAAGCAGCCCTTCCCACCAAGGGCTGTAATTTTTCACAATTTCTCTATTTTTGCTGATATCATCATATTCTTGTTTTCTAGACATGAAGTTGGAGTGTGAAGCAATCTCATCAAACAAACCAGTCCTTGCCAATTCTTACCTTTCTTCAAACTTTAACTCTTCCTAATCTACTCTGTCTTCTAGGAGACAACTTATTTAGACCCCCATGGTACTGCTTAGTTGGACCACAGACTTCTGGACACTTCCAAATTACAACCTGTCCTACGGCTGTTACAATAATATTACCCAGCTGTGGCTTAAGATGCCTTGGGGTGCTGCTGCTGCTGCTATCAATGTTTTCTGTCAATTCACAATGTGCTTGATCCCCAAAGTCAAAGGAGCTTTTAACATGAATTCAAGTATTTTCAAAAGCTTATACCATGGTTCCAGCATTTGAAAATACTTGCATGGTGTAAGCTTTTGGTTTCAGCATTTAGGACACAGAAGAAGAGACAGAGACACTGCAAGTTTGAACCCAGCCTGGTCTACACAGCAATGTCCAGGCAAGCTTTGTCTACAAATTTTAAGAGAGAGATGCTGTTTCACAAAATATTTAAGCAAACTAAAAAGGAAACAAAGCTAACCCTAAGTACATTCACATGCGTTGGCTGCTCTGGACAATAAACCTAAAAAAAAAAAAAAAAAAAAAAAAAACTAGGTTTCCTTCCAGTATAAAGAAGACAGAAGATGTTGAACAAAAGGTAACAATATTTACATGGGTAGGAAATATACATGATTAAGCAACTTACAAAAGTCACCACAAATTTCTAGATGAGAGTATCACCAAATGGCTCAGAAAGGTTATTTACTTATTCATTCATTTATTTTTAATCAGTAACTCGATGAAGAAGGCTCAATGCACTACTCATTTGAGGATAGGAACTATAGAAAGTGTCATCCCTGATTTTGTTCTGTTTAGGCTATGAAATGTCATTTTTCTGAATGATATTTTACTTAGTAAAACAGTAACTAGTCTCTAGCACTCTGAAGAACCTTATATTTCCTGCTCTACATTGCTTCAGCTATTATCTAATGAATAATGGATCTTTAAGATATACTTAACAATATCAAGGCTTTTTAAAAGTTCCTTCTTTTTAAAACCAGTATTATTTCTCATTTACAGCATACACAGTTCATTTGTCAATCACTTTTCAAGAACTGCATTTTATCTTGTAAGGTAATATGTGTGATCCTACTTCAAATATATCAAATGTACTGTATATATGTCCATGAAGCTCACAATAACTCTAATAATAATTGGTAAAGGCTTACAATAGTTGTGCTACATGCCGATATTTACTGAGTGACATCTTGTAAAGCATCAAGTAAGTTCATTCTCTGGATACTCTATACCTTCTGAGTCTAAAACAGTGGTTGCTAATGAGTCCAGGTTATAGAGAATATATGTGGCAGAGACAGCATTAGAAACTGCCAGTTTGGGTCTATAAATTTATTAATAAACAAAACTACAAATGTAAAGGAACTCAATAGGGGCAAGTTCTGAAAACGTAAGCATATGAGCATTTAGTCTCCTTTTTTTCTTTATCCTCTGAATTTGCAACCATTTGGTTATCAACATTACCCCCTAATTTTAAATAAAGTCAAGGTTTTATTTGCACTTTTTCTAGCTTTGTATAGCTTTGCAAATAGTTGAAATTATGATTTTAAGGCAAAAATCAAGATAGCTATAAAGTATTTCCTAATGAAAATTATACTCACTTCATTAAGATTCACTATTATGTATACAGCTAGTGAAAAATTTTGACTACCATCAGGGTTAACTGAGTTGATGGAGAAGAAAGAGTTAACGCTACTGTTAACTTAGAATCAGTGGCTTCAATAAAGACACAGGCTAACTGTATAATATGGTATTACCTAGAGTTACATAAATGGGATTGAATCATACATTTGATTTAAATCTTCTTACATGTCATGTCTAATTTCCCTTTTAATGACTATTACACTATTCTCCAGGTTCTCTTCCAAATGGCTACAAAAATATATCACAGCACAGTTCTCCACAGGTCACAACATAGACACATCTCAGCATCATTCTGACTTTTTCACTGGTCCTGATGTAACAATAATCTCTGCAGTACACATGCAGGATAATATTTCATAGTTCTTCAGTTTGTAACAAGTGGGTTGAAAGCAGAGCACACAAAAAAATTGCAAAGATAATCTGCGTAGTATAGCTGGACAGTCTTTTGTTCTGGCAGTCCATTAATCCAGGTGACAAATATCGATGTCCTTTTTTTGTACTTTCTCTTTTCTTTTTGTCATATCTACTCATGCATTATATTACAGAATAGAATATAAAATATAACAATGTATAAAAACTGTTTCTGTACATATATCATAGAATCAATATTTTTACCTCCTGCTTTGGATAGTTGTTAGTTTAGGAAAAAATATTTTTTCTTTCCTAAGAAACAGCATTAGCCTAATGCTGTATCAAATGGTCAAATTTTATTAACAGGAAACTATTCTGAATTTTATTTTCACACATTCTAAAATACTTAATCACAGTCATGTTACAAACCCTCTATGTTTTTTTTCCTACGCATTTTAGATTTTTAACATAGTATACAGAGGTAGGGACATACAATATTTAATTTTATTTCTGCAGAACAACTATGTCTATAAAAATCTGTATCAGAGGATGGAGCTTGCCACTAGCTAACCATAGAGATCTGGATATCTGTACAGACAGACAGGAGTGAGATGACTGGGCAGAAACAGGAAGTGAAATGGCTGGGCACAGACAGGAAGGATAATGGCTCTGCAGAGATAGGGTGTAAGTGGGTAGAAACAGTAACTCGCTCTCTTGTCCACTGAGATGCTAAGGATGTAAAGGTGACTTTGGCTTTCTCCTTCTTCTCTATGATCTCTCAGCATTTTCCTCTATATCTGACTCCTGGTTTTTATTATTTACCAATTAAGAACTCCATTTTACATTTCCTGGTCAAGTTCTTTTAAGAATTAAAACTATGTTGTAACTTCACATTATATGGACACAATGCTATTATGGAAACAGAAATTGACTACATGTAGTTTCTTTCCCTAGAATATAATTTCATGAGTATAAAACTTTTCTGATAGTCATTTGGAAGTGGCATAACAGTTGTAGCTAATTTTGTGACAAACAATTTTAGACTGTTTTATTGCTCAACTTTTAAGGAACTCCTTATAACTTGGATCGACATGTAAAATAAAATAAATAAATAAGTAAACAAGTAAATAAATAAATAAGGAAAACAAAATCTGGGGACCATCATTTGCCTATACTTGGTTTTCTCTCTGAAATCCTAATTTTCCACATATACATTTTCATGCTTATTGTTTCCTTTCCCAATATGCATACCATAAAAGTTGAAAATTTTACATTGATAATGTTGTTTAAGTTCTCCACAAGGAATAATAACAATTCCTATCAGCAATCTTTGAACTCTCCAGAAAGAATGTGGGACCCTACATCATCATTTTCACTTGACTCAACCTGATGCATCTGAACTACAAACATCACCCTAAAATGGATTTAGGACTATTACGATCCAGACAATTCTTACCTAGCTAGCTGAAAATGGTGCATCTTCTTATTACACCCTGGCCAGAGTTTCAGATAGAACTTCAGTTCAGCATGTCTTGTCATGCAGAGACTACCTACAAATGTTACAGCCAGTCCCATTGAGAAATTTTGTTGCTAAAAATTTTCTTCCTACAGGATCCCATGGAGCAATCATCATCCCATTTCACCAGGAAGTAATCTTAAGATAATGACACCCCCTTTTATGAAGATGAATATTATCCCTAAAAGCCAAGTGTAGGGTTTCAGTTTCTTAGGATTATGTTTGGAAGGTGATGCTCAGACTCAGGTATTTCTTTTATATAGGTATAGGGTATGGTTGGGAAAGGTATGGTTTAGGTGGGATATAGGTAGATTAGCTTATCTTCTTGTGAATTATCTTAGTAATTATTAGTTATATACAGCTTACATTGTTATAGATTCTTATATATGGTAATCTATGTAAAATTAATTTTATATTACCTTTCCAGATGATTTGTATATTATGCTTTGTCATATTGTGTAGAATCTTTCAATTTATGGTATTTTGTATACAATATCCTTACCATATTATATGTATGATACTTTTACTTATGTTCAAGACATTTTATATATCAATACAATTTAGGATATTTTTTTATCATGCTGTACTATACAGTTCTACCTCTGGTCAAGACATTTGTACTCTACCTCTGTTTCAGAGATTTACATGTATATAAAAGTACATAGTTATATTGCTTAAGCTTTTGTCCCTACTTTACTCAGAGAAGTTTCAACCAGTTTTATAGCTAGGTTCCTGAGTATTACAGATTGATTATCTTCACCCATGTTTCTTATACCTGAGAATACTCAGACATAGATGCTAAATCTTCAAACACTTCATAGACCTACAGAACATGGCATTTAAATATTGTAATATTAGTACTCCATTGACATGAGACACTATTGCTTCTGACAGCTCCTCAAATTTCTCAAAAATATGTTGGGCACTGTTGTCGCTCCTTCTGGAATCCATCCTCACCTCAGCTAATGGCCTCTTGGGGAAAGAACTGCCCCCACCTCAACCACTGATTTGGACATGCTGTCCTAATGTGCTTACAGGAGACAAACATAAAAGACTGATAAACCTTGTTAAATCAGGGTAAGACAGCCTTTCTACCTCCCTGCTTCTAAAGCAGTGTGTCAGATACTCTAGGCATTAGCTAAAACTGGTTGCACCAATGTTGCTCTGAGACTTTGGGTGACTATCCAGTCTGTTTCTGTCTTCGATACACCATTTGGAAGCAGCCCATCCACACTTCCTGCCTATCCTAATATTATTATCTTCCTTCTCAGGTCTTTGATGAGGTTAAAGATTAAACTATCACAATTATTATTCTTTCTTCCTAGTTAGATATATCAGGTACTAGACTTATGATGGGAGATGTCATTCTGTAAATATGTTTCTCATACTGGGTAATGAATAAAGCACTGTTGGCCAATAGGAAAGGAAGATAGGAGGGACTAGGAGACAAGGAGGAAAGAGGAAGTAGTAAGAAGGAGTCAGCATGGAGAGACTGGGGAGACCAGATGCAGGCCCCATTCCCTGGTAAGATGAAAGCATGTGGAAATATGTAAATTAATAGAAATGAATTAATACTTAAGACAGAGCTAGCCGATAAGAAACTTGTACCTGGCCAACAGCATTATATCTAATACAAAGTCTCTGCGCGTTATTTGGGGCTGGCTAGGTGGGTGGCGGGACAAGTGGTGGGAGGAAAAACCTATGCCTTACATACTTAAGCTTCCAGCTTAGGACAACTCTAATGTCAACTCTGTCATACCTTCAACCTAGGACTAGATATGTAGACCTTTTGTTTATATATTCCTGATTTTTTTTCCTTAGGGCATACTTGTTATTCAGCAATCCTAAATCTTTTCTTTAGACTAAAAGGGGAATTATAATGAGATATTCACTCTGTCTGCACCTGTTGCATTGACCACGCCCATTGGGCCTGGGGACAGGTGCAGACATGACCTGGGGAATCTAGGTCTGAGGGAGGGAACCCCAGAGCACTCTCTCACTTGCTGGATGGAGACAGAGAGCATCTGGAGGTATCCTTGGGACAAGAATCTGCTGGTGTTCATCTGTCTCTGTTGTATGTCATTTCTCCCTGAATAAACATCTATTCAGCTTAAAAAACAAAACAAACAAACAAAAAAAAGGAACTCCTTGTAAGGAATATAGATACTAGACTGTCAGTGATTTTATTCATCTTGACATGGTGTACACACTACTTAAAAAACAAACTTTCACTTCACATTATTACTTTAGTTATTTGGTTGCTATATATTTTCTATAATATCAAAATACTGATTAGTATTAGCAGTTTTTATTCTAACTTCTAATCATTATCAATAAATGGCTAGTAAAGTTAATGACAATGTAATAGTAGTAGGTTACAAAGAAAGGGAAGGTATAACAAGTTAATCTGTGCCTGAAACTGAAGGTATTTTTATTTAAACCAACATTCAAGACTTCAAATATATTAAATCTTCGAAGTAAAAAAAATACTATAGGAAAAATGATCACCAAGGAGTCAGTCTTACCAACTTAATTCTGTGCATATATTTAGATATGCTAGAACAGTATGTGAAATCTTTGAGGCATAAATTTCATGTTATCAATCTATTCATTTTTTAATTATTTGTCCTTTGTATATATTTTAATAATTTTGACCAATAAGAAATAATGCAATAAAAATGGGTCATCTCTATAACCAACATATCAATTAACTTCCTTAAACTTGAAAAATGAAGTTAATGGTTAATTATTTAGGACTATTGTAATCCTAAATTTTGTAAAAATACACAAAAATGCTTGAATGAAATGCTAGTTATAAAAATATGATACAAAGGTCTTATTGGAAATACATCACAGATAGTTACACAACTTTTATATATGTGTGTTTTATGTATACATTTGTTCCATTTTAATAATGTTATAATGAATGCCCTGAAATGAGAATGATGTCAAACTGAGCAGAGGTGGACAGATGCTGGAGAATCCATAACTGGTGTGGTCTATCATAATGTAGACATAATGACTTACATTTGTTCAGAAATTCATGCCTTCAAAATGTGTTCTGGATGAGGGAGTTAGAGGAATTTTAAGCTACTGAGGCCAATGTTCCCCAGGCTGTAAGAGCACACCTACTTTCACACACACTGCTTGACACCTATGGATTGCCCTTTCTTCTCATGGATTGCCAATGTAGGCAAGTAGTTCACTGTTGAGCTCTAAACTTGGATCACCCTTCTTGTATATGAATATCAGATAGACATTAAATTCTCACTTAATACAACAGGCTCCAATTATGTACTGAACCAATTTAAATAGTAGAGAATTTATGAAGCCAAAGATGATGAAAAATGCTTCCAAAAGCAAAAACAAATAAACCTCTGAGAAGCTAGCTCTTTCTAATAAATTTTAAACCTGATCAACTAATCCAAATTCCATTTAAGGAACAATTCAAAGGGAGAGATAACAGGTTATCAAAAAAAGGGAAAGAAAGGTTATCAAATATAATTTCCAATATTTTAAAATAGTTTTTCAATTGAAATCATAAGGTGTGTGAATGCTTTTTGTTGTAGTGGGTTCCTAGTCTGTTTTCTGCCTCCTGAAAGTTGCTCAGCACTTTTTTTTTTTCAGGCTGTGCCCCGCCCCTCTATAGTCTTGCACATTATTTATGTCTCTTTTCTTTGGAAATAGCCAATAGCGTCACTTCCTCCAACCACTCTCTAAGGAGATACTGTATGCCTTAGAGCAACTAGGAAAAAATTTAAATATAGACTGCATAGAATAATTACAATAAACTCTTAATTTTCTATGGTGAGGGAAAGCAGATATTAACATCCAACTGAAGTCCACAGTCATTTCCCAAATTTCATTTTAGAAAGCAATTTCAACTTCTCATTTAAACAAACCTGTTATTTGCAGCAAAATTGGCTGATGAGAGCTTTGCTTCTTATTTTTAGTCAGCCAGAGGGTAAAGCTAGGAACATACAAACTAGAGGTGCACTCAAACTCAATCAATTCTCAAGGAAATGAAAATTAACGTTCTCATTTGGCATTGTGGAAAAAGAATTCCACAGGAAGTGTAAACACCATTAAAAGCATCAGATTTTTACTGTACACATATTTAAATGACTTCTTTATGTAGGAAGAGACTCATTTTTTAATCTAGCCTGTTATTTTTTTAAAGCTAGAATATTATAGTTAGATGTGTATCTAAGACTTACATAAAAGAAAATATCAAGCTCACCTTCTATGTTCCTATGTGATCACATTAAAGACAGCCTCTCTACCATCACATTTCTAATTGTTTTTAAGTGCAAAGCTACCTAAGAAGCAAGTTTACCATGGTAATTCCCAAATACTGTAGGAATGTGCAAACAAAAGCATCCATTATTTCTTCAGACATTTACACATTTGAAGGATGAGTAACAGGTTCAAGAAGACAGGTAGCATGCTTTCTGCTGATAGCCAGTTAAGCAAGGAACATTTTCCAAATTCATCTGTTTCAACTGTCCAAATAAACTGTAAAGATCCAAGGAAATGTCTTAGAACAGGAATTCTCCTGATGTGTTTAGTTCACATTGGCTAGAAGCATCAATTTTACCTGCGAGTTTTTAGAGTAAGCAAAATCTTGAACTACCTGAGGGACCCAGACAGAAACTCCAGGTGAAGGGTTGATAGACTATTTAGGTAGTAGAGGAGAGGGCTAAGGACTCAGTATGTAGCCAAAGATGGTACATAGCTGCACTAACTACGTAGCTGAAGCTGGCCTTGCATTCTTGACAACCCAGCCCCAACTTGCCATATTCTGGGAATGTGTGTCTGTCTGCTTACCAAACAACAAAAAGTACTCAATAAGTCTTTTAGGTGATTAATATGAATGTCAAAGTTTGTGAACTCCTACCTGCAAGAGATGACCTTTCAGTGTTGTCCCTAAGTTATAAGGCACTAAGGAAGCATATAGGTATTTGCAACAAACTTTTCTCAATGACATTACCATACATTGGCTACTGTAAGTTTGACACAAGGGCTCCAATTCTGAATTGCTAGTAAATCACTGAGCATGGCCAGAAAATCCATCTTCAAAAGGTCTAACTGCTTGTATGTGCTTGCACATGCTTTCTGTTCCTGAGCTATGTGCCTAGGCTGTTTTGACCACTCACTCTGCAGTTCTATTAGCTTACACCATCACTGACATAGAAGACAAACTTTACACATGTACTACTTTCTTTGTTCCTTTACTAGGTTTACAGTTTATGAGCAATTCACCTCCCAATGATAATAATTCATATATTTTAAAGACTTTCAGTTTTTTGTTGTATTATATTACTATATAATAAAATTAATATATATTGTTTTATTATAACAAATATATGCTAGATATTATGTGTTATATAATTACAATATAGTAGTAAAATTATATTAGTACCATTTTAATTTTTAAATATTCATACATATAATTGGGAATACATTCATATGATTATGCAGCCTGAGAAGTTCTAAAGTTTGCAATCAGCTGTCTGAAGACTCAGGGAAGCTGCTGGATAATTCCAGTCAAAGTCTGAAGTCTGAGAACTACGGATTACGTGGGTGGCTGTCACAGTTTGAAGAACAGAAGGTGGTTAAACACCCAAGAATAGCCAATGTTTTAGCTTAAGAAGCCAGATGAAAAACAAAACAATGCTAACAAAACTAACTAAGAACAAAAACAAAAACAAGAAAAACCATGCCTCAACTTGGCAACTTGGAGTAGTCAGAAGAAACACCCTCTCAAAAAAAAAAAAAAAAAAAAAAAGCCTTGCTTTATGGAGACCTCCAATTGATTTGGTGAAGCGAAGGACGATTCATTTTATTCAATACACTGATTCAAATACTAACCTCATTCCAAAACATCCTATGATGGCTAGTCTTGGCTCTCCCCTTGACTATTTTGCCAATTAACTAAAACCCCAAAATGGAAGACATGGCCTGTTAGGGAATTTTGCTTAATTTGAAGTATTCTAATTTGAAACTTTGAGGCAGGAAGACATGCTTTTAATCCAGATCTATATTTGGGAAAATCTAGCTCTATTCTGGGCCACACCCTCTGCTGGAAGCCTATGTAAGTACAAGGAAGAAGGAAGCTTTTGCTCTTGCCTGCTTCCTCCCCTCACACCTCACTCTCACCCCTGCTTGGTAAGAAGTCCATTTCTTCACTCACATTAGGACCTACTTCTTGAGAATCCTAGTGTATATTGAAGCTCAGCTGAGACATCTGGCCCCGACAACTGATCAACTACTGGATTCTTGAACTTTCCGTTCACATCCAACCATTGTTGGACTAGCTGGACAGCAGCCTGTAAGTCTTTGAAATAAATCTCCATTCTCTCCTTATAGATATTCATTGTATAATTCTGTTACTCTAGAGAACCCTGTCTAACCACAACCTCACAGATTTAACCACAGGGTCAAAATGTCTGACTAGCACCTTCTAGTAAAGTCAAGTCAACACTTGGTTTTAAACGCATTGCTGCTTTCATGTTCTATCAAAGTTGAATAAACAATAACACTTCCAAAGTGCTCACTATTTTGCTTTGTTGACAAGCTAAGCTTAATAATGTTCATAAATTAAGCATAAAGACAGTGCATGAGAGATACTCAAGAATGTGTTGTGGGCTTAAGTTAAATTAGCCAACCATGACCATGAGATTATGTGGGTATTGGCCAGCCAATATTCTAGTGCTCTATAGTGAACCTTTTATATATTAATGAAAATATGTAAAGTGGAAGTTCAGAGAAGAGTAGCTTTTTTGCCTAGTGTAAATAAATTGGAAGTAAAAAAAAAATCCATCCAAAGAACAAGCACTTTATCATAAACCATAGTGCAGTGGAGTTAATTGGTTATTTTGGCTTCAGATTAAAATTAAATCAGAAGGAGAACAAAGATTAAGTAAACGAAATTCACATAATCAGCTGTAAGAATAAATATTTATGCATGTGTACTATGTGTGACGAAGTGTTAACTACATAGTAAGACATGGATACTCCCAAATGAATAAATTTTAAATCATATAACTAAAAGAAAAGAAATGCATCAATTAAGGATTATATGGATAAGTTATACAATGTTTTAATTTTGTAAAGTTTGACTACTCTATAATTTTTAAGTCATTGTTTTTAAAATATATTTTACTTTTCTAGTTTATGATTCTGGGACTATGAAGTTATATTTTCAATAATTAATCAGCCAATAAAATGAATCAATGTGGAAACAGAAACTGAAAGTTGACAAAAATCTGAAAGGAGACTACATGGAAATACTCAAGGCCAAGGCTCAAGAGAACATACTTGGCAAAGGACATATTGCGGACTAGAGAGATGGCCCAGCATTAAGAACAGTGAAGTTAAGTTGAGCTTTTGGGCACCTGCATTGAGCAGTTCACGCGAGCCTGTCAGTCCAGCTTCAGAGTACTGGACTCTTCTCTATAAGCATACCTGGTGTCATATACAAATAACCACACACACACACATACACACACACTTTTAAAATAGATCCTTAAAGTGCCATATTGCATACATATATTGAAATACCACATCATAGATTACAAATATGTAAAACAATTATACATTAGCTCAACAGAAAAAAAGTAAAATATAACTGATATTTCTTAGGAATTTTATGATGTAATTATTAAATACATATGTGTGTGTAAAGAGGCACATGGCAACTTGGAATTATATTTTAATGCATACATATAAAAGTTTGGAGAAAAGAGTTGATGATTTGATAAGGTCCTAAAACCTGAACAGTTCCCAAGAATAAAAAGTAAACATATTCAAATTATGAACATTGAATTAAAAACTGGAATAATGTATCTTTTTCTGGTCTAAATAAACAGGTACTCTGCTTTTATAAGTGCTCAAGATTGGTCAAAGTTCATCAAAACTCCATTACAATTATGCCAAAGTTTACTTGCTAAAATAAGATATACACTGGGGGAAAACCTCCTATAACTTTAAATGTGTGCCTGTAAGAATGGGTGACATAGGTTACTTTCATTCAATGTGGCTAGAAGCTTACCTTGAAGGACCAGCCATGCTCTTTATTTTTGTTACAGTTCCCATATGTTGTTTTTAAACAAAATAATTATACTTTGAAGCCACAAAAAGTCAGTGATCTTTTCATGCTCAGATAAAAATCACAACTGTAGAGTTTTCTTTGAGATGCATAATGTAAAGCAATGAATCATGCAAGAGAATTGAAGATGGAGACTGGGTGACAATAAGTACAAGATAGTGTAGGTTGACAGAAGGATGGTGGAGGGAAAGAACCAAGAAGGAGACAAAGAAAGCTATAGGCTTATATTGCTCCTGACAAATGAGTCACTGAATCCAGAAATAAAACTTACAAGTACGATGGACTCTTTACCACTAGCTTTGTCCAGATGTTTACACATAGACTTTGAACATTCCTGGAGAACAGCATGTGAGGCCTCCTTGTAGATTATAAAGACAAAGTTGGCAAAGACACAACTTATGATGTCTATAGTTACCAACCCTATTTTAGCAACCACCACTAGTATTTTTCCAATGGAAAGGAAGTTTAATTAGATGTGCAGAGCATGTTTAGAGTGTGTGGAATGGATTGGAGGATGCCTCCACAAGCTGACCAATATCACATGCAAGCTGGAGTCCTGCTCTCTCAAAAATGACAAAAAGCAAAAATATTTCCCAGACAACTTTGGTCCTTTTGAACCAAGATAGGGCATTCTTCCATATAAGAACATGACATAACACCTATTAGAAATTATACATTCTTTTCACCAAACTTAAGTTACCACAGACCTGCAAACTATGGGCAAGGGCAATGCCAATGTATATTATCACTAATACATATTCCATAACAAGAAATACACACAATACCAATAATAAAAAATTAGATAGCAAAAAGTAATATTCTTACAGAATCCCATTATAAAGAACGAAGCAATTTTTCTTCCAAATGATTCTATGGTCCCAAAAGACATAAGGACATTATAGGAACACATTTAAACAAACATAAAGCTAAATGAACCCATAATACACTGTTTCTGCAAAGGCAAAATGGGAGAAAAGGAAAATAAGAAAAAGAAGCGAACCAATTCTGAAGATAAGAAACAAGAATGGTTAGATTTTCCTGACAATTTGCTAGCGATTCAGGCCTTTGAAGAAGACACCTTGTGTTTACGAGAACTTGTTACTCATGCTAGGGGCAATGCTTTCGTAATATGGAGAAGCATCTTATTGGATAAACCAGCTTTCAGAATTAATTATTTCTAAGACTATCTTTTTTATAAAATTATGATATCTGTCTGACCATAGTCTCTTAATACTGAGGAAACAGCAGTTGGAGGGGACAGTGAAGAATCATATCGGCCACTTCAGTGTCACAGTTGAATGTACTACTTAGACCTCACTCATTATGTTTGCAAGTCCCATGTCCCAGCTTTTACAATGAGAGATATCACATTTTAGATGTAACATCACACCTGCTATTTCCTAAGAAGGTGGCTCTGTATTTTACGTGGATGTCACACTGAACCTAGCATTAATGCATTTTACATGGATGTCACACTGAACCTAGAATCAATGTATTTTACATGAATATTATACTAAAGTTACAGTCAATATACTTTAAGTTCATGTAAGTTATTTTTAGGACAACAGAAACTCCAAAAATTATTATGTATTTAGTAGTTGCTTTCTTGTCAAATATATTGAGGCATTTTTAGACATATATAAAATTTCTTAATTCAAAATTGAATGATCCATGTTGTATTCAAGGTAGGAAACACAAAGAAATGGTAGATGTTTATTCTAATGTAAATTGTTCATGTTTCAATAAACAAATCTCAGTTTACTTAAATCTCAATTTCTTCTACTTTCTATTATTCTTTTCTATTTTCTTATTTTATTTAAAACATATAGATAGAACAATTTAAATTTGCATGGGACTCTCAGAATTATTCTGCTTGGATAATTGCTTGATAAATCTTATTGATATTGGGATTTAATGTTAAATTATATGTTAGACATAATTAGCTGCATCAATGTATCTTCAGTAAGTACATTATACAAAAAATATATAATTTTATACTAAAGACTTACATAGGACATTTGTTGGTATAGGTAGATATTATTTTCTAATTTATACAAACATAACATATTTTTATGTACTTTTAAAATAATATTTTTAATATTTTCTGACTTTTCAACTAAATTTTAATGAAACCTTTAATTGGTAAAATATGGAAGAAATGTAAGTGGATAGTTAAGTGGTTTAACACATTCTTTTATTAGTGAAGTGGGTATTAGCATCAGTTTACTAGGCCTAAGGTACTACATGGAAGGCTTATTGCTTAAAGTAAATGTTTACAACCTGACAAGAAGTTTTCCCATAGAAATTGTGGATTTCATGGTGATTCTTCTACCAGAAAAAAATCTGACATGATGATTAACAGTATCTAGTTTGTGTCCTAGTTATTTGAAGGAGAATCTCTGATATCCACAGATATTAAATGGATAACCTCAAGTTAGCATAAGTCACCCTTCCAATGAAGATGACACAAGACAGCCTGAGGAATACTGATCACAAGAAAGGCTTTTTACTGGATCACTGAATAAAGAGAAAGGGACAATTGAAGACTGTTTTGTGAAAACTATTTATTCTCCAAATCCAATGGGTTTTTCACAGAACTTCTATTTATGCTTTATAACATCACATTTTACAATTATCTACTACTCAGAACTTCTTATAATGTCTTCAATTTCCTAGAAACTGTAACCTAAAAGTTTTTTTTGTACGTGAAAAGGCCTCTCTTTCTTTCAATAGCTACACATGATCCAGTCTATACTTTGATAATTCCTTTTATTCCAAGAAATTTTACTATTTGTATAATTCATTTATAGACATATGTGTAATGACAAACGAGTCCCAGGAGTGTCATGGTTTAGTTCTGTTGTCATAGGCTGATTAATAAAGTATTTCCTTTTGTGT
This sequence comes from Phodopus roborovskii, assembly GCF_943737965.1. Classification (NCBI taxonomy): domain Eukaryota; kingdom Metazoa; phylum Chordata; class Mammalia; order Rodentia; family Cricetidae; genus Phodopus; species Phodopus roborovskii. Next base: position 2,020,947 of record NW_026126693.1, on the reverse strand, counting down.
TAATTGGATAATAATTTGTATGCCCTTCAATTCATGTAACATCTATTTGTGTGTGTGAGACACATATAGTCATGTAAATTGTAAATACTGAGGAAAGAGCTATGAATATACTTATTAAACTCATCTTTATGATTCTAAAGCCACATCTCTTTTATCCAAATTCCCAGAATCGTGCCCTATATCAAAGAACCTGCTAGTTCCTGTGCTCTTAGAAACTATTTGTTAGTTAGAAAAAGCAATCAGTAACTCAGACTTTAAAAGGGTATAGCAACATGCTAATAATGCTTTCTACATAAAAAGAATTGAGATCTTAAATGAGCAGGGCTCTAAACTAGTAGTGACATAAGACACTGTGCACAGGGACAGTACTAAAGAGACATCCTTCCAATTGAAGTGTTCCTAATAACAAAGCCATTCTGAGTAAACGAAAGGCAAGCAATTTCCAAAGAGAAAATGATGCTCTTTAGTTAATCCTTTAAAAAAGCAGACAGGAGGAATCACATCTAACATTTTGGAACTAGGTGATGGGATCTTAAATCATGGAAGCAATGACAATGAAGGGAAAGTAGCATCCCAGGTAAAGTCTTCACAATGGAACTGATGGGAGTTTGGTGCATGGATCCAAGCAAACATGCCCAACTCTAAACATAGCCCTAACCCTAACCCTAACCCTAGCCCTGGCCTTGCCCTAGCCTTGCCCTAGCCCTAGCTCTAGCTCTAGCCTTAGCCCTAACCCTAGCCCTAACCCTAGCTCTAACCCTAACCATAACCTTAGCCCTAGCAATAGCTCTAGCCCTAACCATAGCCCTAACCCTAACTGTAGCCCTAACCGTAGTCCTAACCCTAACCCTAGCCCTAACCCTAGTCCTAGCCTTTCCCTAGCCTTGCCCTAGCCCTAGCCCTAACCCTAGCCCTAGCTCTAACCCTAGCCCTAACCATAACGATAACCATAACCCTAGCCCTAGCACTACCCCTAGCCCTAACTATAGCCCTAACCCTAACTCTAGTCCTAACCCTAGTCCTAACCCTAAACTCTAGCCCTAACCATAACCCTAAACCTGGCCTATCTTCTCTGTGTATGTCGCTGAGCCCCAAAGCATTTACTTGAAGGAGTAACTCATCAGAGTTGGCACAGCCTGGTTAGTGAAGCAACCACCAAGAGACATCAGTAAATTGGCACTTCCACGTTAAGAAAATCAAATCATAAGCAAATGTCTGTCTTCACATTTCATACAAACAGATGTAACATAAAATTTTTGGCTGCCTTTACATTTCATACACACACATGTAAAATAAGGATGACAGTGAGTATTTAATTTCTCTTTCTCTTCATAAGCTATAATAAGCCATTCTCCTCTTACTGGCTGTGTTAGACTACCTGAAAGTAATGAAGTGGTTACCATTCCCAAGGGCCTTTCAGCTGAGAGCAGTAGGCCAGGAGCCATTAATGTGGATAAATGCTTATGTATGTAATCTTCTGTGATATTAATTGAGTGTACATAGCATTATGGAAAGGAGCAACAGTAAGTTACCATTATATTCTTTTCCATTAATTGAATGCTAGGGTTCCTCAGGGAAGTATACAACAAGTGTGGCCCTCTCAAGAACAAAATAGGCTTTCCTGGCCTGAGGCTTGTAAAGGTCAGAGATAGGAAGCAACAGAAGGAAAGCAGTGAGGGGTTGAGGGGATTGGGGGTAGAGGATGCTAGTTGGCACTTCAAAGTTTATAAATTGGAGTGAGAAGGGTCATTTGACACTCTTGACTTAGCCACTTTCTGCTCCTAGACAGGATCATATTTACAATATTTCCAATAGGAAGGATGATCCTGTTCTAAATACCCTCTGAGGGATATTTATTTTTTATTTATTTTTATTATTTTTATTTTACATATTGATCCCAGTCCCCTCTCCCTTCCTCCCTCCCTCCCTTCCTCCCTTCCTATCTCCCTCCTAATGGGAGATGTCATTTTGTAAATATGTTACTCGTACTGGTTAATGAATAAAGCACTGATGGGCAATAGGAAAGGAAGATAGGAGGGACTAGGAGACAAGGAGGAAGTAGGAAGGAGGAGTCAGCATGGAGAGGCTGGGGAGACGAGATGCCTGTCCCACTCCCCAGTAAGATGAAAGCAGGTGGAAATATTAGATTAACAAAAATGGGTTAATAATTAAGACAGAGCTAGCTGATAAGAAACTAGTACCTGGCCAACAGCATTATATCAAATACAGAGTCTCGGTGTATTAATTGGGGTTGGTGAAGTGGCGGGACAAGACCAGCAGCGGAAGAAAAAAACCTTACTCCTTATACCCTCCCTCCCTTTTTCCTTCTTACCCACACTCTCATGCCCCTCCCACCCCACCCCCACTCCACATGTAGGGCGATACCCTCCAAGAGGGGTCATCTAAATCTGTCAAGTCATTTGGAGTAGGGACTAGGACTTCTTTCCTGTCTCTAGATTAAGGGAGTATCCCTCCATGGGGGATGTGACCCCAAAGTCCTTTTGTGCACCAGGAATACAGTGGATAGAACTTGAAGAAACCATCCTGAATGAAGTAACCCAGTCACAAAAAGAGGAACATATTATGCACTCGCTCATATATGGATTTTAGACATAGAACAAAGGATCACCAGCCTATAATTCACACCGCCAGAGAAACTAGGATACAAGGAGGATTCTATGAGAAGGGGAAAGGGACAAGATCTCCAGAGCACATGAGGAGTGGGGAGGCCAGTGAGTGGAAGGGGAACTAGGAGAAAGAGAAGGGGAGGAGAGGAAAGCACGTGTGACTAGGAATATTGAGTCAGGGGAGGAATAGACAAGAGGAGAGAGAGAGAGACCAACCATAAAAGAGGGAGCCATTATAGGTTTGAAGAGAAAATTGAGCCTAGAGAAATTTCCAGAGACCTACAAGACTGACCCAAACTAACATTTTGAGCAACTATAAATGCCCTTCCCTGATAATGAGATCAGTGACTAACTTATCTACCATCATGGAGCTCTCATCTAGTGGCTGATGGAAACAGAAGCAAACACCCACAACTAAACACTGAGCCAAACTGGAATCCAGATGCAGATAGGGAGGACAAGACCAGGTTGCAGAAACACATAGAGACAGCTGACCTGAACAATGAGGAGCTAATGGGCCCCCAGACTGATAGCTGGGAATCTAGCATGGGACTGACTCAGATCCCCTGATCATGGGTCTCAGGTAGAAGGCCTGAACAGTCTAAGGGATCTCTGAGAGATATTTAAATGCTCTCATTTATATCCTATGTCTGGGTTTTGAAAACACTCATAATCAAAGTATTCATTTCAGAGCTGACCTAAGGCCCTCTTAACCTAGTAGGGATTCATTTCCATAGAGGATCAAGCCTTCCACTTCTCTGAATAAGTTTCTCAGACTTTCTTAATAAGTTACAAGTTTGAAGAAGGCTTGGGAGGACTAAGGTAAACCCTAAGCTTGATGGACTTCCATTCAGATCAGTCTTTGAAGCAGGTTCCTAAAAGTGACTCTCCAGTCTCCAGATCGTCTACTGATAAGCTATGGCAGAGGGTGTGGGACTTTGTCATTGCAGGTTCCATTAACATCAGAAGAGCAGCTTCTTTGGTGCTGGTACTGTAGGACAAATAGATTTCCTGCAGCTCTTCCAAACTGCCTACATTAATGTTAGTAGTATCATTCCCCAAGCCCCAGCTGACAGTAACCAGAAATGTATTCTCCATTTGCACATTTCCAAGTACCCAAGAATGAGGTGAAACTGCTTTTGTCAGACACCAAAACCCCTAGAATTACACTGATGAGGCGGAAATGAAAGAGGTGGTGGATATAAGTCAGTATTTTTACCTTCCCAGAAGGTTTGAGGTTTCCTTTATGGTCTTGGTCTGAAACAGTGGAAAAGAAAATGTTGTAGTAATATCACTGTTGCTTGCTTATTATTTCCCAACAGATTTTCTGTTTGTTTTTTTTTTTGGGGGGGGGTCTTACATTACATAACTGTATTCAGTTTAGACTCATTTTAAATATGGAGAAAACAAGGATCAAAGAGATCAGCTTAGCTCTTCAAAGTCACCCAGATGAGAACTGGTAGAGACAAATCAACAACTCCCTCCTCCTCCAAAGCATTTGCTGTTTTCAAATTATCCATCTGCAGTGTATGCTTTCATCTAGTTATAGGCAGGTTTTCTTGTAGTCCTATGAACAAGAAGGCAGGCTGCTTAAAGATAACAGCAAATATGACATACGTTGTTAGAAACATGAAGAAAATCACCCAGAGTCCCAGGGATTTTAACAGAATAGAGTCAAGGAAAGAGTCATAAGAACAGTAGAGATTTAGCTAAGTGTGAGCTTGTAATCCCACCACTTAGGAGGCAAAAAAAAAAATGTGAGCATTAATCAAGCCTGGCCTCCATAATAAGACCTGGTATAAAAAAAAAGGAGAAAAACAAAAAAAGGATAATGAGGATAATTAGGAGGAGGAGCAGGTGAAGAGAAAAAGCAGAAGCAGCAGCAGCAGAAGGAGAAGGAGGAGGAGAAGAAGGAGGAGGAGAAGAAGAAACCAAGTGAAGTTAATAATAAGAGCAGAGGAAGAATTTTCCTACAAACATTTCTTGTAAAACCTTGAGGCTTTGAGAAATACTGACATCTTCTTTGAAGAAGTAAAAATGCAGGGTGTAGGACAAATATACATTCATGGTATTCCCCCATGCCACTCCAGGCAATTGTCAAAACAAAAATGTAATAATCAATTAAATGTTTTTTAAAAATATTCCTGTAATCATCATCATTTATTTTAAGTTAAGAGATAAAATATGATTCATAATGCAAAATAAATGCTGATGCTGATCCTCATACATAGGTATGAAACACTGGTTTAGATCCTAGTTCCCAGTACCCAAGGAAATAAAAAATTGGAGATAACCTATAGGGGGAAAAGGAACAGAAACAAGAAAAACTGTCCATGCCTTAGGCATACTAACATAAGATGTTTGAATTCTCTCTCAGGACAAATGAGCTTTTAACTTTTCTTTATGAGTAAACTGTCACAAATGCATTTTATTCCTTTAGATGAATTAAAAGCAAAGGATTAAGATAAAAGTAGGTGTAGGTTTTCTGCACTTAATTTAGTTTTATTATATGGCTAATGCTCAACTACTCCTAACCCTGTGAACCCTGTGGTGCTGTTATATATCTATATTAAGAAAACAGCATGAAAATTAAATCTAGGAGTGAGAACACAAAACAAAATATAGAATTCATATTAAGCAATGTGGCTAGATAAGAACTCAAAAGGAAAGCAATAGTGATAAAGCTGGTTGCAAAGGACATAGACTCTGGGTCTGGCACTCAGTACAGCAAGGAGGGCTCTGATATCCTTGTGACAAAGCAATTGCTGCTTGGATATAGTCTTTGGTAACAGCAGTGTTGGTGAAGACCATTCCACTAGGAAGCTATTGCAGTGGTGCACCACAGGGCCATTGGTGGGAAAGGAGCTAACAATCAGAGGAATGTGTGGGGAATCCACAAGAACAGGGACCTTGGGGTCATGAAGGAAAGAAGGAAAGTTTTTAGGAAAAGCTGCCAACGATAGAACATTTACTGGAATTTCAAGTGACAGGTTCACTGATGAACTTTGAATAAAGACTTCTGGGAGGGGGTAGAGTTAGAAAAAGGATATGACTGCGTTTCCTGACACTGTTATTATGAACTTCGTAAACTCTACAAGCATGGAGTGTGCTACAAATGAAGTGCTTTCTTTACCCTTGCCACCTCGGTTATTCTCAACTTTTTGATAATTTGGAATAACTATCTTGCTTTTAATCATGAGACATTCATCCTATTTGCTTGTGTCCATTATTCTAAAAATTATGTGGTGTTACTAAATACTAATATTTTATTCCCTTTAACAGAAAATATTATATTATGATTATAAACTAACACAACAGCTCATAAAACCCCAGCTACTGCTTAGCTCTTGTTCTGGAAAAAAAGATCTAAAGACTTTTATGATCTTTAAGAGCAAAACTTACTGACAATTTTAAATGCTTGATAATGGGTCTTTCCTAATGCTTGGGTGGAAAGGGAAGAGCTCAGGGCTGAGAGCCCTTTGGTCATAGAAGAGTTTGCTTTTATTATCTTTTGTACCAGGTGCCAGAGTTTCTTTCTGGGCTAAGCTCAATGACGTGTTTATGTAATGGGAATCTATGATGTCATACTTGAGATACTAATTATTGGTATAAGATAAAAATACAAACATGGACGTATTCTTTATCAACATTTCATACCATTGTATGAACGGAGCTTGGGGCCTCACCCTCCCTGAGGAGCAGAAGTGGGATGGGATGGGATTTGTGGGGGGAACAGGGAAGGATGGTTGTGTGCCGAAACTGGGATGTTATGTAAAACAAGCTTCTTTCAAATTATATATATATATGTATGTATATATATATATATATATATGTATATAAAGAAATCATTACTAATCTTTAAAAAAGGAAGAAAAAGAAAATAGAATCAAAGAATTGCAAAAGCAACATGTTAGAGCTTCTTTAATCATTGAGAAACACGGCAATATTGCCTATGGAAAAAGAATGCCTCAAAGGAATATATGTGTACTTCAGAAGAACACGTTTGTCCACCAAACAGTGACATGGAAGTTGCCTTTGTGAGTCATGGGATGATGGAGGTGGACATCTGCAGGAGACAGGGAGAAAGCCTATTTTAAGCTAAAGGAAGAAGGAATGTTTCTCATGCCACTCACTAGCAGCTCCTCAGGCCATGTATTTTAAAATCCTGGCTATAAACATGAACATTTCATAATTCAATGCAGAGAATCATGCCATCAATCTTTACCACTTTCTTTATTAGCAGTCTCAAAGTCATCAGGAATAATTCACAGAGACAACATAAATCCAGAATGGCAGGCTGGCCTGTGTCCTCTCCATCACTTGTTAGAGTCAGACAGGTGTCTGGTCTTCACGTCACTCACTCATGATGGTCTGAAGAGGAAGGTGTGACTTTATTTTCTCTTTTAGTTGAATTTGGGGGTGCTATAAACTAAAAGTCATGTTGAGAAGAAGTAATAAAATATTATCTCTCTCCTTCATTTTTAACTTTGTTGTCTTTATTGCATATCATACCAGAAAAAAAAAAAAAAAAAACTTTAGCATGATGGAAGAGAAGGACAGACGATAGGAAGGCAGATGAACTTCAAGAAGCACATTAAATTTTGTTTAGGCTGTGATCACTATTTAGCAGGGCTACAAACTCTGAAATAAGAGCAAGATGTAGAATAATTGTCAAAGGATCACTCTGACATGGAAACACAACACTGAGTAGAACTAGTGATTGCTGTTTTGTAGGACATCTGGTTCCCACTTCACTAGGGCCTCATTGACTCATTCATGTTCTACTAACAAGGGTGCTCTTCGGCTTTTTCTATCGCTTACAATTGATAGTCTGAAATATTGTTTAATGAGCAAATACTGAGCCAAACACACATATGATTTAAATGCAGACTAAAAGGTATTAATTATAAAGCTTTTGGAGGTTTTTTTTTTTAAAAAATTCAAAACATTTTAAGGGTTTGGGTTCATCTGTACTTCTTTATTATGAGAAATGGTGAATGAGAACCAAGAAATAGAATGAAAATAAAAGGGAGGTATATGAACAAGATTTAGCTTTCTAGCTGCTTTCAGGGGGAAACAAAAGTAAAACTTTGAAATTGTAGCCTTGTTATTTCCAGCATCATCAATATTTAGCATCTATGTTTTACATACCTGCAGTGTGGAAGTATTCTCCTTTGGCCAGACAGAAAAATTTCAGAATGATGGCAAAGTACACACATGAAAGCAGGTAGATAAAGAAAGGCATTTTTACAATATTACAGAAGAGGCTATTGTGTTGCACAGTATTGGTAAGACCTAAATAGCAGAAATTACTCAATTTCTAAAGCATTCTATCTGTGGGCAGGATAAGTCCCAAATGTTTCTGTAGGGGAGGTGTTTTTTGTTTGTTTGTTTTGTTTTTTGTTTTTGTTTCTTTGTGCATTATCTCCATATGACCCTGTTTTTACTATGTCCTTCTGACATCTTTTTGAATGTAACTGGTTCGAGCAAAAAGAAATTTTAAAGCCCCCTTTAACATTGAACCTCCTTTTATTTGCTCCTAGTGGGATCTAAGGCTGTCACCCTAAGATCTGTGCTTTTGCTAATGAGAATAATTGATTTTTGTATTTGGGACCATGATCACATACCCCTGAGGTTTCTTTCTTTCTTCAAGGCTGCACATGTTAGATTCACCTTCTCTCACAAACCTTATTTTCGAAACATTTTCTCACATTACTCTCCCAGCTGTCCCTTCAATTTGTCATTGTCCTTTTCTAAAGCTTGGTGAGTGAAATCCTCTGGAGAGTATTTTAGCAGCAGCCAAAGAAGTAAAAGAACAGATGTTTCTGAACCATTCTAGTGTTTCTATAACAAGGAAGCTGACATACACAGAGTTCCTTTTGAATGAAAAACCACTATACACCTAGCTCAGCAGGTAGAATGTAATCAACAAAAAGTTGTTGTTGATGATGGTGGCTGTAAAGATAGAACACCTCAAGAATGACCTGAATTCTTCTTCCCCCCTCAGCTCCTCAAGTGTCACCACTACTCCTTAGGAAAGGCTCACTTTCCTATAATATTCTAACTGGTAGTTGGGGGGAGGGAGACATGACCATCATTATGCTTCTGACTTCTTAAAGAAAATTGAATGCAAAGACTGCTCCACCACCCAAACAGTACTCATATTTATAGGATTTTTAAGAATAATAAGTTGCTGAATATCTTCTATTTCTTTCTTTTATTTTCCCCCATCAATGGTATAATTTACTTAATGTTATTATTTGGCTATTTTTCCTACTCACTAAAAATGTAATTTTCATATCTTCTTTAGAATTTATCGCAAGAATGTCATGACATGTTGAAATGGAAATGTGATTCTTCAAATTAAAAAATAAACCAAATAGACCAAAAATAAAAACCAAATAGACAAAAAATAAAAAATAGACCAAAACAAACAAAATAAAAAATCCAAAACCAAAGTTAGAGTCTTATCTCATTTTTCTTCTTTTTCATTTGGTTTCATTAAAACAAAACAAAGACCCACTGTGCTTGCCAGACTTTGGTTGTGTTCAGTTGGTGTCTAACTAAAAGGCATTTACTCCTATGACATTTTCTCTGAGATATCCAAATGATTTCTGATATGTTCTCCTTTACATATGTGCAAAGACTTTGCTTTATAACTCTTAGCATGGGTACCTTTCAATCGGCCCTTCACCCTTAAGATCAGCAAAGGATCTGCCTGTGAAATTTATGTGCCTATACCAGTCTCACAGAGTTATTTCATGTGTTGTCATCAAAGGATGCCTCCCATTCCAAGTTACAGATGTCAGCTTCCAGTGGTGTGGGGGGATAGGTGAAGAATCATAAACAGGATCATATCTGAGGGCAGAATGGATCTATGCCTCTTTACCCAAAGTAATATGATCTTATCTGAGAATCCAACCTTCAAAATGTTCTTTTAATTCTTTATGACTCTAGCGGGTAGAACACCCTGGAAGCTAGCATTCTTCCCTTAGTGGAAGGTGATGGTTAGAGGTGGAGTAGCTGCTTTTATAACCAGACTGGGTAAGTTCTCCTGTCAGTGTTGCTACTCAAGCAGAAGTTCAGAGAGAGTCATTACTGGAAACTGTTTATGACACTTAGAGATCATGTTGCATGGACATGAGGAAGAAGCAGCAGCATCCACTGTTGCAACTAGAATACTCTACATGTACTGGTTCCTTACCTACATCATAGAGCAGTGCTTCTCACTTGTTCCCTTTGGCAAACTCTATCTCTAACAGTAGCAGAATTACACTTAGGAAGTAGCAACTGACAGAGATCTGCCTGCTTCTGCCTCCTGAATGCTGGGATTAAAGGTGGGAGCAAACAGTGTCCTGGTGTAGGCATAATTTAAAAACACATTATGTGGAACAAAGCAAACTGTGAACCTGGTGGAACAGAACCACACTGAGAGAATTCCCCAGACTCTTGTGCAGTGTGTGGCACAGGAATGTTTTCCTTTAAGCACATGCCAAGGTCACTGATAAACAGCTTAATCAAAAGGCTGCTATCACACCCTATCTTTTTCTAGAATAGTTATTCTCAACCTGTGGGACATAAAACCCTTTGTGGTCACACATCAGATATTTATATTACGATTTGTAACAGTAGCAAAAGTTACAATTAAGAAGTAGCAATTAAATAATTTTATGGTTGGGGTCACCACAACCTGAGGAACTGAATTAAAGGGTTGCATCAACAGGAAGGCTGAGAACACAATGCTCTAGATTGATGCTAAAGGAACTATGAATATTAAGGTACAAAATGAACTTGACTTTCTGTATAATAAACGTGGAATTGACAAAGCAGTGTATTCTTCTCATCTAGCACATTAAAACCATGCAGCTTTGGAAAAATCTTTTATTTATTCAAATTTTTGGGTGATTTATATGGGTAGTAATTCAATGAAAGCTTTGAAGGAGCTATAAATATTATCTGGGATGTAAGGAGACATCATTTATTTTTAACCTTCAGCCAGAAGGTCAGAGTGTCATTTAAAAAGATATTTCCAATCTCAGCCAAAGTCTGGGTTCATGATAAAACAGGAAAGGACGAATAAATTATTTTCTTCCTGCCAAAAATAGACGCAAATTCTTAAATAATTTATTTCAACATGCTTAAATCTGGAAGGTTTAACAACTGGCTTCCTTTTTATCAGGACAAAAAAAAAAAAAAAAAAAAGAAAAAGAAAAGAAAAAAGAAAAGAAAAAGTAAAGAAAAAGGAAAAAAGAGGTTCAGGATAAAATGTCTAAAACATTATAAGGTCTTTGAAAGAAAAAAGAAATGCACATTAGAAGGGCTCATAAATTCTTGACCTCTTATCTCAACTGAAAGCATCATTTCAATTCAGTTCATCCTTGTAGTTCACAGAAGTGTGAGGATGTACAACAAAAACCATGAATACTTTTATCAGCGAGAAGCAGAGGGGAGCACAAGGAATGGGCCTGGGCTTCTTTGAAGTGAGAGGGAGGCCGTGCTTCATATCTCCAACATGCGTAGCTCTAAAAGAAAGGGTACACTGAAGACAATGCTCATATAAAATGTACAAGACCTGCTTACAAAACTCAGAAATCAAAAGTGCAGCTGATACACATGTCTCAAAGACAGATGAAATAAGGGAGAAATAATCATTTCTGTGAATTGAGATGGCTTCCTGTTCTCATAATTTATTTAGAAAACATATGCCAATAGGAATTTATCAATACAGCCTAGGAATTTTCCAGCTGTCTCTAAATACATGTAAAAATTTCAGTTCCACTATCAGTCCTTCATAGGATTAGAGTTAAACATTGAATACAGAATTAAATAGTATCAAATTTAAAGCAATTTATTGTGCATATGTAAGTATACCATATTCTTTTTACTGTTTCTTATTTTAATATGTGTGATATATATTGCTCATTCATGTTTTGGCATTTGTGTAGGTGCATAGGGAGCAAAGGTTGATGTTTAGGCTCATCATTGCTCATTCTTCTACCTACTTCATGGAGGCAGGGCCTCTCAATCAAACCCAGAACTCCATGATTGGCTAGTTTAGTAGACCGGCTTGTTGTGGGGATTCCTTTGTCCTCACCATCTCAACACTGAAGTACAAGCAAATGGTCACTCCCACCTCGAATTTACCTTGGTTTCTGGGAATATGAGTTGCAGGCTCTCTCAGTGTCCAGGCAAGTGATCAGCTGCTGAGTCCTCTGATCCTCAATATGTCGGTTTTCCTGACCTATTGGAGCCTATGATCACTCTAGTAGATTATGTCTACACATAATATAGTTACCTCAATATATAAATTGGAAATCTGTCAAATTTATACATGTTAATATTAGGAAAATATATTTGAGTGAGAAGCCAACTATTTGTAAGCTAGCACCACCAGAAAAACAATGTAAGTGCTTACTTTTAATTTATAAATAAGGTAAAGTTGAAATACAACAATGTGTTTTATTTTGGTGACTGTTTTCAAATAGATGCATATGTATCACTCTGGCTCTTGCAGAGATTTAGAATACTTCCTTACCCTATTTTATCTCTTCCCCACCTTTTAGACATGACAATTCAGCAATTACTAGTCTACTATCTGTTATTGTATATCAGATCTGTCTATTTTAAAACTGAAGTTAAGTAGAGCTGTACAATTTTGGATCTGAATTGAAACTGTAATGATAGGTTCTTACTGAGAATGTGCAATAAAGATAAGTTGTAGCAGGGCAGTGGTGGCACACACCTGTAGTCCCAGCACTTGGGAGGCAGAGGCAGGCAGATAGATATCTGTGAGTTTGAGGCCAGCCTGGTCTACAAAGCTACAAAGAGAAAAACACAAATGTAAGTTCTGAAATGACTAAGAACTTTGGGTTGCAATGGTGCATTGTTGAGGCACACCAATTATAATGAATGTACTATTCTGAAAGGAGGGGTGGTTCCTGTCTATAACATCTTGAATGTGCTGTCCTCACCTGGAAAGGATGTGGATAGTGTAGCAGTTTTATATTTGTGACACAGGGGGTTTACAAAATACCTTGACGTTCTCACCTACACCAGCTCAAAAATCATGGTTCACACATGCAAGCCACTAAGCTGTTTTGCAGGATTATGTTGTCGATTAAAATGGATGCCAATAGAGCTTGATAGAGCAGGGGCTTTTGTTTCATAAGAAATATTCTGTTCATTGAGTAAACCTCTCATGTTATTTTCTTTCTTTTCTTTTTCTTTTATTTTTTCTCTGTCTGCTTGTGTGGTGGTTGGTTTCTTTTTTTTTCTTTTATTTATTTACTATTTTGTTATTTTATATATCAATTCCAGTTCCCTCTCCCTCCCATCCTCCCATGCCCCCGCCCGAGCACCTCTCCCATCCCATTCCATTCCCCACCCACTCCACAGGAAGAGTGAGGTCTTCCAGGAGTGATCATCAAAACGTGTCAAGTCCTTTGGTGTGGGGTCTAGGCCCTCTCTCCTGTCTCTAGGCTAAAGGAATGTCCATCCATAGGGAATGTGCTCCCAAACTCCATTCCTGCACCAGGGATACATCCTGATTCCACTTTCAGAGATCCTTCTGAATTCATCTCATTTTAAGGCTTTAGGGTTCAAGTAAGGGTTAAAGGTTGGAAAGGAGGAAGTACGGTTGTGATTACACAATAATCCCATCATTAATTTTTCATGTTTACATGTAATGTTTATTAGAGTAGCAAGTTAGTTAGTTTCTGAAGTCTCTTCAAATACCCAAATACCAAGTGTAGACCCCCACACTTACTGTTTGTGATCAGGTAAGGCTGTAACAGAGAAATGTCAAATTCCAATCACATTTCTGAGTGTGTGGCTGTGTTTTCTAAATACTTAACCATTACTATGTATCTATGCTGGAGTCTGAGCTGGAGTGAGAGGGTAATGTCAGTGAAGCTGAATTAAAAAGAGAACGAACATTCTCTTTTTCTGTATTATTATCTTAAATTGGGGATTTGTCCTCCGATAGTCTTCTGACTTCACCAGGAATCAGTGTCTCATGAATATGATGTACAGTGAGTATCTGAAACACAAATGGACCTGTTATCATGTTTCAACTTTGCCATGATTCAGGTCCCATGTAGCAGACTATGTGTTTCCAAAGATGAATTTGCATGGAACAGACAGAGGTGCTGGCACAGATAAACCCAGGGGCAGATCTTCACTCTCCAACTCAGTTTTGTCCATTGACAATTTTCTTGAGTCAGTTTTCCACAATGTAATGAAACTACCCTCGAGAATGTCAAACGGAACAACTAAATTCACAAATTTAAAAGATCTACCATATGATTTCTTCCCTGACCTGTCCAAGCCCAGTTCTTTAAAATACTTCATTCTCAGCTTGTGTTGATGAGGAGACCTCTTCAAGTCAAATGATCGCATACATGTAAATGGGGAATGAGAAAGTACTTCAAATTCTCTTTAGGAAACTTGGCAAAATCCTATCATGGCAATCTCTCTAGAGTGCTTTGTAAGTAATTAAAGGATTTCCCTTCCTGGGCTGGTGAGATGGCTAGGTGTATAAAGTGGCCTGCTTCTAAGCCACAAGTTCAGTCTCAGATCCACATTGGTAGGAAAGGACCCACTCATATAAGTTGTACTCATACCTCAACACATCTGCCAAGTCAAACACATGTCACTTCTCTCTAAATAAACATAAAGAAATGTCTGGGCATGGTGACGCTCACCTTTAACCCCAACACTGAGGAGGCAGAGGCAGGCAAATCCCTGTGAGTTGGAGACCAGCTTGGTCTACACAGAGAGTTCTAGGACAGCCAGGAATACATTGTGTGGTCCTGGTTTTGATTTGTTTGTTGGAACTTTGAAAGAAAAAACAAGAACACATGGTACTGGAGAGATGGGCTACTCTTCCACAGGACCTGGATTTATTACCCACCATCCAATGGCAGCTCACAGCTGTCTAATACTTCAATTCCTGGGGTTCTGATGCATTTTGCTGGTATCTGTGGCCATCAGGCATGTACTATATGTGAGACACATACATGCATGCAGGCAAAATATTTATGAATATAAATTAGTAAGATAAAAATTTAAATATAATTAATAAAAATATAATAAATAAATGTGGAACATGTGCTTTTTTAAACAACAACAAAAACAACCAAAGCTTCCCCTTCCTCTGATCAAGGTACATATTTTAAAACTTTTCTCAAATGATTAATTACAGAAACATATAGATAAATATACACAGACAAACATACACTGATGCACACAAGGAATAGATATTCTCTTTGTTTAACAGCTCAGCTGGGAGTGGCCACAACATAGGCCAATGAGCACACTACTAATTCTCTGAAAGTACAAGCAGCATACTCAAGTGTTGAATCAATCACCATTGATTTTAAAACATAGCTTGTCATTTATTTGATGTAGAACATGTGGACAGACAATATAAATGTCAAAACTACTTTACATATGTCAAAAGCACAGGCCCCATCTATTACTAAGAGTCAGACAGATATTTGTACAGCATCTAACACAGATTCTGTAAAATAATATTCCCATTAAATGGCAGGTAGTTATTAAGTTGGGGTTTGGTAATTATTACAAAAAAAAAAAAAACAAAAACAAAAAAATGGGTGTTCATGAATAGTCTCTGAAATAATTCATCAGTGCATGCAGAGAACACATGTAAATAGTCCTTGTCTGTGTTTCCCATGTGGTGTGTACTGTTATGTATGACAAACTGACCCATGTGGGACTGCACACACATTGCCAGGGTGCACTTAACACTGAACTTCTCTGTCCCCTGTATCTGATGTGACCCATGCCAGGTCTATTCCTTCTTTCAAAGGAAATCATTAAAGTGTGGAGATGATGACTGCTTCTTTAGCCTTTTCTCTAGAGTCAATACTCTCAGATCTCAGGATCAGATTCTCATCTCCAGCTTTCAAGACATTTCAGCACTATTCATTGTGTATGACAGAGGAAATGGATCTTGGTGAAATCTATTTCTAACTATTCAACAATCTACAACCGTGGGAGAACAAGAAGAGAAACAAGTACACTATGATCTAAGAACATAATCTAATGAGGAATGAAACCCACCACACTAATGATATATGGTCTTTATTATGGAAATTAATATGGTAGGCAAAACTGTATCACTAAAATGCAGTGCTTGTAATGTTCTGGTGGTGTATGTTTGTTATGTTCCCGCAGTATATTCCCAAAATGATATTTCCAGCATCCTCCTGGACTAGTTTTTAAAGCACTGTCCAGTCTCCCTGATTTATCCTCCATGATATTTCTCTTTTCCTGGGACCACATAATCTCACAGTTTTTGCAAGTTAATTCTGCAAGCAAGGTGACTGCTTAAAAGCAAATTTAAGCACTACTGAATTACTGTTCTTCATCTTACCTACACTGGAAATGATTAAATGGAGCTTAACCTTCTGTCAGTGGTGAAATTTAATATCCTTAGTCATACTATAAATAAGGAGTACATTAATCCAAAGTTATTATTGCTTTATATACATAGTAATACCCCTGAATTAATCAGCTAGTATGTTTGGCAATTGTTCTTTTCCTTCATTCACAGCAGAGGGTGGGCATGTGAGCCTGCACAGTCTAAATCATGTACATCCTGCCTCACATTTTCCAAGACTGTCTCGTTATCAAATATTTTATCAAAAAGTGAAAGGTTCATCTTCCTAGCACTGATGATTGTGTGTGTTTTGTGTGTGGTATTTGTGTGGGTATGTTGTATACATGTTTTGTGTGTGTTATGTGTGTTGTGCGCATTGTGTGTTTGGTGTGTGTGTGTAGGATGGACAGCTTTCTAATAAATAAATGCTTCATAGAATTTCTTTTGTTTTTTCCTTAATTTTACATACCAACCTCAGTTTCCCCACCCTCCCCTTCTCCTGCCATCTCTATCCATCCCATCTACTCCCTAGAGGAGCTAAGACTTTCTTTGGGGAGTCCATAAAATCTGGCACAGCAATTTGAGGCAACACTGAGGCCCTTTCCCCTGTATCAAGGCTGAGCAAGATATCCCACCATAGAGAATGGGTTCCAAAAAGCCAGTCCATGTATCCTGGTGGGAAATAAGTCCTGGTCCCACTGCCAGCCCTGCTCCAACAGATGAAGCCATAACTGTCAACTACATTCAGAGGTCCTAGTTTGGTACCGTGAAAATGGCAATCTTGACAAAAGGAACCTACAGATTTAATGTAGCTCCATCAAAATCCCAACACAATTCTTTACAGACATTTAAAGAAAAATATTCAACTTAATATGGAAAAACAAAAAACCCACTAGAGCTAAAACAATTTTGTATAAGAAAGGAACTTCTGAAGACATCATTATCCCTTATTTCAAGCTCTACTATTGAGCTATAGTAATGAAAACAGCTTGGTATTGGCATAAAAACAGACAAGGGACCAATGGAATTGAGTCAAAGTCCCTCATACTACTTTACACATCTATGGAAACCTAATGTTAGACAAAAACCAAAATTGTACAATAAAAAAAAGTATCTTCAACAAATGATGTTGGATGTTGACATGTAGAAGAATGCAAATAGATCCATATCTATCCCCATGAACAAAACTGAAGTCCAAATGGTTCAAAGACCTCAAAACAAATCTAGGTACACTGAACATCATAGGAGAGAAAGTGGGAAGAGACCTTGAACACATGGGCACTGGAGACCTCTTCCTAAATATAACACCAGTAGCACAGACTCTGGAGAAACAATCAATAAATGGGACCTTCTGAAACTGAGAAACTTCTGTAAGGCAAAGGACACACTCACCAAGACAAAACAGCAGCCTATAGAATGGGAAAAGATCTTTACCCAACCCCACATCTGATAGAGGGCCAATTTGCAAACTTTATTTTTAAGAGTCATATTTTTCATGTTCACAATATTCTATTTTCATTTTATATTTGTTTTCCTCTTGACAAGGTAACAACTGAACCACCCAGATAACTTTTTAAAAGAATACTCAGGAACAATCCATCTTTGGAGAGACCAAGCTAGACTTAGCCAATCCCTTACCTGACAGCTCAGTAATCAAAGCTGCACTGTGTTTGTTTTCATCACTCAAGGATTTTAAACAACTCACACAACCACAGTCTATGCCCTTTGCTTTGTTTTCTAACCTATTTAACTCAGGTGTTGAAATATCACTTACTTCCTTTTTATTGAGGCAGGGTCTCTCACTGAACCTGGAGCTACACTGGCAGCCAGTTAACTTCAGCAACATTGCTGTTGCTGCACTGCAATGTTGGAGTATATTTGTATGTACCTGTGACTCACTTTGTGAGTGAGCATTGGGGATTGAATTTTGGGCTTTATGCTTGGGCAGCAAGTATTCTTCCCCACCAAACCACCTTCTGAGTCTACCATGGTGTTTAATATACATTTACTTATATGATTTTCAAATTGGATTAAACATAGCTATCTTCTCAAATTTCCTTTTAAAATTTTTATTACAGTTACTTTTATTGGTGGGGGAAGCATGTATTACAGCACAGATATGCTGGTAAGAGAACAATTTGTGTAGAGTTAGGTGGTGATATCTTGCTTGTACAAAAAGGTTATCTGAAGATCAGAGGAACTTGCCACTAGCTAACCAGACAGACAGGAAGTGAGGTGGCTGAACAGAGACAGGAAGCGACATAGCTGGGTGGAGAGAAGACATAATCAGAAAGAAATAGGAACTCAACTCACTCTCTTGTCTGCTGAGAATCTAATGTAAAGATGACTTTGGTTTGCTTCTTATCTCTGATCTATCAACATTTTCCTCTGTATCTGACACAGGGTTTTTATTATTCAAGCCAATTAGAAGTCCTTTTACACAGTTGGCTCTCTTCTTCCATCAGTAGGTCCCCAGAATTTAACACAGAATATTAGGTAAGTGCTATTACTTGATGAGCCATCTTGCTTGCTATTCATTATGTTTTTAAAAGGTAGAAATATTCATATGATTTTAAATGCCATATCCTACAGTTAATGATGTGTTTGCCAGTTGGATCTCTGCTCTCTTTTTAATCTACTGTTTTCCTTTATTTAATCTCTTTAAAAATTTTTTTATGCTTAACATCTAATCACTTTTTAAAGTCTTATTGAGAAACAAGTTTAGGGGGCATTTGCCCTCTCCATCACTAATTTTGGTGCATTGTCTGTATCTAATTATATTCACAGAAATTCCAGCCTATCTTTAATTTACTTAGCAGTCAGTGCCTTCTGAGACCTAGTCCATTTGGACATTTGCCAGGCCTGAGTTTGGCTCCCTGTATAAGATACAGCATGACACATGAGAGAGACTTTTGAGACTGAGGGCCTGAATTCCAATGATGCCTTTTAATAAATTTTCCAGTAGCTTCTGTTTTCTTATCTCACAATATTCGTCTAAAGATTGTTTCAAACATTAAATCAGTTTATGCATCTATTACAGTAATCCCAGTGTCTAACACTTAATAAAAAAAATACAAAAACAGATTGCCATGAATACAAATAAACCTCCAGCCTTGTTCAGAGAGTAAATGTCTTTTTTAACCTCGGTGTGAAAGCAAAATGAATATTTTCTAAAATGTTCTGCCATTTCCCATAATGAATAATCTTACAAGCTGCTTTGTGATTTTTCTTTCCCTTAGGACTTAAAGGTAATATTTCTTTCCTCTTAGCTGTGTCTATATTGCCCTTCTCCTGTCTTCTCATACTTAAGTGATGAATGGACATTTGGAGACTGTGAGATACACTGTAATTATTTTATCCAGCTATAGAAAAAGGATCTAGACCTCTTCCAACTGTCATCTCAATCATGTACACAAGTCCTTTTCTTCCAGAAGCTGGGAGGAGCTGATTTCTATTGATAAAATATTTCTACATGAGTTTAAGTTTATATTCAGAGAACAGCAGCATTTTAAAAAAGTAAACAGGAATCCTTTTTGCTATGGTGAACTCTTGAGAATTATTTTGTTTCTGAGACTCTATATCAGTGTCAGCAAATAATTTTGTCTAATCATTCCAACAAAGTTAAATCTTTCGGTTATAATGTAGTCTGTTCTCTCTTTCATTTCAAGTAAGGTTTTGTATTTTCATCCTGTATCCAGCCATCTGGCCTATAGGTTCTTCACAGAACATGAAGTTAGCATCATGGGCCTTATTTCTATAATAATATGTAATACTGGCACTTACATAGTGAATGTCTCTCGTTTCATCACAGTCTTAGAACAGTTACAAAACTCCTCAAAATTACTAAAAGACCCACAAAACAATTTTATTCAAATGAAGAAAATTAGGCAATGTGGAAGCAAGATAATATAAACCTGCTTGAGAAGAGAAACTATGAAATGAAAATTAGCAATGAAGAATTAAATCGAGTTACACAGTAACTACAAAGCACACTTAGACCTAAGATTTATGTGCTTTGCCATTGTTCTTCTTAGGTAGATAAGGCCAAGTGAGCAAAACATAACACACTTGATTGTGCTGTTGCTGTAGATCCCAACCTTTGCCAGCCAGGGTAAAGAAACAAAGGTTCATTGACTTAAAAACAAACAAAATAACAAAACACCTTAGTCTCCAGTCTGCATTGTTCCATTTGAGTTGTCATATACACGATTTGGAAGTTTGTGGAAAGTCATAAAGTGTGGTCAGTGCAGGAGAGAGTTCACCATTACCATTCTAAATGAAATGAAATTCCTGTTTACCTTGCCTGTTCAGAACATGGGCATGTCTATGAACACCATGAGCTACTTGGATGGGCCAACCTAAAATACTTACACCACTTAAGATTCTAATTCAAGTCCACCTGGCCATATAAAATCCCACAACACAACTCACAGTGCTTGTTCCAGTCAATTCCATCACAATGAACAAACCAGTGCCCCCAATAGCACATATTGTTCACTTTCTGCTTGATCTCATGACTGATGATTCTTGTTCTTAGAGTAATGTAATAAACAAAGGGTACAAGATAACTCTGAAGTGACTTGCATTCACCTAAAATCATAGCTCTAATTTTGGTGTTATTCTTTGAACAAATCTTCTGTGTATCCTGGTATGTGTAAAGACAAATCAATCATTGACTATATTAAGTTTATATATAAATTAAATACACATAAATAAATTGCTACTCATAAACAATGAAATATATATTATTTCCATGACAAAACATACAGATTGATAAAATCTGAATGTTTCATTTCTTTTGCTTCTTTCTCACTACACCATTCTATCGTGAAAAAGTCTGTCAATTTAGGGTGTGGAATCCAAGGCTGACTTGTTTCTGTCCAAAGTCGCTTATATCTGGGTTCACTGCTCATGTCATCTTTTTTGGGAGTGGTGTTCAGGCTCTGCCTTTTTTACTTAGAAGACTTCAGGAAGTGACTATACTGACTACATATGCCATGAAATTATGTTCTTGATGAAAATTACAGCTATGTTGCTAATATTCTATTTTGCTTATGATATAGAAAAGAGACTAAGTTCTTACTTGTTATTAATAGATCATTTTGAGTGTATGCAAAACTCTTCAGAAGCCAAAGAATAATCCACTTATGTCTTTAGTATTAAATGGAATAAGGATAGAGGAAAGTTGTATTTAAGTCTAACATTTCTTTAATGACTGAGCTATTTAATCAGCTCCTCCTTCCTGACTGCCTAACTACCTCAAGTTACTTTGTATGAGTTAAGATAGGGCTTGCACATTTCACTACAACACCAATTTATATAATTTCACTTGACTTCACTTTCAATTTAAATTCTTCTCATAATCTAACATTAGCATTCTCTTAAACTGTTCTAATCCATCTAACCCATAAATTTTATAATCCATGTAAAAGGATAGGCTTTTTGGAGTTTCTGTACTTTCCAAAAGTACAAACACCTTCAGGAAAATATTTGGGATCATTTTTTTGTTTGAAACTTGCCAAGACCTTCCTTGGATAAGTGAGTGGAAGGAGGGACTTCCCCTGAGAAGGTAAATACCAGAGAAGTCCAGTGAAGGGAGGCTCTCTACAGTGTGGGTGCTTTGCAGAAGTACAACTGTCATTTGGAATTTCAGAAGCATTGGTGACATGCATACATTTCCTAAGAGGAAAATGATATTCACTGGTCAGTTTCTGATTGCTTCTTGGAATGATAAATTGAAATCATCATGTGTAATGACTAAAAGGATTAGCAAGAAATCAAGGTTTAAAAAACATTAACAACACCGACTTTCCCTTAAAATTTTTCGTCTTGTGATTAAAATGTCACTGGAGAAAAATTATGTATTAGCATACTAGTAAAAATGTATACCAAGAGTAAGGTATACCATCTCTCCAATTGCTGAGTTAAAGGCTTTCTTTCTCTTACAGTATGTAAACAAAGTAGATATGGATAATGTTTGCATATACTATACTGCTTTGTTGTGAATATTAAGTGATTTGCCACATGTAAATTACAGATTCTAGACTCAAAGAAAATAAAAACTATTATTTGGGGAGGTCATTAATATTCCAGTTCTCTCTTCTTTCTAGAGAAGATAGGACTTATCAAACCACCACTTAGTGCAAGATGATGAAATTTGGGGGTAGGAAAGAAGAATCTATTACAATCTTTCTTCTGAAAATATTTATTGCATGGCAGAGAAGACTGTAAATCTGGACAAAGTTCAAAATAGTTAACGTCAATTTTGGACACAGTGTTCTAGTACTGACTGAAGATAACCAGGTATAAAGCAATAGGACATGAGACTGGGTGAAAGTCTGCAGTCACAAGTTTGGAAATGACAAAAACTGAGAAGATAGAAAGGAAGGAAGGAAGGAAGGAAGGATGAGGGAGGGAGGAAGGAAAGAAGAAGGAGGAAGGAAGGAAAAATCACTCAAAGGGTGTTAATAAAAAAAGTGATGGAAAGTGATGTGTGAGGATGAAATATGGGGATCTTTAGGACTTGGGCAAAGAGGAGTGAGAAAGATCATGGGAAAGTCTTAGCCCAGGCATGAAAAAAACTGGGAAGAAATGATCATGAGTTTGGTACAAATCACAAGATTTAGAAAATGCTATGATGGCAGGGCATGTTGGCATATGCCTTTAAACCCAGCACTCAGGAAGCAGGGGCAGGTGGATCTTTATGAGTTTGAAGCTAAACTGGTCTACAAAGTAAGTTCCAGGAGAGCCAGGGCTACACAGAGAAACTTTATCTTGATAAACAGAAACAAACTAACTAAACAAAAAAGGAAGAAAGAAAAGAAAATTATACGGTGATGAAAGGTATACATTGTCTGAGAAAAGAGTATGAATCAATAAAAAGGCATATTGACCAAGTCTTTCTTGGGGAACTTTATGTTTCTTTCCTTCCTCATTTCTTTATTTTGTTTGTAATATTGTAGTTCTGAGACAGCCTTGTTATGTAGCCTGGCCTTGTCTCTAATTCAACTCTTCCAGCCTCCAAATTTCTGACATAATAGGCATGTGCTACTATGTCTAGCTAAAAAGTATGTGTTTAAAATGTATCCATAAAATGCCAGTGTTAATCAAGAACATACCTCTCTTCAAAGTACACAACTCCCCCCACCCCCACCCCCACCCCTCCGTCCCCACCCCCCCACCCTGGCTCAATTACAATGTAAGTCTTTCTATTGGCAGCCACAGACACAAAGGAGAGTGTTAAATATTACTGCCAACAGGACAGGTTTTTTGCAGCAAACATTTTGAGACTCAACATGTGCAGCTCCCAGATTTCTCATCTGCAACCTAAAGTGTCTAAATCATTTTGTGTGGAACGAGCACAAACTCATTTTCATCCACATAACTCTGACTGTGCAGATGATAGGACTGTCCTTGGTGAAACAGTGGGCTGTCTGTAACATACAACTCTAGAAGGCACTTCCCTGCAGATGTTAATCACCAGTCAGGCATGCCAAATGTGAGGAGTGGAATAAAGCAACGCATAAGCTCTACAGTTATGAGGCCATCATTTTTGGTTATTAATCACTCATGTTTTAATAGCTAAAATCTGTTTTCCTTGCCATGCCATTTGTTTATTGGGCTGTTTTCTCAAGTAAAACAGAATTAAGTGATATTCAAGACACAGGTTTTCATATATAAAGTGAGTGAACAGTTTGAAACCAGAGAAGTAAAATCAGTTCATTTTTTAATTATGTCCTGTTTATAACACTATCAAATTGCTTGTCTTAATGTCTAATACACAATCATGTTTCTAAAACATTGGTGTTCATTAATAAATAAAGCTGTGCTAGGATTATGCACATATACATGAGTCAGAAATGTGTGTGTCCTGGTGTGAAGCATTATATTTGGGTTATACAGAGCCTTTTGTCAGCATTAAGACT
This sequence comes from Phodopus roborovskii, assembly GCF_943737965.1. Taxonomy (NCBI): domain Eukaryota; kingdom Metazoa; phylum Chordata; class Mammalia; order Rodentia; family Cricetidae; genus Phodopus; species Phodopus roborovskii. Next base: position 1,996,993 of record NW_026126693.1, on the reverse strand, counting down.
GAAGACCAGATTAACTGATTTTCATGGTTATGGATGAAAAACAAGACTTCAAAAATCTCTTTAAATCTTCCAGGTAGAAAGACATAGGGAGAGCCAAACATGGTAAGCTATAGAATGCACCAGAAAGGGGGTGTTTAAGATGCCATGTCCTACTTGCAGACAAAACACCCATACACATAAAATAAAAATAATACAATTTAAAATTTTTATGTTCACATTTCCACCAGTTATTTCAAGAACTGTCATGGATGTAGATTTTCCAAAAAACTGTCATGGGGGCACAAAGTCACTGACTCATTAATTAAAAAATTGTTTGATATGAACTTACATGCCAGTCAATGGACTCTGCCATAAAGGCCTTAGTCTTCAGGAGTCAAGGGACTACTAGAGTAGTAATCAGTGTGGGAACTGAGTGGAGATATGAGGATGAAATGGTTTTTCTGTGTGCTCAAAGTTCTTTTCCTTCCTTGGTCAGGGCTGTTTCATCTGACCTGGGGGAATAAGGAACTTTGAGAAGAACAAAACATGGATTCCTCTCCCTCTCTCCCTCTCTCCCTCTCTCCCTCTCTCCCTCTCTCCCTCTCTCCCTCTCTCCCTCTCTCCCTCTCTCCCTCTCTCCCTCTCTCCCTCTCTCCCTCCCTTCCTCTCTCCCTCCCTCCCTCCCTCTCTCTCTCTCCCTCCCTCCCTCCCTCTCTCTCTCTCTCTCTCTCTCTCTCTCTCTCTCTCTCTCTCTCTCTCTCTCTCAAATCCTGTGCTTGGTGTTTAGATGAATGTATTTTTGGCCAGGAAAGATGACATTTTTTTATAGGAAAACGAGAAGGGAAGGAGCTGAAACCAGTTGTCCCCAGAAAGCATAGATGAACAGGTGCTCCTACCTTTGACTGAAGTTTTCTGGCAGCTGAAGGCCCTGAAAACCAATTTTCAAAAGCACAAGGCCATGGCTGTGGGCTGTGTCATAAATGGTTTACTTTCAGTTTTAACAAGTGATAGTCTCTGACCTCTGACCTCAATGTCAGACACTACCAACCACACCTAAACAGCCTTCAATTTTCTCAAAAGGGTAAGGAAACCACAAACCAGCCTCTAGTGGGAACTTCTCATTAAGAAACAGTGATGATGGGAAAATGAAGTACCTAGGCTCAACTGTTCAGCATCAGAGGGACACAGTGTTATCACAAAGGCCGTTTGCAAAAATGTGAATATTTTGATCAAGAATCACTTATTGAACTCTTAGATTAAACTTAGTACTCACAAGTTCATTTAAGCAATTAAAATTTAAAATCATAGATATATACACAAGGTATAATTGTATCTCTATTAAATAAAATCTGTTCTTAAATAATTCATATTAACTTGGGAAGGCAAGATTAATGAACACACAATAATCAGACAACAAAGTAATTCAATTATATTTAAATTAGAAATTATGTTAAAAGTCAGATGTTGCCAGGCTTTGGTGGTGCAGGCCTTTAATCCCAGCACTCAGAAGGCAGAGCAGGTGGATCTTCATAAGTCTGAAGCCAGCCTAGTCTACAGAGTGAGTTTCAGGAAGGCTCCAGAGCAATACAGAGAAACCTTGCCTCAAAAAAACAAGAAAAAAAAATAAGTCAGATGTCAGTATAAGAAAAATATGAAATAGGAGATAGTTGCTAATGGAAGGAGAATTACAGAAAGATCTAAAAATGCATAGAATGAATTTATTTATTTTTTCTTGAAGACTTAGGAGATGATGTTAAAAACTTAAAAAGATCCAGCAACCAAGTGATGAGGACACTGAGCATTGAAGACCTGAGGCCAGCAAAACCAGGAGGCCAGGTGGACCAAACCTCAAAGTGCAGGCTCAACTTATGAGCAAGTGGAAAATTCTGTCTCTCAAGAGTATCATTACTTTCCAATATGTGGACTCTCACATCTTAGTCAGGAGTATATCAACTTCCAGTATTATCAAAAAAAAAAAAAAACTAGAAGTTACTGGAACTTCTGCCTCTATCTATAAATAGCTGGGCTACAAAGGGTGGCATAATGCCTGGAATGGTGATATAAGTGTATGGTGAACTACAGTGAATGAAATATCAAAATTAAAAACAAAAGAAGTTACAAAAAAAAATGGGATTACATGGGACTACAGGAAGGACCCTTTCTTGCTGGGGAATGGGTGGGATTCAAATGCCAAATCTGAGATTTTCTAGATTTTGCTTCATTAGTAATCTGTTATTAATAGAACCATTTCTCAAAAAAAAAATTCACTTACTGTGAATTTTAGTATAATTATAACCTCTGATTTTCAAATTTTGCTTAGTTATACCACACACTATTTGAAAGTTTAGCTTTATACTCAGTTTAAGACAGTGATCTTCCCTGTAGTTTTAGTCCTCAGACATTGTTCTCTACTTAGAAACCGTCCTGATCCAAACAAATAGTCTAACAGATTGTATTTTATGTGTATATCTTTTTATGAGAAAAGCAAGTACATTTAAATGTGCAAAAACTTTACTCTGGGTAATTTGCATTCTTATATCCTATTATAGAGTCTCCCATTTGAATTTCCATCTGGTCTCTAATAACTTTTGTGTTTATTATTGCTTTAATGAGATAATCTTGCTTTTACATACCTAGATTTCATTACTATTTGTAAAAGAAATCTTTGCATTGATTTTACTTCAATAAATATTTTAAACTTAACCTTAAAGATTAATGTAATCTACTAAGAAATTATAAAATAATAAGATACGAAGAGAAACAGGTAATAATCTAAGGGCTAGTGTTTATTTCTCAATATCAAGATGGATAAACAATTTCTCTTTATAAGATTACTCTTTGGCTATATATTACTCAAGATTTATGAAGATCCAGTAAAAATATTGACACATCTTGAACTAAAACAGACTTTGAAAGAGTTAAATTATCATTGTTGACTTCTTCCATGGGGACTGGCACAGCTTAGTTTGAAAATGTTCTTATTTAACAGTTATAAATGCTATCTTCAGTTTGTGCTATCAACCAAAAGTGTTTCACACACGCATGGATGCACACACCTTCGTACGCACACACACAGGCAAGACTTCATTTGCAATGACTGAAAATCACTCCTGTAAGTCAGACAGAAAATGCTCATTGTAAAGAAATTATGGTCCATATGGACCTGAAAGCTATGTACTGATAAACAAGTTTTACCATAACCCTAGGCTGCCAATAGAATTCTCTCTTCTTTTGCAGCCATGGGGTTTTCATGTAGAAGACTCAACCCTTTCTAACTTTTCCACATAACAGAGAAAAACAAGAATTTAATAATGCAACTTTATGTAGGTACTTACATTAATGAATACATAGTCTTGATTATGTGCCTGATATTCCTTTAAGGAGTTTACACATGTTAGTTCTTTTCAGCCTAGATGTCACAGTGCCCATTGATACTTAATAAGAAAATATATTAAGGGAAGGAAAGTTAATAAAGGGTCTCTAAATTCAAGTTCTCTGTATTTTGTTAGGCAATAATACAGACAATAACTGCCATGCTGGTGCCTCCTGGGTGGTAATTCATCTCTGCATGTTTTAGCTCATCTTCAATGTTTTAAGCCAGTGATTACCCATCCACTATGTGGGTGACTAAATCATACATCATAAGCAGCAGTTACCAGAGTTCATAACCAATGACTCCAAACTTACTCCAGCACCCTGTCTCTTAACACACTTTATCATGCATGGGGCTGGTTTCCTGGTATTCTCTCCATGACATTCCTGGGTCAAACTCAATGATACATCACCAATTTCCCCCTACTTTCTGTCCCTAAGATGACAACAATAATTAAGTCACATGTCTTCTACAGCAACCATTAACCTTCCCTCTTTCAGTGTACAATCTTTATTGCCAAAATCTTTAGCTGTAAAAGTCATTAATCTGTTCATATTATTACTTCATTTAAAGTGCCTAAGAAGTCCCTCAATGGTTTCAGAATACAGCCTCATATCTTAACAATAATATACAAAGCCTTTAGACAGAGGAACCTCATAATATTGCAATATTTTTCTCCTGCAAAACACACACACACACACACACACACACACACACACACACACACACATTCCTTATTATATTAGTGAAATCCTGGCATTTAATTGTCTTTCTGTCTCTGAAAGTTATTGCTAGAACTCTCTTTACCATTAAAGAAAAAAAAAACAATACAAATGGCTACAAAGCAAACAAAAACAACTATGTATCATGTGATAATTACCAAGATATTACTCTACAGTGGTTAGCTTTTAGACCTCTTTGATATTGGTCAGCTGACTGGCCTGTGTTTCCAACTAGAACCTTTAAATTTCTGTCTGTGGTTATCACTTCAGCTCACATTTATTTTCTAAAGATATGCTCTTCAAAACAAGCTAGAGCACACTGGACAAATTGCATTTGCTATCTTAGTCCTCCAAGAACAGGTCTGAATAAGCTGGCTTGTCATCCAGGAAACTTATGTGTTTGTGCCTTAGCTGACTCCCTGATTCCTCTTCTCAGCTGCTCTCAGCTCTGCTGTTATCGTCTGTGCTTGGCTCTTCCTGGCATTTGCACATGTACCTGGTGTATTGATTTTTTGCCTCAGTTCTAATATCCTGGACCACAGATTAAACACTCTGCTCACTCATCACTTCCCAGTATTGACCATGTACCACAAGTTTTCTCTATGTCAATCCTACATCCAACCATATTGTTTCCATGGTTCTTTTTTTTAGATTACAAGACTAGAAGTCATCAAGGCTTCAAACAAGTACTTGACGTTATTAACATATCTAGCACAGTGACTCCAACAGAGAAGGGATTTTTATGCATAACCTCAAGCTGAATGTTCATTGCTAAAAGAATAGTTATTTATGATAATGAAAATATATTAGTATACACAAAATACACAGTACATTATTGAAAATGTGTAGGTGTTAATATTACTCACATTATACACAGAAAGAAAAGAAAGGAAGAATGAAGTGGCAGAAATGCAAGGTGGTAGGTAGTGAAATAAAAAAAGAAAGAGAGAGAGAGAGAGAGAGAGAGAGAGAGAGAGAAAGAATGAAACTCAGGGAGAACATCAAATTGTCCAAGTCCTTTATCTGTCCCTTCAAACTCCAATTATTAAATATGTTAGTGGTTTCCACATATTGGCATAAGTATGTACAATATCAAATCAATAAATAATACAGCATTCTTTTTAAATGAATTATGATATGACAAGTAAGAAGTAAGTTTATTCTCAGTGAATTATGAGTTTTATCTTCCCATTGTTAGATACAATACTGCCAACCTCATTCTGCAAGGTGGGCATTGCAAAATGACTTACACTCAATTGATTAAATGTAGAGGTTAACAGGAAATAGAAGCTAAGAACTTGGTCAATAGAGGGAAGTGCTTATAAATTATATATTATGCTATTGATATAACAAATTCCAGTATGATTAGACTTCTGTCCATGCTGTATACAATTGATATCATTATAGAAGGAATCTGGGTCAAATAACAACAACACTTATCCCATCTAAAAAGCACTTATCTCAAAATTTTAAATGGAAGTTTAACAGGTAAACTTTGACAGAAAGCATACATACAAAATCTCTGTGTGATCTAATACGCACAGGCAATATATGCAATAATTGTTGGACCTGTAGTATGCAAAGACTGATTGGGGAAAGTGGTGTTTACAGAAAATCCATAAGCTCAACTTTCAATTCTTTGAAATTCATGTATATGATTCAGTGACATTTAACCACATAAAGTGTAGTTGACTGTTGTGGACAGTGTACTGGTGAGGAAGATAATCAGGGGATGCTCCTTACTGAAGACCATAGTGGAAGAGATGTGAGAAATGATAGTCTCTGAAGACAGTGTCCAACAGTAATAATGCAATATTAGGAGTACAAACCAGGAGACAGCCTGCAGAGAGGATGAGGCACTGTTACATGCAGAGGGCAGTTTCCATGATGTTTAGCTCTTCTATCTGTGAAGCAGAAGCTACCTGGAATGGTTAGCATGACCATCTCTACAGTTTGCTTTGCCCTAGAATTTTGTGGTATCCGTATAGTCTCTAGACTATTTTCCTTCATGCACTTATCTCTTTTTCTAACATCACATTTTCTGATGGGGGTTTTGGAAATGTGCCAACGAGACATTTTCACCCTCAGGAATTGGCTGAAGGCTTCACTCTTTGGGCTTCCGGCTCCCCAATGACATCCTTCCTAAGTACTTTGCTGGACACTGGGTAGAGAAAAGAGGTGGAATTATACTCAGCCAGCCTCACTCAAGAACAGTTCTTGTGAAAGCTAGATTAGAAGAAGGGCTGGCATTTAAGGGATAGTTTTCCATATCTAAAATATTGTTAATTATCTAAACCCACAAAGAACAGCAGCATGTGAGCTACAAATACCACTTTACACTTTACACATGCCACTTCATATTTAACTTTGGGATGTATTTCTGACTTACATTTGAGTAGAAATATAAGAACTAAAATAGGAAGTACTAAACTTTCTATCTTATGACACTAATTTTTAGAGAAAATAGAGGCCTTTGAGGGTTTGGGTTTTAAGATCATCTTTCATGGCCAGAGATGAATTCAGAAGAAACAAAAATAGACCAATATCAACCCAAAGAGCTAAAAGTACTTCTTAAAGAGGAGTTAAAATAAGAGAAATTGTTGATGATATAAAGTACGACTAATGTGTGGTTATTTGTGAGCCATGTTCCCGGGGCAGTGAATTATTACATCTGGGGGAGATGTCCAGAGCTGATGACTGCTGCAAAGATGACTGGATAAAATTTGTTCTGGTGCCTGCCTCCCCCACTGAATGTCAGCTTGGCACATACTAAGGAAGCCACAGCAGGGTGCCTTCGGAAACTATTTCCAAACAAATTTAGACTTGTCTTTTACATGATGGGAGCTATTTATAAAGATTGTATAACAAATAGCTTATAATAGACACCTCTGTCAATTGCATTTATAATGAAATTTTCTAGCACAAGGAGACGTTGATTTCTAGTGAGAGCACCAACTAAGCTCACCTTCCAAACCAACTGTCCATAAAGCCATTGAAGTTTCAATTGAGACCTTGGTAAGAATTAGTTTGCTACAAGAAGTAGATGTATTCCTGTTGGTAATACTCAGACTGTAAAGTTATATTGACATGTTCAGCAATGATGTGCTGAGATGGAGAACTTAGTTGAAGCTGTGATGTGCAAGATAGATAAAATTCAAGAAAAGCAGGGAACCTTAGATCACATAAACCACATGGTTTTAAATTTCCTATCTCATCTAGAACAAATAGAAAGAAAGCAACTGATTAAAACAAAACAGACTCAAAATATATTTTCTCTGAATGTATTAAAAATCTATCATATATTTTCAACCTGTGTTGGGGTAAAGATAGGTCTTTGAAAAGGAATGTAAGTGAGGTCATTTCCCCAGGGCTGGTGGAATTAGCATGTAATACTCCTGCTGGGAGATGGGGAGTACAGCATTGCAACAATCCAAAGTGAGGTTTCCAGTATACAAGAAGAAACAGGCTGCAGTAAAAAGGAGCTGAAAAGAAAACTAAAGTCATTTTCTTACTAGTGTTTTCTCTAAAGGTTTCCTGTGCTTTGAAATATGAGACTGTTTGAAAACATGTGATCTTGTTTTCTAAATGTGAAATGCATCCAGTGGTTACTGACAGGCAATTTGGAAGCTTGAATTTTGTTTACTCTTTCACTCTCAATTTATGATGTTACCTTGGGCAGAGTATTTATTTCTCTGGGCTGCACACTGCTTCATTCATTCACTGCCTCACTCCCAAGAGGTACAGTGCATGTACTTTTATACCAGGCTCTGTATTGGTGACAGATTTGTGCAAAAAAACCAAACAACAAAAAACTAAAACAAAACAGAACAAAACAAAAAAAACAGGATCTCTGAGAAGTTTTGCTATCTTTGGAGAAACCTATGGTGTGGAGACAAATGTGACACAATGGCATATGCAAGTTTATGAAAACTATGCTCAACTGATGATGGAGAGTGGTGTATTTTATTTACTATGGCATGAAATTCACTATGGGATTCATTAATTGACTGTCATTCAGGTGAATCTCTATGGAGCTCTGAGGTAGTTGTAATTCTCTTCCAAAAGCACAAGAAATTTTAAAAAATACGAAAAGAACCTTTTAATGTAGGTAAACCTTTTAGGAATAGAAATCTTCAAAATTGTGTCATACCTCTTTCAGAAGCTTTCAAACACAGATGTACTTCTTGATTACCACTACTACCTACTTTCTTTGGATAACCTTGGGATTAACAGCAATGTACTCAGTTAGTACATGTGAAATGTTGCTTATTGAATGTGAAGAAGAGTACAGTTGGCCTTAGGTATATGTTTGGAACACTTCCCCATGCCAACCTTAACTGACTTTCTAATTTTCATACTGAGAAACCATCTTTCATCAAGAAAGAACAAGTTCTAAATAAATGAGTAGAATTCATAGTTTTTCACAGTTTGTTCTCTCCCGTGTGCTTTCTCATTTTCTGCCATTTCTTTGATATTTGGTGAAGAAATTCTATTACCGTCATAATCTCCCTTCATTGTTTCCTCCTTAGAAATGTGTTCAGGGCGTTAAACAGAGCAGAGGTGTATGATGTGTGTTGAGGCAGAGGATGGAAAATAACTAAGAGAAACATTCTTGTATAAATGTGCAATTTATATTGCAATATATACATATATATACATACATACATACATACATACATACATATACATATTGCACACTCACATATAATGACATAGTCTCCTCAAAATGGGAAAGTAGAAATAAAAATGAGCATGAGGTGTGAAACACATGTAGTCAGATACATGGACAGTCATAGAGGACAAGGCATTTCAAAGCCAGGATTGCAAAACCAACCATCCTAATTAAAAGAACAATTTAATAGTCCAATATGCTTGTCTTTGTAAAGCATTTTCTTCCTTCTGTTTGTTTTCTTTTCCAAAATCACAGCAAGGGTTGCACTGAGCCTCCGGTTGATCTGAGCTGCTCAGTGCATACCCCAGACTGCAAGAAAATGGTTTCTGTGGCAACGGGAATTATGTGAAATCTCTGTGTGTCCTCCCCCACCCCATCTGATTCCTAGTCACTTAAGCTGCTCACATATAGGCGGCAATGAGGCCCTGGAACTCGAATGAGCAATTCAAATTTATTGAGCTAAGTCAAGGAGGTACACTGTGAGCACCCTCATTTCCTATGGGGAGCGGCTTCATGTGTTAACTATATTATTGAAGAAACATGCCCTGTCAGATGAGCCCAACAGATGGAATCAGATGAATATCTAAAGTATGATGCATGTATGAAATTTATTTCCATCACACTAGCAAAGAAATACAAAGGCTTTTAGATACTAAACATGGCTCTGAATTTTCCAAAAGTGCTAAAACTTGGTATTTTAAAACATCTTCACATTATGTCCTACAACCCAAGGGAGACTGGCAAGAGCTTTGATTAAATTGCTTTGAATGTCAGCAGTTTTGCATCTGGGGAAGCATCCTATCTATCTGTGACCAAGGCACGAAGTTTTGAATTTAGGCTTCATTGTCCTTTCCTGGTAAGAGGACTTCAGAACCCTCCTATGCAGCACGAATTATGCTCTGTAGCTTTTGTTTAAGGCCGAGCCCTGCTGCAGTATCAGGGCCAAGACTGATACCCACTAAGACATTTTAATCAGATAGGGATTGATTTGCTTTAAGGAATAAAGGCTGAGAAGCAAATTAGGCTTGGTCATTAGGCACTGGAGGAGTAGAGAAGGAGGGGATCCATACTTCCTCAGCTCTAATAGGGATGACGTAACAGGAAGAAATATACTCTGTTTATAGATGTACAATAAACCCAGAATGGACATCTGGACAAATTGGAAGTCAGCAAGAGATACACATTTCCTTCTGACTTACCTAGAAATCCTTCATTATAGCTGCCCTGATGCCACCTGCTCAAAACCAAACCTTCATAACCCACAAAACATATGAAACTCCTCTTTGCAGAAGCCCTTACATTCAGGTCCATTATGTGGTATTTGAGTAACAACTCATTGAATGCCTGCTTTAAATACATAACAAAACCAAACAAACAAAACTTCTGGCTGGAACTCTGCCCAACTGACTTTAGTATTATGATGTGTAACTACACCTTTTTGTTTTTTAAGGAAAAGACTTGCTGTTTGTTTAAAATATTGACTTTGCATCTTGGATTTTCCACCTGCTACTATAACTATTTCACATGGTCCACCTGTTTTTAAACATCTAACTTAAAAATATATAAGTGAAAACTAACTTCTACTCCAACTTCAGGAAATAGTAGGTAACATGATTTAGTTAATCATATATACACATAAATACACATACATGGTGACTGATCAAAGGAAGTTGCAAAGGTCAAAGGTAAAGTAGGACAACAGCTATATAGCAATGATTTCATTTATATAATAAATACTGTGATGACAATAAATTTTCTAAATAATGAGGTAATTTTAGAAGTCTGAACTGTCATTACAACAGTCAATAAATAATGTCAAGATGTAGAGAATAAATCAATAAGTAAATCCCTACACAGGAAAAATTGCCTACTACAACTATAACCATTTTGAATTTTTAATCTAATCAGCAATTTCCAAAACAAAATATTTTTGGAGTATACTTTTATTCCAAATGAAAAATGGAGATGCAGTTATTTTCCTGAAGCACAATGCCCCTTGCCCAAGCAACCACATATCTGAGTTGGAGATGTTCTGTTCTTGGAATTGTTGGCTTCTGAGAAAAAATTGTTCTTGCATTTCCAAGTCAGTCAGTGTTAGTGTAAGCAGAGTTCAATGCAGCACTTACTATTTTTCAAGGAACTTCTTTCTAATCTGGGCTTCTTTCCCACAGAAACAACTTTCAACTGTGAGGTTTGTTAAGTTTTATTTTCTATCCTATTTGCCTTATTCCACTTTTTCTTCTTCCAGAAAGAGTACAATTACATGGATAGTTTCTTTTAAAAAGGAAACTCACCTAGGAATAGGAAATTATCTTGATAAATCAACATTTGTGGTAGAAAATGAGTCTTACAACATAGTTTCAATGCAAAGATCAATAAATGCCAACAAAATTTCCTTAGATTTGAAACTGAACTGAATTTAGTAAATGGTAGAGAATAAAGTAGAATGGAGAAAAGTTCACCCTAACTAAGCATCTATATTTACACACAGATCATAGGGGCTGATAATGCTTCTTCCAAGAGCCAAAGACCACCTAACAGAAGCAACAACACCAGGCCTAGTGAGTTGTTGGCCAGCAATGGTCCAAGAGACTCAAACAAACAAACAAAAAATATAGCCTATCACTGTTGTCCTTGGTTACTCCCCAGAGGAAAATCCCTATTCCTAAGACTCCATGAACTTCAGAAACAGAGTCCAAATATCCTCTACTGGGACTTGTTGTAGAATATTTGATTGCACGTTGAAACCTGAGATTGTGTTAATAAAGTCAACCTTGGATCAGGTAGGCAGAGACAGCAACTAGTTGACAAGAATTAGCCATAGAGAGTACAGAGAAGCCAGGTAGATGGATAGAGAGATAATACAGGAAGGAGTCAGGAAAGACTTGGAGTTTCAAGGTCTTTTTGGTTTGGTACAGCCAGAGAGAGGCTTGGTTGCTGGGTATCTGGCCAAAAAGAGGAAGGTCAACTGGTTGTTTCTAGTCCCCTCTGAGCTAGCAGGTTTCACTCAAACATCTGACGCCAGAGTCTTTTTATATCAGTTTAACATGGCAGCTGCTGCCAGCAAATCCTGCCAGTCTGTGGCCAACCATGGGCTCGCAGACAGTAGTTAAAATATCAGTAGATTAAGGTGCAGCTAGCCCCTAAGCCAATGGAAAAGCAACAGGAACTGACCCTAGAGCCCCCTCCCTGAGAACTAGATTTTATGTCATCTGAAAGCAATTCACAAGCTTCCAAGGAAGGGAGGCACCCAACTGTTCTCCCCAGCTATGATGCCTATGGATCACATCAAGGACCAGCATGGCACCATGATCCTAAGGGTGCACTAGTGGTGTTACATTGGCAGTAACCAACAGTTATTTATTTGCACTTAGATCCACTCAACAAGAGGAAGAAACACTCCTGGTTCTGGATTCAGTACTTACGAAGTCATGGATATTGGAAGAGACAGTATAACCACTACTTTACTAAACCAGCATGATCCCAACACCATTCTAAACATTTGTCTTTATACTCATATGTAAGAATAAGTCTCCTCCCCCAACTACTTCAGCTGTCTCTTGTCATATTCCCTCACAACATCTTCTTTCCCATTCCTATTTCTCCTCTCCAGACCTGCCCCTATATTCTTCAGTACATATCTATTCTATTTCCCTTTCCTAATAAGATCTATCTGTTCTCTAGTGCCTTACTTTATATCTACCCTTTGAGAATAGCTGTGGTTTTGCTTCTTCCCCAGGATCGTTGGTTGAATTGGTTCATGAGTGTTGGGGGAGAAGAATCTGGGAACAGGATTCAGTCAACTGTGGGTACAGTGAAGACAGCCCTCCATGAGACAGACTTCGGCAACTCAGATCAACTTTATTCCAGAGTATAAAATATATATAGGACTGGGGAGCCTGGGGACAAACACTAGTTTGCATTAAGTGGCATCATATAGTTGGGTTAGTGGAAGCACAGTCCTATGAAAATGGCTAGAGAACTTGCCTAATTACCATGTGGATTGTCAGGGGAAGATTGTTGGCAGGAGAATGTGTCAAGGGTGACCTTTGAGATAAATCCCTATCTAGAGACATCCCCCAAATAAGGTTAGGTAAGGAGCAGGGAGACCCTGATGAGGGGGAGGAAGGTCTCCATGTTGCAGAACTTAGGAAAACACCTGACAGGCCATGACAGACTGTAAGCTCTGACCAGCCAGGAAGATCTATCAACAAGTTGTTGTGTATGACCTGTCTGTTGGCAAAGATGGGGATAATCCCAACTGGTCATGTCCTGTTACCAAACAAAGCTTCCATTTGGGTTACATCTAATTGAGTTGTTGGTCACAGGGGCAACACAGGAACCCTTAAGCCACTCAGGATATTGCTAAAATTATAGGTTGCTCTCCACAAATTGACAGTAAGGTCCCATTGTTGCAGAAACACCTACCTACCTCATTACATATGGAGATGTTGAACCACTACTTACACAGAGGTTTTTCTCCTCTGTTCCAGTGTCTCTGGTACTGGAAGATAATCTATATGTTATCAAAAAAGAAATATAAACACTAAGTCAGTCCCAAACCCATTATCTACAATGGTGTCTTGCCTACTAGCCCTGCTAGGACAATGGTGGCACAAGGCTTGTGGGAGTAACCAACAGGCTCACTTAAGGCCTGTTCCACAAAATGGAACCAATATTTGGCATTTCTTGGGTGACCAGAAACCTGAGATTAGATAGCCTAGGGACCTAGTACAAAGCCAAATAATACTATAAGAGAAAGAAAAGAAACGTGGTGATAACATTACTCCCAATGACAGTCTGCTATATTCATAGATCAATGCCTTGCTCAGCTATCATCAGAGAAGCTTCCCATTGCAGCAGATGGGAACAAATGTAGAGACCATAGCCAGACATCAGAGAAAGAAATCTTGGCACATTCAGCCCTGAATGGGATGTTGTCATCAAATCCCTCCCCTTACGGAAGATGACATAGAAAGAATGAAAGAGTCAGTGGGATGGAAGACATCAAGAAAACAAGACTCTTTAAATAAACATGATAAAAGCACATATAAACCCACAGAGACTGGGGTAGCATGGACAGGGCCTGCACAGGTCTGCACCAGGTTGACTATGCATATATTATGGCTTCTAGTTTAGGGTTTTAAGGGATTTCTGGGTGTGCTAATGTGTGGGTCTCTGACTCTTGTGTCTTTTTTGGGCTCTTTTGCTTCTGTTAGTCTGACTTGTATGATTTGATGTGTTAACTTTTGTTAAATCTTATTTTATTTTATAATATTTAAAATATGAATGAATGAATGCAAAGCTAGCCACTAACATAAAAGTTAAAAATGGAACTGTCATTTATACCTGCTGGAAGAGGAAATGGAATGACACTGGGTTTGTCAACCACTCTAGGGCAGATTGCATGTTTTGGAGTATTTGACTAACAAAAAAAAAAGGACAAACAAACAAACTACGTGTGTGTGTGTGTGTGCGTGTGTGTGTGTGTGTGTGTGTGTGTGTGTGTGTGTGTGTGTGTGTGTGTACTTTTATTTGGTTACAGTTTGGTGGGTTTTTTAGAGGGAGTGATGTTGTAGTTTGCTTTCTTGGTTTGGGTGTTTTGCTGTTGTATCAGGTTTTCTATTTATTTTATGAGAAAAAGCTGAGTAAGTCAGGAGGAGGATGGGAGGGTATCTGGATGAACTGTAGCAGAAGAATATAATCAAACCATTCAAATTTAAAATTATTTTAACTTATACATGCCAGTCATCAAGGAAACTTTGCAACAGATGGTGATCATTACAGAAAACTACAGCCAATCAAAATTCAGAGTTTGAAGCCTAGTACAGTTATTATATATGCAAAATATTTCCTCACCTAAAGGCTCAGAGAACATTACAGAAGGTATGGAAGGATTGTAAGAGCAAGAGGATCAGGGAGTTTGCTGTGGCGCTGTGTCTTCTAATAATGTCAGAAGCTATACTTATGAAGTCTCACCAACATGGATGCCCCTAGCATGAGCTGAACAAGGTAGATGTGCCTATTAGTAACATGACAGACATTTTTTCCAATTCAGGGTATATATGATCAGTGTGAACATAGATCAGGTTACAAACTCAACCAGTGTTCAGGCAGTGCATCTCACTCAATACCTGGCAGTGTTTTGGGTTAGCTGCCTGTGTTGCTGTCAAACAACATTCTATCTTACCAGGTCTAGTAAGCTCAGCCCTTGTTAGGAAGCTGTCCATATATTATCTGGGATTAGATTAGCAGGATATTGTGGCCCTGTTTATTTATTGCAGAACATATTCAGCATTAGAAATGTCACAGTATGTATAGTTTCTGAAGAAAGCAGTTCATACCTAGATTTACCTGAAAATAGAAATCTACAGCTTTCTAGCATTTTGGAAAGCCAATTTTTCTGGATCTACTTTGTGAACCAATTAATGAGATGCAAAAACAAAAGACAGGATTTTGTGCACACTTCATAATCTGACACATGCCATTTCAACCTATTTCAGTGAACTGCACATTCTATAACAAACACTTAAAATTCTGAAAAAATAATACCCAATTATTTTCCTAGCACAATAACCTTAAGCTGCTTTTATTAAAATAAAGACAAGAAAAACAACAATAAGTGACCTTCAAATAACATAAGCATTGTGTTGTCAGGCTTTGCAAAATTATGTTCTCAAAGTTCATGAAAGCTAAATTGCTATTAGTCTGGCATTATGAGAAATAAGGAGTGGCCTGAATTAAAAAATAAATTTAGACAGAAATACTGCAGCATACATGGTTCACATAAGATCTTGCCTGGAGAAAAATAGCCAAAGTATAGCACTCGCCTTCTGACTTACAAAGACAGAGGTTGTGCCAAGGACTTGGAGATCTCTTGCTGCTAATAATAGCTCATTCTATGCATTAAACTTGTCTCACCATCCCAGGTTTTTGACATATGAGGGGCCTGGCTCCGGGCCTATCAAGAGTTCCATTACAGGCCACTTACTCTCACCAGACTCTGACAGTGTAAACAGAATTTAACTTGGGCCATCATTTTCAGACGGTAGATGATTCTCAAAGCCATTTCAAAATCTAAAAGTCTTAATAAAAGTTATAAGCAATTCCAACTTAATGTCTTTGTGATATTTTTTTGTTTGTTTGTTTGTTTGGAGACAGGGTTTCTCTTTGTAGCCCTAGATGTCCTGGGTCTCATGTTGTAGACCAGGCTAGCCTTGAATGCACAAAGATCTGCCTGCTTCTGTCTCCCTAGTGACAACTTTTTTTATTTTGTGTGATTAATTAGTAATAGTCCTACTTTAAGGTCACACACCTTTTTGTGGTCAAAGAGTGTAACAAATGGCTTCATGCTATATTCATAAAATGATGTATCAGCATAGTGCTGTGGTTAAAAAGACTCTCCCAAGTGAAGATAAATTCTTTCTTATGTAAATAAATCAAAGTATATCTAATTAACTGTACATAAAATCATAAATAATTCATGATTTGCAGAAGGATAATTTAGATGCAACATTTGGAGAAATGTAACAGCAGTGACTCATAGATGACTTATTTTTTCTATTAAACTGTAACTGGGAGCATCTAACACTGGCTGAGCCCTTTCTATGTCCCAACCACACAGCATTGTGCATGGAACTCAGCTGTCTCCTATCCTATGGGACTGAAGCTATGACTGTTCCCATTTTATCTATAGACACTGAGAGAGAGACTCCATTAACTTGGAGTATTTAAATATGGCAATTTTATTTTATAATTAGTCATTTACACTGTGGTTTTTCTAATTCATGTTTGTGAAGAATTACAGCTTATGAAATTTATCTGCAAGACTTTAAAAATGTCTTTTTAAGTTAAATTTATTTATTTACTTTTCATCCTGACTGCAGTAAAATAATCTTTTACATTTAAATAATGAAAACCATGCAAAATGTTCCAGCCTACTTCATAGGTTGCCAGCAAATGTGAAGCAGCTGAGTAGCCTACAACCATCATGGGAAAAGAAGTTTCTGAGTCATTCACACCCTGAGTAACTCACACCATTTTAATTCACAGTCCAGATAGTATGTATAATTTCTAAAGGATAAGTTGTTTCACTCATCAGTAAACTTAAAAATCACCTTTTACTTTGTAGAGGTAATGTCATATAGATACAATGCATGGCTCCAGAAAAGATAAAACAGCATTGTGTGAGATAGTTCTATCATTAAATTGCTTCTTTTGAGAAAGGTCCATGACTCAATGCAAAATGGCATGTGAAAAAAATCACTATGGCAGGAGTGACCATCTGACATGGGTATAACTATAAGCTTGCAGAGAACGGAAATGTTTTAGAAACAAGACTGGGTGCAATGCTGGACAAGCTAACTTGGAAATTAACTCTACTAACCTCTCATGTGATCATTAAATCCTTTCATCACCAGGAGAGACTTCCATGTCCACAGACCCTACTTCCATTCTCCCGCTTGTTCGCACTGCATGTCATTCACCCTGCTACTGGTTTCTCTCAGACAGAAGCTGAGTTTTAGATGACTCAAGCCGTTATTCACAAAGTTGTACACAGAAATAATGAAGTCCCTTAGTGTCTAGTTTGCTGCCAGAGAATGACCAAGGCAATCCTCTGAAAAATCCATCATTCAGCCAGGCGTGGTAGCACACACATTAATGCTAGCACTCAGGGGGTAGAGGCAGGAGAATGTCTGTGAGTTTGAGGCCAGCCGGGTTTAGGGAGTGAGTGTCAGGACAGCCAGGGTTGTTACATAGAGAAACCTTGTCTTCGACAAAGCAAAGACAAATAAATAAATAAATAAATAAATAAATAAATAAATAAATGATACATCATTAAACTTCCTTCAAGTTACCCTGCCAAAACAGGTCTATCAACTATTTGCGTGACCTGAGAGTTTAACTCTTATAAAACAAGTGCTGAATATATTTTTATCATGAGGATGGTAAATAGATAAAGGAATTTGAGAGGAACATTTTAGAATAGGTCAGTTTATATTTATTTTGAAATTAAATTCACACAGCCTTAATTCATTCAAAAAAATTTCCAAATCCTTATGTAATTAAAAATGGTAGTATCTTTGAAAATTCAGAGGCCAACTTTGCTACGTTCACATTTTAAAATCATGTTTACTTCCACAAATGTGCATGATGAATTTAAGTTGTTTTCACTACAAAGTGCCCTGTGTTGCCCCCTCTGCCTCCAGCTGAAAGCATTCTTCCCTGCCAGCCTCCCTGCTTTCATGATGCCTTGGTGAGGGCCTCCATTTCATCAAGGATGAAGCATTACATTTGCTCAAATAAGCAGCTTCAGCTAACAACCTTGAGTACTAGAACTTCTGAGTCCAACTTTCCAATCAATATATGAACAGATAAAAACACTAACTTTGATTTTTCTTCTACAGAAAAGAAAAAAATGAGAGGTAAGTGAATTACTGTGCTAAATCAGACTCAGAAAATTTACATTGAATAAATAGCAGTATTAAGAACTTGGCTATGTCACAGAGTACATCTGATTAATAGATAAGCAATACATCTTTTGGTGATAATAAAAACATAGAAGACTTATCTATAATTTTAAAGGCATATTTAGAATTTTTATTACTTTGTTCACTTAATGTGGGTGTGTAATTGTGTGTTACATCTGTATGTGTACATGCCATAGAGTAAATATGAAGGTTATAGGACAAGTAGGAGTCTGTTCTCTTTTCCTGCTGTTTTCATCTTGGGCTAGAGCTTGGCTCACCAGACTCAGCATCAAGTCTGTGACCCTGCTGAGCTATGTAGCAAAGACCTTATTTATAAATTTTATCTCAAGAAAATACATGTAATTAATTACCTGACTCATGAGGTATGCTTCTTCAACACTGACAGTGAAGATCTAACATGATGTTATTTAACAAATATAGCTAACCTGCTATGTGAACATGAATGTGCTAATTTAATAAATATGTAAAAAATAGTGGGTATTAAAATAATGCTTTTCATTTGTTCTATTAACATTTCTTGTTTAGTACTGCAGTCACAGAAACGCATAATTTAAATTCTACTCTCAGAAAATCCGAGAATTCTGGCTTAATTTTCAAGCACAGTACCATACTGTGAAGCATCCCTCTTAGTATTGATTTAAAATTTAATACTTAAATTAAGCCTTTCTAAATAATTTGAATTAACATGAATGACATAAGCATAGTCAAAGACATTTGGTTTTTAGATAATTTGTCTAAGAGTTTGAACTTTGTGTGTGTTAGACTTTCAATGGAAAATTACACATTTAATAGGATAAAGCAAGAATTATATAAAATCAGAGTTTGTAGCCCTGGTTAAGGCAGAGACTAATATCATCATGTAATGACTCACATATCTTAAATCGTTAAGCACCCTCCTGTGAATGGAAGGAGAGAACCAGGATTAGGTGAAGAATTGCAGAGAGCACTGTGCATAGTAGGAAACTGAAAGCTCTAAGACATCACACACTGTATATGACTACCAAGTGTGGCTTGGTAGTCCGGAGGTAGCCACATTTACAGATGCCAAATCAATTTGTACAGTAATTACTTATTTCAGGGTTGAGGAAGGTATACGCCACCACACATTTACGGAGGTCAGAGGACAACTTAGGAGAGTTTTTTTTTTTTTTTTTCTTTCCATGTTGTGGGACCCAGGGATCAAACCTGGTTCATCAAGCTTGGTGCTAAGTGCCTTACCCACTATACCATTTTATTAGTTCACCTTCATTTCTTTTTTATTTGAACAAAAATAAGCCTGCCTATTCCTTTGAAGTATCTGTGTTCTTATTTCATAACGTAAAGTTAGATTTATCAATTTAAATCAGGAGCTAACTACTAAGACATATACATTCATTTTATTTTAATTAGTCATTTTTTCAAGTCTTAAAAAGTTCAAGGAATATTTTTATGTCTGGGATATGTGTATTTACCAAGAGCCCAATAGCATTATCACACAGGTCAACTTCTGACTATATATTATAAAATATGGACAACGGAAGGTTCCGAAGTGGAAGACACAATGGACATATTATGAAGTATACAGCAACTGATAGATTAATAGGGGAATGGGAATAACTTGAATGTGAAGATGAACAGGAGAGGGCAATAAGGAAAGGGAGGAAGAATACATAAAGGATAAAGTAGGTGTAATGTGAATGTGGACACATTGAGCAGCTGAACTGGTTAGTTGTACAGATTACACAGTAAAATAAGAGATGTTTCTGTGCAGAAGGAGACTGATCAGGACCAAGAATGTCAAATAGGGCAGTACTGGTGCTGCTCAATAAGTTATTAAAGCAGGCAAAAGACTCATGCAAAGGATGGGTTGTATGGTATATTACCAGGGCTAAGGGCGTGGTTATCAAAGTTGGTAGAGGAGAGAAAATAAGAACATGATGAAGAGGGCAGGGAGTATATATCATGCCAGCACATATCCCTGAAAGAAAAAATGGGATAAAGAAGGGGACAACTAGGGATGGGAAAAACCACAAAGATGACCAAGGGAGCATATGCTAATGATCACAAAAGATTTGTGACATATGACTTACCAACATTAAACCAAGATGAGCAAAACAATTTAAACTCTTCTGTTGCTAGGAATGAGATTGAAGCAGTAACTAAGGAAAATTTCAACAAAAGAAGCCCAGGCCCAGGCAGATTTACCGCTGAGTTCCAATGGACCTTTAAAGACCCAATTACTAAAGATTCTCGAACTAGTCCATAAAATAGGAGAAGTGGTGCTCACAAGGTGGGTTTCTTTTAAAGCAGTATTATCCTGGTACTAAAACCAGATGAGAATAACAAATTAAGGACCATTCCCCTGACAAACACAGACGTAAAAGTCTCAACAAAATACTTACAAACTGATTTTTAAAATAAATGAAAAAGGTAACTCACTGTGATCATTCCGGGGACCCAGGAATTATTCAGCACATACCAATCAAAAAAAGCAATGCACTCCACATATGGATAAAGAAAGAAATCACATAATGATCTCAATAAATGAAAGAGAGGCCCATGGCAAAATCTTTAGTGTTAAAAACCTCAAGAGAGCAGGAACTATAAGAACACATCTGAACATACTAGAAGCTGTATACAACTAACCTACAGCCAACATTGCACTAAATGAGGAAAAAGTCCACTAAAATCAGGAACAAAGCAATGGTGCCCCCCAACATGCTTATTTATTGTCATCTGTGAAGTATTAAAGCAAGAAGACAATAGAAGAAAATAATTGGGGTACAATGTTTGTTTGTAATGAGAGACAGGAAGTATGCAGGTCTGCATGGAAGGAAAATTGGGGAGAATGCCAGAAGAGTTGGAGGAGGGAGAATTGTAATCAGAATATATTGTAGGGAAAAATATTTTCTGTAAAAGAAAAGGATACAATACAATACAGCTATAAATGAAATTCTATATTTTGTCAGGAGTAGGAAATCAGAATCTAAACAGGAAATCAGAAATAAAAGCATCTTTACTTGGAAATACCATCCTACTTAAGGCATCCCAAAGATTCCATTGGAATCAACTGGTCCTGATTACCAATTTCAATAAAGTGACAAGACAAAAAATTAACAACAACAAAAAAAAAAATCAGTGATTTTCTTGTAGAGCATAATAAGCATGCTGTATAATAAGCATGCTGAAAACAAGATTAAGAAAATATTACCAGTCACTATTGCTTCAATCAATCAATCAATCCAAACAAGGAAGTAACGCACAGCTACTGGGGAAAACATTAAACCAGTAAAGAACCAAGTGAAGATGAGGTAGGAAGGTGGGAATGTCCTCCGCACTCACTATAGGAAGGAACAAGTAGGAGTAGTGTGAACTCCATCAGATTTTAACACTATTCTTCACATAAATAAAAAACCCATCCTGAAATTCATATAGAATTAGAGAAACCCTAGATGTCTAAAGCAATCTTGTACCTCCCTAAAAAAATAAATAAAAATAAATGCTAGGTGTTTTAACAGATTATAGATACACAGAAACAAAAACAAAATCGTACTAGTACAAAAGCAGACATAAGATTAATCTGGAGTCTGTGGGAATCAATATAGAGGCTTTGAAAAGTAACCAAAAGTAGGTGTGCCACATGACCCAGTCACACTCCTTAGTATTTACAAAGAACTGGAAGTCAATATGTCACTGAGAACTGGCATCAAAAATGTTTATTGCAGCAATAAATCTGTTATTAAATCAACCTATGTTAGGTTAAAAAGTTCTGCATATACTCAATGGGTCTTTGTTTTGTTTATTTTTTTTTTAGCCCAAAGGAGAATAAAATGATGTCATTTTCAGGAAAATAGAAACAACAGCAGATGATGGTATTAAATCAATTATTAAATCATTAATGGTGGTCTCATATGGTTTCTCTCATTTTTGACCCCCAGATTCCATAGAGATATAAATATATTATATGGTATATAAGGTATAAAAGTAGAAGCAAATTGTCTTGAGCATGAAAGGTATTCACAGTAGGGTTAAGAATTGGAAGGGTAGCTAGTTATGGGGACATAAGCTCATGCCGTGTGTGTGTGTGTGTGTGTGTGTGTGTGTGTGTGCCTTTAGAAAGTGTCCTTAAGTAACAGATACACCATCTATAACAGGAAAAGCATGTAAGCATAAATTTCCACTAACTCACAGCTGTGTAATCTTGCTGTAAATTATGAGACAAATGGAAATGGGAAGAATGACATAATAGTTGATAAGGAGCACATCTGTTAAGGCTTCATTAGAAAATCCAGTTCCCATTTCCACTGTTTAAGATAACTTAATTCTTCAGTTGCCTTTATTATGGTATTGTGGAAGTATGCATGCGAACTGTTTCTGAAATAAACGGTGTGCCTTTGACTATAGTTTTTGAAGACTGTGGTGCATGACAGGAGCTGCTGTACCTATATGTCAGCACCTTTGCCTTGTCAGACTGACACTGACTTACCTTGGTACAGATATAAAAAAAAAATAATGTTGTGACTCATCTAGCAAAAAATAACAGTTTGGTGGCTAGTGGGATAGAAGAGAGTAAACAATTGGAAGAGATACGGGGAGGAAGAAGAAATAACAGATGCATTTTATAGACTAAAAAGAATAAACTGATTCCTGGTGTGCATATGGAAAGTCATGCACGGAATAAAATCAAGAGGGAGATAGAAACAGCTAGACGGAAACAGAAGCAAAGACAGAAAAATGTTTCAACTGAGGCATGTGTTTGAAGTGTGAGCTGAGACTGGTTGGTATCTTATGTTTCAGATATTACTGGACACATGTTACTTGTATTCACAGGATGTAGATATTTGTGATGCATGAGAATGGACTTTATACCTAAATATACTTACAGTTGTAATGAAATGTAGTATTTTTTATAGTTCTCTGTGATGGGGAGGTCTTTTCTGGGCACATGTGTAGTTCTTTATTCATGAAGAATATTCTTGGATGGAAAGGTATAAGTCACAGTCTGGATACAATAGTAATAATAACCAAGCCAGCTTAAGATACAGTTTGAGTATATATTGAAAATATGAATATAGAAATCATGATGTAAAGATACTGTGGGCACTCAGTTTTAACTTGTAATATGTTACCTTTTGGCCCAAGAGCTATTAAGGGCTTTGACAAATGATTAAACTAAGCTTGATGTGAAATATTGATACTCAGCAAATTCTTTATCTATTATCTTATAGGCCATTCATTAATTTTTTCCATATATATTCATGCCAGGCACTAGTCACAACTCTGGGAGGATAGCAAAGCAAACAAACAAACAAAACAACAACAAAAACACAAAGAAGGCCTCATTCCCAAAGAGCTTACTGCCTGTGACTAGAGTAAAACAAGAACATACCAAAACACAAGGTGTGAAAAGGACAAAGAAGAAAAATGGAAGGAGTTTGAGTTTGGGGATTGGCAGCACTGGGAAAATGATGGAGAGACTCTGTTCTTGGATTCCAGAGTGAGGAAAGGATGTGAGGCAAGAGCTGAGTGATGTCACAATCAGGAGCTCCCTAACGGGCTTAGTGTTCAATCTGCTGTCACACTGGTACATGTGAATAGAGTTTGCTTGAGAATAATTTTCACTGAGGATGTTCCTTCTCTGTAAGTTCTGGTGGCTGATGACCTAAGCAATGCTAACATTAAATGCAAAGTAAGCCATGGAATAATGAAGAAGATTATTCTACATTGCAGAATTAATATTATGAACAACCTCAATTTTTTTAAAAAAATTGCCTTTAGTATTCATTGTTTTATTAATGGTATTTTTCTTTTTTATATTTTTAGTATCAGCTATATGCTATACCCTACAATGTGGCAGTAAACAGAATCAAGATGGTCTCTAGACTATGAAGCTCAAATTACTATTGGATATTTTACTTATATGGATGAGAAAGAACCAAACAATTTTCATTTTGTTCCACTAAAGTTTGACTTTGGTATGCTAAAATGTGTGTATACACCTTCTCTGATTCTCTTTGTATTTGGAAGTTTCTCTTTTTACTCCTTTCTCTGGCATATAGCTCCTACTTTGTTTTCATATGAAATAAATAGCTTTTAAACTTGCTCACTGAAAAGAAGTAAATATAAGAATAGACTAAGGATATACAGTTTTGCAGTCATATTTATATCAGTGATAGATGACAGTAAAGGCATACACAATGTGACCCGTGATATATTCATTCTATCTATGTATTAAATGCCTCGCATAATATGTTAGACTTAACTTGTACCACAACTATGCTGATTATATTTTATGAATGAGAAAAATAAAACTCCACTCACAGAAGAGTGATGATTATGTGATTCAGAATAAGGAATTTTGGTTCTTGCTTCACTGGGTTGATACTGGTGCCCAAAATATTAGTTGACAAAGGAGATGTACTCTTTAGAATTTTGCAAGATAAAATACAATGTGATATAAGATGAAACAATTTCTTTTCACCTCAAGCTGTTGTTGATCAGCAATAAACACTAACTGAGAGAGTGATAGGTACCAAAAATGGGGTATGGCTGTGACAGACCTGGCCATATATTTTTGTTAGGACTGTGGTAACATTAGAACTTTAGGATGGAAAAGCCATAGAGTGATCAGAACATTATGGGAACTTGAGAGTTAATGTTGAAAACAGTGAAGACAATGAAGGCCTGGCTTGAGAAGTTCCTGAGAATTGTTTGAAGGTTCCTTAAAGACTCTGTCAGGGCTTTTTGGTATTTTGAATTAAGAAACTGTGGCTCTGGTCAGCTGAAGCTGAAGAATCATCTATGGTTAAGAAGACCTTATCTTTGCTGAGACAATTGATCCTGGTCAGCGGAGGTTGAACATTTAGATTTAATTAAGAAATGATCAACATTGT
Source organism: Phodopus roborovskii (assembly GCF_943737965.1). NCBI lineage: Eukaryota > Metazoa > Chordata > Mammalia > Rodentia > Cricetidae > Phodopus > Phodopus roborovskii. The sequence continues at coordinate 1,971,884 of NW_026126693.1, read as the reverse complement.
GGAGGCAAAATTTTCTGGGAATTGTTTTCTAGGCATCAGCACACAGATACTGTAGTTCAGAGAGTGAAAAGCTATATAACTTGTGTTGGCAGCCAAACTTAGAGGAACTGGTTTTGAAGGTTTGAATGGTCATGGAAATAAGTGGAGGCTGAGCACTGTGAGAGGCCAGGAAAAGTCAATAGTGACAGTATGGCCTACTTACAGTGCAAACCCCAAGATGACTACCACTGACTAGTAAAGCAAGTGTGGGATAGAGCTAGTCTGAGCCTGCAGACAAGTGTGGTCATATGTTATTTATGATTTAATAAAGCCACTGGAGATGAAATGCAAAACTAGCCACAGCCACAGAACCAGGCAGTGGTGATGCATGCCTTCAATCCCAGAACTCAGGAGACAGAGGCAGACAGAACTCTGTTAGTTCAAGGCCACATTGAGCTACAAGAAATTGATCCAGTCTAAAAGAGAAACAGCTCACACAAAGGTAATGTCAGCACTTGGGATCACATGCTTTTAATCCCAGCCCTATGGAGGTGGAGACAGGAGTGTGATATGGCTGGCCAGAGAGAGGAAGATAGGGAGAGAGGCGACAAGAACTCAGAGATTGCAGTCTAAGGCTTGGTGGAGAGCATAGCTGTGTGGATTGCACTCTGAGTATTTGTGGAGACAGGATAGCCCATTTTGGTCTGAGGTAGAGAGTTAAAAGCTCATGGCTGGCTGCTTTGCTTCTCTAATCTTCAGCTTGAAACCTCATATCTGTCTCTGGCTTTTTATTATTCATGTTTCAGACAAGCTTCCTGTCTTGTAGAAGGCAGAGCTGGAGAAATGCTTGGATCACAGACTATGGTAAGGGGTCTCAGATTGCAAGCACTGAACCAAACAACCTTCCTTCCTTCCTTTCTTTTTTCGTTCCTTCCTTCCTTCCTTCCTTCCTTCCTTCCTTCCTTGATGGAAGATGTCATTCTGCAAACATGTTTCTCATATTGGTTAATGAATAAAGCCCTCCACAGACACTGAAAGAAACAATTAATAAATGGGACCTCTTCAAACTTAGAAGCTTCTGTAAGGCAAAGGACACAGTTGACAAGACCAAACGGCAGCCCACTGACTGGGAAAAGATTTTCCCCAATCCTATATCCGACAAAGGGCTGATCTCCAAAATATACAAAGAACTCAAGAAACTAGTCAACAAAACATCAAATAACCCTATTAAAAAATGGGGTACAGAACTGAAGAAAGAATTCTCAATGGAGGAAATCAAAAAGGCTGAAAGACACTTAAGAAAATGCTCCACATCCTTAGCTATCAGGGAAATGAAAATCAAAACAACTTTGAGATACCATCTTACCCCTGCCAGAATGGCTAAAATTAGAAACACCAGTGATGACTTATGTTGGAGAGGATGTGGAGAAAGTGGAACACTCCTCCACTGCTGGTGGGAGTGCAAACTCATACAGCCATTTTGGAGATCAGTATGGCGGTTCCTCAGGAAAATGAGAATTAGTTTACCACAGGACCCGGCAATCCCCCTCTTAGGCATATACCCAAAGGATTCACATCAATGCAACAAAGACATCTGTTCAACTATGTTCATAGCAGCACTATTTATAATAGCAAGAACCTGGAAGCAACCTAGATGCCCCTCAATTGAAGAATGGTTAATGAAGATGTGGCACATCTACACAATGGAATACTACTCTGCAGAAAAAAATAATGGTATCTTGAAATTCGCAGGCAAGTGGATGGCACTTGAAGAAACCATCCTGAATGAGGTAACCCAGTCACAAAAAGAGGAACACAGTATGTACTCACTCATATATGGATTTTAGAACTAGATCAAATGATCACCAGCCTATAATTCACATCACCAGAGGAACTAGGATACAAGTTGTATTCTAAGAGATTCATATAAAGTCCCTCACAGAACTGGGAAGGGACAAGTCCCCCAGACCTCAGGTAAAGTGGGGGAAGACAGCTAATGGAGAGAAAAGTAGGAGAAAATGAGAGGGAGGAGAGGAAGGCATGTGTGACCAGGAGGATTGAGCCTGGTTAGGAATGGAAAATAGAAGAGAGAGAGAGAGAGAGAGAGAGAGAGAGAGAGAGAGAGAGAGAACATAAAAGAGGGAGCCAATATTGGTTTGAAGATAACGTTGTACACAAAGAAAGGTCGAGGGAACTACAAGACTGCTCCCAACTAACAATCTCAGCTTCCCTGGAAAGGCTATCATAAATGCCCTTCCCGGAGAGTGAGATCAACAACTAACTTCTCCATGGAGTCCTCAACTAATGCCTGTTGAAAACAGGAGCAAACACCCATACATAAACACTGAGTCGAACTAGAACCCAGAAGCAGATGGAGAGGACAAGACCATGCGGTAGAAGTACATAGAGACAGCTTACCTGAACAAGGAGGAGCTAAGGGCCACTAGACTGATAGCTGGGAAGCCAACAGGGGACTGACTCGGACCCCCCTGAATATGGGTCTCAGCCAGAAGGTCTGAGCAGTCTAAGAGACCTCAGACAGTGGAGCACAAAAGGACTTTGCAAACATATCCCCCATGGAGGGATAACTGCCTTATTCTAGAGATAGGAGAGAAGCCCTAGTCCCTACTTCACAGGACCTGTCAGATCTACATGACCCCATCTGGATGGCATTCCCCTACATATGGTATTGTGGTGGGGGGTTGGGAGGGGAGGGTGTTTAGAGTGCATGGGAGAGGGTAGAGAGGGCAAAAGGGAGGGAAGGAGGGAGGGAGGGCTGGAGGGGAGGGAGGGAAGGAGGGAGAGGGAACTGGGATCGACATGTAAAATAATAAATTTAAAAAAAAAATGCTTTGACTCCAAAATTTAAGTTGAAGAACAAGTTACTGGGGAAAAGTATTTCTATTTTTGTTTCCACAGAAAATGAAAAGATGTGGATTCCTTCCAGACTAATGTGGTTTGATCACACCAGACCGCCTGAAACAGAGTACAAGCTCATCCTACATTCCAAACAGCTGGACAAAACAGCCCTACAGACTACAGCTAGGATATCTGAATCTTCTTCGAATCCCCCAAGACAGCGCCCCTTACCAGCAGGAAGTAGTTTGGAAAGAACGACGCCCAAATTCCCAAATATTGTGTATAAATGTTTGTTTTAATTTAATTGGACTTTGTTATATAAAATTAAATAAAAATAATAAATAATAATAAAAAAAGCATAACTAAGGAAAACTAAAAAAAAAAAAAAAACATAAAAAAAAATGAATAAAGCCCTGTTGGCCAATAGTAAAGCAAAATAGGCAGAATGAGGAGACAAGAAGGATTCCGAGAGAGGTAGGAGGAGATTCAACATATAGGACCAAGAAAGCAAAGGTCAGGAGGACCCTCTCTCTGGTAAGATAAGAGCACATGGAAGCACTTAGCTTAATAGAAATGGGTTAATATTTAAGACAAAGCTAGGCAATAAGAAATGCTAGTAACAGGCCAACAGCTTTATATCTAATAGAGTGTCTCTGTGTGTTATTTGGGGGCTGAAGCTGCTGTGGGACCAGGCTGGTGGGAAAACTGCAACAAAGTGGCGCTTGCAAGGTGGACTCAAAACTTTCACTTAAACCTTGACAAAAGCTTAAAAGGGGTTTTTTAGAAACAAAAGAACAGAGACAAACAAGGCTTCTTGGTAGCAACATTTTCTTCCCTTGGGCTCTGTTTTGATAGAGACAAGCAGAGATTTGCACAGCTCCTTTAAGGGAGGTTTCCTAACTTAGTATAGGGGAAAAAAACCGCAAGGCTTTTAAAGAGCTCTGCTAACAACTTAATGGTGAGTATGAGAGCTGGCAATGGCAGTGACCACACCTCCAAGCCGGCAGCCTGCATAGACCAATGAGCACAGCTCTCAGTTCTTATGGTGAACATACTTCCACTAACCCCCCTCCCACTGCATCCCGCTGCCATTGGCTAATAGAGCTGTGGCTTTAATTTTAACAATGTTGTTTAGCAGATAAAAGATATGTGGCCAGAAAAAAGATTTACAGTAAAGACAGATTCAGACTTAAGAAAATCCTTTAAATGTTTACAATGTGCTTTAAAATATACATAGGCTTGGGAGAGAAAAAGAAACAGGATAAAATGGTTTAAAAAAGATAAGAAGAAAGAAAGTAGCTGGGCATTGGTGGCACATGCCTTTAATTCCAGCACTCAGGAGGCAGAGGCAAGTGGATCTCTGTGATTTCAAAGTAAACCTGGTGTATGGACTGAATTCCTGGGCAGCCAAAGTTACACAGAGAAACCCTGTCTACAAAAAATGAAAACATAGAAATAGAAGAAATAGAGCAATTTAAAAAGCCACGTAAAGATGAAAGCACAGAGCAAATCTGGACACTGTATGCTATTGTGTTGTCTTTTTATTGTTTGACTGTGGAGGAAATAGAAACAATTGTTAAAAGAAATGCTGCTGGATTATTCTAATTTATATATTTTAAAAATACTTTGACTTCAAAATTTAAGTCCAAGGACAGGTTACTGGGTAAAAGAATTTCTATTTTTTGTTTCCACAGAAATGAAAAACTGTGGATTCCTCCCAGACTAACATGGTTTGATCAATCCAGACCCCCTGAAACACTCTCCCAGGTGATCCAACATTTAAAACAGCTGGGACAAGACAGCCTTGCAGACCACTACAGGCAGGATTTCTTCATCTTCTTAGAATCCCCATGCTGTTATGCTCCGTTATGAGTTGTTTTTCCCTGCCCAGTCCCACCGCCGTGCCAGCCCCACACACTGAGACTCTGTATTAGATATAAATGCTGTTGGCCAGTTACTATCATTTCTTATTGGCTAGTCTGTCTTAATTAACACATTTCTATTAATCTAAGTATTTCCACATGGTCTTATCTTACTGGAGAGAGGGGCTGGCCTTCTTTTCTCCATCCTCCATCTTGGATCTCCTTCCTACCATCTTCTGGAATCCTCCTTGTCTCCTAGTCCTGCCTATCTTATTTTCCTATTGTCCACCAGTGCTTTATTCATTAACTAATACAAGAAACATATTTACAGAATAACATGTCACATCAGTGCCCTTTACCAGTAGGAAGCAGCTTGGAAAGAACAATGCCCAAATTCCCAAATACTGTTTATAAATATTTGTTTTCATTTAAATGGGGTTGGTTATAAATGGTTAAAGACCACAACCAATCTCTTTAAATGTAAAAAGGGGATTATGGTATAGATATGAATACTTTGTTTTGGAATGGATTTTCATTTATTTATACAAATTTAAGGTCAAGGTTGTGATACACACACACACACACACACACACACACACACACACATATATATATATTTCTCCGCTTGTTTAGATATTGTGTTTATAGCTCATTCAAAAATGTACAATTTAGTACAAATTTTAGATAGTTATCTATAATAGTCAAAACTTTAATAAGGTGAGTTAGGATTTCTAAATATACAGAGATGTATTTGAGACAAATACTTCAAAACTTTCAAAGACCTATAGAATATGACATTTAAAATGGTTTAGGGTTTTTCTTAACAGTGAGGCACAACTGCTCCTAGCAATACCATCTGCGTCAGAAAGGAAGATGGACATCGAAGAAACTCATTATGGGGTCTGCTTCCAATATGGCAAGACAAGCTATTTGGGCAAGATACTAATCTTGTTTTTATTGTTTGACTTTATGCTATAAACTGGACATGCGTGAGCCACAGAAAAGTGACTGCTGAAAAAAATGGACATTGCTACAGGGTTCCTGTTTCATGGAAGAGTCTGCCAGACCTTCTTCTGGACACAGAGAAAAGTGACTGACAAACTGCCAATACAGGTGTACAGTTTAAAGTTTCCTGCTTTGCTGAGGAGTCTGCCAGACACACTATGGCCTATAGGCTGAATATGGGATATTACAGAAGAACTTCTTGTGATTGACCAGACAGCAAGATGTCTCTGTCATTTCTAGAATTTATATATTATCCTTCTGTGGTCTTTGAAGGAGTTCAAAACAGATATGGTTACAGTTTTCCTTAGATTTTACACTCACAAAGATTTTAGACTCACAAAGATAGGATAGATGATAAATATTTTCTTTAAATCTTGGTAAAAGTTAATATACTAAATATTGTTAACTATAGTTATTATTGGATAACTGTTTTGTTATATATTTTGCTATGTTAGGGTTAAACCCCTTCTTTTTATTTTAGACCGAAAAGAGGATAATGGGAGATGTCATTCTGAAAATATGTTTCTCATATTGGTTAATGAGCAAAGCCCTGTTGGCCAAGAGGAAAGCAAGATAGGTGGGACTAGGAGACAGGAGGATTTGGGGGGGGGTGGGAGGAAATTCAACATGTAGGACCAAGGGAGCAAAGGTCCACATAATCTCTCTTTTAGATAAGACCACGTGGAAAAACTTAGCTTAATAGAAATGGGTTAATATTTAAGACAGAGCTAGGCAATAAGAAATGCTAATAACAGGCCAATAGCTTTATATCTAATAAAGCATCTCTGTGTGTCATTTGGGGATGATGCAGCTGTGGGACCAGGTTGGTGGGAAAACTATTCATAACCCTTCCTTCCTTCTACAATTCCTTTCTTCCTTCCTTCCTTCCTTCTACCCTTCCTTCCTCCCTCCCTCCCTCCCTTCCTTCCTTCCTTCCTTCCTTCCTTCCTTCCTTCCTTCCTTCCTTCCTTCCTGTCTTCTTTTTCAATACAGGGTTTCCCTGTGTAGCTCTGGAGCCTCTTTTGGAACAAACTCTTGTAAACTAGGCTGATCTTGAACTCACAGAGATCCACCTGCCTCTGCCTCTCAAGTGCTGGTATTAAAGGCATACGCCACCACCACCCATTGCACTGAACATTTTATACTGTTGAAATTTGGGTTTGCTTTCTTCCCTCTTGGAGTAAGGCAGTGTTTAATTTGTTTCTGGTTCATATATCACAGTAATGAGACTGTAGAAGTTTATGGAGACTTGGGATATTTCAGAGGGACTTTGGATAATGTAAGGACCCTGAGCTTTTGAAGATTGTGGGGCATTCAGGAGTTGGAATGATTTATATTATGATAGTAATTTAATATTAATATGATATCTTAATGATCGACAAAAAAAGAAAGGCTATGGCTTGGCAGTAATGTGTTTACAAGTTGACAAAAGGGGTCTCTAATCCTGATTATTATCATGTGTTATTCACTTAACACAAGCTAAAGTCATTTGAGAGAAGGAAACAATAGAGAGAAAATCCTGCTACTAGATTGGTTTGTGGGTAAGCCTGTGAAGAGCTCTTCTTGATTAATGATTGATATTGGGGGACCCAGTCCACTGGGGGCAGTGCCACACTTGGGCCTGTGGTCCTCAGTGGTATAAGAAAATGGGATAAACAAGCAATTAGGGAAAAGCCAGTAAGCAGCACTATCCTATGGCTTCTGTTTCAGTTCCTGCTTCCTGATTGCTGGGCTGAATTTGCTGGATGATGGACTGTAAGCTATAAGGTGAAATAAACACTTTCTTCCTCAAGTTGCTTCTTGAGCATGGTGTTTTATCACAACTATAGATGACTAAGACAGTACCCCAACCTTTCATATAAGTATCCAGTGCTATTATTTTAAATAAGCAAAACTCAACACAAATAATGAACTAGGCAGGAAAATTAAGGAATAAATGGTTTTAGTATTGAAAGTACTTTCAATGATATTCTGAGAAATATTTATATTTTATTCTCCAGCAAATTAGTATATATACCAAAATGACTTTCTAAATATAGATCTTGGATTTTAATTCCCACAGTTACCATCTTGCATATGAGGAAAATGATAAATAGCTTTCTCCCTTTTATGATTTCCTTCAATGACTCAGAGCAAGCTAATACTTTCCTGGCCATTAGAACTCAACAGGAACTAATTTTGCAAATCTGAAATGCTGAATGAGCCCTAAGTACCTTTCTTCTGAGCCACTGATACAAATCCAAAAAAAGATTTTAAAAAGGAAAGAAAAAGAAAAGGTCAGGGTAGCTTTATAGAGGACATCACTATTGATTACTCATTAATGAAATGCCCATAACTGCTACTACTCTTAGTTTTTCAATTGAAAAAGGAAGCTGAACATGAAGACCCTCAGAAACATTGAAACAGTAGGTGTGCCCAGAACAAGAGCATTGTGAATTCATTAAAAATCTTGTTGTATGAATGTAACCTGTGTCTTCCAGAAAGGAGCAGATTTTTAAAGCAATGTGTTATGGCAAAGCTAATCATGCAATAGGTTTTACATGCTGGTCACAGCACTGAAATAGATGAATGAATGAATATATTAAATGCATTTAATTTGCACTTAGGACAAAGAAAGAAAGAAGGGAAAAAAGAAAATAGAAAACCCTGATGAAGAAAGCATGGTGGGTAAGAAGATGCAAAGACACCCTTCCTATCCAGGCAGTCCACAGATGAATTCACAAAAGCTTCTTCATAGCTCAAACTCTACATATATCCCCTACAAATAACCTCAAAATCTCCACTTGGACCCCAGTCCCCACAGTAAAGTAGCCTTCTGTTTTCCTTGAATTTTCAAAAAGCAGCCAATTTTTCTCCATGAGCAAACAAAAATTCCTTCCTTAAAATAGCTCTCTAAAATCTTGTATAATCCATTTTTTTTTCGTTAAAGCCAACTTCCCAATCATAAAACATTTCTTCCTTTAAGTGAATCAGCATGCTGTTGTAACCTTTTCTATGTGGGATATTTTTGAGTACTAACAAATAAGACTGTATTTATAGGGAATGAATAATAAGAGGAAGAATTAGTTCAGGTAAACATGACATTAGAAACAGTAAAAGAAGTAGAACTGTATAAATCACTTTTGAAAACAACTGCTATATCCTACACCATCTGTGTCTACTTTGTTAATCATCAAAAGCTTTATCTCTATTTGGTCTGCAGTCTGGAATGCAGCCTGAGAATAATTTTGAATAGGAAAGCAAGCAGGGAAAACAAATAAAGGGTTACATTCACTACCAGACATTGGAAGGAAAGAATAAAACGGTGGCACCAAATTTAGCTGTGACTTGGACTTTATAATCCTCCTAAACCCTAATAGACAGTAGATGGTTGACAGAGTAAGAACAACCCATTGAAATAATATTTTCAGTGGCTCTCCTTCCCATCAAAGAGGCATTACCATAAGCTCTAGAGGTCATCCCATTTTAGCATTCATATTAAAGAATGTGCTCACAAAATAATCAAGCACAGAGATCTTTCCAGTTCCCTGCAATTTCTTTCACCAGCCTCTAATTTTTGCTGCTTGTGAAATGTCTGAGAGCATAGTATTTCTATAAGCAGTGAATATATTCTATGAAATCCTGTGTGTAAACCTTTGGATTAAAAGGCAAAATTGTTCTCCTTGTCAGTTGGGTCAGATATGCCTCAAATTTGATTTTTAAACAATTCTGCAACACCTGCGTATGTGTATCACAAAAAGCTGTACATACAGTTTTGGAGGGAGGGCTGGCTCAGCAGTTAAGAGCAATTGCTGCTCTTCCAAAGGACCTGGGTTCAATTCCCAGCACCCATATGACAGCTCACTACTGTCTATAGCTCCAATTATAGGACCCAACACCTTCACACAGATGACCAAACCACCAATACACATGAAAATAAACAAATCTTTAAAAATGAATTTCAGGGAATCAACAGCATTTTGAAGTGAATTCACATATTCCAAGTGAATATCATATGCTTGAAAAGAAAAAGAGAGGAAATAGACTTGTATTTATTGCAGGAATTAAAAAACAAATAATGAGACATGAATTAAATCAAGAGGAAAAGTCTGAAGTATATATGTCAGCAGTTCATAGAAATACACCGTTCTCCCTGTCCTTGCTGCCACTCATTAGTAACCACTTAAAGGTGGATGAGCCAATGAAAAGTAATCTTTTCTGCTTCCTACTCAAAGATTCAGCTTCTCTCAGCAAGAATGACCTACATTTAATCACCTAGTTTCGAAAATTCCAAGTCCTGGATATATCCTCTGCAGGCAAATTTCCAAAATAAAATGAGGGCAAACATGCTCAGTGTTGAAGTGCTTTGTGGAAACATTTCAACTGTCTAGGAAAGCCAAGGAGTCACAAACACGTGCCCCTTCTCTGCCAGGTTTAGTTTCAGTGAAAACGCATGACCACTATAAATATGTATTGTAAAATCTGTAGTTTATTTTGGAAAAAACCAAAAGTAACATGTGTTGATGTTTAGTGGATGAATACTGATGGGATGGACTTCATATATATCAAGAAGTAAACACAGTGTTGTTAATAGGAGAACTCAAGTAAACAATATTCTTTGTTTTTTTCAATATTTTATAGTATGTCTCAACATTTTTTATATTAAAACTTTGGGGGCAAATGAATTTTAAAAAGAAGGAAGGAATGGAAAGATTATCAAAGAACTAATCCAAATTACTGTTGATTGTTTAGAGTTAAGTACTATAATTGAAGTGATGTTTAGTATTTGTGGATTTGTGATAGTTTTTTCTGTGCTTTTAAATTCTCTACAAAGAAAGTCTTTCTGCTATACAGAATATTTTGTTGGGAACCAGTAAAAGACAAACTTCACAGAGGTAGTCTATGCAGTATATTTTGCATGGGGCTTTTTTTCTCTATGATGGGGACTAAGAAAGAGAAGGATGATGCTGTAGTGTTTGTTTGTTTGTTTGTTTGTTTTGTCCTGCCAGGTCCCACCACCCTTCTCAGCCCCATATATGCACAGAGACACTACATTAATTATTAAACTGTTGCCCGAGGGCTAGGGCTCCTTATTGGTATGCTCTGACTTATTTATTAACCCATTTCTATACATCTATGTATTTCCATGTGGTCTTGGCTTACCAGAGAATGCCTGGACCTGTTACTTCTTTACCTGCTACATGGAAACTGCAGTTTGCCTCTGCCTACCTTTCCCAGAATTCTCCTGCTATCTTCCTGCCTCCACTGGCCAGTGTTTTATTCATCAACCAATAAGAGAAACATATATACAGAAGGACATCCCCTACTAGAAGGATGATTCTGAAGGTGATAGAAAAGGAAATGAAACATAATTAGAACTTTTTTAAAAGCTAAATTCTACAAATACAGTACCTATTAGATGAAGCACAGTGGATAGATGAGGTTGATGAGGAAACTTACTAAAATATGTATAAACAAACAAACAAACAAAAACAAAAAGAAAAAACCCTTAATGGATGGACCCATACAAAACTGTTCTCAAAGACAATTAATTACCACTAAAGCTTTTCCTGGCCTCCCTCACCGCAACATCCTAAGATATACTGGAGAATAGTGTATTTCATCCCTCTCATAATCAAATGACTTTCTGTCACTGGCTCCTCTCACTCTTAAGTTGTTGTAGGAAACAATTTTGCTTACTAGATGTCTCTGGAATGATTTCCAACAGTGTACAACTACATAGCCACAATTGGATTTTTCGAAACTTTCAATCACAAGCACATATTATCAATGAAATGACATTAGTAATATAATGTAAAGATACAATGTACTGTGTCTATCTTCCAGGTTATGTTTGCTTAAGTAAAACAGTCATTATTTTTTTTCAAAAACAAATGCATAGTAGCAGTATCAGAAATTACATACAGACACAAGTATACACACATGCATGAACGCATATACATGTATAACATTTGTATTATAGCAAATAATTTGCAAAGGATTGGGTGACATATTTGTTTTCACAGAAAAGAAGACAAAATCAATCATTATATTAAAATGTCAAATCATCATTAAAACAGTGATCACTGTCATACATGCTTTTATCAGTATACTTTGCAAATAGTAACTGTAAGAGCATTTCTCTCTAATAACACAAAAGTGAAGGCCAAGTAAATGAATTTACCTGAAACATGAGAAAATACATTATTCTTATTTGATATTTACATGTTCAAGGGCCATTCGATGTCTTTACTATTTCAGTGATACATCTAGAAGTAGCAATTGATGGATAAGTAACAACACAACAAGAAACAGTGGGATTTGTATTCTAAATTCGTATACTGTCTCAGTCAATGTAAAATGCATAATAAGCTGTGAGCATAACATGAATAGATTGAGCCTATTTCCTCATATCATCTAAGAACAACAATAGATGGTGCCATCTATTGCTTATGAATGTGAATTTGGACAGAGCAATCAGAAGCAATAAGATAAAGACGACAAATTGCATTTGACAGACTATGATTTTCCCCTAATTCTCTGAATACAGGCATCAAGGATGGCAGCATGTGATCACTGCAGCTGCAGAGAGGCAAATGGAAGTTGGTACTATCTGATGAGTCTGTTTTCTTTGTTCTTTCAATAGGTAGGAACCAGAATGTAAATGGAGATAAATGGTTCTTCCCCCAAGTCTCTGAAGGAGACAATAAAATATATCTCAGGATCCAGTAAGATTGTATTTGCCTACAACTTTATTGAGCCTTGGAGCTACTCCAGCAAGTCACTGTTGTAGGAAACAGGGAATAACATATGGCATATTCATTGTATTTGTGCTACCAGTTATGTATCCTTTATACAGTCATCTTTGCTAAGTACACATGAATTTAATTTTAATATCCTGTGTGACAATCTTTGGTCCATATACAAATTAGGAGGGACAAAGTGGCAGATGCAAAACTAGACCCCCAAGTAGCCTTTTGCCTTTGTCCTTAGAAGGCAATGCCCAATCTGGACTGTTAGAACCAGGAGAAGTTTGAGGAACGAAACAGTGTTGCCATAGCCATGATATTCCCCAAAACAAAAATCTCTGTCTGAAATCAGAAGATCTACCTGGCGTGCATAACAGAAGAAAAATCAAAATTAAGTGGCAGAAGCCATGCTGTCACCCTTGGGAACAGAGCATAGATGTGTTGCAAATGGAGCTCCTTAGACAACAAGGCCCTTTGGAGAAGGACCTATGTATATGATATTTCAAACTCCTGTGCTGACCTCAGGGAGCTCATGGGCTACAGGCTTCTCTAATCTTTGCTATGCTTACTCTTATGGAAACTCTTAGTTTTGCTTTGTTAGTCATGATTATGCCTGAGTTTACTGGGAACAAAAGCCTTTACAGAAAAACCAGATTTCTGTGACCTATAACAGAAACCAAAGAAACAGCTGACCTGAACAAAGGGGAGCTCATGGGCACCAGACTGATGGCTGGGAAACCAGCATAGGACTGACTCAGACACCCTGAATGTGGTTGTCAGTTAGGAGGACTTGGCAATCTATGGAGTCTCTGGTAGTGGATCAGTGTTTATCCCTAGTAAATGAATGGACTTTGTGAGCCCATTCCATGTAGAGGGATACTTTCTCAGCCTAGACACATGGGGGTGGGGGGTGGGGCTAGGCCCTGCTCCAAATGATATGACAGACTTTATAGATTCCCCAAAGGAAGGGGGAGCAGAATGAGGGAAGGGATAGGTGGGGGACAGGGGAGGAGGGGAAGGAAAGGGAACTAGGATCGACATGTAAAACAAGATTGTAATAAAAATACATAAATACCCCCCCCCAAAAGAGACCAGTTTCTCCAGTTGTCCCTGGCTTCCTTTGCAGTCATCCTAAATAAGCAGGAGGAAGTCACTAAGGTTGATAACTATATTCCAAACAACATAAGGACCAAAAAAAAAAAGTTTCTTAAAAACATGACATTAAAAACTTACAGGAACACAGACATGAAAGGTCAGACATTTCTCTGGCACCAGGATATGAATACTCAGATATTTTTCCAAAAGGATGATGGTAATCCCAATAAGAAAACAAATACCACCCAAAGATCAGCTTTGGACTACAGACATCTCAGGACAATTTCAAGGAGGCCAGCTGAGATGGTCCAGCCTCATATATTACTTCAGCTAGGATTTTAGATAAGCCCTGCACTTTCTAATTACACAGAGACTTGCAACAAATAATATAGCTGGCTCTGGCAGTCTTGGCCATTACCTTAATTTTTCTTAGGGTCCTCAAGAGATGCTGTTGCAACCCAGACATCAGGAAGCAGTCTAGAAAACATCACACGTACATGCCCAAGTGGGAAGGAGGGTAGTTTTTTGGTCATTCAGTAGATTATGAATATTTGTCATCATTTCGGGTGATTTGTTACAAGTTGTAATGTAATGCTCAGGGGAAAAATAAATAAAGGAGATTAGATTCAGGGATACTGTTCTGAAAGGAAAAGGGTCAGATATAGAAATGATAGGATTAAAGAGTAGATTATTGAATCTACTTTTAGAATAAAAAAGCCACTACTAGTCTTAAATAGTTTACACTGATATGGATGCCCCAGTGTTATAGAAGAACCTTGGATGCCTCCTGAGGCAGTCATTTTATAGTTTGGAAGTTGTTAGCTCTACACTTCCTGTTTACCAGGTAATATTATATCCTTCTCAGGTTTCTGTTGGAATTGAAGACTAGATAGTTCAAGTTTTCCTTGTTACAAAATTTAGAAAAGAAACTCACAAAAGAGGTGAAAAGTGTCTAATGGTGAGAGACATAAAAGGATAGTTTTGGCTTAGTAATACAAGTTAGGACAGAAAGTGGATTAGTTACAAAACTCTAAACTCAACTAGACAGGATAGATAATGGAGTATTTCTCTGAATTTTCCAAATGTAAATGCACTGGACATTGTGAATGTAATTTTTACCTGGTAATTATTCTCATTGTATATACTTTTACTATGTTAGAATTAAAACCTTTCTTTTTTATTTAGACAAACAGGGGGAAATGTATAATATTTTGATTGCATTCTGACAATAAAGCTTACTTTGAATCAGAGGGCTAAGCTAGCTAGCTGACCAAAATTAGCCATAGAAGTCTTGGAGGACTAAGGATGGATAGAGACAGGAAGTAGTAGGGTGGTGCTTAGAGAGGATCTTGGCCCTTTTGGATGGAGGAACAAAAGAGATAAGAGGTAATTGGCTGCTTCTAAACTGCTTTTTTGATCACTTAGGTTCTTACCCTGATATCTGACTCCTGAGGTTTTATTGATAAAGAATCATTAGATAAATACTTCAGAGCCGACAGAGCCAAGCAGATACGAACAGAAAGCACAGAATCCAGCCTTATTAAGAAGGATCCTATAAACATTCTTTGATGTAGGTCACAGAGCTCATTTCTTACTTGTTACATACTGAAAGAATATAACCAGCACATGACAGTGTCTCTCTGTGTCTACAGTGTCTTAATCTCAGTAACTAGATGACTCATTAGAAGCAGCACTGATGTCCTATATGAAACACCACCAAATGTTATGTATGCCATACATCATTTCAAAATGACTGAAAAGGCTTATCTGCAAATTTCTCAGTTCTATGTTTCCATATTCCTAATTGTGACAAATTACATTAGATATATACATATATGTATATATCTCAAGATAACTTGAATTTCATTTTTTTTTAATGTTAAGTTTGTCAAGTGTTATTATCATCTATTGACAATACTGGTGAAGGAATTTAATAAAGGTAAGCCCAACTGTCCCAAAGTTTTGTGTTTCCTTAAAAAATAAAAAAAACTAACAAAAATTAACTGAGAGTGACTCAGAAAAAGTTAAATATATCATAATTTGAATTTTAATGTAAAATATTGAACAAATTCTAAATATTATGCTTTAATCCTTACATATTTTAACTGTGTTGGTTCAAAGTGGTCCTTTTCAAATATTCCATGCAATGCTTTCATCTTTTTAAAAAAAATCATTAAACTATTGTACCACTTATTAGAGCTTAGCTGTTTTCTTTGTTTCAATTTGAAATTATGCTTCAGAGTTGACCAAAAAGGATTCCAATTTTGAACTAATCACACTGTCAAATAATCAAACTTTGTGAAACACATCACCATAGATGAGGACCTTTGTTGGATGGACAGAAAGAAATTCTTAAACACCCAAATATCTCTGCTACCTCTTCTTGCTTTCTTAAATTTGGTTATTTGAAATAGTCAAATTGTAGCTTAATCAGTAGGGTAGGACTTCTGGGGTTTACAGGTACTATATGATACCATGCACATACATGTTACAAAATTTTAAAATATTATTTTATTTTGCTTAGTATTAAGAAGTTGGTGTTTCTACTGGATATAGCCAAGAATTGTATAAGGGATGAAATTCGTTGGAAGTGAGAATAATTGTTTTCCAATAAAGAAACAGAGATGTGTTTTCCAAATAGATTAGAAAGAAATTTTAAATGTAAGAATAATCAGCAATAGTTAAGAATGTCAAGCTTGCACGGAAATAAAGGCTTTGTTCAGGAGCTGGTTTTATGGGGAAAGGAGGAAGCATTTACATTTCTGTGAATCCTGTGTTATCAGGTTTAAATGTCAAAATAACCTTCAATGCATACATTATTAGTCTCATTTTTCCTAGGAATTTCTCAGGTATGTCAAAATGATTGTAAAGCCTGATAGAAAGTTTCTGAATATATCATCTGTAGACACATCTCCAAGAACCTTTCAGGGTACCGTGAAGCAAAACTCATTTTCAGAACAGGACTAACATACAATCTTATTTTCCTGTCTTGACATGTCTTGGTACAGAAGCAATGGTGGCTTGTGATAGATTAGGTTAGGGTCACCGAGTAGCACCAGAGGTCACTCAATGTATTCCTTGCTGGAAAACAGCGGAGGGAGGATGAATGTCTTTGGATGGGCCTGGCAAGGTGGCAAGTAGGTAATCATTTACTGCTAGAGCTGACAGTAGAAGCTGGAAGTAGAAGACTAACTCTAACAAATTGTCCTCTGACCTCTATGGCAACACTCTGTTATTCATCTCCTCATACATGTACAAATGCAAACATATTAAAAATAAATAAAAATGAAAGAATATTTGGGATTACGGATGTATCTCAGTGGTAGACCAACTGGCCTAGAATACTAGAGGGCCTGGATTCAATCTTCAGGGCCAAAAAAGATAGAAGAATTTGGCTTTAATTAAATGTGATCTTTAATGGTAACAATCTAATTTAAAAACATTTCTTGAGTATATACATTTTTTAAATATTCTCCACAAAAACAAAAAAAGAACTACACACAAGTCAATTCTGCAGCCTATGAAAGTGTGGTGACTGTCTTGAAGAAGATAACTGCAATTTTGGGTATTGCAAGCTGAGCACACCACTTCTTTTCAAGAAGAACCTGTTTTAACTTTGAAGACTGACAGATAAACTAGGGCTACTCTCAGATGTGTGCATTTGGCCCACATTCTTTTGAACACAAAACAAATTAAGCATGCCACTTCAAAGAAAATAATGGGCAGCGATTGTTGGCAATGATAAATTTGATCTTTTGTGCTAAAATTAGGATTTTTGGAAGTTGTACCTACTTCTGTCAGCTTAATGGTGTCTCAGTCCATAAAACTCTTTCCTGGCTGGATTGATGGTGCAATCAGTTAGGCAGTATTCATAATGAGAAGTGTCAACATCGAAGGGGCTGCCTGACTCAACATGATGATGAGCAATAGGACATGTTATAAACTCAGGCACATGAAAGGCATACACATTGCATGATAGATACACCAATGTAGTTAAATTTAGCCAAGAACAGGAAGCCCATTCTGACATTTTCTGCAATTAACCTTCAATAGAGTACCATTTCTCAACTCTGGGTGCAACAACAATAAATGTGTATCTGTACACATTGTACAACATTCCTTCTGTTCCAACTTAAGTGTGTTGGATCAATTTTTCTTTACAGACTTCTAATGAAACATGTCACAGCCAACTGAATTCAGTGACAGTAGGGGACCCAACTATTTTCTATTAATACAGATATTAAGCGTTGGGTTAGGTGGCAGAAACCTTAGATCTGATCTCTGGAGTTGTAGGCCAACCTGTTCTACTTACTGAGTCCCAGACCAGCCATGGCTACACAATGAGACCATGTCAAAAGATTTTCTTAATGTTTCATAAAGATCAACACTAAATATGTAGGCAAAATTGAAAAATAATATACTTTTTCCACAACTTTTATTTTAGATATTATAGTTATTTGCATAAAATGTTATTTGGACCTTATTATTTTATACTCATTCAAAAGGCTGAGGAGTGGTATTTTATAATAATCTTATCAAATTTTTTAAATTTCAAATATAATAAGAATCAATACATATAATACACATTTTAAAACCTTATTTGAAGATAAATAATTTTTAATGATATAGATAATCCTGATACCAAGACATTTGAGTCTTGATACCTTCTAAGTAGTCCAAAAGCATTCAAGCCATTTATACAGACAGAATGTTCAAGAATTTCCTTCGTGACTACAATACACTTCATGGCATAAGTACTCTACAGTATGAAGGATTTTTGTTTTTTAAGAGTTACCTTCTAGCCATCCCAAAACATACACAACATAAAAATGTGTGGTCCAATAGAAATTTCCTATTACTACAAACATTTCAGATTTTATAATTCCCACTGTATAAGAACATTACATGTTAAATATAACTTAAATGGCATTTATGACTACTAGTTAAGTAAAACAATGCCCTGCATTGTGATATGTGGTAAATCATTTCCTTCTTCAAAGATTAACAGTTTACTGGAACATGTGGAAGCTCAAGGACGCTGAACCTACAACTAGGTAGACAGAGTGAGACTGAACTAAGCTCTCTGCATTTTGAGTGACAGTTTTTTTTTTTTATTTTATGTGCTTTGGTATTTCACCTGCATGGCAGCCTGTGTGAGGGTGTCAGATCCCCTGGAACTGGAGTTGCAGACACTTGTGAGCTGCCATGTGGGTACTAAGAATTGAACCTGAGTTTTCTGATTCATTTAAAAGTCACTCTACAGAATTTGTATTTGCTTTTCTAATGACAAGAATACATTTCTGCTTAGTTTGATTATAAGTCATGAGCTAATTTGTCACAATGAAATTGCAAGAAAACTGGTGTCCCATTTTCAGGGTACTGTACAACTAAAGAGTATGAAATAAATTTTTCAATAATTGCTTAAGCATCATGTATGAGAGGATGTCAATGATGGAGGAAGTATGATTCAAGTAAAACTTTGCCCCTAATGATGTCAGAATGCACAATATACTTTGACAATCCATTGAACAATTTAAATGAGGACATTACTATGAAAGCAAGTGAAAAATATGACATAAAGTCAAAAGAAAAAGCTCACGAAAAATACTTAAATGAAGTGTTTTAGGATAGTTCATGGGCAAAATAAAAAAGAACTTAAGGTAGAATGAGTGCTGACAAGCCAAGAATTAACATACTAATTTGGACAATGTGGCCAAAGAACTGTTTCGCTTTACTGACTTCACTCTTCAATATGTAGAGCTGGAAGGGACCACAGAAATCATTGATTGTTTTCTTAGTAAAGGCAGGTGGCTGCCTTTCTCCTCAATGGGATTGTAGTTAGTGTGACAGAAAAAAGCTGGACTGTGTTCCAGTTGCAGCAGGGTAGCTTTATTCCTGCAGATTTTCCAGCCCTCAAGTCCCCAGTAAAGAATGTCTAGCCAAAATTTTGTAAAGCCAAGTTACTGAGTTAGAACACAGCAATGCATGGGGCTGGAGGCTGCACACTGCATGGATTGAACTTAGAATAAAAGTCAGGGTACAAGCTGAATTTCCCACAAATCTGTGTGCTGACTGAACCGTGTAACTATCTACTCTGTATCCCTACCACCACTTTTGTCTTTGCAGTGTTTGACCTCTTCTCTTGTACTTACTCAAAAATCCATTTCAGCTTATGAATGAAGTAGACCACTCATCTGCAGAATACTAGACTTAGTAATTTTTTAACTCTTTTGGTATATGTTACCTGGTGTAAGCCAAAGAGGAGGATTTTTTTGATGTTTTTAATTGAAATATAATTATGTAACTTCCCAATTTCCTTTCTTTCCTCCAAACTCTCCTATGTCTTCTCCACTCTCAAGCTGATAGCCTTGATTCCTTTCATGGTTATACATACTAACAGCAAAAGCATGTTTAGCTGGTTATGTGTGTATGCATATATATATATATATATATGCATACACATATTATATATTTATGTAACAAAGCAGTTTTTAAAACTACATTTTAGGAGATGTGGGGCTAATTGTCCTGATTTGATCATTATGTACTGTTTGCAAACTTTGAATTAACACCAACATCCCATATGTCTGCAATGTTAAAATAATAATTTTGAAAGAGACACACAACATCAGGACAAACTAGTGGAAAATTTAAATGTCACGTTAAGGCAAAGGAAGAGTCCTGTGCATATGAGGATAAAACAAGGTGCCCACATTGCATAAAGAGCATGTATTGGTATCTGGGGAATGCCAGTGCTGTGTGAAATCTAACAGACTTACAGAGGTATCATATACTATGTGGAAGGCATTTGCATATTATCCACTAAATGCAAAATCACTAAAACAGAACTCTCAAAGTTTTCCAATTTAAAGTAGTTCCCACTGGTTTATAATTAATACTGAGAATCATTCCTAGATCTTAAACAATATCCTCTTTAAAGAAAGCATGGAAGCAATCTCTTAGTTCTTTAAGGGGTTGTGCCCTTGCTCAGCAACCTGTTGGTTTTTAATTAATAGGCACCAGAAATCAGTAAGGCTAAAAATCAAGTTGAGTAGGTTTACATCTTCACATATATAATGTGAGTGATATTTAAAGCCTAGTCCTGTTAGGAGCTATGGTGACACAGCATATATCTCAGTTTGCAGCTTGGTTTGGGGTAGGGTCTATTTTTATTGTGTTTGGGGAGTCTATTTCTTGCTATCGCTTTACTTTATCTTGACCATTTGCTATCATTTATGTTGTCTTGCTAGAATATGCATCTTCATATTTTAAAATAATCCCAAAATCATTTTAGGACAAAGGATTAATATTCTACTCTACTTTTGCCAAAACTATAGTGAAAGTATATGTATATTCCAAAGCAGTTTGAGTTCTTAGTCTAAAACATCTTTAATCATGTATTACTTTCCATCATATAAAAAAAGATGGTACTTACAAATCAGTGTAGACATTGTGCCTGGTTGTCAAACATAAACAACAGCATAAATATGTGTGAGTTGCTTGCTAGAACAGTTTTAGGTATACAACATAGGACCATAGAAAACAGCCAAGGACTCCACTGTCTAAAGAATTTTGCTCAAACATTTGGACCAGAGAACACAGGATACCAGTCAATTAAGTAAAGCAGACAAAGTTCTTTTGCACAATTGTTCAACCAAAGTAAACCCTATTATGCCCTTTATCTGATAATATTAACATCCTAGAAGGGCACTGGAGACAAAGAATAAAGCTCTCTGACAGTAACTGCTACATTTTCCATAGTTTGATGGTCAAATGATGATATATAATTAACAGTATCAGGTGTGACAATAATACTTGAAACCAAAAGACACTAAATAATGCTCTCAGCCACAGGTCTGAAACAGGAATCTAGGCAGAGAAGCTGCTCAATTGAGAGCAGTCATGATTAACAAGAAGTTGTGATAATTAACAAACATTGTGAAATGCAATTGGCCACATTCTGTGAAATGTTTGAATAGATGAAAAGCAAAGCTCTCAAAGCCCAGGAGCGTTATTGTTTTTTCCATCTAAGAATCTGTAACTGACTCAGAGAAGTCAGTGGACATACATAGCAAGGCTAACATTACGGATCCCTTCTAAGTCATAGGAAAAGAAGAGCTGTGGGAGTTGAGGTCGTTTTCCCTTGGGGTGATGTGATGAACTTTGCAGAAGACAGGGATTTGGAATGGACTGGAAGAACAAGGAAGATTTGGAGGAGAACAGATCAACAATTTTATGTAAAAGAAGAGTGTGCAAAAATCACAGGGACTTCCCAGGTGGGCAAAGCAAAAGCCTCTTTCAGAGGAGGAGAGGAAAGGTGATCCTCTTGAAAATAGAGAAGGCCTTTTGTAATTTCACTGTTGTCCAGTAATAACATCATAGGACCACATTAAGAGTAAGCCCATAGTGTTAGTGGGAATGTGAGAAATTTTACCTTTACCTCATGAGCTTGAGGAGTGATGTAACTTTCATATTCACTTTATCACATCTACTCTAAAGCAGGGGTGATAATGTTTGGAAGGCTGCAGCAGGTAAAGAAACACTTGGCCACAATGAAATTAAACTACAAATGCAAAACTATTGCAACAGGTAAGCTGTTTATCCCCCCAACATGCCAAGAAAACAACCTTGAATTATAATTTATCAAAGTGTTTCCTTCTAATTACTAATCAAAGATAGTAATTAGGGCCTGGTTAAAGGTCTTTGGTAAATGTACTAGTGGGAACAGAACATATAGAGAACAAATATTTTTATGAAACAAGGAGTTCAAAATAAATTGAGAAACACATAATTGAGAAACATATGACCAAAAGATCTTACTGCCTTACTTGTCAGTAACTTTGGAAGAATTATGTTACTGGCAGAGGCCTAAAAAGGTCAGTCAATGTATTTCTCTGCTTTGGGGGGGGCTCATGCTGACATTGTAGAGTCCCATGGAATTCCCTGACCATTGATTTTTCAAACCTCCCCAGAAATTGATTCTTCTAGTTTCTCTATAACCTTCTGTAAGTTCAAAAGCCTACTTTGCCAGAAAAATCCTACCTTGAGGCCAAATTAAGCCCTTCCCATTTATCCTATCATGTTTTTTATCTTAGTTTCATTAGAGTGACAGACACAGCAGTTCAAAATAATAACTTAAAGACATTAGGTAAAATTTAGTAATTTCCATATTGTCCTGTATCATTTTATCAAATTTTCAAAAATAAAGGAGAGACAGAAAGAGAGAGAGAGAGAGAGAAGAAGAAGAAGAAGAAGAAGAAGAAGAAGAAGAAGAAGAAAAAGTCCATGCTATTGTTTTTAAGGAAGAACAATTTACTCAAAGCTTGAATGGGGGAGAGGGGGTGAAGACACTGTTTCCCAAGGATGACTTCAGTAAAAATTCTCATCTCACATAAATCTCAGACATCAACAGCTCTCCATTTCTGGTAATGTAGTGTGATCCAATATTATAGTGGAGTGACTACCCTGAATCTACCATGCTTCCCCCGAAGTCCAAATTGAGCCTGATGGTGAGATCACACGAAGAAGCCTTTAGACTACATGCAGGGAGATGCCCAGTTCTACCTCTCTCTTGATATGGCTCTAGTCATAATGTAACTACAGCTGCAGAAGTGATCCAGCCTGATCCAAATTCTTGGTAACCTCTGTTAAAATATTCAAATACAGAAATCATGAATGTAGCACCCTCTCTATATCTGTTCCACGAATTGGGCAAAAGCCTAGAGATTGAAATAAAGACAAGGCAGTGGATCATTAGTTCAATGGCAATGTCAGAACATTGAATGCTGTTTATTGAGGGGATGGAATGGGCTTAAATACTGACTTACAGCATAGAGGAAAATTACAGGAATTTTAGGCTTAGCTCCTCCCCATGAGGTGTGTGTTGTCATGAGGTGTGTTGTCACCAGGTGTGTGTTACCAAAATGGGAAGAGTATCAACAACAGCCTTGGGGCAAGGAGTTCCAGCCAACAGCTTCAGGCTTGCTCAAGGTGCTTTGGGGGTCCATGCAGGGTCCTACACATGAGAATCAGTAACAGGACCCTGGTGTTATGTTTGAAGATATATTTTGATAAAGTATCTTGAACTTTGTGTATGTGTGTGGAGGGAATAAGCATGTCCAGATGTGTGTGGGTGGCCACAGAGGTCTGTGATGTCAGGTTGCCTGGAGTGGGACTTCAGTGGATTTTAAGCTGTTCTGCATGAGTGCTGGGAAATGAACTTGGAGCAGCATGAGGTGAAACCCCACAGCCTAAATCCTTGTTATTTTGGAAAGATTTTTTTATACAATCAAAGTAAATGGATCAGCCCATTCACTAGAAACATGTATGTATGTATGTATGTATGTATGTATGTATGTACATATGCCTGGGGCCTACTTCATGGCTGGAGAGGAGTCCCTGGTTAAAAACTGAGATGTTCTTCTGGTGAACATAGTTTCAGTTCCCAGAACCCCAATATTGGGTAATAATCATCTGTAAACTAGTCCTACAATATCTGACATATTTTGGCCACTGTGGGTACAAACATGCATGTAGATAAAAAGGCCATAAACACATTTTTATTTAAAAATAAGAATCAAAATGTTTTTTTAAAAAAAGAATGTTTAAATAGAGTTAAAGAGAGGTGGCTATTTAAAATACTTATGTATGATAATAAATCTGCAGGTATCCTGTGATCTGTAAACCACAGCACAAATACTAAATGATAGGCTGGTTCTATGATATGAATATATGTACCATCACAAATGAAGAAACTTTCCTTATCCTTCAAGACATACTTCGATAACTTGTTCATTATTTTCAGGAAGGATTAATTATTCCATTTTTTTTTATCCCTGGGCACATCATATGTATTGCATTTATCCTACTGTTGTTATATAATTATTCAACTCTTCACACCAAACTTTCCAAATATACTACACACTCCTTGAAAACAGGCCTGTGTTATCATTTGCCCCTGAGTGTCTAGCTCTTATTTGAATACACATCACATGGTACTCCTAATCCACATTTACCAAATGAGTGAATGGATGAATAAATTAACATGGGGCCTGAGCAGGTAAGTGAATGAATGAATAAGTGAATGGATGAGCACATGAGTAAGTATCTCAATGAATGAGCAAACATGACTACCAATTTTACAGCAGGTATTTAATGTTATAGCCATACAGCAAAAAGCTTTTGAGACATAGTTGAACAATTTGATTTTCAAAGGACTCATCAGTGTCTGGAAGACAATGTGTAGGAAATCTGCCTTCTCAGTTTTGATCTCCACATTCAACAATTCCATTCTTATTGTTTTCCTTTCATCCACAATGACTCTGAAATTCTGAAAACTCTAGCTTCCTCTTTGATCACCCATCCATTCTTGTCTATCCACTTTTTGTGTGTTGTGGATGTTCCTTTAGACCAATTTAAAGGTAATAGTCAATTGTAAACTTGGAATATTTAGAAAACCATTTTACATAACAGGGAGTAGAAATGCCAACATAACTTTCTTGTTAATCTGTACATTTGCATACATATTTTGAAAAGATGACACATGTTTTTCTGTTGATGGAACCATAGGTAATCTTTATGTAATGTAATTTATTTTGAGAGCATTTGTTACCTGTGTTTATATGACACTTTGCTCCTGGGTACTGTACACGGAAGTGTTAATGAGACTAGACTTGCCATTGGTAGTTAATCATAATCAGGACAGCTATAACAAGAACAAGTCAATTTAATGCACAGGTTATACAATCTATCAATGTCCTAGTCTGTCATGGAATTTCATGTATTTTGTATTTTACAAGTATGAGTGTTTTGCCTCATATATGTATGTGCAGCAGTGTCTGGTGCCCATGAAAGGGCATGTGACCCATTGGAACTGGATAATGGATAGTTATGAGCAATGTGGGTCCTCTACAAGAGCAACAAGTACTCTTATTGGCTGAGGCATCTCTCCAGTCCCATGCCACAAAATTACTTCATGAATAAGTAAAATATTTTTCTATCACAATTTTATAAATATAAAATAATGCTAGCCATTATCTAGAATTCTGTCATTTGAACAGTTATCTGATTCTTGTTTACTATTTTAAATCTCTTCATAAAAATTTGTACACCAATAGCTTTTACTTGTTATTGGCATCTGTCAACAATCCCACATCTAATGCTATTAGCAAATTATTTTATTAATCAGTCAGATTCCTTTTGTGAATCTGGATTGTTTGGATATCTAAACAACACTTTGGTTTCTTCATTATCTATTAGTCCTACAAATGTAGGCTTGTTTTCAATAAAATTACATTTTCTTCACAATTATTTATATAATATGATTGATGCTTATTATTTTGCTTGAGTCCTGAACCACCTACACCAACAGAAGAGGAGAAAAGAGAGAGAGAGACCCCACCTGCATCCACTGGAAGAAGGAATGGGAAGACAACAATACAAGAACACATTTAACAGTAGAAAGACCAATATGACACCACCAGAATTTAGGGACTCTATTCCAAAAAGATCTGAACATACCAACTCAGATGAAGCAGAAGAGAATGACCTTAAAAACAACTTCAAGAAAATGGTAGAAGCTCTCAAAGAGGATATGAGAAAAATCTCTTAAATAAATGTAAGAAATAACTGGAAGAAATAGAGGAAAAGACAACCAAAAAAAAAAAAATGCAAGAAATCAACAAATCTCTTCAAGAAAGCAAGGAAAGCCAAGAAAAAAACAAACAGATGAAGGAAACATTTCAAATAGTTCACTACCTGAAAACTGAAACAGAGACAATAAAGAAAACACAAACTGAGGGAATCATAGAAATAGAAAACCTGGGTAAATGATCAGGAACTGCAGATGCAAACATAACCAACAGAACACAAGTGACAGAAGAGATAATTTAAGGCATTGAAGACAAATTAGAGGAAAGAGATACACTGACCAAAGAAAAATTGAAATCCAACAAATCCTTAACACAAAGTATCCAGAAAATGTGAAACACCATAAAAAGATCAAACCTAAGGATAATAAGCATAGAGGAAGGCGAAGAAGCCCAGCTCAATGGTGCAGAAAATATATTCAACACTATCATAGAAGAAAACTTTCCCAACCCGAAGAGGGGCATGCCTATGATAGTACAAGAAGCTTACTGAAAACCAAATAGACTGGACCAAAACAAAATCCCCTTGCCACATGATCAAAACACCGAACATACAGAATAAAAAAAACAAAACAAAAAAAAAAAAAAAAAAAAAAAAAAAAAGAATATTAAGAGCGGAGAGGCAAAGGGAAAAGGTCAAGTATCATATAAAGGCAGACCCATAAGCATTACACCTGAATTCTCCATGGAAATACTGAAATCCAGAAAGTTCTAGAAGATCTTCTACAAACACTAAGAGACCACAGATGCCAGATGAGTCCCAGCAAAACTCTGAGTTACTATAGATGGAGAAAACAAGATATTTTATAAAAAAAAACAAAAACAAAAAAAAAACCAAAACCGATTTTCACAATACATATATACAAATCCATATCTACAGAAAGTTTTGGAAGGAAAATTCCAACATAGGCAATAGATAATTCCTCTTTACCAGAAGCCGAAAGAAAAAACAAAAGGGTAAATTTACTCACAATACCACCACCAAAAACAAATCCAAAACAAACCAAGAGTTAACAATCAATGGTCCTTAATTTCCCTCAATATTAATGGCCTTAACTCACATATAAAAAGACACAGGCTAACAGAATGGATATGAAAACAGAATCCATCCTTTCACTGCATACAAGAAACATACCTCAACTTCAAAGACGGTCTCTACCTCAAAGTAATGGGTTGGCAAAAGATTGCCTAATCAAATGGACCCCCCCCCAAAAAAAAGCAGATATAGCTATCCTAATATTTAACAAGTTAGACACTTCAAACCAATCAGTCAAAAGAGATGAAGGAAGTCATATCAAATTCATCACAGAAAAAAAAAATTCCACCAGGACAAAGTCTCAATTCTGAATATCTATGCCCTAAATACAAAGGCACCCACATTTGTAAAAAATCTAAAACTCAAATCACACATAAAAACTCACACACTTATAGAGGGAGACTTTAACATCCCACTTTCAACACTAGACATGATCACTAGACAAAAAATTAACAAAGAAACGAAAGAATTAACAGATGTTATGACCCAATTGAGGTTTAACAGACATGGATAGAACTTTCCATCCAAAACAAAAGAATATACCTTCTCTGCCTATACCTCCTAATGAAATAAAAGCAGTCATCAAAATATCCCCAACCAAAAAAGCCCAGGGCAAGATGGTTTCAGTGGAGAATTCTACCAGACATTCAAACAAAGTACAGCTAATACTAATACTCCTCTAATTGTTCTACACAATAGAAGCAGAAGGTTCATTGGCAAACCCTTTTTATGAGGCAACAATTAGGTTGGTAACCAAGCCAGAAAAAGTCACAACTAAGAAAGAGAACTACAGACCAATATCCCTCATGAACACTGATGCAAAATTGCCAGTAAAATATGCAAATCAAATCCAAGAACACATCAAAGAAATCACTCACTATGACCAAGTAGGCTTCATCCCTGGGTTGCAGGGATGGTTCAACATATGAAAATCTATCAATATAATCCATTATATAAACAAAATGTAAAAGAATAACCACATGATCATGTCATTAGATGCTGAAAAAGCCTTTGGAAAAAATCCAACAGCTCTTCATGACGAAGATCTTGGAGAGATCAGGAATAACAGGAACATACCTGACATAATAACAGAAATATATAGTTAACCAACAGCCAACATCAAACTAAAAGGAGAAAACTCAACACAATTCCTCTATAATCATGAACAAGACAAGGTTGTACACTCTTTTCATATCTCTTCAATATAGTACTTGAAGCTCTAGTTAGAGCAATAAGACAACAAAAGATCAAGGGGATATAAATTGGAAAGGAAGAAGTCAAACTTTCACTATTTGCAGATGATGACATAAGTGACCTAAAAAGCTCTATCAGGGAACCCCCACAGCTGGTAAATGCCTTTAGCAAAGTGGCAGGATACAAGATTAACTTAAAATAATCAGTAGCCCTACTATATACAGACAATAAATGGGCTGAGAAAGAAATAAGAGAAACATCACCCTTTATAATAGCTCAAACAACATAAAATATCTTGGGGTAATGTTAACCAAACAAGGGAAAGACATATATAGCAAGCAATTTGAGTATTTAAAGAAAGAAATTAAAGAAGATACCAGAAAATGGAAAGATCTCCCATGCTCTTGGAAAGGTAGGATAAACATGGTAAAAATGGCAATCTTGCCAAAAGCAATCTACAGATTCAATGTAATCCCCATCAAAATCCCAGCACAATTCTTCACAGACCTTGAAAGAACAATCCTCAACTTTATATGGGAAAAAAAAGACCTAGGATAGCCAAAACAACACTGTACAATAAAAGAATTTCCGGATGCATCACCATCCTGAACTTCAAGCTCTACTGTAGAGCTATAGTCATAAAAACATCTTGGTATTGGCACAAAAAAGACAGGTAGACCAATGGAGAAATATAGAAAACCCTGATACAACCCAGACAAATATGAACACCTGACTTTTGACAAAGCAACTAAAATTATACAATGGAAAAAAGAAAGCAAATGGTGTTGGCACAACTGGATAATGGTGTGTAGAAGACTTCAGATAGACACATATCTATCACCAAGCACAAAATAATCCAGAATAATCCTGCCACCTTCGGAGAACTTCCTGGAGCTGTTCTGAGCACGCTAGATCACCCGGGGCTCCCACCTACCTGGTCTCTGACCCCCACCGCCAGTCCTGTACTGAAGGTCCAGGCCCCTCCCAGAGATCCACCTATCCCTCTGTGGGCTGGATCCTTGACTCCCATCATGGGACTTCTGCTAAAGAGGCCTCAGCTGGAGAGTACCAGGCCCAGGCTAGATGCACTTATCAGCACTTAGAACATCCTGAATCGCAGCCTAGTCTCTGACCTCTATCGCCAATCTTCTGCAAGAGCCTGATTTTTGACCCCCATCGCCGGGCCCCTGCATGAGGAGAACCTCCTACAGAGCTCAGACCAACCAGCGTTACAGGCATTGAACCTCTGACCCACCTAAGCCCACCTGGGGAGTAGAGAGAGAGACCCCACCTACATGTACTGGAAGAAGGAATGGGAAGACAGCAATACAAGAAAACACCTAACAATAGAAAGATAAGCATAACACCACCAGAATCTAGGGACTCGACGCTTACTAGACCTGACCACCCCAAAGCAGATGAAGCAGAAGAGAATGACTTAAAAATTATTGTCACAAAAATGATAGAGGCCCTTAAAGAAATGGAAGAAAAACAAACAAAAAATTGGAAAAAAATGAACAAATTTCTTAAAGAAAGTACAGAAAGCCAAGAAAAAAACAATTAAATAGGTGAAGGAAATGGTTCAAGACTTGAAAACTGAAATAGAGACAATAAACACACACACACACACACACACACACACACACACACACACACACACACAAACTGAAGGAATACTGGAAATAGAAAGACTGGGCAAAAGATAAAGAAATACAGATGCAAACATAAACAACAGAATACAATAGATGAAAGAGATAATCTCAGGCGCTGAAGAGAAACTAGAGGAAATACATTTGTCAACAAAAGAAAATCATAAATTCAACAAATCCTAAATACAAAACATCCAGGAAAAGTGGGACTGTGAAAAGGCCAAACCTAAGAATAAGAATAATAGGCGAGTAAGCCCAGCTCAAAGGTGGAGAAAATATATTCAAGAAAATCATTAAGGGAAATTTTCCCAATCTGAAGAAGGACATGCCCATGAAAGTACAAGAAGCGTACAAAACACCAAATAGACTGGCCTCCCCAAAAAAGGCCCTCGACCCATAATAATCAAAACACCTAACATACAGAATACAGAAAGAATATTAAGAGCAGCAAAGGAAAAAGGACAGGTAACATATAAAAACAGACCTATCAAAATTACACCTAACTTCTCCATGGAAACTCTCAAGGCCAGAAGGTCCTGGATATTACAAGTGCTATAAGTACTAAGAGTCCACAGATGCCAGCCCAGGCTACTATACCCAGAAAAACTCTCAATCACTATACATGGAGAAAACAAGATATTTAATGACAAAGCCAGATTTTCACAATACATATGTACAAATCCAGCCCTACAGAAAGTTCTGGAAGGAAAACACCAACCCAAGGAAGTTATCTATGCTCACAAAGACATAGGCAATAGATAATCCCACTTCAACAGAACCCAAGGGTAAAGCAGGACAAATATATTCAAATACCACTGCCAACAACAAACCTAAATCAAACAAGCATCAACAATCAATGGTCCTTACTCACCCTCAACATTAATGGTCTTAACTCACCTATAAAAAGAAAGAGGCTAACAGAATGGATACGAAGACAGAATCCATCCTTCTGCTGCATACAAGAAACACATCTAAGCTAAAAAGAAAGACATTACCTCAGGGTAAAGGACTGGGAAAAGATCTTCCAATCAAATGGACCCAAGAAACAAGCAGGTGTGGCTATCCTAATATTTAACAAGTTAGATTTCAAATCAAAATTAATCAAAAGAGATAAAGATGGTCATTTCATATTTATCGCAGGAGAAATCCATCACCACAAAGTCTCAAATCTGAACATCTATGCCCCAAATACAAAGGCATCCACATTCGTAAAAGAAATACTACTAAAACTCAAACCTCACATAAAACCTCACACACTTATAGTGGGAGACTTCAACATACCACTCTCAACACTAGACAGGACCAGCAGTCAGAAACTCAACAAAGAAACAAAAGAACTAACAAAAGTTAGGACCCAATTGGGTCTAACAGACATCTATAGAACATTCTATCCAAACACAAAAGAGTCTACCTTCTTCTCTGCCCCACATGGAACCTTCTCTAAAATCGATCACATACTAGGTGACATAACAAACCTCAACAGATACAAATAATTGGAATAGTCCCCTGTATCTTATCAGACCACCATGGTTTAAAGTTGGAATTCAACAACAACACAAATAGCAGAAACCCCACAAACTTATGGAATCTGAACAATGTGCAATTGCACCACACCTGGGTCAAAGAAGAAATAAATAAATAAATTAAGGACTTCCTAAACTTCAACGAGAATGAGGACCCAACATACCCGAAATTATGGGGCACCTTGAAAGCAGTGCTACAAGAAAAGTTCATTGCACTAAGTGCTCATATGAAGAAAACAGAGAATAGTTACATTAACAGCACAACTGAAAGCCTTAGAACAAAAAGAAGCAAACTCAACCCAGAAGAAGTGTGTATGTGTGTTTGTGGAGGAGGGGTTGAGTGGAGAGGGAACTAGGAGAAAGAGAAGGGGAGGAGAGGCAAGCATATGGGACTAAGAAGATTGAGTCAGGGGAGGAATAGAAGACAGGAGAGGGAGAGAGAGAGAGAGAGAGAGAGAGAGAGAGAGAGAGAGAGAGAGAGAGAGAGAGAGAGAGAGAAACAGAGAGAACATAAAAAAGGGAGCCATTATAGGATTGAAGAGAACTGAACCTAAAGAAATGTCCAGAGATCTACAAGACTGACTCCAACTAGCAGTGGAAAGTCTACCATAAATGCCCTTCCCTGACAATGAGATCAACGACTAACTTATCCACCATCATGGAGCCCTCATCTAGTACCTGTTGGAAACAGAAGCAAACACCCACAACTAAACACTGAGCCAAACTAGAATCCAGATGCAGAGAGGGAGGACAAGACCATACTGCAGAAACACATAAAGACAGCTTTCCTGAACAAGGAGGAGCTAACAGGTCCCCAGACTGATAGCTGGAAATCCAGCATGGGACTGACTCAGACCCCCTGAACATGGGTCTCTGCTAGAAGGCCTGAGCAGTCTAAGGGACCTCAGACAGTGAAACCAGGATGTATTCCTGGTGCACAAAAGGACCTTGCTGGCACATCCCCCTTGGAGGGATGCTCCCTTAACCTAGACACAGGAGCCAAGTCCTAGTCCCTACTTCAAATGACTTTACAGATTTAGATGACCCATGCTGGAGGGCATCACCCTACATGTGGAGTGGGGGGAATGGGAGGGAAGTGTAGTTGGGGTGCATGTGAGGGGGTGGGGAAGAGAGGGAAGGAAGGAGGGAGGGAGAGAGGGAGAGAGAACTGGGATCAATATGTAAAATAAAAGAATAAAATTAAATTAAAAAATTTATGTCGAAATTGATCAAAGACCTCAACATAAATCCAACCATACTGCATCTCTTAGAACAGAAAATAAGAGGTACCCTTGGATGGATTGGTTCAGGAGAATCCTTCCTGAACATAACACCAGTAGCACAGACACTGATCCACAATTAATAAATGGGACCTCCTGAAATTGAAAAGCCTCTGTAAGGCAAAGGACAAAGTCCACAAGACAAAATGGCAGCCCACAGCAAGGGAAAAGATCTTCACTAACCTCACATCTGACAGAGGGCTGGTCTCCAAAATATACAAATTACTCAAGAAGCTAGTCACCAAAATACCAAATAACTCAATTAAAATGTGGAGTACAGAACTAAATAGAGACTTGGTAATAGAAGAATCTAAAATGGCTGAAAGACACTTAAGAAAGTGAGAAAATATTATGGTATCTATTTCCTTGCGATGGAGTCATTATAGGTTGTAAGAAAAATCTGGTACTAGGGAAATGTCCAGAAATCTTCAAGCATGATCTCCACTAACACTCTTAGCAATAGTGGACAGATAACCTTAAATGCCCTTCCACGATAATGAGATTGATGACTTCCTTATATGCCATCCTAGAGTCTTTATCTAGTAGCTGATGGAAGCAGAACTGTGGGTGTTTGCTTCTGTTTCCAACAGGTACTAGATGAGGGCTCTGTTATGGTGGATAAGTTAGTCATTTATCTCATTATCAGGGAAGGGCATTTATGGTAGCCTTTCCACTGTTAGTTGGAGTCAGTCTTGTAGGTCGCAGGACATTTCTTTAGGTTCAGTGCTCTTCAATCCTATAATGGCTCCCTTTTTTATGTTCTCTCTCTCTCTCTCTCTCTCTCTCTCTCTCTCTCTCTCTCTCTCTCTCTCTCTTTCTCTCTCTCAGCTAAACACTGAACCAAAGTCTTGGAATCCAGTTGTAAACAGGGAGGAGAGATGAACAAAGGGGTCAAGACCAGGCTGGAGAAACCCACAGAAACAGCTGACATGAACAAGGGGGAGCTCATGGACCACAGACTGATAGCTGGAAAGTCACCACAGGACCAACCTTGACTCACTGAATGTGGTTGTTAGTTGGGAGTAGTGGCCAGTCTATGGGGCCTCTAGTAGTGGATCAGTATTTATCCCTAGTATATGAATGGACTTTAGAAGTGTATTTCATGTAGAGAGATACTCCATCAACCTAGGCACAAGGGGGGGGGCTGGGCCCTGCTCCAAATGATATGACAGACTTTGAAGACTCCCCCCATGGAATGCCTCCCCCTCCCTGGGGAGCAGAAAGGGGATTAAATGGGGATTGGTAGGAGAACAGTGCAGGGAGGAGGGTGCAGAAACTGGGATTGACAGGTAAAATAAGCTTATTTCAAAATTTAAAAATTAAATAAAAAGGTACTCAACATCTTTAGCTATCAGAGAAATGCAAATCAAAAGAACTCTGGTATACCATCTTACTCCTGTCAGAATAGCTAAATTAAAAAAAAAAAACCAATGACAGTTCATGCTGAAGAGGATGTGGAGAAAAATGGACGCTCCTCCACTGTTGGTGCAACTTCAAACTTGTACATTCCCTTTGGAAATCAGTATGGCAGTTCTTCAGGAAAATGGGAATCAGTCTACCAGAAGATCCAGCAATTCCACTCTTAGACATGGATATTCCCCTAGAAGCAAGCTAAATGACCCTCAACTGAAGAATGGATAAAGAAAATGTGATACATGTACACAATGGAGTACTACTCATCAGAATAAAACAAACACACAACAAAACAAAACAAATAAACAAACAAAAAAACAAGGGAATCTTGCAATATGAAGGCAAATGGACAGAACTAGAAGAAACGTACTCACTCATATATGGATGTATGGATATCAGACATAGAGCAGAAGATTACCAGCATACTTTCCACACCACTAGAGAAGCTAGGAAACAAGGAGGATCCTAAGAGAGACATACATGGTCCTCCACAGAAGGGGAAAGGGACAAGATCTCTTGAGCAAATTGGGAGCATGGGGAGGGGAGAGGGAGTTAGGATAAAGAGAAGGGGAGAAGAGGAGGAGAGAGGAGGACATGAGGGAACAGGAAGATTGAGTTGGAGGAAGAATAGAGGAGAGTGAAGAAAGAGATGCCATAATACAGGGAGCCAATATAGGTTTAACAAGAAATCTTCCACTAGGGTAATATCCAGAGACATACAAGGATGACCCCAACTAACAATCCAAGCAATAGTGGAGAAAATACTTTAAATGCCCTTCACTAATAATGAAATTGATAACTACCTTACATGCCATCCTAGAGCCTTCATCCAGTAGCTATTGGAAGTAGAAGAAGACACCCACAGCTAAACACTTAGCCCTATACCTGGAATCCAGTTGCAGAAAGAGAGAAGAGATGCGCAAAGGGGTTAAGAACAGGCTGGAGAAACCCACAGAAACAGCTGACCTGAAAAGAGGGAGCTCATGGACCCCGGACTGATAGCTGAGAAATCAGCATAGGACCAACCCAGACCAGACCTCCTGAACATGGGTATCAGTTATAAGTCCTGGGGAGTCTAAGGGACCTCTGACAGTAGAACCAGGATGTTTCCCAAGTGCATGAATGGACTTTGGGTTCCCATTCCCCATGGAGGGATACTTCCTTAGCCTAGAGACATGATGGAGGGCCTTGGCCCTACACTAAATAACTTGACAGATGTTCATGATCCCTCTTTAAAGCCTCACCCTCTCTGGCAAGTAGATTTGGTATGGGATTGGGGGGGTCTGTATGGGGCATGTGAGGATAGGAGGGAGAGGGAACTGGGATTGATATGTAAAATAAGAAAAAAATGTTAAATAAGAAATTATAAAAAATGTGGACTTACTAGAATTTAGAAATTAAAGATAATTTAGTGATTCAAGCACAGCAATTTAACAAAGAAAGTGTCAGTAAAACAACCACAATAATAATACTAACTTCCTTGTATTGAGAAGTATTTATAGCAGGCAGGTTTTTATACTGATTATAGTTAACACAGTTGACCATGAACCAGACCTGCTTAGCACTTAGCACACATTCACAGATTTAATCATCATTACAACTCAAGAGAAAGATTCTTACATTGTCTATACTTTACCCAGGAGTATACCAAGGCACAAGGTCAACTAAATCATAAGCAATTACGGTATGATACAGACACAGAATACCTGGCCCTAGAACTGTAATCCAAGCACTTTTCTTCTCATGCATACTGCATAATAACCCTATATGTTTTTAACAAACTGAAATTAAAATGCTACTGTGTCCTATAGGTCCTATTTTAACCTGTACCAGTTTGGCTACAAAACCTGGGCATTCTGCAGAACACCCATAAATGGATGCAATGAATTAAGAGTGGGAGCCTTGTGGCAATTCATGATATAGGACAGGATTTCTGTCCCTAGTGCTCTGCTGTGCCCAGCTTCTTACAGGTGCTCCAACTATTTATATTACGTCTTCAATACATGAAAATAGTCAAGGTATGCATTTTCTGTTAGTGGAATTGTGTATAGTTCTTATAAAGACTTTTCTTCCCCAGGTGGTACAGGGGTTTGTGTTATCTTATTTCTTAGTCCTGTACAGCAAAGAGTTAATGTGACAGACTCAGAACTGGTAATCATAATCAGAACAGCTGTAATAAGAACAAGTCCATTTAATTAGCTGCCTTGCCTGCTGTCTTCCTCAATTTCTGTATGAGGGATCGTTTATTAATTCTCTTCCTCCAAAAGTGATTATTAACTTTAATCGATGTCCAGAATATTGTTTACTTGCTATTGTAACCTTCATTTGGCGGCTGCTCTATTTCCCCATTGTATTTTACTGGTGGATAGTGCTGTCATGTAGCATGACTTACAGTAGATCTTCTCTACAGGCACAGTCACCTGTTAAAGATGAAGAAAAATCCTTTCTTGCCAGGACTAACTCCTCATAGCTTCTGAGCTCATATCTATTGTATTACCAAATATATCCTTCATATACCATCTGGGCTCAGCCCATAGATATCAGCCATCATCCCAAATCTGTCATATAACGATCAAATCCATTGAAAGAATTCTAAAGATTATGCGCTTCATTCTGTCATAGCTAAATGATCCCTTTTACCCACTGCTAAAAATATTACATGCCTCCTGACTTTCTTTAATTGTTCTCAAAGAGCAATTTTGTAGACTGTCATTGTCACTTAAAGTTTTGGAAGAGCCAGTGCTCAAGCAGAAACTGAAATGATAAAGCTCAAAAGATTAGCATAAAACCCAAAAGAAGTGGCAGAATACTCTCTCCAATTCTAAATGCCCCTCTCCTTGTCTTACCTCTCTGGGGAATCTTAATGGGTGGATTAGCCACTTCTTAGCCATTCAGTTACAGAAGCTTACAGACCCCAAGGTAAATATCTGTCTGGATCATGAACTTTGCTTTGCATAGTTTAAAATCTGGTGCCAAAGAATATTTAATGAGTTCCAGAGAGGCAATCACCAGCACAAAAGTGAATTTAAACTTCACACTAATGCCAACTAGTGCTTCATTGGAAGAACTGGGGCCAACCAACCTACATTTTATAGCCCCGTCTTTGTCATGAGCATTTGGACTTCCTTCTATGGCACATTGTTCTAGGGTCCAGGTTTTGATGTTCCATGTGGACCTCGGGCTCTGATTTAGTCTACAAGTTTTCTTGTTTTTACAACACATTGATTCTGACTGTCTTCTCTGTTTCTCTCCACATGTATTAAATAATAAAAGTGAAGACACCATTGGATAAAATGTAACCTGCAGAGAACAAGCCAATTTCTTCTGATTACAAACAAAGACAATGTATATAGTGCATTACTGTGTTGATTTTTGCTGTTGTTGGTCATCAGGGTTTAGGCACAACTAGTCAGTTTCAAAGAGGGAGTTGGGAGGACAGATCTGAAGGTGTACACCAATGGCACAGGACCTCATCACCAGCACATCAGCACCAGGGTGGTGATGATGTTTCTAAGGCATTTCTCTCATAACTTGTTCAATGAGTAAGGTTAGGTAACAACACGTGCAAATTACCTTTATAATCCTGGCCTGGTAGTATTGATTTCTTGCCAAAAAAGATTAAGGAGATTTTTATATAGTATGAACTGAACCCAGAAATGTACCATTTTATTACCAAAGCTCTTTAGTTAAAACTAAATATGAGGGAAGTTCCATTCGAGTCTTTTCCTCATGTTTATTCATGATCCCAATAAATATTTATTGAATGCTACTATATTATAGAAATTATAAGACCCATAGAACTGAGTCTATTAATGAGGGACAATTGAGAGGAAGAACAGACTAAACATTCTTAAATAAGGACAGGTGAGTTATATGTGTATAAGTGCTTATAAAGCACGCATGCTAACAGTGCTCAGTAACTATGGGAATCAAGGATCAGCTCCCAATTCTAGAAATACACAACAGGAAGTCTTTCTCCTCACACAATCCCTGATTTCTCTGTGAGGTTGGTTTGTTGTGAACACAGCTCTATCTGTCTGTAGTGGCGAAGCTAAAAT
The DNA here is from genome assembly GCF_943737965.1 of Phodopus roborovskii. Lineage (NCBI taxonomy): Eukaryota > Metazoa > Chordata > Mammalia > Rodentia > Cricetidae > Phodopus > Phodopus roborovskii. The sequence continues at coordinate 1,933,556 of NW_026126693.1, read as the reverse complement.
GGGCACTGAGCTGAAGGGAGCAAGCAAGAGTGTGGCACTGGAAGCTTATCCAGGACCTGGCTATCTGCCAGAGGCTTTCTGCAGCACAGGACAGGTGGGAAGGGAGTAGATTTCTGTTAGGAGCCAAAACGAAGCTTTCATGAAGAGTTGGGAAAGTGCATTTGATTGCTTGCCACCATATGGCTATTGCAGACGAGCCTCCCAAATCTGTGGTGCTGTATGTGCTCTCAGGAGCACATTCCAGATTTGGAATGGAATCTCTTCAAAGTTAGAATTAATTTGAACATCATTATTTCTGGGATGGTGGGGAGAGCTAGGGTCATACTATGTAACTCAAACTCCATGGAACACAGAGTTATCTCTCAGACTCCAGAATGGTGGGATTATAGGAATACCTGGCTGTCAACTTTTAATCATCTTGAAGAACCTTAATATACTAATTACCAGCTGTCCATGGGCTTTACATTTGTTTACTTAAAAAATATCTTCACCTTGAGGATTTCTTAGGAAAAAAGGCAAAATTAAAAAGGAGAGAAAATAAAACAAAACAAAAAACAGTAGTGTCTTAAAAACAAATACCAATGGCCAGCAGAATGGATCAGCAGGTGAAAACACTTGCTGTGTAAACTTGATGACTAGTTTGGTCATGAGAACCAACAGCAGAAGAAGAGAATTTATCTCCAAAATTGTCTTTTAACCTGTACATGCATGCTGTGATACACATACACATCTACTAACACACAAACACACTATCTATGAATACATATTTCCTCCTGAATAACTTGGTGAATGTTAATGTTCTGAGCTGTGCTTAACCACTACCTTAATAAACCAGAAAGATCACTAACAAAAATCTAAACATTTGTCCTTATACTCACAGATAAGTGGTGTAGTCCTCACCACTCTTCAAGGAAAATTCCCTTTACAACAGAGAGGGCTACTACAGAAAACAAAACAACTAATAGCAGAGTTGTGGAGTCTAGTCCCAATGGATACATCTACAATACACTCCCACAGGCTAGGCTCACAGAACACTGGGATAGAAAGATTGTAAGGGCCAGAAAATCAGGGTTTGCTGTGAAACTGTGTCTCCTAATAATGTAAGAAGCTACACCCATGAAGTCTCACAACAGGACTGCCTAGGCATGAGTTGATAATGGGTGGCACTGATAAAATGCCAAATTATTATTATTTTTTTTGAGCTATGAGTTTTTCTTTTTAAGGAAAGAAACTTTTTTAAGGTAATAGCAAGTATAAAGGCAAATTATTGTAAGATATATCTTTGGAATTTAACATGAGGTTCTGGTAGAATGGTAGAGAGTTTTTTATCTGGGACCCCAAAAGATAGGCACCAAGGAAGGAAGGAAGGAAGGAAAAGATCTGCATCAAATTTACTTTCAGTCCTGTGTTCTTTATGGCACTATCATATTAATCCCCCCCTCAGACCTATTCAGTGGAAAGTAATGAATGATTGATTAATGACAAGAAATGCACTATAGAGAGGAAAATCACCCAAGTGGCTGTAAATCTGCATATATTGTTGCTGACTCTATGTTTTTTTGTGCATTTACCTTAGTGCCTTACTTTTGTGCCCTACTTTGTAGCTTATCTGTGTACATTACTCCTTAACAAAATTCTGACCTATTCTAGGTAACTGGGCATGGTTTGTGAATAGATGATTTACATGGTGCAAATCTTTTGAGAGAAGAAAATTGTTCTGAAGTGAAGAAATGATGTGGACTCTGATCACAAAAGCACACACAAAGCACATCATTTTCCTCATTTTATATTTTCAGTCCAGTTAGTTGGAGACATAACTGGATCACACTTCAAAATAATAAAGCACAAAAGTCAGCATTTTATAGAGCAATTTTTTAAAAGTTACTTCTTGATTGAATGTGCTATGTTCAGAGCTCTCATGGAATGACCATCCAAGTGCTATTATTGACTGTTATGTACATAAAACTAGGAGCTCAGACTGTAAAAATGAGTCAGCAGTGACACTTATTCTTATAGATCTGTTAAAGCAGGAAGAAGACTCTACATAAGTAGTGAAAGTATAAGCAGGAACCATTTTTCCACGGATATAAAACTAGTTTGTCTTAAATGTTCTCACTACTTGGCAGTGCTGGATCATCTCCATCTCAGCTCAGGACAGCCAGGGAATTTTCTAAAAGAGGTTACATTTTAGCTGGGTCAAGGAAAATAGGTAAGGCTTAGAAAAATAGGTCTGGAGTATGGGAAGTGGAATAAAAGGCAGCCCAAGGTGCTCAGACAAGGCACTGTTCTGAACTAATGCTGTGAGTAGGGCAGTGTTACTGTGAACTGATGTTGTAGGGAAGGTGCTATAACAGACTGATGCTGTTACAGAAAACAGCAGACACATCTTCAGTTTTCATTGAGCTTATGTTCTGAGGATGAACGAAGGAATGTGTATAAGTAGTAAGTTAAATTTTATTAAGAATGATAAGTGGTAAAAATAAATCAAGGTAAGGGACTTGGGGAGTGTACTTCTACAACACAGTAACCAGGAGGGCCTGCCATACAAGGCATTTCACAGAGGCAATGAGAAAGCAAGCTTGAAGATCACGTGGGAGAGCTGAAACAGAAGGAGGGCGTTGGTTGATGAAGTTGTTGGCAGAATAAGGCTGTGCTGCAAAGGACCTCAAATGCCAAGCTGGGGATTTGGATTTCATTTTATAGACACTAGGGAGATGTTAACAGTTTTTCAGGAAAGATTAAAAGAAAGAAGAAAGAAAGAAAAAACTGGGCTGTGCTTTACATAAATGCATACAGCAGCTAGTTTAATGGAAAAGACAGAGAAAAAAGGCTTGAAGACCTCCCATGTCTTCCAAATTGATAAAACAGATTTGTATAAGCAATCTAATTCATTAATTCATTTATTTATTGTGTATATGTTGATAAATTTTCATATGCCAAACACTGCTTTAGTCTCCAAACTGTCTCTACTCCACGGCCCTTGCATTCCAGTGGGGAAGCCAGAGAACAAATAGAATAATCACATCAGACTGAGGCTGTGCATCCTCTGGAGAACAGCTTCAGTAAAACACTGGGAAAACCCTGGGAGAGGTACAAGGCAGGCTGCATTTATGTTTCTTAGGAGCATTAGGCTCATATAAGATAGATATAAGAAAAGTATCAGTTGCTTAAATTTAACAAAACATTGATAGATATTAATGGCTGAAGAATCACCAAAGTATTTCCAAGCCTAGCAGTTTGTCATGTGTTTGATGATGTATACCACTTGAAAGTCAGAGGGGAATTTTCAGAGTAAACAGCAGTGAATCTCTGTCTCCCCTGACAGAACTCAGACAAGTGTAAATAACCCCTGGGACAAACTTATCACACTTTAAATGATAGAGAAAAAGAATCTCGAGTTCTTGATGCTCACAAGAAATAGAACAATGACTGTTCCCTTTAGTGGTTATGGTCAAAGACAAAGCTTGCAGTTTCTGAAAATTAACAGGTGTATCCACTTCAATTTTGAACTTTTCTTGCAACAATGACAAAAAAAGTGCTGGCTTCCCCATTTTCTACTATTCCCAGAAAAATATTTGTGTGTTAGAGCAATAGCTAGCTAGCTAGATGATACAATATACTTCTTCAAAGTATTCAGAAATGGACACATTGTTATATTATTTGGACATAGTTGCTGATTCCTGCCTAGCAAAACAATATCAAAAATGTATCAAACTTCCATCTAAATGCCCTGCTAGCCCTTCTCAAGTTTCCCAATTTAGATTAATTTAGCAGACATAACTCATGTATTTCTATAATGCAATATGATGGCTACTTTCAAGTTGTGGAATCCCAGAATGATTGTCCAATCTGGGACAGATTTCATGATACGAACTGGTAAATTCTAATCATAAGAAAAGAATTTCTGCATTTGCTATTGGTGAAGTTATTCATAGCAGAGCCATTTCCTGGGGATAATGACTATAAACTATAGACAAACTGTAATAAATGACTACCCAAAGGCACTAAAAAGAAATGAAAAACAGGCAGAGACTAAAAAGATAGCATAGGACCAGGCGTTTTCTTCATGGCTTTTTTGCCATAGGTACACAGATGAGATAACAATGTTCAGTGGCTAGAAATTGAATTGAAACTCAGTTGTTTTGTGGCTTGAGAACTCTCAGAGGTCAGATATAGGGTCCACTGTTACTAGCAGAAAGTGAATGATGATACTCTGTGCCATGGCCCTTCAAGCAATAATCATGAAAGACACACTGAACAAAGCTGGGGTTCTGGACTCCTAGAAATGAGATAGGACCCAATCTGTGGGGATGCAAGAATTCCCTATGTTCTGGAATTTCAGCTCCGGCTCTGTTAGTTTTGGGGATTGCTTTGGAATCTGAGATTTCGTATGCATCTATTGTTAAAGCTTAGAGGGAGTTCTTTAATGGGGATCACAGTTTTTCTTATCTAAAGATTGACAACCACAACAGTCAGATATTAGCCACAGAGTGAAGCTAGATTATTATTGTGGTCAGGATAATAGTTATGTTTATTTTTGTTTGGAGACATGATGGTAGACTGGTCTTTTTATCTTGATCTATCATGGTCATTAAATAGTCCTGAGTCTGATAAAGGTTTTGGTTTTTGTGGTTGGGTCTGTATTTTTATTTATTTATTTTTCATATTTAATAAGGGATCACAGCCTAAGTAACATCTATCAGACAGCATCAAGTCTTCTTTGTTATTCAGACCCCCTGCCTGCTGACAAATCTCCTGCATTTCTTCTAACATAGAAAGGAAAATCCACAGAGGAAAATTTCAAATTCTACCCAAATATCTGTGTGAATTCCAAACATCTTTTTTAAAATGAAAAGGACTCAAAATATATTAAGCATTTGCCAAGTGTAGATAAGAGTTAGAATATCTGTTTTTGAAGATGTAAGATATTTTGCAACTTCAAGGGGGATTAACACCTGCTAAAAAAAACCAAAAATAAATATTTTTCAGTATTCTGAATCCAGAATAACAATATCTAAGTTAGAGTTCAATTAAACAACAAGGAACTGTTACCCATGCTCAGTGATCAAGAAATCAATAATGACCACAAGATAAGCAATATAAAAGAATTAAAAACAGCATTTCAATTTTATTTAAAGACTTAAAGGAAAACTAAGCAAACTAAGCCACCAAGCAAACAAATCACAAGGGAAAATAGACACTTTAGAAAAGGAAATTCAAGAAATAAAATACTAGATATCTTAAAAAAAAAAAAGCCAAACTCAGTAGTAGGCCTCACAGCAGAAACAGAACAAAGAATCTACTCACTTAACAAGAAATGAATGACAGATTCAATGTGAACGCATAAAATAAATACAAGTAAGCAGTGTCATAATGATCTATGGGATGATGCTGAAATATATAATATATAAATTCCATTTGATGCACAGAAGATGGAGGAAGAACGGAGCAGGAAAATTATTAAAGACCCCAAGTTTTCTAAATTTGGTAGAAAATACAACTTATAGATGAGCTCATAAAGCAACAGAGAAGAAATTAATTTCAATTTCAGATCATGATCATTACTGAAAAAAAGAGGATGGGATGAGGGCAGAGAGAGGGGGTGGTTAATTGAGAACAAATCTTGAAAACAGAGAAAAATGACCCAGTGTCCATAAGAATGACTTGACAAATGACAGCTGGTTGACTTTTCATCAAAACAGTAGATATTACAAAATTCAAGGCCACCTAAACCTGTCTGCTAAGAAGTTTATTTCTAGAAAAAAAAATCATGATTGAACATGATATCAAGACATTATCAGTTAAACAAAAGCCAAATGAAAACTGTCTCTTAAATGCAGAACTGCAGCATAAGAACTATTCTCAGCCAATAAAGGAAACTTGAATATTTAGGAAAAACTGAAGAGCACACAGAATAGTAAATATGTGTCTAAACAATAATGAAAATTGAAAAGATTAAAATTGTAGCTTAGGGCTGAGCATATATTTCAGCCATAGAGCATTTCCCCAGTATGTGGGAAGCACTCAGTTCAATCTCCAGCATGAAAAAAAATCAAATCAAGTAAATAGTATTGATTTTAAATAGAAGAAAAACATATTAAAGTTCAAATAACCATTATGAGGTACATGGATTTGCTGGCATTTCCTTTTTAACTTTAAATAATGAATAGTGAAATTTGAATCCTTGAAAACCATTAGAGATCCCAAAACTATGAAGTCTGCAGCAAATTTTAATTTTAAAGACATAAGTTGTTCAAGTGAACAGACTAGATACTCTTGACATAAATAAGGAGGACATGTAGGCAGTTAATGTAAAAGCCATCTGGAAAATTAGTATTTGATATTTAATGTACACAGAAGTGATCCACTAACTTAAACCACTTTCAAATGGACCACTTCCATTGGCTGTGTAGATTTCCTTCTCAACATGTATGATGGCATTCTAGTACTGTAGGTGAGCTTACTGTAAAGGACGCAGTCCATTTATAGCTGTGTTACCAAGTTATTTGCTTTAATGCCCCTCATTGCTTTAGCATGCCTTTTTGCACCTTGATGGATGGTCTCTATTATGAAAAATGTATTGTAAGGCTCAGACTTTGGTTTTGCATGCAGTGAAGTTCAACCTTTGCAAGCCAAGGTAATATCTTTTATAGTTTGTTCAACATCCTATTATTTAAGTTAGCAGAGCATTTGAACACTGGGAGTTTAACAATACAACCTTCTAAAGGAAGAAAAATTTGTCAGGGCAGAGGACAGGCTAAATGATTTTAATCTCAAGAATAACATGGTAGACATCTGTGTATGGTATAGTTAACTAGGCATAGCTGCCTACAAAAATCATCTGTTTTCATGTGTTCCCACCAGCACAACATAGTTGGCAAGCTCCAGGCTATAAGATATCCTATTGCAGGAAACACAAACAGCATTCCTTTAGATGACACATGAGATTGTCTTTTCCCTCCACACACCATGTTCCTGCATATATAGATATACAGGAATATATATATATATATATATATATATATATATATATATGTGTGTGTGTGTGTGTGTGTGTGTGTGTGTGTGTGTGTGTGTGTATTAGTAAAGTATGGTAGATTTGTAATTGAAAGCCAAATTCTACTAAAGTATGTATTTACACTTTTAAACACCATTCAAAGCATATGTTTTTAATGAACATTTCATTTAAAATATGGGTACTAAATTAAAATAAATAATAATTTGTGGTCATGTTTATCTTCATGGATAAAAGTATGTATTGGTAGTTCTGATCCGCAAATAGTATAAAAAGGATGGATGATTTGACAAAACAGTTTTGGACAACAGTTGGTGGTCTGTTTTTTGAAATTATGATACCTGATTCTCTTAGAAGCACCATATTCCAATGGGCTTCATTTTGATATAAAATTGAGAAGGGAAGTGGTTTGTCATTCACTGGATGATGTTTAAGTTTTGTTATAGAAGAACTAGAAAGATTGTTCAAGTTTGATTCTCATTACCCAACACCAAGGGCTCACAACTGTCTCCAGCTCTGGGGGATCAGACTACTTTTTTCTAGCTTCTCCAGTTACCTACCTCTATCTATACCTCTCTCTCTCTCTCTCTCTCTCTCTCCCTCTCTCTCTCTCTCTCACACACACACACACCACTTTAAATTGAAATTTTATACTGTGCTGTTATAGTATTGTGGCTTGTCTTATTCCATAGTCATAACTGTACAAGCATGACAAGATAATTGGACCAAGTAGACCACACTAAATTAAGCTTCAAAATCTGACTGGTCAGCTTGCATAAGAATGGGTCACTGTCATGAAAACTGATGAATTACACTTTTCAGCATAATCCTGTTTCATACTTTGTTTTCACTGCAATATCCTGTCTATCTGCATCACAATCATAAGAGTGTCAGAAATAAAAGGCATCCATGTGTATTGTTCCAACAGGCTAGTGACACATATTCCTAGGCTCAGGAGGGAGTATCATTTCTCCAAATAAGTTCAGAGAGATGGAAATTCCTCCTTGATAGTGATAGTAAGGGTGGAGAAACAGCGTCAATCCCTCAGGTGGCAGTTTCAGCTCTTGCCAGCCAAGAAGAGACCTACGCTTAGTGTCCATTTGTACAAACACCATTACACTCCATTGCATTCACTTCCAAGACAGGAATGCATCTATTAGTGAGAGAGCTAACTGCAGAATCATTTTAATCATATCAGTGCATAGATTCACAGCAACACATCAAATAACTATTGGGGAAGTGGCTAATACAGTATCTTTAGTTGTCTTCTTTGCCTCTCCAGAGGCAAATGTGGATATAGGAGCAGCTGCAACATCAGCATGTGCTGCTATGCCAGTTGTTCAGAGAATGAGCTAATTAGTGGAAATGGGTGGTAATGCATGTATTTGGCAGCCATGTTTGCATAAAATGAGAGCAATTTTTAAAATAAGACAGTTTAATGTACCATCGGGGCACCTGAGAGCATTGTGGAAAAATCTGATGCTTCTGACGGACAACTACAGAATTCTCTACAATCCTAACTAGCAACCTTTCCATTTTCTGAGCTCTTTAACCTGCTGATCCCATACAGATAAAATTGTTCCTCTGTCCATTCCTGTCACTCCACTGTCTGTTCTGTCAGCTTTACCCTTCTTTTTTCACTGTAGTCACATTAGTGTATTCACCTTGACCACAAACTCCAGGAAACCCATCTTCCCATCTTCCACAAAACCACCAGTTCCCAGTAAAAACCAAGGCCAGTGAGCCAACTTACTGGTAAATCACCATGTATAGGTTGAGAACTACAGAATAACAACGCTACATAGCTGCAATGAGATGCAGCTCTCTTTCTTTCCCTAACTGTTTACTTCCTCTACTTTCTTGCATTGTTAATACACGAACTTGATTAAGTTTCTCATTGATCTGAAAAAAAATAATGCCCAGTTTTCCTTCTAGTAAAATACAAAAGCCAAGTTTAAAGGAATTATCAGTGCTGTCTCCATTTATCTTCTTCTGCCGAAGTCTCTGCATTGCTGAAACCAGTGGTGATTAGTAAGTCCTCAGAATCTATGATGTGTCAGCAGCATCCAAGATATAGTCATCGTTAAATCATTTCTTCAGTCAGCATAGAGGACATGACTATCTCTTGTTGTTCTCTTCTGTCTGTGAATTCTGTCACCTTCTAATCCCTTCAGCTAAATATGCTCCAGTGCTCAGTACACAAAGTCCCCTTTACTTTCCACACTCTGTCCTTAGGTCATGTCATTAGACATGTGGCTTTAATCACCATGTAAGTTAGCGATAGCTCCACATGCACTTTCCGATGAATGTTTAAGCCTTTGCTTTAACCCTTTATTCCTAGCTGTCTGAAGGACCAGTCAGTCATCTTGGATGGCAAGTAAGCACTGGCAACTGAGCCCTATATTTTTTCCACCACTATAGCTTTTTGTTTCTGCCAAGATGTGACTCAGTGGTCTTTTGGGGGCTGCCTTTCTTTGCTTCCCCTCAAAAATATCTTTTGAGACAGAAATTATTTAATTTTCCTTATTAACTTTTGCAATATTAATCTCTCTCATGAAGAATTTTTTCTCAATTTGTTTATTGCTATATCACAAGCACCTGGAACAAAGCCTAAAGCATAGCAGGTATTCAATAGATCGTCATAATATGAATGAATGGGATATGTCAAAATACACTTATGAAAACTCCTCTATGCTTCATAGACACAGATGGACTGCCCTCATAATTCAACTGATTTCTGTTTTTCTAACATTCTCTTTTATTATTTTCTACAGTTAAGTGTGCTTTCATGTGCCAAGGCACAGTCCAGAAGAATGACATGTGTACTAGGTTTTTTCTTTTTTTTTTTTTTTTTCTTTTTGACACTGTAAACTCTGGATACACATCGTTACATGTATTTCTACATGAAAATAAAGAAAAGGGATCATGATGGGGTGCGGTGCTGCCTTAAGAAGGCGCCCATCGTAAAAGAGCCCCCTCCCCCATATAAGTCATCTGTGCCTCTCTGGCCTGCATGTCACATCTGCTACTGTTCCCTAAGACACCACATTCTTCTTTGTAACTTTTATTTCTTTTAAGTCATTATTATTTTTAAGTTTGTGTGTGTGTGTGGTCTAAAAGAGAGTATTAATCCCCTGGAACTAGATTTACAGACAGTTATGCGCTGCCATCTGATTACTAAGCATTCAACCGGAGTCCTCAAAGAAAGCAGCCAGTGCTCTTTACCATTGGACCATTTCTTTAGTCCCACAACATTCTTTATGTATCTCAGGCAACATTGTTTATTCTGTCCAACTATCTTTTCATTCTTCTGCAACTGAAATAGTGATGTCAACTCTTATATTTTTAGAGTTCTTCATTGCTCTCCTGATCCAGGAAGAGTGATGTACCCCTCCCTGTATGCATATTCATACCACAGTAGTAGTTATCAGACCACCACATGTACATTTTATATCCTATGCTCACATATATCTACCACTAAATAGACTTTTTCATGGGCTTGAAGAGCCCTATAGTGTTAACTGCTAAGCAAATCTGACACAAGACAATACAGAATTTTTGCTTAAACTACTCATGAACTCACTCCTAGAATACAAATATAGTTCTGGTACTTACTCTCAGGAAGAGAATTCTCTGAAAGAGGCTTTCCAGGAATTCATGTAAAGTAAATAACAACAAAATTCTCCATATTAAATATCTCAAACTTCCCAGGGTTAATAGTTGTAGTAGAAATAAAGTATAAAATTATAATAGTTTAGACCTTGCAATTTGAGATTCTAACCTATTTAAAATTATATGTATAGTCACATAAAGACAAAAAGCTTCTCTACTTTACAGTTTTAAATTCAGGTATAGGTTAATACAAACAGGACTAAGCCAACCAGATAAATCTCATTTAACAACCAAGAAAGCTGTCTAAACACACAGAAATAACAGTAGATGACTTTTTAAAGTGTGATTTGAATGTAGTTGGCACTGGAGCTTTAAAATGTATATAACTGAAAGCAGAATTTAACAATGGTTAATTAGAAGCTCTTATGTTCCCTCTAGCTGTACATGACAAAAAGGCAGATTTAATTTGGCAATGTTCGTTTCCAGGTGAGAACTTGAATATCACATTGTGATAAACTCATTAGTTGTTTGAAAGAATGATACAATATCAAGTTGTGACCAAAAGTTGGTAGTTAAGCAAAATGCCTGTTATTTTCTTTTATAAAGCTATAACAAAATAATATGAATATTAACAATAGTTGAACATCTTAAAGTGTAAATTTATGTGTGAAATTTTTATCGCACATTTTTTCCTATTTTTCCTAAGATAAAAATGTTAGTTTTCTCTAGTTAAACCTTCAATAAATAAATAAGTAAATAAATAAATAAATAAATAAATAAATGAGATCGCTCTGAACAATTTTCTGAAACTTGGACTTTTATAACCTATACACCTTTGTGCATGATATAATTTTTAGTAATACATTGTGATCTGGAATGTGATATTGGTATAGATGTTGCAATATTAAAGTTTCCATTTTAGCTGAAGAAATAACTCAGTGGTAAAACACGTGCCTAGCATACACAATGCCCTGTTTCCAAGCTCCAGCACTGGCACTGTACGAAATAAAAGAAATTCCCCCTAGATAAAATTGCATTTATGCTTTTTAATTGACAGAAAAATGTGCTTTTATCTTGTACCCCATAATTTTCTTAAGAACCTATACATTGTAGTATGGTTAAATCTAGCTAATTAATATTTGCAATATATGACACTTTCTTTAAATTTGTTGTTTTATTAGCAACTGTAGCAACATTGCTATAGAACAGGTCTTCTGCAACGTTTAGCTCTTAAATATAATTCTACAGCCATTAGCTAACATCTGCCCTACTGCTTAACCACACCAAACTCAGGGTTAATAGTTGTAGTAGACTATTTGACTAGACAGGTGACTATTTGGTTTCCTAATGACCTGAGAGGAATGAGTTTAGACTCTACACATTAATATTGCATATTCCAAAGCTAAACACCTATATCTCAAGTAATGAGGCAACCCTCTTCCATAGAAAATTCTGAGGTTAACTCTCCTTGACAAGTTTATTGAGTAGGGCCTAGAGTTTGTTTCATTGGAAGAAAGGACTTGATATGAAGAGTACCAAATCTCTTCTTTTGCATCTTCAGGAACATTTATTCCACTCTTAGTTTCATATAAAGTAATAACATGGTGGCCATTAGATTGTCTTCATGGACTTAGGTATCAGAAGATCAACGCAAGTGGAGCATTAGTGTCCATTTCTAAGATGTATCTGAGACCTAGAAATGCCTAGAAAATGATGGTAGAAATGATCACATCTCAACTTCCTCAAGTAGCCAGGAGGACTTGGTAGAAGATAATATAGGCTATAGCTTCTGTTTATTTATTGTTTATGCTGTGCCAAATATGCTGTAGGGACATTTGTCTCACCACTAATATTAGAACAGCATTGCCAAGAAGTATTTCAGTCCTTACTTTACTAAAAGGAAATTGAAGTTTGCAAGCCAAAGGAAGCTTCCTAGTTTTCTGTGCTAAATATCTGTTAAAATCCAGACTCCATTCTAATCTCTCCTGCTGTATCTATGCAAGTCAATAGTTGATGTATACAGAAAAAGTTGGTCTAGGGAGAAGAAGGAGTTTAGCTTCTTTCTCTCTTGGGTCATGTGAGACTTGAAGAAAAAATTGCTTCCATGCTATACAGCTTGTGAAAAGAACTTCCTTATTCAGTGTTCCTCACATTAACAGAATAAGCACAGGATACAACATCATCAAACAATATCACAAAGAATTGCACCATTTAGGAATGTTGGTAATATGTGTAGATTCCAATTCAATAGGTTGATATGAGGTTCCAAATTCTGTTTACAATCTCTAAATTTACACTGATGCTTTTGGTATAGAAACTACTCTTACAACAGTACAGCTCCAAAGAGAACACATCATTTTAAGCCCTCATAGAAACAGCAGGCAGGATACAAAGGACCATTGGGCTTAGGGAAGAAGGGACACAGCTTCAGACAAAAGAGCCTTGCATGGGACCAAAAATACTGCACAATGGTTAAGAACACTGGCTGCTCTTGCTGATGACCCCAGGTTCAGTTCCCAAAACCCACATGGAAACTCACAATCTTCTATAAGTCCAGTTTCTGGATAACTAACCCCTCTTCTGACCTCCATTAGTTTCTGAACACAGGGTACATGAGCATACATTTAAATGCCTATCCAGATTCCCTGAATGTAGTGTTAGTTGGGAGGACTGGGCAGTCTATGGGACCTCTGGTAGGGGATCAGTATTTATCCCTAGTATATAAATGGACTTTGGGAGCCCATTCCACATAGAGGGATACTCTCTCAGTCTAGACACATAGTGGAGGGCCTGGGCCCTAATCCAAACGATATGGCAGACTTTGAAGATCCCCCATGGAAGGCCTCACCATTCCTGGGGAACAGAAAGGGATGGAATAGGAAGTTGGTGGAGGGAACAGGGGAGGAAGGGAGGGTGCAGGAACTGGGATTGACATGTAAAACAAGCTTGTTTCAAATTTAAATAAAAATATTATTAAAAAAATAAATGCAGACATGTACACATACAAAATTTTAAAACATGAACATAAAGCACACCTTCTATCTACACAAAGTTAATTCACATATCAAAATATTTAACTTAATCTCCTTTCATTTTAACTTTCATTGCTCACATATGAACATTACATTTCATGGGTTTTTAGAAAAAAAACCTTTGTCATAACTTTTATAGCAGTAAACATTTTTTGTTCAGTTTTAACAGACTCTTGAGCTATATTGTGCTATGTGATTTCATAAAGTCATATTATTCTACTTCTTCCATGATGTGGACAAAAAGAATAGCTTCTTCAAGATAAGTGAACTCCTTGAGAACTATACTACCATCCATTATTAGGAAATGACACAGGCAGGTAATAAAAAAAATGACTTTGTGAGAAAATCTACTTTTAGAATGAACTTTAAGTAAAGAAGCACAATATATGTCATGCACATGCACATTTATATGCTTGAGACAGAAGCCAACATGTCCTAGGATCTGACGAGCACTGGGAAATACAGGCTTCATAGAAGACCTGTTTTTATAATTAACATGAGCCTTGAAAAGAACATTCCAGATGTGAGGGGTAAAAGTCATACAAAGGCCCACATATACCAAAGTAACACAATCTTGGCATGAATGATTGTTAAGACATGGAATGGTAGACCTCCATTCCGGTGTAGAGTATAGACACAGAACATTCTGGACAATCAATGAAAAGTATTCTTTCAAGTTTGGGGAATTCAAACTCTTAGTATATGTATTAATGGTTTGAAACTCATTTCTTTTCTGCTGCCTTAGGTGGATGGAACCAGCAAAAGGTCTGCTTACACACCAGTGCACCAACAGCTGAGCAACAGCTATAAACTTGGAAGCATCAGTTGCCTTATGCAACACTATGTACAATGGGAACTAGTGATCATAGCTGAAGGACACACACAGATCAGAATGACATATTTTACTTGCCAAACCCAGCTCTGTTTGTATTTTTTTTTCTTTTGAAATAAAAGGGGATGTAAGTTCTCACTGTCTAAAGTGTCTCTTCACCTAGCACATACTGAAGGTCATGTATACAAATGTTAGGAGGGGTCTCTGTGATAGCTCAAAGGATGATATATACTGTCTTGTCCTGTTGTTATTGTAGACACCTAAAAGACCATGTGTGTCATAGTGTTAAGGGAAGTTTACTACAGCATTTATTGGCAAACAGGCCCAAGAGGACCTCTGCTTTTTAAACAGATACCCTAACTTACCCTAAAAAGGCTAATATTTCCATCTAAACTGGGTGGGTTATACATAAAACAAATAAACAAACAAATAAAAAAGAGACTAATGATTTTCCATAGAATTGAATATCTCCTACACCATATCTGAAACTCATCCAATAAAATGGAAACTATTATCAATGATTCACTAGTTAGAGGTCACTTGTCCTACTTACAAAGTCACTTAAACATTTTCAACTCTTAGAACTTTAGTATTTTCAAGCTGAACTCTGTTTATTCTTTTCATACTTTTTAACAGAAAAACTCCAAACTGGACTTTTGGAGCTCAGAGATATTAAGGATCTATTTAAGTGGTTCTTAGTGTAGTAGTTTAAGGACAGCTAGGAGACCAGAGGAGACAACTCCCTCATCCTATGCCCTGGTGGGAAGTTCAGGTTTCCAAGGGGTGTTTGGAAGAATGCAATGGAATGAAAACCTGACTGTCTATTGATAAGATAGTGATGTATTTATGAAGCATAAATGATGAAAGGGCTAAGCTGAGGACTTTCAATAAGCCTCAATTAAAGTGATCAATGTTGCTAAAGGAATCTTTAAAAGCATCTCTGACAGAAAAGTTCTTTGAGATTAGTTCTAAATGCTGAAATAGGGTACCTCAAGGCAAAGACAGAATAAATTCCAGTGTCCAGCAATTAACTGCTAGCTGTCATAATGTCAAGGCTATGAGGGAAATGAAATAATAATGAATTCATGGATAAGGCATTCCATCCCAGGGGTGCACCCATGGGACTTCAACATACCTGTGGGAAATCACACTGACCATTTTTTATACAGTGTTTATCCATATGTTAAGTTGTTATTCCTTCTAGTTTCAATGACACTTTATTTTGTGTGCTTGTGATATAACATATATACTATACTATGAAATGAAGTTCTCACTCTTGGATTCATGAAGTAGTTGTCTGTTTTCTCCCTTGAAGGTCTCTGGAGAAGCAAGCCCCTGGCAGACAGGCTCCACACTGTTTTCTGCTTTGCAGCCCCTCGTCAGAAAGCTCAGCACAGAGCAGTACATGTGTGGTTTAGTGGGCAAGTACTGCTGGGAGAGGTCTATCTCAGGAGAGCTTTCTAGGCTCATACAATAAATAGCAGCTTGACTGCGCCAGTGTCACCACATTCAGATGAGACACAGATGGGACCAGATACAAAGAAGTAATGATGATGGGAGTAGAGATGTAGCAAACAAGTCCTTTAGGAAGGAGAAGCTGAGAAGGACATGCAGAGCACAGCACTGCTTATGACTAACCTATGAGTGCTCTTACACACATAACAAAGTACTTTCCTGGCTATAGGATTTGGAAACTTAACAATCCAATATAGAGAACTGTTCACTTTCTAGCACCTATCTTTGAACAGTGTTGTTACCTTACTAATATTTTGTTTTACATTGTTGCTCACTCAGAAACCATTCAATACACACTTAATTTGTAAGCTGACATAATTTGAGATCCACGAAAGGCTACCTTGAGTAAAATGAGCTTGGGCTCCGGCTTCAGAAGGTCTTGCCTCCAGGTGGAGGCTGATATTAACCAAATAATGATACTCACATAAACCTGAACATCAAAACACATGCAAAGTTTAATGAAGGATAGTGAGCCCTGAGTGCATTTTACTGTGAAGCAAAGGACTATTTAGCAAGAAGAGTGGGCAAGGGAGGAGCCTTTAGAAAGCACAAACTTTCTCCTGTGCAAAGGAGTTATCCTGGTCATGAGAACTAGGGGAAGAGCTGTTATGGTACAAACTTACACTGCTTATATCTATGAACTCACAGATATGACCTCTTAGATATATTGCCTGAACTCATAATTCACAAGTAATAAGGTTCTGATTTAAAAACAAACATACAAGCAATAAGCCCACCATCAAATGCAGTCAAAATAACAACACAATTTAACTTTTCAATTACACTAAAATATTGTTATCATCATATAAGCAACTGGGATCTCAGTGAGATTGCTGCAAGCTGTGTGACTTCAGCAAAAAGTTTGTGATATGACAGACTTTGAGGGGCAATGTGCCTGAAATTGAACATAAAACTGAAGTATTTTAAGCTCAGAGCCTTTCATTATGCCTCTGCTTACTTAATGTCATGTTGCCATCTACTAAGGCTTTTAACAAATTTAAAATAGGATTTTAGGTCATAGAATTCCAAAAGTGACAGAGAAAATGGATGTCAGAAATCAGGCTGTGCTGCATAAGACTGTCTGAGATTTCTTAGCTCTGTGCTAACAAATATTTCAAGGACCAAATGAGGGTCAAATATCATTGTCTAAAACCTGATTATTCTAGCTCAAATTTCTCTTCTATGCCACGGGCATCTAATGAAAAACCCATTTTATTCTTAAGATTTTTTTATGTTCTAAATTCAAAGCAAGGAGAACATTTTACCAAGTGTAGCAAGTGAATTTTTCTTTTTCAGCCAGTATTAAAGGAATTCTTGTGGGCGGGGGCTGGAGGGTGGCTCACTGGTGGATCCCTTGACTAGCCTGGTTCTGGGTTGGAGCACTAGCAATGAAAGGGAAAGCATAAACTTAGGCAGCGAAAGGGAAAGCATAAACTTAGGCAGCACACACTTCTTGTGAGAACACTCCCAGCCCCCAAGTGTTACAGGTTTGTTGGGTTCTTCCCAAATGTTGGTCCTGTATTTTAGTTGTTTTACAGCTTTTAATACAAAACATGTTCTTAAGTCCTAAAGCTTCTTGGCTCCTCCAGGTTCCTAGCTTGTGCTGAGTACTCCCATCCTCTAAAAGCTAGGGAATAGATCCTTGGTTTACACACTTGGTGCTTTGGTTATCCACAGACACCTGAAATTTCATAGGCTGGATCACCTCATCATGGGTCATCGATAGTCTAGGAAAGTGACCCTGCGGATCCTCGCATGAACTTTGAGGTTACAATGTTTGTGTTTATTGTGCTGTCTATTGTTTTGTCTATTGTTCTGTTATAATTACATCAGTTTCCCCAAAGCACAGCATGTCCCATACCCACATTACCCACATGGAATAGACTCCACATGCTGTGATAAAGTCCCATTCTCTTGTGCTACTGCAGAGGCTAATGCATGGTCTCAGTAAGCTTGTAGCTTTATGCAAATAACTTCAAACAGACTCAAAAAAAAAAAAAAAAAAACAACTCTGTGCTCTATTTCTCTCATACAAAAAGGTATTCATGATACAAACCTTTAGAGGGAGACCCTTGATGCCATTACAATTATTGAACTAAATAAATTCACACTTGTGCCAGTACAAAGATGACCCAGTACCATTTTGCAGGAAGTCTGAGGGTCTTTCAAATGTCTGTAACTAGGAATTAGCACACAATGTAAAGCACAACTCCCCTTTGCAGTGCACACACTACTGCACTGTTCTGCATCCTCATGTTGCCTTCTTTAGTAGCTAAGCCCTTTAGCACTGCACCTTATGCCTAAAACATGAGGAGTTCAGCCCCCTCCACAAGAACATACTTCACACTCAGAATCGTTTTAGGATGCTGTGTAATAGAGAACAGTGGATTTTACACACCCCCAACAACACATGCTTTCTCACCCACAGCCCTCTGCTAAAGTAGATTCTGCCTCTGCTGGTGGGAGCTTTTGCTAACTGAAGCCTGAATAGAGGAGGAGGAAAGGAGCACTGGCTGCTCTCACACCTCCACCACCTGCTCCCTACAGGAATTCCTTAATAAGCACTTAGTCAGGACAGCCCAGAAGTGTATTCCTTCCCTGCCTAGTAACTGGGGGACCCAGCTTTCTGCCAACACAATGGATTCACAGAAAAGAGAAAAACCATAGGACAGGAAATGGCAGCTTTATGTTCTCAGAGATGGATGATGGGCAGGTACCCCTAGGTTTTTAACCTGTCACTTTCTGTTCCAAAAGTCCAAATGGAGAAGTCCACATGGGGGGGGTGTCTTTAAAAAAATCGCTAACTTGCAGACAAAAAGTATTTCCTGTCACGTCCCAACAAACCTAATCTACCCTTTTAAAAAATGGAAACCTGTGATTGCTGGGAAGTGATCTGCTGCTTGCTCTGCTCTGGGTAGTTTGTATTTCAAGTAAAACCGTCACCACCCACTCGCCATTCAAGCCGAGCTTTTAAAAAGCAGGCAAACTGAAAGGAACCACGAGTCAGCCCGTCCCTCTCAGAAGACACCCAGGACAGCAAATCACAATGCTGGTGAAGGGCTCCGCACTTGAAGACCATCTCCTCAGGACGGGAGGAGAGATATGGAGCCATTTTTCACCAGCTTCACAAGAAAATGTCAGCTCACATCGGCTCGTGCATTTCCAGAGCGCATCTTAATTTGGCCCAAAGGGACACAGCTAGTCACCCTCACAGAACATTTTCCTAAATAGTCCATTGCAAATCCGATCCCCTCGGCTCTGAACATCTTGGGCATAGAATGTTTGGCAATTGGGTGGTACAGAAATGCATCCTATTCAAAACTAAATGCCCTCCGTTTCCTTCGGCAGTCATGGAAATTAGACACTTCTGAGTTAAAAAAAAAAAAAAAAAAAAAAAAAAAATCAGGAAGAGAAAGGGCTTCTCTCCTACCCCTCGCCCTCCTGCAGCGTTCTGACTAATACCTCTGGGCAGTTACTTCAAATTGGAGCAGATTCTTGACCAGGGCACAATGGCAAATTGGCACACAAGCCTCCGGCTCTCACCAAAGCACAGGGGATGCTTTCTTTGTAAAAACACGGGGAAATACTCACGCTGGAACAAAAGACACTCTATCTGCATAGCCAGAAGTGAGAGAAATCATGTATTTGATTTACACACATCTGTACCCACTCATTAAAAAAAGGCTTTGAACCTAATTTAATCATACTGCTCTGTATTCTTTTCCCCAAATCCAGGCGCATGAAGATTATTATTATTTTAAAAGCTTTGGCTCCAATAGGAGGTAAAATACTCTGCTAGAAGAATACCTGGGGTGTGCCTTTGTTGACGGGGTGCCATTTCAAACTTATAATATTCGAAGTAAATTGTAGGAAATTCTGATAAGGCAAATGCAGTGGGTTATCAGAGAATTATTGTGACATTAGCCAAAATGCCAAGTCAGCAGATATTTGCTGTTTACGTTTCACAATACCTTCAACATGCATTTTGCAGCCTGGTGGGGCAAAATTCTAACTATTCTCCAAACAGCCACCTGACAACCTCGGGTAGAAGCACACATTGTGACTCAGAGGAGACATCATGATGGCTCTCCGCTAGCTGTATTAAACAAAAGCTCCGGAAGCCAGTGAGAGGCATTCGGTATACGAAGTGAGAGTCAAAGCAAGTTTATGCTCACATCTGGTGGAATATGGCACTGTCTTGCCATATCCTAGGGTTGGGGAACAGGAGAGGGTGAGGCTATAAATAGAAAATACACACATAGACAGACAGAATCCCAAAGCCGGAGCTGGTCCGCTTAGGCTTACTAACCTGGAGCTGAGCTCAGAGCAAGCCCAGGAGCGGCGCGTCCTCTCCCACCTTTCCATGGCCCTCCGTCAGCGTCTTCTCAAACCACCTGTACTGATCCAACCCATCCTCTGATAAAATTATCTTCGTGGGAGAAGTAGTCTTAGCTGAGCTTTGATCTTGCCAGAATAAATGTCTAGAATTTTCCTCTTGAAGCGAGACACAGCAACACAAAACTGCTCCTGAGGTCTTTTGTTTTCCCTCCTCTCAAAGATGAAGCATGCAGCACTTTCTCTCTCTCTCTCTCTCTCTCTCTCTCTCTCTCTCTCTCTCTCTCTCTCTCTCTCTCTCCTCCCTCCCTCCCTCCCCTCTCCCTCTCTCCCTCTCTCTCTCTCTCTCTCTCTCTCTCTCTCTCTCTCTCTCTCTCTCTCTCTCTCTGTCTCTCTCCCCTCTCTCTCCTCTCTAGCATAAGCTTCTCCCTCCTTTCTCTTTCCCCAACCCCCACTAGCAACCTCACTGGATTCCCATTCAGTCAGGGTCATTTACATCTCACAGCAAGGAAACCTGGGTTATACCAAAGTCTGTCTGTCTCTCACTTTTGGATTTCCTCTGGAAAAGGGAGGGGGAGGCCCTAGGTGAAGTCAGGTGACCCTTCCCTTAAAAGCCTGTGAGATGGATGGAGTGTGTGAGTTTTAATATCCACACAGGCACATTTACATTACAAAGCCGAGGGGAAAGCTCCTAGAGATTAAGCATTTTTGGTTTTCCTTTCATAGTCCCCTTTTAGCAATTAAGAGAAGCTGGCTTAGTATAATGAAATGTAATTAAACTTTTCAGTGTTAATAACAAGGCGCATCCCTTCAGCATCACCCAACTGAACAATTCTTTTAAACTGTGAGCATCGGGGCTTCTTTTTCTGGGAAGGGTCAAAGAATCACTTATTTTACTATTACACACTTTTCCTAATTGGTCTGTTCTTTGCAATCCAGTTAATGCATCCTGAAGTTAAGGGCCATTATAAAAGATAACAATAATGTGAAAGGGGAAAAAATGACAAAACTCCCAGAAATCAATAGCTTCCTCTCGTGCAATTATATCCCATACAGGTAACTCACCTCTTAGGCAAATCCCTTCTCCTTTCTCTGCCTCAGTTTCTCAGAGACAGTTAGGAGCAAATAGAACAAAGATAGCAGACATCCTCCTCCCATTGCCATCCTTGGTCCAGAAGCCTGGGAGAGAGAGAGGAGATCCACGCAGGTGGCAAGATCAGTTCAGCACCTCACACTCTGAAACAAGAGGCAAAACCTGTGCCCACTAACAGTGTGGAAGACAAGCCCACCCAGCTGGGTCTCTGCTATTCAGCTCTTGCTTACAATGGGAGCCTACTGCTAACTAGGAAAGATATGTCATCTGCTCTTAGTGCCACTGTGATGAGGCATGATAAGTATTTATGAGCTGTTTCAGAGGAAAAAGTAAATGAGAGAGTGAGGCAAAGTGAATGAGGCACATCAGAACTCCTATTTGACCTTTGCTGGTCTATGTTGGAAAAAGAAATATTGTTAAGGTACTAGGGATCAAATTTAGCCCCACACTTGTTAGGGAAATATCCCACTGCTGAGCTATATTGCAAACCTTATCCATATATTCTTGATTTCATGATCCTAGTGGCTCAGCACAAGAGGAAAATGTTAGAGGAAGTGACACAGAACATCATTACCCAGACAGCAATGACAATAGCATTAGGGCTCCCAATACAAAAGGGCATGGAAGCAAATCCTCTTCTGTGATTGTCTTTCTCCTGCCCCCTCTCCCAACTGAAAGCCAGAAGAGACTGGAATTTCATTCCCTCAAAAGGAGGCATAAAACCAACACCTTATTTATCAAAAACAATGCACAAAGCCTAAATATCTTACCCTCACCTTCCTCTATTTTTCTGTGGAGGACTTCCTTCCCGTTGCTGTCTGTCCACCTTCTGCCAGGAGACACATTGCAGAAAAAGGCCTCAGAAACTCTGGGTTCTTCACTCAGCCTTAGATCAAACCTTGTTTGTCCAGTCCTGTTACTATATGTCCATGCTTTAACTCTAATTATAGGCTTAAATGTTTTACTTGTCCCATGGAACTAGGGTCAAATGTATTATATAGTCTTTGTTAGGTCATCTTTGGGTATAGGGGTGTTTGCCAGGACTTTCCATGATAAGGAGGAAAAGGTTAACTCCCTTTCTATCTCTAAAGTTTATGAACAACAACCAAAAAGCCTCTCATACCCACCACCTCTTGTCCTCTCAAGAATGGCGTCAAAGGAAATGTATATTGTTGGTGTGACAGGGCCATCAAACTGAAATGCACCCAATCCTCCCCAATAAAGATTATTCAGACAGAAAATGAGTAGCAACTATTCACCACTTGTTTGCGGTCGCTTTGTATTTTAAAGTGTTACCTTGCATGGAAATATCCAATTTAAGCTTTTCAAATAAAATTATATGCTAACTGGCTACAAAATTAACTTTAGTTTGTGCTATAAAAATTGTCATCCAAACACTGGACAGTAAAAAATATCTTTCTGCAGAAAAGTAAGTCAGCTTAGACAAATTTAGGAAGACCTAAAATTTTGTAGGATGAAAACAGAAAGATTTGAGCTGGTAGTTCATTAGAATCACATTAGTTGGTTATGTTTCCCTTTTTCCCCCTTTAGCATTAGGTGTTTTAGTTCCAAATTCACTCACAGTTTGGCTTTACTGTTTTGTTTCATTTTATTCTCACTCTTTTAAAAAACTTCTTTTGTCATAGAGGCACTTACTTTGAGTGTATTGTATATGATACTGGTAATGATAAAGACAGAAAATGGGCCAGGCAATGGTGGTGCATGCCTTTAATCCTCATGAAGCAGAGGGAGGTGAATCTTTGTGAGTTTGAGGCCAGACTGGTCTATTGAGTGAGTTCCAGTTCAGGCTCCAAAGCTACCCAGAGAAATTCTGGAGAGAGATGGAGGGAGAATGAAAGTCTCTATATTATACTACATAACATGTGGGACTGTATAACAAGGTTCAATGTATTTGATATTTTAAAAAGGGATAACAGAATCTGACCTCCCTGATATTTGATTGAAGTCAAAGAGTCTTGATTTAAAGAAGCCTATCAAAGTTTACCAATAAGACGCTAACTTAAAGTAAAAATAAGAATTAATAACGTTATAGCAACTAACTAGAATCAGTGTTCTAGAACATCCCCTACTACTTCTAAATTGACGACATATGGTAAAAACAAGTCTATACTTCTATACTCACTTGTTCCAACACTGTTCAGTGTACAACACCCTTTGTACTGGACACAATTCTAAGCACTGACCAGTACAAGGAAAAACTGAATCCTCTGAGATACTTATGTTATGGGTACCATTAGCATAAAATAGATGTAGCTGTACCTGGTACAATATGCTATGGAAATTCAGAATAAGAAGACAATTCCCCATAGTGGATGGAAGAGCAGTAGAAAAGGATGAGTGGGACTTGAACTGAGCATTTGAATGTATTGGCTATCTATTCCAGAGTCAGCAAGACTACAGATACCCACAGGGCAGCAAACATGGAGGCTTGTGCAGTGTGGAGTGGTTGGACTGCAGCGTGTTTGAGTTTTTCAAAGCATAGTTGCATCTGGTTGTGGGTGGCCCTGTGCTTCCTCTGTAATGTTGCCTAGTGGTTACATTCCCTAGTGGCAAGTCACAATAATGTAACATGTTATAATTATGTTGAGAACAATGTGAAAGGCAGATTATAGCAGTATTTCCCAAATTTCTTAATAAGAACAAACCCATGAGATTAAACAAACCAAGTGTACACTATATTATAGAACTCTATCTATTTTTAACACGTATCTTAGGCAATTACTGCAATACCAGTTTTGTTAGGGTTCATGACCACAGAAATATTAGAATTACCTCTAGATTAATAGAAACAGGATATCTGGAGACATGAGTAAGAACCCTGACTTTTACCAAGCTAATTGTAGTCTCATAAAAAGAGGGAACCATTATAG
Source organism: Phodopus roborovskii (assembly GCF_943737965.1). Taxonomy (NCBI): domain Eukaryota; kingdom Metazoa; phylum Chordata; class Mammalia; order Rodentia; family Cricetidae; genus Phodopus; species Phodopus roborovskii. Next base: position 1,909,231 of record NW_026126693.1, on the reverse strand, counting down.
GTTTGAAGAGAAAACTGACTCTTGAGAAATGTCCAGAGACCTGCAAAGGTGACCCCAACTAACAATTTGAGCAACAGTGGAGAGGCTACCTTAAATGACCTTCCCTGATAATGAGATTGATAACTAACTTATATGCCATCATAGAGCCCTCATTTAGTAGCTGATGGAAACAGAAGCAGACACCCACAGCTAAACACTGAGTTGAACTCCTGGAATCCAATTGCAGAGAGGGAGGAGTGATAACAAAAGGGGTCAAGACCAGGCTACAGAATCGCACAGAGACAGCTGACCTGAACAAGGGAGAGTTCATGGATCCCCAGACTGATAGCTGGGAAACCAGCTTGTACTGAATCAGACTCTGTGAAAGTGGGTCCTGGCCAGTCTAAGGGACCTCTGACAGTGAATCCAGGATGTATCCCTTTGGGAGCATATTCCCTATTGAGGGATATTCCCTTAGCCTAGAGGCAGGGGGAGGGCCTAGTCCCTACTCCAAATGACTTGACAGATTTTGTTGATCCCTTCTGGAAGTCATCACCCTCCCTGTGCAGTGGGGGGCCGGAGTAGGAGGGGGCCAGGGGCATGGGAGGGATGGAGAGGGAACTGGGATCCATATGTAAAATAAAAAACACAACAAACAAAAAAACTTAAACAAACAAACAAAACAAAACAAAACAAAACAAAACAAAACAAAAAAAAAAAAAAAAAAAAAAAAAAAAAACGAACCAGGATTTTTAAGGTGCTTGCAATGTAGTCAAAGTGGAAAATTACCTCTTTTGGAGAGGAGGTATGGGGCAAGGCCACCCATGTGCTATTTTAGAAGAGGCTTGCTTTGAAACAATAGAATCCAACTATTTCTAAGACAGGCATCTTTGTTTTGCAAAATGCGGAGTCACAAACATAGGACATAGTGCTATTTTATCAGGTTTCATAGAAGCTGGGTCGTTGAGGTTACTGGCAACTGCCAGACCCTTTCTCTTTTCTTTTTGTTTCATTTTGTCTTCTGTTCTTAAACAACTTCATTGTATTACATGTGTAATCCAATATGTTAGCCTATTGCCTCCAAATTGTGTTTGCTTAGAGACCCTGTTCTCACCAAACTGGAAGTTGTAATTACTGTATCTCTTTGGTCAGATGAAGATAGACTAGATCTGTTATTTTTGATAGCCTGTTTGCCACAGTTGCTCTACCAGTGAGCACAGGTCCACATTCACTTTTCTGGGACTCTGGAGAAAGGTCTTCAGAAAAGCTCACAGCAGGGAGGACACATTGAAGTTTATCATCCTCACAATTGTAAAAGTGAGAGATGCTTGAAAAAGACTGTCAGTGATAGAAGAGAGTCTGAAGGTTCCAAAGCTGTTCAGGAACCTGAGCATGACATCTCAAAAGGAGCATATCCCAGGGCTGTGTCTTTAATGGACTGTGGATGTTGCACTTTAAAGCAGACATCCTTAGGGTTTATCCAATTGCCTAGTTCCTGGAAGACACAGATCTGATTTTGAATTCTATACTTGGAAAAACACTAGAAGTCAAAGGAAAGCTAAACAATATTATTGAAAACTTGGCTTAGACAAATTCCATAGTCAAGATCCTCTGTAAATTAAGTGAGAGAGTTTTGCTTTTTACCCATAAACTTTTCTGTGATGCGTGAGACTTTTCAAAATAAAATACAGTACTTCACCCTCCTATGAGACACAGAGAGCTCTGCTAAACTTGCCCACTGTCTTTTAGACCAGGGTCTGCTGGAGGTGTGCCCTACTTAGTCTTGTAGCGGACCTGCTTCTTCTCCAGCTGCCTTTATTCTTCAAGAACTGTGCATAAGTACTTTGCCACATGCATGCATATAGTGCCTGCAGAGGACCTAAAGAGGTCTGATTCCCTGAGACTGAAGTTGCAGATGGTGAGAGCCAACATATAGGTTACGGGGGCCAAACCTGGGGCCTTAGGGACAGTAGTAACTGCTCTTCACTGCTGAGCCATCCCTCCAGCCCTGGTATTTAACTGTTTTAATTCTCACAGTAACTCTATGAAGTACTGATATCACTGCTTAACCATAGGGAAGGTGACTTGTGGAGAAGCTGAATAATTCACCAGAGATACAGAAACTAATAAATAGCAGTTTCATGTTCACAACTCCTGGGCAACATGATTAGCATCATATCTTAATCTCCCAGAGACTAGAAATGGGGGTAGTTGGTTCTATCAGGGCCCTGGGCTGTGATTGTTTTGTCTTCTACTCTGTTACCCACCCACTAAAGGCTCATAGTTGACAGCTAGACTGGCTTTGACTGAGTCCTGTTGTATTTGAGCTTTGTGACCAAATACAAGTCATCCAGCCTCTGGGCCTCAATTCGAAGACCTGCCTTAGCTTTCATCATGAGGCATAAATGACAATCCATGCTTGGAATTTAATTCAATGCCTTCAGCTACTATAAAATGATAAAATACAGTTATCATTACTGTTGTATTAATATGAAAGAAGTAAAATTTCTTCTTTTTCCAAAGATAGTTTTCCAATTGGTAGAATGGCACCATTGGCACTGTGGAGTATTAAATATAGTGTTCAATCACATTAATTAGAGTGCCATAGTTAGCATCAGTTGTCAATTTAATGCATTTAGGAATTGCCTTCATAGATTGGCCTGTGATCATGTCTCTGAGGCATTTTCTTAATTGCTAATTGATGTAGGAAGGTCCAGCCCACTGTGGGAAGTCCCATTCCTGAGCAGGCAAGCCTGGGCTGTACAAGAAAGCTAGCTGAGAAAGCACAGGAAAGGAAGCTGGTAAGTGGTGTTCCCCCAAGCGTTCTGCTTCACTTCCTGCCCAGTGATTGCTGTTTTAAGTACTTCCTTGCCTTCCCTTCATATATTGTAACTTTTAAGCTAAAACATATCTTTTTCTCCCAAAGCACTTTTGTCAATGTTTTGTCACAGCATCCAAAAGCAAACTAACAAATTAGGAAGCACCATCAACCACCATGTAACCAATCATGAACAACAAATATTGATTCATTATTAGGCTATAGTCTCTGCTTTTGAAAGGCAAAGCGTAGAAATTACATGCTTTCCAAAAAGCCAATGCCTATTTTTTAGCCATTAGCAAAGTGTTAATTCTTTTTTTTAATAAACGTCAATTGCATTTATAATCTCTTTCCTTTTCTGAGTTAAATAGTTCACATATTTCTATGGATCATCTCTTTGTAATCTAAGATACATTTAATAGCAAATACAACTTCTTTTACATAAATAGAAAAGTTGTCAGTTAAGTTCATTTTGAGTGTAGATTGATATTCTCTTTATGCAAAGCCAAAATCAAATACATTATATTTTTTGACAATAAAAAATAAATGTTGCTTGAGAATAAGGTTTATCATATTTTGCAAATATAGACAACATCATGAAGCCTGTTGTGCTTTTTCTATTATAAGAATTAATCTGAATGGACAATTCTACCATTGATGATTTGTGTGAGTGCCAATTAAATGGTCTGTGTTACAATGAAAGGGGTGGTAGGTTTAACTACCATTGGCAGAGCCTGGATCTGTAAGCACTTCCTTTTACTGTCTCACAGGCTATTTGGCAATTTTCATCACAAACAACTCACTTCTTTTTGACTGTTTATGTCAAAATTAATGCATTTTCAGTCACTGTCAAAATTATCCTACTCTGCTTGAAGACAGCTGTGTGTGTGTGTGTGTGTGTGTGTGTGTGTGTGTGTGTGTGTGTGTATGTGCATGTATCCATAATTATATCAGAAAGTGGTTTGATTATCCCATTCTAAAGCAAAAAAAATCAAAGTGCAGAGAATTCATGCTTTGGGATTTTCTTTTTGTCCTGAAACCAAAGCAGGTGCTTTAAGAAAAGCCTTTAAGTTTGTTTCAGTGGCAAAGACAAGACAGAGATATAGTAACTGTGACTTCCCCCTTTCTGCATTGGGTAGCACTAAACAAATTACTGATCTTAAAAACAGTGAAGTTTTCAGCTGAGCAGAATTATGAGGCACTTTTGTCACCACTTTCATCACCAACACAACCATTGTGACCACCAGCACCATCACTAACACCACCATTATCCTCACCATCATCACTTCTTAGCTTCCATTGCTATCCTCATTGCCCTCACCTCAACAGCTGCTAGCACAGTCACCAACCCCATTATGTACTTTACCACCACTCTCACCATTCTAATGCTCCTCTTATCATTATAGAGTGCACCTTATGCCAGATGATGCAATATATGCTAGATTCCATGATCATTGCTATAATATTTTATTTTATTGGCCTTCAGCTCATGAGTTAGCATATTGAGCCCATTACCTTGATATAAAATATAATTTTATATTCTAATGGGCTCTAGACAAAGATGGACTTTCTGTCTAGATTGAGCACAAATGCTTTGCACTGTTGATATCTTCCCTTTATGGGAACTGGTTTTCTACTATTGTAATGAGCTATACAATTCTAATTTTGGCAAAACAGACTGACTTATGATCTCTCCTTTTTTTCATAGGATCAAACTTTTCCATAATCCTTCATGTATATTATCTTGTGAACAGAACAACTACATCTGAGTGAGGCACTTGTGGGATTCCCTGATTTCTGAGACAAATTTCTCTAAGACCTGCACTTAGACCAAATTTCATAGGCAAATGTGTTTTCTATACCTACTTCTTTATTTTTCCTTGTGTTTTAAACCACTCAGCAGCACATTCAGAATCCATACTGTTGACTTACCTCATCAACATTCACTAGAACACACTGTGTAGATTAGATTTGATGGCTTGTGACATTTCTTAAAATGAAAACTTTCCTCAAAAGTAGAATTAAAAATAACTTCTAGAACTTCTTAACTATGTCCTATTGAAATGGATGGAGTTTTCTGAGTATATTTCCCATAAAGTTCAATTACCTGTCATTGTGATAAAGAGCAAGGGAAGGGCAGATGATTGACACTGTGCTTTCACCACTGACTTATGTGTCTACATAAGACAGCTTAATGTTTCTGAACACTAACTTTCTAATCTTTAAAATAGAGAATGTGATAGTTTAATATCTCATATGTATTGTTGAAAAAAAAGTGTAATGATGGAATTGGTATCACAGACCTGGACATTCAATAGGTCTCAGGAAGTAGGATATAGCTTCTTGCTTTTCCTGTTTCACATCTTCTTAATTTACCCACCATTTGCATTAATGTCTCTCAACACAAAAGTTCCATCATTCGAAACAGATGTGTTCTCATGGAGACTGAGAATTTAGTCAAATTTCTATAAGGTACCAGAACAGTTTAATGAAATCAAGTCTGCATGGGTTAGGAAACAAAGGGAGAAGTGTTGCTAGAAAAGAAATAGAAGAAATAGTTATCTGTTCTGCTCATAGGCCAAGAGATATGATAATAGGAGGCTACAGACAGGTCTGATTAAATTCAGGAGGCCTAGTCTTGGCCAATATACTTGTTATCAGTACACTTTTTAAGCCATGGAGCTTTTTAAGGAGAATATGAAACTTACAGATTTGGTTTCGATGAATCAAGTAAAAAAAAAAAAAAAGTCATATTGAATGCCATCAGTCTGTAATAACGGATGTGACATCCCATTGAATCAACTGGTATCTGTGCTCTACCTGTATTGTATATTTTGTCTTCATGTTGGCACACAATCCCCAGTTTAGGAAGAGACAATCTCTGCAAAGAGATCCTCAGTGTTTTTCCCAAGGTCAAAAAGCAAAAAGGACAGAGCAGGATTGATAACAGTTCTGACTATAAAGCCCCAGGTACTTCCTACTCTACCATGCTGCTACCCTCTGGGACAGAAACTGGGGATGAAGCTATTAGAAACCAAACCTTAATTAAATGACTTGCAATTATATTGCACATAATGTGAGCAGTCCTGTAAGAGTTATGTAAGCTTGAGGGGGAAAAGATGCCTGTTTTGGCAGTGATGTGGTACTTAATATTTAACACTAGGATTTATGAAACCCAAGCAACAACCTGACTTGTGGCATTTGCTGATTTTTGGAGAGTAATTATGTCTACCTAGCAGATTTCAAGCTATCAATTTAACCCCCAAGCCCCAGAATTGGAATTAGAAAGAGATATATACAATCTCATTTTCTTTCTCTCTCTCACTCTGAATCTATGTGATTCTTTCTCAAAACATAAAAAGTAACATGTTAATAAAAGTAGATTACCTCAACTAATCCCTTATCTTTTTCCTTTTCCAAGTTATTCAGATTACTACTTTACCCTTCATTTTCAAGTATAATTATTCATTTTCTTGATAAAGAAAGTAAAGCCCAAGCCTGCTCCTGGTGTTGACTTTTCCGTTTTCTTCCACACACTGGATAGTTTATATCACTTTTGAATGAATACTTTGTGGTAATTCATGTGAGATATGTGAAGCTTTCAAGGAACCCAACACAGGATTCCTACAATAACCCAGCCAATGACAATTGCATTGTCAGTTTTCCTGGCAAAGGATCATGAGGGAATCCTAAAGAGGAAACACACTATGTAATGGACCTATGCTCCCTACTCCTCACTTTATTAAAGTGTTACAATTACTTCAAGCATTCTAGAATACAAGGTGACTGAAAGGTTGTAGAGAAATCGCATGTAAATGTGCATAGCTGCAACTTAAGCAAGCAGTGTCTTTCACATGTAGTGTCTGGGAAACAATTGCTGAGACCATTAATCTTATTCATTTCATATCAGCAATACATAGAAGAATGCAGCAGAGAGGTAAATATGGAAATCTATGTAAGAAAGTTTGCACACATTCTTAATCATTTGCCTCTTCAATCTGCAAAAATTTCTTCTCCACTATTAAATAAAGAAAAGAAGAAGATATTTAGGGTAAGATTCTCTACAGAGTTGAAGTCAGATCTGAACTAAGGACAAAGTTCTCCTTCATAACATGATAAAGTGGACTAAAAGCAAACAAACAAAAAACTCTAAATATTCAACTGTTAATAGCAAAAATTATACTACAAAAAGAAAATAGGAAATGATACTTTTGTAATATAAGAAATTAATGCTATTCTAGTATGAAATTAGTAAAAACGAAAAAAGGAAAGAGTAATAATCTATCAGCTTGATAGTCACCAAAATCATTACTGAAGGAAGTTGGGTCTCTAGTCACTGAAGAATGATTACTTAAAATGCATATGAATAATACATGTGTAAATATCTTTCTTCAAACTCTTTAACCATCAAACCATCAAAGCTTCTTTTTATGAGAGCTTATAAAACTCTACAATAAGCCTTCAAATTCGTGCAGATTGAAAATAATGAAGAAAAATTAAAATAGCATGATTCAGATTTTCCATAAGTTTAGACTGCCTCGAAGTTTTAGACTGTCAGCTTAAAATCTCATATCTGATAGGATTTAAAAAGCACAGATTTGAGTCAGAGATGAGCTTCCTCCAAATCAGAAGGGTACTAGCAATTTAGTCTGTGCTGGTTGGTTATATGTCAACATGATGCAATCTAGAGTTATTTGGGAAAAAGAAACCTCAACTGGGAAAATGGATGCTCCCTCTGGACTGGCATGACTATGGTGGATTTTCTTGATTGAATATTGACATGGGAAGGGTCAGCCCACTGTGGGTGGTGATACCCCTAGACAGGTGGTCAAGGTTGGCATAAGAAAGCATGTTGAACAACCCATGTTACATTATCCATGGCATCTTCTTAAATTTATGCCTCAAGATTCCTGCCTTCATTCTTTCCCCAACTGCTCTCTGTGACTAGGAGTGACCTGAGAGTTTTAAGATGAAATAAACCCTTTTCTCCCCAAGTTGTTTTGGCCATTGTATTTAATTACAGGAAATAGAAAAGCAACTAAGACAAAGTCACAGTTTGGAGGGAACATCATCACAGATCAACCAGGAAAAACTAATGGGTTCTGGTAAATAAGTAGATGTATGGTTATATACAAAACTACTGAGAGAATTACTCTGGACTTGGGATGTGACAATGCCTTTCCATTTCCCCAATCCTGTGTCCTTCTGCCCTGAGAGAGACTATTCCTTTGACAGAAAGGGTAGAGAAATGAGTTTGGTTTAGATGATTTTGAGTTTTGGGACCCAGAAAGAAACCATGTTGGAAAGGTTGGTTGGGTCAGAGCTGTAAATGTAGACACAGGGGTCATCCAGAGCACAGCAGAGTGGGTGATGTCAACAAGGAACAGATCTGACATAAGTGAGGTAACCTCAATCAATATTTGATGGATGGAGAAATGATTTAGAGGTTTTCACGATGTGAGGATTGTCAGAAGAAATTAAGAAATAGTTATTCTAGACTGGACAGGGTCAATCAGGGCACTGACAAGGAACTAGGAGACAGTAGAACTATCTATATTACAATGGCTTCTAGTTTGATGATCTCACAAATCTCACAGAATACACATTCTTAAGCTCCATCTATGGGAATTCTGATTTGAAAAATAAAATTCCCATGGGATGTCTAGAATTTGTGATTCTTATATTAAATTGCCTGATTTTTTCCTATTATAATCTAATTAATTGTGAAACATCATAAGAGTAAGATCCATGTTTCTAGTATTTTTCTAAGTGTCTGAGAAAAACAGAAGTGGTCACTATTGTGAAAGCCTTTAGCTGGCCTTTTTATTGCTACTCTTCAAGCTAAATCATAGACTTGATTCATTGCTTAGATACTTGGACTCCAAGTAGAATTAAGCAACAGCATCTTTTGGTAACAAAACAAATAATCTTTGGGGTTAGGATGAGAGTTAAGGGTGTCCTGAAGTGGCTAATGATGAAAGGACTTTTTCAGATTGTGTCATGGTATCAAGCTGTTTGGGCTTTATTTTCTGAGGTTGTTGATTTGACTTGGAGATGGTAAAATGAGCCATCCAGAGAATATATATGTATTCACATATTAGAAAAATAAATAAATAAAACATAGTTACAGTTGTCCCTTGATAGCCTTCATTTACATTGCTATTTTAAAAGCATTTCAGTTGGTTCCCAGTGTTTAGCAGGATTGAATGTCTACTGTGTAGGAGCTTCAAGTTTTGGTCCTATGGATTTTCTTCACTGACATTAAGTGAAGTGGAATTCATTTATATTGGGTGACCTACAAGGTGTCAACAACCATCTCACAGCTAAGAGACACTTCTACTCCAGTAAACCACACCCCTCAATACCAAGTTCCTAGTCCAGGATTTTAGAGAGCAAATCTCCACAGAAATGCCTCTGTGCATTAACAAATAGCAAGACAGCTGTGACTACTGTAGTGGAATAATTTTAAAACTTGAGGAGAAACATACTTCTCTTTTTGAACACAGGATGTGCCCTACTTCTTTTAAATGTCAAGCATAGAGACACAGTTTTTATTTTTAAAACATAGAAGCATCCATCTTCTCTGATTGAGTCTAGAAGTTAATGTTTTCTCATCATGGAAAAAAAAAACTGACCATGATTTTGAAACAGTCATTTTAACATTAATATAGTATGTCTGAGAGCTTTGAATGACATCATGAAATAAGTTAACAGACCAAGTTAAATTCTTCACATTTTTCTTAGCATGCAATCAGTCAGACTTACTATTTTCCATCATTCTAAATATTCTCAGGCACACACAGTAAAGATAAAAGTGCTCAGGCTACAGTGGACAAAGTGCTTGCCACTCAAGTGTTCCCAGGAGATGGGATACCCAGAAGCTTGCTTGCTAGCTAACTAATCTGGTATACTCTATGCAAACAGGAGTTCTTGATTCAAATAAGATTAAAGCTGAAGACTGACTTGACCCACCCATGTGTGCCTACACACACACACACACACACACACACACCACCACCACCACCACCACCACCACCATCATATACTCTCTCTCTCTTACAAAACACAAAAAGTAAAATATTAAAATGCATTTTTATTTATATATGCTGTTAGAGGAAAAGTGTTCCTAACCCTCTAGTTATACTGATATTTATGGGTTCATTAATATAAAATATGTGGAAAAAAATCAAACTAAATAAAATTATTTTCATAGAGCTTTGTTATTAGGCAGAGTTATCATTTAAGTTTAGAAAATTGAAATAAAATGAAAATATCTTCAAATGAAATAAAAATTTACTCCAGAGGAATGCTTTTAATTTTGTCTTCTGCTCCAAGTTACTTTGTTTAAAAGTCAATTAGGTTTATGTAGCTTTGAATTTGCAAACAAAATTAATATTGAATAGTTTTATTTTAGAAACTATTTCTTTTGTTTTTTAACATTCCAGTAGTGAAAAATGGTGTAAGTGTTATGTTTTAATATTTATAAAATTAGAAAGTCATAGGATTGAAACATTGTTAAAAGCTGTGGAAGAACTGTCTATTTTGCCAGCATGTCAAAGATGCTGACTCTTTTCCACTTATGTATTTGTTCAGTATATGTTTATAACTTCATTTTTGTACTCTGTTATTTGTTTCCCTTTTTAAGATTTAAAAGTATATCATTTACTCACATAATTGCACCTCTGGCGTCCATCTTTTACTCCTTCTTTTTCATGCTGTTTATCCTCCCTTTCCTGTTCTGTAAGAGCCCTTCATTAATTTGAGCTAAGTTTTCCTGAGGCATAAGTAAAAAAGGTGGCTGAGATGTCCTAGGACTCCTTCAATGCTATCATCATAGGCTGTTTCAGAGAAAAACTAAAGAACCACATAATATCACAAGATCCCAAAGAACGAAGATGAAGAAAGAGATCCCTTTCTCCTCTCTATGTAAACGCCTTTTACCTAAGTATCTGCATGGCTACCATTCAATACAGTTTCCACATTTAGCATCTCTCTGATTGTCTACCTAGCCTTCATCCCACCTTATTTTCACTCATAGCCTCTTCTTTTCTAGCACACAAACACTTCATAGTTCCCTGATTTTCTTTCCCTTTTTCTTTCAGTAGATATTAGTATGCAGGGTATTGCTTACCGTAGCATATTTCATTTATTTATTATTTTTCCTTGCATGTCACCCCACAAGAATGCTAATTTGAGTCAAATTTGCTCAGTTCTTTATCTTTAGTGAAAAGAAGCAATGTCTGTCACAGTCAGTATAGGTTAAATTATTTCTAACAGTAGGATGGAAATCTTCAACTGTGCCTTGGGGAGTAGGGACTTTCTGGATGAGAGGTGAAGAAGTCATTTTCCTGGTACAGGAAAAATAAACTATGTGAGGATAAAGACTTACGGAGGGACAGAGATATTCTGTTTTGGGTTCCAAATGAACAAAGTAATTCACAGAATAAATAAGTCCAAAACACATTTACCTAATGCACAGAACAGAGGGTTTCAATCCTAGAATGGTCCTCCAAATTTCTTATCTCAGGACTATCCCTAACATTTTGAATAATTTTTAATGTTTGCCAAAATAGAAAAATAAGCAAGACAATAAGCATTTTTCTTCTGACTTCTCCTGACACATTTATTGAATTAAAACTATCCACAAACAAGATGTATTATTTCTTATATAGTAATATTTCATAGTAAATAATTAGCTTTGTATATGCCATAAAACATCATAAATTCTCAGATAATCAAAAACAATAGGATGGAATAGAAAGTGGGGTACAAGTATGAATGTTAAAATAATTGGGCAACCATAGCTATATAAGAGGATTTCAGGTCAGAGAACTAAACTGAAAACTCTCCCTATGCTAGCTTTTGGGGGAAAAAAGAATAATGGTAGTATCCAGTTCTAGACCCTGCATGCTAGATTAGTGACATACCAAGCAAGATATGCCAACTGATGCAATATGTCAAGATTGCTTATGGTGGTAACCAACTTCTCTGTTGATTGGATTTGAGACCTATTCCAAAGGAGAGAACTCATGCCTGTTGTAACCATGGGCAAACCAATGGCTAAGAAAATTATGGACCCTAGGGGAGAACCTACTGATCTTGTGGGTTTTTAATGGTAATGCTGTTAAAATGCTCCTAAACATTTATATTTATGCACATAAAATTGTGCTGTTCCAAATCTTGATGAGAGGAACTTATTGCAATAGGTAGTGGTTAATGTATTGCTGTTCAAAGTGCTGAAAATGAGTGCGCATCCTTAGGTTGAACAATTTCTGGTACCCTTCTCTCCAAGGTTCAGGAAACATTATGAAGAAGAGAGAAATAATGCAAGAACTGGAGGATGGAAAGGAATTCTTTGAAATGTCATTTCTATTTGACATAGCTGCAGACACATGAATTCATAGCAACCATGGTTATCTACACAAGATATGTGGAAGTTTAAGACAATTAAAAATAACACCATGGATTGTGGAGAGATTTCCTATACCCTACCATGAACTGAAGAGTTATTGGCATTGAGGATTGTTGTGGGAGGGACAGAGTGACCTTTGTCACTCTCATCTTTGCTGCTTTGAAGAATACATCCTCATATTAACTTGGATGTGACTGTAAAATAGTGATATCCCTGATAGAGCTTGCATGAGCTTATCTCCTGCAGAGGTCAACCTCAACCAACCACAGAGCTTTAGTAAAAGAAAGAACTGTGTATTTCCTTCCTTTTCCCAACTTAGCAAAATCTTAATGTAAAATATAAATGGCCTTCCATGGCGAATCATCAAAGTCTGTAATCATTTGGAGCAGGGCCTAGGAGCAGAAAGGGGATGGGATGGGGATTGGTTGGGGGAACAGGGGAGGATGGGAGGGTGTGAGAATTGGGGTTGATATGAAAAACAACGTTGTTTCAAATTTAAATAAAAAATTTTAAAAAAAACTTATCAAAATGACATAAATGGCAGTTTTTGTTTTTTATAATGAGAAAGAATTTATAATTTGTAAATTACTTATAAGTAGGTGATACCTAAGGCCCTGTCTATTGCAGTTTCTTAGCTTTATGTGTTTTGTTATAAAATCAAGTAAGCATCCTCTAACATTTCCATTGTATGTGCTTCATTGTTATAGCCTCCATATAGTTATAGCTGTGGCCCTGCAGCTGTATGTACTATATGAGCAATATCACAGATTCCAGTCATTTTACCCTTGACTGCTGTTCTCTGCATGTCCTTAACCCTTCTATTCTTCATTTGATTATAGGCATCTATGTTTGAAGATAAGATTAAGGCAATACTTTCATGAGCTCTAGTTCAGTCTGTAATAATGTAGCAAGCTCCTGCCTCCAAAAACAAACCAGAAAAATCAGAGTACAACTTGAGTACAAAGTAGTGTAAATGAATCATACAAAAGATACATAATCCAATTCAGGTTTCTATAATTTAGAAGGAAGATGTGGAAATCCTACATTTTACCTACTTTCCATATCAGAGGCTTCCTTTTCTATTGGGGGACACTGCCCACTTAGTAATGCAGGTGATTTGCCATTTCTTCTTCCCATTCCAGCAACATTTCTAGGATTACTTTGTACAGTGTCACAATAGTAATTCAAGACCTTCCCATTACACTTAACTGGAATCCATCTCCTTCCTTTGAAAGTCCCTGTGAGGGAGCCTTGATGGCTCTGTAACTCTATGCAAATGAGTTCCATGCTCTTTAGGTGTCATTGGGTTCTAGATATTTTACTTATTTGTATGTTTCCACATTTTATCTCCTATTGTATTAAAAGCTACTGTTGAACAAACATAACATTATCTGTTCAAGACTGAACACTGAGAAAAAGAAAATATAAAACCATCAAAAGGACTATTCATTCATTTGAGCTACCTAAGGTTCATTAACATACATTTAATTAATTCTTTGTTCATCTTAGAGAAACAACTTAAGAAATCTTTCAATTTTGGTTAATAGCAGAATCCATTAAATTGGGCTTCAATTATCTAAATAGGCAATAATTTCCTCTTCCTGGTACATGCTTTCTCAACAAACATTTAAGATCCCTGAAAGATGGATGATATTGACTACTATTGTGACTTCTTCACCCTTAAAGCATTCTATATATGCTGCTAGAACTAGCAGCATTCTTGAACTTTTTATTTAACATATTCAATCCACTAGTGTGGCAGAAACATATAGAATTTGATTCAAAATAACATGAAAAATTGTAATAAGGAGGTCCTATTTACTAATTCCAAACATGAAAAATATATTGAAGAATGTCTGTACCTAGGGATAGAGAGAGGGCTGGGCAGTTAAGAGTGAATGCTGCTATTGCAGCAGGCTGTACTTGGTTCCCAGCATGCAAAATGCATGTTCACAACCACCAGTTACTCCACTCTAGGGGCTCTAGCACTATTTTCTGGGTCTCAACACGGACCTGCACACACTTAAAATTACACACTTACAATTGCACACACACACACATATACATAAAAAATAAGTCTTTTAAAAACATGCGTTTTTATTTACCTAGATATAGCAATCAAGCGATTAGTTGCTACCTGACAATTCTTAAGATGAGTTATAAATATATCACAGAAAATAATATTATAACTTAAAATATCAATCAAAAGTAACTTATTTGGAAGTCTATTTTTCAGGGCTACTTTTTTTAGTGTTGTCTCTATATTTCTTACAGTGATATTTTTGTTAGTATGTCTGAATCATCCTTAGAATTTGGAAACTCTTCTAGGTAGGATGATATTATAATTATATGTATGAGCTAAATTTACACACAGGCCTAAGCCTGGCTCTCTTACACAGTAATGTCTCAGACATGGTAGCATCAGGTCATCTGTCATACATCTTTTTCTTTCCCTACTTTGAGCAGTCACCCATCATGCTAGCCTGAAAAAAGTAAAGTGAATGTAGTTTCTTTTTTTTAAATATAAATTTGATTTAAATTGATTTAAATTATCAATCCCAGTTTCCTCTCCCTTCCATCCTCCCATGCCCCCCACCGACTCCCCATCTCATCCCCTATCCACTCCCCAAGGAGGGTGAGGCCTTTCATGAGGGATCATCAAAATCTGGGGAGTCATTTGGGGCAGGGCCTAGGCCCTCTGCCATGTGTCTAGGCTGAGAAAGTATCCCTCCATAGGAAATAGGCACCAAAAGTCCATTCATGCACTAAAGATAAATACTGGTTCCACTGACAGAGACCCTGTAGATTGCCCAGGCCTCCTAGCTGACACCCATGCTTAGGGGGCTTGGTTCAGTCCTATGCTGGTTTCCCAACTGTCAGACGTGAGTCCATGCGCTCCCATTTGTTCAGGTTAATTGTTTCTGTGGTTCCTCCCCTTCTCCTGCTTCCCTCTGCCTCCCACCCTTCTCACCCTCATCCACTCCTCATAGGGGTAAGGCCTTCCCTGGGGAGTAGTCTCGCATATCAAATTGAGACAGGACCAAGCCCCCTCCCCCTGAATCAAGACTGAGCAAAGTATCCTACCATAGAGAGTGGGCACCAAAGAGCCAGTTCATGATCCTGGGATAGATCCTGGTGCCACCGCCAGCCAATGCCCCCACCCCCACCAACAGATCAGCTGACTTCGTGTATGTATGTATGTATGTATGTATGTATGACTGTATGTATGTTTCTGTGCAAGCCAGGGTACACATGTAGAGGTCAGAAGACAACTTGCTCTATTATTTATTTCAAAATCTGCTCTATTATTTATTTTATTTTTAAGATTTAATTTAATTATTTTTAGATTTATTTATTTTAATATATTTTATGAGTATTTTGTCCAAAAGTCTGCATTACATCACATGTGTGTCTGGTGCTCAGTGAGGTTCTAAGAATCTCACATGGAACTGGAGCTACAGATGTTTGTGAGCCAGCGTGTGGGTGCTGGACCAGAACCAAAGTCCTAGCAAAAGCAGTGTGCATGTTACCTGTGGAGCTATTTTTGGTTCTTTAATTTTATTTTCAATTGCAGAGAATGTTCTCTACAAGCCTGGTACTCATTCTTATCCCCGGGGTCATCTCTTTAGCCTCTATAAATTTATTTTAGTAGAATCTCCCCTTCACAGAACGCAAATGGGTTTCTTGATTTAGTTTAGTTACAAGAACACTGTTTTGCTGGAGGTCAATGTGCAGACAATAGGAAAACTTTGCTCTGAGCACTAGTGCTTACTTCTTATACCAGGAACTATATGTATAATTACCACAGGTGAAAAATCACTATACAATCTTTACTAGGAAAATGCTACTCAAGAGCATCGTGATTTCCTCAAAAGTCTATGGCCAGCGCAGTATTTTCAGTTTGCATCTCGAAACCAAGATGTCTGGTTCCAAATGTTGTAGTCAGGCATAAATTAAAAGCAGGACATTAAATGAAATGAACTCAGGATTTCAGCTGTGATTCTTCAATATTAATCAGCTTCCATAATGGAATCCATAAGTATGCATCAAGAGAAAATAACTGGTTTGAATAGAATGTACCATTAAAGGCCTTGTGGGAAAAATCTAGAAGAAAAGGGGGTTCAAGCTAGAAAGTGGCAACTTGTATCAAAAGAGATATCAGAGACATAAAAGAAAAATGGTTTAAACTCATGGATAATCACAAAAGTAAAAAATCACAACAAATACTTTCTGTTTTAAAATCAGCAAAGTTCTTGGAGAGTACAATTTGCTTTGAAATATGCAGTATTGTTAACAACATATGTTAGATAGCCTTTTACAAATAATTTGGGATTATGTTTAAAATGCTTAAAATTATATATTTTTTATGTCAGAAGTTTATCTTAAGAAAATAGGGTTGATCATGAAAGTGTGTACCTCTAGAAGCAACCTGTGTGGAAGCAAGGGAGGTGTTAAATTGTTATAGCAGATCATCAAGGCAGGAAAGTCATGTCATCACTGTGTTTTACAATATGGGAAGTGGTTCTCATTTTATTTTTTGAAATGTTCATATAGTGCTATATTCCAAAATATAACAATTGCTATCTCCTTGTGGGCAGAGAGAGTGCTGTGAAATTCTTTTTTTTTTTTTTGTAAAATTAATCATTGCCTTAAAGCTGAGATTGACTAGGTTATGTCTTGGTTTCTGTTCCTGTCGCTGTGATAAAATCCTTGGACAAATGCAACTTAAAGGAGAGAAGGTATTTTGGCTCACAGACCATCATGCAAGAAACCAACGTGCAGGAGCTTAAGCAGCAGCTCCTTTCTCCCCCCTCTCAGGGAGATAGAGCAACAATGCCCCAGTGTTCAGCATGTTGTCTTCATTCATGCAGTCCAGGCTCCGTTGCTGAGAAGATAGACAAGATGGATCACCTCACAGCCGTGAACCTAGTCAAGACAATCTCCTGGCGTGGGCAGAAACTTGTCTGCTAGGTGAGTCTGGATTCTGACAAATTGACAATTAACACCAACCATCACAAATACTTGTTAAGAACTACTGGAGAGGAAATATGGGGCAGGTGGACAGGTTTGGTGTACTGTCACTTAAAACGTTCTTCGGCTGAAACTATAGAACTTTGCTTGTATGAAACTCTGAATGATTACATTGTGGGAAAAAACAAAACAAAACACCTAGAGCACTACTTCTCTGGTGGGAATAGAGAGTACCAGAGGAAGATACACAGAGCCTCTACACCACAGCCACTCAGGACATGCCAGTTATTCACCACAAACACCTAGCTTGTAGCTATGAAGTGCTGTGAAAACTGCAACTACTGTTCTTATTCTACTTTGCACTGCTGCCTATAAACAAAACCTGACAGAATGAACAGAGCTGCACTTTTAGCTGCCACAATTTATCCAAAGAGAATAGAGGGGATGGGGCCCTTTGGCTGGAAGTGAGAGCCACAAAAGGATTCTGCTTACAGACAGTTGAGATAAGAGTATTCTTCTAAACCCCAGCCCTTCTAAAGGAGCTCTCCATTATGAAGCAGAAAGATAGTCCACTAAGTAAAGATTCAGATTTCCCTCTCAAATTTTGGATGCTTTATTTGCTCTTCATAGGTCTTATGTTATTTAAAGGAGGAAAACTACAATTATCCTTATTCTACTGTGGGTTACCCTAGGGTAAATAAGTGAAGAAAGAAATTCATATAGAGATTGAAA
Source organism: Phodopus roborovskii (assembly GCF_943737965.1). Classification (NCBI taxonomy): domain Eukaryota; kingdom Metazoa; phylum Chordata; class Mammalia; order Rodentia; family Cricetidae; genus Phodopus; species Phodopus roborovskii. Next base: position 1,891,319 of record NW_026126693.1, on the reverse strand, counting down.
GAATGTATCAGTCCTGTACAATCACCACCCTGTAAGTTGTGTCTGTGAACAAGGAAGCTGAGAAGAATCTAAGAAATGTAGTTGGTGTTTGTATGTACTGAAGAAATACGCCTGTTAGGATTTATACTCCAAAGCAGATTCCAAAATAACATTGTGATACCACTATTTCAGGTCATCAATGTAGCCGGCTCCATCTTCTAGCTCTCGTTGAATTTAGGCATAACTGGGTGATTTGCTTGGACCCAAGTCATGAGCACAGAGATGACATCAATTCTAAGCAGCAGTTTTAAGAGCTGCTGTGAAAACTGCACACCTTATCATTGTTTTCTATTTGCCACTGTGTCTAGAAAATATGCAATGGCAGCTTTACCAGCCAGTGACCCATAGAGAAGGAAATACTGGGATGCTTCCAACTGCTGAGCCTTTGTTTCTCTGTCTGTGCATCTGTGTGAGTGGAGGCCACATGCAGAAGGGGACCTGCAGATGCCAGAAAAGGTCCGGGAGGTGAAGTCACAAGCAGGTGTGAGTTGCTAGCCTGAGTGCTGGGAATTGATCTCAGGCCCTAATTTCAGCCTCATCTCCACTTGATTTTTTTATTTTTATTTATTTATTTATGATTTTTGATGTTGATGTTGATGATGATGAAGAATACATAACTTCAGTATTCTGTGAAGACTACTACCCAATGCAATGGATTATACAATTATCTATGGTACATGGAGAGAGTTTAGGCAATGTTCAGACCCTTACAAAGCTATAGAGAGCTAGTTCAGCTTTGTCTGCATGGAAGGAGCTTCCAGGGACAGTTTACAAAGTACACATGTTGAAATAGGTGCCAGGGTCATGACTATGAATGAAAACCATACCTCACTATTTTAAAAGCTATTGTTCTAAAACTGCAATATCTGGAGACATTTTGTGTTTTTCACTTGTATAGAAGATGGCTAATGTTTGCCATAGAGATGCTATTTGATACCCACAATGCACAGTGCAACCTGCCAAAACAAAGAATTGTCTAACCCAAGGTATCATTAATATACAGTTGGAGCATTCTGTGAATTGTGGAGATAGAACTTTTTTTGCTACAATAGAACCAATCTTGAGTTAATCAAAAGAGTTCATAGGGCCCCGAAGAGAAACATCAGGGTGGTTTAGCTGCTGGTGGTAATAAAATATATTGTCTGCCATAAGAAATGTGCACTCATACCCATAGGAGAGGTTCACTGAACGTTTTCTGGGAATTCCTACTCTACTCAGTTTACAATAAAAGTTCTCAGTCCTCTCCACAATTCTAAATTATAGTTATTGAAAGGAGACTTTATGACAATGGTGAGTGTATACTATGACTGACTGCATTTATAACTTAAGGCCAAGAATTGAATAATTAACATTTCAACATAAGGATGATTTCCAGTTTATAACTTTTGACCTACATATTTTTACTTTTCAAATACACACATAGTCTGCCCCTTTCAATAACTCCCCTGCATAGTTCACCTTGACCAGTGCCCCACTATTTGTTAGTGATTGCTTTCTACTACTTTTCATTCTCAATTGCTCAGTAATGAAACACCACTGAAAGTGTAGAAACAACCTTTTACATTTAAGGACTTGTGACATTATAAAGGTACCAACTTAAAATTTTAAGACAGAGTTTACTTCCATGAATTTTGTAAGTAGCTGAGATGTCTTTTCCATAGAGAGTTCCTCATGTTAAGATGATTTGGAAGTCTATATAGATTGTTTTCTCATTTTATTTCTGGATGATTATACAAGTCTGGTTCATACAAAACTGCATTCAACCTTTCCTAAAAGAATATTTAAATGTTAGTTTTAAATATAATTGGATTTTACATTCTTGAGAATTTGCATGTTTTTATTTCTTATCAACTTTAATAATGCACTTTTACTTAATTTTGTGGAAAAAAGTTTTCAGGAATGAAACTTCATTATAAAGAAATAAAAATATTGGAAATAGGGGTTGGTACATTAACCATATACATGAGCAGGACCTGTATCACACAGAATCAAGAAACATTCATGGAACAGTAAACAACTTAATGATTATTGTTTCCTTTGTCTCCCATCAGGAACGTGGAGGAATCCTAAATTCTATAATAGCTGGAAATTTTACAATTTTGTTCTAGAACCTGTATTGATTTAAACATGGAGTTTAAAAAAAGCCGAATATGAAGGTTTGGGTTTTGCATATTGATATGTTTCAATATTTATATGATTGAATTTTTAAAAAAGTGAATCCACACTTTATGCAAGTAATGTCTGCTTTATAATTGTAGCAATAGGAAACTCCATATCTGTTCATCATATATGAATTAAACTACTGCTCATTTATTCACATTATACAGGGAGAGGCTTTGCTACTGAAATATGTGATGCTACATATTCATTAAACATCGGTTATGTCTTTTTATCCACATAACTTCAGTATTCTGTGAAGACTACTACCCAATGCAATGGATTATACAATTATCTATGGTACATGGAGAGAGTTTAGGCAACGTTCAGACCCTTACAGAGCTATAGAGAGCTAGTTCAGCTTTGTCTGCATGGAAGGAGCTTCCAGGGACAGTTTACAAAGTACACATTTTGAAAAAGGTGCCAGGGTACATGCCAAAGAAATCTACCATATTAATGCTGGTGTTCATTCTGATAAATGATGAAGAAAAATGAATGCACAAAATGTAAAGTCATTTAATGGCACAATGTAAAAGGCAATTTTTAAAAATTCTGTGTTTGTTCCCTTTGTTTGGTAAGTAACAAAGATAAAAAACTAGGGACATTATTTAACAGGGTGGTTGTTACAAAAACAAAAAACAAAACAACAACAAAAAAAAACACCAATGAGGCAAGAAGAAAAAGTTCATTCTTTACCTTGGAGAATTGTTTAAACATGTTTAATCTTGTTTATTTATTTTTGGAATTTTTTTTTGTTTTGTTGTTGTTTAGAATTTTTGTTTCTTAAGACAGGGTTTCTCTGTGTATCCCTGGCTGTCCTGGCACTAGCTCTGTAGACCAGGCTGTCCTGGAACTCACAGATATCTGCCTGTCTCTGCCTGCTAGTGCTAGGATTAAAGGTGTGTGCCACCATGGACTGATTTAAATATGTTTTGAAACAATGTTTCCAATGTTCCAATGGTCGTGTTTTGGGTTGACAATAAGCCAATAAGTTAGGAAGGAAGCTACCATACACACTTCTGTTGTCACTAATTTAACTATATGGGGGAAATAATATGAATAGAGTTTTAATGATTCAGTTTTGTGGTAACTTCACATTAAAGATGACTAGTCAATTCAATCAATGAATGCTCCCAGATGGAAAATATCAAAATCACAAGGTATACTTAACATATACCACCCAGTTGACCCAAACAGAAATTGAAATGTGTAGGTTTATCGGATTTTCATCCTATTATAAATAAATGCATTATCTACTCAGATGCACATGGATTGTCCTTGGGAAGTGGGGCCTGGCCAACATTGATGGATTGTGTGGCTATGTGACCAGGACTGATGGACAATATGTCAGTGACTCCTTGTTCTCTCAGTGTTCCTTTGCCTCATTGTTTTTCCTTCCTCACAAAGTCTTAAAGCATCAAATATTAAGCTTAATAATAGAATTACACACTGGAGGCTATAGCTCTGGTCATATCTTAATGGAGAAAGGTCTCATGCTATTGCTTGATAAATATACACTAAATTCATTAATTCTTCCTCTTACCTATACCCCAAGAATAATACTGTGTAAAATGCCTTCGCTAAGCTCAGGTCTTCATTCTTATTTCATTTAAGGTAGATAAATCATACCGTCTGAATAGTATTGCAGATTAGGAATTTATACTGTGTTCCAAGGGATGTGGACCATCTTCTGTGTGCTATGGTTAGAAAGATGTAAGGCTTTGTAAGTAGTTGATGGTGGAGCTCAAACACAACCACAAATGGTAGGTACCAAGCAGTCTGCACTGTCAAAGTAACCTCTGGGAGCTAGGAGAAAGAGAGAGGAGGAGAAGAAAGCCCAAGAGACTAGGAAGACTGAGTCAGGGGAGGAATAAATGAGAAAAAAAGAAAGAGAGGGAGATATACCATAAAAGAGATAGCCATTACAGCTTTGAAGAGAAAACTGACTCTAGAGAAATGTTCAGAGACCTACAAGACTGACCCCAACTAACAATTTGAGCAATAGTGGAAAGGCTACCATAAATGCCCTTCCCTGATAATGAGATCAACAACTAACTTATCCACCATCATAGAGCCCTCATCTAATAGCTGATGGAAACAGAAGCCAACACCCACAACTAAACACTGAGCTGAACTAGAATCCAGATGCAGAGAGGGAGGACAAGACCAGGCTGCAGAGACTGCTGACCTGAACAAGGAGAAGCTAATGGGCTCCCAGACTGATAGCCGAGAAAACTGCATTGGACTGACTCAGACGCCCTGAACATGGGTCTCAGGTAGAAGGCCTGGGCAGTCTAAGAGACCTCGGACAATGTAACCAGGATGTATCCCTGGTGCTCAAAAGGACTTTGGGAGCACATTCCCCATGGAGGGATACACCCTTAACCTAGAGGCAGGAGGGAGGGCCTAGTCCCTACTCCAAATGACTTGGCAGATTTTTTTGACCCTTCCTGTAAGGCATCACCCTACATCTGGAGTGTGTGTGTATGGGGGGGGGGGAATGGGATTGCATGGTGGTCGGGGGGCATGGGATGGAGGGGGAAAAGGAGGGAGTGAGGGAGATATGTAAAATAAGAAAAATAAATAAAGAAAGAAAGTTGTAAAGAAAGGAAAGGCACACCCGATGTTCCCATTGAATTCTCTGTGCTTTGTAGATTACTGCCATTGTGTCCATTAGAATGAACCACACAATTGTTGTGTTAGTAATAATGATGATGTTTGAAAATTATACTGTAACTTGTGAAAGCAGGTCCTTGTACATTTCTCTTTTGTACTCTGCTCATGATTTACTGAACATGCACCTTGTGTGCTGAGAAAATACGTGTCAGAGAATAGAATTTTACTGTGTTTATTATTTTCCTCTCTTTTGATCTGTTGTTCATTGTTTTTCTTTGGAAACAGTATCTCCGCTATAGCCATGGCTACCCTGGAATTCTCTATGTAGATCAGACGGCATTAAAACTTTAAATAGTCCTCACACCTCATACTCCCCAAAACAACTGAGTTTGGATAGATCCTTTAAGAGGAGTTCTGAAAAGGGTACATGCATAACTACTTTTTACATATTGGTGGAAATAAGTGTTATAAATCCACTAGCCTGCAAACATTGCTTCTTTGACCTTTGGAGGACCAGATGTGAATTAGCAGGGACACTCTTGAGTTTAAGACAATATGAATGTCAAAATGATTTACTAAAAATGAGCAAAGGTATCCTTCATAGTGAGAATGTTTTCTATACTGTTGCATACAAATGTAAGTATTAAGGGTTCAAAGCATCAACCATGTAGCTAAGCAGTCTTGTGTTTTTGGATTCTATTCCTTTTTTTTTTTTTTTTTTTTTTTTTTTTTTTTGAGTTCTCATTTTAGGAAAGATGTTTTACTTTTTTTTATTTTCCCCAATCTTTTCTATTGTTCTTCTTTATAATCTAAAGAATACAGCCTTCATTTCTAGGAAGGTGTTTGGTTCCACATCCTTCAGTGCCTGACTGAAGCCATGCAATGGTGATCTTCCCCAAATACTTTTTGTTTGAGGATCTTCTGCCAACTTCCAGCTGGCCCTGAGATCAACTTTCCATAGAACCCTTTTGGGGTTGCAGTGTGTTGAAGTCTAGTGAAACAGAGCTGTGATGAATGGTACAGCGCAGCATTTCCTCTGGACATAGTGACTTTATTCTACTATTTAGAACATCTGAAACTAGACCTTCCATCCAGCACGAATATGGAAATTCATATAGTCTTCATGGAATTACATTAAACTTGGTCTTAGAAGTGCCACAGTATGATTAATCTTTCTCCAGTAAATATTTAGAATGTTTCATCACTATTTCATTTTCTCATAACTCATGGACTTAAAAGCATTAGTATAGACTCATTCTGCTTAAATTTGTGTTATCAACAGGAGACTGATTATGTGAGTGTTTGTAACAAGAAATCTCAAAGCCTCAGCAACATTAGACAACAATAGCTTGTCACTGGCAATTCAATGTAATATGAGGAAGGACTACAATCCATTCAGGAATCCAGGACTTCATGTTTTGCTCCTCTTATCTTCATCTGTCAGGAGAAGGTTTAATGGAAAATGCCTGTAAATGGTTATTTTAACAAATAATCTGTGACCCAGAAATGACTGTTATAAATCCAAGAAGAAATGATGGACATAGACAATACTGATAATTGGTAATATTTTAGAGTTTATGAACCCCAAGATCACTATCACAAAAAGAAAAAAATGGGTTGTAAAAATGTGTTATATTTTACTTTTTGGTGTTCCAACAATTATTTTTCTTTTATATTTATAGATAACAGTGATTACATTATAATACTGTGCTATAGCTAATATATACATAAGTAATTCTACTGACTTACTCAGTCAGAGTGATGTCACTCCCCTACAGCCATGCATGTTCTCATGTGTGTTTGGTAGCAGGCAGTGTTACATGTTTGAGAGGAGCTCCAAGCTCAGACTGAAGCTACATAGGAAAGTGACACTACGCAGCATGAACAGCATCCTCTAGGAACTGAATCTGCATTTTAAAAAGTATACAAATGGACAATGAGGATGTCATTTCATATACTTATGCTTGACCCAAGAAATTTCATTTTGATTGTTTAATAACATAGAGGCTAAAAATGTTTAATCATATTACAGTTATGTTGCCCAAGAAAAATGTATTTATCCTTTTGAGTTCTTTGCTTACCACTTGGGAAGTAAGTTAGACAATGAAAGTAATATTTTCCAAAGAAATTTTCTCTCAGCTGCAAAAATCTTCATGTTTCATTTAGAAACCTGGAAATTACAAAGTGCCTACCCTGAAATATAGCACCCTGGATTTGATAATCAAAAACAAACACTCTGTGTCTATTTGTAATGACTGATATGCTAGGTCTCCTGAGCACAGCCAAGGTGAATGGGTTGGGAGAGCATCAGAACTCCTTCAAAATTACTTTTGTAATTGTGTGGGAACTTTTTGTTGTTGTTCCAGATAATGGACGCATTTTGATACTCAAAAGAGGAACTGAAGCCTTGAAGCCATTATGAACTCCAAACCATTATTGATGATACTCTGTCTGACAACATTTGGACAACATTTGTGTCTTTTTGTATGGAAAAGATGAAATTGTACCTCTATAAACTATAGAGGAACCAGAGATGAAAATACATTAATGGGGTAGATTTTGTTGTTGTGGTCTATTTATGTTTTGAAAATTCTTGGATATTATTTTATTTAAATGCTCTAAAACTTGTTTGTCTTCGAATATGTCATGTGCTTGTTGCAATGGCTCACAAGTAAAGCAAGATATTTGAAGTTTTACTTTTTTTTTTATAAACATCCATTCATCAAAGACTACAAATTTAACTGTTTTGAGTCTTTACCAAAATACTTATGTAATATTTTTCTTATGCTTTAAAATATTTTGTTATTACCTAAACATAATAAGAGCAATATACAGCAAACCAACTGCCAACATCAAACTGAATGGAGAGAAACTTAAGTCAATTCCTCTAAAATCAGGAATAAGACAAGGCTGCCCTCTCTCTCCATATCTCTTCAATATCATACTGGAAGTTCTAGCTAATGCTATAAGACAAAAGGAGATCAAGGGGATCCAAATTGGAAAGGAAGAAGTCAAAATGTCTCTATTTGCAGATGATATGATAGTTTACATAAGCGACCCAATAAACTCTACCAGGGAACTCCTACAGCTGACAAACACCTTGAGCAAACTAGCAGGATACAAGATAAACTTAAAAAGAATCAATAGCCCCACTTTTTTCAGACAATAAAGAGACAGAGAAAGAAATCAGAGAACCATCACCCTTTACAATAGCCACAAGCAACATAAAGTATCTTGGTGTAACACTTACCAAACAAATAAAAGACCTATATAATAAGAACTTTGTGGCTCAAAAGAAAGAAATTAAAGAAGATACCAGAAAATGGAAAGATCTCCCATGCTCTTGGATAAGTAGGATAAACATAGTAAAAATGACAGTCTTGCAAAAAGCAATCTACAGATTCAATGCAATCCCCATTAAAATCCCACCACAATTCTTTACCGACCTTGAATGGATAATAATCAACTTTATATGGAAAAACAAAAGACCCAGGATAGCCAAAACAACCCTATAAAATAAAAGCACTTCAGGAGGCATCACCATTCCTGACTTTAAGCTCTACTACAGAGCTATATTTCTGAGACCAGCCTGGTATTGGCACAAAAAAAAAGACAGGTAGACCAATGGAATCGAATTGAAAATCCTGATATTAACCCACACACCCATGAACACCTGATTTTCAACAAAACAGCTAAAATTATACAATGTGGCAAAGACAGCATCCTCAACAAATGGTGCTGGCACAATTGGATGAGGGTGTGTAAAAGACTGCAGATAGACCCATGTCTGTTGCCATGCACAAAACTCAAGTCCAAATGGATCAAATACCTCAACATAAATCCATCCACATTGAACCTCTTCAAAGAGAAATTACAAGGTATCCTTGACCAAATTGGTATAGGAGCCGCTTCCTGAACATATCTTCAGTAGCACAGACACTGAGAACAACAATTAATAAATGGGACCACTTCAAATTTAGAAACTTCTGTAAGGCAAAGGACACAGTGGACAAAACCAAACGGTAGCCAACAGACTGGGAAAAGATATTCACCAATCCTATATCTGACAAAGGGCTGATCTCCAAAGTATACAAAGAACTCAAGAAACTAGTAAACAAAACACCCAATAACCCTATTAAGAAATGGGGTACAGAATTGAATAGAGAACTCTCAATAGAGGAAATCAAAAAGGCTGAAAGACACTTAAGAAAGTGTTCCACATCCTTAGCTATCAGGGAATTGCAAATCAAAACAACTTAGAGATACCATCTTACTCCTGCCAGAATGGCTAAAATTAGAAACACCAATGATGAATCATGCTGAAGAGGATGTGGAGAAAGTGGAACACTCCTCCACTGCTGGTGGGAGTACAAACTAATAAAGCCATTTTGGAAATTAGTATGGCGGTTTCTCAGGAAAATGGGAATTAGTTTACCACAGGACCCGACAATCCCCCTCTTAGGCATATACCCAAATGATCCACATCCATGCAACAAAGACATCTGTTCAACTATGTTCATAGCAGCACTATTTGTAATACCAAGAACCTGGAATCAACCTAGATGCCCCTCAATTGAAGAATGGATTATGAAGATATGGCAGATCTACACAATGGAATACTACTCTGCAGAAAAAAATAATGGTATCTTGAAATTCACAGGCAAGTGGATGGCATTTGTAGAAAGAGGTAACCCAGTCACAAAAATAGGAACATAGTGTATACTCATACATATATGGATTTTAGACTTAGATCAAAGGATCACCAGCCTATAATTCACACCACCTTAACCTAGAGACAGGAGAGAAGCCCTAGTCCCTACTTCACATGACCTTTCAGACCTACATGACCCCAACTGGATAGCATTCCCCTATATATGGAATTGGGGTGGGGGGATGGGAGGGGAGGGTGGTTAGAGTGCATGTGAGAGGGCAGAGAGTGTAAAAAGGAGGGAGGGATGGAAGGAGGGAGGGAAAGAGGGAGGGAGGAAGGGAGAGGGAACTGGGATCAACATGTAAAACAATAAATTAAATTAAATAAAATGCTTTGACTCCAAAATTTAAGTTGAAGGACAAGTTACTGGGGAAAAGAATTTCTATTTTTGTTTCCACAGAAAATAAAAAGCTGTGGATTCCTTGCAGACTAATGTGGTTTGATCAAGCCAGACTGCCTGAAACAGAGTACCAGGTGATCCTACATTCAAAACAGCTGGACAAAACAGCCCTACAGACTACAGCTAGGATATCTGAATCTTCTTCGAATCCCCCCAAGACATCGCCCCTTACCAGCAGGAAGTAGTTTGGAAAGAACGACGCCCAAATTCCCAAATATTATGTATAAATGTTTGTTTTCATTTAATTGGAATTTGTTATATAAAATAATAATAATAATAATAATAATAATAATAATTTGGGTTTTGGGTGGTTATAAAGATTGACCTTTCTCTTTTTATTACCAAGTTATCAGTAAAACTGGGTACACATCAAAAATAAATAAAAAAAAGAAACATACACACAGCCCTACAGAACAAGTCAATTCTCTCTCTCTCTCTCTCTCTCTCTATATATATATATATATATATATATATAATTTTTTTGAAGAAAAGTTTTCCTCTTAGACTAACCACTACCATTCATATAAGTCAAAGTAAGTTTGTAGTAATGAATGTTATGAATTCTCAATAAAGCGTTAGTGGCTAATAACAGGAGAAAAGCATTAAGTGCAATATGTTAGAGCTGACATAATTAAGGAAGAGAAAATATCAAAGCCATGAAAATACTTTGATGTTGTAATAAGCTCTAGTACAACCAAATATAATATTGATGGATTATATGGTTTTTCAAAGTTTTTCCCTCACAGTTAAATACAGACTGAAAAATCAGAGCATAGAATTAGAAGAATCTAGAGGCTTGTACTTGTTTTTTTCAATGAGCAAAGTTTTTAAGAAGAACTTCCAAGTGGGCATTTCTTTTGTCATTTTGATCTCTGCACACTTAACTGATTTCCTGTTTGGAGACTAAGCCCAGCATTAGTTAAATTTGTTTTGAAAAATGTCATCAATGAAACACCAGGAAAGGGGACAAAGGAAATGCTGAGACAAACATTGAGTAATATTTATGACTTATTTTTATGTATGTGAATCATACACTTAAAAGTAAATTCAACCCAAGTAAAAAAGAAAATTACTACATTATGTGTTACCAAAATTTGCAGATATTTATAAAACTCCAGACTATTTCTCAAGAGTGTCATTAAGAAAAAAAAAAGCACAGTAAATAAAAAATGGCAAACCATTTAATGTTAACATTGTGATAGCGAAGACACTGCAAGAATAAGTCCTGCTCCCATCAAGTTGCAGGAAGAACACCACCTGTGACCAGTTCCCATACCAAAGTGAGCTGAAATTGTGTAACCTTTATTCATACATACGTTAATTTTAAGAACTAATAATTTACTTTAAGATTTCATTTGTCATTGCATTCAGAACTCTTCCTGCTATTAACTGAGTCTTATAACAGCCAGGTTATGAAATCCATTGTTGGTGAACAAGTGCACAAAGATATGGACTGATTTTTTTTAATACTTTCAATGCAAGTTGTGTCCGTGCTTACATTAACTGGAAATGACTTTGTGAAACAAGTATAAACTCTTCTCTTTTGTGTTATAACAGTATGAAGAAAAGTATTCTCTTTTCAGTAACTCTTAAGAACAGGGAATGTGTTAATCTCTTACTTCTTATTCAATATTGTGAAATCAAAATACTGAGGATTATTTCTAACTGTATTGTAAGAATTATGAGTAGACAGCGATAGTAAAATTGTTTAATATTCTTACAAATATGCCTTCCTGAGGACAAGCTCTCATGTACCTAAAGGTGCTAGGAAAGCTTCCAAGAGAAGGAGGTGATCAATTGTCCTACCTACCCAATGCACCTTTGAACACAACCAGGACCAACGTGGCAAAGTATCCCTAAAGGTACAATAGTGGCATACCTATCTTGGTGATAACCAATAGTGTTCTAACTGGATTTAAGTCTAATTCAATAGGAGGAAAATCATGTCTGGTACTAGGAATCTAGTCAAACAGTGAGGTCATGGATCTTAGAGGAAAACCAACAGCTGTGTGTGTGCGCATGGGTGCATGGGTGAGTGCCTGCGTGTGTGTGTGTGTGTGTGTGTGTGTGTGTGTGTGTATGTGTGTGTGCGCGCGCGATCGTGCGTGCATGTGATAGACTCCTCTCCCATACAATACATTTCCTTCCTCTACTCCTCCCAGCTACTCTCCCTCTCCCCCAGGTCCACTCCTGTTTTGTTTCTTTTCTTTTTCTTTTTCTTTCTTTTTTTTTTTTTTTTTAAGAAAAGCAGGTCTCTAAGAGACAGTGACAAAATAAGTTACAATGAGACAAAGCAAAAGCCCTCATATCTAGACTGGACAAGACAACCTAATAGGAGGAAAAGAGTCTCAAGAGCAGGCAAAAGAGTCACAGATACATACACTCCTACTATTAGAAGGCTCAAAAGAACACCAAGGTAACAGGAATAACATATATACAGAGGATCTGGTGCAGATGCCTGCAGGCCCCATACATGCAGTTTCGTTCTCTGTGAGCTCTGCTTTAGTTGATTTGGTGGGTCTTGTTCTCCTGGTGTTCTTCAAACTTTTTGGCTCCTACAGTCTTTCCTCTCCTCTTCTTTAGGGTTCCCTGAACTCTGAAAGGAGGGACCCAAAGGAGACCTCCAATTTAGACTCTCTTGCCACATGTCTGATTATGGATCTCTGCACTCACTCCCATCTGTTTGAGGAAGTCTCTCTGATTACAAGTGGACAAGAAACTTATCTACGTGTTTAGAAAAATATCGTTCTTAACTGTTTTCTAAAACTCATCCTTATACTCAGGTGCATCTGTCTTTTACCCTTCCTCAACCAAGTTTCTCTTTGCAGCAACCAGAGACCATTACAAAAAAATTACAGCTGTTCTCATTGCAGAGAAAATACTAATTGTGGGGTGCTCAGCCTCAATGAACACATCTATAAACCAACACTTATAACAAAGGACCAGGCATGAGTAAGCCAGGGGAATACTGGTAGGCATTTGTTGCAGCTTTGTCTTTGATTGTGTCTGTGGAGTGCTCACTCCCAAATGTGATAGGTATATCACGCCTCCTACCTCAAGGCTCAGGAACTGTTATAGAGGAGGTGGAAGAAAGATTCTAAAAGTAAGTCACTGGATGACAAGATAGAAACAGGAGGAAAGGTGTCAGGGTCAAAGAAGAAATAAAGAAAGAAATTAAGGACATTCTAGAATTCAATGAGAATGAGGACACAACATACTCGAACTTATGGGACACCTTGAAAGCAGTGCTAGGAGGGAAGTTCATTGCACTAAGTGCCCATATGAAGAAAAAGGAGGATAGTCACATTAGAGAATTAACAGCACAACTGAAAGCATTAGAACAAAAAGAAGCAAATTCACCCCGGAGTACTAGATGCCAGAACATAATCAATTTGAGGGCTGAAATCAATAAAGTAGAAACCAAGAAAAGAATACAAAAAAGTCAACGAAATGAAGAGTTGGTTCTTTGAGAAAATCAGCAAGATAGACAAACCTTTATCCAAACTAATCAAAAAGCAGAGAAAGAACATGCATATTAACAAAATCGGAAATGAAGGAGGAACATAACAATGTACACTAAGGAAATCCAGACAATTTTCAGTTTATATTTGAAAACCTATACTCCACAAAATTTGAAATTTCAAAGGAAATGGACAAATTTCTTGATAACTATTGGTTACCAAAATTAAACCAAGAACAGATAAGCAACTTAAATATACCTCTAACTCCTAATGAAATAGAAAAGCCCCCAACAAAAAAAAAAACAAAACAAAACAAACAAACAAAAGCCAAGGGCGAGATGGCTTCAGTGCAGAATTCTACCAGAAATTCAAGGAAGAGCTAACACCAATACTCCTCATATTGTTCCATACAATAGAAGCAGAAGGTTCATTACCAAACTCTTTTTTTTTAAATAAGGCCACAATCACCTTGGTACCCAAGCCACACAAAGAAACAACTAAGACGAAAACTACAGAGTAATATCCCTCATGGACACTGATGCAAAAATACACAATAAAATACTGGCAAATAGAATCCAAGAACACACCAGAGAAATCATCCACCTTGACCAAGTAGGCTTCATCCCTGAGCTGCAGGGATGGTTTAACATATGAAAATCTATCATTGTGATCCATGATGTAAACAAACTGAAAAAGAAAAACAACATGATCATGTCATTAGATGCTGAAAAAGCCTTTGACAAAATTCAACACCCCTTCATGATAAAGGTCGTGGAGAGATCAGGGATAACAGAAACATACCTAAACATAATACAAGCAATAACAGTAAACCAACAGCCAATATTACTGAATGGAGAGAAGTGTAAGATGATTCCTCTAAAATCAGGAACAAGACAAGACTGCCCTCTCTCTCCATATCTCTTCAATATTGTACTTGAATTTCTAGCTACAGCAATAAGACAACAAAAGGAGATCAAGGGGACACAAATTGGAAAGGAAGAAGTCAAACTGTCACTATTTGCAAATGATATGATAGTTTACATAAGCTACCCAAAACCTCTACCACGGAACTCCTACAGCAGATAAACACCTTCAGTAAACTAGCAGGATACAAGATAAAACCAAAGAAATCAGTAGCCCTACTATATACAACAAAGGGGCTGAGAAAGAATTCAGAGAAACATCAGCCTTTAAAATAGGCACCAACAACATAAAGTATGTTGGTGTAACACTTACCAAACAAGTAAAAACCTATATAGCAAGAACATTGTGCCTTTAAAGAAAGAAATTGAACAAGAGACCAGAAAATGGAAAGATCTCCCATGCTCTTGGATAGGTAGGATAAACATAGTAAAAATGTCAGTCTTGCAAAAAGCAATCTACAGATTCAATGCAATCCCCATTAAAATCCCAGCAAAATTCTTCACTGAGCTTGAAAGGATAATAATCAAATTTATGTGGAAAAACAAAAGACCCAGGATAGCCAAAACAACCATGTACAACAACAGAACTCCGGGAGGCATCACCATCCCTGACTTCAAACTCTGCTATAGAACTATAGTCTTGAAAACATCCTGGTATTCGCACAAAATGGAGCAATGGAATTGAACTGAAAATCCTGATATCAACAGACACACCTACAAACACATGACTTTTGACAAAATAGCTAAAAGTATGTAATGGAAGAAGGAAAGCATCTTCAGCAAATGGTTCAGGCACAACTGGATGATGGTGTATAGAAGAGTGTAGATAGACCCATGTCTATCGCCATGCACAAAACTCAAGTACAAATGGATCAAAGACCTCAACATAATTCCACCCACACTGAACCTCTTAGAAGAGAAAGTGGGAGCTACCATTGAGAAAATTGGTTCAGGAGACTGCTTCCTGAACATAACTCCAGTAGCACAGACACTGAGATCGACAATTAATAAATGGGACCTCCTCAAACCGAGAAGGACACAGTTAACAAGACCAAATGGCAGCCCACAGATTGGGAAAAGATCTTCACCAATCCTATATCTGACAGAGGGCTGATCTCGAAAATATACAAAGAACTCAAGAAACTAGTCACCAAACCCCCAAATAACCCTATTAAAATGGGGTACTAAACTGAAGAGAGAATTCTCAATAGAGGAAATCAAAAAGGCTGAAAGACACTTAAGAAAGTGCTCCTCATCCTTAGCTATCAGGGAAATGCAAATCAAAACAACTCTGAGATACTTCTTACTCTTGCTAGAATGGCTAAAATTAGAAACACCAGTGACAACTTATGCTGGAGAGGATATGGAAAGAGGGGAACACTCCTCCACTGTTGGTGGGAGTGCAAACTTGTACAGCCATTTTGGAGATGAGTATGTTAGTTCCTCAGGAAAATGGGAAGCAGTCTACCACAGGACCCAGCAATCTTACTCTGACGCATATACCTAAATGATCCATATCCATACTATTTTTGTAGCAGCAGTATATGTAATAGCAAGAACCTGGAAGTAACCTAGATGCCCCTCAACTGAAGAATTGATAAAGAAGATGTGGCATATTTACACAATGGAATACTACTCTTCGGAAAAAAAAAAAAAAAAAAAAAAAAAAGGGAATCTTGAAATTTGCAGGCAAGTGGATGGAACTTGAAGAAGGCATCATGAATGAGGTGACCCAGTCACAAAAAGGGGAACATGGTATGTACTCACTCATATATGAATTCTAGACATAGAACAAATAATCACCAGCCTATAAATCACACCACCAGAAAAACTAGGATACAAGGAGGATTCTAAGAGATTCATACAAGCTTCCTCACAGAAGGGAAAAGGGACAAGATCTGAGCATATTTGGTGTGGGAGGGCAGTGAGTAGAGGGGGAGCTAGTAGAAAGAGAAGGGGAGGAAAGGAAAGCATGTGGGATTAGGAAGATTGAGTCAGGGGAGGAATAGACAAGAGAACAGAGAGGGAGATACTATAAAAGAGGGAGCCATTATAGCTTTGAAGAGAAAACTAACTCTAGAGAAATGTCCAGAGACCTACTGGCCCCAACTAACAATTTGAGCAACAGTAGAAAGGCTACCATAAATGCTGTTCCCTGATAATGAGATGGATAACTAACTTATCCACCATCATAGAGCCCTCCTCTAGTAGCTGATGGAAACAGCTAAACACTGAGCTGAACCCGAACCCAGATGAGGAGAGGGAGGACAAGACCAGGCTACAGAAACCCACAGAGACAGCTGACCTGAACAAAGAGGAGCTAATGGACCCCCAGACTGTTAGCTGGGCATCGAGCATTGGACCTACTCCAATCCCCTTGAACATGTGTCTCAGTTAGAAGGCCTGGGTTGTCTAAGGGACCTGAGACAGTGGGACAAGTATGTGTTTCTGGTGCACAAATGGACTTTGGGAGCACATTCCCTGTGGAGGGATACTCCCTTAACCTAGAGGCAGGAGGGCCTACTCCTTACTCCAAATGACTTGACAGATTTAGATGACCCATCCTATAAGGCATCACCCTACTTGTGGGGGGAGATGGAATGGGAGGGTGGTTGGGGGGGGTCATAGCATGGAGGGATTTAGGGAGGAAGAAGTAACTGGTATTGATATGCAAATAAGAAAAATAAATAATTAAAAAAATTTAAACCCATTGCATTTCAGTTTCTTCATGGACAAAATGTAAATTGTAAGTAATCTAACAGCATGGGGAGCATCTAAAATGCATTACTAATAGTCTTAGCTTCATCATCATCACCATCCTCATCATCATTAGTGATATTAAAGCCTCAGTGGAATCCTGCCTAGGATCAGACCAGAGGCTCTCTTAATTGTTACCAGTATGAATCACATGATCTTGTGAGATGTATTTGTTTTGTAACCATAAAACTTCATGAAATTTACTATGGTTCACTTTTAGAAGAAAAATTTAGCAAATGGACAGTAATGGATGATTAATAAAAACAACGAATTTAGGACTATGACAAGTAATCAAGCCTGTTCTTCACTGTAGTTAAATTTATATTGTTCAGTACTGGTATTTTCCATTCCTCTGTGACATGTATAAGTCCAAGAAAACCCAAGGAGTCAATTGATCGGCAATCCTCTTATGGTTTGTTCTTAGTATTCCTTTGCACTTTGTTTAAGTCAGTAAAGAAAGACTTTTGTTTATATGCTATAGCTTATAGTTTTAGATACTGAAATTCTTCATTTGTGAATTACAATTTAAGTCACTAAAATGAACATTATTATCCAATTGTAAGCATGAAAATTATGTGCTTTATAAAAGCAAGATGGAAGTGCAATATTTGTGAATAGTGGAACTGTTTTATTTCATAAATGCAATTCATTATCTAAGTTGATGGAAGACACTGCATTTTCAGGTCCGCTTTTTAGAGATGTAGTATCAATGCCCCAAAGCTCCCGAAACACTCCCTTATATACTGATGAGAGAATGACAGAGTGAAAAAACCATTTCCTACTATTCTGAAGACAGATTTATTTTAGGAATGTGCAGGTTCTTCATATCACACTTTGAGAGCTATGTGCCTATACTGTGAAGGCACAGAGGAAAAATATTCTTGATGAGGGTGCTGGAGAGACAGTTCAGTGGTTCAGGGCACTTGTTGCCCATGCAGATCTCAGTACTCACGGAGTACTGTAACTCTAGTTTCTGGCAAATTTATACCTCCCCCTCATCTCTATGGGCTCTCTCACACACATGGCACATATGAACTCATGGAGGTTAATATTTGTACATATAAAATAAATAACCATCAATAAGATCCTTGACAGTGAAACCAGCCCCTTGTTTTCATCCTTAATGCATGGGAGGTAGTCCTGAATCTCTGTCAAATGGGCATATATGATGATTACTTACAAACTCCAAAGCTACAGTGAAATCCTGTTTCAGAAAAAAAAAAAAACAAAACAAACAAACAAAAATAGCTACAGTTTATTAAATATGGTCCAATATCATCTCACAATCAGGGTATAATATGTCTTATTCATAAATTACTTAAGTATAGCTTAACATCAGTTTGGAATAAGAATAGTGGAAAGGCAGAACTTTAGGACCATGAATGTCAAGTTTATCAATGGAAGTGGTTGTATCACTCCAGTCAGTCATGTGCTCTTTGGTGATTCAGAGTTTGTGCTAGTTTCATGGACAGATATGTTAGTATTTTGGCTGATCTCCTTCAACACCACTGTCTATTAACTTAAAGAAAAAAATGCTGGATGGACTTCTTGATCGCTACTCCCGAAGCTTACTTTATCAAGGAAGCACCCTCCATGCCATTCCACCATTAGCTTAACATAAAAAATTTGAAATAATTTTAAATAATTTGGGAAGCAGAGTTTAGAAGTTGTGTTCTCAATTGTGTTTATAGTTTCTTTACCTAAATATTAGGTAATTATTTTAGGTTGTAGACAAAACAAACAAACAAACAAAAACAAAAACAAAAACCAAAACAAAATCATGCAGACATTGTGTCAACAAATCTGTTTAATAAAATCAGTTACCCCATAATCAACCTCGCTAACGTCCTCTGGAAATTGCTGCCACTTCACTCTCATGCTATTTCTTCTTCAAAAATAACTAATAATACCCAACCATTTTTGTTAATTGTATCTGACATTAGCATAACTCCTAGTGAACTATGACTTAGTTGGATTGCTACTTTAAAAAAGCTCACAGAGCATGTGTACCTAGGCTCCTTTATACTCTTTCCAAAAGAAATGAACCATTTACAGGACAGACATTTCTCTGGTATTCAGAATTAAAAATCCCTTTAAGACCCATAAGAATGAGCCTTTCTTTCCAACACGAATGTTATATGTAAGGAAGGTGGTATTTTGGTTTTTCATCTGCTCTACCATTTTTCTTTATTACTCATTTTTGCTTTAGATTGCAGGCAGAGAAAATGGGTGTTATTTGCTGAGTCCTCTAAAGACTTCAAAAGTGTGTTGGGTGTTATTATTTATTTTTGAGGAAGAAAATAGCATGAGTGAAGTGACAGTAATTTCCAGAGGACACTTGTGAGATTGGCTTTGGAGTGTCTGATTTAATCAGACAGATTGTTTGAAGCAGTGTCTGAATGTGGTTTTCAGTCTAAAATGTAAAATAGATGCCTGATATTGAAGTAAAGGAATTATAGACACAATTACTAAAGCAACTTCTAAATCTTCTTCCCAAATGCTCCTCCAAATTATCTCAAATTTCTTATGTATGAACTTTAGATTTTTTTCTTTAATTGAAATCTCTTAGCTCATATACATTGCTGAAAAAATTGAATGACAATAATTTGTCCACATTTCCCCAAGAAACATGAGAAGTGCTGAAATATTTGTAGAAACATCTTTCATTGACCTAGAAAGTAATACATTTCAAGAAGAATATCTGGCTAATGGAATTTGTATATTGTTTTCCAAAATCCTATGGAACATACATTTTCACATAACCAGGTCAAGTGACTCAATTTTTTTTTCTATTGTTGCAGTATTTCACTTGGGAATGGAGAATTTATTATTTATTGATCAATGCTACTTGAGACAAAACACCAAGCCAAATATCTTCAATCAACAAATATCTTAAGATTCAAAATTATAGTTGTAAAACTTCACTTGCAAAATTTAAAACTTTATCAAAACAAATTAAGCTATTATCAGGCTCTGTGCTCCAGGTGACATACTCTATGTTTATGAACTGATATTTCTTATTATTACATCTTAATTAAAGAACTAAGTAGGTATAATTTGTGATGGAAAAATGCTATTTTATTAATTAATTTTTAATTAATTTATAATTGAATAATTTTTCATTCTCTTTCCTCCTTGAGACACTTCCCTTTCACTCTCATATTTATGGTCTCTTTTTCTTTATTTGTTATTACAAATACAGAAATACACACACACACACATTATTCTAAACATGTACATTTTTTCCAAGTTGCATAAGACATTGATAATTTCAGATAAATGTATCAAGATATTACTAAAATGGGATAACTGGACTTGAAAAATATTTGATTTCTTTACCATTCTGTAAAGTAAAATGACTCACAATTAAATGTTAGTTTTGTCTTTGAAAAGCTGGAGACCATTAATTGCAGAGAACTTAAAGTCTAATTTTTGTAAAAATTAATACTGAGTACTATACAGTCAGAAAAATTTCAAATAAAAAACTTCTGAAGTTTTTCTGATAATGGGGTATATAGTTTCTTATTTTGAAATATCAGTGCAATGAATTTCTTCTGTAGTAGAAATGTTAGGAAAAACAAGAAATACCAACAATTTGAGGACCTCAGGCAATGTTCATAAAACCAGAGTGCAACACAAGTTTTTGATGGGATATGTCATTCTGTATATGTTTCTCATACTGGTTAATGAATAAAGCACTATTGGCCAATAGGAAAGGAAGATAGGAGGGACTAGGAGACAAGGAGGAAAGAGGAAGTAGTAAGGAGGAGTCAGAAAGGAGGAGTCTGGAGAGAACAGAACCGCCGTTCCTCAGCTCTCAGTAAGATCACGTGGAAATACATAGAAATGGGTTAACACATAAGACAGAGCTAGCCAATAAGAAACAAGTAACTGGCCAACAGCATAATATCAAATACAGAGTCTCTGTGCATTATTTGGGGATGGCGCAGTGGTGGGACAAGACCAGGTGGTGGGTGGAAAATCCTTACTCCTTACAAGCTTTATCATGTGTTACTTACAAAAGTTACATGACTGGTAAGTATATTAAAATGTGTAATAAAATGGATTTTGAATTTTATCTAGAATCTGGCAATACAAGAACATTTTCATGAGCATGATTTACTTTTTAGAATTCAATATATACTTTCCCACTTTTTATAAAGGGCATTGATGCATGTTCTTTATTACTGAGGTTAAGAAAACTTTCTGCATCTTTCTTGTTACATTAATAAGATGTTCCATTACCTGACCTCTCCTGTTAATGCACACAAACAAAAGGAAGTAGATTCAAATGACCTTTCTTACTATTGGCAGTATTATAGAAATCCAAACATGGCTGGTGGCATAATAAGCTATGTAATGATTAAAGCAATATCACATATTGTAAATACTAGCAGAAATAATCCCAAATCACTAATTTTGAAAATAATTATAAAGCTCCAAGGTTTTTAAACATGTATCTATCAAAACAAGTACAAAACATAAAATTCTTAAAAACAACTAAATGTTAGGGGAGATAAAATATTATGACATAAATTGCATACATACTGGATTCACAGGTTGGAAGAACCAGTAAGCAGCCTCATCTTGTCATATAAATTTTATGCAATTTAAGTTAAAATTTTCACATGGACACTCATATATCTAGATTGGTTGATTCTAAAGTTTATAGGGGAAAGATAAGGAACTATTTATTTATTGAGACAGGGTCTCGCTATGTAGACCAGGCTGGCCTCCAACTCACAGAGATCTATACACCTTTGCCACTTGAGAGAACCCAAATTAGTTCAATAGTCCTGTTTAAAAATATTGGAAATATCACACATGTTTACAAGATTCATAAAGGTAGAGTGATGTCAGTGTAGTATTTAACTAAAGGGCTAGATACAGAGATCAAGAGAAACTGACAATAGAAACAATTGATTTCTGATAAGTTTGAGGGCAATCTTTTCAGCAAATGTTGAACTAATTAGAAATGCACATTCACAAATGGGGTGGGAAGACTTTAAATGAAGCCTTCATCACATAGAAAACTCTAAATGAAAACTTTTTAAAATATAGGAGGAAAATCATTATAAAAATAGGTTGAATAATCATTTATGAAACCAAATAACAATCCATAATGAAAGATTTTGACTTGGCTTCATTAAAACTTGAAATGTCTGGACTGGAGAGATGGCTCAGAGATTAAGAGCACTGTCTGCTCTTCTAGAGGTCCTGAGTTTAATTCCCAGCAACCACATGGTGGCTCACAACCATCTATAATGTGAACAGGTGCACTCTTCCAGCATGCAGACAGAACACTACACACACATTAAATAAATACATCTTAAAAAAACAAAAACAAAAAACAAACAACCTTGAAATTGTTGCTGGAGTTTCTTTTCCAACCAGGTCCCACCACTGCCTTGACCCTAATAAACACACAGATGCTTTAATAATTATAATGCTGTTGGCCAATGGCTAGGGATTTACTGGCTAATTCTGTATATAATCATTAACCCATTTCTATAAATCTAAATATTTTCATGTGATCTTATCTTACCAGAGAAGAGTCCATACCTGTTACTCCTTCCTTGGCTATATGGTATTTCTTGGCACCTCCCTCCCCAGCATTCTGTGTCTGATAGCCCCACCTATGCTCTGAGTGAATATTGGCCAAGCAGTGTTTTATTCATCAACCAATAAGATAAACATATAGAAGGACATTCCCCAACATGTAACATCCCTTCTATGAAAGAATTTGGAGTGTGTGTGAGAGCTAATGTATGTATGTGTGTTATACATGTGCACAAACCCTACAGACCATTTTGTGCTCACTCATTGATAGTTGCATGTCACAGTAATTTCTCCTCTTTTGAAACATTAAATTTCATTTAAAATTATTATTCAGTGTTTTCTAATTAGCTGTTTCCTCTTATATTGGAAAAAAGTTGAAAAGGAAGTTCTCTCCTTATCATCCTCTTGCGTTTCCAAGTGTCCCTAACTAAATGGCTCAGAGGTGATGTTGTTACAGGTCATTGGGTAGTCAATATTGTTTTACTTCTAGGAGCTGTTCATCTAATGTGTGTGCCAGGTCATTGTCATGTAAGGGTGAACAAGCAGAAACTGCTATCAAAACAATCATGTAATAGGGCAGGATTTCAAAGTTTCTTTCTTTGTCTCTGGACAAGATGCAACTGTTGACAGTGTGTTAAATGAAGGAGGATTAAAGAGTGCCTTTGTTGAGCAGCACACAGAAGCGAGAGGCTGACACTGGGGCACAGGTTATTTTCCAAGTGACTTTATACAATCCTATAAAACACAGCTTTGCTTTCAGTCCTATGCCACCCCAACTTTACATGCATCTGATTTATTGTTTATTTTTCTGAAGTGTCATTACCTCTGGTAGAGAGACTGAGATTATACCTGTGGCTGGCCCTCTGTGCGGCTGTTCAATATGGAAGGGCATTAAGAAGTATCTTTTCATGTTCTATCTCCATTGCTGTCTTAGCTACTTTTCTATGGCTGTGATAAGACAATAAAAACACGACAACTCATACAAGAGTTTGTTGGACTTACAGTGTTAGATCCCGTAGCATCATGACAGGATGCACAGCACCAGACAGGAGGAATGGTGTTGGAACAGGAGCTGAGAGTTTACATCTTGAGACACAACCACAAGACAGATGGGAATGGCCTGGGCTTCTGAAAACTCAAATTCTACCCATAGTCACACACCTCTTCCAATGATTCCACACCTCCTAATCCTTCCAACACCTCCAGTTCTACCAACTGGAGCCAAGAATTCAAATATATCAGTCTATGTGGGCAAGGTGGGCATTCTCATTCAAGCCACAACACTCACAGTTGGCAAAGGACAGAGGTTGTACTGGAAATTATGTATTCCCAAGATTTAAAAACTGGCTCTTTATCCTTATCATCTTATATTATGCTCACTGGCAGTTTGATGGGGCTGCTAATTTTAAATGCTTTCATTTCAGGCAGTACACTACCTAGCAGGCCTCTTAGAAGACATGCCTCAGGCCTGGCTGCAAGAATTTATACTTAACCTACCTACATGGGTAGAGAAGTGTTAACTGTAATTTCATGAAGTAATCTGACATAACATATTTTGGCCAGATGACACCTCTACCAGCTCTATTTCCTTAATATGATGAAAACTCTTCATGAAGAAAGATAAAGGAAGAGAATGTTTATTTGGTGCTCTTTGTGTGATTGAGGCTTCTTAGCTACTACCAAGGAATATAAATCGCCTTCCTGTGGTCAGAGCAAAGTATCTTCATCCCCACTTTCTTTTTTCTTTTTTTTTATTATTTTATTTTATATAACAAAGTCCAATTAAATGAAAACAAACATTTATACACAATATTTGGATTTTTGGGCGTCGTTCTTTCCAAACTACTTCCTGCTGGTAAGGGGCGCTGTCATGGGGGATTCGAAGAAGATTCAGAAATCCTGGCTGTAGTCTGTAGGGCTGCTTTGTCCAGCTGTTTTGAATGTAGGATCACCTTGTACTCTGTTTCAGGCAGAACCCAGATGCAGATGGAGAGGACAAGACCATGCGGCAGAAACACATACAGACAGCTTACCTGAACATGGAGGAGCTAACGGCCACTAGACTAATAGCTGGGAAGCCAGCATGGGACTGACTCAGGCCCCCCTGAATATGGGTCTCAGCCAGAAGGATTGAGCAGTCTAAGAGACCTCAGACAGTGGAACCAGGATGTATCCCTGGTGCACAAAAGGACTTTGCGAACATATCCCCCATGGAGGGATAACTGCCTTAATCTAGAGACAGGAGAGAAGCCCTAGTCCCTACTTCACATGATCTGTCAGATCTACATGACCCCAACTGGATGGCATTCCCATACATAAGGTATTGAGGTGGGGGGAAAGAAGGGGAGGGTGGTTAGAGTGCATGTGAGAGGGCAGAGAGGGTAAAAGGGAGGGAAGGAGGAAAGGAGGGATGGAGGGAGGGAGGGAAAGGGAAATGGGATCGACATGTAAAATAATAAATTAAATTAAAAAAAAATGCTTTGACTCCAAAATTTAAGTTGAAGGACAAGTTACTGGGGAAAAGGACTTCTATTTTTGTTTCCACAGAAAATGAAAAGATGTGGATTCCTTCCAGACTAATGTGGTTTGATCATCCCCACTTTCATACTGGAGAGTGAGATTACAGACCTTTCCCTAAATCCTATCCCTTGTGGTTGCTATTCCCACCACTCGCTCCTTTTGCTCCTTCTTGGTTGCTCCAATATTGAAAACCTCAGCCTTAGAGACACTGTTCTTAGCATAGGCAAAGGCACATAGGCTTGTGCAGCATACTCTAGCCTCTGAGCATGATCTTGCACCTAGCTGCAGAAAAAATAAGGGGAGGCAAGAGGCTGAAGCATACATTTGTTCAAGGATGATGTGGTTATTCCTGTCACTGTTCTTTCAGGATATTTTTTTGTATGTGTTTGGAGTATGATAGGAAGTTGATGAAACACTCATCAAACAAAGCCTCTGGGAATCTACATGCCTAATCACATTGCTTTGGACATATTGCAACTGCTTTTATGTTTCATAAACTACTGTTTGCATTTTTTGCAGAGCCATATTAAAATGCTTTTCTATGCTACATAGTGTTCCTATATGATGCTGTGGTGGTGCTTTCTCATGTTTGTGAGTCAGAAAACATGTCTTATTTTTGTCTTTGGGCATTGTGATACTTGTGGCTTACTTTGTCTCTTTCATTGCTTTCTGTGGTTAAGGAGTTCAGAGTCAAATTTATAACACATTTCAAATTCTTGGTTTTGTTTTTATTGTGGTGTGTCTCTAGGGCATGGATTTATGTAATAGCCTTTACAGAATTTATCCAGAAATATACCCCAATCACCTATTTGTCTCATGTATTTATTTTTAGATTATTATAATACATACATTTTGTTAGATATAAAATATTTTTCAGTTGAGACAGGTCAAAACTGATTGTTAGTGGTTTGTATGGGCCTGTGTCAGAGACACAGATCTAGAGCAGGTGTTTGTTTGTATGTGTTCACATGACTTATTGATTCATGATTGTGTTTCTGTATGTGTTCACATGTACTAATTGATTTGTGTATTTGTGTTCATGTGTACTGACTGAAGTGTGTGTGTTCACATGTACTGATTGATTAGGATTATATCTTTAGAGATTTGCAATGTTATAAAATCTCCCCAAAGAGTTTATCTAGGCAATGCCCTCAGCCCCTGTCTTAGCCCATAAGAGTGTGCTCTGCTGTCTGTGCGTCCTACAGAATTCTGTCAAAGCAGACCAAAAGGCTACAATGCCAAGGAGACTCCAGACAGGGATCCCAGTGATCCATGACATGTCTGCCATAACATCTCAAAATTTTTCTATGTGATCTGATAGTCCACTTCCAGTCTTCTTTATATAGCACATTAAATCTCCTCTGCAACCCTGGATTGAACTGATTCATTGTGAACATTCACTCTAGCACTGAGCTACATCCCAATTTCTACCAACCAATCCATCAATCAACTAGCCAATCAATCAATCAATCAATCAATCAATCAATCAATCAATCAATCAATGAATCATATTAACACTTATGCTCTCCAAAATTTTAGTAGGATATGTAGTAATGAAAACTCTTTACCTACTTCCTTTGTAGATAATAAATTAAGAAGTCATTAAAGCCCTTGTGGTCTATAAGACAAAAAACTCTACAAATACACAAAACAAAACAAAATCTTCTCCAGCCACTTCAGTGTGGCAGGAGCCACAGCTTATTATAAAGTAAGTGGAACTGGTTTCAGACAAAGGCTATGAATGTGATCAGGTTATCAAGTAAGTGGAACTGGTTTCAGACAAAGGCTATGAATGTGATCAGGAAGAGTGACTCAGGGGAATACTGGGAATGTTTGCTGCAGCTTTGTCATTGGTTGTTATGGGAGATATCAGTGAGATTGAACTTGAAAAACTTGGGAAACTGGATAGACATCGGCACTGTTGAATGTTCTAGAGATATTCGGGAAGGTGATTTTTTTGAAAGATAAATTATGTATTTTCTTCCAATTTTTATTTGACTGTAACAAAGCACTGAGTGAGCTAGTTCACCCTGTATGTGAGATACATAAATGTGTAATTATAAATGTAGAAAGAGGACTATTTGGGAGCAGGAAGCCAACCAGAGGGAGATGAAGAGAAGACAAAAGAGGTTAATAGAAACATGGACATGATAAATGTACATGACATACATGTATGAAACTGTAATAACATAATGGATCATTTTGTGCAATTATGCTGTAAAATAGTGAGTTCCACAAGGATAAAAGGAGGGAACCAAAGGCAAACTTATAGCAAGAATTTCAAATCCAAAATGATCATTTTAGGGCTAGTGGAATGCTCAGAGTGTAACTTCCTTATTACAAAGACTGACACCTGAGTTTAATCAGCATGTGGCAAGTATAAACACACACACACACACACACACACACACACACACACACACACATATATATATATATATATATATATTAGGAAATAAGTGTACATTAAATTACTGAAAAAATAATTATTTTAGAATGGAAGTGTGTGAAGCAACTAAGAGATATAGATGATGTACTGGTAAGTTTATATCAACTTGATGCAAGTTAGACCCTTCTAAGGAGCGGAGTCTTGGTTGAGAAGATGCCCCGAAGATCAGGGTATATGCAGACAAGCTTCAGGGCAAAATTACTTTGACTTTTCTTACTATGCTTCATATTCAATGGAATGGGTTCAAAGATTGTTCTCTCTCTCTCTCTCTCTCTCTCTCTCTCTCTCTCTCTCTCTCTCTCTATCTCTCTCTCCCTCTCTCTCTCCTTTCTTTTTTCTTTGTAAATGTTGGAACCTAAGCACTTTCTGTCTTTCCCACTTTCTGTCAAGACCTTATTCTTGACAATTTCTGATGCATGCAGTCCCGTGATGTCATTTAGCAGTGATTCAAACCACTGAGTAAGCCAGTTTTTGTACCAAGGCTAGGCAAATCAGTGACAAAGGAACTTATACTTTCAAGATTTTTCACTAATAAATTATAAATAATCTGAATTTGTATATTTCCAAAGATGCTTAAGAAAATATTACTTTCTTAAGGGGAAAATAATTGTTATCTAATTTAACAAATTATTAAAACTCTTAATCAAAGTTCAATGTCTATCTCATTTCATAATACATTTTTATCAAGGAATAATATGCCATTTTAAAACTAAATCTAATGCATATTGGAGTTTAAAACTAAATCTAATGCATATTGGAGCCCAATGTTAATCAAAAAAATTGCTGAATGTTGTAAACAAAGATACTATTAGGAGTTGATTAGTAATGAGAGAGGAGTTAGACGTGGGTTAAAGCTCTGCACTGTAAAGTCTTAGAAACCTTGGCAACCACTTTGAACTTCTGTTTCCTCAGCTATGAAACAAGAGAATGCTATGAGACATGCCAATGAGCGTAATTCACTCAATTTCACTAGCAGTCATCTGTGCCCCCTCATGCCTGGTGTTTAAGGGTGGTGTGCTATGCCCTGCTTCAGGTGGTGAAGAAAGACACCACATGGAACTCCGTTGTTCTTTTGAACTGTGCAACAGAACCCAGAGAAGGAATATATAATTCAGTAACCAATTAATAACCATGAAAAAAACAAACAGTATAGTAAAGAATGGAGATGGTAGACAGTTTTAGAAAGAGTACAATAAAATGTATCTGTTAAGATCTGTTAAGTGTATGACAACTAAGAGCTGTAGAAGCAAGAAAATTCTATCTATGGCTCATTTTAGTCAAATGCAAAAACCTTTGAAAAAAATCTCAGTATTTTTATTATATATTTTAAAATTTGTTTTTATTGTTTGTGTTCATGTGTACTTGTATGCATATCTCTGTGTGAATGTCCTTGTGTGTATGGGTGCTTACAGAGGCCAGAAGATGGCGTCAGTTTCCTTGGAGTTAGAATTATATTAAATTGTGAACAGACGTGTGTTTTGGGAAACAAACTAGAGTCCTCTGGAAGAGTAGCAAGTACTTTTAACTTCTTAGCTATCTCTGCGTTTCTGATAGTTTTTAAGAACAAATATCTGAAATTTTCACTTGATAAACTATGTAACAATGCACCAAACTACTTTCTTTTAAATATGTATGTATATATATATGCATGTATATGTATACATATATGTAAAACATACTTAAATATATATGCATATACAAAGTGTGTGTGTGTGTCTCTGTGTGTGTGTGTATTTGATGCTTGAAGTTTATGTCAAACATTAGTCTGTCTGAGAATTTGCTATTTAAGTTAAGTTCATAGATATGTTAGTCTTGTCTTAAGATATTTATACATTGTAAAATAGTATGAACCTGGGCTGGGGATATAGCTTAGTATGTAAAGGGCTTAAGGTAAAAGATACAGACCTGAGTTCAGATCCCTAAAACCCTTGTAAAAGTTGAGCATTGTACTTATGTTTGTAATCCCAGCTCTGGAAAAGGATAGAGAAGTGGAACCATATGGTTCCCTGGGCAGCCGGTCTAGCAAATCAATGAGTTCCAAGTTCAGTGAGAGACTTTGTCACAAAAAGTAAGATGAAGAGCAATGGAGGATGTTCAATATCAGCCTCTGCATAAGCACACATGGGAAAGTCACCTGCATACATCACACATACACTTACATAACACACACACACACACACACACGCATAAATACATATATACACACATGTTAAATTAAGAAAATGTGAATTGAACACAATGTGAGATTCAGATCAATTGAGTCAAATCCACAGATGCAAGGGGATTCTGCAGGCTTTATCATTAATTTTAAAATATTGAACAGTTAAGATACAGAATGAAGTATTGGCTTAGTTTGTCAATGGCAATATCTTTTGGCACAGGCTTTTTACATATGTTAAATATACCCCATGTGTAAATACTTCTCTCGAGCTCAGCATGCATTTAACAGTTGATTTACTACTTTCTTCCCTATGGTAATTACATAAGAAAGATTCAACCATACCACTTCCTCTTGTTTTTCTTTAATGGATTCAGATTAATTTCAGTTTATGATAACAACAGTTATGGACTGCCATGACTCAGTGGATATAGGTGGCTGCTGTCAAGCTTGATGACCTGAGGTTTTTTTTTTTTTTTTCAGGGCCCACATGAAGGAAGGAGAGTCCTAAAAGCTCTGACTTGTCCTCTGACCTCCAGGTGCCTGCTGTGCAAGTAAATAGATAGAAATTTTCAAAATAATTTTTTCTTGCTTTCCTGTTTGTTTTCTCCCTGTGTCATTAATAGGTTTGTGTAAGACTTTGAAAGGGCATTTTCTTCTTTCTTTTTTTAATTTAAATTGGAAACAAGGATGTTTTACATGTCAATCTCAGTTCCCTCACCCTGCCATCCTCCCCTATCATCCCCACCAAACCCAAATCTATCCCCTTTCTGCTCCCCAGGGAGGGTGAGGCTCTTTAGGGGGGAATCCTCAAAGTCTGTCATATTATCTGGAGCAGGGCCTAGGGCCACCCTCATGTTTCTAGGCTGAGAAAGAATCCCTCTATGTTGGATGGGCTACCAAAGTCCATTTATATACTGTGGATAAATACTGACCCATTACTAGAGGCCCCATAGACTGCCCAGTCCTCCTAACTGACACCCACATTCAGGGAATCTGGGTCTGTCTTTTGCTGGTTTCCCACCTGTAAGACTGGGGTCCGTGACCTCCCACTTGTTCAGGTCAGCATTTATGTGGGTTTCCCCAGCATGGTCTTGACTCCTTTGCTCATCACTCCTCCCTCTCTGAAACTGGATTCCAAGACTTTGGCTAGTGTTTATCTGTGGGTGTCTTCTTCTGCTTTCATCAGCTACTGGATGAAGGTTCCAAGATGACATATAATGTCAATCTCATTATTGGGGAAGGACATTAAAAATATAGCCTCTCCACTAATGCTTAGATTGTGAGTTGGGTTCATCATTGTAGATCTCTGGGCATTTCTCTAGCATCAGATTTCTCCTTAAATCAATAATGGCTCCCTCTATTATGGTATCTCTTTCTTGTTTTCCTCTCTTCTTTCCCTGTCTCAATCTTCCTGTTTCCTCATGCCCACCTTTTCCCTCCTACTTTCCCCTTCTCTTTCTCCTAACTCCCTCTCCCCTCACTCCATGCTGTCAATTTTCTCAGGACATCTTGTCCCTTTCCCCTTCTCCAGGGGACCATGTGTGCCTCTTTTATGCTCTTCCTTGTTTCCTAGCTTCTACGGTGGTGTGAAACATAGGCTGGTAATCCTTTGTTCTATGTCTAAAATCCATTTATGAGTGAATACATGTCATGTTTGTCTCTTTGTGACTGAGTTACCTCACTTAGAATGGTTTCTTCTAGTTCCATCCATATCACTATGAACTTCAGGATTCCATTTTGTTTTTCTGATGGGTAGTACTCCATTGTGTAAATGTACCACATTTTCTCCATCCATTCTTCAGTTGAGGGGCATCTAGGTTTCTTCCAGGTTCTGGTTATTACAAATAATGCTGCTATGAACATATTTGAACAGATGTCCTTTTTTTATGTATGTGCATCTTTTGGGTATATGCCTAAGAGTGGAATTCCTGGATCTTGAGACAGACTGATTTCCATTTTCCTGAGGAACTGACATACTGATTTCAAAGTGGCCATACTAGTTTGCACTCCCACCAGCAGTGGAGGAGTGTTCCCCTTTCTCCGCATCCTCTCCAGCATAAACTGTCCTTGATGTTTTTGATTTTAGCCATTCTGACAAGAGTAAGATGGTATTACAAAGTTGTTTTGATTTGCATTTCTCTGATGGCTAAGGATGTTGAGCACTTCATTAAGTGTCTTTCAGCCATTTTAGATTCCTCCATTGAGAATTCTATATTTAGTTTCTAAACTTTCACAGACATGTGTTTAGCATATTTGATTAACTTGTACCAGAAAAGTATCATGACAAGATAAAGGTATAGACTCCACCATGGAGGTTTTCCCCTCCCACTTCCTGCATGTTAATTAGACAATATGCCTGCAGCTCCCACTGAACCACAACGAAATGGTCTCTAGTCAGAGATCTTGACAGGCGAACAATGTAAATGGGAAGTTTTCCTCTAAGCATGTACACTACATGTTTACTATGCCAGCATGTAGAAAGTCTGAGCTTGTTTCCCAGTTGGAGCTGGTTCAAACCACCATAAGATAGAGGCATACATAATAAAAAAAATCAATATTCACTTTTGAAACAAAACAAGGTCATCTCACAAAAAAGCATAAACAGAATGTTCAGCTTATTTTAAGATTTAAATTGTAAATCAATTTAAAAATGTCATTTGTCAACTTAAATGATCTTATTTTAAATAGGTAAGTCCATAGTACTTAGAGTTCTGTCTTGCAATTACTTAAAGGAACTTGTGTCATCACAAAAGGATGCTTTGATTTAGATCAATTGCTAATTTAGAGGAATCAGTGCAAACTATACCTCTACCAACTTCAGCATCAAATGAGTTATTTTTAGGTTTCAAGAAGGTAATGTGGTAGATGAAAGGGAAGGAAGGCAGACAAACAGGATGAAAAACAAAACACTTGATGCACCTAAAGTGAAAGATAAACATTTGGCATATCTTAAGTCTAGAGAATTTTCAGTGGTAAATTAAGAGTCAAATTCAAGTAGTATTTTTTTTTTCCTCAGTCATTGGGCTGCCTAATAATTATCCGGAGTTAGAGGTGTTGTCGTTCAAAGAAATGAATGAACTGACAGGAATAAAGTCAAGGTCTTGCCTGAAGTCCCAGAAAGAGAAGAAAGACTTCAGAAAAGCCTTGGGAATTTTGAGCAAAAGGGGCCAACTGTGACCCTAAGCAACCTTACAGTGAGGAAATAGCAGGCACACCTCCTTTAGACTTGGGAATTTTAGGCACAGCAAGGCTTTTGATATCTGGAATAAAGAACTCATCCTATTTCATTGATTTAAAGGAAGAAAGAAGATGATAAATTTAAGACAAAGTAACTTGTATTTTCTTTTTACTGACATACTAATTTTCAGTACAGCATTCAACTTAAAGCAAAAACCTACATTTCTCATTAAGATTTATCGATTATTTTTTTCAAGTTCAAATCATGGTCATAATCTTGGAAAATATCTTAATAATAACAGTTACAACTGTGAAATAAATGTCACCCATTATCAGTTAAACCATGTTTCCCCTTTTCAAGCCACTATGCTCATGAGTAAGTTCAGTTTTCATATAACGTTTGTCTCTCTGAATATGAAACCTATTGTGTGACCTGTTACTGATATATCCGATGTGAATACCACAATTTCTAATTTTCCAAGCTTCATTTGTTAGATTATCTTTAAAGTTTTTTTTAAAACAAAAAGTACACTTCTTTACAAATAAAACTTCATTTGTTTTCTTTCTAAGAAATGCTATCTTTAAATTCCCATCAGATCTTCATTAGGGTAATTCTTTCAAAATTCAGATCTTGGTCAAGAGACCACACTTTAAAAGTCCCTTACATTTAAAAAAAATATATACTTATCCATACTGGTAGTTATTTCTCAACTTAACTTTAAAAGAACCATTTCTTGGGGTGCATTGAATTGGTGACATTTGTAGGCTGCCATTACCTGCCGAAATAGTGAACTAGTGTCTCAACATGAATGAAGCTAAGTGACCTTTGGAAGCATTTTTCAGAGGGAAGCTTTCTGCCTGGTGTGTGTGTGTGTGTGTGTGTGTGTGTGTGTGTGTGTGTGTGTATGAAATAAAAATATGATAAAATGTAACTTTTTACTAAAAACAGTATCCAAATTTAACAGAACATAGCTGACCATTTCTCTTACATACCCTCTAGGGACAAGAATTCCATGAATAGCTAGTTAAGGAAATTATATTTATAATTTCCTACAGCAGAGAGAAAATTTAAAAAGAAATTAAGTCTGACTAACATAAAACATTTGACATATGTTTTAGGATTTTGTTATTGTCATTTTCTGGGGATCAATCCCAGAGCATTGAACACACTAGGCTTAACCATCAAGCTGTGTCCCTAGTTCACTGTCCACCAAACAATCTTGGGAGCAGTGTTGAAATTCAAAGATACACAAAATTGACATTCTTTTGTAGGGCATTGTAGTTTATGAGACATAATAGAAACCACAATATAGGAG
Organism: Phodopus roborovskii; assembly: GCF_943737965.1. Taxonomy (NCBI): domain Eukaryota; kingdom Metazoa; phylum Chordata; class Mammalia; order Rodentia; family Cricetidae; genus Phodopus; species Phodopus roborovskii. The sequence goes on along the minus strand of NW_026126693.1, from coordinate 1,857,073 downwards.
CATTCAGTACACTGTGAGTGTGAAGACAGGTAGGAATGAAACAGTTCTACAGGCTAGCTAAACCTTGTCCCAACAAACCAGCTCCTCACCATTATTCACTTGTCCACTAAAACTCTGACCACTGTGATGTAAAGACAAAAATGTGGCTTTCCTTGAGTTTATATAGTTGGAGAGAACCAGCATGGTCTTCTGATGTTAGAAAAAGCAACAAGAGCATAGTTGGGATATCAAAGACTCCCTCATGGTTTCTTAAGTCCTTAAGCCATCAAAATGGGGCTTCATGTGTCTTCAGCTAAAGACTCACTATCTAGCCAGTTTATTGTTAATTTCCATTCACTCCCCTGCAAGTCCTGTATCCTGTTATTATGGCCTTTTTTTTTTTTCTAAATGCTGTCTAGCCCTGGAATCACCCTGAACTCTGTTGGACCTTAAACTACTTGTCTAATTCCTAGATTGATGATGTCATCTCTTTCCACAAAGAGCATGCAAATCAAGTCTGAAAATTCAAATGTTCAGCTTTTGTTTTTTTCTCTACTCCACAGTCAAAACCTTTTTGATATTATGAGAGAAACTATGTCCTATATTACAAAAAAATTCACAATAAATTTACAACTCCCAGGATAGTATGATTATGGCTTCACCTCCATTTCTCAATGACTTTATAAAATTGATACATAGTTGATATACTATACAAATTATTTTTTAAGGGATATGGTTCAGTGATTTTTAATATTTATAAATTTGGGTACTGTTCCCTGTAATTAGAGAATGTCATTATCCCTAATGAAACCCCATAGCCTTTTTCCCACCCCAATCCTCTTTACTCTAGACAACCACAAATGCTTTCTGTTACTATGACTTCCATGGTTCTCCAGCCTTCATTTAAAGGAACCTTGCTCTATGGAGAATGCTTGTATATGTGTGACTTTGCCTTAGGAAAAATGACTAAGTTTTATTTATATTGGAATATATGTTAGTTTTTCATTTGCCCTTTAATTACCAAGTGATATTCATAATTTCACTGACAAACCACAGTGGATATATGTGTAACTTTTACTTTGCGCTTCTTTAAACAATGTTGCAACAAAAATTTTTATATAATTTTTTATGTGGACATATTTTTACTTAGGTTAGCATAGAATAAAAACAGAACTCCTGAATGTCTGTATATTTAACTTTTTAAACAAATGTGATGTTGCTTTCCAGAATGTCTATACCAGTAATTGTCTACCATGTATCATGTGGTTCCAGTTTATCCAAAGTATAGCCAACATTTACTCTTTGTCCTCTTAAAAAAATTATCCTTAGAGGGATCTATCAACTGCTATTAGCTCCTAGTTATGAGTAGCACTTTTCTGATCCCTCCTCCTGCCATTCTTGTGTGGATGCTGACAGGCTTGAGATTGTGTGGATCATATGTACTCAACCACAGTTGCTACGAGTGTAACTGCTCTGTCATGCCCAGAAGATACCATTTCACAGAAATTTTTCCCAACATCTTCCCAACATGGTTTTTAAAATCTCTTGGATTGCTCTTTTGCAATGTTTCCTAAACCTTGAGGGTAGGAAGTATGACATAGATTTTGATTTTTATTTGGGTGTGAGTATTGCTCTGTCATTTATTCTCTGTACTTTGATCAGCTCTCTCTCTCTTCCTCTCTCTCTGTCTCTCTGTCTCAGTCTCTGTCTCCCTCTCTCTGTCTCTGTCTCCATCTCTCTCTGTATCTCTCTCTCTATGTGTGTGTGTGTGTGTTAACCAGAATGTGCTCCATGAGAAAAAGCCTCTTTATTCAGGGGATTCTATAGGTATTCCTTGTTCAGCTCACATCTAAAGACTGAAAACTAAGATCCACACTCAATAGACAATAGATAACATCTGTCTTTCTGTCTACCTTACTCAGTAGAGTTATCTTTCTAATTCTACCTATTTATATACAAATTTCATAACTTCACTTTTTTTAGAGTTAAATAAAATTTCATTATGTACCTGCACCAAATTTTCTTTTCCTTCTTATCAGTTTACATGCATCCAAGCTGTGTCCATTTTCTAGTGATTGTGAACAAAGGAACAATGTGAATATCCATGAATGAATATCTCCGTAGTAGAGTGACACTGCACACCCAAAACACCGCCATGAGTATACACCTAAAAGCTTTAATTTTTGGAGACACTATATTTGTTTCCATACCAGTTTGGACAACTATTAACAGTTTATTCCATATTTTTGGTGAAAAAGTCTTTAGCTGAACCTGTAGCTTTTCAGTTAGGCTAGACTCCCTTCTGTAACCTAGAACTGGAAATCCAGGTGGGCACCACCATGGCTGTCTTTACATGGAAATTAGAGATCTGAACTAAGGTCCTCTGCTTAAGCAACAAACACCTTGCCCATTTACACATCTTTTGAGTTCTGTACAATCTTATCCTCTTGTGGTTTCTTCAATTCTTTGTAAATTTAGGATTATATTTAAATAAAATTATTATACCATCAAACACAGGTTTAAGCAACCTGTGAAACCAGAATTTGGTAGATAGCCTATTATTCAAGTTAGTTTCAAAGCCTTGGCTCTAAAGGAAAAGTGAGCTCTTTGTTCAGAGATACTGTCTCAAAAGGTAGATAATAGAAAAGGTGACATCAAACTCATGCCTCCACATATGCACACAGCCACACACATTACATAGCAACACATACACACAGACATGTGAAAAAGCTGGAGGAAGATGTGAAATGTTTTTCCCAGAGGCAGAGGGTGGGGCTGTGATGAAACTTCTTTTATAAGTTGATAGGTCTTGATGGTACTGAGGACATTCTTCTCTTTCCTCTTCTTCCCCTCCTCTTCCTCCTTCTCCTTCACCTTCTCCTCATGCTTCTGCTACTCCTTTTGTCTTTACCAGTTATTTATTTACTATTTTTATTTTATTTTACATATTGATCACATTTCCATCTTCCTCCCACCCTCCCTCCCTCTTTCCCTCTCTCCCAAACTTTCATGCTCCCCAACCCCCTTCCCTCCCATTCCGCCCACACCACATGTAGGGTGACTCTTTCAGGGGTCATCTAATTCTGTCAAGTCATTTGGAGTAGGGATAAGGCTTTCTATCCTGTCTCCAGGTTAAGGGATTATCCCTCTATGGAGGATACACCCCCAAAGTCATTTTGTACACCAGGGATACATCCTGGTTCCACTGTCCGAGATCCCTTAGACTGCCGAGGCCTTCTAGCTGAGTCAGTTTTATACTGGATTCCCAGCTTCAGTCTGGGGGCCCATTAGCTCCTCCTTGTTCAGGTCAACTGTCTTTATGTGTTCCGTAGCTTGGTCATGTTTTCCCTCTCTGCATCTGAATTCCAGTTTGGCTCAGTGATTAGTTGTGGGTGCCTGCTTCTGTTTCCATCAGCTACAAGATGAGGGTTCTATGATGGTAAATAAGTTAGCTGTTGATCTCATTATCAGGGAAGGGCATTTATGGTAGCCTTTCCACTGTTGCTCAAATTGTTAGTTGTTAGTTGAGAATAGTCGTGTTGTTTTCTGGATATTTCTTTAGGTTCAGTTTTCTCTTTAAACTTATAATGGCTCCCTCTTTTATTCTCATTCTCTCTCTCTCTCTCTCTCTCTCTCTCTCTCTCTCTCTCTCTCTCTCTCTCTCTCTCTCTCTCCTCTATTCCTCTCCTGACTCAATCTTCCCAGTCCCACGTGCTTTCTTCTACTCCCCTTCTTTTTCTCCTAGTTCCCTCTCCACTTACTGCCCCATCCATTCCCAAAATGCTCAGGAGATCTTGTCCCTTTCCCCTTCTGTAAGGAAACTTATATGAATCTCTTAGAATCCTCCCTTTATCCTAGTTTCTCTGGCAGTGTGAATTATAGCTGGTAATCTTTTGCTCTAGGTCTAAAATCCATATATGAGCTTGTACATACCATGTTCCTCTTTTTGTGAATGGGTTACCTCATTCAGGATGGTTTCTTCAAGTTCAATCAACTTGCTTGTGAATTTCAAGATCCCATTGTCTGCCCCGCCCCGCAGAGCTGTATTCCATTGTGTAAATGTGCCACATCTTGTTTATTCATTCTTCAGTTGAGGGGCATCTATATTGCTTCCAGGTTCTTGTTTTTACATATAATATTGCTACCGACATAGTAGAACAGATATCTTTGTTGTGGATGTGGATCATTTGGGTATATGCCTAAGAAGGGGATTGCTGGGTCTTGTGGTAGACTGATTCCCATTTTCCTGAGGAACTGACATACTCATCTCCAAAATGGCTGTACAAGTTTGCACTCCCACCAACAGTGGAGGAGTGTTCCCCTTTCTCTACATCCTCTCCAGCATAAGTTGTCACTGGTGTTTCTAATTTTAGCCATTCTGGCAGGAGTAAGATGGTATCTCAGAGTTGTTTTGACTTGCATTTTCCTGATAGCTAAGGAAGTTGAGCACTTTCTCAAGTGTCTTTCAGCCTTTTTGATTTCCTTTATTGAGAGTTTTCTCTTCAGTTCTGTACCTCATTTTTTAATAGGGTTATTTGGTGTTTTGTTGACTAGTTTCTTGAGTTCTCTGTATATTTTGTAGAACAGCCCTCTGTCATATGTAGGATTGGTGAAAATCTTTTCCCAGTCTGTGGGCTGCTGTTTGGTGTTGTGAACTATATCCTTTGACTTGTAGAAGATTCTCAGTTTGAGGAGGTCCCATTTATTAATTGTCGATCTTAGTGTCTGTGCTACTGAAGATATGTTCAGGAAGCAGTCTCTTGTACCATTTTGTTCAAGTGTACCTCCCACTTTCTCTTCTAAGAGGTTCAGTGTGTCTGGATTCATGTTGAGGTCTTTGATTAATGTGGATTTGAGTTTTGTGTATGGCAATAGACATGGATCTATCTTCAGTCTTCTACATACCATCATCCAGTTGTGCCAACACCATTTGTTGAAGATGCTTTCCTCCTCCCATTATATACTTTTAGCTTTTTTGTAAAAAATCAGGTGTTTGTAGGTGTATGGGTTAATATCAGGATTTTTGATTCAATTCCATTGGTCTACCTGTCTATTTTTGTGCCAATACCAGGCTGTTTTCAGGACTATAGCTCTGTAGTAGATCTTAAAGTCTAGGATTGTGATGCCAACCTAAGTTCCTTTATTGTACAGGGGTGTTTTGGCTATCCTGGGTCTTTTGTTTTTCCATATAAATTTGATGATTATCATTTCAAGCTCAGTGAAGAATTGTGCTGGGATTTTAATGGGGATGGCATTGAATCTGTAGATTGCTTTTGGCAAGATTGCCATTTTTACTATGTTTATCCTGCCTATCCAAGAGCATGGGATATCTTTCCATTTTCTGGTATTTTCTTTAATTTCTTTCTTTAAACACACAATATTCTTGCTATATTGGTCTTTCACTTGTTTGGTAAGACTACCCCAAGATACTTTATGTTGCTAGTGGCTATTTAAAGGCTGATGTTTCTCTGAATTCTTTCTCAGCTCCTTTTTTTGTCTGTATATAATAGGGCTACTGATTTCTTTGATTTTATCTTGTATCCTGATAGTTTTATGAGGTGTTTCAGCTGTAGGATTTCCCTGGTATAGTTTTTTGGGTAGCTCATGTAAACTATCATATCATGTGCAAATACTGAAAATTTGACCTTTTCCTTTCCAATTTGTATCCCCTTGATCTCCTTTTGTTGTCTTACTGCTTTAGTTAGAACTCCTAGTACAATACTGAAGAGATATGGAGAGAGAGGGCAGCCTTGCCTTGTTCTTGATTTTAGAGGAATCACCCTAATATTCTCTCCATTCAGTTTTATGTTGTTTGATTGTGGGTTTACTGTATATTGGTTTTATTATGTTTAGGTGTGTTCCTGTTATCCCTGATCTCTCCATGACCTCTATCATGAAAGGGTGTTGATTTTGTGGAAGGCTTTTTCAGCATCTAGGGAGATGAGCATGTGTTTTTTTTTCTTTTTAGTTTGTTTATATGGTGGATCACAATGGTAGATTTTCATATGTTAAACCATCCCAGCAACCCATGGGTGAAGCCTACTTGCTCATAGTGGATGATTTCTCTGATGTATTCTTGGATTCGGTTTGCCAGTATTTTACTGAGTATTTTTCCATCAATGTTCATGAAGGATATTTGTCTGTAGTTTTCTTTCTAAGTTGTATCTTTGTGTGGCTTGTGTACCAAGGTGATTGTGGCCTTGTAAAAAGAGTTTGGTAATGAACCTTCTGTTTCTATTGTGTGGAACAATTTGAGGAGTATTGGTATTGGCTCTTCCTTGAATTTCTGGTAGAATTCTGCTCTGAATCCGTCTGGCCCTGGGCTTTGTTTGGTTGGAAGGCTTTTGATAACTACTTCTATTTCATTAGGGATTATATCCTTTTTAAGTTGTTTGTCTGTTCTTGAGTAATTTTGGTAAGTGATTGTTATCCAGAAATTTTTCCATTTCCTTTGAATTTTCAAATTTTGTTGAGTAAAGTTTTCAAAGTATAAACTGAACATTGTCTGGATATCCTCAGTGTTCTTTGTTATGTTCCCCTTTTCATTTCTGATTTTGTTAATTTTCATGCCCTCTCTCTGCTTTTTTGGTTAGTTTGGACAAAGGTTTGTCTCTCTTGTTGATTTTCTTGAAAAACCAACTCTTTGTCGCATTGATTTTATATTGTTTGCCTGGTTTCTACTTTATTGATTTCAGCCCTCAAATTGATTATTTCCTGGTGTCTACTTCTCTAGAGTGAGTTTGCTTCTTTTTGTTCTAAGGCTTTCAGTTGTGCTGTTAATTATGTAATTTGACTATCCTCCATTTTCTTCATAGAGCCACTTAGCACAATAAACTACAAGCACTGCTTTCAAAGTGTCCCATAAGTTTGTGTAAGTTGTGTCCTCATCTCCTTGAATTTTAGGAAGTCCTTAATTTCTTTCTTCATTTATTCTTTGACTCAGGATTGGTGCAAATGTGCATTGTTCTGTTTCCATGAGTTTGTAGGGTTTTTGCGATTTGTTTTTTTATGGAATCCCAACTTTAAATCATGGTAGTCTGATGAGATATAGGGAACTATTTTATTTTTTATTTTGTATCTTTTGAGATTTTTAAGTCACATAGTATGTGATCAATTTTAGAGAAGGTTACATGTGGAGCAGAGAGGAAGATATATTCTTTTTTGTTTGGGTGGAATGTTCTATAGGTGTTTGTTAAACCCAATTGAGACATAACTTCTGTTAGTTCTTTTGTTTCTTTGTTAAGTTTCTGACTGGTGGTCCTGTCTAGCAGTGAGAATCGGGTGTTGAAGTCTCCCACTATAAGTGTGTGAGTTTTTATATGAGCTTTGAGTTTTAGTAGCATTTCTTTTATGAATGTGGGTGCCTTTGTATTTAGAGCATAGATGTTCAGAATTGAGACTTTGTGGTGATGGATTTCTCCTGCGATGAATACGACATGACCGCCTTCATCTCTTATGAATGATTTTGAAGTCTAACTTGTTAGATATTAGGATAGTCACACCTGCTTGTTTCTTGGGTCCATTTGATTGGAAGAGCTCTTCCCAACTCTTTATCCTGGGGTAATGTTTGTCTTTGATTCTTAGATGTGTTTCTTGTATGCAGCAGAAGGATGGATTCTGTCTTTGTATCTTTCTGTTAGCCTGTGTCTTCTTATAGGCGAGTTAAGACCATTATTTTTCAGGGAATGTAAGGACCAGTGTTTGTTAATGCTTGTTTGTTTTAGATTTGTTGTTGGTGGAGATATTGTGAATATATTTGCCCTGCTTTACCCTTGGGTTCTGGTGAAGTGGAATTATCCATTGCCTATGTCTTTGTGATTGTAGTTAACTTCCTTGGGTTGGAGTTTTCCTTCTAGAACTTGCTGTCGGGCTGTATTTGTAGACACATATTTTGAAAATCTGGCTTTTTCAATAAATATCTTGTTTTCTCTGTTCATAGTGATTCAGAGTTATTGCTGGCTATAGTAGTCTTGGCTGGCATCTGTAGATTCTTTGTACTTGTAGCTCATCTATCCAGGATCTTCTGACCTTGAGAATTTCCATGGAGACATCAGGTGTGACTTTGATAGGCCTGCCTTTTTTATGTTACCTAGCCTTTTTCTTTTGTTGTTCATAATATTCTTTATTTATTCTGTATGTTAAGTGTTTTGATTATTATGTGTCAAGGGGTCCTTTTTCTTTGGTCCAGTCTATTTGGTGTTCGGTATGCTTCTTGTACTTTTTTTTGGGCATGTCATTCTTATGAGTGGGAAAGTTTTCCTCAATGATTTTGGGCTGGGCTTCTTCGCCTTCCTCTATGCCTATTATTCTTAGGCTTGGCCTTTTCACAGTGCCACACATTTCCTGGATGTTTTGTGTTAAGTATTTGTTGGATTTAAGGTTTTCTTTGGTCTATGATCTATTTCATCTAGTTTATCTTCAGTGTATGAGGTTCTCTCTTCCATCTCTTGTATTCTGTTGTTTATGCTCATGTCTGTAATTCCTGATCTGTTGCCCAGTCTTTCTATTTCCATAATTCCTTCTGTTTGTGTGTGTGTGTTTTATCGCCTCTATTTCAGTTTTCAAGTCTTAAACTGTTACTGTTTCCTTCATCTGTTTATTTGTTTTTTTCTTGGCTTTCTGTACTTTCTTTAAGAGATTTGTTAATTTCTGCCATTTTTTTCTCTTCCATTTCTTTAAGGGATTTTCTCACATTGTCTTTGAAGGCCTCTATCATTTTTATGTAGATATTTTTAATTCGCTTTCTTCTGCTTCATCTGCTTTGGGGTGTTCATGTCTAGTTGGTATAGAGTCCCTAGATTCTGGTGGTGTTTTGCTTGTGTTTCTATTGTTAGGTGTTTCTTGTATTGCTGTCTTCGCATATCTTTTTCCAGTGGGTGTAGTTTGGATCTCTCTCTCTCTCTTTCTCACACACACTTCCCTGGTGGGCTTAGGTGGGTCAGATGTTCAATGTCTGTTGCTTTGGGTGGTCCACACTCTCTAGGCAAAGACCAGGCGATGAGCATCAAAGATCAGGCTTCAGTAGAACCCCGGCTAAGAGAGTCAAAAGTCCAGCAGGCAGGAACTCAGGATGGTCCTTGTTGGCATATGTGGATCTCTGGCCTGGGCCCAGATCTCTAGTAGAAAACTGGTGGTGGGGGTCAGAGATCAGTCAGCTAGTTGTATAGGGTGTTCCTGCATGGATAGGCAGGTCTAATGTGCTCAGAGCAGCTCCATGAGGTTCCATGAAGGTGGCAGATTGTTGGAGCTGCCCTCTGTTCCAGTGCTCAACCAGAATGGTGGTACAGTGGACAGGGTATGGCACAGGTTGGTGGAGGGCAGGCTCTTCATGGGAGTATGGGTGGGTGTGTATCAGAGCTCCAGGAGTGTTCTCGCTGGGGACAGCACACAGGGGGAAGCGAGATTTGTGGCCAATACAGTGAGTTCCCAGGAAAGGGTGTTGGGGGGATTCTACATGCACTGGTCCCAGACTCACCTCTAGCTGAGACCCAGTGACTGTGGAGTCAAAGATCTGGCATGCAGGGATTCAGGATGGTCCCACAGGGACAGGAGTATCTCTGGCCAGAGCCCACAACTCTGGCAGAGGACCAGCAGAGGGGGTCAGAGATCAGGCAGGCCACCAGTTTTTATTAATAGTTTTATGTTTAATTAAACATTTGAATGCAATAGTCCTTGATCATAATTTTACATCTTCTACTTATCTCTTTCATTCTCTTTCAAAAATTCCCACAGAATAGCAAAACCAAAAATTGAAACAGACAAGTAAAATACCAATAAGAAAGACATGTCAAAGTAAAACTAAAAGCACCCCCCCACACACACACCACACAAAAGCCACTCAGCCAATTGAGTTTGTTTATTGTTTACCAGCTACATCTCAGAATGGTCCCTGTCCTGGAGTGTATACTTAATATACCTAGTTACACTCCATTGGGGAAAACTGATTTTCCCTTTGACAGTGACAATTAATTTCAGATAGCTTCTAGGTAAGGAATGAAAGTCTGTATTCATTTCACCCTTTCAATGTTGCAACCTCATCTGGTTTGAACTTGTGGAGGTCTTTTGTATGCAACCCCAGACTCTGTGAGTTCATAAGTACATCAGCCTATTGTGTCTGGGAACTACTTTCTTGGAGTCATCCATTACCTCTGGTTTCTAAAATATTTCTTTTGCCTCTTTCCCATAGATTATCCAACTTGGAGAATGAAAACATGCTATTGAGTACTGTGACCTGTAGTCTCTTATTCTCTGCAAACTTGTAATTATGTGTCTCTGTATTTGACTTCCAGTCTACTCCAAGAAATAACTTCTTTGATGATGGTTGAAGGAATCACTGAAATATGGGTATAGCAATATGTCATTAGGAGAAATATATTGCTATGCTCCATTAGTAGAAAACAGTAGTATGTTTCCCTCTAGCCCATGACCTATCTAGTCTCAGATTTTTGATCACTTTAGCAGTGTCATGTATGAGTTTCATCTCATGTAGTAGAACTTCACTCCATGGTATGTCTTAAATTCAAACATAAATTGAATAATTACTCCTATAACATTTGTGCCATTACTGTACTAGTATATCTTGTAGATAGGTTGTTATTGTAGCTGGGTGATATTGATGATTGACTTTCTCCTCTGGTAGAGTGAATTTTTTTTCCAGCACTGTGAATACTAGTCAGTAGGGAAGAGGCTTCTAATTTAGCACCAGCTTGCTTCTTTGTGTTCTATAATTGTTTTTGTTAGCTTTAGGGTCCAATCATCAGTTTGTAACAAATAGCCTTGGCAATATTCTGTGATGTTTGGGAGTTTCCATGGGACCCTTTTGGCCAATTATTCACTAAGATATAACTCATCTCTGGCATTGTAGGTTTTACTTGGTAACATGTCTAGTTGGGACCATCTCTCTGCCATCACATGGTGATTCCATATAGATCCTGTTCATAAGTTTATGTACTTTAGAAAGCACTACTAGGCATTCATGTTCTTTTTTTTTGACAGGCAGTTAGTGTCAGTTTTCCCTTTCTATATGTTCTCCTTTATGCTTCTCTCCGATTCTCCTCTATTTAATCCTCCCATTCCAGTTTTCCCATTATCTGCCCATAACACTATGTTTTATTTCTCTTTTGGGAAATCCTCTCCTCCCCACTGGCCCCTTACTGGGTATGTAACATCTGGTCATACTGACAGTAACACACATAACAAATGCTTAAAAGCTAACATTCACATATAAAACACACCATTTGTCTTTTGTGGTCTGGATTACTTCATTCATTCATTTCCCTTACCTAGTGATTTTATATTTCTTAACACCCAAGTAGTATTCCATAGTGTAAATATACCGCATTTTAATTGTCCATTTCTCAGTTGATGGACATCTAAGCTGTTTCCAATTTCTAGCCATTATGTACTGAACAACAATAATTATGGATGAGCAAACTATCTCTGTAATAGGATGCAGAGTGGTATGGGTATATGTCTAAGAGTGGTGTAGCTTTATCTTGTGGTAGATTAATTCTCAGTTGCCTAAGGAAATATAATAATGATTTCCATAGTATCTCTACCAGCTTACACCTCACCAGCAATGGCTAATTGTTCTCCTTACTCCACATCCTTATCAGCATGTGCTGTTGGTTTTTATTGATCTTGGCCAATTTTACAGGGATAAAAGTCTCAAAGTAGTTTTAATGCATTTCTATGATGGCCAAGAATGTTCAACATTTTATTTTTAATTTTCTCAGCCATTATTTTTATCTTTTGAGAAGTCTCTGATTAGCTCTGTACCTCACTTTTAGTTGGGTTGTTTTCTTGATATTCAGTTTTTAAAGCTCTTTGCTTTATATTAACTCTGTTAGATGTATAATTAGCAAATATCTTCTCCCATTCTGTAGTTTGATGCTTTCCTCCAATAATGGTGTCCTTTGCCATAAAAGAGCTTTTCAGCATCACAAGGCCCCAATATTAATTGTTGATCTAAGTGCTTATGTTATTTGTATTCTGTTCAGAAAGCCTTTTTCTGTGCCATTGAGTTGAAGACTATTTATTACTTTCTCTTCTATCAGATTCAAGATATCTGGTCTTATGTAAGATGATAGATATGGATATATTTTCTTTTTTCTACCTGCAGCCATTCAGTTTGACTAGCACCATTTGTTGATGATGCTGTTTTTTCCCCATGTTTATTTTTGCTTCTTTGTAAAAAGTCAGATATTTGTAGATATGTAGAATTATGTCTGGGTCTTCAATTTAATTGAATTGATCAACATGAACAGACTGTTTGCCATGGGAACAATACAAAAATTGGAGAGAAGACAATGATAGCAAGGTGCTGTGGACAGTGAGCACAGATCGTCTTTTAAAGGAACATCATACAAAAACAATGTTTAAGCCTCTTGCCTCTTTTGTATAAACCTAGTGAGATGAAGACATCTATGAAAATGAAAAGGTTAATTCCTTACTGGCTAAGAAAAAAGGAGGTTCAATTCTATTTATTCCAATTCAGAAATGCTTTTTGTATGAAATATAGCTTGAAAGGAAGGCTCCTGTGTCAGAATGCAAGCATACTCTGTACAGGAAGTGGGGATATCACATGATCACATGGCCAAAACTTCCTGGATATAGAGCACTTTCTTCTAAGTTTTCCATATGTTCACCAGAGCAGTGCTTTGGGCACTGTAGAAATCTTCAGAAGCTATAAAAGTTTTCCTTGACGTGTGAAGATCACTTGTCCGAGATAAAGAATGCTCTCTTATTTCCTATACATACAGGAATGCACTTAAGGCCATTTTTGAACATTGTGGAATGAATCATATATTTCAAGCTAACATTTTCTCATACCTCCCATGGTACTCAAACTACTCTGGGATATTTTGTTATGTTAAGAATTGCTTAAGAGGCATCTATAGTCCTATATTATTTATGGAAATAATTTCCTTCAACCAGAATACAGATATTGGTCTGAACCACAGAGAGGGAAGTATAATTATTTTTTTCCCCAGAGAGAATCTGGCTGTTGGTAAGCTCCATTACATCTGTGAAATAGAGTTACCTCCACTGCAGCAGTCCCTAACATTCTGATTTACTATTTTACCATTGCTCTTGTTTAAAATAAGAAATTATTACAAATGGCAAGTTAACAAGCAGTGGGTATTGATATACAATTTTCTTTATTCTATATCTTCCACATCATCAAAAGCCATTACTTTTTTAATTTTAATTTTACTCTTATTGATTCTTTGTGGATTTCACAACATGCATTAATCACATCATGCATTCCAATCCCATTTATCTCCCTGTCCCCTCTCCACCTCCCTCTGCCTTTGCAGCCTTCCCCTATACAAAACCACATTTAAAAGAAAAACTAAAAGCAAAACCAAATCAAAATGAACAAAAGAAGGAGGAGGAAGAAGAGGAAGAGGAGAAGGAGAAAAGAAAATAATAATAATAATAATAATAATAATAATAAGAAGAAGAAGAAGAAGAAGAAGAAGAAGAAGAAGAAGAAGAATACGACATATCTGATATCTTATCTTAAAAGCTGTAGTGTGGTCTTTTACTTGCTTTTCACTTGCTCATGTTTATTGCCACAAGTCAATGATCTGACTGGAGGGCTCTGGTTTCTGTTACATCACCAATACTGGGCTCTCATTGGGATTACTGTTGGATATCCTGTTGTTGTCCAGTGCCATGGAGATCCTGCTGCTTTGGATCTGCATGTTTGTCCCTTCATGTTCTCCAACACAGATTCAGTAATTATTGGCTACCATATATAAACCTGGTTCTGGGTCTGGGTGGTAGCTGAGTTTGTCAGCTTGCTCGTTTTCCCTCCTTGTCACTACCCAGATGATCTCTCCAGCACTGCCTTGGCTAGCTGGTCCAATATAGCCAACAAAAAGGATCATGGGGATTAGTGATTCTTGGGGCCTCAGATTCAGGTTCCCTTTACTCATGTTCCTCAGCATGCTGTACAGTTTTTCCCAAGCAAGATGCAGGTCCTGCTCTCCTTATTACTTTAGAAGGTATGTAGGGGGAGGGTTAGCTCTTCCACTCTTGCACCTTCAAAGCTGGTTTACCTGTGACCACAACAGCAGGGCCAGTTCTAGTGTGCTACCAAGTCAGTGTGTCGTGCCTGCTCTCCTGTGTGCTGTAGCTTGTGTAGGGCAGGGCAAGTTCTCTCACTCTCTGACTCCAAGCCAGCTCTCACCTGCCACAGGTAGAAAGGGGCAGAGTGTGGAGGGTATCTTTCCCTCACCCATGCTGGCACCTAAAAGCCATTACAATTTTAGCATGTGTTGGGGGAGGTATTTCCTACAGCACCACAACTGATACAATGCTCAGAAGTGGGATAAACTAGTATGAACATTTACCCATATACAGTTTAACCCTCTTTACCCAACAACAACAAATTAACTCTTGTGCATGGAGGTCAAAGAGTTTGTCCAAAGCTGTGAAATAAGTTGATGGGAGAGCTGAGAACTGAACTGGGCTCTTAATTTGTGCTTTCCCAGTATCCCTGTAAGTAGTAGCCTTCTACTAGAGTCATTTAAAGTTATCACTAAAAGAATTTTCATCTCAATGTTTTAAGAAAGTTTGAAATATTAAAATGAAATCATCTCTACAGTAAAACCAGATTAAGATCTGTTTCTTAGAGACTAAGTTTTCCTTTTAAAACTTACCTTGAATTATTATAGTGTCAACATCAATGAATCATTTGGTAGACAAGTCTGAATCAGTAGACACCAATTTACAGCTTCTAATATAATTGGTACCAGCATACAACACATTCTCGCTAGTGATGACCTCTTTTCCTTGCAAGTGGTCACTGTTTGCTGGCCAGTGGGATCATTTTTATGTAAATGAATAAACAGAGTTATACTACATATGTGTCAACATGAGGCTTTTGCTGTCCTTTGGACTCCTGGTCCTAAGTCCAGGTACAAAGCCTGCAGCATGCACATTGCTGTCCCCCCCACCTTTAATAATTGAAGGTGCCAACCAAATACCTCAAAGATGGTGTCTTGAGATGCAGCTTTTCTAGTTTGACACAAGTACTACATATGTTTTTCCTAGAAATTATAGTCTGCTCTCCTTCCTTTGTATTTATACAGGAATCTAGGATTTATTAACTATGTACATAACAGCATTGAAAGATATTACTGAGCTGAACTGTAATTTATCATAGGCCTTAATACACAAGTTTATTTTATTTTTGAAATCAGTTAGATGAAGTAGAAATTGTTACTTTTCTGTTTTTATGGTTGAGGTATCATCAATTAAGCAAGTGGTTCTACAGCAGTATCAGTATGTGGCCTGATTTGTAATTCACAATTCCCTATAAAACTGTCTCAGTAGCTCCAGCTACTCAAGAGTCAAGGAAGCACAACTGATAAATTCTTTTCTTTTTGTAAATAAATTTCCATTATTTTGATGTCCATCCTAGTTAAAGTTTCTTTTTCTTGCATGTTCATCTAGTACGTATAGTTTATTTGTTTTCATTACATTTATTTTCCCTTATTGGTAACATTCTTTTTAAGTTTCCCTGGATCAATTTGGTAGAATTCTTTACAGATACAAGAACTTTTCCATTTTCATTATAAAATGAAACCAAACAACAACAGTGACTACAGTAGCAAGCATATAAAGAGAGATAGTCTGTTATTCTTTGGGACTTTCAAAAGGTAATTCATTTCTATTAAAAATGACCTAACAATGATGAATCACTTTTAACTCCCAACACACAGAAGCATTCAATGAAGAGAATACATTTTCTCTATAACAATTAAATATATCTTAAGCTTTGCTAGCATGTTACATAATATTTTAAATGAAAATTTATATTTAACTTTAATATTATCAATGGATTCAAATTACAAAAGCAATCTCAACAGTAGCTGAGCTTTATACTTTTAGGGATCTTTAACTTTGAATTTTATTAGTGCCTCAATATTTCTGTCTCTGGAGTTTGTAGTATGTTTTATTTGGAGAGGGTTTCATAAATTATCTAACTGCAAGAATCTTGATAAAAATAAAAGTTCTTAGGAAAATCCATGAAAAAATGACTGATTTAAAATTTAATCTTTTAGTTGCATGTGTAGAGGTTTTCTGAAATAAGTAACCTGTAAACCCACTCAGGCTTTCTTGACAGAGCACATTGATTTCCTTCATACATCTTTACTATACTACCCTGCTTAGTCTCTATATTGAAGAATTCTTTTTACATGATTTAGTACTGTGAAGCAGACATGAAACTTGAACATGATGTATACATGGTTGGACCAGGTTGATTTGGGGATGACATTACAGTTAGTTAACTCCATGTATCATTCTAACACTTACTGTTTAGTTCATCTTCCCTACTCATTTATCTTCTTCTTTCACTTTTTTTCTTCCCACAATATTATGGTTCAAAATTAATAAAAATAAAACACACTGTATGCAGTACAGTTTCAGTAAGCATACCTCTCCTAGGCTCACTTATTGAATGTTTGGTCATGAGCTGGGGATGCTGGAAGGGTTAGGTTAGGTCCCAGAGAGCAAATCTCTGGAGACCCTCTGCTATCCGGGCCTCTCTTTCTGCACCTTCTTGCAAGGCCTTCATGTATACATTACTGCACCAGGAAGTGAACAGATTCCCCTGTCTCTTGTTCTTGCTTTCATGATATTCTGCATAAGCCCATGAGGCCAAGAAACCAAACATCAAACCCACTTCAACATACACACACACACACACACACACACACACACACATCTGTGTGTATGTATAGAAATAACTTCTGATATTTTGAGTATCATAAAATATATTCCATATTGAATACTTTTTCTAGTACAAAGTCCAGAATGACTGGAGATAATATTATAATCCATGCAGAGATGTGATACATTGATATAATAGAAAAT
The DNA here is from genome assembly GCF_943737965.1 of Phodopus roborovskii. Taxonomy (NCBI): domain Eukaryota; kingdom Metazoa; phylum Chordata; class Mammalia; order Rodentia; family Cricetidae; genus Phodopus; species Phodopus roborovskii. Next base: position 1,840,204 of record NW_026126693.1, on the reverse strand, counting down.
ACATACTGAGGGTGGGTACACTGCTCTGGCAAAAGCTCTACCAGAAGCCACTATAGGTTCTAGACCCCCCAGTAAGCCCCTGACTGCCTACTGCCAACACTTCCTCAGAGCCAACCCAGCCTTCCTCCAAAGTGTCCCCATCCTCAAAATATCCTTGTGGCCCATAATACCTGGTGAAGCCCTTTGCTCTACCAGGGGCCACAGCTTTACCTAAAACTCCAGCCAAGCCTCTATCCACAGACTAATAGGAAAATGCTCAGCATTTTCCTAACAGACCCCATCTCCTTCTTACCATATCCGGGCCTATAATATCAATGGAAGCCTTCTGCCTTACCAGAGGCCACACTGTCACACAGAACCCCGAGATCAAGCAAACAATAGAATCTTGGCTGAGGCATCCTACTGGAGCCCAGGACACACTGCCCATGAGAACCAAAGAGACTCAGGCAAGAAGAACATAAGCCTACAAAAGCCTACAAATATTCATGGAAACTGAACAACTGTCTATTGAATTACCATTAGGTCAAGGCAGAAATAAAGAAAATATAGTGTCTTATGCCAGTACCTGTTCTTCCAACTATTGTGGTTTACACCTGTGCCTAGTCTACTGATTTCCTAGCTGGTGTGTTTGCATCTGGATCTATTTAGTCTGCTGGGGTTGTGGGGAAGGACTGGGCATGGGGAGGATGTTCAGTTGTGGGAGATTGAGTGACAGAGTGGATTTTGGAGGGACAAGCTTCAGTGCATCCTGTAGATGAGGGCACATCCTAGAGGCAGGTGTATCACCTGGACCATGACAATTCTTATAAAAGAAAACTTTGGATTAGAGCTTACTTAGCGTTTCAGAGGTATAATTCATTATCATCATGGTGGGGAGCAAGGTAGCACGCAGGCAGACATGGTGCTGGAAAAGAGCTGAGAGTTCTACATCTTCACTTTCTACCAGCAGGAAGAGAACTGGCTTGAGCTTCTGAGACCTCAAGACATCTTCTCTGGCAAAGCCACACCTACTCCAACAAGGCCACACCTACTAAAAAAATAAAATAAAATAAAAAAGTTTCACTATAATTCCTTGAAAATGAATGCACAACAGACACATGTTTATAGGACAAAATGAAAAAAGTGCTAAGAGGAAACACTAAGTGCCTAGTAAAGAATTTGGAGAGATCTCATACTAGTGACATAACAGAACATCTGAAAGCTGTAGAACAAAATGAAGCAGACACACCTAAGAGGAATAATAGATGGCAGGAAATAAACTGAGAGCTGAAGTCAATAAAATAGAAACAAAGAACATAATACAAATGAAATCAATGAAACAAAAGAGTTGTTTTTTTTGTTTTTGTTTTTTTTTTTTTTTTTTGAGAAAATCAACAAGATAGACAAACCATTATCCAAACTAAATAAAAGATACACAAAGAATATTCTGCTTGAACAAAATCAGGAATGGAAAGGGGGGCATAACAACAGATGTTGAGTAAATTCAAAGACATGCCCTGAATGTCCAGGAGCCAGAGGGTGGATAATACTGAGACCCTTATAGAACTAAAAACGAGTGGAGTTTAAAAAAAAAAAAAAAAAGTCAATGAAATGATTCCTACAGATATTCTGCTACACTCATAAGTCAGTGACTAGCCTAATAGTCATCAGAGAGGCTTCATCCAGCAACCAATGGGAGCAGATACAGAGACCCCCAACAAAACACTAGGCGGAGAAAATAAAAGGGAGGAGAGGATGCAGAAGGACTGTAGGAGCCGGAAGGCTTGGGGACACCCGGAGAACATACCGCACAGAATCAACTAAGGATGACTCACAGGGGCTTACACAGATTGAAGACAAACATGTATCCTACACAGATCTGAGTTAGGTCCTCTGCATATACCTTATGATTGTGTAGCCTAGTGTTTTTGTGGGGCTTCTAGCAATGGAAAGGCAGGTATCTCTGACTTTTCTATTTTTTTAACCTGAGCTTGGGACCTTTTCCTTCTATTGGATGGCCATATCCAGTCATAAGAGGAGTATTTGTGCCCATCATATTGCAGTTTGTTAGGCCATGTTCTGTGGACATCCCTGGGAGGACTGTTGTTCCCTTCCTTCCTTCCTTCCTTCCTTCCTTCCTTCCTTCCTTTCTTTCTTTCTTTCTTTCTTTCTTTCTTTCTTTCTTTCTTTCTCCCCTCTCTCTTTCTTTTGGGATATAGAGGAAGATGATATGGGAGAGAGGAGAGATGGGAGAGGGACTAGGAGGGGTGGAGGGAGGAGATACTATACTACCATTGGAATGCTTTGTATGAGAGAAGAATAAAAATTAAAAATTAAAAAATACATACAGATGGTGAAACTAATTAAATAAATAAGTTACTGAATCTATAAGATATCAAAATTAAATATGCTACTTCAACAAATTAAGAAAAAACTGTAATTGAAAGCATTTTTTAAACAAGGGAAATATTCTGAGAAGTAGAACATTTAATATAAACACTATTGTATTCTAATATTTAATAATCCAACTATTTATTAGTAACTTTCCTGCTGGAAAGAAATCCTTTATTTTTCTTATACAGTTCAAAAAGAAGATAAGATATACATTCCAAGAGGGTAAAGTAGCAGATTTGGAGAGGTATGTAGAAAGGATGGGATGGGGAGGCAGTACAGTGGAGTGGTGCATACAGGTGGCAGAAAGAAGACAAAGAGAGAGTTGGGCTCAGCAGACAAGATCACTCTTTGCTAAGCATGAGGACCTGAGTTCAGATCCCCAGCACCCACACAAAAATAGAGCCAGTAACACCTAGAACCTGCAACTGTGGCAGGCTACACAGGAGGGTTGCTGGCTGCCATACTAGTCAAAAGAGTCCAGAGCTACAGAGTCAGAGAGAGACCCTGAGTAATGTAAACAATGATGAGCTAGATAGCTGATGTTCTTTCTGGTCTCTGCCTGAATGTGCATGGGTACATGAATTGTCAACGTGTGGGCACACACATTCATAGAACTCACACATGTAAATGCAAAAACATAAACAAATGTGCTCAGCTTTGACTTTCTCATTCAAATCCCAGCTGTACTAAAATCAACAGGACTACTGTGCTGATCTCAGTCTTTTTCAGAGTGCTCCAATAACTAAGAGACTAATGGTTTTCTCTTCACACAAAGTAGAAATCCATGAACCCAATATCTATTTATGCACACCAGGACAGAAGGCAGAGAGAAAGCCATATCGCTAGTGACTCTCCACTGCTGTAGTTAATGTCATGATTATCAAAAGGGCCACTAACTCCGGTCACTAGGACACTTTTCTTTTATTTTCTTTTTATTGTGTAATTTTATACATCAGTGACTTTCATTTCCAAAGTATATGTGAAAAAGGATTAACTATTGAAAGTTGTGATTCTGTTTTCTTTCTTCAAAAAATTAAACTTGAGGTATCTATAATAACTTAAACATATACTAATAATTCTTTAAACCTCACCACTTAAAACTGTCAAATACAATTTTATTCCAGGATAGCCTTCAATCTGTGCTACTCTGGTTACAGTGATGGTGCCTACTGTTGATAATGTAGTTTATTCTTTAGCTTACGCAAATAATGGAAAGCTGTATGTAGAAATAAGAGAAATGGGTTAGCAAGATTGCTGAGCTTAGATTAAAGCACTTACCAGCAAGCTAGGTGTTCTGAGATTAATTCCCAGCATCCACAAGGGTAGGAGAGAACTGACTCTTACATATATATGTGTGTATCAGAGATACATATATACATATACATGTGTATTAGAGATACATGTACATATAAATATATATGTATAAATATGCACACATGCCTCTTCTGCCTCTCTCCTTTACAGCAACACTCAGTATGTCATTAAATTTTTCTTTGTTGGTGGGCATAAGAGGCTTAGTGGGTGAAGGTATTTGCAGCACAGCTGATGGCCTGATGACCTCTGGGACCTACATGGTGGAAGGAGAGACCTGACTTTAACAGTGGTATGCATGCATGGCTCTCATGGAAGCGCAATACCCCCTTCACCAAATAAATAACTAATGTAAACAATTTTGAAAAGTTAAAAAGCCTTGTCTTTGGTGATTCCTGATGTGGAAGTGAATATTACCAGACACTGAGTGAACTGAAGCCTCAGGTACCTGTCAGCATCACTTAGCATGAAAAACATAAAATTTGAAAACAGGGACAAGATTTCAGATGTCAGATTCACATTTATTAGCTGTGTGCCCCTGGGTGAAATAGTGAGACTTTCTGAATCTCATTTGTTTTTGCAGCTTAGAAGGAACTAGACCTATGAGGCTTTGTTAATGCATTTCACAATCTGTGTGAATATATTATGAGATGTGTAGGGAATCAGCCAAGCCAATGTACTTTAGAAATTTCAAAAGGGCAGAGTTTATGCATTATGCCATTTACTCCCCTGCATTTTCATCTTCTTTGTCTTCACTGATTGGCTCTGAACCTCAAATAACTCTTTAAACTCCTTCACGAAATGTGTAAGCTGCATGAGTTCCACATTGCTTAATCATTCATCTAACCAAGACTGCTGCAATTCTGACTCTTCCCTGAAATGAAGTTAGCCACTTTAAGTTAATTGTGACTATGCAAGCATTGAATAGGCTCTTACCACATGGGCTGTCCCAAGTTTGTTGTCTCAGCTCCCAGAACAGTCTGGCTGTTCATTCTCTCGCCCTGGAAATTCTTTCCTGCTCTTTTGCTTCCCAATTTACTGGGCACCCTTTCCATTTCTGCTGCTGTTTTTCTTTAATTGTGCTGATTCTGGAAGATTCTATATACATGTATTCAGTTTCTAGCTCTGCAATTTGACAGCCTTTCAAACATGTCCAGTGCAAATCTCTTTCCTAAGCCATGTACCCATCTGAGCTCTAACTGCTTACTTCCTTTCTGCTTCACATAGACAAATGGCATGAAGTGAAGCACTCAAGAAATGAGAAAAATGCTTTATATTCCCTGTATTCTCCATTAGAGGGAAGGAAAAGCCCATCTCTTAGACTTCAGTGGATATCTGAGAGAATTCCCTCTATTTATTTGGAGAATTATTCATTCTACCTTTATATGGAAGACATACATTTCTCTACCAGGCCAGAGCTTGGCATTCCTAGTCTAGAATCCTTTTCTGACTTTCCATGAATTTTCGATAAGCGTTTCTCCACAGTGTCCCTCCCATTTGGCTTTCAAGCCATTCCTCCAGAATTTTAACTTGTGGAGTATCAGTATAATTCTCATCTTTGACCAATGAGCTGTCAACACACTTAAAACAAGCACATAGGTATCTGGTGTTTAGAAATATTGTTTGATGGCTCAGGAGTAAGGGTACTTGCCACCAAGATTGACAACATGTATTTCTTGGCCTCCCATTCATGTCATGGTGCCTCTCAAAATGTAAATTTAAAAAATAAGAAAAGAATTACTTGATTACCTTTTCTAAAACCACCCAGATGTACATCCTTATGACCCCAAACTTCTGGGTATCAAGTGTGCTGTAGTCATCACACAAATGTCCTCAGAAGATATGAGAGTGTCAGAGAAAGAACATAGTTTGAATGAACAAACACTGAGCAATCTTAAAATCTGAAGCATCGTGGAAGATAAAGAACTGTGTAAATTGACACTCAGAGCTAGGTTCATTTTCCAAGCAGGATCTGGACAAACAAGGGGAAACAGTATACACCAGTTACCATATGTGAAAGACCTGGCTATTTTGTGCTTTGGGATGTTCAACCTTCCCGAGAGCTGAAGGGATAGAGCTAGGGGTTCAGAGACAGAATGGAGTCAGTGGGTGACAAAGCTAAAGGATTAAGCCAGTTCCATCCTTACAGGGACTTGCTATGGAACACTTTCACTTATTTTCAGTAAGCTCCAATGTTCTAGTCATTGTTCACAGTAGGTTATCGTTATGCTGTGTTTCTCCAGCCATCTTAATTCTGTGGAACTTTCAACTTTGAGTTAGTAATGCCTACACCTTTTCTGAAAACAAACTTTTATGCACTTTGTTATCAATTTTTCCATGTCATTTTTAATCCAATAAAGAATGTTGAAGAGGTAGCCGTGTTTTTCATTAAGTAATATATCAGAATAACTCTGTGAATCTAATTTCCATATAAATTCTCCACAATATGTCTAGTATAGTTGATTTGTGCTGTCACTTTAACATAGAAAAAAAATCCCTGTATGGTTACAGTATCAGTGAGAAGCTGAGGGCTAAAATGTTATTTTTCAAAAGTAATTTATTTCAGAATAATTTTTCATTAAGCAATATCGACTGTCAAAATCTCAATTTCCATTTCTTAGTATTGCTTTTTATGCAGTACTAGTTCTAATTGATGCATTAAGTATTTGCTACAAAATTTAAAATACAAATGTATTTTATATATAGCCATCAAATTCAGATTTGACATGGTATTTGAAAACTTTGAGTGCAAGGTATGTTTTGAAAGGTTTAAGTGCAATGGACTTATATTGCTAAAAGCTATGGACAAATATAATTAGTACATGTGAATTAAACCATAATACAATAAACTGTAATGACAACTGTCAATGTGAAACATATAAGTTAGAAAAATAATTGTTTGAAGTGCAGATTTTTTATTTAGGATTTCCCACCATGGTGCATTCTCAGGCATCACAAAACTTTTGGCTGGAGGACCAGTCTATGCATTACAGATGTCAATTGTCCCACTTTTAAATGCCACTTTTAAATACCAGACCCTCAAGTTGTGACAAGCAAAGTTTAGTTTAGAAACATCAGTCAATATGTCTCAGCCAGTGGAGGTTTCAGTTTTGGAACAGAAGGTCCTATCCTTTCTTGTACTGTTGGACATTCCTACGCTTAAATGCATAGTTAAAATCCTCCATAGTCTTAGTTGCTCTGCTGTCTGTACTGGTAAACAAAGCTGACACTGTTACAATGACCAAGGCTTTGCAAAATCTTGGTTCTAAACATAAAGGAGATTTAGAAATTATAGTCATTTTTCTCTAATTTTCTATAAAACTTATAACTGTGTAGAACTTAGAAAACCACATAAAACATAAATAAAGGACAAAAGCTACAAAAGTACTTGCAGCATGCTTGAATATTTGTGTTTTTTGCATTTTAAAATTAAATTTGGCAAATTCCTGCATGCAATTTTCTGCCTAAAAAGTCTAGTTCTTAGTTTAATTTTATAATATGAATGTTTATTATATCATTACATATTCATTGAGACTACTGATTTATTGTCTCAATAAATATGAACATGGACTTCTTTTTGTTGTTTATTTATTAATTTTTTTTATATTCACATCCTGACTGAAGTTCCCCTCCAATATTTCCTCCCAGTTCCTCTCCCCTTCCCCCTACACTCCTCTCCTGGAACAGTGATTTCTTAACCAATTCCTTTCATTGTGTGCTTTTCATATTTTTAAATGAAAGTCTACAAGTGTGGAGAATCCTTTAAGGTACTATTTGTCAAATGTTGGCTTTTCATGGTAGCTTTGTAGTTTTGTGTTAAAAATATACTTTTGAACAAAGTTGGTATTCTTAATTTTGGCTTTTATTATTTTGTTTTCTATATAGTTTTGAGAATAGCTATATGAATAAGTGAACTTATATAAGTGTGCATATGTGTGAATGTGTGACATAAAAAGCAAAGGGCAAAGACTATAAACACAGAAATATACATTATTTCAAATTTAAGGTTTCATAAATCAGTTTGGAGATTTATTTTATTCATATTTAGAACTCTATATTCAGTTATAAAGGAGTGACTGCTTCTCTAATAAAATGAATTAGTTATATGATATCAAAAATATAAATAATAAGATAACATGGCCTGATGTGTAAATCAAATGAATAAAAACAACCTACCTTCCCGCAGCTGATGGGGGACTAGATGCAGAGACCCAAAGCCAAATATTAGGCAGACAAATTGGAGATCTCCATTAGTCCCTCCCATAAGTCTCTCCCCTAGGAGCTTAGAAAACTCCCTTGAAGACAGTGAAGAAGAACTGGAGGAGGCAGAGTGGTTGAGGAAACCAGGAAAACTCAGCCCCCGGAGTGAACTAAGCAGGACTCCTAGCTGTTCTCAGAGACTGGTGCAGCAGCCACCAGCCTGCATGGGTCTGTGCAAGCTCCTTTTTGTATGGTTGTTAGGTTTGTGTTTTATGAGACTGCAACAGTGAGAGTGGGGTTGTCTCTTGGGACTTCCTTTGTCCTACTGGGCAGCCTTGTGTACCCTTGATATGAAGAATGTGCCCAATCTTATTGTACCTTGTTATGCCATGTTTAGTTGATGTCCCTGGGAGGCCTGCTCTTTTCTAAAAGGAAATGGAGGAGTAGTGGATCTGGGGGAGAAGGGAGGTGAGGGGAGACTGGGAGGAGTGGAGGGAGGGCAACAAGATATATTGTATGAGAGAAAAATAAATACAATAAAAAAAGAAAGATCTATTTTATTCTTAGTTACACATTAAAAGGAAATAAGAGAATTTTCACACACAAACATTATTTCAATTAGTATTCTTGGTCTGGCTATTAGTATTATTCACAGTAGTCAAAAGGCAGACATAACTCATGTGACTATTAACTGAAGAACAGATGTATCAGGCCTCCTTGGATCACAAGCCCCAAATTCATGACACAGGGACTTATTATTAATTATGATTGCTTGCCTTTAGCATAGTTTTGTTTCCAGATAGCTTTTCTTTAAAACTTAAATTAACCCATTTATATTAATCTATGTGATGCTCAGAGGCTTGTTTACCTCCTCTATGCACTGTCCATCTTGCTTTCCCATTTCCTCTGGGTCTTGCAGGCTGGCTCCCCTGTTTTCTTTGCTGGTCAGACCTGCCTGTCCATCCTCTGCCTAGCTATTGGTCATTCAGCTTTTTATTAGATCAATAAGGTGCCTTAGACAGGCAAGGTGAAACAGCAGCATATCTTTATATAGTTAAAAGCAAATGCAGGATAAACAAATGCAACACATCTTTACATACTTAAATATTCTGTTCTACACAAAACCATGATGTATTCACACTGGAAGCTCAACTAAAGATGTAATGCTATAATGATCCACAGTGTGACATGCTAAACCCCAAAACATCTTGCTACATGTAAAAAGCCACATATTATATGATTTCATTTATGTGAACAGTCAAAAGACAGAATCTAGATTCTTGGTTTCTAGGACAGGGTAGGTAGGAGTAGAGTGGGGAGTTTTGGGTAGCAAGTGTGCAGTTTCTTCAAGGGGGGTTGTTCTGGAATTGTAAACTAATGCTAGCTGTTCAACATGAAATACAGCAAAACCCATTGGATATACAATTCTATGACAGATCTCATATATACAAATCAGATTTCAAAACAATAAATAATGCATACAGACTGTTGAAGAAAATGTAAAGTTAGCATTTTCAAGAAAGGTAAGTCAATGGGGATAAACTGGAAACTTGTCCCAAAGCTAAGTAAGAATGCTTTGAAACCAGTCTCTGTTTCAGCTACAATGAGAAATGACTCTATAGATGGTTCAAGGTACTCATCTCTAACTATGTCTGCATGTGAAGAGAAACTATTCCCCCTGGATACTTGTTGTTTCAACTACAGACTAATATCGAGTGTCAAGTTATCCTGTGAGCATCATTTTCCATATCCTGAAATGATCCCTGGAAAAGTCAAATAAATGTCCTTGAAACAGTAAGAAAACAATGATTTAATGTTTTAGTTTTAAAAATTTAATTACCAAATCTGTCCCTTGACAAGATATCTGCACCCCACCCCACCCCACATAGTGCAGGGAGTCACAGTTCTATCAATTTAATACATTGTGTAGGAGAGTATGTCAACTGTAACATACAACACCACTATTAATCCTCCCCTCTAAGCCTAGGGCCTTTGGATGATATAGTTGTGTCAGTTTTTAAATCACCCCAAATATAATATTGAAAAATCCCCAAAAGATTTAAATGCCATGAGAGGAAAGATAACAGTCTAACTTTCAAAGTATGCAAATAAAAAATAAGGCCTGCTGTTGTCAATCTACTCAACATGGAATTGCTGTGACTAGCTGGGGGGGGGGGTGGATTTCATGCTAATACAAGACAGATGTCCAAGGAATGGGTAGAAATATGTGAAGTCTAGTGCTAAGCAGGTTTGGATATCTTTCCTATTGCTGACCTTGTTCTTAGCTTTAATTTGTTACATTGCCTGGGTGCTTGCTTCCACACAGGAGAGCGCATAGATAGTATGGCATTTTAGCTGGCTCTTAAGAATGGATCAAGTTACAGGGGAAGCTGATCTCATTTCAGGTATACAGTAAGAAAGATATTTTATAAAAGATCTGGAAAAACTTTATAAAAGGACACAAAAAATGGCAAAGATACATCAGTGACTAAAATTTCAGGCAAACCCTGGATATTATGAACAATATGAAATATTATTAAAATGGTAACAGGTAATTAGCATTCAGGGGTCTTAGACATACCAAGAAATGATAATTTTAACACAACAGTCCATTTGACCAAGTACAACTATGTGTTTATATTAGCAGTGCCATGCCCAATTTGAACCTGGGGAAGTAATATCTTTCACATTGTAAGTAGAAAAAAAGGAAGCAAGAACATATGTTCAATTAACCATACAGTCATAAAATAAATGAATCCAAGCTGTGAACAAATAATGCTTTTTCAAAATGAACAAAATTTAGTTCTCCTTCATACACTTTAAGTTTTTAAACACACTGTTCATGTGCTCTAATCATATCAGTAAGATGTGTAAGTATTCTGTAAATCTTTATGAAAAAACTGGAATGCAAATAGTGTCTATTTTACACTTACAGTTGGCTGCACCTTGTTGGTTTCTAACAGGTAATGATTATTGGTCTACTTATGTTTTATTTTGTGAACACTGATACTACAAGAGAGGATGGTAAAGAGTATTTGACCAATTATTGGGCTCCTATACATTTTTGTTGGCAGTGATAATTTTGTAAAACTTATTTTTTACAGCTTATTTATCATAGAAGCAGTGTTTATTAACTGCCTCCTGAAACTAATGTTAACTGCAAAAATGAATCAGTTACTTAGACCTAACTTACAGTAGTTTCTCTCAAAAACTGTTTTTTTTGTTTTGTTTTGTTTTTTTTACCAGACACAAATTACTTGAGTGATGGAAGTATCTATGTCAGTAACACCACAGGAAGGTGTGTAGCTCTTTCTGAGTGCATATAATAAAAAGTGTTCAACATACAATTCTTGAGTATAATTCTTGAGAGAGGAAGTTTATAGAAAAGAGGGACAAGGGAAGCCTAAAAAGCTCCCTAGGTGGTATTTAGAAATGTCCCACCCACATATCCCAGGTTTTCAAGAAAGTGTTGTGGCTTGAATATAGGGTGTCCCTCCAAAAGACTTTTCTGTTGAAATCTTGGTCACACTATGCAAAGATAATTGGCTCATGAGGGCTCTAAATTCATTAATGAATTAACCCCTTAGGGAGTTCATAAGTGGTCTATTGCAAGGTATGCCTGTTGGAAAGAAATAAGTGTGGAATGCACCTTGTCTATGGTCCCTTTCCTATGTTGCCTTGTTCTTGCTGGATGCTCTGAGGCAATCAATCCAACTCTATCATACCCTCTCTATCATTTTTGCCTTGCCATCATCCCAAAACAACCATAGACAACATCTGACACTCTGAGCCAAAATATTTCTTCTTTTAAGCTCTCTTGACAAGTATTTTTTTTTTTTTTTTGGTTGAAACGTCTGTTATTGACAGTTGATATAATAGTGAGAAATTATAGTAGCTTATGTATTATAAAAATATATTAAATGATTATTCACCTTATAATTATATTAAATTAAATTATATTAATATATAATTATATTAAAGATTAATATAACAAAGTATAGTCATAATTGAAAAGTCCTCATAATCAGCACACTTCATTCTCTAGTAGTTACTACATGCTAGGGGCTGCTTTTGAAGTTCTTTATGAGTTAGACAGAATTTCCCTTGAGAGAGGTTGTGGATTAAGCAGAGAGCTTTTTAGCACACCGTAGTTACTACTGTATAGGCTAAGATGGTTAGTGTCTTAGTAAAGTCACTTTCTAAATGATATTTAGAGCAGTCTGTATTGTGTATCTTCTATAAGAAAGGGACTGATATAAAACATGAATGTACAGCTATGCCCAGGACATGAATTTGTCATTGCTTGCTGGCTTGCTTGAGAAACCTACTCTGGAGCACAAAAAGCATGATAGTGAGTATAGCAGTGATGGGAGATGTCATTCTGTATATGTTTCTCATACTGGTTAATGAATAAAGTACTGTTTGCCAACAGGAAAGGAAGATAGGAGGGACTAGGAGACAAGGAGGAAAGAGGAAGTAGTAAGGAGGAGTCAAGATGGAGAGTCTGGAGAGAACAGGACACCAGCTGGCTCTCCAGTAAGATGAAAGCACCTGGAAATATGTAGATTAACAGAAATGGATTAATACTTAAGACAGAGCTAGCCGATAAGAAACAAGTAACTGGCCAACAGCATTATATCAAATACAGAGTCTCAGTGTGTTAATTGGGGCTGGCACAGCAGCGAGGCAAGACCGGTGGCTGGAGGAAAATCCTCACTCCTTACATAGTAGCACATAGAAGCGTAGTAGTAGAGAAGATATAATGGATGGATCTGGCATGTGAGATGTCAAGAACAAATATTCTAAAGAGAAAAAAGATGGCACAGTGGGCAAAAGCTTCTTGAGTGTGGAAGACCTGAGTTCTGGGTTGTGAGATCCATGTAAAAGCCAGGTAAACACTCATGCATGTGTAATCTCAGCTCTGGAGGTAGATAAGGGAGAAGCCATGGGTGGATCCCAGGAACTTGCTAGAGAGTTGATATAAATGAGACAGCAACTCCAGACTCAGTGGGAAATCTTGTTTTAAAATTTAAGTGAAGAACAATAGTAGAACTTGGCAACTTGTAGTCTACACACATGTATGCAGGAGAGAGTGTACCTGCACACACATGTGTGGACACTCACATAGATCATACACACATCTGGGAACACATGCATCCATCACACACATGTGTGGACACATGCATACATCATTTACATATTAGAACAGAGAGTAGAATGCAAAATCTGATAATTCACAAATGTAGTCAGCCACCCCAGATGCAACACAGATGATGTAAATTTCATGTGAAAAGGAATGAAGCTTAAAGAAACAACATATTTAGGTTTGGATTTGGAGTTTTGTGTGGGTGGAGGAGAAATAATGGGTCAGAGTGAGAGGCACCATGCCACATTGGAAGTTTCAAGGTCATTGTGTAAAGAAATGGTTCCAAGAGCCAGTGAGATGGCTTAGTAGGAAAAGGTACTTGTTTCTTGGCCCAGTGAAGCAGATAACTTATGTCTACAAGTTGTCATCTGACTATCACATGCCCAGTGTCACACCCAACTCAAGTCCTTAAATGAAAACTAATAACAATTTAAAAAACAAAGGTACAGACCTTTCCTTAAAACTTCCTCAAATTACTTTTCCTGTCAATTACAAAACAGAAACAAACCTCTTAATAGATGCAATTTCTGATATTTTAAAAGATTGATACAATACTTGGTTAAGGTCTCAGAGGTGGATCCAGGGAACTGTACGTAAGCACAGTGCTTTTATTCTCTTTCCTTTTATTTTCTATATGTGCCAAGGGACACATTTTTCCTGTACAAAAACTCTGAATTGATGCATCATCTTGACTGAAGGTAGGAGGGTTGCTATGAAGTTCAGGCCAATCTGAACTATATTGTGAGATCCTGTTTCAAGAGAAAAAAAATCATATACGTAATAATGTTTGGAACGAAAGTAAAAAAAAAAATGAAGACCAGATCCTCAAAGATGTCTTTAAACCATTGACTAATGCTACTCTATGTGTGTTACATAACATATCTCAGCTATGCTTGATCAGATAGAAGACAGCAGATACCGTTTCTGAAATTAAAGAGGGTTATAGTTTGAAGCTGCTTTCCCCCTGCAAAGTTTACTCAGTTTAGCGGTGGTAATTTAGGCATCTTTGTTGTGTAGCAGAGCTTCATCCATCCTTGCAGAGATGTATACTCACATCTGTAACTTCCTTCCAGTGGTGCACACTCACCTGTGTAACTTCCTACCAGTGGTGCACACTCATATCTATAACTTCCTTCCATAATGCACACTCACATCTGTAACTTCCTTTCAGTAGTGCACACTCACCTCTGTAACTTCCTACCAGTGGGGTACATTCACAAATGTTACTTCTTTTATGGAAACCTAAAGCTCAATCAATTTACTTCCTTGCAATTATGACCTCTCATAGCTAATCATATAGATTCAGAACCCATCTCCTACCCTTTTCCATAGCCAGTCCTTGGGACTGGCTTTCCCTTGGGGGATTATGTGTTTTCCATTTTGTGAAGCATGACTGTGTTGAGAAGTCACTAGACACCCACAGTGAGATGTAAAATTCTGTTGCTGATACTTTTAAACTTTTAATCGTTCATTAACAGACACTGAGCTTCAACAAGAAGTCAGAGAACACACATACTAAAGAAGTTAAACCTTACATTTCCTAAATGAGATTGTTCTCACAGGAAAAAAAAGATATTTTCTTTATTTTTAAACACAGAATGAGAATAACATGGCTGGAAATCTTGCTTTAATTGCCCCACAGAACAGCAATAATATTGCTTAATATAAAATTTAAAAATTGTATTTTAGTGTTTATTACTTTATTATTATGACTAGGTGCTCAACACAAACACTTTTGTCTCCTATTATAATCTTGAAGAAAGCAACAAAAATAATTGAAAAGAAGCAGAAATTATAGTAGTAAAAATAAAACATGACTAGCAGCGTTTTTCCAATAGGATTACCTTGAAGCTTTCAGTCTTATTATTAATTCACTTAACAAGCATAGCATAAACAACCATGAAAAACAAGATATATAGTGAATACCAAAGGCTTTAATACTAGGATATATCACTTCATAGTATTTACACCACCTGTGGTAACCTTGCATGCTTCCAAGGTGTCCCCATGCCTATGATAAAAACAATGCTCTCTGACAGCCTAGAGAAACCTAGAGGGACATTGCTTATGAAACATAACACTGAAACAAGCAAGGTGAAGCTACCACACTGTAAACAAACAGTATTAAAGGGACTCCGGTGTGTGTGTGTGTGTGTGTGTGTGTGTGTGTGTGTGTGTTTTATGATACTGCATGCGAGGGACCTTGGTGGGTACCAGAGCAGTTGAGGGACAAACATGCCTTGCAGACAGAGCTTATGTGGAAGTTTTATCGGAGAAAAGGAAATGAGTAAAGAAAAGGGAGAGAAATACAGAGAGAGAAGAGACAGGAAAAGACCTGCCTGCCACTTCAGAGGTAAAACAGGAAGAGAGCAGCAATAGGCAGAGCTTGTTTCTTAAGGGGATCGTTTATGCCTGCCTACAGAGCCAGTGTACTGCTTGCCATGCACCCTAAGGGGTGGGTCCGAACTGTGTCTGGATGCTAACAATATATGTCTATATATGTACATATATATACATATGTAAAAATATATCCCTCCATACACATTCTACACTATCTTTCTATCTATATCTTTGGGGTTTAATTTGCATTTCTTTTATTAATAATGTAGTTGAGAATGTTCTTTTAAACTTTTAAAAATCAGACAATTTGAATTTTGCTGGAGCATAAGCTCATCATTACCTATGAATCATGTGTTAAAATTTTAAGATGTTTTATTAAAATGTTAATGGAAACATTACAAAATGTAGGTTTCTAAAAATTACATTGAGTTATTAAGTTTGTGTGTGGTATGTTTGTGCATGTGTCATGTACACATCTGGAGGTCAGAGGTCAAACTGTGTGGACTGAACACAGATCTTCAGGCATATGCAACTTTAAATGCTGACCCACTGCATAGGCCCTAGTTAAGCATCATCTTATATTTTCATTGTTCATTTGTGTTTTGATCCTTCAATGAATTATGTATTACTTAATCATAAACATGAAAAAACATATATATGTGTGCATGTGTGTACGTGTACATATATGTATGTGTAATTTAAAAAATAATAGATAACATTCCCAATACAATTTGCAACTCCTGTACATTTCTCCTTGGTCTCATTTTGCTATTTATATTCCAGATTCATTTTATATCTATTTTCTTTATGATTTTCACCTATGCATTTTTAAACCCATATTATTCAATTCTGATCCTTTTTGAACTTAATAAACTTTGCACCACTGTAGGAATTCTTCTGATTATTTTCATTTAAAATAATTGCGGAGATTCATACAGGGTAATGCTGAACAGTTTATTCAATTGCAATTCTGTATGGCTGTATGCCAATAAAAATATTGCTCACTTTCATAGTTTTTCTAGATCCTTGTTATCATTAACAATAGCATGGCTATTAGCACAGCTGTACATGTTTCTTTACAGAAAAGAATTGTTGGATCATGAAATAGACACCTGTTATATATTATAAATAAAAAATATTTCACCAGTTGTTTCTACTAATTAGCACTCTTGGCAACAGCACATGAATTATAATTGATTTTTAGTTGTTACCACTCTTTCACTGCTATTAAAAACATAATAATAACCAGGCATTGGTGGTCTATGCTTTTAATCCCAGCACTTGTGAAGCAGAGGCAGGAGCATCTCTTTGAGTCTGAGGCCATACTAGCCTGGTCTACAGAGTGTTTCCAGGACAGGCTCCAAAGCAATACAAGGAAACCCTGTCTAGAAAAACCAGAAGAAAAAAAAACAAACAAAAAAACCAAACAAGCAAACAAACAAACAAAAACCCAAACCATAATGATAATATTATTTCCAAGCATCATTGTTCATGCTTTTAATCCTAGCAGAGGAAGAAGCAGAAGGATCTCTGGTTCCAAGGCAGCCTGGTCTACAAAGAGACTTGCAGGACAGTCAGGGTTATTACATAGAGAAACACTGTCTCAAAACAAACAAAATTTTCCAACAACCAAAAACTATTTCCACTATAATTTAAATGTTCTTATATTTGGGGTCTTAATTTGCATTTGTTTTATTAATGTGGTTAAGCATGTTCCTTTAAAGTTTCTAAAAATTATGTTTATTTATTTAGTTCATGTGTTTGTGTGTGTGTGTGTGTGTGTGGGTATGTGTTGCACACATCTGGAGGTCAGAGGTCAATCTGTGTGGATTGAACTCAGGTCATCAGCTTTAACAGTAGGCACCTTCATATGCTGAATCATTGCATAAGCACTAGTTGAGCACTGTCTTATATTTTCATTGTCCATTTGTGTTTTCTTTCCATGAAGTATCTGTTACTTATTTTATCTATATTTTTGTTGTAATTATATTTCCTTGTTCTTTCATATGAGTTGTTCACAGTTTAACAAATATCAGGCATTTATCAGCTATATATACAGTAGCACTATTTCTGATTTTCAAATATATTTGTTTCCATGAGCAAGATACCTTTATACTACTTAATTTTGTATTGTGAATGGTTTGCTCTGTGGTCACACTTTTTGTATGTGGTTATGAAATACTTTCACACTCAAGATCAAAATATATTATTTTATGTGCTTTCAAAAATTTAAGGATATTTCTCTGTTTCATAAGAATTTGATTCAGTTGGAACTAATATTTATTTATAGTATATTCTAGTCACTTTGGCAATGCCATAAGAAGTACTTGAGATAATTAATTGGTAAAGTGGAGATGTTTATTTGGTTTATAGTTAGGGATGTTCAAATGCATGATTCTTGATTCAGAACCATAGAAACACAACCTGGTGGAGAGAATGCAGTCAAGCAAAACCAGTCACCCCAGAAACTTAATGGTCCCCACCTAGCTCCTTCTTCTGTAGGCTCTGCCATTTCCCAATAGCACTAATCCAAGGAATAGGTCTTTAATCTCTAGATCTACAAGTGATAAGTAAGGTCCAAAATATAGAGTAGCATAAGGAAGGGATTATGCCTATGGTTTCCTGTGTGCAGGGCCACTTCTCAGAACAGCTTTCTGACATTTAAACACTTAATAGTATTCTGAGAAACTACCTCTATTAAGTGCTACATTCTCTATGTTGGATAAACACATTGATATTTGGCTACTAGAGATCACAGAGCTGAAATAGATAGGTGGTTGCTTCCACCAATGTAATTTCGGATATGTAAAGATTTCTCAGTCCTAAATTGGAGAAGGGATGGAGAACAGAGAAGATAAGTGGTTCTACTTTAAAATGACCTTCCACATTAGAGGGCAGCAACTAGAAAAGAAGGCATTGTTGATTCGGATTAGCAGCCATTCTCAAGAAAATAGGGCAATTTTCCCAAGAGAAAATTCCTACAGAGCCAAAATCAATGCATTTCTACTACAGTGCTAAATAATATTCAATTTAAAGCCACTATTCAAATTATCCCTTCAGTTTTCAGTGCCTTCTATAAATGCCAGCTGCACACTGTGTCTTGGAATTGGGTGGTTTCCAGTGAGGAACAGAGCAATAGGAGATGAAAGGACAGTCATGTAGAGTCCTTGGAAATCAGTTAGATTCGAGAGTGGATGAACACTCACAGGATCAGCTTGTTAGGTGTGGATTGGATAAAGGTGATCTGAGCGCTGCCATTTAGAAGCAGGTGGGCTGAGAAGGGTGATACTAGGTGGTTACCCCTCTGAGGCTCAGGCTCCTTTTATTGGGCTGTTGAAGGAAAAGTCACTTTGTTTCTCCAGACCATGGTCTCATCCCTCCTATATCCCTAAGTCCTTGCAGAGATGTCCTTGTTAGGTTTTCTTCTCTTCCTTTGCCTTTAATTACAGTTTAAGTATAAAGGTCAGGGCAGCAGTCAGAACTGCACAGGATATAGCCTCTATCCATCTCCTATTCTCTTTCCTTTTAAAAATTCTTTGTATTTACTTAAAATTGAGAATAAATTTTGAAAAATACAAAGTGTTCTGAATATTGTTTCCTCTCCCCTATCTGCACCCAGATCCTCAACATTTCCCCTCCCACCCAAATTCACACCCTTTACTTATCTCTCATTAGGATACAGACAGAAGTAGATATGTCTCTGAATGTTTTGACTGCTCTCAGGTCCAGTCTCTATATGAGGGCTCTTGCCTTATCATATTGTGTCTTGTTTTGTCCTGTTTGGCTATCATCTCTTGGAGGCCCACAATTTTCTAAAGAGGAAACAGAAAGGGGGGGATCTAGTGGAGTGGGGAGGGGAGGAGGAGCAGGAACTGAGTGGAGTAGAGTAGTAGGAGAAACTGGTTCAGGATGCAGTGTATGGGAAAAGACTCTATTTCCAATAAAAAATAATAAAAATAAATGAAATAAAAATGAACAAACAAGAATAGGACAAAAGAAACTGAAGAGAAACAACCAAAGACAATGCTCAAGAAACACATACAGATGCAGGGACATATGAACTTGCACATGCAGAATTCCAACTAAAAACAAAAAATGGAAAACATAATATACATGCAAATGATCTGAAGTCTTGATAATGTACTGTGAGATAAAGAACTTCCAAAAATGCCATTAAGTTCTTTCAATGTTGGGCATCTATGCCTGTTGGTTGCTCTCCATAGACTGGTGGCAAGTCCCTATTGCTGAAGACAACACCCCTACAACTTATTGAACATGGAGAAGATGAGATGGTGCCTACATACAGTCTTTACCTCTGCTGACTAGTATTCATGGTCCTTGCATGCTACCAAAGGTGTAATGTAAATACCAATCCAGTTACAAATTATTCTATATACAATGGGTGACCTGCCAGCAAGATGTGCTATTGCACAAAGCTTGTGGGAACTGAGCAGTCACTATCTGGCTGAATTTAAGGCCTACTTCATGAGATGGAACCCATCCCCAACTCAGGTGGTCTTGAACCTGAGATCTTTAGAAAAACCAAGTACTACTGTTCTGTTAAAGGAACATAGTAATAAAATGCCTCCTAACAACATTCTATAGTACTCATAGGTCAGTGTATTGCTAGGCATGCCATTTTCAGAGAAGCTTACTCCTGCAGAGGAAGGGAACATATACAGAGACCCAGAGCCAGACATTATGCAGAGAATGGGAGACATTGGACCACTCAGTCCTCAAAGTAAGGTCTCCATCAATGACCTTCCTCGGAGCTGAGGGATGTCTGTGGAAGATGAGGAAAAATTGGAAAACCCAGAGGAGATAGAGGACATAGAGGAGTCAGGTCTTCTAGATACACCAGGACTGGAATATACATGAATGAATAGAAACTGAGACTGCATGCCCAGGACCTGCAATGGTCTGTATCTGATGTGGTCTTAGAGTTGAAAGAAGTGGACACATGCCCGCGTCCCAAACCTAGACGCTGTCTCCAACTGATAACCACTGTCAAATGAAAACTTAAATTCTCCCAAGGAACTGTCAATGGGTATAGCAACTATTCTTTTTTCTTAAAGACCACTTATGTATTTGGACCAAACATTTTTCTTTTATGTGCTGGACCCAACTGGCATGGGAGAGAATCTTGGATCAGAATAATCATGAAAGTGAAAAGAAGAGTATAATAATGTATGCAGGACCTGTATGTATGCTGGTTACTTGGCAGGCTCACCTCATCCTTGAACAGCTGCAACAGTGAGGACTCAGTTCTACCCATGTCCTTGTGATATCTTACTTTGAGATTGAAAATGGCTTCTTGCAATAAATGCAGTCATATCAGGTTTCAAAATATTCATGCAGTGACACTCATGAAGTCATTTCAGCCCAAATAAACAGAATGATTGTTGAAGCTACAGCGAACCTATCTCTGATGTACTCTGTCTCTCCCTCTAATTTAGAGTTTTGACATAACAAGATAAAAGTATATATTCAGCACCTGGAAGGCCTCACTGGAAAGTCATCCAAAGTTCTTTCTCTGGATGACACTTAGATGCATTTATCAAGAAAATATTTATTTATAAAAATTCTAACTCTATATTTAAAAATTCTAAATTTTCTTAGGGAATCCAACGATATACTAGTAGAAAATAAAAATAGCAAGCATCTTAAAGTTTATTTTAAGCCCACATTTAGATTATTGTTCCTTTTAATTTATTGGACCTTCAAAGTAGTAGCTTTGTCCCCCCCCCAACTTTTTTTATTTTAATTTCGAAACAAGGTTGTTTTACATACCAATCCCAGTTCCCTCACCCTCCCATCCTCCCCTATCACCCCCATCCCCTTTCTGCGCCCCAGGCAGGGTGAGGCCTTCCATGGGAAGTCTTCAAAGTCTGCAGTCTCTATAGAGTACATTAAAAAAAATGTACTTTATTAGATAAATGACAAAGATTTAGAATTGTTTGCATAGGACATACACAGCTACAACAGTATAAGTATATGCATACATTCTTTGTACATTTAACATTGAAACAATTACATATAAAGAAAAACAGAAAATTGATGATGAAACACACATTTTAGCTAATTCACTTCACATTTGTTGGTACTTTCTCCATAGATTATGAAATACTCATCATGCCTTCCATTGAGCTTTTATACTATTGTTGATAGGTCTGTTACAGAGCTCAATGTCTCTCATTGGATCACACCCAGAAGAACAAAATAAAACAACAACATTGCTTATTGGATGAATGAACTAGTAAGTGCAATGCTTGAGAATGCTGAGAAATTAAAAATCTCATTAAAAATAGTTAAAAATCCTTTGCATTCTACTCTGTGGATTCATGACCATTGTTACATAAAGCAGTGACATGAAGTTATGTACTGAACTAGTAACAGTTGTAGGAAGGGGGAAAGGAAGAAAAGAAGAAACAGGAAGGAAGGAAGGAAGGGAAAGGAAGAAAGGAGGGGGAAGTATTTTTGTATTAGCAATATATTTGTCTCTAAAAATTTGTTCACATTTTTAATGAAAATTAATGTGTCTGACTGAAAATTAGTATGAAATAAATCTTAAATCTTTCTGACTGCCTGAACAAACCTTTTGGAATACTTTACATGTGTTGATTCATTAACTAAGCAAACAAGAATTTGAGGCAGGTGATATTAGAAAAGTAAACAGACAACAGCAGAAGGCATTCCACACAGAATGAGCACTGAAGTGGTTTGGATCAGAATGCCTCCCATAGGCTCAAATGTTAGAATACTTGACACAGAGCTGGTGGTACTGCTTGTGGAACCTTAGGAGGTGTGGCTTCGTGAGAGGGAGCATGTCACTTGGGGGGGGGGGAGAGGAGCTTTGAAAGTACAAAGCTTCATTTACAGTTTGCACTCTCTGCTAGCTTATCTGAAGATCTGAACTTTCTACTGCCATGATGCCTATTGCTAGCTTCCATCTTTCTCTGCTACAATATATGCATTCCAGTCCCTCTGGAACTGTAAGCTCAAACAGACCCTTTCTTTTGTAAGATGTCTTGTTCACCGTGTTTTATCAAAGTAATATGAAAGTAACCAATACAAGTACTATGACTGAAGTAAAGGCATTTTGCTTTCTTATTGACTCTGCTCAAGGTAATTATGGATTGTCCTAAAGTATCAAGTAGATAAAACATCTCCAGTTTAGCCTTTCCTTCCCTTTACCCAGCTTTCTTAAATTTAAAATAAAATTAGCACTATGATGCTGTCTCTAAATGACTCAGAATATTTGTCCCTAATTATTCTTACATTATGTGTGTCAATTAGCAGAATAAATAAATTGCTGTGAGATTTAAATTACACAAACATAATAACATACTATCTAAGGAATTGTGAGAACTAGCCACTGTAGCCCGAGGATGATTGCAATATCTTATTTAAGAAAGAGAGAGGGAGAGGGGGAGTGCAAAAAAGAGGAAAGGAGAGAGAGAAGAGAGATAGAAGAGAGAGACAAATAAAAGAGATATAGATAGATAGATAGAGAGAGAGAGAGAGAGAGAGAGAGAGAGAGAGAGAGAGAGCACCCGAACTATGATTCTGTTCTTGTCCTTGAACAAACCTTATTCAGTTTCTACCAACTTCGTCTCCAGACTACTGGCTTTGGGAGATGAGCACATGTACTTAATAACAGAAGAATACTATCTTGTGAGTATAAGCAGAAATACAACTCAATACTTAATTAGATGTCACAAAAAAATAATGCTGTGTTTTGGTAGGTGGAATCCTGCACCATATCATGGACTTCCGTGAATTGCCATTCATTTTCCTAAATGACAACCACTCAGGTAAATTTATAAAATCCAAGAGTATAAGTAATACTTTTTTATTATAATTATCCAATATAGATAAACCATCTGCATAGTAAAGAAAGACTAAATGGAAGCTTCAAATGAGCAGAGACTATGCAACCAAATTGCCCTGCAGTTGAACAGATGTTTGTCCATGAGCAAATGATCTAAAATCTATGTAAAAACCATTTTTTTTTCTGTTTGAAGGAGGTAGTTTGGAAGTTTCAACCACAGGATTATTTGATTGTGAAAAATGAACAGTTTATCTTTTACACCTGTGTAGAAGAGTCTCAGATAAAGTAAGTTTCTTTCCTTCCAACCCTTTCTACTTTCTTTTGTGTTAGATGCCTAGTTCTGTTACTTGCAATATTATTTGTAAATTGGCTATATTCAAAAAGTACTTAGTAAGGTTATTTGTACCATAGATAGAGAGCTGTTATTTTTAATGAGTAAGCCAAGGTTGCCTGTTTTACTTTGGTTTGTGTAAAGTGGAGCAATAGGACACACTGATGGTATGCCATAGTTGGTCTGAGCTCAGAGTATGAGCCCAGAGTAATTAAAGTTTTTTAAGGAACAGTTATAAACATGACATTGTATAATCTCCCTTTGCATCAACTGATGGGATGTTCACTCATGATCAAAACAAAGGACTCAACTATCTTTATTAAGGAAATCTCTCATGAGATTTAATGAGTTTAATTACTTATGAAAGGTACTATAGCTTTACCCTCAAATAATGTCTTCTTAGACAAACAAAAGACATAAGCTCCTGCTTGTGTATCTCACAAAATATAGTCTTTAGTCTCAATGAGGATAGATTATCTTTATTTTTAATGTTTGTAATATATAATTACAATTTACATTAAATGGTATCATTTTCAGTTGGATTCATGTTCCTTGTATCTCAAGCTTCAAAATGATGACACTGGTACTTAAATTAAAAATGACTATCTTATTTTAGGAGTAAAGCATCAAAATTCTTATGTAATCCAAAACAATCTATGGATTTTCCTCCATTTGAGCTCAACTTTAATTTTACTTGTAGAGACTTGACCACTTCACTGCTTAGAGTTTTCTTCTCAACTCTGAGCTACTGGAAATGAGTTTCCCTTCTCAGCAGAATCTCTTCTGTGGACTCAGCGAAAGCATTACCCTTCCATTTTTTAAAAAGAAAACAATCGATATCCACAACACACAGGAAGAATGGGCCATTCTCCCATCTGTTAGTGCCGTTTACATGAGAAATGACACCGCAGCCCAGAGAAGGAAAACATGGGCTCACTCCTAAGGAAAGCTAGATTTATATCACTTTCAAATTCAAACCCTGTTCAACACCCAAAGTAGGACATGGTAAAGAAACGTTTGTTGTAACTTAAATTTGGCTTCCATAACTCTGAAAAAAAATTCACAATCAACTAGTTTTCAAAAAAAAGGTCATGTATACCAGAATTTTCCAGTGAGTTATCTTTATTTTGTTTTCACTGTACACATTTTAATTTATTCTTTGAGAATTTTATATATGCATACATTGAAATATGATCATAGCCATCCCAATTTCCTCTTCTAACTCCCCTTCTAACATGTCACCGTCCCTACTTCATGCCTTCTTTTTATCTTAAAGAGCCCACTAAGTCAAGTTAGTGACAGCCTTATATGCACAGCTATGGCACCATCCACTGGCGCACAGGACACCTACTAGTCAGTGACCACATTTCCCCAAAGGAAAGCAATTTCCTTCCCCAGCAGTTGAGACATCTCAGGTTAGCAGTTGGGTCTGAAATTTTTGCTGGCTTGCTTTAGTGAACTTACCGTTTTCTTTTCTTTTCTTTCTTTTTCTTTTCCTTCCTCCTGCTCACCCCTCTTCTTCTCTCTTTCTCTCTCCATCCCCATCTCTCTTTTCCTTTACTTTTTAAAGTATGCATTCTTGCTATTGCTAGAGCTAGTTTTAAAGCCATGAGGTCAATAAGCCTGAGAGGCTCTCCCTGACAGGTGTTATGTTACTATACTAATCTCTGAATAGACATTTTTAAACTTTAGAGAATTAATGTGAGAAAGTAAATTATGAGGCAGTTTGAAGATGCTTTGTAATGAGAAGACTAAACTATTTTAAAATTTCAGCCATTTTAAACAATTGATGTCCACCCATGCCACAGAAGTAGAATGTGTACTTTCGATTGAATGTACATTTGATTATGTACATTTATAAAAATTATGTATATGTAATCATTATATATTCTACAATTTATAATATAATATATACTATAAAATATAACTCACATGTATGTAATTTTACATATACTGTACATTAGGTTTTAGTTTGATAGACGTGTATATGTGTGTGTTCACACATTCTACACATAATCTACAATTAGATTTTAGCATCAGCATTGGAAACAGTCACTTAAAATATAATTCAGTATGATTATAGTATTCTCTGAGAGTTTTTGAGCTCCTGCTAGTAATCATTTTCTGTCAACATATTTTTTTCTCTAAATACCTGAAATTTGTGAGAATTTAAATGGAAATAAAAACATCCATTCTATCTTTTTTGAAGAGTCCATTCCAGGCACAACTTTAGTTTCCTATATTGCAAGTGCAGGCTTTGAGTGAACTTAAGCAGTGCCCTTGCAGATGAGAGGAGAGATGAAAGCAGGGAACACATGCTGTGAGCTGACTGCTTGAGGCCATGGGAAGATTTACTGTTCACCTGTGTGCCTGGGGAAAGCTCTGCAGTCCCTCTCAACATCCACTTCTTCACAGTAAAGGTGAGAGCAATTCCTGGAGCATCTCAGTGATTCAAGGTCAATCAATACTTAGTGTTTTCTTAATGGCTGGATTATACAACAGTCCTCACTTCTTCCAGGGTATACCTTTCATGGTTTTGACTACCCGGGACTAACTTGTCCATGAATATTAAACGGAAAATCCCAGGGATTTATTTATACTTTATAAACCTTCTGTTGTTATTGTTCTTTCTTTGAGAAAGGGTCACTGTATTGCACTGTCAGCCTTGGAAATTGCTTTCTACATCAGGCTGTCCTTGAACTTATGAAGAACCTCCAGCCTCTGCCTGCGGAGTACTAGGATTACAGGTGTACATCACTATGTACAATGGGTATATAAGCTATTAAGCATATGTTACTCCAAGTAACACAGTTTTATCTTTCTTAGTCCCTCTTTATCATGAGCTATGACTCACCCTCAGCTTTATTTTCTTTCCAGGTGGTTCAAATTATCAGATTGGCTATTGTTACTAAGTAACCCTTACTTTATTATCATTGCTCTAAAACACAAGAGCAGCAAGGTGAAGGAAGTGTTGGGCTATGGAAATACACAGCCCATAGACTATGGCCATATTCATGGTTCCAAGAATCCCCCAAGTGACCTCAGAAGAGAGCGCCTGTGAATAAACAAATGACTATTAAAAACTTCTTTTATCCTCTTTCTGTCAGTACTGGGGTTACAGGCATGTAAATAATGAACTCACAAAAATGTTTGGAGTGATTTTCCTCTTTTTAATTTTTCCCAAAGAAGTGTTTTTATTGTTTATTTGAGAATTTAACACATTGAACCCAGACCACACTTGCTTCTCTGTCTTCCAAGTTAGGCTCTCTACCTTGTGACTTACACTCAATAAACAAAAAAAGGTGAAGAAAACAAAAGTCCATTTTGTGTTGCCCACTGGAGCATGGTCACACTCCCAATGACCAGCCCTTTAAAGAAAACCAAGTCCTTCCTAACCCTACCCCTGCATGAAGCCATCAGGGGTGGAGAGCTACACTTCAGTATCCCTATCACAATTTTTAAGAGTTCTTTTCAATGGCTTCATTTTGAGGCTGTTTCTTTTATTTTTGGGGGTGGGTTGGGGGTTTGTCACAGAAGCCTTCCATGTCTCTCATTCTCAACTGTGTGTCTGACATCATCGATACCACTGCAAAAGAAGATTTCTTGCCCTTTGGAGCATGGAGGACCATGGACTTCCACACTATTTCTGGGCTCAACATGGACCATGAACATCAGCATGGCATCTGAGTAGCACGGACATCAGCATAGTCTCCAATGATGGCACAGGCTAAGGACATCAATATGACCTCTGGTAGCAACATGCACCAAGGACACCCAACAAGGTTCCTGCAGCAGCATGGCCCACACACGTCAATATGGGCCTAGGTGGGCATCACAAAACACTAGCATCAAGATGGCATGAGGTGGCAGTGCCGGCCACATGTGTCAACATGGCCTCTAGTGGTAGAACAGATCTTTACATCCACCTGGCCTCCTGGTGCAGTATGGTTCTGGGACATCGACATGGCCCCCAACATGGACCACAGGCACCAGCATGTCCTCCAGCTGTAACACAGACCATGGACATCAACTTGGCCTCTGGGGGCAGCACAGACTATTTAAGTTTTTTGAGAAGATCCAATCCAGAAAATAAAGAAGCTTTCTTTATATCTGACATCCTGATCTTTAGAATCAGGGAAGCTGTGTGTCTGTGTAAGCTCCAAGTTGGTGCATCCTACCCTGCCTGCCCTGCTCTGCATCAACATGTTCCCCTGTCCACATTTACTGCAGCCTTCTCCCACACCTGTTACCCACCTCCAGTATCTAGTTTAGCCTCTACCACCAAGCACACACTGTTCCATACCTTATCTTTCCCATCAAGTATCCACTAAGTGTAGTGGCTTTGGAAACTCCCCTGTGTCATAAAGTACATTTAGCTCTAACAGCTTTACATGCAAATACTCCTTGCAACAAGTCATTGGTCTGATTCAAGATTTATGGTTTCTGAAGCACCGCAAACCCTGGCTCATTCATTTTATACATTCTGCGGTTGCTCAGAGTCAGGGTGATCTGGACAGGGCAGCAGTGGCAGAACCCACAAGCTCCAGTTCACCGCATACCTCCACATGCTTGGTGTAGACCCAGTGCTTCCCTTCTTCCCACAGGGTGAGCAGCAGTGGAGGTTCAAGCATGGTCTGTGGTCAAGCTTTTGGGATGAATACAGGCCATATTCCATAATGCCATGTTCTTTGTGTGCTGTGGCTGGCTGCGCTCCCACGTTGCCTTGTCTGCCTTCTGCCCCCCCCCCCACTGCTCTGCTCTGCTATCTCTCCTTCCAGTTTCATGAGCCCCTGCCCTTTTTTATTTGTTCCAGGGACATTGCAGGCTCTGGCTTTTCACACTCCTCCTCCTTCCATGGGTGTCTCAGGCTTCTCAAAGTTGTTTTATTGTCCTGCAGCAGGTGCCCAAGGCCATTGCCATCTTCAGTGACAGCCTGTTTCTGGATGCTGGAGTCTGGGTGGTGCAGCTCAATTTTCTTCTTGAAAGCATTATGCTCTTCTTCTTTGTTTATGCTTTCTCTTCACTTACAGATACACTAGCTCTTATGACTTATATAACATACTGGAGATCAAAATGCAAAGCGGCCATACTAGTTAACCATAGAAGCCAGACATACACCTTTAGTCACAGGACTCAGGATTAAGAGATAGACGAAACTCTGAGTCCAAGACCACTCTGGGCTACAGAAGAGTAAATCAGAGCTCACACCTTTAATCCTAGGAAGATATATATGTTCCGATTTAGTCTGACAGTTAGACTCTAGCTACACTGAGGACAACATAGCAGTCTGAGTGAATGTGAGGAGCAGTGAAGTAGGGTGCAGTTTAAGAATTGCCCCTTTGTTCTGAGCTGAGTTACAGGTAAGAGCTACTGGCTGGTTGCTTTGCTTCTTCGATCTTCAGCTTGAAGCTTGAAGCCCAATATGTGTCTCTGAGTCTTTTATTTCTTTCATGTTACACTCTAGAGCTCTTAAACCCAGGGCTCCTGTTGACCATATTACCTATATTACTAGCCTACCGAGACCCTAGTATTTCCAATGGAGTTCAGCCCTGCTGGGCAGTGGTCTATAGTGTTCTTGGAAGCCT
Organism: Phodopus roborovskii; assembly: GCF_943737965.1. Taxonomy (NCBI): domain Eukaryota; kingdom Metazoa; phylum Chordata; class Mammalia; order Rodentia; family Cricetidae; genus Phodopus; species Phodopus roborovskii. Next base: position 1,811,087 of record NW_026126693.1, on the reverse strand, counting down.
TCTGATGCTCATTTTCCTCTCTAGAGCTTGGCCCTCTATGGCCAAAGTGGTAAGGGAGAATTCTGGGTGTCACCTGGCTTCTTTGAGTGCACTTCTTACATACCTCTCTCCCCAGTCCCTCCTTTTCTTCCTTTCATTCATTCTTTCTTTCTTTCTTCCTTCCTTCCTTCCTTTCATTCTTTCTTTTTTAATAAGACCATATGTGATCTTTCAAGGCCAACTATCAGAGCTGAGACTAAAGTAAACCTTTGTGACTAAAACCCAAATAGGGCTTGCCCACTAGCCTCTGGCTATGAGCAATGTGAACATGAATCAGTATAAAAGAATAGGTCCCAAGTATAGATGCACAGAACTTTAGCCACAATGTGAGGACTTTCAGCTAGTGAACCTCTGACTTGGTACAAATCTTCCTGCTCTTTGGCATATTGAAGGTTTACCAGCTGTTTCCTATATGCTGTTTAGCTGATATCTTCCAACTTCTGTTTTCTAGGAAACCTCCACTTTCTGCTCTGACGACTTTTCAGTGCCAGACCAAATGTATCATCACCAGTCTCAAGCAGAAACAGAGTTTGCCTCTCTAATTTACTTTCTTATCCCAGAATCCTGGCCCAAACCAGCCTGTATTAAGTTTCACAAGGACTTTCCTGCCTCTAGTTCCCATTTTCTGGACAGCACATAATTTTATTATGGACCATGGTCAGAATGATGGCCACCATCATCAGGGTACATCTCTATGTAAAATTGTTGAAGGAGAGTTTTTCATTGTGTTCTTTGTAGTAACATTTAATATTGGCCTGCTGATTCTAATTAGCTAATACCATTTTAATATTATAATACCATTTTAATATTATTATAATTTAATATATAAATGAAACAAGGAGATAGTTATGAACATAAAGGGTTAGGTCAGTCCCTCTCTGATTTTTTAGAGAAGGCAGAACAACTCCTATAAGACAGCAAAATGAGGATGCGTTTTGGCCTGCATTGTCTGTCACTACTCTTTTCTAGGTGGGAAAATCTAGCTACTACTTGGGTATGAAAAAACTGAAGATGACTTTACCTTTGCTAGGCAAAGCCTAAAATGAAATCTGAGTTGCAGGTATGTGCAGCAATTTTAAATTAGGCTATATGTATCCAAAAGATCTATTTACTCTCATTGTTCTGGAATTTAGTTTCTTACTCATAGCTTCATCATTTAGGCTTTGTTGCACGCTTAAGTCATATAACTGATTGCCTCATTAGCCCAAGTTTGGGGCTCACCATAAACTTGGCATGCACAATCACTATTTCTTTATGTGCTGTCAGTAAAAATGTAGATCAGATTAAATCTCTGGTTTTAATAGCTTCCTATTAATGAAGTCAATCATTGGGTTGTTCAAACAGATAAAAGTTCTTTTATTTTTACTACCATTCTGAATATGTGGTTTTTCACTTATTTATGAGAAAGTATTATTTATGAGAAACTGTTTCAGCTACCATGCTAGATTTAAGTTAATTGAACCAGTGAGTGATGCAAAATAAAAAAATAAATTTAGTTTCTCATCATTTTTATTTTGAAATTTTAGGTATCTATTATGGACAACTATATTCTTCTCCAAGTGTTACATAGCCCACTTAGAAACACCTCAAGGAAGACAGTTGTCTAGAGTGCTTGGCATCCATTTCATGTTCTTACTTGATATTGTAAATATAATTGCCATGTTCTAATCTTCTGATAGTTCTTTGTTAATTTTATTAATAAATTAAAAAAAAGTACTGGATTAAGTGCTGTGGACATTCTTTCCACCAGCCTGGTCCTAGAGCTGCATCAGCTCCAAATGGACACTCAAACACTATAATTATCATGAAACTGTTGGCTGTTGACTAGGGCTTCTTATTGGCCAGCTCTGTATTAATTATTAACCCATTTCTATCAATTTAAGTATCTCCACATAGTCTTATCTTACCAGAGAGAGAGGGTGCAAACCTCTTACTCATCTCAGATACTACATCTTGATTGCCCCCTGCCTACACTTCCCAGAATCCTCATTGTCTCCTAGTCCTACTTATCATCCTGTTTCATTGGCCACAGTGCTTTATTTATCAACCAGTAAGAAAAACATATGTACAGAAGATATCACCATCAATTAAGCAACAAAAATTTCAAAGTTAAAACTTCAGGAAAATTTGGACTTGGAGATTTGAACATATTTTACATATTTTTTTTTTTTTACTGTGATGGTTTCTGCAGATAGTTATTATGTACATTATAGTAATTAAACATGTATACACAGTGTTTGATAACCAAATAAGGGTGTTAAGCAGATCCATCTCTTCAACCATTAACTATGTTTATGTGCTGGGAAATTCACACTCTTCCAGTCATTAAACATTTTTTTAAAGTTAAAATTGTGTGTGTGTGTGTGTGTGTGTGTGTCCTAATTAATGTCTATATTGTGGTAAATACCATGACCAAAAATTTATGTGAAGGAAAGTGTTTATTTAAGGTTATACTTTTGCATCTCAATGTATCACTAAGAGAAGCAAGGGCATAAAGTCAAATAGGGCAGGAACCTGGAGGCCACAATTTCTTCTAACATAAAAATGTTTTCTGTGTTCACTCTCATTATTTGCTTGTCTTTTCAAATTGTATATGTGACTTCTCTATGCTATTATGCCACTGGTAAATATGGTCATGTTATAGTACTTCCCAAAGAGTCCGTGCACCCTGAATTAAAATTCCAGAAGCTGTATATCCTCACCAACTTTATCATCTCAATGTCTGGCTACATTTTATGAAAATAAAGAATATAAATAATTGCCATGGTATTTCTCCAAGACTGTTTGAGGGATAAAACAAGAATATATGAGAAAGCAATCTTTGAATACTACATAAATGAATGGAATTATTATGACTAACACTGTATACTGGCTCTTAATAATGAATTAGCATTACTCTTCAATTCCCCACTCACCTATTTTGAGTCCTCATTTACTACTTTATTGCAGAAGTGATTTGTGTTTATCTTTGAAATCAAGCACATTGTGCATTTTCAGTGACAGGAAATGTGGAACTAAAACTATGCTCTGCCCGTACTGACCCATTTATTCATATACAATGCCAATTAAACCAAATGCACAGATGACAAAAACCCACACACAAACTCAATAAAGAAGAACAGAAAATTTACTAGGATGCCTCTAGGACTCTACTCCAAATTCATTTCTGCTCTATTAGTTTTGCTGGCAGATTTGTTTGTTTTTCTAACTTTCATTTTCCCTATTCACCTTTTTTTTTATTTTGTTTTTGTTTCTTTTTTTCTGGCTTGCTTGCAAGTTTTTTGCTGGGTATTTAACATGCTCCTGCTTCTTTCTCTCCTACAACATAGTGCTGAGGAGATGTTGTTTGTGTGAAAGTGTAAGGATAGCAGGATTAATGGCAAGTTTTAACCCCAAATTCTATGACATGTACATTAAGGTCTCCTAGTCCTGACTATAGACACATGAAAATGAAGATAAAAACTGGAAGTTTCCCAAGTTTATTCTAGGTACTTCTGTGGGACACTTTTGCTTATAGATCTCATAGCCCTCCACATTTCTGATGCCTAGTCAACCAGGAGATTTGAATGGGGAAGTCTTCCTCACTATGACTTTTATTGGGTGACCTACATTTGTCCATGAGCAGTCCTGGGAGTTCCATCATGAACCAGCTTTCCTTACCTTTCTATAGATATCTCAAGCACAGAGCTAATTGGCTATTCCTGATAGAATACCTGTTACGGAAACTAACCCTGATCACTCAACCCAGGAAAAGTGGTCAGTTTTGCTGAGTTAGTTTTATGTAATTGTTTTGCTAAGACACCATGGAAATTTCCCCTGCCCTTAACATTACCAACTCCATGAAGGGTTGCAGAAGGCTACTATAAGAGCCTCTTCAAAAAATAAACCATTATTTAGTGTGTGTGCCACAGTGGAGTACAAAAGACAACTGTGTGTGTCATGGGGCTTGAACTCAGGTTGTCAGTCTTGACAGATGGTATCTTTACTGGCTGCATCATCTCACAGGGCCCCAGAGGACTTATTTTAGCATGCTACAACAGGAAAAAGTATTAACAAGATGTGTCTTAAAATGCCATCATGTTCTGTGATTGGTACTAACAATGCTAGGATGACATGATTGATTGTGAAGTACTTGAAATCTGGAATACTTGAAATCTGAGTCTAATCAAAGGTGCAGGAGGTTCAAAAAAACTTGAAAAGAAGTGGCTAAAAGGAATTTAATTACAAGTTGTTCAAAATGTAACAACAGTGTTTCCTATTTAAGTGTCAGAGGCAGAAAACCAAATAAGGAATAGAAACTCAGGGAGAGACAAGTCCCTATGCCTTCTGCCCCCCAATGTCTGCAAAACATCCTGCTAATTGCCATGCTAATACGAATGGGTCACCTAGACAGTAGGTGTCCTTTCAACTGAGAAGTGGAGGAATCATTCTGTGAATGGTGATTTTCTAAGTACCCATTTAGAGTACTGATAGGAAATATAAACTATAAGCTCTCTCTTTTATGTATTTCCCCTAGAATCAGCTGAGAATCTCTACATTCCCCTCTTTACTATTCCTGAGTTAGACCTTATTCTTAGAAGGTGCCCTCGTTTGGGTAAAAGAAAGAGGTCAGATGTCTGTGTGGGGTTAATCAAAGTTAATCAAAGAGATTGACTTTCAAAAATCCATGTATACATTTAAAATATTTTCAGTTATGTTGTAGCTTGATTAATTGTTTTCACTTGTGTTCCTTGGACCTGGTACTAAAAAAAAATGTAATCAATTTTGATAGCATATATTCTGGCTGAGATTAGTAAAATATTGATACTTAGGACATAGGCATACTTTAGTTTTCCAGGTCTTTGTTCCAGCCAAGATCTATCTAGCCAGAATGTCCATGCTGGCTTTTAAATCACATGTTTTCTGCCTCAGCAACTGAAGAGCATAGTCTTACCTTTATAAAACAAAACAAAACAAAACAAAAAATTAAAGTATCTGAAAGGATACCTGCATAGTTTTATGAGCTTCTATATGTGGCTTCTAATGAAATACTTCATGCTTTCATAGGCATGCATGCATACAATCATTCTAAAGAACTGATGCGTGTTTATCACTCACACATTAGCCACTGAATGTGTTTGTCATACATTTTAACTACACATTCTGAAGCTGGATTGGCATTTAAATGAATGCTTAGATCACTGGTCTTATAAGCAGCATTTTCCTCTGGTGAATGGGTTAAAGCAGGGCTGTCAGATTGAATATAATTAGCAGTGCTGATATGCAAAGAATTGCTCTGTCAGGAAATGTCACTGTCATTGGGTGCTGTTCCTTGTCTGTATTCAATTTTCTGTCTGGCTTGGAAAATTTTAATCACAGGTTGGAATTCACATGTAAAATTTAACCAATTTTCATAAAAATACCTTATTTCATTTGGCTCTCACACAATCTTTGGTTGCCATAAAGTAAGATACTAAACACATCTTATTTAACTTTCATTGCATTTTTTTGTTGTTGTTCTTTGAAGACAGATGCTCATAGTTCATCTTTCCACCCCAGCACTTTCAAATTTTTAATGAAAGTTTAAATTTCATTGAGAATTACAGAGGAAAAGGGGTAGTGGTTTACAGAGGTTACATTACTGCTCAGTTTCTTCAAGAAGAGGCTTCCTCAATGTCTCAAGAACAACTCATGTTACACTTCCAAACTCATCTTCACCAAGTGCAAGTCTTGATTTATGTGCACTTGTCCACCAGACTCAGAGGAAATCAAATGCTTTAACTGAGTAACCTATTTGAGTGTAAATATCGAGTTTGTCTCTACTGACTGCAGAGTCCTTGCAGCAGTTTGAAATCTTGAGGACAGAAGTGCTGTTTTAGTTTCTTCCATTTGAAGTACATAATTTTGGAAAAGGAGAGAAGTAGTATTTGAAAAGTTAGTTTCTGTAGTCTTCTACATACCCTCATCCAATTGTGCCAGCACCATTTGGTGAAGATGTTGGCCTCTTGTCAATTTAGTTTCTTAGAAGAGTAAAAATGTAATCAGAGGGTATGTGTTGTGGAATATTCTTCTAATTAGGAAAAGACATATTACTTTTGTTTATGCAGGAGCATATTACTTTGGCTCTATAAAGATGTGTTACTTTTGTTTATGTTGCATTTGTTTAACAATGTAAGGATGCATGTTTAATTATGTAAAGATATGTTGCATCTGTTTCACCTTGCCTACCTAAGGAACAAAGAGTTAACAGTCAATAGCTAGTCAGGAGAGGGATAGGTGGGACTGGCAGGCAGAGAGAATAAATAAGAGGAGAAATCCATGCTCAAAAGGAAGGGAAGGAAGACTGAAAGGAGAAGGAGGAGGAGAGAATGAGGGAGATGCTAGGAGCAAGAAGCCAGTCAGACATAGAGACAACAAGAAAGAAAAGGAAAAAAGTCTCAAGGCAAAAGGTAAATAAAGAGAAACAGGTTAATTTAAATTAAAAGAGCTAGCCAGAATCATGCCAAATTTAGGCTGAGCCTTCAAAAATAAAACTATGTCACTGTGTCATGATTTGATAGCTGGTTGGTATCCTGAAAGAAAAATCCTGGTACAGGGTATTCATATATTAATTCTGATAAAGGGGAAAAGTGAATTGATAACTGGTTGGAAGCCAGAATCTTTGACACAGCAGTGATTACTAATGACTCCAGCAACACAAGCCATTTGTTACACACTAAGTTTCGGTCCTGGCTGTTTACTTCTGCCACCAGTCTTTCTTACAAGTTATTAGTTATTTTTGTGTGTAAGAAATCTCTCTTTCTCTCTCTCTGTCTCTGTCTCTGTCTCTCTCTCTTTCTGTCTCTCTCTCTCACACACACATACACACATACCCACACACACGTATTTGCCTATGCTCAGGCACATACATGTCTTGGTTTGCATGTGAATGTCAGAATGCAACCTCAGGTGCCAGTACTCTTTTTCTAGCTTGTTAGAGACAGGGTCTATTGTTGTTTATTACTGTGTAAACCCATAGGTCTGGGAGAATCTGGGATTCTCATATCTGCCCACATTCTCATTTTGGGCACACTAGACTGCAGATGCAGGCTTTCCTATCTGGCTTTTGGGTATCAAAGCTTTAGGTCTCATGCTTGTACAACCTGTGTTTCATCTGTGGAGCCATCTCCATCTGCTACCACTCTTTAGAGTTTGAGAGTCAACTCATACAACACTGTAGTGTTTTCTCAGCTATACAGCCTCTAAGTTGAGTACCTCAGGGACACTCTGATGAGTGAGTCTACTAACTGGATGGGCAAAACTAACCTATCCTGGAAAAAGCAGAAGTATTGTCAGATTTACAGAAATAAGTTACAGAAACTTATTTGAATGTTATATGAATATTTCAATAGCATTCAAACATCATTTGACTATTATATGACTACTTTTGATCTGAGGACATGTTACTGAAATAAGCCAAGCATTTTAGGAAGTACTGTACAATCTATCTTGAATTTCTAGAGAAACTAGTAAACTAGAACCCATCAAAAGGGAGGAAGGGATCCTGCCTGCTTGCTCTCTTACTGATATTCAGTGCCATCCTACTACCCTACTGCTTCCGGACTAATCTGTCACTGCTGTCCTTCTAGCTCTCTATTTGCTTTGTGCCTTCAGTTTACTTTGCCATGTTATTTTAAGACATGTTTCTCTTCTGTTCATAGATAAATACCTCAAGGGTGGTACTGATGCATACCCACTACCTCCACACTAAAGACAGCCAAGACAGGTTCCACAAACCATTAAGTGAATGATAAGAGGGGGAAAACAGAAACAGCACCTACATGACCTCCCTTTGCCTTATGTTTATAACTAGTTAAAAAAGTAGGTGGGAACTGTAGGAGTAGGAGGGTGGGACTGACAAATTCCTATGACATAATAGAGATGGGAAACCATTTTGGAGTGGAAGAGGCAGGGTAGAAAGGAAGATCCACAGCAACCTCCAGAGAAATATTTTCAAAAGCATGTGCATGGGGTTGAAGTTCATTTTAACACTCCTCCCACAAAGGGGAAGAAAAGCATGGAGAAGGTTATCTCTGGGAATGTGACCAAGGCTTGACCGCACGCTGAGAGTGAAGGGACTACTCATGAGGAGCTGGGAAGAAAGTGGTCCTAACTCAGAATCAAGAGCTCTTGGACTTCCCCTCATTTCTCCTCTCCCAGTACAGGGCTTTGTGTAGGTACTCATCTGCCTGACAGGGAAAACCAGTTACATCTTGTCTCCTCTCCAAGTTTTCTTGACTTAAACTCACATTTCAGAAAGAACAGAATGAGAGCATATCTGGGCAGACTTTTACTGGTTCTCTTTCCAGCCCCTGAAGTATCATTTTATTTTCTTTCTTTTCTTTTCTTTTTTTTTTTTTTTTTTTTTTCACATCAAACATTTATCCAACTCAAATACAAGAAAATATTGCCCAAATTCTGGGATTCAAACAGAATGAACAGTTTTCAGTTCTGAAGTTTTATATTAAAAACAAAACACATTCCATTTCACATATTAATAAAAGCAGCACAACTGCTACAAAATACTCAGTGGGCTGGAGGAGGGGGATGGGTATGTTTTGTTGTGCCTCAGCTCAGACTTTGCTTCCCCCATTCTGCTTTGGATAAAGGCAATGTCAGAACAGCAGCAAGTGAGGAAATCAATCGCTCCTTCCCATGTGTTCCCAGACTGGCACTCTCCTTGGCCGAAGATGTCTCTCCAAGATATCCTGGCCACCTATCACCAGGCTAGCTCTTTTCTGAAGGCTGGCTCAATCAACTCTGAGTACCTGAGAAAGCAGGTGTCCTGGAAGGCAACTATGAGCAGTCCCAGGCCTCCAATCTGCTGGCTGTGTTGCTTCCATTGGAGAACACTAATATCCTCTTCACAAAGCAACCCTTAGCAATGGACATCTTCTAGGCAGTAATGACCCAGACCAGACCATACAAACAGAACCTCTGGCCTCAGAGCACTGCCAGGCCGAGATAAACTGCTGGGGTAGGAGTTAGGTTCCTCCTAAGTTTATCTGCTGTTGTAATTCCTCCTGAGCCAAGTACTGTACATACAACTCCAGATAACTTTAAGAGGGAAAGAGTTAAAAAATGGATTCATTTCTGAAGTATCATTTTCAAGCAATGGTCTGTACTGTGGGCTTAAAGAGATGTATATTGTCTAAAACTCTCTTACATTCCCTTATAGCCTGTCTACATTTCAAACCCATTCTTCTCCTCTACAGAAGGAGTGTGGAGGACCCACCAACACTGGGTTTGTGGGCTATCACACTCCTGTGGTTGTTAAAAAGCTTCACATTCTCTTCCCCTCCTTAATATGCCACAATTAGTTTATTCTAAACATAAACTCAGCAGACAAAACCTTCCCTTTACTTTTACTTGTTGATATAAGAAAAAATTAGAAAGTAAATAATTCCAATGGTAGAATTTTAATACTCATGAGAAGATTTGAATAAAGAGATTATATAATGCCCAAATTTCAGTTTGGGGTTAAGTTAACCAAATTGCCAACCAGAACATACCAAGCACACAACAGTTTTCAAAATGACAAAAGAATGCACATTGCCACTATGATATAGTTTTTAAAAATGACCAGTTTCAACAAAAACACTATATATATATATATATATATATATATATATATATATAGTGACCCATATTCAAGAGAAGGAAAATTAAGTAAGTAGAAATTCATTCTAAGGCCTCTAGATGCTGGACATAGAATTATGTCAGCTGGTATTAATAGCCTTAAATAAAAACAAAAAATTAAAATAACTGAAAATTAGAGGAGAAAAACCATTGCAATAACTATATAAGATTAGATAGAGAAGAAAGATCAACAATGTATTGATACAAATTATAGTTTAAATTTAAGAAATATAATTTTAAAACATGAACAAGGTACAGATATTTGGAATGATCTCAGTTGGTTCAAAGTATATGCAGTTAAGGCTCCAGAGGATAAGAGACAGGGAAAGAAAAAAAGATGATATGCTTGAACAAATTATGGATAAAACATTCCCTATTTGGTCAAAAGAAATCCCATACACATTAATTAGTTCCAAAGAATCCCATGTAGCAGAAAAAGAAAAGTTGCATTGTAACTATGGAAAGGGAGAAGGGAAGATGAGGGAGAAAGAGAGAACATGAAGGATGAAAATAATAAGAGGGAAATGTTGCATACAAAGGAACAATTGTAGATTTCACTGTTTCTTATCATGAATATTTGGGAACAAAATTACAATGAAATCATACCTGGTACTGACCTTTTCCATGGTATGGATGTACCATGTTCTATTTTTAGTTTTTGAGGAACTACCACACAATTTTCATGGTGTCTATACTACTTTACATTCCTACCAGGAATACATAATTCATATCTTCTGTTCCCTACATACCCACTGTCTTTCTTAGTTAGGGTTTCCATTGTTATGAAGAGATACCATAGCCATGGTAATTACTATAAAGAAAACATTTAATTGGGATGACTTACTTACAGTTTCAGAGGTTTAGTCCATTATCACTATGGTGATGAGCATGATGCTTGCAGGCAGACATAGCTGCCTCTGTCCTACATCTCACAGGCAACAGGAAGTCAACTGAGACACTAGGTGGTATCCTGAGCATAGGAAACCTCAAAGTGTGCTCCCACAGTGCCACTCTTCCTTTAAGAAGGTGATACCCATTCCAATAAAGATACACCTCCTAATAATGCCACTCCTTCTGAGATTATGGGAACAATTACATTCAAATCGCAACATTTCACTCCCTGGCACCCATAAACTTGTAATAATATCACAATGCAAAGTGCATTTATTCTGACTTCAAAAGTCTCCATAGTCTATCACAGTTTCAGTTTCATCAATGTTTTGAAGTCCGAAGTTCTAGGTCTCTTCTGAGATTCATGGGATCCTTAAGAAATCTCCAATAAAGATCAAAATAAAAAAAGCAGATTACATATTTCCAACATATAATTGATGGGAGATGCCATTATGTATATATGTTTCTCATACTGGTTAATAATAAAGCACTGTTGGCCAATAGGAAAGGAAGATAGGAGGGACTAGGAGACAAGGAGGAGAAAGGAAGTAGTAAGGAGGGGTCAAGATGGAGAGTCTGGAGAAAGTAGTATGCAGTAGCCGGCTCCGGGTAAGAAGACCATGTGGAAATACATAGATTAACACAAATGGGTTAATACTTAAGACAGAGCTAGCCTATAAGAAAGTAGTAACTGGCCAACAGCATAATATCAAATACAGACTCTCGGTGTGTTAATTGGGGCTGGCGCGGCGGCGGGACAAGACTGGTGGTGGGCAGAAAAACCGAACTCGTTACAATATAATGGCACAGGATATACATTGCCATTCAAAAAATAGGCATATAGTGAGGAAATATAGGCCCAAACAAGACCAAAAACCAGCAGATCAGCTCCAAAATCTGTATCTCCATGTCTGTCGCCAAGATGCTCATCAAATCTCCAATTTCATTCAGCCTTGTTGACTGAAACACTTTTCTCTTGTGTTGATTCTACTCCCTGTTAGCATTTTCCTCAGCAGGTGTTCCATGACTCTGGCATCTCTAACATCTTGGGTTCCCCAAGGCAATTCAAATTTCACAATGGCCTCATTACTTGTTCTCCATTCAGGGACACCCATGACAAATGGCTTCCTTTAGGCATGAAGGCAAATTCCATAACCCATTTCTTCTTATCTTTAACTCTAAAACCAGAGCCATATGGCCAAACTGCCAAGTTCTGTTGTTTCCTGGGTCTGGAACATGACCCCCTCATTTAATTACATCTTTACTAGCTTTCTCTTTTTCACCATCTAAGTTTGGCTATCCTGGCCTCAACACAGATCTCCCATTTCTTAATTCATCTAGATCCATGAACAGCAAATTTATCTCCATTCTAACTTGCTGTTTTGTTTTTTTTTTCTTCTCAAAATTTACATTTTGTAACTTGCTCCTTTTTATTATAAATATTTATAAGCATTAGTAAGGGCATAACAGAATCTACAGGAAGTTGTTTTGAGATTTTCTCTGCCAACTGAATTAACCCAAAATTCTACATTTTAGCCTAAGAAACTCTTGGACTAAGGCAAAAGCAGCCACTTTCTTCACCAAAATATCACAAGAATGATCTCTAGGCAACAGAAGACAATTCTTCTCTGTAAATTCTTGATCCCCATAGTTCATCAAATCACGTTCAGCACTAGTGTCTTCTATGTTCCTACTAGGATGGCCCATTAATCATCACTAAAAGCATTCCTAACTCAAAGTACCAAAGCTCAAATTCCTCTAAACAAAAACATGGTCAGGCCCAATACAACAAATACCTCACTTTTGGTACCAACTTCTTCTGAGTTAGGATTTTATTGTTATGAAAAGACACTATAACTACAGAGCACCTTTTGAAAAGAGTTAGAGTGTCTTACTTACAGTTTCAGAGGTTCAGTCCATTAATCAAGTCAGGGAGCATGACCCTGTGCAGGTAGTTAGAGCTGAGATTCCTACATCTTACATGTGATAGGAAGTGAACCAAGATACTGGGTTGTATCCTGAGCATAGAAAACCTCACAGTGTGCCACCACAGTGACACACTGCCTCCCCAACAAAGCCATATTCACTCCAACAAAGCCGTACCTCATAAAAAGTGCCACTCCCTAGGAGATTACATTCAAAATACCATAGCGACTGACTTCTCCATCATTTGTTGTGATTTACCTTTTAATGATAATTTTGAAGCGGTTAGAGTACAAGACAAATGCATAGGCGAAGACTTTTGAAAGGACTCCAACAGCTACAGAAATTATCCGAAGAACTGGAAAATGAGATTGCATGAATTTAAAAGCTCTGTACAGCAAAGAAAACATCAGGCAGAGGGAGAGGATAGGCTACACAAGGAAATTACATTGAAGCTTGCTGTTTATTTGAGAGGGTATTAATTTCTATAACACACAAAGAACTCAAAAAAATTAAGAGCCAATAAGCCACCAAGCAATCCATTCAAAATCTTGAGTAGAGATTTCCTCTAAGTGATTTTAAATAAACTTTGTTAGCTCATTCCTTATTAGTTTGTTACATAAATCTAAAGGTAACATATTCAAATAATATAGATCCTATACTTTTAAAATGTTAGGTGAACAAAACAAGTTAGAAAACTGTAGAATGATTTAAATTTCATTAACTCATAGTCATGTCAGTAATGAAAAAGAATTAGGCTAAGCTACTGTGAAAGAAGCTGTAATTTTCCTCTTGTTTTCAAATTTTCATATTGCTACATTTTTGATAACAAAGAACTTATTATGAAGGCTAAAGAAGGTTAATAAATATAGTTAAACATCACTTTCTCCACCTGACTTTATCTACCTTTCATAAAATGCAGTCTACAGAAAAGAATGTAGTTTAACTTTTTTCAACTACCATCCTAAGATCCTTTAAAAATAAGCCATTTATAACTTGGGAACTCCTTTTATGGGTCAGATATAAACATATATATATATATATATATATATATATGTGTGTGTGTGTGTGTGTGTGTGTGTGTGTGTGTGTGTGTGTGTTTGTGTGTGTGTGTGTGTGTTATATACTGTATTGTCAGTAGATGACACAGGGAAGTCAGGCGTTTTGATATGGGATAATAATGACAGGTTTATAATTAATGTTTATTTGGTTGTTAATAAAGGTCTTAAGGCCATTTTTTCTCACTCCTGAAGCTTCTCTTATCTAATTAACTGAGGTGGGAGCATTGCATTCTCTCATGGTCACTCTGCCTTTCAGAAAGCAGATTTTCTTCTTTGCTGGCACAATCTATCCCAGCTACTAATAAATTATTGGGTTTGGAAGGCTGCATGTATTTCAGGATGCTCTGTATCCTCTCGTGGATCACAAGCACAATACCCCTCATAAATCTTATAGTAGAAGAGACTTTGTATGATGTCTGAATATACACATGCTTCTCTACTGGTGTAGCCAAGGCACAATATAATGAGGGCATTCTGTAATAAAGAGAAATAGAAGATAGACAGCTACTAAAATCTGAGTCATAAACTGCTGCAATTTGATCAAATGTTGAGACTAACATGCAACAAAGGAAATACAGCTAACATTAAAAATGACCTATTTTTCTTTTATGCAATTCATGGCACAAGAATGGAATCTCTAAGCATGTGGCACTCAGGTAAACAATGGCTAGGAAAGGGGGAAATAAGCAAGTGCATATTGATCGAGAAGGAGAAAAAGTAACATTTGCAAATAATTTTATATCAATCAAGTAAAATATGTCATTGTATTCTATAAATGCCCCTAAGCAGTAGTGCAAAAATAAAGCATGCAAATTAGTATAAAATATCTTAATGTTTTGTAATTTGAAACACATCTGAACAATATTGACACTCAAATTATGTAACATCTGTATTCCACTACAATGCTCAAAGGGCAATTAAAATAGTTCTCCATTTTTCCATTTGTTAAAATTTAAACTATTTTGAAATGCTTTTTCCAAGTTTGGATGCTAAGATAAATTCTCAAGAGACTGAACCTTTCCAAAATTTACCAGAGAAAAGCCTTATTCTCACAGGCAGCAACTTTACATATGCAATATTAGTGCAACACATAATTCATTTCTACTTATGTTAATTATCAACAAATTTCACTGCACCTGGACCTAGTGAAGTCATGAATCATGGAAGAAAATTGCAGCCAATCGTTTTACTATGCCACCATAATCTCTAACTGCATTCTGAAAATTTGTCATTATAGTTAAGAGAAGTATAGTTCTTACTCCTTATCAAGGAAACTTCCCTTTGTGCCATGGACCACCCCAGTCTGGTATGGGGATCCCTGAGGTGAGGGTCTTCAAAGGCTAGGTGGGTAAGGATTCTGTGGTGACAAACAGAAACAAATACAGAAGCAGTTTGAATCTGAGTGTATTTTTTAGCTCTCAAGAAAGGCTTTTTATACAGATATTTTCTCAGGGGATGCTTTTGTGAAACAAACCCAAACAGATGACATCAGTGACACTTGGCAATGTGATGCATAAATATTCCAAGGCTATCCAAAACATAGAATCATCTGAGGTTAATAAAAACATAGGGTTAATCAAAACATAGAATCATCCAAGGCTAACCACATATTTCTTAAATCAAGTTAATAAATTTTTTAGTTACAACTAGTTACCTAGTCTTTGAAATATTGACCTATTTTAACTATTTTAACTCTTTCTTATTAAAAACTCTCTTTACCAAACACTTAAGGCTACACTTGGTAACACATGTACAGCCATATGAAATTTTATTGATGGGAAAGTTTTTATCAATAGTATTTGTACTTATGTAAATAAAGAGAATTATTTGGAAAGCACTGGCTTTTCTGGAGATGAGGTTGGGGCTAGTGACCCCATATCAGGGGATGGTTTCTTATCTATATCTCTTGCTTAAAATATCAGTGTAGGCTTTCAGAAACATTTCATAAGGAGGAACATTCATATATGGATATTAGACATAGAGGAATGGATCACCAGTCTATAATTCACACCACCAGAGAAACTAGGATACAAGGAAGATTCTAAGAGATTCATATAAGTTACCTCACAGAAGGGGAAAAGGACAAGACCCCCTGAGCATATGGGGAGTGGGGGCAGGCTGAGAGAGGAGAGGGAACTAGGAGAAAGAGAAGGGGAGGAGAGGAAAGCACGTGGGACTAGGAAGATTGAATCAGGAGAGGAATAGAGGAGAGGAGAGGAGAGGTGATGGAGGGAGGAAGGAGAGAGAGAGAGAGAGAGAGAGAGAGAGAGAGAGAGAGAGAGAGAGAGAGAGAGAGAGAGAATAAAAGAGGGAGCCATTATTGGTTTGAAGAGAAAACTAACTCTAGAGAAATGACAAGAGATCTACAAGACTGATCCCCACTAACAATTTGAGCAACAGTGGGGAGGCTACCATAAAGGCCTTCTCTGATAATGAAATTGACAGCTAACTTATCCACCATCATAAAGAAGCAGACACCCACAACTAAACACTGAGCCTAACTGGAATCCAGATGCAGAGAGGGAGGACAAGACCAGGCTGCAGGAAACATAGAGACAGCTGACCTGAACAAGGAGGAGCTAATTTACCCCCAGACTGATAGCTGGGAAGCCAGCATGGAACTGACTCAGACCCCCTGAACATGGGTCTCAGTTAAAAGGCCTGAGCAGTATAAGGGACCTCGGACAGTGGAATCAGGATGTATCCCTGATGCACAAAATGACTTTGGAGGTATATCCCCCAATGGAGGGATACTCCCTTAACCTAGAGATAGGAGAGAAGTCCTAGTCCCTACTCCAAATGACTTGACAGATTTAGATGACCCATCCTGGAAGGCATCACCCTACATTTGGAATGGGGAGGGGATGGGATAGGAGGGTGATCAGAGGGTATGAGATTGTGGGAGAGAAGGAAAGAGGGAGGGAAGGAGGGAGGGGAACTGGGATTGATATGTAAAATAAAAATTAAAAAAATGATAAAAACAAGAAAAAAAGAAAAAAGAAGTTTGTGCTTCCTAATAACACCAGAAGCCATACTTATAAAATCTTACCAACATGACTGCCCAAACATGAGCTGAACAAGGATAACACCAAGAGAAAGCCAAAATGGATAGGCAAAAGCACATAAGGCCTTAAACCTACACAAAGAACTACAGGCAACTAACAAATGCTGAGAACAGGAAAAATAGTCTTCTCAAGGGATAAGTACACTAACTTTAGCACACCAACAAATGGTCAGAACTGAAAACATACATACAATTAACAATATACACTGAACCAGTTGTACATATATATGTACGTATACAGGTATATAGTAATAGGTGCTGCTATTATATGCTTTTCCACCGTTAAGGTTAACACCAGTCCTCTGGCTTCACTTCACTCTCTACTTTGCTATCATTCTTCTTTTCCATATGTGCTTTTCTAAGGCAGCTACTATGTACAGCCCACTCTTAAAGGTAATGGATCTATAATGGGTAACATATTTGGAATATGCTTGTATGTAGACTTGCCTTTTATTCGTAACCTATTATTCCAAGATATATATATATATATATATATATATATATATATATATGAGTGTGTGTGTGTGTGTGTGCTTGTACATATGTGTGCTTATGCTGTTGTACTGTCTGTATGTGGATAACTCTATAGGTCAAAAGAAGTATTGAATACACTGGAACTAGAGGTATACATGGTTGTGAGCTCTTTAATTGGGTTCTGGGAAGCAAATGTGGGTCCTCTGCAAGAGCAAAATACCCCCAACCACTATATTATCATTCAAGATTCCTGGTTTTTTATTTACTAACATTTATTTAGAATAGTATAGACTTTGGAGACTTTGTTTAAAAAATATTTTGGGTACTAGTTCATTTCTATACATTTTATTTAGTAGTCAAATTATGCTAGGTTTTGCCATTTAAAGTTTTGTCTATTGCATTCTGTTATATAGCCACTATTGTAGTTTTTTTTTTTTCTGATACTTTCTGTAACTACATGATGATACAGTCTTACCTTTAATGCTATTGACATAGTATAATAATTATCTTAGAGAACATGTTTATGTGTTGGTTTAGGATTCCCTAACCTCTGGGTGGGGTGGGGGGGGATGATGCAGATCCTTTGATGTTCCAAGCTAATATGAAATGGAGAGAGTTTGTTGTCTTTTGTATTGTAGTGAAATATAGTACTTACCTGTTACATGCTAGACAAGTGTGGAAATGGAATGCTTGGTAAGGACAAGTAGACAACTAGCATAACTCTAGCATGTTTAATGCCCTCTTGGGAATAACGCTTCTTCATGTATAGAGAGAGTGCTGTACTGACAGAGTAAAGTAGCAAGGAAACCTGGCTGGGCAGAGGGTTTGGTCCTGGGGACACTGGCGCTCTGATACACCTAGGTTCTTTCTTCATAGCATGCTGGGACTCAATTGTGAGGGAAAATAATGTTTTAATATATGTTTTTAGTTGCTCTCTGAGACTTCCATATAATGTATTTTGATCATACTCATTTCCATGCCTTTAATTCCAATAGTAGGAGCAATCTCTGTGAGCTCAAAGTCAGCCTGCTCCACACAGTGACTTCCAGGACAGTATGGGCCACTTAGGGAGACAATGTCTCAAAAAGTAAACAGCGGGAAAAAACAAGTAAAGAAAGAAAAAGAAATAGTTGTTTTTGAATGAGGAGTTCTTCATTCTCATCTTGACTGGTCTTCCTAAATCCTGCTCAACTTAATTCCAAGGTTTATTTTTGTTTGTTTTTTTTTTTTTGTTTTTTGTTTGTTTGTTTGTTTGTTTTTTAGTATGGGCTATCTCAGATAGCTTTGTCCCAATAGTATTGAAAGCCAACTAAGTGAAAGCTATTTCCTCCTAGCCAAAATAATTGAATCTACCTCTAGGTGGATATTAATATTCCAATTGGTCAGGCCCTCCCATGCAAAGAGACCACCACTGACTCCTCATAAACTATGCTCAAGAGCAGGGGAGTAATTGCCCCTTTAATGAGATAGTGTAATTTCCTTGCCAGAAAATCTGGTCCTGTATAATCTCTATGGAGTTAGAGGCGTGTGGCTAGGTTAGGCCTGACCATCTTTCTATGAACTACTGAAGCAACCACAACTTTGAGAGTTTGTTTTTCCTATCTCTTCCTCCTTCTTTCAGATTGATTAGTGTGCTTTCCATCACATTCTGAGCTTCTTCTTTCTTTCCCCTTGAAGTCATTCTCTTGACCCCTCCCCCATGGGGCTGTTTTCAAATGCATGCTTTTCTTTTGTATCTTTTCCACCTTCCTCCCCAGGCAAGTGCTATGAGTTACAGCTTGCCAGTTCTGTGGTATACATTTATACATACTGTTGTGCCCAGAGTTCAGACCCCCCAAACCACCAAGAAACTGGATCTGATGCAAAAACTAAGACTCTTTTTCATTGCAAGTTCGAACTTGGGTTCCCTGTCCAATGCTGCTGTGGAGCAGAAGAGACCCCCAGCTGCAGCAGGGCATTTATTGAGGTAGGCCAAGGTAGGGGAGTATCTGGGGGGTCTGTAAGTTTCATAATAACAGTCTCAGGACTGGCACACCTCCAGGCTATGGGTCCCTGTCCTAAGTTGATTGGTTAACTACAGCAGCAGGAAATTTGCTACATCTGGTGGAAGTTGCTGTGGTTATTGCCTTCCATCTGTATCAGTAAAGTACATCCAGAGCCTACTAGCCTAGCCTCTGATTGGTTCTTTACTATATGGGGGATATCTTGTGATCTTGTGTGTTTTTTATCTATATTTATTTATTTATGTATTTATTTCAGTTAATAGGGCAAGGTCAGGCAAGGTGGGCAAAGTCAGGGGCACAGCACATGCTGCTGAGTCAGAGGCCTACATTCTGAAGTCTTTTCTGGAACCTGTCATGGCTGCAGATTTGTCAAAGCAAGGGCCTGGGTGAGGGCCTAGTCCCTTCAGTAAAATAACAATTAATGAACAAACAGGCTATGAATTGAAATTTTGGGTGATGCCAATTCATTTACAATAATAAAACATAAAAAATTCACTACTATGAAATTTTATGTCACTCTCTCCAATGACTTAACCCTTTGAAAGTAGAAATTATGATACATGTAAATGGCTCAGAGAGTTGGGGTATAAATGATATGCATACCTATTATCTCCTAGGAAGTCTTAAACAGCAAAGATACTTTATAAAGAACATGGGTCAGTTTTAGAACTAGGGTCCATACTTGATAATGAGTTATGAGCATCTGTCCTTATTAGAAACCTGAGAAATAGGTATACAATCTGTATAAACTGTGTTGACTCTTCTATGTATACAAATGAAATTTACCACAGCATGTTTTGAAGATAGTTATGTGCTTCTCTGACTGTAGAATAAAACTAAGTTTAATTGGAATTCTTTACTCTCTGCTGCATATAAACCACCCCTCTCTCTTTCTCTAGAAGTAGAGGGCAGTTCAAAGCCAAGCAAGCAAAATATTGACCAAAACACATTTTAGCTCTTTGGCATCATAACTAAAGAACAGACTGTGTCAGTTGATCCTGTACCAAATGATTTGACTCCAGCTGATTGATTCTTTTCCTTTAGGGTAACAAAGCAATCTACTGCTGTAGGACACAAAAAATACAATGGTCTGAAATCTCACATGACAGCTTCTCCTGAGATGTGAAGATAAGGGACTGGCAGTGCATGCATTTGCATCAGCAAACTGCCCACAGCAATTCTTCATCACACTCATGCATTCCCTGCAGATGTGAGTGACTCCACCTTAGAATGTGAACAAGCTGATTTACATATTAATGAAAGTGATGAACTAAGCAATTAGGCAGGTGGAGCTCAAGTTTGGGACATGAAGATTTTGAGCACTGGCAAGTAGGAATCCAGAAAAATCTGAAGATAAATTGACTTTTTCTTTCTCCTTTAACCTGGGCTACATTAATAAGAAATTAATTGATTCTTGACAAATTTAATGAGTCCTTATTTGCTAAATAATTAGAAAGAAAATCTGTTGATTTTTAAGAATAAGCATCTTATTTTCTTTTGAAACCCTGTGATTGGCAGATGAATCATGACTGACTATGAAGTACCCATGAGATTATGAAACTGCCTCTCAACTGAAGTCCAAATGGATCAAAGACCTCAATATCAATCCAGCCACATTGAACCTCTTAGAAAAGAAAGTAGGAGGTACCCTTGAACAAATTGGTATAAGAGACTGCTTACTGAACATAACTCCAGGGGCACAGACACTGAGAGAAACAATTAATAAACGGGACCTCTTCAAACTTAGAAGCTTCTGTAAAGCAAAGGACACAGTGGACAAGACCAAACGGCAGCCCACAGACTGGGAAAAGATTTTCACCAAACCTATATACAAAAAAGGCTGATCTCCAAAATATACAAAGAACTCAAGAAACTAGTCACCAAAACACCAAATAACCCTATTATAAAATGGGGTACAGAACTGAAGAAAGAATTCTCAATAGAGTAAATCAAAAAGGCTGAAAGACACTTAAGAAAGTGCTCCACATCCTTAGTTATCAGGGAAATGCAAATCAAAACAACTCTGGGATACCATCTTACTCCTGCCAGAATGGCTCAAATTAGAAACACCAATGATGGCTCATGTTGGAGAGGATGTGGAGAAATGGGAACACTCCTCCACTGCTGGTGGGAGTGCAAACTCATACAGCCATTTTGGAGATCATTATGGCGGTTCCTCAGGAAAATGGAAATTAGTTTACAACAGGACCTGGCAAATCCCCCTCTTAGGCACATACCCAAATGATCCACATCCATGCAACAAAGACATCTATGTTCATAGCTGCACTGTTTGTAATAGCAAGAACCTGGAAGCAACCTAGATGCCTCTCAATTGAAGAATGGATAATGAAGATGTGGCACATCTACACAATGGAATACTACTCTGAAGAAAAAAATAATAGTATCTTGAAATTCGCATCCACTTGAAGAAACCATCCTGAATGAGGTAACCCAGTCACAAAAAGAGGAACACAGTATGTACTCACTCATATATGGATTTTAGACATAGAGCAAAGGATCACCAGCCTATAATTCACACCACCAGAGGAACTAGGATACAAGGTGTATTCTAAGAGATTCATATAAATTCCCTCACAGAACTGGGAAGGGACAAGTCCCCCATAGCACAGGGGAAGTGGGGGGCAGCGAATGGAGAGAGAAGCAGGTGAAAACGAGGGGGAGGAAAGGAAAACACATGCAAACAGGAAGATTGAGCCTGGTTAGGAATAGAAGACAAGAGAGAGAGAGAGAGAGAGAGAGAGAGAGAGAGAGAGAGAGACAGAGAGACAGAGAGACAGAGAGAGAGAGAGAG
Organism: Phodopus roborovskii; assembly: GCF_943737965.1. Classification (NCBI taxonomy): domain Eukaryota; kingdom Metazoa; phylum Chordata; class Mammalia; order Rodentia; family Cricetidae; genus Phodopus; species Phodopus roborovskii. The sequence goes on along the minus strand of NW_026126693.1, from coordinate 1,789,163 downwards.
AGAGAGAGAGAGAGAACATAAAAGAGGGAGCCAATATTGGTTTGAAGATAAAATTGAACACAAAGAAAGGTCTAGAGAACTACAAGACTGCTGCCAACTAACAATTTGAGCTTCCATGGAAAGGCTACCATGAATGCCCTTCCCAGATAGTGAGATCAACAACTAACTTATCCATGGAGCCCTCTACTAATGTCTGTTGGAAACAGGAGCAAACACCCATACATAAATACTGAGCCGAAGTAGAACAATCCAGATGCAAATGGAGGGACAAGACCAGGTGGCAGAAACACATAGAGACAGCTTACCTGAATAAGGAGGACCTAAAGGGCCACGAGACTGATAGCTGGGAAGCCAGCATGAGATTGACTCAGGCCCCCCTGAATATGAGTCTCAGCCAGAAGGACTGAGCAGTCTAAGGGACCTCAGACAGTGGAGTCAGGATGTATCCCTGGTGCACAAAAGGACTTTGCGAACACATCCCCCATGGAGGGATAACTGCTTTAACCTAGAGACAGGAGAGAAGCCCTAGTCCCTAGTTCACATGACCTGTTAGATCTACATGACCCCCTGCCTCTCTCATTGTCAAGGAAAGCAGAAATTAAACCTCTACAGTCCATACTTCCTCTTTTTCTTTGCCTGTTTGAGTGAGAAGACATCTTTACAGCAGTACTGGGGAGGAGAATGAGCAAAGGGTGGAGCATTCTACAAGGAATTCTACTTTCTACAAGGAACTTTCTATGTGGATTGTAATTTCTTACGTTTTTCACAATTCTTTAAGTTTCTCCTCCCTACTTCCATTTTCTCATTTGGAAAATGAAAATTAACTCTAAATGCCCTCCAGACTCTTAGTTATGTGTTTTGAATGCTAAATTGTATGGTGACTTTTGTATCTTAATGACCCATCCAGTAATCACTATCCTGTTATTTATCCAGAATAAAGTCTCTTCCAGCTAATATCAGCCTCATTTACTGAATGAACACACAACCCTCAAAATTCTCATTTATAATGTAGACTGTTCTCATAATGTGGACTAGTCAAACAGCTTTAAATTCATCATAGAATGTTCTAGAAATATAGTTTGCATGCATGTGTCTTCCTAAACATATTCCATTTTTATAAAGCTGTTGTTTAAATGCTGCACTTTCCATTTCACAAGCAGCTCCAGAATCCACTGTGAGGGAGAAAAATGACTGTAGTCCAGCCCCTCCCCTGCATGAGCCTACAAACCACAACTATCTGTTAGTCATCACCGTCTAGCCCAGATAGGTAAGTGATTTATTTATTCCTGACACTAAAAAGCGAGCTGCACTACAAATTTTGTGGGATACATTGAAACCAAAGGACCACAAGTGTGTATTAAATTTGTGCCAGGGAGACCAGGCTCAAAAACTTATTAGGTATACCAGAACAAGAACCTGGTGTAACTCCCTCACCTGCATCCTATAAAGTAATGAACATCATGTACTGCATTAACTACTCTCAAACTTGTTATCTGGTGTGTGTGTCAAAGACTCATGAGGAGGGGCTGTAGAGTGCTCATGAAGTTTCATTTCAACACACTCATATGATTGTTCTCCTGTCTACCTGTTCACTCATCTGGACTTGAACCCAAAACTATTTTTTTCTGCTCTGAAATTGCAGTTTTGTCTTTCAACTTGCAGCTGGAGTCTATAGCTTTATTCTCATACCCTTACTCAAGCATCTACCTCATCAGATCTCAGCAATGGTCTGGTTCATTATTTTATCAATGCAGACTTTCATCCAACTTCTCAAACCTTTTCAATGCCTTTGCAACTTCCTTTACTTGTATTCATTCTGTAAATCACACATTTGTATATAGATACACAGACATATTTACTGTGGGCTATGTGGCATGAAAGTTAATATTAATAATTAAGATTGAAGTAAAAGATTTATTATGGGCAGATAAATATAGGAGGTGGTATTAATTGTAAATTGCTGCTACTGAAAATAGCAAACCTTATGGTTACACTATTATCCAATACAGTCTGACCCTGTGGAGTGGCAGAATGTATTTGGCTATAGTTTTAAGCTCACAATAAAGACCAACTGGCATAAAAATAAGCAAATAAGCAAATAAATAAATAAATAAATAAATAAATAAATAAATCAAGCATTATTTTTTAGTTATAATGTAGAATGTTGGTTTTCAAAATGTATATTAGTCCTGCAGTTTTCAGTTCACCAAAGACATTGTAAGAAATGTAATTTCCAAGCCATCTCTGACATACTGAATCAGAAATTCTAGTAACAAGGCCCAGCAATGTCTAGTTAATAATTTTCCCTATGGTTCCGTTGATGCTCTGGTTTGAGCTCCACTGGAATAGACAAATATTTCTTCAGTTACAAATTTTTAATTTGTAATTGAAAAAAGAATATGAGCCTAGTAGGTGGCTCATTATTCCTGAGCAGAGATTGACCAACTTGTTCTCTATGCTAGACTTTTGATCACTGGACTAAGTCCCTACAATAGTACTTTCTCAAACCAAGAGATGGGGGAGGCTGTATTTTGGCTTTAGGCTTCAGAGGTTTTGGTTTATTGTGGAAAGGAGATGATGATGGAACAATGTGCTTCCCCTGGGTGACCAGGAAACACAGGGGAAAAAAATGTTTGGCCTGTCCCATATAGCCTTCTGTTTTTCCTTGTTATTTGAAGTAGGCCCCAGCCTATAGGACTGTATGACTCAGATGCAGGGTACATCTTTCTCCTTAATTCTGTCTGCGAATGTCCTAAAAACACATCCAGAGATGTTATACTACCACCCTGCCAAATCTACCTCCAAACCCATCAGGTTACCATTCAAGATCAAAGATCACATCTGTTATATACCTTCATCCAAACATACTCCTTCATCTCCTCCATCCCCCCTTTTATTTTGCAATTCTTATTTCTTTAGTTTAACTTCCCAAGGAAATGTGATATTGCTAATGCACTTTAGGTATTCAGGCCACTTTTTTGGATGATTTTAACACTTAGCTTCTAGATAGTGGCTTCAAGGAGGTTAAATTCTTTAACAAGTTCAAGTGACTAGTACATGAAAGAACTGTGATTTGAATTTTGTTAAAGATGCTTTGATTTTTTACTCAAATGGGCAACCAAAAATGAAGAGGAAAAGCAATACCAGGGATTTTTTTGCAACATTCCTGTCTATAACATAAAAATTGGGCCTGGGATTGAAGAATAATAACATTTTATAATAGAAATTAATGAGAAATTTACTTCTATGAAATAGCTCTTTATTTTAAAACAGATGCCAAAATTTGTAAATACGATTGGTGGTAATATAATTCATAAGCAATCAGTCTCGTTTAGAAGTCATCATACAAATGGGTATGAATTTTCACATCAATTGAAGATTAAAAAAACAGATTTATGAAAGATGAGTCCAATCAACAGGGAAAGTAAGAAAAAAAAAAAAAAAAGCAAAACACAAGCAAATTCAATGGCATGTTTTAGAAAATGTTCTTAACTGAAATGTCCAAAATGAGAGGTAATAGAAAGAAAACATTCCAGATAAAGGTCACACATTTGAATTTGCATTCTGCTCTATTGTTTAAATCAAGTTACCTTTCATTACTTACAACATTACTGAATCCTAGTCACAAAATCTTCAAAACTTTAAAGAGAGAGAAAGCATCATTTGCCTATAACATTTCCATAAACTTTTACTAATTTTTATCTTTTACAAAATTGCTCTTTCATATGATAATGAGGAAGAACTCAAAACAGTATACATGGTAACCAGAATTGCTGTATCTATGCTAAGATTAACACCATAAAAGTATCTTCATTTAGTGCATAAGAGAACAATGCTATGTATTAACACTAAGGCCCACATCTCAGGGGTTCCTTGATGGCTTATCAGTTCTAGAAATGTATGCATCTAATTTAGATTAAAAGAAAGTGTTCGGCTTGACTCACCTGTTTCATTAGAAGAATGGTAGTATGGAAATCTCTGAGTTAAAAATTAGTAGATTTGTTGAATAATTTAACTCACATATCTTACAAAAATTAGCCATGTAAGTGTCTTAAAATTCTCATACATAATTAATTGTTGGCCATTACTGTATATTGTTTAACTACTTGGCATTTGAAAGACTTCAATAAATTATTCTTGCATATTGAAAATGTTCTTACATGTTAAAGAACAAAGGGTTCTTTTTCCTTCCACCAACTCATACAGGCTTCAATAAGAACCTTTCAAATGAAGTTCACAGCAATGTTACTTAAAGTGCAGCCCATGAAGAAGCTCATTCTCATTGAAGAAAGACTTAAGAGGCATGCTGCTGACTTCCTGAACTTCTCTCAGTACCACTAAGTCCTTTAGGTGTCAGAAACTCTTGTTGTCTATACAAACACATTTCTAGCAATTGGAAGCCAATCTTCCCATTTTCTTGCCCTATCTACCTAGACTTTTCATCAATTGTCTGGTCATCTGAACTTGTCAGAGAAGCATTTGCCATCTGGGGAAGCTATATGGTGAGTCTAGCATCAATCATTCTGTTCAGTTGAACAGCAGGCGATTAGGCTATGCCCTGTACTAAGTTACTCTGTGTTGTGGGAATCAGTGAGTTTTCAGACTGTGCCATTTCATGAGAAGCAGTTTTATATGCAGCTTTTGGTTCCAGGTTGGGGACATGGATGGTTGGGCTCTTGCTTGACAAGTAAATCATACCATTTCTCTGGTATCAACTGTGTTGCTAGTACAAAGTATGCTTCCCTGTATAGTTATTAGGGAAAATGGTCATTGTAGGTACACATAGGTACATTAAATTTCTACCACAGAAATCAGGCAAAGAACTTATTGAACACTCAGAGTAAGGAAGGGCTGTAAGTTCCTTATCTGTACTTCATGAAGTGATAGATATTTAACATTATGATTATAAGTTCCTTACACCATTACGCCATTAGAGATCTGCATATCAAAAAAAAAAAAAAATAACAAGAATAGAGCTCTTGAATTAGCCTGGACTCCCAGCCTAATCAGCTGCCTTCTGCCCAGTCCACCTGTTTGCTTGCCTTGATGGGACCCTGCTATTTTTTTGCTCTAAATGTCTCTAGAGCTGACTATATCTTTGCATCCAAACCTGATTTTCTCTTTAGCTGATATCTGTAATCCTTCCAGGTCCTATGTTTATCATTATTTTAATACTGAATCAGGAAATTCTCTCCTTTTGAGAAAAATGATACATTCAGAAGTTAAGTATTTTATTTCATTATCAGCATATGCACATATTTATCTACTCGGTTGCCTTATTTTTTACCAGTTAGAGTACAATGCTTACTTTGATATGGCATGGCATAGTCTCATTCTTATTAGGGTTGTTTCTACTAATAGTGATAACTAACAAAATGGTTTTGCTTCAATATCCATCTCTAAGTTAGAAACAACCTACAGAATTTGTTTAAAGAAAAACATCATATAAATGACTGTTGGGTTTCTATATCAGTTGGCTAAATCCTATATAAATCAAAATAAAGTAAAATGTCAAATGCTTATACAAAAACCTCTGTACATTTGAACAGCAGTGCCATTTTTAGATAAAGTGCAACTTAAACATATCTATTTAAACCTTTTTCAAATGCAAGGAAGACAACAAATCAGCCTTTCTAATCCATTAAGGTAGATGCCTGAGCTTTGTTTCTTAGATTGGATGGTTAGCAATTCTTTGTTTCCCTGGACATCTTTGGTTTCTCAGATTTTCTTCTCCCAATGCTGATGAACTAACTCCTACTGGTGTCAGAAACAACTCGTCAATGAAGCTTTGCATTCCTTTCTTGGAGCCTCATAGTCAGTTAGATATGCTGGTGTGCTAAAGTCAGTATAAAATTCCCTTGACAGATTTTGTTGAGACCTCCTGGAAGGCACCACCCTCCTGGTGGAGTGGGGGAGGAAATGGAATGGAAGGGGGTGGGATGGGAGGGAGGAAGAGAGTTAGTGATGGAGGGAAGTACAGGGAACTAGGATCGATATGTAAAATAAGAAAAATAAATAAATAAAACATAAAAAAATACCTTTGAGCACCACTCACTCAACTTTGGGGAATTTTGAGAGCTAGGAAATAAAAGAGCCATTATTAAAACTTCAGTCATATAATAATGATCCAAATGGAATTAAAAACAACAAGCAGAAAGTATTCAAAGTCAAGATTCCCATATATAGAATTGCACTTGACTCTCACTTATACATGATGATATTTATGTCTTGCTTGATGGAAATATTCATAAAGTTGTATGACTGCATTAATGTTGCATCAACAGCTTACAGTCAGTAGAGCATTTATACCACAGACATTGGCAAACACCTTAATGAGAATGTTTCCTTCTGGAAAGCAAGGTCTCCAGGCCAACTCTAGCTTCTAAGGAATTGAAAATAAAGATTTACCTACCAAAAATTTCATGTTTGAAGCATAAAATAAAGTATTCCATGTGCCTGACATTCAGGTTTAAAACATTTGGTGTGGTTAAAATTGGGATAAAATTAACAGTAGTAAAAAAAAAGGAAGGCAAAAATACCACCAACCCTGGTTAAGCAGAAGGAAGAGTGAGTGAAAATAGTTTAGATATGGCTATCTAAAGTACTAAAGCTGCATATTCTTTCCCTCCCCTTTTAATTATGTTTGACCCATTGGTAACCAGAAAAAGATAAGTTCCCATGTTAGAAGTGATGGAAAGTCAGGTGGTGGTGGCTCATGCCCTTAGCATGCCTTTAATATCAGCAATTGGGAGGTAGAAAGGCAGGTGAATCTATGAGTTCAAGTCCAGCCTGGTCTACAGAGAGAGCTCTGTAGACTATAGAGACTACACAGAGAAAACCCTGTCTCAAAAAACAAACAAAAAACTGTGATGAAACAATAATAAACAAGCATTCATAGCACCAAACCTGAGTCAATGTACTACCAAAATTCCTCTTTGCTACCTGCCAGGCAGATTTTCAGCTTCCATAGACTTATTTTCATAATTAATAGAAACCTTAGCTGTCAGTCAAATTGTTAGGTATTTTAAATACCACGAGGCATATAAAGCCAATGTTCTAAGTCCGTACTGGACATGAGACTCACCAGGGAACTTGGAAAAGCACAACGGTTCATAATCATGATGGGAGATGTCATTCTGTATATGTTTCTCATACTGGTTAATGAATAAAGCACTGTTGGCCCATAGGAAAGCTAGATAGGAGGGACTAGGAGACAAGGAGGAGAGAGGAAGTAGTAAGGAGGGTCAAGATGGAGAGTCCGGAGAGAACAGAACCTCCATTCCTCTGCTCTTGGTAAGACCACGTGGAAATACATAGAAATGTGTTAATAATTAAGATAGAGCTAGCTGATAAGAAACTAGTACCTGGCTAACAAAATTATATCATATACAGAGTCTCTGTTTGTTATTTGGGGCTGGCGTGGCAGCGGGACCAGACCAGGCGGCGGGAGGAAAAACCCTACTCGTTACACAATCATAAGTTCTAACTTCATTATCTGGGGAAGGACTAGTTATCAGTATTGTAACAATGTCTTCAAGGAAATTCACTATGGAGTGCTACAATGAGCCATCATCAGTGCTTTGATCTGGCTTACATAAAGTAGTCTAGAAACACAGGAGAAATTATGTTCATGATTGGATCACTTCCTGAAAATACTCAGGAATTAAAGATTTCTTTATTGCCCTTATTCCAACCTTCAATGAGGGTGGGGCCCCTGCTGAACATTTTGTTGTACTTGAGCAGGCTTCCTAAATACAGGTGTATTCTAAGATACATTTCCCAAGACATAAACAGTCAGATTCTGTTCTTAACGCACATGCAAGGAGTCGAGCCCACTCCAACGTTACACAGGCTCCCCACGAGCTCTCCGTCTGGCCTCCGTGTCACTTGGTCTAATAATACCTTGTGTGGAAACTTCCCCACCAGTCCAGGTTTTTGAAAACACAGCTTTTCTTTTTATCCCTCAACGCAAAGCTTTCCTTTGAGCGTTTATCATTATCTATAGGGAAATCATAGGTTGTCTATAGAAGGTTGGTCCCTGGTTTATGCAATGGTGTGACTGCACACATTACATCCCATTCCTCATTTCACTGTCTCCCACTTCCTTTGGATACCTGTTCAAATGCCACATCTAGGTACCACTATCACCCACTCTTCTGTTTTCTGACACTCTCCAGCTATTTATTTGTTCAGTTTTTCTACACAAAAGCTAAAAGAACAGATGAACTTTAGTGCCCTTTTGCCCTTGTAAACCAAGCATCAAAAGAAGAACAGATACAGAACAGCATCTCTAAAGGGATTGAGGACACCTTTCCAGCCCATAGAATCAACAGTGAGGGCCATAGGGGCTCCCAGCCTGTATGGCTCCCTGCTAGCTCCTCTGCATATGTCTTATGCCTGCTAGCTTAGTGTTATAGTGGGACTCCTTACACTATGAAAAGGAGTGTCTTTGACTCTTTAGCTTGCCTTTGGGGCCCTTTTTCTCCTATTGGTTGACTTACCCAGCTTTACTTAATACGAGGGTCTGTGCCTAATCTTACTGTATCTTGTTATGCCATGTTCAGTTGATATTCCTGGGAGGCCTGCTTTTTTTTTTCTGAAGAGAAAGAAGGAAGAGCTATTCTGGGGGGGGAGAAGAGAAATTTGTGTGTGGGGAGGGGACTGGAGGAGAAGAGGGAAGGAAAACTGTGGGCAGGATGTGTTGACAACAAAAAGAACAATTCACAGAAATATGACAATTGCTCCAATTTAAACTTTCATTATATATAAAGTATTTTAAATTAACATTTCATTAATGTAGCATGTTATTTTTAAATAAATCAGGGCAAATAATTATTCTTAGTTTTAAAAAGGTATATTTTGTTTGTTAAAATAAATATGAAGTCTTGATGAGTAGAGTCCTAATCCTCTGAGGCTCAGAAAATTCTAGAATTCTTTTGGTTCATTGATTAATACAGCAAGACCAATTAGTTTCACAACAGATGGCAAAACTAAAGCCAAGCAGCTATCTTGCTAATTCTGGCATCTGTCACAAGATGAATTAGTCAAGATGTGCATAGATCAGCTGCTATTCAGCAGCAACACAGGAAACCTTAACCCTGGTCCTAACAACATCTTCATTTTCATGAAATCTGAAGGAGGCCATCTGATGCTTTCCACAGGAGCAAAGGGCAGAATCAAACCAATTTGATTCTGCTCTGGTAGTTATCTGAACCACAATGCCATTCTATATGTTCTGTGAGATTTAAAATTCAAATTGGAGTAACACACCTTAATTTGTTAATTGTCTTTGTAACAGCTTACTATTAATAAATAAAACAATATTATAGAATACTCAATATAATATAATTGATATCATGGATACATGTCTGATACAATGTTTTCAAAAGAAAAAAAAGTACACCTTTTCCTCCATAATAATGATTGTATCTGATGTGTAAAATTAGACAGCCCTCAATATTGTTATTATACACACCATGTTACTAAGAAGCAATAAAGAACAATTTCTCTTTCCTGAATGTATGAGCTCTATGTCATCAGTTAGAGATACAGGAACACATCGGTTGTGTTTGTGTCCAGTGACACCAGGAATGGCTTCCATTACAGTGACATCTCATTTTTCTTGGTGTCATGTAGACATAGCCAGGCTCAAATGAAATATGATTTCATTGAAGTAAGAGGATTCACATTCACAATACAGGAAATTAAACGATTATTTCTTGTCAAGCAAAAAGTAAGTTGTTTTAAGAAAAAAAGCTTCATTTGACATTTAGTCAAATTTTATTCTTCCAGGAAATAGGCCATTCTTTGACAGAAAAATATGTTACTGCCAGAGGATATGGATTCCTCTGTTATATTTTTCTAGTTTTCTATTTTCTCAGCACATAAGGAACAGATGGAAATAAAGCTGATCCTATGAAAAAAAGTTTCTTTTACATTCCAGCAATAAGGAAAACTAAAATTCAATGAAATAGTCTAACAAAATTTACCACAAATATAAGGAGGCATTTTGGATGCTTTAGAGGAAGTGTAGAACCAAGAAAAATTATATGAATTATTAAAATAATATTTACCTTTCCATTTCCTTTTAGACAACTTTACAGCTGTTATTTGTATTATGCTCTAAATACTCACATTCTCTGAATATGAATGCAAAAAAAAGCATACTACTTGCTCTAAAATGATATTTGGCTTTCCTAGAGTTTCACCCTCTGAATAAATAATATTACAGAGAGGCCTAATCATACCATTTGGAAAAAGTGAACGTGAGTTCTATGAGATTTCAGGAAGGTAAAATAGTGATTGAGAGAACATTTTATGGTCCTGTTCAATCCATGTCATCATAGCAATCAGATCATAAAATATATAAAATTCATCATATTATAGTGAAGTTAATTTTCTTTTAGAAAAAAACAATTAAATTATTATAGATTAATATTTTGTTCACATAAACAAATAGTCTGAGGCAATATTGATAAAATTCTTTTTTTTTTGTTCTAGTTAGTTATTTAGATCACACTAAATGTTCAAGTTCATGGCAGTAAAAAATGACTGCCCTTCAAAGGAATGGAGCATACTTCTCTTTCCAGCATCATCCAGCTCATGATACCAAGGACTAAATAAGAAAACTATAGGAAATCTTACAGATAGTCATTTGTAAGTGTGAAATGGGCCAACTTTTTTTTGTATAGAAGTCCTATAATTAGAAAACATATTAAATATATCAATGGTATAATATCTCAATGGACTTTTGATCACAATTCTTCCAGGCTATCAACAAAACAAACACTGGAATTTATGAAAAGCTAAACACTTTGAGATAGAGCAAGGGAGCTACTGAGATGACTTGAGACACATTGATTTGGTTCACAGACAGGATCCTGGGAAAGTCTGTGTCTAAATACATAGCTTTCTGTGTTACCTCCTCATTGGCCAAAGCCTCCACATTCCAATGCTCATTCCACATATAAGGACAGGAAATGAGAAAAGAGGACAGAAGTGGGTATGTGAATCTGAAACTTAATCATCTTCATAGACCAATAGCCCCAATTAGAAGAATACAGTGGCACCATCAATATTAACAATTCAAAACAATAGAGTAAGAGCAAGTAAAGCGTTAGCATTTGTTCCCTTAGTTTCAGATATCTTATGCCATAGTTTTAAACATGCTTTTAACATGATTAAAAACTGTTATTTTCACCAACCTATTTGCATATTAACAATACATAAAGGCAAACTGTGTAGGGGAGACAGAGAAAGAGACACAGATGAGATAAAGAGAAATAGACACAGAAAGACAAAAAGAAAAAGATAAGAGAAAATGAACAGAGATTGGGTATAGAATATCACAAAGTTATTATTACTGGATAAATAGAGAAGCTAGCAAAGCCCTTTGAAAGAGAAAGGATAAACCATTAGATATTTGGAGATATATACCCAACTTTTACTCTATGCAGTGCCACACAGGGAAGTCTACTCACTCATCTCTCACACTCAATAATCTGCAAGGCATTTGATATGGGAAGGGCTTATGGAGTAGTGGCATATGAAAGAACATGGTAAAAGAAATGATGGCCTAATTAACTTGGACTAAATTACCAAATTTCAAATATACCCAGTATCAAAAAAAAACCTTTAAAAAGTTTACAATCTTGAAACTGTGAAAACTGGTAATGCATTCCTATTCCAATGTGAGCACTAATTATTATTTCATTTGAATAACATCTCATAATAGGTGGAACAGTTGATTTTAAAGAGTGTTAAGAGTTTCCAGGTGGTCAGATGTCCTCTGTGCTCTGGTAAGTCATTGGCAGTGATATAGCCATTAACTGACTATAAACACAGGAGGGTATAGTACCTGCTTAAAATATATTTTTTCTAGAGTCTCAAAAATATTAGATGCTCTGATGAAATAAAAAATTTCCAGATGAAGAAAGATGATGGAAGGAAATTTCAGACAGTGTTCAACTCAACGTTAGTATAACACTTTTAAAAGTATATGAAAAAAAAATCAATGAAACCAGGGGATCTGAAGCATGAGGGAACATATTTGCTTTTAATTAGGGGAAGATATAATCAAGAATAAAATCCCTTTCATTGTTTACAAACATTTCAAGGGAAGCAATGGACCATAAAATAAACAGAAAGTATTAAATTGTACAACAATACATCCTGTTTTCCCCTATGTTGAAACTGCTCCTGGTCTTCCTGGCCCTCTTCCACCATCTACCTGACATGTAATGTCTATGTCCATGGGCATCATCTACCTAATCCACAGACTCTTTTAAACCATTTCCTTCTCTGCATCATTTTATAAATCCTTCATCTGACTCCCATAAAATTATGCCCAGGCCTATTGTCCTTGGATTTCATACTGTTATATTTCCATTGTTTGATTTTTTCCACATAAATATCCTGTAAAATTCCCATGGTGAGCATTCCTAAACTTGCTTTTATTCTCCAAAGCCCATCCATTTGCAAGACCCTTTAATGGTGACATATGTTACAGCACAATATCACACATTTCTAGAAGCTGGTTTTAATGATCTCCCAATTGGTCTTGCCATTCTACATGGAAGTTTAATGGTATCTTGAGTGCTGCCTAATACCTAGCTCATGCCTGACTATGATACCTGTGGCCTCTCTTTACCTCTGTTCTGTAAGGCTAGGATGATAATTTATGGTCTATACTTAGATCACTGCCTGATAACTAGTAAGTACTATATAATTGATTATTGCTCACCTTCATGCATTTATCCATTCTGTTTCCTCTACTTAGAGTGCCCTTCCAGAATTTTCTCATAATTTATATGCCAGGATGATACTACAGAGCACAAGCATCTGGAATGCTGTCATTGCTGACAGATGTGATTCAGGGTATAACAAGTGCCACATGAATATAAATAATAAATCTTCTCTAATTTAAGGGACATATTATTTGTTCTGCTACCTTTCCTTCTGGAAAATAACTGAAGAGGAATATAAATGTACATGGTGTTCACAGAGGTGATGGGCTTACATGGATAGTGATTCATTATAAATGAAAACATTATCATGGTTAGAACAGTGTATGTTGCCAAATTCATACCTTCAGCACCTAAGAGAGTACCTGACATATAGCAGGGAAATCATTTATAATAGGAAAGAATCAAGGAAAGAAAGGAAAGGGGGATGGAACAAAACTGGGAGAAAACATGAAAAATAACATATGTATAGGAAAGGTTTATTCATTTTATTTTCTTAATGTCTATGAATGTTTTGTCTGCATGTATGTATATAACATGTTTGGTGACTACAGAAGTCAAAAGAGGGTGAACCCTGGACTAGGAGTTATAGATGATTGTCTGCCACAATATGGGTGCTGGGAACCAAACCCACAACCTCTACAAGTGCTTTTAAGTGCTGAGCCACCTCTCTAGCTCCCAAAACACATTTCTAAATGTAAAACTGTAGGAGTAATGTCTCATGATTAAAATGTGGAAATGAGATTGTTGACTAACATATCCACCATCATAGAGCCCTCATCTAGTAAGCTGATGGAAATGGAAGTGAACACCCACAGCTAAACACTGAGCCAAACTGGAATCCAGATGTAGAGAGGGAGGACAAGACCAGATTACAGAAATCCACAGAGACAGCTGACCTGAACAAGGGGGAGCTAATGGATCCCAGACTGATAGCTGGGAAACCTGTATTGGACTGACTCAGATCCCTTGAACATGGGTCTCAGTTAGAAGGCCTGGTCTAAGAGACCAATGACAGTGGGACCAGGATGTATCCCTGGTGCACAAAAGGACTTTCCGAGCACATTCCTTATGGAGGGATATTCCCTTAACATAGAGACAGGAGGGAGGGCCTAGTCCCTATTCCAAATGACCTTACAGATTTTGTTGATCCCTCCTGGAAGGCATCACCCTCCCTGTGGAGTATGTATGGGGGGAATGGAATGGGAGGGTGGTCAAGGCATGAGAGGGAGGGAGGGAATGAGGGAAAGAGGGACAGGAAACAGGGATAGATATGTAAAATAAGAAAAACATAAATTAAAAAAATAGCCAAAAAATGTGGAAATGTAGACTGCTCTTGAAAATAATTGAAAACAGTGTGTCTTCTCAATTTTAAAGACAGAACTACATCCAAGGATAACAATTTGAACTTGGGAACATGAAAAGGAGATTGAAATACAGAAGCCACTTTCTCTGTGACTTTTAAAGCAAGTCCTAGCTTCCTTGATAATAAGCCCAGAATAATATTACAATATTAGAAAAATAATAAACACATATCTTGAAGAAAATAAGTATCTATTTACCCTTGTTTTTGTATGGAATACAATTCAAATACAGACTAATTTTAAAAATATAAGGTTGAAATTCCAGACCCGTGGGACAAGGAGTGCATCAACATTGTTTGAAATCCAGGAGTTTCTCAGTCTATCTAGGGTGTGAAGAAGGGATGTGGGAACACTTGATATTAGTTAAGAAACGCTCCGATGGTGATGACATAAACTGAACATCTCAGTCTCTTTGTTTTGGTTCTTACTGTGTTTGGCAGTCTCTGTCATAAGTAGAATGGTTCTGTTTGGGCAATAGTGAAACAGTTTCTCCTCCTCTTCATTTTCTCATGATTAACTGTTTGACCTGTTTATATTATGAGGACAATCTTTGTAATAAACATGTAGTATCAATTTGGGTGGATGTTTGGTTTAAGTTTTCTTACATTATCATCATTATCATCTCTAACTTCATTGTCATAATTCTTAATGACCTGGATACTGATGCTGACTTATTTTTGTCAACTGATAGTGATTTTAGCCATGTCTATGCTTAAGTGTTTATCATCCCTGAAGGAAGAGGAGTCTTCCTGGTAGCATGGCTTATATATTTTTTCTAGTTTTGAAACATAGTAGCATTACTGTCTCACTATGTGTCTAGTAATGAAAATTTGTCCTTTATATGTTTGTTAAATTCAGTTCATATTTTATGTAATTATAAAGTAGGCTCAATCATAGCCAAACCAATATTTACATTTTTACTCATAGTCAGATCATCTCCTAAATCTTAAAGAGATTTTTTACTTATCTAGGGTAAGGTTCTAAAAGATAGTGTCTAATGTACACTAAAATATGCATATTTACAGAAATATCTATAAATGAATGTTCATAAAATATTATATATAATATATATAACCTATATAACATTTTAAAACATATATGTTTTATATAAATGTAATTACTGTCATGAAGTTAAAATATGTACATGTTTACATATTTATATATAATATATTTTATATGAAAATACATTCTTTAAAATATTGATGGCAGTAATTGCTTTGCCTTATGTTTTCTTTTTCCTATGACCTAGTAGGACTGAGTATTATCACAAAGGCTAAAGATTTGTTGAGCTTTGATCACAGCTAGTAATTGAGCCAATGAGTGTATGTGTTTACAAAAAGTTCAAAAGTTCAAAAAACAAAGAAAAAGATCCACTTGTTTCTGAGGCTAAATCAATGAGAGTAGAGGTCGCTAAGATAAATAGAGGGCACAGCTGAATGCCTACAAAACTAGTAAAGACTAAGAAGAATGTTCCAGATGGTACTTCACAGATAGGAGAGAAGCAGATGAATCATTTGCAAATAGTTTGAGTCTTTATTCCAAAAAATGCTTAGGTAGAAAGGGTCTCTGCTGTAATTTGAGAATGATCTTAAAAATTAATGCTTTAGATTTAATCCTCAAATGCCTATGATAGTTACATTTGGAAGTTTGGCAGATACTGTTTGGGAGGAAATCAGGATTTGATGTAGTGAGAAGCATTGATAAACAAGGGACCTGAGCCTGTTTGGTGCTGTCATGTCTCTGTGTTATAGTGTAACAACGAGCCCTTGACAAATACATCTCCCTGATCAGATTTTCCAATTCCCAAAATGCAAGGAGCAAATTTCTGTTTTCATAAAGAGCCCAGTACATAGCATCATAGCATTTTAACAGCAACATAAAACAATTGAAGATAGACTTTTTTTGTTTGGTTTGCTTACCTTATGTCAGATGAGGTATTTTTCTTTTGTTGGGAAGAGGATGGAAATTTGATTGACATCAACATATTTTATCAATATTTGAGAAAAATTAGTCTAGAGGTAATGCATATTACTGTGTCTCACATCTTTTCTTAACTTGGATTAATATTGTCATAGATAATCTTCTGGGTTTTTAAAAAACATAGTAATTTTGCCAAGATTATTAACATGAAGGACAATGAAGTTATAAATTTAACTTTTTTAAAGTTCCAAAATCCTAACTCTCATATATAAGAATGAGCTCTACAATGATATAAATAAACGTTAATTCTGCTACTAAATACAATTTTCTCTTTCCCCTTGCTTTCAGAAATTCAGGGAATCTAAGTATATGCATCTATGATATTAATTTCTACTGGTCTTAGAATTACCACTTTCCATTCAGCAATGATGCTTCTAGTTTTTTTCAGTAAGTTTTCAGATTCACATTAAAAACAGGTAGGGGCATGGTCTCTGTGAAGACAAAGACTGGCCTTTAAGATAAAATAAGATGCAAATAACCAGAGATCAAGCTAAGATACACTTAATCACGGGAAACACTGGATACATATATTCTACAACATGAGGGAAAGATCTCTCTCTCTCTCTCTCCCTCCTTCATACCTTCTTCCTCCTTCCTTCTCTTTTCTCTTTCCTTCTCTTTTTCTTCAAGGGACACAAAGAGACTATCAGAGAAGGGAATAGCAAGCTGTATGTAACAGAAAAAAAATAAGAAATTTCTAAGTAAAGAGGAAAGAGATAGGCCTTCTAGAAAAATGTTATAACATTTATGGAGAGGAAGTTAGAAGCAGCTATGGTACACATAAAAAGCTGAATTTGGTGGGTTCATAAGTTTATTGGTAGAGAAGAAGACATTTGAATTGGAATAAATGGTATAGTTATGGTCCTGTGAGACAGTACATAATATTATAATTACTATAAATGAACAGAGGGGTACCATCACATTAATTAAGAAAAAAATTATTTTCACTAGATTTGTTTTACAAAACACAATACTTTAGATATGAAATGGGAAATATACCACTATTTTTGGCAGTTTATGGAATTATCTGTGTGGTTGCAATTGACAATACTTCTTAAGAAATTTTATTGTGAACTTCAAATACCTTGTTGATTATGCAGAAGGGATCAATATTTTTTTTCATTTAACCAAAAGTCAGGTTTCAATCATCTCATTTTAATATAAAATAACTATGATGGTATCTTAAAGTGAACAGAATATATATATATATATATATATATATATATATATGTATGAATATTAATGTATGTGTGTATAGTGAGAAATTACTTATAATTATTACTCAGATTAAGAAATATCCTGTAAAAAATACTCATGTTTGTCCGAGAAACCAAGTCAATGTAGAAAGAAGATTAGTAGACACAGAGTTAAGACACTAAGAATAACTATCAAATTCTAAGAATCAAATTCACCATTAAATGTTCTGTGAAAGTCAGCAATAATCCAAATTGGCCCCATAAGCTCCAGAGAGTGGCACTATTAGGAGGTCTGGCTTTGTTGGAATGGGTATGGCCTTTTGGGGTAAGTGTGTCACTGTGGAGGTGTTTTAGAGGTTTTCCATGCTCAAGATCCTGCCTAGTGTCTATTCCTGGTTGCCTTCTTATCAAGATGTAGTCACAACAATGTCTGCCTGTACATAGTCGTGCTCCCAAATATGATGATAAAGAAATGAAACTGTAAGCAAACCATCCAAGTTAAGTGTTTTTCATATAAGAGTTGTTGTGGTCATGATGTTTCTTCATAGCAATTGAAACCCTAACAAAGACAACTTCTATAACTAGTAGATATGCACATACATATTGAAAACACAACGTTGACCCAATGTTTTGCTAGAAGGTAATCTCTGTAGAACAATACATAGAGAGAAAATGAAAAGTTTCCTTCCTAGGTACAGACACAGAATCCTTTGTATATTGGCTCATTTAATTTTGAATTTAGGGTTTCAGAATTATAATCAGTCTATCACTTGCAGCAAAATAATTCTGTCCTAAGATTTCTTTATCTAAGGTGCTATGAGAATATGAGCCAGCTTCCCAAGAGCATCTTTTTCATCAACCATAGACATGAACTGGTGGCAACTATAAGTGACACTGCAAAGGATTGGTGCAAGTTAGGGCATTAAAAGTCTCAATATGTGACACTTATGCAGCTTATATTTTCAGTGAATGAGCTAAATCATTTAGGAGTGAGTACTAGTAGCCAGTATAAAAATGATAATATTTATAAACATGAACTTGAACTGAAATTGCAAACTCAAAAAACATCTAGGGCCATATGTATTTCATATATCATTTTATTCCAGTTTTTAGCATTTTATTTCCTTTTGAATTTCTTTCCAAATAATTTACATAATATGATATGAAAGTGCTCACATATTTTATCTTAAAACTGCTTTTTCTTTTATCAACTGCAACAGTGATTGTGTAGTGGCAGATGAACCAATTACACGGCATATAAAATTAAACTACTTTTTGGAATGCAAGATCATGAAGCCTTTAGGTCCTCCTAAAAATAACATTCCACCATAAACATACCCATATTCATATACATGCACAGAGAGCCCCAGGAAACATTTTGAATTTTACAATAGGTTTAAAAATAGGTGCACATGACAATCAAATCAAATCTTGACATCAATCAAGAGAAACCTCACCTGAATTCTTCATTTGGCGTCCATTATGCAATTAAAGGAAATGAGAGAAAGTAAAGAAAGTACAGGGGAGTGGTTATATGGAGGAAAAGAATAGAGAAATAATGTGATTATATTGTAATATAAAATATTATATAAAAGAAGCCATACAGCCAATGCAATCCAGACTTATGTGATTGTTTGGAAGTCAGCAGAAACTTTATTAGGTGGGGTCCAGTTGCAATTACATTATTTAAGCTGTGCTTTATTGAATGGTGTATGTTATGATTGTTAACTTTCTCTGTCTCTGATTCTTGATCACCTTGAGTTGAACCACCATGTTCGCTATATTCTTCTCATCATGGAGTTCAACTTCATTAGAGACCAGGAACAATGCGACCAAATGAGCATGGACAGAATCTCCTAAAACACTGAGCCAAAGCTAATATTTATTTATTGAATTTAAATTTGAAAAAGCTTGTTTTACATGTCAGTCCCAGTTACTGCACCCTTCCATCATCCCCTGTTTCCCCCACCAACCCCCTTCAAAGTCTGTCATATCATTTGGGGAAGGGCCTAGTTCCTCCCCTATGTGTCTAGGCTGAGGGAGTATAAACTGTTTTAAATAAGATATATTGCCATAGAAACTAAAAGCTGACAAATGCAAATGAGTAGGTCATCTTTGTTTTACTATACCAAATACTTGAGATCATTAACATACAAAGAAGAAAGGCTTATTTTAATTACAAGTTTGTTGGTTTCAATACATGATCAGTTGATTCTATTACATGTGACCTGGGGTAATGTCTTGACAGGGAAGCTTATTGACCTTATAAGATGGGATGAGAAACAGGATAGAATGGAGTCTCACTACTTTCTTTAAGAGCATGCCTGCAACAACCTAAATTCTCCTGCTGGCTGTACTGGTAAATGATCCCATCTCTGGTTGGTTGCACAGCTCTGCTGAACAAAGCTTTAGCACACAGGTTTTTAGGGAACTTTTAAGTCTCCAAGTTTGGAAGATGGCTTTGTGATCAATCAGACATTTTACAAATGGCTGTTTTTGTGTGCATGACCCCACCTACAATTCACCAAGTTAATCTACGGAGTGAAGACTGAGGATTACAATGAAGTAGACTTTTCCATACTGTAAACATTTCAATTTTACATTATTGGTCAAGTCAACCAAATATTATTTATGTCACTTATATACTTTTCCCAAACTATAAAATATAGTTCTGTAAAATAGTTTTGATTTGTCTCCCATGACCCAAGGTAATGAAAACTATTTTTCATTTTCCTTAAGAAATTCAAGATCAATTAAACTGACACCTGGAATTAAGAGTTTGGAAGTGGATTTCTTTAGTAAATATTATTCCTCATTTGGGAGGACTTACCCCTTCATGGACTTTTTACCATACAAGCATCAATAAATCATGAGAATGGTCAACAGAGGAGTGGAAAAACAGGTGTGTTCAAATGTGTCATGATGGTAAGAAATATTTTCAACAACTGATATTTAAAAGACAAATAGTATCATAGGCCACATTTTATATCAACTTGACAATGACAAAGAGATAAACCAGTTTCCCATAAACTATAGCAGAATATCATGCAGAGACAATTGTATTCTTGATTATTCTCAGAAAAACAGAAAATACTGAGGAAATTTATAATTATATTTAAATTTTATTTAAATATAAATACTATTATTTACAAATATTATTTTCTTTCTTTTTTGTTTACTTGTTTTGAGACATGTTTCACTGTGTAGCTCAGGAAATCTTAGAACTCATGGTGATCCTTCTAATTCATCCTCCTAGGTGTTGAGACTGCAGGAAGGGGTTACTATAACCAGCTCCATATCAGAAGGTCACTGTTTGCCCCCACTACAATAATTTGAGAGCTCATGTTAGAAAGGCAAGAGAGGTCTGGAGTATGAATATCCTTTAGTAATGTAATCATAGTCATTAAAGAAGGCAGGATCATGAACACTGCCAGCCACCAGCTGCAAATACAATAACTGAAATTTATTTTTCTAAACATACTGGCAATTTTACAGCAGCTGAAATGAATTCTAAGGACAGCCTATTCATACAATACATTTACTGAATGAGGTATTGCATTCCATAGAGTGTAACTGCTGCTAGAGTTTCAATTTACATTCTTCTAGAAAAGATGCATATAAATATAATTAGCTTTTAAATGCCCAAGGGAATCTTCATATACAGGGTAAGCAACTGTCTTTACAAAGTAAAATCTTACTCTTCTGGAGGATGACCAAGATGTCTGTACACATATTTTTGCTAATTTCTCTAAATTTGCAATCATTTCAAAGAAAAAAGTGAGTCCTTTTAGTCTTTAATGCTATTAGCATACCTTAAAATTGGTCTTAATTTCCTAATTTTGCATGCATTTGTTTGTATAATTTCAGACATACTGACATATTATGATGAACAAGTTCTTATTCATTCAAAAGATGGTTATTGCATATATTTGCTTAGGTAATGACATGCTAAGGGATATGGAATCTGTTATTTCACATACTGTCTTCAGAAGTGATCTGGGAAGATGACTTTTATAAATAATATGAAGTTTTGGAGGCAAACATAGGCTACCTATCTCAACATACCAATTATTATGAATCAGATATTGCCATCATGGTGACTATATTATTTCTTGAAAGGGAATATGCATTCATTCTTGATGTATAGTTAACATGTGGACATATGGTGTAGAACTGTAAGTATGGCATGCATCAGATGTTTAAAATCCTGTACCTTATGATCCACGAGATATGGGTGTATTCTTATTTCTTTTTAGTCTCATATCTTTGTTTGAAAAAACAAGACACCAATATCTTATAAAATAATTTTAAGAAAAATTTAAAATAATAATGTGCACATATATGTGTTCAATGTAGTATTTAACTATAACAAAACATATTAATCAAATATTTATTTTGATTGCTTGAAATGCAATTCATTTATCCATCAACAAAATTAACTGAGTACTGACTCCATGCTAAATATCCTGAGAAGTGATGTAGACATCAAAATTTAAGAAGAAATGATGCATTTATGTGTGTGTAAATTTATATATACATATTTGTGAATATGTGTTCCTATATTTGCATGCTGGTAGAAGCCAGAGGTCAATGCCTCACAGGAGTCAACCAACTAGTTTCTTGAGACAGGGTCTCTCATTGGCCTGAAATGAGTAGTCAAGGAAAGATGGCCAGGGAGCCCCAGGGAGATACCTGTCTTTCCAATCCCCACCATGTGCTTAGAGGGTAAGTACACACAACTATGCTTGGTGTTCTTTCATGGATTCTAGAGATTGAACTCAACTCTTCATATTTATATTGCAAGCACTTTACCAACAGCCTAAGTATTCCTTATTGGAAAAACAAATGAACTTCATAGTAAATCATTTATGACATAATGAAACAATTGTCACAGTAAAAAAAGGGCAAAGTAAATTCATTCAGTAAGAACATTTATAAAGGCTTCACAACTGAAATGATGCATATAATTAAAGTAAAAACAGCACCTTTGGAGAACTTGGTGCTATTTTTTGACTATATCACAAAATGGTTAAAAAAATAGAGTGGTAAAATTAGAATTGCACACTAGAAGCAAATGTTGTAGAATATATATATATATCTGATACCTTACATTCCAAATCAAAAAATACAGGCTTTTTTCTGTAACACTCTGAAAGGGGAGGATGGTCCTATTTCTATTTCAAAAGCTCAACTGGTAACTTTATTGGGAATGGTGTATAGAGTTGTTTATACTGGTATCAGACAACTTCAATTGCATGAAGTTTATGAACATCTCAGCTCAATATTCAGAGCAAAAAGGCTCAGAGAGAAGCCTAAAAATACAAAAGAAGTGTAATAAATTTGTAGATATTAGAAATCACTTAAAAACCATGTTTGAGGTGCTGAAAAAATGTCAACATCAGATTTCAATCAATTGATTTGTGACTGATGACATAAGAACTGTATCAAGGAAAGAGGAGTATGTGATGTCTCTCCCGTGAAGGTGACCTGAAACTGGAATAGAAGGATAAGGAAGAGGGAAATGAAAAAGTGAAGTTATTTTTTGTAGAAGAGTGAATCAGAAGACCTGGTTGGTAGGAGACCTACATCTAAAGAAAGAGAGATATTAAACTACTGTCACTTTAGAAAAATGAACGTGAGTAAGGACTGAGTGTGTGCTCCCCAGGAGAACGTTCCGAGTGGGAGCCAAGAAATTTTATGAGGAGAAAATTTTATGGGAAGAAAAGTTATCAGTGTACTTATCAAGAAGTTGACTCTGCATACTCAAATATGGATTAGTCATGGCAGGTGTGGCCAGTGATGCAATAGAGGCATGAATATTGTGAGAAGTTAACAACCACTTTCTGATTGGATATGAGATGAGATCAGCTTCATAGGAGGAAATTCATGCTTGTCTAAGAAAATAAAAGAAAAATAACAAAAAGAAAAGAAGGAAGGAAGGAAGAAAAAGAAAGAAGGAGGGCCTGGGACAGAGCTTCGTTGGTAGCATGGCTGCTTTAGCATGCATAATGTCCTGAGTTCAAAACCCTGCACTGCATAAACTGAGTGTTATGGTAGACACAGGTAATCCTGGAATTGGGGAGGTAGAAGCAAGAGGAATAGAAAATCAAGGGCAACCTATGGTACATAGTGAAAATTGGGTCATTCTGAACTATAAGAGACCCTTCTCAATAGTGGGATATGACTTATGAAAAGTAATAGAAAATATTCTTCTTTCTCAGGAAAATTTAATAGTCTTCAGACAAAGTACAATGATATACTTCTTATTATGCTCAGCCACATTATCTTTTCATCTGGTGTACTATGTTACCCATCACACTCCAAGGTTTTTCAATGCCATATTTATGATAACTGCTTCAATATCATCTCCAATTATTGATGAAGCTAAATTTTCTCTCTTGATAAACACAAATTATTTTTAAATGAAACCAATATTTAGATTAGATGAAACTAATACCAGACTTTCAAACAATGAGGTTTTCATTTATTCTCACAAGTAAAATGCTGTGATCATACAAAGCTTTCAATAAACATGTGATGATAGAATATCAATCCAACCTTAAAACACACTGTTAAAACTTTGTTCAAGTTAAAACAGGGAGCTATAGACAAACATTTATCTTAAATACCACCACATGGGAAATAGATACCAACTTTATAGTTTCAAATGGATACAAAATAAGACAAATCTGTCAGTATACTTGATAACTTGTAAAAGATTAATTATTTTATGATCAAACTTCTTTTGTCCTCAAATTATAACTCTATTCATTAAGTCTTACATAACTGTAAGTAACTTTAATATTATATATATTATTTTACCTACAAAGCATGTTAATAAACAATAGTTTTGATGTTGTTTTTCCTTTATTAGATGTGTATTACACATGTCTGATAAAATGCATTGTGCAATATTGCAAGGAAGCATTCAAACATATGTAGGTAAGCAAAGACTTACCTAGCCCTAAATATGTCTTCTTCCATGCATCAAAAAAATGTAAGGAGAACACATCTCAGTGAGACAGCATGTACCTACAGCACTTTTATTTTGAAATAAAAGTCAGTTCTGGAAATATATATCTAAAAGATATCCCATAGAATATTTTAAAAGTATACATATATTTTTATAGAATAATTTATTTTCTATTGAAGACTTTAAGTTACATATTGCCTATCTCAACTATGACAAAAATTTGGTGCATAATTTAACAACGTGTCACATAAAAAGACTCAAACCAAACCTACCCAAACAACAGTTTTTCATCTTCACTATCCTTTTGAAATGTAGCAATCCTAGCACTGGGGAGACAGAGCAGGCAGATCTCTAGGAGTCCAAGGCCAGCCTGGTCTACAAAGTGAGTTCTAGGACAGCCAGGGTTGTTACACAGAGAAATTTTGTTTTGAAAAAGCAGAGATAGAGAGAGAGAGAATAATTCTTCTGTCTTGATTTTGTCATACACAAATATAAGGTTGAGGAGTCACTCTACAGAGCAGTAGCATGCCTTTGAGTATACAGGACAGTAAAGAAGACTGTGAATTTATCACTACAGAATGATACAGAAGCTAGGGAAGACTTGGTTATCCTTAACTCATATATTTAAAGGAGTAGATTATACATAATTTAGTAGAGATCAAGTTACAACAGCATTGTGTTGTATACAGTTCTTTGCCATAAATATTACAGAATATTATAAAGAAATAAACATGAAATAATTAATAATATGGTAGCATCCCAACAATGTTATTAAAAATATTAAGTAGCTTTGATTCAGGAACATATTATTTATTTATATAGAGTCCAATTAATATAGTGAAAAGAAGTTGATTTAGAGAGCATTTTAACATATATTTTGTTTTATAGCATGATAATTCAAACTATGTAACTATTATTAGAGTACTAAATAGCAGGAATTTTGATGAAACATTAAGCAAAGTTGTGAATCATTATGATAAATATATTAATAGAATGCAAATATGTTCTTTGAAGAGTCTAAAAGACAATGTGCATCTTAACAAGGTAGTTAACTGTTTCCCCTGTAAATTTCAGTCACGCCACACATTCACTTCCTTTCTGCTATGGGTGCTAGAAACAATGACTATGTGATTATGTATGCAGTGAGGTGTAAATTAATGAGATTTTAGTGCTGTGAGATGGCTCAGTGGATAAGGGTGTTTTCTGTCAAGACAGATGATCCGAGTTTGATCTCCAGGATGTACAGGGCTTGGTAGAAAGAGATAACTGACTCCCGAAAATTGTCCTCTTATTCTGCACAAACACAGAGACACAGTCACACACACACACACACACACACACACACACACACACACACACACACACACCACCCCACAATCAGAATATTTTTAAAAAATAATAAAATTAAAAATTTATGGTCTAATTACCAGGTGCAGAGTCATTGATTCATGGCCCTGGGCAATTTTTGTTGAATTCTGTTGCTTCTGATTGAGGATATAATTATAGCTTAACTTTCTGTGAAAATCAGAATTCATTCTAGCATTTTTCACTGTGCCTTTATGAAGACTTATGAGGATAAAACTCACCAGGGATATGACCCAAAAGGCGGGTCTCATTGTGTATTATTAACTTGACTGGAACTATGTAGAATAGGCTTGTCAAACTCACAGAAATCTTCCTACATTTACCCCCTGAGTGTAGGATTAAAGGAGTACACCTCCACACTGAGCATGAATACTTTTATTTTTGGTGGCATGTAGATCACACTGTTTTTCAGTCAGAATGAGTGGGCATGATTTTACATACAGAGTATTTAATCCCACTATAGTAGTTGTAACATGAGGAAATAACATGGAGTGGTTATTAATAATAAATGAGTTGACACACATTGTATCTTTAGAATAATATTTTAAACATGTCAAATGTTTGATAAATATAGCTTGGCATTAGTTGCACCATTAATTTCATAAAGCCTTCCCAATGATTTACAATCTAGTTATTTTATTTTGTATATAAAATTTCAATTATTTTTTCTTCTTATATCAATGATTTAATGTTATATTTGTTGGTTTGTATTCAGAATTCATGTGGAAATAGATAAATTTTAATGTGAAAAACCACTCATTGCAATTCTTGACATCAATGGATGAAGAATGCTCTGAAGAAAATCATGGGAAGTTAGATGATTTTTTCTGTGTCTATTTCAGTACTATATAATTAAAAATGTAAGGATAGGGACCATCCTAGACTAGAACAGCTTGTACAGTTTAAAGAGGCTCTTATTTTAATGCCTAAAATGTTATCCTTGTATTAAGAATTACTAATCTATCTATCTTTTTCTCTTTCTTGATAAACACTTGTCATCTTTCATATTGTATCCTCTTAATCTCCTATAGACGTTTCAACCTTTCAGGTTAAGCCATTCTTAATCCATCACAAAATACTATTAAACAATAAAGCACTTGTTTTAAACCTGTGGGTCGCAATCCCATTGGTAGTTTAATATCAGATATTGCCATTATAATTCATAACAGTAGCAAAATTACAGTTATGATGTAGCAGCAAAATTATTGTATGGTTAGGAGTCACCACAACATGAGGAACTGTGTGAAAGGGTTGCAGCATCAGGAAGGATGATAACCACTGCACTAAAGTATAAAAATCATGATAGTGAAATGCAGACTGATTAATCATTGTATTATGCAACAATGACTCCTTGACAGAGTCTGTCTTACAATACAACTAGTCATTATGAAGTGTACTTGGAAAAATAGTCCCTTTGCTCCTCATGTAAGTTTTCTTTCAAGAGTGTATATGGTAGGTTCAAGAATAACCTGGTTACCTGTTTGTCCCCTTCCAGAGTGCATTTATGTTAGGAAGCTGATTACATGAGACCCTGGGCTTTTGATTCTTGGATTCCATCCTTCTCTCTGGGGAGGAGAATGATCACTGGGAAGATGCTTAAAGAAGTAAATTCTGGGTCTTGGTTTCTGGTTGCCACTTTTGTATCAATTTTCTTTTGTCAGCATTGATGCTTACAAATAATCCTTTATTATACCACATCCAAATGGTGATGTGAATGATTTCTTGACTTTAGTATGCAAAAAATTGGAAAAACAAAGCTCATTTAAAATGTTGGTGCATGAGTTTAATGTACACCCAGCTCTTATACCAACCATCTAATGCAGTTAGTTATATTGGAATCTTAAATTTTGAGTAAGGGTTACTGAAGTTTCTACTATGAATGCTCTTTGCACCTGGTTTCAGAATATGCTTTAGTTGCTGCAATCAATATTAAAAAGCCTCTAACTTCTAATAGTAACAAAATAGCACAGGGATGACAGCTAGTCAAATAGCCAATTACATTCCACTTTATCAGTCTTCATCAGATCTTAAAATTCTACTACTGCTGCCTCTACAATCATCACTTTTTATTACATGAGAAATCAACCTTTTCCTTTGTCCATGGAGAAATGTGTTTCTTAAGTGTGACCGACCAAGAAAAATCAATGAAAATACTTTATTAACTAGATCATCAAGAAGTTCTACCATTTCCATTACCTTCTTTGTTTTACACTGCCCAGCCCCCTCATGTTTGTTGAGTGACACTTCCCTCTACTGCACGCTTACTAAAATTACTCCCACATTATTTTTAGAAGAAAGTATTAGGTTTCAAGTTAAAAACTCTTTGTTTTTTCCAAGATTTATTTCCATGGTTTGAACTCACATGTTGGGAAAAATACTTTGTAAGCTCAAAACAATGAAGGATTATTTGAGTGGTATTTGATTTTCTCAATAGGATTATATTGTTTGGAAATTACTCTTCACTTTGGAGTCAGAAGTCAAATCTCAAATTTCAAGTTGAGACTGACTCTCTGAGGACTTTTGTCAATTCAGCTCTGCACCTTTGTAAGTATTCCAAAAATAATTTGGCCTGAACTTTAGTAACAAACTAGCCTTGATTTAGCAATGACTGCTCAGGATTGAGGATAGCAATATTTTATGTATCTGCTATGACTGTATGGACTTTTACAAACAATGAAATAAAGATCTTGGAATTGTGACACACTTGTAACCACAGAGATTATGAGGTAGAGGCAGGCAGATAAGGAATTTAAGACCAGCATTAATTGTGAAGTGAGTTCAAGGTCTAGGATACATGAGAAATAATCTGAAAGGCAAAACAAAACAAATGAACCAAAAAAGAAAGAATAACATGAAGTTATTTGTTAGGAGTAAATAAAATTTTTGTTTGCCTTTATATATCAGCATCAGCAAAGTATACAAAGCCAGTGTAGGAGTATACAATGTGGTTCTCAGGTTTGAAAAATTGGTCTGTATCTACAAACTGTGGACTTTTTATGATGCACTGGTAGAAGTGGTTGTTCATCTTTCTTTGTTTTCTTCTACTATTGTGCTACATATATGTGTACTCACATATGTGTGCAGATATACACACTCTACCTGTGCTTGTAGTATAAAGAGGTTGATTTTTAATGTTTTCCTCTGTTGTTCTCTACTTTATGATTTGAGACAGGGCCTCCCACTCACTGTTTCAACTATATTGACAGGCCAGAGAGCTCCAGGATGTACTGACTCCAATTGGAGTCATAAGTGTACCCAGTGTGATATCTCAACAAACTCAATAAGGAAGCAAATAAGACACTCCAATAACCCTACTGCTTTAGTCTATAAATTAAAGAGAATTGAAAGAAAGGCCATTTTTTTTTTGTCTGTTTGAAAGAATTCTTTTATTATATTTCAAAATATATAAGCCTTAGCTAAAATATGGCTATATTATTTAAGTACTTGTATGTGATTATATGTGACATATTACAGTCCAAAGCTGTGTGAGGCCTTCAGGAGTTGTTAGGAGTGGGAAGAAACTACCCTGAATCCTGTGGACCTTTTCTAGTTAAACTTAATAATAACTTGTTCACAACCTGTTCCTGTTACTTTTTCATTATTCTGTCTAAAACATTTACAGCTTTTGATTAAAATATTCTGTTCCCATAGTGCCAATTTGGGGCACTAAAATCTTCATCTTTAGAAATTGAGTTAAATTTCTAATATATTCAGGGTAAATTCCACCCTTCACTTCTACTTATTTTTCTCTTTTATCAGTTAAGTACTCAGATGAGCCTTTCCTCACACAATACATTATCTTCAACATTTTGCTATTATTTTTTCTTTGTGATTCATCACTCATATTACCCTTAAAAACTTTTAGGAAATGAAAAGACAAGATCTGGTTACTATTTGTAGATTTTTCTCTTTTCACTTCCAGAACCTCATATCACATTGAGCACAAAGTAAATAATGGGAAAAATATGCATTTCACAGGTCTTTAACCAACATTTAAAGAAGTCACTTACATCTACATTAAATTTGATTCAATATATTAAAAGCTAAAACAATTAACAGTAGACACCTAAGTAGCTCTAGAAGGAGCCTCTGTTTGACCTCCCAATTGAGCTTTAACCTTCTGTTGACATTTTGCTGTTTGTAATTTCTTTTCCCTTTGTTTTCTAGGCTTTTTCCTACTGCCAACCTGCATTCTTCACTAATATTTAAAACAATAAATTAAAAAAATAGCTGCACATTCAATTGACTAATACCTGCAAATCTTGTTTTGAAATTACAAATGACAAATGCATGTATTTGTGTATACATACTGTTTGGAGTCATTGACATTTTTGAATCACTAAACTTGAATAAATAATAGATGAATTTCTTCACGTTACCATTTTTGTAGTTAGAGCACATTATCTATGCTTTCACCATTTTTCAAGAGTTATGACACACACCAGTAATAAAGTACCCAGGGGATGTCATAAGAGGAAGGAGAATTAAAGACCAGCATAAGTTATATTATGAATTACAAATGGCTGCCTCAAATTCATCTAGAAAGTTAGTGGCAGAGTCAAAAGTGAAAATTCAAACTCTGTGCAACTTGATTCTCTATTTTGTCCATTCTGTTCGTTCACAGGATTATTTTAGCTCTAATATCAACCTGCAATCAGGGACAGTCTAGATATGAGGGTGAAAGTTTAGCCTGAAATAATAATTAGGACAAAATGATTTCTCAGTCTAGCTGCATACCAAGTGAATTTGTCAAGTATTTTCAATAATATTAAAAACATGACTATTGAGTAGTCTACATTAATTTAGCAATATTACATTTCTTTAGGTGCACTTTTTTTTTGCTTTCTCAAATTAAATCCTGGCCTTATTAAAGGCAAAGTGTACTTCCACAAAGTGAATTTCCTGATAGGCTGAAATGAGGAGAATGCTTGCACAATTGCACTCACATTAGTTCATGACTCCTAACCACAATGCACTAGTAGTTGACATGAACACTATCTGATAGTATTTCAGAAAAAGACTGAAATAATACATATACCCACTGTGCTTAGTCAACGTATTTTAAAAGCCCTAGAACCATATATTTTAAACACATGAATTGGAACGATGTCACTCTTTTCCTTTGTCTCATGTACTTCTACCTGTAGGTAAAATATAGCAGGACTTTCCACATTTCAGAAAGTAAGCATAACAGGTAGCTACTTCAACTGACATAAGTTGGTAAGAACACTAAGAATTCTACCTGCTATCTGAAACCTTAACTCTCCACGCCCACCAAAAAACAAATCCCACTTGAATGTGCTTATCAAAGGCAGATGGAGTCTGTCATCACACTAGCAGGTAAAATCTGTCAACTAGACCAGAGCAAAGCAAGCTTCATTGGAATATTAATTATGGGATGGCTTGACATTTACATTCAAGGGGGTCTTTATAGTTTTATTCAGACATTAGTTAATAAAAAACTTTATGAACTGAAAATACAAGGTTGTTTGTATTGAAGGTTTATTCCTTTTAAAGTTGGACACCAGTTAATTAATATATTCATACATTTAGGTAACTGAGACTGCATTCTTAGTTTATAGATATATCTGAAGTTTCTTATAGTATCCAGACATTTGAAGCATGATTAAGACAGTGAATCAATATGCTTAGGTAAGTACTTGTCAGTAAACCTCAGTACATACTTGTTGAATAATTAAGCCAAAAAATTAAAATGAATGGCTTGACCTGGAAGAGTCCAAATCAGATGCTACGTTTACAATTTTTTTCTGAATATTTCTACTCCAACAAGAAATGTGCCTGAAGAAATGATCCCTACTTCAAAGTTGAGGCACCGATGAGCAATCCTGTCTTCCTGGGCTGATATCAGAATTCACAGCTGAATCATCTCAGCTGCTCTTAAGTGATCAGATATTATTGAACTACTAATGAATTAATGAATACTAATACTTTCTTATTTCACACTGAAATTACAAAAGCTTTGAT
This sequence comes from Phodopus roborovskii, assembly GCF_943737965.1. Classification (NCBI taxonomy): domain Eukaryota; kingdom Metazoa; phylum Chordata; class Mammalia; order Rodentia; family Cricetidae; genus Phodopus; species Phodopus roborovskii. The sequence goes on along the minus strand of NW_026126693.1, from coordinate 1,757,557 downwards.
AGATATTAAAATGTTCTTCAATGTGATATTAATGAACAATTTTATGAATATATAATCTAATGAAATATTAAAATAAAGTGTATGCTGAGTATAAAGATTGTACATAATTGATATTGAACTTACTTCCTCTTAAAGTGTGTATAAGAGTTTAGGTGCAGGTCAACAAATGCAGGTGTGTAAAACAAGGAAGACTCAGCATAGATGAACAACCACAAAAAATTTTTTTTTTGAAATAAACATGTAATTGAGATAAATAGCATCCTAAGTTCATTCTTGTCGCAATGACTTTTGTTTCAATTTACTATAAAGAGGCTATATTAAATTCTGAGTATTACTGTAATGAATTACTACAAATGAACCCAATGCAGTGCTAGTTTATTGTGTTATAATTCTGGGGACAGCAAGTCTGACAGCACATCAGTTTCCCCTGGTTAAATAAGTGTGTCACAGTGTTGGCTTCTGGAGACACAGAGATTTCCTTGTTTTGTCTTTTTCAGCATCTGTTATCTATGCATATTCTGTCTTCAAAGCATATGCTTATGATGCTCATTTCCATATCACATATGTAGGTTTCTCTTCCAGTTCCTCCTGGGGGTTCCTTTTGAATGCATTATTGTGACTACATCTGCCTTACCCAAATCATCTAGAAGAATCTATTCTTGTCAAGATCCTTTCTTCCCATTTGTCCAATCCTGTTTGCCATAGATACTATATTCATAAGATCCATGGAGTGCCCTTTGAGGGACAGTTATTGAGAATACCATAAAAGCTAACTACCAAAGTGGCTATTTCATGTATGCTTACAAGTCAGAGTAAAAATCAGATTTATGTGTGAAGGTCATACATATAAGTCTTGGGGATTTCCTGTTGCACCAGTCTTGCTTGCATTAGATATCAGGAATAGTTTTAAGTCTTCATCAATAGGGATCCTGGTGGTGAAAAGGGCTCACTCTATTTTTTTAGCTCAAAATAATTGGGTTCTAACCAAATCCTACCTGCGTTGTAGAAAAAATTACTAATTTATGATAACCCATAAGATTTTCATTTTCATGTAACAAACTACCAGTCTCTAATAGCTGCACAAGGAAAGGAACATATTCCTCATTTTGGCTAATGTAGCTCAAGAAACTTTTACTTATTATGTACAAATAAATGCCATTGAAAAGGGTTAACATATAAACATTCTTTTAAGTGTTATTAAGCGTATTTGCAATGAATTGCAGCTCTAATTTTCTTTCATACTTCTTTGATGAACTTACATCCAGTAAATTAGCCCATGGATTGTAGCTCATTAACATCCACAGAAATGATGTTAATGAAACTCTCAAAAGCAAGCAGCAGGTGTAATTCTGTCTTTCTCAGCGAAAAGACCTTTGGGAAATTCAAGAATGATCAGAACTGATGGTTTAATCTGACCTCTCTTTTCACATGTCCTGAGGAAACCAGACATGACATTTAGAGTCCTTCTGGAAACAATCATGGTTACCAGGAAGCATCGGTGCTTTCCTCAAAGCATATAAAACCCATAGCCTCATCTAGTACATTATTTACAATTTGCCACACCATCTGAATTTAATAATATGTCTTTTAATGGTCTGATGCTAATGTATCCTTTCCATACAGGTACATACATTAACGGAGGCCTGACTGACTGATCAGTATATAAATTAGTTGGATTTTAACTAACTTATTTCATGCCAATGTACATCATTTTAATTGACAAGAATTCCAATTTAGGCTGACTGAAGCTCCCCAGGAATTTACCTCAGCTTAAAGAGAGATACTTATGAAAATCACCATAATGAGTAAATAATTACCTGTTGCTAAAACCTGCTCTATTGGATTATTTGAAATGTACCACATGGGGTGAACCTTCTTCCAAATAAATTACAAGGCATCCTTGAGTGCCATTTGTTCTGTAATGTGTCTGGGTAGAAATGTCTTTAGTTGTTATCATCATCATTAATGTTTTTAGGAATCTGTACTTTGCTTTATAAACTAGTTATGCCACGAGATTTTTTTAATGTTACATTGACAAATTTCATTTGAACTGAATTATAATGTTCATGATTATTTCCTTCTAATGTGTGTTGTTAGATTCAAAGAAGTCAAATTTTGAACTTAGTCTCTACAAACCTAACTGCTTTGCACTTCATCATTTTTACATATATTTGCTTTTTCAGAAGCCAAGAGAAAAACACATGACACATTTCCATGGAATCACCACTACTATTTTCTGTGTTGGCTGAAATATCTAAATGGAAGTAGTTAGCTGTGGATAGAAAAACTTTCTTGGTAATGACTTACAAAGTATTCTATCTTAAAGCAAATATATCAGTGTAGATGCACACACAAACATATACACACACTCACATGCACACACATTTAAATGAGAAGTTAACATTAAAGTTAAAGCAGGAAGCAAAGCAAAACAGAGTAAGACTAGTCGCTGAGTAGTTATTTATCTTTTTGTCATTTTCCAAGAAATAAATAAATAAATATATATATATATATATATATATGTAAATTTTCAAGCAACAAATAGATACAAAGAGTCAGAGGTGATTGGCTCTTTGTGAACTTTAGGTTGAGCTGATTTGTAGGATGGAGGTCATTAGCACTGAGCCTCTTTTGAACGCTCTCAGGTTTGACCCAATATGTCACTGAGACATGTTCTAGTGTTCCAACATGCTCATTACTGCACCAGCCTTGTCCAACTTAAAGGAGACATTCTGCTGTGCTGAAGTTTCTGGCTGTATTAAATGCTATCTTTTCTAGAGATAATTATTTTATACACTGTTGCCTTACAAGAATACATATCACATCTTTACTAAGGTTCTCTCACTAGAATCAACCTTTAGTTATACAAAACAACAACTATCTAAATTATATAAATATTACTTATTCAATGTAATAGACAGAAGCAAGCTGAGTTAAACATTCAATAAAATGTATGAGAAAATATCAACAACTCAAACCTAGGGAAAATAACCATAATCAATTTTTAAAACTGTCAAAATCAGTTTATAAAACTTGCAAAATAGCAAAACAATCAATAACAATTACCTGTGGAATGCTTTCTCCTCAGAAATATTCTAAGCAGCTTTCATAGAAATTAACGCATTCGACTATCATAAAATATGTCAATATATTAAGCATTGAAAACAGTTTCTTCCTCAACCTGCTGATCTAAAACCTAGATGAAGATGGTTGAGTACTAGGTGCATTCAGCAGAGTCACTGTATTGGTCCTTCCAAAAGGCCTGTGATCTGTCTAGTCACAGGTTCCTTCCCCTGCAAATGGTACAGAGATCAATCCCTAGCCAAGTAGTTATTGGTAGTTCATAGCTGCTGGGACTTAAGGAAAGTCAACTTTCCTTAAGTGTGTGACCCTAATGGATTACTACCTCTCCCACAGTGAAGGTCACGCATTCAACAATGTAAGGGCAACACAAACTGTACTTGATGGAAAAACAAACAAACAAACAAGAAATCCAAACACCAACCAAACAATTGTCAATAAAACCCAAAGAGGTCACAAATTTGTGTTATTAGTGGAGGGGCAATACATATGGAAGGAGTTGCAGTAGAACATGAGCATGACTACTTGCATGAAAATTTCTTGTAACTAATAAAAAATAATGACAATAGATAAAGGTACACATAAAATAACAAATATAAAGCATGTCTAGTAAGAAAAGTGACACAAGGAAAACTAAGATGCCTTTTTGGTATTGAGATACTTCAGTAAATGTATCTGTAATGCACATGTTATGCAGCTGAATTTTAACAAAAAAATGAATAGAATTACCTATGTTAGAAGGTCAAAGAAGTAAAGTTGACAGGTTCTTAATGGCCAAATCTGCACAATTTAAACAATAAAATACAGGATAATTACAAAGGGCTGTAATCCACTGGATACAATAAATATAAAGCACAAGCAGCAGAAACAGTCATGTGAAAAGACAACTGCAATAGACACACCTCATGGACAGGAATCTGAAGGCATAGTTAACCATAGCAGTGTTTCCCGGAGGCCAACAATCACAGCACCGCCACGCAAATAAGCAATTTAAGCTACATTTACTTGTTCCTTGAAGAAGAAGAAAAAGTCAGAACTTACGTTTATCTGAAAAGGGCTTAAAATTTAAGGAATTTCTTTAAAGGCTCTCTTAGGGCTAGTGTTGAAACTAAAGAAATAACCACAAACTCCTCATTGCACGGTTAAATGCAAAATTATAATTTGCTGTGTTTTGTTTATTTTACTTTTGTCTGTGAGAAAAAAAATACTTTGAGAAACTAAAGAAGAATTTCATCAACATCACAGTTCAGGGATTGAGGGATTAATATTTTGTATTGCAAATGTTTGCTCTCAGATGGGAGGGGAGAATTGTTATTATAGGCTGAGTAAACCTGGCAGCTCTCCTTCTGATAGGGTTAATCAAAAAGGAATCGAGACTTCAGCTTTAGGGCTTGTGAACTAATGACATCTTAAAGGAAATAAAAAAACAAAAAACAAAAAACAAACAAACAAACAAAAAAACTCCACAGTAACATATTTGGGAAGCCAAGATTTCAAAATGACCCCGAGAAGCTTATTGGAATAAGTCACAAGTCTAATTGGTTAAAACAAAACAACACTAGAGTTGCAACACAGATGGGCCCAAAGCATGTTGTGCACAATAATAAGCTACTCGGCATGGAAGCATCATGGTCAGAAGCATCCCAGAGAATGTACTACAAGAAATGGAGGTCATACGGAAGTTGCCGTGCTTAATCGATGAGTGGTGTTCCTTTGAGACCATGAACAAGCTTTTACTTGTTTTTCCTAGCTTAGAAATTATTTACAATGACACAAGACTTTTGAGGGTACAATGTCTTTAGACATCATATGGCAGAGAGACAATTTTATGTAAAGACGCAATTGATTCCCATAGACAGAAAGAGCCTTGCTCAGACTTAAAGCTTTCTATCCAGCTGGCTATTTGTCCAGGTAGTTATTTGTCTTCTGTTTATGGCTACACTGCATAGTTGGAACCCTCTCCTTCTCGAACATTGTTTTATAGCAGGTCTCTTTCTTCACCTCTCTGTCTTTCTATTCCCATCTATACAGTATTCCATTGACAGGTTGTCTATTATGCTAAAGCACTGATGTACAACCTTCTGATTTCGCCCTTCTCCACAAAAACAAACAAAAAACTCCTTCTCCCATTTAAGCTACTTCTTTATCTCAGGGAAACATTTTCTTCAAGCCTTCCTGGCTTTAAGAAGTTTCCTGATCTGCTACATACACACACACACACAGAGAGAGAGAGAGAGAGAGAGAGAGAGAGAGAGAGAGAGAGACCCTTGTACTCATATTCTTGCATTTAAAAATATTTTATTTATTTAAGTTTTTTTCATTTACATACCAACCACAGTCCTCTCCCTCCCTCACCTCCTCCTGTTACCCTCCCCTTCCCCCCCACATCCACTCCATAATAAGGGTAAAGCTTCCCATGGGGAATCAACAAAGCCTGGCATATCAAAGTCAAAGCTGGTATCCCTCAAACCCTGAGATCCCTGGGAAGGGGAAATAGACAAGATCTCCTGAGTAAATTAGGAGGGGGTAAGAGCAAGTGGGGAGGAGAACATGAGGGACCATTCTTGCATTTAAAAAAATAAAATAAATGTTATTTTGCTGCTCTTCCCATTTAATTCTTTCATTTGTCAGCAATCGGGATTGAACATAAGACCTCAAGCATGGTTAGCAAGAACTGTACGACTGAGCTATCCCCTTCCCCATTTTCTCTCCATAGTCAAATCATTATCTTCCACTGTGAAGCCAGACTCATTCTAAATAAGGCTTTTCCAGATCACATTGTCTCCGAATTCTCCACTCTTTCCCCCATACTTTCCTATTAAGCTTCCAGTTACATATTTTAAGTAATGTGAAAACTGTGCAACTAAAAAAGAATTTGAAGTCATGTTGGTGCAGATCAATCGACCATATGTTATGGAAGAAAAATGTCAGATTTGTTTCAGTTTTAAAGTCCAGACTATTAGCTCAAATGTTCCATTGCATAGCACAAGCCCCCTCAGGAGGAAGCCTCCTGATTCTGCAAGCCGGGTTGCATAATAATGCATTAAGTGTTGATTGGCTTGGATTGGGTGCTATGCTTTTTATTAGTCCCTAAATATGACTTCCCTTATTTTCTCTTCTTTATTATTTGAAGCTTAAGTAGGTGGTTTATTTCCATTAATGCACACTGATGGTAAACTTTCAAGGGGAAAAGATGTTCCAAAAGAAGAACAAACAGGATAAATACCTGTACTCCATGAATAGATTTAAAAAAATTTAATTTTTTTTTTGTCTAGAAGTTCTAACACCCTTCCCTTACTAGGATATCTATGGCAATTTAGCTATATCTGGAATACATTCAGTGTCTCTGTGCCAAAAAAGTACAGCTGCTCTCTTCAAATGCAACATTTAAAAACTCTGTCAGCTCAGAAATATTGACTATTAGTCAGATGAGGAAGGTATGTTGCAAAATTTCTGGATAGCTCTTCATCATTCCAGAAACATGTAGACTGAAAAATTTTGAGAACGAAAATAGTAATATATAAGATCAGCTACAGCAAGCTCCACAAGGTATAACAAAACCTTATAAAATGTAACAAACAAATAGGTAAAAATGAAAGGAAAGCACTAAAATTGTAGCCCTGGTTGTTAGAAGGCATTTGTTCTGATTATGCTAAAGTGCCCATAAACTAAGCTCCCAGAGAAAGGGGGAGTGCTTGTCTTGTCTTCCTTTTACAGCATGGAAACAGCAGAACCCAGGCCACAGCAAGAGCAGAGGAAGCTGTTATTGAAATCCAAATTGAATGAATTCATGAATATATATGCATATATACATATATACACATATGTGAATACACACACACATATTCATTAGCAGCTGTTCTGACATACTCTGATATTACTGGACTGAGCTGAAATATAAGAAATGAGCATTATTTTACCAGTTTATAGTTAAATGGACATGAACCATTTCATCACTCTGAGCATTGGCGTATTAATTTTTAAAGCAAGAAAGAAAGGCCTTTCCTGCATGGACCAAAGGGAGGTTTGAGGATTGAGTTTATCTTTTCAGTTAAGCTCACAAACACTGAAATACTATCATATATAATGCATTGTTTTAATACAATGAAAGATGACACTAAATTTATACCCATTGTTGACCTGATTTAAAAACAAGGGTAAACAGATAAAAATTGGAACACATGATACGTTTTACAAAGGATTTTCAAATGGGGCTATACTTTCTCAACTGTCAAAACCAATTATGCAGAGATTTAGAGATGCAGAATATTTACTGAAGAACACATGACCCAGGGATGTGGTATTAACTCTGATGGGCTTTCTGCACTTACAGATGGCTTGCCAAGACATGAGGATCAGTGAATGGCTCATTCACAGCCTCTGACCTCCATTGTCTTTTAAGTGACTGTTTTTTTTTCAATGCATGCTTTTGATGTTTTGATTAAAAATTAATTTTAGGAATAATATGAATGTAGAACATTCTTGGAATAGCTACTGGCAACATTTAGTGGGGGCAAATTATCCAGTTTTCCTTTTGAATGTTGTGAGAAAGCTTATCATGAACAGTATGTCTCCCTTTAGTAAGAGACAACCTCTTTTTACATGACAAAGCTAATGGGAGACTATTAAAATGTCAGTTCACTCAGATGTTAAAAGTCATTGTCATGTGTTTGGAACTCTGGCAAACTGGGCAGGTGTAATGACTGATTAAAACAGAACAGAAAATTGATGGCTAACAGGAGAATGAGAAGAGACGAGTGAAGATGCCAACAACAGAATACAGACTCCAAGTAAGCTGAGTGCAGGAAGGTAAAGTGGTCAGGCAAAGCCATTGCTAGGTCTGGATGTACTTTGGAGAAGAATCTTACTGTGACTGGTCACCCTTCTCCCCCCACTTCATCCTCCAATCTGAAGCCTTGGAGACATGCTCTCACTTGTGAGGCCTTCACTGACAGACATTCTGCCAGCACTTGTGCCTGGCAATCTTCATGGCGAGTTGTACACAGACTCTTTAAAACCAAGTTGTCAAAACCTTCCTGTAAGTGGGAAGTTGGGAATGTGGCATTTATTAAAATTTTTTTTAATTAAAATGTGTATAGGTCTGAATTCCTCCTCACATTTTAAGCTCATTTATAATTTGAAGATTTTATTTCTTTCTGTCAGCCAAACTTTCCCCCTTGCAAAAAGGTTCCATGTGTTTCCATCAATTTCTTAGATCCTGGGGCATTTTCTATACCTCCAGTCTGCAAGTACCAGGTACAAGAACGTTATTATGAAGACAAAGCCGCAGGAACAAAATTAATTCTTTCATACTATAAATAGTCCTTTGGTGACAAATTATTAGGACTCAATCTCTGTAACTTCCATCTCAGCCACATAGCTGCTTTGCCAGACCATTTGTGATTCTTAGATCCTGCCATGTTTCTTCCAAATCTAACTCTTTGAGAATGGTTTCTTCTTTGTGGACAGTTTCCTCTTCACATAATGTCTATTCACTTGTCACTTGGTAAAGTTCTCATCCTCACAATTCCAGGGTGAGATTTACTATTCTTTAGATTTTTATCACCATCCCAAGGGAAGTACACAGCTGTTCTGGCTTCTGAAGTCCCTTAATACTCTGCATGTTTCCAACTGTGTCCTTATCATACCCCACAATCCCCACCCCATAGGGTTTGTCATGACTCAGCTTTTTAGTACCTAGTAGTGCCTTAAAGATGACTACTTAATCAAAGTAGTCTGAAAAGCCATACAAATCATTGGAAGACTACCATCAAAGAAATATCTTCAATTGCCATACTGTTATGATGAAGAGTATTGTTTAATCTAATTGCTATTCACCTTTGAAATGCTATAGGACCTTAATCAAGATTTGGTTTTAGGAAGCAACATTCAGGTTTTAGGGCATTAAACCACAATTTAAAGCAATTAAACAAATTTCTTTTTCCTTAATAATGTTATTATTATATCAACCAATATAAAAGCTATCTTCTTGCATATTAAAATGAATTTTAGACTTAAAACTAGCATATTGTGAACAGTTATTCTTTTGTTGGGTTATGTCAAAGAAGTGAATAATTATAAAGTCTATGTGATGTTTACTATGAAAATAACCATTTGAATTATAATATTATTTGGGTGATGATTTATTTCAGAAGCTCCCAGTTTTGATGAGGGAAAAATTTAATGCTTTAACATGTGTTAAAATTGTAGTCATTGTAACCTCAACTTGATTTCAGGAAGATGATTGCTTTCCATGTACCTTAGAGGTGGGTATAAATTGAAGTTTCAAGTATGATTTTAGATGACATTTGTCCCATGACAAACAACAGATAAGTTGCTCCTTTGAAAATTTCATTTTTCCACTACATAATGTTAGCACGGCAGTGTCACTGCAAAATGCTTGGCTTGCATTTAATCCTGTTTTTGGTATCAAGAATTCTATTAAAATTTGTTTACAGTTTTACCATGCTGAAGAATGTATTCTTGACTCTTATCTTCATGGACTGGAGTAGAATTCCAAAAGTCCAAACAGATGAAAATTCATTGTTCTGATTTTTTTGGCTGTCATGTTTCAAGAGATAAAATACATTTCATAACTATCATTATAAATCACACATTTGTCAGTTACAATAATCTAGAATAGAGTATGGTTTCTGTAACTGAAACTACTGTCTTGAACCATGTTTATCAAATGCTTGTGAAATACTTTGAGTAAATGCAGTCATATTATACTCAATAAATCTGTTTGATTTCACAAAAAATTATATTCTTTTATAAGGATACAACATTCACTTAGAGAACAGGTACTATGTATAAAAGCCCTGCTTAGTATTTCTCCCATTCCTCAATAAGCCAACATCCCATGTTTTGGCACCCTGTCCTTTATGTAATGTGGCTAAGTAGCAACATTTATTGATTACTATGATTGATGTTTCTAAACAAGGCCCTTTCAGACATCATTTCATATACTTTAATTGAACACTTGAGTTTAGAACAAAAGAAATAGAAGAACAATGCCCATACTAATGGTCTACCTTTTGCATATTTTACTTTAGAGTTGATACTAATTTCTGCTTAAATGTCCCAGATGAAAATATGCTTATGTATTTACATAATCACCGTGATATGACTCTTCCCAGATTCATAATCATATAATATTTCCATAGGCTGACCTTAGAAGTATATATTAACTATGATACAAATTCATGTGATTCATTTTTTAACAAAACAGAATTTGTATCATTAAAAAACATTTGGCTCTTTCCTAGCTGGTTCATTTTGTAAGTGCTGTACCATGCACATGAATTATTGAATTGATTTCAGGGTCAGTTGGCAGGATATAATAAAATCACTCTCTTTTAAGATCACACATCATTTTAAAAATCACAATAATACAAAGATTTTTTTAAGTTGTTAACCCAAGTTCCAATGAGCTTTGGTTCCAAATTACTTTTTGATATTTCCAGAGATTGTATTTATTTAAGTAATGCACTTACTTTCTGACAGTGGCTGTATTCCAGCAAACTTTCCTAGATCTTTTCAGAAAGGAAGTCTAAATATATGAGAAACCATGGTCCTTTGCTGGAAATACAGATTTGCCAAAAGTTAAAATGAAGCATGAATTATAATGTAATTGTTCATATTTCATTAATAGAAGTCTAACAAGAAAAGTCTATTTAAAACCAGATCATTGAGACACTTAGCCCATACCCTCACATTTGGCTTGTTCTCATTTGCATACAGCCTTGAATCAGATATGTATTTTTGTTACATTTTTTGAAAATTTCTACCAGATTTCCTTTTATATACTGTTTCATAGAAAATGAAGTCTATAAATTTATCTAATTTAGCTTTCATTTATATTTGTTTTATTTTACTTCATGATGGTTTAGACACAATTACATGAGGGTATGTAGAGGCATTCATCACATGAATTACAGGAATGTGAACTTCCTAAGTAGTTTCATTGTTACACACTCAATGATCAACAACTGTAAGGTCTATTACTACAAAATAACACTTGGAAAAATTGTGTTTTAATCATAGAATTTAAAAAAATAGAGCATGAAAGTGCGAACATAAAAGAGTAGATTCAGGGGATCGATATGTAAAATTAAAAAAAAATTACAAAATTAAAAAAAGAAAAGTAGATTCAGGAAACAAAAATTAGTATGTGGGAAAACTAGGTTTTGTTTGTGTGTGTGTTGTACATGTGTTTCGATGTGCATTAGCACTTGCATATATGTGTGGAAGACAGAAAACAATGGCAGGTCACTACCTAAATCACTATCTAGTTTATTTATTCATCTAGTAACTTTTTAAGACAGGCCCCTTCCCGAATCTGGCTCCTTTCTTTTCAGCTGTTGAGTAGGCAGCTACTGGAATTTTCTTGCCTCTCTGTCTCCACAGTGGGGCTGCAGACACATGCTGCCACACTTTGCAAAACTGCTCCAGATTAAACTTGGGTCCTCATGTTTGCATGGCAAGCACTTTATACAATGAGCCAGGAATTCAATAGTTTGGGTTAAAGGTTGAACTTTGTAGGATTATTCACCTTTCATATTTACTGGATCTCAATCTTTAAACATTTATGAGTCATATCCAAGTCAAGTATTATCAAAGAATTTTATATCATCATATTTTTAATTTAAGTTGTTGACCACTGATTAAGTTAGATATTTTAATTTAAATTGAGGTGGGATAAACACATAAACAGAGCACCAAAGCAAAAATTATTGTGCAGAAAATTAGATTACTGTTTCCAGATGAGTTTATATATTCTGATTTGAAATGTAAGATGCTTTTTCTTGAGATTTCTGTTGTTCATGAAAATTGTTATTGCTGGTTAGTAAGAAACAATGTGTCAAAGATGCTTAAAATAAGTTGTTAGTGCTGGAGAGTTTTGGTCGGTACCCCCAAGAACTCAATGTCCAGTCCAGTTGCTGCAACACACAAGAGGCTTTAATGAACAGGAAAAGTTTGCAATCGGGCTTCTCCAGCACACAGGCTAGAGAGAAGCACCATCCCTCTGGGTACAGGTGTTTTTAAAGACAAAACCCACAAGCTTAGGGAGGGTTGGGACCCTCTGTCCATTGAGTACATGACCCTTTGAGGCCAGATGGTCTCGCTATTAAGGTCAACAGACCTTAGGGTCTCAGGGTGTGCTAATTAATCTTGTCTGGGCAAACCGGGAGGTACAGTTATCTCTTTGTTTCTTAAGGACCCTATTCACTACCTGCTGACTCACAAGAAAGGAGGGGCAGTGTGATTTCTTGCTATATTGTTATCTCAGGGTCTTATGAGGGGAAGTTAGCAAATTCCAAGGAACAGATATTGGTCTGGGTTAGCTTTCCAGGTTAATCTGTCCTCCATTTCAAGTGGGGGGATTCTTTAACTTTACTTTTTTTGTATTTCAGTTACTTTCTTAGAAAAGCAGGGTTTAATGACCAGCACCCACACTTCACCATCCATCACCTATAATTCAAGATCCAGAGGATCTGTTGTCTTCTTCTGACTTCCACGTGTGGTGCAAAGACATGCAGGTCAGCAAAACACCCACACACTTAAATAAATAAATAAATAAAACAGCTTTAAAATTAATTTAAAAATAAGTGGTGGGCAGAATGCTAAATGATCTGTTTCCTTGTAGGTGCTCATTTCATTTTTACATGAGAATTAAAACCTCAAAAACTTGCTTAACTATCAATAGCTGCTATTAATTTGGAACCCAAAATGTTTTCTTCTGTGTGTGTATTTTTTTTTCATTTCATTTTATTCTTTCATACATCTTAAACACAGGCTTCCCTTCCTTGCCTCCTCTCCTTTCCCTCCACATCTCCCCTCTACATAAGATCCATTGCTCCTTCACTTCCTTCTGAAAACAGTAGTGATATCAGCCAAACCCCACTTAACAAGATACAGTAAGATGAGGCATAAACCCTTGTATCAGTAGGATGAAACCTACTTAGTAGGATGGAAAAGATACTAAGCGCAGGCAAAAGAGTCAGAGACACCACCACTCCCATTGCTAGCAGACCAACAAAACCCTCCAGGTAGACAACCAAAGCCTGCATGTAAAGGGCCTAGTACAGATTCATGCAGACTCTATGGTGGCTGCTTCAGTTTCTGTGAGCCTTGATTAGTTGATTCTGTGGACTGTGTTCTTCTGGTATCCTCAACCCTTATTGCATCATGTAGTCTATTTTCCTGCATAATGTACAGCAATGACACAATAAAAACAACTTTAATTTTAGACATTACTTGTCTCAATCAATAGATGCCAGTTCAAAAATTATATATGATTTTTCTTTAAAATTTTGTTGTTCCTCCCTATATTTATACTTACTGTTTGTTTTCATTTGTATGTTAGTATATATGAGTATGTACCACATGTGTGTGGGTTCCTATAGACAAGACACAATTTGCTGTAAGAAACCTGGTATAAGTGTTGACAACCAGTTTGGTGTCCTCTGGAAGAGCAGCAAGCACTTTTTACCACTAGATATATTCCCAGCCCCATTGAATGTATTTTAAAATGTGCTTTTGTTTAAGTACATCAGATTGTCATCTTTATCTAATGAACAATGTGAATGCAAAACCAGACACGTACCTCTAAGTTTTACTCTGAATTAAAAATATTAGTTAAACATTTTTCTCAAAACAACCAGTAAAATATTTATAAGGAAAAAACCTTCAATAATTCCATATTGGTTCTAGGACTAGTGAAAGGAATATTCTGAAATCAGATAAATAAGTCTTAAGGTATTTTTGGGAAGCAGCCTTCTATACACATTCAATTATGTATTTTTATTAATTAAATTTATTCATTTATTTTACATCCCAACTGCAGTTTCCCCTCTGTCCTCTTCCCGCATTCCCTTCCTCCACCTCAATCCACTCCTCCTTTGTTTTTGTTCAGAAAGGTACAGGTCTCCCATGGGTGTCAACAAAACATGTCATATAAATTTGAAGTAGGCCTAAGATCCTTCTTTCAGATTAAAGCTGAGTAAGGTAACCCAGTATGAAGAATAAGTTCCTAAAAGCCTACTAAAACATCAGGGGCAGGCCCTGCCTCCACTGCTAGGAGTCCCATAAGTAGACCAAGCTACTCAGAAGTCACACATATGTAGATGCCTATGTTGGTCCCATTCCAGCTTCTTAACTGTTAGTTCAGGTTTGTAAGCTCCTATGAGCCCAGGCTTGTTGACTCTTTGGGCTCTCCTGCGAGGACCTTGACACAGCTGGCTCATATAATCCTTTTTCCATCTCTTCAACAGGATCACTGGAGCTTGGCTGAGGGTTTCTGCACCTGCTTCTGTCAGTTACTGGACAAAGGCTCTCTGATGACAATTAGGGTAGTCACCTATCTGATTATTGGATATGGCTAGTTCAGGCTAGAATGTTAGCTGGGGGTCATCCTTATAGATTAGTGGGAGTTTCCCTTGTACAGGGTTTCTATTTAACCCAGAAACTCCCCTCATCAAGACATCTCTTTCATTATTCTCCCCTTCTGTAACTCCCCCAACCAGATCCCTCATGTTCCCTTCTCTACACATCCCCAGTTTACCTAGAAGGTCTCTTCTAGTTCCCCTTCCCAAGGAAATGCTTGCATCCTCTTTGGGTGCTCCTTGTTGGCTAGTCTCTTGTGGGTTATGGATTGTAGCATGGTTGTCTTTTACTCTACAGCTAATATCAACTTCTGAGTGTTTACATACCATGTTTCTCATTCTAGGCCTGGGTTATCTCATTTAGGATTATTTTTTTTTCTACTTCCATTCATTCATTTGTCTTCAAATTTCCTGATTTCATTATTTTTAACAGTGTAAATGTACCACATTTTCTTCATCCATTCTTCATCTGAGGAACCTCTAGGTTCTGGCTATTATGAACAACACTGCTATGAACATGGTTGAGCAAGTGTTATTGTAGTATTATTGAACATCCTTTGGGTATATGCTCCACATAGATATATAGCTTGGTCTTGAGGTAGATTGATTCCCAAATTTCAAAGAAACTGCCATATTGATTTTCGAAGTGGCCACACAAGTTTGCACTCCCACCAGCGATGGAGGAGTTTTCTCTTTGCTCCACATCCTCTCCTGCATGAGCTGTCACTTGTGGTTTTGATTTCAGCCATTCTGTCAGGTTTAAGAAGGAATCTCAGAGTTGTTTTGATTTGAATTTCCCTGATAGCTAAGTATGTTGAACATTTCTTCAAGTATAGGTCAGCCATTTGAAATTTTTCTGTTGAGAATTTTGTTTAGATCTGTATTCCAATTTTAAATTGGATTATTTGTTTTTGTAATGTCTAATTTCTTGAGTTCTTTATATATTTTTGAGACAAAACCTTTGTCAAATGTGGGGTTGGTGAATTCTTTTTCCATTCTATATGGCACTATTTTGTCTTATTGATTGGCAAGAATCATGTGGCATTTGGGGGGGAATAAGGCCTGAGAATAGCACAAATAATTCTCCTTGTGGCAAGACCCTGGTGACCCTGATCCACTTGGCAAGAACCTGTAGACAGTTCACTACATGATTCTGTGTATGACCCTGGGAGCATGTTTGTTATATGGCATTTTTGCTTTCACTATGTTAGTTATACTGCTAGGCTGAATGAGTCACAGTAAGTCATGAAGTTTAATATTATAAACTTTCATAACTGTTCTGAGAAGAATGACTTTTAATAAGAGTCTTTGAGAAATGTTATTAAATAGATGATATCAGGAGTTAATAGGGAGTGTCTAGGAACAGAAAATAAAGCAGAATCCTAGAAACCTACACTTCTACATTTCTAGTAACTGTGCCAATACTTCAAGAAGTTAAGGTACACAGACATAAGAACAAGGGATAAACGGTGCCAACTATTAAGGATAAATTATGGGAGATGTTATTCTATAAATATGTTTCTTATACTGGTTAATGAATAAAGCACTGTTGGCCAATAGGAAAGCTAGATAGGCAGGACTGGGAGAGAAAGAGGAAAGAGAAAGAGGATTCAAGATGGAGAGAATGGGGAGATGAGATGCCTGCCCCATTCCCCAGTAAGATGAGACCACATGGAAATACATAGATCAACAGAAATGGGTTAATACTTAAGACAGAGAAAAAAGTACCTGGCCAATAGCATTATATCAAATACAGTGTCTGTGTGTTAATTGGGGCTGGCGCAGCAAAGGGTCAAGACCAGTGGCAGGAGAAAAACCCTACTCCTTGCAGATAAATTTCCAAGTGTGGTTGCCTATAGGAAAAATGGAAAAACCCGGCATATCCTCAAAGGAGATAGAGTAGTACAGACTGTAGAATGGATTGATCCAGCTTTGGCTGGAGAGTTGATCATGAGAACCCAGACTCTACCAGATGAACACATTAGAAACAAGAGACAAAACTGCCTTTCACTCTGCATGATGCTGTAACCACAAATGCTGCCAATTGAGCACACTGTGTTCTACCTATACCTGTTCCTAGTTAGAAAATTTCCTTTGTGGCTTGTAAGACTGATTATGCTTCCAATAGTAGACATATAGATCAAGAATATAATGTCAGTGGATGGGAGAGTTTTGGGGTAGAAGGGGAAATAGGTGATGAACAAAATGGTATTTATTGTAGCCATTTGTATAAACAGGATATAAAAATGATTATAAAACTGTTCATGCTAACTAAATGAACCCTCCCAGGCTGTCTGGGCCATTTGTTGGAACAACAGCAGGTGGTCACAGTCTCCTTTTAGTGCCCGCTTCACTTACTCATTCACTCCAGGCCATTGAACCCATCTGGAGAAAGGCTTCCAGAAATTGACTCTGTCCTTTGCCTTACACAACTTTTAAGTTTCATGAGGTCCCATTTATTAATTGCTGATCTCAGTGTCTGTCCTACTGGTGTTCTATTCAGGAAGGCTACTTTCTACTTTCTTTTCTAGCAGGTTCAGTATAACTGGATTTATGTTGAGGTCTTTAATTCAACTGGATGTTGGTTTTGGGGCAGGGTGATAGATACAGTTCTATTTTCATTCTTGTGTATCCTGACAACATCCACTTAAACCAGAACCATTTGTTGAAGATGTTCTCTTTTTTTCCATTGTATATTTTGACTTCTTTTTCAAAAATTAGGTGTTTGGGGGTATGTGGGTTCATGTCAGTGTCTTTGATTTGATACCATTGATCCACCTCCCTGTTTTTATGTCAATGCAAACCTAAAATAGACATAATTGGTTTAAGTTAATTTGTTTGTAACTACTTTGAAAACAATTGTATGGGGACTATTAATTTCTCTCATTGCTTGGCAAAATACTTATTAGACACAAGCAACTTCAGGAAGAATTTATTTGAAAGTTTACTATAGCAGAGAAATCATGGTGGTGGGAGAGTGGTGCAGGTGGCCACACTGCATCTTCTGTCAGGAAGCAGAGAAAAATGAGTGCTAGTGCTCACTCAGCTTTCTATCTTCTGCTCACTGTTTGGTTGAGGATCTCAGCCTGTGGGATATTGCCATGAATCTTTTGTCTTCAGTTAAATACCCATGGAACCAACTTCAAGACTCACTTGGAAGTTTACCTTTCTGGTGACTCAAAATCCAGTGAAGTTGATGATAAAGATCGCAGATTAGAGTGTTATTATGCTGAACATTCTTGCTTCCTTTGTATTTGAAATTATAAACACTTTGGTATCAATGGCAATGTAATTAACACATGATAGACATTTTTTTTTTTTGGTTGGGGGAGTAAAAAGGTCTACTGATTAAGTTTTTTGTTTGTTTCTTTTTTTAAACAATCCCATATCCAAACTATTACAAAAGTTATTGCAGTATGTAGTACTGTTTTTAATCACTTGATTTGTGAAACTATTATTCAAACTATAACTATTCATAAATATCAATTTTCTGTGTAGAGGCATCCATGAAAATACTCCTCTAAGGACTAGACTGGGTATAAATGGATATGTACCTAATCATTGCACTCTAAAATCATGGTAACATTTATGCTTTGGTCATGCTAATAATAGGCTTTTCTCAGCAAATGGATCAGCATCTTGGTACATTAACATTAAGGAAGGCTTGGCTCTTTCTACTTGTGAATTCTTTTTAAACACATTTGAAATATTCCTTGTAAGTCTCCGTGGTTCTTTATTACCTTAGTATCTAACAGCCTTGTATTCTTCCAATCTACTTATGTCCATAACCACAGGACTATAATTCAAGCAATGCTAAATTTCCCCAAGTATGCATTAATCACTTGTTTCTCTTGCTGAAATTATTTAATAGTTTTCCATTCCTTACTGAATACAATATAACCTTCTTAGCCTGGCATTTACATTTTCTATTTCTGGCTTCAAACTTTCTCTTAAAAAAAAAAATATATATATATATATATATATATATATATATACATATATATATATATATATATATATATATATATATGCAGTTTCTTTGGCGGTATGAACCTGAAGTGTATAGGAAACACCTGAAACCTATATAAAGACCAGGTTTCTGGCCTTCCTTCCCCAGAGCAAACATGTGAGTGGAGTCATTTATTATATTTTGTGCACATTTTTCAAATGACATATTCAACAACTCATCAAATTCTGAAAAGTATGATTAGATTTGCTAAAACCGATTAATTTTTCTTGGTAAACATGGTTTTCATTGATTCTTCATTGGTTTTGTCTGTGCTATCCACACACCAAGAATAAAAAATTCCTTTCATGTTTTTACTGGCTCATATATGTTCATACTCTTGATGTGTAATGCATGACTGCTTGTTCACCTTTACTAAAACAAATATATGTATGATGTGTGTGAGAGACCATGGATATGTGCCTTCTGCAGCACTTATGTGGAGGTTGGAGGTCAACTTTTTGGAGTCCACATTTATTTATTTATTTATTTATTTATTTATTTATTTATTTATTTGGTTTTTGATGTAGGACCTCTCACTGTTTCTGCCACACTGCATATGACAGGCTAGCTGACCCAGGAGCTTGAGATTGTAGTCAGTCTCCTTGCTGAGATAACAGATGCATGCTACCATGCACCAGCTTTTTTATGTGGGCTCTGGGGATAGGACTCAGACTATCAGACTTGTAGGGTAAGTCCTTTACCTGCTGAGCCAGCTCTCAGCATCTTCTCCATATTTTTAATTTGATAAATGAAGCAAATACATGTCATTGGATGGAATTTAGCTGCTATTATTTAACTTTGCCTGTAACCATGAAAAAAAGACTCAAGAAATTGCCCTTGACAATTCCTACAGCTATCTAGAAAATTCATCTGGTTTTCATATGCAGGCATTTAGTTGGGTCTGGACACAAAAACTACTTGAATGCAGTGTGTATAACATATTTTAACATGCTAATCTGTAGACAAATGAATTCTAAAAGGTCATCTAAGAAAATGAGCATTCTACATAGGGATGAGTAGCTAGCCCATGGAATAGCATTCTGGAATATTCCAAAAAAAATCATAGGCACAGTGGTTACCAATTGCTTTTTGATTGGAATTACTACGGTAAAATATTGGTTTCAAATGGTTAATTAGTAAGCTCTGTGAGCAGAAGAAACCGTCTGTGAGTCTGGATGCTCACTTCTGCATTTGTAATCTCTCCAGTTGGAAGAACATCTGGAGTTGAATGACAGTTATCCGAAATGTTCTCTTCTAATAATAATAATCTCCTAGCTTATCCCCAAAACTTCTAAACTTCAAACATTCTCATCCATTCCAAACATGAGAAGTCGAGAAAACAAACTGTCCTCCTGATTACCAAAATTGACTTGTGGTGTTTATAAAAATTGACATGTATCTAACAATGATCAATGCCCCCCCAAAGAGTAGCAGAACCTTGCTACATAGATGGTAGCTTGTTTTGCTTCCTCCTTGTTTCAAGGTAGTAATGATGACAGAATCACTGTAGCATGCATATGGCTGTATGCATGTATGTGCATGACAGTGTGTAAGAGAGAAAGAGAGAGAGAGATAGAGATAGAGAAAGAGATAGATAGATAGATAGATAGATTAGATTAGATTAGAATGCCTTGGAGTGTGTAAAATAAAACCGAAATAGGAAATGTATGAAATTTATCTTTTCAATTCTTTATTTAGTAAAATTAAAGTAATAAGCCTGACAGTTTCAGCTGTGAATTCCCTGATCAATAAGAGAGTACATAAAGAGAAAACAAAATCAATCTTTGCAATAACACCGATTTTCACTTCTATCTTTGCTTAGTAGCATTAATGGTGTAAGATATTGATTCTGCTTTAAAAATAACAGTTCCACAGACAGTTTCCTAGAGTTGAGATAACTGATCATTTTAATTTTCTTTAAGGCAGATTTTGCAATCAATGTTCACTATACAAAGATGATGTTCTAAGAACCAAATGGAATTGGGCTGTTGCTAACTTGCTCTGTTTCTCATCTTCACCTTAAATACAATCATGGGATTTTTAAGTAGAAAAGAGGAATAATGATTTAAACATCTGACATAGTCTCAGAGATTAGGAGGGTTTATGATACACCTAAATTTTTCATTTGAGACGTCTAGTGGATAATCTATTCCTATATTCAATAAATCATCTAGACCTGAGAGGTTTACAATAATCTTACACTCCTGTTCAAAGTTCTTCTTGGTCATATTAAAATGTATTGTAGTACAGAGAAGGGGCCTTGGATAAGCTGCTTTCTCATTTAACATTCAGCCTTTGCTCAAGTGCACAAACACTGCCAACCCAAGCATTCTTGCCTTCATCTAAGAGTGATGGATATCCCACTTGCAACACAGGTCCTCACCATTAGGTATGTAACTCTTTGTAATCTAGCACTATCTCTCTTTTCTAAATTTGAGATTTCCCACATTGCAAATGATCTCTTTTAACCAGTAGACAAGAATACCAGATAATATTCTTGGTGCACTCCAGAGAGTTACTGGAAAAATAGTTACAGTTAAGGGGGTCAGGGCACAATGAAATAAAACATTAAGTCAGATGCTAATTGACACTAATTATGTATATCACAGAAAACACATTAGCTTTATGGTTCCTTATGTCTGGCCAGATGTTGTTCCTGGTTTGACAACAGTGAACATCTACAATATGCCCTGTGATTGCTTCATAATGTCCTTCAATTTTTAGCATAATACGGTACTTGTTATTTACTTCGAAAGTTCTGGCAAAAAAAAGCCTACACAATAACTTTACACTGAGTACTGTGCAGCAGTCACAAAATGCAATACTCTGAAAAATGTGAGATGTTTCACTCTGTTAAAATGATAATGATAGGTGAAGTGATTTTTTAAAAATAAATGACTTTGAAAGTATAAAATGATTTTATTTTCATAGATTCCACTTATAATTTAACAGAGGGTATAATATGAATTGGTACAAAAAGAGACCGGGTTATTTTAGAATTGCCTACTAAATTAGGCCCAGACAATGACAGGATAGGAAGATATAATTTTGTAATAAAGAGTATTAAAATTGAATGTGACTCACTAGGAGGAAATACTCCAGTTTTCACAAATGTGTTGCAAGGAAATACATGATTGAATTATAATTTTTATTTTGGGGCAATCTTGAATCTTCTCAGTTATGGCCACATGATATAGAATGTTTCATAATGATAGTATTTCGTTAAATTAATATTAGTCTGAGGTTGTTTTAGTTAGTGTTTCTATTGCTGTGGAGTGGGGCACTTTGATCAAAAGCAACTAGGGAGAAAGGATTTAATTCATCCTACAGTTAGCAATCTATTATCCAGAGAAGACAGGGCAGATATTTAAGGAGAAACCTGGAGGCAGAAACAAAACATAGGACATGAAGGAAACATTGCTTACTCACTTGCTCGCTGTAGACTGCTCAGCCTACACCAGCCCAAGAGTGGCATTTCCCACATTGGGCTGGGATTTTTTACATCAATCATCAACCAAGAAATTGCTCGATAGGCTTATCCAAAGGTCAATCTGGTGGGACAATTTCTTAGTTTGGGTTCCCTCTTCCAAAATTAGTCTAGAGAGCTTCATGTTGTCATTAAAAACTTGCTTACATAAAGTCAATTCCCATTGCTCCTCATACTTGTTTTGTAGTAAAATTATAATGCGTTTACATGTTTATTCATGTATACAATTTGTGTATATTGTGGACATGTACATAATGAAACCATTGTTCAAAATAAATGAAAGACACCCTGAATATATTTATAATGAACAAATAATTACTAAAATCAGCAAAGAAAGAAATCAAGTTTCTAAGTACAATAAAGAGAAGTCAGTAGATGTTTGTTAAATTTCTATGATTAAAATAAGATTTCATTTCACTTTCAATGTTTGTAAATATATGTTCACAATGGCCTAAGTGGTCTCAATTACAAAACTCCCTATTTTTCTTTCTTCCCAATCTTTCTATTACCAACAATTGCTTTAAAAATGATTTATCTGTGTGTGTGTGTGTGTGTGTGTGTGTGTGTACATGCACATGTGCATGTAGGTATACACACCTATGTGCACATGAATGTAGGCCACAAGTGTGTCAGGCATCATCCTTTGTCATTCTGTACCTGTTCATTTGAGGCAGAGTCTCCATGAACCTTGGACTCCAGCTTTCTCAGATAGGCTGGAAGCAGTACCATGAGCCCCAGTGACCCTCTTCTTTTCCCTCTCTCCCTTCATGGAGCTGCTGTTAACACACTACATGGAATGCCCAGCTTGTTACATGGGTACTGAATCTGCTCTCCTAATGGCTGAGCCACCTCCCTCCATCTCCTTTGTAATTATCCTTTTGAGGCTTTTACTTCAAAATATTTTTTTTTACAAATTGTATTTACTCGATTATTATAAACTATTAAGTAATGTTATTTTAATTTAGAATATTTACAAGTTAATACTTTGTCACTTAATACTACTTTTTTTCTTTAAATTTCTTTTATATGTCACCTAATTATTCAACTTTTATTTTGCTTTCAAAATTTTGTCTGTGTACTCTCTGTAACACATTCTGTTAAACTCTCTATATTAAAGGAAAAAGTATGGTGAGCTGCCTATACTACTGATGCTGAGGTCAGCATTTGAGGAAATGAAATCTGAGGAGGGAAGGCTATGCTAGGCATTCTGGAAGGGCAGAAGTTCAGGAGGTCCTGGAGAAGGCAGCATGGCATCTTCTCCATATGCAAACAGGAGGACTTTACCCACTCAACAGCGAATGTGAAAGCATACATGGAGAAGGCTGAACTTTATAGTCTTTGCATTGCAACACTATGATTTCTTATTACAAAAAATGTCTAGTGCTGAGGTGGTAACAGGGCTAGGAAGGCAAGTCCAGTCTTGAGAAAAATGATAGCAGAAATTCTGTAAACATCACCTTTGTATTTTCTAAGTTCAGAAGCAAATGCACATTTCTGATTTATTTTTTCTGCTTCAACTTCTTTTTCAAGTATTTAATGTGACTAAAACATTTTAGTGATAGTGGAATGCCTACGGGAACAAAGAAAAAAACCTAAAATGAAAGCAAGGGGTTGGGTTTACACTATTAATTAAGTTTGAAGAAAGTGCCATTTCTGATCCAAAGCTTCTGCACAAAGACTACTATTTTTTACACCATGTCACAGCAGCTAAAAAAACAACTTGATCTAAAAGAACAAAACAATAGCATGCTCTCTCAGGCACAAGGCTAACTTGGATGAATGTACTATGATGTTTCAGCTAGCTGGCAATTCATGTTTCCTTATGGATGGAACGAACAAACCAATTTCCTGGTACTGTTGATTTAACATGTGCTACATGCCAGATTCCAAATTGAGTTTATTCCACAAAGCTACTCAAATTTCCCTCAATTCCTACAGAAGAATATAAATTCACAAATTTGCATTTATTGAAATACACACATAACATGAGAGTTATAATCATTGTAACTCTTTAAGAAAGGTCTCAAGGTTCTGAAATGACAACAGGCTGAGGAGAAAAACATTTGCCTTACATGTACAAGGATTGGTTGATTCTAGCACCTCTAAAATGTCTCCCACAAACCCTTAAAATTATAAAGTAGATTTAAATATTATTTCCTTTATACAGAGGAACAAACTAAGGAATACAGTGGACTTCAATTTTCAAACATTGAGACTGGCACCACAGCTGGTTCACCTAATGATGTTATTTGTCTTCTCAACATCTATGTGTTTTGTTGATGTCCCCTCTTTTTCTCCACGTGTGCCTCAGAAGTTTCATTATGTCTCCATAGTAAATGTGATAGTGTTATCCATACTACAAGTGATAATTAGTGCTTTGACTGTCATGTAAATGTGTGCATCTGAGTTGGGTCATGCATCTAAGACCCGTGTTCCCCTAGTACCGTCTCTTCAACTGAGACATGCAATTAAAACTGCTGCTATGTTCACCAGGCAGAGGAACATGAGCTGCTGCTGTCTCCACTAATGCAGTGATATTCTGATCATTGACATGCTGCTTTCCTGTCCACTTCCTTTACCTGTCCTTCTCCAAGTCTCTCATTCAGCAGCTATTTGAGGGTTTTGTTGTCATCATCTCTGCTTATCTGTCTTTGTCAGAAAGAACCAAGAGTAGCAGCAGACAGTTGTGCCTCAGTCATGTCAGTGACTTTGAGTCAACCTTACAGAGTTTAAATATTGAATTATGTCCTAACCAGGCAACGATTTTCTTCCTTTTAATTTGATATGGGATCTTGCTATGTTTATCAAGCCACAGTGAAATTCACTGGGTCAAAGAACTTAATGTTTCTGTATCCTAAGTAGTGAGGACTACAGGCAAGTATTACTGGGTGGGCTAGGCAGCTTTGGGTGCGATATGTACATGCCAGTGCTTAGGCTTCTCAAAGCCCATTAAGCAATAACATCTTAGTGGCTAATTTATAAAATTGGTGAAGAGTACTCTTTTTGCAAACCAAATGGCTATGAGAGTTGTGATTAATTTTCTTCTAGATTTTACACCAAATATTGACTACCCTGTAATGGTTGCAATTATTGGTGCTTGCCAGGGATTGTGCTTCACTTCACACCTGTTGTGTGTTGCTCAGGAGTGTCAGCATGCACACAAAAAAGAGAAATGATGTGCCATGTTTTGGCCAATGAATGTGGTGAAGCCAAAATATTGGTATTATATAGCCGAACTGGTGATCCAGCAATTGAATAATTCAAGTGTTCTGCCTAAAAAAGATATAATCTCTCTTGCCTAAATTTATGAATGATGTTATCAGTGATTATCATAAACAAAAATGTTAAATCCCTGATAGGGGGTCTTTCCTGTAGTTAGTGATGACCCTTCAATTTCATAGTTGTTGAATGTTGAATGTTTGTAATACATTGTGTGGTGCCTGCCCCAGCTCTACAACTTGGATCAAAGTGGCCGATTAAAACCTTGTCAGTGAATCTATACACATTTTTGTAGCCTTTCTTTGAGGCTCAGAATAATGGCTTAAAATGACAGAATCACCCTCATAACACTTATTCATGCATAATTACAGTTGCTGCAAAAAATACTGAAAGTAAAAGAACCTCCCTAAGCAATTCCAACACATTGGCAGGCAGACTAGTTTGTTCCAGAGGCTGGTTATAGAATGTGACTTTAGTATCACTAGGAGTATCTTTAGAAGATAATGGTTGCACTATGGAGCTTAACCTGTATCATTATTCTCCCCTATAACACAAAGGGGAGAGAAACGTGTGGTAATAATTTCAGAAAATCCCCACAGAAATCTAAAATGTGTCATTGCCATTTTTCTCCCTCTGAAACGACAATGGCCTCAACAGGCCATGAACATCCAAGGAGGAATGATGAGGGCTCAGGGGTTGGTTTGTTAATACAAGGCATACTTCATTGAAGCAATATATCTCAACCTTCCCCTTGTGATGACATCTGTCTGGGAACCTGGCGTATATTTTATTAGCCCACTATTAGCAGCTGATTCCATGCTTCTGTGAATAGGAACACTGTCTGTGGCTGTGAGCCATGTACCATGTCCTATGCAATTCAGAAGCAGACACAGACTGAAGTGGGCATAGAAGCAAAGGACCAATGATGCTTGATGCTTTTCCTGTAAAAAGTATAAATGGAGGGACAATTGCCATGCATAATGGTTATAGAGAAATATATTGGCAAAATGGTTTACTATTACACTAGGATGTTTTATCATTGAAAGCTCAGGATGGCAATTAAAGGGTTCAGCAGGGTTATATCTGATTATTCCCTAAACTATTCCTAGAATAGAATGATAATGAATATTTCTTACTTTGGAAAAAGTGAATATAATGAGATTCTGTCCCCAGTGGCATTGTAATTTAAAATTTATGGGAATCATATCCATATAAAATATAAAACAGAAGCAAAACCCTGCTAATATCACTGGTACAACTTGTATTTGACCATGCTATAATATCAGTCATAAATCTTGCATTTGACCATGATAATATCAGTGGGAGAGGTTGCATTTTGAGACTTAATGTGCTAAATCCTATATCACGTACCTATACTTGCCATCCTTGAACCATATGAACATACCAGCAATGTAAGTCCTAGGAGCCACATTTTGCATGGTGAGGGTAATGTGCAGAGAGTTTAGGTAACTTGCTTGGGCAAATGTGTTAGAGTGAGAATTTGAAACCAGCTTTCTCCAATTTCATAGCTTATAATCTTTGTACCTTTCTCTGATTGGATAAAGAAACTATTTATTTGGTAAGAAATTTACTGCCTATCATTTAAACGGAATATAGATCCTGGCCAAGAGCAAAAACAGTGATGCAAGAAGACACACACCTTTTCCAAATTCCTTTCCTACACAGTAGGAGCTCAAGGCAATGCATTTTAGGAACCAATCCTTCCTGCTTCCTCAAGTGGGACAGCTTACCAGAGGGGTTCTGGTTTATTTCAAACCTTATCTCTTAGCAATTAACTCATTTGATTGTAACTTCAACACAAAGCATCATCCTCTGTACACTCTAATATACTACGGGATTTCTACTGCAGAAGAAAGATAGGACATAACTTCAGGCAAATATGAAGGCCTTACGTGAAGAACTATATTTAACCATGCTATGTTCACTCACTTCCTCTATGACATGGTATGAAGGGCATTTTCAGGGTCCCAGTTGTTATTTCCCATGCAATGTGACACACAGACCCTATGGCTGACTTTTAGTAGAGCCTGCATCACAAGCTTGCCACACCACACCTGTCTTGTAAAAGAAAATGTTTTCTCCTAACCTTGAAAAACCAAGGTCTTTGGGTCCTTTTAGAACATGTGTCATAAAACTGGTGATAAACAGACATTGAAGGACATCCAGGGATGTCTTGAGTACACGGTGATGCTAAGGAATTTTAGTCTCCCGTCTGACAGGTTTAAAAAAAACTTGCACATATATATTGCTCTTTTGTTACTCATCACACGTGACTCTCATGCCATGGTCAGCTCAAGTTTTCTGCTTTGCAAATAGGATAAGCCACTTCTGAGTCTTTTGAAATAAACAATATGTCCTACTTGGGTGTTTGAAGCTATGCTGTTTTTCCCCCAGTTGATAGGAACAATTCTACTTTTGAAATGCTTCATTAAAGTATTTTTTTTCTCATTTCTCTTTCACTCTCTACAATACCACACATATATACATACTGTATTATAGTACTTCAAAAATCTCTAGTTTCCAAAATAAAACCCAAAAAGCTAAAATTGTCTTTTTTGAAAGAGAATGCTCTGAAGGTAATAGTTTATCAAATAATTTCAGCATGAAATTTAATCCCACTGATTATTAAAATATAATCAGAGAGAATGTAGACATTATTCAACATACTGACTAAAAGGTTTAGATATATGACATTACATAGAAAAAAAATCAAGTGAAAAATCCTGAGTACATATTCAAATTAACCTTTCTTATGAGTTAAATATCTTGTCATGCTCTTCAAACACCATTAATGAATTCAACTAAAAGGAGAAAGCACAATTTATCTGCATGGGTTTATATAGATGAAGAAGAAATTTTCTATCTTTTCAGTTCCCTGGAAAACATGGGTTGTTTTAGTGCTGTTTCCTTTATAGTTATAATATGTTTTTGTATGGAATGTCTTTTGAATGACCTCTTACAGGAAACTGAGCAGTGATCATGTCCCTAAATTTTCAAGGAAAGTTTTATAGTTACATGCCAGACTTATGCATGCATGGACTGTGGTTGCTTTCTCACGACACTAAAGAACAGAATAATGGTGCTAGAGATAGATCTACAAGCTTCAAAAGTTTGCAACTATAGAGTCTATAAAAGACTCAGACTTCCAGCCTTATTTCCCTTCAACACTTCAAATATGCTGAGAGCATTTCTTTTGGGAAACTTTTATTTGTAATCCATTCAACACTACAATTTGAAAAGAATAGTATCTTGTCTTTTATTGAACTTGTTGTTAAAATAGACTGCAGCAATGGTCTCAAAATAATATCTTTACAAAACATGTTTCCTTTAAAAATCAGTAATAGCACCATTTTTTTCTTTCAGGTTATTTATTTATTTATTTAGTTAATTAGTTAGTAAGTTAGTTATTATTTCCACTTATTTGGCATGAGGAGTTTCAAAGCTCTGAAAATATACAAACTCAGTCAGTCAGTGACACTGGCTTGAAGGCAAACTGATTAAAGGGGAAACTTATCTCATGCCGTATCAAAACTGAAACAAATCCCACACCACAGCAGAAAGTGTACTTCTGCTTTCAGGATATATGTAAAGATGACCCTTAAAAGTCTTGGTTTGATGCAAGACACTATGTTTTATTTATTCCCTCTTGGTTTTTCAAAAGCGTGTACTATTTCATAGTGAAGTAGGTACTCAGAAGAAAGGAGTGTGGATGAGAGAAACAGCAGGGCCAGCCTCCTTCTGGCCCCAGCCTTAGAATTTGAACATGGTTTCAGATTTCATTTGTAAAACATTATTTGTTTATTTTTGAGTTAGTAAAATCATGCATTTGGATCATGTTTTCTCTTCCCTCACCTCCTTCCAGATCATTCTCACTTCCTCTACTAACTCAAGTGCATGTACTTTCTCTCTTCTCTCTCTCAAAAACAACAAAAATAAAAGTAAAAAGAAACAACAAAAATCATAAACAAAATAATGCCAAAACAAAATAAAATGAAACAAAAGTCAACTCCTATATAACAAAACAAACATTGAATTTGTTTTGTGTTTGTCTGCTATTCCTGGCCATTGGTTCTGGCCTGGAGTATTGTTGACATAACCACATACAACACTCCATTGGAAGAAACTGACTTTCCCTTTGCTAGTAGCCATCAGCTTACAATAGCTTCTTAGTCAGGGAGGAAGCTTTAACTACAACAGACCACACATTAGTTAGCAATTAGATAAAATACACACCCCATGTTGCATGCTAATTTTTTTTATTTAGCTAAGGAAAAGAAATTGTAAATATGTGATGTGGGACATTCCTCTGCATGCAGTGAATATGTTTTATTACCATTGGTTAAAAAAGAAGCTGATTTGTCCAATAGCTAGGTAGAGTAGATCCAGGTGAGAAATCCAAACAAATAAACAGGGAATAAGAGGAGGAGTCAGGGAGGTACCATGTAGCCACCAGTGAAGCAAGATGTGATAAAATATAGAATAATAGAAATGGGTTAATTTAATTGTGAGAGCTAGTCAGTAATAAGCCCTTGATCAAACTATTATAATTAAGTCTCAGAATGATTATAATAAGCAGTTGTGGTGACCAGTATGTGGAAGAGAAACAGGCCCAATGGGACTGTGCAAGACAGATTAAAGCTTCCAACTACAAATTTGGCAAATTGTAAGAAGAGGCAAAAGCAAATTAGTCCATCCTTACTGAGACAAAGCAGTGAGTATGTGTCTGTAGGAATACATGAGTCTGAGTTGTGATCAGCCTCCAAAGAAACAGGGCTTTTATTAATGACCAACTGCAGATGGAATAAAGGAGCCATAGCTGATACCAGAAATCATCCAGGCAGAGATTCTTCAAGCACTTTTCAACATTGTGAAGCATCTTTTGTTTGGAGAGATGGATGCTAGCTTAATGATAACATAACATAGAACCTAACAAAAACCTTTAATTTGGGGGTTTTATGGTATACATCCCAAATGACTTCATGATAGTGACTATTTAATATTCTTTGGTAAATGTGTATGTCATAAACAAAAAATAAACAAACAAAAACTTCAAAACAATGTCAGTTACATAAACTAAGCACTCCAGACAGACTGGCTATATCTTACTAGCAAGATTTGTAACTCCAGGAAAAAAAAAAAAAACCTTCTTATATCTTGCAGCCAGTGAATTTTCTCACTGTGCTTATAAGGAGGCATGGTCAAAGCTAAAATTCTTCAAGCTAAGGAAAGAACTTATTCAGAGCCATTAACTCTTTTCCTTCTGTTGTTGATTTCTAAAGTGGAGATAAATGTATAATTTGCAATAAAACTTATATTAAATTAATAAACCAGATGTGATTACTTTTAGCATCTGAGTAATGATATTCAAAAAAGAAGTTTCAAATACTGAAATGTACATTTTTATAGTAGACATAATAATGTTTTTTTAGAAATGTTATATTGATTTACTAAATATATATAAAAACATACATTATATACAAGACGCATATGGTGTAAATGCATATCTTAAGTACTTATTGAGTTAGTGGTGCTAGAATAAACCAGTAGATCCGGTTAAATTTGCCATTCTGATGAATAACCATTAGTATTTTAGTGTGTTTTTATGCACTTTTGGTTTTGCATTTGTCTCTGATAATACTATCTAGAAGCTATGCATTTTTTATAGATAATTTTCCAATCTCAGTTTGGGCTACATATTGCACATAGTTTATTAGGAGATTAGAATTCCAGTTATGAGGGCAAACTGTGTGATCAAATTCCTACTGTTTATTAAGCATGAGAATATGGATACATGATTTAATCTTCTGGGGTCTCCAATCTTCATCTGAAAAATGAAGCCCTCTAGGTAATAAATGAGAGCATAGAGTAAATAAACCCTGGGAATATCTATTATGTTTCTTAAAATGTTCAATTATAAATAGAAAAAATATTAAATATTGTTCAAAATTTTATAAATGTACTCATTATGAAGTAGAAATATGTTCATCATGAATTGAGACCTTACAAAACTCCTTTGAGTTTTGCAAATGTTTGCTTATCCACTACAGTTCTTAAAACATAAGCAATGAAATAGGGTCCAAAAATCTCAGGGAATGAAACCTAAAGAGTGATTTGTTTGTATTTCCTTACATATGTTAATATTATCTTGGTATTTCACAATCTATACTTCTAGATAAAATATAATGTCTGTCTAAAAGTGAGGATTTAAAAGGAGCAATCAGCCATAACTGATCACTGACTTAAAAGGTGTTTAAATTCTTATGACTAACTAAATGCTCTTCCTTAAAGTAAAAATAAAACAAATCCCCCCTTTAAAGGACATTTTGTTTGTTATTATAGAAATTTTGATTAAATTATTATTTAGCACTTCTGAAATACCCACTCAAAGAGTGACCATATTGTATTAAAAGTCAGTTTTGTTTCTTTCTTTTTTTCCCTTATTTTTACATATCCATCCCAGTTCCCTCTCCCTCCCATCCTCCCTCCCTCCTTCACATGGCCCCTGACCACCCTCCAATCCATTCCCCCAACCCACAGGGAGGGTGATGCCTTTCAGGAGGGATCAACAAAATCTGTCAAGTCATTTGGAATAGGGACTAGGCCCTCCCTCCTGCTTCTAGGCTAAGGGAGTATCCCTCCATGGGGAAAGTGCTCCCAAATGCCTTTTGGGCACCAGGGATCCATCCTGGTTCCACTGTCAGAAGTCCCTTAGACTGCCTAGGCCTTCTAACTTAGACCCATGTTCAGGGGGTCTGAGTCTGACCAATGCTAGATTCCCAGTTATGAGTCTAGGGGTCCATTAGCTCTCCCTTGTTCAGGTCAGTTGTCTCTGTGGGTTTATATTGCCTGGTCTTGTCCCCATTTACTTATCATTCCTCCCTCTCTGCATCTGGATTCCAGTTCAGGTTAGTGTTTAGCTGTGGGTGTCTACTTCTGTTTCCATCAGCTACTAGTGAGGGCTCTATGATGGTAGATAAGTTAGTTATCAATCTCATTATCAGGGAAGGGCACCTATGGTAGCCTTTCCACTGTTGCTGAGATTGTTAGTTGGGGTCATCCTTGTAGGTCGCTGGTCATTTCTCTAGAGTCAGTTTTCTCTTCAAACGTATGACTCCCTCCTTAATGGTCTCTCTGTTTCTTTTTCAGCCTCGTCTATTCCTCCCCTGCCTCATTCTTCCTAGTCCCACATGCTTTCCTCTCCTCCCCTTCTCTTTCTCCTAGCTTCCATTCTACTCACTGTACCCCCACTCCCAATATGCTCAGGAGATCTTGTCCCTTTCTCCTTCTTTGAGGGACCTTGTATGAATCTCCTAAGTTCCTCCTTGTATCCTAGTTTCTCTGCCGGTGTGAATTATAGCCTGGTGATCCATGGCTCTATGTCTAAAATCCATATATGAGTGAGTACATACCATGTTCCTCTTTTTCTGACTGGGTTACCTTTTTCAGTGCGGGTCCAACAATCCCTCCATCTCCAGAGAATTTCCTGGATCCGCTATGAGCACCCTGCCTGCCTAATCCATGAACGACCACCCTAAGACCCTGCCTGCCTAATCTTTGACTGCATCACTGGGCCTCTGCAGGAGGAGAGTCTGGGACCATTTTAGGCCGAATCCCCCGCCCCCACACCCTACCCTGGGAACTCCCTGGGTTAGGCCTGAATTTCGCTTCCCCTATATCCCTTCCCTAGATAGTACAGTCCTAGTACTCTGATCCACAAAACATCCCACCCAGTTTTATTTCTTACCAATTTTCTTTATAGAAAAATTTTATAGCATGTGCATTTGATGTATTCTAAAAGTAGAAAAAATACAAAATAATAATAAATGTATATTTAAATTGTCTCCACCAAGCTAACTCCTCTTTCCATATGCAATAATGAAATACAGAATTGAGGCAGATTTCATGTTCCTCTATGAACAGAAAAATTATGCATACATAATACATTCATATATGTCATTGATTTATAAATATACACATATATGGAAATAATTCAGGCATTTCAATAATCCAGTTGTTTAAATCATATAGATGTAAAGACTATATGATTTATTATTCATAAAACATATTCTAATAGTGTTATTGCATCCCTCCAGCAGTCAGGTAGAATGTGTGGTGCTAGGACATTTTTCCTAACAAACACACAGAGTTTTTCCCTGATGTCATCAGAGCAGAGGTGAATAGTTATTTGGAGAATAGTTTATTGCTATCAAGGGAAGTAAGGACTATGCAGGCTATGATTCTCCATATATATTTATAGTGTTCATTTTAGATAAATTTGGCCTATATGGTGATCATTTCTCTCAGAGCAATCTGAGCTTTAGAAATGGAACTCTGAATGGTCATTGTTGCTCTCTGAATGGTCACCATGGCTCTGTCAAATTCTAATTAAAGCAGACC
This sequence comes from Phodopus roborovskii, assembly GCF_943737965.1. NCBI lineage: Eukaryota > Metazoa > Chordata > Mammalia > Rodentia > Cricetidae > Phodopus > Phodopus roborovskii. The sequence goes on along the minus strand of NW_026126693.1, from coordinate 1,723,956 downwards.
TGCAAGCTGTTCCAGTGGTTGAAGGCCTTTCAGGGACTCAGTGTGTTCAACAGCATTTTGATTCTGTGGCAATGTTATCACTTAAAGCCATGCAGGAGCACGTTCAATGCCAGTTGCAAAGCACCCCATTTAAATTCTCTTACTTCAGAGATAATTTTGTACATTATTCTAGGTATGATAATTGTCTCCCTGAAACTTACTTTTCTTTTCTCTCTGGGTGTTGCTCCTTCTGTATTTGTAGTACTTATATCTATTTTTGTGAACATCAAATGATGAACAAATATTAGAGAGGGCCTTGTTTACAATGTCATTAGTTCAACTGATGGCAAAGTGATGGATAGATAGCCTCGTGGTTCTCTGTGTGAGAAGCCTTAGATTTCATGATAAACTGCTGTTGCATATTGACTATGATGGGTTCTGCAGAATTTGCTATTAGGGGTTTCTTTTTACTAGCTGCTTTCTTAACCATAAAAATCTATGAATAAATTAAATGTTCTCAGTAAGTTTTGTCTCCCCCATTCCCCTCTTGTCATCTTTCCTTTTCCTTTATAAATGCAGCCCATGGAGAGAAGTTGCAGAAATAATCACACAACAAGAAGCATACTCAGTGTGGAATGATGGAACTTGTTCTGGGTACCCCTACTGAATGCTCACATCCTGGAATTACACATCACAAGTTACTTCTCAGGTTCACCCTCTTTCTCATGGTCACTTCTGACTACTCATCATTCCTGCAGATCAGCACTCCTCCTCATTCTATTTTTGGATGTCTAAACTGTGCATTTGGAACATGCTGATGCATATAGCTTCCAGCAATCACAAGGGCGAATACTATGAGCATCTATGGGACCTCTGGTAGTGGATCAGTATTTATCCATAGTATACAAATGGGTTTTGGGAGCCCATTCCGTATACAGGGATACTTTCTCAGCCTAGACATATGGGAAAGGGCCTAAACCCTGCCCCAAATGATATGGCAGACTTTGAAGACTCTGCATGGAAGGCTTCACTCTGCCTGGGGAGCAGAAAGGGGATGGGATGGGGTTTTCTGGGGGGGTGATCGAGGAGGATGGGAGGGTGAGAGAACTGGAAATGACATGTAAAACAAACTTGGTTTTAATATAAATAATAAAATAAAATAATCTGAACAGGGCCCTCTCTTTCACTGTGTGATGCTGTTTATCTCAAAGAATAAAGCTCCTTTTGACTTCTGTGATATTGGTTCACATACAGCTATTTCTAAACATATTTTACATTTTTCTTTTGAGTATCTATTTTCCTTATGATTCATGACAGTTTTATTGTAGGGGCAGGCGAGCACGTATTTTGATGTGTACAATGAGAAAAAAAAATCCTATTGACTCTTAAACCACTTAAAGCTATAAGGATTTAAGCAGTAAATCCCTTGTTTTGTGGTTTATTTGGGAGTTTGCACTCACTAAGTAGTCCAGGCCTGCCTACAACTTTTAGTGATTCTCTGGCTCAGCCTTCAAAATGCTTGCATTACAGGCATGAGCAACAAAAAGAGAATTTAAAACAAGACTGAAAAAGAAAAGTTGGAATACTTTTCCCTCTACTGTGGGTGATTTCTCACTCTAACATCTGACTTTTTGAACTTTAAATATACTTTAAAAGATCAACTCCTATTAGTCAATAAAAAGAGTTAACATATCATTCATAGGAGCTAACTGTTATTACATTTGCCACCCAGTACTAATTAGAAAAGTGAAAAGCTTCATTTTTAATTCCATTTTCTTTAATAATTGTGGATGGGTTAAAAAATCTCATGTCACCTAAAAAGATCAGAGCCACCCCTTTAATGTAGTCCATCTAAAATTTGCATATCCAAGCAGTAATTACTCATTTTATACACATTGGAAAATAAAATATATCTTCTGGGAATTTAGAAACGTTTCTGTTTTTAAATTTATGGTGGGTGCGTGTGTGTGTTTGTGCATGTGTGCCTATATTTCTCTGTGTTTCATATGTATAGAGTGTATGCCTATATGCCTCTGTTTGTAATATGTATGTGCATGTATGTTAGGTGTTGGGGTGAACTTGTGGAGATAAGAGACTGACATTAAGTGCCTTATTGAACTACTTCTCCACCTTATTTTTTAAGACATGGTTTCTCAGTGAATCTCTGAGCATGGAACTCTTTAAGTGACTAGTCTTTGAACCTGATTTGGTGATGGGGCTTACTGGCTAGATTTTAAGCCTGGCTCAGTGATTGGCTAGACTAGTTGGACAGCAAGCTTTGATGGCCCAACTTATACAGCCCCTCTCTCTCCCAATATTACAGATGCATATTTGATTTTCATTTGGGTTTTGGGGATATGAATTTCAGTTCTTATGCTTGTGAAACAGGCACATGACAGGGAGTTTACCCACCGAGATACCTTCCTAGTCATAGAAGTTTCTATACTAATTATATTCTTCTCCTTGTTTATGAAGCATATAATGTGTTACATAATTATAAATTTCATTATTCTACATCCTGTTCTTAGCCCTGTGATGAGTCAAAGCAGTTTAGGTTGTTCTTTGAGAAGTGTTTCTGAGCTGGGTGTTAGTGTGACACATGCCTTTCATTACAGCACTCAGGAGGCAGAGGCAGGCAGATCTCTGTGAGTTCAAGAACAACCTGGTATACAGATTGAGTTCCAGGAAAGGCTCCAAAGCAATATAGAGAAACCCTTTCTCAAAAAATATGAGAAAAAATGAGAGAGAGAGAGAGAGAGAGTGAGGGTTGGAGGGTTGGAGAGTTGGAGGGAGAGAGACAGGGAGATTGAGAGAGAGAGAAATGTCCAAGAAAACAAAGAGAAGTTTATACAATAATTTTGTTTCTGTAAGAGTTTATACAGCCTAATAATAAACAGGTAAATTTAACTGAAAGATGAACTCAAAATAAGGAAAATTATCAAGGAAAATAATGAAATATATAATGATAATGACATAAATTCTTTCAGGAAACATTATATATCTAACGAAAGAAAATGAAAACCTATAAGGCCAAAACTAATGACAGAGAAGAGAAAATTCTAGAGTGAGAGTTTACAAAACCCATCTGCCAATAATTGAGAGATCAAGAAGGCAGAAAATCAGTGAGGATACCATTGGCCTGGATAGCACCATCAATCAATTTTATCTAATTGGCATTTTTAGAACATTCCATTCAAGTAAGATGGGAAGAAACAGGGTTCCCTAGCTCACACGGAACATTCACTTGAGCCTAAGCAATGTGGCCTGAAAAACACCTGTTGGTAAACAAAACTTGTAAACAGCATTTTCTGACCACAGTAAGATTAAACTGAATAATAGTAACAACAGACAGGTATAAATTGCCTAAATATCTGTATACTAAACAACATACTGCAAAATAGCACATGTGTCCAAATAAGAAGTCTCAAAATACACATTCAAAATATTTTGAACAAAATGAAAATAGAAATACACGTTATAAAAATGTCAGCAGCATTTGAAAGGAAACTGATATTAATTCACTGCCAGCATCTCTTAAAGGGAAACTGACAGTAATACATGCATGTATCTGAAGGTTAACCACAATCTGAACTTTAGGACAGTACAGAGCTTCTATTGTCAAGAAACTAAATAATGAAAGTTATAGCAGGTACAAAAAAATTGAAAACAAGAAAAATAATTTTAAAATACCAGTACATCCAGAAGCTATTTGTGTGTGTGTGTGTGTGTGTGTGTGTGTGTGTGTGTATGTGTACACATGTGCATAGCATGGCAGGCATGTGGAGATCACAGTTTGAGGAACTGGTTCCTTCCTTACATCCTGGGATCAGACTCAACTAGCCAAAATGAACAGAAAGTACCTTTATTCAATGAGCCATCTTGCTGGTCCACAAATGCATTTTTTATGAATTAAATAGATACATATCTGATCAAATTAGTTAAGAAAGGCACAAACTACAAATAGCAGATATGAAAAACTGCCATTAGTGCTGATTACAGGATCATAAAAAATAATAAACTAGACTTGTTTGTGAGCACTTGAAATCCCAGTGATCAGGAATGTGAGGCAGAGGAATGATACTGATTTCAAAGGCATCCTAACCTACAAAGTGATACCTCATCTCAATAATGATAACAAAATAGAAGGATAATAAAGGAATAATATAAACAACACAGTGATAAAATATTTTATAACATATATGTAGCAATTTCTTGGAAGAAGCATGAGATATGAAAACACAGAGAGGCATGCCTTCATCCATAGAGGAGCCTGCCTTCTGGGGCCCTACTTCGAGCCTCCTTTGGACTGGAGACTTCATGTAGGAGTGCCTGCCCCAGCAGACAAGCCCTCCTGGAGTCTTCCAGCATCCTGGACCAGCTTCCAACCCCTGGAAGAGTCCCTACACCACCCACTGGAAGAGGAGAGCCATCAGAGTATTGGACCTGTTTGTACCCACCAAAAGAGCACCTTGGACCCTTATCCAACAAGAGAGGGAGAGACCTCACCTGTACAAACTGGAAGATGGGATTGGTAGACTACAGTATAAGAACACACTCAAAAACAGAAAGATCAAAGTAATGCCACCAGAGTATAGGGACTCCACACCACCAAGAACTGAACATCCCAACACAGATGAAGCAGAAGAGAACTACCCTAAAAACAAATTTATGATGATAGAGACTTTCAAAGAGGTAATGAGAAAATCCCTTAAGGAAATGGAAAAACAAAACAAAACAAAAAAAATATATAAAGAAATGGAGGAAAAAACTAAACAGAAATAGCAAGAAACAATTCAAACAGTACAAGGCTTGAAAGCTGAAATAGAGACAATTAAAACAAAAACATACACATACACAGTCTAAGGGAATGCTGGAAATAGAAAAGCAAGGAACTACAGATGCAAATATAACCAACTTAATACAAGAGATGGAAGAGAGAATTTCAGGCATTGAAAATACACTAGGAGAAATAGATTCATTATCCAAAGAAAATCTTATGTCCACCAAATCCCTGACACAAAACATCCACAAAATATGGAACACTATGAAAAGGCCAAACCTAAGAATAAAAGGTATAGAAGAAAGTGAAGAAACCCAACTCAAAGGTGCAGAAAATATATTCAACCAAATCATAGAAGAAAACTTTATGAATCTAAAGAAAGACATGCCAGTGAAAGTACAAGAAGCTTCAAGAACACCAAATAGGGTGGACCACAAAAAACAAGTGCCCTCTCCACATAATGATCAAAACAACAAACATACAGAATAATAAAAGAATATTAAGAGCAGCAAAGACAAAAGGCCAAGTAATATATAAAGGATAACCTATCAGAATTACACCTGACTTCTCCATGGAAACTCAGAAGGTCCTGGGTAGATATTCTACCAACACTAAGAGACCACAAATGTCATCCCAGACTACAATACGCAGCAAAGTTTTCAATCACTATAGATGGAGAAACCAGATTTAAACGTAACAGATCAACTAATCAAGCCCTACACAAAGTCCTGGAAGGAAAACTCCAATCCAAGGATATTAACTACACCCGCAAGAACATAGGTAATAGATAATCCCACTAGACCAACAACCAAACAAAAAAAGGCAGGTTGGGGAGGGGGGAATGCACACACAATATCACCACCACCAACAAATCCAAAACAAACAAGAATTAACAATCAATGGTCATTAATATCCCTGAATATTAGTGGTTTTAAGTGTCTATAAAAAGATACAGGCTAACAGAATAGATAGGAATACAAAATCCATCCTTCTGCTGAATACACGAAACACATCTCAATTTCAAAGATAGATATTACCACAGAGTGAAGGGTTGGGAAAAGATTTTTCAATCAAATGGAACCAAGAAACAAGGAGGTGTAGCAATCCTAATATCTAACAAATTAGAATTTAAACTAAAACCAATCAAAAAAGATGAAGAAGGTCATTTCTACTCATCAGAGGAGAAATCCATCAAGATGAATCCTCAATTCTGAACATCTATGTCCCAAATACAAAGGCACCTCCATTCCTAAAAGAAACATTACTAAAACTCAAATCACATATCAAACCTCACAGACTTATAGTGGGAGATTTCAACATCGCACAGTCAACAATAGACAGGTCCAGCAGATAGAAACATAAAACAAAACAAAACAAAACAAAACAAACAAAGGAACTAACAGACATTATGACCCAATAGGGGTTAACAGATATTTATTGAACATTCCATCCTGACACAAAAGAAGATACCTTCTTATCAGCGCCACATGGAACCTTTTCTAAAATTGAGCACATACTTGGCAACATAGCAAACCACAACAGATACAAAATATTGCAATAACTCCCTGTATCTTATCAGACTACCACACAGTAAAGTTAGAATTCAACAACACAAATTGCAGAAACCTTACAAACTCATGGAAATTGAACAATACGCAATTGTACCATTCCTGTTTCAAGGAATAAATAGAGAATGAAATTAAAGACTTCTTAGAAGTCTGTGAAGACACAACATACACAACCTTATGTGACATTTTTAAATCAGTGCTAAGAGGAAAATTCATAGCACTAAGTATCCACATTAAGAAACTGGAGAATAGTCACACTAGAGAATTAACAGCACAACTGAAAGCTCTAGAACAAAAATAAGTAAATTCACTCCAGAAGAGTAGAAGCAAGAAAATAATCAAATTGAGGGCTGAACTCAATAAGGTAGAAACAAGGAAAACAATACTAAGAATGAATGTAAGAAATATTTTTTGAGAAAATCAACAAGATAGACAAAGCTCTATCCAGTCTAACCAAATGATAAAGAGAAAACATGCAAATTATCAAAATCAGATGAAAAGGGGGACATAACAATGGACATTGAGAAAATTCAGAGAATATTCAGGTCATACTTTGAAAACCCGTATTGCACAAAATTCAAAAATTTAAAAGGAAATGGACAAATTTCTGGATGTCAGTTATCAAAATGAAATCAAGAAAAGATAAGCAATTTAAACAGAGCTATATATAACCTCTAATGAAGTAGAAGCAGCCATCAAAATCTCCGAACCCCAAAAAAAAAAAAAAAAAAAAAAAAAAAAAAGGTCAGGGCCAGTTTCAGTGCAGAATTTTACAATAAGTTCAAAGAACAGATAATACCAATACTTCTGAAAGTGTTCTACAAAATAGAACCAGAAGGGACATTGTGAAACTCTTTTACAAGGGAACTTTGTGTCTTAAAAAGAGAAATTCAAGAAGATACCAGATAATGGAAAGATCTTCCATGTTCTTGGATAGGTAGGATAAACATTGTAAAAATGGCAATATTGCCAGAAGCCATCTACAGATTCAAAATCCCAGCACAATTCTTCACTGACTTCGAAAGGATAATAATAAACTTTATATAGAAAAACAAAAGATCTAGAATAGCCAAAAGAACCGTGTACAATAGAGAAACTTCAGGAGGCATCACCATACCCGATTATAGTCCTGAAAACAACTTGGCACAAAAATAGACAGGTAGACCAAGGGAATTGAATCAAAAATTCTGATATTAACCCACACACCTACAAACACCTCATTTTTGACAAAACAGCTAAAAGTATACAATGGAAGGAGAAAACGATCTTCAACAAATGATGCTGGAATAACTGGATGATGGTGTGTAGAAGACTGGAGATAGATTCATTTCTATCACCATGCACAAAACTCAAGTCCAAATGAATCAAAGGCCTCGACATAAATACAGCCACACTGAATCTCTTGGAAGGGAAAGTGGGAGGTACCCTTGAAAAAATTAGTACAGGAGACTGCTTCTTGAACATGACACCAGTAGCACAGACACTGAGTTCTACAATTAATAAATGGGACCTCCTGAAACTTAGAAGCTTCTGTAAAGCAAAAGACACAGTTGACAAGACCAAATGGCAGCCAACAGACTGGAAAAAGATCTTCAACAACCCCACATCTGAGAGAGGTCTGATTTCCAAAATATACAAATAACTAGTCACCAAAATATCAAATAGAGAATTCTCAATAGATGAATCCAAAAATGGCTGAAAGACACTTAAGAAAGTCCTCAGCATTCTTAGCCATCAGGGAAATAATAAATAAAATAAAAACAACTCGGAGATACCATCTTATTCCTGTCTGAGTGGCAAAATAAAAATAAAAACAATAAAACACACACACATAAAAACAAAACAAAACAAAAAAGACCACCAACACACACCAAATACAGTTTATGTGGGAGAAAGGGGTGCACTCCTACATTGCTAATAGGACTGTAAACTCATATAACTCATCAGGCCACATTGCAAAGCAGTGAGGCATTTCCTCAGGAAAATGGGATTCAATCTATCTCAAAATCCAATAATTCCACTCTTAGGCATATATCCAAATGATGCATATTCATACAATAAAGTCATCTATTCAACTATGTTCATGGAAGCATTATTTGTAATGCCATCCTAGCCATATGCCATCCTAGACTCTTCATCTAGTATCTGATGGAAGTAGAAGCAGACACCCACAGCTAAACACTGAGCTAAACTCCTGGAATCCAGTTGCAGAGATTGAGGAGTGATGAACAAAGGGATCAATACCAGGCTGGAGAATCCACAGAAACAGCTGATCTGAACAATGGGGGGGGCTTTTCGACCCCAGTCTGATAACTGAGAAATCTGCTTAGGACTGACCTAGACCCCCTGAATGTGGGTGTTAGTTAGAAGGACTGGGCAGTCTATGGGGTCTCTGGTAGTTAATCAGTATTTATCCCCAGTATTAGAATGGACTTTGGGAGACCATCCCACATAGAGGGATACTCTCTCAGCCTAGAAAAATGGAAAGGACTTGGGCCCTGCTCCAACTTATATAACAGACTTTGAAGACTCCCCACAATCTGAAAACAACATGGTTGTCCATCACTTGAAGAATGGATAAAGATGTGGTACATTACACAATGGTACATTACACATTATACACTGATGTTAAAAACAATAACTGTGAAATTTGAAGAGAACATCCTGAGTAGGATAACCAAAATCCAGAAAGACAACATAATATGTACTCTCTTATAGCTGGATATTAACCATAAACTGAAGGATTACCATTCTACAATCCATAGACCAGATGGAAGGAGGGACTTAGAGGTGGGGGCATGAGAACAGGAGGGATCAGGTTGGGGAGATGGAGAGAGAGTACTTGGAGAGACAACTAGAATCAGGGACATCTCTGGTATGAACTAGATGCCTAGAACACTGGAAACTCCTAGGAATTTATGAGGGTCACTGTAGCTAAGAGTCCTAGCAATGGGAGAAATGGAGCCTGAACTGGACCATCTCCTGTAACCAGGCAAGACTTCCAATGGAGGGACTGGGACACCAACCCACACACAAAACCTTTGACATACAATTTGCCCTGCCTAAAGATATGCTGGGGTAAAGGTGGCAAGAAATTATATTGTTTCCAGTTGCTGGTTATTAAGAATAAAGCTGCCATGAGCACAGTTGAGCAAATGTCCTTGTGGTATGTTAAATATCCTTTGGCATATGTACAGGAGTAGTATATCTGGGCCTTGAGGTAGATTGATTCCCAGTTTTCTTAGAAATTGCCATATTGATTTCCAAAATGACCATAAAGTTTTGTACTCCCTCCACCAATGGAGGAGTGTTCTACTTGCTTCACATCCTCAACAGAATGAGCTGTCACCTGTGTTTTTGATCACACTCATCCTGACAGGTGTAAGACGTAATCTCAGAGTAAGTTTGATTTGTATTTTTCTAATAGCTAAGGAAGTTGAACACTTCTTTTTTAAAAATGCTTCTCGACCATTTGAGATTCCTCTGTTAAGAATTCTATGTTTAGAGGCTGCGTCTGGCTCCCACTCTCACAGCCATTGCAGTACATTGAGCTCCATAGAGACAGCGCCGGGGCAAGCGCGAGCCCGACGGGCACTGGGCGACTCTGTGCCTCGCGGACGAAAATCAAATGAACATGGGCAAAGGAGATCCTAAAAAGCCGAGAGGCAAAATGTCCTCATATGCATTCTTTGTGCAAACTTGCCGGGAGGAACACAAGAAGAAGCATCCGGATGCTTCTGTCAACTTCTCAGAGTTCTCCAAGAAATGCTCAGAAAGGTGGAAGACCATGTCTGCTAAAGAAAAGGGGAAATTTGAAGACATGGCAAAGGCGGACAAGGCTCGTTATGAAAGAGAAATGATAACCTACATCCCCCCCCCAAAGGGGAGACCAAAAAAAAGTTCAAGGACCCCAATGCACCCAAGAGGCCTCCTTCGGCCTTCTTCTTGTTCTGTTCTGAGTATCGCCCAAAAATCAAAGGAGAACACCCAGGCTTATCCATTGGTGATGTTGCAAAGAAACTGGGAGAGATGTGGAACAACACTGCTGCAGATGACAAGCAGCCCTATGAAAAGAAGGCTGCCAAGCTGAAGGAGAAGTATGAAAAGGATATTGCTGCGTACAGAGCTAAAGGGAAACCCGATGCAGTGAAAAAGGGGGTGGTCAAGGCAGAAAAGAGCAAGAAAAAGAAGGAAGAGGAAGATGATGAGGAGGATGAAGAGGATGAGGAAGAGGAGGAAGAAGAGGAAGACGAAGATGAAGAAGATGATGATGAATAAGTTGGTTCTAGCGCAGTTTTGTTTTTGTTTTTGTTTTTTTTTTTTTTTTTTTTTTTTTGTCTATAAAGCATTTAACCCCCCTGTACACAACTCACTCCTTTTAAAGAAAAAAAAATTGAAATGTAAGGCTGTGTAAGATTTGTTTTTAAACTGTACAGTGTCTTTTTTTGTATAGTTAACACACTACCGAATGTGTCTTTAGATAGCCCTGTCCTGGTGGTATTTTTAATAGCCACTAACCTTGCCTGGTACAGTCTGGGGGTTGTAAATTGGCATGGAAATGTAAAGCAGGTTCTTGGTGCACAGCACAAATTAGTTATATATGGGGACGGTAGTTTTTTTTTGGTTTTCTTTTTTTTTTTTTTTGTCTTTTTTTTGGGTTTTATTTTTTCCATCTTCAGTTGTCTCTGATGCAGCTTATACGAAGATAATTGTTCTGTTAACTGAATACCACTCTGTAATTGCAAAAAAATTGCAGCTGTTTTGTTGACATTCTGAATGCTTCTAAGTAAATACAATTTTTTTTATTAAAAAAAAAAAAGAATTCTATGTTTAGATCTATATAGCCCATCTTAATCAGAATATTTGGTTTGTTGCTATTCAGTTTCTGAAATTTGTCAAATAGTTTGGAAATCAATCCTTTGTCAGATACAGGTTTGGTGAAGAAATTTTTCCATTTTGTAGGCTTCCAATTTTTCCTTTTGGTAGTGTTCTTTGCCTTCCAGAAACTTTTCAGTTTTATAACATTGTATTTAGTAATTGTTGATCTTGGTTTCTGAAAATTTGGTGTTCTGTTCAGGAAGTTGTCTCATGTGACAAATCATTCAAAGCTATTCCAGACTTTCTTTTCTATCATGTTTAGTGTTTCTACTTTTATGTACTTGTGCCTAATTTTGTTCACAGTGATAAATAGTGATAAATATAGTTCTATCTTCATTCTTCTACATTCAGACATCCAGTTAGACCAGCTGTGGTGATATATTGTTTATGAAAGCTTGTTTGAAGATTCAAAAAGCAAAGTTGGTCACAAGACATAGAAGCCAGGCACATACCTTTAATCCCAGCATCCAGAATTTAGGAGGTGTTGATACACACTTTAATCCTAGGATTCAGGATTAAGACATAGACAGATCTCTGTGAGACCAAGGCTACCCAGATCTACAGAAGATTGAATCAGTCTAAAAGAGAATTGTAACTCACACCTTTGATCCCAGGACTCATGAGTGATGTATAAGAGAAGAGCAAGGTCTCAGATAAGGCATTCACATAGAAGACAGAATCATTTAGTCTCCAGCCATGCTGAGGAGGTCAGCACTTTTACCCTGAGGTAAGGATTAATGGCTCTCTGCTTTGCTTTACTGACCTTCAACTTGAATTTGAACCCCAGTGTCAGGCTCTGGGTGTTAAAACTAGCACCATATTTTGAAGATTTTTTTCCTTGTATATTAGTGGCATATATATATACACACCAGGTATCCATTGGTGTATTGATTGACATCTAGTTCTTCAATTCAGTTCTAATGATCAACCTGTGTGTTTTCTTGAAAATACCATGTGGTTTTAATTACTATTGCTCTGTAGTACAGTTTGAAATCAGAGATTGTAATACCTCTAGAAGTTCTTTTGTTGGACAGGATTATTTTTAGCTATCATGGTTTTTGTTTTTCCATATGAATTTAAGTATTGTTCTTTCAACTTCTGTAAAGAATTGTGTTGAAATTTTTTTGGGAATTACATTCAATTTGTAGATTGCTTTTGGTAAGATGGACATTTTTACTAGGTTAATACTGCCAGTGCATGAGCTTGGGAAATCTTTTTATTTTCTGATATATTCTATAATTTCTTTCTTTAATGATGGGGGGATATTCTTCATGCTGTGAATATGTGTTTCTCTTATTGAGATGATAAATAAATCTGATTAAGAAAATGGACTAGCAGGATATTGCCAGGCAGGAAGAAAAGGCAGGATTACCAGACTCAGAATTCTGGGAAGAGGAACACAAAGTGTAAGCCTGAGAGCAAACACCATGTGGCTGCTGAGGAAGTAGAAGGTATGGGCATCATAGGTAATGTAATCCCAAGACCACTTGAAGATAGATAGATTAATAGAAAAGGGTTTATAAGAGTTAGCCAATAAGAAGCCTGAACCATCAGCCAAATAGTTTATAGTTAATATAAGCCTTTGCATGTTTATTTGGGACTAAATGGTTTCAGGGCCTGGAAGAACAGAACTTCCATCTATACTTTCAAGTCTTGAAGTTCTTTTATACAGGTCTTTCTCTTGCTTGGGTAGAGTTACAGCAAGGTATTTTATAACACTTGTGGCTATTGCTAAGTGTGTCATTCCCCCAATTTCTTTATCAATCCATTTATTATTTTTATATAGGAGGGTTAAATACAATTTTACTTAATCTTGTATCCAGCCATTCCTCTGAAGGTGCTTACCAGCTATAAGAGTTCCATGGTAGAATTCTTTGAAGTTGCTTATGTATATTATTATATCATCTGCAAATAGTGATACTTTGACTTTTACTTTCCAATTTTTATTCTCTTAATCTCCTTCAATTGTATTATTGTTCTAGCTAAAACCTGAAATACTATATTGAATAGTTATGGAGAGAGTGGATAGCCTTGTCTTTTCCCTGATTTTAGTGAAATTGCTTTTAGTTTCTCTCCATTTAATTTGATTTGGCTATTGATTTGCTGCATATTGCCTTCATTAAGAGATTCTGTTTTCCTTGTTACTGTGTGCAGGCCACACACTCCTGTTCATATGAATGAATTGTAAATAGCTTTCTAAATGCGAATGTTTAGAACCAGTTTTGACTTGAGATTTCAGCATGACATGAAAGGTACAAACTCACTCCATAGTTTTGTGTAGCATGAGTTGTCTGTCCTTCATATGCTACCATAGCTTTCTTTTCTCCGTATGAGTTACTACTGTCTCTGCTAATCCTGTGTAAAATGTCAGAGCAACTTATCTATAATACTGAGTATTATTCTTTCCATGCCCCACACAAACAAACATTACATAAGGGCTGGGCCTTTACTTTCTTGCCTAACTATTTTAATTCCAGTGCATGGCATCATATTTGACTCACAATGAATGGTCAAGAAAGGCCTTTAATGAGTTAAGTAGTGAGCCTCCCTTTGAATATTCTAAACCCTTAGGAAAAAAATGCATCGAGTTGCCTCTTTTGGTCGTGTCACTGTAAACTGACAATTAAACTTATAGAAATGATAATAACAACAATGATAATGAACAAGATCAAGGGAAATATAGGTCAAAACCCATGTAGGCAAAGGATATTCAGTTCTTCTCTGGAAAGCTTTTTATCATGGGGCCAAACAGTTGTTGACAGAAGAGGATGACAAATGTCAACTAATCATTGCAGCTCACAGGGCCACTTACAAATCCAAAGTCAGAAAAAGCCAGATATGGTGACTGAATATACTCTAAATGATTCTCTTTGTTGTCTTGATTTATTTGTATGCATACAGAAGTTGAACTTTCCCATGTTGACAGGCTTAACAATATTCATACCTACTGACTGGAGAATGTTATATTCTGGTCTCCAAGTCTTTTACTGTATTAAAAAGGCAAGAAACAATGACTTCAAACAATGCTGAACAAAATGAAATTAGTCTGAATTATTTACATGAGTCCAAATAATACTGTACAAGTCCTGGACCAAAGAAGGCATTGGGAGACATAAAGATTCCATGCCAGCATAGTTATGGACTAGTAGGATTAATATAATGAAATGGTCATCTTACCCAAAAGCAATATATAAATTCAATGCAATCTCCATAAAAACTCTAACACAACTTTTCACAGATATTGAAAACATAATCTCAGACTTCATATAGAAACAATCCCTAAACTCTACAAATGATGAAAGAACTACTGAATATATCACCATTGTCAATCTTAAATTAGGTAAGGAATAAGGGACTAGGGGAATCTTTCATTTGGTAAAGTTATCATCCTAACTCGTGGAATTTAATTGTATTTTTAACTAGATAGGTAGTATTTATTTGATATTGTTTTATAAATATGGCTTACTTATAAGTCATTTTCATTGAAATTATGTCTAAAATTTTCTTTCCCTGTAGTAATAGAGCTCTCTATATAATTCTATACTTTTAAGTTGGCAGATTAATTAGGAGAGGCTGTGACAGCTTTTCTGGGCATGTATAAATTTATAATTTCATTTTGACTTGTAGAAAACTTAATCTTTGGAAGTAGGAAGGTTATCTTTATTAATTCAATTGCACACCTTTGTAAAAAATATCCTTGTAGAAAATTCGAGGTAGTTTCTCTCCACACAGCAAAATCAGTCTTCAGCAATGACAGTAGTACTTTACCCAGACTGTATTTTGTCACATACAGTCAGTTACCACACTGTGTTTATACACTCTGTATTACATATTAGGGAATACTTTCAAAGACTAATGTAGAAATATGGTTTTAAATAAATTAAAGCTGAGAATACACTGTTTAGCAATTTGATGACATTTTTCATTTCCATTTATTTTTCATGAATGCTAATTAATCTTAACATTACCACAAAGAATATAAATAAAAGTGTGGTCTTTATCCTTGAAATAAAAACAAACTATAAAGCTACCTTATTCTGAGTTTTCTTTTCCACAAATATATCCATACATATTACCCAGATATTTAAAAATCACTTTTTTAAATATACAAATAAATAAAGAAAAAAATCTCTATGAACCCAGGATTAGCCTGATTTGCCCAGGAGAAGTTTGCACATTGCTTCGTTACATTTTTTCTTTTTTATCTCTGTGTATTCTAATCAACTATTCTTTTCAATTTAGCATATTTATGTAATGTCCTCATTATCAAGATAAGTGAAGGACCACAAAATGAAGTGACTTTGAAAAGTTCATTTGAGTCCAGGCTCAAATGTTGTCTGTCTTCCATCTGAAGGCTGTTTATCACACTAGCCAGGTGTTTTCACACCCCTTCCCTGTGTTATGTGTGTATATCTCACTATGCCATGTTTTCCCTCTTTAATTAGTAATACCATATTGTGAAAACTAACATATGAGTACTTAGAATCTCAGGAAAGGACAAAAGATCTCTAGTCCTGCCAGGCCAAGGAGGTGGGGAAGCCAGAGTCAAAGAAGGGATAAATAAGAAACCATTTCAATTATGTTGACAGCTCACTCTGAAATACAGGCAAGTTCTCAGGGTAGAACCATGGAGAGTGTTTGTTTTGGTGAAGCTCCCCACAGTCTGTCTTGGATGTATCAACATGTCACCTCTTCTACAAGGAAGAAGGTGAAACTTCATTTAACAACTTTCCCTGACATTGTGACTTCAAGCATTAGAAGTTGAGAATAGTATTATGAATTGGGAAAAAGTATAGATGTAGGTGTGCTAATGAGTACAGGTCTACTTGCCAGAATCTTTCTACCTATTCTGACTTTAAGAAGAAGTATGCAGGTATAATGGTGATTTTGTTAAGTTAACACTACTGGAACTCCCAAATGAAAACTCCGTACTGATTGTGTTCTGTATATATTGATAATCATGCTTCCCAGTCATTGTGTGGAACGTGATTGAAAAGTATAGCTTTGCTTCCAAGCTCTATCGCCAATTACAGAATAAAAAGCAATGGGCTCCTTGTTCCTTGTCCATAATGAACTGAAATTTCTGGCCATAGGTTTACTCAGGTGCTGAAAGCCTTCCAGTTTAAGGTGCATATATGAGGAAAACTTCACAGAGGACAGGAAATATTTATTTATTTCCTACTGATTTTCCTTATATATCATGTTTACAAGCTTCCTCTACTTGAATTGCTAATATGAATTGTATTAAAATTAATTGATTTCTTTATTATTCTAAATGAAATTAATGGATAGTATGCCAAGATGGAGTACTTTGTTTTACACTGATGAACAATGCAATGGTCCCTATGACGTCTATTATTTTATAATGACATGCACATACACAACTACTAGCTATTAGAAACAAGTTTCTAATAGCTAATAATGACCTTCAGAACTGACTAAGGGATTATCACAGTTTGTCTGAATATTCATTTTCCTATGAAATGCATTTGCTTTGCATTATGAGGAGTAACATTATTCATGAATGTGATACAGTAAACGGATCTTGAAATAATATTATGCCGCACACTAAAAACATGAGTCTCACTTAAGTTAAAGATGGCCAAGGATAGTCTACCTTTTTGTGGAGATAACAAGTATCTGCTAAGTACACTGTGAGTGGGGAAACTCATTGAATATATCAATTCATTTTGAGTCACTGTAATAAGATATTGGAGACTGTGTGTATTTATAGAAATATATATTTATTTTAAAGGTAGAGGTTACTTTAAAAGTTAAAGGTGCACTAATACTTTGGTGCCTGAGAGTTCCAAAAACATGACTTGGTTGTAATGAAGTCAACTATTGTATCATGTCGTTGGAACGACTGGAAAAAGTCAAATGCATGGGATGGCCTACCTTTGAAACAACCCATTCTGGGAATAGCTAATGTAGTCACATGAGATAGCACCAACTATGTGACAACATTGGTCCATTCATGAAGAGAAGACTCAATGATCTAATTAACTCCACTATGTCCTAATCCTTAAGTTTGACCATCATAATACCACTAAACTTGGACCAACTTCTAGCACATGAACTTCTGGGATACAAACCACACAAAAGCCTTAATAACCAAACTTAATAACTACCTAGATTCATTTATTCTGCAGAACTAATATTATAAGCCCCACGCAACTAAGAACAAAACAGTAAAGTATAGTGAAATATGTATTTTTAGGCTCTGTGTTGAAGATACTACAATTCAGATTGAAATATTGCTAAATGCAACTAAATGCAAACCAAATAAAAATCTGGTTTTGTGAAACCTGGGTAGATTTACATATAGCAGATTGAATTTTAGCTATTTACATAAAATAAAAAAAAGTGGGTCTTAAATATAGGAAACCTAAGCAAAGCAGAAAATGCAAGATGGGGGGCATTTTGAGGGAAAGCAGAAAACATTTGGAAATATGCTCACTCTCTTAATATTGTAATTAAATTCATTAATTAAAGTCCCGAGTTAGTTTGCATTTTTCCAATATTTAATTGATTTTCTGTAACCTTAGATGTTAGGGTTGAAAGAGATGGTTCAGTAGACTTTAGTGAATTTTACACTGTGGTGACATTTTACATGGTGGTTGTGAAGGCACTCTTCATTCAATGTGGACATCTGTCACATCCCAGCAGTAATAATGTGCCCTCTTCCTTCAAAGGAAGTCTTGCAGTTTGATTGAGGATAGCTAATTTAAAACAATCCTCAAGACACATGCTTACAGGCATTAGAGCCAGGTAGAAAAATGAGTTTAAAAGAATCTCAGATAACAAAAATGAAGATTGGAGATGACTGGTGCCCCATCCACAGAATTAAAACAAATGGCAGGAAAAAGAAAGTTTGTCAGAGATAGTTATGTGAGTGCATAAGGCCTCTGGCTAGGATCATTTCTAGCCATGTGCAGAATAAGCATACTTGGACGCTTGCAAGGATATTCTTCTTGCAGAAGAAGCAGCTCAAGACATTTTATTTCATTGATTCCACATTCAGATTAATTGCATTGACAATAATTACATTGTTAGTAGTAGCTGTCCTGCTGCCTCTTATCTCTCCTGTAAATACAAACTATGCTTACTTCAAAGACTTAGTTGTTAGATGTGTTACATTATGCAAATAATGCATTAACCTCCTGCCATGCTTTTGTTGCAGAAATATTTGGAATTGAATTTATCACTATGTCCTAAAACACTAGAACGAGACAGTCATGATTCTCAAGGGAGGAACTCCACGGTACTTGGTTACTGCTGAAAGAAGTTCATGGGATGTTTTATTCCACATGGCTGAAGGAGAATTGGACTGCACAATGTAGCTAGAAAGCAAAGGAGAACTTCTAAATACAGGCTTTTCACAGAGGTTATGATGGGTGTGAGATTTTCCATGTACACCAGGTCAATAATTATAAGACATAACTAATTGGGAAAACACCCTATCATCTGCTCACATACTCTCACTAATAGGGGTACTTCTACTGTATCCTAGAGTCCAAATTTGTACCATAACAAAATGTTTTGTTTAGAATCCTACCTTTTGCCTTCAATATTATATGGATGTTAGAGGTAGTGCAATTGGCTGAGGTCTCACAGAAAATTAGTTGTACAATACTATTTAAGCCTACACATTATAGATTACATTATAGAAACTACACAATGTGTCACCTGATATTGACTCTATTGATTCCATACAGTTATATAACATGTATCTCCCAACCCCCAAAGAAAACAGAAATACACACATATGCCTATGATTTCTATCTATCCATCCTTTGGATATATGTCCACTTAAGACTTAAGTAGAAGTCTTAAGTAGAAGACTTGAGTAGAATTTTATCAGGCAGTTACTTTGTTAATTCCCCAAAATTTAAAATTGAGTCACTAACTTTGACTTTGAAACAAGAAAATACATACACATAAAACTTGCTTGGTAATATACACACACATACACAGACACAAATCACTCTTTTTAATTAATGTGAATCTCATGCCTTATAAGTATATATGAAGTGTATATGGTTATAACAGCAGACATCCATGTGAAAATACAGCCTATACAGACAGAGTCCTAATCGAATGTGGTTAATACTCAAAAAGCTATGTAAACAAAATTAATGGTATCAGTTGGCCTGAAACACTTTTGCTGCCCTGGTATTACTCATAGGACACCATTTATTGTAAAAATGAGAATTTTGGCTGACTATCCTCATCATTGTCACTAGGAAGATTAAGCTTAGTGGGTAAGAATGCTTAGAATTTCATGTACAATACCAAAACTACTTGACCCCCCCCCCTTAAAAAATGACTTTGACACATTTGCCCTTTATCTTTGATTCTCAGTTGTGACAATTCTACCGATTTGAGGATGTTTAGCAAAACATTAAGATATTTTTTCATGTTACAATTCAGAAACTGTAATGGATACTGAATGGATAAGACCCATGGATGTTATAATGTGCAGGGTAGTCTCCTCCACAAACATCAGCCTTGCTGAGGATGAGAAGGCATTTTCTAGAGATATGGCTGTGGTCAGTGTTCTCATGTTATAGTTTTGTTTGTCTATGATTTATCTTAAAGGAGTAAAGTATCTCTAACTCTGATGTATTTCCCTGGCAAGTGTAAACATCCCATCTAACAATATTGTGTCCCTAACCCAAGCACCTTGAGACAATTCATTCCTTTTACAAATGAATTGATTCATTTAAAAACAAGCCAGATCTCTTACCATCCCTCATAAGGGCTTGAATATTGATGACAAAATTCATCACACATTCATATTCTGCAAGGCCGTGTTTGGTGCATCATGAGTATTTTATTTCTTATTCTGTAAGATGGGCAAAGTTATTATAGACTCAATAGAAAATGAACCTCAAAATAAAAGTGCACATGTGATATATTATTTTACTTTACTTTTAAAAATTAAAATTTCATACAAGCCTGTTTACAGTATTCTTTTTCACTCCTCTGCATCCTATTTGTGCTCTTTTTGCCATTGACCAATTCATTTCTAATTTCATTGTGTATATATGTGCATGATTTCATATAACTAAGTGAACTCTAGAAACCACAAATGGCTCTCTAATTGGAATTAGGCTTATTCAATGGAGTGAAACTATACCATGTACTGGGAACATAGCCAACTACCCTGGGATAGACAGTGTGGACATGGAATTTAGAGGAAAATTTCTACCACTTCACAAAATCAGCATAACTCCTAACTGCACTTCAAGCATTTATTCCTATATCCTTGGATAAACATAGCTCCCAACACTCATCATACAAACTTCTCTTTAAAACAGACAGTGATCATTACAGAAATCACAACCAGTAAAAATGCAGAGAACAACTGATTGTAGAATGCCAAGCCCAAGTGGATACAATGTGCCTCATCAATGGAAAAAGTTACAAGCAACAAACAAATACCAAGAGAGAGGGAGGCATTTCTTCTGAGAATGAGACTAGTTGGTTTATCAATACCAGCGGTCAGCTCTGAAAATCATATATTTTCAAGTAACACTAAATGGATCAAGCAGTAGATTATATTTATATATGTGAGTACACATTTGTGTGCAAATTAATAACAAAGAAAAGCAGATCATGATTTAGAGAGGGTTACATGGGCCAGATTGGAGAGAAGAAAGGGAAGGAGAAATGATATAATTATATTTTAATTAAAAATAAAAAGGTATAAAATTGAAAATAAAGCAATTAATTTATCTCTTAGAATTGTCTTAGAATTTGCCTCTAATATACTTTTCTTCAAATAAAATACCTAGGAATGATGTATCTTGGACATGTTGTTGATCTAATTTTGGTTTAGGAGGAATTTCTCTACTAAGCTCTATAGAGGACAAACTAGTTCATGTTTCCACCAGCAGTGTGAAAACTTCCAGTTTGTCTACATCCTTCCCAGCATATATTGTCACTTGTTTTCTTGATGACTGATACCCTGGCTTTACTATAGTGAGAGCTCAGTGTAGTTTTAACTTGTATTTCTCTGATGGCATGATAGCGTGAACATTTCTTTTTGTATGATTACTATGCTTTAAATCCAAGTAGCTTCCTCTGATATGTTATTTTGTCATTCTTGTCCTACACAAGAAGTCCTGTACAATCTTTTAAAATTTTTTTTAAAGTTACCACCCAGTTCCCTGAAACATAGGAAATCCACCTCTGCTCTCAAGTCATTACTAGATCCTAGGATTTACTCAGCAGTTATCATCTAGAATACACTAAGGGTCCTATCACATGTTCCACTGAACGTGGTTTCCAGAGCTGATTTAAAACTTGCCTTTAGCTTGAGGTTTTTTGTCTTGGTGGCGGTAGCTTTTACAGTGCTTACTATTTGAAGAACATTAACAAAAATGAACTGAGTTTCAACTTCTGTATTAGATGAATGCACAGTAAAAAAATAATTATATAGAAGTTTATTCATTTTTTGCAATTAATTTTATTTATTTTTCATTTATTGATTTCATTTTATACTCCAAACACAGTTCTTTCTCCCCCCTCCCCCTCCTCCCACTCCCCTCATCTCTTCTCACCCTACTCATCTTCCCACTAGCCCACCCACAGTCCAATTTTAATCAAGGTTAAGGGCTCCCATGAGGAATCTGGCACAGTAGGTTTAGGCAGGGCAAGGCCCCTCTCCCATGCATTTAGACTGAGCATAGCATCCTACCATGCAGTGTGGGTTCCAACATGCTAGTTTATGCACTGGAATAAAATTGTGGTCCTACTGTTACTGAGCATTTAATCTCTATATATTTAACAACTTATTAAGAACATTAATGACAGTTTAAAATAACAACTACAATTTTTACAATTGATGAATCTTAAATACAACTATTTATGAAGATTACCATAATCATATAGAGAAATACACTTGGGAGATAACTGAAATTGTAGTGCTTGTTTGCTTAGAACACCTGTAAAGAACCAGGTGTCTTTTCCTGACATCACTAATATGTCAACATGCTGAATTAAACACAAGGCTTTGAAATCTATGTACCTATGTATTACTTGTATGGTGTATTTAAGTAAGTCTTCCCAAAGACTTACAACATAATCCACTAATGAACTTTGAGACACAGAAATGATTTGGGGACCCACAAAAAGCTGCTGAGTTTGACCTCTGATCCCAATGATTGTTTCACTCAGTGCTAAAAGCATCTTGCTCCTTTCCAAGTATAATTAATTTCCTGTAGAGCTTCAGATAATATATTCAACTCCTCAATTTTAATTAAGATTCCTTTTCTTGCTCCAAATTTAAAGGATGTTTCAAAAGCAATTTTTGTCAATTGATTTCTCATGTGAGAAATATAATTATGAACTAAGTTTTGTTAATATCACATTCATACTTCTAAATAGAAAAATTGTGAATAAAAATGAACAAAGACTCCCCACACACATTTAAAATGTTTCCTTCTCTAAGTACAGCAGGATAGTTCCAGAGCACATGGACACTGTAAAAGAGTTTTCACTTTGTAAGGAACAGCTGCATTTCTCTGGTAGGCTCTAACCAGTTAGCATAATATAGTCATTAGGAGACTTAGTGTAGACAGAGAAGGGGAAAGCCTTACCAAATACTCTGAATCTTACTTACATTATAAGGATTTAACTACAGGTGACAAAAACAATGAATTTAAAAACAAGACTTCAACTATACAATAAAATGAAGATATACTACATACTGTTATTATGTATCTAAGGAGTTACTAAAAAGGCACACATTCAAATTTTATACTTTAGCTCAGAGTAGAAACTAACGGAGATGGAATGTTTTCAGCAAGAACCTCAGTGTCTATACCGTGTTGTTGGTCCTTGAGAAGCATTTAGGATAACTGCAGCCACAGGCTTCTAGCCTTACCTGAAGACTTCAGAGGCAAAGGTTGTGGTTAGCATTCTTGAGGAATGATGATTCCTAGTATCCACCTTCTCTTGATATGCTAGTAATTTTCTAAACAGCCACTCCATAATACTCTTCCTCATTAAAATGCCTTGAATTGTTTTATATACTGGTCTAAACCTTGCATAGCATATTATATTATTTATACAGGTTTGCTTTATGGAATAAATGGAAACAACAAAAGGAGGATAAAATCTTGGCAGAAGTTAAGCTTGGCTGTACTGGGGTCTCACGTGATCTAAGTTGCAAATTGGACACAACATTGTTACTGTGCATATGAATCTGAAACTTTTAAGCCAAAATTAGGATATTAACCCAGAAAAAGACTAGGAGGAAAACTGTTGATCAGGACTATGTATTTTTAATGAATGGATTAAGCCACTTGTGTCAGTATGGGACTGTGGCCACAGAGAACTACAGGAGTTGCCCAGTTCTGAGATGCTATTATATTGAGCCATCAGTGGAGGCTGAGACAGTGTAGAGTAGTCACACTGAGATGAAGTGTAATCCTTTTCTTCAAAACAAGAGGCACTTCAGGAACTCTTGAGCAAATGTCCCTGTTGCTTCTGTTTTGTTGTCCTCCAGAAGAAAATGGGAAGTCAAGCCATTCTTTAATAATATCATAATAAGCCTTGACACTTTGTATGATGATATTGCTGACATGACTAAAGAGGAACAATTGAAACATGTGCAAACCATAATCATTGATACGTTTCCTTTTTGTTCACATAACTTACTGTTTTAATGGAAATACTAATCACTATTGAATAATATCCTATTAGAATTCTAGTTCAATGGTTGAAGAAATCAGAGCTTTATGTTGAAAAAGTCGAGGTAACATGATATATCCAAAGGATGGCTCATTGTATATGATAAAGTGTAGAACCCTTCACATCTACTAACCAGCAGTGTAATTTAGAGAAGGGTTCATCAGCTCTCCATGCTAGTATTAAAAGTGAGGACAATGCATTTTGCTAAATGAAACTATACAGTAAGCTTGTAGATAGGTGTTTGTTAAATGCTAATTCCTTTCATTCTTTCCATTTACTATCATTCATACATGGCTTATAAAGGTAAGCCTTTTGAACTTCCAATTATGAAATTCTAAAATGAGGAACTAGGGACTGCTAATTCCTATTTATAAAGTTTTACATCATTAAAATTTTATGCAAAGATTTAGAACACTAAAGTTTGGAAAGCTTAATTTTATCAGCAAAATTTATACACTTAAAAAACTTTTAGGGGGCTGGAGAGATGTTTTGGTGGTTAAGAACACTGACTAATTTTTCCAGAAGACCTGGGTTCAATTCCCAGTACCCACATAGCAGCTCATAACATTTGTAATACCAGTTCCTGGGGACCAGACACCCATGGCACAAAACCAATGCACCTAAAATATAAATAAATGAACTTAATGTAGAGTCTTTTATGTATTTAATATCTTCCTATATTAACACAGGAATGAAATATGTTTTAATTAAAATGTTTCCCCCACAAATAACTTATACTTTAATATTTATGACAATGACATGGTAAAGAGAAATCAATTTAGAACTTGATTGATTAGTGGCCAATTAGGAGGGTCCTTCCAAGATGGAAAAAACTAACTTGCATTGGATTCAGGACATGAAATCTAAGATTTCTACAGCTATGCATGTCCCTTAATCATCTACATAGGTATTCATCACTGTCAGCTAGTTAGATGAGAGCAGTCAGAATTCTACCCAAAAGGTTAGAGGACAGAAACATACAGGTTGGACAATGTGCTTAACTTCTGTCTTGTTTTTGGAGAAATAGTTCAGGAGTAATTGCTAGTGTGTGTTGAGCAGCACTCCTGTAGAACATGTGTAGACATCTGGTGACCTGTATGTATCAAAAAGCAACTTCTCTGAAAGCTGTTCCTGGTAAAGTAGGAAGATAATGGTGTGGCTGAGTAAAAACTGGGAAGCACTCCAGTTCTCCATTCTGACTTGCCTGAAAAGGTAGTATCCTTGTGAAGGTTTTAATTTGAATCAATTGTTCATCCTAAGTCCGACTTAACTTTTAATTACCTCCTATGAGAAGCTCTACACACTCTCCTAAATTCTTCATTTGAGCTGTAAAATCTTTGACTGCAGTAAGCATTGATTTAGCCTCCTATTAGCTCGATCCCTTTTGGCCCTCCCAACAGAGCCATTCAGTCACATAAGTGACATTTAGAAAAGTTCAACATTAGAAGAAGACACCATATTTCATGTTAAACATCACAAGTATAGCAATCATATTTTCATAACAATACAGCTCATGGTTCAGAAGTCACTGTTTAACTCATTACACATTCAAAGGAGGAGAACACTTAAAAAAAACTTTGTATTTCTCATTATGTTTAGTTTCTTATCCATTTACTGAGACTAGACTGTGTTTCGAAGTTCCATGAATAATGAAGGTAAATTTCAAGGAACATCAGAGTTATGATGGTATCTTTAATTTGACATTCATAGAAAAATTTAAAAGTACATACATCACTGCTTTTTAAATATCCAGAACTACACTTAATTTAAACCTCATTTTTTTCCCAAATTTTCCCTGAAGTATCTGCTGCATTTTATATCTGCTTATTATCAAGGTTGTTCCATACTCAGAATAATTTAGTCAATTTGAGAAACTGATTTGAACAACAATAATGAAAGTCAGGAGAATCTGAAAACTACAGAATTTTAGATGAAACAGAAAGAAACATTTTATTTTATTCCAGTCCATCACCTGCTTCCTTCCAGCCACAAAGGTCCTGTGGGGAGCTCGTAGCAGAGTGCTGGTTCTGAGATGAGCTTTTTCCCCCATAGTTCCATAATGACAAAGAAACAAAGTCAAAAGGTAGTGCTCCTTGCTATCTATATACCTGCAGCAATGCTAAACAACAATGTCCACATAACTATTGACTGCTGCATTTGTTAGTAAAATAGCAGTAACTGTAATCAGTATTTCTTTCTTAATCACCTTTTTGTCTAAGTGTATTTGAATTAGATGCTGATGGCCCTGCTGTATTCCATAGTCGTCAAGTCTTATCTTCCTACAGGTTTCTGTTAGCTACTTACATAATTACCCCCTCACCAGGTTCTAAACACTAATACTGAAAACTTACATTGGTATGACTTAATAGTCTTAATTCTTTTAAATAAACAGTATGGAGGTATAAGTGAGCATGTTGCATTTATATTCTAGCACACAGGGCCATGAAACCAATACACTCAAGGAATATGTTCTCGGCTCCCACAAAAGGGGACTGCTTTTTATTGAAAGTGATAATTGGCTTTCTGGGAGAATATAAAATGAATTAAACATCCATATCCCCTTATTCTTAGATAAGTAGCTGGGAATATTTGAAGTTCAAGGTTGTATATTCCATTTACCTACTACATCAATGGCCTGTAAGGTATGAATTAATCTCTTTCTTATAATGAGTAAAGAGATAAAGGAAAACCACATGAAGAAGTCAGATACCAGTAAAAAAGAAAGAGAAATAAAGCACCAATGTAGTTAGGACAAAGGGAATGTTTTGTTGTTGAAATAATTAGTAAAATTTATTCTTAATGTCTATCACTATTCTTTTGTGCTAGATGTATTCCTTTATTCCAACACTGAATCCTTGTGGTGTCACTTGGATAAATCAATGTAATCACTTTTAACATTCTTTGACTTCATAATTCTGGTAAGAATCTGAATCTAATAATTACGTTAATGATTTAATGTAATTAAATGATGAATTCTTCATACATAGAACATGTCCCCAAAAGAAACCAATTCATTACAATCTGACCAAGAAGACATATTTGTTTTGTTTAATGACTTGGAGAAAATAATTGTGGGATTGTTGTGTAACTTATTTTCCCCCTATTAAAATATTAAATAGCCCCCTGTGGTAGGAGGAACAAGAGTCCTAAGACTAGCAAACCAAGAGCAACTTATAAGGCTCAGAAAGTAACTGAAGCATATAAGATCCATAACTCCTCTGGCAGAAATTATATATGCGGTGACAATTACTGAATTACTTGGAAGGAGAGACTATGCACTTGGTCTACCTATAAGGATTCACCTCATTGAGTCCTCATCATGTTAGTTTATTTTCAGTGATATAGCTGCCTTTGAGTCATCCAGGATCCTTTATGTAACCCCAATATAGTCACTGTACATATAATATGACCATGTCTTTATATTATCCAAAAAAATAATGATTAAACTTAATCCACTTTTCTGTAAAATTGTAATATATTTAAATGAATATAACAGGAAGGGTCCCATGTCAGTGAGAAAATGAATGGGAGACTTGCAACATGCTCAGAACCATTTGAATTTCTCTTGTATCATTGAGATTGCCAGGGCAGAATACACATTTCTCAAAAAAAAACTACTTGCATTTGTGTAGATTTTTGTATGTTTGCTTTACTCTTTTGTTCATTATTACATCAAAATAAATACACAGAGACTTATTCTTACTTATGAATGCCTGACCTTAGATTGGTTTGTTTCTAGCCAGCATTTCTAAATTAAATTACCAGTTTCTCTTTAACTACATTTCACCTCTGTGCTTTTTAGCATATGTATGTATGTATGTATGTAAGTATGTCATTTCTTCTTACTCCATGGCTGAACATATGGCTGGGGGACTGGCCCCTGATGTTCTCCTTCCTTTTTTTCTCACTTCTCCCATGCTCTCCCCCCCCAAACTTAAAATTCTTCTCTTTTTTATTGTCTGTACCTGGCAGCACCCACCATTTCCCTTTCCTACCTAGCTAATAGCCATTCAGCTCTTTATTAGACCATCAGGCATTTTAGTCAGGCAAAATAACACAGCTTCATGGAGTTAAACACACACAACTTTAAAAAAGGAACACTTTGCAGCATTAAACAAATATTACATAACATAAACTAATATTCCATAACATATGTGTTTATACTTTTCCTTCTCTCTTGGCCCCAGAAGCTAATGGGCATATTTACTCAGTAATAATGTTAATTTTTAATATTTAGAGTAAAATATAATTAGTCTATTTTTTAAAATCAAATTCATTTTCAAAGAACAAAAATCTGACAAGTTAATCTAAAATAATTGTGAAGGAATATGATTCACACTCTTAAAAGCAGATTCAAATCAGAGCACATAAGTTGATGAGTTTATTTCAGACAATAAGAATGATGTTGGAACAGTTGTATAATGAATATTACTTGAAATATTAAAATTCAATGGGATTAGTGTTTTTCACCCCTATGCTTGTTTGTCTAGCAATTGCTCAACTTACCACAATGGTCAGGCCTAACAAACTGAAAGATATGGTGAAGCTTTAGTCATATTCTTGATCATTTTCAATTAAATGAAACTCTTTTCATTGGAAACTGACATTCTTGTCATTTTTGTGATCTGATTTGTAGGTTGCTATCACTCTTTCATCTTACTTCATCTAGAAAAATGCATTTTTATAGTTAAGACTATGTGTAATTGAAAATATTTATCCATATCCACAGAAAGTAATATCTTCTTTAGTACCAAATATTTTTAAATTTGTAAATGTAATATCTAAAAGAATGAAAATAAAAGTGTAAATAACTGGCTTTAGGAAACAAATAATTTTGCTAAATTCTGTACAGCAGAGTTATGATTCTGTTCACAATTTCTGTGCCTCATGACTAGCCACCCTCATCCTGACAATCCTTCCCAACTACTGTTTTATATGAGCTCACAGTCAGTAAAAGGGATGTTGCCTCTGTGTATAACTGTAATTTTGGTGATTGGTGACTACTCTTAACAGATCATTTTTCGTTAATTTTATACAGCCCATATCTGCACCATGAAAGGCAATTTGTCATAAACATCAAAATGTATCCCTGGAAATTCCTCTTAGCATGGCTTAGCTTTATAAGCTTAAGCCACTTAAATATATGAAAACATTATTGTGATTTATGCTTCAGTAATATATTTCACAAAAGTATTTTCTTTCATACTTTAAGTGTGTATATACATATAATCATTTTGGGTTTATGTAATTGTTTGTACTTTAGCTTTATTGATTTGTCTTTTACCTAGTATATATTAATATTTTACTTTTTAAATATATTTAAAGTATATCCCATTTAAAGCATCTCAAAAAAATGACAGTGTTATCTTTAGAGAGAAGTGCAGCTATAAATATCTCCCAGTTAATTTTGTAGCTTTAAAAATTGGTCAGTAAAGCCATTCTCTACATCATGTGTTATGATAAGGACTTTTCCATATTTGAAAAATTTCTACACTCAAGCTTCTATCAAAGTGTGTTTGTATCTAATGAATGTCAAAGAGGGGAAGAACAGAACTGTTATTTGTAAATTGAAGTGATCTTTTTCAGTTAGTTAAGAGGCATAGAGAGATTAACTGTTCTCAGTCTCAAGTTAAATAAGTTCATTATTATGTTCAATAGTATATTAAAACCAAAGTAAACTCTATTTTCTCCAAACATTAGGAAATGAATCCAATGTTTTGAGTATTTATTTCACCAACTTCCATAGAGATTGTGAATCTATACTATCCCACTTTTAACATGCTTGGATGCCTCTCTGTACCTTGTAAATAAATGTTGTTAAGTTAGAACGTCTCAAACTTGAAAGGCAACATAAACAGGGTAACTTAAATTCCATGTTGTAGTTGTTCTAAATGCTCACATCCTTTAACTATGTGCATTTTTTTCTGGTTATTCCAACAACTGATCTGTCTCATCTTTTTTTCTCATTTCTACTTTGGTTCAATCAAATAGAATCTCAATAGAGACATTTAATCCTGGAAAGAGTGTTTCTAGTCTCCATTTAAAAAGCAATTAACTTTCACATTTAGTAGCCAGTCCCCTAAACACTTACATTACCCTCTATTAGTTGTATCACTAGCAACAAGAAGCACTTAAAGAAGGCCTTCAGAGTGAACCTGTTTTATGCTCTACACAAAATACAGAATAAGTTCATGAAGACCTTTCCTTTGTGTTTGGATTGGAAAGAATAGTGAATTGATGAAACCAAAGATGATGTATGCAATTGTTTGTGCTCCAACATATGGTATATAGTAGAATCATGCTTCCACAACAAGAGATATAACTTCTTAAATTGTTTTAAAACAAATTCTGAGATAAGGTTCTGAGAAAACTAAATCAAAAAGCTAAATACTACCAACCCTTACTATGCAAACCAATTCATGGGATTTTATATTATTTTCAGGTAAAGTTCACTGGAGACCTAGATTTACCATTAAATTTCCCCTGATTACCTCAGAATGTGGCCATAACTCAACACAGGCCTCCTTAGGAGGTATATAAAGAGGTCAATACTTACAATTGGCTTTGACTAAGGGTGTGCATGTGAGTGAGATGGGGAATGAATGTGTGGACCTATAACTCTAGGGCTCTTACATGACTGCTGAGTACTAAGGAAATTGAAATCTAAGATCTGGTTCTCCTTTTCTTATAGGTGAATTCCTTGGGAGCAATTCTTAGAGGAACTTTAGTTACTGAAATAGATCTAGTTTTGTGTAGAAAATACTAGCCCAGCCCACATGATCCAAAATTGATTATACTTTTGTCTCTATGTACTTTTCAAGAACCTATCTCTAATGATACTGCTTGATTAAACAAAAGATGGCAATATTCACATTGATGTATGTATCTATAGGAACAATTATATGATTATTAGCAGATTGTTTTCCTCTCATTATGGTTTGTTCATTTAAATAATGAGAGCACATTGACAATGCTAGGATTTTTCACAGTACTGCCACATTTTATTGCATACTCTCTGAGAATGTCTGAATACATCATTAAAAGATATAGTGAATAAGGAGACAGACTATTCAGGGCTGGGTCCTCAGTGTGTAAACAGTTTTTAATAGTATAAAACAGAATCATCTTTATATCAGAAGTTTTTTCACTATTATGCCAAATTATAAACACTGTTCAAGAATGATGTTATAGAAGTTGGCTTTTAGGAGTGGTCACTACAAAATCAAAGAGCAAGTGTTTCCTGATAATATCCAGATCCCCTGAGTTTCTAATTATCTACTTTATAGGTGTTACTTAAGAATTTCTAATTGAATTCATGACCTTGAAACATAATCACATCTTGAATCTCTCTAGGTTTACTAATAAATCCTGCATTTTCCCCTTATATTTATTTTTCCTTTGTAGTCTTTCCTTGGTACTCTAAAGAAAGATGATTTAAAAAGTTAATTATTAGCTAATGCAATCCCCCCATTATAGTCATATTTAATTAAGATTTTCTTTCCACGGTTGCTCAAATTGTTAGTTGGTGACAGTCTTGTAGGTATCTAGACCTTTCTTTAGGTTCAGTTTTCTCTTCAAACCAATAATGGCTCCCTCTTTTATGTTTGTTCTCTCTCTCTCTCTCTCTCTCTCTCTCTCTCTCTCTCTCTCTCTCTCTCTCTCTCTCTCTCTCACTTTTTCTTCTGTCTTCTATACCTACCCTGACTCAATCTTCCTAGTCACAGTGTTTTCTTCTCCTCCCCTTCTCTTTCTCCTACTTCTCCCTCCATTCAATGCCCACCCCACTTCCCATGTGCTCTGGGGGACTTGTCCCTTCCCCCTTCTGTGAGGGACTTTATATGAATCTCTTAGAATATACCTTGTATCCTATTTCCTCTGGTGGTGTTAATTACAGGCTGGTGATCCTTTGCTGTAGGTCTAAAATCCATATATAAACAAGTACATACCATGTTCCTATTTTTTATGACTGGGTTACATCATTCAGGATGGTTTATTCTAGTGTCATCCACTTGCCTGCGAATTTCAAGAAAACACCCATAACTAAACACCAAGTCAAACTATAATCCAGATGCAGAGGGAGAGGACAAGAGCAGGTTGCAGAAACACAGAGACAGCTGACCTGAACAAGAAGAAGCTAATGGACCCCCAGACTGATAGCTGGGAATCCATCATGGGACTGACTCAGACTCCCCTGAATATGGGTCTCAGCTAGAAGAACTGAACAATCTAAAGGACCACAGACAGTGGAATCAGGATGTATTCCTGATGCACAAAATGACCTTGCAGACATATCCCCCATGGAAGGATACTGCCTTAATCTAGAGACAGAAGAGAAGTCCTTGTCCCTACTTCAAATGACTTGACAGATTTACATGACCCTACCTGGATGGCATTGCCCTACATGTGGAATTGGGGTGGGGGGGATGGGAGGGGAGGGTTATCAGGGTGCATGTGAGAGGGCAGAGAGGCTAAGAAGGAGGGAGTGAGGGAGGAAGAGGGAACTAGGATTGACATGTAAAATAAAAAATAAATAAAAATAAAAGGTAATACTTATCACTAAAAAAGACAAAAATATTTTCTTATGTGTGCTGCTGTCTTAGCAAAGACTCTTTATTTAGTATTTCAGGTCTCCTTTCTTTCATGCCACAAAAAAATGAACTCACCTAGATGCACTGACAGCATCCATTACTTTATGAACAGGTCAGTCACTTTAATCCATCTTCTGCCCATCACTTGAATGTCAAACTCACGTGTCTGAGAATGTACTTTACTCAGCATGAAGTTTCATAGCAAGAGCTCAATGTCTACTCACTCACAAACATGCACTGAATAGGAATTATTTTGACCAAGGTAACAACTATTAATTGTTCTTACTTAGTAATGGATGACAAATATACTGTCACATTGCTTTGATGACTATTCAGTACTAACTGGTAATGACAAGTTCCCACCCATCCCCAGTGATAAAGAACCCCAGGTGGTTTCCAGTCAATCTTCACATAATTGTGTGTTTTTAATATGTTAATATAAGCTTTCATTTGTATCACTTTTGAAATGTTGGTGATTCAACTGTACATATTATTTTGTATTACTTGTTTGATTCATTCTAATCAAATTTTTCTTGTAATGTTAAGGCACAAGAGCACATATTTTTGAGATTATTAATGCTTAGGCTATAACTAAACAAAGAAACAAACAATACACACAACAACAGACCAGGATTTCTAGAGAATATGGATGGTTTCGGGCAGTTAAAATATCTCACTTGAAGAAAGTGGATTTTGATATTTTTACAGGGTCTAGGATTTGAGTCATAATTCCTTTGTCCTAACATCAATAGGATATTGTCAAAAAAGCAGGAACAGGGACTCAGACGTTGTTTTGCAAATTACATCAGTTTACCATGTCTTCTCTTTTAAGGGAATTGCTAGTGACTGTATATAAAAGTCTAAGTGGATATATTTCAACACTACTTCCCAGAGAGTAATGGCAAATGCCACATTTGTGTTTCATAGTATGATTTTTTTTTAAATTCTTGTGGGTCTCACTATTGCAAAATCAACCAGAGATTCTGTTAATAATGACTTCAACCAAGGAATTTGTAGCTTCTTGTCCCCCGGGGTGGAGTTCTGCCTCAGTCATGATTCAAGAATTAGTGAAGATTTGGTCTAGTATCACTATTATCAATACTAATATGAGAAGTGTATCTAAGATATATTTTAAAGCTTAAAAAATCATAAGTCTGTGTGTAACATTATCATATACCACAAAAATCATAGTTATAAGCTTTTGTACATGTAGTTCCATATCTAGTATTATTCCAAATTCAACTGTTCATAAAATATCCATGTGACAGAAATTTTCTTTTAAAGAAGCATGTAGCTAAATATTTCTCTGATTATCACAGAAAGAAGAGTGCTGGCCATGGTACTCACATGGCACCGTGCGGAGGTAGAGATTGTCACGGATGATTTGCTGAAGTTCGTGGTCCACAGAACCCTTCTGAAATCGTAAGTTGAGGTAGTGACGAAGATCCTTATCAACAATTCCCCCTAAAATAATAAAGTTTCTTTGTAAAAGATTTGGAAATTGTAATAATGACACATTTTGATTCTATTACAAATACATTCATAACATTTAAAAAAATAATTAATTTCAAGTCATTTTTTGATATGTAAGGCATTTATTACTATGATAACAAATTAGTCTGTATTCTATGCTTATACTTAGTAATTTGTATGTATCTTTATTTTATATTTAAGGTGTTCTGGTGGTAAAAGTACCAATAGCCATCTTGGATAGACCGCAGCTAAAACAGCCATGGCTTTCATTTTAGCAATGTTGTTGTTTAGCAGATAAAAGATTCATGGCCACAAAAAGATAAAGATTTACAGTAAAGACAGATTCACATTAAGAAAAACTGCTAAAGGTTTACAGTGTGTTTTAAAATATGCATAGGCTTGATAGAGAAAAAGAATAAAATGGTTTTAAAAAGACAGAGAGTAGCTGGGTGTGGTGGCACAGGCCTTTAATTCCAGCACTTGGGAGACAGAGGCAAGCAGAGCTCTGTGATTTCAAAGGAAACCTGGTATTCTAGGACAGATAAAAGTTACAAAGAGAAATCCTGTCTCAAAAAATGAAAAAATAGAAGTAGAAGAAATAGAGTAATAAAAAAGCCACGTAAAGATGGAAAGCACAGAGAAACTGTGGATACTATACGCTATTCTGTTGTCTTTAAATTGTTTGACTGCTGAGGAAATAACAACAACTGTTAAAAGAAATACTACTGGATTAATTCAATTTATATATTTTAAAAATGCTTTGACTTTAAAATTTAAGTCTAAGGGCAGGTTACTGTGGAAAGGATTTCTATTTTTTGTTTATGCTGGTGGGGCATTACTTACTACTGAACTTTCATTTGATTATCCATAATGTCTCTCATTGCAGGGATAAAGGAATATGTTTTTCCACTGCATTTTTCCTCAAATACTAGTAATCACCATTCTGATCCTATTTCTATGAACTTGATTGCTTCAGATGTCACACATGAGGGGGTTCATATAATATTTACCCTTTGTTACTGGCTTATTTACTTAGCCTAATATCTTCTGAGTTTGAAAAGGTTACTATGGAAATAAAGTGACATAAAGAGTTAAAAGAAAAATGGCTACATAAATATTGATGATTTTCTTCCCTCCATGAAATAAATCTAAGTGATTTATCTGCTATGTAACATATATGCAGTAGTTTTAGCTGGAAATAAAGTTTGAGCAGCTCTTCTTTTTTGCCAACAAATAATTTATATATGTTTGCTATTATAATATAAAGAAAAACAGGGCTATTGTTTTAAAAAGCCAATGATGCAATTCTATTTAATATTAAGTTTAAATGAATAATAAATTTATTAAACTATGAATATTCATCTTAAGATTGTGTCAAGGTCCAAATCAGAAAGAATTAATTAGAAAGTAAAGTACTTGGGGTTCTCAATATAGTCAGAGGCTGAGCGAAGTTACTGCTCTCACAAAGGACCGAGGTTTGGTTCTCAGCACTCATATTGTGCCCTTATGTGGCTCATGCAAACTCATGCAGTCTCTCTCTCTCACACACACACACACAAAATATTAAAAAATTTAAATGCCTACAAATGTAAACAAGAATACCATAATCTTATGTGGGATTCCTTCTGTATGCTGCAAATGTGTGTTCTTTTTTATTTGTTGATGAATAAAGCTGCTTTGACCTATGACAGGGCAGACTATAGCTAAGCAGGGAAGCCAAACAGAGAGAAAGAAGGTGAAGTCAGTCACCAGCCAGAAGCAGAAGAGAAAAGATGAGAATGCTGTACTGAGAAAATGAACCAAGCCATGTGGCTAAACATAGATAAGAATTATGGGTTAATTTAAATGTAAGAGGTATTTGGTTCTAAGACTGAACTACCAGCCAAGCTCATATTAGTAATGTTAAGTCTTCATTGTGTTTATTTGGAAGTTGCTGGTGGGACAGAAACTTCCAGTTATATCTGGCACCCGATGCAGGATATATATATCTACATAAAGCCCAAGAAAGCATTTCTAAAAAGGTTCTAATTATACAGAAACAAAACTGCACTGGGATTCCTAGTCTCACAGTCACATGCCAATAACAGTGTAGAGATCCATCTCCCAACATCTGCCTGCAAGATGGAGCCAGCCACCAGCTGCCATAAGTTGGTATAGATTTGGTTTATTGATACAAATTTAGGTAAATTTTACATACTCTGTATATATTTCTGCTCTTGTTTAATGTATTTATACAGTTCATTTAGTTTATACAGTTTATACAGTTCATTTAGAAACATAGAGTTCATTAAGAAAAAGAAATTAATAGTCATCTATAATAGTCAAACTTATCATCATAGGCTTCTTAGATATGCATAGATATATTTCAGATGGATAGGTAATCTTCAAACACTTCGAAGACCTACAGAGTATAGCATTTAAAATATTTTAAAACTTAGACTTTCTTAAGAATGAGACACATTTGCTCCTGGCAGCAACAATTACTTCAAGATGATGTTGGACACTGAAGAAGCTCTCTATAGAATTTGCTTTCAATGTGGCAAGGCTACCCAGTTGGGCAAGAAACTGATCTTGTCTGGACTACTTAACTGTATGCTGTATAAACTGGACATGCAGGACCCATATGAAAATAACTGCTGAACTTGTCAAAATAAGATGGGCCAGACATTCATGGTTCCTGCTTAATGGAAGAGTCTGCCAGACAGTCTGAAGGACACAGAAAAAAATGACTGACAAACTGCCAATACAGCTGAACAGTTTCAAACTTCCTGCTTAATTAAGAAGTCTACCAGACACGATAGTTTTATAGGCTGAAAATGTATGCCTCAAAATTACAGAATAGCTTTTAGTAACTGTGCAGTCGGCAAAGATGTTCCTGTCATTTCTAGATTTTAGAATTTCCTTACATTAGCTTCCTATTTACTTAGGTAATATTATATCCTTCTAGGTTCCTATATAGAGTTGAAAACTAGATAGATATAATTATAGTTTTCCTTAGTTATAAAAAAGATAAATTAGATATATAATGTTAGACTCACAAAGATGGAATATATGATAAAATATTTTCTTTAATTTTTCAAAGACAGAATAAATATTATCACTATAATTTTTTGCTTGACTCCTTTTCTGCTATATGGGATTTTACAATGTTAAAGTTAAAATCTTGATTGCCAGGCCTCTGCCTTTGGGGAATCTGGGACCAGACCAGGTCGAATCCCCCCAAACCTTTCCCTGGGAACTCCCTGGGTTGTCCCAGAAGCCTGCATTCCACTGTGTCCTATCCCCAGCATGAGTGCTCCTGGTACTGTGATGCACAACACCCCCTCAAACCAGAACCTGCCCTCCCCTCACTCTGTGCCCTACCCAGTCAACTGCCCCACTGCTCTAGTTGAGCACTGGACCAGAGGGCAGGTTCAGTGGTTTCACCCCCTGCGGGAAGCTTCCTGGATTAGCTCTGGGCACACTGGACTCACATGTCCATGCAGGACCACCCTAAGCCCCCTCCTGCCTGATTTTTGACACCCAACCTCAGACCTCAACCAGAGCACGTTCATTGAGCCTATCAATGCAGCACTACCCTGAATCCCCACCTGCCTGATCTTTGACCCCCCATCACCAGTCCCTGCCTGAGGAGAGACTCCTAGAGAGTTTGCACCACCCAGAGCTACATAGAATTCCTGACCCACCTAAGCCCACTGGGGAATAGCATAGAGAGAGAGAGAGAGAGAGAGAGAGAGAGAGAGAGAGAGAGAGAGAGAGACCTCACCTGCACCCACTGGAAGAAGAAAGGGGAAGACAGTAATACAAGAATATAACTAACAATAGAAAGATAAGCATGACACCACCAGAATCTAGGGACTCTACACCAACTAGAGCTGAACACCCCAAAGCAGATGAAGCAGAAGAGAACAACTTTAAAAATATCATCATAAAAATGATAGAGGCCCTCAAAGATGATATGAGAAAATCACTGGAATCAACATATAGAATAAAAAAAATAATAAAATTAAAAAAAAGAAATGGAAGAAAAAACAAACAAAAAAAATGGAAGGAATAGAAGAAAAGACCACACAAAAATTCAAGGAATGAACAAATCTCTTAAAGAAAGTAAAGAAAACCAAGAAAAAACAAACAGTTGAAAGAAACAACTCAAACAGTTCAAGACTTGAAAACTGAAATAGAGACAATAAAGAAAACACAAACTGAAGGAATGCTTTAAATAGAAAAACTGGGCAAACTATCAGCAATTACCGATGCAAGCAAAAACAACAGAATACAAGAGATGGAAGAAAGACTCCCAGGCACTGAAGATAAACTAGAGGTAGATTTATTGACCAAAGATAATCTTAAATACAACAACTTCTTAACACAAAACATCCAGGTAATGTGGCACACTTTGGAAAGGCCAAATCTAAAATTAACAAGCATAGAGGAAGGCGAAGAAGCCCAGCTCAAAGGTGCAGAAAACATAATCAAGAAAATCACTGAAGAAATCTTTCCCAATCTGAGGAAGGACATGCCCATGAAAGTACAATAAGCATACCAAACACCAAATAGACTGGACCAAATAAAAAAGATCCCTCGACATATAATAATCAAAACACCTAACATACAAAATAAAGAAAGAGTATTAAGAACAGCGAAGGGAAAAGGCCAGGAAACATATAAATGCAGATCTATCAAAATTACACCTGAATTCTCCAAGGAAACCCTCAAGGCCAGAAGGTCCTGGATATATGTTCTGCAAGTACTAAGAGTTCGTGGATGCCAGCTCAGGCTACTATACCCAGCAAAGCTCTCACGATAGATGGAGAAAGCAAGAATTTTAATGACAGATTTTCACAATATGTATCTACAAATCCAGCCCAAGGAAATTAGCAATGCTCACAAGAATAAGCAAGAGATAATCCCACTTCACCAGAACCCAAGAGTAAAGCAGGGTTAATATATTCACAATACCACTGCCAATAACAAATCTAAAATAAACAAGCATCAACAATCAATGGTCCTTACTCTCCCTCAACATTAATGGTCTTAACTCGCCTATAAAAAAACACACAGGCTAACAGAATGTATATGAAGACAGAATCCATCCTTCAGCTGCATAAAAGAAACACATCTAAGCTTCAGAGACAGACATTAACTCAGGGTAAAGGGTTGGGAAAAGATCTTCCAATCAAATGGACCCAAGAACTAAGCAGGAGTAGCTATCTTAATATTAGCTTCAAACCAAACCAATCAAAAGTTAGACTTCAAACCAAAATCAATCAAAAGAGATCAAGAAAATCACCTTATATTCATAAAAGGAGAGATCCATCAGAACAATGTTTCAAATCTGAACATCTATGCCCCAAATACAAAGGCACCCACATTCATAAAAGAAATGCTACTAAAACTCAAAGCTCACATAAAACCTTACACACTCCAGACAGATAGCTGGGAATCCAGCATGGGACTGACTCAGACCCCCTGAATATTGGTCTCAGCTAGAAGGACTGAGCAGTCTAAGGTACCTGAGACAGTACAACCAGGATGTATCCATGGTGCACAAAAGGACCTTGTAAACACATCCCCCATGGAGGGATACTGCCTTAACCTAGGAGAGAAGTCCTAGTCCCTACTGCAAATGACCTGACAGACCTACATGACCCCACCTGGATGGCATTGCCCTACATGTAGAATTGGGGTGGGGGGATGGGAGGGGAGGGTGGACAGGATGCACGTGAGGGGGCAAAGAGGGTAAAAGGGAGGGAGATGTAAAATAATAAATTAACAAAACACACACACACACACTCACTCACAGTGGAAGACTTCAACATCCAACTCTCAACACTAGACAGGACCACCAGAAAGAAATTTAACAAAAGAAATAAGGGAAGTCATGTCTCCATTGGGTTTAACAGCCATCTATAGAACATTCCATCCAAACACAAAACAATATACATCCTTCTCTGCTCCACATGGAACTATCTCTAAAACCAACCACTTACTAGGCAACATAACAAACAACAACAGATCCAAAAAAAAA
Organism: Phodopus roborovskii; assembly: GCF_943737965.1. Lineage (NCBI taxonomy): Eukaryota > Metazoa > Chordata > Mammalia > Rodentia > Cricetidae > Phodopus > Phodopus roborovskii. Next base: position 1,683,960 of record NW_026126693.1, on the reverse strand, counting down.
AAAAAATGGAATAGTCCCCTGTATCTAATCAGACTACCATGCCTTAAAGTTGGAATTCAACAACAACACAAATCACAGAAAACCTACAATCTCATGAAAACTGATCAATGCGCAATTGTACCATAACTAGGTCAAAGAAGACATAAAGAAAGAAATGAAGGACCTCTTAGAATTCAAAGAGAATGAGGACACAGCATACATGAATTTATGGGACACCTTGAAATCAGTGCTACAAGGAAAGTTCATTGCACTAAGTGCCCATATGAAGAAAACAGAGGATAGTCACATTAGAGAATTAATAGCACAACTGAAAGCCTTAGAACAAAAAGAATCAAACTCACCCTGGAGTAGTCACTAGGAAATAATCAATTTGAGGGATGAAATCAATAAAGTAAAAACCAGGAAAACAATAAAAAAATCAATGCAACAAAGAATTTGTTTTTTTGAGAAAATCAACAAGATAGACAAACCTATATCCAAACTAACCAAAAAGCAGAGATATAACATGCAAATTATCAAAATCAGAAATTAAAAGGGGGACATAACACCTAACAATGGACAGTGAGGAAATACAGACAATTTTCAGGCTATAGTTTGAAAACATGGACTCCATAAAATTCAAACATTCAAAGGAAATGGAAAAAATTCTGGATAAATATCACTTACTAAAATTTAATACAGAACAGACAAGCAACATAAATAGACCTATAACCCCTAATGAAAAAGAAGCTGTCATCAAAAGCCTCCCAACCAAAAAAAGCCCAGGGCCAGATGGCTTCTGTGCATAGTTCTACCAGAAATTCAAGGCAGAGCTAATACTAATACTCCGCAAAGTGTCCTACACAATAGAAGCAGAAGGTTCATTACCAAAACTTTTTACAAGGCCACAATTACCTTGGTACACAAAGACACTACTAAGAAAGAAAACTACAATCAATATCCCTCATGAATGTTGATGCAACAATGCTCAATACTGGCCAATTGAATTCATGAACAAATCTGAATTCATGAACAAATCCAGCATTACCAAGTTGCAGGAATCGTTCAACATACAAAAATCTATCAATGTGATCCACCATATAAACAAACTGAAAAAGAAAAACCACATGATCATCTCACTAGATGCTGAAAAATCCTTTAAGAAAATTCAACATCCTTTCATGATAAAGATCTTGGAGAGATCAGGGACAACTGAAACATACCTAAACATAATAAAAGCAGTATAGAGTAAACCAATGGCCAACATCAAATTGAATGGAGAGAAGCTAAATCTGATTCCTCTAAAATCAGGAACAAGACATGGCTGCCCTCTCTCTCCATTTCTCTTCAATATTTTACTTGAGGTTCTAGCTAAAGCAATAAGACAACAAAGGAGATCAAGAAAATAAAAATAGGAAAGGAAGAAATCAAACTGTCACTATTTGCAGATGATATGATAGTTTACATAAGTGACCCAAAAAACTCTACTAGGGAACTCCTACAGCTGATATACACCTTCAGCAAACTAGCAGGATACAAGATAAACGCAAAAAAATCAGCAATATTATATACTGACAGCAATGGGACTGAGAAAGAAATCAGAGAAACATCGCTCTATATTATAGCCAAAAACAACATAAACTCTCTTGGGGTAATGCTTAACAAATAAGTGAAAGACCTATATAGCAAGAACTTTGTGTCTTTGAAGAAAGAAATTAAAGAAGATACCAGAAAATGGAAAGATCTCCAATGCACTTGGATATTTAGGTTTAACATAGTAAAAAATGGCAATCTTGCCAAAAAAAATCTACAGATCAATGCAATCCCCTTTAAAATCCCAGCACAAATCTACACCGACCTTGAAAGGATAATAATCAACTTTATATGGAAAACAAAAACCCAGGATAGCCACAACAACCCTGTACAATAAAGGAACTTCAGGAGGCATCACCACCCCAGACTTTAAGCTGCACTATAGAGATATAGTACTAAAAACAGCCTGGTATTGGCAGAAAAAGAGACAGGTAGACCAATAGAATCAAATTGAAATTCCTGATATTAACTCACACACCTATGAACACCTGATTTTTTGACAAAACAACTAAAAGTACACAATGACAAGAGGAAGGCATCTTCAAGAAATGGTGCTGACATAACTGGATGATGGTGTGTAGAAGACTGCATATAGACCCAATCTATCGCCATGCACAAAACTCAAGTCCAACTGGATCAAAGACCTGAACATAAATCCAGCCACCCTGAACCTCTTAGAAGAGAAAGTAGGAGGTACCCTTGAACAAATTGGTATAGAAGACTGCTTCTTGTACATAACTCCAATAGCACAGACACTGAGATCGACAATTAATAAATGGAACCTCCTCAAATTTAGAAGCTTCTATAAAACAAGTGTTGACAAGACAAAATGGCAGCCCACAGACTGGGAAAAGATCTTCACCAACCCTACATCTGACAGAGGACTGATCTGTTAAATATACAAAAAAAAAAAAAAAAAAAAAAAAAAAAAACTCAAGAAACTTGTCACAAAAACACCAAATAACACTATTTTAAAAAATGGGGTACAGAACTAAATAGAGAACTCTCAATAGAGGAAATCAAAAAGGCTGAAAGACACTTAAGAACGTGCTCAACATCCTTAGCTATCAGGGAATTGCAAATCAAAATAACTCTGAGATACTATCTTACTCCTACCAGAATGGCTAAAATTAGAAACACCAATGACAACTTATGCTGGAGAAGATGTGAAGAAAGGGGAACACTCCTCCACTGCTGGTGGGAGTGCAAACTTGTACAGACATTTTGGAGACCAGAATGGTGATTTCTCATGAAAATTGCAATCAGTCTACCACATGACCCGGCAATCCCACTCCAAGGCAAATACCCAAATGATCCACATCCATGTAATAAAGACATCTGTTCAGCTATGTTCATAGCAGCATTCTTTGTAATAGCTAGAACCTGGAAGCAACCTAGATGCACCACAACTGAAGAATGGATAAAGAAAATGTGGCACATTTACACAATAAAATACTACTCTGAAAAAAAAAAAGGAAATTGAAATGTGCAAGAAAATGGATGGAACTTGAAGAAACCATCTTGAATGAGGTAATCCAGTCACAAAAGGAGAAACATGGTATGTACTCATTCATATGTGGATTTTAGACATAGAGCAAAGGATCACCAGCCTATAATTCACATTACCCGAGAAACTAGCATACAAGGAGGAACCTAAGTGATTCATACAAGGTCTCTTTACAGAAGTGGAGAGGAACAAGATCTCCTGAGCATATTGGCAATGGGGATGTAGTGAGTGGTGAGTGAGCTAGGAAAAAGAGAAAGGGAGGAGAGGAAAGCATGTGGGATTTGAAGATTGAGTCATGAGGAATAGTTGAGAAGAAAGAGAGAGAGAGAAACCATTAAAGAGGGAACCATAATAGGTTTGAAGGAAAACTGACTCTAGAGAAATGTCCAGGTACCTACAAGTCTGACTCCAGCTAACAATTTAGCAACAGTGGAAAGGCTTCCATAAATGCCCTTTCCTGATACTGAGATTGATGACTAACTTATCCACCATCATAGAGCTCTCATCTAGTAGCTGATGGAAACAGAAGCAGACACTCACTACTAAGCACTGATCCAAATGGAATCCAGATGCAGAGAGGGAGGACAAGAGGCTACAGAAACCCACAGAGATAGCTGACCTGGACATGGAGGACTCAGACCCCTTGAACATGGGATTCAGTTAGAAGGCCTGGGCATTCTATGGAACCTCTGACAGAGGAACCAGGATATATCCCTGGTGCACAAAAGGACTTTGTTTGCACGTTCCCTTAACCTAGAGCCTGGAGGGAGGGCCTAGTCCCTATTCCAAATGACTTGACATATTAGATGACCTATCCTGGAACGCATCATCCTACATGTGGAGTGGGGGAGGGAGGATGGTAAGGGTGGAAACAAGAGAGGTAGAGAAAGGAAACTGGGTTCAATATGTAAAATAGGAAGAATAAATAAATAAAATAAATAAAAATAAAGTTAAAATCTTCCTTTATAGTTAGTCAGAAAAGGCAAAATGGTGTGGACTGTCCTTCTGTATGCTGTGAATATGTTTTGCTTTCATTGTTTGATTAGTGAAGCTGCTTTGGCCGATGGCAGTGCAGAATACGGCTGGCTAGGCAGGAAATCCACACTGAATACAGAGAGTAAGAAAGAAAAGTCAGGAGTCATCAGCCAGGAGCAGAGGAAGCAAGATGAGAATGCTGTTCAGAGAATAGGAACCAAGCCATATGGTTGAACATAGGTAAGAATTATGGCTTAATTAAGTGTAAGAGCCAGTTGATAACAAGCCTGAGCTACTGGTTGATCATATACAATGTTAAGTCTCAGGGTGTTTGTTTGGAAGTTGCTGGTGGTACAGAAGCTTGCAGTTATAATAAACTATCTTTTCAAGAAATAATATTAAGGTAAGTGAAGTCTTACTCTGTTCAGGGTTGGCAACTTGACTACATCCACAAGTTACTAAAACCTAAGTAACTGGCTATACCTGTGAGGGTGATTTTCTGAGTTATTTCTATTGACTTGGGAGGACCTGCCCTGAATCTAGGTCTTTTTAAAGTTTGAATGTTCACCTAAGTTGGGCTGTACCTTCTGGTGGCAACACATAGAAAGGTCCTGGAAAAAGGAAGTTCTTACTTGCTTCAATGTTATTAGAGGCTTCTTGGTGATTACCAGGTATAAAGAACACTAACTGACATAGCCAGTTCTGTAGACTTAATAACTGTGGTATATATGGATTATCAGTTGGGAGACAGCCATTGTTGGACTAGCTCTACCACAGCTTATAAGTCAGTATAATAAATCCTCATTTACATATACATGTATATATATATGCTATGTAATATACATTATACAACATATAATATATTATGTGTATAAATATATTTGTATAAATAAGTACAATCTACACCACACACACACACACACACACACACACACACACACACACACACACACACAGATATATACATTTTGTTAGTTTGTTCTTCTAAAGAGCCCTGACTAATGCATGTAGAAACAAAACAAAACAATATAGTTAATGGGAAGGTAATAAGAAACTATTGTGAACCACAAACAAAATCTTTTCCAATGCGTTGGAGCCTCATATTTCATATTTCTGTACAATAGCTTTGTCACATGAAATAGCATGATGTAGACGCACAGATATGCAACACAAATACATTCCCAACAAACTTTTTAACCTGTTTATTTACATGCACTGTAAAATTTCTGAAGTTTTCAAAATATGTCACTTAAGTTGTCTACTTGTCTGTCAGAATATTCACAGTAACATGCATGAAAATTCATTTTATTTCATTCAACTATCAAATTAGTACTCTCAAATAATGTTTCTTATGCACTTGAAGTTATTGCCTCTTAATCTATTTTTTCTAGCCAATGTGATAATGAAAAATAAAGGAAACTTGTTTATTGGGTGCACAGAAATATTTCATTCAGAATGCCAGAATATAAATTTTTCTAAATTCGAAATCATTCTCTCAACCAAAACAGAGCCATCAAGTAACAAACCAACACAGACCTACTATTGCCATTTTTATCCTGGTTTGGTTTCTGTTCTGAGATAAACATGACCATAAGCAACCTGGGGAGGAAAGGTGATACACACACTTTTTCCAGCCCACACTGTCCTTTTATAGGGGACCTATGGGTGGGCTCTCAAAGTGGAGACTGATGCAAAGTCCATTGGATAGTAATTACTGCATTCTTTCTCCACTTTGCTTAGCAATGACTCTTATGCAGCCCAGGCCCATCTAACTAGGGAGTCAATGCTTACATCAGGCTGGGTCTTCGGGCATCAATTACTAACAAAGAAAATGGCCTACAAACACAGTCACAGGCACTCTGATAAAGGTGATTCTTTAGTTGAGACTCCTTTCCCCTAAATTTACCAACACAATCTTCAAATATCCTGTTTCTATGTGTCTTAAACTCATTCCCAGCCTGGAAGTGGTAATTTTGGAATTGTAGAATGCTTTTTTCCTGCCTTGTGCCTATTACGTCCTATCAGTAGAACATGTTTTACCTTTGATAACTCATCATAGCTACCAAACAAGCATTGTGTCTGTCAGTATCTTTAGCCATTGTTAAGACTGAGTCTTACTCTGTAGGTCTTTACTCAGCTGAAGCCTCTCTCCATCTTTCTGTCTCTTGTGGGACATGATAAGTGATAAAATGTTCTTGGAAGTTCAAGAAAATGACAGCTATAGAATATCAGCTGTAGTTTGCTCATAAGTGTAAGGCAGAATCATTCCCCTAAAGTAATGTGAGTAAAGTCACATTTTCTACTCTAGTATCATATTGCACCTGTAAAAATATTACCATTTCTTCTACCACAAGTAATAGCAATTGTCATCTTTAAAATTTGTATCCCTTAGAAAATAATTACTAAATGTTTATCAACTCATTTTAATGGTTAGTTCTATTTTCCCTTCAAGGAAGAACTTGAAGAAGCTTTTAAGAATAAGTGTGAAATTTCCTTCACTAATTAAATGATTTGATACAAATTACTGTATTACAGATGATCCTATTTGTTTTGGAAGTATTTTTCTTTTTCTATGTTTTCTCTGTCCTTGATTATCATTTATGATTTACTAGTCCATCTTTTAGTTAAAAAAATTTTTTTTTCAGTGAGTGTATTGTCACAAACTCAGGTAGTTTATCTATCCAATTTTCTTTTTTTCTATTAATTCTTGGGAACATAATTTTGATTCAATTTTGGATCTAAGCAAGCTCAGGCACAGGACATGGATCCCAGATCGAAAAGAGCCATTCTGTCCAGATCCTCCCTCCTAACTGTCCTTGTAGCTTTCAGAAGTTAGTTCTGATTATTAATATCATACAAATGAGAAAATTACTTATTCTTTAAAGTTCACATTTCTGAAATACAATAGCTGTGCTCAGAGCAGGAAGTGACAAACACAAGCAAGAAACTCACACGGTAATGCTAGAATAAGAGTTAGAAACAGCTGGATCTCTGGACCTTTCTTTGTGTTCAATTTTATCGTAAAACCAATACTGGCTCCCTCTTTTATGTTCTCTCTCTCTCTCTCTCTGTCTCTCTCTCTCTCTCTGTCTCCGTCTCTGTCTCTCTCTTTCTTTCCTGTCTTCTATTTCTAACCGGGCTCAATCTTCCTGGTCGCACGTGTTTTACTTTCCTCCCCCTCGTTTTCTCCTACTTCTCTCAATATTAGCCGCCCCCCTCCACTTCCCCTGTGCTCTGGTGGACTTGTCCCTTCCCAGTTCTGTGAGGGACTTTATATGAATCTCTTAGAATACACCTTGTATCCTAGTTCCTCTGGTGGTGTGAATTATAGGCTGGTGATCCTTTGCTCTATGTCTAAAATCCATATATGAGTGAGTACATACTGTGTTCCTCTTTTTGTGACTGGGTTACCTCATTCAGGATGGATTCTTCAAGTGCAATCCACTTGTGTGCAAATTTCAAGATACCATTATTTTTTTCTGCAGGGTAGTAATCCATTGTGTAGATGTGCCACATCTTCATTAACCATTCTTCAACTGAGGGGCATCTAGGTTGCTTCCAGGTTCTTGCTATGACAAATAGTGCTGCTATGAACATAGTTGAACAGATGTCTTTGTTGCATATATGTGGATCATTTGGCTACATGCCTAAGAGAGAGATTGCCAGGTCCTGTGGTAAACTAATTCCTATTTTCCTGTGGAACAGCCATACTGATCTCCAAAATGGCTGTATGAGTTTGCACTCCCACCAGCAGTGGAGGAGTGTTCCCATTTTTCCACATACTTCAAAATATTAAAATTTTTTAAAATTTGAAAAGATTTGACTACAAATTCCTAAACTTTGATATGTAGTGTTTATTTTTACCTATTTCTTTAATTGATTATATGATGGATTTAAGGTTAGGAAGTTGATTATTTTGATAGCTTTATTAGGCAGCTGAAAGTATTATGATAAACTATACAAACAAGGATTTTTTGTTATGCGAGAGAAGGTAAATATTTTCGAGCTAATGGTGTATATAGGGGTATATATTCTTTTATGATTAACACAGTTGTATATGTATATACATATATATATTATTCTCACTTGATAAATACATTTACAAATACATGATCTATGTATATAGAATATATATACAGCTATGTAGCAATATTGTTGATTGATTGGAGTTTTCAAAAGAGAAGAATGAAGTGAGAGGCAATGAATGATGCTTAGCTGATAAGTAGAACCTAAGTCTCAAGGGGACCTCATTTATATTTTTTAAGTTTTCATTTTTACACCATCAGTCCATACAAGTTAGAAATTTAAAGCAAGCTAACACATAAAAAGCTTACAGTGTTTAAGCAATGTTTCTTTTTATCAGAATAAATAATTTGTCATAATGATCATTTGGGTTTCTTTATTTGTAGATCATGTGTTCTATTGATTGTTGGTGATTCCCAGTCTTTAGGAACAGGATGCTTATGCTAAGCAGAGCACTGCCAACTTTACCACCTCCTGCTTGCTTTAGCATTCAGTAGCTCTTAATATTTCAAGAAACTACAATACTTATTTAACAACACTCTTTTCACATAAAATGTTAAAAACTAAATACCAACAAAGTTTAGTGAATGAGAGGGATGGGTCACATCTGAGACATGTGTAGAGTATGTTCCACACTTGTGACCTCTGTAAAGATTCAACCTTTTAGTTTAAAGCAGAGTAAAGTTCATTCTCAATGGTGTCTCAAGCAATATTTTAAACTTAACATCAGAGTGTAACTTAAGAAGAATGCTAAGGAAAGAACACAATTGAAATTCCTTCTATTGCAAATGAGGAAAGTGATGTTCACAGGGATGTTTGGTAGTATGTTTGGGCCAAGTAAGGCAGAGAATGAGTGAATAAAAGAAGTAAAACTTAAGAACTATCTGGGGAGACAATTCAAAATATTAATCATTTTGAACTTTGTGCCTAACAAGCACATTTCTGTATCCCTGGTAGAGAATGACTGCTTAGTCCCTTTTATTATTTTAACAAACAGACTAAGGAAGGAAAGCAGGATGATGCTTGGAGGCAGTGGATAAATATTTGATGAATTCCTTAGGAAAATATGTCAGTTCAATTTCTATAACTAAAACCAAAGTTTGAGATGGAAATGCACAATAAATACAGTGTTCATAGCAAGGCACTGATGGCTAGTATCAAGAGACCTTCATTGTTGCACTGACCATTGACTCATTTTATCTCTCCTTGAATAAAAGCTACTTTTGGGATGGACATGTGCCTTATGAATAAATATATCAGTGTAAATCAAGATCAGTTCATTCATCAAGATGGTAGTGTTGGATATGGGAGAAATAGGAGTTGATAACCAGAATGCCACAGTGTGGCTTGTTCTGTTTCTCTTCATCCTTTGCTTCAGGATAAGTGGGGATGCCACTTTTTGCCCCAGTTTTATTTTTTAATTCCTATTCTACAGAATGCTGAAATGGGCACTTTTACTTGTATTTTAATCTCTGTGCCTATTATTGTACTTTAGTTTGTCTAAGGTTAAAAAACAGGTCCCAGTGACTCAATTTCTTTGTTTTTCCATCTTGAGTGTCTTCAACTTTTATGTCTTGTGTTGGCATGGACTCTGAGCCAGACTCTCATTTCTTCACTCAGTCAAAATTTCTGTTTTAGAGTGAAGCTTTAGTAGGTCAAGCAAAGTTCAAACACATGCATTCATTATGACTAGATAGACAGCTATTTAAGGAGTAGTAAGGAAACCTAACACAGTAGAAGTATCCTAAAATATGTATTATATGAAGGTTATCTAAATGAAATTGCCAAATAATGGGAGGAGACAGAGTCCAACTGGCTATCTCTTGTCACCAAAGGAAGTGTCCAGTAACAGGATTGGATTGCATTTAATTGATCTGTTGGGCAAGGGGATCTGAGGATATTGACAAGATTATAGGTTGCTCTTTACAAACTGATACATCTCTATTGTTAAATACAATACCTACATAATTCATTGAACATGGAGGAGTTGACCTGGTACCTACATAAACCTTTGACCTCTATATTGCAGTGTCATTGGTACAGGAAAGTACTCTGCTGACAAAAGAGGAACATAAACACCATGTCAGCCATAAAACCTTTGATCTAAGATGTTTTCTTGCCTGAAAGATACGCTAGGGCAATGGTGGTACAAAGCTTGTGGGAGGTAACCAAACAGTGACTGATTTGATTTAAGGCCTCCATGAGGTAGAAGCCAACAGTGCTTTAAGTGGCCAAGAACCTGAGACTAGATAGCTTAAGGATCTAGGGCAAATCTAAATAGTAGTTGTTGAAAGAAAAGTAGCAATAAACTGACCCCTAATGTCATTCTGCTACACTCATAGATCAGTGTCTTGCTCAGCCATCACTAGAGGGGCTTTCTCCTACAGCAGATGAGAATAAATATAGAGACCCACACTCAGACATTACACAGAGAGACCTTGGGACACATAGCTTTAAATGGAATGATTTCCTCAAATCCATCCCCTCAGAGCTCAGGGAACTCTTTGGAAGAAGGAGACAGAAAGAGTGTAAGAGTCAGAGAGGATGGAGGAAACAAAGAAAACAACATCTATAAATCAACATAATCAAAGTTCTTAGGAATTCAGAGACTGAGGAGCATGCACAGGTCTGCAGTTTGTTCTCTGCCTATAATTAAGGCTTCCTTCTAGTTTGGTGTTTTTACAGGATTGATAAGTGAGTGTGTAAATGAATGTGTCTCTTATTATAGTGCATTTTCTTGGGGTTTTTTCCTTTGTGTTTATTTGCTTCATCCAATTTCAGTATGCCAGTTTTTGTTTTATCTTATTTTATTATTCTCCCTTAAAGCCTGTTTTTTTTTTCTTTTTCTTATTAGAAAAATAAAGGGAGTAGATCTGGATGAAAGAGAATGTATGGAGGAACTTAGAGTAGAGAAGGAAAAACCACAATTGGGATATAGTAATTGAGAACAATATCATTTTCAACATGAAAAATTAATATTTAAAAAAAAAGGTGCTGTGAAAAGATTATCCACTATATTGCCTGGTTTGTATTTTTCTGGACAGAATTGTCAGATTTTTCTTTATTGTTTCCAGCTGATGAAATTTCTTTTCTCTTTGATAGTAACAATAAAATTACTATCTATATTGCAACTTGAGGTCTCCTTTCACTTGGCTTTCCTAGCTGTTGTACCAGAGACTTCTCTCTCTTTGGAGGTTTTATAGACCCAGCATCTCCCTTAAGCACTGTGCATTCTAAAAGCCACAAGCAGGTTGCCTTCATGGTCTTCCTTTAGCCAGGAACTCCAAAGACAGTGGTCTTCCCATCCCAGATTCCAATGTTGTTTTATGTGCCATCTACAAAAATATGGTATGTGTAGGGGAGAAGAATCAAACTTGTCAAAGGAAACAGAAACAACATAGAATTTGTACAATGAAAGATACAAAATAATGATATCTTGGTATTTGTATTTTTAGCATGTCAAAGAAAATTTTTAATAATGAAAACTATTTTCAAACTGTTTCATAGTAATGTTAGAAGCATAATGAGTCCATTAGGAATAGAAAAGCTTGCTTGAGCTTTTCATGCTAGTTCATCAATTAACCTCATAATCGTTCCCTACACAATAAATCCATACACAGTGTATAATTATATAAATCAAATTATATTTCTGTATACTCTAGAGTATGATTTGTAAAATTACATAAGAATATGTACATACTTTTTACATAAGTATACTATAAATTTTGTTACTTAATGAGATTTTATAACATTTAAAATTCGATAAACACTATATTGTTGCACTGCCTTTGCCATCATTGAAGCCTTGGCCTCACCCCCACCAGGAGAAGTAAGTGACTGGATCTCCTGCTGGAGTACCTTAACTTCCAGGCCCTAATTGCCGAGGGCTTGTTGCATATTCCATGTCCACCCACCAAACCACCAGCTTACCCATAGCCCAAACCACCTTGCACAGTCTCTGCCACCATCAGATCCTAGGTCCTACCTATACTTGGAAGAGTTCCAGAGATGTATCAGCATCCTCCACCAAGAGGAAATAAGAGAGAGAGAGAGAGAGAGAGAGAGAGAGAGAGAGAGACAGAGACAGAGAGAGAGAGAGAGAAAATTGGAGAAAAAGACACACACAAAAAAGAAAAAAATGACAACTCCATTCAAGAAAACTAAGCCAAAAAAAAAATTGCTAGAATGCTGGAAATGGAAAATCTCAGTAAATGGTCAGGAACTACAGATACAAGCATAACCAACAAAGTAGAAGAGATGCAAGAGAGAATCTCAGATCTCATTGAAAATATAATAGAGGAAATAGATTCATCAACAAAAGAAAATGTTAAATCAAACAAAATCTTAATACAAAATATCCAGAAAAACTGGGACACTGTAAAAATACCAAACCTAAGAATAATAGATATAGAAAAAGGTGAAGAAGTCTAGCTCAATGGCACAGAAAACATATGCAACAAACTCATAGAAGAAAACTTTTCCAACCTAAAGAAGGACATGCCTATGAAAACACAAGAAGCTTACACAAAACAAAATAGACTGGACCAAAAAACAAAACAAAACAAAAAGTTCTCTTGCCACATAATAATCAAAACACCAAACATCAAGGGCTTTAAAGGAAAAAGGCCAAGTAACATATAAAAGCAGATATCTCAGAATACCTGACTTCTCAAGGGAAACTCTGAAAGACAGAGGTTCTAGATAGATATTTTATATACATTAAGAGATTGTGGATGCCAGCCTAGAACACTATATCCAGCAAAACTTTGAGTTACTATAAACAGAGAAAACAAGATATTCTATGATAAAGCCAGACTTAAACAATACATATCGACAAATCCAGTCCTTCAGAAAGTTCTGGAAGAAAAACTCCAATCCAAGAAAGTTGGCTACATCCACAAAAACATAGGCAATAAGTAAATCCATATTACCAAAACTCCAAAATGGGAAACACATACATACAATACCACCACCAACAACAAATCAAAAAAGAAAAGAAAAAATAACAACCAACCAACCAAACATACAAACAAAACCCAGGAATTAGAAATCAGTGGTCATTAAAATCTCTTAATATAAAAAGACATGGGTTAACAGAATGATTATGAAAACAGTACCCATTATTCTTCTTCATACAAGAAAACACCTCGACTTCAAAAGACAGTCATTACCTCAGATTAAAAAATTGGGAAAAAATTTTCCAATCAAGTGAACTTAAGAAGCCAGCTGGTTTAGCTATGCTAATACTTAACAAATTAGACCAAACTAAAATTAATAAAAGATATGAAGAAGAACATTTCATATTCCTCACAGGAAAAAAATCCACCTAGAAGGAGTCTCAATTCTAAACATCTATGCTCCCAAATACAAGGGCACCCACATTAGTACAAGTAACATTATTAGAACTTTAACGGCACATAAAACCTCACACACTTATTGTGGGAGACATTAACACCCCAGTCTCACTACTAGACAGGTCTGTCAGACAGAATCTTAAAAGAGAAACAAAGGAACTAACATACGTTATGACTGAATTGGGTTTAACAGACATCTACAGAGTATTCATCCACCCAAACAAAAATGAATGTATTTTCTTCTCAACACCTCATGGAACCTTCTCTGAAATCATCCATATACTCAGCAACAAAGCAAACTTCAATAGATACGAAAAATTTGGAATAACCCCCTGTATCTTATTGAATAACCATGGTTTTAAGTTAGAATTCAAAAAAAAAATGCAGAAAGCCTACAAACTCATAGAAATTGAACAACGTTCAATTGCATCAACCTGGGTCAAGGAAGAAATAAAGAAAGAAATTAAGGAATTAAGGACTTCCTAGAATTCAATGAAAATAAATGCATAACTTACCCAAACTTATGGGACACTTTGAAAACAGTGCTAAGAGGAAAGTTCATAGCCCTAAGTTCCTACAAAAACAAAAACAAACAAGCAAGCAAGCAAGCAAGCAAACAAACAAACAAAAACCTGGAGAACTCCCATACTAGGGTTAAGAGCACATCTGAAAATCCCAAAATAATAAGAAGCAGTCTCACTCAGGAGGAGTAGACCCTAACAGCTAAGAAAATCGAGGGCTCAAATCAATAAAATAGAAACAAAGAAAACAATAAAGAGAATCATAGAAACAAAGAGTTTATTTTTCTAGAAAAGCAATAGCCAAATTAACCGAAAGACAGAGAGAATATCCAAGTTAACAAAATCAGAAACAAACAGGGAGATAATATCAGACACTAAGGAAATATAGAAAATTATCATGTCATACTTCAAAATATGTACTCCACAAAACTGGAAAACTTAAAGGAAATGGACAATTTTCTAGATAGATAACACTTACCAAAATTAAATCAAGAAAAGGTAAGCAATTTAAATAGATCTACAATCCCTAATGAAATAGAAAAAAATCATTGAAAGTCTTCCAAAAAAAAAAAAAAAAAAAAAAAAAAAAAAGCCCAGAGCCAAAAGGTTTTAGTGCAGAATTCTTCCAGAAATTCAAAAAATTAATACCAATACTCCCCCAAAATGTTCCGCATAATAATAACAGAGAGTCATTATCAAATTCTTTTACAAGGATATAATCATGCTGATACCCAAGCCACACTAATATGCAACTAAGAAAGAAAATAAAAAACCAATCCCCTCATGAATATTGATGCAAAAATATTCAGTAAAATACTGGCAAATAGAATCAAAGAACACGTCTTAAAAGTCATCCACCATGATCAAGTAGACTTTATAGCAGAGACATTTCAAAATATGAGAATTTGTTAGAGTAATCCACCATATAAATAAACTGAAAACATACCTCACATGATCATATCATTAAATGATAGAAAAGTCTTCAACAAAATCCAACATCCCTTCATGATAAAGGTCTTGGAAAATCAGAGATACTAGGACATATCTAAACATAATAAATACAATATATAGCAAGTTAACAGCCCATAAAAAACTAAATGAAAAGAAATTCAAAGTGATTTCTCTAAAATCAAGTTCAAGACAAGGATGTCTACACTCTCAATATCTACTCAATGTTGTACTTGAAGTTTTAGCTAGAGCAATAAGGCAACGAAAAGGGATCAAGGGGATATGAAATGGGAAAGAAGAAGTCAAACTTGCCTTGACCCCCAAAGCAGGGCCTCTGCTTAAGAAAGAGGCCTCAGCTGGAGAGTCCCAGTTTCCCATGAGATCTGACTATCCTGCAAAACCTTCCCAAGTTTCAGCTCAGCCTTTGTCCTCTTCCATCAGCCATTGCCTAGAGCAGTAGCATCTTCTACTGGATCCTCAGCCCTGATCCCATCCCTGGGTCCCTGTCTGTGGAGAAACCTCCTATAGAGCTTGGACCACCAAGAGCTACAGATATTGAATCTCTGACCCACTTAAGCCCAATGGGAAGTACCATAGAGAGGGGGAGACCCAAACAACACCTACTAGAAGAAGCTTTGGGAACACAGCAATACAAAAAAAACCTAACAACAGAAAGACAAGCATGATTCCACCAGAATCTAGGGAATCTACACCAACTAGAATGGAACACAACAACAAAGCAGAGGAAGCAGAAGGGAATGACTTAAAAATAACCATCATAAAAATGATGCAGGCCCTCAAAGAAAATGTGAGAAAATCCCTTAAAGAAATGGAGGAAAACACAAACGAAAAAGTGGAAGAAATGAACAAATTCCTTAAGGAAAGCAAAGAAAGCACAGAAGCAAAGAAAAAACAATTAAGCAGGTGAAGGAAACGGTTTAAGACTTGAAAACTGATATAGAGAAAATAAAGGCAACACCAACCAAAGGAATGCTGGAAATAGAAAAACTGGGCAAAAAATCGGGAACTACAGACACAAGCATAACCAACAGAATTCAAGAGATGGAAGAGAGAATCTCAGGCGCAAAAGATAAACTAGAAGAAATAGGTTCATCAACCAAAGAAAATCATAAATCCAACAAATCCTTAATACAAAATATCCAGGAAATGTGGGACACCATGAAAATGCCAAACCTAAGAATAATGGGCATAGAGGAAGGTGAGGAAGCCCAGCTCTAAGGTGCCGAATACATATTCAACAAAATCATCCAGGAAAACTTTCCAAATCTGAAGAAGGATATGCCCATGAAAGTACAAGAAGCATACCAAACTCCAAATAGGCTGGACCAAAGAAAAAAGACCCCTTGACATATAATAATCAAAACACCTAGCATACAGAATAAAGAAAGAATATTAAGAGCAGTGAAGGAAAAAGACAGGTAACATATAAAGGTATCAAAATTACACCTGACTTCTCCATGGAAACCCTCAAGGCCAGAAAGTCCTGGATAGATGTTCTACAAGTATTAAGAGAACACGGATGCCAGCGTAGGCTACTATATCCAGCAAAGCTCTCAATCACTATAGATGGAGAAAACAAGATATTTAATGACAAAACCAGATTTTCCCAATACATATCTACAAATTCAGCCCTACAGAAAGTACTGGAAGGAAAACTCCAAACCTAGGAAGGTAAATTCGCCCACACAAATGTAAGCAACAGATAATCCAAATACACCAGAAACCAAGGGTGAAGCAGAACTAATATATTCACAATACCACTGCCAACAACAAATCTAAAACAAACAAGCATCAACAATCAATGGTCCTTACCCTCAAATTAATGGTCTTAACTCACCTATAAAAAGACACAGGCTAACAGAATGGATACAAAGACAGACTCCATCCTTCTGCTGCATACAAGAAACACATCTAAGCTTCAAAGATAGACATTACCACAGGGTAAAGGGTTGGGAAAATATTTTCCAACCAAATGGAACCAAGAAGCAAGCAGGTATGGCTATCCTAATATCTAACAAGTTAGACTTCAAACCAAAATTAATCAAAAGAGATGAAGACGGTCATTTCCTATTACCCAGGAGAAATCCATCAACACAAGGTCTCAATTCTGAACATCTATGCACCCACATTTGTAAAAGAAACACTACTAAAACTCAAAGCTCATATAAACCTCACACACTTATAGTGGGAGACTTCAATACACCACTCTCGACACTATATAGGACCACAAATCAGAAACTCAACAAAGAAACAATAGAACTAACAGAAGTTATGTCTCAACTGGGGTTAACAGACATCTATAAAACATTCCATCCAAAGACAAAAGAATATACCTTCTTCTCTGCTCCACATGGAACCTTCTCTAAAATCGACCACAAACTAGGTCGCATAACAAACTTCAACAGATACAAGAGAATAGGAATAGTTCCCTGTACCTTATCAGACCACCATGCTTTAAAATTGGAATTCAGCAACAACACAAATAGCACAAAACCTGCAAACTCATGGAAACTGAACAATGTGCAATTGCACCACACCTGGGTCAAAGAAGAAATAAAGAAATTAAGGACTTTCTAGTATTCAACGAAAATGAGGATACAACATACACAAACTTATGGACACCTTGAAAGCAGTGCTACAAGGGAATTTCATTGTACTAAGTACCCATATGAAGAAAACAGAGGATAGTCACATAAGAGAATTAACACCACAAATGAAAGCCTTAGAACAGAGAGAAGTCAACTAAACCCGTAGGAGTAGATGCCAGGAAATAATCAACTTGAGGGCTGAAATCAACAAAATAGAAACCAGGAAAACAATACAAAAAAATCAATGTAACGAAGAGTTGGTTTTTTGAGAAAATCAACAAGATAGACAAACATTTATCCAAATAAACGAAAAAGCAGAGAGAGAACATGCAAATTAACAACATCAGAAACGAAAAGGGGAACATAACAACGAACACAAAAGAAATCCAGACATTTTTCAGGTCATACTTTGAAAATCTGTATTCCACAAAAATTGAAAATTCAAATGAAATGGACAAATGTCTGGATAACTATCACTTACCAAAATTAAATCAAGAACAGACAAACAACTTAAATAGACTTATAACCCAGAATGAAATAGAAGCAGTCATCAAAAGCATTCTAACCAAAAAAAGTCAAGGGCCAGATGGATTAAGGGCAGAATTCTACCAGACATTCAAGGAGGAACTAATACCACTACTCCTCAAACTGTTCCACAAAATATAAACAGAAGGTTCATTGCCAATCTCTATTTATGAGGCCAAAATAACCTTGGTAACCAAGCCTCACAAAGACACAACTAAGAAAGAAAACTACAGAGCAATATCCCTGATGAACATTTATGTAAAAATACTCAATAAAATACTGGCAAACCGAATTCTAGAATACATCAGAGAAATCATCCACAATGATAAGGTAGGCTTCATCCCTGAAATGCAGGGATGGTTTAATATACGAAAATCTATCAACGTGATCCAACATATAAACAAACTGACAAAGAAAAACCATATGATTATCTCCCTGGATGCTGAAAAAGCCTTCGACAAAATTCAACACCTTTCATGATAAAGGTCTTGGAAAGGTCAGGGATAACAGGAACATACCTAAACATAATAAGAGCAATATACAGCAAACCAACTGCCAACATCAAACTGAATGGGGAGAAACTTAAGCCAATTCCTCTAAAATCAGGAACAAGACAAGGCTGCAGAGGGCATTAGAAGTTCTAGCTAATGCTATAAGACAACAGAAGGAGATCAAGGGGATCCACATTGGAAAGGAAGAAGTCAAACTGTCTCTATTTGCAGATGATATGATAGTTTACATAAGCGACCCAATAAACACTACCAGGGAACTCCTACAGCTGATAAACACCTTCAGCAAACTAGCCGGATACAATAAACTCAAAAAAAATCAGTAGCCCTACTTTTTTCAGAGGACAAAGAGACATACAAAGAAATCAGAGAAACATCACCCTTTACAATAGCCACAAGCAACATAAAGTATCTTGGTGAAATGCTTAACAAACAAGTAAAACACCTATATAATAAGAACTTTGTGGCTCTAAAGAAAGAAATTAAAGAAGATACCAGAAAATGGAAAGACCTCCCATGCTCTTGGTTAGGTAGGATAAACATAGTAAAAATGGCAATCTTGCCAAAAGCAATCTACAGATAAAATGCAATCCCCATTAAAAATCCCACCACAATACTTCACTGACCTTGAAAGGATAATAATCAACTTCATATGGAAAAAACAAAAGACCCAGGATAGCCAAAACAACACTATACAATAAAGGAACTTCAGAAGGCATCACCATTCCTGACTTTAAGCTCTACTACAGAGTTATAGTTCTGAAAACAGCCTGGTATTGGCATAAAAATAGACAGGTAGACAAATGGACTCAAATTGAAAATCCTGCCATTAACCCACACACCTATGAACACCTGATTTTCGACAAAACAGCTAAAATTATACAATGGGGCAAGGACAGCATCTTCAACAAATGGTGCTGGCACAATTGGATGAGGGTGTGTAGAAGACTGCAGATAGGCTCATGTCTGTCGCCATGCACAAAACTCAAGTCCACAGGGATCAAAGACCTCAACATCAATCTAGCCATATTGAACCTCATAGAAGAGAAAGTAGGAGGTACCCTTGAACAAATTGGTATAGGACACTGCTTCCTGAACATAACTCCAGGGGCACAGACACTGAGAGAAACAATTAATAAATGGGACCGCTTCAAACTTAGAAGGTTCTGTAAAGCAAAGGACACAGTCGACAATACCAAATGGCAGTCCACAGACTGGGAAAAGATTTTCACCAATCCTATATCCGACAAAGGTCTGATCTCCAAAAAATACAAAGAACTCAAGAAACTAGGCAACAAAACACCACATAACCCTATTAAAAAATGGGGTACAGAACTGAAGAAAGAATTCTCAATAGAGGAAATCAAAAAGGCTGAAAGACACTTAAGAAAGTGCTCCACATCCTTAGCTATCAGGGAAATGCAAATAAAAACAACTTTGAGATACCATCTTACTCTTGGCAGATGGCTAAAATTAGAAACACCAATGATGACTCATGTTGGAGAGGATGTGGAGAAAGGGGAACACTCCTCCACTGCTGGTGGGAGTGCAAACTCATACAGCCATTTTGGAGATCAGTATGGCTGTTCCACAGGAAAATGGGAATTAGTTTACCACAGGACCTGGCAATCTCTCTCTTAGGCATGTAGCCAAATGATCCACATATATGCAACAAAGACATCTGTTCAACTATGTTCATAGCAGCACTATTTGTCATAGCAAGAACCTGGAAGCAACCTAGATGCCCCTCAAATGAAGAATGGTTAATGAAGATGTGGCACATCCACACAATGGATTACTACCCTGCAGAAAAAAATAATGGTATCTTGAAATTTGCATGCAAGTGGTTGGCACTTGAAGAAACCATCCTGAATGAGGTAACCCAGTCACAAAAAGAGGAACACAGTATGTACTCACACATACATGGATTTTAGACATAGAGCAAAAGATCACCAGCCTATAATTCACACCACCAGAGGAACTAGGATACAAGGTGTATTCTAAGAGATTCATATAAATTCCCTCACAGAACTGGGAAGGGACAAGTCCACCAGACACAGAGTATGTGGGGGGGGACAGTGAATGTTGAGAGAAGTAGGAGAAAACGAGGGGGGATGAAAGTAAAACACATGCGACTTGGAAGATTGAGCCCGGTTAGGATTAGAAGACAGGAGAGAGAGAGAGAGAGAGAGAGAGAGAGAGAGAGAGAGAGAGAGAGAGAGAGAGAGAGAGAGAGAGAGAGAGAGAGAGGGAGGGAGAGAGAGAAAGCGAGAGAGAGGGAGAGAACATAAAAATGGAGCCAATATTGGTTTTAAGATAAAATTGAACACAAAGAAAGGTCTAGAGAATTACACGACTGCTGCCAACTAAGAATTTGAGCTTCCGTGGGAAGGCTACCATGAATGCCCTTCCCAGATCATGAGATCAACATCTAACTTATCCATGGATCCCTCAACTAATAATGCCTGTTGGAAACAGGAGCAAACACCCATACATAAACAATGAGTCGAAGTAGAACCCAGATGCAGATTGAGAGGAGAAGACCAGGCAGAAGAAACACATAGAGACAGCTTATCTGAACAAGGAGGAGCTAATGGGCCACCAGCCTGATAGCTGGGAAGCCAGCATGGGACTGACTCAGGCCCCCCTGAATATGGGTCTCAGCCAGAAGGACTGAGCAGTCTAAGTGACCTCAGACAGTGGAGCCAGGATGTATCCCTGGTACACAAAAGGACCTTTGGAACACATCCCGCATGGAGGGATAACTGCCTTAATCTAGAGACAGGAGAGAAGCCCTAGTCCCTACTTCACATGATCTGTCAGATCTACATGACCCCACGTGGATGGCATTGCCCTACATGTGGAATTGGGGTAGGGGAATAGGGGGGAAGGGTGGTTAGAGTGCATGGGAGAGGGCAGAGAGGGTAAAAGGGAGGGAAGGAGGAAAGGAGGGATGGAGGGAGAGGGAACTGGGATTGACATGTAAAATAACAAATTAAATAAAAAAAACTGCTTTCACTCAAAAAATTAAGTTCAAGGACAAGTTACTGGGGAAAAGGATTTCCATTTTTGTTTCCACAGAAAATGAAAAGCTGTGGATTTCTTCCAGACTAATGTGGATTGATCAAGCCAGACTGCCTAAAACAGAGTACCAGGTGATCCTACATTCAATAATGAAAACAGCTTTATATTACCACAAAAACAAACAGGCAGACCAATGGAATCTAATCGAAGATCCTGATATTAATCCAAATATCTATGACCACCTGAGTTTTGACAAAGAAGGTCAAATTACGTAGTGGAAAAAAGAAAGCATCTTCAAAAAATGTCACTGGAATAACTGGAACCTGACATGTAGATGAATGTATATTCCTTGGACATGTCTTGTTTAGCTATGTTTGCATAACTGGAAATATTTTGTTAAATAATGATGTGAACTTCTGCATCATTTTACTCACATTAATAGTCTCTTTTAAAAAGTCCAGTCTTAAATGAATGGAAATAGAAGAAACCATCCTGAGTGAGATAACCCAGTCACAAAAAGACAAACATGGTAAGTAGTCAGTCATATATGGATTTTAGATATAGAGCAAAGAATCACCAGCCTACAATCCACACCACCAGAGAACCTGGAAAGCAAGGAGGACCTTAATAGAGACTTACATATTCCCTTACAAAAGGAGAAAGAGACAAGATCTCCTGAGCAAATTGAAATCAGGGAGGAGGGAGAGGTAGTTATGAGAAACAGAAGGGGAGGAGGGGAGAGGAGAACATGGGGGGAGCAGGAAGATTAAGTTGGGGGAAGAATGGAGGAGAACAAGTAAAAAGATACCATAATAGAGGGAGCCATTATAGGTTTAAAGAGAAATTTGGCACTAGAGAAATGTCCAGAGACCCAAACTAACAATCTAAGCAATAATGGTGAGGCTACCTTAAATGCCCTTCCCTGATAATGAAATTGATGACTACCTTATATGACACCATAGAGCCCTCATCCTGTAGCTGCAGGAAGTAGAAGCAGACAACCACAGCTAAACACTGAGCTGAACTCCTGGAAGCCAGTTGCTGAGAGGGAGGGGTGAATACCAAAGGGGTCAATATCAGGCTGGAGAAACCAACAGAGACAGCTGATCTGAACAAGAGGGAGCTCATGGACCCCAGACTGTTAGCTGGGGAACCAGCATAGGACCAACCCAGATACCCTGTATGTGAGTGTTAGTTAGGAGTGCTGTTCCGTCTATGGGGCCTCTGGTAGTGGATCAATATTTATCCCTAGTATAATACTGGACTTTGGGAGCACTAGACCCATGTGGGAGGGCCTAGGCCCTACTCCAAATGACTTGAGAGACTTAAGGCCTTACCCTCCCTGGTGAGTGGATGGAGGATGGGATGGGGGGTATGTGGGGAGTGTAGGAGGATGGGAGGGAGAGGGAACTGGGATTGATATGTAAAATAAGAAAAATATTAAATAAAAAATAAAAGAAAAAAATATTTAGTTCAGCTCTATTAAGTCAAGTCTTATTATTTTTACAGGTTTATTTTTCTTCAAAAATTTAGAATATTATATTTTGTATTAGAAATGCAATAATAAGGAAAACAAAGTACCTTTATCAGTTGCAGATCATTAGGAGATTCTAAATGAACAAGAATAATTGCTACTTCAGAGAAAATGACTGGGATAAATAAATTGGTTTATGATATTCTCCTATTCCACTGAAAGTGGCTTTTTATCATTTGCTTCCCCCACTATTGTACAAATGCTGTATTATTATTGAGTTCATTTTTCATTGTTAGCATTGTACTCAAAGTTAGAGATGTTTCTATAGTTACGTTTATTGGCTCCCATGGAGAAGAGTAAATGAACTCTTGGTGACTTATCAGGCATTTTCCTAGGTGATGTCCATGAATTATTCACATTTTCAGTATTAGAACTTCTTAGGGATGACTGCAAAGTTGGAAACTATTTACTTTGTACCTAAATTTAAAAAAAAAAAAAAGTGTTCCAAAATGGGTAATGCCACCTGGATTAGGTTATTGTACCTAAATCTTTTTTTAAAGTGTTCCAAAATGGGTAATGCCATCTGGATTAGGTTATTATGACAAAACTCTTAAGAGTCAGCTGTCCTTTATGAAATGTAGATGTCATAAGAAATACAGCATATGGACAGAAAAAGGATATGAAGAGATAAATCGAAGTATCTAACTCAAATCCAATCATATTTTTTAAACAAAAATGTTTAATGTTACATGTACAATTCTAAATCAGAAAGAAAAAAAATAAGCTACTAGCAGAGTTAGCAACATACTTGAAATCATAAATTCAACAAATTTCAAAGCTTGGTTTTTTTTTAATTTTCATAAAATGTTTAGAAATATTATTTACATGACAGAAAAACAGCATTTTCAAAAATATGTAGCTAATTCAGTAGACAAGAACATTTTTCCTTTAGGGCCTTGGCTTACTGACTGTATTTAACTCTAAAGTTTAAGTTTAAACAAACATAAGAAGTGATAAAAATATCAGAACTAGTTCTATTTTTTGAAAATCCATGTAAGAATTGACATACATGAACAAACTCCTACAACACCTTCATTCAAAAATTTAAATATGGACATGCAAATGAGATTAAACTGTAACATTTTAAGCATATTTCAGTCTGTGTAAACAAGTTATTATCCCTGAGTCAACTATAACTATAAACTCATGTTATTAAGTCAGTGAGTCTTATGCATAAAGTACATGGAGATTTATAGAATCAGGGATGGAAGTATGAAAATATTCAATCCTTCATGTTAACCATTAAGCAAATCAATCCTCTAATCTGAAAAAGAAATATTTTATGTTTTACAAACCTGCTGTGCCTCAGAGACTACCAGATGGTAGAATACAATAGATGGTCCATTTCAAATAGTTCCAAGCTAAAGAGTATCACGTCATATGTTTGACCCAATTCAACGTGAAAAGAATCACAGCTTGTTGTAAGTCCACTTCACAATGATAACAACAAACATATTTCCTCTTGAAACCTCTTCTAATTAACAAACTTATATACCTCTCTGGACTGTGTCAGGTAAGATCATCACTAATGAAGCAGTAGTAAATGTCCGCTCATGACTTAACCTGCTATGAGGCTGACTGCAAATACTGAAAGTTGTGTTTCAAAGGTTTATTTTAAGATGTAAAGTGGTTCCTCCCAGGAGAATAATGTATATTATAATTATGTTCTTAGCCCATGCTGGTTTTTTAATGAATCAGGCACCTGAAGTGCATTATTCATTGAATGTTACAAACACAGTGTTGTACACAATGATTCTAGGAGGTTTTTGGGTACATGAAGGTAGGTGCAGGAGTGATGCTTAAGGTTCCAAGCTAGCAAAACAGATTCTAAAGCTTTTCATGGCAGAATGGAGCAGTGCCAACTCTATAACTCTGTTGGGAATTCTTTCACTACAGTGGAAGATTCCAGTATGAGGATGGGGTGAGAAGTATGTGTAGGATGGACAGCCTATTAGCTAGATTGGTTCCCTTCAACCTAGATGACTATAGAACAAGAAACATGATATTGTTCTGCTGAGTAACTTTTTATTAAACAGGCATTTACTCTCAGTTTATTCTGAGATCTTCTTGATTCAGTTTATATTTTTGAAAATAATTTTCTTTCACTATAAAATAAGCCTCAGGAGAGAAGCCCTAGTCCCTACTTCACATGACCTGTCAGATCTACATGACCCCAACTGGATGGCACATGGAATTGGGGTGGGGAGATGGGAGGGGAGGGTGGATATGGTGCGTGTGAGAGGGCAGAGAGGGTTATAGGGAGGGAGGCAGGGAGGGAGGGAGAGGGAACTGGGATCAACATGTAAAATAATAAATAAAAAAAAATGCTTTGACTCCAAAATTTAAGTTCAAGGACAAGTTACTAGGGAAAGGGATTTCTATTTTTGTTTCCACAGAAAATGAAAAGCTGTGGATTCCTTCCAGACTAATGTGGTTTGATCAAGCCAGACCTCCTGAAACAGAGTGCCAGGTGATCCTACATTCAAAACTGCTGGACAAAGCAGCCTTACAGACTACAGCCAGGATTTTTGCATCTTCTTAGAATCCCCCATGACAGCGCCCCTTACCAGCAGGAAGTAGTTTGGAAAGAACGATGCCCAAATTCCCAAATATTGTCTATAAATGTTTGTTTTCATTTAAATGAACTTGGTTATATAAAATAAATAAATAAATAAATACATAAAACTAATAATCCTTTGTTTCAAACTGAAAAAAAATAAGCCTCATACTTTCTCCATACTCTGTCTTATAAGCAAAACTAAATTATTCTGTGCTTCCTTTAACATTCTTTACAACGTGTTACTATTCATAAAACTACAAAGACAATCTGACCTGTCTTTTGCTACAATATTTTTAATTAGGACCAGACTCTCTCTTGTTTATCCTACTCCCCATCATTAAGCACAGACATATCCTGGAGGAAAGACAGGGGCAGGTGTGGTCAGCAGGTAAGAGTGGGACCTTGAAACTCCTAATGACTATAGAACAGACTTCTATGATTGTAGAACAAGTAGATTCAAGTCAGTTGAATGTGCTATTTAAATGGTGTTTTGTGCATACAAAAGTGGTGCCTGCATCAATGCATCAAAGACATCTGTTCATTGTAGCAGCATTATTTGTAATAGCAAGAACGTGGAAGCAACCTAGATGCCTCTCAACTGAAGAATAGATAAAGAAGATGTGGCACATCTACACAATGGAATACTACTCTGCAGAAAAAAATAATGGTATCATGAAATGTGCAAGAAAATGGATGGAACTTGAAGAAACCATCCTGGATGAGGTAACCCAGTCACAAAAAGAAGAACATGGTATGTACTCACTCGTATGTGGATTTTAGACATAGAGCAAAGAATCACCAGCCTACAATCCACACCACCAGAGAAACTAGTATACAAGGAGGAGCTTAAAGGATTCAATACAAGGTCCCTCACAGAAGGGGAAAGGAACAAGATTTCCTGAGCAGATTGGAAGTTGGGGGGGGCAGTGAGTAGAGAGGGGGCTAGGAGAAAGAAAGAGAAGAAGAGGAGAAGAAAGCATGTGGGACAAGAAAGCTTGAGTCGGGAGGAATAGACAAGAGAGAGAAAGAGAGAGATACCATAAAGAGGGAGCCATTATAGGTTTCAAGAGGAAACTGACTCTAGAGAAATATTCAGAGACCTATAAGACTGACCCCAACTGACAATTTGAGCAACAGTGGAAAGGCTACCATAAATGCCTTCCCTGATAATGAGATTGATGACTAACTTATCCACCATCATAGAGGCCTCATCTAGTAACTGATGGAAACAGAAGCAGACACCCATAGCTAAACACTGATCTGAACTGGAATCCAGATGCAGAGAGGGTGGACAACACCAGGCTACAGAAACCCACAGAGACTGCTGACCTGAACAAGGAGGAGCTAATGGGCCCCCAGACTGATAGCTGGGAATCCAGCACTGGACTAACTCAGACCCCCTGAACATGGTTCTCAGTTAAAGGGCCTGGGCAATCTAAGGGACTGACTCAGGCCCTCTGAACCATTGGTCTCAGTTATAAGGCCTGAGCAGTCTAAGGGACCTCAGACAGTGGAACCAAGTTGTATTCCTGGTGCAAAAAAGGACTTTGGGAGCATGTTCCTCATGGAGGGATACTCCCTTAACCTAGAGGCAGGAGGAAGGATCTAGTTCCTACTCCAAATGACTTGACATATTTAAATGACCCCTCCAGGAAGGAGAAAGGAAGGGGGGGATGGGATGGTAGAGTAGTCAGGGTCATGGGAGGGTGGAAGAGTGGGAGGGAGGAATGGGTAGGGAACTGGGATCTGTAGCACTGACCACGCCCATTGGGGGGTGGAGCGATGGGCGGAGGTGACTGGAGGAAGGAGGTCAGAGGGGGCCAGGAAGGCGCTCTCTTGCTGGCGTGACTCGGACAGGAGAGGATCGGGTTGAATTTCCTGGTGTTCATCTGTCTAGGTTGTAAGTTATTTCTCCCTGAATAAACATCTATTCGGCCTATTTGTTTATCCTGATCCTTATTTACCGCAATAGGGATCGATATGTAAAACATGAAGAAAAAAATGATGCCTGTGAATTAAGGATGTTGAAATAAAGAAGCAATGAAAAGTCACTAGAGTGCTATATTAAAGTAAACTTGAATGGAGGAAGAAGAGGTATGCGAGAGCTCTCCATCACCAGCTGACTGCTCTAACACTGAGAGACAAGGCAATCGTCTGATAGATGAGAAGCACAACTGGGTTGGAAAGACTGAAACTAAACCAAGTCAGAGGCTGTGGCTGAAAGGAAGTGCAATAAACGACCTCAAATACTGAAGCTAGAAAAGAAAACTTCTCTGTTGCCACCTGTCTGAATATGTTGTGCCCTTAGTGGCTGTAAGGGAAGTATATGTGCCAAGCCACAAGAGTCCCAAAGGCTCTGAAGGTGTGCTGTACAGGGCTGTATTATTTCCTCCAATTACTACAATAGGAGCTATTTGGGCACTTGCCAGGTATAGTGCATTCAACTCTCCATATTCATGTACTAGAAGAATTTCCTGAATCTTTACCTGAAGATGCCTGTTTTAATTAGGGGTCTATTTCTTTGAAGAGACACCATGACTATGGAAACTCTAATAAAGAAAACATGTGTTTGGGGCTCACTTATTCAGAGTTCATTATCCTCATGGCAGGAAACAGTGGCTTGCAGGTAGATATGGTCTTGCTGAAGGAACTGAGAGTTCTACATCTTGATTCACAGGCAGCAAAAAGTGAACTGAGATACACTTGCTCCAACAAGGCCACATTTAATTCAACAAGGCCGCATATCCTCATAGTGCTACTGCCCATGAGCCTATAGGGACCAATTACATTCAAGCTACTACAACATCTGTGAGCATATTGTGCTTATCAATTCAGGAGGAAAATGGAGAAAATGGTGATTACACAATAAAATACACTTTTCAGTACTTTAAATCTCAGTTTAAATGTACAAATGTATGTTTGAACAAATGGAATATTTTATGACTGCCATCTTAAGCTATTCTGGAATATCCCTTTGTCTGTCTGCTTACATTGAAAGCCACAAAAATTGTTCTTTTAAATTCTTTCTTTAATGTCTTAAAGATTTTTTTTATCACACAAAGACATTTTTGTTTGTTTGGTTGGAGTTATCCAAAAATATTTCCATTTTCTTTTTTCAGTCCATTTGTATGTTCACTTGTGTATACTAACATATCTGCAAATGAAGATACTTTGACTTTTTCCCATCCGATTTGTTTTCACTTGATCTTTAGCTCTCTTTTTGATCTAGCTAAGACTTCTAGTACTATATTGAATAGGTATGGAGAGAGTAGTCCACTTGTTCTTGATTTTAGAATTCATGAACTTCTCTCCATTTATGCTGGTGTTGGCTATGGATTTTCTGTAAACTGCCTTCATTATGTTGTGGTATCCCTTGTATCCCTAAATTTCCTAGCAACCATGAAAGGTAAGGTGTTTTTCCTTCTCTTGGACTCTTTTCCTTTTGTTTGTCCTCTCCAAAGCCAATGTGATAGTTATTGATTTTTTAATTGTTTTTTTTCTATTGTAATATCCATTAGAAGCCTGCTTGTTTTCTAATAAGAAACAGAAAGTAAGTGGATCTGGAACGGAGGGGAGCTAGTGAGGGGAAACTATAATCTGGAGTATCTGAGAAAAAATATTATATTTTAAATCAAAGGAAAAAGGAGGCAAACCAGACATTTAAAAGGGATGGACAGGTCTCTATACCATTAACACTGGTTGGCTGGCCCCAAGAAGCTCTTGAGGAACATATAAAAGATACTGTTGTTCTTTCATATATAGTGGCTTCTACTATAACTAAAAAACTAAATTTAAACTAAGGATTGCTTCTAGCAAGCCTGCTCCCATTTCACATGAAAAAGAGTCCTGATTACCCCATAGACTAGCTAAATAAAAGGCAATGACAAAAGACTGCTCCTCATGTTAGTAGTTGTGATAGCTAACAGTCTGTAATTGTAAAGTGATTTACGGAAATGTGAGAACAAAGTGAGCTTAGTGTAACTGACACTATGAGCCATCAAAAGGCTAGTAATGCTGGCCACATGACTGGCAGATAGAATCAAAGCTGAAGTTAGAAATGGATAGAGAAGAACTTCCATCACTCCTCACCAAAGTGAAGTAGAGATCAACAAACAGAAAATATGGATCTCCCTACCTTAACCAGAGAACATGCACAGAGCATGTACCCTTTCTTGGCTAGCAGACATGCATAGAACATTACACCCTCCGTTGGCTAGAAGACATTCATAGAGCATGGGCACCCTCCCTTAGCTAGAGAACATGCATAAAACATTGCACCCTCTGTTGACTAAAAGACATGCATACAGCATGTGCATCCTTGCTTGGCTAGAGGAATTGCATAGAACATTGAACCCTCTATTGGCTAGAGGACATATACTTACAGAGCATGTGCACCCTGCCTTGGCTAGGTCCATGTCACTCAGAGAATTAATTGATATCAACAGCTTTTGACAGTTTCTGCCATGGACCTGTACAATCTCTAGTCAAAGGAAACTGAACTTTTCCCCCAGCTCTAGGAAACACCTCCAAACCCATGGTGGTTTCCTACAACTTTTCTTCCATTTCCCACATTTTTGGAATAATTCTTTTTTAATTAATTTGTATTAAATTAAAAATAATCTTATTTTATATACTAATCACAGTTCCTTCTCCCTCCCATCTTGCCATTCTCTTTACCAATCCCCCATTCCATCCCCATCCACTCCTCAGAGAGGGAGAGGCCTCCCATGAGGGATCATGAAAGTCTGTCACATCATTTGGGGAAGGACCTAGCCCTGCCCCATGTGTCAAGGCTGAGACAGTATCCCTCCATAGGGAATGGGCTGCAAAGTTCCATTTGTGCACTAGGGATAAATACTTTTTCCACTTGCCAGAGGCCTAGGTCTCCTAACTGACATCCATGTTCAGGGGGTCTGGTTCCATCTTATGCAGGTTCCTGGGCTGTCAGTCTGGGCTCCATGAGCTCCCATTTGCTCAGTTCTCCTATTTCTGTGGGTTTCCCCTGCATGGTCTTGACGCCTTTGCTCATTACTTCTCCCTCTCTACAAAAGGATTTCAGGAATTCAGCCCAATAATTAGCTGTGGATCTCTGCTTTTGCTTCCATCAACTACTGGATGAGGGTTCTATTATGACATTAAGGTAGTCATCAATCTCAATATAGGGGAAGGGCATTTAACGTACTCTCTCCACTATTGCTTAGATTCTTATTTAGCGTCATCCTTGTGGATCCCTGGACATTTCTCTAGTGCCAGATTTCTCATTAAGCCAATAATGGCTTTCTTTCCTTACTCTCCTTCTCTGTTCTTCCCCCAGCTCAATTTCCTGATCCCTCATGTTCTCCTCCCTGCTCCCATTCTCCTCTCCTCTTGTTTGTATCCCTTCTCCCCTTGTGCTCCCAATTTACTTAGGAGATCTTGTCCCTTTCCTGTTTCCACTTCTCATGGGTCCATGCAGGTCCCTCAAAAGTCTGTGACTTTCCTTTTATCTGGTATGGGACAATGAACTTGGAGGCATTCAGGTCAATCTGATGAATGTGAGTGTCCAACATCTTGGGTCCCTGGATCATGCACAGTTGGATGTGCAGAGTTTCAGTATTGAAAACTCTGCATCATTATATAGCCTAAGGTCCAGATGGGCACCGAATAATATTCTAAAAATGTATAGCTAAGTTTGAAAAGTTTTCCTCTCAAATATAAATTCCATATATGCTATCATAGTATCTAAACCATAAAAAGAATACTTCCCCTTCCTTGCTGTAGCCTTCCTACCTCATATTCACACTGATATGACTGATTAATGTATTGATTTATGACTGTCTTTTATTTTGTAAATGCAAATTTGCATATAACATTTTCTGCCTCATTTATGGTAGTATATGTTACTTAATGTAATGGAAATCAATGTGCCTGACCCAGGTTCATTCACCATTAGGTGAAGATTAAACTATTTTATTAATATTTTATGTTAGAGTTATTATTTTCCATCAGGATTATTTGAAATGGATTTGTACTTGATCACAAGAGAATCAACATTTTTGGCAAGATTTCAGCAGAGCTACAAAGAAAACAAGGGAGGTTTTGGCTCACACTGGGTCATTGAGACAACTGATGTTTGTTTGTGTAGGTGTAGCATCCTGATCAGTCACCTGACATGTCCCTTGCATTTTGTTTTATTTCCTTTGCTTGAGCACACTGTGAATTTGGGAACAGAACAAGAAAAAAATATTCAGATAAGCTAAATTACTGAGCATAGGTATATGCTTAATCACATGCTGATTGGGAGGCAGAAGAATTCTCTGTGCTAATGGGAGTGGCATTACCATGGAGTGAAGGTCCTCTCCATGGTGTTTACATGACCCTTAAAGTCGGGCAGTGAGGAAACAGAAAAAAAACAATCAAAATTTTTTCTGAAGAATAGGGTCCTCCAAAATTGGTTTGAGAAGTTGCATCTTTAATTCTGATATCCGGATTATTTGTATGAAACATCATGGCACAAGTCCATGATTAAATTGCAAAAGCTTAGAATACTGATGTGGAACTTATCAATGATTACTTTCTCATGCAATTCTCAGAAAGCATTGAGGAAGCTCAATAAATCACCCCCTCCCCTTTTCTCATTTTTATTCTTCTAAGCAACCATTACCTATTCAACATGCTAAGAGTTGGAGATAGCAATCATACGCTTTATGAACATGGTATAAATCATCACAGGCTGATATTAATTCACCCCATGCTCTCAGTATATGATGTTTCAACTTGCCTGTGAGTATTTTCCTTAGTTCCAATGTCTACTCAAGCATCACTGCCCATGAACACTCTGAATTCATGCCCCATCATTTTCTGACACATCCTTCCAGAACCACTAGATGTTTTATCTTTCTCATCTGTTCTACAAGTGAAGACGGTATGAACTCTTAATTTTCTATGTGATACTTTTTACTTGGAGAATTTAAATATAAAGTTGTAGATAGCAAGTATATATTGACTATCATATACCATTTATAGCAAAATTGAAACTCAGTAAAATGAACTTTAAATAATTGTATGCTTTAGTTTCAAACAAACTTTAAAAATTGTGCTTTGATTATAGACTCCTTTATTATTAACAGAAGAAATTAAATATGTGTTTTAATTCAGAAAACCTGGTTTAGTCATCAATTTGTTTTATAAAGAAAAATTTAATGAAGACATAAAGTTGACCTCAAGGTGCCACCAATTAGCAATTAAAATTGAAACATGAAAGGTTGACATAAAGTATAATATTTACCAATCGCCCTTTATAGAGATTATTTAACATTACATGTAGAAAAATGACTATTTTGAAACATAATAAGATGTATCGTAGCATTACTGGTCTAATTTGTTCTTTCATCCATTTCATTTGTAATTGAGAAAGCAAATATTGATAGCTCCCTCGATTTCAGACTTCCTCATGTAACTTGGAACAAGACAGCAAGGAAATTTATGGAAGCAGCAGTGCACTCCAGCAAATAGCCTTGGTGGGCTCATGTGAAGAAGCATGTGCTGGCCGGTCCTGCTAATCTCTAAGAGTCAATCACTTATTTCATTGATTTTCATACTGTTATTTTTCATTTCTACTTCATTTATCTCAGCCCTGGCATTGATTATCTCATCACATATATGTCCACTTTTTCTGGGTATCTATTGCTTTTGCTTTTCTGAGGCCTGCAGGTGCATCATTGCTTGTGGGTCTGAGATGATTTCATCAAACTAAATATACCATTATATCCTCCAAGTGAAATACATTTGAATATATTACATAAAAATACAAACTTGACATCGTGAATCATCCTGAAGAAAATACAATGAGAGTGCACATACTTATAATGTATGCTTCAGAACTGTATTTGTGAAATAAACCCACTTAACTTAGTTGAATGTGTTTAACACTGGCATCCATGTCATCATTTCTGAGAGGAGGAACACCAAATTGCAGTTAACTTGGTTTATTAGCTGTCAACTTAGTTTCAAAAAGTTTTATAATTTAGGAATATAAAAATGATTCTTTTTAAATGATTTATATAAACTAAGCCAGCAGCAAATGACTTTATTCAAAACAATTTTTTTTATCAGAACGTTAGCCAAGAAAGTTAGCACCTGAGCAGGGATACCAGGGTCCAGCCAGTCATTTCCCTGGATACAGACTGTAAGAAGTACTTGCCGACTTCTCTCAAGTCTAGAGTGATTGCAACAATTCCAACATTCTGAAGGTAGACTTTTAGTTTATTAAAACAGTTTATTTCAATTACTTTACTTTTCGCGAGTGAAGAAGAAAAGACATAGATTGTATACACACAACACACACACACACACACACACACACACAGGATTCTCAGCAGGTTGTTTCATTGGAAAAAAAAAAAAAGAACCAAGATATTTTGAGCTGTAAGTTCAGGTTCAGCACATCTAGCTGAACAATGCTCTTAGGTGTTTCCCAATGGTGCCAATTCCTTTTGCTGGCACTAAGGTCCTATTTCTAGACTAGGGAAATGATGGCAAAAACAGTACATACTGGGCCAACATGCCTCAAAATATGGTTTGACTTCTCTATTTGATCCAAATTTGGTATTTAGTCTCACTTATCCACAAGGTTTTATGACATTTGTTCATTTGAGTGACAGTCATCTTTCTTTATCTCTGCTTAATTACACTTGACATTTTGTGATTTCTCCTTGATAATATTTTTAATTCTTATTAATAATATTCTGAAGTATATGCTGTGTGTTTAAAATATATTTACACACCACGCACACACACTCCATACTCTAAAAAGACTATTTTAGAGAACATTTTTGTTTATTATATCCTTGTTCATACCTACCTTAAAGAGAGTATCGCTATCACAATAATATAAAATACAAAGAAACTCTGTCGTGAAAAACAAGCAAACAAACAAACCAGTAGTATAAAAATTGTATAAATGTGCTGGGCCTCTTATGCATTGAGCTTTCATAAGACATGACAGTTGAGGGTGATAGTCCTATTTATCTCCTCCTCTTCCTCCCTCCCTTCTTCACCCTCCCTCCCTTTCTTCTCCCTGCCTTCCTTAGTACCTCCTTTTCTTTTTGTCATTTTTCTCTTCTTTCTTTTCTTCCTTAGTATAAATATTAATATACATAGTAAAAAATTTCTTTTTGATTTAACCTAATAATGATTGAGATGTAGGTTTAAAAATTTGCATTTTTTCTTCCAAAAATTCTAATATGCATCCAAAGAATTTTCTATTTGACTTAAATGCCAAATGGACAAGCTATGTAACTTTTCTCTGCATTTCTGTAAATCTTTTGGCGATTTTTACCTTCAGACCCAAGTACTTTATATTTCTTACTGATGTTTTAGAAATACACTGAAGTATAGACTCATTATTTGGAGCACAAATCTTCCTACAGGTACTCTGTGGCATACAGAAAACCATATGAAGTTATACATAATGCACAAAGAACTCCTAGAGCATTACAATTAAGTCTGCGCTCTCAGATTTCTCACTTGAAATGAAGTTAGAGCTTGGCAATGTGACAGCTAGTGAGAGCACACAATTCTACAAGGGTCACAGTCACTGTGAGATGCCTCAATTTTGGGTTTGAGCATGGTAGAAACAAGCTCCAGGGTCACTTCAAAAGACACAGATAATAGCATAGCAATAACTGCTGGCAGCTTCCTCTGATTCAGCTGGCAGGTTAACTAACTTCAGGAAAGACGAATTTCCTAACAGGAATTCTAAGTATAAAACACAGATGGCCACTTCCATATTCAAGGTTCTTCAAAGGTACACTAGACTTTTCACAAGAGCAATGATCACCTTTCCAGATGTTTGTTGACACAGAGTGAATTGAAAGGCTACAATTCTTTCAATAAATTATGTGGTTATAATATCTATTCTCCAAAACCATGGTATTTCTGAAGCTCTATATTCCTGCTAGAAAAAGGATGGATGTAGCACTGAAATTTGACCTGAGTGATTTGACGTTTTACTTTATGAGACATTTTGGAATGAAAAAAAAAAAAACAGAAATTTTCTAATACTTAACCATTGATCCTCATCTTATCTGATTGGGGGGGGGGCTGGCCCCTAAGATATTTGAAATTTCAGGCTTAATCCATCTAACATTAGTAAAGTAACTACTTTCTGTAACACAATACTTGGAAAATACTACCTGACAACAAATAACTATTATAAAAAGAAGAATTTTTTATTTGATTTTGCTAAACATAATTACAAACATACCACATAAACTCCAAAACAGACTTTCAAAATCTAAAGTACATAGCAATCAGGTTAAACCATAGGCAAAATATTGGAAGACATATGAAAGATATTTACGTATGAAAGTAAGGTAACAATTATTATTTATTATTAAAGTTGATTTTAAAAATTCAGTTAATTTTCCCCTCTAAAAAGCTCCAGCTTTTTACATTCTTTGAGAGCATTAGCTTAGTTTTCTCAATGTAAGTACATTTGTGTAGCTGGGGATGTAACTTAGTCATAAAGTACAAGGCTCTGGATTTGAACCCAAGTGTTTGGAAAACATACAGCTTATAACTACAATTATGAAGAATATTTTATGAGTGAATGGGTTCACAGATATTAAAGTGTCATGAAAAATCATACTTTATTTTTTTGCTTTATAAAGTATTTCAAATTCATAACTTTGGTAAGTGACATTTGATGCAGTGAATGAAATAATATTAAATTATTTTAATAAAACATAAATTTGGTTAGACACCAAGAAAATCTGTAATCACAAAACACTCATAGGAAGAATTGCCAATCAGAACAATTGGGCAGTCTATCCTTACCTAATGATCAAATGTCATACCATAAAGTTTAACTGAAAAATTAAGAAAACTATGTTAAATTAACTCCTGAATGTCTAAATCTACACATTGCTAGGAGATTTTAAAGTACTGTCTCATTCCAGCTCAAAACCCCAAGGATGAACAAAGCAAGCAGAGACCTTTTGTCCATATCCAATCCAATGCTAAGGCAGAGCAATTACTTTGAGATTTCTTACTCAATGGGTTTGAAGATTCATGAGTGTTCTTGCTCAGTTCCTTTCCACATCTTTACATGATCATAGATTTATGATACAATCCTGTGATGATGCAACATTAATCTATGCCGTGCAACTGGAGAATTTGGTTGGGGCCGAAGCACTCAATCTAATTGTGGACAGACAGACTAATTCAGTTTCCTTCCTCTCTTGTAATGCCATCAAAGGTTTTTTGTGCTTATCTGACAAGATCTCCATCATCCCTCCACACTGGAACACACATACAGATTAATTTTTGTCTTTTGAGACAGAGTCTGATACTGTAGCCCAGGCTAGCCTAGAAGTTATGATACAGTCAAAGTCATGGCAACCCTCCTGCCTCAGTCATTCAAATGTTGAGACTGCAGGAATGCATCAAAATCAGCTTATATCTCCTGTCCTTGTAACACTGTGAAGTTTGTGAAGATTGGCAACATAACTGTATTTTGAGAAACTTTCCTTTTAGGAATGCATGATGTACAAAACAAACAAAATAACTCTAATTCCAGTAGAGAAGGTAAGAAGTAGAGTAATGGGTGAACAAAGTATCTAAATGGCAAGACTGAAGCATCAATCGATGGGTAAGTGCCAGGATGCCAGGGAAAGGTTTTAATATCGATGATTCCCAGAAAAGTGCAATTGCAAAGCGTCAATTTTAACAAACGGTACAATTTCTGACAATCAAATATAAAAGGTATGCTGTTAATCTCATATCTTGTCCTATTTTTAGACAAGATACCTGCCTTTCACTCATGTAGCTTTTCACTGTCAAGAAACGATGAAACTTTCTCAGGTGTAAGATGAAAGTTTCCATTTTGACACCTTTTTCTTGACATTTGGTCAGAACTAAAAATATAACCAACCATTGTTGTTTTGTTTTTGACAGAATGACAGAAACACACAAAGGAGCTCATCCTCTCTCTTGCTTTATACAATAACCAAAATACCTTCCCCAAAGAGTGTTAATGCCCTTAGAGAATTAAGAGTATATACAAGAAAATCATTCTGATGACAACTTACTGTTAACCACAGGTGAAACAAAATTTGAAACAAAATTTTATTTCAAAAGTTTTAAAATTAAGTAAAAGTCTGTTTTTTGGTTTTTTTTTTTTTTTTTTTTTTTGTTCTTTTATTGTTTTTTTTTTACTTTACATATCGATCCTAGTTCCTTTTCCCTCCCTCCCTCCCTCCCTCCCTCCCTCCCTTCCTCCCTCCCTTCTTCTTACCCTCTCTCCCCACTCCCATGCACTCTGGCCACTCTCTCATCCCATCCCCCCACCTCCATTCCACATGTAGGGCTATGCCATCCAGGTGGGGTCATGTAAATCTGTCAAGTAATCAAAGTTACCACAAAAAAAATATGACAAAGCAACAATACAATTTTTTCAAATGACTTATTATCACACCACACACACACTCACAAACACACACACACACACACACGCACACGTGCATGCACACGTTCATATATCAAGGACAACAGCCATACTTTGTTTTGTTTCAGAAGTCTCTTGTACATTGGTAACAATAAACTAAAAGAGGCTTCTCATGACTGCTTCTGGGTTTTTGTTACATTATATGTATCAGTTGGCAGAATCATTGTCAGTACAAAGGGCATAACTTCATTCAGAAGATATATATCTATATACATTGTATGTGTGTGTGTGTGTGTGTGTGTGTGTGTGTGTGTGTGTGTGTGTAATTTTCATTAAACATACAATAACTGACCAAAATACAGAGAACAACTAACTGACCATAAGGTACTTAGCCCTACAAGTAAGGTGCGGGGAACCTTGTGGAAGAAGTGGGTGGAAAGATTGTAAGAGCCAAAGGACCTATATATAAATCTTTGATGAGATCATAGTTTTTAGAAGAGAGCTGCACTTAGATACTACCACAATATGTAGTTGCCTAGACAATAGCCAAACAAGGACTACAGGAATAGACATGCCTACATGAAAAAGAGTAATCTCATAGGCAACAGCCATAGAGAACTGCTGGCAGCTAAGGACTGCTAAGAGAGTGAGAATTTATCTTCTACAGGGATAAGCCTGCCAATTGGTTATGAATACCAAGAGATCACTAGTTAGCCATGAGGTTATATACATAAAAGCAACACCAGATGGATTAAGCAAGTTGTCTTTATAGATTAGTATATTTTTTTATTAATTTGCACATACACACACACACACACACAGAGAGAGAGAGAGAGACAGACACACACACACAGAGAGAGAGAGAGAGAGAGAGAGAGAGAGAGAGGAAAAAGAAGCCACAGATTTGAAAGGAAATAAAGGGGGGATGGGTGACAGAAGGATACATGGGAGAATTCCATATAGACTCTCTTTATCTTTTTTTTTCTTACCATTTGTCCTTATCTTTAAACAGGGAAACTTACCCCCTTGGGCTTTTGTTTGACTAGATCTTAGGGACTATAACTTAGGAAATCATGTAGAATGTATTTCTGTTCCTAATAGACAAGTCTAAAGGCCTGACTCGATTCTTTCAGACTTCAATTTTAGTAAAACTACTATCGAAATGGTACTATATTTCAATCCTTAAGAGCCATGCAAAGTTATCATTGTTAGTAGTAACTTCTAAAGATCATGGGCTGGGTTTGTTAATTTATTAAAGGTTTGAAGATTAGAATGATAATCTATTTTGTTCTTGCTTCAATATCTAGAGTATTTCTATAAAAGAAAAGTTACCCTCATAAACTATCTGGCATTCATTTGTATGAGAGAGGCAATGGAGATTTCTTGCTCTACTTTTCTGGTCTCCCATAATACTTTGCCATATTTCAGTGTTTGGAGTATTAGCATCCTTTAAGTTTGCTAGTCCTGCCTCTTTAATTTCTTTTTAATTTATTTATATTTGGCCACATTAAACATCTGGGCTATAAAATTTTAGTGTCCTTTAATCTACTGTCTTATTATTTTCATTGATGATAATATTTACCTGTAGAAGCCTGTTTTAGTTGGTTGTTGAATTTTTTTGCCTGTATTGGTAATGTTTAGCAGTTTCCTTGTCTTTTCATACTGATTATTCTTCTATTTGAAAAATAATATATTTGTTTTATCTCCCTCAAATTTTAACAAGACCTACTCCTGATTGTTCATCAATAATCTCTTCTTTATTTTTTTTAACCTTCATTTTACTTGGTATGTATGGAAGATAAGTGAAAATTTTGGGTTGTTTTAAGGTTTGTTTCCAAGGAATGCTGCTATTATACTGGCTTATTAGTATGCTTTAAAAGAAAAATCCTCACTGATTTTTGGTTGTCTAATTTTGTTTATTTTAATTGTGGCATGATAACTCATGCTACAAAAAAATACTATCTATATAAACTGCAGATGTAGAATACATTAAAGATTTTAAATTAATTTATTTACTTCTCTTATAAATGATTTTAGAACTAAAATTTATCTCATTGTCTAGTGACTCTGTTCAGTTAAAATATGGCCCTGCACTTTGATGTAGATTACATTGGGTAAGCCATCTGAGGCGGTGAGGAGAGCTCACCAAGGTGGTGAGGATAACAGACAGCTAACAAGCTGAGGAACCCAACTACCACCCAGTCCCAGAAACAATGCTATGAGTTGGCTCACACCAGCATCCACTGAACCTATGAACTGTTGGAACATGTGAAGTGGATGAACTTATAGATTCTGAACAGCAGGGTCTCCACAACAAAGGACAGCAAAAGGATATTGGAGAGGAACCCCGTGAGAATCCAGTATTGATGGTATCGCAGAAACCAGAGGCTTCCAGCCAGACCAATGACTCCTGGAAATGTACATTTGTGTGTAAAGAAGAATGGTCCAAAGGGTAAACAGGAAACACAAAGGCCACACTATAATTTCCACAACAATGTTATTTTTTGTTGTTTTTATTATTATATTTTATTTGTTTGGTTTTTGGTTTTTCTTTTAAATTTGGCTTTGTCTAGGGGGAGGTTGCAAGAGCAGAAGGAGGACTAGATAGGACTGGGAGATAAGTGGGATTGGAATGTATGATATGAAATACACAATGAATTAATAAAAATAAACTAAAAAACTTCATGTAATTTCTTTCTAAAAGTAATTGCCGCTTCAGGGATCATCCTAGGATATGGTATGGAAAAAAAGCTGTAGGATGTGGATGACAACAAAGAGACTCTGATTTACAGAAATGGTAGGGGAGTTGGCCTTATTAACTCACAGAGATTGTGACAGTGTGCAAACGACCCATGCAAGCTAAAACCAGTTAATTCTCAAATAATTAATAAAAATTTTTAAAGCATTTCATTATATATAAATAGACCTAAAACCTTATTTTCTTTACTTAAATTAATCCTTTAGGG
This sequence comes from Phodopus roborovskii, assembly GCF_943737965.1. Classification (NCBI taxonomy): domain Eukaryota; kingdom Metazoa; phylum Chordata; class Mammalia; order Rodentia; family Cricetidae; genus Phodopus; species Phodopus roborovskii. The sequence continues at coordinate 1,642,906 of NW_026126693.1, read as the reverse complement.
AAAGAAAAGCATTACATTTTGGATTTAATGACAAATTCCTTACATTCACTGTAGATTCATTCAAGCATTATTTTTTATGTATACATAACATATACCAAAGAAAAGACTGCTATTCATTTGAGGGGGTTGTTTGTTTGTTTGATTTTTGGTTGCTTTTATAAGAGAGGGTTTCTCTGTGTTCTGGAACTCACTCTGTACACCAGACTGGCCTTGAACTCATAGAGAACTGTCTGCCTCTGCCTCCCAAGTTCTGAGATTAAAGGTACATGCAACCACCACCTGGCCCATGGACTGACATTCTTAATTATAAATAATATTGTTAATAATAAACATATAAAAACCTGGATTTTTAAAAACAGTAAGCAGGGCCAGCAAGATAGCTCAAGATGTAATAGTACTGACCCCATCTTAGTGATGTAAGCTCAATCTTTGGGATCTACATGGTAGTATAGATCTAGTTTTAGAAAGATGCCCTAAGGTCATACATCACTGCTTCTTAACCTTCCTAATGCTATGAACCTTTAATACATAGTACCTCATGTTGTGATGACCCAAAACTATAAAATGATTTTGTTCCTACTTTATAACTATAATTTTGCTACTGTTATGAATTATAATGAACATATCTGATATGCAGGATATCTGATACGTGATCCCTGTAAAAGAGTCATTTGATCCCTCAAAGGGGTCACAACCACTGACATACATGCATGCATCCAATGATAAACTGTAATAAAAGAAAATGACTACCAAGCATTAACTTAAAAAGAATGTCAATAAACATATGAAAAGATGCAAAATATCATGGACTATTAGAGGAGTAAAATAAAATCGTAAGAAAGGGTTCCTACTTAACATCACAATGACAAATGCTAAAACATATATTGAAATGCTCACACTTACTGAAATGTTCATAACGAAACAATACACCTGGAACTCTGATATCTTATTTCTGGGAGTAAAAATTGCACACATATACTGGAATTTATTAAATATTTATTAAAAATGTATAAACAGATTTACCCTATGGTCTCTTCATTATTTATACAGGGGAAAAATCAAAACAAAATGTCCATCAAAGTCTTACATTTGAATGTTCATAGCTAATGTCATATGTTCAATTCAGAAAAAAAATATATGTTAATAGGATAATATTTGTTTTCTGTTTATATATATTATTTGATTATATTTATCCAGCAGAGTACTCAAAAACTATGGATGAATTTTGAAACACTTTATAATCAGCAAAGTTTTATTTACTATATGATAACATCTACAGATGAAATCTACATTGATGGGAAATGGTTTTCTGGTGATGTCTGCCTATAAAGGAAAAGAAAATATTTGGAATTGTCAGAAATATCTATATCTTACTTACACTAGTAGTTATATGTACTTCTATCAAAATATATTGAAATGTATGTTTAGGAGCCTGTAGAGGTGGCTCAGCAGTTAGAAGCAACTACTGCTTTTGCAGAGGATTCAAGTCCATTACCAGTACCCACACAGTGGTTCACAACTGCCTATAACTCTTTCTCCAGGACAGGGACAGTTTTTTTTTGCCTCTACATGCTACTGTACAAGTGTGGTTCACATAAACCAGTGCAGACATGACACATACAATTAAATGAGAATGTTTTATTATTTTCTAGTTATATTCAGTAGTTAACTTAAAAGCTTGCATTTATGTTTATTATCCCATGACAGTTCTATAAGTTGAATCACATAGACTGTAATCTTTTGAGACTGATTTCTCCACTAACCATGCTGTTCTAAAGATCTGTGTAAGTCTTGGATGGTGGGAAACACTTGCGTGGTTGCTGGGTATTTGCAGCAGTGGTGAGGGAATTTGGATGAGTGAGTCAATAAAAGTACAATACATCCTTCTCATAAAGGAATAGCTCTTCTTTACTGTGGTATTTCAATGAATTTATACAGGTGACAAATGTCAAATAACAAAGAATAGTATTCTTAGTACCACTACCAAACTGATGACTTTAATACTATAGCAATAAACATCATAGAATATATAATTACTAGGGAAAATTAGGCACAGTATTCACATGTATTCAGGATGTCCTACTATTTTTTTAAATTTCCTGTGTATATGGAATTATATTTTTTAATATTGAAAAAGGATTAAGTTGATATATTTAATTTATTAGGGTATAGTGTTATGGCTAAAATTATGTACTCTACCCCAAATTCACAATCTGAGTTTCTAATCAGCAGCATGTCTGATTGTGAATGTGTTTATAAATTAGGACTTTAAAGAAGCAATTCATGTTAAATTAGGACAATGGAATGGGATAGCTCATAATGCAGTGTGACTTGTGTTCCATAAGGTAATCCATATGAAAATAAAACCATGTAAATCTGAAGGTAACTGTCTACATCAAGCCAGCAGAAAATGCCTCCAATTAAACTAACAGCTGGAAACTTTGTCCTGAACATAGACTGAACTGTAAGAAAATAAATGTATGGTGTTTATGCCTTGAAAACTCTCTTACAGTCCTGACAGAGTAATACAAGTGGGCCAGTAAGAATATAGATGCCTTGGACCTTAGAGATCAGTGGTAAGTAAGAATAAGGACATGGATGCCTTGGCCTGGCCCTTAGAGAACCTACAGACATTTTAAGGATGTTCTTTCCAGTTACCTTTCAAAAGAAACTAAATCATGATGACTTTCAAATCTTGTTCAAATTTACAAAAAGCAGCAGGACTTAAAAGCAGGCCCTGCCCAACTCATTCTTTCTGCCCTGGAGCCTGATATCCCCAGTCACTAAGTTGGAATTAATTTTAAGGCATCATGAGAAAACAGAAAGGCACCATGTTATTCTGATCATTAAAATCTCAAACCAAATACTTTCTAAAAGTTAAATACCTTGGAAAAGGAGTGTGTTGCTTTACTGCAGAGATGTTTAGCAGATTCAGCATGTTTTATAATAGCCAATTACATGTTCCATGAAATGGCAGCTGAAGGTTTTCTATTTAGTTTCTAGGGGGGGGGGAAGTCATCCTATTTTCTTTTTAAATTGAATAAGATTAAAGTTGGAGTGTCACAAAATGCTGGCTATACAATAAATAAGAGAGAATGTATTTTTCCCATTGTGACCAGGAATTAAATAGTCTCATAGAGGGTTTTAATGCTGATTGAGCATGAGGCTTTGCTATAACACAATTATCATAGCAGCTAGAAAGTTGTGTTATTTGTTGCTCTGTAACTATTTAATATCTTCATACTACATCAACTAAACTATTGAAGCATAAAAGATAGCCACTTCACTACAAATAAAGTAAATTATGAAATAATCTGGAAACTGTATAAACTATGGTTCATTAAAATTTAAGAAAAGGAAGAATGGAGGTAAAGGAAGAAAAATACCATATATGTCTTAGCTAGGGTGACTATTTCTGTGATGAAAACCTATGGAAAGGCTTTATTTGGTTTACTCTACTACATTGTACTTTATCACTGAAGGAAGTCAGGACAAGACCCCAGGCAGGATGTAATGCAGAAGCCGTGGGGGTTGCTCTTTACTGACTTGCTCCCTATGGCTTGATATGCTGCTTTCTAACAAAACTCAGGAGTGATAAGAAAAGGTGTCAAAACTAGGCTACAGAAACCCACATAGACAGCTGACTTGAACAAGGGGGAGCTCATGGACCCCCAAAGTGATAGCTGGGAAACCAGCATTGGACCGACTCAGACCACCTGAATATGGGTCTCTGTTAGAAGGCCTAGGCAGTCTAAGGGACCTCTGACAGGGGTACCAAGATGGATCCCTGATGCATGAAAGGACTTTGCGAGCACATTTCCCATTGAGGGGTACTTCCTTAGCCTAGAAATAGGAGCATGGGCCTACAACCTACTCCAAATGACTTCACAGATTTTGATGATCCCTCCTAGAAGGTCTCACCCTCCCTATTGAGTGGTTGGGGAATGGAATGGAAGGGGAGATGATGGGGCATGGGAGGGATAGAGGGAGAGGGAACTGGGATAGATATGTAGGAATATAGAAATACATTTAAATAAAAAATTTAAACAAAACAAAAACAAACAAACAAACAAAAATATCAGGATCATCCAGAGTTGCATACATAGAACTCCTGAGCCACCTACACCCACTGGGATAACAGGGCAGAGAGAGAAAGACTCCACCTTCACCCATTAGAAGAAGAGATGGGAAGATGGCAATACAAGAAAATACCCAACAATAGAAAGACCAGTATGTCACCACCAGAATCTAGGGACTCTACGCCAACTAGACCTGAACACACCAATGCAGAGGAAGCAGAAGAGAAAGACTTAAAGGGAAAAGGAACAAGATCTCCTGAGAATCTTGGGAGTGGGGTGGGCAGTAAGTGGAGAGGGAGTAAGTAGAAAGAGAAGAGGAGGAGAGGAAAGCACTATGGGACAAGGAAGATTGAGTCAGGGGAGGAGTAGATGAGAGAGGAGAGAGAGAGAGAATAAAAGAGGGAGCCATTATAGGTTTGAAATTTGAAGAGAAAACTGACTCTAGAGAAATGGCCAGAGACCTACAAGGATGACCCCAACTAACAATTTGAGCAACAGTGGAAAGGCTACCATAAATGTCCTTTTCTGATAATGAGATCAATGACTAACTTATCCACTATCATAGAGCCCTCATCTAGTAGGTAGCCTATGGAAACAGAAGCAGACACCCACAGCTAAACACTGAGCTGACCTGGAATCCAGATGCTGTATAGTGAGATAGTCCTTCTGTGGCACTGACCATGCCCAATGGGGGGGTGGAGCCATGGGCAGAAGTGACCTGTGGAAGAAGGTCGGAGAGAGAGCCGGGAAAAGCTCTCTTGCTGGCATGACTCGGACAGGAGAGCATTGGGTTGAATTTCCTGGTGTTCATCTCTCTAGGTTGTAAGTTATTTCTCCCTGAATAAACATCTATTCGGCCTATTTGTTTATCCTGATCCTTATTTAACCGCGATATCTAGTGGGATTCGAACCCACGCCTCTGGGCACCATTTGTAAGGAGTAAGGTTTTTTTCGCCCGCCACCGCGCCAGCCCCAAGTAGCGCACAGAGACTCTGTATTTGATATTATGCTGTTGGCCAGGTGCTAGTTTCTTATCAGCTAGCTCTGTCTTAATTATTAACCCATTTCTATGTATTGCCATGTGGTCTTACCGAGAGCGGAGGAATGGTGGTTCTCTTCTCTCCAGGCTCTCCATCTTGACTCCTCCTTACTACTTCCACTTTACTCCTTGTCTCCTAGTCCCTCCTATCTTCCTTCTATTGGCCAATATAAGAAACATATACAGAATGACACCTCCCATCAAGATGCAGAGAGGGAGGACAAGACCAGGCTACAGAAACCCACAGAGAAGGCTGACCTGAATAAGGAGGAGCTAATGGGACCCCAGATTGATAGCTAGGAATCCAGCTTTGTTGACCCCTCCTGGAAGGCATCACCCTACCTGTGGAGTGGGGAAGGGGGAATGGGATGGGAGGGTGGTCAGAGTGGGAGTGAGGGAGGGAGAGGGAACTGGAATCAGTATGTAAAATAAGAAAAAATCTATTTTCAACAAAAGTTAAAAATATTTTTTAAAAAAGGAAATAAACAATGCTGGGGCTGGATCGATGGCACTGTATTTGTCTTCCAGAAGACTGGGGTTTAGTACCCAATGGTGACTCCAGTTCCAGGGTACTTGACACCCTCTTCTGGTCTCCACAGGCACTGGTTATTCATATGGTACACAGACATACAAGGAAATAAAACACACATACACATACAAAAAAATTGCTAAAGTACCATTTTCACACACACATACACATATACACATGAGAGAGAGAGAAAGACAGAGAGAGAGGAGAGAGGGGAGAGAGAGGGGGGGCGGAGAGAGAAAGAGAAAGCCTGCACTACAAATGGTAGACTCTGCCAGTTAAATGTACCTGTACCTGTGTGGAAGGTATGCACCTTTATTTGACTTTACTGAAAGCTTTGGAGTTAAAGGGTTTTCAGTTCATTTACTTTACCTCTGAACTTGGTTCACTAAATATTGAATATTGAGTATGATTAATTGGGGCAAGGAATGTAGCTCAGTGAGAAGAATGCTTTCATAACACATGAGTTGAACATGAGCCTCATCAACACAAACAAGATTAAATAAATATTTGAAGTACATTGATACTTTAAAAAGGCCTGCTTTAATTTTATGTCACAATACAACCGTGGGCTTTGTTTATTTTACCTGAAAAGAAATCATTACGTTTGTTAACTATCCAGGGAATTTTCATGCAACTGTATGCTTTCTGATTAGTATTGTCAAGAAACTTAGATTACCAAAGCAAAAAGCACAATTTGGAAAATACAGTTTAATGAAGAACAGAAAATTATTTTTCCTACCATTCTCAACATATAAACTTTGTAAATTCCATGGAAGCAACTTTTGCAGCATCTGGGGACATTCTTGTGTCATATTTATATTTATCAGATGAAGAAGGAAAATGAATGGGAGGCAGGTCTCCTGACACAAATCTACACACAGTCTCAAGACTTAGTTACTGAAGGAAGGAACATCCATTTAATGCTAACAGCTACTAAATAGGAAGAGCTTATCTAAAATTAGTAGCTACCTCCTGAAATCTTTGGGAGATTAAAACATGAGCAAACTGAAATGTAGAGAATTAAGTTCATTTCCATAAACAGTAAATGTTTATGTAGAATGTCAAATTTTACTAGGACACCAATTGCTTACTGCCCAAGTTAATGCAGGGACCTGGGAGAATTGGACCTAAAAATGGAGCAGACTAAATCCCATGCAATAGCATATTTTATTCAGAGCATCAGACAATTTATACTCTAAGGGTTAAGAAGAGTCACCTGAGTAAAGTGTACACTCACAAGGACAAGCTGTACTGGGCAATAACTAGTTTTGCTATAGATGCATATGAATAACAGCAGCTGAAGTAAAGTCACTCCTATCCACTACACCTGGGAGGAGCACAAAAACACAGTAAGAAGAAATGGAGATCACAAGCCTCTTGTCTCGTTTTCTCACATGCACTCAGAATTTTCACAGGACTCCAGTCTTGAATTATGTTCTACAACCTAGTTAAGCAGTCACAGACAAAGCTTGCTATTGCACTGAATGTAATTTCATATAATAACAACCTCAGACAAGGGTGCTCTAAGATCATGAAAAAGAAGATGTAGTTGGAGGTTTCTCATTCCACCTGCCAGTTTCCCATTAACACTCATAGGCTTAGTATTAGATATAATTGTTTGGCCTATGGCTCAGGTATATTGGTGACTTTTTCACAATTAAATTGACCCATTTCTATTTTTCTATAATTTACCATGAAGCTCATAGCTTGTTATCTTACATCTTGCTTCCTTGTTGGCTACATGGTATCTTCCTTTCTTTGCCTTCTTTCTCTCTATAACTATATTTGGATTTCCTGTATAGCTTTATTCTACCTTGCCATTGGTCAAAACAGCTTTATTCATCAACCAATAAAATCAACACATATTCACAGAAGGATATCCCATATCATCTCCCCTTTTCTGTCTAATAAAAAGGAAGGATTTTAATCTTAACATAATAAAATTATTATTATTATTACAGGTATTAAGCAAGAATTATTGTTATAATATTTACATCTTTTGTACTTGGCAAAATTAAATACTCTATCAATCTAGACCTATCATTGTGAGTCTAAAGTTTTATATTTAATTTACTTTTTATCATAACTAAAGAAAACTATAATTGAAACTATCAGTATTTAACTCCATCAGCAAACCCAAAAGGATATAGTATTACCTAAGAAAATTGGAAGTGCATTGTAAGCAACTTTCAAAACTCTAGAAATGACTGAGATTATCTGGCTGCCTGGAGAGTCACTCACAATTCTTCTGTGGCGTTGGGGCATCCATCATCAACCTTGTTTCTGATAGATTTTTTAATGAAGCAGGAAATTTGAAGATCTGTTCTGCCTTGTACTGGAAAAGTTTGTCAGGTTTTCTCTTCTGTAGTCTATAGATTATGTGGCAATTTCCTTTAAGGACCTTAGCTTATTATTCTTAAATTATTATTTTTTTTGTTTATGACTCTTTTGTCCTCTTTATACTCTTTCTTGAGCTCATGTACATACATTTATTAAACACACTGTGACTCACTTGCCTTTATTTTTGCCTGAATAATACCCCCCATTTTGGGGGGCAGGAGAATTTTTAAATGTAAAGTGGGCGTGTCTAGGACTAATAAAGTGTTGGCTTTGATTGCTAGATTCACTCTATTGTGCTTTTCAGCATGGTGGAGATAGCAATGAGCACCATGCTTGCTCCTTGTCATCGGGTACCATGCAGCTTTTGTATGTATGAGAAAAAGTTAAATCTTCCAAATAACTTGTGTCACAAACTCAATTTAAATGCTCCATAGCAGGATCTCCTGAAGGAGCCATGCATGCTGCCAGCATGAACCAGGAAGCAGTCTCTCAAAGAAACCATGTACTGCATATGCATGCCTCCATCACATACAGCATATCTGAAAAACGGGTGGCTACGAAGAAGCCTTTACTGACTCAATGTGGTGTGTGTGTGTGTGTGTGTGTGTGTGTGTGTGTGTGTGTGTGTGCGTGTGTGTGTTTAGAATTCCCCTTTTAGGCTTTTGTCAGAGTTTACATAAAAATTCTTTCCTCACATTGGGTGTCCCATGTAGTTGTGTAGTTGAAGGTTTCTCATACCGCATGCCAGTTCCTGAATTACACTCAGAGGCTTAATATTACTTATACTATTTTGGCCAATGACTTAGGCATATTACTGACTTGTTCTCACAATTAAATTAACCCATTTCTATTATTCTATATTTTACCATAAAGTGAGTGGTTTGTTACCTCGCATCTTTCTTCATTGTTGGCTACATGGTGTCTCTCTGACTCTGCCTTCTTTCTCTCTGTATCTCTGTTTAGATTTCATGCCTAGCTATATTCTGCCTGGCTATTGGTCAAAATAAATTTATTCATCAAACAATAAAATCAGGATATATTCATAGCATACAGAAGGACATTCCACATCAGGAAGATACTTCTTTTTTCCAAATATTTGATAAAGAAAAAAATAGCAAAAAACACTGTGCCAAGCACAAAATACTCAAAATGTGACCAGCACTCCTTTACTCGTGCTCTTAGTTAGTTGTCAATAGGCAAAATATATTACAACTTAAGTATAGAGTCCTTACATTATCAGTCTTTCCAATCTATAGACTCTTCTCCAAGACATGCAATCAAAGCCAAATCCTATAATGCCTCACTTAATGACACTATCCATTGCGTGTAGTAGAGGCTTTTTAAATATAAAGATCAATAAACTCTAATTCATTTAAATAAAGACATGCTCTTTTTGCTAAGGGTCACTGACAGATTCTAAGTATTGTATGTCTTTACTATCCTTATTATTAAAAATAGTGTGTACATTATATTTACCATTGCTTGCAACAGTAGCAGAGTTCAGAATATCTTAAGTGCTTTATGCTAACCATTTCCTGTACATTATACTTTAAATTATCTAAAATAATCAGGTTAAGAAAAATTCAAAGCACCAAATATTTGGGAACCACTTAAACAGTGTGTCATGACTAGGATACTAAGTGTCTCCATAGAATATTCATGTCTTAAGGCTTGGTCCCCTAGTGATAGCACTATTTTAGAACATTCTAGAAAATAAATTATGGTATCTAACAGGAGGAAGTAGGTCACTGGTGAGAGGTCTTTGGTGATATTTTACTCCGTTTCTCCATCTCCCCCCACTTTTCCCTTAACACACTCCCATCTTCTTCCCATGCCCCTTCATCTCTCTCCAATCTCCATTTCTTCCTCTTCCTTATTCATCTTCCTTCTTCTCCTTTTCCCTTTCTTATCTATAATTATCTGCACAGTTCTTATCTAGTACACATCCTGTTGCCATGACATTCAGCTCTAGGACTGGGGCCAAATTAGATCTTCCCTTCCTAGAAACTGCTTTAATTTATGTTTTTGTTAATTAGAAATAAAATAGTTTGTTAATCATGCAATACAATTCCCAATTCTTTCTTCCAACAGTCAATCATGAGCCACTCCTGTAAAACACCATTTAATATATTATATTTCTCAAGGTAGAGCATAGCATTACATATATAAGGGAGATAGTGAACCAGGAACAAACATATAGACTTGTCAGACATTCAAATTTATACCTTTAAACACTCAGTTCAGTCACATAATCTCTATCCATAAATGTCTTTCAGGAACAATCACACATTTCCATGTCCATCCTCAATGTTTCTGAAGTAAAAGGCAAGCTCTATCTACTTCTCTATGCCATGAAGACACCCTCGGCCTTAATCAGGCATCCCAATTCATGACATTATGTTTCTAAGAGCTTTCCTTATTCATTGTTTGATGCAGTCTGTCTCTGATTTCTGTCATTTCTGCTGGGAACAGTCTCTAGCCACCCAATTATCTTACCAATTATCTCTACCTTCAATTTTGCTCTGATCTCTTCTTTGTATTCTATGCCCTGAATGTTTCTTTCTAACTCTACTAATATTCAGGCTCCTCTGCAAGCCAAGATTGCTGCTAGAGATAGCAGATACTTGACATGAGAACAGCCCTAGTCCCTACTTCACATGACTTGTTAGATCTACACGACCCCAACTGGATGGCATTCCCCTACATATGGAATTGGGGTGGGGGGATGGGAGGGGAGGGTGGCTAGAGTGCATGTGAGAGGGCAGAGAGGGTAAAAGGGAGGGAAGGAGGGAGGGAGGAAAGGAGTGAGGGAGGGAGGGAAGGAAGGAGGGAGGGAGAGGGAACTGGGATCGACATGTAAAATAATAAATTAAATTAAAAAAATTATTTGACTCCAAAATTTAAGTTCAAGGACAAGTTACTGGTGAAAAGGATTTCTATTTTTGTTTCCACAGAAAATGAAAAGATGTGGATTCCTTCCAGACTAATGTGGTTTGATCAAGCCAGACCACCTGAAACAGAGTACCAGGTGATCCTACATTCAGAACAGCCGGACAAAGCAGCCTTACAGCCAGGATTTCTGCATCTTCTTCAAATCCCCCAAGACAGCGCCCCTTACCAGCAGGAAGTAGTTTGGAAAGAACGACACCCAAATTCCCAAATATTGTCTATAAATTTTGTTTTCATTTAAATGGACTTGGTTATATAAAAGAAAAAAAAGAAAAGTTACAATATTTAAAAATGCCATGTGACATTACTTTCTTGTCAAAACTATAATTCATTTATTTATTCATTGTATATGACATTTCAACTAGAGAAAATATACAGAGTATTATAACCAAATATGTATAGATATACACCCCACAAAAAAGGGCAGTAGGGAATGTTTTAGAATTACAACATAGGGCTCATTTTTATTTTTCTGAGTTTTTGAATTTTGGGGATTTCATAAAATGTCTATACTATTTTCATTTTCTTATATTTCATACTGTTGCCACCTAACGAGGGGGGGGCAGATCCTTCTGGTTAACCTGCTACATGTTAGCTCTGAAGACTAATGAGAAGAATGGCTAAGGCTGATGAAAGTCAAAATGAAGAGGGAGAATGCTAGTATGTTAACATCATATCAAGCCTTGTGGAATACATGCTAAGTGACAAAACCATTAAATACTGGCTTCATACAAATTAATATGAAGGTGTATTGCTGCAAACTGGTCCACAGATCACAATCACTCCAAGTCACTGAAAGAATTTCAGTGTTAATTTTAAAAAATCAAAATAGTCACCATTGTAAAAAGTTGCCATTATAAAAATGTCCTTTCAAGATTAAAAAAAAAAACCCACTAACCCTCAAATATCTTCCCTTTTTATGATTCTACCCATTACAATTCATTCATATAAATGTTCCCAAAGTATCCCTTTAAGATCTTTCCACTCTGATATGTGCTTGCCATTTTAATTGCATAATTGATAAAAGTAAGGACCATAGTTTAGAATTTTCAACCAAATTACATGTGACTTATCTAGCCTAATAACAATATTTTAAAAAAAGTCATATTGTATGTAATTACTATAAAGAGTAACATGTACCTACATTTATAAAAACAATTCATAAAATTACACATTTCTTGAAATATATTTCACAGCCACTTTCCAATCTGTTTTTCCCAGGACTAGATTTCATAAACAAGTTATTTTATGGATTTGAGATTACTTTCTGTACATTTCTTTTATTCTTTCTTTACTATTTGCTTTCCTAGGAAATAAATCTAAATTGTGAATGTAGATTTGTGTGTGTGTGTGTGTGTGTGTGTGTGTGTGTGTAATAGAGATAAAAGAAGGGAGGGATGGGAGGAGGGAGAGAGAGAGAGAGAGAGAGAAAGAGAGAGAGAGAGAGAGAGAGAGAAAGAGAGAGAGAGAGAGATAGAATGAGGACCATAAAAGGGACAAAAACATAAAGGTAGGGGAGTGGGATAAAGGGTAGGTAAGGGATGTGTTTGGAATGAAAGAAGGATTCCATTTAGGGGAGAAAGGATTCTTGCAAAGAGAGAAGGGGTAACATACCGGCTGCAAGTTTTTTGTAACTACAAGGAAATTAAGAAAATAAGTGCATACAAAAAACACTTCAAACTGATTCCATTTGCAAAGACTCTGAAGAAGAGCTTAGTTTTGTTGTTTTAAAAACTTATCTGATGAGGCTCTCAGAAATTGATTTTGGACCCCACAGAACACACCTGTGTTGCTGTTATCTATATTCAGGATAAGGATCACCTTGATTTTACACAAAAGTAATTTGTTGCCAGCTATGCATTACTACACTAAAATACAGGAGACAGTTTATAAAAGAAAGAAAATACTTGGCCTGTGATGTTAGATCATAATTGTGTTTGTGAGCCAAACTACAGCCTTTTGGCAAGGATGGTACATCGTAACAGGAGTACATGATGGAATGAACTACTTAATAAATAAGAGTCAGAGAAGAGACAGAGGCCCCACAATCTCACTGGAGAGCATGCCTCCAATGACATAACTATATTCCCTGCATCCCCACATCCTAAAACTTCCTCCTCTTAATGGTACCAACCTGAGGATCAAGCCCTTATACAATGGAAGGCCCCATCCAAATCTCAGCAGAAAAAACAGTTATGGCTTCAAGGAACTTTAGAGAAGGGTGTCTCAATCACAAATTTTATAGAAGAGGAAGTATACTATTGGGAAAGAATTTTCTTCATTGTAAAATGCCAAAATAATTCTTAGCTATACCACAACTATTGTATTATTTGTATTGAGGAAACTTAATCAAGTATACAATTTTGTGCTGCTTCCAAGAAGAAAATTCTGCAACTTAATAAATAAGAAGAAATTTAAGCAATTGCTCTCTGGTTAGGTATGCATATTTGTTTTTTCACATACCCAAGCCCATACAATTATAAAATTATAAAATTATAAAAAGAGAAAAGTCATTTGAAATATTTGGCAACCCTTGTCTAATAGTGCAACTTGTCTTGATGCATGCTAGTGAATACACGGTGTATCTGAAATGTGTATTAATATTGTTGTTCTTCCTCAGCAACCTGTGTCTCTGAGAACTGTCCTATCTATTTAGTTAGTCATACATATATATATTTGTGAACATCTCTGGGGGAAATCAACATTTACATACTCAAAATAGAAAAATATGCTAACATGTGACCTGGGGGCATACAACCACCACAGGATTGGAAGACGAGAAAGGGTGGGATGCTCTCCGTGTGCTAATCCATGAACTAGCAGGTGGTGATTACAAATGTTCTACTCATTTTCATTAATCACATAGAATTTGGTCATACATAAACAGCAGTCAAAGTTTAGTTTTGAAAATGTTAGCTTGTCTTGGATGTAGTGTATGCTTCTGAGAAAAACAAAAATGATAACAGCCTATTTAATGGCAGGGAAGGAGGAAGGAACAAGAAGAAACTGAGAGAATTAAGAGGGCAAAGATCAGAGAAGATGAAATGGGAGCCAATTTCAACTCAGATTTTTGCTGTAGATTATAAAGACACTGCCATTACTTTACAGTTTTGTATGCTATATCAGAAATAAAAATTGCTGCCTTCATAATGATGCATTCAGTAAAGTTACTTTACACATGACTCACTAATACCATGGTAACAAATGGACTTATTTGGAAGCACTAAGAATACAGGAAATATGAAGCTGAAAGACGTATATGTTCAGAATTTCTAAAGGAAACTAAGAAAAAGCTGTGGAAGAAGCTTGGAAAACTGAACACAATAAAATGTTCCACATTTTTTGTTTTATAGCTCTGATAAAATACTGACAAAAAACAACTTTGGGGAGGAAAGGGCAGAAGGGCGAAATTTAGTTTACAGGCTTTTGTCCATCATTAGGAAAAGTCAGGGAGGGGGTCAAGACAGAACTGAAGCTGAGATAATGGAAGAATGGTCCTTCCTGGCTTGCTCTCTTTTGCATGCTCAGCTGTTTTTTTTAAATAATAGTTTTATTGTTATGAAATTATAAGTTCTCCCCAGACTTCTCTCATGTTACCCCAACTCTACTTTCACTCATTGCCTCTTTACCTTTAATTGTGTGTGTGTATATACAAGTATATAAATAGACTTTTTCCTAAATATGTAAGTACAACCTGCTCATTCTACAAAATGTTGATTGTATGGATATTTTATTGCTGATCATTAGATATTAAATAACTAATTGGTGTGTTTTTCCTTCGAGAAAACTAATTTTCCTGCTCCTTCCCTTAGCATTTTTTAATTGCCTATATTTCTTTGCCTAAGGTTGAGGCTTGCCCAGGTCCAGATGCCTGGGGATGACACAGCAGGCTTGGCCTTGTAACATCAATTAGTATTTAAGAAAACACTGAGAGGTCAACCACACTCTAGTGGATGGGCCCCACACCCATGAATAGATGAGCAGAACAAGTAGTACTTTGGGTTATAGAGATGTTTTTTAAAGGACATGAAAAGTTGGGAAAGGAGGTTTAAATTTGGGAAGTGTCAATGTAGTATGAAAATGATCAAAATACTAATATATATATATATATATATATATAATGCCATATATATTTGTAGCCATGATATTAAAGAATTAATAAAACTATATTAAAATCTTTCTCTTTCATTAAGCTTTGTGCAAACCTAAATTATCTTAAAATTCCATCAGTCAAATAAATAGAAATTTAAAATTCTGATCATGTGTCTGTGATCCAGGGTATCCATGCACCACTACTCCTATCACATAGATCCTTCATGCTTCTCCCAGCCACCCATGTTCCCAAATGTTTTTCATTCTCCATATACATTTTGACAAGAGTTATTTAAAAACTGAATGTGACAAGGAGACATCCACTTTTGGTTTTTGTGATGCCATCACTCATGTTAATAGAGATGTATGATATATAAGGAGATTGTTAACAAACTCTTAAAAGAAACAGCCCATAAAGGTACAAGCATTCCTTTGCCTGTTTGGGAGGTTCAGTGATGGAAGATATGTTCTCTATGCTGCTTGACAGAGTTCAAGGTGAAGCCTCAACCTGAATCTATCATCTGAAAGTAATGTATAAAATGGCACCAGGGTAGACTGAGAAGGCTCACCTGTCTGGCTTCATTTCTCTCATTTTGGGTAGAACTGGCTTGATGCTGAGGCAGCATGTCTGCTCCTCGCTGGAATCTGCTCTTCCAAACACTGTACTTCCAGAAATGGTGAGGCTGGCTTCATGAGTCAGTCCATTCAACTCAATACATTATTTTGCATGAGTATAATATGTGTATGCAGGTAAGAATGTGCATGTGTGTGTGTGTGGTGTGCTTGTCTTTGCTGGCCAGCAAGTCACAGGGATCATTGTGTCACCTCCTTTCCATTTCTGGGATTACAAAGTGTATGCTAGCACACCTAGCTTTTTACATGGGCCATGGGATTTAGCTGAGATCCTCATGTTTGAATGAACATTTTCACAATTTAGCACTTCCCTGGACAGATTAACAGATGTTATACATTCTTTCATACTGAAATACAATTTCCCTTCAAGTCATTTTCAGTTCATCCATTTTTTTCTTCTCTAGCTACTTGTAGGAGGATATTCTATAGTCTTTCTGTAGGAAAAATAGACGATAGAAACAAATGACCTCAACAATTAGGGAACAGTACTAGAAGATGCCCTTTATTGAAAAAAAAAATGTCTAAACACAAAGTGAAACTAGTTATTGTAAAAATAAATCAATTACCCCAAAGAAGAAGACAGAACAGCATGAAAAATATCTTTGAGTGTAATTAGCATGCATGAACTGTTATGGAGAGAACAGAGGTGTGATGGATGAATCAATTGTTTGAGAAAGCAGTGGAGTGTCCGCATGACAAGCAGGGCATGTTTAATTTTTGATACTGTTCGCAAGAATTCTTTGTAAAAACTATAATTAAGTATATATATAATTAAGCTGCACTGCAAGTCTTTAGGGATCAAGGTAGCTAAATGTTTTGATCTCTAGTTGTCACTGCACTGGCTGAATGGCCTTTAATTTGAACCCTAAATGACAGTCACACCTATGAAAAAGAATGCTTTTGATGATCTCTTTTCAGTAGCGTATTTTCTAAACACACACACACACACACACACACACACTCAAGAGCTAAGAGACCTGTTCTCTGTAACAAAGGTCTGTTCATGTAATTTCAGGTCTTATACTCACCATGCATTTGCCCTGAAGAATTAAATACAGGGAAGTAAGACTCAGGAGGAGATGCTCAAGTATGAAGGAGTTGGCTATTGCAACTTAATATCTTCTATTGCACTAATAAATGTAATGCAATTATTACTGATTTAATTCATTTTTAACTTGAATTAACTATTACTTTATTAATAATCAAAACAAATTAATTGTGTCCTGGTATTGGTGAAGGCCAAAGATAATGATGACCAACATGTGCCTCTTGACAAAGGATTTTCTGTTGATCATTATTGGCTCTCTACTTTGTTGTTGTTGCTGAGATTGGTCACATATAATCCAAGTTGGATTTGACCTTGTTAGGTAGCTGAGAGTGAACTTGAATTCCTAATTTTCCTGTCTTTGACTCACTAGCGCTGACATTATAAGTAGGTACTACCACACTTAGTTTATGTATGGGTTGAGGTAGAACCTGAACTACATGCATGCCTGGAAAACTGTACCAAATGATCTACATACCCTCTTTTTACTGACACTTATCCCAAAGACAAAATTATCTTCTTCTCCCAGTATACTCAGTTTTTTTTTTCTGGGATTAATAACTTATGTTTTCAGTATGAATTCTGTCAGATGATAAGTTGTAGGCTTATTGCTTTAAAGAACAGGCCTGTCACTTCCATTTTATAAATCCCTTCTGAGTCTTTTCACACCTCTAACTTTCATAAGAATAACTACTTAACTAACCCTCTTCCTACTTTTCTTTTATTAAATAAATGTATTACAGCTTGTGGGTTTCAAAAATAACTTAAAACTTTTTTCACACAAATTACTTTTATATTTTGATCATACACTTTCCCACCCACTCCCAGGTCCTCCTGACCTTTCTACCCACCCAATGTATTTGTGTTATGGGTATCTGTGTTGTCATCTATTACAAACGCTCCTCTGATGACAGTTCAGTAAAGCACTGATCTATGGGTATAGCACCATGTCATTAGGAGTTATTTTATGACTATTTTCATTAACATCTTCTTCAAATATTATTCTCTTCTAGATCATTTTATACAAAACTGAAGGCTGGGTTTACAAACTTAGGACTTTGTCCTCATGTTCTTACTGGAGCTTGGGTATTTATAAACTGCCTGCTCCTCACACCATATCTAGCACACTGTATCCTATCCTTCCTATCCCTTATCACAGTAGATTACTTCTCATGTCACAGCTGTCTTAGCTGTGTCTTTTTGTCCTGACCCAGACTTCTCATTCACTTCCTTATTCTGGTTTTATCTCTGGAAATTCTTTTGATCTCAGTTTAAATGCCACTCTTTTGGAGAATTTTCATAAAATTCCAAAATCAAGTAAGGTGTGCTCCTGCAGTAACAATTAACAATTAACAATTCTCCATACAAGCAAAATAAAGAATTCCAAGAGTATAATACTCCAGTGGTTATGAGGCAAATGGAAATAAAAACACATTTTATCTATAGAATTAGCATATATCTACCAACAGCTCAACAGCTTTGTTTTTGTTAGTTTGTTTGTTTGTTTGTTTGAAATAGCAAAGATGGGATATAATTTTATGCAACTAAATAAAACTGAAAACCTACTTATCATTTGCCCATTACCACTGTCTTTTCATGCTGCCAATATTTTATAATACGTATCATTGTCTGTTTAATTCTCCTCTTAGCTGAAAACAAAGCAAACTAGCTTTAAATTATGATGAAAGGTACATGTTTTTTGGTACATCTAAATTATTTTGTATTTATCTCAATTATGTTAATCTTATGCAATCAACAATTATATTCATGTTATTCATAATGCTTTCATTTCTCTGCTTTATAAAGTGGGAGAAGTGAATACAATATTCAAGTAATTAAACAAGTATTGATGTGCAAAGAAAGAAGCCTGATCTGCTCAAATTGTGGGTGAGAGAAAGTACCAAAGTACAAAAGTAAGAAATATTTTTACCTGAGGCATGATGATTGAATATATCTATGTCAATCAATGTAATATTTGCCTTTACATATATTGTGTATTTGCTCATAATGCAGGAAGTCAAGCAGCCTTGATAGGGAAGTCTATATGCTAAGGTCCATTGAAGGATATGTAGCATCTGTACTGTCAGGGTTAATTTAGATGCAATATACAGACAAGCCATGTGACATAATCAATGATGATATTTGATTATCTCTTATAAACAGAATTAAGATTTTGAGTGTGGGCCATTTATGATGCCATAAACTACAGCTTTCTGACTTTAAATTCTCTTTTCTTCTTCCCTCCTATAGATTTTTATCTCACAGTGAAGGGAATACTTTATCTCTAAACCCTCCCACAACCACAGCAGTTATATGTCAGGGAAATTAGATAGGACCTTCTGTCTGATTCTCTATTTTTATCCAATTAAAATCTCCTTTACAAACCATTGAAAAAGACTTTCTGTTATTTCTAGTTGACTAGAAATGGATTCTCCATTCACTCTAGGCAATGGGTTTACCATGACTGCTTAGGGCAACAACTGTTCTTCCCTAGGGACTAGGAGCACTTACCTGTCAGTACTTTGAACTCAAGCCAGTTGCCCAGTTGACAATATCTACTGTAGGAACCTGCAACTCAGGATTCTATGGATTCCTCTAAACTGAGGAAAGAAGTGTAGCAGGCTTTTCTCTTGAGCCACTAACCAGCTCACAAATCATGACATTGAGACTTTTTTTGAATTATGAACGCCCAACCTCAACTTAGGCTTGTTTCTTTCTAGCTCTTATAACTTAACCACTTTCTCTTCTCCTACATTTTGTCTCAGTGCTTTTTAAACTTTTTTCCTTCTGTATATCTTGCTTTCACTGCTTCTCATGTCTGGCTGGTGGATGCCTGTCTTCTGGCCCTAGGCATGTCCCTTTCTTTCTCCCTCATTCTCCCCTTCTCTCCTCTCCAGCTTAGATTCCTCATCCTATTTATTCTTTCTGACTGCCAGCTAGTCATTTTTCTGACTAGCTATTGGCCACTTAGCTTTTCATTACACCTTTGGTGCATTAGGCAGACAAGGTGAAACAAATACAACCCATGTTTACATAATTAAACAAACCCAGCACAAATAAATGTAACATATTTTTACACATTTAACGTAATATTCTGGAGCATAAACAAATGTAACACATCATTGCTTTGTTAAAACTGAAAGTGAGAACAATTGTCCACCAGGTTGACTTCTCTACAGTCTAACTTAAAGAAGCTTCAGAGGAATTCAGCAGAATCTCTAAAAGAGGATAAGTTAAAAACAAAAAGAGAATAAGTTGTTGGAAACTCAGTCCCAACTCTGAAAATAATAACTCAGCAGCTTTATAGATTCAAATGTTAATATCCCCCAGAAAAAAATATCCTCAAACCCATTTCCCTTAGTGATTCAGAAAGTAGATACGACACTAGTCGGCGAAAGTATTTTTATTTTTAACTTCATTGTTTTTTCTTTTTCCATTTCATTATTTTATAATCATGTTAAAATTAAAGATAGATCAAAGTTAAGTCCATTAACAAAAAGTCAACTCAAGTTACAGCTCCTTTTGATTGTGTCCTACATACTGACTCTGAACCAAACACCCAGGTACTAACCAGTTTTGTTTTACCCAAACCAGATGGAATAGGGTTACTCAGGTTGAATTTAGATGATTTGCATTGAGGATCCCCCATCATCTTTAAAACACAGCAGATGGTGAAAGTACTTTAGGTTATTTTTAGATGATGCTAACCAAACTACATTTTTATCAACTGTCTTACATGGCTTTCATAAACATGATTTTCCTTCTAAACCAAGTGACAATGACAGAGCATAGCAGGGCTCTTTTGAGATGTCATTATTAACAATGACACACTGAGGATTTATATTCAAAGCTCTGAGATAAATTGCAAGAAAGGAAGCTGTGGATCTCATGAGATAAATAGACAGATATGGATAAATGATGTTACAGTACATATTCTGTTTTCTATTATAAAAGAAAATAATTCCTACCTCATATTTTAGTGGCTCTTAAACTAATTCTTATTTTGAAGGATAAAGAAAACATAATTCTTTTTGAGTTCATCCATTAAAACAAATAAAAATCCAGATATACTGTAGGTACCCCATAAATTGCAATTTTTATATGAACTTTTCTGTTTTCAAGATAAAATGTAGTATTAAAGGAGTAATGCAGGACAATACTAGATATCCAATTCTTCTATTTGGATCCACTCTGGGGGAGTACTCCCACTTTCTGATATTTTATTGGAATATTAATTCCCAATTACTGCATTACATATTTATCCTTACATGCTGGTCCTAAAATCTGGGGGTCTGGAATAAGGCCTACTCTGTCCTAAGATCATTTATCTTTAGTTGTTAAATGGTGATGGAATAATAAGAAGCCAGATGAAAGGATTTCCTTTTCCCCAGCATAAGAGGTGATTTTGACCTCATAAAGGATATTTCTAATCAAGTTAAATCTGTCCTAATGTCTGTACTATAGTTATTATTTCCCTAAACCATCTAATTCTTGGTTTTCAATTGGTCTCAAGATAGCTCTCATAGTTCTATTAATAACTTCACCTTTGTGGGATATTAGATGAGATCCCCTGGGTAAACTGGGGGTAAAGTGGTCAGTGAAGGGGAGGGGATGGGAAATCAGAAAATGAGGGAAGAGGATAGTTGAGGGGTAGAGGGACAGAGGGGAGAAGCAAGGAAAGAGGTACCTTAATAGAGGGGTTAGGGAGAATCCTGGTGCTACGAAAATTCCAGAATTCACAAGGATGCCCCAGGTAAGATACATGGAGAGGTGAAGAGGGTGCCTGAACTGGCCTTTTCCCGAAATCAGATTGATGAATACTCCAACTATCATCATAGAGCCTTCATCCACTAATTGATGGAACCAGATGCAGAGATTCACAACCCAGCATAAGGCTGAACTCTGAGAAGCCAGTCAAACATAGAAAGGAGGGAATACATGAGCAAGGGAGGTCAAGATCATGATGGAGAAATCTACAGAGATAGCTAAACTAAGCTTGTGGAAGTTCATGAACTCTGGACGAACAGTTGTGGTCCCTCCATGTAACTGAACTAGTCCTCCATATGTTGTAGACAGTTGTAAAGATTGGGATTTCTGAAAGACCTCTATCAGTAGGTGCAGGATCTAACCTTGGTGCTTGAGCTAGCTTGTTGGAGTCCATTCTCTATGAGGGGATGACTTAATCAGCCTTAATACATGGGTAGGAGCTTGGTGCTGCCCCAACTTCATGGGCCAGACTTTATCGACTCCCCAAGGGAGCCCTTACCTGTTGGGAGGAATGGATAGGGTATGGGGTTGGAGGAGGGGTGGGAGGGAAGACTTTGGTTGGAATGTAAAATGAAATTTTAAAAAGTAAAATAACTTCCCCTTTGTACAACTAGAATTATTTTGTCTTATTTGTAGTAAAATTTCATTTTATATAAAAGGAAAATCATACAAAAGTACCGAAATGATTATTTTATAACTTTCTCTTCTATGAGTTTATATTGAACATTTTTAATAATAAATAGTAAATGATATTATAGAAGTTAAGTTTTCATACTTAGTGCACTTATACATATAGGATGCTATTCTAGTACTAGATAATGCTGCCTTTTGTTTCTACTATTGTAAGCATCCATCTACTTAGTATTTAGCTTCTATTATATATAATTAAAATTTCCTCCTTAGAATACTTTTCTACTGTTAGAACAGGAAATGAAAGCAAGCTTGACTCCCATGGGAGTTGCCTTTCCCTGGAAGACTGTCCCTTTCACCATCCCATCAGCAGCTGTTTGTTGTTCTAAGATCTCGACCCTAAATCACAATAAAGGTGCCAGACAGGAGAATTTACATCTATTCAAACTTCCCTTGTCTAGATGCAACATCCAAAACCAGTCAGTTTCTAGTTGGAAGAGTCCATGGAAAAAAAGAAGAGTCAAGCTAGAACCCAGGCATGCCTAATGCAATTTACCAGTTCTCCACAGGAATCTCTGCACAATGGAGCACAAACCAATTGTGTAGGCATTTTCAGTGAGTGAAGACTGGCAGAGTTCTTGTGATTTAGAACATGAAGGAAAAAAAAGATCAAGTAATTCCAGTTATCTTTTATTATAGCTGTTATTCTTGACTAACTGATCCATACACTCCAATCTAAGGAATGACAGGCTTTCACACCTACCACTGTATATTTTCATGAAAGATATAGTAAAACTTTACGGAAAACTTGGGCTACTTAGCAAGAGGCCAAGGCTCCAAGCCTATTCTCAGCTTACAATGTTTACTTTATAAAGACTATTCAATAAAAGTAACATAAAATTCTCCTAAATGGCCTTTATTTTAAATCATAGGACTGTAGGTGATTTGTACCCAATAAGAAAGCCCATTGAGCTAGACCTTTGCTCAAATACCAGTGTCTTGGTAATTAGAAAGTGATGAGAAACAAAGCTTATAACTTAGCTCTTATGTGCTAATGAAATATAACCATAACAATTTCAAAGGTATATTTATAATAAACTGATTAGAATATAAACTCAAGTGGCTGTGTGAATTTGCATGAATAATCTAAATGTGTATTCTATAATCTGACTTAGTCCAAGGGCCTTAAGTGGCCCAAACTCATTGAAGTTAAGTTCAAAGTACCATAGTTCAAGCATAGGAAAGTAATTAAAATACTATAATTCTAATTCTATTGTCTCAGAAGATATATGGATTTTAATACACAATTATCTTGAGAATTCCCTTTTTTCCAACTTATTTTCTTAACATAGCAGCTGTTTTCTGGTTCATTTTTCTCAGCAAAAGTTGTTCCAGTAGAGACCCTTTTTTCTCTTTCAATCTCTCATCTAAGTAAAAATTTACTTAGAATTTCAAATGTCTTGAGTTTCTCATTAGCTTTAAATATCTGATTCCTCACTAATAAGGTACATTTAAGTGGAGAAAACAGAAATGTTGTGACAATTCATATATTAATTGGTTTAATTTCAATTACACATTAACATTTTCCTGACATGTAATATCCAAGTTATGAAAACACAATTTCACATGAAGTATTCTGTGTCAACACTGAAGGCTCCCAGTCTAAGCACTATATGCATATTATGTAAGGGAAAAGAAAGCTTATAAACAATAGACTAGAAAGTAATAAACTTTGTTTTGCTTTTCTAAAGAAGCCAATTTGGTACCTTTATGCTTTGGTGTAGACATACTTGAGCCTTAAGTTGCAATAGTCATTTCTATTTTTTTTTTTTTTTTGCTTTTCAATCAGATATAAAACATGTCTGGGAAAGAGAAAAATTGTTGAGGTACTAGTTATAACAACAGAAAATTCATAATGATATCAGAAAATATAGTCAGCATTAATGTGAAATTCATGTTTTGACAGACTGAAATGTATAATCAATGACAATATGTTTCTCAAGGGGACAATAAAACTAAACACAGTTAAAGTGTTCTGGGCAGCTCACTTTGTCTTTGAACAAGGGTCAATAAATTATGTATATTTTGTGCATCTGATTGCTGGCCTCAGTGAGTTTCTAACAACTAGGTAAAATGAATAATTACATACTCTTGCTCAGATCTATAAGCACATGTACTGTATGTATTTATATAACATGAAGAGGAAATTTTTAAAAATTACTTTTTGTTTTGTGTGCATAGGTGTTTTCCCACATATATGTCTGTGTGAAGGTGTCAGATTCCTTGGAACTAGAGTTACAGTCAGTTGTGAGCTGCCATGTCGGTGCTAGGAATTGAATCTTGATCCCCTGGAAGAACAGCTCTTAAGCACTGAGCCATCTCTCCAGCCCCTGTAGAGAATACTTTCATGAATACTTTATTCTTATTTTCAGTTCATTCTGAGACACAATCAAATGTGTAAAAGCACTTCTCTTTGTGCAGTGTAAGGATCTTTCTTTGAAAGTTTAGTGATATTTTATTTCGTGTGCATATTGACATGCACGTGTACTGCCAGATGACAACTTGTGGGACACTGCAGGGATTTGGTCAGGTCATTAGACCTGGGCCTATGTCTCTACCTACTGAACCATCTACCATTCTATCTTTAATGAATTCCTATCCTAAGTGGAATTTGAGTTCTGCAGTGGAAAGAATAGTTGTAACCTAAAACTGGATAAAAGCATTATTATCTTTCACAGTTACTTTAGTCAGTATCTCACCAAATAGTTTAATTTTTTCCTGTGCTCTTAGTGTCTGTTGTCTTTTTCCACATCTTAACATCACAGCCAAAGAGGTATAATTTTTGTTGGCTGTCAGTTTTATAAGGTTCACACTACTGTAATCCACTGGCTACATCAGTCATTGAAATTTTCTAAAACCCCATCTCTTATCCATCCCTCTCTAGACATAGTCCTCCATTCCATCCCAATGATAGACATAGTCCTCAATATGGCTTCCCTATAATTGGACAGTATAAACTAAAGTTTTAAATTAGTCTTAAATTATGGCCACTACATACTCTGTAACCTCCATGCCCCATAGAGCCTTTTTTGCTACCCTCCTATGAATTTCCATCTAGTCTTAAGAAGGAGCTACAAGTTTCACTCTTCCCCATACTGTTTTATCTGATTAAATTCTGCTTACCTTGCTAAATTCAGAAACAAAGGCATTATCCAAGAGAAGAACCCAGGACATGCTAGACTAGATCACGTTCTGAGTACTTCCTCTAACAGGGACTTTATTTTTCACTTTGTAATTTGCATTAATATGTTCAGTTGATGGAAGACATCCCTTGCTTCTACTATCAAAACATATGTTTATAGTGAGATATGTACCTTGTCTGCACCTGTGGCATACACCAGGTCCATTGTGGGTGGAGACAGGGCCAGATGTTACCTGGGGGAACTAAGTCTGAGGAGGGGCCTCAGAGAGCTCTCTTGTTTGCAGCACAGGGACAGGAGTACACCAGGAGGCATCCTTGGGACCAGGAATCTGCTGGTGTTCATCTGTCTATGTTGTAAGTTATTTCTCCTTGAACAAACATCTATTCAGCCCATTTTTTCTCCTGATCTTCATTAAATATCAATATATGTTCTATAAAGCATAGAATTTCTGAATTTCCTTGGCAGTATCACGCCATTGCCAGTGTATACACTGTACATGATAGCTGCTCAGACAGGTTTGCTGTATAAACTAAAAGTACATTTATGGATGTAAGTATCTGTTGTAAGTGTAGGCCCAGCAATTAAACCAGAATTCTTGATAATCTTTTTTAACTAAAAACTATAAAGGCACATGTGTGAGAATGGAATTTGTTGGGTGGATAAGGGATAACAAGAGTAGAAGGAAGTTAAGAGAGTGTGAGGAATTAGAGTAAACACTACACCATGCACAAAGTTGTCAAAGAAAAAGGTAGTAAATGTACATCGTAATAACATGATAAGCAAGCAAATTTCATCAGGTAGGGCTTTCCCTTCTTACATCCCTGAACCTTCTGAGAGGAGTAGCTGGTAGCAATGCTTTCTCTACTCAGGACTATGTTGGTTTATGAAAGGAAAACTGAAAGCTTTGGGTTAGACATTTCATCATAAAAGGTACTTTAAAACACTGAAACAATTGAAAGTCAATATATCAAAGTGTCCCAGCTAATGGTGTCAGATAAATGTGTACATGAGCCATCACCAAGATACTGAACATACTGAGTTCTCTTGCTTCTCCCACCAAAATCTTTTTCCTTTTTCAGATGTTTACATTGTATTTGGACAGTAGGTGACACTTCATTGTTATTACTCATGAAAACTAACCTCAGACAGAAAATTATTTGAACCAGTAACAATGTGATGTTCATTATTACTTCAGTAAGGCTACAAGGGTCCTTTCTTCTCCACAGGGCCTTATTTGTATCCAAATAGCCTCAACAGTTTAGGGGACAAACATTTTATTTAATTTTTATGAGTTTCTTTTGATGTAATCTCTAACTGTTTTTAGGAAATTAAAAAATTCTTATGAATAGCAACATTCTATATTTGCAAGTTGATTTTTATCAGTTTAGCTAAACATTAGCAGTCCATCTTCCTCTACTTCCTACTCCAAAAAATCAGTCGGTTTATTTTCATTATGTATCTGCTTATTATGAATATTTCCTCCAAATGAAATAATACAAGTTGCTTTTTGTGTCACAATTGCATTTAATATAATGTTTACAAGGTTCATCCATGTATTAGAATGTCTCACCATCATATTGCTTTTTATGGCTCGATTTCACGTTTCCTCACATATATGATTTGATATACACTTGAGCTGTTTCTGTTTGGGGCTGTTATGAATACTGTTGCTGTCAACTTTTGTATATAATTTTTTGTTTGAACATACAATTTCATCTCTCTTGGGTACACCTAAAAGTGAAATGACTGATCAGGTCATAATGTAAATAGGTTTTGAACTTTTAAGGAAGTACCCCAGTTACTTTCCACAGTGGCAATGTCATTTAGGGATTCAGTAAGTAATGGATGCATATTTATCCATACTTTCTCTTATTTGTTTTCTTAATGTCACTCTAGATATTGAAAATATTATCTCATTTTGATATTGATTTGATTTTTCTGATGCTTATGAGTGGTGTACTTTGGTAATTTGTATATTGACTATCTCTACATCTGTGAAGAAGTGTGAAACCAAGTGTTTGTTCATTTATTAATGTGGTTTTCTTATTGAGTTGTAAACCTTTATATAAGTAGGGGTTATTATAGCTAGTGAAGACAATTTTTCTAAAAATTTGTCCATTTCATCTAACTAATCTAATGAATTGGTACTCTTCCTTTCCTTTTAGAATTTTATGTAGCTATGTGGTTGGTAGCAATGTTCCCTTTTAATACTTGCCCTTAGTTGTTTGAACATCTTTTATTTTCTTAACCCAGCAAAAGTGTTTTCAAATTTGCTGATCTTTTAAATGACTTAACTTTTATTGTCTACTGTATTTACATTTATCCTAATCCTTATCATTACATTTCTTATTATTATCTTGAGTTCAAATTACTCTTTTTCCATTTTCATAAAGGAGAATACCAAGTTCTTGATTTTCATCTGTTTTATTTCTACTGTGTTCATAGCTATACAATTCTAAGTATGGTATTAGTAGGATCCCAAACATTTTAGTGGGCTATGAGCTCAGTTTGTATTCTCTAAAGCATTGTTTAATTCCTGCTATGATTTTCCCTTTGATTCATGAGTTCTTTTTAAAGGATATGCTAATAAATTTCTAGCATGTAGTATATTATGTAGTTACTTTACTATGTACATTCTGAGAAGTGTTTTTCTAAGGCGGTTTTGAAATGCAGATTTTTTTTTTCCTTGGGAATGGCACAGTACACTCACAAAAACCTAGTCTGGTCAAATATCTGATAAGAACTGTTGTAATCATATGATGAAGTAAACATGTTTTAATTTTTCTTAGAAATAAGGGTACAACCTAAAACGTCTATAAAAAGTTCAATTAATGATAATTTAGGTAGTCATCAGGTAGGCCAGTTCAGGTACCCTTTCCACTAATGTTTAGGGTCTTAGCTGGGGTCAATTCTTGAGACTTTCCTTAGTGCCAGTTTTCTCTCTAGCCTCATAATAACTCCCTCAATCAAGACAGAATTGTCATCTAGCAACTGATGGAAGCAGGTGCAAAGTATAGGGCTGGACTCCCAGAGTCCAGTAAAAGAGAGGGAAGGACAATAATATGAATAAAATGGTCAAGACCATTTTGGGGAAACCCACAGAAACAGCTGAGCTGAGTCAGGTGGGAGCTCACTGACTCTGGACTGACAGCTGGGGAATCTGCATAGGTCCAAACTAGGCCCTGTGAATGTGGGTGGCCTTTGTGTGGCTTGGGCAGTCTCTGGGGCCACTGACTGTGGGATCAGGATTTATCCCTAGTGTGTGAACTGGCTTTTTGGAGCCCATTCTCTTTGGAGGGATACCTTATTCAGCCAAGATATGGGGAGAGGGTCTGGGTCCTGCCTCAAAGTGATGTGGCAGACTTCATTGACTCCCCATGGGAAGCCTTATCCTCTCTGAGTGGATGTGTGGGGAAGATGGGGAGAGCAGGAGGAGTGGTTCGGAACTGGGATAGGTATATAAAATGAAAAAAAGATTGTTTAAAATTAAGAAAATGATAACTTCAACTGATCAATATGTAAGTTGATAGCATTGGTATTTAGTATTATAGTATGTGTTATATATGTATATAATTACTGTATGTGCTATGCTTCTGGACAAATGCACTGAGGCTGTTTTTCACACCAGCATTATCATATTCATGGCACTGTGATATTATAATGACTGTGACTTCATTTGGCACCAGGAATTTTCCAGCATGATTACCACTGCAGATGCAACACACACACACACACACACACACACACACACACACACACACACACACACACACAAATTCATTTGACAAGGATTTGGGACATAAATACTAGAAACAGAGATGTAATGTATTTCTTTGTTAAAAATGAGGATTCACTGAAAGGAGTCACATACCATGCTCATTCCTTTGATAAAGACAAAAGTAAACTTAAAGTTGGCCAGGCGATGGGGTTCACATCTGCAACCAAATCACTTAGGTTAATGCTAGTGGACTTCCACCAGTACGAGACCAGCTATAATGAGTTTCAATACCACCTGGAGTACCAAGTAATAACAAATTTACTTGAGTCCTAGTAATTTTGCCAATAGAAATTTCAGAACCTCAACGTAATCCTCGGGGCCAAATACCACATTCACAGTAAATGTATTCATTTAGAGTTGAGTTTGGGGTTTATATTGCTTAGAATATTTTCAAATGTTCACAGACCCAATAAACACAATTCTAAATTTATGTCTTATAAAATAAGCATATACTAAAGGATGAATTAAATTATGTACTACATAATTTAGACTAGACAAATGTTCTAACACTGAGCAACATACCCATTGTGTTTATTTTGAGACAAACAATTTCCCAGGTTATGTATGAACTCATGTTGTAGTCCAGGTGTGTCTTAAACTTTTGGTCCTCTGATCTCAGCCTACATAGTAATTTGAATAACTTCAGAGGTAAAAGTTATAAAGGATAGTTCCCCACTTTTGGAATAGATAGGATGGTTTTCACTAGCTCATTCATGAAAGAATAAGGTCTTTCAATATTTCTATAATTGTTTATGAGATATATAGGGAAGGTTAGGGAATGTTTAAACAAAAAATTCACAATGTATATAAAATAATATACATAGCATGTAAAATTATAAACATGAATTATATCCATAGAATGATTGATACCTCTATAATGACTTTAATGTATTTAGTGAATATTATGTTATATGATATCCTGGTGGTTAAAAATGGAAATTTCCTGCTCGAAGAATCCGAAAAACTTACCCATTAAAAAACTATACACATTCGATATTAACTACGTCAACTCAAAATTATAGCTGATGTTTTGTCCTTAATTCAGCAATTTTTACATTATTGAAAAGTAATAATCAGTTACCTCATTACATAAAAAACCTATAGTGACAAATAATTTTGTTTGTAATAAGTAATGTTTTATCTTTCCATTAGAAATATTTTATTTCCTTCCATAATAACTGTTTATATTTCCTATATATTGTTCAGTTTTATAAAATGCTTCAATATTTTATCAAAATACTTTGTGTATAATGTATTTAACCTTAATGTGAGTAGTGGCACTTTAGAAGACATATCCTGATGAAAACATATAGTTAGTTATTTCATAACACAATAACTGCTTGATTGATGATATACTCTATAGATTATTAGCTAACATGCTAAGAATATTTTCATACTTTCAAGGACACAAGAAAAGCAAATCTATACATATGCCTCATGATATAAACATGTACAGAAGGATAAATTAAATTTTGTACACATGGCTTAAACTTAAAAGCAATTGTGGTTAGAAAGGAAAGTATATAGCTGATAGATAGCAATGCCATCCCTAGGTTCCTAACCCATGTGTTGTAGGAATGAACAGTTTCATTTCTGTTTGAGAAGGTACTGAAACCTGTACAGTCAGTTCTATCTCTGTGTCCATGGGGCACATCAACACTTTATAGAAGGTGAATTCTGATACAGTGTTAAATATTGGGAGAGCACCATGCCTCCCACCAGCCATGGCCACTTTCTTGATTTATCACACAGTGCTCCCACAATAGGGAATGGCTTAACTCCTACTTTGTCTTTTTACTGCAGTTCTATGTCATATTAAGATTTAAGAGCCTTTCCCTTTTATAAAACTCTTAAATCTTCCCTTTCATTATGCTTTAGCACCCTGAGTTCAACAGTTACTACCTCTTATTATTGTCTTTCTGGAACTCTCTATTCAGCATTTTCCACAATAGACTAGAGTCCTCCAAGCACTCAAGACCCATCTCTTCTGATTACATTGTCTAGCAACTCCTGCCTCCCTAAAGATAATTCTCTTAGAAGTTAGTTGCTCTCTTGCCCTACCAAGGAAAAAACAAGAAAACAACCTTCCCAGAAGAAACCTAACATCTCCATAGTCTATGAACTATCACTCCAAACATCATCACTCTTTAAGAGTATTTCTTTTTTATGTGTCCATAATTCACTTGAGGGAAAAACCTTGGATTGGCGGGATTTCAAACACTGCTGTTCATTATCTCTGAGACCCAGATGAAAAAAAGGGAACAATTATACTGTTATCAATGCCTGATGTGGAATTAATGACTTGTTATCATTAGTTACAGTAATAGAAAATGGCCCCCAAAAGCTATGAGACTTAATGAATTATTGATAGCAGGATATTTATTTAAAATACTTGTTTACCTTTCTTTTTAAGAAAAATATATTTAAGTAGTCTTGGAAACCAGAGTTAGGCCAACTTTTTTTTTTGCCACAGGCTAAGCAATGAATATTTCAGGCATTTCAAACAACCTCATCTCTATTGCAATGGCTTCATTGTACATAATGCTGGCCATGAACCATGAGTAAATGAGTGGGCATGAATTTCACTTATTAAATGTTGAACGGAACTGAACTTAGAAAGTCAGAAAATCTTCATTTTACAAAATATTGTTTATTTGAAAGTTTTAACCACCTAAGTTGCAAAATCCACAGTCTGTTTGTGAAGTATAGGATAATTGTACTGCAAGTAAATGCTTATAATTTGTATACAACTAGGCTCTTTTTTTTTTTTGAAGTCCCTAAAATATATTTTCTAGAGCATGTAACAGATGTACTGTATCTATCATCAGTCACCCGTAGGTTGCAGCCACCACTGCAAATTCCCTGATGAAGCAACAAGTTTGATGAAGTACAAGTTTGAAAGGTAAAGATTTTGAACAATCTTAAGAAAATTGCCTACAAATCTAAATAGAGATTTCTTAACAGAAGAATCTCAAATGGTCGAGGCACACTTAAAGAAATGTTCAACATCCTTAGCCATCAGGAAAACACAAATCAAAATTACTCTTACCCTAATAAGAATGGGTAAGATCGAAAACACTGATGCAATATAGCTGTCCTGCAACCGAAAATGGAATATTACTCAGCTGTTAAAAAAACAGTGACATCAGAATATTTGGATGGAACTAGAAAGAAAATCATCCTGAGTGAGGTAACCCAGACTCAGAAAGTCACACATAGTATGTACTTACCCATAAAAGAATATTAGCTGCAAAGTAGAAGATAATTAGGCTACAATCCCCAGCCTCAGGGAGGCGAAGTGACAAGAAGGGCCCAAAGGGTTATGCATGTATTTCTCTGAGAAGGGAAACCGAAAAGATATCCCAGGTAGATTTGGAGCAAGTGGAAATGAGAATATGAGGGATTGGATTGGGAGGTAGATGGAGGAGGAGAGTAATGAAAGAGATGCCTTGATATGTGGGGGCACAGTTTGGGGTCAGGGAGAAATGTGGTACAAGGGAAACTATCATGAAATTACAAGGATGACCCCAGCTAAGATTCTTAGCCATAGTGGACATGTAGCTTGAATTGGCCATCTCCTATAACAAGATTGGTGATTTCCCCAATGGTCATCACAGAATCTTCTTCCAGTGACTGATGAAAACAGATACAGAGACCCACAGGCAAGAACTGGGCTGAGCTCAGGTAATCTTGTTGAAGAGAGGGAGGAAGGATTGGTTGAAACATGGTGGTCATCACAAAGGAACCCATGGAAGAAACTAACCTTGGCTTCTAAGAGTTCATAGAGTCTAGACCAAAAGCTAGGGAGTCTATATGGAACAAACCTAGGCCCTCCACATATGTGAGACAGTTGTGTAGCTTAATCTAGCCTATCCGTAACACTGGATTTTGAGAACCTATTCCTCTTACTGGGTTGCCTTGCCCAGCCTTAATACAAGGGGAGGAGCTCAGTTCTATCACAGTTTGATATGCCATGATAGTCAATCCCCTTTCTGAACATAAAGAGAGGAGGAGTGGATTAGGGGAGGCAGGTGAGGGGAGGATGGAATGGGAGGAGAGAAAGGAGGGGAAATGTCAGTCCAGATGCAAAATAAATGAATACATTTAATTAAAAAATATTTCAAATGGGAATACCTAATTTACTGTGGGAAAAATTCCTTTGAAAGAAAAATGGAACCCATAAAGGTGATTAAGTTTTAACTGTCTCCCAACTAAGACCAAGGAACAGTAAAAACAAACCAAGAGAAAAGAAATGCTACCCAAAACATAACAGTATTACTTTTGATTATTAAACAAGCAGTCACAATTTTCAGGCTGTTAGCTTCCAAATTCAGTTACTACTTCCTGAAAAGTTGTTAGGATCTCTCCAAATCACTAGTTTGGACCAGATGTGTATACATAGATTCTGCATTAGTGAGATGGAACACAAATCAGGCTGTATTTTGCTTGGTTTTGCATGCAAATATTCACCAGGACTGGTTTCTGTGTGCTGAAATGTATCTTTCTTTCTGAGGGGGAGGGGTAATTACACCAACCCCCAATGTTTTCATCTTCTGCTTTTTCATCCCTTGTATAATACTATTATTTCATTCTCCTCTAGCTTTCTACAGGAAATGTGGCCCACTACTTACATTGAAACTAATATTTTCACAGTCACCTCCAAACTATGTAGAAACAAAACTGTCTATCCTCAATGTGTGAACCCAGAAAACTTTCATTGATAAATGACTACCATATTCTTTAGTTTAGGACTGTAAATATTATATTGTACCTAAATATTTGACTTCCAAACAATCACTGATGCCCTCTAGACAATAGTGTCAGAAGTGACAGACACAAAGTCCAATTTGCTGAAGAACCTCACAAAGACAGTTGATCTGTCTTCCATATTAACCTATCCTGACAGTGAAGTCCAGAGCAATGATAGAGCCAAGTATGCAAACTGGGATGAACTATTTTTTCTTTTTTATATTTTTCTGATCCTGCATTGAACATTATGAGTGGGCACACATACAGGACTACCTGGATTCCTGTGCTCTGTGGTGTCATTAAATTAAGCAGCTTAACAAGTTAAAGATACAGACACATGTTAAAGGTCAAAGTGAAGGAGGAAAACAGTTGAAGCCAGTGTAAGCAGCCTTGATTTGGTGAACAATTTTGTTAAGTAATCACAAATCCTGCCAAAGTTACTTTACCATGATGGTAGCTGAGACATGTCTTCACATGTCTTTAGGCCTTTTCTTTTTAATGTTTCCTTCTTTTACTAGATCTTGCTGTCTCAAAACACAGGGTTCATTGTGCTCCCTCCACCTATCATATACAGTGCTATACCAACACAAGATTGTTATATTCTGCCTACACCTACCCAAACAATGCCTTCCTTCGACTGTCTTCCATGACTCCTTCCAGTGTCTCCTTCATCTATTTCATACAACATTCTGACTTATACAAAATCACATATTTAGATCTTCAGTTACACAGTAATTATGAAAACTATTGAAACTTTGATATCACTGCACATCCATGCAATTCATGCCTCCCTTAAACAAGACAATGCATTAGACTACATAAAACAAAATAAATAATTCAGCTCCACAATGACCATATGAATGTTCTGCTCCCCATCCTCAAAAGCCCCACATCTGCTTCATTAAACAACCAAGATAATTTAAAACCCCCAATACCCAGAAAAGTAAGAATGCCCAAGTCATAGAAAACTCAGTTCTCTAAGACATGGAACACATCTGTGAATTTCATGACAAAATGGTGATTATGTTACTAATAGCCTGTTCACAAGAATAGTGTTTCTATTGTGTGAGAGTGTCTAGGTGAAAGCCAGTATTGTCAAAGTAATCTACAGCAAGAACTCCCTGAGTTCGTGCATATGGTTAATCCTAAGCAGGGCTCACAAGGAACCTTCTCATACTTGAGGGAAAAAGTGAAGACTTGATACAGCAATCATCTCAATTGTTGTATCTTGTGGTGAACATAATTCCTAGGAAGTTGATTTGATAGATTAGGCATGGTAACAGATTAAAAACTAACAGCAACCATACTGAGTGACATAACCCAGACCCAGAGAGAAAAACACATTGTATTCGATCATAAATGAATATTAGACATAGAGCAAAGGATAAACAGCCTACAGTTCACAACCCCAGAGAAGCTAGGAAGTATGGAGGATTCTAAGAGACATACATCAACACTTGTAGAAGGGGGAAGAGACAAGTTTTCATGAGCACATTAGTAGTGCGGTACGGATAAGGAAGTGAAGAGGCAAGGAGAACATGTGGGATCAGAAGATTGAGGCCAGGGAAAAATAGAACAAGAAAAGAGACACCTGAATAGAGAGAGCCATTACAGGTTTAAAGAGAAACCTACCACTAGGGAAATGTTCATGGATCCACTAGGATGAGAACAACTAAGAATCTAAGAAATAATGGAGAGGCTACCATAAATGCTTTTCCTCTATAATGAGACTGATGACTAAATTCTGTCCTAGAGCCTTTACCCAGTAGGTGATGGAAGCAAAAGCAGAGATCCAGAGCAATGTGCAGATCTCCTGGAATCCAGTTGTAGAGAGAGAGGAATGATGGGCAAAGGGGTCAAGACCATGTTGGGGAAACCCACAGAAACATCTGACATCAACAAGTGGGAGATCTGGGACCCCATTCTGAGTGCTGAAGAGAGGCCTGGAATTTAAGTGGGCTCCACCTCAGAGGCAGATATGGTTCAGGCACACCACAGACAGAAAGGGCACAGAAAGGTTAGACACGCCTACTTAAAAGGCTGTAGGGAACAAAACATCTATCCCCTGGGAACTAACTTCACCTGCGACTAATAAAGTGTTTGCAGGAGAAAACCCAATGAGGTTCCTCTCACAGAAGCAAGAACTGTGCTTAAGTTTTTGTTGTTTTTCCTTTCTGTCAATTATGGTCTATTTTATAATCCTAAATGGTATGATTTATAAAGTATGCACTACTCACTGTCCATAAAGAGCCAAATAATCATTTCTCTGATTATATTGTCATTGTTATAGCTGAGTTAAAAAAGCACTAATGTAACTGAGGTTCCTGAACAACGGGAGCTCATGGACCCTACTCTGATAGGTGGGAAACCAACATAGGACAGAACCAGCCCCCTGAATGTGGGTGTCAGTTAGGAGGCCTATGCAGTCTATGGGGCCTCTGATAGTAGATCTCTATTTATTCCTAGTATACAAGTGGACTTTGGGAGCCCAGTCCATATACAGGGATACTCTCTCAGCCTAGACACATGGGGAAGGCCTAAGCCCTGTTCCAAATGATATGACAGATTTTGAAGATCCCCCATGGAAGGTCTTACCCTCCCTGGGGAACAGAAATGGAATGGGATAGGGAGTTGGTGGGATGCAGGGGAGGAGGGGAGGGAGAGGAAATTGGGATTGACATGTACAACAAGCTTGTTTTTAATTTAAAATTTAAAAAAAGAGGAAAAAGAATGCTCCTTACAGTATTGCAAATATGTTCTTATAATTTATATTTTATTTATAAAGTTGTGAAATGATGGAAATTTGGGACTTGGAACAAAAAAAAAAAAAAGAAAGAAAGTAAGAATATAGTATTGCCCAAAGATGATTGGTTAAGCCTGAGTGATGCCTCACTAGTCCTTGCAGTCAGATACTGCGTTATCAAAATTTGGGAAATTTTGTTTGAATTGTAAGAAATAAGGCTCAGTGTTCTAAGCACCATTTGCTCTAGTCATTCTAGCTGTGGCAAAAGTAAGGGGACTCTCCTCAGGTTCATGGTGGCAGTCTGGGAAACCATATAAACATTAATATTAAACAAAGGCTGAATCTGTTTCAGGTTTGCGTATGTTTATTTTACCCCAGCCAAATATTTAATAGCTATATATAATTGATGTTCATTAGCAAAATCACACAGGAAATAAATTTCTATATACTTTTATAATACTTTTATAAAATTTTCCACAAGGCAAATTTTCCATAGGGCTACAATGTCTACTTGAGGATTGGACATGTATATACACAGAATTCCGGCTTCTATGGCGCCTATATAACATGCTCATAGAAACACCTAGGTTAGTATTTGAATGAATGACAAAGCTAGGCTAGTTAAACCACCATGCCTCCATAGATAACAATGTCCCTTTCTTTAGATCTGTGGCTCCCAAGCCACTGTCTTTTCTCAGTGCTCCTCCTTTCCCATGCAATTAAACTGAAACATCTTGAGAGTGGCTTTCTCCTTACTTACATACTTCTGGGATTTTTACCTGTCACATAGCATTTCAGCTGGGTAAAGATAGATTCTCTTATCCTGGACAAAATGACAATATATTTTTCCATAACAAGGCAAAAGATACAATAAAATAATTATTAAGTTGGGCGTTGGTGGCACATGCCTTTTATCCCAGCACATGGGAGGCAGAGGCAGATGGATTTCTGTGAGTTTGAGGCCACCTTGGGCTACAGAATGAGTTCCAGGATAGGCTCCAAAGCTACACAGAAACTCTGTCCTGACAACACCCCCAAAATCATTATTATTATTATTAAAATTATTCCAAACAGTGACTCATTTGGTAAGGCATTTGTCTTACAAATGTAAGGACACAGGTTTGACACTCAGAACCTACACAAAGAGAGACACAGGTGCTAGGGGCATGTAGACCGGTGTTTTCAGGACTCAGGCCTATGTCAGCCCCTGCTTCAAATAACAACAAGAAAGGGGGTAAGCTGCACCTGAAGAACACCAGAAATTGACTCTTGGCTTCCATGTCCAGGCACACACATTTGTATATGATATGATCTGAGATATATAAAATGTTGGGTGTACATATGCACACAAAAGCACTTACGCACACGATATGTACACATGCATACCCACACACATGCACACACATACACAAGCATGCACACTCAAACACACACATGTTTAGTTAGGATTTCTATGTAACTAAGAACTCTTCTTCCTTCTTCTATCTCTTCTTAAGAGAAACCCATATAGTAAATGGATATAGTCTTGCTCATAATGGAGAGAGAGGAGGGAGGCTGACAGTTATCTCTGGACCTCATAGGGCTGTGGAGCCTTTGCAGGGTCTTCACAAGCTTCTTCCCCTTCCTTAAGTTATTTAGGGTGCAAAGATGACAAGAGGAAGTGTTTGGGTAGTGTAGTTGCCCATAAGTCACACAGGGGCACGCTTTGGTGATCTAGCTTTTCTTCAGTTGTATATGCTTAGGGGTATTACTCTGTCAGTAGTTTAGCCACTTGG
This sequence comes from Phodopus roborovskii, assembly GCF_943737965.1. Classification (NCBI taxonomy): domain Eukaryota; kingdom Metazoa; phylum Chordata; class Mammalia; order Rodentia; family Cricetidae; genus Phodopus; species Phodopus roborovskii. The sequence goes on along the minus strand of NW_026126693.1, from coordinate 1,604,552 downwards.
ATGTTACCCAGGGGATTTCCAGTAGTGTGCCCTGTCTCTAAGGACATAACCCCTATAAATTCGCTGTTACAGCAACAAGACTTTAACTTTGATAAATAGGCGCTCTCCATACCTGGTTTAACTATTTATGTCATGTTTCCCCAGGAAAATCATACTACATTTGCATGAAAGGGTGAAGAAGCTGTTTTCTTCAAGTAAACCAGCCCAGAATATCCCTCTCCCTTGCATTGCTGTCCTGATGGGTTCTGAACATTGGCTATTGATTTCTTGTCACTGAAACTCATTTTTATCTTTACTTATTTCCACACTTGGCCCAGAACAAGGTCCTAGACCTACAGGTTAGTGAGGCATAGTTTGTATAAAAATCATAGACTAGGAAACCAGTAGATGCCTCAACAGATGAATCTTAATTCAACATAGCATAGAAAGGAAGTTATTTAAGATGTGTCAAGGAAGAGCAATGCAGTCTTATGAGCGAGGGAAACATGGACAGGAGTCCTCTCCCATTTCCTTTGCTTGTTTTAGCCACCCTATCCAGATAAGTGGAAGTTCCATATCTCATGGAAAGCACCACCAAGCATATCAAGCTTTATTAATATCTACTATCTCAAGTTCTTTAATTCTTGGAGGATGTTCTTTTATGGACACTTCTAAATGCAAATAGTCTTCTCTGGAAACTTCTATTCATTGCTGATACACAAGGAGTGATTTGTTTTGCTTCTTGCTTGTTCTTGCACATCAAGAATCAAACATGGGTGACAGGCAATTTAACAAACAGTTCTTAGTGCACGTGCCTCGGCTGCAGGTGTGTGAGTTCATATTCATCACACATCTCCAAAACACTTCAGTGCTTAGTGAGACACTCTGAGGTAGAGCCCATGGAAAAACTGCGTAATCAGCAAAGAAGAGCAAGGTGAACAGGCCCACATTTAAATACTAATGCTTCCTTTAGGAGCACAACTTATTTATATAACAACCTGTTATTTATTTTTAGTGTAAAGCTGCCTTGGAGGCTTCTATTAAAGACACAGGAAGGGCAAGCCCCCTGTTCACTGCTCAGTAGCTGTCTCCTACACTTGGTTATGACTTGGAACTATGAATCCTAATGAGAACAAATTCACATCTGCTCAAATATCAATTATCTGAAAGTGGCTTATCCACTCGGCTGACTACCTATAGAAGCATAAAATATAAGCTGAATTTCCCCTGTCATCCTACACATTGCTCAGATGCCCCTGCCCTACTACCAGCTGTTGTATATTCAGGAATCAAAATTAAGCTTGAAGCTAGAGCAACCAAAATACTAATTATCACATAAGCAAGATACATATATAATGCATCAACATTAATTAAACTGCTGGGATTTTTTTTTGGACTGTTTCTGATATTTTTCCCACAGTAGTAGTACATCATTGAGATCTAACCATTTTTGAGTCTAATTCTTCTCTTCCAAGGATACATTGCTCTTTTATTCTTATGATGTTAGAAATATTTTATTCAGACTTTCAGAATCATAAGTGGCTCTAACATGTATGTTTTGATAACTGAATAATAAAAGAGTTTATTTTTGTCTCCCCCCCAAAACAGAAAGCTGAACCAGATCATAACATGGAAGAGAAACAGTTCCTCTCTAGAGTCTTAAAAGCAATGGAGGTTCAAATAGAGTCAGGTACAGCCCCGAATTGAGTTTAGCAGAGGTGTGAGCAAGGGAAATCCAGTCCTCCTAAGATGCAGTGTTCTTTGTTAAGAATGAGATGACACTACTAGGTAGTGTCTACCTACAGATTCAGTGTAATCTTTGATCTCTTCTGAACTTCACACTTTTCCAGACTGCACTTAAAATGAACAAATGTATATATTTCTCCCATATTTAGAAACTCATTTCATATGTTTTATGCTTGTGTTCCAGCAGTTCTCAGAGAGCATTTCAAAGGACAGAATCCAGTCTCTAACTGTAGGAAACTGAATCGCTTCTCAAAGACAGTCATGACCAGATTGCTATGACTCATGGATGTGTTCCATTAAAGGAAATGATATATTTTTCCAATGTAATTAATGGGCACTAAAATAGGGAGGCTAGCTTAAACTATGCAGGCAGACACAGTTTGATTATACAAGCTCTTAAAAGCAGGCAGTTTTCTCTGAGTGAGAGAAACAGGTTTGACACAGAAAGTGCTGTCAAAAATCAGAGACATGAGAGGAACTCAGGTCCTTATTTCTAGCTTTGAGAAGACAGTAAGAAGAAAGTGAAATCAACTGATCCTAATCTACAGCCACTGAGGACATAGGGATCTGGTTCTATGGATGCATGGGAATGAACTTTACTGATAACCAGAATGTCCCCATATTATGCACATACCAGGCATCTGACATCACTCCTATAAAATTTTCTTCTTATAAGAATGAATTCAGGAGAGTCAACTTTCATGCAAAAAAAATCAGATAATAAATATGTTTTCTTATAAGGTGTTAAACTTGTGATGGTTTGTTATATAAACAGGAAAACACATCCAGAATTAAGACATTTAAAAGTGACACTCTCAAGTTTGTATGAGAATTCTTTTTTATATTTCAGTCACATCCCTGTATACTTCACCTGAAATATATTTCATACTACTGTCAAAGTACCATGTTTCCTGCCTGGAAAGTCTTATGAAATCATCAACAATCTCTTGTTTGTAGGTGTGCACATTTTTAGCACACAAGCATGCATGCTTGTTTGTGTGTGTGACTATGTGTGTGTACCACACACAGGCAGGTGTTTGTATTTCATGTGAGCATACACATGTTGGAAGTCAGAAGTCAACCTCTGGTGTTCTTCCATAGGAGCTATCTACCTTGTTTTTTGAGAATATATTTCTCACTGGGACCTGAGGTTCACTGATTAAGCAGACCTGGCTGGCCAGAAGCCCCTGTGAATCCTCCTTTCCCTGCCTCCACAGCACTGTAGCAGCCAAGTGTCCCCAAGCTCAGCTTTTTACATGACAGCTAAAGACTGAACCCCCAGTTCATGCTTGTGTGGAAAGTATGTTACCTACTGAGCCATTTCTGTTAACCCCTCTGAAGACATTCATAGTGAAAATGTACAGTATTAATTTGTATTATCTTCGATATCCTATCAAAATTTATATATCCATTAGTTAGGCTTGTTGTTTATTCCTACAAATTCTAATTCTGTGGTTCAAAATCTTTGGAGAAAAAACCACAATGAATTCTGAGAAACATTATTAAATACTCCACTTAGACTTAAAGTACTATGGAGGATAAATACTTGAATTAATTCAAAATTCAAAGGTGATTACTAAGTCTGAAGATCAAGGGAAAATGTGAAAGGTCTGCAAGGAGTGACAAGGATTGAATGTTATATTGATGAAGTTTAAGACAGAATAGGCACTGGCCATCATCCTAACATCTTGCCAGTGCAGTAAGCATTCCTTTTCTCAGAGGCAAATTCACACCTCACAGGGACTGAGTCTAAAGAGCAGGTGTCAATGGGTTACTTTGGAATGGATCATTACCAAGCAAACAAATATTTCCATGGTCCTGATTAAGTGATAAGAGACCTTCTTGGTGAGTTAACTCCAAAGGTTTCATCACAGCATTGAAAGGAATTAAGACACAGGGTATTGATAAGCTGAGAGATGTACTTCCACAGACAAGATACATTGGTGATGTAAGTTCTAGTTGGATAGCTGATATATTTTCTACTTTCATGTACATTCTACATTTCAATGCTAACTAATATATACTTTGTGCATATCTATTAAAGCTTACAGTTAAGTTTTGCCTGAGGGTTACATTGTCTTCTATTCATTGCCTATCCCTATTGTACTCATTTTGTCTAGATTTATTATTTAACCATAAGTTTTTTTTCCTGAGAATTCTCATATAAACTGACATTACTATTTATATCACAAGCCTTCTGTGTCAAAAAGAAACTATGTATACACATATAAATGAATATATGTCTGTTTACCTGTCTGTGTCTGCCTATCTATCTATCTATCTATCTATCTATCTATCTATCTATCTATCTTCATTATCTCCACATATATTTCACAGGACGGATTATGGTAAACACCCCTTGTTTTCATGTCTGAACCTGAATCCAGTAACAGATGCAGAGTGAACAACCATTGGCTGCTGTCCCAAGAAATGATGTGATGAAGCACTAATCTGGATGCACACCTCCTATCTTTGATTTGTGAATGAAGGGCAACAATGAATTTGTACTTCAAATACTCAGTGATAATCCATACGTTGTGGTCACTGAAGTTTCAGTGTGCTGTTGAGACTAATTCTATTTAACTATACCATGACAAATGACCATTTTGCACACTAGAGTTGAGCTCTCCACTGAAGGACTACTTCTGTCTGGACACTATATTTCCATCTAGCTCACATTTGAAAATCTAGAATATGGTATAAATCAAGTATGAATTTTTGCTATGTGATAAATCTCTCCTCTTCAGATAAAGACCAGAGCAAAATTCTCATTTTAGCTATAATGAGTGAATTGAGAAAGTGTTCCAATTGCTCAAATTGAGACATCTGATCAAGTCAAATCAAAAGAGAACAGCAAATATTTTGGAATAGTTTGTCTCTAGTGAATTTGTGATCAGAATAGGATTACTTTTATTTAAAATTTTCCTTTATCATGCATATGTAAAGTATATGTTTTTAGATTGTTAAAACCTTAGCTTACTGCTAAGGTTAAAGATCTGAGTTTTGATGCTTTTCCTCATCTCTGTCCCGTACGACTACTGAGCACTCTTGGGCTACAACCAACCCCACATAGAGAGTGCTCAGCACTTACTGTTTACTTTCTTCCTCCTTTAAGTAGCATAAAAGACCTGTTCTACCACACTGGTCCATCAAAACTATCAAAGGTATATGGATTCTAAAACTACAAATCTGTACAAAGTTAAAGTATAATTTCTCTAACCTGGAATTCATATGGACCTAGAGCATGCGAAGCATTCCATATCTAATGACAAACTCAAACTTTTTCTCATCTACTTTTTCCAGTGAGGAACAATTCTTTGACATAAAAATAAAGACCAAATGGAAGTCAAGTATTCCAATCTCTGTGTTACTCTGCTAGCATTATGCAATCTTCCTGGCATAGTGGACCTACCCTGGCTAAGTAGAATCATTAGGCCCTAAACATAGCCTAAAACCCAATTTCTGAGTCTGAGTTTATTTAACAATATTTACCATTTTCTACACTTTAATCTTCACTTTGCTGAAAATGGCCTCCTTGGCCATGTAATGCACTCTTCCCTTTTGACTGTAATTTATGAGTAAACCCCAATTTATGTCAGTGCTAACTATCCACATTTTAAGGTATGTGTGATCATGAAATAACATATTTGTATTCTGAATCATTTTGGAAAATTGACTTTCTAAAATCTATGGGCAAATTGCTTTTGCAATTAGGCCAGAATTAGTTTTGTATATTTTATTATATTGTCAAGAATGAAGAGGTATGCAAAATTAGAATAGTATTCCCCATTCTTAACTAGAACTAGAAAACCACAGCACTTGTCTTTGGTTAGTACTCACCTTTTATTGCTTGATATTTTGTTCTTCACCCCCCCCCCAGTTTTTGCCTGTCCTATCCCCTTTTTTTTAACCTTTTTACCACCAGTTTCCAAATTTCATCTTCACATTAAATTTATTCCATTACCCTCCCATCACACATATAAAGCCTCACTGCTTCCCCCTTAATGGTTTTCTAGTCTTTATCCACACCTAGTCTCATATACACACATAGAAAAAATATAGAATAAATGCAAGCTAGGATATTAGAGAAAGAGTAATATGTTCACGGTTAGTCTCTTTGGGTCTCAGTTATGTCACATGATATATTTTCTAGTTCTATCTTTTTTTCTTACAAAATTATTTACTTTGTCTTTCCTTGTGACTGAATAAAATCCCAATGTGTAAATTGTTAATGGGCATCTAGACTCATTCCATTTCTTTGCTGTTATGAATAGAGCAGCAATAACTATCAGTGCACAGGTGTCTCCCTGGTATAAAATGGGGTCCATTTGCGTGTTGGGGTACAGCAGGTTTTATGAGAGACTTCTACACTCATTTCCATAGCAGTTCCATTGGCACAGACACTTAGAGGACTGCTACAGTTCTTAAGTGTTTGAACTTCTTCTTTAAGACTGTCTCCTTTAGCAATTCCCAAACTCCTAGCAGAACTACCAGGGTAATGCTTCAGCAGAGGGGTGTGCAGTGGAGCTCCTGCTGTGGCCCCTAGATTAAATGATACTGAAGTCTCTGCCAAGCAACATTTCAGTGGTGCTGGAGTACTTTAGAGAGCTACCTGGGGCCATCTTATCCTTGTTTCCTTAGATTAGGACACCTACCTCTTTCTTACTTTATACACGGTGTCGTCTTGTAAGTTGATCTTGCTCTTTTGTTGTTTTTGTTGTTATTAACTTTTATTTTTTTCCCTTTCATTGAAAATACATTTCTTCTCTTGTTACAACTATGCTGATAGTTATTTCCCTTTCCTTTACTCCTTCCAGTTACTCCCCAACTCCTTTCCCATATGAATACGCTCCCTTTCTGTGTCATTAGGGAAAAAGGGCCTCTAAGGAATTATGATAAAATTTAACATAATAAAATATAACAACTAAACCTATCTTTTTGGAGTTGGCCAGGACAAACCCGAAGAAGGAAAAGAGCCCAAGAAGAAGCACAAGAATCAAGGGCCCAATCACCCTCATACCTGAGAATCCATTAAAAACACTACACTGGAAACCATCATGTAAGGGTAGAGGACTTTTATAGACCTGTGCAGGCTCCATGTATGCTGTCGTAGTCTCTGTGGGTTCTCCTGCCCTTTGCTAATGTTGGTTTAAAGAGCCTTGCTTTCTTGGCATCCTTCAACCTTCTCTTAAACTCTTTCTGTTCCCTCTTCTCAGCGGTTCCCTGAGCTCTGAGGGGAGAGATTTGATGGAGATATTCAATTTAGGGCTGAGTGCCTCAAGGTCTCTCATACTCTGAATAACAGCTAGCTGTGGGTCTACATATTTGTTCCCATCTGCTTCAGGAGGAGCTTCTCTGATGATGGCTGTGCAAGGCACTCATCTGTGAGTATAGAAGAATGCCATTAGAAGTGATTTTACTGTTACATTTATTACTGCTATTATTATTATTATTATTATTATTATTATTTGGGAGAGATATGTTTAGCTTTACCCTAGATCTCTGGGCTATCTAGTCTCTGGGTCACCCTGTAATTTTGGGTATGGTTACATCTCCTGGAATGGGCTTTCACTCCAATCAGATATTGGTTTGTTATTCCCAGAGCTCTGTAGCACTGTTGCCCCAGCTTATCTATCAGAACACCATTGTTGATCACAGGGTTTGTGGTTGGGTTGATTTTTATGGATTTATTTTGGTAGTTTACAGAACACCTTCCTGTACCAAAGATTATAGAACTTAGAAGTTAAGGGTGAAGTCTCTAGTAGTCCAGTAAGTTGTGTAGCTATTGTCTCTAGCAATGGAGTCTTATTATTTTGTCAGTCACTAGATGTTACTGTATGGTCCACATTATATCAGAATAGAAGTCCTGGAACTCATGAGACATGAAAGTTGGCTATCTGTGATCCATTGGTAGTACAAGAAAGATACTCATTTTTAAGTTGAAATGACTGATTTTATTTCAAGGACACACTGCCTTTTAATGGCAATGGCAAAACTAAGTCTGGAGAGTAGATCTGCTCCTGTTCATTCTAGTAATTGCTTCTCATTACTCTGAATATTGCTTTTAGATTTATTGACAGTAGCTACTTTGTCTAAATTGTTGTTTTGTTGATAGATGGATCCTTTTTCCGTTAGGACATTTAAATGACTTCCTGCTTTTTATTAACTTAGTATATACAACCCCCATCAAAGCACTTGACTCTGTAAACCATTGCTGTGTTCTCCAAATCTCTGGAGATAAGCAGCAGTAGCTGGCATTGCTGAGCAATGCTAACCATTCAATAGGACAAGGCAGAAAAAGACTGGCTACTTCTAATATGTGATTTTGATTTTGTTTATTTGTTGAGATAGCTTTCATTTAGGTTTGACTATATTTGAACTCAATATGTAGAAGAAGATGACCTTGAATTTATGATCTGCCTGCCTCTACCTTCCTAGTAAACTATCATACCCAATATATGTACCCCATCAGCAATTCACACCACACAGGGGATTAACCCCTGAAGATAATAGATGATAAAAATCTACGGCATAGAAGATGATTGAGGAAATCAAAGAACTCAGTATTTTTGCTGCACAATGTGTTGTGTAAAATAACGTTAAAGTAGATTGGAGTCGAGCCCAGTCATTAAATGGAATACTGCATTCTTAGCAGCACTTGGATATGGTTTGTTTTTATACAGTTTGGCATTTGTATGGATTTGAAGACAAAGCATCTGGCGTGATCAAAGTCATGATTTTGAGGAGTAGCTGCAGAGATAATCCTAAATTGTCCACAGTGCTTAACAGCATTCTCAATTCCATTCATTTTTATCATCTATTTCACCAATGTCAGCAGGTGTTCTGGTTTGATATACATTACATGCCATGATTATTAATTATAATTGTTAGTAAAACAATCACATTTCATCACAAAAGTTTTAGTTTATTTACAGGAAGAAACAGTCACTTCTACATATTTCCCTTTACCTCCAAAAGGTATGTATTTCTTTTTTCAAATGGCTACTGCTAACTCACATGGGAATTTGTCATGAAAAGATAAAGCTACCATTCTAGTGAATACAGCAGTTTCTCTAACTTCCCTTCCTGGGTTTACCCATTGAACAATGTTCCTGTTGAATATAGAGTATTTAGTAGAGTGGATGCTGTAGCCCTTGAAACATACATGATGAATGCCTAAACATGCTCCACAACTACTGAATCCTGAGTACTGAATGACTCATGAGTGTATGCAACCTCTGACTGATACATGAGCTAGTAGCTATTGGTCCATCCAAATCTCATGGAAACATAATTTTGAACATCTAATACCAAGTTGAGGAGAAGAGGAACTCGGCTTCACTCAATGAAATTCTGGTGTCTAACATTAAATGAAATAGCATAGAAGCATGACTACCAACCACCATGGATCATATAAGCTTGACGGAAATAAATGGTTCCTTTGGCTTCTGAAACAATGGGGCTTATGCTCTCAGTTACGAAGGTATTATCCAAAAAGTGCCACTGCACTCAACACTACTTGACCGTGCATTTTATTCCCCTAGTCATCGGAGAGGGGTACTGGATGAACCATTTCTGTTGAGAATAAAGTATGCAGCACTCATAGCAACCTAGTAGTCATCATGTACTTTCACAGGTAGAAGAACTCTATGAATTATTTAATTTGATAATATGGCTACCTCATCTTTTACACATACTGCATATTTCAGGAACATAATAATTCATAGATTTCCCAGTCTTTCTAGATATAAAACCCTGCAGCTTTTAGCTGTTTATCTAACAATCTAAATTGTGCCTTTTAAAATGAAAGATAGCTTCAATAGCCTCACTTAAAAATTCTGAGGCATAATCTTTGAATTCCTTTTTATTTGCTACTCACAAATTTTTTACCACATTGTTCTACTTGATTCTATGCATCTCTAGTCTACCACCTGACATCTGAGGAAGCTTTGGAATATTGTTCATTCTTAATATGTATAAGTTAAGAAATGGACTGCCATACACTTGAATATCAAAGCAAAATTGCATAAACTTCCTCAAAAATTAATTTTGTGTTTTTAAATAACTCATGAACAAACCCAGTAGACTCAATTAAGTACAAGTCTGCAGAAAGCAGTTAAAACAATGGAGTCTCATGGCAGTCCAGGTAGTTTTAGATGGCTACTGATTCTTTTTTTTGGTTCCAAATGCTTTTACTTGCATCATTTCTCATATCAAAATACAGAAATGTATAGATTCAAAGTGTATAAGTAAAACATACATGAACTGATTTGGGGAGCAAAAAGCAAGCTGCTTCCCTTGAATGTTTCACTTCATAGTTTGCAGAGTTAATGGGTAGTTAGTGACCTTGTCCTTTAGTAAACAAGTTGTTATTTGAAACATAAATTCATTAGTTCAAAGCAACAGGTTTGCAACAGCAAGATCCTAATATTATTAAATACTACACATGGAAATCAGGAATAAGGAGTATATGTGTGCCATGATCTCACTTAGAAAGAAAGAAAACAATTTGAATGTAGGTTCTCTTTCTCAGTCTGTCTGTTCTCTGTTTTAGAAATATAGGCTAACCAACTGAACAGAACACATCTTTCATCAAATGTATGAGTAACAAAGCTTTCAATATCACTCTATTTCATTTTATGTTTATTCATTTCATTGTATAATTATGTGTGTGTATACATAGGTGTGTGAGAACCATGATATGCAAATATGTGTCAGAGGATAAACCAAAGAGATCAGCTTTCTCTCTTCATCCTGTGAGTCCAGGGGATCAAACTTAAATTGTCAGGCATGGTAGCAGGCACTTTTACTTGCTCAATCATCCTCCTGGACCTCTCTCTCTCTCTCTCTCTCTTTCAATAAAAGAATTGTGTTGTGTGTGAAGATGCTGGGATAAGCACAAGGCCCCATGCATGCTCCGCAAATAATATTACATAACATCTTCATGAACAGATGTGTTAGGTGCCTATGTATTGTCTCCTTCATCATTATCTCTTGTTATTATAGCAACAAGGGGATGGCATAGAAGCAAAGGGAGGGCAAGGATGTTATCACAGACCCATCCTTTATGCTCACAGATGGCATTTCTCTTCAGATATTCCTAAAGATAGCACATAAAGGAGGGGCTGGAAATAAGGCCTTGCTGACTATTGGATGTTCTTTATAATACTTTCTGGTAGAGGGGGAAAGAAAAGTATTTTCTTTATTTAAAAGGCTAGTGATTTAAGAAAGAAAATCTGCATCTGTTATACATAGAAACTGAAGGAAACTGATTAAGAACACCAAGGATAAGGAAAGTAATGCCCTGACTCATCTTTTCTGATTTAGATGTTTAAATTCAAATGATTTCAAATTAGACACTAACCGACAGCAAGTTGGTCTGTTGCTAAATATAGAGACTCAATGAACTTTGAGTAGCAGTAGCTCTTATCTGTGTTAACAGGTGCATAGGAGAGGAAAAAAGAAGTGGATAGAGCCATCCTTTAACATCTGGATAGGGTACTTAGGATACTTAACTTGTATTCCTCACCACTGATTGCCTTTTATCTCCATTTCTAGTTTTTGACAACTTTTTTTTTAATGAAAGTCATGCATGCTACACAATTACTTAAAGCTGTTACATATGAAATATTTATATTGTCGACTTCCTGTGGTATTGTCGCATAAACTGTATGTCTTAAAGAGGGTTTACTAAAATTTTCAGATACATTTCAGTGGAATTGGCCTGTCACATGGTTCAACAAAGCATTCACAGTGGGCTTCCAAGCACTTGCTCTCTTTGCCTGCTAACACTGATAGAAACCCATCAGAGATTTTGGGGAAGTGACCTCACAAGACTACATATGCCTGGGCAGAAGAAAGATTGTTCTTGGCTCCAACCTGGCATGAGGTCAGGGATACCAGAAGGGAATCTTGTTTCTCATTATGTCTCTTTTCCCCAAAGAAGCAGGTTTTCCAAGCATCTATACTGAACACATATTCAAAACTGAGAGAAGACACCTGAGCACCTTATAGCAATCAACTGGACTAAATATGTCCCGTTCCTCAATCTAGTTACTGACATTAGTCCCATTAAAAATACCTTCTAGAATATCAGCTTGATGGTGTCCTATTTCTGGGTACCGATCCCTGCTATTTACTATTTTGAGTGATCACTTATAAATCTATAATAATTACCCTTCTAAACTATCTTCCCCATTGGTCATGATTTTCATTCTTTTAGTTCACAATATAAAACACATAGGGCACTGACTCAGCTGAAGTTTATGTGACCATAAGTGACAGGCAAGCAGAATCCTGCATTGAAGAACACCTGAGGTAAGAGAGGACATCTCCATCAAACACAAAGACACATTATTTTCCTCATATTACTGTGGTCAAAAAACCTATATGGAAATCTTTAAATCACACTGCTTTTTAAGAAATTGTTTAAACAACCCATTATAGTTGTGGAAAGAGATTATTCATAAGCTATATTTAAATATACTTAAATAAGATGAAATTTGATAAAGGTTGAACATTTTATATAAAGAAATTGAGGAGTACCATTTAAGCTTTTATTATATCAGTAGTTCATTAGTGGTTAATCATTTCTATATTTAAAACTTAGGCCTCTGAGGCTGGAATTTAGTTAAGTGGTAGAGCAGTTTTGTCACCAAGGAAGACCCAAATGCCTAATACTCACAAAGTAAGCACTAATATTTTATATTTCTATAATGATGCTTCTATTGTAGAATTGTAGGAAATTCTAATGATATCCCATTTTCCTCACTAAAATATGAAAAGGGTTGGCACGTCTTGAAAATTTTGCTTATTACTCTGACCTTTATAATTTATAATAAGAATGCCAACCAGGGTTCCACAGATAAATTGTTCCTGAATATAAGTTTGGGGTAGCCAGGAGAAAGGATTGATGTATACTAGTTATACTTGATTACATCTCTGCCAAGAATGAGGATGGGGTAGGAGGAGGTAAGCTTTGGCCTGTTTCTGGCCTGCCTTCTGGTGCCCTGGTCAGAGCCTGCTGAGGATGGGGAACTGCTTGCAGAGGAGACCGCCCTGGTGGACCAGACCATCTGGGGTCTGTCAGCCACCTAGTCCCACCTCCAATCACAATAGGAGATAAATTAGGGTCTGTTTCCAACCTGCCTTCCAGGATTTAGCATGGAGGAGCCTCCCGAGGAATGGGAACTGCTCACCAGGGAGCCCATCCCAGGGGACCAGCCTATTTAGAGTCTTCCAGTATCCTGGACATTCCTTCACCCACAGGAGGAGCCTGTCTTCCTGTGCCTTGCTCAGAGCCTCCTGTGGATTGGAAACTGAGTGCAGGGGAGCCTGCACTGGTGGACTGGCCCATCTGAAGTCTGACAGCTACCTGGTCCTACCTCCACCCACAGGAGGAGTCCCACCATCACCCACTGGAAGAAGAGAGTCATTGGAGTATTGGACCAGTGTGCACCCACGGAAGAGAACCTTAATCCTGTCCCCACAAGGCGTGAACCCTACTGGTACACACTGAAAGAAGGAATGGGTAGATGACAGTATAAGAACATAGCCAACAACAGAAAGATCAATATGAACCAACCAGTCTAGGGACTACACACCAGCAAGACCTGAATATCCCAACATAGATAAAGCAGAAGAGAACGACCATAAAAACAACTTTAAGGTGATGATAGAGACCCTCAAACAGGTAATGAGAAAATCCTTTAAGGAAATGGGAGAAAAAAAACAAACAAAAGAAAATTCAAGAAATGGAGGAAAATACAAACCAAAAATCACAAGAAACAATTCAAACAGTGTAAGGACTAAAAGCTGAAACAGAGACAACAAAAAATTACAGTCTGAGGGACTACTGGAAGTAGAAAACCTAGGCAAAAGATCTGGAACTACAGATGCAAGCATAACCAACCAAATACAAGAGTCGGAAGAAAGAATCTCAGCGTTGAAGATATAATAGAAGAAATAGATTCATCAACTAAAGGAAATCTTAAGGCCAAATATCCCTGACACAAAATATCCAGGAAAAATGGGACACCGTGTAAAGGCCAAGCCTAAGAATAATAGGTATAGAAGAAGGTGAAGAAACCCAACTCAAAGGTACAGAAAATATATTAAACAAAATCATTGAAGAAAACTTACCCAATCTAAAGAAGGAGATGCCTATGAAAGTACAAGAAGCTTACAGACCACCAAAGAGTAGACCACAAAAAATATCCCCAAGCCACATAAATAATCAAAACAACAAACATACAGAATAAAGAAAAAATATTAAGAGCAGCAAAGAAAAAAAGGTGAAGTAACATATAAAGGCAAACCTATCAGAATTATACCTGACTTCTCCATGGAAACTTTGAAGACCACCAGAATGTCCTGGATAGATATTCTACCAACAATAAGAAATCACAGATGCCAGCCCAGACTACTATATCCAGGAAATCCTTCAATCATTATAGATGGAGAAACCAAGATATTCTACGACAGAACCAGATTTAAACAATACATATCAACTAATTCAGACATACAGAAAGTTATGGAAGGAAAACTCCAACCCAAGGAAGTCAACTACACCAACAAAAACATAGATAATAGATAATCACACTCTACCAACAGCTAAAACAAAAAATAGGGGGAAATCCACACACAATACCACCTCCAACAAAAACAACCAAAACAAGAATTAACAATCATTGTTCATTAATATTCCTCAATAATAATGGTCTTAACTCTACTATGAAAAGACACAGGCTAACAGAACAAATATGAAGGCAGAATCCATCCTTCTGCTGCAGACAAGAAACATACCATGACACCAAAGATGGACATTACTTCAGAGTTAAGGGTTAGGAATAACTCCATGTATCTTAACAGTCCATCACACTTTAAAGTTAGAATTCAAGAGCAACACAAATTGCAGAAACCCTACAAACTAATGAAAATTGAACAATGCACAATTACACCATTCCTGGTCAAGGAAGAAAGAAAGGGAGAGAGAAAGAAAGAAAGAAAAAAAGAAAGAAAAGACTTCCTAGAATTCAATAAAAATGAAGATATAACATACTCAAAATTATGGAACACTTTGAAATAGTACTAAGAGGAAAGTTCATAGCACTAACTGCCCATATGAAGAAACTAGAGAATATTCACACTATAGAATTAACAGCACAACTGAAAGTTCTAAAACAAAAAGAAACAAACTCAACCCAGAGGAATAGAGAAAATAATCAGTTTGAGGGCTGAAAACAATTAAGTAGAAACTAGGAAAACTATACAAAAAATCAATTAACAAAGAGTTGGTTCTTCAAGAAAATCAACAAGATAAACAAGCCTTTATCAAAAACTAACCAAAAGACAAAGAAAGAACATGCAGATTAATGAAAATAGAAATGGAAAGGAGACATAACAATGGACACTGAGGAAATCCAGAGAATCTTCATGTCATATTTTGGAAACATGTACTCCACAAAATTCAAAATTTTAAAGGAAGTAGACAATTTTCAGACTAGATATCACCTATCACCTACCAAAATTAAATCAAAAACAGATAAGCAACTTAAATATACCTATAACCCCTGATGAAATACAAGCATCCACCAAAAGTCTCCTAACCAAAAAAAAAAAAAAAAAAAAAAAAAAAAAAAAAAAAAAAAGGGAAGATGGTTTCAGTGCAGAATTCTACCAGAAATTCAAAGAACAGCAAGAACAGCTAATACCAATACTCCTTAAATTGTTCCACACAATAGAAATAGAAGGTTCATTAACAAACCCTTTTTACTAGGCCACAATTACTTTGGTACCCAAGCCACAGAAAGACAAACTGCTAAAATTATATATAGAAAGAGGAAACCATCTTCAAAAAATGGTGTGGGCATAACTGGGTGCTGGTGTGTAGAAGACTGCAGATAGATCCCTATCTATTGCCATGCATAAAACTTAAGTCCAAATAAAACAAAGACCTCAACATAAATCTAGCCTCACTGAACCTCTTAAAATAAAAAGTGAGAGGTACCCTTGAACAAATTAGTACAGGAGACTGCTTCCTGAACATAACACCAGTAGCACGGACACTGAGTTCGACAATTAATAAATGGAACCTCCTCAAACTGGAAAGCTTCTATAAGACAAAGGACATAGTCAGCAATCCAAAATGGCAGCCCACAGAGTGGGAAAAGATCTTCACCAACCCCATATATGACAGAGGGCTGATCTCCAAAATATGCAAAGAAATCAAGAAGCTAGTTACCAAAACACCAAATAATCCAATTAAAAAGTGGGGTACAGAACTAAATAGAGAATTCTCAATAGAGCAATACAAAATAGCTGAAAGTGATGAACATCCTTAGCCATCATGGAAATGCAAATCAAAACAACTCTGAGATACCATATCATACCTCTCAGAATGGCTAAAATCAAAACCACCAAAGGCAGTTTATGCTGGAGAGGATGTGGGGAGAAGGGAACACTCCTCCATTGCTGGTGGGAGTACAAACTTGTACAACCATTCTGGATATCAGTATGGCAGTTCCTCAGGAAAATGGAAATCAGTCTACCATAGAATCCAGCAATTCCACTCTTAGGCATATCTCCAAAAGATGCATATCTTTTGTAAGAAAGACTTCTGTTCAACTATGTTCATAGGAGCAGTATTTGTAACAACCTAGATGCCCCACAACTGAAGAATGGATAAATAAAATATGGTACATTTACACAATGGAGTACTACTCAGCAAAAAAAAAAAAAAAAAAAAAAAAAAAAAAATGGAATCTTGAAATTCGCAGGAAAATGGATGGAACTAGAAGAAACCATTCTGAGTGAGGTAACCTAGTCACTAAAAGACAAACATGGTATATACTCCCTCATATATGGATTTTAGACATAGAGCAAAGGATCACCAGCCTATAATTCACACTGCCAGTGAAGCTAGGAAAAAAGGAGGACCCAAAGAGAGACATGCATGGTCCCCTACAGAAGGGGAAAGGGACAATATCTCCTGTGCATATAGGAAGCATGGGAAGGTAGTGAGAGGAGAGGGAGTTAGGAGAAAGAGAAGGGGAGAAGAGGAGGGAAGAGAACATGAGGGACTAGGATGATTGAGTCAGGTGGTCTATATAGGAGAGCAAGAAAGGAGATATCATAATAGTTGGAACCATTATAGGTTTGAAGAGAAAACTGGCACTAGGGAACTGTCCAGAGACCTACATGGATGACCTCAACTAACACTCTAAGCAATATTGGAGAGGCTACATTAAATGCTGTTCTCCAATAATGAGATTGATGACTACCTTACATGCTATCCTAGAGCCTCCATCCAATAGGTGATGGAAGCAGAAGCAGACACCCACAGCTAAACACTGAGCTTAACTCCTGGAATCCGGTTGCAGTAAGGGAGGAGTGATGAGCAAAGGTGTTAAAAACAGGCTGGAGATACTCACAGAGATATCCGACCTGAACAAGGGGGAGCTCATGCACCATAGACTGATAACAGGGACACCAGCATAGGACTGACCCAGATCCCCTGAATGTGGCTGTTACCTAGGACGACTGGGTGGTCTATAGGGCCTCTGGTAGTAGATCAGTATTTATCCTTAGTATACAAATTAACTTTGGAAGCCCACTCCACATAGAGGGATACTCCCTCAGGCTAGACACATGGGGGAGGGCCTAGGCCCTGATCCACCTGATATGACAGACTTTCCATGGAAGGCCTCACTCTCCCTTTGGAGCAGAAAGGGTATGGGATTGGGGGTTGTTGGGTATAAGAGGGGTTGACAGGAGGGTGCTGGAACTGAGATTGACATGTAAACATGTAAAACAAGTTTGTTTCAAATTTACATTTTAAAATTATCAAAAAAAAAAAAAAAAAAGGATGAGGATGGGATCTTCCCTACTTTGTATAGCATTTGGTAGGACTATGAGATGAGGGATTTATACTATACCAGTAAGAGAACCCAGTAGTTGTGCACATAAGTACCATGAATCATCAGGATCCTCAGGATCCTCAAATTCTCTGCCTTGCCAGCTTATTAGTCAAGGAAGATGAGGCAAAACTTTGAGAAAGCTTATGAGATACTGTCCTAAAATCTAATATATCATAGGTGTGGCCTAAGTAAATTTTTGATGAAATTAGAATGAAATGAAGATTAGTATTATGGAAGAATATTACCTTAACTAGGATGTCTAAAGCTACCCACTCATGGAAGCTATACTTTCATGAGGCTTACAGGCCCCTGCTTCTACCCTTCTCTCGTCTTCGTTCACCTTTCCTTATTTTCTCTGTCCCTCAAACCTACCTGTTTGCTTGCCTCTTCTTTGTTCCACCCCATGTCTCTATACTTCTTCCTTCCCCTCCCCACATATTCAACTCTTCTCTACTCTTCACTCTTATCTTTCCATTTTTTCACGATTTTTCCTTCTCTCCATTTTTCCTGCCTCTCTGCCTCCCTATCTTTCCTTGCTCCTTTGATTTTTGCTTCCTTGGTTGTCAATGTTTGTAGATAAAGTATTTTGAAATAGGGAGAGAATGGTGGTGCACATCTTTAATTCTAGCTCCTGGGATTCAGAAAAGGGTGGGTCTCTGGGTTCAAGGCCAGCCCAGTCTATGTGGTCAGTTTCAAGACAGTCAAAACTGCAGAGTTACACCTTATCTGAAACAAAACAAAACAAAATAAAATCATGGAATGATTTTTAATATTTCTCTTTCAATAATAAGAATGTCCTCATATGAAAATCATTAATGATAATCTTGCCTGTAATCAAGTCCACAACTCACAATTTCCAAGGCATCATTAAGAATAATGTGTCAATACCATGCTGTTTTTATTAATATGGCTCTGTAGTAGATCTTGGAATCAGGGGAGGTATAGGATTACTTATCTATCCTGTTTTTGTTGTTTTTTTTTTTTTGAGTATTGTTCTTTCAAGGTCTATAAAAAATTGTGTTGGAAATGTAATGAAATAAGTAGATTGTTGTGTGTAGGATCACCATTTTTATTATGGTAGTGTTATCCACCCATGAACATTTGATATCTTCCCATCTTCAGATATCTTCTCCAACTTCTTGTAATATAGGTCTTTCAGTTTCTTGGTTAGAGATATTTCAAGATATTTTATGGTATTTGTGGCTATAGTGAAGGATGCTATTTTACTGGCTTCTTTCTCATCCTGTTTATCATTCATATATAGGAAGGCTACTGTTCTATTTTGTTTATTTTTTGTTTTTAATTTTATCTTGTCTCCAACCACTTCCCTAAAAGTGTTTATCAGCTGTATGAGTTCCAATATATATATATATATATATATATATATATATATATATATATATCACTTATGTATATTATCATATCACCTGAATATGAGCCAGGGGACCTAAAGGGAACCCACATAAACAACTAAGCTAAGCATAGGCATTTACAGAGAATTGACTGAAAGCTAGGAAGCCTGCATGGAATAGACCTAGGTCTTTACATTTGTGTGACAGTTTTGTAGCTTGGTTTACTCATAGCAGTAGGAACAGTGGCTGTCCCTAACACTTTGGCTGGCTTTTGGGAATATATAATTCATACTGAGTTGCCTTTCCAAGTCTTAATACAAAGGAAGAGCTTAGTCCTACTTAAACATGACATGCCATGCTTTGTTGAGACCCATGGGAAGCCTGCCCCTTTTTGAACATAAACAGAAGAGGAATGGGTTGGGGGTAATGTGGAGAAGGGGAGTTGAAGGGAGAGAATGGGAGCAAAGGAGGGGAAACTGTGGTAGGAATATAAAGTAAATTCATAAATTTGAAAAAAAGAATATTTTAATTTTCTATCTTAACCTACCTAATGTTAAAATGTCCACCCCATAACTGATTTGTTGAACAAATCTCACCTGTGTCTGTCTTGAGAGGCTACATTTCAATGATATTCTGTCATCCTCATTTTCTTTCTTACATCATAAGTTGGTACTCCATGTTTGTACAACTTTATATTCTCATGGTAGCTTCAGAAAGAACTGCTGGCTGTCCATAATTGATTTTGAATATAAATGCAGGTATTTTATTTATCATTATTGCTTTTCATCATGTTGGAGTTGGTCCCTTTGCTCCAACCTGTAAGATTGACTTTGGATGTATACTAAGTTCTGTGGAGCATTATTTATATCTCCTGCCTTATCAGCAGAGTAATAGATAAAAAGCTATGAAATGTTATCTATGTTTAAAGTGGAAACACAGATTGACTCAGAGCCAGAGAGGAAAATGGCTAACTATACATCTCTCTAGCAATCACATGCTCAATGCAATGGTATAAACCAATCAGTTGGGTTCACTTAACTATACTGTGTTGAATGAAACCATCCTGGAAAACCATCAACAGCAGTGACTTGTTTCTAATCAATATAAATCAGAAAAGCAAACAGTGTATCACATGTATATGACTTGCCTCATGCAAGACTGGAAGACATCTTTATGAAGGTTTTTTTCCCCCCTCAGATCTGCTTGGGCAGACTTGGATGAACTGGTTCTATAGTTGTACAGTCTAAAAACTCTGTGAAATGAAGCTGGAGATACAATCCAGTCATTAAGGGTTTGTGTTGCTCTTGCAGAAGATCTTGATTAAGATTCCAGAACCTACATGGCAGTTCATCGTTGCCAGTAAAATCAGTTTCAAGGTATCTGATGTTCTCCTTTGACTTCTAAATGAACCCCTGCAGATATGTGATACATGTCTGCACACCCAGACATATACTATACTCATAAAATAAACAAATACATTCAAAACAAAGACAAACACCTGCCCAGAAATATAATGGTCCCCAAACATGGAAGAATACTAAAAACGATATTTTATACTTCCCATGACCCCATTAAGTAGGTGTGAACAGGTTACCATATTATGTCCTGTATGCATTTGAGCCAACCACATATTTATTTATGTGGTAACTTGAACTGGTACAATTTTGTTTCACTTTTTTCACTTTGAAGTAATATTTCACGTCATTAAACAGCATGATTCTATATCTGCATAGGAAATATGGCTAAAATGTGGTAAAGTTTAAAAGTACGAGTCAGCAATACATATTTAAATCTCCTTTCTGCCATGTACTAGCAGTGTGAACCTATGTCTCTATGCCTCTGTATCCTCTATGAAATGAAGGTCTTATTTAGCTTGCCAGCATCTTAGGAAGATGAAAAGAGGTATCATACCTGTGTTTCAAAAGAAAGTGGGGTTGTAGGACCAATTAATACTTAAAATGTTCACCCATTATTGAGCAGTTATATAATATATATATATATATATATATATATATTAACATTCTATTTTCAAATGCTTAAAGATAAGATTAAAGGTGAAAAAACACACATGAATTTTATCAAGGTCCACAGAGACAGGAAAGGTAGAGTGAGTACTGACTTTGGAGCCACCAAGTGAATTAAAATTATACCATCCTCCATGGTGCTTTATAGTAAGATGATATTCCTCCCACAGAAGGAAATGGACAGTAATATTGAACAGCTACTAAATTAAACATCTTATACTATAGAAATATCTCATTGTTAATATCTACTATCAGAACTGGGGCTTCACTTATTAAATTGTGTAGATGCAATTTTGCTTTCCTCTAAGATGCTCCTCAGCCCCTTGGTTCTGCCTTTTTGGGGTGAGAAGGTCTGATGGGAGATGTCATTCTGTATATGTTTCTCATACTGGTTAATAATAAAGCACTGTTGGCCAAATAGGAAAGGAAGATAGGAGGGACTAGGAGACAAGGAGGAAATAGGAAGTAGTAAGGAGGAGTCAAGATGGAGAGTCTAGAGAAAGCAGTATGCCGCCGGCTCCCCGGTAAGAGAAATACATAGATCAACAGAAATGGGTTAATAATTAAGGCAGAGCTAGCCGATAAGAAACAAGTAACCAGGCCAACAGCATTGTATCAAATACAGAGTCTCTGTGTGTTATTTGGGGCCGGCGTGGCGGCGGGACAAGACCAAGCGGGAGGCAGAAAAACCTTACTTGTTACAGATGGCGCCCACGTGGCTAGTAACAACTTCCACTTAAAATTTAACAAAAGCTTAAAAAGGGGTTTTAAAAACAAAATAACAGAGATAAGCAAGGTTTCTTGGTAACAGCATTTTTCTCAGTTGAACTCTGCTTTGCTAGAGACAAGCAGATATTCGCGCGGCTCCTTTAAGGGAAGATTCCTGACTCAGCATAAACGGCAAAAAACCGCACAGCTTTTAAATAACTCTGCTAACAGTTTATTGGTGTGTATGAGAGATGGCAATGGCAGTGACCACATCTCCAAGCCGGCAGCAAGCTTTCTGGGTGGCAGCGCAGACCAAGGTGGTGAGCACAGCTTTCCTCCGTGCTGGCGGTAAAAGTACCCGCCACCATCTTTGGTAAACAGCGGCTGACACAGCTATGACTTTCATTTTAGCACTGTTGTTGTTTATCTGTTAAAAGACTTGTGGCCAGACGAAGATAAAGATTTACAGTAAAGATAGATTCATATTAAGAAAAACCTCTAAAGGTTTACAGTGTGTTTTAAAATATACGTAGACATAAAAAAAAAAAATGGTTTTAAAGAGACAAAGAGGAACTGGGTGTTGTAGCACATGCCTTTAATCCCAGCACTCAGGAGACAGAGGCAAGCAGATCTCTGTGATTTGCAAAGTAAACCTGGTATGCAGAGTGAATTCCAGGACAGATAAGAGTTACACAGAGAAACCCTGTCTCAAAAAATATAAAGTAAAAAAAACAGAGTAATAATAAAGCCACATAAAGATAAAAAGCTCAGAGAGAATCTGGTTACTGTATGCTATTGTGTTGTCTCTGCATTCTTTGACTACTGAGAAAATAACAACAATTGATAAAGGAAATGTTGCTGGATTAATTCAATTTATATATTTTAAAAATGCTTTGACTCAAACATTTAAGTTCAAGGACAAGTTACTGGGGAAAAGGATTTCTATTTTTGTTTCCACAGAAAATAAAAAGCTGTGGATTCCTTGCAGACTAATGTGGTTTGAGCAAGCCAGACCCCCTGAAACAGAGTTCCCGATGATCCAACATTCAAAACAGCTTGAACAAGGCAGACTTGCAGACTACAGCCAGGATTTCTGCATCTTCTTAGGATCCCCATGACAGTGCCCATCAGCAGGAAGTAGTTTGGAAAGAACGACGCCCAAATTCCCAAATATTGTTTATAAATGTTTGGTTTCATTTAAATGGACTTGGTTATAAATGGGTAATGATCGCAGCCAATTATTTTTAAAGGTAAAAAGGGAATTATGGTATAGATATGCATAGTTTCTTTTGGAATGGATTTTTATTTATTGATACAATTTAAGGTCAATTTTGTCATATGTATATTTCTCCTCTTGTTTGTATAGCTCATTTAGAAATGTAATGTATAATGTAGTACAGATTATAGATAATTACCTATGATAGTCAAAGCTTAGAGTTTAGTTAGGGTTTTCAAGATACACAGAGATGTATTTAAGATAAATAGTTATTCTTCAAACCTTTCAAAGACCTACAGAATATGGCATTTAAAATGTTTTAGGGTTTTTCTTGACAGTGAGGCACAATTGCTCTTGGTAATACCACCTGCACCAGAAGGAAGATGGACATTGAGGAAACGCGTTGTGGAGTTTGCTTTCAATATGCAAGACTAGCCTTTTGGACAAGGCTACTGCTCTTGTCTGGACTGTTTGACTTTGTGATGTATAAATTGGACATGCAGGACCCACAGGAAAGTGACTCCTGATTCACGATGGACATTGCTACAGAGATCCTGCTTCATGGAAGAGTCTGCGAGACAGTATGCAGGACACAGAAAAAAGTGACTGTCAAACTGCCAATACAAAAAGACAGTTTAAAGTTTCCTGCTTTGCTGAAGAGTCAGCTAGACACACTATGGCCTATGGGCTGAAGATGGAAGATTATAAAAGAACTTCGGGTGACCAGGCAGTGAGTTGTCTCTGTCATTTCTAGAGCTTATATTATCCTTCTGTGGTCTTTGAAGGAGTTGAAGACAGATAGTTATGGTTATAGTTTTCCTTAGTTAGGTTTACAGATAAGTTACAAATAGGACTTTGGACTCACAAATATAGGATAGATGATAGAATAGTTTCTTTTAATCTTGATAAATGTTAATGGACTAAATATTGTTAACTGTAATTCTTATTTGATAACTGTTATGTAATATATTTTGCTATGCTAAGGTTAAAACCCTTCTTTTTATTTAGACAGAAAAGAGGAGATGATGGGAGATGTCATTCTGTATATGTTTCTCATACTGGTTAATAATAAAGCACTGTTGGCCAAATAGGAAAGGAAGATAGGAGGGACTAGGAGACAAGGAGGAAATAGGAAGTAGTAAGGAGGAGTCAAGATGGAGAGTCTAGAGAAAGCAGTATGCCGCCGGCTCCCCGGTAAGAGAAATACATAGATCAACAGAAATGGGTTAATAATTAAGGCAGAGCTAGCCGATAAGAAACAAGTAACCAGGCCAACAGCATTGTATCAAATACAGAGTCTCTGTGTGTTATTTGGGGCCGGCGTGGCGGCGGGACAAGACCAAGCGGGAGGCAGAAAAACCGTACTTGTTACAAAGGTCTTCCCCACTTCACATAGCTCTGGTGCCACTGTGAGTGGAGGTAAACATTATCAATTTGAGCCACACCTCAGGTACCCAGGTAACATGACAGCAGACAGCTCTTACTCAGGTCCCTTTCAGAGTCTTTTTCTTATTCATTTCTGTTAACATGATTGTTCTGTGGTCTGTTTTTAGCTAAACAAACAGAATCTGAGATAAAGGCTAACAAAGAGAATGGTGCAATAGCATAGCATTGTGGTGCACATTACACCTGCAACCAGACATGTCTGAGATTGCAGAGTTACAAAGTCCTTTCCAAATACTCAATAGTCAAGAGTCCCTGCCTGCCTGATGTTTGATCCCCATTGCAGGGCCTCTTTCAGAGAGACCTCCCAGAGAGTTTGGACCATCCAGAGTTACAGACATAGAATTCCTGACTTACCTACCTACACCCACCATGAGACTAGAGTAGAGGGAGAGAGTCTC
This sequence comes from Phodopus roborovskii, assembly GCF_943737965.1. Taxonomy (NCBI): domain Eukaryota; kingdom Metazoa; phylum Chordata; class Mammalia; order Rodentia; family Cricetidae; genus Phodopus; species Phodopus roborovskii. The sequence goes on along the minus strand of NW_026126693.1, from coordinate 1,579,766 downwards.
TAGCTGCACCCACTGAAGTGATGGCCAAGATGGCAATACAAGAAAACACCAGACAATAGAATGACAAGCATGACAGACACCACAAGAATCTAGGGACTTTACACCAACTAGACCTGAACACATCAAAACAGACAAAGCAGAAGAGAATGACTTAAAAAAATGACTTCATAAAAATGACAGAAATAAAAAAGACGATATGAGAAAATCCCTTAAAGAAATAGAAGAAAAAACAAATAGAGGAAAAGACCACACAAAAAAAATGCAAGAAATGAATACATCTCTTAAAGAAAGTACAGAAAACCAATAAAAATCAAACAGATGAAGAAAACAACTCAAACAGTTGAAGACTTGAAAACTGAAATAGAGACAATAAAGTAAACACAAATTGAGAGAATGCTGGAAATAGAAAAACTGGGCAAACAATCAGGAACTACAGATGCAAACATAACCAACAGAATATAAGAGATGGAAGAGAGAATCTCAGGCACTGAAGATAAACTAGAGGAAGTAGATTCACCAACCAACAAAAATCTTAAATACAACAAATCCTTAAAACTAAACATAAAGGAAATGTGGGACACTGTGAAAAGGACAAACCTAAGATGAGACCCACTAAGGCACTGAGCACTGAAGGTTACTCATTAACAAAACCAACTAGGATTTTTCAATGTGTTTCACAGCCTTTATTTTGAGTTTGGCTTTCAAAGTCCACAGCTTGCATTGTTCTGCTGCTTTTGTTTTGTCTTCCAACCTGATGGAAGTTTGGCTGTTTTTCACCTCCCTCCCCCCCAATTTAAAGTTGTCAATTCTCTAGGCCCATTCTAAACAATTCATCTCTTAATGGTATTTTGATAAAGTATGTAGGGACCTTGGCAGATTCCATGGTAGGCAAGGGTGACTGAGGCAGAGGGGCAAACATGCCAGGCAGGCAGCTTAAATGAAGAGTTTTATTTGAAAGGGGGGGGGGAGGAAAGAGAAAAGAGGTAAAGAAACACAGAGAAAAAGAGAGAGAGAGGACAGAAGAGGGAGACAGGAAAAGTCCTATCTGCTCCAGGGAAGCAGCAGGAAAGAGAGAAGGAAACAGAACATAAGTGGGCAGGGGTCTTTCTTTTAAAGGGGTCCTTTGCACCTGGGCTGAGCAGGGTACTGCCTGAGTGCATTGTGCCAGGTGACAGGGGCATGCAAGCATAACGACTTAATCCATACAAGTGGGTCCTCATATAGCCCAATTTGTCATCCATACACACTGCTTCTTCCCCTGAATTGCCAACTCTTCTGCAAGGATATGCCAAGTGTTTTTAGAGCCTAAAAATTTTGTAATTTGTGGGGAACATCATGTCTTTCTAAAAGATTAAAAAATTATCCATACAAACTCATGGAAACTGAACAATGCACAATTGCACCTGGGTCAAAGAAGAAATAAAGAAGGAAAATAAAGACTTCTAGAATTCAATGAAAATGAACACACAACATACCCGAACTTATGGGACAATTTGAAAGCAGCACTACGAGGGAAGTTCATTGCACTAAGTGCTCATATGAAGGAAGCAGATGATAGTCACATTAGAGAATTAATAGTACAACTGAAAGCCTTAGAACAAAAAGAAGCAAACTCCCACTGGAGGAATAGATGCTAGGAAATAAACAATTTGAGGGTAAAATCAATAAAGTAGAAATCAGGAAAACAATACAAAACATCAATCTAAAGAAGAGTTGGGTTTTCAAGAAAATCAAAAAGATAGAGAAACCTTTAACCAAAATAGCCAAAAAGCAGAGAGAGAACATGTAAATTAACAAAATTAGAAACAAAAATGGGGACATAACAAAAGACACTGAGGAAATCCAGATAATTTTCAACAGACTAGAGAAAGACAGGGAGAGAGAGAGAGAGAAAGAGAGAGAGAGAGAGAGAGAGAGAGAGAGAAGGAATAAAAGAGGGAACCATTATAGGTTGGAAGAGTAAACTGACTCTAGAGAAATTTCCAGAGACCTACAAGACTGACCCCAACTAACAATATAAGCAACAGTGGAAAGGCTACCATAAATGCCCATTCCTGATAAAAGAGATTGATGACTAACTTATCCATCATCATAGAACCCTCATTTAGTAGCTGATGGAAACAGAAGCAGATACCCACAACTAAACACTGAGCTGAACTGGAATCCAGATGCAGCAAGGGAGGACAAGAGTAGGGTACAGAAACCCACAGAGACAGCTGACTTGAACGAGGAGGAGCTAATAGGCCCCCAAACTGATAGCTGGGAAACCAGCATTGGACAGACTCAGACCTTCTGAACATGGGTCTCATTTAGAAAGCCTGGGCAGTCTAAGGAACCTCTGACAGTGGAACCAGAATGTATCCTTGGTGCACAAAAGGACTTTGGGAGCACATTCCCTATGGAGGTATACTCTCTTAACCTAGAGGCACGAGGGAGGGTCTAGTCCCTTCTCAAAATGACTTGGCAGTTTTGTGGATCCCACCCTGTGTATTTGGGGAAAGAATGGGATAGGAGGTGGTTTGTGGGCATGGGAGGGAGGGAGATAAGGAAGAAGGAAGGGAGAGGGACCTGCGTTTGATATGTAAAATAAAAACAAACAAATAATAAGACAGAGCCAGCCAATAAGAAATGCCAACAGCATTATATGTAAACACACACACACACACACACACACAAACATAAATGCTCAATAGACTGAGCTGCATTTATTCATGGAAGACTGAGAATGTTCTAAATCATCTTCTTTTGCTCATACTTATTTTTCAATTTTTCTTTCTTTATCCATAGATAAAGAAAGATATCTGTTTTTCTCAGAATCCATACATTGCCAAATGGGAAACTGTGCCATGTGTGCGATACCTCCTGAAGTATTGATCAGGATTTCTCAGAGACACCTTCCAAAACAAAACAAAAACAAAAATAAACAATATAGGCCATTCCATTGGGATTTACCCACTGGAACTTTAGACCCTTTTTCTAAAGGAACCTGATTTGCTCACAGGACAGGGAAATCAAGTTGATACCAACTATGAAGCTCCCACTTATTGGCAGCTCAACAGTAGGTTAAACAGAAGGCTGAGAGAGCAAAGTCATCCACACACTTACCCAGCTGTGAACCTTGTGAACTATAATAATGCCCAGCAAGGCAAGATATTGTGAACATTACGGGAATAATCAAGCTTCCTATTGGGTAAAAAGCTTCTTCTACAGAGGAGACTCATGCCTGGTATTATAAATTAGAACAGGAACCTAAGTCTCAGCTTATGGACCACAAAGGTGGTCCATATTGCTACTATATTGCTAAAAGTACTAGTGATATTGGGCTTTCTATTTTTATCCTTATACACACAGATCAGGGCAGCTTCCATCAGAGAATATGTTTTGTGCAGTGGCCAGTGGTTAATGAAGAAACTCATACCTGGCTAAAGCACAGAGAATAAAGAGATTGTGGAATGGATAACTTCAAATAGTGTTTGTGTATCACACAACCTCCACAATGTTAAGGGTCATCACTGAAGAAGTGAAAAAAATCTATGAGGTAAAAGTTAGAAAGGACTAGAGCAAACCTGTCTTTTCAACAAGACAGGACCTCTGAGCTCAGGGACTCAACAGTAGTTGAAACTATTTACACAAGACCTGGATAAGGCCAAGCCAAGACAAATTCTAGCATGGAGGAGGAGGGGCTTCCATTTCTATGTAAGACATACTGACAATGATGGAAGTCAGGCTTCTTTAAGAGTGCTGTCCCCAGATCAACCACACTCTGATTAACAGCTCTATGGCCAGGGTCATATGGACAGCACAAATTAGTATGTTCAGTAGTGACATATGCCTTTAATTCCAGCACTCAAGAGTCAGAAGCAGGCAGATGTCTGTGAGTTTGAGGCCAGCATGATCTATAGAATGAGATAAAGGACAGCCATGGCTGTAACACAGAGAAACCCTTTTTCAAAAACAAGTATATGAGTGGGGGGAGGTGTAGAGAGATGGCTTACGAGATGAGAGCACTTGCTGCTGTTCCAGAGGACCTGGGTTCAAGTACCACATGTAATGCCAGCTCACAATTTTCTGTAACTTCAGTTCCCCTACACCCATTGTTATCCTATGAGAACAGTGCAATCAAAGGGTACACAGACATGCATTCAGACAAAATACATATTCACATCAAAATAATAAATAAAAAATTTACAAAGAGAACACAATTTGTGAGGAGGCAGCTGGGGGGCTTAAGAGTGGTCTTTGTGGTAAATAATATCAAAAGAAATTGTAGGTATGCAGGAATAAATTATTATAAGTACTATATTAAAAATAAATAAATATGCCTCAAACTTAACTTTTATCTTGAAAGCCAAGACTCATCTTTATATGTTTTTGCACATTTAATCACACTTCAGTTTTTATTAAATCTCTTGCAAAGTTCTCTCCTTTATTTGTCATCTAAAAATGTACCAGTAAGTGTTCTATATTATATATACTCCAGACAATGACATTAAAGAAGAAAAACTCATATTTTGACATGAAAAGTACAGTTTTAACTCCTTTGAATGTTGAGCCTTAAAATTTGAGAACATGTTTTAATTGCTAAAACTCAGGAAGCTGTGGCTATGATTCTAATTCTTCTTCTGTATGAATTAACTTTTTTTAACCACCCTTTTCCTTTTCAGAATGAATGACATAAGTGTCCACAGTGAAACCCCTTATCAAGAATAAAAGAATAAGCTGTAATAGAGCTTTGTTTTCTGTATTATACCATTCTGTCCTGCCTTTGTAAATACAAGGATGCATTCATTAAATTTTCATTCTAAAACACCATACAAAATAAAGGTAAATTGTCTCCATTTTCTTACAGCTATATTTCAAGTTAATATCCAACTACTCATTCATTGTGTTAATAAATACAATAGTCCAAGTCTGATAAACCAATTATGATTTTAGAACTAGAGAAATTCAATGCACCTTTCAAAGTTGTTAAACTTGTTTCCATTTGTTCTTAATCTCCTCCTACAACACAGTGACCTGCCAAGTATCACAACGGTAAGTATTACAGCTGACCCCCAGAATGGGCTGGGGTTTGGCTGCTCAATGGTAACAAAAGGCAGTGAAAGTCCATTCTGATGACAGCCATTTTAGTAACCATGTTCTAAAGACGAAGATAACAGAAAGTTGAGTTCCATTGCTTTAGCTGTGAGTTATAGAACTTTAAAGAGGAAAAATGGAAAAATTTCAAAAGATAGATAACCTTATAGGATTGAATTAAATGTTCAGAAAGGATTGGTGAAGTGAACTCAGGGATCATAATGAAGGAAGCATCCAAGCGAAAACACAAATATGTGAAATAAAAATCTTGCTGAGAATCAGCAATGACATGCTACATGTTTCTCTCAAGCTTCAACATTGGACATTGCCACTGCCAAATCAGGTGACAAGTGGCTGCCATGATTATTTTGGTTTACACATTTCTACACAAATTGGAAATAATTTCACAGTTATGATTTTTTTTTAATTCTTTGGGAGTAAGGAAATATTTAAAACTGTTTTCTATAGTTATTTATTTTTTGCATTTTCTTGGTGATTATCCATAATAAGTACATTTTTCAAACACTTTAATAATGAAAGTCCCTCAGTCTTATCCTTTGCTGATGTGCAATGTAATTACATTGCAACAGCTGGTTATGCCCTTTGTCCCCTGCACAGGTTGCTACAGAGAGGAAAACTCATTTCCCACTGTCTACCTCACATGTTCATATATTATCCTGATAATCTTTCAACGCTGAGAATCAGGTAACTTGAAAAATTCAAACATTTTGGGGTTCAGTGCTGAGAAAATAAACATTCTTCCATGGCGTCTGCTTCAGTTCGTGCCTTGAATTCCTATCCCTCCCTCTAATAATGGACTGTTACCAGAGCATTTAAGCCAAACCAACTCTTTCCTCACAGACTTGCTTTTCCTCATAGTCTTTACCACAAAAGCAGAAATCAAACTCAGAAAGACATCAAACACAAAGCTTCTTGCTTGCTAGACAAGCTCTTTACTGAGGAACCCTTTCACTTATCATGTGGTACTGTGGGTGTTATAAGTGTCTCAGTGTGACAGATCTTTAGCAATTACACAACATAACTAGAATGAAGGTGGCTGGCTTACAGGTTTGTATACAGACCACCTAGACTATCATTAATCTGTTACCATCTTCATCAATGCTGCCCCCGTACTCATTATTTTCCTCCTGTACAAAATTAGGTCAATAACAATATTCTGCATCATTGAGTGTGATTAGCTTTTAATTAATGATCTCAACATTTCCAAAGCTGGTAGTTATTATTATCATACTAATATTTACCCACAATAACAGTGTGTCTGGGGCTGTGGCTAGGTGATTTCCTTATTTTCAAGATAATAAAAGGTAAAAGAAAACTTAGGAGTTAATTAAGTAATCTAAAAGCTGATGTGGCTCTCAACTGGATTCAAAATTATTAGCTCTGGAGTCATTGTCTTTTGTTCATGTGCACTCCCTTATTCCACACCAGTGGGGGTGGGGATCATAGTGCATGAAGATGTTGCAGGCAAGTGATTAGTAAGTGCAAAATTCTGTGGGAAGGAGATCCAGCAACAGGAAGGGTGTGAAAGGTTCATGTGGAGGTGATTTGTAGAAACAAATAGGATCTTGAGAAGCTCAGATGGAACATCTGATTCTCTGTTACTTCTGCTCATATCTTTCCCTTCCACTTTTGTTCTTGGCTAAGTGGCCTAGATGTCTAGCAGCTGTTAAACTACACAATAATCTCAAAAGGGAAGTAATAGTATTTCACCTTTACTCATCAGATACTTCTGTACCAAGGAGATCATTGTAGGAAGACACAAAAAAAAAAAAAAAAAAAAAAAAAAAAAAAAAAAATCCAAACCTTTCTAATTTTGACAGTAGATTGATTGTTACAAATCCCAATGTTTATCTAGGGAGTGCTTGATCACTTTTTGAAGACTTTACTTTCTATTTGTAACAGGTGTGTGTGTGTGTGTGTGTGTGTGTGTATGTGTATTTGTGTATGTGTGTATGTATATATGTATGAATGTATGTATGTATTATGTGTATATATTTTTGAGTACAGCAACCATGGAGGCCAGGGGAGGGCATTAGATCCCTTGGAGCTCTTGTTACAGGTTGTTGTATTCATCCAAGAGTGGGTGCTGAGGACTGGACTTGTGTCCTCTGGTAAAGCAGTACATACCTCTAACTCCTGAGCCTTCTCTCGAGCCCTGGGTGCTTGCTTGTTTATTAAGTGCTTTGACACCATGATTTTGAAAGATTGTTATAATGATAATTTCCCATTAGAAAGTTAAATACATTTTCAAATGAATTTGAGAAATGTCAGAGTCTCAATTTGGACCAAGGTTGCTGCCCCCCCCCCCCAGTTTCATGCTATTTGTACAACATTTTATTGTTTTTCCTCCTGGTTTAATCAGAAAATCATTTTCATGAAAATAGTAATATTGCATCAAGTTCCTTTTTTATTGATCTCTTAGAATTATTTATCTCTTAGACATTTTTAAATTTAAATTGGATATTAGCTTTGATAAATATCTAATTAAAATTCCCTTCATTGCCACTGAATGTCTATTCCCAGCATTTTCCCAACTTGAATGATAGCAAGACTCTTTCAAATAGGAAAATGCTTGACAATCTCTAGTGCCCACTTGCATTTAATAAAATATTACATAAATAAGTGTATATATAAAACTGATTATCATTTCTTTTTTACAATTTGTAATACTTAATGCTATAAATTATAATAAATACACATGCAAATTGCAAATGTAATCTGAAACTAAATAACATTCAAATTAGGAATATTTAATGTGATAAATGGTGAATCACTTGAATTGAGTATTATGATAGAAATATGTACATATAGTAAATTTTCAGAGGGCACTGAGGCCAGACTCATGCTTAACACTAGTATAAAAGGAACTGCTGTGGGAAGGAGTCTTTAGGTCTCCTTTTCCTGATACCACTGATCTGGATTCCCATGACAATCAAGCTTTCTAAGCAAATATAAACCTCTGTTTTCCTAATACCCTAACTTCATATCCTGTTACACAATACCAGCTACACACTTCATATAAACAAGAGTGTATGAATGTGTATAATGTGTGTGTGTGTGTGTGTGTGTGTGTGTGTGTGTTCATTGCTTTTCTTTTTAGCCAAACAAGCCTTTACTGGAAACATTCATAATGAACAGGAATCTCACTAACAAAATAAAAATTTAAGTATATTGCATATGTTTTTAAATTATAAATTCTCACAGAAAAAGACATTTTTCTAATAAGTGATCATTTCTATTAGTTTAACTCTGAGAACTGGCAACCCAATATTAATTTTGATAGTCTTTCTGGCTATTACTTTATCATGAACCTAAGTACAGATAGAAAACTGTAGCTAGAGACCACAGTTACTCCTATAACTCCTACATTGGCTGATGTAAGAGTCAAAATAAAAAAAAAATCAGAGACTCTTTTGTTTTTTGAGACAGGGTTTCTTTATAGCCTGTCCTGGAACTAGCTCTGTGGACCAGACTGGTCTCGAACTCACAGAGATCTTCCTGCTTCTGCCTCCTCAGTGCTGGGATTAAAGGCATGTGCCACCAACACCCAGCCAAAGACTCTACTTATGGGCTTTGTTGGGTCACAGTTATTTAGATGGCATCTTGTAAGTGACAATAGGTAAGTTTCCTCTTACAGCAGAACAGCTCTTGGTTCCTGAATCTGTTCCTCTCTAACTGCACTCAGGAACTTAAAGATGATCTGGAATTGGTCTTTGGTGTTTTTCATTTTAGGTTAAGTATATTTGACAACATCTGCCTCACCTAAAAATCTTATACTCAATCACCTGAGCTGATGTTGTTATTTCTTTTCTATTGCTATGAAAAATACCACAACCAAAAACAAATTGACAAGTTATCAACAGGTCATCAAAAGAAGGCACGACAGAAATTCCACATGACGGCCTATCTCTGCGGGTCCACTCGGAGTTCCTGCAGGCAAGATCCTTGACCCCCAAATCCGGGCCCCTACCAAAGAACGAGGTCTCAGCGGGAGAGCGCCAGTTTCCAGTGAGTTCCCACTACCCTGAAAAACCTTCTCAAGTTCCAGCCCAGCCCAAGCCCTCTTCCTCCGGCTATTGGCCAGAGGTGAGTCTGGGCCCAATTGGGGCTGCCTGTCCCCTACAACCTCTTTTCCTCCCTCCCCTGCCTAAACTCCCTGGATTGGCCCCTGATCCTGCTGCTCCTGTCTCCGGTCCCCATCGAGAGCACCCTTGGAGCTCTGATACACCCCCACCCATCCCCACCTCCACCCTACCCCCCCACCCTGTGCCCTACCCCACCTATGGTCGTGCCACTCTGGTTGAGCACTGGGACAGAGGGTGGACCCAACAGTCCACCCTACTTCTGAGACTTCTCAGAGCAACTCCGAACAAAGGAGACCTGACTATCCACGTGGGACCACCTGTAATTTCCACCAGCTTGGTCTCTGACCCCGCCTCCAGTTATCTGGAGTCCCGGGCCCCTCCCAGAGATCCACCTATCTCTGAAGGTCCACTCTGAGTTCCTGCGGGCAAGATCCTTGACCCCCAAATCCGGGCCCCTGCCAAAGAACGAGGTCTCAGCGGGAGAGCGCGAGTTACCAGTGAGATCCCACTACCCTGCAAAACCTTCTCAAGTTCAAGCTCAGCCCTCATACTCTTCTGCCGGTTATTGGCCAGAGCTATTGGCCAGAGGACCACTGTGAGTACCTGCTGGCATCTTCTTCTGGATCCTCATCCTTGAACCCATCCCTGGATCCCTGTCTGCAGAGAAACCTCCTAGAGAGCTTGGGCCACACAGAGCTACAGATAATGAATCTCAGATCCACATAAGCCCATCAGGGAAGGACCATAGAGAGAGGGAAGAGACACCACCAACACCTACTGGAAGAAACTATGGGAAGAAGGCAATACAAGAAAACACCTAACAACAGAAAGACAAACATGACACCACCAGAATCTAGGGAATCTACACCTACTAGAATGGAACACAACGACAAAGCAGAGGAAGCAGAAGGGTACGACTTAAAAATCACCATCATAAAAATGATAGAGGCCCTCAAAGAAGATGTGAGAAAATCCCTTAAAGAAATGGAGAAAAAAACAAAATGTGGAAGAAATGAACAAATTCCTTAAGGAAAGTACAGAAAGCCAAGAAAAAACAAATAACCAGGTGAAGGAAACGGTTCAAGGCTTGAAAACTGAAATTGAGAAAATAAAGGCAACACAAACGGAAGGAAGGCTGGAAATTGAAAAGCTGGGCAAAAAAATCGGAAACCACGGACACAAGCATAACCAATAGAATTCAAGAGATGGAAGAGAGAATCTCAGGCACAGAAGATAAACTAGAATAAATAGATTCATCGACCAAAGAAAATCATAAATCCAACAAATCCTTAACACAAAACATCCAGGAAATGTGGGACACCATGAAAAGGCCAAACCTAAGAATAATAGGCATAGACAAAGGTGAGGAAGCCCAGCTCAAAGGTGCTGAAAACATATTCAACAAAATCATCGAGGAAAACTTTCCAAATCTGAAGAAGGACATGCCCATGAATTTACAAGAAGCATACCGAACCCCAAATAGGCTGGACCAAAGAAAAAAGACCCCTCGACATATAATAATCAAAACACCTAGCATACAGAATAAAGAAAGAATATTAAGAGCAGCGAAGGAAAAAGGACAGGTAACATATAAAGGCAGACCTATCAAAATTACACCTGACTTCTCCATGGAAACCTTCGAGGCCAGAAGGTCCTGGATAGATGTTCTAAAAGTATTAAGAGAACACGGATGCCAGCCTAGGCTAGTATATCCAGCAAAACTCTCAGTCAATAAAGATGGAGAGAACAAGATATTCAATGACAAAACCAGATTTTCCCAATATGTATCTACAAATCCAGCCCTACAGAAAGTATTGGAAGGAAAATTCCAACCCAAGGAAGGTAACTACACCCACAAAAATGTAGGAAACAGATAATCCAACTACACCAGAAACCTAGGGTGAAGGAAAACAAATATATTCACAATACCACTGCCAACAACAAACCTAAATCAAACAAGCATCAACAATCAATGGACCTTACTCACCCTCAACATTAATGGTCTTAACTCACCTATAAAAAGACACAGGCTAACAGAATGGATACTAAGACAGAATCCATCCTTCTGCTGCATACAGGAAACACATCTTAGGTCCAAAGATAGACATTACCTCAGGGTAAAGGGTTGGGAAAATATTTTCAAATCAAATGGAAATAAGAAGCAAGCAGGCATAGCTATTCTAATATCTAACAAGTAAGACTTCAAACCAAAACTAGTCAAAAGAGATGAAGACGGTCATTTCATATTCATCTCAGGAGAAATCCATCAACACAAAGTCTCAAGTCTGAACATCTATGCCCCTAATACAAAGTAACCCACATTCGTAAAAGAAACACTACTAAAACTCAAAGCTCATATAAAACCTCACACACTTATAGTGGGAGACTTCAATACACCACTCTCAACACTAGACAGGACCACAAATCGGAAACTCAACAAAGAAACAAAACAATTAACAGAAGGTATGTCTCAACTGGGGCTAACAGAGATCTATAGAACATTCCATCCAAAGACAAAAGAATATACCTTCTTCTCTGCTCCACATGGAACCTTCTCTAAAATCGACCACATATTAGGAGACATAACAAACCTCAACAGATACAAGAGAATAGGAATAGTCCCCTGTATCTTATCGGACCACCAAGGTTTAAAATTGGAATTCAACAACAACACAAATAGCAGAAAACCTGCAAACTCATGGAAACTGAACAATGTGCAATTGCACCACTCCTGGGTCAAAGAAGAAATAAAGAAAGAAATTAAAGACTTTCTAATGTTCAACGAGAATGAGGATACAACATACCCGAACTTATGGGACACCTTGAAAGCAGTGCTACGAGGGAAGTTCATTGCACTAAGTGCCCATATGAAGAAAACAGAAGATAGTCACATAAAAGAATTAACAGCCCAACTGAAAACCTTAGAACAGAGAGAAGCGAATTCACCCCGCAGGAGTAGACGCCAGGAAATAATCAACTTGAGGGCTGAAATCAACAAAATAGAAACCAGCAAAACAATACAAAAAATCAATGCAACAAAGAGTTGGTTTTTTTGAGAAAATCAACAAGATAGACAAACCTTTATCCAAATTAATGAAAAAGCAGAGACAGAACATGCAAATTAACAAAATCAGAAATGAAATGGGGAACATAACAACAGACACAGAGGAAATCCAGACAATTTTCAGGTCATACTTTGAATATCTGTATTCCACAAAAATTGAAAATTCAAAGGAAATGGACAAGTTTCTGGATAACTATCACTTATCAAAATTAAATCAAGAACAGACAAACAACTTAAATAGACCTATAACCCACAATGAAATAGAATCAGTCATTGAAAGCCTTCCAATGAAAAAAAGTCCAGGGCCAGATGGATTCAATGCAGAATTCTACCAGATATTCAAGGAAGAACTAATACCACTACTCCTCAAACTGTTCCACAAGATAGAAACAGAAGGTTTATTGCCAAACTCTTTTTATGTGGCCACAATAACTTTGGTACCCAAACCTCACAAAGACACAACTAAGAAAGACAACTACAGACCAATATCCCTAATGAACATCGATGCAAAAATACTCAATAAAATAATGGCAAAACGAATTCAAGAATACATCAGAGATATCATCCACCATGATCAAGTAGGCTTCATACCCGGATTGCAGGGATGGTTTAACATACAAAAATCTATCAACGTGATCCACCATATAAACAAACTGAAAAAGAAAAACCATATGATTATCTCCCTAGATGCAGAAAAAGCCTTCGACAAAATTCAACACCCTTTCATGATAAAGGTATTAGAGAGGTCAGGGATAACAGGAACATACCTAAACATGATAAGAGCAATATACAGCAAACCAACTGCCAACATCAAACTGAATGGAGAGAAACTTAAGCCAATTCCTCTAAAATCAGGAACAAGACAAGGCTGTCCTCTATCTCCATATCTCTTCAATATCGTACTAGAAGTTCTAGCTAATGCTATAAGACAACAAAAGGAGATCAAGGGCATCCAAATTGGAAAGGAAGAAGTCAAACTGTCTCTATTTGCAGACGATATGATAGTTTACATAAGTGACCCATTAACTCTACCAGGGAACTCCTATAGCTGATAAAAACCTTCAGCAAACTAGCAGGATACAAGATAAACTCAAAAAAATCAGTAGCCTTATATTTTTCACACGTCAAAGAGGCAGAGAAAGAAATCAGAGAAACATCACCCTTTACAATAGACACAAGCAAAATAAAGTATCTTGGTGTAACGCTTACCAAACAAGTAAAAGACCTATATAATAAGAACTTTGTGACTCTAAAGAAAGAAATTAAAGAAGATGCCAGAAAATGGAAAGATCTCCCATGCTCTTGGTTAGGTAGGATAAACATAGTAAAAATGGCAATCTTACCAAAAGCAATCTACAGATTCAATGCAATCCCCATTAAAATCCCACCACAATTCTTCACCGACCTTGAAAGGATAATAATCAACTTTATATGGAAAAACAAAAGACCCAGGATAGCCAAAACAACCCTATATAATAAAAGAACTTCAGGAGGCATCACCATTTCTGACTTTAAGCTCGACTACAGAGCTATAGTTCTGAAAACACCCTGGTATTGGCATAAAATAGACAGGTAGACCAATGGAATCGAATTGAAAATCCTGATATTAATCCACGCACCTATGAACACCTGATTTTCGACAAAACAGCTAAAATTATGGGGCAAAGACAGCATCTTCAACAAATGGTGCTGGCATAATTGGATGAATGTGTGTAGAAGACTGCAGATAGACCCATGTCTGTCGGCATGCACAAAACTCAAGTCCAAATGGATCAAAGACCTCAACATCAATCTAGCCACATTGAACCTCTTAGAAGAGAAAGTAGGAGGTACCCTTGAACAAATTGGTATAGGAGACCGCTTCTTGAACATAACTCTAGGGGCACAGACACTGAAAGAAACAATTAATAAATGGGACCTCTTCAAACTTAGAAGCTTCTGTAAGGCAAAGACACAGTTGACAAGACCAAACGGCAGCCCACTGACTGGGAAAAGATTTTCACTAATCCTATATCCGACAAAGGGCTGATCTCCAAAATATACAATGAACTCAAGAAACTAGTCAACAAAACACCAAATAACCCTATTAAAAAATGGAGTACAGAACTGAAGAAAGAATTCTCAATGGAGGAAATCAAAAAGGCTGAAAGACACTTAAGAAAATGCTCCACATCCTTAGCTATCAGGGAAATGCAAATCAAAACAATTTTGAGATACCATCTTACCCCTGCCAGAATGGCTAAAATTAGAAACACCAGTGATGACTTATGTTGGAGAGGATGTGGAGAAAGGGGAACACTCCTCCACTGCTGGTGGGAGTGCAAACTCATACAGCCATTTTGGAGATCAGTATGGCAGTTCCTCAGGAAAATGGGAATTAGTTTACCACAGGAACCAGCAATCTCCCTCTTAGGCATATACCCAAAGGATTCACATCAATGCAACAAAGACATCTGTTCAACTATGTTCATAGCACCACTATTTGTAATAGCAAGAACCTGGAAGCAACCTAGATGCCCCTCAATTGAAGAATGGTTAATGAAGATGTGGCACATCTACACAATGGAATACTACTCTGCAGAAAAAAATAATGGTATCTTGAAATTCGCAGGCAAGTGGATAGCACTTCAAGAAACCATCCTGAATGAGGTAACACAGTCACAAAAAGTAAAACACAGTATGTACTCACTCATATATGGATTTTAGAACTAGATGAAATGATCACCAGCCTATAATTAACATCACCAGAGGAACTAGGATACAAGTTGTATTCCAAGAGATTCATATAAAGTCCCTGGGACAGTACTGGGAAGGGACAAGTCCCCCAGAGCTCAGGTAAAGTGGGGGAGGACAGCGTATGGAGAGAGAAGTAGGAGAAAATGAGGGGGAGGAGAGGAAGGCATGTGCGACCAGGAGGATTGAGCCTGGTTAGGAATGGAAAATAGGAGAGAGAGAGAGAGAGAGAGAGAGAGAGAGAGAGAGAGAGAGAGAGAGAGAGAGAGAGAGAGAGAGAGAGAACATAAAAGAGGGAGCCAATATTGGTTTGAAGATAAAGTTGAACACAAAGAAAGGTCGAGGGAACTACAAGACTGCTCCCAAGTAACAATCTCAGCTTCCGTGGAAAGGCTATCATAAATGCCCTTCCTGGAGAGTGAGATCAACAACTAACTTCTCCATGGAGCCCTCAACTAATGCCTGTTGAAAATAGGAGCAAACACCCATACATAAACACTGAGTCAAACTAGAACCCAGAAGCAGATGGAGAGGACAAGACCATGCGGTAGAAGTACATAGAGACAGCATACCTGAACAAGGAGGAGCTAAGGGCCACTAGACTAATAGCTGGGAAGCCAGCAGGGGACTGACTCGGAAGCCCCTGAAAATGGGTATCAGCCAGAATGTCTGAGCAGTCTAAGAGACCTCAGACAGTGGAGCCAGGATGTATCCCTGGTGCACAAAAGGACTTTGCAAACATATCCCCCATGGAGGGATAACTGCCTTATTCTAGAGATAGGAGAGAAGCCCTAGTCCCTACTTCACAGGACCTGTCAGATCTACATGACCCCAACTGGATGGCATTCCCCTACATATTGTATTGTGGTGGGGGGTTGCGAGGGGAGGGTGTTTAGAGTGCATGTGAGAGGGCAGAGAGTGTAAAAGGGAGGGAAGGAGGGAGGGAGGGCTGGAGGGGACGGAGGGAGGGAGAGGGAACTGGGATCGACATGTAAAATAATAAGTTAAAAAAAAAAAAAAAAAAAAAAAAAAAAAAAAACGCTTTGACTCCAAAATTTAAGTTGAAGGACAAGTTACTGGGGAAAAGGATTTCTATTTTTGTTTCCACAGAAAATGAAAAGATGTGGATTCCTTCCAGACTAATGTGGTTTGATCACGCCAGACCGCCTGAAACAGAGTACAAGGTGATCCTACATTCAAAACAGCTGGACAAAACAGCCCTACAGACTGCAGCTAGGATATCTGAATCTTCTTCGAATCCCTCAAGACAGCGCCCCTTTTCAGCAGGAAGTAGTTTGGAAAGAAGGACCCCCAAATTCTCAAATATTATGTATAAATGTTTGTTTTCATTTAATTAGACTTTGTTATATAAAATTAAATAAAAAAAATTATAAAAAAAAAAAGAAAGAAAGATATTCCACAGGACATTGTGTGACATTGAAGCACTTTCTCAATTGAAGTTAAATCTTACCAGATGACCCTATCTTGTGTTGACATGCCAAGAAACTACCTAGCATCACTGTTGATAAATATGGAACTCGACTGTTTTACTTACATTCCCTATATTACACATACTTAATTAGGGACAAGTAACTTTCCTCTTTGCAATAACTGTGAAATCATATTACAACAGTAAAATTGAAACTTGTCAATGGATTCCATTATCTGATACTTTATAACAGATTTCAAGTCAAGCAAACAAGTAATATCAGGCCATTTAAAATGATGAATAATTGGATTTCAAGCAGGAAGAGATGTTTATGAAGAAACTATTGCTCACAGCATAAAATAATAGGCATTTTCATTAGAAGGATTTGACATTTGTTGGTTTGTAGAGAATAGATATGATGCCTCATTTGTGTTGATTACAGGGTTAAATTGAGTAAGATTTGTTGATGAAAAATAAATCACAACATGTGTTTGAGACACACAATGTTTGGGTGTAGAGCATGTAGGAATTAATGGCATAGACTGGCAGTTTCTTCAGATGAAATGTGAAGAGTTCTGTGCTTGCAGCTAAGAGAATCTTTAGGTAAAGTCTCTGTAATGTGATGGCATCTGATAGTTTGCATCATGGGTACTTTGTACATAACTGAAGAAAACAGGACTGAGAAAGGCTCTACCAATAAGTGATGCAGAACTGCATGGTCAGTAAAAAGTGCAGAAAAAAATCAAGGACATGACTCAACCCATTGAGGAAAGATAGCTCTGAACTATTTATGCAAATATAAATCATTTAATCATTTAAAACATCTTGAAAAGTGTATAGGAAAATGGTATAGGAGACTGACCACTCTCCTCTACTTCCTCTGTCTATTGCTAGCATGTCTTCTGTCTGAAAGCCACTATTTCCTAAACAGATCTGTATGTGGTCTTATTTGTACATGCTGTGGGAATAAAAAGAGAAATATTTTATATGTCTCATGTTTTTCTGGTTTGTTTCCACTATATGTTCTAGAAAAAGGGGGAAAACATTCTATCAGGTGTCCACTTATGAGGGGTGAAAACACTAGGTCTAATCTGGTCTACTCATGATCACCAGGACCTAACTGTTATGAGGGCCTCATGACAATTGTATTTCTCATTGAAAAGTGAAGGTGCTAAAAGAGACATGTAAGTTAAAGAACAGACTCTTTTCTCTTGTATGCTCATCTAATTGTGTCTCTATGTATCTGATAGCAACAGTCTGCAGCATCAAGTTCTAGCCATTGTATTCTTTCAGTCCAAGGATGAATACTGTAATATTTTCCTAAACCAACCACACCACCTGTTCAAACCTACGGAAGGCAAGTAGCCTCTTTTCTAGGATACACACCATGAAGATGTTACTCAGCTTTGGAATTCACTATTTTGACAGATTTTTATTTATTTTTTTTTTTTGTTTCTATTAATTTTGCTTGTTTTACACTAAGGCTTACTATGGAAGTAACTGACATCTTTTTAATTTCAGTCTTAATCTATTTTGATGATTTTTCTTGGTTGTCATCGGGAATTAACTAAAATCAAAGCTGCCATTGGCCTAGGGGAATTTTAATAATTGTACCACCCGAGCTTGGAAGATTTGCCTTAAATCTTGGCCACAGCTTCTGGTAGCAGCCTACATAAAGGACATAGAAAAAAACCAAAGCTCTTGCTCTTTGCTCACTGATAGTTTATTGCTTCACTGGTATTAGAGAACATACTTCTTCAGGATTCTAGCATGTATTGAAGCTCAGCTGAGACATTCACCATCATGGACTGAGCAACTATTAGAATCTTATACGTTGACACAGACAGCCATTGTTGGACTAGTCAGACACGAATCTGTAAGACACTTTAATAAAATGCATTTCTATATGTATAGACTCATCTATCAGCTCTGTTTCTTTAGAGAATCTCACTTCATCCCATTTGTCCCCACCTTAGTACTCATTGATCAAACTTACTTCATCCCTTCTTCTTGCTCCGTAACCATCATTGTAGTGCCAACTTCTGTGAAATTGGTATTTTAGGTTTTGCAAATGAGCAAAGTCATAGATGCTTGCCTTTATGTGCCTGGCTCTTTCACTGAGCAAAACTCTATCCCACATGATAGAGCTTCATTTCACAGTGGAATATCAGGTGAACTTCCAAAAGCACAGGGATTGCAAGTGGTGACTATGGAACTTAAAAGTTAAGAGTGCAGGTTTTGAATGCTTTTCACTATAAAAAAAAAATGATGGGTGACTGAGGAAATATGTGTTTAACATGAATTAAATACTGCATAATACATATATATATATATATATATATATATATATATATACAAATCCATGTGCAAGCCACACTATATTGTGCAGTTTTTATTTTTTATGTATCAGTTTAAAAAATATTTGTTTTTACACTGTTTTTGTGTAGAGTGAGGGTACATGTATCCTGGGGTGCATTTGGAGGCCAGAAGATAATTTTCAGTGTCCAGTGCTCTTCCTCTGCCAAGTGGGTTCTAGAAATTCCAATATGGATAGTCAGACTTGCTAGTACATACGTTTCTCTGATGGTTATCTTACTAGACACATATATGATTTTTTGTTATGTTTTATACTATTGTTTGTTTGGGATGTGGTGTGTGTGTGTATGTGTGTGTGTGTGTGTGTGTGTGTGTGTGAGTGTGTGTGTGTGTACCTCTGTGTGTTTTAACAGACATTGTTAAAACAGAGCAAGATATGCTGCCTCTTTTGAAGCCTTCATGAGGCAGAAGAAAAGGAGAATGGTGAGTTGGCTGGAGTCGAAGGACTTGCCTTCTCTTGGCTCAGTCTATTTCTAAGGAGGCTTTAGTACTCCCTGATGACTCACTAATTGAGGATCTTAGATCTTCTGAAAGACAGAACAGTGGTCTTGTAAATTTATCCAATGGGGAGTGTTGTTTATGTTACCTGAAATGGTAGAAGGGGCACTTTACTTAAGATTGAACTGGGGAACTCAAGCTGGGAAGAATACCACTGATGATCTCGGTGTCCCAATGCAAATTTGAGTCCTTACTGGAAGGTGGCACTGGGGATGTGATGAGGTTGCAATGACATGTTTTGAAGATAGAAGAAGGAATCACATGGCCTAAAAATTACAGGTATATTCTAGAAGCCCTCAAGAGCAAAGATATGCATTGTCTATTGAGGACCCAAAAGGAAGAAGTCTTATGACACCACAACTTTACTTAACTATGAGCTTTTCAATTTTTGATTTCTAGAGTTGGGAAAGCATGTGTTTGAGTCATGTTAAGTCACCAGGATTGTGTTAAGTTTTAATAGTAGCCACAGAAAACTAATGTAGAACAAATTCAATAAAATGGGCTTTCTGGGTTGAAGCTAAGATTTTCTTTTAAATAAGTTGCTCATTTGGTAACCGTGCTTACCATCAGAACTTTAGAGTTAGACTTCTTTGTATCAGGTAGAATTTTTCCATCAAATGCTCCTCTTTCTTTCAGGCAAATCTGAGACAATATGCTATATAAAATCCTACTTTACAAACATAAGAGAGCTTCAGGAAAGCAGTGTATAATTCTCCCTGATTGTTCCTACTTTCAAATAACAGATTAGTTTAACAGCAATATTCCAATAGGGTAACTTCACAATTAACTAATCGAGACCTTACTTCTCAGCATGATTTTACTTTGGAGACAGAAAAATTGTAGAGGAAATTAGGTTAAATTGGGTGATATAGGTAGGGCCTTAGCCTAGTGTGACTACTATTCTCACAAAAAGAGGCTAGACCTTCAGTGATATTTGAGAAAAGGTCATGAGAGGACATGGAAAAGTCATCCTATCATCTGCTAGCTACAGAAAGATACCCCAGAAGAAACTAAACTTGCCGACAGTATAACCTTAAATTTTCAGCCTTCAGAACCACGAGAAAATCAATTTCACTGTTTTAATCAACCCAGTCCATACTTTTGTGTTTTAGCAGCCCCAGAAAGTTATTACATCTTCCTAACCAATACACTAATGTATTACTTACCTTCAGGGATATTTTAATGAAATTTTAGTCACTATCACTAATTTTCCACTTATTAAAACATGAGTTCTGTGATATACAGTCATTCTCCAATCTTCCCAACAAGCATAGTTTTATTTGTCTCTGCTTATTGATGAGAAAATTGAAATTCTGTGAAGTTATTCTTGAACACAGACTATGCACTGACAGACAAGGCAGTTAGGCCCCAAATCCAGGTCTAATGATCTTACTCTGGAATGTAACTCCCCAATAACTACTCTTTATAGACGGCTACTATGACAGGTACCAAGAGAAAGATGGGAAGACTCAGTCCCATGAGGATAATCTACAACTAATAAGACAGGTAAAATCTGATAACACCTGTGATTTTCATGTACCAAACAAGTAGATGAAGGAGCATATAAGTTCTTTTTTATATAAGCAACAGTTACATTGTTATCTGGATATAATGTATATTCTCATATCCTAATGTATAACCTAACAGAGCGTCTCTGCTAATATATGAAGCTTGCAGTCATAGAGAATGTGATACTTTTTCACTCATTTCAAAAAGTAATAATTTCAAAAAGTAGACAGAAATGAAGGTGAGAATGAGCACAGAAATTTAGTAACACATATGAACAGAGAAGGGTGTGCTTAATTGCATCTCTGTCACCCAGAAGCTTGAAACCAAAGCCACCCACTAAAGGCACACACAACTGATTGCCTTTAACTGTCTGAAAATAGATCTCATGTCACCAATGACCCCAGAAGTTATAAAGATTTGACCAGGTGTTTCAGAGATAATATTATTTGCCCTATTTTTGACTTGCAACAAAGTAAACCAGTAATATTGTTTGTAACTGTATAGAAATAGTGCAGCATAGGTTTTGTGCTTATGTGGAAGATTAAATAATGTTGGAAGGTAATTTCATATTCCGGCTTCCACTAATTAGATTACAAATTATTTTAACATAACTGTTTCTCAAAAATAACTATGTCTTAAATTTCTTTTTTTTATTTTTTTTTGAAGCTAAACATTTTTTTCAATTTTATATAACCAAGTCCATTTAAATGAAAACAAACATTTATAGACAATAATTGGGAATTTGGGCGTCGTTCTTTCCAAACTACTTCCTGCTGGTAAGGGGTGCTGTCATGGATGAAGACTATGTCTTTAATTTCTAGACTGCAAAATCAAATTTTTAATGCATATAAGCCTCTAAGCATAATATGTATTCCCTCTGTTACATTAGTAAAGCATGGAAGGCACTTTTCCTATGAAACCACACTAACTGATATTATATTCTGTGTATATATGTACAGCTTTGGTGGCATACATTGTACTTTAAAAACAAGGACTAGAGTATATGAAATTGGAAACTACAAAAGGGGCTTGCAATTCTGTAAACTTGTGGCCTCATGATTAACAGCTTGACTATTAAAATCTCAGAATTGCAGAACATCGCTATAGAATCACTAAGATTCTTTTCATCAAAACTTTAGACTGTGACCAATACTCAGTATTACAAAATTCCCTTTCAACCTCAACTTTCTAGGTATATTTTTTTATGTATTCTCAATATAGCTCTGCTTGGTGAGGTATATTGCTAATCTGCTTACTACCTCTATGGTTAAACTTTGAGGAAAGAACATGCTGTTAAGTCATAATGGGAAAACTATAAGGGTATTCTAAGGTATTTTAAAATGTAGTGACTTTTTTGTTATAATTTTTGGCAATAACAATATTATTAAGAATCAAACCTGACTTTCCCTGAAGCTTCATCACCACTGGATAGATTTCATAGTGCTGGAAAATGCTATAAATTCTACTAGAACAGAAAAGTGGTCAGACTCACCCAGCTGTGAGCCCTGTGAACTCCAATCATGAGCAGTTTGATGATACCTGCTCCCAAGTACAACTGTGGTTAAATGTCATGGGAGTAACCACCTGCTTTCTGATTGGATATTACTGCTACTCATACCTGGCATCATTATTGGTCTATGACTTAGGAGAGAACTTATTATTATTATTGCCAATAGACATCATAAAATTCTGGCTCCTAAATATTTTTTGTTAAACCCACAGAATTTATCTTTCAACCCTCATCAGAGAAACTTCTATTTTCAGTACAGTGATTAAGACAGTGACACTCAATTGACCAAGGCATGAAGAGAGAGTGAAAAATATTCAGCCCTATATAGAACATATGACATATGTACTATAAGTCCTCCCCCCAATGCTTAGGAGTCACTGTGAAAGAATGGATGGAAGACTGTTGAGGGCCAGAGAAGTAGATTACTATGAAGCAATGGTGTCTATGGACATGGCAGAGCAGCTGCACAAAGGAACTCATAGTGTTTGTGACAGTATGCCTAAGATCCATGCAAGCCAATGCCAGACCAAATCACAGCATCCAAGCTCACTCCTAGACCTGGATCTGTTGTTATTCTTAGGTTCTGGGAGACGGAAAGTCAGCTTTCTCTAAGAGTTTATTTCATGCTATGTTCCTCATAGGGAAGTGAAAGGCCATATATCCATGAATATTACATAAATACCAACTCATCTTGATGGATTATAAAAAAAAGTATAGAAAGTTAGCTGGTTAGGGAAGTGGGGCTCATCTCTTCTGACCTGTTTAATGCATCAACCAGTCATTGGTGATACATAGTTTTCCCATTCTATAAAAGAAGTAGTGGCTCATTGAGATAGTTGGAGGGTAAGATATCCTTGCCTAATGATCTGAGTTTAATCTCTAGCTCCAATATTATGGAAGGAGAGAGCTGGCTTTCAATACTGGTCCTCTAATCTCCAAATATGTGTGCCATAATCTCAAATATGACACACACACACACACACACACACACACACACACACACACACCAAAAATGGATTTCATTTTATTTTCATGAACTAACACTGGTTGTAGCAAAGAAAAGCAGTGGACTTGAACTGCTAACCTGTAACACGAAAAATAAAATACCCAGAGACTGGTATTGTGGTTTAAACTTCAAGCTGAAGAACAGAAAAGCAAAGCAGCCGGCCACTATCTCTTCCTCTACCTCAGGCTGAATGGGCTGATCTTGCTGCCTCTCCTCAGCTTGGCTGGAGAATCCTGAGACTGAATATCTTCCTATCCTCAATATGGCTGGAGAATGAATGCCTGATACTAAGACCTTGCTCCTGTGTTATATATCTTCCAAATGCTGGGATTAAAGGCATGTGATCCCAGGTGCTGAGATTATCTTTGCATGAGCTGTTTCTCTTTAGGACTGTTTTAATCTTGTGTAGATCTTGATGGTCTCACACTAAAAGAGATCAGTCTACCTCTTACTCCTGAATTTTAGGATTTAAGTGTAGTTTTAGGATTAAAGGTGTATACCACCACCTCCTAGCTTCCTGCTGCTGGGATTAAAGGTGTGTGCCAGGCTTCTATGGCTTATGGTGGACTTTGCATTCTGAATCCTCAGGCAAGCTTTAATAAATCATAAATTATATCACCACACTAAGCTATCTAATTCTTCCAACCTTTTTTTTTTTTTTTTAGGTAATTTTTATCTGGATA
The DNA here is from genome assembly GCF_943737965.1 of Phodopus roborovskii. Classification (NCBI taxonomy): domain Eukaryota; kingdom Metazoa; phylum Chordata; class Mammalia; order Rodentia; family Cricetidae; genus Phodopus; species Phodopus roborovskii. Next base: position 1,555,776 of record NW_026126693.1, on the reverse strand, counting down.
GTTTAACTACTCACTGAAATACACCTTTCCTCTACTGCAGATGTTTTCACAGTTCTATCTGCTCTTTCTTTTATTTCTCACATTTGATTCTTATTTTAGCTGCCTTAATTAATATGTTCAAAATGGTTTCTTGTACGAGATACTGGTCTATTTACAAATTTTTCATGGATGTTACCTTATTGAAGGTTACAAAGTCCTCTCAGTTTTTCCCTTCAAATACATGTACCCTGTTGTCATTTTAGAAGAGCTGGTTTTCCACACCTCAAACATGTAGCAATATCTATTTCATCCAGATTCATGCCTGACCCTCCATTTCATTTACTATTCTTTTTACTTCTTAAAATATTATGTTACAGTGATATAATAATTTTTCTAAAACATTAATAATTTTTAGTGTACCATATCATGAATCAATAGTTACAACAGACCTACAAAAGTTGTCTTCTCCAAAACAAAGTGGGCACCATTAACTGAAGAAATGTCAGCTTCTTGCTGCCTGATGACCAATTTCTCCACCTTTGTATTCTACACAGAATTACAACTATTTTGTTTCCCGGGTTTGTGATTTCCTACACAAGCCCTGATTTTTAACATTTTCTCTGTTGATATTCAAGTCACTGTATTTTCATAGAACATCTACACCTTTGTATTTATATAATTCATGATTTTCAGAGCATGGAATGATAGTTTCATTTAGATTCATATCTTTTCTTTAAGGAAGGAGCCACTGATATATCTGTCCTCATTATCATCCACACATGGTAGGAAGAGAGAGTAGATATGTAATAAGTGTAACTAACATCTCTTGATTAGGCTTAACTGGCCATGAACTTTCAAGTAGTAGATTTCATAAAAAAACTTTTTTATTCTTTATTTCATTAATTGATTTTTATGTGGATTGCAGGATTAGTTCCTATCTATGGGCTTCTGTTAGTTGTCATCTCTCATTTCAGTTTAGAGTGTTCATTATCAATAGTCCTTATTTTCCCCATTAACACTTGGGTTTGGTCTGCATTAAATTTAAATTTATGCTGTTAAAAATGGTTGAGAGCTAGCTACATACTCCTTGAGCTGTATGCATTGTCTTTTTGACATCTGAGCAGAAAGAGGGTTTGTTCTGATTGTGCATATGTGTTAATGGGTGAGAAATGACAGCATTAATAGAGCATAATCATGATTCCAACATTTGAGTTTGATCTTAGATGTATCAGTACTGGTCAGTACTTACAAAGAGAACAAATCCACAGAATTGGGAACCAATTATCTCCCTGCCTTGAGTCTCCATTAATAATGTTGACTCTGTTTCCTCAGCTTTACATCAATTTAGCACCTAGTATTTTGACTATCTCCAGTCTTAGTCGCTGCTCCACTACCAGAGGGGCTGCAAGGCTTACATGCAACAAGCAGGCAGAGTGTCAGCCAGAGGCCTAACCTTTCTTGCTCTTAGTAAATGGCACATGCCATTTTCCTGACACTATCAACAGCTGCATTTCTATGTGCCATACTGCACAGACTGCTAAGGGAACTGCAGGTCCTAGTAGAAGTCTTAAAGATATTTGTCCTTTAGTTTTGAAAACTGAATACCTAGTGAAAATAAAAGCTTATTAAAAACAAATGGTTTTCAAATTCTCTTCATTTATTGTAATCCAGAGAAATGTCCCTGGAAAATTAAATAGAATGAGAACACATTGCTTTTACTTTCCATACTAAAAACATCCAGGAAGATTGCATATAGCCACTGAAATTTTTGGATCTGTAGTCTGTATTGTAATACGCTGGATATATAACATAAGGGAGTAATGATGTGCCCTTAAAAGTAACTATACTATATTCCTCATATCCAAATGTAACATATGAATGGCTTCAGATAACTTGAAATTCATCTACTTGATGTTAAGTGTTGCAAGGCAATGAAGCTTCACAAACAAGCATTTTCTATAACATCTGTTAAGCTAAAAGCACAACACCAATAGTTGTGTTAATAAATATTTGCATGTTGCCTGAATTTGAGCTAGTCTGTACAATTTTGTATAGCTTTCCTCCATTTGCTTTGGTAATATGATGCAAATAACAATGAATATAATGTAATATATAATATGATGATGCCCATGTAGTTAACATCTGACTCCGAATTCTAGAAAGCTTCAAAAGCAGTGGTCTGTAGCAGCAACTAGCAAATAGTTATTGCTAAGTATTTTCTTAGTTATAGAACAAGTATGAGCTTTTACCTGTCAGTGTATATTATAATTAATTTGATAATTCTAAGGACTTTAAAGGGATAGTTGCAATATAGCTATCCAGTCCTCATTTGAGACTTAAGTATATTCTACTTCAGTATTTCATGATAGAAATATTACATAATATTTAATGCTAAAATGTTATATCATTTCCATAACATTATTAGAGCATATAACAAGTAGTATTTTCATTAAGATATGCCTTTCAAGCTAGAGTAAGGAAAGGAATAGTATGGTCACAGATGTGGCAAATCACTAACTCCAGAGATAAAGAGACTATATACACTTGTGGAAACAGTATTTTACAGTTCCTCATTATTTCATTTACCTTTTCTTTCCATTTCTTTCTCTACAATGCATGACAATGATTTTGCTTACCTTATGGTTATTATAAGAGAAAATGTGTTCACAAACATATCACAGTGGCTAGGTCAGAGTCAGTGCTATAAAAAGCACCATGTAGTTGTTATCTACTATTTCTCTAAAAAAATAAAATAGGGAGTTCACAGAAAGCACTTTGCAGTTGTCCCACAATGAGAGTTAACTATAGAGAAGTAGTCTTTAGGTACCACTTTGCCCATTTTGTAGATGGAGAGAGGTTTAAAATCCTGAAAAGTGAGACAGTGGGTGCTATAAATATAGAAGTCATTCACATTTATCCTTGTACATTTTCAGTAGATTCTTCATTTCAAGCCCCACCCCCACTCACACAATGATCCTTCCTGGTTCACAATGAGTGAAAGAGTTTCTCCTGGTCAGGAACAGTCCTGCTTCTGCTATTCTTCTGACCTCATTAAAGTGATAGTTGAAATTTGGCTTTCTATGGCAATAAAATTTGACTTTACTTCTGGATTGAGAATTAATGTTCTAGGTGTTGGCAATGTTCTTTTCAACAATGGCATGTACCTAAGCTTAAAGACTGGGAAACTTATTTAAAATAATGCAGATACAAGGAAGGAACAGCTGCTTCCTAGAGACCAGATATATTGCTTCATAATATAATTTTGTCCAAGAAGCAAGTTTTCATTAAGTCTTGTTTTGCTGTTGGAAGTATAGAATTAAAAATATGCTCCTGGGGTTGGTGACACAGCACAGTCAGGAGGAGCATCTGTTACACAGCTCACAGATCTGGGTTTGAATCCTGAGATCCACATGAAAGCTGGGTGTACCCACAGGAGCCAGCATGGAGCTTGGGGGATGCAGGATGATTCTAGGAGCTCACTGGCATTATGCTTAGATGACAGGTTTAAGTTAAGGCTCATAGAGAGATTCTGAGTGAAGAGATTGTCTAGGAACATACACACAATCTTCTTATGGTTTGTCTATGTATACCTATATACCAATTTTTGTCTGTCTGTATTCACATGTATGCATGTGTGTGTGCATGTGTGCGTATGTGTCTTCTCTTGTCTACCGTACTCTGTAAAACCTTTCACACATTTATTTCTCTGGACTCATAGAAAATATATCATGCTCTCTTAAGGAACAAGACTCCTTAAAGTAGAAGACTATTCATTCTCTTTGGGAGCATATTATGACGTTATGATGGGAGATGTCATTCTGTAAATATGTTTCCATACTGGTTAATGAATAAAGCACTGTTGGCCAATAGGAAAGCAAGATAGGTGGGACTAGGAGACAAGGAGGAAGGAGGAAGTAGTGAGGAGGAGTCAACATGGAGAGACTGGCGAGACCAGATGCAGGCCCATGGAAATATGGAGATTAACAGAAATGGGTTAATAATTAAGACAGAGCTAGCCGATAAGAAACTAGTACCTGGCCAACAGCAGTATATCTAATAACAGAAACAGAGTTAAAAAAAAAAAAAGCCACGTAAAGATGGAAAGCACAGAAAAACTGTAGATACTATACACTATTCTGTTGTCTTTAAATTGTTTGACTGCTGAGGAAATAACAACAAATTTTAAAACAAATACTGCTGGATCAATTCAATTTATATATTTTAAAAATGCTTTGACTCAAAAATTTAAGTCTAAGGACAAGTTACTGGAGAAAAGGATTTCTATTTTTGTTTCCACAGAAAATAAAAAGCTGTGGATTCCTTCCAGGATAATGTGATCCAACATTCAAAACAGCTTGAACAAGGCAGCCTTTCAGACTTCAGCCAGGATATCTACGTCTTCTTAGGATCCCCATAACAGCACCCCCTGACAGAAGAAAGTAGTTTGGAAAAAACAATGCCCCAATTCCCAAATATTGTTTATAAATGTTTGTTTTCATTTAAATGGGGTTGGTTATAAATGGATAATGACCACAACCAATCTCTTTTTAAAGGTAAAAAGGGGATTATGGTATAGATATGATTACTTTGTTTTGGAATGGATTTTCACTTATTGATACAATTTAAGGTCAATTCTGTAATATGTGTATTTCTCTTCTTGTGTATTGTGTTTATATAGCTCATTTAGAAATGTAATATATAATGTAGTACAGATTATAGATAATTACCAATGATAGTAAAAGCTGAGAGTTAAGTTAGTTAGGTTTTCAAGATTCACAGAGATGTATTTGAGATGAATAGGCATTCTTCAAACCTTTCAAAGACTTACAGAATATGGCATTTAAATGGGTTAGGGTTTTTCTTGACAATGAGACACAACTGCTCCTGGCAACACCACTGCGTCAGAAAGGAATATGGACATCAAAGAAACACATTATGGAGTTTGCTTTCAATATGGCAAGACTAGCCATTTGGACAAGATACTGCTCTTGTCAGGACTATTTGACTTTATGAGGTATAAACTGGCCATGCAGAACCCACAGAAAAGTGACTGCTGATACAAGATGGACATTGCTACAGGGTTCCTGCTTCATGGAAGAGTCTGCCAGACATTCTGCAGGACATAGAAAAAAGTGACTGACAAACTGCCAATACAGGTAGACAGTTTAGTTTCCTCCTTTTCTGAGGAGTGTGCTATGGGCTGAAGATGGAACTTCGGGTGACTGACCAGGCGAGTTGTCTCTGTCATTTCTAGAGTTTATATTTTATCCTTCTGTGATCTTTGAGGTAGTTGAAGACAAATAGTTATATTTATAGTTTTCCTTAGTTAGGATTAAAGATAAGTTATATAGACTTTAGACACACAAAGATAGCATATATGATAGAATATCTTCTTAAATCTTACTAAATGTTAATGGACTAAATATTTTAACTGTGATTCTTATTTGATAACTGTTGTGTGATATATTTTGCTATGTTAAGGTTAAAACCGTTCTTTTTATTTAGACAGAAAAGAGGAGGTGATGGGAGATGTCATTCTGTAAATATGTTAAATATGTTTCTCATACTGGTTAATTAATAAAGCACTGTTGGCCAATAGGAAAGCAATAGAGGAGGGACTAGGAGACAAGGAGGAAAGAGGAAGTAGGAAGGAGGAGTCAAGATGGAAGATAGAGAGAGCAGAATGCTAGTGGCCTCTCTCTCAGGTAAGATAAGACCATGTGGAGATTAATAGAAATGGGTTAATAATTAAGACAAGGCTAGCCAATAAGAAACTAGTACCTAGCCAACAACATTATACCAAATACAGAGTCTCTGTGTGTTATTTGGGGCTGGCTCGGCAGCAGGATAAGACCAGTGGTGGGAGGAAAAAGCCTCACTCCTTACAATGTTATTCTTGAGTGGAGAAAAAACAGCAACCACAACTGCCTACAGCTAAATAAAAAAAGTGTTTTAGGCAAGTATCTCTGAAAGATGGCAATTAGTTAAGGAACTGCATGGGAAGCTCTAATGTATTCCTGCTGTGGGGATGCAGCTTGATAGAGAGGCCAGTGAGATAAAGAGGTTTGCAGTTAGTCCAGAGAGGACTAGAGCTGGCCTTGTTCAACTTTATCCTCTTCAAAGAACAGACAGAGCATCTGGTTTCTGAATCCCTGACACTCTAGAGCTGAAATCTCCAGGGATTTTCATTTCTGAATTTATTTTTAGGGAATCAGAAGAACATGATGTCTGACACATCCATTTTCTCTAGGCAAGGCTGGCACTTTTAAAGTAGAAAAATGTAATAAGTGATTAGGGCATTTGGGCACAGGATGCTCTTGGTAGCTCATCAAGACACATGTTTCACTCATGCAGAGCTCTGTTGTATGAGAGAACAATTTTTATTTCTTACTTAATAATTTGGGTTCAAGATTAGGAGAAAGAATAATTTTTAAGTTTCTAATACATTTGGCAAGTAATCCCTCATTGTGATAGTGGTTGACAAAGTTTACTTTAAAGAATCCAAATGCTATGCTTCCTCTTCACATTTTGTGTTCCGACATACTAGTTTGTATTCACCTACTAGGTGAGAAAAAAAAGTCTTAGTGTTTGAGCTTGAAATACTGCTCTGCACCTTTTCACTCAGTCATCTTTCTAGGTTTGCAAGAGCTCTCCAGTAAAGGACACTGATTCATATGTTGAGTGTTTCTTTCCAGTTCTCTCTCTCCCTTTCTCTCTCTCTCTCTTTCTTATATTAAGGAGAAAAACAGTTCAGAGCTCTTTTTTTTTTTCTTTGCCAAGATCCAATGGGTCTCAGACTCAGAGCCTTGAGCAGGAAAACCTGCAAGGAATTTAGAATCCTTGTTTTATATCAGTTGTATTTATTTCAGTTGGGAGTATAGACACATAGTTTCTAAAAAAAAAAAAATAACAATTTTCAAGAAAATTGAAAAGTCAGTTACTTTAAAATTAATTCTTAGGAGAGTCACAATTAGTAAATGATGAATTAGAACCCCTCACATTTAGAGAATACTTTAATAGAAACTTACATGTTTTTATGTTATTGTCTCTGCTAAGCAAGAGAAGAGGTGTGCTGCCTGAGGGGTTAGGGAACTGGCATCAGAATTTCGGGAGGCACTTTGCAAGGTAGTGCGAGCACACTTGTAATTCCTGTACTTAAGAGGCTGAGGACAAAGGATACTGAGTTTGAGGCTAGTCTGAGCTACAAAGTAAGACCCTGTCCAAAAACAGAGTAAGTTTTTTCCTTTAAAATTGGGAGAGATGAAGGGTACATTGCCTGGTGAAGGAGTACCTGGAGTCAGGCTGACAGACTGCCAGAGGAACAGGGAATAAAAGTTTACTTTAGAAAGGGGTGATGCAGGGAGTGGCACAAAGGAATATCCAAAGAGCATGTTTAGAACCACTGTGTATACATGTTATTTCTAATTAAAATGAAGGCTAAGCAATAATAAGAAAACCACTAAACATAAAATTACTCAAGATTCCACCATATCAAAATAGCTACTACTAAGGTTTTACATATATCTTCAGCTTAGTTTTAAATAATGGAGATAATGATAGTCTCAAAAAATATCTTCCATCCCATGGATGTATTTCAGATTCTCCTCTGCTGATAAAAATAACTTGTTTTCCTAGATGCACTTCCTTAAAATAAATCTGACATTAAAAGTCACTTGGCATAAGTTCATACTTGTTGAGTGACTCATATGTCTCTGTCAAAGAAAAAAATCTTTATCAATATAATCACATAAATAACACATTTTAAAAAGCATTGTTTTTTTTCTTGATATTCTTGAAGAATGTTGATTGCATACCAAATGTTTAATAATGCTATTTCTATGCATTTACATGGCAATCCATGTCAGGAAGCCATACTTCAACAATCCCTTCTTTTGATCAGTTCAAACATGATATCATGTCAGGCATGAAATAAGGTTGTGGGACTACTCTGCTTTCTGACCAGAGAGTCAATAACAAAGCTCTTCTAGGTCTCTGTGTGAAAGAAACACAGCATTTAAAGTAAGTGCCTGGCCCAAGGCACTGAACCAACTCCAAGGGAAGGGCATATAGCACTGGTTCAGGGGTTACTAGCTTCCTGAGCAGTGTTCCACTTACGGGGTAGCCAATGTTACCATCTGCTGCAAAGGAGACCCACTTCCTTACATAATTCCTGAGGTTGGTTTTTCAAGAAATACTATTTGGAAATACTATACATTTGGGGACTTCAATATAATTTTTCAATGTACTTGAAATTAACTGAGTCTTAATTTTGTGGGATAAAAAATGTGTTTCTTAAAGATTCCATACCTAGTTATATCAAAAAGGGAACAACCTAAATTGGCATTTTCAGTATAAGGATGCAAGGGATGTGTTTTTTACAAAAATATTTTATGAAAATGCTTTTCTTTATCCTACCTTATTCACATTAAATATTCCCAGAGACTTTTAGATCATAGGGATAGAACTGAATGCTTGAATTTCTATATTAAAACTGAATTCTTTAAACCAGTCTCACCTGTGCAAAAAGAAGACCCCTGAACATCAAACAACTTTATTCAACCAATCATCTAAAGTAATTTTCTGAGATTATTTTAAAGAGATGTCCAAATTAAATTATTGACAATAAGAATATATAATAAGTGTATTAAACTGGTAGAAATAAAAATAACATCAAGGCACTTGGGCATGGACATGGCTTTCTACAGTTTGTGTAGAGAAAGGTCATGAAATAGAAGAAATTCAGAGGTAGCAAGGACTAAACCCCCATTTCATATACTTTATTAAGATTTCAAGTGTTTGAAGTCCATACAATTTATAATGTTCAACAGATTGTGACAGAGCAGGGGATAGATGTTGGCCTCAATTCAAAATTCAATTAAGACACTTCAGGAATTTGGAGACAACGAGCAAGGTATACACTCAGGTGCTTTCAGGGTGGATGGAGGTGTGGATATGCTAACAGGACTTTTGAACTGTTTAAGTAATCAATGGAAGAATGTTTGGCCTTGTGTAGTCTCATCTCAAGAGAAGCTACAGATTCATATGCAGATGTGTGAGAGACCATCCAAGTGCAAGAAAAACACTCAGAACCCATGAATCAGTAGCAGATGCACATATCACCAGAGTAGGAAGTATCATTTGAAATTCAATTTGAAAGGCTGAATTACATTTTTTTCATTTACTAAAAACATTTTATCTACTTGACAGTGTTTTTGTCAAGATTCATGTTTCTCCCATGGTTAATGTTTATAAAGCACCTTGTGCTGTGCGATAGGAAGGATTTATAAACGAAAACTAAATCAATGTCTGGAGATGTGATTTCAGAAGACATAAACTTCAGCTTATAGTTTGGTTTTTAAAAAGTACTCTTAACTTTGAAATTCAAGTTATGCAAGTATGCAAATACGTGCTATTTCTCCAAAATTCATCACCAGCACAAAGCCTAGACATTTCCTTCTGAACTGTGCAGCATGTCTGTAACTTCTGGAACATGGGTGAGTATCTGAAGCTGGAGGAATGGAGGGATGCTTAGGAAATACATACCTCTTCAGCCCCACCTACAGATTCAACAAACCAGAATTCCTCGGGGAACATGGGGTATTTTAAGTTAACAAAGACATTTAAAATAGCATATTTGAGATTTAAAGGCAATGTCAATCATTAATTTTGATCACCCACACCCTCTATGTATGAGGAATCTATTCAGAGTTAAATGAGCAAAAACATTTAATTCAGTCTCTGAAAGATAAATTCCATGTAGACTGAAGGTCCACAATATTACCCTTTTATTGGAGCCTTTTGGATCTCCACTTATGATATGATTAACCTCTCTAAACTAAATTTTTCCCCAGATTTATGTTTGCATCATAAGCACTTAACAGAAGCATTGATTAAATCTTGGTAGATTTTGTATCATTTAGTCATTTTCAGAACAGGCATACAATGTGAATTAATACTATTAGGACAGTTCCAGGCAAAGCACAGACTCCACTAGGAGAGAAAAACAGTGTGCTTGGTAACAAACATACTCCAGTTAATTTGTAGAAAAGGGTAAGTACTATAAAGAAGACAACATCATAAGTGATTAAAATATTCCAATAAAAATAGCAACAAGTGTGCATTTATCTAAGTCTGTGGTTAGGGAGGTAAGTTTTAGGTTGGCCCCAGAAAGGTCACTATAAATTAAAACGTGATGGAAGAAATGAGGAATGTGTGTGCTCTGGAAGAAGTGGACATGCAGGCCCCTGCTGTATCTTGAGTGAGAATCAGGCTGTAAACAATGAGAGTTGAAGTGGCCCACAATTTAGGATGATTTATGGAGCTGTCCCAAGGCTGAGGAAGTTCATCTTAGGGATAAGGAACAGAACTGGCTTGGGTTTCAGTAAGACCTGAGTTCAAGTCTTGACTTCACCGGTTCCTAAAGGTGATCTTGAAGATATAATTCAGTCAATCTAACTCAGGAATAACAATAGAATAATAATCATGAAATACAATTGAATAATGCTTTTATTAGAATTAAATAAGACATTGTCATTAAAATTTCCTCCCTTGGGGGAGAAATAAAGTCAACCCCTCTTCCCAACAACAAACAGGTTCTATTCTACAAAAGGTCACTCTGGGGAACTGGGGAGCCAGTGATTTTTTTCTTTTCTTTTGTTTACTTATAGAGTATAGATAAGGGGTTACTATGGAGTTGGGATGCTACTCCCTGAAGTCTGTCCTGAAAAATCTTTACCCAGAAAGGATAATGGCTTCAAGATAGCCTTATAAATTGACCATTTATTTCCATTGTCTTCCCCAGACTATATCCTCTAGCCTATATACTTGTTGCCATAGCTAACAAGAGTAACATTGTTTACAATAGGTAACATGGAGGCAAAGATACATCACATTTGTTTAGGCTCCAGAATATTATTTTAGCTTTGATAGGTGTGTTACATTTGTTTGTACTATATTTGTTTAATTATGTTAAGTGTTACATGTGTTACACCTTGTCTGCATAAGGCACCTGATTCGTCTAATATAGAGCTGAAAGGAAAATCACTAGTTAGAAGAGGAATAGATGGGACTGACAGCCTAGAGAATAAGTAGGAGGAGAAGTCTAGGCCCAAGAGGGGAGATGAGTGAAAGGAGAGAACAAGGAAGAAAGATCCAGACATGCCCACGACCAGAAGCCAGGCAACTGTCAGCAAAACACACATGAGAAGCTCTGAAAGTAAAATATACAGAAGGAAAGAAAGGTAAAAAGCCATGAGGCAAAACTTAGATAAAAAACTGGGTAAGTTATAAGAGCTAGCATGAAATGAGCCTAAGCTAAGATTGAGCTTTTAAAACCAATAATAAATGTAACAGTTTGGGAGCTGGTTGGTGACCTCCAAGAAAAAAACTTGCTACAACTGGCTACTCAGGTGAGGGTCTCATGACTTTCCAATAGCTGTAGTCAACAAACCCAGCAGGAATGATCTATTGCAAGCAGACAAAATTGAACTGCTGAAGATGGCAATTGTTTGTCACAGAGGATAGTGATATACAATAAATAGACAGCACGATTTACACATGGTCTGGTATCTGATAAGCACTCCCTAAGTACTAGCTCCTATTACAATGGGTAAAAAGTTTTTTGTTTTTGTTTTGTTTTTGCTATGTAATATACACTAGGTTGTGGTAATATGCACATTCTTATTGTTTATCATAAATTTATATTTTTCACTCTATAGCAACATGTGATGGTGATAAATGAGAATACAGAAAGAACAATGACCAAGTTATTATAATTTGTATTACAGATTATTGGCTGGTGAATCCTGACTGCACTAATAGAGGATGTCCTTCTGTATGCTGCAAATATATGTTTCTCTTATTGGCTAATGACTAAAGCTGTTTCTGCCTATGGATAGGCAGGATTAAGCCAAGCAGGAAATCCAAACAGGAATAGAGAAAGGTAGTTGGCAGAGTCAGGGAGATGACATGTAGCTACCTAAGAAGCAAGAGACCCAGGAACCATGTGGAGATACACAGATTAAAAGAAATGGGTTAATAATTAAGAAAGAGCTAGCCAGTAAAAGCCTGAGCCATAGGCCAAATAGTTTATAATTAATATAAGCCTTTGTAAATTTATTTGAGACTAAAGGGCTGTGGGACTGAGTAGAATTGAAACTTCCATCCAAATGTAGCACCCCAAGGTTTGGCAAGAATTTCCACATAAAACCTCACAAAAGCTTAGAAACAGAGCTGCTCTGGGCTTTCGAGTCTTAGTCTCATGGAGGCCATGGTGCAGAGATGCTGTGGCATTTGGGCTTGAGCATGGCATTCTGCATGGCAGATTTAGCTTTTGCTCATACAGACAAAAAGGTACGGGCAGTGTACTACAAGCTGCTTGATGGTGAGGTGGCATAGACCAAAGTCAAGGTGGTGAGCACAGCTTCCGGGGCTGGTGGTAAACATACCCAGCCATGTTGGAAAGCCTAACTGGATGGAGCCAGCGGCCAAGTCCTCCACTTTCATTCTAACCATGCAGTTTAGCAAAATAAAGACTCATGATCTCAAAATGATAGAGATAAAAAGTAAAGACAGATTAAGAGGGTGGAAACCCCTCTGCATGGTTTATAGTATGTTTAAAAATATATGTAGGCTTGGAATGGAAAGAAAAAGGATAGCAAAAGTTCTTAAAAAAGAAAGAGTAGCTGGGTGTGATGGCATAGTACTTTAATCTCAGCACTTGGGAGTAAGAGGGAAACAGATCTCTGTGACTCCAAGGCTAGCCTGGTCTACACTGGGAATTCCCAGAAAGCCAAAGATAGACAGAGAAATCCTGTCTCAAAAAATTCAAAAAACAAAAGTAAAAGAAATAGAGTAATTAAAACAGCCACATAAAGATGAAAAATACACAAAGTGTCTGAATATTGTATGTTATGATATTGCCTTTGAATTGTTTACCTACTGAAGTAGGAGAAACAGTTGCTAAAAGACATTTGATAATAAATGCTGCTGGATTAAACCAGCCTATATATTTTGAAAACCTCGACTTCAAAATTTAAGTCTAAGGACAGGTTACATTGGAAAGGAGGTTCTGCTCTTGTTTCCACAGAAGGTGAAAGCTGCGGAGTCCTTCCAGAGTAGTATGGTTTGATCAAGCAAGACCACCTGAAGCAATGGCCCAGGTGATCCAACATTCAAAACAGCTGAGGCCATGCAGACTCACATATCATTACTGTCAGGATTGGGCCAGGGTTCTGGGTTTTCTCAGGATCCATTTGAGACTGAGATCACCCCCCAAGTGGCAGGAAGTAGTTTGGAAATAACTCCCACCAAATCCCAAATAATTTTTATTAATGTTTGTTTTCATTAAAAGGGGTTGGTTATAAATGGCTAATGATCACAGTCAATCTCTCTAACAAAAAAAGGGGGGGGAATGTGATATAGAAATGAATACTTTGCATTGGTATAGATTTTGATTGGTACAAACTTAAGCTCAATTTTGTCATATTTATGTTTCTACTCCTGTTTAAGTATTATGTTTATACAGCTCTTTTAAAATTGTAATGTATAGTTAAATACAGGTTATAGATAGTTATGTTAGTTAGGTCATCTAGATACAAAGAGATATATTTCAAATGGATAGGTAGTCTTCAAAACCTTTCAAAGACCTACAATATACAGCATTTAAACTGGTTTGTTAGTGTTTAAATTTTTCAAATGTAAATGAGCTAAATATTATAACTATACTTCCTACTTGATAACTGTTTTGTTATACATAATTTTATTATGTTAAAGTTAACTTAGTAACTTTATGGGTGATGTCCTTCAGTATTCTGTAAATTATGTTTCTCTCTGTTTCAGCCAATGGACAGGCAAGATTTTTTTAGGTAGAAAATGCCAACAGGGATAAAGAAAGATAGTAGGCAGAGTCAGGGAGATGTCGTGTAGTTCTCGAGGAAGCAAGATGCCCAGGCATCACAAGTAAGCCAAGACTACATAGATACACATATGAATAGAAATGGGTTAATAATTAAGAGAGAGCTAGCCAGTAAGAAGCCTTAGACATCAGCCAAGCAGTTTATAATTAATATAAGCCTAAGGACTTATATAAGCTGCTGGAGCAGGCAGGACAGAAACTTCTGTCTGTAATACACAGTTACTTATTGAGTCTCTTGACAAATACAACAGACCAAGGCTAGGGACCTCTGCCCAAGTGCAATGTCTGACACATATTTTCCTAACTATTTTCTTCACCCTGCAACATTGGCAAGCCTGTATATGTGTTGAACTGGCTTTGCTTGTGGCTCACATTGCCTCTTTCTGCTCTGTTTTTGGAATATGACAGCCTTTCCCAAATAAATTGTATCCAGGTTTGTCCTGATTCACATTGAGAAACCCCATGTGAATTCATGCCAAACTTATCTTAGGAAGAACAGGAAAAATCAAATAAAAATGAACTATTAAGTCCACTATGGTCCTTAAGAACAGCAGCAATGTGACCTTTTGTAATGCTCCTCTTTTCTGGTCAAAGAAGATAAAGATATGCAGTTCTTTCTCATGACACTGGTACTAAATTTAAACTACCAAATGTGTATAAAGTATACTGTACAGCATTTGGTATACAGTAATCATCAATAAACTGTAGCCACTATTAGTAAGACAGCACAAAACACCTTCCCAGATTAGCATAGTTCCCTAATGCAGGGAAGTAACAGGCCCTACCCTGCCCTCCATGTTGGTATTTTCAGGGGAACTACATCACACAGTGCTGTGTTCAAAAGTTCCTCACTCATGTTGAAGTGCTCTGCTAAGCACTGCCACATGCAGGAGCAAGGAAACTCATTTTATTTTATTCTTTGGCTTTTTTGATATTCATTTGTAACTTCATTAACATAATATGTATAGCCCCTTTCACATAACTATAGTTTATTCCCTCATATGTCTCATTCATTAGCCTGGATTCATTTCCAGCTTACACTGGGGGGAATTGGTAGTGTCTCTTTAGAAGGGATATTTTTTTCTCTGAACACTTAAAAATGTTTTCCTCTGTGAAGAATGCTTGCCTCCAAAGATTATTTTAAGAATATTTTAATGTTGCCTTTAATGCACCATTACATATTGCCAGAAATTGCGCTGATGCATGTATTCTTAGAAGAGAAAGCTTTGGACACATATAATATGTTTAGAAATATTATGTGTTCAAAATGTAGTAGCTCCACATAGTTGATTCATGTCTCTAAGAACTTCTAGTCACACAGATCATTCTTCTCCAGGGGCTGCCCCCTGTCTCTGGGTTGGCAACAGGCTGGAGCCGCCCCTGTGGAGTTCACAATTATTGCAGCAGGGTATGGTAAGGGCAATAATAAAACTGGCCAACTAAGAACTGAAAATTGTGGTGTTTGGAGTAAAACATATGGACAACAGCACAACAGCATGGGCAGAATCCGTCAGAGGGACAATGGACAAGGCCTCTGTGCCAGTGAGTTCTATAAGGATACATGCAGAAGAAGGAAGAATACATCCCTCTGTGTGGAAGTGGAGCTTGGTTGGGGGGGAGGGTAGTGAGACACTGAGGCAAGAAGAAACAGGAGTGAGAATAAGATGAAGTACAGTCAGTCTGAAAAAGTTACAGAATCAGGTTTGTCCTACTCGCTGAGGTAGGACACAAAAGAACATAACAGATACAGGATCACAAAGGACTCAGGTGTTTGGTATATAAAAGTAAAGTTGGCATTTTTCATGCCTGTCCAAGTCAGGGTTACTATTGCTATGAAGAAACAAAGCATCTTGGACAGGAAATGGTTTGTCTTACACTTGTTCTTTGTTGAAAGAAAGCAAACAAAGCAGGAATCTGGCAGCAGAAGCTGCTGCAGAGGCCATGGAGGGATACTTCTTGTCAGCTTTTACACATGGGTTTCTCAACCTGCCTTTATAAAACTCAGGATCACCAGCCCAAGTATGGTACCACCCATAATGGGCTGGTCCCTCCCCTATCAATCACTAATTAAGAAAATGCCCTCTAGGCTTTCCTACAGCCTGACCTTAAGGAGACATTTTTTTTAATTGAGGTCCCCTCCTCTCTGATGAATTTAGCCTTGTCAAGTTGACATAAAACTATCCTGCACAATTTCTAAAATGACTAAATGAACAATTAAGAAACAGGAAAGTTGGCTGGAGAGATGGATGAGCTGTAAGAAGCATTTGCTACTTTTAAAGAGGAAACGGGTTCAAGTCTCAGAACTGGCAGGGCAGACACTGTCATCTGCAACTCCAGTTACAGGGAATCCAGTGCCCTCTTCTGGCCTCCACAGGCTCCAGGTACACATTCAGTGCACATATATACATCCAGGCAGAAGCACTCGTATACATAAAACAGCATTTAAAAGGCAGGAAAATAACAAAACCCATAAAAGAAATAGTTATATACGTCATATTAGGCCAATATCTTTTACCAATGAATTTTAAATATATGATCCATTTTTTTTGCTAACATGTACCTATATGTTCTTATTCATGAAATATATATATTTATCATATATAATATATAATACATTTATTTTACTTGAGTGCAATTTGCAGATAGTTTCTTTTGCTATTTTCTGTTTAATTATCTTATTGAGAAAAATATTATGTGAGCAACAATTACCATTAATCTTTTCCTGTGCCCAAACATTAGCATATAAAGAATTGTTTTTTTTTTTTTGTTTGTTTGTTTCCTACAGTATTTCTCAGACTAAGCATGTTTTCTCCCCAACCTGCTCAGCCAGCCTCTGTCACTTCCCCCATGGACCCTCACATCCCAGAAGCCCCATTCTTCTTTCATTACCTTTGGGGCCTCAATTCCTTTTGTTTCCCTCCACTGCCTACATTTGTCCCACCCTGCTTGTTACATACACACAACCATTGGAATGTAGACAGAATACATGATTCTGTCTTTCTAAGTATTGTTACCTTACTCGCTATAACAGTTTTCAGATCCACCCATTTTCCCACATAATATCCTGAACAGTTAAATAAAATCCCATTGTGTATATATTCCATGTTCCCCTTATCCGTTCTTTTGATGGAAATCTGGGCTGGTTCCATTTCCTTGCCATTGTGTGTCAACTTTGGGCATTTTTCACCAGGTAAAAGTTAGTTCCAGTTTATCTCCCATCAGATAAAAGTTTCCATTTGTACCTTTCAAATGCAATTTCAAAAGTCCTCAATGAAATAGTTACTGAATTGCAGTGATTCAAAAAAGTTTTGATTTCAGCATTTCACAAAAGAGCAAAGACAGCTTAAACTATCAACTTTGCCGGATGACATTTGCACATCAAGCTTTTTTTCCTGGTTGTTGAAGAATGTTATTTTATTACAAATTTGATTACATTTGATCTTGTTTTGACTGTATCTGAGGAAAGTCTATCTTCAAATGACAGTAAAAACAAACAAATTGGAAGGGCATCACCTAGAATTGCTAACAAGTGCCAAAAATACTCTAGTGATTTCACTTAACTCCATTTGTGTGTGTGTGTGTGTGTGTGTGTGTGTGTGTGTGTATGTGTGTGTGTATGTGTGTGTGTGTGTGTGTGTGTGTGTGTGTGTGTACTTTCAAGAAAGAAATTCAAATGCCAGACCATGATCACCATGGAAGCTCTTACTTGATATTAACATTTCTTAAATCAGGAAAGCACACAAAGGCAGATGCAAATCTTGTAAAATGTCTGTCTCTCCACCCTTGGCTAATTATGATGTTCTCTTTGGCCTTGGCTGTCCTCTGTGTTTTCTCCTGACATTTCACCTGTGTGTCTAAAATGAACTGTTGCTTCTCTTCCCCTCAAAATGTCACCTCACAGCTAACCCCTGGTATGATGTCTATTATGCCTGCTAAAATCATTTTTGTTATATGGCTTCATTCAATCATTTTCAGTCTGTAGTCTTTCTTTCCTTGTGTTTCGTCCATCTGTGCAAAATATGGAAACTGTGTTGACACCCCCATAATTTGCTCAAGTCAATATCTGTCTTTGGTAATGATGAGCTTATTGGAATACTCACAAAGCACATCTCCTAACATTCAATGCCAGATAGTTGAGAGGGACCTGTTCTTTGAGCCCATCTTCCTGTGAACAAGTGGCCTTGACCTTCCTTATGAATCTAAAGGTGACTGAAATCAGCAGCACTGTGATAAGATGTGGAATTCTCTAGCCTGGGGTAGGTGACACACATCACAGGGAAACTGAAGGTTCAAGGGTAGACAAAGAAGCACAGTAAACTATTTAAAGGCTTATTCTGGGTGTAATATGTAGCTAGGGTAACCGGAGCTTATTTTGAACAGGAAATGGAAGTTACTTCTGCACTTGAGTGAGATGTTTTTCAAAATCAAACTGCCTGCTACATTCTGATCACCATGTCAATTATGTATTTGGCTTTCTATTTTGAAAACATTAACCGCAAATTTTCCACAAGAAAAAGCTTTGCCATTTTTTCTAGAAATACTGTTTAGAAACTCAGAGCCTATCTTTTTATCATAATCAAAATGGATACTCCACACTACATAGAATCTCATAGATTCTGCGCATTATGGATGTTTTCTGCAGGCATTTCCCTCCATTCTGAATATCACCTCAACAGATGGACATATTTGCTGGAAAGCATAAGGTGAAAAAAAGCAGAAGCACAGCATTTTTGTAACTCTGTCTTTATTAAGATCTCCTGAATTTTGAAGGTTTATCTACTGTGATTAAAGACCTAGACAGTGTCTCTGAATCTGATCCATGTTTCACACTAAGAAAACTCATCAGTGAACCTGCTAGGACCTGCAGATTTGACACCTTAAGGTGTTACCTTCATACCAGATGAAAACATAGTAATAATAAAAAATTATAAAGGAGCAAAGATATTTAGGATGTATTATTAAATAAATGTATTATTAAAATATATTTTAATAATAATGTCTCTTTTAAAAATCAGATCCTTCGCCAGTGTGCCAAGACACAAGTTCAAGAGGTTGGATTTTCACTTTTCAGGCAGACAACATAATTAACACTTACCAAAGCCACAAGCACATACTCCCCATAGTATTTTAATCTTTCCTTTAAACCATCTAACCCAATGCTATATTATAAGCTCATGTCCTATTCAACTGGCAGATGGGATCTTTGTCTACTTCCACAAAACAGAGATGAATATTTACAGAAAAATACATATTTACAGAAATATACATATTCAATGAATAATAATCTCCAAAAGGAAAATGATTATGGATTCTCTATAAATGAGAAACAACATTAGCAAATGAGGCAATTATAGTCAGATCAGAGACAGGTAACAAACTTCCTGTTTCAGAGGGAATGGGGAGCTTGTCCTGTGAGTTTATTGGTTGGGAGAACAGGCATATGACAAAGCATCTAGGGAAACTGGTGCTGGTTTGAGTCAACATTTTTTTTTTAAATGCAATTATGAGGAAATATTCAGATCTCCTCAATTATATAATGCCTAAAAGTAACTTGGTAAATAACATTTACCATAGACAGAATTCTAAGAGGGTCCTGCCATACCCACATCATACCACACCTGACCTCTGAAAGTGGGTAGGAACATGATTATGATGGAGTTAAACCTACATGTGGTTTTGTAATGCCACAAAATCTCTTCAGAAACCTGATGTGGGAAATCAAGGTATTTTGACATTGTGTTGTTAGGTTTGTGTTTTTTCTACGTTTGTGATTATTTTTTGATTAATAAATACATTTTTTTGTGTGTTCTGAAATTCAAAATGCTCCAGCGAACCTATTAAACAGTAGATAACCTCAGCTTCAACAAAGGCAAATGTGCTTGACAGCTGAATTCAAACTCTGGTTTACATTTTTCTCCAAGGATCCAGAAGATGAATATTTTCACATCCCTAAAAAGGACAGGGTGAAAATCTCTGCTAAGGCCTACAATAGATGCTAAAAGAAAGTTCATACTGGTGCAGAGAAAAATCTTAGTTTTAAACCCTGGTGCCAGAAAGCCAAAAGTTTGTGATGCTGGAAACTCATGCTGACCACAAATCCTGATTCCATCATCAATAAAATACAAATATAATTCCATTTTAGTGCCTGTGGTTTAGACAGCTTTCAGGATGATTCTCTGGCTTGCTGAAATTCATGCCTCCAAGAACTTCACACCTTTTTTGTTACTATTTAATAATATTGTGTCATACATGTGGATAAAGGTTTGGAAGGATCTGGGGGGTCCTTTTAAAGAAAAGAGAATTTGAATTATGCAAATCTTTTATAGGATCTTTGGAAGAACCATGCACTGGGGTCTTCAGAGCTAGAGTCTGCAGAAATTCCTCCTGTTTTGGGTCTTACCCATGTTTCATCTAACTTCAAAATCCCTGCAACAGCCCTCTGTACTCTTTCTCCACCCTTCTTTCTATAACTTTCCTATCAGGACCAAAAGTAATTTCTTCACTCTTAAAATGAGAGTAAGATAAAGGAGAATCTCTCTCTCTCTCTCTCTCTGTCTCTCCCCCTCTCTCACAAACACACTCACACACACACACATACACACACACACACTTCAAATCCACTTTTCCTTTGATTTTTTTATCTTAATTGCTAATTTGTTACAAGAGACATGTTAAGTATAATATTTTTTATTATTTCATTTTTTTCAATCTGGTTTCATTCTTAATCCATTGTGAAACAGTGAAGCATTCTCTGGACAAGAGAAGCTGCCTCCTGCTCCAGTCTAATCAGACACATCACACTGAGTGTCTCAGAGATATTAACAGTCCCTTTCTTGGTACAGACAACCTTCTACAAAAGAGCATTTTAAAACTCAGAGAGATTTGTACGGTTGCAGGACTACATTTATGTCACTGGAGAGATTTTTAATCCTCCTTCATATAGTTTTGGTTGTGCATGCATGTGTGAGGGTACATTACTTAAGAATTGTGCTGGTTAGCTGTGGCTATTGTATTATGCAGACACATTCAAGAATTCAGCATTTATTTTTGAAAGGCAATTTCCTATAACCCTCAGTATCATTACAAAGTTAAGAAAACTGACAATAACTTGTTCATATATTCCATCACAGTACATATTAATATCTAATTGTCATTAAAATGTCTCTTAGCTGTTTTTCTTATATTATGAATTTGTTTTCAAATGCCATACAGAGCTTCATTACATTCCTGAAAATTCAACCTGGAATCACCACCCTGCCCTTTTTCATGACCACATGGCATTTGGAAGGGAGGTGAATTGTCTTTAGAATTGCCTGTGTTGCACATGTATCTGACTTGTTATACTGTAATGTTATAAATTGCATCAAAATACACACAAAAACCCAATTTAAATATTTGGAAATTTTCATGTTAAATGGCAGTGAGGTCTCTAGTCAGAGGGCCTTATTGATAAGATAGAATGACTCCTTCATAATCAGTAATCAATTAGTGGGGGTGATCCTTCTGCAAGTGTGGACAATCTTCCACCTAACAGTCTTAACATCTGTTGGGGCCCTTTGCCTGAAATCGGTATTCTGTAGGGGTGCAGAGTGGGCCCCTGTTTCTTCTTAAGCTTTTTAATCTTGATATCACTGAAATTAAATAGGCTCCATTGTAATCTTTGTTCTATTTTCCCCTTTTGTTCTGGGCCATTTGCACATGGCTTTACTCTGGATACTCTTTTGATGCTGCTATTTCTTAGAGCTCCTCGTACACTGGAGCACTTGTAGGTAATTAGGATTACTGCTCATTAAAATAGTGAAAGAGAGAAATAGAATGTGCATTTCAATGCAAGGGATTAGAAAGCAAAAGGATTCTTACCGTTTCTCTTTAAATTTTAATGTGATATTTGGAGAAATTATTCTTCAAAAATTACTAATCATTAGAGTTGAAACTTTGGAATACTGTATTTTAAAATATTCAACCACATAATGTTTAAGGATTTTTTTCCCTTTAACTAGTATGAAGACTTTACAAGCTCCATTTCACCATTATTCTCCCACCTCACTGCCAATGGAAAGCTCCTGGCCTGTTCACAGCCAGTCCATCAGCACCCTTTAGAGACCTGATGGGTGGGCTTTTTATCCCATGACTGATCCCTTGTTGAAGAACCTATGAAGAACATTTTTATATTTGCCTACCTTATTTTGCTCAAAAAGTAAATGTATATATAGTTCATGAAATCCTCATATGACCATTTAGTAAAACACATACCCAACCTCAGTCACACAGCCAACCAAGCATGCTGGAGATATACAGGTGTTAAATACAATTAAACTTTTCCAGGAAGGGTGTCTATTCCTAGGTAAACATGTGTACATGTGTGTGTCATGATGCAGGTATGGAGGTCAGAATTCTGTAGAGTAGATTTTTTTCTTTCCAGTGTGGGTTCAGTGATGGAACTCATTTCATCAGGTTTGCTTTGCTGCATGCTAACCTACCAAGGCATCTTGTTCTCCCTGACATTTGGATATTTATTTACCAGATTAAATGGCCAGAAACAACTAAGTAACATTAATGAAAGTCTCTGTAGTTTTCCCTATATTATTTGCCCTCAAGACAATTTGTTTTTATTCAAAATTTAATTTCCTTTAGTTGGACTTTGCCTAAAAGAGAAAACAATTATCCATCATTAAAATTATATTTTGAAGGTTTAGTTATTTTATTTTATGGGTATGAGTGCCTTATGTGCATGTACATGTATCTACCATGTGCATGAAGCTCCCACAGAAGCCAGAAAATGACACTGGATCCCTTGGAACTGGAGTTACATGTGTTCATAGACCATTGTTTGGGTCCTTAGAACTAAACCCAGATCGTTTGCAAGAATCCCAAGTTAACGGGTAGGCCATCTCACCATCCACAAACAAATTATTTTAAATGCTTTTCAAAAAGTAACGAGGAGATACTGTCTATTCCCAACATGTATTATAAAGTCAAATGATTACATTTATTTAAATATTTTTGACAGTAAAATATATTTTTATGTTTTAAGTAACGTTACAGAAAATATTTTATTATGGGACATACTGTCCCTTGAACTTCCTGATAAACAGCAGTTTAGTGTTCAATGTCATAAATGCATAGAATTACGACAGCCTACATCTCAGCTTACTTAATTCAAAATCCTTTGTATAAAGAAATCATTACCATGAAGAATTTCACAATTTTAACACTAAGAATATCAAATTTATCAGCCTATTCTCTTGGATAAGGGATTTGGAGGGAACATGATCCTTAATTAAAAGAAACTCCATGAAAGAAAATGAATATTACTTAAAATAAAAACAATTGAGAGAAGTCATTGTATTGGCAACATTCTTTAGTGGCCTAACATTTACATCTTGTAGTGATTACATAACAATTATCTGTAATTCTTTTTATGGTTTGCTTGTTCCCAGTCTACATCATAAACCATCATGAGTTTAATATTTGTTTTTCAATAATAAAAGCTGTCAATTTATTGGTTACAGTTGCAGGATACATTAGCTTATTGGGCTACCAACACCAGAAACTATGTGTTGACAAAAACACAAAGGTATTTTCCCACAGTTACAGAAGTTATAAGTCTGAAATCAAGGGCTATGTTTCTATGGAGATAATCAGGAATGCTCTGTTTCAGGTTCATTTCCTACTTTCTGAGCACAATGGTTCCACTAGTTCATGACATTTCCCCCATGTGCCAGACTGGGTTCTAATCTTAACTTTCTGGAGAATAATACTTGTATTGGATTAGAGGCTAATCCCACCATTACTTCATCTTAAATAATTATATCTGTAATGACTTTGTTTCTCAGGGTCATATTTTAATGAAAAAAGAATTAGAGCTAACATATCTGAACTTGTGATAGGCTCTAGATTATCCTCAAAAATTGTTTATATTTTTCTTATCACAAAATTATGTATCTTAAAACAAGTAGATCAGTCAACAAATTATTATAAGTAATTTCCTTATATAAAGGCATTTTTTAGAAAATACCAGAAGAGTTTTTTTAAATATATGTGTATAATCCATAGAAAACCTATAAAGTACTGAATGAGCTCCCTAATACACATAGAGGTCAGCAATGAAATGTTGCAAATAGCATAGCATGTGCCTCCCATAGCAAAACAGATGGTTTTGATAGTGAGAGTGGACTCTCCTTGTCAAAGTGCATTTCACAGCTTGATATAGTTGGGATGTGGAGGACCATTTAAGAAGTAAGCCAATGAGAGCTCTCAGGTAACTGAGAGTGTCCTCTTGAAGGGGTTAATTTGACCACTGACCACAAAATGACCCAGCCTTCTGTACCATGCATTTTTACCATAATAGAGTGTGTTGCTGCAGAGACATGCAACTGTTAATGCGTCTGTCATACATAGAAAACTCCAAAACTGAGAATCCAAATCAATCTCCCCTTTCTGAAGGTGTGCTAATTAGGCATTTGTTACAATACCAGAAAACTGAATGACATACTTGAATCTGAAAATTTACAATGACGTAGAATGGACTTGTCACAATATCTTATAGAACTAAATTTTTAATGTAATTTTATACAAAACCCAGCACTTATAGCACAGAATTTATAGTTATTATTTATGCTTTGAAATTTTTGTGCATGTATACATTGGTTCTTGGTTGTATCTACCCAACAACCCCCCCAAAGATACTTCATGTGCTCCTTACTCATTGAGTCCAGTGGTGCCCACTGAGGACATCTACTCTGGTGTAGGCAACCACAGACAGCTATTGTGAGTCCATATATGTCATGTACAGAGGACATCATTTCACATCACGTGTCCCCATTTTACTGTTCTTTCTATGACTGAACACTTAGAGTGAATTTATTTTCAGCACTTCGAACACCATTGTGTCTCTGCATGACTACTATTCACAACAAGAAGCATCATTGACCTCTGTTGGGAGTAGTACAATCTATGGATATACATATAAATATAAACATAAATATGTAGAAGAATGTTTGACAGCATGGATTTTTAGGAAAACAACATCAATAGGTTCTACCCCCATTTATAGGACACAAAACCATGAGTTTGACCATTTTTACAGTATAAGGTATGAACTCCCCTATGTAGATCAGGCATCAATTCTAATCCAAAGAACACCTGGACACTTCCCTACGGAGTCTTGCCACCACTGAACCAATGGGCACTTATTGAGTGTCTTGTAGATTGTAGGATCCAGTCTTAGATAAGACCATTCATGTTTTTCCTCCTGTAGCAACCTGCACAGTATGTTTCTGCACTATAAATCCTGACCAGCAAGGATTACTTAAGTCTTCATCAACATAAAACTGATTCATTTTTGTTTTGCAGCCATATTGTGTGGTGTCTTTTGAAATAGAATTTTACCTTTTATGGGACAAGCAAGAGGCATGCCAATAGTCATATTATTTTATTTCAGTTACTTGTACATATGAATGTATCTATATATCATATATATTCTGGATTATTATGTAAATGCATTTCTTTACTTCAAGCTATAATAAAAATATTGAATACCTCTGTTATGCATGGTTAAGGAATGAATTAACAATATTCTGCTCTTTTGGTGAATAAGAAAATACAGCAAAGATGCATCAAAAATCAAAACAAAATCACTATAGCAAATTTGCAAACAGGGATAAGCCAGTGCAACACGATATCCTCAACAGAGACAAAAGGAGACTTAATATATAAACATGACTTACATATCAACTTTAAATGCATTGATTCCATAATTGTAGACCAGCAGTTCTCAGCCTGTGGGTTGTGAACCCCAGAGGCCATTGGAAAACAGATACTTAGGTTACAATTCATAGCAGTAGCAAAATTACAGTTATGAAAGAGCAACAAAATTAATTTTATGGTTGTGGTCACCACAGCATGAAGAACTGTATTAAAGGTTCAAGGCATTTTGAAGGTGAGAAACATTGCTCTAGCCCATTGCAGAACAGAGGCATGCAATTGAGTAGAAATGTTTGCATTCGTTAGAAATTAAAAATAGGCAGCAACCAAATAGTCCTTTCCTTATAAAATTTTGTAAGAAACTTTTTTTAAAAGATGGAAACTTTATTAGAGGCAATATAAATTGATATACACCATTTACTTTTCCTGTTCAGCAATGTATCCAGTGCCTAAAATTTTACTTTACTTTTGATCCAGTAATTCCATTTTATAGAATTTCTCCAAAAGGAATAGTTTGAAATATGCACCATAGTTCAGCTATTCTTATTATTTCTTATAATGATGCTAATTATATGCTTAGCACGCTGCTAAGTAGAGTGACCTGCAGTAAATGCATGTTGTCATTTGAATACATTTTAATGGAATGCAAAAAAAATCAGTCTATAACCAAAATAAGCTGCATCAAACTTTCTACTTTTAAGTATGAAAGAGGATTGGAAGAAAGTCAGTAAACAGAGATTTTTTTCCTTTGAGTCGAGACATGGTGGCAATTGTGGATAATTAAAAATTTCTTTTTTTATATTCATTCTTCTGGTTGTCCACAGCTGTCCACATACTTTAAATAAGTGAATACTCTTTCTCTCACACTACAAGTTCCATTTACTTTGAAACCAACCCAACTCCCTGCTGCCCTTCTGATTCTGCCATACTGTGGTTCTCTAGGGAGTTCCCTAAATAAAGAGATTAGAATGGCTTCAAATTAACACATTTGTTTGTTTTCTTTATCTAAATTGCTTATTTGAAAAATGAATGCCTGAAGGTGTTGTAAACTGTTCATTTAAGTACAATTAAGCAATCCCCTAGCTGCTTCCTCTTTTGTGCTTTTGAATTTTTTTCATAGAGGAAACCTTGGAGGTAGTGTTCTCTTCTGTTATTTTCATTCATCTTCTGTCTCGCCTACTAGGAACCAGATTTTTCGGAAGCTAACAAAACTTCTAAGATAATGGCTCTCAATTAAACATGAATTAATAAGTTAATCCTGCATAAGATAACAAAGCTTGTAATATAAGCAACTGTTATCCCTTTAGGTTTGGGAAAATGTGTGTTGACAACTTTATATTGCAAATGAACATAGTGGACACAGTGGACTTGGACTCAAGAATCCCTTTAAAGAAGAACTGGGTTCTTTGCAGAAACGTCCTGGGTCTTCCCCCAAGGTCTCTCACTTGGTGTGGGGGTAGCCTACACCCACTTGCAGACTCAGATAGGAAAACTAGAACTTGTCCTTGTAGCCTAATTTATGAGAACTCTGAAGGGCCTTCCTTTGGGTTGGGTGTGCACAGCAGTTAGCACGTGCCCTGACATGATTTTCTTCTTTCTGCTCCACAAATATTGACCTTAGAGACTCATTGTAGATAAACCAAATGCAAGGTAAACTCCACAGAAAAGCAAGCCTAATCTGAGTCTACAAATCAGTATTTCACATACAGGTGGCTAGTGGACCTCTGACTACATTTTGGACTTTTTTAATGTCATAAGTGATGAATGAAAAATGTAGAAACAGAGATATAGTTGTAATAATGGAAAATACCCAAAGTAAATTCACCTTAAAACATTATAGATTGTGCATTGATATTATTGGTTATAATTATTTAAGGACATTAGTTTATAATTTCATAACATACCATAATCCATATTCAGAAGAATTTGAAAATAGCTTATTTTGAGGTATTTTGTGAGACTGTTCTAAACAAAAACACCTTCCTACTGCAAGTTCTCTCACAATTTCACTGAAATGGTGGCAACATTGAATGCTCTGATTCACCTTTAGTGATCTCAGTCAAGCAGCTGATTCTGGCCCTTGCTCTGATGATCCTGTGGAAAACAAGATCATATGAGTTTAGCAAATTGAACCTTGACACTGACACTTCTCACAGTGTTTGAAATGTTGTGGAAACAGCCACTAAGACATGTCAACCCAACCTGATGGTCTTTGAACCGAAGCTCTTTGCTGCCCTCTGTAGACAAGTAATAATGGCAAAGCCCTTAACAAGCAAACTCCTGGTTTTCTCAGTTCTGTTTGTCCTGAAAATTTTGATTGAATAAGAAACTGCATGTCTCTTGGTCAGTGAGAGTTTAAGAGTTCCTTTCTAAAAATCTGTGTTAATCATGTCAAAGCATTCCCATATTTAATTTTTTTTCACCAAATAAAAGCTACATGTTTGAGATCATTGGAAACTTGACAATAAAGCAAAGGCATGTATACACATATATGTGCATTGCAGAATCATCAGTTTTCGTCTTTGAGATTTCATCATAGTATTATTAAACATGTTTGCTGGGTAAAATACTTCCCTATTTTGTCAAGGACAGGTTATTTTGTAACTAAACCTCAAAAATCTAGGAAAAAAATCAGAAATAAATAAATGCTATTTCATCACATTAAAAAATGTCTGCATAAAACCATATAAAATCAAGGAACAAATGTAGATTATGAGAAATATTTACAAACTGGACATTTGAACAGATATTTAGGTAAAAAAAAGTAACTGATTATCAAAAGCACATAGCAAGAAAGTGAGCAAGAGACCTTGTTAGATATGTCTCAAAAGAAGACATAGAAATAATGATCACCAGCCTATAATTCACATCACCAGAGGAACTAGGATACAAGGTGTATTCTAAGAGATTCATATAAAGTCCCTGGGACAGAACTGGGAAGGGACAAGTCCCCCAGAGCTCAGGTGAAGTGTGGGGGGGGCAGCGAATGAAGAGAGAAGTGGGAGAAAATGAGGGGGAGGAAAGGAACACATGTGCGACCAGGAAGATTGAGCCTGGTTAGGAATAGAAGATAGGAAAGAGAGAGACAGAGACAGAGAGAGAGAACATAAAAGAGGGAGCCAATATTGGTTTGAAGATAAAGGTGAACACAAAGAAAGGTGTAGAGAACTACAAGACTGCTCCCAACTAACAATCTCAGCTTCCGTGGAAAGGCTATCATAAATGCTCTTCCCGGAGAGTGAGATCAACAACTAACTTATCCATGGAGCCCTCAACTAATGCCTGTTGGAAACAGGAGCAAACACCCATACATAAACACTGAGTCGAACTAGAACCCAGAAGCAGATGGAGAGGACAAGACCATGCGGCAGAAACACATAGAGACAGCTTACCTGAACAAGGAGGAGCTAACACCCACTAGACTGATAGGTGGGAATCCAGCATGGGACTGACTCAGGACCCCCTGAATATGGGTCTCAGCCAGAAGGACTGAGCAGTCTAAGAGACCTCAGACAGTGGAGCCAGGATGTATCCCTGGTGCACAAAAGGACTTTGCGAACATATCCCCCATGGAGGGATAACTGCCTTAATCTAGAGACAGGAGAGAAGTCCTAGTCCCTACTTCACAGGACCTGTCAGATCTACATGACCCCAACTGGATGGCATTCCCCTACATATTGTATTGTGGTGGGGGGTTGGGAGGGGAGGGTGTTTAGAGTGCATGTGAGAGGGCAGAGAGTGTAAAAGGGAGGGAAGGAGGGAGGGAGGGCTGGAGGGAGGGAGGGAGAGAGAAGGAACTGGGATCGACATGTAAAATAATAAATTAAATTTAAAAAAATGCTTTGACTCCAAAATTTAAGTTGAAGGACAAGTTACTGGGGAAAAGGATTTCTATTTTTGTTTCCACAGAAAATGAAAAGATGTGGATTCCTTCCAGACTAATGTGGTTTGATCATGCCAGACCGCCTGAAACAGAGTACAAGGTGATCCTACATTCAAAACAGCTGGACAAAACAGCCCTACAGACTACAGCCAGGATATCTGAATCTTCTTCGAATCCCCCATGACAGCGCCCCTTACCAGCAGGAAGTAGTTTGGAAAGAACGACGCCCAAATTCCCAAATATTATGTATAAATGTTCGTTTTCATTTAATTGGACTTTGTTATATAAAATT
The DNA here is from genome assembly GCF_943737965.1 of Phodopus roborovskii. Taxonomy (NCBI): domain Eukaryota; kingdom Metazoa; phylum Chordata; class Mammalia; order Rodentia; family Cricetidae; genus Phodopus; species Phodopus roborovskii. The sequence goes on along the minus strand of NW_026126693.1, from coordinate 1,526,001 downwards.
AAATAAAATAATAATAATAATACAAAAGAAATATATAGCATAGACACATATGCTAGGAAAGATTATTACTCTTAATACTCAGAGGAATGCACATCAAACCACCCTGAAATAAATTCTCAGCTTAATTCAAGTGACTATTATTAAAAACAACAAAAATAATACCAGTGATGACTTGAAGAATGAGAAACCACTTCACACTGTTGGTGGGAATGCACTTTTAGGAAAGTCATAAGGAGTACAGTTACAAAAAATAAATAAAAAGCTAAAAGTACTAAAACTACAACCACCTGGTTCACAAGAAAATCCAACATCGTGCATTTGTATGGAGAAAAGTGATTTAGTATGTCTAAGACATAACTTTACCTCTTGATATATTGTAGCAGTATTCACATTAGCCAAGGAATGGAAACAACTTCAGTGTCTGTCAACTAGTGAATGGACAAAGAAAGGTGGCTTTGCACTCATAGAAGTGTACCCAGCTATAAAACAAACACAATTTTTCCTTTGCAGCAGAATGGATGAACCTGGAAGACATTAATCACCTTAAGTGAAATGAAAAAAAAAAAAAAAAGCACAAAAAGACAAATGCTGTCAATTTACACACATGTGGAAGCTACATAAGTTATTCTGGAGACATAGTGTAGAAAACTGATCAGAGACTAGGAAGGGGAAAGAGGTTGGAAAACATATAAGATTTTGGTTATGATGAATGTAAATATAATCAAATAGGTGACAATTCTACATAGCAGTATAATATACTTAGCTATCCTTAACAACAATTCATTTTAAATATCAAATATCTTGAAAACATGGTTTTGTAAGTACCTCATTACAAAGACATGATAAATGTTTGAAGTGATATATATATGTAATAACCCTGATTTGATCGCTAGACAGATCATGCTTGTATCACTAATAGAGCATGCTCTATCTGCTAAATATTAATAATTACTCTTCAAATCAAATAAACACTCTAAAAGTCATAAAATTTACATTAGAAATATCCTTCTGACTAAAAAATAAAAGCTAGTGCTTGTATTTTCATTTAGTAGTCTTCCGCGCCTTTGATAGGATGCTTATGATTCCTTTCATGTTGTTTTTTAGGGAAAGATTAGCTCTGTTATAGCAATTCAGTTTAAAATTGTTTTGGTGAGAGATTTTACGTACTCTACAGTGCCAAAGGTATTGTGTGAAGAATGTAATAACAACAACAACAATAATAATAATGACAGCCAACAGCTGAGTGCATACACTGTGCTAGACACCAAAGCACATGCTACACATAAGAACTCTTCAATCTTGTTAAAATTTGCAAAGACTTTGAATTTGTCAGGCTCATAATTTTGTTGAGAATAGAATTATCTGAAATTTCACCAACATTTATTCATTTGCACAAATAATCCTAAGGCATAAGACAGGTTGTCTACACTTTATAATACTCATTATCATTTTATTCTTATGCAAGCTGTCTGCACCTGTCTTTTAGACCTTGTGTCCAATAGTACTTCCCAAAATTGGTTAACTGGTAAATGTATTTTCTCTAAATATGAGAGTGCCTTCTATTACTTTGTAAAAAATATACCATTTGGAACAAAACATGATTCTGAAAGTCCCAATTGGCTTTTATTATTCTAGACTTCTTTTTATATATGTACTAGTTTCAGGGAGCTCCCATGACTTTATCTTTCCTGTACTAAATTATTCTTAGATGGCACACATAATAACAAACCATTATCAGATATTAAAAGCAGTACACACTGTCTTGTGATAATGATGGGATAAAAAAGTTGAAGAGATTTGTAGTTAGTTTGGTCAAAAAAATCTTGGAAAATATTTTTTAATAAATGTGAAAATATCAAACAACTATATTAAGATAGCTTTGCTCTGTGTAAAAGAAGACCATTGCAGAACTTTTATAAAATTTTATGGAGTATCACTGACATCATTGTTTGTTTGCTGAAATTATCTTCAGACAGCTTTATCAAAACCTTCTGAAGTGTTACATCAGTGTGATCTCAGACTGGTTATGATCCCTGCTCTGTCCCACATGTACCAAGCCTCTCAGTATGATTTTGTTCAGGGGAGACCTTTGGGATAGATTTCTAAGGAAGTTGGACCTTTTCTTCTGCTCAACTTTTGCTTCCTCTATTCTGTTCTGAAAATATTAACCCCAGAAGAAAGAGAAAACACCTATTGTCATGTGACTAAAGGTGGGTTTCTACACAGTATGAAATTTCTTGAAAGTTAAAAATTTTTTAAAGTAATAATGATTAAGCAATTAATATGCATAAATTTTAAAGTTTTATTTTTCACATTTTATAATTTGTGAGAAAATGCATATGCCTGAGCAAAGTTAAGCAGCTTGAGGCATCAAGCAAAGTTCCTTTTGCCTTAGTTTATGGAAGGTTGTGATTTACATTAAGATACCTAGCTCCCTGGTAAGTCCTATGCATCAGAGTTTATGCATGAGTGTTTCACAGTCAGAGAACTGCATGGGTCCTGAACAAGTACCATCGTGTTTTTCTGGAACAGTGAAAGGATTTGCTGGTTAAAAGATATTCCTAACCCAATGAGCATATTTAATATATTTTTAGATTGATGCCTTTTCCTATTTTAAAAGAGATGAAATAGGAAAAAGAGTGAAGTCTCATTTCTTATCCTTGTCTCCAGGGAGATAAGCTCATATTACTCCTACACAAACTCCACTACAATCATTTTGATTTGTTGGCAGTTCTTTCAGAACTCCTTTGAAAGACAATAAATAAAATGGGAATCTCTATCACCCCATTTACACAAAAGTCAGGCCACTGTGTATTATAGGGTCCTTGATGTCAACCTCCTCACATAGTGTAATCCCAGTATCTTTAGGTATTGGGACACAAACATGTCCTGATTTATGTTGATGGCTTAAATATATTTGATTTCATGGATGTTTAGTTGTTTAGTTAGTTCCTGATTAGTGGGTACTAAAGTCATTTTTTAATTTAATTTATTATTTTACATGTCAATTCCAGTTCCCTCTCCCTCTCTCCCTCCCTTTTACCCTCTCTGCCCCCTCACATGCACACTGATCACCCTCCCCTTCCATCCCCCCAACCCAATTCCACATGTAGGGCAATGCCATCCAGGTGGGGTCATGTAGATCTGACAGGTCATTTGAAGTAGGGACTAGGACTTCTCTCCTGTCTCTAGGTTCCATGGGGGATGTGTTCGCAAGGTCCTTTTGTGCACCAGGTATACATCCTGGTTCTACTGTCTGAGGTCCCTTAGACTGCTCAGTCCTTCTGGCTGAGACCCATATTCAGGGGGCCCGAGTCAGTCCCATGCTAGATTCCCAGCTAACAGTCTGGGGGCCTGTCAGCTCCTCCATGTTCAGGTCAGCTGTCTCTATGTGTTTTTGCAACCTGGTCTTGTCCTCTCCATCTGCATCTAGGTTCTAGTTCGACTCAGTGTTTAGGTATGGGTGTTTGCTTCAGTTTCCAACAGGTATTAGATGAGGGCTCAACCCCCTCATGAGAGAACTTCTACCATGCTAGCCTTGAACTCACAAAGATCCTCCTGCTTCTACCTCCCAGGTACTGAGATTAAAGGTGTGCATCACCATCAGCACCCTCCCCTAACATTTCTATAGGAACCTCTCTCACATCATAGTTTCAGTGAGTCTCCCTTATATTGAGATATTTAAACAGATCTAATCTAGAGTAAGCAAGACTATGGTTGACATTATTACAGTATTGTGAGTTTGGTCAGCATTTTAAATACTTTGATAACAAATCTCTTGGAACCTTTTATGGTGTTGGAGACTGAACCTGGGACCTGTTACACACTAGCCAAGCACGTGCTACTGTGCTATACCTCTGGCCTTCTACATTTTTATTTTTTTGTTTTTCTTGTTGTAAATTTTTTTTTGTTTTTTGTTTTGTTTTGTTGTTTGTTTGTTTTTCTCAAAGCATATACTTTGTAAGTATTTTCTCCCACTCTGAAGTGTCATTTTAATTTTTTTAGGATTTCTTTCAAGGAAGTATTTTACATCATTTATAAAAGCAGAAAATATCTTATTTGCCTCTTTCTTGCAGCACTATTCAAGGAGGAGATAAGGTGTAAAAAGCCTCAGTGACTGTCCAAGGGTGAATGAGTACATAACCCAGCACATACCAACATTGTGACACTACCTATCTCTTCAGAAGAAGAGCTTGTGGTTTATGACTATATGGGTGACCTGGAGGACAGAATATTACTAGAATAATCCAGCTGCAACAGAACATTTACATGTGAACTGAAAGGAAGACAAGCACCCAAAGTAGACGATGGTGGTTGACAGACGTAGGAGGAAGGAGAAAGAACTGAGCTAGAGAGAACGAGGCTTCAGTGAGCAGGGATAAATAAGTCTTCAACCTCTGTTGCCAGGAGGTGACTACAGCTAATGATAATCAAACTGCACCTTTCAAAATTGGTAAAAGAATACATTTTGTCTTCTAATTACACAAGCTTACCTGAAGTTTTAGACATACTACTTGTTTGATGTAAATATTTTATTTTATGTACACATTATTAAAGTATCACACTATATCTCATACAATTAATGGAATTAATTAATTTTTAACTAAAAACTGGACAGATTTTTTTCATTATGCCAACTATATAGCAGTCTACTCTCACTGAGGATAGGTCATAAAATTGTACAGAATGATTATGTTTATTTGGTGAAATAACTTAAAAGGGACAAATAAGACACCTTAACATCCTGGCTGTAGTTTCCCCTCACTCCTCTCACATCAATCCTTCCCTACCCCATTTCCTGTATTTCCATCCCCCAATCCACATCTTTGTTCCTGTTCAGGAAAGGACAGGTCTCCTATGAGTAGCAACAAATCATGGAACATCAACATCAAGCAAGACTAAGCTCCTCCCCATGTGTCAAGCCTGGGCAAGGAGACCCAGTGTGAAGAATAGGGTCCCAAATGCCACTAAAAGAATCAAGGACAGCTCCATTGCCACTGATAATAGTTCCACAAGAAGACCAAGCTACCTAACTGTAACATATATGCAGTCCTATGAAGGCTCCATGATTGTCAGTTTAATCTCTGAAAGTCCCTATGAGCCCAATTTAATTGATTCTGTAGGTTTATTGTGGTATCTACACTTTTCTTTCATTTCTTAACCCTCACATGAGTTTTTATGTAAAAGACATAAAAGAAAAGATTTTTTTTATATATTTTCAGTCTTTCATAAGCTGAAATGAGCATTGACTGCAATTCTAATCCCACTTATTTTAAGATAGTTTCACTGTTGTTGACTTTCAGGTGTTTCATTTCTTTCATCCATAAACAGAAGTGAGACTTGATCTGATGTGAGATAGAGAAATGAATGACAATTTGGACTACCTTGTCCCAGATACATAACAAGATCCAAGGGTAGGAAATATGGTAATAAACTTAACAGAATCCATCATGAAAGAGAACAGCCAGGGACTAGGACTAAGAGACAACATGCAGTCCTTAGTCAATGAGCAGGAGAATAACAATGCAGGTGCTGTTGAGTTTGAATGTGTGCCCAGCTCTGATGATCATTTATCAGTGTGTGCCTTACTATCTCCCTGATGCTATGGAGGAATGATGAAATCACAAACCCACCGGTCTGACATCTCCATACAGAAGGCTCTGTGTGTCTACAAAGTCCACTGATTTCCATTCAGAAGAACGTAATGCTTATTCTCATTGACAACAATAAATTCTGACACAAGACTATTTCTAAAAGCTTTTATTATTAGAAAATTTATAGCACGTTGAACAGAATGAAACAATGGGCCACAGAGCTCTCATAAGAAAATAATTATAGTAGCAAGAGCTGCCTAGACTACATCACCTTTCTTTATAATACAGTTGCGTACTGTACTGACCTGTTTGTGTGTCAACTTGTCACAAGCTAGACTCATCAGAGAAAGGAGCCTTGGTTGAGGAAATGCCTCCATGAGATTCAACTGAAAGGCTTTTTTCTCATTTAGAGATCAATGGGAGAGAGCACAGCCCACTGTGGGTGGTGCCTTCAGAAGGCTGGTGGTCTTAGATTCTATAAGAAAGCAGGCTGAGCAAACCATGGGTAGTAAATAGCATTCCTCCATGGTCTCTGCATCAGCTTCTGCCCTGTTTGAGTTCCTGTCCTGAATTCCTTCAATTATGAACATTAGTGCTGAAATGTAAGCCAAATAAACCCTTTCCTCCCAGCTTGTTTTTACTCAGGTGTTTTACCTCAGTAGTAGAAATCCCAACTAAGACAGGTACAAAATCAGAGATATTTTTTAGCTAACAACAGACTATTATTTAGTTAGTATCCAATGATATTTTCTAAAGGAATCAATTTATTGATGAATGAATCATTCTTTAACCCAACTCATTTAACTTCCCACAAACTGAGTGTTCCTTTGAGAAAAGATGAATATTATATTTGGTAACTATCATATTAGGAATTCTTGTTAAGCAAAACAGAGAATCATGTTAATGGAAACTCCTAAAGGGAGTAAGGAGCTAGGAAACTGCTGAGTGCTCTTTGCTGAGAAAGTTAAAAGGTTCAGGCCTGTGTTCTCTGTGATATTATGATGCTTGGACATGCTTGAGACTGAACCTGAAGACATGGTACATGTGTGAGCTGAAAGTATTGAAAGCATGCCTTTTCATAGAAAGTCCAAATTTAAATCAGTGGGATTTAATCTGTTTTGGTGGTACATGTCATGTCACAAAAATCTCTGCAGTATTCGATTTTGCAGCACATATGCTAGAATTGAAACAGAGATTAGCATGACCCCTGTAAAAGGGTGACATGCAAATTTGTGAAGTGTACTAGTTCCATATATTTTGGCTACCAGAAGTCCAACCTCCAAGTATGTTGGATAACCCCTGCCACACAGGTCATAAGACCAGAGAAGAAACAGAAACCAGGGAACAAAACACCCATCTAACAAATAAGACCACAGAAATAGGTACCAAGACCTAAAATCACTCCACACCCATATCTCTAGACGCCAGAAGAACAAAATCAACAGCCAAGATCATGACAGAGGGACCCAGAGAGACACCTGACCTAAGCTTGTAGGAGCTCTTGGACTCTTGACCAACAGCTAGTGAGCCAGTATGTGACAGCCTAGGTCCACTGCATATATGTGACAGTTGTGTAGCTTGGTTGTTTGTGAGGCTCCTAGCACTGGTGTCAGGATCTCTCCCTTGAGCTTGAGCTAGCTTTTGGGACCTATTCCTCATGCTGGGTAGCCTCACCCAACCTTGATGTAAGGAAAAGGAGTTTGGTTCTGCATCAATTTGATGGGCTATAATTTGTTGACTCCTATGAGAGGCTTGTCCCTGGATAGGGCAGGAGTAGATGGGAGTTAGGGGGAAGGAATGGGAAGAGATGAAGGAAGGAGGGGAGACTGTGTTCAGTATATAAAGTAGATGAAGAAATAATTAAAAGAAGAACACAATAAACAACAACACATTACACACAGAAAAAAATTGAAGACTGCAAGAAAAAAAAATAGTTAAAATTACACCTGACTTTTCAATATAGACTCTAGGCTTTTTGTTCTGTTGTTAAAATTCAGCTTTAGTTCATGTGGTCTGATATGACAGAGGAGATTATTTTAGTTTCCTTGTGTCTATTTAGACTTGCTATGTGACCAAGTATATGGTCAATTTTGGAAGAGGTTCCATGAGTTACTGAGAAGAAAATATATTCTTTTGTGTTTGGATGAAATGTTCCGTAGATATCTTTTAGGGTATTTTGGTTTGTAACGTCATTAATCTCCAGTATTTCTCTGTTTAGTTTTGGTCTGGATGACCTATCAGTTGGTGAGAGTAGGGTAATGAAGTCTCCCATTATCAATGTTTGAGGGTCAAGAGGGGTAAAGGACACTGTTCAGTTGGAACCTTTGCTCACCATGACACAAGCTGTGAAGCCCAATCTGCCATTCTCTCAGCCCTGCTGCACTGAAAAATCTCTGATTAAAGCAATAATGCCAATAGCCCAGTTCTGGCAGCCATAAAACCCACCTTTCTGACATGACTGTCTGACACAAATGCCCACCCAGGGGCTTAGCTTTTGACTATACTTGGGAACAGTCTCAGCTCCTGCCATCACGTAAGGTCTATAAGACCTCTCTGCTTCAGCCCAAGCGCAATACTTCTTTGGCACTGTTCTTTAGGATGTGTGTACCTTCCTGGGAACAACACACCCAATAAACTTGAATTTATCTGCTTTTAATCTGGTCTTATTTGGCCTTTGCATAGGAAGAAACATTTTAGAGTCCAGAATTAATGGAGCAGGGACCATAGGGTTGCATAGAAATTGAAGCAGCAAGAATGGGCCTTGCATGGGCCTACATTAGGCCCTATGAATACATGTTGTGGTTGTTTAACTTGGGATTTTTGTGGGATTCTTCACAGTGTGAGTGGAGGTGTCTCTGTCTCTTTTTGCCTACTCTTCAGACACTATTCCTCCTATTGGATTGTGTTGCCCAGCCCAGAGGTTTTGTGCCTATTATTAGTGAAATTTCTTATGCCATGTTCAGTTGATCTCCCTGGAAGGCCTGCTCCTTTCTTAAGAGAAACATACCAGCAGTGGATCTAGGGGAAGGAGAGGAAGGGGGCACTAGGGGGAGTGGTAGAGGTGGGGTGGGGTGGGGTAGGGAGGCTGTGATTAGGATATATTATATGAGAGAATAAATAAAAAGATAAAAGAGAAATATCTTCCAAATACAAATGTACATAAGCATAGACACCTAACATAAATTTAGTGCATCCTAATTTTCCACATTTCTCTCCCAAATGCCTGAGACCCAGTTTTATTTCTCTATAACCACATGGGAAAGTTTACAATACATTTTCATAAAAGTTATGAGTATCTGATACCAGAGTCACTAAAGTGTCAGCTGAAATGTTATTTTATCAGTAATTTATTTTAAACCACATTGGAAATTTAAATATTTAGAATATGGCTTACTTAAGAACACTATCCATATTAAAGATTAAGCCCATGTTTATATTAAGAGTGATAATTTCTCCTAAGACAAATGCCAATATTAGGAAGTAACGTGAATGAAACTTCTGCTTCTGGGGATTTGGTGGAAGATGAGGTTCAGACAAAGGCAGTCTCAGATGGATCTGACTCTTCCATTTTCAACATAATGAATAAAATATTGTAATGACTATAAAATTTACTGGGTTTGATTATAAAATGGCAATATGGGTAGCAGCATAATTTTAACTGTAATAATATAATTAAATTCAACCCAGTTCTATTTCCATGAAGGAAATTTTACAATTTCTTTTAATAACAGGAATTGCTGAATTCTCTGTGTTTGATGGAACAATCTAGGTTATTAAGAAGACATACCAATTTACACAAAAACAAATCAAAATAATTATAGAATCTTCACATATCCTACTGTTTACCTATACTCTGCCCACAATTATACATAGCAATGAATCTCGTAGGAACTATACCACTCATAGCTATTTATAGAATTTAGAAGACAAATCTGTAACTCTGCAATACTTTCATTCCAACACTTTACTGATATAGCTGCAGTGTTTAAAATCCTCATTATTCTTGTAGAAAAGTAGCTGATAATAGATCTAAATTGCTTCCATAGGAGATAAGACAATGTCATTAACAACTTAAAATATATATGATGTATTTCACATCAATTCTATAATGACAAAAGTCATGCTGTGACACACATGATTTAGAGGCCAAAGACACCAATAATCCAAAGAAACTAGAATCTGGAGGGGAAGTTGACACTTCTGCTTCGTCATCCCATTTGGGACTCCTGCAGACTCAATGGCATCTGCCTAACATCTAGGATAATCTCTGGAAACATAGACATACCTGTAACCAGTGGTTTACCAATTCTCCCAGAATCCTGCCTTTCAGTTAAATTATACATCATTATCCATTGTTCATTTAAAATTTTTTGTTTACTTTATTGTAATTGGATGCTAAGAAACTACAGTAAAGTTTTGATACCAGATATTGTCAAATATATATCCTTTCAGTTATACTTTTAGATTTTAGTGGCTCAATAAAGTTAATAATATACTTTAATGCTTTGTCATAACATGCTGTATACACTCTCAAGATAAATGAGGCTGTTTTGACTGGGTAAATGCTTACTAGACTACTCCAAATTTTGTTATTTCTTTTATGCCAAATCTCATTAGTCCTGTGTTATCTACTTTTAGAACAATGCTCTGGGATTAAGTCAGTATCAAGAGATTTATGTGCTAGGACATACTACTGTAATTTGTCCTTATTCTCTCATGGAAAAACACTTAATTCTTAAAGTTCTCAAAATATTTTTGAACCCAGGACTTTTGTTATTAATTAAGGGTTGAAGATCATTCCACAAAGATGGATATTATCTCTCTCTCAGCCTAGACACACGGGGGGAGGGCCTAGGCCTGCTCCAATTGATATGACAGACTTTGAAGATGCCCCATGGAAGGTCTCACCCTCCCCTGGGGAGAAGAAAGGGGATGGGATAGGGCTTGGAGAGAGACAGGGTAGGAGGGGAGTGTGAGGGAACTGGGATTGACATATATAACAAGCTTGTTTCAAATTTAAATGAAAAAAACATCAAAAAAAGTAGTTGGTAAAGTATACAAATACCATTTTTAAAAAGTATAAACTTTATTGATTGACAACCTCATTCTTAACATATACTGTTTCCACATGTGTGGAGTGACTATTAAAATCAAATTTTCTATTACTTTCTCTGTTGACTTAGGCATCATATTGTTTCATTTTGAGTTTTGTAGAATTATATTTAAACTCAGAGTAGAGACATCCTTTCTTTTTTTAATGGTTCCCTCTACTGTCTAATATAGTATTTTTTCTTCCAAACAAATCTTCAATGTATTTAATGTCATTTATAAATTAATGTACTTTTATTTTTGATCTGAGTTGTTAGAGCCAAAACATAATTTAAAGAGTTTCCATATTTCCAATGACCCACTCTTTCCATGCACAAAGAAGTGTATAACTCTCAAATCACTTAAGTATAGGAAATTAAAATTCAGTAAAGTCATTTCTTCTAAAGTAGGTCACCATATATATTATGTCCTTATTTGATTGAATAGGATATTTATTAGAAAAATTTTTACCTTTCAAACTTTCTATATTTTAATTGGCAAGCTAACAATCTCATTTCATTATAACAGTTTTATGAAGAGATATTATTTTTTACTATTCTTTCCAAGCTCTTCTGTCTTGCTGTTATTATTTGCATTTTTTGTTTCCTTATTGATTTACATTTTTCAAACTCCCAGATATATCAAGTGGATTTGTTTCACATCCCTAACTTCTTTTTCCAGTACTAAAAGTATTTGCATATTTTTCTCTGATGGTACCAAACAAAAACTTTAAAACTTTTCAAAATATTCCTTCAATGTAATCTTATTAAGAGATTTTATGTGATTATTGAATTTATTAAATATCTCTCATGAAAAAAAATAAACATATTTTTTCAGCTCTCATTTGTTAATGTGATAGAACAGGAATTTCTATATATAGACAAATATAACATTTCTCCATTATATTTTTTAGTATAGTGCTTGCTACCATTTGATATACATTTAATGAGGACTTTTAATCATTGACTTCCTATGACAATTAGAGTAGATGTCCTATGAAGTTAAGGTAGTTGTATCTTGTTTTATGTTGCATTACTCCAAGCCTAGCACACAAACATGACTCAGGAACCATGGATTCTGGAGGAGAACTTCCTAGTGACACTTCCATACACAGGTATAATTCTAACTATATTTTAAATACTTACCTTTATACCCAAAGGAAGAATAGATTTCACTTCTCCTCCTAGAAGCTAGTTCCTGCAGCAAGCAGAGGTGTATTATTGAAACCTCAACTGGCCAAAATGTAGAGAACAACTGTTTGTTCATGTAGAGCCAGAAGGTCTGCAGGTTAGTATGTTTTATAGGAAAACATCATATATATACACATACATATATATATTCAAATCTACATGACTTTGTGACTGATTGGCTATGCAGTGCTTATGGATGCCTTTCAGATTTCCTGTACTACAATATATTATGACAGAGAAAAGTGGGAATAAAAAATTCCTTAAATATTAAACCATCCATATATATATATGTATATATGTATATGTATGTATATATGTATATATTACAGTTAATATACTATTTGTTTGACATATGTATACTATTAATTAAAATCTTAACATCTATCATATCTACTTGTCTGTCACACATAACAGCTGAATTGCAGTATGTTCTCCTAGAGAACCCCTCCATGGTGAACCCTAGTGATACCCTAGTGTTACAAACCAAAGAAAGGAAGACAAAGAGCCTAAAGTATCATGGTTTCAAATGTCAGACTAGATTGTTAAGGAAACAACTTCCCTGGTCCCCATCTACTCAGGAACTGGCTGCAGAATGCAGATGTTTTTCATTGTTTCAGAAATGCTTCTCAATCCAGCTTTTTAAAAAATTGAATTTGAACACTATTTGGTTAACTTTATTAAAGTACATGATTGTTAAAACTATTTGTTTCTAACATGTCTTCATTCTCTTCAAGATTCAACAAAGACTTATTCTTTTATTATTAGCTGTGTAACAAGGCTTCCATTTAGCCTTTCTCTGCTTGTGTTTCTCATCCCCTAACTCCTGTTACTCAAGTGAGAACATCTAATTGGCATTACTGACATCATATAAAGACTTATTAAGGCAATAGTATTTCAGGGCCCATTCTACATCTGTCAAATCAAAAATCTCCATTTCATATGATAGCTCCAAGAGATGATATCCATATTACACCATGAGAAGTAAGAGCATTGAGAGCAGCTTTTGTGACGCCTATTTGCATTTTTCCCTCTGAAATCCAATTTCTCACAACCTGTCAATTGTGTTCATTAATAAATTTCTGGGTATTTATGCAATTATGAATTTTATTTTTATATGACATTTTAATTGATTGTATTTTATGTAAGACATTGTTGATTTTAACTATTTTAATATACTGAGAGCTCATTTATCTCACAGAATTTACTTGCATGCAACTACACAAAGCAATTATTCTGTCTTCACTTCTAACTCTCTCTCTCTCTCTCTCTCTCTCTCTCTCTCTCTCTCTCTGTGTGTGTGTGTGTGTGTGTGTGTGTGTTGTCTTTACTTTCACTTGGAGAGTTACTACAGCAGACTTATTAAGTCTAGCTCTAGATATATAGATGCTCTTGGAGAAATGATTCCTGTCAGAACTTTTATTGTTAACAACAAAGATAATGCTCAATAAAAAGTGCACAGCACAAATTAGTTATATATGGGAACCATAGTTTGTTTGTTTGTTTCTTGTTTGCTTTTGGGTATTTTTTTTTCATCTTCAGTTATCTCTGATGCAGCTTATAGGAAAATAATTGTTCTTTTAACTGAATACCACTCTGTAATTGAAAAAAAATTACAGCTATTTTGTTGACATTCTGAATGCTTCTAAGTAAATACAAATTTTTACTTAAAAATAATCAGTTAATTAAGTGAATTCTCCCTCTCTCTCCCTCCCTCTCTCTCTCTCTTGTTGCAGAATATTCCATTACACTGTGTGAAGATGTGTCATTGTAATTTGTTTAATAAAGAGCTGAATGACCAGTAACTCGGTAGGAGAGGTGAAGCAGGACTTCTGGGGACAGATAAGTCTCAAGGAAGGAAAAGGTGGAGGTGCCAGCTGAAGACAAAGGAAGCAGAACATGGAGTAGGAGAGGTAACCAATGTGAGTCACTTGGAAACATGTTTATGGATATAAATGGGTTAATATAAATTATAAGAGCTAGTCCCTCTGCCTGCCTTTTGCCTGAGGTGAGTCTGGGACCAGCCCAGGCTGAATCACTCCCAAACCCTTTCATTGGAACTCCCTGGGTCAGCTCTGCATCTTAACCCCCATATGCTTTTAGCCTGAGTCATCCCATCCTGGCATGCTGGACCATCCAGAGCCTACCTTCCCCTCATCCTTGGCCTTACTGGGCCCACTGCTTGGGGTGAGTGTTTGGCCAGAGTTGAAGTCCAACAACCCCACCCTCTCCTTGGAACTTCCTGGGTCAGCACTGCACATACTGGACCAGCCCCTCCAAGCACAACCATCTGGAGCCTGTCCTTTCCTGACCCTTGGACACCTTAACTTCTGCTTGAGATCATCCGGAGCCTGTATTCACCATATCATTGGCCCTGCTGTGGCCTCTGCTTGAGAGACCTCCAAGAGAGTTCAGATCATCCACAGTTACTGACAACAAGGTCCTGACCCACCTATACCCACTGGGAGAGGAGGGAAGAGAGAGAGAGACCACACCTGCACCCACTGGAAGAAGCGATGGAAAAACGGCAATACAAGAAAACACCCAACAATAGAAAGACACCATCAGAATCTAGGGACTCTACACCAAAGCGGATGAAGCAGAAGAGAACGACTTAAAAAATAACTTCATGAAAATGATTGGGGCCCCCAAAGATGATATGAGAAAATCCCTTAAAGAATGGAAAAAACTAAAACAAAACAAAACAAACAAACAAAAAGTAACCCAAAAAATTAGAATAAATAGAGGAAAAGACCAAGCAAAAAAATGCAAGAAATGAACGAATCTCTTTAAAAAAGCAAGAGAAGCCAAGAAAACAAACAAAAAACAAACAAAAACAAAACAAAACCCAATCAAATAGATAAAGGAAACAATTCAAACAGTTCAAGACCTGAAAACTGAAACAGAAACAATTAAAAAAAAAAAAAACCCACAAATGAGGGAATGCTGGAAATAAAAAAAACTGAGCAAGTGATCAGGAACTTCAGATGCAAGCATAACCAACAGAATGCAAGAGATCTAAGACAGAATCACAGGCCCTGAAGATAAACTAGAGGAAATAGCTTCATTGACTAAAGAAAATCTTAAATACAACAAGTCCTTAACAAAAAACATCCAGGAAATGTGGGACACCATGAAAAGGACAAACCTAAGCATAATAGGCATAGAAGAAGGTGAAGAAGCCCAGCTCAAAGGTACAGAAAACATATTCAACAAAATCATTGAAGAAAACTTCCCCCAACCTGAGGAAGGACATGCCCATGAAAGTACCAGAAGCATACTGAACACCAAATAGACTGGACCAAAAAAGAAAGTTCCCTTTTCACATAATGCCTTCTCCTGCATCCCTCCACTGCTAGTGGGTATCATAGTTGTACAGCCATTTTGGAGATCAGTATGACAGTTCCTCAGGAAAATGGGAATCAGTCTACCACAGGACCAGGCAATCCCACTCTTAGGCATATACCCAGAAGATGCACATCCATGCAATATTGACATCTGTTCAACTATGTTCATAACAGAAGTATTTGTAATAGCTAGAACCTGGAAACAACCTTCTGTTGATGCCCCGCAACTGAAGAATGGATAAAGAAAATGTGGTACATTAACAGAATGGGGTACTACTCAGCAGAAAAAAACAAAAACAAAACAATGAATCTTGACATTTGCAGGCAAGTGGATGGAACTAAAAGAAACAATCCTGAGTGAAATAACCCAGTCACAAAAAGAGGAACATGGTATGTACTCCCTCATATATGGATTTTAGACATAGACCAAAAGATCACCAGGCTACAATTCACACTGCCAGAGAAGCAGATAAAAGGAGGACCCTAAGAAAGACATACAAGATGCCCCCTGCAGAAGAGGAAAGGGACAAGATCTCCTGAGCAAATTGGAAGTGGAGGAGGGGGACAGTGAGTAGAAAATGAGTTAGGGTAAAGAGAAGGAGAGAAGAGGCTAATATGGGACCAGGAAGATTGAGTCAGCGTGGGGGGGGGGATGGACGAGAGTAAGAAAATAGATACCATAATAGAGGAAGCCACTATAGGTTTGAAGAGAAAACTGGTACTAGTAAAATGTCCAGAGACCTACAGTGATGACCCCAACTAACAATCTGAGCAATAGTGGAGAGGCTACCTTAAATGCCCTTCCCTGATAATGAGATTGATAGCTACCTTTTATGCTATCCTAGAGCCCACATCTAGTAGTTGTTGGAAACAGAAGCAGACACCCATAGCTAAACACTGTATCGAACTTTTGGAATCCAGTTACAGAGAATGAGGAGTGATGAGCAAAGGGGTCAAGACCTGGCTACACAAACCCACAGAGATAGCTGACCTGAACAAGGGGGAGCTAATGGACCCCCCCAGACTGATAGCTGGGAAACCAGCATAGAAATGACCCAAAACCTCTGAATGTGGGCCCCAGTTAGAAGGCCTGGTCAGTCTATAGGTCCTCTGACAGTACAACCAGGATGTAGCCCTAGTGCATGAAAGGACTTCAGGAGCACATTCCACATGGAGGGATACTCCCTTACCCTAGAGATGGGGGGGGGGATTAGACCCTACCCCAAAAGACTTGAGAGATTTTGATGATACCTCCTGGAAGGCCTTACCCTCCTTGGGGAGTGGATGGAGAATGTGATGGGAGGGGGTGTCAGGGAGCATGTGAGGACGGGAGATAGGTGGGAGAGGGAACTAGGATTGATATGTATAATAAGACAAATCATAGTAATAATAAAAACAACAAATTTTTAAAAAAAAATTCCAAGAGCTAGTGGGACAAACCTAAGATATAGGATGAACTTTCATAATCAGTAAGTCTCTGTGGCATTATTTGGGAGCAGGTGGTACTGAGAAAGCCTGCTACTTGCTTACTTGTTGCGTCTACCTTGGGCAGCAAAGAAACATGACCATGACTCTTCTTCAAGCAGTTTATTCAGGAACCTTGTACTCCAGCTTCTGCTTCCCCCAGCCCCAGCAAGCCCTTAAATGTGTGCTCACTGCCCAATCAACTCATGCTACCTGGCGATCCCAGATAGGCCACAGAAGGAGAAAGTGCACCAGATCCATCAAGCACTTCCAAATAAGGCATGTTTATAGCTAAGCTCGGACTACCTGACATCCAGCCAGGTGCCAACTTGGGGCTGTGGCTTCCCACACTTACTCTCTGGACAGAGAGACAGAGAGAGAGAGATCCACCATTCCAGAATTCCCAGACCTTACTGAAGCAATCACTGGGTTTCAGCTCAGTTAGTACCAATGTGCCATAATAATAAGTGCATCTGTTGAATTTCCTATGAGGTATGTCTAAAGCATTCCTGAATTCCTTGGGCCAAAACTTACCTTGTAGTGGTGATTATAGTTTGCTATGTGACAGAAATAAAAAAAAGTATGACTGATGTTTGAAGGTAAATAACAATGTAACACTGTAAAATCTTCAGATAATGCTAAAGAGACAGTCATTTGCATCATTAATTACAGTAGCTATGTTACTCCATGGAGTGACTCAGCCATGGATCCTGATGCAGTTGCATTCCCTCTTCTGTTGCTGTATCCCTGGCTGCCAAATCCACCTGTAGTGGACCCTTATTGCTCAGCTCGGTCAGGAGAAGCTGCTATGTAGTCACCCATTATTATGATACAGCCACTGCACCCTTTATGCAGTGGCCCAGCTAATACTTATAACTGCCCTACCAATTAGGCTTTATTATCTATTCAGTGAAAAATTAAAAGGAATTTGCTGTGTATTCCTTGTCTGACAAGAATGAGTTAATCTTCAGCAGTTCTTCTCAAACTATGTCATGCACTGCATTACCAAAGTCTATCAATATATGACCTCCATAAATCTAATTTATTTCAAAGTTGGTCAAAGAGGTAACATTCTTAGTTGCTTAGCTGTAATGTCCTGCCCTGTCTTTTCTTTTAGAAGGTTATAAAATTGTGTTATACTTGGTCTCCTGCTGCTAATAGTGTATCCATCTGTTCTGCAATAAATCAGGTTTTTAGTGTGCCCTGCTTATAGTCAAACTTGCCACCAGATTTCATAATAAGTAGTGAAACAGAATGAAACAAATATTGAACTACACAGCAATGTTCTGTCATATTTTTTTTTTTTTTTTTTTTTTTTTTTTTTTCCCCCCCCCCCCCCCCCCCCCCCCCCCCCCCCCCCCCCCCCCCCCCCCCCCCCCCCCCGGGGGGGGGGGGGCCCCCGGGCCCGGGGGGGCCCGCCCCGGCCCCCCCCCCCCGGGCCCCCCCCCCCCCCGCCCCCCCGGGGGGGGCCGGCCCCCCCCCCCCCCCCCGGCCCCCCCCCCCCCCCCGGGCCTCTTCCCCCCCCCCCCGGGCCCCCCCCCCCCCCTCCGGGGCCCGTTTTTTGGGGTGCCCCCTTTATGAAGGCTCACAATTCAAAGTCTCTGGAACATAAACAAGTCTCAACAGGGACAGTATCAATGACA
Source organism: Phodopus roborovskii (assembly GCF_943737965.1). Lineage (NCBI taxonomy): Eukaryota > Metazoa > Chordata > Mammalia > Rodentia > Cricetidae > Phodopus > Phodopus roborovskii. The sequence continues at coordinate 1,507,678 of NW_026126693.1, read as the reverse complement.
CACAGATAAGATGTCTCTAAGCCTGGGTACTAAATTGTCCACAGAGCACTGGTACTTGCTGTGAACACTAAGGCTTGTCCCTTTCTAAGCAGTGGCTTCAAATAAAAGCAACAGTAAGCAAAATGGCCTTGAGCTACCAATTTCATGATCTTATCCAAGCTTCACTTTTTTTTTTTTTGGTTAATTTTAACCTTTGATTAACTGTATCAAAATTTTTACTCATTTATTTTTCCCAAGAGCTGCCTTGTTGTTATGGTTGTCATGTTTGTACAGTTGCCAGGTAATTGGAGAATGTTTGCAACGGTGAGCTAGACATATCTGTCACCGTTCTCATGCAGACTAGGAGGGAGATTGGAAGCACCTCCAAGCAGGGAAGTCACTGTAAAACACAGTCCAACTGATCATGGAAGGATGAGGGAGGACTTCCTATGATTTTCCGTGCAGACTCTCAGAAAGGCTTTGTTTAAATGTTCTGATAAAAATGTCTTGGAGTTATTAATATTTTATTTTTGAGTAAGTGGTTTATAATTTCAAATGGGACAGGGCAACGCAACTTGGAATAAGATGAGAAGAAAAGTGCCACGTGGATATGAGTCAACTGTCTTGTGCTGTCCCGTTGAAACAATCATGCCTCATGAGTACAAAATTTTGGTGATCCCAAGAAGGGTGGGAGTTAAGCAGGATGAAAAATCAGTATAGGTTACCTGTTACCAGTATACCAGAATGAGAAGGAACGTGCCAGGTCCAGACAGGGTGTACTTTCTATCTGAACCAAATGTGCTTTAAGGGAAAGAATACAGAGGCATCCAATGGAAGATGGATGGCCAGGGAACATTCTTGTAGGCTTATCAGTCAAGCAACCTCCCTTCTGTAGACAGCCAAGTGCTTTTGCTGAAAATGGCATTGTAAGAAGAAAAGGAGAATGGAGCTCACAGCTGTCTTCCTGTTGGATTTCTCTCTGTCTGCAGGGCAGAGGAAGACTGTGAAGACACTTGTGCATAAGGAAATGAAATATACCCAGCCAAGCCAATGTGCTGCTCTCTGTTCTGATAAGAATGAAATGTATATGTGGAAACACACTACTGATTAAAAACTCTGTAATGTTAGTGATTGTACACACACATCCCTGTCTTTGCAATTAAAATTCACAAAATAAAGATGAGTGGTAATATTCATATTTTGAATTTTTTTAAGGCTGACATTAAATACCATGGAAAGACAGTGTACAAGGTTAAGAGAGATACTAGAAGAATAGAAAGGTTCCAGATTTCAGTCCTTCTAATGGCATTACCCAAGCTCTGCTTTTTTTAACAGAGGACCCATTTTGTTTTTAAACCAAAGCAAATTATACTGTTGGTCTCGGTTGTGTTGTTATATTGGAGAGTTCACATTTGTGTGTAGCTTACATTGTTCTCACATACAAATAAAATGGCTATTGTCTTGTCTGTGCTTTATAGTTTTAATTTCAATGAAATATGTGTGTTTATTCTGAGAACATAGCAAATTTGCCCATCGTCCCCGCCATGTAGGCTGTACAGAGATGCATTTGGGAAGACTGCTTTGACAAGCCATCAGAAATGAGCTTTGGGTCCACCCGGAGTTCCTGCAGGCAAGATCCTGACCCCCAAATCCGGGCCCCTGCCAAAGAACGAGGTCTCAGCGGGAGAGCGCCAGTTTCCAGTGAGATCCCACTACCCTGAAAAACCTTCTCAAGTTCCAGCCCAGCCCTCGTCCTCTTCCACCAGCTATTGGCCAGAGGTGAGTCTGGGCCCAAATGGGGCTGCCTGTCCCCTACAACCTCTTTTCCTCCCTCCCCCGCCTGAACTCCCTAGATTGGCCCCTGATCCTGCTGCTCCTGTCTCTGGTCCCCATCGAGAGCACCCTTGGAGCTCTGATACACCCCCACCCATCCCCACCTCCAGCCTACCCCCCCCTACCCTGTGCCCTACCCTACCTATGGTCCTGCCACTCTGGTTGAGCACTGGGACAGAGGGTGGAGCCAACAGTCCACCCTACTTCTGAGACTTCTCGGAGCAACTCCGAACAAAGGAGACCTGACTATCCACTTGGGACCACCTGTAATTTCCACCACCTTGGTCTCTGACCCTGCCTCCAGTTCTCTGCTGGAGTCCCGGGCCCCTCCAAGAGATCTGCCTATCTCTGTAGGTCCACTCAGAGTTCCTGCGGGCAAGATCCTTGACCCCCAAATCCGGGCCCCTGCCAAAGAAAGAGGTCTCAGCAGGAGAGCGCCAGTTTCCAGTGAGATCCCACTACCCTGCAAAACCTTCTCAAGTTCTAGCTCAGCCCTCTTCCTCTTCTGCCTGCTAATGGCCAGAGCTATTGGCCAGAGCTATTGGCCAGAGCTATTGGCCAGAGGACCACTGTGAGTACCTGCTGGCATCTTCTTCTGGATCCTCATCCTTGACCCCATCCCTGGATCCCTGTCTGCAGAGAAACCTCCTAGAGAGCTTGGACCACACAGAGCTACAGATATTAAATCTCAGATCCACATAAGCCCATCGGGGAAGTACCATAGAGAGAGGGAAGAGACACCACCAATACCTACTGGAAGAAACTATGGGAAGAAGGCAATACAAGAGAACACCTAACAACAGAAACACAAACATGACACCACCAGAACCTAGGGAATCTACACCAACTAGAATGGAACACAACAAAAAAAGCAGAGGAAGCAGAAGGGTACGACTTGAAAATCACCATCATAAAAATGATAGAGGCCCTCAAAGAAGATGTGAGAAAATCCCTTAAAGAAATGGAGGAAAAAAACAAACAAAAAAGTGGAAGAAATGAACAAATTCCTTAAGGAAAGTACAGAAAGCCAAGAAAAAACAATTAACCAGGTGAAGGAAACGGTTCAAGACTTGAAAACTGAAATTGAGAAAATAAAGGCAACACAAATGGAAGGAAGGCTGGAAATTGAAAAGCTGGGCAAAAAAATCGGAAACCACAGACACAAGCATAACCAATAGAATTCAAGAGATGGAAGAGAGAATCTCAGGTGCAGAAGATAAACTAGAAGAAATAGATTCATCGACCAAAGAAAATCATAAATCCAACAAATCCTTAACACAAAACATCCTGGAAATGTGGGGACACCATGAAAAGGCCAAACCTAAGAATAATAGGCATAGACAAAGGTGAGGAAGCCCAGCTCAAAGGTGCTGAAAACATATTCAACAAAATCATCTAGGAAAACTTTCCAAATCTGAAGAAGGACATGCCCATGAAAGTACAAGAAGCATACCAAACTCCAAATAGGCTGGAACAAAGAAAAAAGACCCCTCGACATATAATAATCAAAACACCTAGCATACAGAATAAAGACAGAATATTAAGAGCAGCGAAGGAAAAAGGACAGGTAATATTTAAAGGCAGACCTATCAAAATTACACCTGACTTCTCCATGGAAACCCTCAAGGCCAGAAGGTCCTGGATAGATGTTCTAAAAGTATTAAGAGAACACGGATGCCAGCCTAGGCTACTATATCCAGCAAAACTCTCAGTCAATATAGATGGAGAGAACAAGATATTTAATGACAAAACTAGATTTTCCCAATATGTATCTACAAATCCAACCCTACAGAAAGTATTGGAAGGAAAACTCCAACCCAAGGAAGGTAACTACGCCCACAATATTGTAGGCAACAGATAATCCAACTACACCAGAACCTAGGGTGAAGCAGAACAAATATATTCACAATACCACTGCCCAAAACAAACCTAAATCAAACAAGCATCAACAATCAATGGACCTTACTCACCCTCAACATTAATGGTCTTAACTCACCTATAAAAAGACACAGGCTAACAGAATGGATACGAAGACAGAATCCATCCTTCTGCTGCATACAAGAAACACATCTTAGCTCCAAAGATAGACATTACCTTAGAGTAAAGGGTTGGGAAAAGATTTTCCAATCAAATGGAAATAAGAAGCAAGCAGGCGTAGCTATCCTAGTATCTAACAAGTTAGACTTCAAACCAAAATTAGTCAAAAGAGATGAAGACGGTCATTTCATATTCATCTCAGGAGAAATCCATCAACACAAAGTCTCAATTCTGAACATCTATGCCCCTAATACAAAGTAACCCACATTCGTAAAAGAAACACTACTAAAACTCAAAGCTCATATAAAACCTCACACACTTATAGTGGGAGACTTCAATACACCACTCTCAACACTAGACAGGACCACAAATCAGAAACTCAACAAAGAAACAAAACAATTAACAGAAGTTATGTCTCAACTGGGGTTAACAGACGTCTATAGAACATTCCATCCAAAGACAAAAGAATATACCTTCTTCTCTGCTCCACATGGAACCTTCTCTAAAATCGACCACATACTAGGAGACATAACAAACCTCAACAGATACAAGAGAATAGGAATAGTCCCCTGTATCTTATCGGACCACCATGCATTAAAATTGGAATTCAACAACAACACAAATAGCAGAAAACCTGCAAACTCATGGAAACTTAACAATATGCAATTGCACCACTCCTGGGTCAAAGAAGAAATAAAGAAGGAAATTAAAGACTTTCTAATATTCAACCAGAATGAGGATACAACATACCTGAACTTATGGGACACCTTGAAAGCAGTGCTATGAGGGAAGTTCATTGCACTAAGTGCCCATATGAATAAAACAGAGGATACTCACATAAAAGAATTAACAGCCCAACTGAAAACCTTAGAACAGAGAGAAGCGAATTCACCCCTCAGGAGTAGACGCCAGGAAATAATCAACTTGAGGGCTGAAATCAACAAAATAGAAACCAGGAAAACAATACAAAAAATCAATGCAACAAAGAGGTGGTTTTTTTGAGAAAATCAACCAGATAGACAAACCTTTATCCATATTAACGAAAAAGCAGAGACAGAACATGCAAATTAACATAATCAGAAACGAAATGGGGAACATAACAACAGACACAGAGGAAATCCAGACAATTTTCAGGTCATACTTTGAAAATCTGTATTCCACAAAAATTGAAAATTCAAAGGAAATGGACAAGTTTCTGGATAACTATCACTTACCAAAATTAAATCAAGAACAGACAAACAACTTAAATAGACCTATAACCCGAAATGAAATAGAAGCAGTCATCGAAAGCCTTCCAACGAAAAAAAGTCCAGGGCCGGATGGATTCAGTGCAGAATTCTACCAGACATTCAGGGAAGAACTAATACCACTACTCCTCAAACTGTTCCACAAGATAGAAACAGAAGGTTTATTGCCAAACTCTTTTTATGAGGCCACAATAACTTTGGTACCCAAACCTCACAAAGACACAACTAAGAAAGAAAACTACAGACCAATATCCCTAATGAACATCGATGCAAAAATACTCAATAAAATACTGGCAAACCGAATTCAAGAATACATCAGAGAAATCATCCACCATGATCAAGTAGGCTTCATACCTGGATTACAGGGATGGTTTAACATACGAAAATCTATCAACGTGATCCACCATATAAACAAACTGAAAAAGAAAAACCATATGATTATCTCCCTAGATGCAGAAAAAGCCTTCGACAAAATTCAACACCCTTTCTTGATAAAGATATTAGAGAGGTCAGGGATAACAGGAACATACCTAAACATAATAAGAGCAATATACAGCAAACCAACTGCCAACATCAAACTGAATGGAGAGAAACTTAAGCCAATTCCTCTAAAATCAGGAACAAGACAAGGCTGTCCTCTCTCTCCATATCTCTTCAATATCGTACTAGAAGTTCTAGCTAATGCTATAAGACAACAAAAGGAGATCAAGGGCATCCAAATTGGAAAGGAAGAAGTCAAACTGTCTCTATTTGCAGATGATATGATAGTTTACATAAGCGACCCAAGAAACTCTACCAGGGAACTCCTACAGCTGATAAACACCTTCAGCAAACTAGCAGGATACAAGATAAACTTAACAAAAATCAGTAGCCCTATTTTTTTCAGATGACAAAGAGGCAGAGAAAGAAATCAGAGAAACATCACCCTTTACAATAGCCACAAGCAACATAAAGCATCTTGGTGTAACGCTTACCAAATAAGTAAAAGACCTATATAATAAGAACTTTGTGACTCTAAAGAAAGAAATTAAAGAAGATACCAGAAAATGGAAAGATCTCCCATGCTCTTGGTTAGGTAGGATAAACATAGTAAAAATGGCAATCTTACCAAAAGCAATCTACAGATTCAATGCAATCCACATTAAGATCCCACCACAATTCTTCACCGACCTTGAAAGGATAATAATCAACTTTATATGGAAAAACAAAAGACCCAGGATAGCCAAAACAACCCTATACAATAAAAGAACGTCAGGAGGCATCACCATTTCTGACTTTAAGCTCTACTACAGAGCTATAGTTCTGAAAACACCCTGGTATTGGCATAAAAATAGACAGGTAGACCAATGGAATCGAATTGAAAATCCTGATATTAATCCACGCACCTATGAACACCTGATTTTCGACAAAACAGCTAAAATTATGGGGCAAAGACAGCATCTTCAACAAATGGTGCTGGCACAATTGGATGAGTGTGTGTAGAAGACTGCAGATAGACCCATGTCTGTCGCCATGCACAAAACTCAAGTCCAAATGGATCAAAGACCTCAACATCAATCTAGCCACATTGAACCTCTTAGAAGAGAAAGTAGGAGGTACCCTTGAACAAATTGGTATAGGAGACCGCTTCTTGAACATAAATCCAGGGGCACAGACACTTAAAGAAACAATTAATAAATGGGACCTCTTCAAACTTAGAAGCTTCTGTAAGGCAAAGGACACAGTTGCCAAGACCAAACAGCAGCCCACTGACTGGGAAAAGATTTTCACTAATTCTATATCTGACAAAGGGCTGATCTCCAAAATATACAGTGAACTCAAGAAACTAGTCAACAAAACACCAAATAACCCTATTAAAAAATGGAGTACAGAACTGAAGAAAGAATTCTCAATAGAGGAAATCAAAACGGCTGAAAGACACTTAAGAAAATGCTCCACATCCTTAGCTATCAGGGAAATGCATATCAAAACAACTTTGAGATACCATCTTACCCCTGCCAGAATGGCTAAAATTAGAAACACCAGTGATGGCTTATGTTGGAGAGGATGTGGAGAAAGTGGAACACTCCTCCACTGCTGGTGGGAGTGCAAACTCATACAGCCATTTTGGAGATCAGTATGGCGGTTCCTCAGGAAAATGGGAATTAGTTTACCACAGGACCCGGCAATCCCCCTCTTAGGCATATACCCAAAGGATTCACATCCATGCAACAAAGACATCTGTTCAACTATGTTCATAGCAGCACTATTTGTAATAGCAAGAACCTGGAAGCAACCTAGATGCCCCTCAATTGAAGAATGGTTAATGAAGATGTGGCACATCTACACAGTGGAATACTACTCTGCAGAAAAAAATAACGGTATCTTGAAATTCGTAGGCAAGTGGATGGCACTTGAAGAAACCATCCTGAATGAGGTAACCCAGTCACAAAAAGAGGAACACAGTATGTACTCACTCATATATGGATTTTAGAACTAGATCAAATGATCACCAGCCTATAATTCACATCAGCAGAGGAACTAGGATACAAGGTGTATTCTAAGAGATTCATATAAAGTCCCTGGGACAGAACTGGGAAGGGACAAGTCCCCCAGAGCTCAGGTGAAGTGGGGGAGGACAGCGAATGGAGAGAGAAGTTGGAGAAAATGAGGGGGAGGAGAGGAAGGCACCTGCGACAAGGAGGATTGAGCCTGGTTAGGAATGGAAGATAGGAAAGAGAGAGAGAGAGAGAGAGAGAGAGAGAGAGAGAGAGAGAGAGAGAGAGAGAGAGAGACAGAGAGAGAGAACATAAAAGAGGGAGCCAATATTGGCTTGAAGATAAAGGTGAACACAAAGAAAGGTGTAGAGAACTACAAGACTGCTCCCAAGTAACAATCTCAGCTTCCGTGGAAAGGCTATCATAAATGCCCTTCCTGGAGAGTGAGATCAGCAACTAACTTCTCCATGGAGCATTCAACTAATGCCTGTTGAAAATAGGAGCAAACACCCATACATAAACACTGAGGCGAACTAGAACCCAGAAGCAGATGGAGAGGACAAGACCATGCGGCAGAAGCACATAGAGACAGCATACCTGAACAAGGAGGAGCTAAGGGCCCCCAGACTGATAGCTGGGAAGCCAGCAGGGGACTGCCTCGGGCCCCCCTGAATATGGGTCTCAGCCAGAAGGACTGAGCAGTCTGAGAGACCTCAGACAATGGAGCCAGGATGTATCCCTGGTGCACAAAAGGACTTTGCAAACATATCCCCCATGGAGGGATAACTTCCTTATTCTAGAGATAATAGAGAAGCCCTAGTCCCTACTTCACAAGACCTGTCACATCTACATGACCCCAACTGGATGGCATTCCCCTACATATGGAATTGTGGTGGGGGGATGGGACGGTAGGGTGTTTAGAGTGCATGTGAGAGGGCAGAGAGGGTAAAAGTGAGGGAAGGGGGGAGGGAGGGCTGAAGGAGAGAGAGGGAGGGAGGGAGGGAGGGAGAGGGAACTGGGATCAACATGTAAAATAATAAATTAAAAAAAATGCTTTGACTCCAAAATTTAAGTTGAAGGACAAGTTACTGGGGAAAAGGATTTCTATTTTTGTTTCCACAGAAAATGAAAAGATGTGGATTCCTTCCAGACTCATGTGGTTTGATCATGCCAGACCGCCTGAAACAGAGTACAAGGTGATCCTACATTCAAAACAGCTGGACAAAACAGCCCTACAGACTACAGCCAGAATATCTGAATCTTCTTCGAATCCCCCATGACAGCGCCCCTTACCAGCAGGAAGTAGTTTGGAAAGAACGACGCCCAAATTCCCAAATATTGTGTATAAATGTTTGTTTTCATTTAATTGGACTTTGTTATATAGATTTAAATAAATAAATAAATAAAAAGAAATGAGCTTTGTTCCTTAATTGATCATGTAAAACTGCATTTATTTATTTTTATTTTTTATTTTATCAGCAAGTGTTTGACTTAGCATGCTCATGTTGTAAAGGTCATATTTTAAGTGGTGTTCAGATGGTAGCAAAGATGAAATGACTTCTCAAAAGTGATACTTTTATCCCTCTATTTCTGAGAAGGTGGGTCTCAAAAGGAGTTTTCATTCATGAGAGGGAAACAAAAAAAAACAAAACAAACAAAAAATAAACAAACATAATGAAACAAAACAAATCATTGGATTTCAAAATGTAGTCCAACTATTTTCTAGGGGATTCTCCTTTTATTATTTCATTAGAGACCCATAGCTATACACTGAGTCGAACTCCTGGAATCCAGTTACAGAGAGGGAGTAGTGATGAGCAAAAGTGTCATGATCAGCCTGGAGAAACCCACAGAAACAGCTGACCTGACCAGGGGGAAGCTCATGGACCCCAGACTGATAGCTGGTAAAACAGGACAGGACTGACCACAACCCCCTGAACATGGGTGTCAGTTAGGGGGCCTGGGCAGTCTATAGTGCCTCTAGTAGTAGAACAGTATTTATCCCTAGTGTACTTTGAGAGCCTATTCCCCATATAGGATACTCATTCAGTTTAGATACATGGGGGAGGGCCTAGGCCCTGCTCACAATGAAGTGACAGACTTTGATTATCCCCTATAGCAGGCTTCACCCTCTCTGGGGAGCAGAAAGTGGATGGGACGGAGGAGTTGGTGGGGGGTATGAGAGGATGGGAGGGAGAGGGAACTAGGATTAATATGTAAAATAATTATTTCCAATTTAAATTTAAAAAGTGAAAAAAAAATAAAAAGAAATACTAAAATGTTATTATCCCCCTATCCTTCTAAAGGCTGACCAACACTGGCATAAACAGACCCTGGTATTCTACCATGAAAGCCCCCCACACACAACCCCTTTACCAAGTTGTGGGAAGCAGTCATGTTATTCACTGTCATGTTATTCACTGATCATTTTCAAAACATAACAACTGTTTTAGAATGGCATGATGATTCATTTCAATGAACATGCAGGGTATGTAAAAAATGAGCTAATTCCAACAGAATAGACTACATCAATATATGATTAGGTTTGACTAAGTACTTCTGGGATGAGAAATTTCTCTTTTGCTCTAGTAGCTGCATCCATTTGCCTAATGCAACCATTTAAAGGTTGTTCACAGTCCATGTATGTCTCATCCACCTAGGATTTTGTAAAAAAGTAAAATTACAGAATTTAAATGAGAAGGCTAGAATCTAGCCTTTTGGTGTCTGAATGAAATATGCTGGGAGGTAGGGTATAAAAAGGTATATTTCTCTTACATTTTCAGTTGGAGAAAAACTATCCCCATTCTATTGGGAACTATTTATTGTGGTGAAGGTTATGAGAATTAATGGAAAGATTCAAATTACTTTAAGTGTAGCAGTGATGAGAAATGCCATTCTAAGCTATCAGTTCATGCCATGAACCAAGATGAAGGTGTTGTAGTATTTTAAGCAAATATACAAAAAGTTCATTCAAGAGAATCTTTTGGCTTTAAGTAGCATTGAATCAAATATTGAAAGGCCATTGGACCTATGACCTGTTTTGGTTCTAATTATTTTATGATTCAATTACCACTTTCCTGAAAACATAAAATTGACAAATGGAAGCCAGATTTACTCTCATTGGCTAGGTGGATAAGAGATATGTGGCCACCCAGAATAAAAAAAAAAGCTATGTGGCCAGAGAAAACATGCAATATTTTTATTTTTTAATTTAGGTTTCCTTGCTCAGGATGATTGTCCCATGACCAAAACATAATGAATTTTATTTCTTTTGTGGACATTTCTACCATGTAAACTCTTACTTCCAAAAGATTATTAAATTAATATATCTCCCTTCCACCAATATGCTACCACCAAGTTTGTATCTAACATTTAAGTGTAAAGAATTGTACAATGAAACTGAAACCAGAGAAGTTTAAAAGCATTGTCTTTTCTTAATAACATTTAACAACGTAATACATACACAGAACTTTAAAAGGTATTAAATGATCTCATGCCCTTCCAGGGCTCCATTTGTTTTAACTTACAGCATTTCCTTTATATTTGTCAATAATATTCTAATTCTTCCACTTGCCATTTTAACAAATTTAATGACTTTCTGTTACATTGTTGCTAGTGGTGTCCTTTTTGCCTCCCTTCTCTCATTTTCTTGACACACTATATCACTTGTCCTAAAGAAAAATACTTAAAATTTTTACTATTATTCAATATAAAGCAAAGCAATAGTGTCATTTTATCCCTGTTCTTATATATTTGCTGCCTATCATTTCTCATCTACAGAGATTTCTATATCCCTGTCCTTAATTTTCCTACAATTGAATTAAATATTGCATGTTTCAAATTTTACTTCTTTTTTTAATATCAAAAGTCTTACATCAGACAGATTCATTTCTGCCTTTTGCTTGTAGCTTTCCCTTCTTCTCTTGTTCATGAGACCAGCCTTTCTGGAGACTTCCTTTCACTGCTTCCCTGGAAAGTGACTTTTGACTGACTCACCAATTAAGAGAATTTGGTATTAATGTCAGACCTGACTAGTCCTGAAATAGGAAATCAGAACAACGAGACTATAAAGACTGTAAGCTGAAAAAAGTAGGCTAAAGTAATTTCTCAGAAGAGACAGATGTTTAATCACTCACTTACCAGCAAGTGTAGAATTGTACATTCTACTCCAGGAGAAAATAATCATGACAATTGACTGCACCAACCCTACTATTCCTCTGCAAGGTAAGTTTTGAGTCAACTTAACTACATTGGACTCTTGCTAAATTGAGATAGCATGACACAGACATGGCCTTCTTCACCTCCTGTGAAGTTGAAGTTAACCTTCAGCCTGACTTAGAGCTTCACACAGGCATCAAGGTATACGTAGACAGAGTCATCTGTATACTAACTTACCTCTTGCAGTTCTAATAGCAGGGAAGCTCAAAGTCAAGGTTTTAGAGGATAGAAGTCACTGTCTTGACATGTCCTCCCCAGGGAAGAAGAGGAAAATGGACAAAGCTGCTCTTTTGGGGGTCTTTTATAAGGTTCCTCTTCCAATTCACAAGATTATATTAATGGTACACAGAGAAAATAGCTGACAGAAACTACTTGAGTGAAGAAATACTTACTTTGGCTCATAGTTTTAGTGCATCATGGTAAGGGCAGTATGACAGAGCATAGGAGACTACCCCAGAGGCCAGAATGCAAGAGAAAGGCCTTGTTACCTTCAGCCAGCTTCCTCCTTCTCCTTTGGTTGTTTTGGAGCCTCTTCCTGTGGGGTTAGACCATGTACATTCAGGGGAGCTCTTCCCACCATGGGAAATCTCTGAAAACATCCTTGCAGATACAGCCGTGTGTGTGTGTGTGTGTGTGTGTGTGTGTGTGTGTGTGTGTGTGTGTGTTTTATCTAGTCAAGTTTGTAATTAGGATTAACTAGTTCCAGATCTCTTTTTACCATTGTTCCACTGAGGATAATGATCTGACATTAATTTTGGAGGCATACTAACATTCAAACCACTACTATAGCAGGGGTTATGGACGGCATGCTAGTCAGACTCTGTATTTCACTTGTACAACACCTCTCTCCTGTCCCTTTTGGTAGAGTGTCTAATGCATGGGATACAGTAACTTTTGCACAGACCAGTAAGTGGTTGCAAAGTTTCCAATAATCACATTTGTTCCTGCCACATGGCTCATTTACTAACCATCTCAGCAGTATGACAGGACAGGATGCCTGTGTCTTTATGATGCCACTAATGAAATGGCATACAGATGGAGTATGAAACATTTTAATGATACTCATTTTGTTTTTTAAATATCTCATGACTATATTATCCCTCATGAAAAACAGCACACAGAGGCCGTTAAATTTTCAGGAACATCACTGTGACATAGAAAGGAACTAAAAGGTCATCAGAGAGCCTATTATCTCTACAATTCTGCCTCTTAAAATTTCAAGTTAATAAATGATTAGGTATCCAGAAAATAACGCTATTAATAAAGTTTAATATCATTTAAGAAGTTATCAAACTTAATGAAATATTTCATGTCAAGTGTAACAGATAGCAGAGGCTAGATTTTTTTTCACTTTCTAAGAACTTCCAAAGATCGATAATGATCCCATAAACAGTAATATTATTAAGATAGTAGCTGTATTTGGTATAGGACAGGGAATTTTGAATTTTGAAAGATGTCAAGAAAAAAAGTTTAAAGGAAAGCCTATACTTGATCATAAACTTCATGTTAGAATTTTTAACAAAGTTAAGCTTTAAGGGTTGTAAATATCTCTCTGAGCTTCATTATTTTCACAAAGGCTGTTTAAACAGTTCATTTAACAGCTCCAGTTTATAGTGAAGACGAATGAAGCAGAGAGAAAGAACACCTTTTCTTAGCCATATGGCTGATACATGTTGATCTGCGATTCATATCTAGATATTGGTCCATGCTTATGAGACTTACATAAAAGACCCCATTTCTCCTATGCAATGAATTATATGAAAGAAATTATTTAAAAAGTAAATATAATTTACATGTAATTATATACATGGAGGACAAAGGTGGAGTATCATATGGTTTAAAGGTTGATGTTTCCACAAAAAACAATCTAGGAAGCTTTTTAAGAGATTTTGGGCAAAAAATAGACAGCCAGGCAGAAGCAGATATATTTGGAACTATAACTAGGGAAGGATGAGGAAGCCAAGGAACACACTCAAAGATTCTGGACATGTTCCCAGATCTGCTGGGAGACAGGAAGTCTCTTTTCCAGGGTATGTGAGTTGTTTTCAGGAAGCTTTCCAGCCAGGTTTTAACCCAGTTTTCTACAAAATGGAATGAAAACACAACAGAATCTGAGATCACAGAGTTGCATCTCTCATGACTTGAAATTCTTAATCCAGTACAGAGAGCATCAACCCCCATGTGTGGTTACCAGCTGCAGGGTTACTAAGCACACTCCAGTGATTCCCTGGAGCAGCAGGAACATCCTTGGCCTTGAGTCAGATGTTGAATTCTAGCTTTGGCTTCTTACAGAATTAATAATGCCTAAACATTTTTACTGAATCACTTTCAGGGGCAATTTCACTTCTAAAATACATTGTTTGGGGAGATATTTACCAAATGGGTATTACAAAATAAAATCTTGGACCTAACCAATTTCTCGTTTGTAATTTTGTTGCTTCCCAGATATTCAGAAAACTTTCATATCTATTGTTTTGCCATATTTTATTATAAGTCTTGTGAAAAGAATTATTTGTGTCAGGCTGAAGATAGATGGAACCTGGATGAGGTAATACCAAGTGTTAAAAAGCCAACTAGTCAAGTATGTAATAGTAAGGTTTAAGGCTCTGACTTTACTTTTTCCATTCCTAGGACAGTCACTTCTGAAGCTTCTTTATACTTATGTTATTTGAGATAGTATATAATTTTCATCTTAGCGTCAATAGTGGGAATCATAGATGACCTGTGAGTAAAGTAATCTTTAAGGCCACCATTACTGACATTTGACTAAGTTGAATACACCATCTTTGTTACAGTTCTTAAACTGCTACAAGGACAAACTTGTGAGAGGGAGGCTCTAAAAGTTCTCAAGAGAGCCAAAACAAAATGCTCTCAGAGATTATATATCCTGAGCAAGAGCTGGTTTTGTCAGAGGGAAGAGAGGAAGGCATATGCATCTGTTATCAGGTCAAGTGTGTACATGTATGTGTGTGTGCGTGTGTGTGTGTGTGTGTGTGTGTGTTTGCCTGTGGGAGTGTGTGTAATAACAATTGAAGATAAGAGGCCATGGATTTCACAGAGAGCCAGGTAGAGTTTGAGGGAGGGGAGGAGGATAGGAATTATGTCATACTTTAAATAATATAAATTATTATTAAAAACATAGTCCAAAAAAACTGGACTTCAAAGCTTGGGATAAGAAGACTTGAGTTCCATTTTCTGGCCTTTAAAAATTATCTGTGCAATTTGGTAATATAACTTCTCACCAGGGCTTTGATACTCAATTTTACCTATTATTATCATCAATATTACTATATAGTTTTAGTATGAAGCCAACAACTAAGGTTTGAAATGCAGTTATTAGTACAGATGAACTTAGAATTAATTTACTAATACTTTTAAAGAAAGTTATATTTCATACAATACTTAATACTAATAAAGTATTCACAGCAATTGACAAGTGGACAAGAAAACATGCAGGATTCTACATATATTTTTGGAAAGGCTTAGAGAGTTGAGATAATTATTCTCTAGTACAAAATTGGGTTCATGTATGACAAAAATTATTCTTATCCTCTTCCCACTTTTACAGTATTAAAAGGAACTTTTATTCATTTATGTAAAATATCTTATGACTTCATCCTATGACAAATTCTCAATTAATATTCTGAGTAATACCATTATCTGTCAATACTATCCTAAACTGTAAATCTAGAAATACAACAATCAACTTTACATCTTCACTTGACTTTCTAACAGACACTTAAAAGTTAATATATCTAAAACAGAAATCTTGATTGCCTAATACAACCCTGGCTTCCCAATATTTACATTGATTCTTTATATCTTTATGCATATCATGTGAAGTGTTCAAAACCCTGGAGGAAACCCTTATTAACACTTTTCATTTCCATAAGTGGAAATCATCAACCATCTCTGTCTCTCATTTTCAGTGGTCAATTCTGTGTCACTATCACTTCTCTTTGGGGATAACTATTAACCACTAATTGCTACCTTACCTTTCTATTTCTATTTCTTAAATAATCATCCCTATCAGAAACTTAGTGATCTAACTATATTTCATATCTCTGGTAGTATGAAATTCAATTTAGAAATAAAGTCAAATTCCTTTAGATAAAACTCAATTCATCTGAGCCTTTGCATCATTTCACAAAACAGTTTTTCATCTTTCTTCATCTGTTGTTTAATATGTCAACAAATTACACAGCTTTATGATTTCTCTTCCCTATGGCATGATATGATGGATGGATTTAACACCCATTGCACAATGAAGACTCTTATCTAAAAATTGTAGAACTAGACTGGGACAATATATGAGGCCACTGGCAGTAGGTTCAAGATCTAACACTTATGCACAAACTTGCTTAGTGGAGCCCATTCTATATGAAGAGATACCTTGCTCAGCCTAGACACAAGGGTGGCGGGTGGTGGGAAGGTGCCTTTGTTCTGCCTCAAGGAGATGATGGTACAGACTTAGTAGACTTCCTAGGGGAGGCCTTATCCTCTTCAAGGAGCAGATGGGAGGTGAAGTAGAGGAAGCAGAGAGAAGGGAGAGGTGACTTGTTTTAGAACATAAAAATTAAATGAATAAAAACTGGTACTTAAATAAAAAATAAAAATTGTAGAACATGTTTTTTAACATGTTTATTCAATTTTCCTCGCTCTTTTCTAACACAAAGGGAAGAAAAAAAAATAAGCCAATCACTAATCATAATGTATTTAAGATATTTAAATTATAACTAATGTAAAATGCACCAGGGTAAAAAAATCTCAGAAATGTTTAATTAGTGTCATGTTTGTGCATATATATTATGTGTACATGTGGTAGGTAGTGTGTATGAACATGTCTGTATAGGTACATACATATATGCACATATAAACACATATTTGGGAGACAGAGGTCAAATTCAGCTGTCTTCCTAAGTCATCATTTTCTTTGTTGAGACAAGGTCTCACTGAACTTAACAGCTCATTGATTTAGTGAAACTGGATGGCAAGCAAAATGCAGGGATACATCTTTACTGTCTCCTCATTTCATAATGCCCAGGGGTTCACCTGTGTGCTGGGAATCCATACTAAGAACATCATGATGGCATCAAGCTGTTTACTAAACGATCTGTCTCCAAGTCTCCTACAACCAGCATTTTAAAATAACATTCTAAAGATGTCAGATTCAATGGAACCTTCCAGAGAAAAGTGTGTGAGTACACTATTACTTTAATGTAATATTAATTACAGAAAGATGACAGTATTTGTGCAAGTATAATGAAATCATAAAACTCCTAAAATATGAACTTATTTCCTATTTACAGCCTAGCAACACCAACCATACTCTGACCCACCAAAAGCACTAACATGCCCTATATTGCTACAACTTTGGACTTGTTCTTTCTTCTCCTAGAATATGCCATCTAGGAAACAAAAATAGATGTTATCCTGTCCTCATTTACTCAGATACTCTTGTCCAGGATGGTGAATCTCTCACTCAACTGGATTATGGTTAATACAACTCTGTATAAATCATGTGTATAACTACAATATATGTACTTTGTACACATCATTTTGTTGAGTTTTGCTGTAAAAAATAGCATTGATTTACTGTTTATTTCCTCAAAGGACCATCACATTCCTGACTTCTCAGTCTGTATGAGATTCATCTTTGCATCTCACAACCCATATCAGTGCCTCCTGAAAAGTGCCTGCCTATGCTCAGGTGAGTTCTGTCTTATTTTTTCTGTATTAAATAGGCATACAATGTAAAGATGAAATTTGATTATTTTGAGGGCACAACTGAAAAACAATATAAAATTAAAACATAAATTAAATTCTTAACCATATAAACACCAGTTTAACGCACCTCATACTGCTAGTATCGATCCCATGTAATCACTCCTTTTTATGTGATTTAATATTTTAGTGAGTACAGGCTATATATTCTGTCATACCATAGATACCACTTTCCTTTAAATGCATGCCTAAAATTGTTGAATTCAATATCATCAATTTGTAGATTTTATAGATTTAGATGCAGTTATTCCAGACACTTACTGATAGATACAAAAGGCATTCTATAAATGTTGACATCTGTGAAGATGATGAATTCTGCACTATCTGAGATACCTAGGATTTTTTATATTTATTATTTTTTATTTTACATATTGATCCCAGTTCCCTCTCCCTCCCATGCCCCCTCCCGACACTCCCTTCCATCCTATTCCCCACCCACTCCATAGGGAGAGTGATGCCTTCCAGGAGGGATTATCAAAATCTGTCAAGTCATTTGGAGTAAGGTCTAAGCCCTCCCTGCTGTCTCTAGGCTAAGGGAGTACCCTCCATGGGGAATGTGCTCCCAAAGTCCTTTTGTGCACCAGGAATACATCCTGGAAACCGAAGACTTTTAACTCATCTCTGAATAATCATTATCCCAATTTATGGTACATTCTCCATAGGTAATTTATAACTCTTCCTCAATACATGCTTGCTCTCTCTCTCCCTCTCCCTCTCCCTCCCTCTTTCTCTCTCTCTCTCTCTCTCTCACACACACACACACACACACACACACACACACACAAATTTTACACTCCATATAACTGGGTTACATCCATATAAGTCTGTTTCACTCAATATTCCTCACCTGTATTGCACCTTTGCATAGCTTCACTTGTTACATATCAGTTGTTTGTCTTTGTTCATTGTCATGTGGATGAGCGGGTGCTGTGGCTGTACTATGGCTCACAGTCACAATAGAGCATTGCACTATACTGCTAGCCCAGAACAAGATGAATTTCAACATTTTAAAATTCTGCACACTTATTTCTTTTAATATAAATTACAGCATTGTAAGTAAGGAGCCTCAGATTATGTATGTATACGCTGCTGTTATGGACAAACAATTATAAATGCTTCTGTGTTAAGGCCTAGGTGATTAATCATAGCGCTCACCTAAGTGCAAGTAACAAAATATTTTATTTCTTTAACTTTTTCCATTGTTGATGGAACCCAGGCCCCTGTATATGGCAGGCAAGTGTTCTGTTCTGGAAGATCATCACTGGCCAAAATTACTACTGAATTTAATGGGATTCTATCTCATAAATGCGCAACAAACGTTAGAGTAGATAGTTCTGCAGGGAACACCATGCCTCCAGAAAGGCCATCACAACTGACCTGATCCCTGGCTGCATTTTAGTCTACTACGGCAAGCTCCATTGTATCCTGTTGTATTATACCCCTTCTTTTTGGTTTTGTGTTTTGAGATGTACTTCTTGCTTTCAATAAATTAAATTGCAATTGGTATTAAGTATTCTTTTTCTCCCATGTTGAAATAATAAATGTATCTGTTTCCCTTCAACAATTCTGATAGGTAGCCACCATTTTCACCTCTTCCATTGTTGAATGCATATGTATGAATAGATGTGGCCTGGTTTTAGCTGGAAGCCATTTACTATCTCACATATGGCTAGAAGAATGCCTGCAATAGCAGTTTCTCTGATGGGACAGAACTAGCAAGACAAGGCAAAAGCTTAAGAAATAGAAAAAGGTATGTCTCTTCTATATAATGCAAGAGAGCATTTAATCACTTATGCTATATTGTTAAATGAACGGAGGAAAGCATAGTATAAAGAGAGACATTGGTGTGATAGGGGAGTCTCACTATCATCCATCTATCATCTAGTTATATCTGCTCAACATCTATGTATCTATCTATCTACTATCTATGTCTGCCCATCATATATTTATATATCTTCTATCTATCTACCTATCAATAATCTAATTGTCATCTATCATCTACCTACCTATCATCTATCAATCATCTTCTAGCTTTTCCTTATTTATACACTATTTCCAGTTCTTTAAGATTTAGAAAAATTTTAAGCAATACCTGTCTTTTATCTCATATATAATTCTTTATTTTCTACAGGATTTTTATAGTCCGAGTGTTTCCATTTGTATTTGAATATAGATGATTTATTTTGAAAACTGGCAGATTTTATGATAGTGTGAATAGTAGTTACACTAGTATCCTATGAACATAATATATAAACTGTGGCATGGGTATGAGCCACCTCATCAGTCACCAATGCAATTAGTAATATTGATTTCTTTTTACAAATATCACTGGCACTTAACAAATAAAAGCATGTGGGGCTACTCTGTAATAAGAAAGTTTATGTTCAATGTTTTCTATAGATTCAGGAACTTAACAAATAGAAAATATACAAAAATTAAGTTTCTTTGAAATCAAATTTGGATCTTAGGTTTCTTGCTTAGTCACTGGGTTTCAGATCCAAGGAAATAACTAAAATCAAAACTACTTTAATTCCAAACAAAATGAATCATGCTAAAATTATAAAGATAACAGTTCTCATATTATAATCTATGAAATGAATCACAGTTATAAAAACGTAACCTTAGTGTATACTATCCCCATAGCAATAAGCTATTGGTGACAAAATGTATGTAAACATTCTCAGTTCCATCTACAAAAAGGGAGTAAAACAAGATTTTTGATTTTTTTTTAAGTTTAGAATTTTCTCTGTTTTAGTGCTTTTACAAAACTGCATTTGAGCCTGAGAAGGAAATGTCTATCATTTTTAGTTTCCATAAGAAAAAAAAAAAAAAAAAAAAAACAAAACTGAGACATACAGAGTAAGAGATCTGGGCTGGAAGTCAGTCCAATTGGTTCAGGCCCTAAACTCTGAGTTACTGAGATTGTACACTGGGGTTGTTTAGACTGTTATGACTCTGGCTCCTTCCAACCAAATAGATTCCCATGAGCAAAGTAGCATACCTGTGCCTGGTTTTCTTCCTAAGATGGGGATAAAAATGCTATATCTCATTAAGAATTAATTAATTTTATTTTCTCAAGCAGTTTGGTTAGTGGTTCATGTGGTTCAAGTATGTGGTTCATGATAAAGAGTCACCAAATGGAAATTTTTATGTATTCCTCTGGTGATTGCTGCTAATTTCTTCTTTGAAAATGATGGCATAATAGCAGCTTTCAGAAGCTTTTCCATGAACAACACACAAGCATGTTAGGTTTAAACTTTGGAGAAGAAAAAAGTACTGATTCGTTTGGGCAGAGACCAGGAATACTAGCCTTAGTCAATTTAAGAAAAAGAAGGCTACCCTAGTATGGAAGGGTAGGAGGGCAGACATATTTTTTTTTTTAAAAAGTCACTGTGCATTCTCATATATGGTCTGTCTTTATTCCCAGGCCTGTGTCCCTTCTAAGTGTTCTATTCATGCCCTCACATATAGCCCATTGTGCTTTCCTGACACACTGTATTCGTTACCCTCTCCTTTTCCACTCTCTTTACTCCTTGAATATTTCCCTTTTGTTCTTTTGCATCTCTCCCCATATGTGTACATACATACATACACACAGACAGACAGACAGATATAACAATATTAGATATATCCAAGATCTTCACATGAGAACATGAAGTATTTGTTTTTATGAGTCTGGTTTATTGTGCTTAATATGGTTTCCATTAATATCCACCAGTATCTTAATATCTATTTCCCTGAAAATGTCAATCTCACTTCCATCTATAATTGAATACTGTTTCTTTGTGTACCAAAACAACCTTTTCTTTAACGGTAATTAGGTTGGTTCCATTTCTTGGTTACTATTCAGCAATAAAAACATATGTTCAAGCACCTCAGACATAGGATGGAATGTTTTTCATGTATATGCAGGAATACATAGGATGGAGAGCCTTTGATGTACATACAGGAATATCAAGGCCACATGGTAGTTCTGATCTTAGTGTTTTGAGAAACTTCTGTTTCTCTTCTTACTTACTTGTACTTTATTTGTTATGTGTTCTCTTTCAAAATTCAGCTCTTTGTGATACTTCAGCCATATCATTGATTTTGATCTTGGTAGCAAGAAGTTGTATGTTTGTGGTTGTATTATAATATTTCATTGTCTCATTAGTTCTGTGTTATAGTGAGGTATCCACCCCAACCACACCTGTTGCACTGACCACACCCATTGTGGCTTTGGAACAGGTGCAGATGTGACCTGTGAGGGCTAGGTGTGGGGTCCTGGACCCCAGCTCGCTCACTTACTTGCTGGTCATGTTGGAGAGAGCATCCAGGGGCATCCTCGGAGTGAGAACCTATGGTGGCCATCTATTTATGGGGTGATTTCTTCCCAAATAAACATCAATCAGCCTATATTGTGCCCCAGAATCTTATTTCCCATGCAATACTGTGTTTCTTTGTTGTATTTAATGTATTTCCTAGGGTAAGACCAACTTCTAGTTTTTATTCCCGTTTTTCCTGCCTTCTTCATTGGTTCATTTTCTTTTGTTTTTTTTTTTCTGTTCTTATAATTTACATTCACTGTTTAGTAAGGAAGCTCCCAACATTAATAGGTAAGCAATGTGAGAGCAGGATCAAGTAACCTTAGTGACAATCTTTGAACTTTATTGGACGCATGCATGTCTTCTATTGCAGTGGAACCCAGGACCTATTCTTTTCTGGGGCGTGCCTTGGCTGTTTTTCTTTACTTTTATTTTTTATTTTTATTTATTTTTGTCTATACCCAATTTGGTACACTTCCCATGTTTGTGTTTTCTTGATCACATAGGCAGTAGCAAGGGCTGTGCTTTCCCTCTTGGCACTCCTGGGTGCTGCTGCATAATCTTATCTTCATGTTCCATTTTCCTGCTGTTCTTCTGTAGATGTCTCCATAGCCTTCAGCAGCTGTCTCTTTGTAATGGTTGTTATTATGTCACCTCCCTGGCAATTATGACTCATCATTAGGCAGTAGGTGCAATGTGGACACAGCTAGCTGCTGATTGGTAGCCACTTGTTGTTCCTTTTGGGGCTGGTTTGTTGGTCTGTCTTACCAAGCCTAATTGCTCACTTCTTCAATTTTGTTCTCGCATAGGAATAGAATTCATTTACCCCCCCCCCCACCGCACTGAATCATCTTCTTTATCAGTTCACACAGATGTGGCTTCTAATAGGCAACTTTACTCTAAATCTCTCTGAAAGCTACTTTTGTCCAATTGACTGTGGTAAGGACATCCAAGAAATTATCAAAGTTAACCTCTGTGTGTTTCTGAGGCTATCTCCGTGGACAGATCATGAGCTCTAACCCTCTTATTAATTCACATTACACTGTGTTGGAGTTATTGGGAAGTGATGAAAAGTAAGAGACAGGGACTTGCTGGGGGAAATAAATCAGTGCAGGTGTGTGGGGGGAGCTGAATCATGGTTACATTTTTATGATATGAAAAATCTAACCTATGACGAAGAAACTTTAGGAGTTTTATGTTTTTTAACTGGAATCACTGCTTTAAAATACAGTGTAAGTACCTATAAATAATTATGCTATTTTAGCATATATTAAATGTTAATAAAATCACACATTGCTGGCCCATCCCTATAGTCTTTTCATTGTGCTTCCGGTCCACTGTGACCTGAACAGTTCCATCTACCAAGTTCACTGCCAGGAATACTCTGAAAGTGTGAACTGAAGTTCTTTCTTCCCTAAGTTGTCTCTGTCCTGATCACAGAGATGAAAAGTTAATTAATATTATCTAAATGATATTCACAATACACAGGAAAATATTGCCTTAGTATGTATCCTGCTAGATTTTATTCTGAGAAGTGAGCACAGTAACTAGCTAGAGAAGAGATTCAACACGTACTTGGTTACTGTCAATATGAAATGGCATTGAGGATTTGGGAAGAATGCCTTCAGTGTAGAAACTATCTCAGCCATTAGTCAGCTGTATAACTTTCCTCGAGTACATAATCCTGAGCTATGTTTCAGTTATTTACTTAAGCTTTTTCTTTAAAGTGTCAAAAATTATAGAGATCTTTTTTGGAAGAGTGTTGTAGAAATCAATGGAAGTGATGCATGTAAAATGGCTAACATATTTTACATATGATGAGAGTTCCATGTATCTGGTTTTCTGCTCTCAATTATAATAATGGGTAGAAGAACATCTGCATTTTATCGCTCTCTGGTGCAAGGTGAAATATGTCTATTCAAAATGTCCAACTCACTGAATACTCTCCCTTCCATGATACTTGTTAGCATAAAGAACAATTGATATAACACTTTTATTAAAAGTGTTCCTGTGTGTAAATGGATGAGATAAATATTAAATGCCATCAAATCTAAACCACCCCTGCAGGTACCTCTGCATTTTCATGTAATATGTTAATATATACTAATATAACAAGTATTTATGGGCACTTCCCAGTTAAAAACCACACCTTTGTAATGTTCTTAACTTGTGGGTTACAATTTTTACATAATAAAAAAGTGGTCAACATTCATGCTAAAAAAAAAGTTAAGTTTTTTTCTTACAGGAAACAAATGGCAAAAGGAATATGAAACAACATAGTCATTTAATGGAACAACAGTTGGCTCTTCTAAGAACTCTTTTAAATGATCCCACTTGCTTCAGAAAACATGGTATTTGGCATTTAGTTTTCCTTTACTTTGAAGAATATAGGCTTTTAAAATAGATAATAAAATCCCTTTCGATTAACAATGCCTACATTTTGTTACAAAGTGCTGTGTATGTCCTTGGCTGATTGAATCCTGTGTTTTGTCAGTTTTTTTTTTTTTTTCTTCATGGCATATTTTGAATTTGGTTATAAAATGTAAAGACATGTGTTTACCTTTCAGGATGCCTCAGGGAGAAAGGAATGGCAAGTGAATGAGACACAGACTGAAGCTGTTTGTGCTTAATTTTAGAATGTTTTATATTTTAGGGCGTTCACATATGCAAATCTTAATTCAGGATATTTTTACAATTTATTCCTGTTCCTTTTGCTTGAGAATCCCAATACTGCCATCTGCATAGGCTATACAGAGCCCAAAGATCATGAATTAAAACCATTGTAACTAAGAACATTTGATCCTTAAATATGTTCATTTTCAAATTTCAAAGGTATGTAGTGTGTGCACCAAAGCTCAAAGCTGCACAAATCTTGACCTCAAACATTTTATACTCAGCAGGCAAGAGAAGTTACTTCTCTCTATTAAAGTGTTGGAATTTTATCATGTTGAAATTCCCATGTTGACAATCACTCCTCATGTAAGTGCCTAACAGTTTTTGTAACAGTGAGAAAATAAAGCATGCTCACACGTAGAAATCCCATTTGTAATGCATTGCTACAAAGAGTCCCACCAAGAAGAGTCACCCGAAGAGTCTTCAGATTCTGACCGATCCTGTGTAGCAGAACCGAATGAGGTTATTCTGTAGCTGGGAGTGTTGTATTGAGTGATGTGAAGTTTGAGGGACTGGAGAGATAGAAAGGACACCACTCACATTCTCATAGCTTAGAAGACTCTTGAGGAAGAGACTTTTTTTCCTTTCTCCCTTCTTTCCTTCCTTCCACCCTTTCTTCCCTCTCTCCCTCCTTCCTTCCTTTTCTCCTTCATTCCTTCCTTTGTTCCTTATTTTCTTCCTTCCTTTACTTCCCTGCTTCAGTTCCCTTTCCTCTCTATCTCTCCTTTTTCTTTCATTTTTTAGGGAACAAATAATAAAATATTTGATTTATTGTAGTACTTAGAATTAATGCCATGCAATTAAAGTTTTAAATAGAGGTCTGATTTTGTTGACATATGGTGTTATATCAAAATTATGGAGTAAGTGTGAAAAATAAGATAAAAAAGTCAACAAATTTTAGTGTTTTAACTATTCAAATTAAATATTGTTTTAATGATTAAAAATAAGTGTTTTCTTTACAACCATTCAAATTAAATACTCTCTGACACCTTCAAATATAAGCATACAGTGATTTTTAAATTACTGCCTTCTTAGACAAAGATTTCAAAATAAGTTAAATGAAATGGCAAGATGTTACTTAGGCATTTATGGATTATGATAATTATTCTTTCTGAAGGGAAGTATAAAATAAACAAAAGTAATTTTCCCCTTTCTTACATTTGACTATACATTAAAAACTTAGACAGATGCAATATGGCTTCATGATTTATGTCTAAATCATGAAAAGTCTGATCTTTATCGAGAATATCCTTCATAACTTCCCTTGCAGTAAGTAAAGTGCACTTAAGCCTACTAAGAAAGTAGGCTGTTGATCAGCATTCTACAGAATTGCCCAGGGACAGTTGGCATTTATAAAACATCTGTCAACTTTCTAAGACTCTATGTTATTTCATTTAATCTTCATAGGAGCCCATGGGTCAGCCATGTAACATGAAATCATGGGCAAAGAACAATGGAGGGACGGTAGATGTGTGCCTTGTGTGCCACCATTTTCTCGCTATCCCAGGGCTGAGTTCGGGCAAGAAGTAAATGCCTTAGTATCATTTTTGCAGTTTCTGGAAGGAAGCTGATGGTTGATCACAGTGAAGCAGTTCTATAATGATGGTTATACCAAAATATTCCTAACAATATTATGATAATCATGCTGCATCTTTAACATAGAACCCCAAACCTCTTTAAGCAAACAAAATTTAAAATATGAAGTCCCTGATTATAGTCCAGTGCCTTTAGGTGAAAATTAGATTTTTAAAAAGCCATCTGTAAATTTCACAGGTTTTTCATACATAGAATATATAAAGAATATAACAAACAGAACACCAACCAAAATCCAGTTAAGAGCAGCATTATTTACAATAGCCAGAACCTGGAAACAAACTAAATGTCTCTTAACTGAAGAATGGATAGAGAAAATGTGGTACATTTATACAATGGAATACTACTCAACAGAGAAAAAAAACAAAACAAAACAAAAAAATAATGGGATCTTGAAATTCGAAGGCAAATAGATGGAAACAGAAGAAACCATCTTGAATGAGATAACCCAGTCACAAAAAGGAGGAACATGGTATGTATTCACACATATATGGATTTTAGACAGAGCAAAGGATCACTGGCCTACAATCCATGCTGCCAGAGAAGCTAGAAAACAGAGAGGACTTTAAGGAAGACATACATGCCCCCCCTTGAGAAGGGGAAAAGGACAAGATCTCCTGAGAAAATTGGGAGCATAGGGGAGGAAAGGGGAAGTTAGGAGAAAGAAAAAGAAAGAAGAGGAAAGGAGAGGTGGGCATGAGGGAGTTTGAGTCAGTGAAAGTATGGAGAAGAGCAAGAAAAAGGATACCATAATAGAGGCAGCCATTATAGACTTAAAAAAAATCAGGCATTAGGGAAAAGTTCAGAGATCGACAAGGATTACCCCAACCAACAATATAAGCAATATAAAGAGAGGCTACCTTAAATGCCTTTCCCCAATAATGAAATTAATGACTACTTTATATGCCATCCTAGAGCCTTCACCCAGTAGCTGATAGAAGCAGAATTTTGGCACTTGCTTATGGAAGCAAAGTTTATGTAGACTAGAGAAGTATGCCAAGTTCTATGCCAATTCTTAAGAAGAGTAATCTTGTTTAGTCTGGGAAAAGTAAATTAACAGCATGCTCTAGTTTACTCATAGCACATTTTAGGATGCTAGTCTGTGGTGATTAACAATGTAATTCTAGAAATTTGTTTGTAAGCCTACATTCAAATATCCAGCATGTATAGCCACACATAGTAACCTAAATATAGAATTACATAAAAAGCCAATCTAAATTTAATTAGGACACATAAAACTAAGAAAAACCATCTATTTCGTTATTAGGACCAACAATATACCTGGTAATAATTTGTTGTTATTGCAGGCAATTTGAAGAAAAGGATCCTCAAATCCAGTTTTGTGTTTCTCTGATTTATTTTTATTAATATTTTTGTTTTGTTTTTATGCATTGGTTTTGGCTCCCTTTTTCATTTTTAGAAAATGGAAGCTGTAGTCACATGCAGATTACTTTATGAGGTGGCTTCTTGCTATCTCTCTGTTAGTACAGCTGGTGGATACCTTTGAAGGTCATGACAACATGTCTGTGTGGCCTTGGAGGGGAAAGTGAACTCTGGTTCCTTTCTAAAACACAAATAAAATTTATGTGTAGGGAGTATGGATGAGAAAGAAAACAGTTGTAAAGATACGTTTGGTGTGGAAGAAGGCAAAGTATAATGCAAAAATAAATCCATTAAGCAGGGAAATTATACAGCAAATGACTGACCTTAAGTGCCATCACATCATTTTTGTTTAATTCATTTTCTGTAGGAATAATAACAAAATGAGAAGATCCTGAAGCTTAGTTTTATAGCAGATTTAGAATGGCTCAGGGTCACTAAGCATATCAAGGCTCACATCTAGGATGGACTTATGTATGGCATAAAGTAAGATATGTCTTTAAAGATGATTGGGGGCTCAGGCACCTATGCAGT
This sequence comes from Phodopus roborovskii, assembly GCF_943737965.1. NCBI lineage: Eukaryota > Metazoa > Chordata > Mammalia > Rodentia > Cricetidae > Phodopus > Phodopus roborovskii. Next base: position 1,479,619 of record NW_026126693.1, on the reverse strand, counting down.
TACATGTAAAAAGCATCTAAAGGATATTTTGGTGTCAACATTACTTGAAATCAGATTTAACAAGAAATATAGAGTCAATCATATATTTGAAATGTAAGGGTATTGTTAAGCTTAGGAATATTATATTAAACAACAATCATACTGACATTTTGAATTCTAAGAAGCTAAGATGCTAGATATTATTGCAGTGGATTCCACTAGAGTATCTTTCTACTCTTTGTTCAATGTAGCATAGTCTACATCCTTTCTGACCAGTGGTCATAGAGATTCTACATAATGAAAGCCAGTCTTTTCCACTGAGCAACACCCATGGTGTGTTCCATCTGATCCTTTTTCCTGTACTGTCCCCATCTACCCCAGTTTAACCCAGTCTAGTCTTGTTCCTAAGAGTTGTCAATTCTTCAGCAACACCCCAGCTTATATTTAATGAATATTTTATTTACTAAGAAAAACATCCCATATTTTTCAACGTTTTAAATAATGAGAAAAGAAACTCAGGAAGTGTGGAACTGTAGTCTGCGTACCTCGTGCATAATCTCCAATTAGAAACAGACTCTCATGAGAACGACTTCCATTTATATTATTTTAAATTGACTTTTAAACATATTGCCACAATGCACTGTCTCTCTCTGCAATTTGTTTGAATGTTTTGTCTTTGGTTTTTAATTATATGAATTTAATTAGCATTTAGTACTATGGTTTATTTGGGGAAATATGAGGAAACTCTAGGGAAAAAAAAAACATTCACTGCTTACCTAAAGCTCTCTAGGGTCATTTCATATTGTGTTTCATTTCATCTACCTGAAATTCATCTCAGGAAGGTATAATGAAGCTCATTTCAAAAAACAAGGACTTTAAGCAACTCAACCTCCATTCTCATAGAAATCTGATGACCCCGTGACTAAATAGATGATTGCTGCAGCAAATAGAAACTTAGCAAAACACAGCTGACTGACTTTGATACTCCCACTCGTTCTTTATAGCAAAGCAGGTCATAAGGCATTTACCTTCTAGGGTGTTAGTCTATGATTCTATATTCTGGTCCCAGCACCTGGCAGCCTCACAAAGCACCTGCTCAGGCCCAGAGAGGGAAAAGAAAGCTCAGTTTCTTACATGGACAATATTCTTTATGACACTGGAAGAAGTCTTGAACAGTTACCACATTTCTGTTTTCTAATGTGAAACTACCGGTAAGGAATACAGCTGTAGCATTCTAGATTATAAAACAAATCTAAACTATCCCTCTTAACCTCAGCCAGATTTCTCCCCTGTCACATATCCCAGTTAGTTCAGACACTAAGAAGATATATCTTATGAAATGGAATCATACTTCCTCCTCTCTCCAACCCACTTGTGGCACTCTGTTCCTCCATCTTTCCGACCTCTCCAGTGTATAATTTTAGCATTCCAAATGACAGTGTGTGTGTGTGTGTGTGTGTGTGTGTGTGTGTGTGTGTGTGTGTGTATTCTCCAAAAGAGCTTTATGTGCAAATATTCATTGCAATGGGTCATTGGTTGCTTCAAGGTTTCTTGTTTCTGATGCACCATAAACACTAAACCATTGCTAAGACTCATCTCAGATATCCTGTAGCCCAGAGTCAGAGTGATCTTGTGGCTTGGCAGGGAATGGGAACAAGATCCCAGCTAACTGTGCTTATAGTCTGGTGGCAGGTACTATGTCCCAGGCTCCCCTCCTCTCAGCATACAGTGTGGGCTGCAGTACAGGGTTCTTCATTCTTCATCTGACTGGCAGGAGAGGTGGGGAAGAAATCACTTTACTTTAATGTTTCTGGACATTGGGAGTTTGACCATGTTCTAATGTGTGTATGTGCAACATAAAATGGACTTGGTATGTTTTTTTTTTCTTTTTTCTTTCTTTCTTCTTTTGGGGCAGTTATAAGGGGTGAACCCGGTATGACTGGGAAGTGAATGTGGTTAGGGTCGCTTATGTGAAATTCCCAAATAATCAATAAAATATGTTGGAAAAACTGAAATGCATTATAGCTAGAAGGTTTCATCAATCAACACCACTCTTGCACAAATACAATCTGAATATTTTAATCTGAAATAAAAAGTACTAAGCAATTTTGCCCATTTATTCTTTCTCCTTCTTTATTCATCCTACTTTCTTGTGACACACACCATGCCAAATTGTGTGTAGCTTTAACTTCACAGATCTTCTGGCTATATCAAATATCTCAATATAATTCAGCAATCCGATTCCCTGATATGTGCCAGTAATAGAGTCAACATACCAGCACACACAAAAACAGCTCTGGTTAAGATAAACTTGGTACCCTAAAAGTGGAAATACTACAAATGTCCACCAAGTGGGAATCAGTTAACAACAACACAGTTGTATGCATACAACAAGACAGTACTAAACAATGAAAAGGAACTGTAACAGCATGGACCATATTCAAAAGCACATGCTGATGCATAATGGCAGGAGGCTGACCCAAAACCTGTGGACCTATCCCAGTAAGAAATAGGAAGGGACAGAGATAGAGAGAGTAATAGGTACTGAAAACAAACCAGTGGTTATGAGGGATTGAGTTGAGAAGCAGGAACTAACTACATAGATGATGATGGAAATTCTTTACACTTTATTATAGTGGCAACTGCATGAATGAATTCATTTGTCTAAACTTAAGGAAGTAGATTTTACTCTTTATAAATTATAATTCAACAAACATTAGAAAGTTACACATTTTTAACATTTGTCCTACATTCTAGTCACTTCTTTGGTTTCCTCAGTTTGAGAGTACATTTGTTCATCCGTAAGACTTTAGTCTTCAACATTAGTCTTCTTATGTAAATTATCTCTCCATTCCCACTAATGGTTCATCATCTGGGGGTTTCTATCTCCTGTGTTCTGTCATGCATGAACAATAATATAGTTCCACTATCTGACACTGTCTGTATAATAAGAACCAAAGGGAAAACACAAGTCTTAACTCACCTTTACTTTCAACATATATGTAAAATTTATAGAATTTGCTTGACTTATCTCAAGTTTGATAATTACATAAAGTTTATTTTAATATTAAAATGCAGTAAAATTATTTCTAGCACACAGGTTAAATATAATATACCCTTTTAAATTGTTTGTACAGACAAGATTATTGGATGATTCTATTCTAATTTACTTGGTACATGTTTGCTGGCACAATGTTTGTGAGGTATCTTCTAAATGCAGGAGACTAAAACTTTAAAGGTATTATTAACAGCAGTTATCATTTTACACTTCTTTTGCTGTGCTTATATGTTGAGCAACTATTTTAATCTCAATCGATGCAAATGTATGCATGCAAAATTATAAAGCTCCCTGGACTGAAGCAACCAGGATGTTTCATCAGCCAATGAGCCATTTAGAGGATGAAGGTAATCCATGCAAATTACACTGCTCAACTGAGCCTGTTTTATAACATTCCAAATTGCTTACTCTCTTTTCTTTCCTCAGACACACAGAAAAAAAGATTTTATGACCTGATTGTGGTGTAGTGCTTTTGGGGAAATAGTTATTATGCAATAGTTATTTCCCAATACTTGAGGACTGAGAATAACATCCACTGTTTCTTCTAGCTGTTATTAATATTCAGAGCCTAATTTGTGCTCTGGAACTAAGACAGTAAAATCATGTTAATCTATCAAACATCAACTAAGAAATAAAATGTCATGTTGGATGATGACTATGAACTTAACATCTAAAATTTATGTTTACACTCATTTAAAGGATAGAAGGCATGGTTTCATATTGTCCACTCTTCACTGGTTTTCAGTGAACAAACCTGTTGAAAAAGAGAAATTCTGTGGTGGTTGTACCACAGTGAAATTGGCTTCAAACACTATTAGTCCTTCTACTGCAGAGTGATGGGTGGGAATAGAACTTACAAAGCACTAAATGGGATGCCTAGGTACCTCATCACTATGCCAATATGTAATCATTTCAGATATAAAAATATTCCAGAAATGATATTATTTATGGTGATTGTAAGTAATCTAGAAAATGAATAACAAGGTGTATAAAACTGGACCTCCATATGAAACATTTAAACTTTTGGAATAAAAATGAACTTAAATAAAATTAAAATAAATACTGCAAGGATAGATTTGCTATCTCATTACTGAGTTACCTCCACTCTCGTTTCTTCTTTTTCTTTGTCCCTTCCTTTCCTACCTCTCTCTCCTCCTCTTCCTCTCTCTTTTTCCCTTCTTTCTGTTTCCACCAGCCAAGGTTGCATGTATGTAACCACACACAAAATTGCTTTGACACAAAATCCTAGGTGACAGCATTAGAAAGAAATTCCACTTTAATTCCACATATATTATAAAACATAATAAAATGGTCATATCATAATCATAAGATATAATAATCTTTCATTTTGATAAAATTAAATAAGTAATTGATGCTTAATATGATGTGAATGCTGACTTATTCTTATATAATGTCCACATTGTTTTCAAGTCCATTAACCAATATAAAAACTAATTTGACATTTCTAAAATGACTGTGATGAAATGAAATTTGACTAAAGGAATGCACACATTTCAAAAAGCATTCATTTTTGCACTTAAACGGTCAATATTTAATCAGCAGGTTAAGTATCTAATTTCAGGGTTCAAAAACAAGCCAGCTGCTAACAACACTAGTAGGCAGTAAATACTACAGATTTCTTTCACATGTTTGTAAATTACTATCTATCTTCACTAATCCATTATGTACAAAACCTTAAAAGAAGTTGAACTTATCAAAAACATAAGAAAAATGAATGCATGTGAAGCGGTCAGTGATACATGGCTCATGTAAATATGAATGATAATGTACCCAATGCAATAAGGTGGCTCTCCATGCAGCTTCTCATCCTACCCTCAATATATTTCATGGCAAGGACATTTAATGGTACAATAAAAATGCAAACGTTTAATTCCTTCTGCCAAATAGTCAATGATAGTAAATCACATCATACACAAAACAAATCTAGGCAAGCAATTTACTGTATATTTAGCAGTGTCCACAGTATCATTATGCTCATTATTTCCTCCAGTTCTCATGCAGAGCTTTATCACAGAGCACTCTTGTCATTTGATGAAGAAAAGCAGAGAAATGTAACTCTTTTTCTCTGATTAATATGACCACTTGAATTTTTAGTGAAAACATTAATCACACAGTGAAGTTGAATTACATTTTTCAAGTACTACCTGCCAGGTTACATGTAAATTAGGAAGGGGTGATCTTTAATCTTTAATAGAAAAAAAAAACTAAATTGTTAACATTTTTTAGTTAATGCTTCATGGTGAAGAAAATAATTCTCCATTCATGGCTACAGTCACTAAGGGTGTCTAGTCCTGCCCAATCTTGGAAGATGAACAAGTTAGCACTTAAGGCAAAAGAAAACTATTTCCTCTGCACTCCTCACAACTTCCTCTTACTGCGGTAGTTTTTGTTTTTGTTTGTTTGCTTGTTTCACTCTTCTTACTTTCTTGCTCCTTTGCAAAGTTCCTACTTCATTCTCTCCTATATGTCTATATCACATTTAAAGGCTCTCTTGCCTCTGAAATGAACAGAGACCTTTGTTAAGGTGCCCCAAATGAAGTTGTACACACTGATTCCTCTTGTAGAAATATATTTAAAATCAATATTGATGAAGTTGCCTTTACTTGGAAATAAGGAGCAAAATCTATACTCTGACTGTTTACTGAGTACTGTCTGGATAACTTTTAAAATCAAAGCAAGCTCTTGGTAGCAGCATTTTTCTCTGTTTCCTGACACAGCATAGAGACGACAAAAAAAAAAAAAAAAAAAAAAAAAAACCTGCATGGCTTTTAAGAAGAGCTGCTAAAAATTCAGTGATGTGTATGAGCAGCTGGTTTAAAAAGAAAAAAAATAGAGAGTAGCTAAGGCATTGGTGGCACATGTCTTTAATTCCAACCCTTGGGAGACAGAGGCAAGCAGATCTCTGTGATTTCTAAATGATAAATTCATCCAATATATATATTTAAAATACTTTGACTTCCAAATTTAAGTCTAAGGACAGGTTACTGGGGAAAAGAATTTATATTTTTGTTTCCATAGAAAATAAACACCTATAAATTCCTTCCAGACTAACATGGTTTGATCAAGACCCACTAAAACATTATCCTAGGTGATCCAACATTCAAACAGCTGAGACAAGGCAGTCTTACAGACCACTACAGCCAGGACTTCTGTATCTTCTTAGGATCCCTATGACAGTGTCCCCTACTAGCAGGAAGCAGTTTTGAAAGGATAATGCCCAAATTTCCAAATATTGTTTATAATTTTTTTTATTTATATGGGGTTGGTTATAAGTGGTTAAGGACCACAACCAATCTCTTTTTAAAGGTGAAAGGGGAATTATAGTATAAATATAAATAGTTTATTTTGGAATGGAATTTCATTTATTGATACAAATTTAAAGTTAATTGGGTGATATGTATATTTCTCCTCTTATTTAGGTAATGTGTGTATATAGCTCATTTAGAAATGTAATGTACAATTTAGTACAGATTATAGTTACCTATGATATTCAAAACTTAGAGTTAAGTTAGGTTTTCAAGATGTATTTGAGATGTATTTAAGATGGATAGATATTCTTCAAACTTTTCAAAGACCTACAGAATATGGCATTTAAAATTGTTTAGGGTTTTTCTTGACAGTGAGGCACAACTGCTCCTGCCAACACCACCTGCGTCAGAAAGGAAGATGGACATTGAAAAAACTAGTTATGGAGTTTACTTCCAATATGGCAAGACTAGACATTTGGGCAAGATACTGCTCTTTTCTGGACTGACTTTATGCTATATAAACTGGACATGCAGTACCCACTGGAAAGTGACAGCTGATACAAGATGGATATTGCTACAGGTTTTCTGCTTCATGGGACAGTCTGCAGGACACAGAGAAAAGTGACTGACAAACTGCCAGTACAGGTGGACAGATTAAAGTTTCCTACTTTGCTGAGGAGACTTCCAGACACACTATGGCCTATAGGCTGAAGATGGAATATAACAGAAGAACTTTGGCTGACCAAGTAGTAAGTTGTCTCTATCAATTCTAGAGTTTATATATTATATCCTTCTGTGTGGTCTTTGATGAGTTGAAGACAAATAGTAAAGGTTATAGTTTTCCTTACATAGGATTAAAGATAAGTTACATATAAGACTTTAGACTCACAAAGATAGGATAGATGAGGGAATAATTTCTTTAAATCTTGCTAAATGTTAATGGACTAAACATTGTTAACTGTGGTTCTTATTTGATATAGGTTAAAACCCTTCTTTTTATTTTAGACAGAAAAGAGGAGATGATGGGAGATGTCACTCAGTAAATATGTGGTTATATACATGTAAATATATATAGTTACATAATTCAAAGATTTATACTTTTAACAATATGAGCAATTTCAGAAAATGTTAATTAATATATAAATATTGCAGAGTATATAAACAGCTTTGAATAAAATATTTCCTCCTTTGGTTTCAACCAGAAAACAAATCATGTCTAGTAGACTATGGTATGTTCAAATGTGTATTTTTGACACAATGTTTGTGTCAAACATTGGCTTATCATTGCCAAAAAACAAAGTGTATTTGATTTTAAGATGAATTGAATTGTAGAGAAAAGCACAGTGCATTTTCTCTGTTTCCTTCAGGAAAAGGAAGTCTTGTTATATCAACACCTTCATAAGAATTAAACAACACATGCAATATTGAAAATTACCAGATAAAGAAGCTGCACATGTCAGGTTTATCACCAAAGTATAGAAGACAATCCCCTTTAGAAATCACTTATAATTTCTATATTGTATCATTCATGAAGATAAGTTTAATGTTTTAGTGGCCATTGCAAGGCACTATTTACAAACCATGAGTTAAGCCCTGGTATTAATAATGAATTTAAGTATCATTTCAAAATCTCATGTATCAAACCCATAAGGAACAAAGAACTAAAAAATAAATAATTACATTATGTGAGAAGAATCCCTAGAGAAAGGACCGTCTTTCACTCCCATATGCAATCTAAGCAATAGTTTTTAATTTGACTGGTGGCAACTCTCCAATCTATGGCACTTAAGCTCTACTGCCATAGAGTGAGAGCAACCTGAAGCTTCTGAGATGGGATTAATGCATTCTTTCTATTGCAGGATTTGATTCAAGAGCCTCTGATTCTAAGCTTCCCAATGCTTTAACCTTTGAACCTTCAGGTTGTTTACTATTGTCAGATATTTGACCATTCTACTGCATTTTTTTCCAGTTATCCAGAAGGCATGAGCTTAGCAACTCCCTTCTCTCACTCTGGTTCTTTTGATAATGTTATGGTCTGGATGCTGGCTCTGATCTCCACTGTCCATGCTTTATACTGCCTTTTTTTATAACACACCATACACAGACCTTGGGCACTAAATGCATCTGAGAATCCCTACATATCTAGTTTAGTCATGTAAAGATTTTGATGAAGAGAATTATTTGAAAAAAAAAGTTAGAAAGTATTGGATAAAGAGACTGCTATATGTAACTTCTCTGTTTTAATTTAAAGGCTTCCACAATTTGATATGCAAATATTGTGACATCGTAAAATAAAGAGATAATCAAATATAGATGTGGTCTTATTTCTCTATGCACTATCACATTCACTGTCTTTGTAGACCCAAAACAATCACTAAACTTACATTTTATCATTGATCCTCACAATAGTAATAGTTCTGTTTTGCATACGAGCAGTCTAAAGATTGCAAAAATTAGACCTGTAAATTATTGATGGAAAGTGGTAGAGCTGGGATTTTAATTTAGGAACATCTCTTTTCAGAAGGCATATTCTTAATTACCACACATCTTTCCATCTAAAATCGAAGTTGTTCATATTGTAGAGATGCTAGTAATTTTTTAAATATAAGAAAAACATTCAGTTCACTGAGTTACAGTCTAAGGTGGTCTGAAGATTATTTTTTTTTCATCATGCCTTCATTATTTAATCAAGTCAGAGCCAGGCAGTGGTGGCACACACTTTCAATCCCAGCACTTGGCAGGCAGAGGCAGGAGGATCTCTGTGAGTTTCAGGACAGCCTGGTCAACAGAACAAGGTCCAGGATAGGCTCCAAGGATACAGAAAAACCCCATCTTGAAAAACCAAAAACTAACAACAACAAAAAATCAATTTAGGATGTAAAATATCACCCTATTTTCCATTATAAGAGTAAATATTATAATTATTTAAATTAATAAATATTTAAATGTGGTTTCAAATTTCTACCATTGGTATGATTTATCTCTGGATAAATAAATTCATTTATCATAGAATAACTTTATGGTACCCATTTATGATCTTTTAATTTAGGTGAAAGAGCTGGGCATTGGTGGAGCATGCCTTTAATCCCAGCACTAGGGAGGCAGAGGCAGGTGGAGCTCTGTGAATTCAAGGCCAGCCTAATCTATAAAGTGAGTTCTGGGACAGACTCCAAAGCAATACAGAGAAACCCTGTTTTGAAAAAAACAAAAAGTCAAAACAAAGCAAAATAATTTAGGTTAAAGGTCATGGGTCTAGATTTGTTGAAATATCTTTATTTTGTGGTCTATACATTTGCTTTCTCTTTACTTTGGCAATTATGAAATTATGCTATTGCAACTAGCATTAATTTGTATTCATCCTCATTTTTGAGTACATTCATTCCCCATATGTCTTAAGATTAAGAGAAAGTGTTTGGCACTAAGTATCAAATATTTAGAATTAATACCTATTCTGAATTCTGTTATTTGAAACTACAAGTGTAACTAACAATTCCTTTAAACTCTGTCCTTATCAAAATGGCACATAAGCATCATCTATGATCAACACACAAGATTACCTTACTGTAGTAGTATGCAAAAAATGTAAATATAATTTTTACAGAATAGGTTGCTTATAGCTAATTTTTAATTCATATAAAGTATGTATTTCCAAAAGCAGAACATGCTAGTGGTGTGTGAAGTGGAAGAATGTAACATGTTTGGTAAGAAAGGCCAAGTGTGAATCAATCTATCTGAAGATCTAGCTGTACAATTCTTGGGCATATACCCAAAAAATGCTCCATGTTACCACAAGGACACTTGCTCAGTTATGTTCATAGTAGGTTTACTCATAATAATAAGAAATTGAAAACCACCTAGATGCCTCTCAACCAAAAAAATGGACAAAGAAAATTAGTGTGTTTGCATTTCAAGTATTACTCAGCTGTTAGAAAAAAAATGGCATCTTGAAATTTGCAGGCAAATAGATGAAGCTAGAAAAAAAAATCCCAAGCAAGATAATCCAAAACCAGAAAGACAAACATGATACATTACCTGTAAGTGGATATTAGCTGTTAAGTACAGAATAACCATGCTACAACCCACAGATATAGAGAAACTGGATAAAGAGAAGAGGTCTAGAAAAGGTACAAGGTTGTCTTTGGGAAGAGGAGATAGTTTTCATGTACTGGGCATGGGTAGAGATAGGAATAGGATAGACTGGGTGGAGGAGGGAGGGACAAAGGCAGAGAGTACAGGGAGAGACAACTGGAGTTGGGAATCATTTGGTGGATGATGTGGAAACTTTCAGTACCTAGGATTGTGACCCTAGTGAAGATTCCTAGAAATGGATGTGGAGCCTAATCTGGCTGTCTTCTGTAACCAGTCAAAGTCTACATCCTGTCTGCAAGATTGTGGCTCAAGCTTGTGCAAATGACTAACCATTGACTAGACTAATTTGAGGCCTATATCATGAGAAAGACCCCCCTGGCTGACAGTGTCAGAATAACCATGAACTGGAGGCTGGATGATCCTAGGGTAGTACCAACCATTGCCAGGAAAAACAAAGTCAATAAAAAAAAATTACTAATGGTACTAGTGATATTGTTATACTCATAGACTGGTGCCCAACCACCACCAGAAGGTTGGTGGGATGCTTTCTCCAGCAGCTAAACATTAGGTGGAGCTCAGGGAACCTGACAGAATACTGGGAGGAGGATTGTAGGGCCCAGAGGGGTCAAGGACATCAGGAGAACATGGTTTACAGAATCAACTCAGCAGAGCTTAGAGGGGCATACAAAGGCTGAAGAGGCAAGCACTAGGCCTGCATGGGTCTGCACCAGGACCTCAGCATTCTTGCTGTGGTCCTTTAGCTTGGGGTTTACGGGGAGGTCTCTGAATCTTTTGCCTGTTGCCTGTTTATGGGACCTATTTCCTCCTACTGGCTTTCCTCAACCAGCCTTGATATGGAGGTTTGTGTCTAGTTTTATGGCATTTTGTTACATCAAGTACTGGGAAGGAAATGGAAGAGCTGTGGATCTAGGGAACTGAGGAAATTGGGGAGAATGGGAGGAGGAGAGGGGAGGAGCTGAGGTTGTGATGTAGTTTATGAGACAAGAATAAATATATAAAGTAAAATAAAATTACAGTCTCCAGGGAATGGGGGTTCAAACCTGTAAGATGTTACAAAACCAATATTGAACCTAAGAGAATGAATTTCTATTTACCTAACCTGAGGCCATTTCTGGTATGTAGGTAAACTGTTACTTATGGATACCAGGTTTGAAATTTTTTACATTCATGTATTTTTCTATGTGATTTTATAATCCATAGCTTAAAACTCCATCTTCCATTTTTCATAGTTTCCTGAACATTCTCACAAGGAAATATGAATATTTTTCCAGAAGATTCAGAAATAAATTTTAATATGGTAATTTATATATGGTAACAAACTAGGAGTTCTATATTCTTAAGGCCTATGTAAGAGAAACATCACAATTCCCCACAGGCTAGTCATGTTTGTCCTCAGGCTGCATGTGCACATGACACTGTAGGGAATCACTTAGCCAGCCTTGAGTAGAGGGGAAAAAAAAGTCAGTGGCAACTCCAGCTATTTGGTATTGCTTCTGCTTATATGGTATCTGTGAAACTAGAAAATGGTCCCTTCTATTTAAAAAATCATTATAAAAACTTATCTGTTGACTACTTGTTATTAAGAGGCATATTCTTACTTTAAAGAGCCCTATAAATCAGAATGTTCCAGTCATTAAGTAATCATGAAGCTGCAAGTACTCTGGCACTTTTACATCAGGCTGGCAGAGCATAGTAATAGGAAATCTACTCTCTGAATAGCTCTGGGTTGGTGTAAATGACACCGTTTGTCATGCCACTGTTAAATAGCCAACATAACCAAAAGCACTTTGTGCTGGAGAAATTCATAAAAAAAAAAAAATCACTGAGTTTTTCATGGTAGGATATAGGCTATCAATCTCATCTTCTCTACAGAAGAATCCTCTAGGGTATTAGAGACATAAGTAAAGCACACTGTTTACACAAAGTGCACACACTGTCATTTTTGTTACATGAGCTTCTATTCTTTCTAAAAGTTCATACATACTTCTATATCTTTTTAACTACTGTTTTTAATTCCAGATAGAAGATGAATTTGAATTTTCAAACATACTTTCCACAAATTACTTTTAGAATACTTCAGTTTATTTTCATTTACTGTTAAATTCTAACACATTGTAAAACTATTAACATTTATCACTTCATGATAAGGTAAAAAATATGATAGAAATACAAAAACATATTACGTAGCCAGGCATGGTGTTGTATTGTTGTTACCCAATCACTTAAGAGATAGAGGCAGGAAGATAAGTTCATGTCCATTCTGAACTACACAACAAGTTAAAGGGTAACATGTGTTACATGAGAGCCTGTCTCAGAAAACCAAAAAGAAAAAACAAGCAAACCAAAAAAAAAAAAAAAAAAAAACCAAAAAAAAAAAAAACAAAAATCTGAAAGAGATAAAGTAGAATTAAAGCCCCTAGCTCTTCAATTTTCTGTAAACTTATGATTTTATTTATTATACATATATGCATATATATGTATGCATGTATGTGTGTGTGTGTGACTAGCACTACTACTATTACTATTATCTGTCTCCATGTAATCTTGAATCCCATAAACAACATTAGAATTCAAAGACCTTTGTCATGGTCTATTTTATCCATCAGAATCCTGAGTTCCAGGTTGTTCTAATGTTGAAAAGTTTTGCCCAAGCAATTCACAGAGGAGCACTAAAATTTTATCTGACAAAACAGCCAGTTGTCTGTCAGAGGACATCACCAGCATGCCAGTGATTGATGGCTGACATCTCCTGTAAGGCATTTTAGGCATCACTAAGTATATTACTAGAAAATATAGATAACTTGTACAAAATCTGAAAAAAATCCAAGATTTAGCAGAGGTCCATGTGCATTTTGTGCATCAAATTAATACATTAATAACCTTAACCCTGTAACAGAAAAGAAACTGAAGATGTAATAATTGAGGAATATCAAATCCAGTAAGTTACTACCTCTGAGGTTTTTTATATAAGAAAAAAAAAATCTAACCTTTTCAAGAACTATACTTTCATCATATTCCCATGCTAACCCTGAAAGTTACAATCACACAATTACACCGTTACCTAGACATCTTGAACAGAGACTGTGTTATATTTCCTGATGTGATATTAGAAGGAAGCATCCAGATATTTTCTTTTTAATTAAATTATCCTCATGGTTCCAGTGGAAGAGAAGACTTAAATCCCTCAAAATTGAAGTATCTAACATATCTCCATACTCCCTGTTTGACATGAGAGTCCAGCCAAATGTACTTCCACATCTTATCTAGAAATAATAAGGCATAATAGGAGAGCACTGGAATATAGAGCAGATACCTGGCATGCATATGGTACACATATTCCCACCACAAAACAAAAATAAATACGTATTTTTAAAGGAAAAAAAAGTTTATTAAAAGTTCTAATACAGAAAGCTCAAATCACTTATAAAGTCAGGTATAGTGAGATATCTACCCCTCCCGGACCTGTTGCACTGATCATGCCTATTGGGGCATGGAGACAGGTGCAGGGCATGACCTGGGGAGACTAGGCGTCCCAGACTCCAGCTCACTCTCTTACTTCCAAGCTAGAAACAGAAAGAGAGAGAGAGAGAGAGAGGGAGGGAGGGAGGGAGGGAGGGAGAGGGAAAGAAGGAGAGAGAGGGAGGGAGGGAGGGAAGGAAGGAGAGAGAGAAAGCATCCAGAGGCATTCTTGGGCTGGGAAACTGCTTTGGAGGTCATCTGTTTCTTCTGTAAGTGATTTCTCCCAGAATAAACATCCATCAGCTTATCATTTCTCAGATTCTTCTTTGGTGGTAGAACTGGGATAGGGATTTTCACAGACCCTGGGGAATTAGGTTCCATCAGGGCATCTGTGCCTCACCACGCACTCCCCTCAGCCCAGCTATTGGGCAATTACTTGCAGTTTCCCTACTCTCCTTAGTATATCCTGGCCAGAGTTTCAAATAAGAACTTCAGTCAAGCATTTCCTGCCACTCACAGATTAGATACAAATGTTACAGCTAGTCCTGTTGAGAAATTTTGTGGCCTTATTTTTTTTCTCTATAGTATCCCATGGAGTTATCCTCCTCCCATTTCTGTAAAAAGTAATCTTAACAGTGCCCACTTTCCCTACTATTGGCATTAAGGGATAATATTCATCCCCATAGGGTTGGTTTTAGTTACTCAGTGTTGGGTATGGAAGGTGATGCTCAGACACAGGTATCTCTTTTAGATAAAATTATAGGTTATGTTTGGGAAGGATATAGTTAAGATGAGATAAGAGTAGATTAACTTATCTTCCTGTGAATTATCTTAGTAATTATTAGTTATATACAATTTACATTATTATAGATTCTTACATGTTGTAACTTATGTAAAATTAAGTTTGTTTTCGTTTCTTGGATAATTTGTCATATTGTATAAGATCATTCTGTTTATGATGTTTTGTGTACAATATCTTTATCACATTCTACATATATATACTTTTATATATGTTCAAAACATTTTGTATATTGATACAATTTAGGATTTGTTTTATCATGTTGCACTATACCTCTGGTCAAGACATTTCAATTCTACTTCTGTTTTAGAGATTTACATATGTATGTATGTATGTATGTATGTATGTATGTATGTATGTATGTATATGGTTATATTGCTAAAATTATTGTTCTTTATGATTACTTTAGGAAGTTTCAATCATTCGTGTACCTATGTTCCTGAGTATTAAAGATTATCTTCACTCATGTTTCTTAAACCTATGAGATTAGTCAGCAGAGATGTTTGATCTTCAAACACTTCATAGACCTGCAGAACATGACACTTACATGTCATGTATTCCATTTACATGAGACACTATTGCTCCTGACAACACGAAGTTATTCCTGAGAATACATTGGACACTGATGTTACTCCTTCTGGAGTCCAAACTCTTTTTAGCTAATGGCCTCTTGGGCAAAGAACTGCCCCCACCTCAACCACTGACTTTGAACATGATGTCCTACTGTGTTTGCAAGAGACAAACATAAAAAACTGCTGAACCTTGCCAACTCAGGGTAAGACAGCCTTTCTACCTCCCTGCTTCTGTAGTGGTCTGTCAGATTCTTCAGGCCTTAGCCAAAACTGGTTGCCCCGATGTTGCTGTGAGACTTTAGGTGACTATCCAGGTAGCATGCTGTTTCTGTCCTCACTGCACCTTTTGGAAGCTGCCTGCCTGCACTTCCTGCCTACCTCAGTATGTTCCTTCTGAGGCCTTTGATAAGGTTGAAGATTAGACTGTCACAAAAATTGCTCTCTCTTCCTAGATAGAAATATCAGGTACAAGACTTAAACCTTCCAGCTTAGGACAACTCTATAGTGATCTATGTTATGCTTTTACCCTAGGACTGGATATGCAGTTCTTGCAATTTGCTCTAGTTACCTCACTGGCAATAGGTCTTAAGTGTGCATGTTTTTAATTTTCCTTTTACTAGGGCATACTTTATATTTACTGTATTTGTATTTAGTTTTGTATCAAGCCAAAATCTGTTCTTTAGACTAAAAGGTGAATTGTAGTGAGATATCTACCTAGCCTGTACCTGTTGCACTGACCACCTGCATTGGAGGCATGGAGACAGGTGCAGGGCATGATCTGGGGGGACTAGGTCTGGAGTCCCAGACCCAAGCGCTCTCTCTCTTTCTATCTCTACCCCCCCCTCTCTCTCTCGCACACGTGAGTGTGCTTCCTAGTCAGAGACAGAGAAGATTGGGAGGCATCCTTACTTGGGACAGGAACCTGTGGCAGTCACCTGTTTCTCGGGTAAGTGATTTCTCCTGGAATAAACATCCACCAGCCTATCTCATTTCTCAGATTTTCAATTAGCATGCTTTAGTCAGGCCCATAATAATAACACCTAACCATTCAACAGAAACTTTCAAAGGCAGAAACAACAGGAAAGATATCTTCCAAGTTGTGAAACATTACAATTATCAAACCATACTATTATCCACAGTAAAATCATCTATAAAAATAGAAGGATACGCTGGGCATTGGTGGCACATGCCTTTAATCCCAGAATTTGGTAGGCAGAGGCAGACAGATCTCTGTGAGTTTGACGCCAGCCTGGTCTACAGAGCAAGTTCCAGGACAGGATGCAAAGCAATACAGAGAAACTCTTTCTAAAAACCAAAACTAACTAACTAAATAAGAAAATAAATAAAAAAGTAGGAGAATTTGTAATAATTCCATAATAAAAACAGACTAAAGAAATTTGTGACTATTAGGTCAGTAATACAGACTATATGTTTTGGAACGATTCCATTTGGAAAATGATAATTACAGTCAAGAGGCCATAGGAAATAAACAGTCCACAACAGTTATTCAAAAATGATATGAGAAAATACTACAAGGTCAATGAAAAAACAGGATTTAACTCAGTTCTTTTAAAAAGAATTTCGAGACTGACACTTTCAATCCCAATAGAAAGACCCAGACAAGTAGATAGGATAAGAAAAATAGATCCACCATTATACTGTCTCTAAGAAGCACATCATGTAATAACAATTAATAAATGAAGAAACCATGGATGTGAAATAAAGGGAGAATTTGGAGGTAGACAAGGGAGAGGGATGATGTGATTATATTATAATCAAAAAATAAAAGAAAAGATAAAAGGCTATGGTTTAGGATTTAGCAAAATAGTTCGGGATATCTCAAATTAATAATCAATGTTGCACATGAAAAAACAAGAATAAACCCCCGTAGAGTAGATGGAAAGAATAAATAAAATCAGAGTTAATTTAAATGAGATAGAACTAACAAATGAACACAATCAATAGAACAAATATTTGGTTCTTTGAAAAAATAAACTTACTGAGTCAAATTAATCAAGAGAGAAGAAGAAAAATGATACAATTAAGAAGAAAAGAGGAACAATAAAAGACATACCATGAATCTCAAGAAATTACATTAACACACTTTAAAAACTGACATATCATGAATATGGAAAATCTAACAGAATTTATGAATTTCTAGATTCATCCAACACATTACAATTAAAGCAAAATACAATATTCAAATTTAAACAATCCATAACTAGCAATGAAATAGAAGTAGCAATGAACACTCCAAACTGGAAAAAAATCTAAGATTTAGTTTGGACTTACTGTCGAACTATATCTGAACTTCACAGATAAAATAACACCAATACTATCCACATTGTTCCAAAAAAACAGGGGGAAAAAAACCTTCCCAAGTGTTTTTTAAAAGTTAGTATAGTTAGTTTCACCCTGATACCTAAACCATAAACACATAAAACACACACACACACACACACACACACACACACACACACACACACACACACACAAAATCTCCCTAATGAACACAGTTGAAAAATTCTCAATAAAATACTAGAAAATTAAATTCTTCACAACCAAATTGGTTCATTCCTGGATGCAGGGATGCTTTAACACTCATAAATTAATAATAAATTCAAAGACATAAATCAGATGATCCTCTCATCAACATGTTTTCATGATCAAGGTAATTGAGAAGTTGAGGAAGAAAACAGTCTCTCAATAAAATAAAGGTTACATATGACAAGTCTATAATCAACAGGATGCCAAATGAAAAGAAAATACCACAAGACTTTCTTCTAAGAACAAGGATGAGGCAAGGATGTGTGACAACTTCAATTTCTTTTTTATATGTTTTTATTTAAATTTGCAACAATTCTGTTTTACATGTCAATCCCAGTTCCCTCACGGGATGTTCATGGCCATGTCATCTCTACGTCACGACATACCTGGCTGTGCAGAGGACTCAGTTGGGTTATGCCTAATCTAGTTTCCCTTTTAAAGCAAGCAAGCCCCTCTCTTGCTCTCTTCCCTCCCTCTCTTGCTCTTGCTCTCTCTTTCTTCCCCTCTTCCTCTCTTTCTCCCGCTTCTTCTCCTCCTTTCTCTCTCTTTCCTGCTTTAGGTTGGCCACCAGCTATCCCCCCTTCTCTCCCTCTACCAATAAACTCCATGCATGTGCTGAGTCTTGTGTATGTGTTTTATAGGTGACAATTATAGGAAAAGAAAAAAATTAAAGGAGACAATAAAAGATTAGAAGTCAGCTCATGCTCACTGATTAGGAAAATTAATATTACAAAAATGACCATCTTACCAAAGGTACCTACAAATTCAATGTAAAATCAACCACATTTCTCAGACCATTCTTTACAGAAAGAATGTCATTCCAAAAATTTCTATGGAAGCCCAAAAGACAAAATGTAGTCAATTTTATTTTTTCAACAAAAGAATTACTATAAGGGTCGTAGTAATAAAAACAAACAAATGAAATAGCTTGGTACCAACAGAATATAGACACATGGAACATCTGAATAGAATTGAGGATGTGGGTCAAGTCTATATGCCTACAATCACTTGATTTTTGACAAAGATGCCAAAAAATGTACAATTAAGAAAAAAATACATTTCCACTAATGGTATAGGGTTGTTGAGGAGGCAGGCTGTCAAAATGCAGAATGAAAAATTTGATCCCCTGAAGTTGCTTTAAAACAAAACAAAAAAATAAAAAACCAAAAGGACATACTTCCACTTATTGACAAAAGGAAGGGTTTCTGAATAAGACATTACTAACACAGGGAATAAGGCCAAGAATCAACAAATAGGATCTTTTGATTCTGTACAACAAAGGAGATGGATATGAATTAATTGAAATCCCCAGAGAGTGGAAGAAAATATGTGCCAGCTACTCATCTCATAAAGGATTAATGAATAAAATAAAGTGTAAGGATGGAAAAGTTTAGCCTAACTCTCCCTAGACTCTGCCCCCTAGCAGTGAGTAGGCAAAAGGTCACATTCTTGACTGTTTACGGCAGGGCCATTTATGCCTGTGAGTGAATGAACACAAGAAATGAGCCTTGTCACACTACCCAGAAGCCCTAGCAGACTTCCTGGGCTAAGCACGGACTTGGATAGCTCAACTTGATTGGTCCTCACTGGATGCTATGAGATGATTGGTTTATGATGTGCAGGATTTGTTGTAACCCTATAAAAGCTGTCTGAACCCTGTACCCAGGGTTCCCAGTCCTCTACCCCACGTGGAGTATGGCTGTGGACCCCAGTGCACTGGAATATAAAAGACCTCATGCTTTTGCACCAAGACTGCTTCTTGTGAGTGATTTTGGGGAGCTGCCTTTCCTGAGTCGGGACGTGAGGGTCCATGCCCTCTGCGGGTCTTTCAAAAGAAAGCATATATATATGTAAAATTCTAAACATTAAGAAAAAAAAAACAACCTAATTGAAAAGTGGCCTATGGAACTAAACAGAAATTATCTAAAGAAGAAATACAAATTGCTAGGAAACACTTTTTAAAATGTTGAATTCTGGGTTGGAAAGTCCATCATGGCCCCACCCCTCTCCAGACCCTGCCCAGTCAAATGAAGTGCCAGAAGTTCAGACTCCTCCCTGGAATCTCAAGATGGCTTAAGCCATGTCCCCTAGAGTTGTCATATGATTCTCCACCACCACCTGTGGGTGGTTAGAAGGTCACACAGGAGTGTTTTGTTCATCAAACTTCGTGATATGAATTCAGGAGAAACCTAGTATCAGGGTACCAACAAAACCAGTCATTCAACATCTTCAGCAATCAGAGAAATCCAAATTAAAACTACTTTATTATGGCAACTAACACAAGTCAGAATGGCCATCATCAGCAATACAAACAACAATGTCTGCTGGTCTTGATTGGGTGAAAGTGATGGGTAACATAGAAAACTAATGTAGCCACTTTGGAAAGCAATGCAGAGATTTCTCAAAAGAACAAGAACAAAACAAAACAAGCAATCAATAGGACTTCCATAAAACCCAGCTGTACTAACTACTGCTGTGATTATACCTAAAGGATAATATTCTACTATAGTGCACATTCATGGTGGTTGTTAATCTATGCACAATAACTTGTAAGTGGAATCAACCTATATGCCCATCAACAGATCAATGGGGTAAGGAAAAGTGACACAAAGACATTATGGAATGTTCTTCAGCAGTAAAGTGAAATCATGAAATTTTCTAGCCAACGGGTGAAACTGGAAAAATTCTACTGAGTGAGGCAACTCATTCTCAAAGTGGATTCTAGCTTAAAATGCTTTCTTTTGTGTATTTAACTTGAAGTATGAGTGGAATTCAGGGAAAAAGAAAGGATCCCTCCAGGGGCCTACTACAGTAGGAAGATAGTACAATGACTGAAAGAAATCAAGCCAGGTAGAATATTTTGGGGAAGGGCCTTTAAGCAGGCTTGTGGGGTATGTAGAGGAGGAAGAAACTCATCCCTAACTGAGGGTATGATAAATAGCCTTATGGAAACACACTAACTGGTACTCATTTCAAAATACATTTTATAAAGAGTTTACATGGAATTATCCTGCACATGTGTATAATATTATCCCCTGACACAAAGACAGATAGACATGGGTAATGAAATCAAAATCTCAGTCCAAGGCACAGAATTCTTTCCTGTGAGTTTTTGGTCTTGGAGCCCCCAGAAGTCTGCAAAACAACTCAGACTATTGACATTTCCTTCATTTACACCACATAGCTACATGGCAAGTCCCTGCTGCTGAAGGTACCACACTCCTTGGCTGCAGAACAGAAAAATCAGTTTTCAAACAGTCCTTGAAACTTCCTCCTGGATGACCAGCTTTCTGATGGGGGAAGGACATCAATGATCTTAATAAATGCTAAATCCTGCAGGCATCAATATTGACTTTTCAAGCAATATATGCCCCCTGGTGGAATAATGAAATGACTGTCATGAGTAACAAATCACTTCCTGATTGGATTGGAAAACTGCTTCTTAGGAAGGAGTGTCAAAACCGGTTCTCTATTTCTGGCCAGGAAAATCCAGAGCTAAGGAAATCACAGACTGTAGCAGATAATCTGCTGTTGGCTATCTTCTTCACCACCATGTTGTCAGATTGTTTTCTAAGAATTTATTTACTCTCATGGAACTCAATGTCTTCCATCCTTTATCAGAGAAGCTTCTCTGTGCACTGGACAGCAATGAATAGAGAGTTACATACTTGGACAAAGTTCTGAGAATAAAAGATTGAATGCTCAGCCATAAACAGGATCTGTTTTGACCTTACCACTGACAACATTCAGGAAACATTACAGAAGAGGAGGTAAAACTAAGTAAGCTCCAGAGGATGGGAAGGAAGAGGTGCTGTGAAAGCTGTCCTCATAGCTAAGTGAAATCAAGACAGCTAAATCCGTATTAGATGGAGTCAATTATCTATAGGCTTGCACATAGCTGAGGAGGTACTGGAAGTGGATAACTGGAGTGGAGAATATGGCAATTGGTAGTTTTTGTACACTCCAGTAGATGTCTCTATGCCCATGTACATATCGGCAGGACTTACATGCTTAGTAGACTATAAGAAGGGAGACATGAAGTGGAGCAGGGATAACAGGGGACTATGTGGGTGACTACAGGGGGAAATGGTAATACATATGATAGTTCATAAATATCAAAACTGAAGGAAAAAAATCTTCACATGTATCATGAAGCCTCATTTTTAATAGCCTTTGAATGTCAAAGATACATGTGAACTTTTTCGTACATGTCTATTTTAACAGAAAAATAGATCAGAGGTTATATACCAAAGGTTGAAGAGACATAGGCTGATGAAACACACACCTTGCTCTCAAACAACTCCATCTCTAGCCAGGGAAACAGCACTTGACAATTCTCACCTGTCTGGTAATTGTAATAGAGACACATTCAAAGTATTGCAGTGTCTTTGATGCATGGTGTTATTTCTATAGTCCAGGACAAAATGAGAAACTTTGTTTGTCCATTTGAAACAATCAGTGCTCATTTAACTAGTTAGTTGCAGAAGAAAGAGACCATTGGTGGGTCTTTCTTTATTATTGTTGTTATTATTGTTTCTCCCAGAATCTCAAAACAAATAAGCCTTGCTTGAAATAATCCAACAGGATGGTTTTCCACAATGCCAACTATCATGCCACATTCATCTCTCCGCCTTCTCTTGAAGGGCTCTTTTTTCTTCAATCTGGCTAAATTTCTGAGAGATTAGGTTAGGTAGTTTTAAAGAAATTTACATATAGCAACCCTTTTCATTCTTACAATAACTCTGGAAAGTAACATGCTTAATCCCTCCTGACAGATGAGGGAATTTGGATGCAAACATCTTAAACAGCTGATAATTTAGGTAAGAGCTGACCACAGACTTGCAATGGTTTCTCCTCAGTAACCAAACTCAACATTACTCTATTTTGACAAGCTCATATTCATTCTTCCTGGGTGTGGTGGTTTGAATGTATTTGACTCCCATAAACTCACAGGAAGTGGCACTACTAGGTGGTATCTACTTTTTGGATGAAGTCTGGTATTGTTGGAGGAATCTGGATGACACACCTCTTTAATTCAGACCTTTAATCTGGGCCACATCTTCTGTTGCAAATGTGTCATTCTGGGGGTGGGCTTTATTGGTCATATGCTCAGGATACAGCCCACTGTGCCAGTTGATATCCTGTTGCCAGCAAGATGTAGCAGTCTCACCCACAACAGCACCTCTCCCTGCATGCTTCCATGCTCCCTGCCATGATGGACTCAACTTCTGAACTCTAAGTGAGCCACCACAATTAAACGTTTCCATCCTTAGGGTTGCCACAGTCTTGGTGTCTCTTCACAGCAATAGTAAACCCTAAGACACAGGATAAGCACATCTACAAAGGCTGCCATTGAGTTGCCTGTCCTAGAACTTCCCTTGTGTTTGTGTGCAGTTAAAATTGCATGCCTTACAACTCTAGACAGTACTCTGTTCAGATTCTGGACCAGTATCTTTCAGTATCAAGAAATCAAAGGACATGCTCAATGAATGCTATGACATAAGTGGCTTTATCTTACTGTAATTATCTTTTTGCCACTGAGAGTAAATTTTGAATGCAGTCTATGTAAAGTGGAGAGAACAAATTCTATACCATATTTGTTTTATTGTTCAGTAATTTTAAAGCTTATTGGAAACTACAGGTTTCAGGAGTAATCAGCAACAAATTACTAAAAAATGTCATGGAATCATTTTTTTTTGTTTGTTACATCAAATGAAAGTATTTGTTATATGATTATTTTATAAAGCAATTTTCTACCTACCATATGGGTATGCTTGGTGCCTAGGTACAGCTAATATTACTGAGTTTTTATTGTATTAAATATTAAGAAATAATTCATCTACACATTCAAGGAAAGTCCCCACTTATTTCTAGCTTGCTCATTGGACCCATCTGCCATTATGACGCAGAAAGTATGTTAATTATGGTCCAAATATAAGATATGGGGACGTGTGAGTGAAGCTTTTTATCTTGATTAAAATATTTATTAAAACAAATAAGAATGAAAAGTTTTTGTTATGATGATTTAAGGTCTTTTATTTCTATTGTACAGATTCAATAAGTGTTTTTGTGTGTTTGTTTATTTAATTTACATATTCCATAATCAGTAGCATTTTCATTAACTTTAGATGCTGTTTAAGTCTAAGTAATCAAGACAATCTATATGAGTAGTTTAGCAGCTTGGGGAAGATTATACACTCTGCTATTAATGTTTTTCATTATGCACTTTCTGTTAATTTGTTACTTTCCTCCCCATTTTTTATTTGAAGTCATATATTTCCAGTTGTCCCTATGTCACCCTTAATAGCTGCTCATTCCTTCTCATAATCGCCTTCTGTTTTAATTACTACACTCACACACACAGATCCAAGTATATTTTTATACACAACTTAAAATTAAAGACTAGAAGCCACATATAAGGGAAAACGTGGTATTTATCTTTCTGAGTTTTGCTTATTTCACTCAACACAGTGATTTTCAGTTCCTCCCATTTTCCTGAAAATGTCTTGATCTCAATTGAGGATCCATTATGGGAGGGAGATGAGTAAACACAAAGTATGGATGAAAGTTACATAATGAGACTCATTAGTTTATATGTTAACTCAAAATGTAAGAAAAGAAAGGTGCCACAAGATTTTTCCTTATGAGCTTTGGAGACAATATTCAATGTACTGTTGAAAACTGCCACCGACTCAGGGACTAATAAATTTATGGATCAAGTAAGAGAATTTATAACCACCACTTCACTAAACCAGCATAATCCATGAGAATGTAAACATGTGTCCTTATAAACACAGAAACCAAACTATTAATATAACTGTCCAAGCATGAGCTGAACAAGGACACCACCATAGACATGATAAAGTGGATAGGCAAAAGCCCAAGAGGCACGAACCCTACACAAAGAACTATAGGCAACAGAGGGATGCTGAGAGTAGAAGAAATACCCTTTTCCAGGAAATAGAACCACAGTTGGCTCTCCAACACCAAGAGCTCAGGTCTGAAAACATACATAGGAGGGACAGTACGCAGACTGAACTCATTATACATTTTTGAATACACATACATGCAAGTAATGACAATAATGAAAAAAAGAGGTTATAAATTGGAAGAGATAAAAGAGGGTATTTAGGAGGACTTGAATGAAGGAAAGGAAAAAACAACTTGATTATAATATAATTAAAAATAAAATATTTCAATATTTCTTCTATGATTATTGTTATAAAGATGAAACGACAATCATTTACTTTTATTTTTATAGTAGGTATAATTTAGGGTTGCTTGATACTTTTGGGAAGTGGATTTCTTGAATAAATGTATTACATTAAATGGAATTAAGTATGTTTGATTATAGATAATGCTCTGTAAATAAAAAGTATGCTGACAATAAAAAGGTATTAAAACATGAAAGTTTTGTAAAATAATTTAAAAGCACTTGTAGAGGTCTAAGAAATTTATTTTGATAATAGACTATATTAGAATGATAAAAAGATAATGATCTGCATTTTATCAAAGAAACTAATATTCATGTTCTTAATAAACTCATTAATTCAACTAAACCTAACTGAATGCTTAGTATGGGTAATGTATAGTCCTTGTACTTAGGTGTTTATATTCTAAACTGGTACACAAACAATAAGCAGGTGGGAAAAAAGTGAGAGAATTAAAGAATTCCAGAATCATGCTCTAATGGGGGTAGGTAAATCAGAGCTCAAAATGTGGTCATAATTCATTGTAGAACTATTAGTATCATGGAGCTTAATAGGGCTAAGGGGCAGAAGTAACTCTCAACAGACACTGTTACTTTCACATTGCTCCATTTCTCATCCACACTGACCTCTATTTACTGACCCTATGTGGTAATATATTGTTCATGACTTATTGAAGCTTGACTGAGGATTGAGAAAAGCAAAGTCAGCCACAAGCTATAGAAGCCAGGTACACATCTTTAATCCCAACATTAGGGAAGTATATAAGCAAGGCCTCAGAGTGGTATTCGTTCTCCAGCCACACTGAGAAGAGGTTACGGTCTGAGGCTTGTTTAAGAGCTCCTGAAGACAGGATCATCTCTTTCAGCCTGAGCTAGAGATGAGAGCTAGTGGCTGGCTGATTTGCTTTTCTGATATTCAACTTGAAATTTGAATCCCAATATCCATCTCTACATCTATTTATTAATTCATGTTAGAGCACTAGATATTCTTCAGTACTCCAGGGGTCTGCATCCTAGCCTCTGAACTCCTGATACATAATCTTTTCACTACCAGTAAAGTCCTTCTCCTAATATTGTCCTAATTAATGTTGGGGCAAAACAAATTCCTTCAAAATCTCTTTATGTAACTGGTCAAAGGAAATCATATGGCCAAATAAAAAATCAACAACACTGACCATAATAATACATATCAATATGCATGCAAATCTCCTACGGATTACACATCTATAATAATTATTATTAAAGTATATGTAAGGCTATGAAATATAGCAAGAAATTGTACAACTTCAAAGTTAGTCATGATTTTCATTTTCCTCACTAATAGCCCTCAAGAAATAGTGTGATACTTTGGATCTTAAATGTCTCTTCAAAGTCCATGTATTGAAGTGATTGGTCCCTAGTTTGATGCTATTGGGAATTGGTAGAGAATTGGTGGGGTAGGACCTAGTGTGAAATTCATAAGAAATTAGGAACATATCCTTAAATGGAATTCCATAACCCCAGTACCTCCAATTACTTTTTATGTTCATTTTGGCAACCAAGCTAGTGGTTTTATTCCTCCACACACTGCAGATTTGATGTGATCCCTTACCAAAATGACAAGTCAACAGCACCAACCAATAATGTACAGGAGTCTAAAGACCAATGAACTAGGCTCTATGGTTTTGTTATCTTGGTTATTTATTTTTAAGAATACATCTGAGAACCCTTGGTCTGTTGAATATTAAGGAAGACAAGGTTTACTTTTGGTTGCCTAGAGATTAATACATAAAATGAAGGATAATACTAGATTCGCAGCTTAAAGGAATCAATAACAGACTGAGTCTAGCACCTGAGTTTTACTTAAAATAATCCCTGGATTCATAGTTAGAGAACAGAAAACTCAAGTCATCTTCATGAAGTGTCACTAAAATTGCTTTCTATTGTTGGTAATCACAAGACTTTTGGATGTAGCAAATAAAAGTTTTGACCCATGGGGTACTGATTTTAAAACTCTAATGATTTTTGATAAGGTACTGAACTCTCAGATGGACCACCAGAGAAAAATACATACATCATTCTTTTTCATTGAAACCATAAGCCTACATTAAAACATATTACCTCTGAATGATGAGGAAGA
Source organism: Phodopus roborovskii (assembly GCF_943737965.1). Lineage (NCBI taxonomy): Eukaryota > Metazoa > Chordata > Mammalia > Rodentia > Cricetidae > Phodopus > Phodopus roborovskii. Next base: position 1,452,497 of record NW_026126693.1, on the reverse strand, counting down.
AAAAATTGTGTAGTAGGGATATAAAATATATAGATATTTGCTATTAAATATCTGCTGACTTAATTTAAAAATATTAAGACAACATTAATAGAATTTTCTAGGAGGATATTTTTAAAATCACAACTTGATCTCTAGTCCTTAAAGAGGAAATATAATGAAACCAGATGTGCATTTTGAAAATTTCCTGCAGCTTACAAAGCAAAACAAACACCACTTATATGTAATCATAAGACATTGAGATGATGATTTTAATTTTTCAAATTTAGCACTTGAAATCATATATATGTACTTTGACATAAGTAAAATATCAGGAACCCCACCCAGTATAATTAGCAACTGCACTTCTATGGAGAGCACAGGGCTCATTCTATAAACTGTAATGCTTTATGGAAAAAATACTTTTGCTTGAGTAAAAACTATTGCATGCTCTTATCCTGGTTATTTATTGTTCCCCAACTATCAACTCACTTTAGTTTTCTTGGGGTGAGGTGGGATAGAACATTAGTCCTCAATTGTTTTTTACATCAATATAGAAATATTTATTATAATCTGATTATTATATAGGAGTATATCATCAAATAAGCCAAGTCTACTATGCATCTATTATATAAACTTTTCACAAGCTGAATTCTAATTAATCTTCTAATACCTCTCCCAAGAAGTATTTCATTATTTTACTTAGATAAAAAGATTAAAGTTTTGAAAAGTTAATTTGCTGATTAAATGTGACAAACTTAAGCACAAAATATTCCCTGCCAACTGGAGGTTCTCAGGCTTTCTATCCCAGGAATTTCAAAATCAGTATGTGTAAGAAGTAGTTAAAAATGAGAATTCTCATTCCTCCTTCCCTGATCAAGCAGGATCCTAAAATAGGGAACCTCAATCTAAAACCCATTTTTTTAAACAAGCCTTCTTGATGTTTTTAATGCACACTAAATTTTATGAATCACTGTTCTATACCAGAAGACCTCACTGCCTCTTTTAAACTTATAATCACTGAAGAAAGTACAAAATGAAAAGATGTGAAACTCATCCAACATTACCCAATACCAGTCACTGTTAATGTCATAGACCAGACTTCCTCACTGTACATTTTTACTGTTTCCTCATGTGATGGACCACTTGTATATACATTTACATTACTACATTGTAGTAGTATAATTTATACATCTGCTTCTCTAAATATGTGTACATACATCAGACTCATAAGAATGCAAAGCTTTAGTCATAGAAATATAGTAATCTGATGCTTTAAGAATAATGTCATTTTATACTACAACAAAAGTTTACAATATATTTTTGAAAATATGATGGTATTTTCTGCCTGAGTGGTTGACATTATTGTGGGCTTGTAGGTTTAGGTCATAGATACTAAAGTGTGCATTACTGATCACTGAGAATTTACCTTACTTAAACTTAGAGAGAAGCTAATTTGGGAATGATTTATAATTATACTTGTAATTTTCTTAACAATTTTTATTCTGTCTAGATCTTTAATTATAGTTATTTCCCAACATATGCTATTTTATGTCAATTCAAATACTTTGTGGTAATTTCAATTATTCATAACTTTAATGAAAATTTAACTGGAAATTATAAGTAATGATTCTCATCATTTACTTGAATTTTTAAATTTTTATTAACTAATTGGCACATGGATCTGTCAATCTTTCCCCTACAAACATCTACACAGCAACATGCATCTAGGGGATTGGGAGGACAGAGTAACATGATAAGCACCTTTGGGCCCTAGATTACTATGGCTGCCAATTCCAGGGAATTCCCCATGGAAAAATTCTTAACATTTCCAGCCAAAGCAAACATGTACCCCATTTTTCAAGACTCTCTCTGTACATGCCCATGTGTGACTTTTTGCTAAATTTATCTGTGAGAGCTAAATTTATCATGAGCTAGATATCTGAATCCCCCAAAGAATCAGTCATTTGTTCCCAAATTACCTAACAACCAACTTCTGATTACTTGGAGAAGATTATCTGATTACCCAGCAGTTAAATAAGCACTTCCCCTTCTCCACACTGATTTCCCCTATCAGAGGAGGAGAGAGTGATTAAATCTAAATAGCTAAAATAGGCAGCTCCCCAGTAAAGGACCTTGAGAATAACGGAAATCATCTGGCTTACCACCCTGCCCTACATCATTAGAGAATATTCATGCATAATATTGGGCACGATACCACTGCCCCTGTTAGAAGGCTCTCTAAACACTTGGCCTTGGTGACACTGATGAAGACTGCTGGGGTCCCTGCTGGATTCCATGCACATTAGAGACTAGGTTTCTCAGCCTGAGTACACAGGAAAATGAGCCCATGCGACATCGCCTTTGTCCTTCCTGGGAGTTCATACCCAGTGCTTGCCTTAGAATTGCAAGTGACCTGATGATCCATCACCAACAGGGACAGAGGAGAATGTCAAGAATATGTATTATAGTGCTTTTCTGTGATGTCACTGTCTAATTAGGTTACCTAAGCTGAGTTTACTCTTTCACTTATATAGAAAATTAAATTTGATTGTATGTGGAAATGTGATATAGGATAATAAAACAAAACTTAACAATTCAGGTGTGTAGTCTAGCCAGTTTCATTAATATGATGCACAGAACTAACATATTTTTTCTTATTTCAAAGAGGATTATTGGCAATATCATTAGCAACCTTCAAACTCTATTGTAGATACCCTGTGTAAACATGAGGCTCTACTAGAAGCAAAAGTTAACCTTTGGTATTTTTAAGACATCAATCAAAACCAGATCATGCATGAAAACTGTCCCACAGACATGATCCTTTGCCCTCCCCTCTGGGTGCATATGTGGAGGTCAGAGGTCAACATCTGTTGTCTTCAGCTTTCTCTCCCCACTTTATTTTATGAGACAGTGTCTCTTATTGAGTATGGGGCTCACAGATTGTCTTGCCTAGCTGGCTGCTCTGCAAGCCTCTAGAAACTGCTTGCTCCCTTCCCTAGTAGCCAAACTTCGCTTTTACCCTGAAGCTAAAAATCTGAATTCAGGTGCTGATGCCAGTACATTGTGCCATTTTCCAAATCCCCTAAATTTTGTTTCGGAATGAAGATTTACTCTATATTCTAACTCACTAGGTATCCCAGGCTGACTTCAAATTTATGGCAATCCTAAGCCTCAGACTCATGAGTGTTGAGATCACAGGAAACAGAGAGCTCTATATTCAACATGGAAATGATTTTTAGTGCAGACCTACAGTATAATGGTACCCTTTAGTGTTCTTTTGTATTACCTGTTCTTCTTTATTCTTGGTGGATTAGTTCAGTCTCTGTAGCCTGCTGGGTCTTCTGAATTTCCATATAGCATCTACCTGTGGCTACTGCTGGCAGGAGGTTTTTTTTTTTTAATACATTAGCAGAGAAGAAAAGCTGGCTAGGGTCACTGTGCTGGCCTCAGTGTTATTTCACTCTATGACAAAGGGCACAAGTTAGGTGATAGTAAAACATCTTTATTCCCTGTCAGAAGAAATAATGCCTGGTTTAGAAAGCAATTAGATGTAGTTCACATTGTTTTCAAAATGCTCTAACCACATTATTCCTGCAATCAAGGGAAATGTTGGAGTCTACCAGAGGGGGGAGGAGAAGTAAACTTCAATAACATTTTATTGTAGCTGAATCCCCAGCTGGGAGCTGAATTTACAATGCAAGAAAGCAAAGGGTAAATATCCCAATGTGAGGCACTCTTAACGTTCCTTTCCCTTCTCAGAATAGCTTAATTGAAGTCCCACAAAGATAGAAACCATCACTTTACAAACCACATTCTAAAGGCATTTAATGGAGCAACTCAATCTCTGGTGAAACTAACGTTTTAAATAAAAGAGCAATAGCCAAGATTTATAATGGTTAGGTAACAATGCCACATTTTTACCAAGCTGTGGATTTCTCACATTTTGATGAGACACAGACTGCTTTGAATTCCAGGTAATAAGACAGTGGCTCTGTGTCTGCTACTGTACACAAATTCCTTAGAGGCTGGTCTGCTTTTGTCTGTGACCTCACTGCTCACAGACACCAAAACACACAATGTTCACTGTTTGCAAAAACAAAATAAAACAAAATTCAAAATGTATAAGTTCTTCAGATTTATCATCTCCTTGAGATGAGCACAAATTGGCATACATTTTAAAGCTAAAAATATTTAATGCATGTTCATAAGGTGCATTTCATGTAGGGTCTATTGATTAGTGTGATAATACCAATTATCACATCAGTAGGGCTTGTTTAGATTAGCTGATTGGGTTCCTAAATGTTAGAAGGAAAGCTCACACCAGAGAAGGGGGCCATTGGCAGAAAACCACTTGCCTCTGACCATTAGTCATGATGTGACTTCCCAGGCAGTTCCATTGTTTTCAATTCATGTTGACTGATACCTCTCCTTTACGGTATCACAGGAAATGAAAATGAGAGTTGTATAGAGAAACTCTGCAGGGGAACCATAATAAGGGTTACACATATAGCAGGTGCATTGTGTACTTAATTCACAGTTGCCTTAATGCATGCCAGGATGTCTTTCATCAATAAACTGTAATTTGTTGGAAATGATAGATCTGCAAGACTTAGCTTTACCCTCAAAAAAAGAATGAATGTCTTCCTACAGCACTATTCAATATAATTCTTTAATATTCTACCTTATGTCATACCCTTCCCTTTCTGTTTCTTTTCCCACTCACCTTTATATTTCAACCACAGTTGACACCATCCATATTTGCTACTTTTTGGTACTGTAAGGATGGAAAAATTTAGCCTAATTTTCCCTAGACTCTGCCCCCTAGCAGTGAGTAAGCAAAAGGTCATTCTTGACTGTTTATGACAGGGCAGTTTACAGACAGCACCTGTGAGTGAATGAGAACAGGAAATGAGCCCTGCCCAGAAGCCCTAGCAAAAGCTGACTTCCTGGGCTAAGCACTGGCTTTGATAGTTCAAATTGATTGGTCCGCACTGGATGCTATGAGATGATTGGTTTGTGATGTGCAGGATTTGTTGTAACCCTATAAAAGCTGTCTGAACCCTGTACCCAGGGTTCCCAGTCCTCTATCCCACGTGGAGTATGGCTGGGGACCCCAGTGCACTGGAATATAAAAGACCTAATGCTTTTGCACCAAGACTGCTTCTTGTGAGTGATTTTGGGGAGCTGCCTTTCCTGAGTCGGGCGTGAGGGTCCATGCCCTCTGCGGGTCTTTTAGTAACACATCACACTCTTCAGGTGTTTATTTTCATAGACCTTTTCTGACCTGTCATTGCTTCCAGACAACCCAATGCTCAATACTGTAAAGTGCAAATCAGTTCCTCTAAAACCACTGCACTCGTCCTTTTGTTTTTTGTCTTTTATAGATAGACGACCTCTTTCGGTAATCCATGCCCACAATAATCACCACCTAATCAGAGCTCTGCATAACCTCTACATGAGATATCTTAGTTATATAACATTCACTGTCATTGTTCAGTGTAAACTTCATCCCTTTTGGATTGTCAGATTCTTGAGTCTAGAATCTGTATTTTATATCAGCGTTTTATGCCCAGAACCTGGGCACCAGGGAACTCCATTAGTAAATCTTTCCATTGATAATGGATTCAAGTCTCTGAAGCTATAAGCCTGGAACCTGTGACATGCACTGAATAGTTAGAATCAGAACATCTTGTAGTGTTCTGTTGTCACTTAGCATTGGATGGTAAACTTTCAGCAATACACTCCAGACTTCAGCTACCAGGTTATATTATATAACTTTACAAAAATATTTCTAGTATATTTTCCTTACTTCAAATGCTTTTAAATGTGTGATTTGTTCTCCTTTATGAGGAGAATAATACCAAAAGATACTGACAGCCATCCATAGAAATCATTATTTCTAGTGATATTTCTGATTAGTACCACTGTTAAAATAACTTTTGAAAATCTACTTTTTTTACCCGTAGGTGACACTAATGATTTCTGTATCAAACTATGCCACCCAAATTACAAATCTTTCCATGAAATGTACTTTACATATATCTCCATGAAGATGCTATTACAAGATGCAGCTTTTGAAATCAAGTTTGAATTTCCCCACATTTTTCATTTATGGGCTCTTTAATTACTAAAATTCTTTGCATAATGAATTCTGAAGCTACAGATTGATTTAATGCTACAATAAAGATTTTCTGTTTTAATTCTTAGCTAGTTCACTGTACTGGCATCCATTAAACACCAATGAATAGGATGTCATTAATGGTAATGCTAGTTCAGAGTCAGAAATAATGTAATCCATTGAATCTTCTACAGCAACAAAATCAAATTACTGTTTGAATTTCTTCTCTTCTCTTCCTTCCTTCCTTTTTTCCTTCCTTCCTTCTTTCTTTCTTTCCTTCCTTCCTTTCTTTTTTTTTTTTTTTTTTTTTTTTTTTTTTTTGAACCATTGTCTCACTACATAACTGGGGTTATCTTGAGACTCACCATTTATACAAGTCCCGGTCTCAGTGTCACAGAGGTAGGCCTGCCTCTGCCTCTGCCTGCCCAGTACTGATGTTCAAGTGGTATACCCTCATACCCAGCTAATATTTGAGAATTTTAATGTTAAATTTAAATCCATTCTATGTTCAAGAAAAATGTTAGTTTTTTTAGAAATCTGGGTAAAGAGATATGCTCAAACCTCATCTAATCTAATTATAATTAAATAACATGCGGGGTTTTATTGAAAGACATGATCACTATTTGAACTCAGCAATATTAGTAATTGTATATGAGCAGATATCTAACATATGATTTGCTTTCAGTAAACAGCAAAGAAACTAAACTGCATCTAGTCTAGCTTGATTCCAAATATTTCCACTTTTGTGCACGTGTGTGTGTGTGTGTGTGTGTGTGTGTGTGTGTGTGTGTGTGTGTGATTGCAGGAAGAAGCCAAAACTCAAGTAACATTCCTGAGGAGCTGTAAAATTTGTGTTCTGAGACAGGGTCTCTTCGTAGGCCTGATCACCAGTGAGCATCAGATCTTCCTGTCTCATGTGCTCTGGTACTTAGTTTGCAAACCAACAGCCCTCACAAGGCCCAGAATTTTACAAGGATGCTAGATAGAGAATTCAGATCCTCATAGCCATGTGCCTAAAGCTTTCCTGGGCCATCTTCTCAGCTATCATATTTCTGGAATTTTCATCATTGATGAGATAATGGCCAGGCACAGTAGCTCATGTCTCTAATCTCAGCACTCAAGATAAAAGCAGGCTGATCGCTATAAGTTTAAAAATAGTCTACCTTACATAATCATTTCCAGGCCAGCCAGGGCTCTATATAGTGAATTCCTGGCTCAACAACAACAGAATATACCTACTTAAGTCTCAGGCAGACAAATTCATCAAATACTTTAGGCCCAATTCAGATCAATAAATCCATCTTTGCTTAGGAAACCTTAAACTTCTATGGAGGCAATGAGGTCATATGTGAGGATGTATCTTGTCCATTTTATTGCTTTATCCTTAAATGTGCCCTAAATTAGTAGACCAGAAGGGAGTATGATATCTGAAATGCTGCTCTTAGAAACATTTAACCAAATAACCCAGCAAATTATTTCTGAATCTCTAACTCAGGTTATGGATATAGCCTCATTTCCATAATATGTGCTTGTCTCTGCTCTGGAAAATAATTTTTCAACATGGAGTTATATCTTTTTTTCTCCAAAACTTTAAAAGAAGGAGTTCAATACAAATATATACACTTCCTCGTGTGGATTTTATGCAATGTGTATCATCAAGAATTCAAAACAGCAGTAGAAAGAGTCTCATTAATATGCCTTTTCACTATCAGTCTCTTCTGGCCATTTGTGATACAGGTAGTTTAAAAAACCCTTTCCTGAAAGAAATGCAAATGCTGGGTGTTCTTTTCCTAGTTTGTGGTGTAACTACTGTAGCAATATGACTCACTCATCTCCTTGACTCACTTGCCTGTTTGCTTTTGTGTTCACAATAAGTCATGGCCTTATTCCCTTTCTTCTTCACTCCTTTTCCATTTGGGAGAAGTGTTGTGTCATTTGCTTATTAGTATTCGATCTTCAGATAGTGCCAAAAGACAGATTAAGAATGGTTTGCAATTAAATCCATCCACTTAAGAATAAATGTACAAGAAAAGTCATAATCATGGGGTGCAGTGGTTCCCAACTTCCATTAGTACTTGAGGCTCCCATGGAAGTGGAGTTACAGGTTTAGAAATTAAAACACAGAGGATTAGGCCAAATATTAATCTCAGATATAAAACAAGTGACTTTCAATATAAGTAGACTTTAATCAGAAAAACAGAGGTAAGGAAGGAAATGGCATTTTCCCTTTAGAATTAATTGAGAAAAGTTACTATTTTTAAAGAGAGATGAAAAAAATGAAAGCATGTAACAGGCTTTGTTAAGTTCAGCTGTGGTTTTACTACACACATCTTCAGGTATTTGCATTAGAAACAAAGCAAATGGAATTCAAGAAGAAGCTACTGCTGACACCTTACAAACACATTTGACCATGGGACAACATCTCATCCTTAACAGGGAAGGGGATTGCACATATAGTTCTCTATAGCAAATACATTAAGGAAATTCTTTCACCCCACTCATAATAGAAAAAAGACATATTTACAGACGTGAACCTCTTTTGCTGGAAAGAAAAATATACTTCTTAAATATTGTTGGCATCTAATAAAATTAGCGTGAAACTACAATGCATTCATTCTTTCATTCAGTTATGGTACTCATTTGTTGAACATTTAAAATTAGCATAGAGAGAGCTATATGCCATAATCACACAAGAGAGAATTAGATAGAAATATGTCACTCAAGTAGCTCACAGCCGGGTGCTTAAAATATTTAATAATGAACACTGGTCAAGGCAGCTAAGGCAGAGCCCCCAGCTCTACCACACTTTTCTGTCAGACTTCTTCCTGACTAAATTATCTTAAGAAGCCGTTTCATACAACTTATGTTTTTAACTTCTTTCTCTGCCTTTTAAAAATAAGTCTTTTACAACCAAAGAATATCTTTCCCAAGAATCTGATTGTCACCTCTTTAAAATGTAACCATCATCAAAAATAGGAATCTTCTGGTATTGGATGCAAAGTGTGGTCAAATAAGGCACTATTAGCAAACAAAGATTAGCACACTGGTCAACCTCTCATCATGATGTGCCCCATACTTTTCCACTCTTTCAAAGGAACATTTAAATGTCTCTCACCCCATTCTTTGAGAGAATTAAGGCACATTGCTCCATTGTAATAGTGATCTTGCTTGCAACAGTTGGGATAATACCTTCCTTCATGTCATATTACCTTCTCTTATAAAATATTTGATTACACTGTGTAAAGATGTGTCATGTGATTGGCTTAATAAAAATATTAATGGCCAATAGCTAGGCAAGAGATATAGCAGGGACTTCTGAACAGAGAGAGCTCTGGGAAGAAGGAAGTTGGATTCGCCAGCCAGATGCAGTGGGAGCAATATATGTAGGAGGAGTGGTAAAAGTCACAAGTCACATGGCAACACATAGATGAATACAAATGGGTTAATTTAAGTTGCAAGAGCTAGTAGGACAAGCCTAAGCTATAGATCAAGCTTTTATGAATTAATAATAAGTCTCTGTGTCACGTGTGTGTGTGTGTGTGTGTGTGTGTGTGTGTGAGAGAGAGAGAGAGAGAGCAAGAGAGAGATAGAGAGAGAGATGGCAGTCCAAAGAAAGATCCATCTACAACCTTCTTTAATTAATCTTTTCTACTCTAATATTTAATAAATCAATTGAACAACAAACATAGTTAAATGTAATAACATATATTAAATAATCTGAACATCACACATGCTTATAGCCATGAGCATGTATGGAAAGAGCTATTTTCAGAACCCAGACATAAATGACATGATCTCAATCTTGCCACTTATGTACATAGGTAGCCTTTTAGAAAATGTCTGATTTCAAGAAATGACTCAACCCACCCATCAGTAAAATAAAGATAATAGGAAGCTGCTTTCTAGATCTACTTGGAGTAGCATGAAGGTAAATAGGAGGAAAAAAGTTGTTTAAAAATAAACAAATAATGTAGTGTACACGGAGAAAAGAGTCTAGTCACAGCTGATGAATAGAAGTTACCGAGGCCCACACAACCTCTGCTGACATCTTAGCTCTCACTCTGGTTGGTCACTACCCACTCTATAGAAAATAGAAAGGCATTGCTCTAAATTACTAGATTTCATGAAGATGTATTCTGTTGCTATTGTTTTCTCTTTGGCTTCTTATGGATTTCCATGACCCCTTTACAAAAAAAAAATTGTGTTCCTTAGTCCAAGTTTTTGAAAACTTGACACACAGGTATTATACAAGCTACCCCTGCCTATTTCTCTTCTTGATTTTAATATTTCAAAAACTATTATTATTTTCTTCTTCCAGTTATTATTACAATTATTACAATGGAAAGAAAGACAGACACATGTGCATGTGTGCAGTGGGGTGTGCAGGTAGTTATTAGAGACAACTTTTGGGCATTGGTTCTTTCCACAGTGGGTTTTGAGGGCTAACTCAGATATTAGCTTTGTATGGCAAGTGCTTTTATCCACCAAGCTGTCCCATGAGGCCCAAGTTGCTCTTTTCCAGAAAAATTGGAAAAGTTTTCTCTTCTTAACTTCTAACTATTGACTGAAATGACAAACTTTGTCATCTAGTCAATAAGAAGAAATAAACATATGCAACCAGCGCAGATCCCCAGAAGGATTCTGCATCAATAGATGCCACACAGTTAAACTACTATTTCTTCAAAAAGAAAAGGACTGTTTATGAAAAGTGGATAATTTTGAAACATTGTACTCTACCAGGGTACTAGTAGGGATAAACAATAGTCCTCTAAAACCACATCATATTTGACTCAATGTCTTCAGTTGAAATTATATGACATGCACATTTATTATAACTTGGAATATACAACCTCTGTGACTTACTTAGATTTATTAGTTTAAATACTGAACTTCAGTGAGGAGATCTTAGAAAATAATGCCTTAAGATTCACAAAAGAACTTTAGACATATGCCAATGGTATGAAGTAAATGCTACTACTATTATGACAAGTATATTTTTATATGTAATAGGCAATATACAACTAGGCAAATGCCATGATGTTAAAGAATCTTCTAAATAAAACAGAATTTTCTATAAATTAATACATGTCCATATTGTACATGGTGTCATAAAGCAGAATAAGCTGTGCTTTCTGAATTAAAAGAAAGAATTCAGAAAACAAACATGATTATGAACATTTAATACTGTCCTGAGACAGAAGAGTTTGAGGACTGTTTCTGAGAACTGGAGATTTTCCTAGTCTTTCTGAAGACTGCCATAAGTAGGATTATTTCTGGGATTAAACATCATGACCAAATGTAATGGGCGAGGGGAGGGTTTCTTTCAGTCACATCTCCACATACTAGTTCATCTTCAAAATCATTGGCTGTAGTAACTCAAACAGGGCAGGAACTGATGCAGAGGCCATGGAGGAGTGCTGCTTACTGGCTTGCTTCCCATGGCCTGCTCAGTCTGATTTCTTATAGAATCCAGGACCACCAGCCCAGGGGTGGCACCATCCATAATGGGCTGGACCCTGTCCCATTCCTCAGTAATTAAGAAAATGTCCTACAGCTTTGCCTACAGCCAAGGCTTGTGGAGGCATTTTCTTAATTAAGTTTTCCTTCTCTCAGATAGCTTTAGCTTGTTTTAAGTTGACATAGAACTGTCCAGCACAAAAACAAAGATCGAACGATATATCTATCATCTCTCTCTCTCTCTCTCTCTCTCTCTCTCTCTCATCTATCTATCTATCGATCGATATAGATGGTATAGATATAGATATACGAGAATAGGGGACCAAACAGAAAAAGAGTAAATGGGTGGAACTTGAGCCAGATAACCCAGACCTAGAAAGACAAACTGGGAAACTGTCTCAGCCTCAAACCCTTTGACCTACTTGCAAGACCAGTGGAGCAGAAATTGTGGGAGTGGCCAACCAATGACTGATTTAATTTGAGGCCCATGCCACTAGATGGAGCCCATGCCCAACATTGCCCGAATGGCCAGGAGCCACAAGCCTGATATCTCAGAGAGGGTAGAATCTAGTATATTTTGTAAAACAAACAAATACACACATGTACAGACACACACGAATAAACAAATAAATAAATAAATAAATAAATAAGAATAAAAAACAAACCACTGAAATAATTCCTAATGATATTCTGCTATACTCACAGATGCCCAATCTAGTCGCCAACAAAGACTTATAAGAATCTGATAAAAGCAGATGTAGAGACCCACAGCCAAACATTAGACTGAGAATGCCCCAGGTTGAATAAAGGTCTCCATCGGGGCCCTCACCTTGAAACTTCAGGAAGGCTCCAGAATAAAAGGAGGGGAAATTGTGGGAGCCAGAGAGGTTGAAGACACCGGGAGAGAGAGCATGACCTGTGGAATCAACTAGGCAGGATTCAAGGAGGCTCTCAGAGACTGAGGTAGCAATCACAGAGCCTGTAGGAGTTTTAGCATACACATTCTGGTTGTTTATTTGTGATGTTTTGTTTTATTTTGTTTTGTTCTTTTATAGGCCTCTTGACAGTGGGAATGGGGGTGTCTCCTCATACTCTTGTCTGCTCTTGGGACACCTTTTCTCCCACGGGATTGCCTTTCCCAGCCTTGTTGAGAGAGTTTGCAACTGATCTTTTTGTATCTTGTTATTCCAGGTTAGGTTGATGTCCCTGGGAGTCCTGCTCTTTTCTGGGAGGAGATGTGGGGTGCAGTGGGTCTGGGAAAAGGGGGAGGTATAAGGGATTGGAAGGAGTCATGGGAGGAAAAGATGCAGTCACACTGTATTATATGGGAGAAGATAAATAAAAGTTTATAAAAAGAGCAAATTCAAAACCAGAGTAATGGTTACGCTTATGTTTTAGTAGAACTATGAGAAAATATAGAGTCATGTTCATGGTCCATGGTGAGGTCTCAAAAAGTTACTGGAAAAGGATGAAATTATGCAAAAGCATTTCAAGGAGTTTTCATAGAGAATGGGATAAAGAAAGGAAGTAAGACAGGAGGCCCACCCTGAAGGCTTGATACAGCAATTTAATGGATACTGGGGAACTGTGATTTATTTATTTTTAAATCACTTGTGCTGATATAATGATTTATGAAGAAGAAAATAAAGATTAAGGGTTAGCTGTGTAATGCATTTTCAATGGTGTATATTCCAAGGGATGTTTCACATTTTTTTTTGTTCCATCTGCCTAGATATGCACACTTGGAAGCCATCCAAAGCTTACAGGGTGGACAAAAGAATACAGGACCTCCACCATGACAGTGAGCACATTCTATAAAAAGGGTTGTGGCAGAGATCTAGGGGCAGAGATTTAGATATTCAATGCATAGGCCTTGCCTTTCCATCTCTCAGTCTGCCACTTCTGAATGCCTCTCAAGCAATACAGGTAGCAAATGGATCCATGACTGACACATTTGGGTATTGACCTCCTGGTGATGTTGCTTTAAGTAATCCTGAGAGCTTACCAGTAAAACACTAGCTTTTGGTATGAACTTAGTTTTCCTGCAATGTCATGTCTATCTGAGCATGGTATTACATATTATGAAGCAAAAGTAATAAGATAAGAATGCTACTAAAATAAAAACTGTGCCTCAAAACTGTAGCTTTGCCACTGCAGATTAAGAGGACAATCACTTTTCAGTACAGTTCATTCTTAAGTAAGGGGAATGCTTTGAGAAGTGGGTGTCAAATACCCAGGTATTTGATGTGACCTGATGCAGTCGGTGGCAGTGCTATCAGCCCCAGTCCCAGTTGTGTTCAAAACATTTTGTTCAGAATATGTTCACAACACTATAACATGAATCACAGCTAGAGAGTTAGATGTTTAAATCCTGAAAGAATTATCACACACACACACACACACACACACACACACACACACACACCATATACTTTTCATCATCCAAGCGAGGTCTCAATTTCTTTCTCAATTCTTCACAGTTATTTTCCACTATAAAGCGTTTGATAGATGAATTTTGTCATTGCAGAAATTTTAAGACACTATGTGAAAAGGGGGACCACTAAAAAAGGTCACATCTTTCATAATAAAAGCACTCACAGTACCCATGATAGGTTTAATACAATTAATTCCTCTGAAATTTTTATGTGAAAATGTCCAATGTTAACAGCATTAGTCTCATTAAACATGTTCTGTTTTATGAGGGATATACAGCACCCATGAGGCAATGTAAATGTTGCAACTCTGGTTCCCTCTGGTGGCAGAACTTCAAAGGGAGTTGGTCTGTAATAGCTATTGGAGATCTGTGGGCTACCTACAGACTCTAGAGGACTTGAAGGGCTTATTCTTATAGATTGCCTTGTCTCACCTACACCCTAGGGACAAATACAGCTGAGGATAGTGAAGAAAGCATGTTGATTTCACAAGTCACTCTTGTTTCTATGTAAAACTACATTTAAGAGTTACACTAGTGAATCTTAAAAAGGATATATTCTGTAGGTGATTTGGAAAGTCACTCTCAAATGAATGCTGCATGTCTTGGGCTAAGACATAGACAAAAGCAAGGAAAATAATGCAAGAGAGGCCAAAAAAAAAAAAAAAATAGAACCTGCTGCTCACTCCAAAGAGCGTTGGTATGATATAGTCTTTTGTCTTTTGCTTTGCAAGACATGTGAAGGACCTGGGCCTTCAGAAACATGGGCGTGTTTGATAAAGTTTTATGTCAAACACCTTTAAACACAGAGGTTTTTCAGGTAAGTGGAGGCAACTGAGTTCCTCGAAACTCAGAACAAATTCAGAAATTTAGGATCTGACATTGTAGAACAAAGAATTGACCCCAAACTTCTTAGTTGGTATAATTTTTTTTTTTATACTTGCAGTTTACAGATTTGAGACCAAAGCTAGGAAGCACAAAATGGAATCATTTCCGGTGATGTAAGACAAATGTTTGACAGAACTCCAGATGTGATCAAATGGCTCAACATGCTCTATTTTCTGTAACAGGAAGCTTAAATGTGCCCCTGATTTGTGTAATCCTAACAAAATGCAGCATCTTAAGCACAACCATGTGTGCTTTTGCTATCAAATCTTGAAGCTCAGAAATCTGTAGGATTATGAATTCCTTCAGGGTTCAGAAATTTTAATAATCTAGTAGGATGGAGTTTAATTTAAAACTCTTTCTAATCCACAGATTTAAAAAGTCATTAGGAGGTGTAAATGTCAAGGAGAACATATACATGCACCAAACTCTGAAGTTATTTTGATGATAAATCCTCAAATTTCTACTTCTCAAACAAAAATGAGCAGAAAGCACCTGAAATGTTCCAATTATGAACTCAGATCCTCCTTTCCCCATGCAAGAAGGTGTACCTTTCATGGCTCCCATACCAGTTACTTGTTTAAATTTTTACTCCATTTATCATGGTTCATCAAACAGCAATCACTCAGTTACATCTTCTTTAATGTTAATAGGAACTATCCTATGAGGGGCCTTCAGAGGAGTGAGACCTTAGAATCAGTTATAACTTGTCTAATCATCCTGCTTTAAACCCTTCAATTAGAGAGCCAAAAAAGAGCCAACAGTGCAAATATGGCCAGTAACATGGGGGTAGAAATCTAGGAGGCTCTGGGAAACGGTCTTTGCTCAGCAAAATATGCTGTTTGCTCTTACTACCTGACAGGTATACATTTCCAGACTTCTGTCGGTGCGTCATCAGTTCAGACACACTATTAACCTATATGACGATATGTATTTCTCTATGTCCTGTACTTATGGCTGTACTATATAGAGGTAGCATGTCCTTTTTTCTCCTATGCCCTGATGTGTTCTTTTGTGTTATAACCTGTGCTTGAGGTCTACTGTTAAGCAATATTGATCTGAAAAGGTGAAAGAGGGGCTGATTTATAGAACAGAAAACCCAGACAAAAGTAAAATCTGCACAGCAGGTAATTGAGAGATTGTATCATACTTCTCAGGAAAGTATGCATTTTAAAACTGAACTTCATATTTCTGGAATTTTCCATTTAGTATTCTGAGGTTGTGCTTGGTTGACTGTGGGTTGCCCTCAAATGGACAGCCTCCTGCATATAAAGAAAGTATTTGAGTTCTTTTTTAAAATATTTTTTTCTTATTTTACATATCAATTCTAGTTTCTTCTCCCTCCTATCCTCCCATGCTCCCCACCAATCCCATTCTACCCCCTATCCACTCCCCAGGGAGTATGATGCCTTCCTTGAGAGATCAACAAAATCTGTCAAGTCATTTGGAGTAGGGACTAGGCCCTCCCTTCCCTCCTGCCTCTAGGCTACAAGAGTATCCCTCCATGGGGAATGTGTTCCCAAAGTCTATCTGTGCACCTGGGATGCATCCTGGTTCCACTGTCAGAGATCCTTTAGACTGTCCAGGCCTTCTGAGACTCACGTTCATGGGGTCTGAGTCCACCCAAAGCCGGTTTCCGAGCTATCAGTCTGGGGGTCCATGAGCTCCCGCTTGTTCAGGGCAGCTGTCTCTGTAGCCCGGTTTTAACCCCTTTAACAATAATTTTTTAGCTAGTTTGTTGTTATTTTTTAATTTCTTTTTTTTTCTTCTTTTCTTTTTTTAAATTTTTTTAGTACAGTAGTATTTGGTTTTTCCATAGGTCCTTGAGCTGTCTAATTTCAGGTTCCTGTTCAATCAAGCAGTGTTGGGTTTAGATTATATCTGGTAAAGTAAGCCTTATATCATATATTGGTTGCTTATTTCCATAAAAATTGTGCTACCATTGTTCTAGCATATCTTGCAGAGAGATCAGCATTATAGATCAAAGGTTTTGTAGCTGTGTTGCTGTTTATGTTTCTCTTTTGGTAGTGTACAGAGTACCTTTCTGTACCAAAGCATTAGGATTTAGGGGTAAAAAAAAAAAAAAGCTTTATGTAGGCACCTACTTGACATTTTCATGTTCAATGTGTTGTGTAGGTGTTATCTTCAGCCTGGTCTTTACCCTTTTGCTCATCACTTCTCCCTGTATGAAACTGGATTCTAGTAGTTCAGCTCAGTGTTTAGCTGTGGATCTCTGCTTCTGCTTCCATCACCTAATAGATGAAGGCTCCAGGATGGCATTTAAGGTAGTCATCATTCTTAATGTGCCTGAACTCTTCAGGATTTGAGTTCTTAATTGGACTGCTTCTTTCTTACACTCATGATATGTATAAGAAATACTGTCAACGTTTAGAATATATCTAATTCACTTTTCTGCTAATTGCAGCCAAAATCATGGTGTTAGCGACTTGTGTTATTGTAGCAAAATACCTGACAAAAGCAATTTAGGAAAGGAAATGTTTAATTTGGTTGAAAGTTGAAGGTACAGTCCATTGTGATGGGAGATCCCTGGAAGCTGGAGCTGAAGGAAGCTAGTACCATTGCATCAGCAGTCAGGAAGCAGAGAGCAATACACATCAGCCTTCAGCTGTGCAGAAATTGGGATGGACTTTTCCCACCCCTGTTAATCTATCATAGAAAAGCCCTCACAGACAAGATTCCAGGTCTTGTCAAGTTGGCAGTCTAGATTGGCCATCGCAGTGTGTGGTGGTTTGAATGAGAATGGCCTCAAAGCTCATCTATTTGAATGCTTATGCTCATCAGGGAGTGGAAATACTTGAGAATGATTAGGAGGTATGGCTTTGTTGGAGTAGGTGTGGCCTTGAAGGAGGAAGTATGTCACTGGGGTTGAGCTTTGAAGTTCCAAAACTCAAGTCAAGCTCAGGCTCAATCTCTCTCTCTCTCTCTCTCTCTCTCTCTCTCTCTCTCTCTCTCTCTCTCTGGATATAGAGCTCTCAGCTCCCTCCTCAGCACCATGTATGCTGCATGCCACTATGCTCACTATCATGATATTAGACTAGACCTCTGTAACATAAGCAAGCCCCAATTAAATGGTTTCTTTTATGATTTGCCATGGTCATGGTATTCCTTCATAGCAATAGAATGTTAACTGAGTCATAGTGATAGAATTTGTCTCTGTTTTCTTGTGTTTAAGGTTAGAGTTAATCCTGAGAAAACTAATAGATTGATAAATTCCATGTTAGCCTGTATGGTAGATTGACCCTGGTAAGCTATATGATCTTAGTAAACACTGGCAAACAGATAAGCATTTGTAACATCCCACATGCACAGCTTTTGCACTCCTACGTAGCTTCTAGTATGGAACTACACATGCTTTGTCATGGCCTTGGGTGCCCACTGCATCTCCCTGAATTTCCTCTTATTATTCCAGTTTCTCACTCTCCTGCTAACCTTTCTATCTGTCTATATGTCTCAGTCTATCTATTGGTCTCTTGTTGGTAGAACACTGAGAAGATTATAACTACAATACTATTCTGGCTAAAAGAATTTAAATTATTTCACTTCAATAGACTAACTTTTACAATTTAGTTGTGATTTAAGATCGTTTCAATGTTCAGTTGTTTTTGTGATATTTCCTGACAATTACATTGTACATACCAAATATACACAAAAATTGTTTCAGCATGACCCTTGTTTGGAATTACTAGTATAGTCAGTGACCTGGAAGGTAAAGGGTGCTGCCTATTCATCGAGAGAATGGGGAATATTGATAGTTTCAGACTTAAAAAGTTCTTAGAAGATTTTTAGTATACAACTATTTGTACTGAATTTTTATGAATTATTTATGATTAATTATATTTTATTTAAAATAATAAGATAACTAGCCAGAGAACAGAATGATGTAGGAAAGCTGAGGAAAGAGGCAGTCATGATAGGGGCAGGACCTCTGCTAGCTTATAAGTAGACATTTTTAAAGCTTACTGTAAGAGACACTAGCCACAGCAAGTGGGAGCTTTATAAATCATGATCAGCACATTGAACATGTCACTCCTGGCCTGGGGATATAGCTGAGCCAATAGACTGGTGACTAAGATAAAATACTATTTTTCTGTCAATTTCAACTCGATGAAGAACAACATTTGATGAAATAGTGAACATATCATGTAGAGTGTGCTACAGAACAGTGAAAGAGAAGACTGACAGCAGCCTACAGGTATGGTATGCATGCTGTGGCTCACTTACCAACCATCAATGACTTAATAGATCTGTCCTTGCAGGCATATTCTTCACATAATTTTATGTCTTATAAGACCCTTTCTTCAGGTTCCAGGCTTTAAAGACTGGCAACACTTTGTCCAGACAAAGAACATTCCTTAAGACAAATGAAGTCAGGAGAAGAGTGAGTACTAATGAGAGGAAGGCTATGTGTGGTGAAACACGCATTTCCAAAACCAGTATCTGTGTAATCACTTTCACATGCAGTTTACACAGGGTGATCTATTGCTAAATAATTAAAACAAGTAAATATCCATTTTATATCTTCATTACCAAAAAGGTAGCATTTTCAGTTTTTATGATAATATAGAAAGCACTGCCTGATTTTTAAATAAAGCAACCAAAGACTTCTTAAAAGAATCTTTTCACTCTAGAGTTTTGTTGTTGTTTTTTGTTTGTTTTTTATTTTGGTAGTACATAAACATAGGTAGTTTATGCTGCTATGATTATACACTCTAATTTTGGGGCATTTATTTTTTATTGTTTGTTTTTTAAGATTCCAGTGTGACAGAGAAGAATATTTCATGTTCACAGTATGATGTTAATCTCTGATTTGAAGTCTTCAAACACCTTGTCAGGCCAGACAACAAGGTTCTAACAATGGCCCACAGGGTTGGGGAAAGTGCTTGCTCATTTACTAGCTCCAGAGTTGTACAGTCTTCACAGAGACACCTGGTTGACACTATTCTTTACCCATCTTAAATGTCTCAAAGTTTGTTGTCACACATTGGCTTCTGGGACTTTTCTCCCATAAGTAAAAACTAAAACAGTATCAGGAAAGAATGAAAAGGAATTCTGAGGACCACTATCAATCAAATAGAGATCATCTACTTATTTATGTTGAGAAAGGTCCTCATGTAGCTCAGATTGGCATGTAAATCACCATGTAGATGAGGGTAGACATGAAATTCTGTTCTTCCTTCTCCAGCTATCAACCTTCACTATTACAGCTCTTTGCACCCACAACTGAATGAAAAGTGATAAAAAAAAGTCATGTGGTGGAACTATGTTAATTAGCTAGTGCATGATTTGTTTAATTCAGAAATATTTACTCAACATCTGCTATATTTTATCTATCAGAAGTTAACAAAAAGTAATGACAGGAGTAGGTAGTGTTGTGACCTAAGGGGATGCAGTAGGAAAGGCAATCACTTAAGCCAAACTACTGGGTGATTTGGCCATCTGTGTTGGCAGTAGGTAAGATGGCTTGGGTGAAGGCATGAGGAACAATAATATAAGACAACCTAAAGACCTCTCCAACTATCTGAAACCCCAGAAGAAGCAAAGTAGGGTGTTATATGCAGATTTTTTTCATGTTTTCAGATGTAGATTTTTTTCATCATGAAATAAAAGAATATTGCTGGCACATAAATTGTATTTGTATATACCAGCATTTTATGGCCTTCAGTTCAGTTGTTATTCATAACTAACCATCATGGAACCAGACAGTATCGTTACATATCAGAAGGCAAGACCTGGGTTTAGAAGGACACCCAAGTTTATCAATCAGTGAATAATCAGATATGGTGGTTTCACATCCCAAGGGTTTTTTGTCTCCAATGAGCACATCTTTTGCTATTCCAAGACTGAATGAACAAAGGATAAGAGATGGGCAGAAAACATACAACAATATGAGTCATCAGCATAAGTTCTCACTAGATAGTAGTACTTCTGTGAAAGGAAGGTGATTTTCCTTTTTTTTTTTTTTTAAACAGTGGCACTAAATTACAAGATAGGAATTCATGACTTAGAGTACACAACCATAAATATTTTCTTTGACTTATTATTTAATTAGTATTTCTTTTATGTAATGTTTTACTTCTAGGGTTACAAGAAAGTTGTGCTGGCTGCTGAGTGACTTTTCCTGGAAAGGCAGGGAAAAAAATGTATATTCACCCCATATGTAGTACTGATCAAAGAAATGGGTCTCTACAAAGCATGGTGAAAGTTTACTTACCAGAGCACAAGTTACTCAAAAGCAGGTATAAACCGATACCATCACTATAGGCTTACATGGCTGAAAACTCCCAAGTCACATCCCTGGAGAGTCTGGTATGTTATAGGCAGCTGGGCTACTGTGATCTTCCTGTCCTTAGGGACTGTTCACTGTTTTTATAACTTAGCAATGGACTTGTTAATCTTATAAGTTTCTGAGCTTAAGATTCAGGTTGTTTCTTGAGAAAGTGGTATTGGAAAAATGATGAGCATAGCTATCCTCTGATTAGCTTCATAAGTCTTGTTAACTTCAGTTACTTCCTGGGGCTTTTGGTCCCTCCCCTCTCTGAATGTTTGAACCCAGAGGAAATGATCACATAACCCTGCCTTTGCTGAAGACTTCAAATAGCTGTAGGCCTGTCTTCATAACTTTAGCCACATTTTAGTTGTAATAAGTATTCTTTATCTGATTGTCCCCATCCATCCCAAAAATCTCTCAGTTCAAATCTCAAACTAAACAAACCCTGCAGCTTACACTGAGACAACCTGAGTGGAACAATTTCTTAATCATGCTAGGCAACTGGGAGACACCAGCTCAGCACCCAGGAGATCATCATAAATGCCAACTCAGGGGCCTCACAGCCAGCCCATTGTAGCAGCTTACATGATTTAAGTCAAAATCTCCAGGTAACTCTTAATTACTCTTGAGGTAGGATAGAAAGATCACACACCTTGGTGTCATGGGAAGAAGAAGCCAGGAGGAGGAGGGTTAATGGTCTTTCCTTTGTTACTAATAATAAAAACAGAAAACACTTGAGATTCCACTGGAAAGTACCCAATATCTAACAGCCACTGAGACAATATATGTTTTAGGACAGTATAGAAATTTTTTCACTTATGGTCAGACAAAGCATTCCCAAAAACATCCCAATCAAGGGTGTTGGGGACACTAATTACAGTATGCTTGTCTAGGGCTAAAATACTGTGAAGCTTTATTCTCCTCTCCTAGACATAAATAATGCTCCTCATGACTGAGGAAAATATTCTTTAACATTTAAGCATGTTATAAACTACCCTTTTTGAAAAATGTTAGAGGAATGGTTTGATTTTTCAGCAACTTTAAGTAATATTACTTGAGGGGCTAGAGAGATGGCTCAGCCCCATGTGGTGACTGCCAAGCATCACTAACTCTAGTTCCAGGGGATGTAATCCATCTTCTGGCTTTCATGGGCTCATACACATACATGGGACACATAATACACTCACAAAATATTGTGAGCTTGAGAGCTCCCACATATTCCATATGTACAATCATAAAGAAACCATAGGATCTCTTTCTCTCCCTCCTCTCTTTCTCTCTCCCCATCTTCCTCCCCCATCTCTCTGAGAAACCTGCGCTTGTCCTACCAGGTGTGCTTTGCTCTTGTTTGGAGCACCTTTCTATTTTTTATTGTTGGAAAGGAGGAAAAGAGAAGTAAAGAGGAGATTTGTTATTTGTTTTCTTTGCTTGCTTGTTTTGTTTTGGATTGGCTTGACTTTTTAATTTCAGTTTTTGGGGGCACTTCAGGGTGAGGGGAGGGTATTGAGAGACTGGGGGTGAGAAGAATTAGGGTGTATGGTGTGGAAGTCTAAAGATTCAATAAAGAAATTATGATAAATAAAAAGATTTAAACACAAATAAAATATCAAGCTGACATATTTTTTCAATGGTTTTAGAAATGCTTATCAGTTATAGACTATTATAAACTATGTAAACATTTGAAAGACCACCTAATGAAATCCCCAATACCACAAAAGAGAATCCCACTTTTGAGTTGTTGGCAAAGGCTGCCCAAGAGACTGTCAAAACACACATCCTAATTCTATTGTCCTTGGTTGTTGCCAAGATGTGGATGGTAAGTCCATGAACTTCAGAAACATGGTTCGGAGTCCCCTGAGTTAGAACTGACCTAAATGTCTACTCTTTGAGGACTAGCTTTCATGGTACCAGAAGGCATCATACAAGCTTCCAAAGTTGGCAACAACTAGAAACCCTACCCTCCATGATGCTTATGAATTACAATGAGTACCAGCATGACAGGATAATCCTAAGTATACAGTAGTGGCATACAGGCTTCAGAAGTAACCCACAGTTCTCTAACTGTGCTTAAGACCAACTTAGCAAGAGAGAAACCATACTTGGACTGGAAACCTAGCCAACTATCCAAGGCTAGTGAAGACATGGATCTTGCAGGAGAGCCCACTAACACCACTTTGTAGGCCCAGCATAATCCTTAACAACATTTATACACATTTGTCCTTATACTCAAAGACAGCTATCGTTCTCACTCCTCACCAAGGAAACTTCTCTTTTCATCATGGACCATTACAGAAAATCACAACCAATTGAATGCAGCCTTGTAGAGCCCAGTTACAAAGTTTGCATCTACAAAACAGTTCAGTACCTTAGGCTCAGGGGCCATTTCTGAAAAGGGGGTAGAAAATGGAGTTAAATAAGGACAACAATAGGCATGATAAGAGAATACAAGGCCTCAGTCCTATACAAAGACTTTCAGCCACCTAAGGAATACCGAGACCAGAAGAAAGTCTTCCCCATAGGATACCACACCAATTGGTTGTCCAATATTAAAAGGTCAAACCTGAAAACATACTATGTCTAACATTATACAGACGGAGCAGTTTATACTTCGAAATACAATATGTATATATACATTTATTCATGCAATAGCAATGTAAAAAGAGGTC
Organism: Phodopus roborovskii; assembly: GCF_943737965.1. Taxonomy (NCBI): domain Eukaryota; kingdom Metazoa; phylum Chordata; class Mammalia; order Rodentia; family Cricetidae; genus Phodopus; species Phodopus roborovskii. Next base: position 1,428,672 of record NW_026126693.1, on the reverse strand, counting down.
ATGAATTAGAAAGAGAGCAAGGAGGGATTTAAAGTAGGGTTTAGAAGGAAGGTTTAAAGGAAGAAATGTATTATAATCTCAAAATAAAACCTCTGTCAAAAAGATCACAAAGGTAAAAATAAAATCAGCCAACTCAATTACTTAGATAAAAGAACTTTTATATTTCTGAGGTTATATATGTATATCTATACTTGCATGTGTGTGTTTGTATAAGCAAAATATTATACTGTACAACTATTTTCAAATATACTTGAGTAGATGTATAATGGAGCATTCTGTTGCAAACAGGTATTAGAGTAAAAATGCAGTGTTCAAACTCTGGCACCATCCCTTAGAACAAAACACCAAAATACGGCACAAATCTGGAATGTTGTCATTCAGGAAGCTAAGACACGAGGAATGCCATGACTTTGAGGATATCATGGGTTACACAGTAAGATCTAGGTAAGCCTGGGCTACCATCTGAGTCCCTCTCTCAAACCAAACCAACCTATCAAATAAGCAATAGCCAGCAACAACAAAAATACCACTTAGTAAATAAGAAGTCTTAGGAAGTTATTTTTTGATGACTACACATTTATTAGGGATATCTATTAAGCCAAAAAAATTTTGTGCATACTTTTGAAAACATTCTTCTACTATTGTACTGTCTTGAATACAATTGCATTTCTTTGGAAAATATTTAATTTTACACATATTTTTCCCCTGGCAGAATAAATAACTCCTTTGCTTACTAACTTCTGAACTCATTGGTGAGATTTCCTTTAGGCCATAAGCATATTTTATACTAAGAAAACATCTCATTTTTACCACCTTTTAAGTATTTATAAGATTTAATGTATGTATCATGGCTATTATGCAAGTTTATTGGAGATCTTGAGAAACTTTAGGATTTTAGAGGAAAATGTTCAAAGAAAAAGATGAGGTACAGGAGATTGTACAGACATTTCATTGCTTTAGGATGTTGGTGTGCTTCAGTGGGAAAACATGGCACCTCCATGCTCTAGCCAGGCATGGACACTTAACATACAGTGAATGATTTTTGAAATATCATATTAGTAGTTTTAAGTTTGGTGCAGTTCTAATACCAGGTAAGCTGTTAGATTTGACTTCCCTTTGGCACAAAAATCTTCCCTGAACAGTAAGCTATAGTTTTTGGAGCCAGCTGAAACTGGAATTAAATTTGCAGACCCTTGGCAAGTTGGACTCCACGAGCACGCCACTTTTTGGGCCCAGTGTTGCATTTCTAAGCCACCTGACCTGTTCATACAGTCTCCTCTGCTCTGCAGAATAGACTGCTCTGCTAGACATCTGCATGTTGTTCCACTCTGTGGAGATGTTCAGCATCTGGGAACCTGCTCTTATTTCAAAGCATGGCTCAGCCTGGATATAATGTGCACTTTTCATTAAGCCTGTTTCATTCTCGATTTCACTCTCTCTGAACTACTAAATGTTAACTAATATCTCCACTAAAAATTACATGGAGGGTGGTGACTGTCACATTTCTGATCGCATACAGAGGTATGAGATTTGCTGTATTGGGAGATCATATCTAAGTAGAATGGGTGCTTAATATTGCTAACATTTGGAGAGCAAGGGAACAAAATTTAATATGTACCTCATATTACAGAGAATAAAATAAATCAATCATTCAGACACTCATACAATCCTCTGCTATACTACTATTGGTGATGAGCAATGTTAGAAACAGCAGTTCTCCCTGAAGATAGATCAGTTAGTTTCAGTGAATCCAGATGCAAAGATGTACTGTCAGTAGGTAGGGAACATAAATACACTCATGTATTCCCAGCTCTTTCCTCAGCCATTCCTTAAGCATTGGACTAGTTTCCAGTTTTGACTATATTTTTCTCTTAAACTGATAAAATGTATTTTGTACATTTATTTTCATTGATTATTTGACTGGCTGATTGAATGTTGGGGAGAGGTCTGAGGCACATATCAAGGCACAGGTCCAGAGGAGGTCAGAGAACAACTTGCAGGAATTGGTCCTCTCCTTTTGCCATGTGGGTTCCAAAGAACAAACTCAGGTCATCAGATTGATAGCTTGGACCCTCTTAACCATCTTGCTAGCCCTTCTTCTTCTCCTTCTCCTTCTCCTTCTCCTTCTTCTTCTTCTTCTCAATCTTGATAATATTTTTTAAATTTAAATTTGCAACAAGATTGTTTTACCTCTCAATCCCAGTTTCCTTACCCTCTCCTGCTCCCCTGTCCCTCTCCCAACCTCCATTCCATCCCCTTTCTCCTTCCCATGGAGAGAGAGAGGCCTTCCATGGGGATCTTCAAAATCTGTCACATCATTTGGAGCAAGGCCTAGGCCCTCCCCCACATGTCTAGGTTGAGAGAGTATCCCTCTATGTGGAGTGGGCTCCCAAAGTACATTAATATGCTAAGGATAAATATTGATCCATGACCAGAAGCCCCATAGACTTCCCCTATTCATGTCAGCTGTTTCTATGGATTTTTCCAGCCTGGTCTTGACCTCTTTGTTTATCACTCCTCCATGTCTATAACTGGATTCCTGGAGTTTGGCTCAGTGTTTAGCTGTGGGTATCTGCTTCTGCTTCCATCAGCTACTGGATGAAGGCTCTAGGATGGCATATATGGTAGTCATCAGTCTCATTATAGGGAAGGGCATTTAAGGTAGCCTCTCCTCTATTGCTTAGATTGTTAGTTGGGGTCATCATTGTAGATCTCTGAACATTTCCCTAGTGCCAGATTTCTCTTTATACCTATAATGGCTCCCTCTATTATGGTATCTTGTTTCTTGCTTTCCTCTATTCTTTCCATGACTCAATTTTCTGCTCCCTCATGCCCTCCTCTTCCCTTGTATTCTCCCCTTCTCATTCTCCTAACTCCCTCTCCCCGCCACCCCATGCTCCCAATTTGCTCAGGAGATTTCGTCTCTTTCCCCTTCTCAGGGGGACCATGTGTGTCTCTCTTAGAGTCCTCCTTGTTTCCTAGCTTTTCTGGTGGTATGGATTATTGGCTGGCAATCCTTTCCTCTATGTCAAAAATCCATATATGTGTGATTACATTCCATTTCTACAATTAGTTTTTATGCTGGCAATCTGAAAGGATTACTTCTAACCCCAAATCGGGCTCCACTGGTTCAGAGTAACATAGCATAAAACAACTACATGCTTGGAAATAATTTTATTCATTGCAAAGACCCTTAGTTACTTTTATAGGATATTAAGGTTGATATTAGCTATAATTGTACCAACATGCTTTTTCCTGACCTTATTGGACTCATACTCTACTATAATATAAAAATTTCAAGCAGTCTATTATAAGATAAACTCACCACTTTCCCTGTAAGTTAAGCTTCAATATTCTTGTTATCTTTTTCACTAATACAACTATGGAAATACACATCTTCACTTTCAGAATATTGTTATTTTGAATAATCAGGTTATAAATTTGAGTATAATTACATAGTTGAGTTTTCTCATATTTGAAAATTTTCATGCTCACTCCAAAATTACTTCTCCCAGTTTTTTCTTGTTTAATCCCTGATGTCACATTAATTTTTGCATTATTTTAAAATATCCATCCAGATTTATTTCTCAAATATTCTGGGAATGATTCTACATGCTGACAGCATATTTCTGAATAAAGTACTTGAAACAGAAAATTCAAAGAACTTAATGCTTATTAACACAAACATCATAGGCCTTTGCAAAGCATCTTTCAACTGTATTCTTTTGCCTTTTGAAATAATAACTTTTGAGATATATTTACTATAAATCTAATCCTTTAAAGTATTCCATTCAACAACTGGTTGGGCACACTATTTGAAAACCATTAGAATGATTCATTATAATTCATTATAATGTACATTCATTATATTAGCATGCAAGTCTACCCATTATTAATCACTTCTGATATTCCCCTTTGCCAGCACCTGGAAAATATTCTTTCTGTTTCCACTAATATGCCTACTCTAGATTATTCATACAATTGGAACTGTACAACACCCAGTGACCTGTTTTGTGTTTTGTTCTTCTTTTAATTAATAGGATTTAAAGTTGATGCATGTTGTAGCTCATATTAGGATTCTCAGTATTGATTAATGTTCTTCTGTTGCATGGATAAATTATGTGCTTATTCTCTGACACATGTTTGGGTTGTTTCTCCCTTTACTCTAAATATTTGTGTATCAGTTTCTGTGTGGTCATACTTTTTTTCTTTTTATAAAACTTTTATTTCCTAAAGCACTGTTTTTATTTGTGAAGTTCTAACCAGTTCAGTAGTAGGAGGAGTGGAGGAAGTTCCATGTTCAATCCAGGGGCTTTGTTGGTTTGTCACCAAACACACAGGCAAGTGGCATCATGGATTTGGTAAACTAATAAAATGTTCAGTTTCTTTCTGCTAGCTCAACAAGATGAATGCCAATTTTTGCTTCTAGAGAAACCCAGATTTAGGATTTTCAACTATAACTACTCCAACTTCTATTTATGAAGTATTGAAATCAATTTACAGAATAGTAGACAGACATGTAATTGCAGTTTCCACTGTTTGTTCAACTGTCTACTCAAATATCATTTTCATATTTTATTTTTCCACATGTAGACTTGAGAAATATCAGCATTTTTTTACATAGCATGTTCACAGGAATCTCATAGCAGTATTTGTATTTCCAATTGGCTGCCTCATAGAATGCCCTCTGTACCTGGAATCTACTGCCAGCTGTCATTCCAGTCCCAACAGGGTAGTATTTTTGGTTATCTTGAAAAAGTGAGTATTCTGGAACGCAATAACCTATTGTGTACTTTCTTCTGTGTGACAATTACTGCACAGTCATTTCCTCTGACAGGTACAGATGCTGGTTTACCCTGACTAACAGCCTTAGAAACATACTGTGCTTGGTAGAGTTTGCTCTCAGGAGAGAAAATAGTAATGTGGCAGTCAAAACCCACACTGGCATCTTGGGACATGCCTTCCCATTATTTCAAGAATAGTCTTGCTCATATGTTTTTCAGTTCCTAACTAGCATTTTCTCTTTGATGTAGCACCAACTACTGGGTCATATAGCAAGCCTCCTATTCTAATTTTAAGGAAATGCTAATCTGTTTTCCAGATGTCTATACCACTTTCTCCCCATATCATCACTGAAACTTCCTTTCCATTTTTATAACTATTCAAATGACCATAAGGAAGTGTTATTGTGCTTTTAAACTGCAAGCCTTTGATGATGTTGAATATCTTTTCATGTGTTTGTTGGCCCTTTACATTGCCTTCAGGATTTTGTCTATTCAGACCCTTTATACATTTTATAGCTTTATCATTGAATTGTACTTATTCTTTATATATTCTTGATGTAAGTCTCTTATGAGATAAGTGATTTGCAAACATTTCCATAAAATCTGTGAGGTATCATTTTTATTCTACTGTGTTGTTGGAAATTAATTACAGTAAAGATTATAGAGGTTAATTTATCTGTATTTGACTCCATTGTCAGTAAATTTGCTGTTATTAGCAATGTAGAAATCATTGCTAATATAAAAAATAGTGATTAATGTCCTACATTCTGTTGTAAGAGTTTAATAGTTCAATAGATATTAGTCTGGATCTAATATTTAGTTAAAGAAGGATTTAGCCTCATTACTCCAGAAATGGATGTCAACGTATTTCCTAATCCTAAAAGCATCTTTCTCCTTCCAATTGTATTTCCACTCTAATCAATATCAATATAAAATAAACATAGTGTTTTATTTCTTGTTTCACATCTCAATCATTTATAACAAGAAGTCAGAATGTGAATCTAATACCAGTATCACATTGCTTTGTGTAGTATAACTTACAGGTTAAGTGATGGGGGATATCCTTCTGTATGCTGTAAATACATGTTTCTCTTGCTTGTTGATAAATAAAGCTGTTTAAGACAATAATGCAGCCAGGCAGAAAGTATAGGCAGGGTACTAGATTAGGAGAATTACGGGAAGAAGAATGCAGCGAATGAGTCATGAGAGAGATGCCATATAGCTGCTGAGGAAGAAAGAGGCCCAGATATCTCCAGCAAGCCAAGGCAATGTAGAGATACACAGATTAATATACATGGCTTAATAACTAAGAGAGAACTAGCCAATAAGAAAGTGGAGACATCAGTTTATTTGGGACTAAACAGCTACAGGACCAAATAAGACAGAAACCTCCATCTCCTATTAAGGTTTAACTTTTGAAATAGAGAAGCATAGTCTCTCTTCACTATTTTTCAAGACTATTTTGTTGTTTCTGTGGGCACTTTATGTCATATGCTTTCTGGGTCACTATGTCAATTATGAGAAAGGCAACTCACCTGGAGATCTGATAAAAGTTAGGCCAAATCTGGAATCTGCTATGTTCTTGATTTTGGTTCCTCTGCTGCTTCTGAGGTTTGCTTATCCTTACTTCAGGTATGGTTTTCATGAATTTCCATCAAAGGTCCACATGTTGAAGGATTTGTTCTAGAGGTGGAAGTATCAGAGCGTACACAGGGCCTAGCAGGAGACCCTTAGATCACTGAGCATGTGGCAACTGAAGACATTTCTCCTGGGCTTGTAATACTTGTAATATGAGTATGAGCTGTTTTTTTTTTTGTATGTTGTTCCTACCATTGCTATCTGACATCATGGTAAGAGTCCCTAAGAATGGATCTCTTGTCTTTGACCACAGACTGTAAAATTGTCAGCTTAATTTTTCTTTATTACATAAATTTTCGTATATTAACATGAAGCTGAGAAGTGCAATATCCCAAACTACATATCCCCTTACAATAATCCTACTGACTTTCTGTTGCACTCTGGGTACATTTCACACTACCTCCCATCCTTGGCCAACAGCAAACTTTTGGGCATCTAGTCTCTTCTTTTACCTATCTTAAAAGTACCTAACTGCTCAGTGATTTCTTTATGGTCCTGTCCAGTCAATGCTTGCTTCGTCTATCGGATCTACTGCCTTTACCTTTGCCTCAACTGAAATCCCTCCCTCTGAAACCTTTGCAAGCCAAATTGTTACTGAAATTGTTGCAATGTGGAATGTTCTCCAGAAGGCTAAAGCCTTGGTCTACTGCCCAGCACTATATACCACACAGCACTTTGGGAGTTGTCAAAAGCATTATGATCTGAGACCAAGAGAGAACAAAGTAGAAACTTAAGAATCTGTGTCCTCAGGGGATATTAGAACTCCACTGCCTTCCCCTTTCTCCTGGCCTTTCTTCCTATTTGCTCTCCTTCTCTCCCTCCCTGCTCTCAAGTTCTTGGCCACTGGGAGGAAAGGACTTTTCTACTTGCAGTGATATACTGCTTCCTCCAAAGCCATGGCCCCAACCAAACATTGTATTCTTTTAAGTTGACTATCACAGACATTTTATCATAGCCATAGGAAAGCATATGGCCCCAACTAAGAATTTAAGCAATAGTGGAGAGGCTACCTTGAATGTACTTCTTCTATAATGCGATTGATGACTACCTTAAATGCCATCCTAGTTCTGATGGAACCAGAAGCAGAGGCCCACAGCTAAGTACTGAGTAGAATTCCTAGAATCTAGTGGATGAGAGGAAGGAGGACCAATCAGCAAAGGGGCCAAGACCATGTTGAGGAAACCTGCACAAACACCTGAACAAGAGGGAGCTTATCCATACTGACATCTCAGAAACCAGCATAGGGCAGACCCAGGCCGCCTGTCAGTTAGGAGGCCTGGGTAGTCTATGGGCCCCCTGATAATTGAATAGCATTCATACCTAATGTATGAATGGATATTGGAAGTCCATTCTCCATAGAGAGATATTGTCTCATCCTAGACACACAGGGAAGGGTCTAGGCCCTGCTGCAAATGATGTGACAGACTTTGAAGACCCTCCCCAAAGAATGCCCTACCCTTTCTATGGAGCAAAAGAGGGATGGGATAGGGGTTGCGGGCATGGGAGAACGGGAGGGCAGAAAAACTTGGATTGATATATAAAATGAGATTGTTTCTAATTTAAATTTAAAAAAGAAATATATGCAAGTAATCGCATGAAATTAGGAGGAAAAAGTGGTAGGGGGTAGGGGATGAAATGCAGGGGAGGGATGATGAGTAGATTTAATCAAAACACATTTTATGTATCTATGAAACTCTCAAACAATAAAAAATTAAAAATACACAATTTGAAAAAAAACAAAGGTAACAGAATCAGCAAAAATTTAGTTACAAATTGTACTCAAGATTCTTTGCTACATTTACCATATAATTGAGTTGTGAAAATCTCATAACTGTCACTCTCTAGTTATTTTGTTTATAGTACCTCCTTTTATTTATTTATTTTTTGAGGTAAGTATAGTCTATTAAAGCATACCATTGGTTATTTCTTTTTTATCTGGCTTCTCCCTGGAACATAGACTCTCACATCTGTGAATCTTGCAGAAATCATGGCACACAGCTTGTATTCAGTAAAAATATTAAATGTTTCTGCATGGATTCCTACAAGTACATAGGATTTCAAGTACTAGTAGTAATGATAAGCAAAATAAAAGTATCAGGCAGAATTAATCAGCACCCTTGTGTTAGGCTCATAAACTAAGCATTTTCCACCACTAATGTAGTATAGTATTCTAGAACAACATTATAGATAAGCTTAATATATACTCACAGTCTACAAAAGAAGAATGCATGCTTTAAGTTCATAGCCAGGTGACAGAACCAAATATAGCACCATGCAGCCTGACTCCAAGGGCTGCACCCATGAGACTACATAGTTACCCACAAATAGAATAAAGTGTCTTCAAGGGTCTTTTTGTAATTTAATCCATAAATTGTTTCTGGACCTTTAAAAAGCCCTTTCCTTAGGGCTTTATTATAAAAAAATAAATAAGAAAATGTACAGTGCAATGACTTGCTATGTAGCCTTGCCTATCTCACAAAGGGGTTTATTTCTATTCTCTTTAAGCAGATAAGATGAGAAAACCAGTTCATTAAATGATATGATTCTTTCAGATTTAAATACAAAAATAAAGCATAGTAGTTTTATTTATTCAAATTAACTTCTCTGGTGAAAGAAAATTGCTCTTTTGGTAGGGTTTATTTTTCCATATATTCTAACACTAATTCTACTTTTCCATAAAATAGTTAAACCATTAAGAAGAAAAATTGAAATATAAAAGGCAAATGAATAGAAAAGCTGTTGGTTAAAAAATGTTGAATGAAGTTAATTTAAATATCTGATATCAATAGAATATCCTTATATATTTTAAGAATAGTTTAGTGAATAAAGAAAAATTACAAATATTGGTGAATACATTATTACATCTAACTATAAAATTAGAAGTTATTCAAACATAAAATAATGTGTATGTCACCTGCAGTAAATACAAAAAATAATAAAGACTACAGAGAATAGAATTTATTACAACTATACTCGAGCTCTACAGTGTGCTATGCTTGCTACACAAGTAATGACTTTTCGATTTTGCTCTTCAAATATAACCTGTGCATTAGAGAGCCAGTAGCTTATTCTACCATGATTATTTAGTGTGTGTTCAAAGCATTTTGTCCTCATTACAAGGGCAGATGGCGTGTAACTAGTGAGGCTGGGCTGACTTACAGGAAAAGAAACTGCATCACTTTTATCAACTCTCCCTCCCTTTGCTTGGTACTAGGAAACCAAACTTTAGGGACTTAGGTGACATCTATTATTTTCTACATATAATTTTATGTGTGAGCCTGAAGAAAATATTGATAATCTATGGCATGTTACTTTAAATTTCACTACATATTTACCTAGATTGATATTAAATTAACATGTAAGTAAATGTCTAAAGACTTGTAGTGATGTAGACTTAATATATATCCCTACGGGGAAGATGAAAAAAAAACATGGTAAATGATTCCTTGGAGTCTTCATGTTCTGTGTTCTCTTTCCATCATTGCTCTTTAACTAGGAATGGCTGCTATCTCACACTAAGTGCAATGTTCTCTGTGTGCAAAGGTGCTGATGTTGTGGCATCACAGAGAGTGGCTGTTTTCACTTATGTGAGTTTCCTCCAGCCTTTCCCCTTTCTTCTGTGATTTCGCTGCTGACGGCTCTTTGATGTGATCATAAGGTCCAGCATAAAGGACTCAGACTACAGTATTAGAAATCCCATTTGTCAAATGGCCATTCAGTAGTCCTGTAAGTGAAAATTTAAAAGGACAATGTCATTCAACCATGCCAGCAGCAGTCACAGAGAAATCTGCAAGTGTATAGGGAATGATCTGGTGTCCAACCCTGTGACCATTTTTCATCACTTGAAAAATAAATCCTAATTTTACCAATGTTAAAATATGAAAAGTGCGATTTTTCAGATTGATGGAATATGATTTAAAACAACAGAGGTGTCAAGAAGAGGTGAGAGATAGATGAGGATAACATATTTCATATGGAGTGGGATAGATGGGTGTCCAGCTCACTGCTTACTCCTTACATTCTGTCTTACTAGCAGAGACCAGAAAGAGACCATCCTTCCCAGGGCTCTCCAAGTGAGCACATGAGCACCACCTTCAAAAAGCAGTTTCCTGCCAGTTTGCATAAAACTTTCATCTATTACACTAAGTGAAATGCCAGTCATTCATCTTATTAATGATTATTAATAACCTACAGAAAGTACAATGCTCTTCTAGTTTGTGAGTATAGCACCTACAGAGCTTACCTTGCAGTGGAGAAACTCATATATTAAATAAGTGAAAAGAATATGAGGCTAAATCCTAGGCACTGCATTTTGTGATGCGACTGATGGTGACAGTGACTAGAGTGCATTTATTCTATGTGTGTGGGCAGGGAAGGCCCACAGCTGATAGTCATTGACTGGAGGGGCAAGTGGACAGTGACGATTAAGGTGAAAGAATGAACACCCATAAAATGTGATCTCAGAGGATTTGTCACTTAACATTCCCAAGGTGAGGGGAGGCCAGCTTATTTCTGCAATAGAAATACTTCCTATACTGCAAATCGGAATTTGAGAGACACTGCATTCTACCCTTTTTGGAAAGCTTTTGGGTTCTTTTGTCTGCTGTGAAATTATAAAATAAAAGAAATTCACAAGACAGAGAGAAATTTCCCTGAATACATATGTGTGGTTGGCTTGTGCCCCAAACTAAAACCAAATATAATTCAGGGTTCAATTTTCATTTCTAGTGTGCCAGAATTTTATCAGAAAACCATGAATATCGCTATGTTGATTTAAAATATGGTCCCAGCTAACCTTTCATATCCAGATGTACCCATCGAGTTATTAGCGTCTGTTCTGTGATTGTCATCTCACACACACACACACACACATACACACACACACACACATACACACACACACACACACACACACACACACACACAAATACCTCTTGCTGAGTCTATTTTGTCTGTATATGGTAAGGGCTGGCCCCTCTGTAAGGGTGGTCATCCCTGGGAGAGGCTAATCTTTCCCAATTTATTCAAGCTTTACTTACTCCAAGTGTTAAAATGTGGAAAAATTAAAATTATGCCTTCTTTTATAATTTTTATTTTAAACTTTTATACATTATTTCATATCCCCCAATTCCTCTCGACTTCCCTATTATTCCAACTTCACTTTTCTTCCTGTCTCTTTCAAACCAAACCAAAACAAGCTTTTAGTTCTAAGCAAAACCTAAACTCCCTGGAGCCTGTGGTGACAGTTTCACGTACGTGTCACTAGATGGCAGCAAAACAAAATTGGATGGACCTTCCTGGCCAGAGCATTAACCTCTTTCAGGAACACACTAGTGGAAAATGATATTATAATTGCTTTTTTGTTGTTGTTGTTTTGTTTTAATATGTTTTAATTGGAATGGAATTACATAACTTTGTTCCCTCCACACCTCCCAGCTAACCTTTCATATCCCAATGTACCCATTGAGTTATTAGCTTCTGTTCTGTGATTGTCATCACACACACACACACACACACACACACACACACACACACACACACACATACCTCTTGCTGAGTCTATTTTGTCCTTTGGCTGTACATGGTAAGGCCTGACTCCTCTGTAAGGGTGGTCATCCCTGGGAGAGGCTAATTCTCCTGACAGTTATTACCTTGAAAAGAACTAAACTTTAAACATACAAACATATGCCAGTAGGTTTTCTGTTACAAATGTAAGTTAAAAAAACACTTTTAGATATTACAAATAATAAGATTAAATTTGTAATAATTTAGTGTTTATTAACAAATATTTTTTTGTTTCTATCAGAAGCAGAGAGACAAGGCTATAAAAGGACAAATTGAACATGGCCTGTATTATGGGCTCAGTTTAGTCTTCCATTTCATATGTTGAAGTACTGAGACTACTGTGCAACTCAAACTTTGCCTGTGTTTGGAGGCAGGGACTTTTAAGAGCTAGTCAGTTTCCATGCTATCATTAGGGTGGGCTCTACTTTTCCATGCTCACTCTTCCTTTAGAAATAAGCCATCTGCTAGCAGCTATACAGAGGCTCAACTGTGAAGGCCAAAAAATTACCAACATTCATGAGCAGAATAAAGATGCCTGAGAAGATACAATCCTCACCCATCTTAGGACCCAGGACTACAAAACCAGGAGAGAATTTATTTCTGCTGTATGCCACACCCAACATCATTTTGTAATAGGAACATAAGCAAACTAATAACATCTCTAAGCTACAGGGTTAATGTGCCCAAAGGTAAACAAAACAAGAAAACAGACAACTGTGACATAATGAGACACATCTTATAATATATTTGAGTTCAAGGCGTGAATGGATAACACTGTAAAGGGGATGCAGTACCTCAGACACTGGTGGGAGACCTGAGAGAGTATTGGATATGGATCTTAACTGATGTTCAGGCACATTAGAATGAGAATACGTACTTATTACTTACATAAAAGGATGTGTAACTAGAGATGAATTTCACTAAATAACACTTCTGATGTTTGAAAGCCACGTGGTATCTTACTATCTTATGATATTATTAAACATGCAATACAAAAGATTTTGAATGTAGGTACTTTATATGGCAGGATAACATTGTTCCCAGGACCCAAGTGCCAGGAAAGGGATAATTGCTCTGTAGACTTTGGTCAAGGGACATGCCATAGGACCTAAAACCAATTCTTGCCATTACCATTGTTACTGGTTACTCACTCTTGATGGTAAGAACCTACTGCTGAAGACACACATGCTTTGACCAAAAGGCAAGGAAAAAATGAGCTGGTAGTGATCTGGAAACTTCTTCCCATTGGATATACTTCAATGCTGGAAAGAGTTTAGCAGGATTCTGGGTGTGGGTGTGGGGGATGCACCAACATTCTTGCCAGGGCATGAATCCTAAGAGCTATGGACTGGCCTAAGAAATATGATCATTCGTATAATAGTAGCATGGATGTGGTGGGTTCAATTAACGACTTTTTGATTAGATTAAGGAGCCTCTAGTAGTAGATCAGTATTGATCCCTAGTACACAAATGGACTTTGGGAGACCATTCCACATAGAGGGATACTATCTCAGCCTAGACACATGGAGGAGGACCTAGGTCCTGCTCCAACTGACATTACTTTGAAGATCCCCCAAGGAAGGCCTCACCCTCCCTGGAGAACAGAAAGGAGATGGGCTGGGGATTGGGAGGGGGACAGAGGATCAGGGGAGGGTGGGGGAACTGGGATTGACATCTAAAACAAGCTTGTTTCAAATTTAAATAAAAAAATTAACAAAAATAAAAAAGACTAGTTCTACAAGATGGTATGAATGGTACTATAAACCAGTTTAAAAACCTGTGGCTGGGGAGGTCATAGACTTTAATGAAACTTCCTGCTACAGAGTGAACATAATGTCAAATTGCCTTTTAAATAATTTTCTTTATTCCCATATGTATTCCCATATCTCTCACCAGAGAATCTTCCCTTTTGCAGTGGATGTCGGTTAATAAAGAGGTGCACAGCTGGTCAAATTATAAAGAATAAGTCAATGTGGAGTGTATGGCTCTCACTGACACTATATACGCGTGTGTGTGTGTGTGTGTGTGTGTGTGTGTGTGTGTGTGTGTGTGTGTGGTCAATCCTCCACAGAGCATGCTAACACTTAGCAAACATAGAGGAATGGTTGTCAGAAAGATCATACAATCCAAAGGTCAAGAAGAACTGTTGTGAATCAGCATCTTCTGGACATGACTCATCTGATGCACTCAGGAACTCACTACTGCTGTTAACTGCAAAAGCCTTACATGAGATTAGGGCAACTAACACTGAGGGTATTTGAGAGGCCATATGGGAACCTGTTACTGCTGAAGCTTCTTAAAATATACACATAGACATAAATGCTTACAAAATTCTGCCTCCATGTATGCCTGCACACCAGAAGACAGTACCTGATTTCATTATAGATGGTTCTGATCCACTATGTTGTTATTGGGAATTGAACTCTAGACATCTGGAAGAGCTAGCTGGCAGTAATCTTAATCTCTGAGCCATCTCTCTAAACTCTTGGGCATATACCTAAAAATGTTCAGTCATACCACAAGGACACTTTTCTCAACAGTTTTCATAGGAGCATTAATCATACTAGCCAAAACCTGGAAAGAAGCTAGATATCCCTCAACCAAAGAACTGATAAGAAAAATGTGGTGCATTTATACAATGGATTATTATTCAGCTGCAAAATACAAGAACATCACAAAATTTGAAATCAAGTGTATGGAAGTAGAAAAGGCCATCCTGAATGAGGTAATCCTGACTCAGAAAGACAAACATGGTATGTACCTACTCATAAGTGAATACTGGATAGATATAAAGCCAAGACTACTATTCACAGATCCAGAGAAGCTATGTAACAAGGAAGATTCTACGAGGGACACATGGATCATCCTGGGAAGGGAATTACATAAGATTTCCTGAGTAAACTGGGGCAAAAGGGTTGGTAAAGAAGAGGTGATAGGAAATGTAACATGATAGAAAGGGATGGTCAAGTTGGGGGAGGGATAGGGTAACAGAACAATGAAAGAGATAACTTGATAGAGAGCACCATTATGGGGTTAAGAAGAAACCTGGTGCTAGAGAAATTCCCAGGAATCCACAAGCATGATCCCAACAAATTATCCTAGCAATAGTGGAGACAGTTCCTGAACTGACCTTCCCCACTAATCAGATTCCTGAGTACCCCAACTGTCATCAAAGAGCCTTCATCTAGTAACTGATGGAACCAGATACAGAGACCAACAACCAAGCACAAGGCCAAGCTCCAGGAATCCAATTGAAAACAGGGATGAGGGAATATATAAACAAGGGAAGTAATGATCATGATAAATCTACAGAGACAGCTGAACCAAGCTGTGGAAACTCATGGACTTTATGCTGACAGCTGTGGATCCTCCATGGAACCAAACTAGGCCCTCCATATATGGGAGACAGTTGCGTATCTTGGTTTATCTGAGGGGCCCCTGTCCATAGAACCAAGATCTATATCCCTGGTTCACGAGCTAGCTTGTTGGAGCCCATTCCCTATGGTGGGATGCCAAGAGGCCCGGGTAAGCTAAGACCACGTGGAGATACACAGATTAATAAAAATGGGTTAACCATCATGAGAGAGCTAGCCAAAAAGAAGCCTGAGTCATTGGCCTAATGGTTTATAATTAATATAAGCCTCTATGCATTTATTTTGGACTAAAGGACTGAGGGACCTGACAGGACAGAAATTTCCATCTACTATGCTCAGCCTTGATAAATGTGGAGGGTCTTGGTCTTGCTTCAATTTAATGTGCCAGACATTTGAACATCCCAGGGGAGACCTTACTCTTTGGGAGGAGTGAATGGGAGGTGGCTTTAAGGGAGTAATTGAGGGAGGTGAGAGAGAACTGTATTAGGAATCTAAAATGAAATTCAAGAAAATATACACATGTACAAGTAATTAAAGGGAGTCACCAAACAATGGAGGAGGTAACACCTCAATTAGAATCTTGGCCTCCAAGTGAAACCTCCAGTGCTAAGAGTTACATCATTGCACCTAGATGAGCCATTAGCCAAAGGGGTCCCAAGGAATCCCACACACATCTCAGATGTTAAGGCAATCAGTTACTTTCTACAAACGGATGCTAAGGCCTTATTGTTGAAGACAATATTTTCATTATCACATTGGACAAAGAGAAACAGAGCTGATGCCTAATAATAAATAATAATTGGATTTAACTGAATAAATCTAATTAAATAAACTGACCTACTCATTGAAATTATTTGTCCATTCTAACTATTAATAAGTAAAAAAAAAGAGAGATACTTATTGTTCAAATAATTCTGCTCTTGAAAGGTTTGAGATGGCTTATTACCCAAAATGTGTAAATAAGACTAAATATATAAGTGGAAAGGGGGACAAAATACTGTGCATTAGGAAAAACTTTCTAACCAAAGAACAAGTACATTTGTAGAGATGGAACCCAATTTTAGTACTTCTTGATCTAAGACACAATCATACAAAGGTAAGGTTGGAGGATGTTGTTTCCTAAACTGCCTCACTAAAGTTACAATGTAACTTCTTATCTTCTGTACTAAAGACACAGAACAACTTCCATTACATTATAGATGGAAAACCTGGATGCTTTATTTGATACTACCTCCAGCAGTGTGCCACTTACACGGCAACAGATTTCATATCTCTTTATATTACTCCTTTTGGAACAAGTTGAAGAAATTTCTAGAGAGCCCGATCGGGAACAAACTAAGGGGTTCAGACACTGTTCTACAGATCTAACTGGAGCTAGGCACAGAGTTTGAAAGGCATTAAAAGTTGTTAAATAAGATGGACCTCTCATACTTTCTCTTGAATATTCCATTTTCTCAGCTGAATTCTTTATAAGGGATGATAAAGAATGCAATATGTATTGTAAGCACTGGGGAGCAAGACCCATAACAGATTAATCATCTCAGAACAAAGATAATCAGATAGAGCTTTTTGAGAAACAAAATGCAACCTACTTGCCCCTTCACAGAAAGCAGAATGACAGCACTGGCAACTTTGAGAGGAGGAAGAGTCAGCTGTCACATCAGGTGGAGCTAATGGAAAACCATGGTCATGTTTCTCCAGGTAACCCCAAATCAATCAAAATAGGGTGGAGCTCATGTTTGTGATATTAACTTCCCTGAATATAGAAAGGTATGTCTGTACTATAGCTCATACTTGCTAAGATAAGGGTAAGTTATTAAGCAATATCATTTCAGGTACAACAGATTCTCTCATTTGCAAAACCCATACTGTGAAAGGACTTTCCTGACTCCTCAAAGCACACAACCCCAAACAGCACAGTTCCTAAAAGTCCCACAGAGAACTTTTCTCTGGCAGCCATTTGTAATTATCTCAAATTATTCCTTAGCACCTCAAATTCCAAAATATGATAAAATACCTTTGATAATTTCATTGAAATACTTTTCTACTGGAAAACAGATTTGATAATGTTAGCACGTTAATTTTTTTCTTTTCTTTATATTCCAGTACTTGAGGAAATTAACCAGACAAATATCACCAGCATAGCCATAGTATTTCCATTGCTAGAAACTTTACTGAAAACAATCACCCATCACACAATTTTTATCTGAAAATACTTATATTAGGAACATGAAAATAAGATGCTCAGTGATTAAATTAGCAGCATTCTCAGAGAGTCATTGGTGGAATGCTTAAGATGTAACTCAGTAGTAGATTGCTGACCTGATATACAGGAAACTTTGAGTTTGTTTCCCAGAGCCACCAAAGAAAAAAACAGCAAAAAAAAAAAAAAAAAAAAAAAAAAAAAGTGATTTGTTTGAATTGCTCTGCAGATTTTGTGGTCAGAAAATTAAAAGGGTTGTAAACAAAGAGTTGAATTTCCTTATGACTATGTCATTTATTCTTCCTGAAAATATTAACTCTGAATATCTACCACAGGCTAATAGGTCACAACATAAGTAGACAGCCCAGAGACAAAAGCTGATGCTGTTTATATGCTAATTAGCAATGACATTAAGGCCAGATTGTCCTGTATGTCAGCTAAAACCTACCTGAATACATTGCTAGTGTTGCTTCATCACCTTGTCTTCTTGCACACATTTGTAAATGTATGGTATCATATTTCAAGTTTATATGATAGCCAAAATAATCAAATATGACATTGATACTTTTGGTAAAAAAGCAAGCTGGAGAGGCACAGATCCACTTGTTCATTTTTAATGCCAGTCACACTTTTTCTCAAGATTAAGTCTGAAGAGATTATAGCACAAAAACTCTTTAGCAAATATGAACATGCAAGATAACCTAATAATTATAGCAATGCAAAGCGCTAATTGCCACATGGCCTGTGTGTGCACATATGTGCCTATGTGTGTTTGTGTGTGTCTGTGTGTGTGTGTGATGGGAGATGTCATTCTGTAAATATGTTTCTCTTATTGGTTAATGAGTAAAGCCCTGTTGGCCAATAGAAAAGCAAGATAGGCAGGACTAGGAGACAAGGAGGAGTCAGGGAGAGGTAGGACGAGATTTAAAATGTAGGACCAAGAGAGCAGAACTCTGGACCCTCTCTCTGGTAAGATAAGACCACGTGGAAATACTTAGATGATAGAAATGGGTTAATATTTAAGACAGAACTAGCCAATAGGAAGCACTAGTAACAGGCCAACAGTTTTATATCTAATACAGCATCTCTGTATGTTATTTGGGGCTGAAATGGTTCTGGGACCAGGCTGGCTGGAAAACTGCTCTTTGTGTGTGTGTATGTGTGTGTGTGTGTGTATGTAGAACATTCAGCAAATTACCTGTGGAACTTTATGCTAAATTCTCAAGGTTTTCAACATCCTAATTTCAAAAACATACAAAGTTGGGGAAGTGGAGACTACTGGTATTATACTGGTCTCATGAGGTCTTCGAACAGTACACTGAGGAATCAGTCACTTATTCTTCATGCATTTCAATGGGTTAGAGGGCAGGCTGAAATATGATGAACTATATTACTGGGCAAATAATTTGTCTGGGTCCTGGGATAAGCTATAGAAGTAACAAGAATTTTATTTTCTATTCTTGATTTTAGCACTGTAAACTTCACATGGTTTTATATGTGGCTGAAAATCAACACGACTTACTTAATACAGGCCAAGCTACTCTTTTCTGGATTTCTAAAACTAAGAAGAAGTCACTAGAATCCTACTCACTGGGCATTGCTACTAAGCATTGACTATCAATTTGGGGAGAGACTTGGAAAAGTGTGTATGCTATTTTGTTTCTTGGTTTCTCATGACCATGGCCATTTTCTGCTGGAGAAAACTACAAAAAAATCCAATGAGAAACTTACCATGTTTCTACATCTTAGGATTATGTGATATTAAGGAGTAATTTATTAAATACTCACACTTCTTCTGCCCCTCTTCCTATGTGTTAAAAGAATTTCCAGTTGTGCTACACAGGTATAGCCTTTCTGTCTGAGTCATGAAGAATATGATCAGATTGTACATAGAAAGTAAACATATCTCCAGAGAACATGAATAAGAAGTTATCATTTGGAGTAATGATGTGAACCACTGAGGAAGGAGAAACAGAGAAAACATTGGCCCATGAAACAATAGGAGAGAGACTATAGGCATGGACCACTAACCAAGAGATGTTATCCTACATTCTTTGTTGGAGAATGTTGATTTCAAAATAATTTGTGATCAGATATTACAAGTGCTGGCATGTGTCAGCCTTCCTACTTTGGAACAATTTATACAGCAGTTTAAAAAATTCTGAAGTGTTTTAAATAACATCCATTTATGTAGATATATGACTTTCAAGTATGGACTTAGTGGTTTCCGGTAAGTCTGTGTTTTATTTTCTTCATGAAAGCTTTCATTAAATCTTATTAACCTCTAGATTTTGCTTCATTTCCAAACATGTGAAGCAGGGCAAAAAAAGGATATGTTACCAAAAGTGGTGAATAAGTAATAAAGATTGCCAGAAGAGATAACAAATACATTTTTATTTCATTCTCCACAGCCTTTAATAACACTTGTCTTTGATCATGTGGTTGTTCATTGTCTCACATTAATTTTTAGCCATTTTGTATAACTTGATTCTCTCCTTTAAATTATTTAAAAACAGAATGCTTCACTTTGGTTATGTATTATAAAAAAAATGCTTTAAAAGTTGAACAAAGTATTTCCATTGTATTATGTTGCATTTTTCCCCTTTGGTTTTCAAATGCTTTCTGTCATATTTGCATAAATTAGCACTTGACCTTAAATGTATCAACCTGAATTTGTCTGTTTTGAACTTTACTTTTGTATGAAATAGCTTTCCCCCACATTTTTCTTAAATTATATGTAGTAGGATAGATCAGAAATTTTCAGTATTGAACTTGAGCATAATCAGTGATCCATGGAACTGCAGGAACACCCACAGTAGGTAGTTTATATATCTACTGTGGGATGCTCTGGAATATCCTAAGCTGTTATAAGAATTGACGCTCCATGCAAGTCTTTGAACACTTTTGTTTGATTCATGAAGGGAAATCTTGAGTTTACTGCTTTATGCTTACATTTTGAAGCCACCAGGATTCATTTCTCTGTAATATTATCTGTGTGGTACCTACAATAAATGTAAGGATTTATACTGAGCAGTGTGAATGGCAGGGAACTCACAGTCTGAGAATAAGCTTTAGAATGAGACCGACCCAGATGAGCTGAGATGCCTGTGAGAGCATGGTGTCAGGCATGCTTTACTCAAGGTCATTTTTAAACATGCTTTGAGACATAAAACTATACTCAACACCTCTTAGGTGCATTTGGAAACTACTTTCGGATCCCTTGCACAGTCACAAGTAAATGAGTTCTGGAATTGCTAGTCAGACCTAGAGTTTGACACTTAGTAGTTGAGGAAAAGAGATGTGGTCTAGGCTAATTTCAAGGCTATGTAGGAGGCCATATCTATACATAAAACTGTTTCAGGATAAGAAGAATTCTTTCTCTACCTCTAGTTTCAATCTGTAAGTACATGAATCATCTGTGGGAAAATGGGTTTCCTCTAGTCATCCTTACCTAAGCAAAAAGTAGTTGAACTTGGTTTTCATTGCACTCGGTATGTACAAAAATGCAATGTGCATTAGGTAAGAATGTACCCTGGGGACCCGGATCTTTGAATGAGCATTTAGATACTTTCTGGAATCAGATTCTTGTCAAGCCATAGCTTTTAGTAAAAAGAATGTTCCATCCAAGGAAATGTACATATTACAAAAGTATGAAGGCAGTGTTTCCTATTGGTCCTTCTTATTTTCTTTTTAACTATCAACCATCAGTTCAGTCAGAGGGAAACACTTTACTTTCATTGGACCATTCTTTGAATAGTATCATTTTATGTTGCTTAGAAGACTACAAACACATTTATAACTAGTTATTCTCATGTCTCATCAACACAATAAAAATTTCTGAGTTTCACCTCATATTCCCATAAGAAAATGCGGCTAAATAATTTGTTTGAAAATTTGCATATAATAATGCACACAAATGTGGGAAAGAGATGTAGGGAAGAGGAGGGGGCAAAGAGGAGGAAGGGTAGTAGAGAAGGGTGTTATAATAGTATACACATAAAATTGTCAAAGAACAAACTCTATAATAAATTTATAAAGTGCTGTTTGGTGAAATTGTCATGAGAAATTGGTTATTAACAAAAATTAAAAAAAAAACTATTTCAAAATAACACATTACCCAAAAGCTTTTTGTGCTTTTGCATGAATGAATAATGTTTACCATGCTACAATGCTATTAAATGGCTGTAATGGGAAATAAAAAAAAATGTTGCATTTCATATGAACATTGTAATAGAAATACTAAAGTTGCCAGCATATGTATCTTAAATTTCCCTTTCCTCTTATACCTTCTTCTTCCTCTGCCTCTTCCTCCTCTTCTCTCTCTATCTCTATCTCTTTCTCTCTCTTTTTTTTTTCTCTTTCATCATTAGCATGTGTTCTCAGTTCAGGGATGAGGGATGTGTCACTTAAAAACAGAAGGTATTCTGGATTGCTTCCCAGCTCAGTGGTCTCCAGGGCAATCATTGGCATGGACACATGAACTACTCCAGTAGTGGAATCAACATTCTTCCCTTCCCCCATTTTACTAATTTGTCCAAGAAATTGCCTGCTGGTGCTATAATCCCAATTCCCACTTCAACTAGCAGAAAGATTTTGATGTCTTCAAACAAATAAAAAAGCAGAGAAGTATCTATTGAGACAGCTGGTCACTGAAGAACAATTTGCTTAAAGTTTTTTAGAAGCATATTTTACCAATCATAACACAAAGAGGAATATCGCTCACAGAGATTAGTTAGTAAATGACAAAAATTGGAAAATTTTTCATCTCATTTGAAATAATTTTTGTTGGTCATTTAGTAAGTTTGTGCGATGTTACTCTTGTAGGCTGAGCAAACCAGCTGTAAAAAAATAATAACATATTTTCAGAAGACAGTGAGGCTTAGATTAAAAATTATAAAATGGAAGTAACTACACTGCAAAATAAATTCTGTACATATTAATCAGATTTTGTGACAAAGAATCTGGTAAAAGGGCAACATGTGGTTCATCCACCTTGTTTCCTCATCTGTATCCTCCTTACATGTGAGGTTATGTTCCCACATGTGAAACACATTGTTCACTACACAATTTTCTTGTGATATATCCTTCTTTTGTGTTTTCTCCAGCTTAATTCAATTCCTATGAAAATTTTAATTCATCTAACAATTACAATGTATATGCTAAAAACTGGTTATTATAAATCCTATAACCTAGAAATGAAAAAAGTGATTTTGATGTGTTTTCACTAAATCCTCTTTAGTCATATTTTGATAAGCTGTGCACTATCTTTAAAGGTGTGTTTTAAGCTAGCATATATAGACTTATTCAGTTCACTATATAGTATTGAATTTTACTTGAAGATAGTGTACACAGTTAGTCAAGACAGGTATTTAAAGAACTGAGCTCTTAGTAACATGAACTTAGTTCACTAGTGCATAGTATGCTGGAACATGATTAGAATACGACAAAAATTTAGCAGACTGCATGTGGTGTTTATTTAATATTCATTTTTTTCTTCAGTCTTTGAATGTTTTTTAAAAAGATGGCAATTGGATAAATTTCTTTGTTGCTATTAAATGTTCAGGTGTTTTCAGGTATGTATTTAAATGTAAATATCAATAAAAGTATTGTTAAGATGTTGACAACTCACAAGGGAATGGGAAGAATAAAGGAATTTCCATCAGAAGTATACAAAGGCAATGTTGTTTCAGATTGTGTACACCAATATCCCAATGAGAGTTTGCCAAAATTAAATTCCAGCACCACTACCCTAGAAACACTTGAATAAGTTTGGTAAGGATCATGAAGGTCAACATTTGAATGATTTCTATCAAGTTGGCTACATCTAAATAATTTTGTGCTTTACTTTGAAGTATAAGAACAAGCAAATAATTCTGAGTTACATAACAAAGAAGTTAGTCAAGTGAGAACACAAGCATAAGTTGTTCCACTAAGAATCTTGGTCATTTTTTGCCTTCTGTTTATCATATTCCATAGGCACATAATATAAAATACACCAAAGCATCACTTTATATAGGGGTGTTGGGGAATATTATTTTAAGGTATGTGACTTTTCTTTATGTTGAATTTGTTTAACTCTGTGAAGCTGTGTGACTGTGCCTGTCTAAAACACCTGGTAGTCCTAATAAAGTACTGAATGGCCAATAGTGAGGCAGGAGCAAGGATAGGTGGGATTGGCAGGCAGAGAGGATAAATAGAAGGAGGACCAAGCAGCAAGAGGGCAAGGAGAGGATGACATCAAGGGCCAGTCTCCCAGCCACTCTAACAGCAAAGAAGAAGGAAAGATATGCAGAAGTAAGAAAGAAGGTAGACATGTTAATTTAAGGATAGCTAGTGACAAACAAACTAAGCTAAGGCCTGAAATTCATAACTAAAAATAAGCCTTCATGTGTAATTTACTTAGGAGCTGGGTGGTGCCCTCACTGCTCCTCCACCCCTGCCTCCCATAACAGAAGAGAAAAAAAAGAAAACTTGCTCTGTAGGGGGGTCTTTTAAGTTAGAGCTTGATTCATGTCACTCTTCTATCAGGACCCGAACATTCCTACTTCTTTCAGAGAAAAAGAGAAGCACTTAGAAAAACCTTCAAGAGCAAATTAAGTAAAATTAGGTCAGGTTAAAGCAAAGCAGGTCAGTCAAATCATGTGGAGACAACTGTCCATGTGCCAACTCAGGAAAAGTCAAGACAGATCACTCACACCCAGATTCTCTGACTACATATATTTTACTTGTAGTGCTTAGTATTGTTTTTGTTTTTTCCCCCCTTTTTTTCTTTTTGTAGCACTGGTGATAAGAGCTTTATACATGTTAGCCAAGTGCTCTAACCACTAAACTGCTATGTCCTTTTAGTTCAAAAGGTTGCATCTATACTGGCTTCCATATTGTGCTAGGATGCCCAGTCACATTTGTTCTTTTTTATCTGAAGTACTTCCCCCAGAGTCCTAACCTACTTGTCACTGTGATGTGACTTTTTATCACATCTTTGTCAATATGGTGGGTCTTAGAATTGCCTAGGAGACACACATCTTCAGAGATTTGTTGGGTAAGAAAGAACAATGTGGGCACCAACATCACATTAGACCAAACATAAGACCAAATTCTGGACTAAGTTAAAGGGGGGGGGGAGGGAGAGAAAGTGAGCTGAGTGTTGGAATTCATAGCTACTTCATCACTGCAGTGTGATATGACCGATTCATATTTAAGTGGTCTCTGTCATGTCAAGATAAGCAATAAACCAGTTAAGGTACTTCTTTTACAATTTAATTAAATGGTAACTTTTCAGTCCATCTTGCCTATCTGCCTTAAAATATTCTCCCTGTACCAATATATCCTAGCTTCCCTGCCCAAATATTTTATAATAAATTAACACCTCCTAACATTTTGTTTATTTATCCTATTTATTGTATACGAACCCTTTGAATCCAATAAAATTAAAGTTTCCTAATTGCAGAGATTTTTCTCTTTACAAACATTTGACACAAGTAAATTTTCATGAAAATAGTTCTTGAAAGACAGATGGTATTGATACTATCAAAATAAAACTACTTGGATGGATTAAATCTCAGGGAAAGTTTTAACTAACCAACACCAAAGTTACTCTGGGCCCCAGAGATGGAATGTCCAGCCAGTGTGCACTGGGCCCCACTGAGGAAATATTCAGCCAGTGAGCTCTACTCTCCAGCTGCTGCTGCCCACCTCCCTTAACCCTTGATGTATAAATATCTAGTCCTTTAAAAGAAACATTTTATACATGTTGTAAGATAATTTAGATGAAGCAAAGATTTTTAACTCATGGAGTATTTTCTAAAAAGTGCCTTTAAACGTGTATAAGGAATTTGAACTTTTGAATTCCTCCTTCCCTTGCTTTACCTCAAGGACTACCTTAACTAATAAGTATATATTTAACTTGGGTTTATCAGGACACCAGCATGCTAGCACTGAAAGTACAATTCTTGTTAAGTACACATGGTTGTTTGATGGGAAAGTGAAGGGAGACAGAAGGACACAGGTCTCCTCTCCCAAACAGCAATTCTAATTATAATTACATTTCTGAAAAAATTTAAATAAGATTAAGACCTTGTCCAATATGTACATATTCTCTTTACCTTACACATACATATCCAGGACCTATCAAGTAGCTTGATTCCATGCTCCTCCCCCAACCCCTCCCTGCTCCTGTCTGGGTCCCTCTCCATCTTCTTCCCCTCTGCCTTCTGTACTTTTCTCACATTTACTTTTTCTCATTCTCTTTCCTCTCTGTCACATACAAAATTGTAATTATTCTGAATCTATAAATGATATACTGGTCCTAGTTTGGTATTTCTGCTTGAAAAGTAACAGTAAGACCAACTTAAAATAAAACTTCAAAACTTGGTAAAACATCAATGAGTCAGTTCTCATTATAGATAAAACACTTTGCTCTATAAACCTGCTACACTAACTTTTGTTTCTGAAATGCTTTATACCTCCTAATTACCTCCAATTTTCATAGATAGTTTGTTCTATTCTAGGAGACAATGTCTTATTTTAAAGAGACTATTTAAACTAAAGTTTCTCTGATAACCCAAGTCCAATGTACTTGAGGGAGATTTGGTTCAAGTTTCATTTGTGGTTGTCCCTGAGGAGTTATGATTTTTGCCTACTAATCACACTCTAATTTTCCTCTGGATGATCGACTTCCCCCACAATTCTAGCACTTGTTATCTTTGAGACATTGTCTAAGTAGTGATGTGTCATTCTCTTTGGGTACAGTGATTGGTTTAGAAACACGCATAATACCATAATACTAATTAAAACCAGTAAAGGGAACTGCAACTTCCCTGGGACCCAAGGGGAAAACAGCATCCTTTCCTGAACTGAAATCAGAAAATGGAGCAAAGGGATGTACTGGTACATGCTATCCCTGGACCACAAAACCAGTGATCTCATAAACTTACTTAAGGAGTGAAATCCACTCAGGGACATTGGGCTTTGCACACAGGGTTGGGCCAATCCTGGACTGTTCTCTACTGTGGCACTTTAAGTATTTTCTATTATTTAATCTTGTTTGCATTGGATTTCTTATCATGTATTACAGACATTTCTAAATAATACATAAATCTTGTATTTCCCATTTCAAATATAGAATATTTAAACATTGCTTTTTTTATAATAGCAATTTAAGCTTCATTTATTTTCATTTTGAAAGTGGAGGGAGGGAGGGAAGGAGAGGGAACTGGGATCAACATGTAAAATAATAATTTAAATAAAAAAATGCTTTGACTCCAAAATTTAAGTTCCAGGACAAGTTACTGGGGAAAAGGATTTCTATTTTTGTTTCCACAGAAAATGAAAAGATGTGGATTCCTTCCAGACTAATGTGGTTTGATAAGCCAGACCGCCTAAAACAGGGTACCAGGTGATCCTACATTCAAAACAGCTGGACAAAGCAGCCTTACAGACTACAGCCATGATTTCTGCATCTTCTTAGAATCCCCCATGACAATGCCCCTTACCAGCAGGAAGTAGTTTAGAAAGAATGACGCCAAATTCCCAAATATTGTCTATAAATGTTTGCTTTCATTTAAATGGACTTGGTTATATAAAATAAATAAATTAATTAAAAATACAAAAAAGAAAGTGGAAACTTTTTAAAAAATTGAAATTCTCATCAAAAGTTAACCAATGTTTGATAATTTGATGTTTGGAAAACTATATATTTCTGAAATAAAGTGGAACAAGTACTATGACATGTATCACACACTCTTGGATGACTTCTTTTTTAAGCTCCATGTAAGCAAAAGTGATTGTTTTTCAAAGAAACATGGTAAATGCCAGCACAGCAGAGAGTCCAGCAGTTGTGAGCAGAAGCTATAGAATGGAGAAGAAAATAGAACAAATGAGTTAAGACTGAACTAAAATATGGGGGAGGACATATTGATGAATTATGGTTGTTACTACAAACAAAAGATGTATGCCACGGATAACACAACAGAGAAGGAAAGGGGAAACAGATTTTTCAGTCATTCTTGGGAGGAATGTCAAAACTGAAAAAAAAATATTGGGCAGTATGTGCAAAATAGAAATGTATCTCCATCTTGGACTTTAACAAAAATCTTTGTCTATTTTAGGTAAATTCATATTGTTAATTACTGTAGGATGTATAAGTTATATAAGAAGAGATATTTATTTTGTGCTATGGTTCTATTCCTAGGTAGAAGGCAATAATTTGTTATTGCCTTTCTACTGAAATATACCAAGAATATAGAGGACACCATCTAATGAAATCTGGACAAGAGGTTTAAAGTAACTGCCTTTTACAGAAGAGTAACTCTAAAGATATTTGTATGTTGGTTGATTATTAAGCATGGAGGGAATAGTGAATTCATGAGGGTGGAGCCACACTTGTCTCTTAAAGATTTTACCTGGGTCAAGTTCTTAATATCTTTTGATAAAAATTAATGCCCAGCATGCATTTTAGAGAGGAGAGGTCCTATTTAAATCACGCTGGTCTCTATATGTACTTTTTCCTCCTTCTTTATTTGAGATAAAACTCCTCTAGTTTTCATTCCTCTGGGTTACTCTATTTATTTCTCTATTTGCCTACTTCAATTGGATGAAATTCTGTAGAAATGTAAGGAACACTAGAGAATTCATATTTGAATTATTGTAAACTAATTCATAAAAACAGTTAAAATACATTGCTTCAAGTGTTCCACTAGGGAATGAGGAATATATTTTATGTGAATGTGTGGACTCAGGATAGAGCTCATAGCTCAGTCCCATGGCATTTGCCTAGCATGTAAAATTAATATATGTATATAATTTAGGAAACTTTCTTTCATTGTTCTTCCAAAGAAGCTATGGTAAAATAACCTGCCAGAGTGGGATGATTTTTTTCTTCACCTTCAGAGAGTCAGTAACTTTGATTCATGTTCCTGTGTTTCTGAATTAGAAGCTATGAGAGGACAGATAAATTTTGTTTCTTTTTAGCAGTTACAGGTCATATAGCAAGGAAAGTTTGTGCAAAGTATGTGCAGGCAGTCTGAAAAGCCTTTTCTGTTCACACTCAACAGTCACAGTTCCCCTTGGTGGTGAGTATTATGATTCTTATTTTATGGATGAGGAAATCAAGGCTCAGGGAAGTGAAATAACATGCCTGGGGCCACATAGCTGGTTAGTAGTAGAGCTGAAGCCAGAAAAAGAAGTTCTTGTGCTATATCAAATTATGTCTGCAAGTTAATGTAGGAAAAACCTATAGTTTTTAGAATAGCTTCTGAATTTTCCTTATAGATTATTTTCAAAAATTGTGGTGGGAAATTGATGTCAATGTAGGAACTGATTGCTGAGCCGAATATGATATGATATGAGCCACACATATATTTAACAAAAGTTTTAGTAATGATAACTAAAGCAGTAAAACAAAACATAACTTGATATTAACAATATACTTCACATAATATATAAAAATTATTGTTTCAATGTGTGATCAATATAAAAAATGTAATGAGGTTTCCTACCTTTTTAAAATTGATTATTTGAAATCAAGTATAGACTGAACATCCACAGCTTATTTTCAACCAGAATAGCCAAGTTCCAAATGTTCAGAGTTGGGTATGATTAGTAGATACTCTATGGTACACCACAAGTGTAGCCCTAGCCTTGATAGGCCTATTCCATCCTTGTTTCCTCCCTGTACATAAGTACGTTTCAAAGAGAGTCATCATCCTTCATATTTATTTACACACAGGAGTACGCCTAGTTTCAGGTAGTAGCTTTCCAATTCAGATAGGGGAAGAAAATATTTTTTCCTTCTGGTTTTCTAATCCCTCAAATTTTTTCTTACTAAATTTCTCTGGAAAACATCACTGTTCTCTGCCTCAAAACTCTTCCCTGGAGTTTATACTAGTTCTGTTTGGTCCTGCCCTCTCTGTGGCCCACCACACTGAGTCTACTTAGATTACTCCTAATTTTATTCAAATTTTAATTTACCACTCTATTTTTGCTATTTTGATTAATTTTGGGGATTAATAAATTTCCCTCTTACCTGTCTACTGCAGCGCTCAAATATCCCACTCCAGGCCTTTACTGTGAAGTCACACTGATGTATTCCACTGATGACGCTCATTTTGATGCTATCATTTCAAAAGATGCCTCAAAGATAGGACAGATGGACACAAAATGCACACATGCACATAGGCACACAGACACACTCACACAAATCACTTCCATTGATCACTAATAGACTGATGAAAAATGAGAAATTCTGGAGCAAGCCAAGTAGGTTATATTTTATTAATCAAATTAAGTAAATTGAAAGAATTAATACAAGAACTAGTCATGAAGCTCCTTTTGTGGAATTAGTTCTTTCCAAATGAAACAAATAATAGCCTTTCCCTTGAATTATGTAATTTCTAACAGTCAGTTTGACTATTATCAGCAATGCTAGCTACTACTTAAGCAATGTGACCATGAATTCTGAATAAATAGCAATATTTTCAAACTCTTAATCAGATACATATATTAGTCATGAGCTATAAACTGCTAAGCAAAAGGAACAAAACAGCCAGATTCCATTTACTATTTATTCATTTTTAGACTTATTCAATATAATGTGTGTTTGCACATATTAAACGCGGAACACTTTTCACCTGTACTTAAAAGAATAATTAAACAACTTTTGTTGATTTCCTCTTTTTTCTGGTAAGGATTTCTCTTTATTCTACTTAAGTTGCTTCCCAGTTCAAGCACAGTTTCTTCTCTGTGAGTCACGAGGAGTCCTAAAATCATGAGTCCCATTATTGTAAATAATCATATACATTGTGAATGTACATTACATGTGGCTCACTGGGGCGACTGTTTGTAGCATGTGTCTTTTTTATTTCCAGTTTGCTTTTTGGCTGCACTCTAAAACTGAAGGTACTTTTCAAAACTAGTTATAAAGAATAACTGCTGTTTCTCGGGATCATCAGTATTTCCACCATTCATTTAACAATGTTTCCTTAATTTAAACACAGGCAAGGTTTGAATGAATGCCATCCTAACGTCTATGCAATGGCCACAGGAAGTGTTCTAGAAAGGGAATACTAACACATGTGAATGCTTGTATGGATACAATGGCACACTTCAGTTCCCCAGCATCATTGTTTTCAAACCTTTACTATTCCAATCCTCAGTATCAGAATCCAGGACAATGTGGTCAACTAAAGCTTCCCAGACTCACATCCATGTTCAGCTTGGCCAGTCAATCTGGCACAAAAGTTGAAGCAAGTAGGAATGCTTTAAAAATTCTAGGTTCTAGTGTTCTCAGAAGTTACTGTGGGATTAGGGTTCTGACTTCAGTCCCAAAAGGAGTGACCAGGGTTTTGACTCCATCCACTCAGTTACATTGGCAATGGCTTAAAAATCTACAGCTTTGGTCACAATTGAAGTTCTACTGACACTTAGCTAAAATTCAGTCACTCTTTTTGCTCTTCCCAGGAATTCCCTTGGAATTAACACCAAGGTTAAGAGGTTTGCAAAGCTGAGCTTCAGGTACAACAATGGGAACTGCAAGAACTTGAACATTCAATATCACCATCATCAACAACAACAAAATAAAAACAAAAACAAAAACAAAAACAAACAAAAAAAACCTGATGGGAAATACTATCTGAACAGGCCTATATTTCATTTTATAGATCGCCTTCATTTACTTATGCTCAATTGTTGTTTGTTTTCTACTTTTATAATCTTTATGTTTCCTTTTAATTTATTCTTTTAAGTTTCACTTTACATTACAACCACAGTTCTCCCTCACACCCCTCCTCCTGGTCCCCTTTTACCACCTCCCTACCCCATCCTTCCAGTATACTCCTCCTCACAGGTAAGAGCTGCTTTGGTAGTAGGTTGATTGACTGGGTATGTTTAGTGTTCCTTTTCATGTATGTTCTTGGCTTTGTCATTTTCAGTAACATTTTAGCAGTTTATAATTTCAGTTCTTTTTTTCATGATTGCTTTCGAATTTACACATTGAGTTTTAATGTTTTAAACAGCCATTTTATTAGTATAAACATTTCAAAATTTCCCACATTTCCTAAACACACAAAAATCTTCTGTTTCACATTTTTGCAACTGTAACTGTGCTCTCCTTACTCTCAGATTTCTGACCCATATTATTTATTTCTCAAACATACTAAACCCTATTTCTCTAACTTTCTCCATTCCTTTCTCTGCCTAAATACCAATACACTCAGCTCTAAGACAATCTAGAAAACACACTTTTTCTAATCAGTACCTCACCACCAAATCTCCAAACCATCAGTGTAAGACAAAGGGATCTCTATTAGGTGAAATCCAGTCCCATGACAAGGAGATGGAAGGACCACTCTGTCTCCTATGTAGATAAAACTTGAAACAAAATATGAAATCAAAGGGCCCTCTGGGAGGACACATAGGAAAAAAAATCAGCTAGAGTTGGGAAAAATGGGGAATTACAATTGGAAAGTAAATAAAGTCCAAGGAATTTGCAAAGTATGACAAAGAAACAAAGAAGAATTTAAGAATATTGAAGACTCAAGCCAATGCATGAACTAAGGAAACTAACCAAAGGACAAAAATCATAAAAGTGAATAAAAGCATAATGTTGAAAGAATCCAAAACATGGAGGCAAGTGTCAGCAAGGAAACTGAAACAACAAGAAACACCCAAATAGAAGTACTGGAAAGAGGGAAATGATCAAGAAATTAGATACTGAAAACATCACCTGTAGACATAACCACACAGAATAAGCAATTGTAGAGGCAGATGAACTGTCAAGACAATAATACAATCAGATAAATGTAAGGAAAGATTAAGAAATATATCCAACATTTCTAAGAAATATAAAACACCTCTGTCTTTGTTACTGTCACGTTGATATAATAAAGCAACAAGAGCAAAAGCAAGTTGGTAAGGAAAGGACATATTTCTTCTCATACTTTCAGCTAATAATCCTTCATTAGAGGAAATCAGCGCAGGATCTCAAGGCAGGGATCTTTTCTTTTTTCTTTCTATGGAAAATAGATTTTTTTCTCCCTCATATTAGGTCTCCTGATTACAGTTTTCCCTCACTCTGCTGTTCCTGGTTCCTCCCTACCCCCACCCCCATCCATAGGCATTCACTTTGTGCCTCTCATTAGAAAACATTCATGCTTGTAACTGATAATAGCAAAATAAAATACATGAAATAAAAATAAGATAAAAACAAAGGCTTTTCCATCAGAGTTGGATCGAAGAAAGAGAAAGGAGAAGGCACAAGACCCAGAGACCAATTCATTTGCATAATCAGGAATCCCATAAGTACATAATCCATAATATATAAGCAAATTACATGGTAGAGAGCATTGCTGGCCCTATACATGTTGTTTCAGTCTCTGTGAGCTTACATGGACTCTGACCTTACATGGACTTTGACCATTGTACTAGCTAGTTATGTGTGTCAAAATGACTCAAGCAAGAGTCTTCAGATAGGAAGGAGCCTTAGTTGAGGAAATGCCTCCATGAGAACCAGCTATAAGGCACACTCTCCATTAGTGATCAACACAGGAGAATCCAGTCCATGATAGGTGATGTCATCACTGGGCTGGGAGTCCTGTATTTTATAAGAAAATAGGCTTAACAAGCCAGTGGAAGTAAGTTAGTAAGCAGCCCCCTTCCATGGCCTCTACATCAGCTCCTGCCTCCAGGTTCTAGTCATTCTTGAATTGCTATTCTGACTTCCTTTGGTAATGACCTATGACTGTGCCTCCTGAGTGCTGGGACTAAATGTATGACCACTAATGCCCAGCTCAGTTCTCACACTCTTTCTACCTCCTTTCCCACATGATTTCCTGGGCTCTGAGGGGAAGAATTCAATAGAGACACCCCTTTTAGAATTGAGTGCTCCGAGGTCTCTCACTCTGGCTGTGGGTCTCTGTATTTATTCCCATCTTCTTCATGACTAAGCTTCTCTGATGATGGCTGAACAAGGCACTTGCCCTATGACCTATCCAGACTGTCATCAACAATCATTTTTTTATTGATTTTATTATTTTTCTTATTTTACATATTGATCCCAGTTCCCTCTCCCTCCCATCCTCTCATGTATCCTGAAACCTCCCCATCCCATTCCCCATCCACGGGGAGGGTGAGGCCTTCCAGGAGGGATCATCAAAATCTGTGAAGTCATTTGGAATAGGGCCTAGGCCCTCTCTCCTGTCTCTAGGTTGAGGAAGTATCATTCTATGGGGAATGGATGCATCCTGGTTCCACTGTCAGAATTCCCCTAGACTGCCCAGGCCTTGTAACTGAGACCCATGTTCATGTTCAAGGGCTCTGGGTCAGTCCCAGTCTTATTTTTGTTTGTTTGTTTGTTTGTTTTTGTTTTGTTTTATTTTGTTTTAAGAATGGTAGTATTTGGTTTTTCCAAAGTTTTTTTGAACTATGTAGCTATCTAATCTCAGGTTCCTATTCACTCAAGCAGTGTTGGGTTTAGATGACATCTGGTAAAATAAGCCTTATATGAGATTTTGGTTGGTTATTCCCACAAACATTGTGGCACCATTAGTCTAGCATATCTTGTAGAGAGATCACCATTACAGATCAAAGGTTTTGTAGCTGTGTTGCTGTTTATGCTTTTTTTTTTGGTAGTGTACAGAGTACCTTCCTGTACCAAAGACATTAGAATTTAGGGGTGAAGAAGCTTTATGTAGGTACCAGCTTGACTTCTTCATGTTCAATGTGTTGTGTAGGTGTTATTATCATCAATGGGACTTCACTGTCAGTTAATGGAGAGCAACCAAAAGTCTTGGCTACAAATTGTATTATTTGGAAATTCCCATGAGACCCCTTTGTCCAACAACTCAATTCCTTGTACCCAGTCTTGGGATTGGAAGTTTCATTTGGTGGCAAGTTGGAGCTCTGTCTTGCCAATTATTTGACAATTTTATTTAGATCACTTTCATATATATATACATATATATATATATATATATATATATATATACACACACACACACATACACGCCATATTTCAGGGAGTTTCTACTGTATTAGGTGTTGATACTACCCTCACTTGATTCTCTGATTCTAGCCACACCATCTACCCATCCATAACTAAGCTATTTCCTTTTCCTGAGGAGATCTAGCTGTACCCCACAGTCCCCTACTCTGCACTTAACTTCTGCAGTTCTATGGACTGTAACTTGCTCATAATTAAATTGACAGCGAATATCCATCTACATATAAGTGAATACATATCATATTTTTGTGGGTATGGAATACCTCCGTATGAATGAATGTTTTGCAATTATGTCCATTTGCCCACAAATTTCATAATTTCATTCTTTTAAAGGACTGAGAAATACTTCATCATGTAAATTATCATACTTTTCTTTTTTTTATCCATTTCTCCACTGAGGGATATCTAGGTTGTTTCCAGTTTCTGGTTATTATGAATATAGCATCAATGAACATGATTGTGCATGATTCTATGTGGTAGGATGAAGTGTCCTTTGTCTATACTCCCAAGAGTGGTATAGCCAAATCTTGAGGTAAATCAACTCCCATTTTCCTGAAGAACCACTGCAGTGATTTCCATAGAGGCTGCATAAGTTTGCACTTTCATCAGTAATGAAGGAGTGTTCCTCATTCTCCATAGTCTTCTCAGCATGAGCCATCACTTGTGTTATTGATATGACTAGTATAAGAGGAAATCTCAAAGATTTCTATTTACTGATGGCTAATTATATTGAATATTTCTTTATTTCTAGGTCATTTGAGTTTCCTCTTTCCAGAGTTTTCTGTTTTGAACTATACCCCATTTTTAATTGGGTTGTTTTATTGATATCTATATTTCAGTGATATCTAAATCTACTATTATCTATGTATCACCTATCTATTTATCTATCATCTATCTAATTATTTACTACCTATCTACCCCTTTATTGGGTGGGTAGTTGCTAAAATTTTTTTTCTCATTCTGTAGACTGGAAAGCAAGAATCTTAACAAGGGAACTGAAATATAGGCCCTGGAGGGGTTGTGCTTACACCTTGATCCTCATGGCTGGCTTAACCTGCTTCCTTGTATCACTGCAGACCACCAGCACAGGGACGACACCATCCACAACGGGCTGAACTCCCACATCAATTACTAAGAAAATGTACTATAGGTTTGCCCACACACCTGTCCTATGGTGGCATTTTCTCAACTGAGAATCCCAGCTTGATTCAAGTGCAAGTAAAATTAGCCAGCACATCCTCAATAAGTCCAAATGGAATATTTATGTGGTAAAAGAAGGAATAGAGATAAAATCATATGTAGTAGACATATTGTCAAATATAATTATACTATCAAATTTTCGTAACACACAGAATCTCATAGACGTTCAAGGACATGAGGGATTTAGGTAAAAAAATAAGAAACTCTAAAATATATAGAAACAATACTAAAAGTGGTATCAAAGAAAGTCAACAGACATATAAAAGCAACAATATATTAATAACCTCAGACCTTTCATCCATAATTCTAAAAGTCACTGAAGAATAGAATAAGAAAATTCAAATTCAAAAATAAATAACTGTGAACCAACAATGCCATACCTAACAAAGCTATATTTCAAAATTCATTGAGAAATAAGAATATTTTAAGACAAATATAAATTGAGCCATATCATTACAACTCAACCAGCATCTCAGATTCATAAAGGGATCTATTACAATGAGAACGAAGATAGGCAGCCACCTCCATGAGACATGAAACTATATTCACTATGAAAGAAAACAAAATAAAAAACAGATTAATCAACAACAGCTGCAAAATAATCAACCATGTCCAGAAAACTCCCAAAATTCATGGAAGAGAATTAAGAGAAATACCAATGATTTATGAAACCAGACAATTGCCTCACAAATTATTAGGAAATAGCAAACCCCTTCAAAAATAATGTTAATTGTAATGGATCAAAGTTATCAACAATAGACTGACCTCATTTAAAAATGAACAAACAGCAAGACTAAATAATAACAAGAGCCACCTGTATACTGTAGCAATGACATTCCCAACTTAAGTCAAAAATGGAAATCAAACTACCAATGAAACAGAAGCCATAAACAAGCAGGCATAGCCATTCTTATGCCTGACAAAGGGAAAATGAAACAAAAAGTCAGAACAGATGAAAAGGCACAGTACATGCAAAAGAGGGAAAATTCATTAGGACTAAATAAGAATTGTAAAGAGTTATGTACTGAATATTAGGGCCCAGGTTTCACAAAACAAACACTAAGATGCGTGAATGGCCACACAAATCCTGATACAGAGCTTCCAAACTAAGCATAAGCAAAGAAAATTCACTGCTAAAATAAACCATAAATCAGCGGAACAAAAATATATCTAAAACAAATTCTTATGAATGGACAGGAAATAGACAGTTTTCTCAGAGACACATGGAACCTTTTCCAAAATTTATTGGTCATATGCTACTAATTAATAATTAACAAATAAAATGTTGAGATAGATCATTATATCCTATCTGACCACAGTGAAAAGAAAGAAATATACAAGAGAAAGTATAAATACACTTAGAATTCAAAATACATTTTTGAATATAGCATAAACAGATCATGGATGAAGTCAGAGAGGGAAACTTAAAATTCCCTGAATCAAATAAAAATGAGAATACACTTCTCAGAACCACTGGGACACAGCTAAGGGAGTCAATCCTAAGAGAGGAATTTATAGTTATAATTGTTACATAAAAAATTAGAAAGATCACAAATAACCTAATGAGTCACCCAGGGACTCTAGAGAAACAACAATAAACCAGTAAACCCAACAGATGACAAGAAAGAATACCAATTAGGGGAAACAGTAATGAATTTCAGACAATAAGAACAATACACAAAATAAAGCAGATTGGAATTTGGAAACGTTATTAAGTTGACAGCCCTTAGCTAAAAAGAGAAAAGAAGGACAAGACCCTAGAGACAAACACAAGATTTTACAATAGACAGTAGTGAAATGCTGAGTATCAGTAGAGAATACTTTGACAGCATATTCCAAAATGTCAGAAAAATGTGTGTTATTGATATGTATCACAAAAATGCTCAATTTAAAAACCTGCAATTGGATATCTGTTCCTTTGGCATATGTGGACAGAAGATAGGCAGATGGATTGACAGATCTATAAATATATGCATAATTTTAAAAGGTGGATATAGCAGTTGCTTAGATAAAAGCTTAGCATGAATATTTTTTTATTTAATTTATTATTTTACATGTTGATTCTAGTTCCCTCTCCTTCCTCCCCTCCCTTCCTCCTTCCCTACCTCACATGCACACTGACCTCCCTCCCCTCCCATCCCCCTGCTTAGCATGAATATTGTGTACCATGATTCACTGGACTATTCATCAAATAGCGATGATATTTGTCTGCAGGAGAATGCATTACATCAGTTTCATTCATCCAGAACAAAGTTGGCCAGCTCAAAGTGGATCAAAGACCTTGTCTAAAACCAGGAATGATGAAAATTCTACAGGAAGACAGGAAGGTACTTCACGATACACGCACATGCAATAACTTCCTAAATAGGACTGCAGTAGTACAGGAACTATTCCTGGCAATCAACAGATGGACCTATGTGAAATTTGAGGGTTTCTCCACTGCAAAAGAAAATATCAGCCGAGAAAAATCCTACAGAACAGGAGAAAATGTTTACTAGCTATACTTCAGACAGTGAATTAGGATCCAGAATTTATTCAGACATGCAAAAATTAAATACAAAGAAAAAAACAAAAATAAAATAAATAAAAATTAATTTGTCAATCAACAAAATAAATGTGCAGACAGTTCTCAAAAGAAATGCAAGTAGCCAATGACTATTTTATAGCAAAAGGGTCCACAGCTTTTGTGAGGCAATACTGCACATCCATGGTCATAGCTACTCTACTCACAGTAGGTAGGAAATGGAGTTAGCCTAGATGTCTACCAGCAGGTGAATGGAAAATGAAAATGTGACATATAAACACAATGGAAATATTCAGCAGTAAAGAAAAATGAAACTTATAGGACAGTTTAATATTAAATGAGGTGACCCAAACTCAGAAACATGTTCTTTCTTATATGAGGATCCTAACATTGTGTGTGTGTATAAGTGTGTGTGTGTAGTCTAAATATTTAGAAATGACCTGAGCTCATGGAATCCAGTCTGATAGCTGGGAAACTAGCAAAGGACTGACCCAGACCCCCTGAATGTGTTAGTTAGGAGGGATGGGCAGTCTATAGAGCCTCTGGTAATGGATCAATATTTATCCCTAGTATAAGAATGGACTTTGGGGGTCCATTCCATATAGAGGTATAGTCTCTCAGCCTAGACACATGGGGGAGTGCCAGTGCCAAGGCCCTGCTCCAAAAGATATGACAGACTTTGAAGACTCCCCGGGGAAGGCCTCACCCTCTCTGAAGAACAGAAAGGGCATGGGATGGAGGTTGGTGGTGAGGGGGTGGGGGACAGGGGAGGATGGGAGGGTGTAGGACCTGGGATTGACATGTAAAACTAGCTTGTTTGAAATTTAAATTTAAAAATTATCAAAGAAACTACACACACACTTTGAAAAAGTGACAATGATACCTAACAGTTTGTATGGTATTTATATAAAAACAATAAAAAATTTCTTACTAAAAATGTAGGACTAGCAGCCTCAAAATAGATGGAAATCTAGTTATCATGTGCAAATTTGAATTGGGAGATGCTAAGAATGACAAATTGTTAATGCTAACAAGTTGCCATAAGATTCCTGGAGCTTCCTTGTGACTTCCTTTCCTGTGAAGAAAAGATAAACCATTGTAGTTATGTCATTTAGTGTTGATTTTCCTGTTAATGAAATATAACTGGCCCACCCACCATCAAGTGTTTACTTGATTCTAGATGCACCTGGGTTTATGTAGACAAATATGCTTGACCCATGTTTCCTGGGAAGATGTGTAATCAGTATTTCAACAGGTATAAGTTCCTTTCCACAGGGATTTGTCAGTGTACACTGACCTTTTACATTTTTAAATTTATAGCTTGAAAAATGGAATTAATTTGTCTTATTTATTTACTTGCATATTTATTATTATGTGCCCTACTATGGAAATGCACAGGTGTATCTTAAATATTCTCAGGCAAAGTGTTGAGTTTTCTGAGTGATTTTCAGATGTCAATCCCCATATATCACTCAGTTATTCCCTTAATATATCTGAACTGTTTATTGACTTATCATAGTCACAGAGGATATTCATATTGCAGTATAAAATATGTACATATATGTTATTTTTGTTTTTAAAATATCAGGAAGGTGACTGTTCAATTGTTTTAATTCTTCTCTATGGTCTTATGTTGACAGATGTTGGGGTTTCTTAGACACCACAGAAATGGGGAATGTGTACACCAAGCCAAATTAACTAGTGAGTTCAGAAGAGTTGTGGGGAAAAAAAGCAGCTTGAATTGTTAAGCTAGTATTGTCCAAGTGTGGATACATTCATTCAAGCTTTAACACCTAGGAAGATACCCCTACCAAAATGAATGCAAGCTTCTAATAGTCTTGCTATTTTGAGGGTTCTCATTGTATTTCTCAGTCAGTGTACACATTTAAAATCCATAGAAATTTAAGATGATAGGAACACAAAGGAAAAATATCATAAACAGTGTTGTATTCATTGCACATAAGGACAAATCTAGACATATTTTTGAGTTGTTTTTCTAAAAGAATCCCAGGGCACTGAAGATATGGGTTTTCCTTGTCTAGCCAATCTCTTCTATGTCAAACCTCAGAACAAGCCACTGTCCTGAAATTGCTATGTTTTCTTTGCTTTCAAATTTTTATTGTTTTTTATGGTTTAAAGTTTGTACCAAGTTACTATAATTAAAAGTGAAGTTAGAATTAAAAGAAAGAAAATCTGCTTAAAGAATCCTGAGAAAAGAACTACAGTATGATCTATAACCTGTTCATGACTGTCCACTGTGAACAGATTGCCAGCCACTATGGGTGTGCTTCTCAATGTCATTAATCAATCGTGATTTATCAGGTAGCAATCACTGGGATAGTGATAAGAGGAACTACGGTTCTTCACATATTTACTTTGTACATATTTGCATTACTGAACCTGTTCATTTATTTTAATTGAGATACTAAATATTTACGTAAACACTTTGTGCAAATTGTATGTAAAATTATTACATAAAAAATACATATGGTTGGGTGTCGGTGTCATAGGCCTTTACTCCCAGCACTTGGGAGGCAGAGGAGGTGGATCTCTGTGAGTTTGAGGCCAGCCTGGTCAACTGGTCTACAGAGCTAGTTCCAGGACAGGCTCCAAAGCAAAACAGAGAGAAACCCTTTCTTGAAATATATATACATATGGATTTCACTTGTCTTCCATTTTATTTTCATTTCAAGAATGTATTTTGCTCTTGATCACTGTGATTGATCACAAAAGATAAATGTACAAAGAAATGTACAAGTATCTTTATTAGAAAATTGTAGGCTGGACATCATTCATCACTTAATTTTAGACAAATCCATACATTTATATTCCTTAAATGAGGAATATGAGGTTGACTAGTATTTCCTAACACTTGCTTATTCCTTCAAATATATCTAAGCAAATTTAACATTTAAATAGAATACATACTCATAGTGCAAAATAGAGAAATAAGGCCCTGCTTTCATGACAGCACACCTGAAGTAAAAAACCAAGGAATACATTTTTCCTCCAATAAATTTGTTTGCTTTAGTTAAGAGCCATGATACCATGGTGATTCTATAATAAGGACATATTTAATTTGTTTAGAGTAGTGTAAATTATAGGCTGATTTTCTCACTGGCATTTAAAGAATAAAGATTGTAGGATTTACTTCATGTGCATATTTCTAAATTATGTTTGGGCTTAGGTTGTGCACAGAAAGATCATAAGAAATATATAATGGTCAGGGATGAATGAGGAGAGACTCTGAAAGGTCTGTTGACTTAGGCAAGAAACAAATTTTTGTATATAGTATTCCTAAGAAAAGTCTCCAAGTTTGTTATTGCTTTTAGAATGTCCAAATGAAAAATTGATACTAATTTTAATTCTGAAGGGTGTGCCAATCATTGGGTTAAGTACTGGGTCTAAACTTAAGTGAGAAAATAATGCCTTCTAGTTACCCACATTTGAAAGATAATTGAGGTATAATTAATATGATATGAAGACTGAGGTAGAAGGCTTCAGACACTGTTAGAAACAGAACAATAATAAGAAACAGAACAATAATAAACTCCAATTGAAAGGATAAAGAAGATTATGAAAACCACAGTTATGAAACAGGATCTCTATGGCTTATTTGCCTCTCTCTCTCTCTCTCTCTCTCTCTCTCTAACTCTCTCTCTCTTTCTCATATGTATGTGCATGTGTGTGCATAATTGAGGCACTTAATAAAAAGCATTCTACTTAAGCATCGTTAAAGATACATTTGAGAGAAATATCTATGTAATAAAACCACCAATAAAACTAAGAATTAGCATTATTGTGAAAATCCTGCACTATGATAACTCAGCATCATTTACTACTAGTGTGTAACCAAGCCCCCAATTCCAACTAAAATACAACATCACAAGTCTCCCCAAATACTTAGCCCCTCTAATTATGAATATATAATCTCTCAAAGTCACTAAGAAATATGAAAGTCAAATGTTTAAGTACACAGAAACACATACACACAGAGGGGAGACAGAATATGTGTGAGCAAGAGAGAGGGGACATTCAGGAATCTATTTCTTAAATGTTGGAAGACATTTGCTAGACATCATGAAGCAAGCATGAAGTTAAATAAATTGTCTCAACATTTTGTTCACGAAGCAAAAAGGATAGATTTGAAATAATCACCCACTATTCTTATTAGCATAGGGTTGGCCTGACAAGAAAGACTGGAGTGCACAAAAACTGACCAGGAGGAAGCCTCACTTATCATACAACACGTTAACATACTTCTATGTCTTCAATAAGCTTACTCTCCTACAGTGGAAGCTATGTGAGAAAAATACACAAACAATCCCATAACATTTTAAAATTTCCATTGCTAGGTGCTTCTCATAAGAAAAAAAAAATTAAAGACTACCTGTGACAGGTGTACACCCTTTTATAAATTATTTAAGGCATATATAAGGCATATATTTAAGGCATATATAAAGCATGTACAAAAAGCATAAAGTATATAATATAAACACAGGCCTCATAAGCCTTTTAACCCCAAATATTACACATTTCAAGCAGGTTGAGTTGAGTTTTGGTGGTATTTACTAGAAATTATATATCCTGTTTTTTTTAATTACTAAAACCACAGGCATACCTTTATAAGCAAAACCTCCCTTGATATTTGAACACAACAACTAATAAATAAAGCATCCCAGAATTCAAAACTACACTAGTGACTCACTTGTGCGCTTATGCTGGTGGAAGCGTGGACATGACCTCCCTGAATTTACACTCATGGCCAATCCTTCGATATATCCTGGGTGTCCTGCCTGCAAGATATGATAGAGCAATGCTGGCA
The DNA here is from genome assembly GCF_943737965.1 of Phodopus roborovskii. Classification (NCBI taxonomy): domain Eukaryota; kingdom Metazoa; phylum Chordata; class Mammalia; order Rodentia; family Cricetidae; genus Phodopus; species Phodopus roborovskii. Next base: position 1,385,566 of record NW_026126693.1, on the reverse strand, counting down.
TGAACCAAGTGGAAGTGGCCAAAACATACCTGATTTGACTTAGGCCCACTCCAGAAGCCCGAACCCACACCTGAAGCTGTTTTGGTGACCAAGAACCTGAGACAAGACAGCCCAGGGACCTGTAAATAACATGTCTCCTAAAAAAATTCTTCTATAGTCATACATATAATCACTCATAATCAGAGAAGCATCCTTCTGTAGTAGATGGCAACAAACACTGATACCCACAGCCAGACAATATGCAGAGTGTGAGAGACCTTGAAACACTCAGATTTAACTGGGGTATCTCCATCACATCCCTCCCCTCAAGGATCAGGGTACTCTGTAGAAGAGGATGTGGAAAGAGAGTAAAATCCAGAAAGAAAGGTCTACATAGAACAGGCCTGACATATGTATAACCCTTCAGTGACTGAGGCAGCATGCACAGGATCTACCTGGGTTTGCAACAGATGGAGGCCTAGAGCTGAACAGAGAAGTACACACATGACACTTTCACCTATTCCATAATCTAGATCCTATTGAGAACCACTTTTAAAGAACAATTTGTTTTTTTTTCCAAGGGATCTCACTGGGGAAACTACTCAAAAGAAAAGGCTGCATGCCATGCAGTAGACAGCCAAAAGAAAATGAGCTCAATACCATCTTGGGAGGTTCCACGTCTCAAAATATCAGGTAAGGGTTTTTAAATTTTCATTTTTATAAAGATTTTCTTAGATTTTTTTCTTTTTTCTTTTTTTCCACCTGCAGGTCATTTGTGTATGTATCATGGCATCCAGTTTTGTATTTTTATGATATTCCAGAGTATGAGAACAAGTAAGTCTCTGTCTGCTTCCTCTTTTCTTTTTGCTTAATTTGTCCTATTTCAATATGTTTGATTTATATATTTTATTTTATATTATTTTATTATCATTCCTTAGAAGCCTGTTTGTTTTCTAATAAGAGACAGAAACAGGGTAGATACACATGGAGATGAGATGGGGAGGACCTGGGAATAATAGGCAGGGCTGTAATCTGTATGTATTAAAGAAAAAAAACTATTTACAATAAAATAAAAATAAATAAAATGAAAGTGAGAGTCACCTATACTGAGGACTATTTCTTTACATATGTCAGTCCACCATGGCAGATATTAGACCTCTTTATGATATTTTCTATATGGTTGTGGGATGAGTTTCTGTATGTCGTTAACTATCAGTTTCTCACACATGAATTCCGAATTCCATTGACTTCACAGGTTATTATGAGTGTTGAATTATACATAATATATATAATGACATATACACAAATAGGAATATGTTATAATAATTTTAGCATGTCATCTGGTACTCAATATTCATGAAATGACAATTTATTATTAAAATAGAACGTTCACTTAAGTACATTTCTTTACTTCAAATAAATGCCAAAAGTTTATTTCAGACTTATATCATTGAATATTATTATTTAGACATTTATTCTTGTCAATTTGTTTTCAAGTGCATAAGCTCTGAGGGCTTCATTATTGATGGTCTAACAATTATACTAACATAGAAATTGTTTGACTGTCAAGGGTTAACATTCCCAAACTCTGGGAAGCATTGTAAGCAGACTGGGAGCATGTGAGTATCTGTCTTTGAATTTCAATGAGAAAGATAATTCCTCTTATGAAATGTTACTATTTCTTCCCTTCTCAGTCTTTAGATGAGAAAAGGGTGACTACATTTAAAATCTTTGTAGACTAGCTACAGCCACTTATACTTTACAGGGGTTTGTCTTTGATTATTATAGTCTATATAATTTCACATTATAAAAGTAGCTTGATTATACCCATTATCAAGTGTTACACATTTGTTATACCTTTAATGTTCATAAATTTAAGCTGAAATAAACTAAAAACAAATATTATATTAAGCTATGTTCACTGGCATTTGAAAATAAAAGAAATTTGGGCACTATGTGTATCAAATTATTTTACCTAGATTGCTCCTCACACATTTACTTTTAAATATAAACTAGTATATTCAAGGTTTAGCTATAGAACAGGGGGACATAAGTACTCTCAAGGTAGTTACTCTTAAGAAAGCTGCTTAATAAAATTACTAGTACCATAGTATTCAAATCATCCTGAAACATTAATTGTTCTTTTCAATTTTATATATGTATTCAATAAACTATTACCATATCTACCCTAAATCCCCTCTCTGGTCTCCCCATATTTCTGATTTCTGTCAATATGTTTCCATCCAAAAGTCATATACTTCTTTTTTCCTTCCTTCCTTCCTTCCTTCCTTCCTTCCTTCCTTCCTTCTTTCCTTCCTTCCTTCCTTCCTCTTTCTTTCTTCCTTCCTTCCTTCCTTCCTCTTCCTTCCTTCCTTCCTTCCTTTCTTTCTTACTTGCTTGCTGCTTGCTTTCTCTCTCTACCTTCCTTTCTGTCTTTCTGTTTTTCCTTCCTTTTTTTCCTCCTTCTCCTCCTCCCCCTCCTCATTTTTCTTAACTCATTAAGCCCAATTAGTGCTGCTTACATGGGCTTGTCTTTGGAGCAATCCAATGGAGATTAGGAATTCTACCAGTGTCCACATCCCCAAAACATACATATTTTCCACTCCACAGCACCTGTCAGTGATTAATAGCTCCTGGGTAGGGCCTACAGTTCATCAACTCCCTTTTGGAGTGACTTCATCTTGTGTTAGTAAGACCAGGTGCTGTAAGCCTATAATTGTAATAGTCATGCATGCCATGTCCACAAGATAGCACTTCATAGCCCTCTCCCCATCCTCTGCCTCTGCATCTCTTTATATCACCTCTTTGGGGAAAAAAAAAAAGCTTAACTAAGGTTGAGAGTAGCCCAGGTCTGAGGCCAAAAACAAATATTTAGAAGACATTTAACAGTATGAGAGGCTTGGAATTTTGATGTTGCATTTAGACAGCAGCAGAGTGGCTTTTCCTCAACTCTACAATACGGATATACGGATATATTTTCTACCCATGCCATTCAGAAAGTGATCATATAGTAATAAAAGTCAATAAAATTCTTGAGCATTTTATGAGACAAGAACCACATTAAAGCCACTGCATACAATATTTCTTTTTCTTTTTTTTACAGTTCAGTATACTCCACAGGGATGGATGAAGCACATTTGCAGAATTAGCTCTATAAGGACTAAATGAACTGCAAACATTTTGGGTGATAAAAAGTTTTCCTAAATTCTATGAAATAAGGACATGATTATTGTTAATGACTCAACTTAAAATCATTCTCAGGCTTTAAAACTCTACAATTTTAATAATTAAAATTATCTCTTTTCGTCCTCTTAATGCTTCAAGCACTTAGTGTTCTACTTGCCTGTCTGGGCAAACACATCTTTATTTCTTCAGTAGTTTCACAGCATAAGATTTCTTGACCATTTACCTTTCCCATGGTCCTTTTTAGAACAGATTCAAGATTTCTTTTAAATGTGGAGTAAAGATAACATGGGCTCTAGCGAGTTTTTAACAAATAAATAGTATATGTGACATACTGCTTTCTTTCAAACCAGTGTACCTCTTCAGGGGTGGGGACATGGGTTATATATTTGTACTGTACTTGCAATTATTTTAGTTCTAAATATTTCATATTTCAGCTCTTCATAAGTCTGATGTCCATTCAATCTTATAAAATTCATATTTTTAAAAACCTGTTTCAATTTATAGTCATTACCTAGCAATCTTCTCTGTCGGGGTTAAATCAGCCTTCAACCTTTGAAATCCAAACTTTATAAAGTAAATATTAGAAAGTAAAATGTATTCTTCATGTTCTGATACAAATAAACATGAACAGTTTATGAGTCACATCTGCAATGTAGTATTTCATTAGGAAATAATATAAATGAAACTTTTCTTCACTCACTGGGAGATTTGGGTTTTGTCACTTCAGCTTTTGTACAATCTAACATACTGCCTACTTCTTTCAACTCAGACAGTTTCAGACCTTTATTTAAATTTTTATCAAAACTATTGAACTTTGAACCAAGAGCCTTGCACACAATAATCATGTAATCCAATAAAACATATTCCTATCCCTACTGTTTTGATACAGTCCTTGCTACGTCACCTTGGTTTGTCTTCAGTTCACCAGGTAGCCCACAAAAGCCCTGAATTCATGATGATCCTGCTGTGGCCTCTCAAGTACTGTGATTACAGGTGTGTCACTGTACTTGCTGTTGTGGTTCAAATGTAAAATGTTCCCTACAGGTAAATATGTTTAATCCAGGATTTGATAATGTTACTCTTAAGTTTATAGAACAATCAAGGACTTTGCATCAAACCATGTACAGAAAAATCCCAGGGTTTATCTGCATAGAAAACACCAAAGTCTGACAAGGTACAGACCAACAGGAAGGGATGTCTTTCCATTCCATCTACAATAAAGTATTTGCTGTTTATGAGTTTCAAATGAGCTTTCCATCACTTCCATTTTGTAAGATGTTTGTTTGTGTTATAACTAGAAAATTATCTCAATATTTAAGAACTTCCATCCCCAGCCTTGCTCTGGTATTTCATATGGGCCATTTATAAATTCTGCTCCAGTATCCACAGTCAGTGTGGTCTATTGTAAACCACTGGTCTGACTATGATTAATAAATTCACTTGTGTTTCTGTGAACAGCGGGAATATTTAGAAAACAGAGACTTAGTTGTGTACCAGATGAAGCCCTTGCCACCTCAAGACTACTCTTGATTTTTCCACAATACAATAACTATGAAAGAAATCTGAAACTGCAGAAATCCTTGGCTATGCATTTTCACCAGTTAATAGGTAATATGACCACTTCTTTAGACATGCAGGTGACTCTCCACTGAACCACACCAATGTAGCCATGGTAAGTGGTCTCTATTTTAAAGAACTGTAACATATGTAAGAAGGCTTAGAGATGTGTAGTACTCAGAGAGTGCCTATAGCCACTATGCTCCTGAAATTTCCATGTACTTAGGTGACAAACACAGGAGAAGCCACATCATACTCCATATCAAAGATACACAAGGGATAAATGTGGCTAGGGGAGTCTATTCCCAAGAGTGATTCAACTCTAGTACTTCATCTTACTCGACATTTCTGGAAAGTAAAATCTGGTAACACACACATGACTTGTATAATTATAAACAAGTTCCATGAGCTACTTTAAGAACACTCAAATGTGGCTCAAAAGGAATGCATTTTAAATATTAAGAGAGGCTTGGCAAGTTGGCATTTATATTTCAAGCAACACTATACTTTTTTTCTTAGCTGTCTTAGTTTACCAAAATGTAACTGTAACTTTTGAAGGTCACTTTATATTTGAGGGAAGTTTCCTTTGGAAATATGTAAGACCTTACAAAATGGACATCATGAATCACTTTCACTTAACAAAAAATAGAAATATCCACAATGACTTTAGTATAATTTATTTTTATCAAAGCAAAACTTTTAGGTTGTGTTTTCAACTGCATTTTACTTTTATACATGGTGCTTGGGTGAACATCAGGACCTGTGGTTTATGTAGAGAAAAGGAGAAAAAAAGTCTCTTGCTCTGACATCACTGTCTATTTTGCAAATAGAATAAATCATCATTAGAAAATATACAGCATAAATACTGAAGCAATGGAAAACTATAAAATAAAGGCAATATATGCTATAATAAAATCTTTAAAATTTTGATTTAATAACTACAATATTTATGATGACTAAAATGGTAAGCAAAGAAGAAATAGATAAAAGAGAATCAAATCCATAGTATATGCTAAGAATAAAATCGATAGACACAGCTACATACTTAGTTGATAAAGGCAGATAAATCATTTTGACAGATTTTATATTCCAGAGTCATACAAGCAAACAATTATATGAAATACTAATTCCAAAGAAACTGATTTTCAGAACTTAAGTTAGAGGTAAAGAAACATTTCAGTTAATACCCTGAGGATATCAGGATTTAGTGGCTACTTTTGTAGTGATTGAAATGATCAACAATTTAGAATCTAATTAGACAACACATAACCCCTAAGTATTTCATCTTTGACAGCACTATTCTTGAGCTAATTGCTTAAGGTAGACCCTTCTTTCTCTCCCAAATTGCAACTACATATTACTTGTGTACCACATCTGTATTGACAAACACATCCTTTTACCTCAGCATAGCGAGGCATGCAAGCCTGCTAGGGACCATGAGTAATGGCTTTCAGATAATCCTGACAATGTGCTCATTAGAAACCAAATTGATTCAAGAGTGGTATCTTAATAATAGCTCAAGCTATTGAACATTTTAATTTACTGATTTACATGGGACATGCTACTTAATTTTCAGGATGGATCAAGAATAAACTATTTTTATACATTAGGAGAAAAGTGAGTTGAGGTGAAGAGAGATGAACACATTATGTCCGTATTCACACAGCCACTAAGAGGTTTACCAGGATTTGAGTCTTAATCTGTTCAGCTATGAGTCAAGTTTCTTTAAACATAAGTGTATTGTGTAGAGCTCTTAAATACTTATGGCAGAGGTATTGATGAAAACAAAAGCAATAATCATCAAATTAATAATTAAACACTGTTGTATGCTGTTTAAATAATGATAGGAGGATAGGTAAACAGTTAGGTAAAAGCAAATACAACTTAATGACATGCACATGTAGACCCAGCTATTTATAAGGATGAGACAGGATGATTCTTTGAATGCAAAAATTTGAGACTAGCCTGGACAATGTAAGGAGATCACATCATAAAACTAAAAAAATCAGAAATAACAAGACAAAAGTACAGAAACACAGTATTCAAGGCTTTCCCAGTATGTGAGTTATACTCTACATTTATGAAGTCAGAAGAATTAAGAAAACTAAATTGGGTTAAGATGAAATAATCAATTCTATGTTTGATTTATCATGCTGTACTATCTTTTACTAAATTAATCTGAATGACTTTTTAAAACTCCTACATATAAATAACACAATAGATGCTCTTCTTTATATGTCTGGTTTATTTTACTTAGCATTATGTCCTTAGGCCAGACAATGTTTTGGCAATGGCAATGTCTCCTTTTCTACTGCTGGATTGAAAAAATAGGCTATAATAATGGATACCAGTGTCCATGAGAACATGAGGGAAGATACAGGTTAAAAGATGTAAAGCAGCAGATATATTGGATAAATAGAGATATATATTTGATTTCTAACAAAGCTGTTTTGTTAATGTTGCAGTGTTCTAGGGATTTTCTAAGTAACTATTTAAGAACATATATATATATATATATATATATATATATATATATATATGTATATTTAACATGTGTGTGTGCCTTTACTATAGCAGTCACTTTGCTATCTATATGCATGTTATACTACCATGCTGTAAAGCCCACATATACATAATACACAAATCATTTTATTAAAATAATTACATATGAATTTGCAATCAAATGAAACCTCTTTCCCGCCAATAATAGGGGTCTTTTATCAGGAGAAATATAAAAGGGAACTTATTTCTCTGATTTAAATTTAAAATATTTATAAACTGTATTTTTATTTTAAGGGCATTTTACAATGTGAAATCCACTGTGAAATACTTGGTAAATTCTGTAGAAGTACAATAACAAACTGGAGCATATGAAACTTCTCCACTGTCCCTGAAAGGTGTAGTGTAGTAGCTAAGTATTCTGTGCACATTCATCTACATGTCCAGGGTTTCATTTCAATTGCTGATCAAGAAAATTGTAAAGAGAAAGAAGGTCATCTGTGGGGAAGAGAGGCTCCCAAACTTGAAGAACTCTAAAGAACTGCTGTAAGTTTTAGATCAAGATTATGTCCATCCTTGATATTATTAAAAGTGATGACTTGAATCTGGCTGTCTCAGCATTTGTGTACTTCAGATATCCCTGTGATTGCCTCTTGAAAGAGTATAATAGTGATTCCTTCAAGACAAAGTGTTTTCCTTGATCTCTATATTGAACCACATAGTACACATGACAATGCTCATCCATAAAGCATTTTCTTGTCTCCAGCTAATTGTCAGAATACAAGCTTCATTCTACCTTTCTGTAATCAGGAAACTAAGTTGTGTGTGTGTGTGTGTGTGTGTGTGTGTGTGTGTGTGTGTGTGTGTGTGTGTGTGTTGGTGGGTGTATGTGTGTAAGAGACACAGAGACCCCTTTCTTCTTGCTTCAGTATCACAATCACATGATACCACCTGCAGAAGCAAAGCCAGTGACCCAGGAACATCTTCTTGCCTATATTTAGGATAAGAGATGACTAAACTGACAAGAACATAAAACATCCCTTTATGACATTGTCTACCTTCAAGCTTGGCATGTGGCGATTATTCTCTAAATATTTGTCATTTTAAAATTGAAAAAAAAAGCCTTTGGATTCATAATGATTAATTATTCCCCCTTGGCAACTAATTTCTGAAGCACTGAGATGTTTCTTTTATCAGGCAGTGTTACTAGGGGGTAATTTATTTATTTCTGTCCTACTGAGTTTGCAGAAGCAAATCCCAGCCTGATACTGAAATTACTTTTGCCTTCTCTAGTTTAGAGTATGGCTTGTAAACAAATGGACCTCTATTTCTAACTTATTTTTCTTCTTGACAGAATGGATTACATATGGCAAATGAGCGTTGACATTCACAAACCTTAGCCATCACATTTAACTGTACAAAAGACTGATGAATTCTTGAACTCAATTTTGAAAACAGTTCTTCAGATTACTTTATGTCTAGGTGCCTATTCCTGCACTGCTGACTTAGGCTGCAGCCCTTTCTCTTGTGAATTTGTTTTACAGTCCTGCAAAGTAAAACCTGGGACAAGTATAGAAATATATATATAAAATATCAAAATTTGCTTCTACTAGATGTTTCAGATATAAATCATCCTGGGCAGACTCTAAAAATTTCCAATTTGTGCCAAACAAAGTTAATTCTTTGAATTAGTTAGTACATTTATTCAATTCATCATGATCATATCTCCAAACTCCCCTCCCCGCTCCCCCCATTACACCTTCCAACCTACCCCAGAACCCATTTACCTCTTCCTCTTCCTTCAAGTTCTCCATTAAAAAATCAAGATGCAGAGAGTGATAAGAAAATGGGGACAAGAGAAGGCTACAGAAACCCACAGAGACAGCTGACCTGAACAAGGGGGAGCTAATGGTCCCCCAGACAGATAGCTGGGAAATGAGCTTTGACCGACTCAGACACCCCTGAACATGGGTCTCAGTTAAAATGCCTGGGCAGTCTAAGGGACCTCAAAGAGTGGAACCAGGATGAATCCCTGGTGCAGGAAAGGAAGCACATTCCCCATGGAGGAAAACTCCCTTAGCCTAGAGGCAGGAGGGAGGGCCTAGTCCCTACCCCAAATGACTTGAGAGGTTTTGATGATCCCTCCTGGAAGGCATCACTCACCCTGTGGAGTTGGGGTGGGGGTGGATGGGATGGGAGGGTGGTCAGGAGGCATGGGAGAGATGGAGGTAGGGAGAAAGAACTGGGATATGTAAAATAAGAAAAACAAAACACCAAAAAAAAAAAAAGCCATGTCTCTCACTTCAGAACAATGAGCCAGTCCTGATGAATTATCACAGTGGGTGTAGTAGTCTTTAGTCTTCTCAAAGGTGAAAGAGGAAGTGAATATGACCACTCTCTGGAGAACTTTCTAAACCGAGGTCTTTAACCTGGAGAATATATGTCCTGGCAGTCTCCTCAGTGAGCATGTAGAACCCTGAATTTTATGTAATGACAGACAAAATGGTGCCTCATTACAGGATAAAAGTCCTATTGCTTCACTCAGATTCCCAGTGTTTTGGTTCTCCGCAGTGTACTGTTACCTTAATATTATATGCTGTAGGACATAGTTCTTCTATTGAGATCCCTGTACTGTCTTGGGATAAAATCACAAAATGTCTACTTAATTATTTGGTTTAAAGGGCTACTCCACTTTTAATTAGTAATTTTAAAATTAATGCAATCATTCAGAACTATCCAACCTTTTCTGTTTAGGTATTTAGCAATATATTTGTTTTTTTTAAATACTTATTACTGACTTTGTACAGTTAAGGTACATAACCCCACCAGATACCATTTATCATTTGATTGATCATGCGGTGTCAGTGAAGTCTTGACCCCACACCTTTGCAGACGAGGCAATCTTCAGATATAGTTATGTGTGGTAACTGCATTTCATACCAGGGATTTTAAAAATGCCAATATGTTTTCTCCATGACTTCCATGTTTCTGTTACTTGTAAATTATTTATTTATTTAATTAATTAATTTTACATATGGATCCCAGTTCCATTTCCCTCCCATCCTCCCATGCTTCCATTTATATATTTCTAAATTGTCAGGGCATTTAAAATTCATCTGTTGATTTTTAGCCTAACCCACAAACGCATTTCAGTGGGTTTTTTTTTTTTTTTTTTTTTTTTTTTGAAAATAGATTCTTCTCTCATGGAATACAGTTCAACCACAATTTCTCTTCCTCCCTACTCCTGCCAGCACTCCCTACCTCCCCTCTCCTGAGATCCACACTCCTTCACTTCCCCTTTAGATAAAAGCAGGTCTCTAAGAGATAAGAGCCAAACAGGACAAAACAAAATACAATAAGATAAGGTAAAAATGCTCATATCAAGGCTGGACAAGGCATAAAAGAGTCCCAAGAGCAGGCAAAGGAGTCAGAGACATACTTGCTCCCACAAAAGCACCAACCTAACAGCAATAAATTCATGCCAAGGACCTGGTTTAGACCCACACAGGCCTTGAGTTTGATGCTTCAGTCTCATTCTTGCTAAATATATTAAATGTTGACCACCAGACATTTTGAAGAAGTTTCTTAATCTCTTTTGACTAGCTGAAACTCAACCTTTGATCTCTGAGCATTATTTCTTGACTCTTGGCATAATGAGCATAATCTGTAACCTTTTATACTTAATACATCTTGGCTAGGCATAAAATTCTCAGTTCCCATTTTTTTGTGATTAGAATGTTAAAAATTAGTTTTAGCTCAAAATACATTATTAACAGCTTTCCAAGGCAATAACTACAATATAACCATACCATTAAAAATATCTGTATAATACGAATCTCCCTTTCATCATAGTCTCTCCTTTTCTCATCTCGAAAGACCATGCCTACTGTATTATAAAAAAGATTTAAAAAAATCCTACAACACATCCTAAACACATATAACCCAGGCATGTCCCAGAAAAAGGAGTTTTAGTATTCACTGGAATGTGATGGATCATTTTAATAAATTGAGGATACTTTTTTCAATTAACATGTATTTTGTTCATTTTGCTTCCTGATATTTACTTGGTTCCATTGTAATATTTTATTTTATTTTATTTTTTACTTTTTCAAGGACCCCAATTATGCATTTAAAAGCTCTATGTTTTCTTGTTCATATGTGTATATATATAAATATTTATACATATATAAAAATTTCTTTCACACCCTTTTCACTTTCCATGTTTATTTCACATTTTTTTTTAGTATTACCTTATTTATATTCTCTGCCCTTGTTTGTTTTACCTCTTCTTCTTTGGATTTTTTTGCTGCTTCTTCTAATTCTTATATATTTCTAAGCTAGTTATGTTTTGCTTCTCTACTTCATGATTCCGCCAATTGACACTCTGTTTCTTCACAGTGTCTCATTAACACTTTCTTGAGTTCTCACACTTATGATTCATGACAATCCTTCAAAGAAATAAGAGCTTTAGTAACATTTTAAACATGTAGTAAATTTTAGGAACAGTTTCATATGTGTAGTTAGTGACATTTTTCTTGTAAGTGCTTATCTGTTGGCAGATTTATTGCTCTTTTATGTTAGTTTTTTAGTGGTATTTTTATAGAAGTTGCCTGACAGTTTCAGTTGTCTCCTGAAATGGTTCATTTTCTCTTAGACAAAGTTGTACTTGTTAATTTCTTGTGTATATGCACACTCATGTATGAGTGTGTATATGCACACATGCATGTGTACTTGTGTGATTAAATTGGGGAAAATGTGTGTATCCATGACAGTGTATGCATATAAGTTTTGAGAGGTGAGAGCTCTAGAGCTTAACAGACACCCAGGAACATATAATGATTATCTTGGTCTCGTGGTAGATTTTCTCACTATCTCAGAATCTCAAGGAGCCCTTCAGCTATTCTGAAGAATTCGGTAATTATTGTGAATATCTTCAGAAAACCAGAACATATTGAATAAGGCACTAAGAAAACAAACTATTCAGAAAAAAATGTATTCAGTGACCTTGAAAATTTGTCTACATATCAGAACTCAAAAAACATACAGGAAAAATTGTTCAACACAGAATTATAGTAAAGGTAATAAAATTTGAGTTTTAGCACACATGTCATAAATTGTATTTGTTCAAGAAATACATGCAACACACTTAGAGGAAAATGTAACTATTTTAATATAATATGAAAAACAAAGACCCAGAGACTGATATTGGGGTTCAAACTGAGGGTCAGATAAGCAAAGCAGGAAAGCCACTACCTCTACCTCAGGCTGAAAGTGCTGATCGTTTCTATGAGCTTTCACTTAGACCCAGACTGCTGCTGCCTCTCCTCAGTGTGGATGGAGAATGAATGCCAGCTCTGAGACCCTGTCCCTGTCTTAAATACCTCTCAGGAATCATGCAATCAAAGGTGTGAGCTCTGTTACTCTTTAAGACTGATTCAATCTCATATAGCCCAAGGTGGCCTTGTACTTAAGCTTCTGTCTCCTGAATTCTGTGATTAAAGGTTTGTGCTACCATTGCCTGGCCTCTATGTCTAACTAGTATGGCTGATTTTCTATTTTGATCTCTGGTGGCTTTAATAAATTATAAACAATATATCACCACATTTAACTTTCCCATTGGATTGGCATAGACAATGACAGAAAACTATGTTTGGTGTTAAATGGGATTGAATTTAATCCTGCATCTAAAAATAAGATTGTGAAAGCTTACTGAATCTAAGTCTTTATTTTAATGATGCAGAAAATAATAGCAGCATTGGCAGAACATCTTACTTATACATTTTAATAAGTGCTAGCTTCCTGTATTCTCTACATTAACACATTTACAGAATAATTTTATTTGTCAAATAATTTAAAAGCAACTTTCCAGAAAGAGGTGATTGAGTGTATATGCTATACAACTGGGCATATTTATCATAGATATGGGATGATCACAAAACTCATTGAAGACCATGAATAATAAACAGAAGAATTTATGGAAAATATAGTGAGATAATGGGACAAAGTGGACTGCCATTTGGAAACATTTAGTGATGTAGGAAATTCAGTGTGCTACTGTTCATGATGTTCAACATAGCTTGTTTCAGGAGGACCAGGGTGTGAGGGGCTCTGTCATGGTGCTTAATTATTTGCTAAGGGATTGAATTGGCATGACCTCCCAAGAGTTGGTAGTTATTAAAGTTGCTGAGTACTTTACACTATCATGATGCTGGATAATTTCTTATGACACCAATATTTTGGCTCTAGTTAAACTTGTTTCTATTACCAAATTAATGAAAGGATGCTTATTGAATGTGAAGTTTGTTCATATTGGGTTGAGGGGAAGGCCAAATTCTATAGTAGAGGCAGACTTCAGAGGAACTTCACAGAGAGGATGAATGTGTGCATTTATAAGGTTTCCACTTCCCCTGGTCTTACATACTTTATCCCTACAATACCAAATTTAGGACTATTACAAGGCAGTCTGATTCATATGTTAACAGACCCCAAATTCTTAATTCTTATAATTAAAACATGAAAAATATGAATCATCCAAAGGTTTTAGGTCTTATTTTTATTGTCTTGAGAATTAACTCCCCTGTTAAGACAGATTGACTATGATGCTGTTGACACATGCAGAGCTTCAGTAAGTTAAATATTACTATAAAGTACATCTGTTAGATACTGCACAAGAAGACATGGTCAATTCTATGTAACTGTGATCTCTGCAACAGTAATAATAAAAGAGATTTCATCTTTGTAACTACCTCCAGTAAATTTTCCCTGTGGATTTACCTAGATGCCCATATAATTTCTAGTGAGTTTCTAGTGTACCTAGAATCATATCCACTTTTCATTTATATGTAATTAAATTCACATTCTTTTGTGTCTTTTAGGTACTCATTATGTTTTATAATCTAGAAATGAAATCTCTAGCTAAAGTTAATTGGAAATGGCCATTTTTTAAGTGCAGATGAATAGATGGATGGCAATTTCTGGTCAAGGCTAAAAACTTACTAGTTTGATTTTATAATCCATATTTCAACTATAATGTAAATATTTTTAAATTGACTTTTAAAAGCATGTCAGATTGAAGGTAATTTCTATAATATATAAAGAATATGCTCCAATGTTTGGTTATAGGGAAGTTTAATATTTAACTTTTAAAATATAGAATACATACTAATTTCACAATGAATAGAAGAATAATCAGGAAGTTTAGTATTAAGGTAGCCTTTTTTTTAATTTAAATTTGAAACAAGCTTGTTTTACATGTCAATGCCAGTTCCCACTCCCTCCCCTTCTCCCCTGCTCCTCCAACCCCCTATCACATCCCCTTTCTGCTTCCCAGGGAGGGTAAGGCCTTCCATGGGGGATATTAAAAGTCCTCCATATCATTTGGAGCAGGGACTATGCCCCCCCCGCATGTGTCTAGACTGAGAGAGTATCCTTCTACGTGGAATGGGCTTCCAATGTCCATTCGTATACTAGGGATAAATACTGATCCACTACCAGAGGTCCCATAGATTGCCCAGTTCTCTTAACCAACACCCACATTCAGGGGATCAGGGTTGTTACAGCTACCATACTGGGGTCAAGGTAGTTCTAAAGGCAAGGCTAACAGCACAATGAAAGCCATTAGTATATACTTGCTAGTATGTTCATTTGGGCTGTGACAAGCAAGACATCAAATCTAACAGTGTGGAAAGGATCACACAGACTAATAAAAAGTACTATTAGTCATTTAATAAAGTACTTCCTTCAGTATGCACTGAAATTGGGATGATGCAGAGATGAGCATGATTGTTATGCAAAAATGACACACATACTCTTAAAGTATTCCATGCCCATACATACATTATGATGGAAAAATAATGTCACAACGAAGTTTTGGAGGTGACAAAAATGTTTACTAAATTGATTGTGGTGGATGATGTTATCATAATTGTGTATATATATGAACAGTTCATCAAATGGGATCTTATTGAAATTTGGATTATTGCAAATGTTCTTAGTTAAGATAAGGTGAAAATGAATTTTGTATGGCCCAACCCAATCTGACTGCACCCTTATTAAAAGAGAAAATATAGACAGGGGTATACACAAAACTAGACTGTCATGTGAAGAAGGGACTAGAGTGACATTCGAAAACCATGGTACAATGAATGGTATGGACTATTTCTAACATGTCTAAGGAGAAACCAACTAATAGAGCATCTTGGTCTTGTCATTGTCATTACCAGAATTTGATACACTTAGAATTGGTATAAGCCACTTAATTGGTAGAAGTCTATTTCAGGAAACCAACACAAATACCAACACTGGACTCTAAAAAGACCTGGTCTTTGAGTTCAGATTTTAATATTCTATTGAAGAATACTGAAAAACATAATGCTATGACATGAGCTTCCTTTCTACAGAAATGAGAATTCCCACAGTGTAGGATCTCGGATAAGTTTTAAAAAATCCCAATAATCACAAATACATACAGTAAAGTTATAAATGAACTACTGAGCATCACCACCCATTTCCTGGTTTTAAAGATTTTGATTTGCACTGGTTAATTCTTAACTGATAAAATATCCTCCTATGTACTATTCTACAGTTGTAGAGAAAATTACCAAACTTGAAGGGCTACTGAAAATTAAAAATATTACTAAATTATTTGTCAATAATTTTCATTATTAAGATGTTCAGAAATCGCTAGTTCTACATTGTATCTATTTAAAACTATTCTCACATTTAATTAGTTGAACTGAAAGGAAGATAAAATGGCTCTGAATGGGAGGCACAGATGTGTCCATTGGCTTTGATCAAGAAGGGACACTCACCACTGGAGATTTTCTTGGGAAATGCTTCTCCCATCATTTTAAATATAAATTTTTAAAATTTTCTTGCAAAAGGCTTCTTCCCTCATAATATCTGCCATTTACATTTCTAATTTCATCAGTGAATGCCTTATTCATATAAGTAGTTTTTCTTCCTATTGTCCTTGCAAATACTCTTACAATGTCTTATGAATCTTCGCCTATTAGAAGTACCAGTTGACATTAAAGATGTGTTTTCAGAATATGAAATTTAACTTGATAACACTATAACTTGCTTTTTTCTTTTTCTACTTTGGCCTACTTCATGAGGCAAATCTCCCTTAATAATATGTCATCTTAGTTTTCACTGCTCACAATTCTACTAGCTTCCCAATATATATTTGACCCTTCCGACAAATCATAAATGTTCATTAAGTCTACTTCAACATGCTTCTGGCGATATAATCAACATGTGGTTTGTAGAGACATGAGCAGTCCTGACTTTTGCACCTCTGACGGTTTATTGCTGTTGGTTAGTTTCTTATTGCCAGGACCTGAACTTCAGATTACAGCTGGTCTCATTAAACAAAGTTAACCTCTCTTTCTTTGGTAGTAAAGACATTAAGCTCACATAAATTCACACTGACACAAAAACACTATGTGAGAGTGCATGTTTCAATTCTTCCTTCAGGACAAGGGTTGTTGCTTCTGTGACTGATTGCTCAATGAGTCCACACCTGTGGTACAGCATGCTACTATATTGGAGCTTTGAGAACACAGAGGTTTCAGGTCTCCTTAGCAACGTAGTAAAGGGTGTTCATATTCTCTGTAAATAGTGCCATTTCCTCTCTGTGGTCATGATTTCATTAATTACTTTTGTTTGCCAAATTAACTTTAAGGTATGCCAGGAAAGAGGAATTACATGATAGTCATATATCTTTGCAATGGAATTTGAAGCATGCTATTAAGAAACTAGTTAACATTGTTTTGATGAAATTTCTGATTTGCTTTGGAAACAGAAAATAGTCCTATACCAGAATTTTGTGATTAAATACTTGCTGTGCTGCAATATATTATTTCGATCTTTACTCCTAGTCTTGAACCACTCAAAAAATATTAATCTGATTATTTGGTGTTTTGGTGACTAGTTTCTTGAGGTCCTTGTATACTTTGGAGTTCATCTCTCTGTCATATATGATGTTGGTAAAGATCTTTTCCCATTCTGCTGTTTTCTCTTATTGACTGTGTCCTTTCCATAACAGAAGCTTCTTAGTTTCAGGAGGTCCCATTTATTAATTGCTGATCTTGGTGTCTGTGATACTGGTGTTCTGTTCAGGAAGCAGTCTCCTGTACCAATTGGTTAAAGAGTAACTCCCACTTTCTCTTCTAGGAGGTTCAGTGTAGGAGAATTTATGTTGAGGTCTTTGATCCACTTGGACTTAAGTTTTGTGCATAGCAATAGACATGGTTCTATCTATAGCTTTCTACACACCAGCTTCTAATTATGCCAGCATCATTTGTTGCATATACTTTTGTCCTTCCATTATATAATTTTAGATGTTTTGTCAAAAATCAGGTGTTCATAGGTGTGTAGACTAATATCATGATTATTTATTCAATTCCCTTGGTCTACCTGTCTATTTTTGTGCCAATACCAAAATGTTTTCAGGACTATTTCTCTCTAGTGGAGCTTGAAGTCAGGGACGGTGATGCCTCCTGGATTTCCTTTATCGTACAGGGTTGTTTTGGCTATCCTGGGTCTTCTGTTTTTCAACATAAAGTTGAATATTATTCTTTCAAAGTCAGTGAAGAATTGTGCTGGGATTTGGATGGGGATTGCATTGAATCTGTAGATTGCTTTTGTCAAGATTGCCATTTTTACTATGTTTATCCTACCTATCCAAGAACATGGGAGATCTTTACATTTTCTGGTATCTTCTTTAACTTCTTTCTTTAAAGTCACAAAGTTCTTATTATATAGGTCTTTTACTTGTTTGTTTAGTATTACCCCAAGTTATTTTATGTTGTTTGTGGCTAATGGAAAGTGTGATGTTTCTTCTCTGATTTCTTTATTAGCCTCTTTATCTCCTAAATATAGTAGGGCTATTGATTTTTTTATACATAATCTTTTATCCTGCCACTTTGCTGAAGGTATTTATCAGGTGTACGAGTTCCCTAATAGAGTAATGTAAAATATCATATCATCTGCAAACACTGAAATTTTAACTTCTTCCTTTCCAATTTGTATTTACTTGATCTCATTTTGTTGTCATACTGCTCTAGCCAGAATTTCAAAAAGATATGGAGAGAGGACAACCTTGTCTTGTTCCTGTTTTAGAGGAAACACATTAAGTTTCTCACCATTTAGTTTGATGTTGCCTTTTGGTTTACTGTATATTGTTTTTATTATGTTTAGGTATGTTCCTGTTATCCCTGATCTCTCCAATAACTTTATCATGAGTGTTGAATTTTTTCAAAGCCTTTTTTTGTATCTAGTAAGATGATCCCATGATTTTTCTTTTTCAGTTTGTTTATATGGTAGATTACACTGACAGATTTTTGTATGTTGAACCATCCATGCTTCCCTTGGTCATGGTGGATGATTTCTCTGATGTATTATTGGATTCAGTTTGCCAGTATTTTATTGACTATTTTTGCATCAATGTTCATGAAGGATATTGGTCTGTAGTTTTCTTTCTAAGTTGTGTCTTTGTGTGTCTTGGGTAACAAGGTGATTGTAGCCTTGTAAAAAGAGTTTTGTAATGAACCTTCTGTTTCTATTGTGTGGAACAATTTGAGGAGTATTGGTATTAACTCTTCCTTGAATTTCTGGTAGAATTCTGCACTGAAGCCATTTGGCCCTGGGCTTTTATTGGTTGGAAGGCTTTGATGACTACTTCTATTTCATTAGGGGTTATAGGTCTATTTAAGTTGTTTGTCTGTTTTTGATTAATTTCGGTAAGTGATAGTTATCCTGAAATTTGTCCATTTCCTTTGAATTTTTAAATTTTGTGGAGTATACGTTTTCAAAGTATGACCTGAAAATTGTCTGGATTTCCTCAGTGTCCTTTATTATGTCCCCCTTTTCGTTTCTGATTTTGTTAATTTGCATTGGTCTCTCTCTGCTTTTTTGTTAGTTTGGATAAAGATTAGTCTATCTAGTTGATTTTCTCAAAGAACCAACTCCTTGTTACATTGATTCTTTGTATTGTTTTTCTAGTTTATACTTTATTGATTTCAACCCTCAAATTGATTATTTCCTGGCATCTACTCCTCCAGGGTGAGTTTGCTTCTTTTTATTCTAAGGCTTTCAACTGTGCTGTTCATATTCCAATGTGACTATTCTCTGTTTTCTTTATATGGGCACTTTGTACAATGAATTTCCCTTGTAGCACTGTGTTCAAAGTGTCCCATAATTTCGGGTATGTTGTATCTTCATTCTTGATGAATTCTAGGAAGTCTTTAATTTCTTTATTTCTTCTTTGACCCAGGTATGGTGCAATTGCACATTGTTCAGTTTCCATGAGTTTGTAGGGTTTCTGCGATTTGCATTGTTGTTGAATTACAACTTTAAAGTATGCTGGTATGATAAGATACAGGTAGATATTTCATTTTTTTATAAGTTGAGGTTGTTATGTTGCCTAGTATGTGGTCAATTTTAGAGAAGGTTCCATGTGGAGCAGAGAAGAAGGTATATTCTTTTGTGTTTGGATAGAATGTTCTATAGATGTCTGTTAAATCACAATTGGGACATAAATTTTGTTAGTTCTTTTATTTCTTTGTTAAGTTTCTGTCTGATGATCCTGTCTAGTGGCGAGAGAAAGGTATTGAAATCTTCCACACCAAATCATCAAATTAAAAATTAGAGTAAGGACTTAACAGATAATTCTCAATACGGGAATACAAAATGGCTGAAAGACACTTAAGAAAGCATTCAATATCCTTAGCCATCAGGGAAATGCAAATCAAAACAACTCTGTGATACCATCTTACTCCTGTCAGAATGGTTAAAATAAAAAACACCAGTGACAGTTTATGCTGCAGTGGATTTTGAAACACTCCTCCACAGCTGGTGGGAGTGCAAATTTGTACAGACATTTTGGAAGTTTCTTAGGTAAATGAGAATCAGTCTACCACAGGGTCTGGCAATTTGACTCTTAAACATACACCCAAAAGATTCACATCCATGCAACAAAGACATATGTTTAACAACTATACTTTAAAAAATGAAGATATGAATTTACAATGAAGGTCTTCTCATCTATCCTCTCTGTGAAGTATATGTGCCACAGAATATGGTTGAATAGAGGGATGATCTACACAATATATAAAGAACTCCAGAAACTAGATGTCAAAATAACAAATAACACAGTTTTAAAAATGACATTTAGATATAAACAAAATATTATCAACAAAATAATCCAAAATGGTGAAAAGACACTAAAGAGGTGTTCAACATTCTTAATCATCTGGGAAATGCAAATCAAAATGACCATGAGATTCCATTTTATACCTGTCATAATGTCTATAAAAAACACTAATGACAGGAATACCCCTTCAGTGCTGGTGGGAGTGTAAACTTGTACAGCCATTTTGGAAAACAGGTTTTCAGAAAATTGGGAATCAATCTTCCTCATGACCCAGCTATACCAATCTTGGGCATATGCCTAAAGGATGCTAAATCACAATACAAGGACACTTGCTCAACTATGTTCAGAGCAGCAGTATCCATAATAGACAGAACCTGGAAACAACCTAGATGTTCTTCAACAGAAGAATGGGTAAAGAAAATGTGGTTCATTTAGACAACGGAATATTATTCAGCTGTAAAAATCAGTTATATCTGGAAATTTGAAAGCAAGTAGACGGAACTACAAAAATCGTCCTGAGTGAGGTAACTAACACATACCCATAAAGAGAAACATGCTATGGATTCACACATAAGTGGGTATTAGTGGTAAGTAAAGGATTAGCATGTTACAATCCACAGCCCCAGAAAGGCTAGGTAACAAGGGGAAACAGATGAGATCTCCTTGGTAAACTTGGGACAGGTGGGGATGGGAGCATGAGTGATCAGGTTGGGGGGTGGGGTAGAGCAAGGGAGTAATGAAATAGATTGATGGCAACGTTTCCATGTCAGGTTGAAATCTTGTGCAAGATAAACTCCCATGAGTCTACAAGGATGGCCTAACTAAGACTCTCAGCAATAGTGGGTAGATAGACTGAAATGGCCAACTCCTGTAATCAGATTGGTTACTACCCTAATTGTTACCAGAAAGCATTCATTTAGTAACAAATGAAACTAGATGCACAGATCCACAGCCAAGCAATAGGTCAAGCTCTAAGAAT
This sequence comes from Phodopus roborovskii, assembly GCF_943737965.1. Classification (NCBI taxonomy): domain Eukaryota; kingdom Metazoa; phylum Chordata; class Mammalia; order Rodentia; family Cricetidae; genus Phodopus; species Phodopus roborovskii. The sequence goes on along the minus strand of NW_026126693.1, from coordinate 1,364,210 downwards.
CTCGTTGAAGAGAGGGTGGAAGGAATAAGTATATGAGCCAGGTAGGTCAAGGTCATCATAAGGGAAGCGAACTAACTTGGGCTCACAGGTGCTTACAGACACTGAACCAACAGCTAACTAGCCTGCATGAGACTGACCTAGGGCCTCTGCATATATGTGACAACATATATGTGTAGCTTGGTCTACTTGTATGAATCCTAGCAGTGAGAGCAGGGCCTGTCCCTGATGCTTTGGCAGGCTTTTGGGAACTTATTCCTCATATTCAATTACCTTAAAAAAACAATGGAATGGGTGGAGTTTAGTCTTACCTCAACTAGATATACAATGATTTGTCGACTCCCAAGACAAACCTGTCCCTTTCTGAAAAGAAACTGAAGAGGAGTGGATTCGATGGGGGTTGGGGGAAAGGGGGAGGCAGGGGGAAGAAATGAGAGGAGAGGATAGAGGGGAAACTTTGGTTGGGATGTTAACTAAATGAATACATTTAATTAGTAAAGAAAATATTTAAAAATACAGTTGGCCAAAAGAAAGTAATGTATACATGCCATTTGAGATAGTGAATAACTGATTGTCTTTCTATGTACTATATCTCACTGAGTAATCAATAACATATAGAAACATACAAGATCTTGTGCCACTGTTAACTCAATATATAGTATATGATTCTTTACAACCAGCTTTAGTAAATTATGTTCATACTAAAACTTTTTGTATTATCCCTTAATCTAATGATACTTCTGTGTTATCTTTTTTTTCTGCTGCCAGTGAGTCATCCTTATATTAAGGAATTTCTTAGCTTTATAGTGTTTTTGACACTACGTGAATAATTTATTACTTTCCATTTCATGTGGACAAACTGCATTTAATGGAACTCATTCTCAATGTATGTTCTTACTTCACTTCTAGCTTGTCCTTCATCTTCAGGTCCAATTACTGCACTTCCACCAGGACATGTATCCCACTGAGTAGAGCAGCTTCCCTAATTTTTATGATATATATATATATATATATATATTTATATATGTGAAAAAAAATATACTTTTCATCTAGAAACACTTCTGCATGTCTCTGAATGTATGTATACATACATTTCAATACTAAGACTCTCAGTAATTGTGTGTGTGTGTGTGTGTGTGTGTGTGTGTGTGTGTGTGTGTATGTACAAACCTGAGATAAATGTTTAGTGTTCTTTTATTTATGAGACTATGCATATATGTATATATCATCCTCTATTAACAATAAATTATACTTAATATTATTGGGGCAATTACACTGTAAAATCAATTTAAAAGCATGCTAGTTGCTAAGTCTATTATGTTGTAGGTATTTGGGCCAATGGCCAACGGTATTGAAGTGGATTGGACCAGTGAGCATGGTCTTCTCTCTAAATACATGAAAGGATAAAACCTGGGGATGGGCGAGAAAGGTCATGTGCTATTGTGTGAAAAAAAGGGGGAGACGGGATATCAAAGTGTAAGCTAAAAAAGCAACTATCAGTTTTTTAAAAGATTTCATTGGTATGGATTCTTCTGTATTGATACAAATTCAAAGTTAGTTTTATTATACTATATATAATATATGTTTCTATTCCTGTTTAAGATATTTTTGAATAGTAATACAAATTCAAAATTATTTTTGTTATATTGCATATATGTCCCTACTTCTGTTTAAGATACTTTTTTATATTTATACAAATATAAGATTCTTTTGTTCTATTATATATGTTTATGCTTCTGCTTAGGATATTTGTGCATATTGATGCAAATTAAGGTAATTTTTGTCATATTGTATTCTATATTTCTACCTCTGCTTAAGATATTTTTGTATATTTTCACAATTTCAAGGTTATTGTCCTTATAATGTACATTTGTTTCTATTTTTGCACACGTTATTGTGCCTCCAACTTGTTTACTTTTAGTGTGAAGCCTTAGTCCTTAGCTATATAGGTTAAAAGAATTACAAGTTAATAGTCACCAGTGTTTGTCAAACTTACAGTCATGTTACTGAGGTTTTCTAGGTGTGCAGAGGTACATTTCAAATAGATAGGTAATCTTCAAACACTTCAAAGACTTGCAGATTATGGCATTTAAATGCTTTAATTACTTAGAATTCTTTTGAGGTGAGACACAACTGCTCCTGGCAGGACCACTCTACTCCCAAGAGGATGATGGGCACAGAAGATAATTCTTATGAAGTTTGTTTTCTTCTTTGCAATACCAGCCTGCTGGGAAGAAAGAAAACTGCTTTTGCCTTGACTGCTGAGAATAAATACGCTGTCCAAACTGGACAAACAGGACACAAGGAGAACTGACTGCTGAACCTTGCTAAGACAGCCCTTAAATTTTCCTATATCTGAAAATGGTCTGTCAGAGTTGTCCCAGAGAATCCTTGGATGACTGTTGAGGCAGCCAGCTGTTTATGTCATTTCTTCCATCTTGCTTGCTTGCACTTCCTGCTTACTCAGGCAATATTATTTTCTTTCTCAGGACTGTGATACAGTTGAACACAAGACAGTTACAATTATAATCCTCCCAAATCTTACTAGGTATGAGACTTAGACTTTTCAGGAAAGGGCAACTATTGAAACAACTATTGAAATGTATATATATATATATATGTATACATACTTACATACCTTTTACCTATGGTCTGACTTCTAAGATCTACTTCTTTTAATTGTTGTTATTATATATAGTTTTTTATGTTAGTATTAGAACCTTAGAATCTTTTTTTTTTTTTTTTTTTTTTTTTTTTTTTTTTACTAAAAGGGGGAAATGTGGGAATTTGGTTTGATAGTCAATGGTGTTAGGTAGGGTTGACTCAGTGGATGTCATCTTTCCTGGTGGAAGGTGGAAGTGTCATGTTCTCTTGGACTGAGAAAAGCTTGCTGATGCCACAGCTTGGTGACCTTCCTGACCTTCCAGATTGCCCTGTGAACTAGAGGAGCAACAGGTCAATATCAGCATTGTAGCCTAGTTCTGTATTGTGAGTGTAATTTATTGATTGCCACCTGTTAATAAAAGCTGACTTAATCACAGTTTTCTCTTCCTCATCACCGTCATTCTCCTCTAAAATACATAACTGAAGATATTACAACAGTATACTTGATAAAAAACATGAGGAAATAAGATACAGCCTCATTGATGAAATAAGAATTTTCATAATCTAAATGATGCCTAATTAGGTGATTATATGCATTTTTGGAGCTATTTTACTTGTTTAACCCAGAGAGAAATGTTGCCATTTAAACAGATTTATGGCAGCTCCGTTTTGCTACATTGTAGCCCTTCTGTTTTATCTCCACAAATATAGGAATTTACAGCAATGTTTGGAAGAAAATTAATGTGTCTCTGATGTCATTTGATGTAATAGTTGTGTGCAATGGGGGTACCATTTAATGAGTGTATATGCTCTGACATTGTCGCTAATCCATTGTATCTATTAATGAAAGTTTAAATAGATTTAATAACTTTACTTTGCACTGGTAACTAAGTGATTTGATAGAACCACCTAATACAACTATTTATAATGTTCTTGAGATTCAAGGCTGTCTTTTACAAATTTCAGTCTCTTCAGCCCCAACCTATGGCATTCTATAAAATAAATGCTCCATGATTTGCATACAAAATGCTAATTTGAAAGGGATTCTGCAGATTCACTTTGTTCTATGCCTATTTAGAGACCAACATGACCAGTTTTCTTTTTTCTTGTCATTAGAGAAAGACAGAGGAAAGTAGAGCCCTTTTCATGCATGATTTGTGTATTTATACAACCCATTACTTTTTTCAGAAAGAAATACTTCTATCTTCTGCAAAAACAGTTTTATCACTTCTGAAATTTAAATAATATAAATATATGTGAATTAATTAGGCTGTCCTCTTCTGTTTTAGGAAAACCTGTACAGTGTAAAGGAAGGCAACATGTTCTAGATAACACAGGAGTGAAAACTTGGTTCCACATCATTAATATTGACAAATACTCAGGAAGACTTAAATCCTCAAAGGCTTGAAAGAGTTTTGTTTTTCACATTTGAGTAAAATTATTCTGACCATCATTTCTCTTTCACTGCTTCATAGATAATACTTTATTTTTACATAAAGTATGTTATCCTTAACTTTTACAGACCTCTAAAATGTAACAGTATGTTTGTAATTTGTTGATTTCTTTCTTATCACCAATATCTATGTAAAGTTGAAATTGGGTGATACTGTTTCCTAAAGAGAACAGGCATGTTTTAGAAACTGTTAAGACATTTCTTAAATTATACAAAGAAATTACAAATGTAATATCAGCATAAATTATATTCTAAATGTTATGTCTGTTTAAAACTGTAACCTTAGATGCACAGTAGTAGTAGTAGATGGATACTATTTTTTTTTTTAATTTTAAATTCCTGGCCAAGCAAGTCATTCCCTTGTATCCTAGCCTCCCACTAAGAAAAAGCAGGTTAAGTACCTTAAAGACCTTTACAGCTAAAACTTAATTTACTAGTGATAGATATTGGCTCTGTATATCAAGTCCTACTTATTTAATTTTCAGAATGCTATGCACTACTGCTATTATCATCCTTGTTTTGCACACAGTGGATCAGCCCAGTGTGTTGGAAGAAGTTGTAAAATAGCTTAAAGTTGATTGTTCAAAGTAGTGAACAGACATCATGTTCTGTCTTCCCTGCTTATTCCACCAATTATCTTAACCACTTGCATAAACAATATCATGTGTCCTTTATTATAATATTGATGTTTTTTATTTTCCTCATGATTTATAGAAAAAAGTCTCATGAGATTTAAAACCAACAAAATTCATTTTTCAAGTCTATTATTCACTCACTGCACTGAATATTTGCTTCTTAATCTGTTTCTTCATTTGTGAGATCAGCACACTCAGCTATCTCACAGAAAGTTCATAGAGACATAGACTAGAGTTGCCTACTGTAGCACAGTTCTTGCCATGCAACAGGCATTGAAAGAATTTAGGCTCTTCCAGCAAGCTGAGTTGCAGGAACATCATGCTGTTGTTAAACCTGAAATGAAAACTGCATAGTAAGAACTAACTTGGGGTTCATATTCCTAAAAGCTTAATTCAGGCTTAAAATTATTAGAGGGAAGATCCATGAAAGGAAAAATTTAAAATATCTGTGCCTGACCCTCGCTAGAGCTGGAAAGCCTTGGTGGTTGTAGATCTTGGGATATTTAAAGAACCAACCATTTCTCTGTTTGATAAAATGCTCTATCATCTCTATATAATGATGTAACAGCCTAATTTGGGACACAATCTCATGCTCCTTCTGTGTTATATAAATCTCAAATTGAACACTGTATTTATTTGTATTTCTAAAAAAACTCTGGAACATACAATTTAATTCATTTAATACTATAAAAGAACAAAATTGCTGAGAGAAAACAGCAATTATTTCCTTGCGCAAGTGATCTCCATCAATCCCTCTACTGACTTACATTTTTAATTGTATGTGTGAAAGCAGGAAGAAAGAAAAGTAGGGAATAGTTGGAATACATCCACTTTTGAATTTCTGAGGGCCAAAGACTTAAGTATTTGAGAAGATAGGATGAGGAAAATGTAGTAGACTGACAGTAAGATTACATTAGAGGGACCCTCCACAATAAAGATTAATAAGCCATTTATCTAAATTCTGAATTCATAAAAGAACCCAATTACCTCTCCTGAATTTGGAATATTTTGGTTTGTTACTGAGAGAAAACTACTTTATTTCACTTTTAAAATATACACCTAAGTAAAAAGAAAAGAAAAAGAAAAGGAAAAAGAAAATGGAAATACAGAAAGCCCATGACTCTTAGACTAGTTAGACAGAATAAATAGTGTACAAACCAAGTTTAAATTGCTCATTAAAAATTTATAGACTTGTTCATCAGTCAGTTGGGGGTCTTGGGAAAGTCTATGGGGCTGCTGGAAGTGAAACAAGTATTTATCCATAGTGTATGAACTGACTTTTGGAGCTCATTCTCTATGGAGGGATACTCTCTCAGCCTAGATACAAGGGAGACAGACTCAGTCTTGCAGCAAATGATGTGACAGATTTTGATGATTTCCTCATGGGAGGCTTCACTCTCCCCGGGGAGTGGTTGAGGGTTGGGATGGGTGGTTGTTGGAGGGAGATATCAGGAGAGGAAGGAAAGGGAGCTGGGATTGATATGTAAAATAAGATAATTTTAATTTAAATAAAAATTAATAAATAATTTATAGCCTATCAGTTGATTTTATTTAAGAAACAGCTGTATTGAGTATCTTACTAGGGAATATACATAAAATAATATATACCTAAAGTAACACAACATTCAAAATTATTAATTTGAAATTATAAATACGAAAATAAATAATAAACAGGTATTAGATGAGGGCTCCATGGATAAATTAGTTGTTGATCTCACTATCCGGGAAGGGCATTTATGGTAGCCTTTCCATGGAAGCTCAAATTGTTAGTTGGCATCAGTCTTGTAGGTCTCTAGAACTTTCTTTAGGTTCAATTTTCTCTTCAAACCAATAATGGCTCCCTCTTTTATGTTCTCTCTCTCTCTCTCTCTGTCTGTCTGCCTCTCTGGCTCTGTCTCTCCTGTCTTCTATTCCTACTCTGACTCAATCTTCATAGTCACACATGCTTTCCTCTCTTCCCCCCCACTCTTTCTCCTACTTCTCTCTCCATTTACTGTCCCCCTTCCCCTGTGCCCTGGGGGACTTCTCCCTTCCCCCTTCTGTGAGGGACTTTTATATGAATCTCTTAGAATACACCTTATATCCTAGTTCCTCTAGCAAACACCCATACCTAAACACTGAGTCAAACTAGAAACCAGATGCAGAGGGAGAGGACAAGACCAGGTTGCAGAAACACATAAAGACAGCTGGCCTGAACAAGGAGGAGATAATGGGCCCCCAGACTGATAGCTGGGAAGCCAGCATGGGACTGACTCAGGCCCCCCTGAATATGGGTCTCAGCCAGAACGACTGAGCCGTCTAAGGGACCTCAGACAGTGGAACCAGGATGTATCCCTGGTGCACAAAAGGACCTTGAGAACACATCCCCCATGGAGGGATACTGCCTTAACCTAGAGACAGGAGAGAAGTCCCAGTCCCTACTTCAAATGAACTGACAAATCTGCATGACCCCACCTGAATGACATTGCCCTACATGTGGAATTGAGTTGGGGGTATGGGAGGGAGGGTGGTCAGGGTGCATGTGAGGGGGCAGAGAGGAAAGGGAGGGTGGGAGGGAAGGACAGGGAACTGGGATCGACATGTATAATAATAAATTAAATAAAAAATTAAATTAATAAAAAAGAAAAGAAATAATAAAATAGCAATTTGACTCTAAAACCAAGAAAAGCCATATAGAGTAAAAAATAATACACTCCAATATAAGAACTTCAGCTAAATATTTGGGAATGTATAGATAATATTAGTAATTTTCCTTATATGTATACATTTTAAGATATTGGAGTTTGACAGAATTAAAAATAAATTAAGGTATTTGAATTTATAGTCTATTTAAATAGCAATGGTGGCTATGATTTGTGTAACAAATCTACCATTTAAAGGCATTCAGAAATTGTAATCATTTATGGTTTGATCACCAGAATACAGAAGAGTATTAGCATAACCAAAGTAATTTAGATTTTGCCATTACATGAAGAGGCTTCTTCAATGAAAATTATGCTTTTAATGAAAATGAAATAATTTTGGCTTACTGTTGTATCCATGAATGTAAAAGGATAATATGAACAATTTTTTAAAGCATAGTTCCATGATCATTATAGATGGATTACTATGTCTAACATATCACTTGAAGTCAAAAGAGATTTTTTTTTAAATTAAAATAATTAAAACATCAAATTAGGCTTTGGTATTGCGAAAATGTACAAATTATTATAATTCATGGAATATATCCAATTTTTAAAAGCACTTCAGTGTGAAAGATGGATACTTTCTAGGGAACACAGTTCAGTATGTGCTGTGAGAAATTCACAAGAGCTGAAGCAATTAAGGATTGACTGTATCGTAAATCCTTTGCCTGTTGAGCCAGTATTTTAAAGCACCGGGCACTAAGGTGAGTGATTCAAAATGTCAACTCTTTTTTTGGTCTCAGTGATTCAAAGTTTTATGGTCACAGGGCACACAACACATACTAATCTATATGCAAATCAAAACCACAGTAATTAGCTGTTTTGTTTATCTTGAAATACAGCCCTCTTGGCTCTAGTACTCCAGGCTATAGGATAAAGAAATATATAAATTAAAGGTGAAAAGAACATGTGAACTCCTAGAGAATACATGAAGCATTACTATCTTTTCTAATAGAAAACACATTTAGCAACTCTTCAGGCATGTAGGACTACTAAAAATAAATCTCTGGATTTCCATAAACTCTTCCCAGAGCTCTGAATGTCAGTTATGTAAAGTTAAGCATGGATGACTAGAAACATGCACAAACAGCACTGCCTCATTTGGGGAAATCCTAATTGAGTGACAATTTTGGATATAGTGATCAGTCAAGCAGAAATAACTGCAAGTGTTCTGTTGGTGGACTTCCAAAAGCATCTTTGTAAACGTCATTGGATTAGCATCTCAGGCTAATAGAAAGATCTCTTAGGGGTCATCCAGCCCAGAATCCCTGAAAGTTTAAAAATGTCTAATAAGTAGACCTTAGCAGATATTAGGACTTAGCTTATACATACCCCTGTTCACACAGGAGTCAATTATTCCTGGGGAACTAAACTTGGTTCAAGATATTCAGCAGGACTACCATTAACTAACCATTAATCTTAGGTCTATGAGAATTTATGCAGCAGATGGTACCTAGTGTACAAATGACATGTTTATGTTCAGAGAAATTCTACATCAAGAACACTTATGGAGATCGAGAATGACACAGCTGATCAAAATGCAAGGAAAAAAACTGACCATAGGACATCCAGTCCAAACTGATACATCTATAACAGCTCCAACGCTGAAGGCTGAGGGAACTTCATTGAAGAGGCAGAAAGATTGTAAGAGCCAAGGGACTAGGACATATCTTACAGAATAATGTCTATAATATGTGACTTATTAAACAACAATATCAGTAAACATTCCAGTAAGTGTAGGAGAAATCTTAAAAGGCTCTACATCCTGATGAGAAGAAACAAACATAATGAATGTTGGGCTACAGAGAGGAACACTCCAATACGTCATCAAATTCCATGTGGTTAAGTACATATAAATATGACTAAACTAAATGAATCCAACATATATGTGTATATAGATGTTATATACATATATAGGAAATATATATTGCAATTTTACCCACAAACCATATTGAGAGACCAAGAATTTGAAAAAAAGTGTGTGGGAAAGAGTTTGAGGAAGAGGATATATAGTACTCATATATGAAATTCACAAAAGAGAATACACACACACACACATACATGTAGTGAGATAGTCCTTCTGTGACACTGACCACGCCCATTGGGGGTGGAGCCATGGGCGGAAGTGACCTGTGGAAGGAGGTCGGAGGGGGCCAGGAAGGCGCTCTCTTTCTGGTGTGACTCGGACAGGAGAGGATCGGGTTGAATTTCCTGGTGTTCATCTGTCTAGGTTGTAAGTTATTTCTCCCTGAATAAACATCTATTCGGCCTATTTGTTTATCCTGATCCTTATTTACCGCAATATCTGGTGTCAGAAGTGGGATTTACCTGGGTTTTGCCCCCAGGCGGCAGAAGCCGCCCCCCCTCCCCCACCTTCCCCAACAGGCAGGGTTTAACCAGGTGGACTCACCACAGCTTTGGGACATTTGACTCCTCCTTACTACTTCCTATTTTCTCCTTGTCTCCTAGTCCCTCCTATCTTCCTTTCCTATTGGCCAACAGTGCTTTATTATTAACCAGTATGAGAAACATATACAAAATAACATCAGGTTACACATACACACTTAGGCTCTAACCTAGAATCTCAAGTCTAGAATTGGAAATAAAGTTTTTTCAATTGTGTAACAATTAACTTTTTGGTGCTTTGTATGAATTTAGAAATGCAAATACTTCAGTGTGCCAGGATCAGCATTTAGGATCCTCAGTGCTTCTATACATCTTTCCTTTTGAATCCTCATGTGTATCCTGCAAGGAATGTTTTGCTAACTACCTTCATCTCAAAGGGGAAAGGTGTATACTAAAAGACAAGCGTTATGCTCCAAGAGAAAGGGACTGCAAAAAACAAGGGAGGAAGCTGGAAAATGCTGCTGTGAGATGTTCTGTGCTGGTTCCCATGGATCTTAATCCACTATTTTTGGGCTGGGGTTCTTTTACTTTCAAGTGATGCTTGAGGTACACATTTTAAGCTGACATTACCTTTAAGGAAACTCTTTTACTGTTACTATCAGAGTACAGGTGGCACCCCATATAAAAACAGCAGCAGCACTGCTGTGATGAGGCTTGAGGTAGTTATTTAACTAAAGGCAAGCTGGGAAGCCATATAGTCTGTTACACAGTATTTGATATACCCATGACATTTGTGCTTCTCAAACCTAGTATCTGCATGAACTGGCCATCTCCTGTGACCAGGAATGATTTAAGTGGAGGGATTAGGAAACCACCCACCACACAATCTTAGTTGTACAGTTTGTCTTGCCTATACTGGGGGATTGGAGTATCCAAGACTAGCCTAAAACTCATGCCAAGAAAGTAAGCCCATCCCTGACACTGCCTAGAACACCAGGACTCACAGGCAAAGTGATCCAGAAGCCTTGGATAAAATGGAACACGGCTGGAGGACAAAGAATACTACTGTAATGGTACATAACAATATTTTGCTATACTCATAGATTGGTGCCTAACCCAATTGTTGCCAGAGAGGCTTTATCCACAATTGATGGAAACAGATGCAGAGAACAACAGCCAAATAATACACAGAGCGAGGGTAATCCTGCAGAAGAGGGAGAGAAAGGATGGTAGGAGCCAAGGGGTCAAGGACACCCTAAGAAAATTCACAGAATCAACTAACTTGAGCTCAGACAGACTGAACTGACAATCAGGGATCCTGCATGGGACTGACTGACTTAGATACTCTACATATATGTGGCAATTGTATAGCTTTGTCCTACTTTTAGGATTCTTAACAGGGGGAACAGGAGCTGTCTCTAACTCTTTTGGTGGCTTTTGGCACTCTATTTCTCAAACTGGGTCACCTTAGTCTTTACTGCTACTTGATATGCCATGTTTCTGTTGATACTCATGGGAGACCATCCCTTTCCTAAATGGAGGACATGTAGAGTAGGGGTTGGGTGGGAACAGGGAAGAGGTTGGGGAAAGCTGGGAGGAGAAAAGGAAGGGGAACTTTGGTGGGGATGTAAATAAATAAATTTATATAAAAAGAAACAAAGCAGTAAAATATTTTAAAATATAACAAATGCAAAACATCCAACAGGTCATGTATTCTCACGAGGAGAAAATAATACAAGTACTACCCATGTTATATAAATATTCCTGTAAAAATGTTCTGAAGCTAAAATTTCTATTCCAATACTGGAATTAATAAAAAAAAAAAAGAAAAAAATACAATTCTGCTTTTAGTCCCGGAATGAACAAATTACACTAGGTTAATGCATTGAAAAAATATGTTAAGAAGGGAAGTATGACTGTATACAGAAGGAGATTAATTCTTATGTCTGTGTCTGGCTTTCCAGACTCTCATGCTATTAGGATGATTACTCTTAGGCTGGCAGTGGGGGTTAGTAATAGAGTGATTGCCTAGAATATATTTGGCTCTGGGTTCTATTCTGGGCAAGAGAAGAACACAGGAACTAACTGAATTACAGTTTCACCTACAAAACAAAAAAAAAAAAAAAAAAAAAAAAAAAAAGAAATTCCCATGCATAAGTGTATAACACTATTATTAATTGTTATGGAAATCTGGGATGATTATGCAAATTTTGTAAAATAAATGCACGGGTCACTTCACTCAGTTGTATATTGTCTTGTTTAGCTATTCTAAAAGCACAGATAAACAAAAGCTGTGATTACTTCAGATTAATAAAAAGTAACAGGAAGGACTCAGAAGCCAACACATAGCTAAAGAAAGATCCAGGACCTTCCCATCAGCCTTGTTGACCATGCATGCTGGGAGACACTATTTTATCTCCAAAATTCTACCAGGTAAATCTCTACTGGGGGCACCAGGCAACTTATGTGTTGCCTACAGTAGATGACTGCCAGCCCAGAATGAGCATTTCAGTCACAACTGAAAGTAACTCAAATCATGGTGGCTGTCATAAAAGAGTGTGCCCATCAAAGAAATAACGTATACTATAAAGAATACATATGCAATAAAAATAAATAGCATAATTTTAATGTTCTCTCTGAAGACTGTCCTCACTTTTTTAACTTTTTATTTAAATACTGTCAAGAAAGCACTCGAATTTTAAGTTTATTTTCAGGATATTTAAATATGCAAATTAAGAAGTGTTTTAAAGAATCTATACCAGTTTCTAGTTCTAGGGACTATGATCACATCAGCTTCCACAAACCCCAGTGAAATCTCACAACATATCTGACTCTTGCTATATAATGGCTTAGAAATAGTTGAGAGTTTTCTAACCTCTTTGGCTTTTTTTTTTAATAGTCAGTGAATTTTTTTCTGATTTCTTGTTTCTAACATGTTTTTAAAATATTTAAATATGGTATTACTTTGGATATGAAAATGTTTATAAACCATGTAATACAAATCAAATTATTATGCTAGAGCTCTCATTTGCTTATTTTCTTCATGTTCAATCTATGTTTTTTGTTCATGATCATATTTTATATGACAACAGGCTAACCTTCAAAATATATCTTAAATCATTATATAATAGTTTTTTAATCCTTAATTAGATTCATGTAGCCACTGCAGCAAGAAATAAGTTTATAAAAAAATCCTCCTTTATAGTTACAACAGTAACTATCCTTTACTTCTCATCTCACCTATCATTAATACAAATGCATGCATGCACACAAACACACACACATACACACTCGCATACTCATACACAAAAATACTATATTCATACACAAATACAAAGCCAAAAATCTGTACATGCATGCAAGACCATACACACACACACACACACACACACACACACACACACACACACACACACACGCACATTGGGCATTTGATTAAGCTATTTTTAATGTTGCATGTTTACAAATAAATTATTAAACTTTCATCAACTCATCATTTAAGTCTTTTTTCTGTAATGCATTATAAACTTTGTATTAGGTGACAACAACAACAATGTAAAGCCTGTAGCCAGAGAAGCAACAATGCTACACTTCTAGCACTAAAGATACCTACCATGGATACAGAAGGTTACAAAGGACCAAATTAAGAGTCTGAGAGATGGATAAACTGAAAAGGGAATATAAATCAAGTCATATAACATTACTCTGTCTAAGATATATTTTGTTACCAGTGGTCTTGGATTATTCTTAGTCATGTAGAATCCTAATATCAGGACTTGGGGGGGGGTGAGAAATCTCTAATGTTAGGAACTTGTCACACCTCCTGATCCACTGAGAGACAACTGAAGCCCTGGGGAATCCTGTCTGTACTTCCTCTGCAGAAACCACAAGAATGGGCAAGGACTCCACTAATCAAATAGACTATTAAAACTTCTCAATTATCTAAAATAGGAACCACAGCCTAGAGACATACCTCAAGATAATTATGTAAGACCTAACAAGGTGACTTCAGGCTGCAATAAAATGATTCCAAGTCTGCCAATCTATATCCAGGATTCAATTGTAAACCATCCACAGTACAGACAGCTTCATGTTTTATCTGATGAGGTTTGGAAAGAAGCTTCACAAAACCTTTCATGGCAAATTACAAATATATTTCAAGCAAAGAGTCAAAAAATACATATTAACAAAGATTTTCTACAGAAGAACCAGAAGATAGTTCTGAACTAAAACATAACATAAATATTAAAATTTCCCATAATAAAGGATTGGAGGCAAGAGTATAAAATTGGGGAACAGACAGAAGGAACAAGAACATCCACCTGAACAGTAGAAAGAGAAGACACTGCTAGGAAAAGTCTCGGGATTTGGGGACAATTATAATTGCCTGCTTTCCTAGAAGAGTGGGGAGGGAGCAGGGATAAAGAAGCTTGCTGAGAACTTTCTGCAAACTCTCAAAATAAGGAAAAAGACAAAAGTTCTAGCTATAGATTCAAGAAACCAAGGAGATACAAGCAGGGAAAATATAATGAATTTCAGGCCCATCAACCATAATTAAGTTACTTAATACTAGAAACAAAGGACACACACGCACAAATGCAAATGCATACACACATACACACACTCTCTTCAGATGACACTAGTAGCTGCTTGGTAGAAACCAATTCAGATGATAGTGTATCTACTCCTTAACTCATAGAAACCCAAAGCAAGTTACTCGTTTTTCAAATACTAAAGGAAAATATCTACTAATCATTTTATACTGGAACCATTTTCATGAAAGTAGGGAAAATGTAAACATTGCCAGATTAAGGAAAACCAAAGAATTTATTAGTGAATTGTTTATCTTAAAAGATCAGCTACTACACTTTCTTCTAGTAGAAAGCAATTAAAAATACTCTAATGAAACAAAAATTGTTCAAATTTCCATGGTAAGGCAAGAATGCAGAATCAAAAGGAGGAATATCTGAAAAGAAAATAAATACATAAGAACTTACCAGAAAATGAATACTGTGAGCTTGTCAGAAGTTCTGTTGAATATAAATACAAACTTCTGCAAGCCAGGATTGGCACAGTGGATACACATAAATGACATCAGGCCACTTATGAGTCGAGGCACTCATTTCAAATTGAGGAGCATGGTAGACAAAGGGAAATGCATTAGAGAAGATGGATCTTGAAAAGTTTTAGGTTAGAAAAGCAGTGGTGGCTTGTTAATATCCTACAGCATAGGCCTTACCACAAAGAAAAGTACAACCTTCAGACAAAGATGGTGATTGTGAAACAATAAAGTGATCATTCTGTCAAGAGAAAACAAAGATCGTAACTGTTTTCATCAGTCAATGGTCTCAAATGCATTAATAGGGGATGGCAGAATCTCAAAAAAATGGACAAATTCATAAAAAAAAATTGTTGTCAATGTTCATCCAATTAGCAGTATATGTGTCTGTGTGAGTATGACTGTGTGCATGCCTAGATATGCATTCTTATGTTGTACTGTGTATGTGTGTGTACTAGACACAATAGTACAGTAAAAGTATAACTAAAATAAATCCTTCTTCAAGGCTGCTCAGTATCATTAGATACACAATACAATAGAACAAAAAACAAATTAGACGCTAGCAAATACATTCAACTGATTTTTGACAATGCTACAGAAGCAATTAATGGGATAATTTTTAACAGATGACATAGAAGCAACTGCACACCCCTGGCAATTGCTCTTCTAAAGTTATTCTTATAAAATATTATGTCAGAATGAATCATGCCATAAACATGAAGAACTTTGGAGCTAGGGAATATAGCTGATGGTTAAGTACTTAACTAATAGGCAGGAGTCCTTGGATCCCATCCACCTCTCTAATTCAAGCACTCTGTAGGTAGAGGCAGGTGTACCAGAATTTAAGCATACATTCCTCTACATCCTAAGTTCAAAAACAGTATGGGACACATGAAACCCTGCCCCTATAAACAAAACCAAACTCTTGCACTGTATAAACCAATGTGAGAAGTGAAGAAAAGGGAAGCTGACAGAGCAACCATATATCTCACAGAGACTAGTCAAGAACTCTTAACTCAGCAGGAAAATATTCTAAGGGAATGCACAAAGGCAATAAACCAAACTACCATCAATATATATATATATATATATATATATATATATATATATATGTGTGTGTGTGTGTGTGTGTGTTTATGTATATGTATATATGTACTTATATCTCATAATAAGAATATAAAATATGTTTAACTTCATTAGATGCCAGGGACATACGGACAGCCTATATTGGATATCAATATACCTAATAGAATGGCTGAAGTGAAAAATGGTGAGCACACCAGACAGAGAGGCTGTGGAGAAACAGAATCAATTCTGCACAGTGAATTTGGTTTAAAATGATACAGACTGTAATAGCTTGGCAGTTCATTAAACCAAACATGTATTTGCCATACAACTTGGCACTTACATTCTGAGACATTTATTCCAGGAAGACAGAACTTTATATTCACTCCACAGATCCTCAAGCCTTCCCTTCAATGATACCACACAGCCTCGGTAATTGTAGACAAACTGCTCTAGTCAATGACCCAGCAAAGTAACAATATGCAAACCGTTTTCATGAAAATGAGTGAAAAAAGTAATTCCAAAATAATACAGAGTATACAACTCCATTTATGTAGCACCTTAGGACTATCAAAATCTAAGATAGAGGGGACAGACCAGTTGCTGATCCTCCAGTGATTAGAGTTGGGATTAGAGTGGACAGGCAGGCTTGGGTCCTAAGGGAGGACAGGTGAGTGTTTCCGGATCATGGTAGCAGACAGAAGCCTGCTTAGTAATTAAACAGTGCTGAGTTCAATACACAGAGAAATGCACAGAAACATGTGCAAGTGGAATCTGGAAACAATATGGTTGCAGTGCCCAAATTAGCTATTTTTGTATTATACTACATTTTACTTAAATTGAAAAAAAAACTTCTTAAAGTGAACAGTGCTTCTATATATTCTTAGACTGCATTTGAATATATAAATAACTCTATAATAAACTTTAAACATCCTACTAAATTTTAATTCATTGCAAATGTCCTTGTCCGTGAAATTACAGGTGAGATAGTTTCTTCTTATGGAACTTAGCTATTTTCTGTATTATACTACATTTTACTTAAAATGAAAAAAAAAAACTTCTTAAAGTGAACAGTGTTTCTATATATTCTTAGACTGCATTTGAATACATAAATAACTCTATAATAAACTTTTAAACATCCTACTAAATTTTAATTCATTGCAAATGTCCTTGTCCATGAAATTACAGGTGAGATAGTTTCTTCTTATGGTACTTTGTAATTTTAAGCAAACATACATATTAGAGATAAATACCTGAATATTCAGTGTCACTCACAAGTTAGTATATTCATATTAATGATGATAGTAAACATGTAAATTAATATTTGCATTGAAGTATGGAAAATTATAGAAATAACTTTTGAGAATGGTTCAAGTTTTGCAGGATTAAAAGAATCCTCTCAATGGCGAAAGATAGGAACATTTTTACTTAAATAGAATTCTGAGAGGGCCTAGACAAAGCACCATCCAGATAACTCAAGAAAGCTTCAAGCGGGGTATGGTGGCTCACACTTGCAGTCTCTACAAGGCTGAGGCAGGAGCACCATGTGTCTGAAAATAGTTTACTACCTGATGGAAACTTATGTGAAAAACAAAAACAAAAACAAACAAAACAGAAAACCAAAGAGCAGCAGAAGTAAGAAAGCATCCTTCATGTACAAAGTGCTTCAAACAGGAAACCTTATAGGGCTAATAATAAATGTGTCTACACACATGCTTAATATACCATCTGCACAAACACATGCTCATCTGAAGGTTTTGGTCATTTGAATTTTTTAGGGTTTTACAGTCTTTACTGATAAATAAGTATTTCTAAGTAGATTTTGAGAATCACGTTAACCAAGATAAAGTTGGAGGCTTTTCTTTATAGTCATTACCTTCTTATAACTATGGCAAAAATATGCTTGAATGGTAGTTTTGCAATCAAAACTCCACTGAAGGGAGTGTACAGAACCCTTACCATACCTTGACTAAACATTTGCATCACAGTGCTATCTATTGTGAACCAGCTACCATATCAAGATCACCCCTCAAATATCACAGATCAAGAAAGGCAAAAGACTGTACACATAAAACTGGCCATTAGACAAAAGTAAATGCAATATTTAAGACAAAATTAAAGCGTGAGAGTCACTTGACACCATAATCAAAGGATGAAGAGCTAAGTTGTACAAGGAAAACACACAATAAAACAGAGCACTCCCTAGAGCCACACTCAGAAGTGCCTGGGGTCAATCAATGATGTTTAGGTCTCTGAAGACCACTGGGTATATAAAATAAAACCCCAAACACTCAGGTACTTTTTTAAATCTCACTTTTGTAACATATTTCTCTAAGCAAGATGCAGCTTTAATGTCATAAATCACCCTCCACACCCTCCATTCTCTCCAGGAATAATACTTTATGCTATATGTGCATGTGTGTGTGTGTGTGTGTGTGTGTGTGTGTGTGTGTGTGTGTGCATGCATGCCTGTGTGTGTGTGTGTGTATACTTGAGTTCATGAGTGTGTGTTTAGGTGTGTAGGTGTTGAATATGGTGGGATGTAAGGTGGAAAGCTGAATTTGGCACTGTTACCATGGTTCTAAAAATATGACTTTCAGTTCTCAGAGAGCTATTGACAGTTTTGTGGAAAGAAGGAATGGAAGTGCAGATAATATTGGGATAGGGAGAGTGAAAGGGGAAGGAAAAGCAAGGGGAGGGTGGGTGTTCTAGTTATTTTTCATTTGCTGTAATAAAATATGAACAATTTACAGGAGAATGGTTTACTTGGGCTTATTGTTTCAGAGGAAGGAGTTCATCAACATCATACTTGAGAATTCTGCCATCAGTCAGGCATTATGGCAGGAACAGGAATCTTTGAATTCACCAACAGTGACATCCTTCCTCTAGCCAGTCCTTACCTCCTAATGCCAATCCAAAAGATTAAAGAATTGGGGCCAAGGTATTCAGACATCTGAGTCTTTGATGTCATTATAATTAAAACTACCATGGTAGGAAAGAAAAGAGGAGAGAAAGGGGATTTAGTGTTGACAGAGATAATGAAAAAGAGATACCAGCAGAAATCCCCATATTCACTTAGCTTTCTGAAGAAGCAATTATTTGCTGTATGAATAGGGCTCCCACTGAGGAAACATTGCCTCACCAGGTACAGTCTGGTGCCTCACTGTGGGAAATGCTCCATTAGGAGACAGAACCAGAGAAATGCCAAAATAAGCCTCAGAAAAGCAAGGACTCAGTTGAAACATAAACAATTACAGACAGCAAGCAAAGAGCATGACTCCTTTGCACACTCTCATGTAAGGCCACACGAAGAGTTTTGTTGCCTGGGAAACATGCTAGCTATGGAAGTATGCTCCTAACTTTCAAACAAAAACACAGCCACAGAGATATTTGTTAAGAATTTTTCCATCATACCTGGTTTTGTATGTCAACTTTACACAAGCTAGAGTCATCAGAGGAAGGAGCCTCAGCTGAGGAAATGCCTCCATGAGATCCAGCTGAAGGACATTTCTCATTTAATGACACTGGTGGAGGGTCCAGGCCTCTAGGTGGTGCCATCCCTGGGCTGTTGATCCTGAGTGGGTGCTGAGGATACTATGAGAAGCAAATCAGTAAGCAGCTTTCCTCTATGGCCCCTGCATCAGCTTCTGCCTCCAGGTTCCTGCCCTGTTTGAGTTCCCATCCTCACTTCCTTCAGTAATGAACAGCAATGCTGAAGTGTAAGCCTAATAAACCCTTTCCTCCCCAATTTGCTTTTTGGCCATGGTGTTTCATCGAAGCAATAGACACCCTCACTAAGACACCTATGCACAGGGATATAACATTGACATATCTTATTTAATTGCTATTTTGTTCTCCCCCGGTACTTACTTCTGTTTGATCTTGGTATGTAGCCTATGTTAGCTTAGTAGTCTGACCTTGACATCCTCTAGCCTCAGACACTCTGCTGCTCTGTGATAGGATTTTGCTACCATGCCTGGCTGCAATTTCCATCTCAATCTCCTTCCCTTTGTTAATCATTTCGTTTCTCTGTTTCATTTAATAATACCCTGTTCTCACTATGATGGTATCTCATTGTTACATCTGAATTTCAGTACTCTAAAGTGTACTACATTTAAGTTGACTATTTTTCTTATATATAAATTAATTCTAGGACTGTAGAGGTGGTTCAGCAGTTAAAAGCACTGTTGCTCCTCCAGAGGATATGGGTTCAGTCCCCATGTGGAGCCTCCTAGTCCTCTCAAGTTCTGGAGAGTTTGTCACTTTCTCATGGTCTGTGGGGATATTGAAGATATGGCTCAAGAAGCACACAGGCAAAACACACCCCAAAAATAAAGTGAGTCAGCCTGCAAAAAGCTCAATACTCACTGAATTCACCTACTACCCTTAGCATTGTTCAGGGTTCTTCCTGGTGACCTTTTCTTAATATAACAGATTTTTATAATCAATGAATATTGGGAAAAATAAACTCTTCATTATTTACATTTTAAAACATATTGTATCTATTAACATTTATTATTTATTAATTATTTTTGACAAAGGTCTTTGTAACCCTGGCTGTTTTGGAATTCCCCCTGTAATCCTGACTGCCTTCTGTATCCTGAATGACAGGAATAAAGTATTTACTTCCATACCCTGCTAAGTATCTTATCTTTTATTTAATTTTTCATTTCACAATAGTTATTTTGTATTTTCCTTTTAACTTTTAGTGCACTTTCTATATTTTCCTCTGCTAATTTTTTACTTGATTCTATCTTTTTAATTTTATTTATTCACTGTGCTGTTATTGACTTTTTTAAATTTCAGGTATATGTTATTACTTTTTTGTGTTATACTGCCCTTTCTTACTAACTGTTTTCCCTTGCATGTACATTATGTTTTTAACTTTCTCTGCTTAGAAGAATCTCAGGGCAAGTACAAAATGCCCGTCCCTGTCACCTGCTGTTCTCTGAGCTCAGCCTCACACATGATGACTAGATACAGTACTACTTTGCCCCATGATGGGATTTCCCTGAAAATAGATGAAGTCCTTTACAATCCAAGTGAATGCAATTTTTTTAAAACTAATTTCTTTCAGGTGACAAGGAGGAAAATATTATAATGCCTATTTATCCCCAAACTTGAAGAATGAAGCCTTTTAAGTGCTCACTTGAAAGTCCATTAGTCACCTGAGACCTTAAGTAGAAGGTGCCTCTATACCATCACACCCCATGTCGATCCTATGCATCGACCCAAGATTTGTAACAATATTAGTGATCAGAATATTGGTATGTTGTCTAAATATAGAAAGCACAGGACATCTTAGTGAGGCATACTTTCAGGATGAGCTGGGAAGCACTTCTAAGCATCACTCCTGGAGAGGTAGTTCATACACTTCAGAAGGGGGGGGGCTTTACATAAATACCTTAGACATGGAAAGCAACTTCTTGTGCAATCCCCATGATGGCAGTGCTTCTTTAAGTGTTTGGTAATTCTTCTGCAGGATGTGACCCATCCTGCTTTATTCCACTTGCACTCTGTTCTGCAGCAGTCTTTGATTGTTCCATCCCAGCATTATCTCAGCTTGCTTTGAATTCTCCCACCAGGGAAGGCACTGTGCAAAAAACTGCAAAGGCTTCTCCATTTCTCCCACATGCTCTCAGCACAACCAGCACAACCAGGAAGGCTGGCCGCAGTTGACAGAAAGACCCACTGCAGAGGACCACAAGTGGCTGAAGCGATGGGGCATAGAACCTTGCAAGTGCTGTACTTTGATTCAGCACAGATCCTTAGTTTATACAAGTCCAAATGCAATATAGAATTGGAATATTTTGAAGTGGGACAAAGGATATTTGTGGGGTATTTTTAGCATTACATGTGAAATAACTAATAAATACTCATATAATATGCATGGGTGCTCACTTTTATAAGGTATTTGCAAAAGTAAGGAAAACCGTGTAAATACTGCTATCTATGTATCACAAGTATAATAAAATGGCACAGAAAACATAGTTTCCTCCATCATCAATATCACCATCTTCTCCATGGCAAGATACAAATTATATATGAAATTTAAGAGGATATACCAATGTACACTTTATATTTTTCATAGTAATATATTATTCTGTCTGTCCTTAAGAGTCTTTTTTCTGAACTAAGATATATATTAATATATGCAATTATCCTTTTAGTGGTAATTTATGGCACAATTTGTCAAAAAGAAAAGAGCTACATGAATTATTTGTTAAGATTTCTCAGCTGTATATTTACATGATGTGTAACTTTAGTTTTTGAAAAGCTGCCTAAAAACTGTGTACTATATATTGATAAATAGAGATTGAGAAATATCTACAAAATATATAACACCTTCTTTGATTTTACTTTTTGGCTACAAGAATTTGTTCACATATTCTTATTTGTGTAATCAGTGGAGATATTATCATATTAGACAATCTTACTATACTTTAATTTTTTTAAAATCTCATTTCTTGTGTTGAACCATGGAAATTGTGAAGCCTTGCAAGCTACATTGGAAGTAGTTAATTCTTTTCAGTGTGTTCCATACTTAATAATAAAAGATACTTTTCTTTTTCATTTTGAATAATTACACTTAAATCAATAAATGTTACAATCAATTAATTATCATAAAAAGGAAAAGAATCAATTAACACATAAGAGAAAAGTGTTTTGGCAGAACTGAAAAATGGGCCTATTTCTATATTCCAGACAAAATTAATTGTTCCATTTTGGATAGGTGTTTCATATTTCTTAATAGATGATCATGATAGAAAAGGCTGAAAAAAATCATGGCTGTCTTTTTTTTGTACTATCAATGAGTTGCTGTAATCCTCATGCTATTGCCATTACAGATGTGTATTATAGAGAAAGATGATGACAATCTGGACTCAAAGAATGCAACTAACAAATAAGTGATCAATCAGGTAGGTAAGTTAATGGAGTTTGGAAGGACAGGATGCAACGAGTGACCCAGGAGGCTAAGGCAATGAAGAGAGATAGAGATGATGCAGGCTGATCTCCTGAGAATTTAAAATTAAAGTTGCTCAAAAGATAGTAAATATACTAGAAAATAGAAAGCACAGTGAATAGGACTTAACAGTAAGCCTCATGAATCCAGGGATTTTTTTTTTAATGTCCCAAATTATTTTTTGTCTCTCAAATGAGTTGTCCTTCACAAGCTCATGTGTTTGAACTTTTGGCATTTATCTTACGCAGCTGTTCATGCCATTTAAGGAAGTCCTGGAACCTTTGGGAGGTGAATCCTAACTGGAGGAGGTGGTCACAGGGTAGGGTAGGGGTTAGTTTTGAGTATAATAACCTAGCAAGTTGACCTTTTCCTGCTCCAGTCCCAGAGATATGAAGAAGAGAACAAAGAACAGCTGCAAGTTGCTGACACCATGAACTTCACCTTGCTGTGCCTTACTAATTATGACAGACCACACCCTTTCAGTTCACAAGCTGACACCTTCTTTCTCCTAAGTTCCTTTTTACCAGGTTGTCATCAAGATCACAGGATCACAATACAACTGCAACGGATACAATGTCTGTCCTGTAGAGGACACTCAAAAATGTTTCTGTAGGGAATGAATTAATCACTATTTGGGGTTTTAAAGAAGTGTATTGTGAAATCCATGACTCCTAATTGTTAATAACTACAGGTTTACCCTCAGACATTCTTATTTTTATTTAGCTGGATAAACATTTTTATTTATTTATTTATTTTTTACGTAGATTGTTGCCACAAACTTTTGTCTGAATCAGGTAAGTTAAAACTCAGATAACAAACATCTTTTTCTCTCACTGGCTCACTGATGTCTGAACACATCTTCACCAGGTTCTGAATCCTTGTTTTAAGGGATTTTAGTTTACACATTAAACATCTGTACCAGGTTCTGAATCCCCATTTTCAGGGAATTCTTTAAGGTCTATACACTCTAAAGAGACTCAAGAACAAACACCTCACTTAGAGTATGGTCATATTTTGCTCACGGTAGAGAATAAATTAATGCAAACTTCTATATTATCAGCTAAAGTATCATCATTGGTAAATTCTTTTTTTAAATATGAAATTAAAACTTGGATCATAACAAAGAACTGCAGGCATCATATTCCATTTAAGAAACATTATTGGCTAAAAACACTATCAGATAATATTTGCATATTACATTGGAAATTTGTTTTCATGTGTGCAGATATCCATTTATGTAAAGCTTGACAATAATATTAGAGTTCTCCATAAATTATAAATTTTCAAGAAATAAGAATGTAAATGTATAGAATTTACAACAACTACAAGAAAACACCACACACAGTGGCTTTGTTCCAACAACAAAGCATCCTGATAGAAGCATTCCATAGACCCAGAACAAATTCTGATAGCATTAAAGAATATTCAAACCTAATGGAGGTTTACAAATAGTCTGTTCTACCAGGCCTGACATTGCTCAAGTGGCCAAGCATCTGAGACTGGGGATAGGTCATTAGCAAAGGGGAAATTTAAATACTAATGTTATGTTAAGTGAATATCACAACAAAATGACTCCTAATGACATTTTGGCTATCTGCAGATCAGTGCCTTAGTCAGTCATTATCAGAGAAACTAACACAGATACATATAAATGGACAATGTATAGAGAACACTCAGTTCTTGAAATGCTCAGTTCTTTTGTTATTGTTGTTTTTGTTTGTTTATTTGAGAAAGGGTTTTTCTGTGTCCTAGAACTCACTCTGTAGTCCAGGCTGGCCTTAAACTCAGAGATCCAGAGAGATCACCTGCCCCTGCCTCCTGAGTGAAGGGATCAAAGACATGTGCCAATACTTCCACTCCACATGAACACTCAGTTCTCTTTTTTTATGATATGTTTCCTTTTTTAAATAATTATTTATTTTACTGTATGCGAATTGGTGTTTTGCCTGCTTGTATGTCTGTATGAGGGTGTCAGATCTTGAAGTTGCAAACATTTGAGAGTTGCCATGTGAGTGCTGGGAATCGAACCTGGGTCCTCTGGAAGAACAATTAGTGCTGGTGCTTTTAACCATTAAGCCATCTTTCCAGCCCAAACACTCAGTTCTTAGTGGGATTTCTTCATCAAACTCATCTCCTCAGGGCTCAAGGAGCTAAGTGGAAGGAAACGTGGAAAGATTCTAAGAGCCAGAGAAGATAGAATGCATAAAGAAAACAGTGTCTTCAAGACACAAAAGGAAAAACACCAATAAAATTACAGAGACTGTGGTAGAATACAATCCTTCAGAGGCTGAAGCCATACATGGAGTCACAGAAAAGAGAGGAGGAAGAATCCCCCCTCGTTGGCCAAGAAGTTATCTCCAGCTGACCATATGGAAGCAAAGGAAAAATTAGTTTTCTCCAGTGGAGAACAAGACAAAATGGCATCCTATAGAATGGGAAAAAAATCTGTACCCATTCCACATCTGACAGAGGACTGTTTTCTAAAATATACAAAGAACTCAAGAAGCTACACACTAAACTACCAATTAATCCCATGAAAAACAGGGTACAGATCTAAACAGAATTCTCAACACAACAAACTCAAATGGCTGAAAGACAGTTAAGGAAATGCTCAACATCATGAGTCATCAGGTGAAATGCAAATCTAAACCCCTCTGAGATTCCATCTTACACCAATCAGAATGGCTAAGATCAAAAACACCAGTGTCAGCTTATGCCAGAGAGGATGTGGAGAAAAGGGAATACACCTCCATTGCTGGTGGGAGTGCAAACTTGTACATCCACTGCGGAAATCAATATGGTTGTCTTATACTGTATGGGCATTTAACTACAGTTTTGTTGAAGAGTCAACTAAAGAATATGAATACTTCATTTTATATGTAAAGTTAGGTTTTGAATTTTCAAATTCAACAGTGCCTATTGCTAGGAGCCTTTCAAATATAATTATCAGGGAATAATATGTTAATAGAAGTTATAGGACTAGGTTGAACCAAGAAAAAGGTATATGTGAGAGGAAATAAAATGTATCTTCTGATTTAACTGGCATCAACTTCAACTTTTTTGCCTAGTTATTGGGGTAAAGCACCCATGGCTTAAACTAATTGTGAACTTGGCTATCATGACAATAAAAAAAATAATATAATTATCATTTCTTGGGCTATATATCCAGAGTTACACACAATGATTATGATATAGTAAATAGCTTCTACATCAAGAGATTAAAACCAGTTCTGCCAATGAGTATTCACACCTGGAGATACTTCTGAGCATAGAAACCAAGAAGAGATAGTTAGAAGTGTTTTCTCACCAAGCTGAAATAGCCATGTTGTTTAATTCATACCACATATGCTTTAATAATGGGTCCTAGACATGAGTAGTATCTGATCCCTGTGTGTAATTTTACTCTTCAGGAAGAAGTTCTGGATAGACCAGCCCAGTTTCTAATTTTCCCATGTCTGATTGACAATTCAAATAAGTGAGACTGAACATCCCACTGAGGAATCGACCACTGATGAACTTAGGAGGAAGCAAGCTAAATGGTGGAGATACTAAACTAGCCCACTCAGGCAGGTAGGCTTAAACTGTGTGTGTTCAGTGTTTCCTATTCTTTTTCTACTTTCACATTGATCTATGACGGCGTCCAAGCAATGGTCATTAGAGACATCCAGAAATCATATCAATGGCTTTTCAGTATCTTCTCAAAATGATTATAGCCTGTATTTTAACAAGTCACTAACTTATCTAAGAACAACTTATTTCCTTCTTATTTCAAAGCATTCCTTTAGAAGAATTTTCTAATATGCTACATAAGATACATAAAAAATAAGTAACTCACTATGTGTGTGTGTGTGTGTGTGTGTGTATGTCTGTCTGTCTGTGTCTGTGTTTGTGTATTCAACATAAGGGACAGTAAGTACTTATCATCACTCATCTGTAGCTTCCTGAGTTTGTGCTTTGAGAAATACAAAGGATAATGAGGAACTATTCTTATGCTTATGCTTAACTAATGACATTAACTTGCATGAGACAGTCAATTTTAGAAGTTCTGAAATTCACCAATATGGTTGCTGCACATCAATTGTATCAAATCACTTTAATCACCTTTCCATTTATGGGACCATTGTTTGGAAGCAGTCTTAGGAGGAAAGAATAACACACTAAAAACAAACAAAGATTATAAGAATTGAACCACACTTGACTACACTGCATATAGTGAGATATATATCATTTTATATTAGAATGTTAGAAGGAAAACTTTTGCAAATATAAAGTTAAATCTTAAAAGTTTTATTGTTTCATGTTTTATTCACAAAATCATCAATAACTAATGAGTACACATTCAAAACTCAGGATGTTTGAGCTGTTTTGTGAAGCAAGAGATATTTCTGTACCCCAAGCACAATTATAAACTGGCTCTACTCTGCTGTTTAGCTATCAGAGACATGTAATGTGAGTGCAACTTGGTTCTGGGCTAGGAACCACTACAAACTTCCAGTTTTACTCTACATAGTAGCCTTATGAATGATGTTCTCACAAAGATCTCTAACTGGAAGAGGTTTAGAGACATTTACAGCTGCAGGACAGGATTCATTGCCACCCATTATCAGACAACATCAGTATCAAAATCGATAGTGATAATTCTGAACACTATTAAGGAACTGGCATTGAAGCAGGACTCTTATATTTCAGCAAGTGAAAAAAATGAAAAATAGAAAAATGAATGCCAGTCCAGCTGTTCCATGGTGAGGTGAGGAATGCAATCTAGCACAAGATGGACAGCCAAAAGGCTTCAAGGGCAAATGAAAGTATAATTTGAATGAACATAACATCAGTACAAACTGCTTCAGAACATCCGCAGCCTGGCATCACTGGAAGGAACAATTAGTGACAGTGACTTAATTGCATAAAAATGAGTGCTCACAACAAAAATGGAGCTAGTGCCCCAACAGAAAGCTGTGAGAGACACATCCTTCGTCATGTTCATCAAAGTCATGGTGTAGGTGGGTCAGGTGTGGTTTGATTTTCCTTTTTCTCCTCCCATGGAAAGTACCCCTGCAACATTGTGAATACGGATGCACAAGATATGATGAGGTATGTATGTCACAGAGAACACGCATTGTTTGAAAGAGAATGATTCAGGCTAGAGATGTTTTCCCTGGTTATTACAAAACCCTGATTGAACAGATGGAGAAGGCAGATGCTATAGCTTCCTGTTTCTCACAAATTTTGGGGGTCAAACCACTGCATGATTTTTATCTCCGGCAGATGTGATATAAATATGGAAAAGGTATATTATATGTTGGATGCTGTTCAACTTGGAACAGCTATGTAGAGTAAATAAAGTTTGATGCCATTTTCTCATAAAGGAAAAGGACATTTAGAAGTTAATGTTTAGTCATAGCAGGGGACTTATGTAACACAATGTAGCAGCCACTAGTCTAAGTATTCCCAATTATCAACCCATTCAATCTTCTCAAAACTTATATGTAATAGATCGAAGGAAATTTTCTGAAATATTGGAGGTTGATAAAGGGACTTGAACAAAATTATGCCACAAGTGGCATAAAAAGTTGTCAAGATAATAATACAATGGCATTTATTTTTCTACTTTTTCTCTATTAGTCCAACAACATTCAAACTAGAGGAACATCGAAATATTTATGTAGATATCACAGCTCATGTTGTTAATACAACTAAAAGTTATTTCAGGATAAATTTATAAATTACCCTTAATGCCCGAAAACTAAGAACATAAGTGGAAAAAAAACAGTGATGTGAAATCTGTACTTTCAGCTATGAGAGTAACAGACGTCCATGAGTGGAAAACAGCTGTTTCCCTTTATGAGACCAATGCTTATAAGTTATTGTGGGCATTTTTGTAGAATAGGAATCAATGCATTGTGAACAGTTAGGTCCAAGGAAACCAGTGTGAAATCTGTGTTGTGATGGCATGTGTGGTTGAAAACCCATGTGGTACAATGAAGCCATGGTTCCTCCTGAGGCCAATGGGCAGAGAAGGCTTTGTCCTCATTGCCCCACATTGCTCTGTGATCCTAGATGACTTACAGTTTTCATTGCTGTGAAAAGACACAATGACCATTGCAACATTTATAAAGAAAACATTTAATTGTGGTGGCTTCTATACTGTTTCAGAAGGTTAGCCCATTATCATGATGGGGAGTACAGCAGTGTGCAGGCAAATATGGTGCTGGAGCTGAGAGCCCTACATCTTGTAAGCAACAGAAAGTCAACTGAGACACTGGGAAGTACCCTGAGCATAGGAAAGTGACACACTTCCTCCACAAGGCCATACCCACTCTAACAAAGCAAATATCACTTCCTGTGAGATTATGGCAGCTAATTGCATTCAGCCTAGCACACCAGAGTTTTCACTCTTACAAACTTCCCTATTTCTTAAGTATTTTCTTATTGTGACTTCCTATTTTAAAACCTCAAATATTTTTTTCATTATGTTTATACTTATTTTCCTCTTAATTTTCTTTATTGCTTTGTGATGGTTTGGTATTCCCCCACAGTCCCTGGTGATGGTACTTTTAGGGGAGGGAATTGAACTTTCACCAAGTGGAGTCTTGATTCAACCTCACTCTAGCCTTACTCATCACCTCATTCCATTTCCAGTTCATCCTCTCTGCCTTGTGCTTCTGGATGAGGCTTGTAGTCTCTCAGCTTCCTGTTGCAATGACAGCTACCATGCCTTCCTGTGGAACTGTAAGCCCTATTCTATACATCCTTTTAGAAGGGGCTTCTAGTCATGGTTGCTATCACAGCAACAGACCCAGTCTTCTTTCTTTTATTCCAATCAGAATGCTAAGCATCCTCAGTGTGTGTGTGTGTGTGTGTGTGTGTGTGTGTGTGTGTGTGTGTGTGTGTGTGAATGTTTTAAGTCCTAAAGTGGTATGTTCTTGTCTGGGAAGCCTACATCTCCTACATTCAATTTTTCCTCAATTGCTTATGTTCTTTGTTAGGGTTGAAGCCTTGTGATTTTTATTGGTATGGATATTTGAAGAGAACGTTGCTTGTGATCTGAAAAACTTACCCATTCAGAGTGGCCACACTGCTTTGTCCTTTAGTTCTGGCTTCTCACAAGGAAGAAAATATGTCTGCTGTCTGTCATTGTAGTGGTTTAAAGGGGTGTAATTTGGAAAATACTTCTGATTATTCATTATTACTCCTTTGAAGTTCTACCTAGCAGTATTTTAATTTTTATTTAATATTTTCTCTATATTAAGTTTTTTTAAAT
Organism: Phodopus roborovskii; assembly: GCF_943737965.1. NCBI lineage: Eukaryota > Metazoa > Chordata > Mammalia > Rodentia > Cricetidae > Phodopus > Phodopus roborovskii. The sequence goes on along the minus strand of NW_026126693.1, from coordinate 1,334,142 downwards.
CATGATTACATCAATATTGTTTTAGTTGCTTCTAAATGAAAACCACTTTTGCAAAGGGATACAAGGGTTGTAGAACTCAGAATTTATAAGATAAGAGAGAACAGATTTTGGCTTATAAAAGAATAATAATTGCTTTTAAGTAGAGAAAATATAACAATGTGCAAACCGTACTTATATATATGGATATTAGACATAGAACAAAGGATTACCAGCCTACAATCCACACAACCAGAAGGAAGGAGGACTCTAGAGAGACATACATGGTTTCCTAGATAAGGGGAAAGGGACAAGATCTCCTGAACCAATTGGGAGCATTGAGGGAGGGGAGAAGGAGTTAGGAGAAAGAGGAGGGGAGAAGAGGAGGGAATAGGAAGACATGAGAGAGCAGGAAGATTGAGTCAGAGGATGAATAGAGGAGAACAAGAAAAGGGGTACCATAACAGAGGGGGGCATTATAGATTTAAAGAGAATCTGGCACTAGGGAAATGTCCAGAGATCTACAAGGATAATCCCAACTAACATTCTAAGCAATAGTGCAGAAGCTACTTTTAATGCCCTTTCCCTATAATGAGATTGATGAAAACCTTATATGCCATCCTAGAGCCTTCATCCAGTAAGCTGACTGAAGCAGAAGCAGACACCCACAGCTAAACACTGAGCTGAACTCCTGGAATCCAGATGTAGAGATCGAGGAGTGACAAGCAAAGGTCTCAAGACCAGGCTGGAGAAACCCACAGAAACAGCTGACTTGAACAAGGGGAGCTCATGGTCTTAAGACTGATAGCTGTAAAACCAGCATAGGACTGACCCAGATCCCATGAATATGGGTATCAGTTAGGAGGCCTGGACAGTCTATGGGGCCTCTGGTAGTGGATCAGTATTTATCTCTAGTGTACGAATGGACTTTGGGAAACCATTCCTCACAGAGGGATACTCTTTTAGCCTAGACACATGTGGGAGGGCCTAGGCCTTGCTCCAAGTGATGTGACAGACTTTAAAGATCCCCACGGAAGGCCTTTCTCTCCCGAGGGAGCAGAAAGGCAATGAGTGCAGGGCAGAGGACGAGGAGAGGGAGAGGGAACTGGGATTGACATGTAAAACAAGAGTTTGTAATATAAATAAAAAATATAAAAATATATTTATTGAAAATGTAAGCAAAATGTTTAAAATGTGTTTTAAAAGGTATATGTTTGGAAATAATGGACTATTCTTTCTTTAATAAAATCCAGAGATGCCATTGATCTAGTAATGGCTTCCTGTCAGATGTTCCATGATCTCTTTACTCTTTGTTCCTTTGTTCCAAATGTAAGTACTTAAGGCAACATGCTCAGCCAGGTCTGTGCTGATGGGGAGAGGGTACTAGATACAAATGTACAAATTCTAGGGACAGATATTCTGTCTCCTTATGATTTTGTATATTCTCCCCATCTCTTCTCTATAATTACCCCATTTCTTGAACTCTTGTTGTAAACTTTATAATAAATTCTATTTTCATAATAAATTTTGTATTCTATTATATGTTATAGACTTTGTTAAACACAAAACATTCTAAATAGTGAGACTATGTATACGCTATTTCATTCTTGAAATATGTCCATTTCTTTCATAATATGTCCTATGAGAAAAAAATGTACCTATCTTTAGGAAGTATAGTACAACTTTGATTTTCCTTTACACAATGATTTTAATGCATGCTGTACCATAGAGATCAGTAAGTAACTAATGATGCAGTGAAAACTTGTTATGCATCAGACAAGAAATGAGGAAAAGGTGACATTTGAGTTCCTAGCAACTTATTGAAGTTCTATAGACCTTTCACAGCAGGGACAGTAATGAAGATCATAGCTGTCAACATAGGGAAGATTTAGGCAAACTAGTAAATGTTTAACACAAATTGGTCACTGTACAAATATAGTCTTAATGTTTTAGGTTGATTATTTCCATTGCATATATGTTATTATAATGAAAATTCATTGTTACAAGTAATTGTAATAAAACATACTTAACATTTTGCTCCTGAATTGAGATGAAAATTTTATACTTCTTGTCTGCCCTTTTGTCTCATAATCAATCATTCTACTGGAAGAGAATACAGCTGAAATGTTCTGTCATTATGACATTTATGTAATCCTGACACTGCCAAGTGACAAAGAGTATTTTTATTCAATCCATTGTCTGTGACAATCTAACAGCTTTTTGTAAGCTAAAGAAAAAATAATTATTGGGTTCTTGATTGTAAACATTGTAACTTAATTAATTTCTCTTTATATTCAATTAATATATAATTAGAAAATTTATTCCCTGTCTCTTCTCCCTCCAACAACTCCGATATGGCCCCCATTGATTTTCAAATCCATGGCCTCTTATTCTTCAATCATTACCACAATATATACAAAAACACATATATAAACATATGAATAAATATATAAATGCAACCTGCTGAGATTTCTTGGTGTTGTTTATATATTTTCTTTAGAGATGATCACTTGGGATTGAATAACCTCTTAGGATTGTCATCTCTTGTGAACACTAAGATTCTTGTCTCAGTTTTAATTGCCTGAAGCTCCTCATCTTGCATAGGTGAATCTTCTCTGTCCTATATAGGAGATAAGGTCTTTGAGGAGACTTCCTGGTCCTTGAGCCCTTCTCCTCTCATGCCTTGGATGCTAGTTGAGCTTTATGTGCTACAGTTATGCTGTATATATATAGCAGCTGGGACTGAGCAGGCACAGCCAGTTCTTAACATTTTCACTACTTGTGGCTTTCTGTAATGGTCTCTGTATGCTGGGAAAACAAACGACACATATCTTTTTTATTCTCAATGATAATTTTTCTAGGATTGAATTTAATAGTATCTTACATTTAATTTAGAATAACTTTATTTTTTTAAAGGCAGAGTTTCTTATAATTATAATGTAGTGTAGATTCAATTATGATTCAAATTCACTAGAGCGAGGAATGGCCCAAAGCAAGTCTTAGAATGTAATATGGATATCCCAGAGATTTCTGATAAACCAACATGACAGTGGAAAAAGAAAGAAAGAAAAAAGGAAAAAAAATCCCTAATGATATTCTGCTATACTCATAAATCAGTGCCTTTTGCAGTTGTCATCTGAGAGGCTTCTTCTGGCAGCAGATGTAAGCGAATGCAGAGACCCACAGGCAGACATTATGCAGAAAGAGGCTAAATTGGAGGTCTCTATCAGGTCCCTCTTCTCAGAGCTTAGGGAACCCTGCAGAAGAGGGGGAGGAAATCAAAAGGGATACAGAATACCAGGAGAATAAGGCCATACGACCAAAGACCAATTCTCAGAGACTGAAACGGCAACCAAGGGGTATGCATGCATGTGTCTGCACCAAGTCCTCTACATAGATGTTGCAGATGTTAGATTGCTGTTTTTGAGGGAGCTTGTGTGTCTCTGACTGTTTTGCCTGCTTTTTGGATTCTTCTGTTTCCTATTGGGTTGCTTTGTCCACCCTTTGTGTGATGGCCTTTTCCTTGTCTAATTATATCTTGTTTTGTCTTGCTAGGTTGTTGTCTCTTGGAGCCATGATCTTTTGTGAAGGGAAACTGAAGGGAGAGTGAACCTGGGATAGAGGAGAGATGGGGGCAGTGGCTGGGAGGAGTGGAGGGAGGAAAAAGTGTTGGCAGGATGTTTTAAATAAGACTCTATTTTCAACTTAAAGAACAAAAAGAAAGAAAAGCGGTGCTTCGAAGTCTTCCCACAGTCTATGAATGCATAACCTTCTATGGTTTGTCATCATCAGAATTCTAGGAAATTATTTTCATTGCACCATAACCTTCTTCCTTGCTAGTAGCCAGAGTAAAAAGCTACGTGGGTTTGAATCATTACTATGTTGAATGACTAATGCTTTACTACTGGGTGATGTCAGGTAGGTTTTCTACATACCTGTTTCTCTGCTTCATTTTCGCTCTTACATAAAAGCAAAATAATAGTAGTGTCAGTCCAATGAGGTTAACCAAGGTGATGTACAGTTATGGATGAGAAGGTTCCTTGCACACAGTGTCTTCTCGATTCACTAAACAAGTCATTATATATTGTTGACTATGGACTCAGTCTGTATGTTACAATGTATTCTTCTTTTTATTAATTAATTTTTTATTTTTATTTTACATATTGGTCCCAGTTCCATCTCCATCCCTCACTCCCTCAATCCCTCCCTCACTCCCTCACTCATTCTTTCCCTCTCTCCCACCCTGACATGCACCCCGACCACCCTCCCCTCCCATAACCCCTCAACACTCCACATGTAGGGTGATGCCATCCAGGAGGGGTCATATAAATCTGTCAAGTCATTTGGAGTAGGAACTAGGACTTCTTTCCTGTCTCTAGGTTAAGGCAGTATCCCTCCATAGGTGATATGTGTGAAAAGTCCTTTTGTGCACTAGGGATGTATCCTGGTTCCACTGTCTGAGATCCCTTAGACTTCTCAGGCCTTCTAGCTGAGACCCATGTTGAGGGGGTCTGAGTCAGTCCCATGATGGATTCCCAGCTATCAGTCTGGGGCCCATTATCTCCTCCTTGTTCAGGTCAGCTGTCTTTATGTGTTTCTGTAACCTGGTCTTATCCTCCCTCTCTGCATCTGGATTCTAGATCAGCTCAATGTTTAGTTGTGGGTGTTTGCTTCTGTTTCCATCTGCTACTAGATAAGGGCTCCATGATGGTGGATAAGTTAGTCATTGATCTCTTATCAGGGAAGGGCATTTATGGTAGCCTTTCCACTGTCACTCAAATTGTTAGTTGGAATCAGTCTTGTAGGTCTCTGGACATTTATTTAGGTGCAGTTTTCTCTTCAAACCTATAATAACTTCCCTCTTTTATGTTCTCTCTCTCTCCCTCTCTCTCTTTCTCTGTTTCTCTCTCTTAATACAAGACTTTCCCTAAAACCTTCTGACAACTTTCAAGGTTTTTTATTTATATTTTAAGATTTATTTATTTACTATGTAGTGTTCTATTTGTATATATGCCTGAAGTTTTGAAGGGGGTGCCAGATCTCACTAAAGATGGTTGTGAGCCACCATGAGCTTGCTGCGAATTGAACTCAGGTCCTCTGGAAGAAGAGCCAGTGTTCTTAAACCCTGAACAATCTCTCCAGCTACAACTTTCAGATAGTTTTTTGTAGTGTGACTGTAAGAATGTTAACAAGTCCAAATAATTCGGGGGGGTTGTATCTTTTACAAAGAAATTATGATACTCTCAGAATTATTGGATTTCATAGAAAGAGACTATAGTGCATAAATGTGTGACAGTAACTATAAAAATTTAGCATATTGAAGACCAAAAATACTTGGCATATACCTCCACTAAACAAAAGTAAATTAAGTTCTTTAGGAACAAGAAAAATATAAAATGGTCTTTTAATTGTTTTTAAAAGAGACAAAGTTAAATTGTTTTTTCTTAATTATTCAAATGGAAATTTAAATGGATTTTGTAGACTTATATTTTCAGGAGGAATTAAATTTTCTCATAGGAGCAGAAGTGAGGACACTGGTTCATGAGTGTAGGCACCCCAGGATGCTATACTTTAGATGTAGTTGTCATTATTTTGATTCATAAAGAGCTCGTGAAGCTACTTCCAAATAGGAATGTCTGTCATGCCATACTCTGTACTCACATTGCACAAGAATCAGTAATTGATTTATTTGAACTTAGAATGTCACAGTCATAAATTATAATATCATTCACAAAAATGTTTAAGCTAGGTCATCGGTAACATGAAATATAATAATTTTATAACATTTAAATAAACAGTACAGTTAAAAATTCCTATCTCAGTGATAGCCTATGGACTTCTTTAATAAACATCTGTAGCTTAATTTCTTACATAAATATATCTGAGAAAGACAATTTTCAAAACTTTATAAACTATAACATGTATATTCCAAAAGATGCATCTTATAAGCATGTTGTTTTTTCATGTTGTTAATGTTAAATCATAAATTCTGGCAAGGCATGCAAGGCTAGTTAAGTGTTAGGAAATAAATTGATATTAAATTTCAACATCAATAAACTAAATGAAAATATCTGCTCTCTTTATGAATGCCAAATCCATCATTTGAGAAGCATAGGCAGACCAAAGACATATTTCCTTTCATCGGCAACTGACCCACTAATACCATTCAATGATAAAGAAATTCAAATAAATGAGGAGTAAGCAAAGAATATTATGGACATACAATATGATACAATACAAATTTTATATGGAATAAATTCATAAATGTTAATGAAAATATGGGTACATACAAGTAAATAATATATGTTAAAGTCATAATGAAGAAAGACAACAAATGAAATTCACTAGAAAAACAAAACACATAAGAAAAACAAATGTAATAATAAATTAGAGGTATTTTTAAACCTAAAATGTCACGAAAATACACAAAAAAGAAAGCAGACTCAGAGTGGGAAGGACATTACTGTAAAATACAATAAACGAAGTACATTCAGTGGTTGCTAAGGGATGCCAATCTCCATTAATTCATCAACAATACAACCCATATTCTTGAAGTCCAGGAGATGTGCATAAAGACTGTGAGAGAGTAAGGATCAGGGCATTTGCTGTGAGATAATTCCTTCTAGACCAACAATTTTTTGGAGGAAGATGAAAGGAAAAGGTTTATTTCATCTTACAGATTACCATCCATCATCTTGGAAAGTTAAGGTAGTATCTGAAATGCAGGTACCAGGAGCAGACACTGAGTAGGAGACCAATAGGGGCAAGGCTTACTAGTGTTATGTCTCTGATCTAGTGCTATGTCTCTGATTTGTTCCTCCAACTTTTTATACAGCCCAGTCCCATCTGCTTCGTGGTAGCATTTAATTCCTCTGTGCATCTGGATGAATCCTCCTTGGAACTCAGACTCTTGGTCAAAAAAGTTGTTTGACTCCAACTGGTACTGTAAACACATTTTCATTAAAAAATATAAAAAAGGATATGTAGTCTCAAGGGGATAGGAAGCAGATTGGTGGATCTAGAAGGAGAGTGGGGATTGGCTATGGCCAAGATATGTTGTATGTCATTCTCAAAAAATTAATAAAACATTATATTAAAAATTATAATATTTATGATCCATTGTTCAGAAACATGTAAAAACTTAACTATAAGCCTGCTTTAAGTCTACTTTATTAAGGAAAATCTATGGACAAGAGTCAAATACTTCTGTAAAAGTGGTACAAAACAATGTTAGACTAAATGACAATGTTTGTTGGGTTATTTGCTACTAAGGTAACTCTCTTCATTGATTTTCTTTAAACAAATAAATTATACTTTTAAACTAGGTTAAATAAATAGAATTTAGCAACATTTCACGGTTTTAAGAACATAGAACACTTGCAGCTAGCTATCAAATGCACTGGCATTGTAACAGTCTCAGGACATCTAACTTACATCAAAGCCCTTCATTTGTATATCCTAAATGTGTGCTGCATTTTGTTTGTCAACAATCTCATCAAAGCAACCAACACAAAATTTCTCAGAGGTTCAGTAAAGGGAATTTAATAATATTTCATGCAGTTATGATGCATAGATAAAAACATTTTTATCATATTGCCTGTGGAAATTTCTATGTTAGCAAAACATGCTGAATGCTCTTATATGTATGTAAATCTAGTCTTCCCACAAATATCCAAACAATGTAATTCTTCACAACCAATTCCCACTCAGCCTTTGAGAGTACATCTACTGTTCTGAAGGCACGGTTGTTTTTAACTAGCTGTCAGTCTGCATGCTTCATGTTATGTATTTATAAACCACTGATGGGAGCTTATAGGAAAATAGGAGTTCTACACAAAATAGCAGCACCTTTGTTTTCTTTATAACATCATAGTCAGAAACAAGTTTAAAGTAGCTGTAAAAGAGATCTAAGCATAATAAAATTCTTGCCTCAGTACAAAAGGCAGCATATTCATACACTGCAGAAAATGGAGTTCTGCATTGAACTAGTTTCTGCTAAAGCTACAATGCCAAAGCTTACAAAAAGGGAGTTGTGATAAGACATGAAAAGATAGAGTAAAGACAGAGAGAGAGAGAGAGAGAGAGAGAGAGAGAGAGAGAGAGAGAGAACATAAAAGAGGGAGCCATTATAGGATCGAAGAGAAAACTGAACCTAAATAAATGTCCAGAGACCTACAAGACTGATTCCAACTAACAATTTGGGCAACAGTGGAAAGGTTAGCATAAATGCCCTTTCCTGATAATGAGATCAATGATTAACTCTACCATCATGGAGCCCTCATCTAGTAGCTGAAGGAAATAAAAGCAAACACCCACAACTAAACATTGAGCTGAACTAGAATCCAGATGCAGAGAGGGAAGAAAAGACCACACTGCAAAAACACATAGAGACAGCTGACCTGAACAAGGAGGAGATAATGGGCCCCCAGACTGATAGCTGGGGATCCAGCATGGGGCTGACTCAAGCCACCCTGAATATGGGTCTCAGCTAGAAGGCTTGAGCAGTGTAAGGAACCTCAGACAGTGGAACCAGGATGTATTCCTGATGCACAAATGGACCTTGCAAACACATCCCCCATGGAGGGATACTCCCTTAATCTGGAGACAGGAGAGAAGTTCTAGTCCCACTTCAAAAGACTTGACAGATTTAGATGACATCTCCTGGATGGCATCACTCTACATGTGGAGTAGGGGGGGTATGGGAAGGGAGGGTGGTCAGGGCACATATGGGGGGAAGAAAGGGAAAGAGAGGGGGAAGGAGGAAGGGAGGGAGAGGGAACTGGGAGTGATATGTAAAATAATATAAAAATAAAATTTAAAAAAAGAGAGAGAAAGAAATGGAGGTAGCTACTAAACCAGGAGTGCTCCTCAACAACACAGGTGAACTTGGATGGCATGAATAAAGGACCAGGAATAGAATCAGAGTGAAATATAAGTGAATATATGTTAATAAAAAAACTTTGAGACCACATGATTTTCATCACTCTTTTACATCAAAATTAATTAAAACTGAAAGTCTATTTGAAAATATATAATGACCTCTTTGGATCTAAGGATACCAACTCCATTTTCCTCTCACACACTACAATAAAAGCATTCCTTCCTTGCCTAGTTTTGGCCTTATGAAAGTACTTTATCTTCATTCAAGAAAGAATGCCCTTCTCTGAAGCAGCATGACTGTGATTAAGTGAAGATTATTTACAATGTTCTTTTAAAACTATAAGAGACACACAAGCAAGCATTTTCATATTAAAAAAAAAAAAAAAAACCTGACATTTTCCTTCCAATTTTGGAGTCTCAAAAACTTTAACACCATTAATATAAATTATACTAATTGTACAAATGCCAAAATGTCATTAAACTTAGTGAAATATCTCTAGTTTAAAACATACAGAACAGAAATTACCATGTAGTACCATGTAGAGATGTATTTAACAAACTACACTTGGGAATGTTCTAAGTATTCCTACAATCATAGCAAACAATTACAGGAATATCTTCCTTTGTGTGAGTGAAGTTTTCATAAATTAACTTACATCAAGTTTAAGAGATTTTAGATGTAAGTTTCTTAAAATAATTATGTTTTATTAAACAAATAAAAAAAGTGAGTGTTAAACCATGTGAAACTAGGAAAGGAAACGGTGGGTTGTGACTGAAAAAAAGAGCCAACAAAGAAAACCTGTACTCCACAATACTTGAAAATTCAAAGGAAATGAACTAATTTTTGGATAGGTATCACTTACCAAAATTAAATCAAGAACAGAAAAGCAACTTAAATAGAATTGACCTATAACCCTTAATGAAAAAAAAGCAGTCATCAAAAGACTCCCAACCACCCCCCCCCCCCAAAAAAAAAGCCCAGGACCAGATGGTTTCAGTGTAGAATTCTACCAGAAATTCAAAGTGCTAATACCAATGCTCCTCAAATTGTTCCATACAACAGAACCAGAAGGCTAATTTCCATACTCTTTGGACCAGGTTACAATTACCTTGGAACTCAAGCCACACAAAGAAACAACTAAGAAAGAGAACTACAGACCATTATCGCTCCTGCAAAAATATTCAATAACATATTGGCAAATGGAATCCAAGAACACATCAGGGAAATCATCTACCATGACCATGTAGGCTTCATCCCAGGGATGTAGGGATGGTTCACCATGGAAAAATCTATCAATGTGATCCACCAAATAAACAAAACAAAACAAAACAAAAAAAAAAAAAAGAAGAAGAAAAACCACATGATCATCTCAATAGATGCTGAAAAAGCCTTAGAGAAAATTCAACACCCTTTCCTGATAAAGGTCTTGGAAAGATCAGGGATAACAGGAACATACCTAAACATAATAAAAGCAATATACAGTAAACAAACAGTCAACATCAAACTGAATAGAGAGAAGCTTAAGGCAATTCCTCTAAAATCATGAACAAGACAAGGCTGCCCACTCTCTCTATATCTCTTCAATATTGTACTTGAAGTTCTAGCTAAAGCAATAAGAAAACAAAAGGAGAGCAAGGGGATACAAATTGGAAAGGAAGAAGTCAAAGTGTCACTATTTGAAGAGGATATGATAGTTTACATAACTGACCTGAAAAACTCTACTAGGGAACTCCTCAAGCTGATAAATACCTTCAGCAAGTTAGCAGGATAGAACATTAACTAAAAATAATCAGTAGCTTTACTATATACAGATGATAAAGGGGTTGAGAAAGAAATCATAGAAATAGCACCCTTTACAATAGCCACAAACAATGTAAAGTACCTTAGAGTAATGCTTACCAAACAAGTGAAAGACCTATAGCAAGAACTTTGTGTCTTTAAACAAAGAAATTAAAGAAGATACCAGAAAATTTAAAGATCTCCCATGTTCTTGGATAGGTAGGATCAACTTAGTAAAAATGGCAATATTGCCAAAAGCAATCTAGAGATTCAATGCAATCCCCGTCAAAATCCAAGATTTCTTCACTGACTTTGAAAGGATAATACTCAAATTTGTATTGAAAAACGAAAGACCCTGGATAGCCAAAACAATCCTGCACAATAAAAGAACTTCAAGAAGCATCGCCATCCCCAACTTCAAGCTCTACTATGGAGCTACAATCCTGAAAACTCCTTGGTATTGGCACAAAAATAGGTAGACCAATGGAATTGAATCAAAAATCCTGTTATTAACCCATATACCTACCAACACCTGATTTTTTACAAAACAGCTAAAAGTATACAATTACAGGAGGACAATATCTTCAACAAATGGTGCTGGCAAAACTGGATGATAGTGTGTAGAAGACTGAAGATAGACTCATGTCTATTACTATGCCCAAAACTCAAGTCCAATTGGATCAAAGACCTCAACATTAATCCGGCCACACTAAACCTCTTAGAAGAGAAAGTGAGAGGTATCCTTGATCAAATTGGTATAGGAAACCACTTCCTGAACATAACTCCAGTGGCACAGACACTTAGATTGACAATTAATAAATGGGACATCCTCAAACTGAAAAGCTTCTGTAAGGCAAAGGACACTGCTGACTAGACCAAATGGTAGCTCACAGACTTGGAAAAGATCTTCACCAACCCTACATCTAACAGAGAGATTATCTCCAAAATATACAAAGAACTCAAGAAACTAGCCAACTAAACACCAAATAACCCTATTAAAAATGGGGTACAAACTGAAGAAAGAATTCTCAATAAAGGAAATCAAAAAGGCTGAAAGACACTTAAGACAGTGCTCAACATCCTTAGCTATCAAGGAAATGCAAATCAAAACAACACTGAGATACCATCTTACTCCTGCCAGAATGTCTAAAATTAGAAACACCAATGACAACTTACTCTGGAGAGGATGTGGAGCGAGGGGAACACTCCTATACTGCTGGTGGGAGTGCAAATTTGTACAGCCATTTTGGAGATCTATATGGCGGTTCCTCAGGAAAATGAGAATCAGTACACCATAGGACAAGGCCAATCTCCTCTTTGGCATTCACCCAAATGATCCACATCCATGCAACAAAGAAATCTGTTCAAATATGTTTGTTGCAGTATTATTTGTAATAGCGAAATCCTGGAAGCTCCTCAACTGAAAATGGTTACAGAAGATATGGCATATTTACACAATGGAATACTACTCAGTGGGGGGTGTGTGGGAAGCAATGGAATCAAAATTTGCAGGCAAGTGGATGGAACTTGAAGAAACCATCTTGATTGAGGTAACCATGTCACAAAAAAGGAACAGGGTATGTACTAGCTCATATATGGAATTTAGACATAGAGCAAAGAACCATCCTATAATTCACACTGCCAGAGAAACTAGTATACAAGGAGGAAGCTAAGAGATTCATAGAGGAGGAAAGGAACAAGATCTCCTGAGCATATTGGGAGTGGGGGGTGGTGAGTGGAGAGGTAGTTAGGATTAAGAGAAGGGGAGAGGAGGAAAGCATATGGGACTAGGGAGATAGAGTTGGGGGACGAATAGATGAGCGCAAAGAGAGTGAGAGGAAGGGAGAGAGAGAGAGCATAATAGAGGGAGACATTATAGATTTGAAAGGAAAACTGACTCTACAGAAATGTCCAGAGACCTACAAGGATGACCCCAGCTAACAATGTGAGCAACAGTGGAAAGGCTACCTTAAATGCCTCTCCCTGACAATGAGATTGATAACAAACTTATATGACATCATAGAGCCTGATCTAGTAGCTGATGGAAACAGAAGCGGACACTCATAACAAAACACTGAGCCGACCTCCTGGGATCCAGATGCAGAGAGGGAGGTGTGATAAGAAAATTGGATCTACAGAAACCCACAGAGCAGCTGACCTGAACAAGGAGCAGCTTATGGACCTCTAGACTGATAGCTGGAAAACCAGCATTGTACCGACTCAGATCCCCTGAAATTGTGTTTCAGTTAGAAAGCCTGGGCAGTCTAAGGGACCTCTCATAGTGAAACCAGGATGTATCTCTGGTACACAAAATGACTTTTGGACCACATTCCCCATGGAGGGATACTCCCTTGGCCTAGAGGCAAGAGGGAGGGCTTAGTCCCTTTTCCAAAGGACTTAACAGCATCATCCTCCCTCTGAAGTGGACGAGCAATGGGATATGAGGTGGGTCAAGGGGCATGGGAGGGAAGAAGGGATGGAGAAGGAACTGGGATAAATATGTAAAATAGGAAAAATTATATATACATACACATATGTATGTATATATAAGAAATAGTCCCCCCCCCAAAAAAAAAAAAGAAACCAAAAAGAAAAAGTCAAAATAAACATAATATGTATACTTCTTAACTAATTCTTATGGCTCATATTTTAAGCCAGGAACTAAGATTAAGCAATGAAGTCACAACCATTTTAAGTTGGCAGGTGACATATTACCCTTTAAATCTCTCATTAACGTCTTTATATAATGAGGTTTGTGGAACACTGTTGGGGACAATTGCATTGTTCCACTAACATACTATTGCTCCCTTTTCAAATCATTTTTAAGCCTACTTATTACCAGGATAGTATTAAAGTATGTGAAGGGAGGGTAGGTGTATCTTGAGCATCAGACACTGGAGTGATTGTATAGGGTGGAGGGGGCTCTGGATTTGAGTCCTGACACCACATAAACCTGGTGTGCTGATGTAAACCTGCAATCCTAGAACAGAGGAAGTAGGTGTAGGTAGGAGAAACAAGATTTAAGACCATCCTTGGATGCACAGTGAGCAGCATAATACCCTGTCTCACTCAGGGTCACTATTGGGGCTCTACCTCCCTGAACAGGATGACTGCTTTATAAGCCAGATTGAAGGGAGCTGGTTTTCCCTCACCCCCAAAGGACACATCCACAAGCTGCCCATCTACTTTTTTTAATTTACTTTAGAAACAATCTTAATTTACATATAAATCCTAGTTCCTTCTCCCTCCCATCCTTCCATGGGCCCCTCTGAACCCCCATCCACTCCCCAGGGAGGGTGAGGCCTTCTGTGGGGGCATTATCAAAGTCTGTCACAACATTTGGGGGAGGGCATAGGCCCTTCTCAATGCATGTGGGCTGAGATATTATCCCTCTATAGAGAATGGGCTCCAAAGTCCATTTGTGCACTAGGAATAAATCCTGCTTCCACTGTTAGAGGTCCCATAGACTGCACAGGCCTCCCAACTGTCATTCACATCCAGAGGGCTTGGTTTAGTTCAATGCTGATTCCTCAGCTTTACCACTGGGGTCCATTTGCTCTCACTTGGTCATGTCAGCTTGGTCTTGTCCCCTTTGCCCATCCCTTCTTTCGCTCTACAACTAGATTCCAGGAGTAAGGCCCAGTGCTTAGCTATGTGGCAGCTACTTCCATCTAAAGCAGAGAGAAAACTCATCAGCACAGACATTCCAGTGCATGTATTGGGTCTTCTATATCAAACTTTTCAATTCTCATAAACAGCCTAGTCTGCATTTTGTTTCAGAAGCATCACTGGACTAAAACACTGCTAAACCCTTTCCAGATAAGTTGGTAAATAAAATATGATATATATCCAAAATATTCAACACAGTTAAATTGGTTCTATCTATTATTAATGCACAAATTTGAAAATTTATGGTTAATTTATGTATATTTATTTGCATGCTTATATGTGCAGGTGTTACATACACATGTACATAGGTACACAGACTCTTGATGAGTTACTGTTCAAGATGCAGTCACATGACAAGAATGCATGTCACTTTTTCTTTATGTTAACATTAGCCTAGAACACTAGAGGAGCCCTGTCTTTGGATTTGTTTCCAAGCTGCCCAGCACACTGTGAGTCCTAGTATTCACCTACAGTCATCTTTATCTTCATGTGGGCAGGGCTTGTACATTTGTTTCTAGCCAGAGTTGTTTATCCTTCTGGAGCTTTATATTTTGACACATTCTCCTCAACGGCTTTCTCCAAGGCAGTGAGTGATTCTCAACCTGTGGGTCATGACCCCTTTGACAACCCTCTATCTCCAAAGGTGTTTATATTATAATTCATAATATTAACAAAATTACAATTTTTTAAGTAGCAACAAAGTAATCTTATAGTTGGGGGTCACCATAACAGGAAGAACACAGCATCAGGAAGATTGAGAAGCAATAATCTAAGGCCTTCAGTGGACCTGTTCTGGGCATCCATCTTTTACCCTCAGCTGGAACTACATTCTCTCCCAAAATTGACATCACTTTCCACTGATGTTCTGATGCAAATTTTTGCTCTTAACAAAATGATTTCTCCTGAAACTATGAGGTTTCCTCTTATGCATCTGAAGTCACGTTTCACAATTCCTAATTCTTTAATTGGTTCTGTTTATGTTTTTATAGTTACTATATTTGCTAAATTTAACTAGTTTGAATCATTTAACTTCAAACTTAAGACTTTTCCCTCAAAATTACCTATTAAAAATCATATGCTTCAGATTTCTTTCAGTGTCTCTTTGTCATCTGAAAAAAAGTAGGGCTACTTAATTTTATGGCTGTTCCTCAGAAAAATGGAAACCAGTCTACCAAAAGATGCAGAAATTCAACTCTTAGGCATATATCCTAAAAATGTACATTCATACAACAAGGACATCTGTTCAACCATGTTCACAGGAGCATTATTTGTAATAGAAAGAACCTGGAAACAACCTAGATTTATGCCCCTCAACTGAAGAATGGATAAAGAAAATGTGGTAAATTTACACAATGGATTACTACTCAGCAGAAAAAAGTAATGGAATCTTGAAATATGCAGACAAATGGGTGAAACTAGAAGAAACTCTCCTGGATGAGGTAACTCAGTCACAAAAAGAGGAACATGGTATGTACGCACACATATATGAATTTTAGACATACAGCAAATGATCACCAGCCTACATTCCAAACCACCAGAGAAACTAGGAAGCAAGGAGAATCCTGAGAGAGGTTTTCATTGTCCCCTAAAGAAGGGGAAAGTGTCAAGAACTTCCAAGTAAATTGGGAACAGGGGGAGGTGAGAGGGAGTAAGGAGAAAGAGAAGGGGAGAAGGGGACGGGAGAGGAGAACATAAGGGAGCAAGAAGATTGAGTCTGGGGAAGAATAGAGGAGAACAAGAAGAGATTCTATAATACAGGGAGCCATTATAGGTTTAAAGAGAAATCTGACACTATGAAAATGTCCAGAGACCTACAAGGATGACCCTAACTAACAATCTAAACAATAGTGGAGAGGCTACCATAAATGCCCTTCCCTGATGATGAGATTGATGTCTTCCTTATATGCCATCCCAGAGCCTTCATTCAGTAGCTAAAGAAAGCAGAAGCAGACACTCACAACTAAACACTGAACTGAACTCCTGGAATCCAGTTGCAGAGTGGGAGATGTGATAAGAAAAGGGGTCAAGACCAGGCTGGAGAAACTCACAGAAAGAGCTAACCTGAACAAGTGTGAGCGCATGGACCCCAGAGAGATAGCTGGGAATCCAGCATAGGACTGATCCAGACCCCCTGAGTGTGAGTCTCAGTTAGGAGGCCTAGGCACTCTATGGGACCTCTGACGATGGAACCAGTATGTATCACTACTGCATGAACAGACTTCAGAAGCCCATTTCCCTAGAGCCTTAGCATAGAGGCATGGGGGAGGGTCTAGGCCCTACCCCAAATAATGGCAGATTTTGATGACCCTTCATGGAAGGCCTTACCCTCCCTGGGGAGTGGATGTGTGATGGGATGGGGATTCTGGGGGGGTATGGGAGGGAGAGGGAACTGGAATTGATATGTAATATAAGAAAAAAATATTAAATAAATAGACTTTAAAAAATGGAAAAAATCATATGCTATAGAATATACTATGGTAATACCATAAATTTTCTTCTAGTTATGTCCTGTTTATGCTTCTTTTTAATTTGCAATATAATAGAAAAATATACATTTCTTTTTCAGGAAGAAAACCACACCAGTAAGGTAAAGATGTAACTTGAAGTATTGAACACAAGCCAGTGAGATGGCTCAGTATGTAAAGGTGCTTGTAAGTGAGTCTTCTCACTCAGTTCAATCCAACAGATCTCATGTGACCACTACAGGCTATCATCTTATCTCCATATACACTGCTTAGTCCACACTCCTTCTTGTCTACACACACACACACACACACACACACACACACACAAACAAACAATCCACTGATGAGTTATTGGCAGTGGGTAGTTGCTGAGGGAGGGCGAACTCTTCTGTATGTGACCAGATGTTGATTTCCCATGCTCTAGTACATGACATCGCACTCTTGCACATATGGGCAGCATTAATTGGATTTAGCAGTATCAAAATTTAAAAAGAAAATATCTGATTATTTCAGGAAAAGAAGACATAAGGAAAGTTGGAGGGGGAGGTAAAGGGGAAGACATGATTATATTTACAAGAATAAAATTTCAAAAGTTAAAATTAAACATTTTAAAACATAGAGCACCTTTCATATGAATGATTTATGATGCAACACAAATTAACCTGAAATTAATAAAATCACATTGCCTCTATCCACAAACGATAGCATAGTTCTTGAAAATTATATATTGGTCTTTGCACCTGGTCCATAATAATACTTGTGGAAAAGTACAATGTGAAATTGAGCTAGTTGGGAAATAAAATCCTTCTAGATTTATTTCTAAATTCAGATCATAGTGATTGCTTTCCTTTGGTTAAAGCATGATTCCTTCTTCTTTATTAGAAAATATCCACATTGCTAAATATACTTACATGCCCCTTAAAAATCTCTGCCCTGCATACTGTAGATTAACAGAGTCAAATTAAATCTACTATACTAATTTTTTATTTACCTTTAATTAAAACCATAATGAAACTTCAGTTGATAATTACACACATACTTTACCGTCAAAACGTAAAGAATATACTGTGTACCCATATTCAGAAAATCATATAATCATATTGTCATCATCTATATCCTTTCTAAAATAAGAATTTTATCAAGCTGTCCATACCTTATATTTTGCATACATTTTGTGTGTGCACATATGTGTACATGGGTATGTTGCATGAGTGTGTGTGTGTGTGTGTGTGTGTGTGTGTGTGTTCATGCACACATGTTCCAGAGTGCACTTTTGGAAGTCAGAGAACAACTTTCAATCCTTGGTTACCTCCTTTTACCATGTATTACCATATATGTCCTTGGGATGGCACTATGGTCTTCAAGCAGAGAAGCAAGCATCTTCACCTGCAGAGACATGTCATTGGCTAGCAAGAAAAGTATTCTTAGTCAATTGGAAAATCATCTGAGTTTTACTTGGTCACTGTAATTTAAATAATTTTCAAATAAAATATTGTAAAAATCATGGTAAACTAAAACTGGAAATGCAAAAAAGTTGATGGTTTTTATTTTATAGTGAGGAAATATGACAGTGTCTGTCTCAACCTTTGAATCAATAATTAATTTTCTAGAAAGACAAATGGTTTTACAGACTAAGAGTTCATACAGGCCACAAAGAACATTTTACTTTAGGAAAAGAGTGAAAAGAAAATCAAACTTATATCACAACCTTAACAACAACAACAAATATATATCATTTCACTATGTGTCTTGAAATCAAATCTGATATAACCTTATGAACAAAACATATGAAGAAAATTTAAAATGTCATTCCCATATTTGGCTTAAGGTGATACAAATGAAAAAATAACAAGTTTTAAAGTATTTTAGCATTTAGCATAGCCTAATCTTCTAATGCTTAATATGCTGGGGACACTAACATCTTGAATGGCTTATGCTGTGATTCTTTAAAGCTCAGGAACTTTAGAGCTTTGGTGTATATAGTCATTAGTTTTTATTGAAAAATAAAGTAATTTTGTTTCTATTTAAATATTTAAAATAAGATTCACAAGTAGACTAAGAATGACTTGTGGAACCTAAGAGGTTAAATGAAAAGGACATATCCTATCCATGTATATCATTAATCAGTTAATTATATTATTCTCTATGTATATTTCTGGAATTGACATGCAGGGTGATCTCCTGAGTTACTTGGTAATTATTTCATGCCATATAAATGTCATGGTAATGTCTCAAAACTCTTTATTGAAAAGCTAAATTACAAGAATCTAATTTGCCAAAAACTTAAATTTTTTGATATCAAGTAAAAATAAAATATACTTACAAGAATAAAATTATTAGCTTTAAGATAATGCTATTATGCTCTTCCATTATGTTTCATTTTAAAATATCTTTCCTATGATTTCCTCTAATTGTTTAATAGAAAATTATACAACAATAAAAACATTCTCAAATTTTTAAAATACCCATATTTTAAATTCTTCACTTTCTAATAATCTTGGAAATAATTATATGTTTCTCCCAGACATTAAGAACATTTATTTCTAGGTAACCTAGAAATAAGTTATTGTATTTTATACAAAAATAGCAATGAATTCTGAGAGTGAAAATTATCTTAATGAATATAATGGAGGAGAAAAATGATTTACTGTGTGATTCTTCCCTGTCATCATGAAACCTATGCTGTTGGATTTCACATATCCAGAGTCTTTCCCTTTTGCCATTGTCCAGATCATGAGATCTCAGGCCTGTGAGATCTTAGCCAGAGAGGGAACATTCCTTGAGAGGAAAGTATCTGTGAGCTAAGAAGATACCACTCACTCACAAATATATATTTGACAATTGTAACTAGAGCTTTCCTGGCCATTCAGGATATGAATGTGGACAATGCTAGCAATGGCATTTACATTTTTGTAATCATTTGTAAAATGATCATTTGTAAAATGTTCATTTGATTTTAATCCACTAAGAGAATTTACAGGTATTAGCTACAATTTCCTTATCAAACAGACCAGTAAACACTGAAAATAATTGTTAATAGTTTAGGATTCAGATTTATGATGAGGAAAAGGAGGTAGTAGTAAAGAGAAAATTCCCAGGTGGCTACCAATCATCTTAGTTGACAAAATTGCCCTTTTGTCATTGAAGGGTGTGTGACTCCTATGCAAGGGTGACTCATTATAATTCAACCTCAGGTCACAGTTCCTTAATGACAAGAAATAGTGAGCAGAAAAAAATCTTCAGAACAAATATATTTAATTTTTATTTGTTTTGAGATGGGGTATACATAGCTCAGGTTGAGTTCTAACCTTTCCTTCTGATCTTGCTACCTCACAATGATGGGAATTCAGGCATTGCTCAACTTTGTCCAGGATCCTTTTCATTAATGATAGAAGCACTGTGGGTGACTTAATCTAAGTCTGTCAGGTATTATATTTGAACAAATACAGATGTAAAAAACATTTAGGGGAATAATGTTTGTAAAAGTCAGTTTGGAACTGCATTCACAAGTCATATCCAAGAATCTTTATCCTCTATATGAGATGGAGTAGGATATGGAAAAGATTGTCACAAGTAGAATGGGGAACTTTAATAGAGGTAGGAAATTCTTCCTCCTACAAGTATGGTATATGGAAATAGCCAAACAAAAGCATCACCTCTGAAGGTTCTTATCCCAGAACATCCTTTAGGAAAGTGCCCTCCTCCCACTACACAAAGCATGGGATCTAGGAATGCAAGGTAAGATGTAAGGAGTAGGTTTTTCTGCTGGCTGCTGGTCGTGTCTCGCTGCCGCACCAGCGGCAAGGCAAAACCTACTCCTTACAGTAAGTACCCTGTCATTTGAAGGTGGACAAATACAGCATCTCAGCAGACATATCATGTATTTCAGAAGGGTTAGAGGATGACAACTCTCCTTAGTTTGCAGATAACACCATACTAAACCACTTGTAACAACTGCCTTGCCTACCAGATCCCCATGTATCATTTGTGTAGGGACTCATGGCCCAGGATAGACAGATAAGTTCATGGAGGCCAAAATTTTTAACATTTGCTTGGAGGAAAGCTTACAGCTCAACACAAGCAATGTAGATAGAGAGATTATGATATATTAATACTCCATCTCTCTCTTGAAATTGTTGCCATTGGTTTTATTTACAAAGAACTTTGAGAATCCTGACAAGAGCTGGGAACTCTGGTGCCATATTGATTTCATGATAATGAATGACTGAAGACACTATAATTCAGCATAAATGGGTCAGATATTCAAAATGGATGAAACCAAGGCTCACTTCTGTACATGTAGAAAGAACTGGCTTGATGAAATAATCTGTGAGTTTTGTGAGAGTAGGTTTACTAAGGTAGGAGTACTACCACAGCTGTGAAAGGGAGAGTCATGCTCCAGGAACAAGCCCCTTATAGGCTAGCAAAGAGGTCAGCTTTAAACACATATGAACAGGAACAAATGGTCACAGATGATTCTAGTTATAAACAAACATACAGATAAATGTGTAACAGTTATAATTAAAAAGTTAAGGGCCATGAATTTGAGCATGAGTGTGGGTGATAAGAGAACCTGAAACAAAGATATAAATAATGTAAATATAATACTCATATATAAAATTTCTAAAAGTAAAACAAGAAATGAAAAAATAAGAAAGGAAAAAACGCAATACACTTTGAATTATGGGAAATTAACAAAGATGAAAAACAATGCAAAGGTGAAATGAAACTCAAGAGCCATGACTCAGTCATTGTAGAAATTTTTACCCTGGCATGGGAAAAACCAAAGGTTAAAAAAAAAGTGTATTTCATTGTATGTGTGTTTTTCTGAGTTTTGGATACCTCACTCAAGATGTTTTTTTCATAATCCCCACAATTTGCTTTTAAATTTCATGATTCCATCTTTTAAAAGCTGAGGAATACTCCCATTGAACATGTTATAGATTTGATTATATGTGGATATAAGCTGTAAAGTCAGTTATAATCCCTACAATACCTAGAGCCACAAAAGATAAGTAAAGAGTATGGGTACAGAGGATATAGATAGAGTTTGTTAGGAAAGAAAAATATAATGGATAAAGATGGCCAGGGGTCTGAAATAGAAGGGGAAGTGGAGAGGGGAAGAGTGAGGGGCTTGTAGGAGGTAATATAGGGAGATACAGCTAAAATTAAGAGGGATTTGAGGAGTAATATGGATATTTAATATTGTAGAAACTTCTTAAAATGCATACATATTTAAAATGGATGTAATTGAAATGGCCAAATAATGGGGAAGTCAGAGCCAAAACTACCATCTCTTGTAAACAAATGAAGCTTCAAGTCTGCAAATTGGGTTACGTCTAATAGAGTTGTTGGCCTAAGGGGTTCCATGGGAATCTCCAAACAACCTAGGCTGCTTTCTACAAACAGCAAGGCCCCATTACTGAAGACAGTACCTATGAAGACAACTCATTGAAGCTGGACATGCCAAGTTGGTTCCTATTTAGAACCTGCACCCCTAAATTCTAGTGTCTTCACTACATGAACCTACTCTGCATGCTCTCAACAGAGAAATGTAAACACCAAGACAGCCACAAAACCTTAATCTACAATTGTCTACTACCTGCAAGATGCGCTAGAGCAATGGTGGCCTGAAGTTTGTGGAAGTAAGCAACCAAAAAATGATTTGACTTAAGGACCACTCCATGAGATGGAACCATCACTTGCGTAACCAGAACCTGAGACTTGATATCCCAGAAACCTTGGGTTAAAACAAATAATACTGATCTAAATCAAGAAAAAAAATAGTGATAAAATGAATTCTTACAGTATTCTGCAATACTCATAGATCAGTGCTTTGTTCAGTCATCATCAGAGAAGCTACCTCCTGCAGCAGGTAAGAACACATACCCAGCACTACACCATCAAACATCGAGTGAGAGACCTTGGAACACTCAGCCCTGAATGACATGTGTTTCATCAAATTGTTCCCTGCACCCCTGAGCTCAGAGAACTCTGAGGACAAAGAGGAAGTAAGAATGTAAAATCCAGAGAGGGTGGGGTTCACCTAATATCACGACCTTCAAAATCAAAATGAGAAAAGCTCACCCGAATCCACTGAGGCAGCATGCACCGGTCTGCACAGGTCTACACCACGGCCTCTGCTTTTATGGGATTTCTGAGTGTACAGTGTACAAATGAATGGGTCTCTTTTTCAGTGCTTTAAGTTCTTTTAATTCTGCTGGTTTTGGGCAACTTTGATTTGATAGATTCTGCTTATTATATATTTTATAAGTATCACTTATACATGTTGGAAGAGCAAAAGTCACTTTTCTCTAATAGTGTGACACTGAGCATATCAACTACTCTAGGGCAAACCATACATGCAGGAGTAGTTGTCCAATATATCACTAACCCTACACTTTTTGTTTGTGCTTATTATATTACAGTTGGGTACTTTTTGTTTTTCGGTGGGTTTTTTTGTTTGTTTGTTTGTTTTTGGGTGGGTGGGTTTATTTTTTTTTTCTTGGTTTTGTGAGGATGTAGTATTGAGTTATTTTGATATTTGTTTTTATTTTTATTTTTATTTTTCATTTTGTTTTGTTTTTTGTTTTCTGTTTTTTTTTTTTTTTTTTTTTTTTTTTTTTTTTGAGAGAAATAGAGAAATCAAAATTAGGTAGAATCCAGAAGGACTTGGGGAAGGAGAAGAATATGGTCAAAGTATATTTAAATTTAAAAAATTATTTATTTAAAAAGAAAACGCTAAGAAGGGTATTTTTTTTAAATCAGGAAAATAAAAAAACAATTGTTAAAAAATTCGTAAAGCCTCTTAAAGCCATTACCTTCCCTTAACTTTTAACAATTCCTATTTCAAGACAAAATTAACCAGGGCCTAATTTCAGTTTTAAATATGCACCTATAAATAAATAACAATATGTCATCATAGTGAGAAAGGTGGCAACGCATATAGTCATCTCAGGAGAGGCTTAATGACATTACCAGGAAGGATGAGAAGTTGTCAGAGAAAAGACCCCCACCACTCTCTTGTCTGTCTGTCTGTCTGTCTGCCTTTCTCTAACTCTCTCCTTCTCCCTCTCTCTCTGTCTTTCTCCCTACACACACACACACACACACACACACACACACACACACACACACACACACACACACGGGGTGGGTGAGGGGGACACACACACATTTGATACGGTTGCTTCTCTTTCTTTGCTCACAATTACAATTCAGAAACATGATATGAATTAGGAGAGACCTTTTTTTCTCCCTATAAGGCCATCCTGCAGACATTTCTCCACCAATAGTACCTCTTAACAGTACCTACTTAGGTAGGAAATTTGATCTTAATCTTTGCATTGTTATAGGGTGTGTCAGCACTTTAAATTGGATTCATTAAATGGCAGAAAAACTGTAGTTTCCCATTTTGCTCATCTTTCTAAAGTTTTAAATGGAAGAATCCTATAGTAATGGATTTTATAACAACTATTAAAGGACTTCACATCAAGCAGTTGTGTGATGCTTACATCAGGCAAACTGTATAATGGTAATTGCCAAACAAAGTATCTGGTATTTAAAGGGAGCATCTGATAAAAACATATAATTGTTTAAAATTAGTTTTATTGCTTTCTTTTCTGTTTATGGAGGGCTTTTTAGGTAAAACATAATTTCTAATTTTCAGAAAAATCAGAATTCTAAGACATTTAATTACTATTTGATCTAGTGACACTGTGTTATCAAAGATACAAATAAATCTATAGAAAACAACATTTAACAGGAAAAGAACCTCACAAAATGCTTCCTCAACTATACACATTAGGCACTGATTTCATTGTCTCCTGTGAATCCTCACCATTTCCCAGGGACACATTTGTTTCAGAGAGTAAATAATTCACTCCTAGGAACTTAAAGACACATTTATTTATTCATTTAGAGACACATTCCCATGTGTCCAGGCTGTTCTACAAATCTTTACGTAGCCAAGAACAGTCTTGAATTTCTGACCCTACTCTATCTCCCAAATGCTAGGATTATAAGCATGTGTCACAACTCCAGGTCTAACAGGTACAAGAATGGAACCCAGAGACATGTGGCACATGCTGGTCAGGCATTCTACCCTACCCCTTCATGAAACTTGATCTCCCCATCTGTCAGTGTGTGAACCGACTAGAAGTATTTTGCTCACTCACATTGCACCACCTATTGCCCTAAGATGACTCTGATACAAAAATAAATTTTAGATGCTACATTTCTCAAAGCCTAAGGAACAGAGACAGAAGGGTATTGCACAGTCTCTAGGAGGTGTGGACTTTCTCTTTCTATGTTTGACTTAAATAATTCATAACCATCAGTGCCAACATCTGGAGTCTTACCAATGTTTGCACATCCATCTACATTTTATACCATAGTTCCTCCCTAGGCTTTGGAGCCACTTGCTTCTCCCATACTTCAGAAGCCCCTATAGAGGCAGGTAGACATTGGCAAGTGTGATCTGGTTGTGTACAGGGTCTTCCCTTGGAGTGGGACTGGTGGCTCTCTTTCTTGGTGCAGGCTTTAGTTACTCCTTGTTCTTGGTTATCATACCACTGTAGGGTGTTTCTGTATGCCTTGGAACAACTTACCAAGGTGAAACAAGTACCCTGTTAATTCTAATAGTGTTACATGGATGTGTTATATCACAAATCATTCAAACTATTTAATGGAGTATGGCATATTCAACCTGATTCTTAAGGCTACC
The DNA here is from genome assembly GCF_943737965.1 of Phodopus roborovskii. Classification (NCBI taxonomy): domain Eukaryota; kingdom Metazoa; phylum Chordata; class Mammalia; order Rodentia; family Cricetidae; genus Phodopus; species Phodopus roborovskii. The sequence goes on along the minus strand of NW_026126693.1, from coordinate 1,308,647 downwards.
CTCTCCTTCTTTCTTCATTTATCAACACTAATATAATTCTTCATATTCAAAACTAATTTGTTAAAAATACAGTATTTGTTTTTTATTTTAAAACAATCTTATTATATATACCAATTCCAGTTCCCTCTCCCTCCTGTCCTCCACTCCTCCATCACCTCACAACCACACCCCTATCATCTCCTCAGAGATCATGAGGCCTCCCAAGGATAATCATCAAAGTCTGTCATATAACTTGAGAAGGGACCAAGGCCCTTCTCCCTTTATCTAGCCCAAGAAAGGTATCCCTCTATAAGGAATAGGCTCTAAAAAGTGAGCTCACATACTAGGGGTAATTGTTGCTGTCATTGCCAATGGGCCCATAGACTGCCCAAGCCTTCTAACTGTTGCTCACATTCAGGAGGCCTATTTCAGACTTATGCAGGTTCCCCAGCTCTCAGTCCACAGCCAGTTTCTACTACTTTGTGTCAGCTGTTTCTGTGGGTTTCCCCAACATTGTCTTGACTCCTTTGTTCATCACTCCTGCCTCTCTACAACTGGAGGGATCAGGAGAGAGCAAGGAAAGGTACCCTTTTATAGAGGGAGACATTATGGGATTAACAAAATACCTAGCACTAGGAAAATTCCCAGGAATCCGCAAGGATGACCCCTAATGAAGAATCTAGGCAATTAACTCTGCTTCCCCTATAATGATATGGATGACTACCTTAATACCATCATAGAGCCTTCAACCAGTAGCTGATTGAATCAGAAGCAAAGATTAACAGCTAAGCATTGGGCAGTATTTGCTTTTAATGATAGAAAGCACCAATAATACAATGTTTTAATCAATTCTTTTACACCCCTCTTATTGGTTTCATGTCTAAAATATAGAAGAAAACTAAATTTATAATATCGAAAGAAAAACAAAAAATATAAAACTTTTTAACAATTGAATATACTAGTATTTGAAACTAGTAAAGACCCAAATATAAATAAAGACCCTAAGGTGCTATGGGGAATTCATGCCTTTCTGTATACTACTTTTCTGATAAGATGGCAGTGTAGTAGTAGTCTCAGAATATGGAATGATTTGGCAGAGATGATAAATGATTCTGCATGTTTGTTATGTTTACCTGAGACACGACATTGAAAGAAATAGGTGACAGCATCTGAGTGGGATATAAAAATCCGGTCCAAGGTTAATGAAAGGGATGAGAAGCCACTTAGAGAATTGATGGGAGATATCATTCTGTAAATATGTTTCTCATACTGGTTAATGAATAAAGCACTATTGGCTAATAGGAAAGGAAGATAGGAGGGATTAGGGGACAAGGAGGAAAGATGAAGTAGTAATGAGGAGTCAAGATGGAGAGACTGGAGAGAACAGAACTGCCAGCTGCCTCTCCCCGTAAGATGAGACCATGTGGAAACACATAGATCAACAGAAATGCACTAACACTTAAAACAGAGCTAGCTGATAAGAAACTAGTACCTGGCCAACAGCATTATATCTAATACAGAGTCTCTGTGCATTAATTGGGGCTGGTAAGGCAGCAGGAAAAGACCAGCAGAGGGAGGAAAAACCATACTCTTTACAGAGAATATCATATTTTCTAAAAATAAATCCAAATGTGTGATAGTTAAGGATCTAATCCACAGTAAAGGCAATTTTCTTTCAAATAAAACCTCATATAACTATATTATGAACACAAAATAATAATTGCATTGCATGTGACATTATAATCAGAAGTACAAAATATAACAGAAAATAGATTACTTATTATGGAATTGTGTAGAATTTGAAACTTCAGGAGGCTTATGGCTAACATGTGAAAAGAGGCAGGTAGGCTCCTTGTAGCAGGAGAGTTTTATCATCATCCCATAATGTGGTACAGAGGCAATGTAACAGGAAAACTTGTGAGCATGACATTTCATTTGACTTTTCCATTCTTTCTGGGGAGGTCCCTGATGCTGGCGCTGTACAATTCACAATGACTCTTACCATTCTGTGTTGATATTGTCACTACCTAGTCTCATCTGTAAAAGTGTGAGAACTACAGCCTCATAAAGTGTAATCATTTTTAGATACACAGATCAAACTTTAACATGATATGAGTATCTACCATAACTTGAAGTTAGGCAGTGTTTGCTTTATGCATGTAAGTCTCCTTTTGTCATTTACACTGGGACAGCTAGATATACTACTCAATGTGAGAAGAATGCTAGGTAAGTGAATGAACAGACGAGCTACAAACAGACAAAAGCATGAGTGTATAACTTGTTCTTAGAACATAAGCTCCTGGGCCCAAAAGAAATGGAGTGTTCCATTTTTCTCCCCTTCCTTTTCTTCTCTTTCTCTCTCTTCCCTCCCTCTCTTCTTTTTCTGTCTCTTCTCCCTTCCTTTCTTCCTTTTATTCTCTCCCTTCTCTCCCTCCCTTCCTTCACTTAGTTCTCTCTCTTCCCTCCCTTTCTTCCTTCTCTTATCTCTCCTCCTTCCCTCTATTTCTTCCTTTTCTTTGCTCTCTTTATCTCTCTCTATTTCTGTATATCTCCTACCTCCTTCTCTCTCACTCCCTCATTCCCTCTCTCCCTTCTCTCCTATTTTTTATTAATTGTATAAGTCTGGGGATTCTCTAGAGTCTAAAGAATCTTGACACACTTATCAATTTTACATGTACTCCATGACATAGTACCATAAATGTTAAAATAATGGAGTGCACACTTTCACCAAAAATCCACATCCTGAACACATAAAAATGAATTTCCCATCATCCCCTGTGGTTGAGTTCAGCCACATTCTTAGCAACTAATGGTTACTATTAGGATGGACTCTTTGGAAGTGTTTATCTGTTCCACATCCTCCCCTTAATTCTACCTAAAGTGCAGAAGATCAAGAAGTTGCAAATGTTAGGAAGATACATAGAAGTGATCAGGCCTTGAATCACTTTGAGGTGGTATGAGTCCTCATGCTGACCATGAATAAATATCAGCCTGGCTAGAGAGAAAAATCAAGAGATACAGTAGGTGACACACTTTAAAGCACTGATTTCATGCCTAGGAATTCAACTATTAGGCACGGTTATAGACACTGGATGTAATTCCTGTGGAGGGAAAATGGGTTCCATGCCATCACATGGAGTTCCTGATGGCCATATACTACTCCAGTGGGGAAAGAGGACCTAATCTTCATTGTCCAGTTAAAAGTTTCAGTATTCCTATGTGTTGGAAAAACATGGTAGAAAAAAAGCAAAAATCTCCAGTGTGGAATATTCAACAGCTGTGAGTGAAATTTGAAACAAATATCATATCTAGTTTAAGGCCTAAATGGAGATTGCTTTAAAAAGAGTTATCGTCCAAGGAAATCTTCTCATGACTCATACTGTCCTTCTTAAAGCTTATAGCATCGACCTGAAAGATCGCATTTACTAAATGAAACTTCTTGATGGTTAACCATTAAAATTCCCCTTTAAAAGGGTAAGAATTTAAAGAAATAGAAATTATTGGGTAAAATAAAATTATTTCTTAATATCTTTACAAAATATGTAAATAAACCCCTGGCTCTGCAGGCTCTATATTATTTTACCCCACTAATTTTGTTTTCAATGCACACACACACCTTATATAGCATGAACAAGATTATCACTACTGCCTGAAATAAAATTAAATATCAGGGGCATAGAAAACCTAGATTTTATTCACTTTCTCCATAAGCAACACATAACTCTTCATATTAATAGCTTTAAAATTAAACTTTTTATAGTGTTTGTCTGTGTGGTATGCATGCATATGAAGAGTATACATGATTGTGTACAAACCAAAGTTTTTTTGTATATATATTTACATAATGGTTTGATAATTAGAACATAAAGGAGAACATTCTTGTTGCAGGATTTCATTTATTTGTTTATATTATAAAGTGTTTTGAATTTTTAGATAATCAAATATTATTTAAAGTTGTGTTATATTTCTTTATGCTATGGAACGTGTATTTTAATAATGCAAAAATATGTTGCATTTTTTGGGGAGAGGGAACTGGGATTGAGATGTAAAATAAAATTGTTTCTTATTTAAATAAAAATTAATTGAAATAAAAGAAACAAGCCAGGCTAAAACCTGGCATTTGTAAGTAATAATAATAAGCCTCCAGGTGGGTGATTTATTTGGCAGCTGGGTGGGCACCCCCAATAGACTAAAGACCAAATGAAAACGAATAAAAATCAACAAACAATAATCAAAGTTTTTGAACTTTATTTTTATCTTTATTTTGATGCTTGTCTTCTTATTTAAGGGGTGTATAATTATCCTCAGACATCTACATCCGAAAGCTTCATAATTTGTTTGTGTCTAGTCTCTTGATTGCACACAATTTCATATAAGAATTCTTCATGTGTGTATTACTACTTGAATTTTGGATGTTATGCTGCTCCTAAGGAGGGAAATAAGGACCATTACAACAAACTAGGCATTACTACAATGCACAGCCTAGATAGAGGAACATTACTTCACCATGGGCTAAGGGGAGTCAAATATTTCCTTTCCTGAAATGCCTAAATTGAACTATAATACTCCAGCTTTAGAAACCAACTTGAACATAATCATTTCCTATGACTAAGTATGTATTTCAAGTTGATATTTGATGATTAAGCAGTATTGACTCTAAGCATATAATATGCATGACAGCTTAGCTCATACACCAGGGTTTTTCTTAGGATAAAGCTAGGCACTTCCCAGAGCTGATTTTGTTTATGTCCCTCTTCTACTCTTTTGTTCCCTCATTCTTTCTCTTAAGGCCTAGATTTTCATGGCTAAAAAGAGGGTGCAACTTTCTCGTGTTCTGTGAACTCAGGATATTTTTAAGAACCATGTTCTAAAACAAATCCCCAAATCTTTCAATGTCACTATGGCCTGTGATTTCTTGACAGAAAGCAACCACATGTAATTGAAGACTGTGGGTTTTGGCTGAGGCCTCTGGGCTGCTGGTTTCTATCAATGATTAATGCATCTGGACAGGGAATCCTTCTTCTAAACTTTCAATTACCACCATAATAACAGAAGCCCTTTACATCTTCCTTAGAACCCAAGACTTTTTCTGTGTGCTATATGCCTTTACATATTTGTCAAATTCATCAATGAACTTCCCATTCCCTAATGTAAATGGATATAAAATTTAAGTCACCTGTTTCTTTTTCTTTTCTCAGCTTTTTTTGTTGACTCAAAGTGCAAAGTATTTTAAGCAAGCTATAACAAAGAAAACCCTTAAAACAAAAATGACAAAAACACAGTCTATGTATAACAAAGTGTATGTAAAAAAAAAAAATCTTAATGAACATTTCCTAATTGGTTCTTTCTCTAAGAAGCATAAAATAGCCAATACTGTAAGATTCAAATTATTTATATTTTTAACTGAGCTCAGAAAAATTTCATACAAATTTTCAACTTTCAATTAAAGAGTATTATAAAGTTAAGTGGAAGAGCATGGCTTTAACTTTATTTTTTAATTTCCTTGAAAATCTCACACATAAGTACCATACATACATCAGTTTGATCCCACATATACCCCTCCCATTCTTCTGGTGTTTTGCCCCTCAGGTTTATGGCTTCTTTTTAAATTATTATTGTTACACACACACACACACACACACACACACACACACACACACACACACACACACATACACACCACAATCGCCTTTCTATCTTTCTGTTTATTTCTGCCCCATCATGAATCCGTGAATTTGGACTGTACTCCCACGCACCAGAATCCATCATTACATCATTACATCACCTGCCAGAGGCTTGGGTCATCATAGCATCATTGCAGTGCCTGCAGGAGGTTAACTTCCCAGCAGGAAGTAGAATTTGATGCATAACTGACCAAGATGTACAGAGAGCCACCTATGGCTGTGTAGAGATTATGTTTAGGTACTATATCATTGGAAATACACATCCAAGACACAGAATACAAAAGCTAAAATACAAATGGATGCTTCTACAAGATTCCTATCTGTACAATGGGTCCTCCCTGTATGTCTTTTGAGTAACTGGTTAATTTTAATGTAATGTAAGATCTAAAAATTCCCATAAGCACCACCATAACATGAGCCATGGTATGTTTCTTCTGTGGTCTAGTGAGTTAAGGTCTAATCCAGTCCCAGGATGAAAGTTATCACAGTAGTAAGCATGTATCTGAAAATCAACCAGGCAAAGATTCCTCATCAAACTTCCAAGAAAAATGGCTCTTGACTCCTGCATCTCTGTCAATCAAATAATACAGCATGAGATTTCATCAGCACTCATTTATTTGCGCATTCAAAGCTTATAAGAGAATTTTTCAATATTTTTTATTCTATCTAGTGTAGTGAGATAGTCCTTCTGTAGCACTGACCACGCCCATTGGGGGTGGAGCCATGGGCGGAAGTGACCTGTGGAAGGAGGTCGGAGGGGGCCAGGAAGGAGCTCTCTTTCTGGCCTGACTCGGACAGGAGAGGATCGGGTTGAATTTCCTGGTGTTCATCTCTCTAGGTTGTAAGTTATTTCTCCCTGAATAAACATCTATTCGGCCTATTTGTTTATCCTGATCCTTATTTACCGCAATATCTGGTGTCAGAAGTGGGATTTACCTGGGTTTTGCCCCCAGGTGGCAGAAGCCGCCCCCCTCCCCCACCTTCCCCAACGGGCAGGGTTTAACCAGGTGGACTCACCACAGCTTTGGGACATTTGCCTCTTCCTTACTGCAAAGGAGATCTTTGCCGCTAAAGCAGACCTGAGAAGGCACTTACCGCTTAACATTTTTTGCCCATTTCCGCATGGGACTTTGCATTTGCGCAGAGCTGCTCAGCGGCACCCGCCCGGCGGCACCCACCCGGCGGCACCCGCCCGGCTTGCACGCGTTTCGTCTTGTGTTACAAGTAACTCCAAAAGTCCCCTTTTAACAAAATTCTCCTTGTCATAGTTTGTTAAGAACTTTTTACAGGAACCAGGATCAGAAGAGCCTCGGCGGCTAGGCGCTATTTGGTGACACACCTCCAGGCGTAGCTACCACAAGCTGAGATATACAACTAAAAGCATCAAAGTTCCAGGACAGCAGAATTACACCTAAGGTAACAATTTAAGCTGATATAAAATCTGAGATAAATTGTTCCATAACTATGGCAGATAATTTTACTATGCAGAACTTTAGGAATTATTTTACTTCATATGTAAAAGGGATTTTAGCAGAAGAAACTTATGACTGGACCAATATATACTTTTATTTTGTAATAGCAATGGGTTTCATCATTAACATGGTATTCTTAAAGAAATGGTTTGAGATTACAGCAAACAATAAGGAACTTGTACAAACCATAGGAGACTTAGTAACAAAGATTCGAAACATTGAAAATGATAGAATTCAAAGCATAGAGACAAGGACTCAAAACATTGAAAATGATAGAATTCAAAGCATAAAGACAAGGATTCAAAACATTGAAAATGATAAAATTCAAAACATAGAGACAAAGATTCGAAGCATTGAAAATGATAGAATTCAAAGCATAGAAAATATAGAAAGAAAGGTTCAGAATATTGAAGATGGCGTTGGCGAGCTGAAAGGTATAATTTGTTTAATGTCAGATACCTCAATAACCAGAACAGAAACAATGCAATGCATTAACAAACTAGCAGAAGCAGCCCACTCCTGGTCGGAGGAAGCTACTAATAAGTTTAAAAAACTGGAACATCAGATAGAAAGACTAGATGACAGAATCTCTTCCATGTCTGAGGATAATGGCAAGCTAGCAGATAGAACATTGTTTCTGGAAGGCAGTTTACACACCATTCAGATAATATCTAAGGATGATAAGATTAAAAACATGGAATCATTTGTAGTTGGAGAAAGTAAGAAACTGACTGATGCAATGAAGTCTCTAACAAGTTATTTGATTCAAGAAGTTCAGACACTCAAAGAAACAATGGCGATTGGTGTTTATTCAGGGAGAAATAACTTACAACCTAGACAGATAAACACCAGGAAATTCAACCTGATCCTCTCCTGTCCGAGTCACGCCAGAAAGAGAGCGCCTTCCTGGCCCCCTCCGACCTCCTTCCACAGGTCACTTCCGCCCATGGCTCCACCCCCCAATGGGCGTGGTCAGTGCTACAGAAGGACTATCTCACTATAATTCCTAGTAAGGAAAATATGTGTCTAGTGGACATTTTCAGAAAGAATAGGAATTAGTATTTGTCAATTTCATTGCAACCTATTTCTCTCCACTGTTTCTTTTTTCTCAATGCTATTCTTCTGTTCAGTATATGAGAGATAGAAAAAAGGGCTATCACAAAAAAAAAAAATGCACCATGTACAGAAACACTGAGCACCAATTTTCCTAAAGGATAGAGTTGCCCAAGTGAGTAAAGCCATGGTAGAAGACTCAGTTGTGAGGATACAGAAAACAAAGACTCACATGTACATTCAAAGGATGTGTGCCTAGGAAAATTAACACTTCTGAATGTAAAAAACAATCACACTGTGAGGAAGAATCGTTCTAATTTATTGTTATGAACAGGACCATTGTGCTGACTTTGCAGTAACGAAACTTATCTGCTAAGACAAGTCATTTAGAGCTGAGAGCTAACGTACACTCAAAGGATGGTTAGATAGATGTGTATCTTTGGGTCTGTGGCAAGACAGCAGCAGAATAAAATCTTTGCCCTGTGGCTTTACTACAGACCTCCCTAAATGAAAACTCCATGATTAAAATCACATTCTGGGATGAGTTTCCAGCTGCACTGTTTTTCCTTGTCAGGATATGAATCCTAATTACTAGTGATTTTAAACATGCTTGTTCTTTGGGATTCAAGTAATTGCATAATCTCACAGATAAAATGATTTTACAGAAATGACAGAGCCATTGCATATGCCCATTCTGTAAGGAACTATACAGACACAGATGGAACCCTCTCAAATGCATGCCTCCATTATGTTAGTTTTGTTCATTAATGGGCAGGGCCAGGCCTTGAATTGGCAAAGGATGCACACAGGATCAGTGGTGCATATATTTGATGTACTTCACACCCCTTCTTTAAATCCTACATCTCTAGGTCAAATGCTGGAGATACTAATTATACATAGGCAGGAATTATTGTATTCACTCCTCAAATGAATACATATTCATCCCTTCTAACTGTGAATGAGAGCATACATCACACAGCACTGAGTTCTGTGCACACACACACATGGTACAATCTTTATCACTTCAGGAAGCATGTGGTTAATACTGTATTGCTTTCTCAGAATTTCTATTACCTGTGTAGTGCCACAGAAAAATCTAGTTGATGAATAACTTGAAAAAAAATCCAGGAAAATGTTAAGTGTTGCAAATGTTGTTGTGTCTTGTTTATTAAGTTTGCATTAAGTTGGCACTTAATTCATTGGCCCTTAGTCTTTCGAAGTTGATTTGACACCAGGTTAGCTGTAGGGATAAAGCATAAAGCATAAAGATGGAGCCCATATAGGTCTATAATACCTCAAAATGGTAAAATGTATACCTGTGTTACTACCACACTGCAACTCTACTATAAAATACTGTGATTTTATAAAGAGACATGTAGAAACAATAATATGTACTTATTATATTTATTGCTGGTCCAAGTATACCAGGAACAGCTGATGAAGAGAAAGTCTTCAAAAGTTCAGAAATGAGACACTAATAGGGAACAGTGATTATTATTAAGAGAAAATACTTAAAAAAAAATACTTAGCTATATCTAATTGAGTCCCCGGTCAAAGAACAGACTAAGTAAGAAAAGTTTAGATGAAGGAAAATTCGAGAAACATTATGATCATGAAGATTCAAGTGAAATTTAGCATAGGATTCTATAAAAGTTGAAGCAAAAATTCCTATCCTTGAACAACTTTTGTAATGTGTATGTCACTCGTGTTATCCAAATTTTTGTTACTGTAACAAAATGCTTGATCCAATCAACATAAAAGGAATACAGGTTTATTTGAGTACACCATTGCAGACACCCTAGTGCACCTTTGCCTTTGGGCTTGCTCTGAGGTCACACATAATGACAGGATGCATATGGCAGAATGTCATGTAGCAGGAAAAGTAAAGATAAACAAATGGCTGATGTCCTACAATGACCTGCTAAGTCATGCTCTAAGAAGACATGATCTCTCCAGTGGTTCAAGCTGCCTCCCAGGTCCACCATTTAAAGTTTCTGTTATGACTGGAGAGCCAAGCTATAACAAAGCCTTTTAACACATGTTCTGGGGAGACATTCCTGATCTGCACTCTCTAATCCCTTCTATGTTCCAAACACGGTGTTTGAATTCTAAGACTGTTTTAACGAAATAACTGATAGCCAAATTACCAACTATGAACACCTGAATATATTTTTAACACCCCCCCACTTTAAAAAGGAAAACAAAATTACAGAAATATCTGGAAAAATGATGTATCATCTGGCCCAACTTTCCCATGTTTATCATCAAAAACAAAGTGTGGCATGGGAAGAATGCAGGGACAGGGGACTTATGGTTCCTACCTGTGTGTTTTGAAAGCCTTTGTGAAGCACACACACACACACACACACACACACACACACACACACACCTATGTGTGTGTGTATAGATGTATATAGATAGATAGATAGATAGATAGATAGATAGATAGATAGATATACACACATGTATTTGTCATATAATATCTGATTAAATCCTCATAGCAAACCAATGAGACCATATTATTTTCCATATTTATAAATGAGGACAAGGAAGCCTAGACAGGGTGAAGTGACCTCAATGTCATACAGTATTGCTGATTATTGATTGACAATGTTTCTCTATATCACATTTATTTATAGAATGGTTTTATGTGGGTTTTGTTTATAGTTTTTTTTAGAGATGCTTTAGTCTGGACATGCTTGTAATTTCAGCCAGGAGTCTGAGGCAAGGGAATGAATTTGAGGCCAGCCTGAGCTACATAGTGATACCTATTTCAACACACCAACTAAAGAGAAAGATGGTTGGGGAACTGTTTTAAGAATGTTTAACGAATAATATGCAAGGGATACTTTTCTAATTGTATTCATACCTCACAGATGATGTTGACATCATTAGGCACTCCCTTTAACCTTTCTTTGTGTTTAAAACCCACTAGTTCAACAGTAATTCTTTACATACTCTTAAAACAGTTCATAGAGGAAATGTGTAAATACATATTTTAGGTGAAAAACATAGCCAAAATTTTTATGAATGCTTTCCAGAAAGGACAGTTTTCAATTCAGTTCAAATTGTGTTTCAAATAAACATTTTGAAACTAGGCCACATTCTGCACCCTGCTTGCCAAAATTGAACATTTTACATCTATACTTGTTTTCTACTTCCCAGGCAAACACAGCCATCATCTTATGCTTAAACTAGCCAATCAAAAAACTTATTATAAGATTTTGAATGTAATTTATTTTCAAATATGAGAGAATTCAAAGTCAATCTGGTAGGCCAACATTAAAGGTGGCAGAGATGATTTCACTCCATAACAAGAACCATGATCAAGTCTTGGTTCAGAGCACTGTACCAATCCCTACAGCTGACACCCACAACAATGACAGTAGAACCCTGCAGCACAGTGGATCTGCTGGCATCTGGTGACAGGATGCCAGAGTCACTTTTAAGGGCCAATAAGAGAAATGAAAAAAATGCTGTCCTTAACCTCCTACTCAGAAAGATGATGATGTTAATATTTCCCAGAACTAATTATAGCCACCTGCTTTCAGCCTGCCTCACAGCCTTGTCCTATGACCCCAGAAGCTAGAGAAGTGATGCCTGACAAGGACATAGCAATTCTTAGCTTTGTTCTTGGTGTTTTTTACCAATGATAGATTTTTTTTTAATATGACTGCATTTTTCTTCATTAATAAGAAATATTGATCAGGATGAACAAGAAAGAATAGGCTTGTTGAGATACGATAATAGAAGGAGCCATTATAGGTTTAGAGAAAAATCTGGCACTAGGGAAATATCCAGTGACCTATAAGGATGACCTGAACCAACAATCTAAGCAATAGTGGAGAGGGTACCTTAAATGCCCTTCCCTAATAATTAGACTGATGGCTACCTTATATTGCCATCCTAGAGCCCTCATACTGTAGCTGATGGAAGCAAAAGCAAGATCAACAACTAAGCACTGAACCAAACTCCTGGAATCCAGTTGCAGACAGGAAGGAGTCATGGGTGAAGGGATCAAGACAAGGCTGGAGAAACCCACAGAAACTGCTGACCTAAACAAGGGGGAGCTCATGAACCCCAGACTGATAGCTGGGGAACCAACATAGGACAATAGGACTGACCCAGGTCCCCTGAACATGGGTGCCAGCTAGGAGGACTGAGTAGTCTATGTGACTTCTGGCAGTGGACCCAGAATGTATTCATAGTACACAAACAGATTTTGGGAGTCCCTTCCTCATCAAGGGATACTCCCTTGGCTTAGAGAAAAGGGGGAGGGCCTAACCTACTCCAAATGACTTCACAGATTTTTATGATCCCTCATGGATGGTCTCACCCTCTCTGGGGAGTGGATGGGGTTGAGATGGGAGGTTGGTGGGGGGGGTATGTGAGGATGAGAGGGAGAGGGAACTGGGAAAGATAAATAAATAAAATAATAAATAAATAATAAAAATAATAAATAAGATCTTTTTAGAAGAAAAGGCTTGTTCCATTCCATATGCTTTTAAAATAATAATTTATATGTCTAATTGAAGTGTAGTGGCTGTGTATATTTATGGGCAGAATGTGACATTGCAACACATGTATGCATTACATAATGCTCAAATCACAGTCATTGGTATATCCATCATCTCTGTTGGGTGTCATTTCTTTGAGGCTATTTGTAGACTTTTCCATTAATCTAGTCTCTAATATTCTTTCAGTTCTATGAATAATACATTTTCCTTTTCAGAAACTACAATGCCATCTCTTGTCTTCATCACACACATTTATATATTTCCTAGGAACAATTTCATATTCTAGGAAATACACATTACAAAGTATCTCAGAGCACCTAACTTAGAACCAGTCTCTTACCCTAAATTCAACACCATTCTTCCCCTTTCCCAACTCTCCCAAAGAGTTAAGGTTCCATGAGGAGAAAATGCCTGCTTATCCAAAGTTTATCTCCCTCTCTTCATACTTTTCTCTGGGTGCTGGATCTCTCAAATTGCTGGGTCAAATAGCCCTGACATTACTTCCAAAGTTATTTCTGAAATATCCTGTGTGGAAATCACCATCCTAATAAGCATGCCACCAGGCCAAGAGAGACTACCAGTAACTATTTTTTCAGAGGTTCAGCTATTTCTGGAGATTCGCTATGGAGCTAAACATGTGTACAAGCATGTGGAAGTTTCTTCAGCATGCTGATTACTATAAAGCTAAGAGAGGAAAAGGAGTCAGCTGTGTGCAAAGAGCATGGGTCTAGTTTCGCAGAAACAAACTACAAAGTGCCAAGAATTTCACCTGGCCATCCTAATCAGTGAAAAATCAGTACTTGTGGAGACAGTAGACAAATCTTAAGTAATCATATAATACATGACTGACTTGGAGCTTTACCTATTTAGACTTAACAGTATCCACTGGTTCCTGTACCCAGCTAATATGAAGGTTAGGGGTCAAGGCTGGAGAAAAGGTAATAGGAAATAGGAATCATCTGTATCCAATGTCTTTTTATCCCGAGTAGCAGTACATTTTTTTAAAGCTCAGCATATCAAAAACATAATCGCACCACACAGGAATTTAATTTTTTAACATATTTTTTATTGATTCTTTGGAAATCTCACATCATTTGCCTCAATCCCATTATTTTTCCATTTGCTCCTTATCTGCCCTTTCCCATGTAGCATTCCCACACAAAGGAAAACTAAAAAGAGAAATAATAACAATAAAATAAATATTAAAAATACAAGTAAGAATATTAGTTATAAAACATTTTTTTTTAAAGAACAGAGCTTTCAGACAGCAGTAGCATGAAGGCAGTGGATCCTTATCAAAACCACTTTGGTACTGGATGCTTCACCTTTCCAAAAAAAACTCAAATTCTAACCCAATGTCTTTGCTTTCCCTGGGGCTCTTTCCATGTTTTCATACACTCTTCACATTCTTACACCTGTACTGAGGTCACCACTGTATTTAATGGATACAGTCAATGAATGTCCTGAACTTAAATGAGCTCCATGGGGCCTGAAGCAAATTATAAGTAAAACATTCAATACCAGGAGTAATTTCAGACATTAAAATTTGAAGTTCAGATAATCACTTAAGTAAACTGGGTCAGAGAAAATGTCTTTTCCTCAATGGTTTACTGTTCTAATATGTTTGGCAGCCTGCAAAAACCCTTTGTACTGATAAGAAACATTACCCTCTAGGGGTCTCCAATGTGGAGCAATAGTCTCCTTGTAATTATAGCTCAAGAGAGAGAGGAAGAGAGAGGGAGAGAGAGAAAACTTTGCAATTGATCAATTGATGACAGTTAAGAATAACACAGAACCCAGACCGTGTTACTTGAAGATTGCACCCCATCCTGTTCCTATGCAGTTACAGATCTTTTGTCCTATGCAACTGACTACATGCAACCCCATGAAGGGATAATGAAGAACTCCAACATAGGCACTTACAAAATTGTTGCAAAATCTCTATCAAAGAGGAAGTTTTGAAGGTTTAACTTTTTCAGTTAATTTCAAGATGATAATTATCTTACAACTGAAGTTCATCTATATTTGTTAGCACTTTTGAGTAAGGAATGGCAGTTTACAAATAAGAGAGTATGCAGAGTAATAGGGAATAGCAAGATCTTGTAGCCATATAAGATGTGCATATATGAACAATTTTACTTATGTTTGTGGTGTGTGAGCAAGTGTGTGTGTGTGTGTGTGTGTGTGTGTGTGTGTGTTTGCACTTATTCACATTCTCACACCTGTGTCGATGTGCCAATGGTTGATATAGGGTGTCTTCTAGATCATTCTCTGCTTTATGAACCTGCCAGTATCCCCTTAACCCCGAACTTACTCACTTGCAGTCTTGCTAGCTGGCTTGCCTGTGAACCCATTTCCACCCCTGACTGCTGAGAATACGGGTGGCTCCTACACTTGCCTGGATTTTTATGTAAGGGCCAGGGTTGCAAACTCCAGCTCACAGTTACACAGCAAGCAGATTGTCCACTGCACTACCTTATCTACTCTATAGACACATTTTTTTTTTAACATGAAGGACTATGATGGGTCATAGGTTCCACTTTCAAAATGATTTCAATAAAAACATTCAACTCAATCCACAAATTACAGGAATGTGGTTCCTTCTTCCCTTGTCCATTTGACACATAGAGTCACTTGACAGGACCAGTGTTTGCTTGGTCTTCAGCATCAGCAGTAACAGAATGGGGACTGATAGCATTGGTAAGTGCAAGCCATGTTAGAAGAGGATTTCTTCATAGCCTGGGAGGTTGACAAGGAGGTTTTGAGAGTCAAGGTAATAGGTTCTGTGATTCATAGATACTGTTCCTGTCAAAGGCATGATAATCAACTCGCCTTCTTCCAGGGTTGGCATTTTCTGCTTTACATAAGATCTCATATATTTGTCCTTGGATTCATCTGTTCTTATTGAGAAAACATCAGTCTATATTTGTATAACTTTGTGAACATCTGTGAAAAAAACAAAAATCAAAATTATCCAGCATTTTCTATAAATGTTGGCTCAAAATATAGTTGAAATTAAATTATTTAAATTTACAGGAACACCATTTTAAAGCAAGGACTGATGTGGAGAAGTGGGAGGGAGATAGAAAAATGTCAATACAAACTTTCTGAAATGAGTATGTTCCTTCAACTTTCCACGATGACCTACAGCACAATGTACCAAATAACTTCGGATGGCTTTGCTTGTTGACTTAAAAATGGATTGTAATAATGGAAATATAAGTATGTATTACTTCTATGGTATAAAGTATAGGTAAAAGAGTCATAATAATTTTTGTGCATTTGAAAATGTAATAATAGTATAAGACAAAGTTGAGTCATAGTGAATGAGCTCATATTGGTCAGCCTTATCCTGATATTATATCCACGCTAGTGAGAACTGACAACTGGGTAGTAAAGACAAGCCTTTGGATGAACTTCATTCTCAATGCTACACTCAATAAACATTCCACATGGACATGCTTCTGGATCAGCTGTTTATCTGCACACTACTGGAATCTATATTATTTCTTCATCTATAACCAACACATCCCAAGAATCAACTTCGAACATTTGAACTTGTGGCTTCAGAGATTTTACACCCCAAATGGTCTGATCTACAAAAAAAAAAAAAAATCCTGCTGCTGAAAATTGCATTCCCTAAGATTCATCACATGAGCTTGTTCAGTGTGGCTTCTGTGTTTCTGTGTTGAAGGGAATGAGTAAGCAACTTCACATTTCTGTTCTCATTTTTCTTACCTCTATAGGATTCTGTGTTGATAAACACTACTACATTTTAACATTTAATGAAAGTTTTGGTTAGTTTTAATAGCAGTTAGGGCATTAGAAGGAAAGTCTATCAAAAACTACAAATAGAGAACTGGGGAGATGCTCAGTTAGTAAGGTCCTTGACACAAAAAAATAAGGTCCTGAGTTTGAATTCCAAGAACCCACATAAAAGGGGATGTGGTAGTGAGTGTCTATAGTCTCAGTGTTTCTCCTACAAGACTGGGGGAAGGGAGGAGGGTCGGTAGGGGTGGGGGGGCAAGAGAATCCCTTAAAGTCTGTAAGCCAGTTCACATTGTGTATACAGTAGCCAGTAATGACAACTAAAATACCCAAAGCACATCACACACACACACACACACAGAGAGAGAGAGAGAGAGAGAGACAGACCACAAAATACTATTTGAGAAATACTAATAGCTATGACCACAAAAATGCCTAAACATATATCTCTTGAAAAAAATCACTAAAATGCAAACAGATTTCCTATAAGAACAAAACTTTTATAAATTATATTTTAAAATATGTAGAGATAAGAACCTATAACTTTGGGCTTGAAGTTCTACCTTCAATATGGAATTTACATGAAAGTCTTTGTTCCTAAATTTGCATGCTCTTACTATCAAACTTCTGAACTTCTAAACCACGAAGAGTGGATAAAAATGTGGTTTTGTAAAACTTAATAGTAGAATAATATTTACATAATTAAGCCTTTAAAAATTTTCCCACATAAATTATTCACCTTGGCATGGCTTTTCTGAAATAGCTACTATCATGTCCCATTTTCAGGTCTATGAATAGAAATAGTCTGGTCTGGAAATTGTGGTTTTACAGCTGGGCTTTTCTCCTCCTGAATATTTTGCACACTCTAAAAAGGAGATATAGAGGAGACATTCATAAGTGCTGTCCACCTATCTTTCTCTGAGCATCTCTGAGAAAACATAATTCATTCAAACATTTTAATTGTTTAACAAAATATATTTTAATAAGCAGAATCTGGCAATTAGGTTTTAATAAATCACAGCACATCACACATTGCACAGGACAAAGCACTGAAATGAAAGAAGGTAAGTCGATGTTGGCAAAGAAGGTCAATAACAGGCTTTCTAGGAAATAAGGGGTGATTCTGTGTATTAGAAATGTGAAAGGGGCAACCATAAACCCAAGATGCAAGGAAATCCTGAAGTCTCATTTCTCCATGAGTAAAGGAGAATTGACTGGAAATATTTTTATTTCCACAGAATTAGGAATAAAAAAAGAGTAATGTGTATAACAGAGGTATGTAGGATCATAAAAACTGCCTCAGAGATGCAAGTAAGAGCCCAGAGCCATTAAGAAGCAGATTAATGGGAGATTGTGAATGGTGTGAAGCAGACAAGAGAATAGAACACTTGACACTCCCCTCAAGCTCTCCATCTCAGATCTGGAGATTCGGTCCTTGGGAAGAATATCAGATGATAGAGTTAAGGGTACCTACTATGCAGGGCAGGAGGTGGCAAATTAGAAGGTGGTGCTAACCAATGTCTCCCACGTAGCCCAGGCTGAAAGAACACACTAATAAATTGATCCAGGATTAACACACACAAAGACACACTTTTACACACACCCTCAGCACATGAGGATACATGAATATTTCAAATGCAAACATTGAAAAATAGTTTATAGACTAAAAGAAAACTGAGTTAGGATAGAAGCCTGACTGAAAGACACAGTTGTTCACGCCTAATAATATACCAATCAGGTGTACTTGTAGCAGAAATTAAAATGATCACTACTACAGTGGTGACCAGGGAGTTTAGTAGAGGTTCCAGAGATTAAGTGATATTCTCAGAGCCAGTAATCAAAATCTTGAGAACTAACGTCAAAATTTTCTTTTATTTACTGTTATTTTTCCCCTTTTCCTTTCTTTGCTTTAAATTGACCAGTACCACTGCTATGCAAACATGAGCTTGAGGACATGAAAAGAGTGGACTATTTCAGTATGAATGTAACAAGAGTTACATTACAAGAGCCATTTCACAGTGGGTAATATCCAGAGGCAAGTATTAAAAAGGGTTATGTGCCATCACAGATCTTTCCCATTATGGCTAATACTGCAAGGAATAGCCAGGGCACAAGGAGCTGTCAGTATTAACCACTTAGCATGGAAGTGTGTCACTTACAGGCCTTATCATATCTCTATGAGATGAGACCAATTTGCACATAAATACTTAGCATCTCCTATTTTCATAAAAAGGCAAGGGAAGCAATGATAAAAGTCTTCTAAGAGTGAAAATAAGTTTAAACTTTTGATATATATTAGAAATTCCCACATAAAAAAAGAAAAACCCATTGATTACAAATCACAATTTTAAAAGCATTGTAAATAGTAAAAATATATGTAGGTGGACATTATTGTTAAAATGAATGAAAACATCAATTTTTACCAGCGATAAAGTTCACACACTAAGCAATGCTTGTTGTGTAGAGAGGAAAGTCTAGGGAATTTCCATAGTTTTTTTCAATAGTTTATGATCATATTTTGTTTACTCAAATCATAGTTTATTTACAAATTATGCTAAGTTGTAGGCGTTAATCTTAAAAAATGTGAAATCTAATTAGCATTTAATATAGGCGATGTTAGGAAAGTTAAAGATAATTAAAGAGTGACAGGAGGAATGGTAGAAGAGACCCTGCCAGCAATTCAGCAGCATCTTATCTATATGTGCAGACTAAGGAAGCTGGATCCTCATACCGTGATGGTGTTTGTGCTTAGTTCTAAGTACATAAGCAATGGGGATGCTGAGGAGGGGAAGCACCTGCTCCACAGTTGGCATGGCTGATCTCAGTGTGCCATGGATTCCTACAAAGAATGTGCTTTCCATATACAATGAAAGAGTTTTTCAGGCACAGTGAATGAACCTATTAAATATTCATAAAATTAGTGCAACTAAAAATGAAACACATGAAACAATCAAATCAGTCACAATGGTTCAGATATCACATTCTAGAAAGCCTCGGTCCAGCATTTACAGACACAGAAAATCATATATGTTCATATAACTGGAAAGTAGAAGAAAGGGGACTAGTGCTGAGGAGGGGAATGACAATGGGGCAAGAGGCATGTGCTCAGAGTCCAGTAGATAACTATATGAAGATGGCCCCATGTTAAACAACAAGAAAAACTATTTGTCTAGTCTACCACTCAGTATAGAGTAAACTTACTGTGGTGCATTTAAAGTATTGGGACATACTGTTTTGGATCTGTTTTCAGTGTGTTCACATTTGTTTTTATCTGAATGTAACAGCTATCTAGGATCACTGATGGGAAAAAGCTAAAACTTATAATAAGTAGCAAATCCATTAATATCACTCACCACAGTTTAGCCCCTGGTCATACATGCCTGAGGAAAGGCTAGGAGAGAGATGTATACTTCATTCTACACCTTAGGGAAAATTTCACTGGGCTCGCTCATCAAACACATTCTACCAGGAATCCCTCAGGAGATAGTCACTGATTCAATTCACTTTTCTTGGAGCCAGTGGCCATAACAGCTTTCCTGGATCCCTGAGCTGTTTTATGGTGTTGTATACTGGCTCCTGTGGAATTCATTGGCTTTAATCTCTAAACCTATGAATCAGGCTAGGTTACACAGTAAATGAACTTTAATGTCATTAATCATTAGACAGGTGACCTTGATCAAAAGGTTTCTTACAAATGAAAGGGATCACTAGATGACATTCCCCTACATAGGGAATTGGGGTGGGGGGGATGGGAGGGTAGTTAGAGTGCATGTGAGAGGGCAGAGAGTAAAAGGGAGGGAAGGAAGGAGGGAGGCTGGGAGGGAGGGAGGAAGGGAGGGAGAAGGAACTGGGATCAACATGTAAAATAAAAAATTAAATAAAAAAAATGCTTTGACCCCAAAATTTAATTTCAAGGACAAGTTACTGGGGGAAAGAAAGGGTTTCTATTTTTGTTTACACAGAAAATGAAAAGGTGTGGATTCCTTCCAGACTAATGTGGTTTGATCAAGCCAGACCACCTGAAACAGAGTACCAGGTGATCCTACATTCAAAACATCTAGACAAAGCAGCCTTACAGACTACAGCCAGGATTTCTGAATCTTCTTCGAATCCCCCATGACAGCGCCCCTTACCAGCAGGAAGTAGTTTGGAAAGAACAACGCCCAAATTCCCAAATATTGTCTAAAATATTTGTTTTCATTTAAATGGACTTGGTTATATAAAATTAAAAAATTGTTAATAAAAAACTACTGTAGACATATATGTTATTACAAATACTTACACTAAATAAAATTAGAACTGAAAAAAAAAACAAATGAAAGGGATCTCCAAAATACAGAGACGGCAGTGCAGAAGATACTTGGCTTGGTATTTCTGGCATTGATGGTGGGACTATGAGTCAAGGAAATTAGTTGGCCCTAAAATGTGGAAGACAAGGACATGTTATCTCTTCTAGAATTTTCATGAAAGAAGACAGCTTTTCTAATATTTTGATTTTTAGAACCCTAAGATATATTTTTGCTCTTCTGATTTATAGAACTGGAAAGTAATAAATTTGTCTTGCCTTTTATTACTAAATTTGTAGTATTTTTCTCATAACAACAACAGTAGGAAACCACCAAAACCACTATTAAACTAAGTCAGGAGTAAACAGAGAAAAGGCCCTCTCTCCCAGGAGAAAAAAGCACCATGACTGAAGCTTTCCATTCCCAACATTGTTTGCAGCTTTTCTAATGAAAAGCCACATTTTTAACATTATTTGGTAAGAAAGAAACATATATATGTATATATATGTAAAATGTATAAATTTGTTCTCTATATAGCTGTCTAATTAATTATGATCATGCAAAATTAAAACCACATATAAAGATTTACCTTTTAAAAGGTAAAGATTTTAATCAATTCATTCTGGAAAGCAGGCATTAACATGTTAAGCTACAAATCAACATATTTGAACAATATCACTTGGTCAAAGCCTACCGGGAATACTAATAGTTAAAAAAATAAAATCTTTTGGTGAACATATTTCAAATATATACTAGAGGGTAAAGTACTACCTTGAGGTTAAGTACAACATTATTGTTATGGTTCATATGGAGCTGTTTCACCTAAGTGTATTTCTACAATTACTTAATATTAGGAATATCTTGGAGAGAGTATATGTTATGAATTTTCACACTACTATTGTTTCTTTCATTCTCTTTCAAGTTGGCACTGTTACATAAAATTGACCTGATTCTGCTTTATTTCATACCTTTTAATGTCCTCAGACTAATTTCTCTCTATGTGTTCTTCAGTCAATATCTTTTGGCAGTATTTTCCATGTAGAAACTCTATTTATCAAAAGACAATAAACTATTTTCCAAAAGACAATCTCTTTTATAGTTCAAATGCTGGATCCAGGACAACCACCCATGTTACCCATTCCTACGCACAATTAATTAATCTTTTATTTTTTCATTGTTGAATCTCAGATTATGAAATATATGGTCTCCAATAAAGGAAACATCATAGACATCGAGGAGATAAATCTCCAATAGGGATACATTGTGGCAGAGTACACAAAATTTCCTGTGATACTAGAGTATAGAATGGGTACCATTCTTCAAAGAGTTGGCAAAGACTATTAGAGATGTTGTATGACGTAATAATTTTAAGTATTTCATTTATTACATAAACTTCAAGGAAGCCACAACCTTGTCTGAAATCTAGTCATATCTTCTCAATAATCTCTTATAAATGATGAATACATTGTGAACGCTAAATAGGCACATACATTTTAAGTGTGTGTCATGGAACAAGCCAGTTCTCATTGACTTTGACCTTCCTATGTCTAGCTACTCTCCCTTCTCAAATCTCCCTTCTTTTTTCTAGGATGCATCATTTGTCCTCTTAGCAGACATCTAATCTCTACCAAGATACATAATACAGAAGCAACGGCCAAGCATCAGTAGTATGTAGCTAAGATAAGTAAACAACAAAATCAAGATCAGAATCCATATTTGTTGTTATTCTCTTAGTATCTGAATCTGATTCTCATACCTGATCAAATACACAATGTTAGACACGGGCTGGGATTTCTACTGGTGGATTCAGTTGTTTGGAAAGGTTTTGAAGGGGGCTGGAGAGATGGCTCAGCCGTTAAAGGTTAGGCTCACAACCAAAAATATAAGGAAAGGTTTTGAAAGATATAATATTATCAGCTCAGAATCATATTGAGTGACCATTTTTTTAATTATGAAAAGTGATATCTCCCTTCCTATGAGTGAATGGATTCTAAATAATCTTTGAGCATTATTCATACACAAGAGTGTATGTACATACAAAATTAGAAAGTGCTTGCAAGTGGCTATTCATTTTCCTTAGAGAAGTAACCTCCTGTACTGGTTACTTCTATAAAGTTTCTTTTATATGTTTTAATAGACTTTTATTTGAAATGCATTTACTAGAAAACTTTATTCATTAAAGGCAAGGACTATGCTACTTTAACTTATTTTAAATGGGCTACCAGATAACTTATGTCTAATCTCTACCAAGGCATAAATTTTAATTATTTAGTTTAGATATGTAGACTGGTTCTAATTATCATGAATGATCAAAGACAGCTTATCAGAATGATGGGTAGCCATTTAGATTAGGCTTTTGATTGAGGAAATAGAGTTGTTAAGCTAAATGACATGCCATGATCCCAAAGATGTTGTGTTTTCATTTTTATAAGCCATGCTCCAGAGAACAGAAAATACCAATGTTTAGAGAATATGAGTCCAGGTTTACTAAGCATTAGACTGTATGCAAAAAGACCCAACTCTGAGAGAATTTGGCCCCAAGTACCAGTATAGAGTTATTGCACTGCCGTGATAATCTTCTGTCCTAATCGAGGCAACAATGTTGTCTCCCAGCTTTGACTAATTATGGTCTTCCAGGGTTGACAGAGGGTAGGCTTCTAGAAGATAGACATATATATATATATATATATATATATATATATATATATATATATATAGTGCAGGACATTGAGAGCTAGCCACAATCAGGAGGACAAGCAGGCTACTACAAGGAGGGTGAGCAAGCAACAATTAGGAGCCTACATTCCATAGGCTCCTTCCTACTGGCAAGGCAGATTTCAGGAAAGACATCATTTGGAGAATTGCTTTTCCCAGGAGAGTTTTCTTTAAGATAAACAATATCATAACAGCAACAACAAAAATATTCCTAAGGAAATAAGGGGAAACTGGGAGCTGCCAGTGAGAGACCAACAGGGAGAGGTCATCAGTGGTACAAAATCTGTGAACAGCCAATGCTGTTCATTAGAAATAGCACAGAGCCCTGTCTCTGGAACAGAGCACACTCACACACTCACACGAAACTCAAGTGGGAGGAGCACAGAAAGCTGCTTTGTATTCTAATCTACACCTTACCCTTGGGTTTGATATTAAAGATCCAGATGGAGCAAAAAGTCAGTAAGAGAAAATGAGGTAAACACACACACACACACACACACACACACACACACACACACACACCAATCAACTAGCACAGGGTATTTTCCAATGTGGGAATAAAATGGGCCAACAGAGTATGAGGGCGAAGTGGGAAGGGAGAAATCCCTTAAAATCAAAGGAGAAAATAAAATCATACTTTTTATTAAACCAGACTGCTCAATAGCAAGAATTGTAAAGAACAAATGAATTAATATCTTGTAGTAAATAAAAAGTACAGCTTGGAGGTATGAAGGGTAGTCTCACAGAGGTTGTTTTAAGACATAACAATGATACAGAAACACATGAAATCTGTTAACATTGCACTTATTAATCTGCTCAACAGCGATTTATGACATTAGTCATAAATGAACCATGAATGTAACACAACCCCCCTAAATTTACTGCTTTTTTTCTTAAATAAAGCAGGACACAATATTTAGCTTCTAAAATGGTAGATGGAAAAAGAGATTACAGAGGCAGGCTATCCATATGCATTTGTAATATTTTATTTATTTAAATTTATTTTATACATATGAGTATCTTGTTTTAAGTCTGTGCACCTTGTGCATGCAGTACCAGTTATGGCCAGAGGAGGGCATCAAATCCCCTGGAACGGGAGTTGGAGAAGTGAGCCACCCCATCTGACTACTGGGTAGGTTAGATAATAATTCATTGCTGTTGCAGAAAGTTACAGATGATCAAAATATACCTTCACTGTTGGTTGGGGATGTTTTTAAGGTATAATCCTAATTTTACATTACACTCTAAAACTAAAGAAAAAAATAAAAACTAATGATAGTAGATCACTAGGCTGCTATCAGCGAAAGCTCTGTATCCACACAAACTTGCTGGGAAGACCTCTTCTAGCCCAGTGGCTGAGAGGTCATATTCCACATCACTCTGAAGATCATAAACAAACAGAACTGCCAAATATGAAAACTAAATCTTCCTAACAATATGGGTTATATGTCTATAATCTCCTAAGGCCTGCAATTAACAATGTATAGTTCTAATACATATGAGATAATATTGCACCACACAGTCATAAGAACTCACAACTTCCACATCTTATTTTAACTATGCAAAATGAAGGAAAGTCTAATTAGTAATACTACCTTAATCCTAATCCTAAACAGAAATATAACCATGTTTCTCCTGGGGATCACATTATATAAAATCTATCATTTTCTAACTAATTTTATTTATTTAGTATTTAATCTCAAACTTCTGTAATAGTCAATGACTCTGATGCTGATTTAAATATATTAAAATAAACGAGAACTTTTCCCTTTCTGTACTGTATATATATACTTTTTTTCTGTTTTCAATGAATTATCATTCCTGGGTGAAAGTGAGTTTGGATGTGTCTGGACATAGTAACTATTGTAACAAATAAGGCTTAACTTTTTATTTCAAAGTAGAAGAAAAAGTTATACCATAAAAATGAAACAATAGGGGAGAATTAAGAAAGAAAATGGAAGGAAAAGGCAGGAGAATGTAGAGAATGCATGCTTTGCTTTTGCTTGAATAGCCTAAGTGGGGATAAAAATAAAAACCTACTGGCTCTAGCTTTGGACCCTTCAAATTATCACATTTTTCCCTTTACATAAGTGAAAACACTAATATTCTGAGCATGCCTACCAACTATTCTTGTTCTTCATTTGAAGCTGTCTCTCATGAACCTGCCAACATAAAAAGAATAAACCATTAACAAAATAGCAATGTCATGAGAGTTATATATCACAGGCCAATTTGCCTCTATATCAGTGGTAGACATGGTATTCCTTGTTCAGTAAATGTTTCCCATTTTAAATATTTTTAATGTAGATGTAGTAAATAAAATAAACTTTTTAATAGGCCATTTTACCACTATGCTAAAAAGATAGTGATATACAAATTAAATAAAAAGTTATGAATAATCTCAGTACTATCTGGTAGTATGGAAAATAAATTACTTTCCTCTTCGAATAAAATATCCACCTATATGTTCCTAAAGGTGTATTTCATGGAATTCATCTGTGCTCCATACTGGCCCAGGAAGGCACACAATGATTACACCATTGCACAGTGGGATATCCCACTAGAACTAAATATAAGACACCTTTGATTTCCTTGCTGAGGACTGGCTAACCTAATTTTAGATAACCTGAATCTTTCCCTGTGAGAGTTTGTATAAATGAAGCTCTGGTTCTATTGTCCTAGAAGCAGAGAGAAATATGTATAAATTGACCTTTAAACAATTATTTTGATAAAAAAATATAAAGGGGAAAAGATTGTACAGGCATACACACACATAACTGTGCCCTCAACCTTTGAACATGAATTACATTTAAAATTGCTATACTGGATGGATAATGCTTATAAAACAACCAGTGACATTTAAATAAGTTAGTTATCTGTCTCCAGGAATATTCAGAAGTGCCATCCTTTCCCAATAGGACTGCCATTTACCTAATTCTTAAAAATATTTTGTTTCCAATGTGCCTTAATTACCTTGTGCATTATTCATCCCTTCTGTGATCAATGTAGACATGAAATAAAAACACAACCAGGAGCATCTCAGATGGGGCAATGAGACACATGATTTTCAACGTCAGGCATGCACATCAGGAGCGGTGCTTGCAGTACAAGACTCCACTAATATAATACTTTTTTTTAAGTGAAATTGACACTCTATTTTCTACACATGCATCAAGGCTAAGCTTGTGCATGACCAATGTTTCCTTAAGAACTCCAAACCTCAGACATCTTTACTAAAGCCATAAAAATACAGAGCATGCAATCACCTCTGCTTTACTTACTATTCACAAAATCAAGAGTCCCTGGATGAGACATATAATAAAGACCAGCCTATTATGTATAATACCAATACAATTAGTATGGAACAAAGATATCAAGAATATTTATAGAATATCATGAATTATTATGTTGATTATTTAGGAGAAATGAGGTAAATGTCATACTTTCATTGAAACTATGTGTTTGAATTACTGAAATCACAATGAATGTGTATATAGATGATTTTATCTATTTTTATTTCCTACCTATTTATCTGTATTTGGTTTATACTAATTATAACACCAAACAGATGATTATATAATACATTCAATGTGTTATTTAGTTTTTACAAGAAGCCTTTAATGTAATGCTACTGATCTTAATGTCATCTATGTTTTATTAGTAGTAATATTTTATTAATAACATCATTAATGCATTATTATTAATACTGTCATAATTAGTAGAATTAATATTGTTAGTATCATTATTAGCAATAGTATTTTCTCATTCATTACTATTAGACTTGAACAAATGAGAAATGAGAGGGCAGATGCCTAGTGTTAACTCCCAATATAAACACTAGCCACTTTCTGTTTCTTGCTATCAGATGATATATATAAAGGTCTCAGTAGCATATATGGACATAAGCTAAAAGTCAGAGTACAGTTAGAAGGAAGACAAAAAAAAAGAAAAAATAATAACATTTAAATCAGGAAGAAGTATGAAAACCGATGGAGACAAGAATTCACAATCTGCAATAAGGCCTGAAGGACTTTAGGCAATAGAATTGTGGGATGTACACAAGGAAATTCCTAGCTTAGCACAATGAGTACTGAGAAGAGAGGGTAAGGTAGCTTAGTAATAAGCTGAGAGTAACTAAGATGTGGTGATATATTATTTATGATTTATTAAAGCTTCCCTAAGGGTACAGAGAGCAAAGCCAGCCACAAGCTGTAATTGTTAGGAGTGGTTTAATCCCAACAGCCATACAACTTTATTTCAGGGACTCAGGATTAAGAGGTAGACAGATCTCTGTTAGTTCAAGGCCCGCACAGAATATACAAAATTGATCCAGTCAGTCCTAAAAGAAACAGCTTGCACAAAGGTAATCTCAGCACCTAGGATCACAAGCCTTTTATCTCAGCACTAGAGAGGTAGAAACAGGAATGGTAGGGCTGGGTGAATTAAAGAATAAAAGGCAGGAAGAGAAAGGAACTTAAAGCTTTTTGCCTCTGAGGATTCATAGAGATAGGATTTCTATTTCAGCTTGTAGAGGTAGGACCTAATGACTTCACTGCTTTGCTTATTTGACCCTCTGCATGAATCTCAACATCATTGGGTCTTTTATGTTCATGCTACACTACGAATTCTGAAGACTGACAGGACTGAAATCACAAGCTAATTATAAACCAAAGTGAATGGTGTTGCATCAAGCACAACTGAAGAAAATTTGCAAAATTGAACTGGGTTAAAGATATAGTATCTCATAAATGTCTAGTGCCTGAAAGATGTGAGAATCTGAAGGAAAACTAGGATCAAATTACCTGAAGGTCAGCTGTAGTGAGATACATTAAAAACAAATACTACAGGAAAAAAATCCAGCCAAGATGTGCACAGTTGTCTACATCATCACATGGAAAATAAACACAACACAGTCTATATCTTGGTTGCACTAACCATGAATATTTTCTAAGGACAGAGAAATCCTACCCAATCCTGGGGCCTCCTTGTCTACATCACATATGTTACTCAGATTCTTAGCATGATGAATGACATGGCATTCATTACTAGACAGCAACATATTGAGTAAGGGTTATAATACATCAATAAGCATAACACTGGCAAATACTTTTCTGACATAGATATATCCTTATCATCAAATTAATGCATTAGGCAAAAGAAAATCAACTGCAAGTAAAAAAATATTAATATATGTGTTTTGATAGTTTGACACAGACAATTTTGGAAAGTAAGCTTGGGGACCAAGTAAAATGAGACAATGTGGATATGGATATTTTGTTTGGGAAAATGGGATGTCAGTGAGTACTTTGAATTGGGAAGTTCTATGATTAGTGTCTCAGTTTGAAAAAGATAACTATGGCAATAGATGGCTTAAAAGTCAAAGTCAAAGCTAGGAGAATCAATTAGGGACCTAATGCAGTAATTTAGAAGTAAGATAAAGAGGCTACAGATCACATCTATGACAATGGAAGTATAGAATGTTGTAGTCTTGTAGTATGGGGATTGAGGGGGATTGGAGAGTAAGGAAGAAAATATTCTTAAAGTGAAATGAGTCTTTATTCAGAGGGATGAGTAATTCACAAAAGCCACAGAATCACATTTTGCTGCATCAAAACATCTTGATTCTATTACTCACTCATGGCAGTCATAAAGTTTCAAAGTATGTTATGCCATGAATGTACACGGCTCCATAGCTCATCCTTATACATGTATCAGATGCATTTTTTATTAAGTAGAAGTCATTTTTTAATTGCCTAACATTATAATTCCAAATCATACACTTTTTCACAAAACCACTCAAAATTAATTTATGTATTTCAACATATTATATGTACTTTGGCCAGTGCAGCATGTAAATGCAAGTCTAAGGTTGATAACATGACTCAGTGGGCAAGCCATCTAGGGCAGTACCATTTACATTTACTTGCCAACATTGCTTCACTGCTTTAGTAGTGCAGGTTCTACTCTGCTGAGTGTGGGAAACCATTACATTCATAAAGTTAAGGATCATTCATTTTAGGAGAGTTGTCAGCGTTGACTAGAAAAGTGACTGAAAGTATAATCACCAATCTTTCTCCCTTTTTCTTCCAAACTTTAAATCACACAGGTAAAAATTACATCTAAAACTATTATTACAGATATGTACATGCTATCATAGTTGGAGTAAAGAAAAATGAATTGTTGAAGTTTATTTTTTAGACACTTGAGCTACTCTTGAGTATTTTTAAATATATATTTAATTTGTCCAAAATGAACTATAGGTTAAGGTAATGCATCTATGGTCACTCTTGTATTCAACACTGTGATTTCATACAAGATGATAAGTCTGGTATGATAATTTTCATCTATATTCTTAAATGACATATTTCATTTTATTTAAAGTATATTACTGCTGTTAGGTATTTGTTGTTGTTATTTTTGTTTTAGCAACACTAATAAAGAGTAATTACAAACAGGTGTACACATGGACATATATATAAATGGACAGATGTTCATCGCAATCACATAAAAATAAGGGTCAGAAAGGATTTATGAATATCACTATCTGACAATTTCATATATATTTACAATTTTTGAAAGAGAAAATTACTTAGTAGATTACTTGTCAAAGGGAAGATGTAAATGGAATGAGATAAAGTAGTGCAGGCACATTTCTCTCTTGATTTAAAGTGCATTGATGGCACAATTAAAGTTGTTCAAATCACTTCTTAATGAATCTGATGAGACAATCTCTTATTTTTCTCAGGGCCATTCTATTCTTTTCTGCTACTTGTGTAAATGGCTGGGTCTTGCCTGTTAATTTGTTCTCAGTTTACATAGTGGTTAGTAATTTGAAGGATATATAAACAGAGGTTCAGACAACAATTCTGAAATGCTATCTTTAAAAACAATTACAGGTTAAAACATGCATAATGTTTTTATTGTTATATATCTGGAAGTCAAAAGACAAAACACACATTTTCATTTCCAATCAGTAGGCATATACCACTTACACATTCCCAATATGCTGATTGATGTTTTCTGTTTTTATACAGTATACTCATACTTTTGAATTTATTTCTGTTTGAATCCCTGTTATTTCTCTAAAATTCAAATAAGTGGGTATATTTTATTGTTCTAGGGCCTGGCACCATTTGTCTCCATTGCAGTTAGCAACACAACTGTGCTAAAATGAAGTTGGGAATGAATGATGTCAAAATAAACAAAACAGGTGGAAAGAACTATTCATGCTATGGAATATAACTGAGGAATTCTGAATGCTAGCTGGTTATGTTATATTAATAAGTCATCTATCACAATGAAGGAATAGTATAGAAAAGTGTAAAACCACATTCAGTTCCTAGGTAATATCTGTCACCTAAATTATCTTAGCCTAATATGTTTTGTGCTTCTCATAGCAAATTTTATTATTACATTTTAATTTGGATAAATTAGTCAATATCAAGTGATATATTTTAAATAATCATAGGTAAATAGTACTATAAAGATTCATATATTTTATATAAATTGTTTTAATATAAAATCAGTAAATTTCATGCAAAATGATTGAAACACACATTTGTTCCCTAATTTAAAGTAATAGTGATAAAAGTACACATATCTGTAGGTTTCATGTTGACATAAATCAAAATGAAGTTTTGCAAAGTTCCCAACAAAATGAACAAATAAAAAAAATCTATCTTTTTGTGATTAGTCTTGGGTTTGAGTTTGCATGATTTTATTTAGGGGAGTTTTTCTACTAAAAATCCTCCTCAAAGGACGGAACACAGCCAGGTTCCCATTGAACAAAACTACTTCCCATCTTTGAGAAGGCTCAATCAGAACCTCAACTGGAAACTACTCAAGAGCACCAAGGGAGGAGTAGAGAAACCTGTATTATGTTGAACAAAGGGACAGTGCTCTTGGCACAAAGAATGATTTCCTCTCATACAAGAGCCAATGCTTTATATACCATGGAATCCACCAGTCTAAGTAAAAAAAAAAAAAAAAAAAAAAAAAAACATGAAATAGAGAAGGAAAAAAAAATCCTAGGCAAACAAATACACAAAAATTATATTATTACCAAACGAATTATTTGGCAATTGATATGATGTCAGTCTTTTGGAATGAACATATAAAGACAATATATTTTATTAAGTGGCTTTAAAATTATTTTGATATTGTTATGCCATCATAATTATTTGTTATAGATTACCACACTTAACCTTTAATATCTGTTTAGGAATGACAATACAGAACTCAGAAATAGCAAATTTAGAGCATGTTATTTCGAAGTTCTCTCTTCATCTAACTGTATGAACTAAAAAGAACTATTAATTTTTACCTACTCAGAAATAATTCCAAGAAATAATATTTAATATCTGCTATCTCCAAAATTCTATTATACATAAGACATTGAGATATACACTAAGGGTGACACAATCCAGAATCATTTTGAGGGAATATGATCCTTTCAAGATGTAGTTATTTAAATACAGTTTACATATATTATATGGTGATATCATTTGTTCCAATGTCTATTCCAAAGATGCTTGATAGCTGAAAACAGCAAAGCAGAAAAATGAAAAGAAATTGTTCTTTTAGTTATTCAATCAACCAACAATGGAGTTTTCCCTATCTTTAGACTTCCTGTTATGTAAAATTATAAATATCAGTGTGTTTAATGCATGCTTGGTTGTTAGATTCTTGAGCCTAAAATTATAATAACTAATACACACTATATGTGAATAGAGAGATCACAACTCTAGGAAGAGTTAGAAGAAGGACAGGTGTATCCTGGATGCAAGTAACTCTCATGTACTTTCTTTTAATCAGAGCTTTCAAAAATCAAAAAGGACAACTGGTCCTGGCATTGATACATAATACACACGAATAATTACATTTTCTTAAATGTTTCATGGATGTGCACATTAGAGATTCTCAGGAAAAGACATAAAGTTAGATGTAACTGCATCCAGTCATGGAATCTAAGTCCACAAAGCAATAACAATGGAAACTCAAAGAGTCATCTCTAAGAAGATGCAGAAATCCTGGCTGTAGTCTGCAACTTCTTAGAATCCCCCATGACAGTGCCCCATACCAGCAGGAAGTAGTTTGGAAAGAACGATGCCCAAATTCCTAAATATTGTCTATAAATGTTTGTTTTCATTTAAATGGACTTGGTTATAAAAAATAAATAACTAAATAAATAAACAGTCATCTCAACTAGAAACAATAAAGTAGATTCTCACAGTCTGCAATCACTCAGAATGGACGTTTTAAAACTATTGTTTTAATATTTTGGTTAGAAAAGTAAATTTATTGTTCATGCCACAGTGTTACATATTATAAAGTAATTACAATAAAATATATATCTTTGCTCCCATTTATGCTGCTTAGAATTTTTGATGTTTTCAAGCCTCAAAAAAGTAAAGACATATTTGCAATTAGATGTAGTTTGCAGACCAAGTTTTAGATACTAGAATGTAAACAAAAGTCTTGTTCTTTCCAGAACTGCCCACTAAGGATATCCTGGGGATCCTAACATTCTCTCAATTCTCCAGTTATTTTATATTGAATATAGTGGCTGAGTGATTGTTTTAAAACCTACACTGTGAACAGAAGAACATAAAGTAGGAAGCATTCCTACAATCTGAATGCTGTTGCTTTTGTCCTGGCTTGTTTACTGGTAACAAATATCAACTTCGTTCATAAGTATGTTTTGGGGAAAAGAGAAGAAGTATTTATCCATCTATTTATCTATGATTAAAATATAAGTAATTTGGGCTGGGGAGATGACTCAGCCGTTAAAGGCTAGGCTCACAACCAAAAATATCAGTAATTTTTATTATTAAAATTGAATTGTATGAGTAGAGTGTTTTCTTAGAAGTGTGTGACTGAGAACATATCATACTTTTATTATAGATTGGAGATACCTGCTTGAATCACATTCTCATCCACACATAATCAGCAGCATTGAGAAAAAATGTAAAGTATCTGTATGAAGGCTTCAGTGATTTTTTGTGTTTGTATACTACGAAGCAAGAAATGTGAAAATCATTTACCCAAAACAACAAAAGCGACAACAGGAAAACTGTTTTTGAACTTGAATGAAGGCTTTGTATCACTTTAGGAAAGGATGTCTTCAAAGAGATATTCCATCAGTTTATATTCATTATTTATTTTAAGGTTGTAATATAATTATATAATTTCTCCAAAGACCCTCCCATATACCTCCTTTTCAGTTTATTATGATTAATATGATGTACTGAACCCTCTTCAAAAAAGCATGCATCTATGTCTTAAAACAAAGTGGAGAGTATATTCAAGATTTCCTTAATGGAAGATGTTCTTCTGTATTCTGTGAATATATGTTTCTCTTATTGGTTGATAAATAAATGCTGATTGGTCAGTAGCCAGGAAAAACGTATAGGCGAGGCTATCAGGCTAGGAGAATTCTGGGAGGAGAAACACAAAGAAGAGTGGCCAGAGAGATGCAAAGGGAACAAGAAGTCCATAAATCACCGGTAAGCCAAGACCATGTGGAGATACATAGATGAGTTAAAAATTAAGACAGAGCCAGCTAATAGGAAGCCAGTTTATTTTAATAATATCGGCCTCTGCGTGTTTATTTGGAACTAAACAGCTGCAGGACAGGGCAGGATAGAAACTTTAGTCTACATTTTCTAAAAATGAATGATCCAGTTCATAATGTGCTGTCACCTTCCTAATGTACTCACTATCTTGGAGCTTCACTATGGAGCTTCTTAAATAATGTGGAGATTCAGACTGTTTTGTTGATTGAACAGTTTTGAAATTTTGATACATATTTTTGAGTCATTTATGTTCCAAACTGAATCAAATTTGTTCTTGACTCTACCCTCCTTTTCTATGTTCTCTCTCTCTCTCCTACTTGTCTTCCTTAACATCTATATCCTAGAAATCCCGATATATTCATAAAATCATAAAATGGTGATCAATGTAATATGTAACCATAGGTCAAATAAAAACTCAAAGTCAGTTTTCATCTTTTAGATAATAATTGTGAAGTTGTCAATTCCTCATTTTTCCACATCCCTTAGCTATTCTCTCTCTTAAGCAGTCAGTAGGGACTTTGGTTATATATTTATTTGGCTATTCTTTCCCAGATAAATTGCTGAATGTGCTTGTGATTGTGTGTACATGTTTGTGTGTGTGTGTGTGTGTGTGTGTGTGTGTGTGTGTTTTCTGTGAAGTCATAGTCTATCTTTTGAGAAACCATGAAGTTTGTCCTGAAAAGCAGAACATCAGTTCATTTTTTCATGTGTTAGCTTTGAAGCCAACTTCCTCTTGGAATTCTCTTTTGGAAAGACATTACTCTTGTACTATAGCCTAAGACATTAAGCAGAATCCCTTGTTTGGGGGTGTGACCTTGTGATGTCCTCTTCTTCCACTTCAGGATGTCTATTGACATTGCCAATGCTCACATCTTTTTTACACAGCCATTACAATGAGACACAGTTTCACACGAGACTTCCTGGTGCTCTGGCTCTTACAGACTTTTGTCTCCTGTGATGTTCCCTGAGCCACTGGTGCAGGAGCTGTGATGTAGACACTTCCAATTCAAAATGGTCATCCATGAAACCATATAGACATAAACAACAAAAGCAAACTCAGCAGGTTGTGTCTGTATATTTGTACACACACACACACACACACACACACACACACACACACACACACACATGCAACAATCAAGGAATAAGAGGCTGCCAATTTGAGAGTGGGGTACAGGGAAGGAACTGGAGGGAGGGGCTGAGAAGGAAATGGAGGTAGGAAAGATAAAGCAGTGAAACTGTATTTTAATTAAAATGTGTTAAAAAATTAAAACTTATGACAAAATGTTAAAAGACTATTTGATGATGAATAAGAAATGATCTGCTTATACATCCAATAAACTAGCTGGGCCTATGAAATATTTTAAAAACAAATATATAGCTACAAAATTTTATAAATTGTGAATTTTTAAATTCTCAAAATTATTTCCCTGGTTAAAAAAATTTTAATGGAATAACTTTATTATTAAAATTAAATTTTTTATTTAAATTAAATCAATCTTAATTTACATACCAATTCCAGTTCCCTCTTCCTCCTGTCCTCCCATCCCCCCCATAATCTCCCAATCCCAGCCTCCATCCATTCCTCAGAGAAGGTAGATCGTCCTATGGGGCAGGAATCATCAAAGTGTGTCACATCATTTGGGGCAGGACTTAGGCCCTCTCCAATATATCTAGGCTGAGAGAGTATCCCTCCACAGGGAATGGGCTGCCAAAGCCCATTTACACACTAGGGATAAATACTGGTTCCACTGTCAGTGGCCTCATAGACTGCCCAGGTTCCCCAACTGACACCCATGGTCAGGAGGTCTGGTTCAGACCTGTGATGGTTCCTAGCTATCAGTCTGGGGTCTGTGAGCTCCCACTTGCTCAGGTCAGCTGTTTCTGTGGGTTTCCCCAGCATGGTCATGAGCCCTTTGCTCATCACTTCTCTATAACTGTTTTCATGAGTCTGGCTCACTGCTTAGCTATGAATCTCAGCTTCTGCTTACATCAGCTACTGGATGAAGGCTCTATTGATAGCATTTAAGGTAGTCATCAATCTCATTATAGGGGAAGAACATTTAAGGTAGCATCTCCACTATTGCTTAAATTCTTAGCTGGGATTAAATTCTTAACTTGTGGATTCCTGGGAATTTCCCTAGTGCCAGGTTTCTTGTTAAGCCCATAAATACTCCCTCTATCAAGGTATCTCTTTTCTTGCTCTCCTCTGTTCTTCCCCCAATGTGACCTTCCTGATCCGTCATGTTCTCCTCGCCCCACTTCCCCTCTGGCCTCCTCTGTCTCCTCCTTCTTTTCCCGTTTCCCCCATGCTCCCAATTTACTCAGTAGATCTATTCCCTTTCCCCTTCTGGGGAAGGGAGTCCATGTATGTTCCTCTTAGGGTGCACCTTGTTATATAATAACTTTCAATCATTTTTTTTTTTTATCATTTTAAGTTGGTGTGTTAAAACAGACATCTTGGCCTTAATGGAAAAACAACAGTCTTCACTGCAAATGAAAAAATTAAAATCAATTGTGTATTTTTCTTTTCTCCTCTATCCCCCTCCCCCATCTCAGTATTTCATTGTGTAGATCTACCAGGCCTAGAGTCTTCTCTGTAGGCCAAACTAGCATAAAACTCACCAAGACGTGCCTCCAGAAGCTGGATATAAACCTGTGTGATACCACATTAGTTGTTTTTATTTACTAATAAAATTTACAAACATTGCCAAAAATTTTCAGTTGTATAACTTCAGTGAAGTTTTGTGATTAATTTAAAAAGTTAGAAACACAGGAAAAGAAAAGTTGGGAAAACTGTCAAACATTTTCAAAGAAACATGTATTTTTCACATATATTAATACTGACTATTGCAATAATGACAATATAATTTCAGTGAATATAAAGAGCATTCCTAATTATATAAGGTTTGTAAATTGTTCTAAATATTTTCAAGTTAACTATTTTGTTTTTAATTGACCCATAATGCTGCATTGTGTTGAAGTATGCTACTTTGATAGGAAGCACAATGAACAATATTATCAGACATATAAAAGCTTTTCCAAGAAGGATAACATTAAACAATAAAAAAAAATGCCCTTCAATGAACATTATCAATAAATAAAAAAAATTATTTTGCTTTTAAATGATTTTAATGAAAGATCTTTTTTAAAAGAGAAAGGTATGCTAGGCTAATTGTGAACATTAACTCAACACATATGTGTTTGATATGACTTAATTTATCAAATAGGAGATTTTCAGATTGAATTTGTAAAATCTGCTTCAATGCCATGTTTTTCACTAAGCCCTTTACCTGTTTTACAGGCATATAATGCAGCTTTGTAGAAGTCTTAGTTCTGGCAATTAGGACTACAAGGCAAAGAATGGCAGGGACAACTTCACTGAGCATCTAAGTTAATGCTTTATTCCCATGTTTTCTCTTTCACTGACTCTTTGAGTCTATATAAAAGACTCAGAGCCAATTTAGTCAAATGACCTAAATCCTTAGAAATTCTTATCAGAACCTTTGTGGAACTAGGAATAGAGGGGAAACTGCCTCTTGTCATAAAGTTACTAACAATAATAACAGGCAGGGTGAACTTAGGCAAGATCTCGAAGCCCCACTATCGCTATTCTCACTATGTACAGAATTTCTGATGGTCCTACCCATGTTGGATACTAAAAATGAGAAAATTCCCAATTACCAAAATTTTAGTCAATATTGAGCTATAGTTATTGTTTCTATTTGTAGTGATATATATCCTTATCTCTCAATATTCACATAGCATGTGAACAATAAACTCAGAACCCATAAAACCAAATTCATCTTTCCTTTATCATCTACAAGACAATATCCTAATCTATAAGAGCAATGGTAAGGTATGCTACATCCAAATTATGTCAAATTCTGTTAAGTTGTACCATTTATACATTTAATGTTTTGTTTGCAGTGCCAAACAAAGCCAAATTCAATAGTACATTTCTAACAGCAAATATTAACGAATGGTTAAATAAAGCCTGGTAAGTTTGGATGTGAGCTTATGGAACAAGCCTATTCATTTCTCTTCTTTTCTTTTCCACATTTGCTTTCACCAGACTTTGCCCAGGCTGTAAATAATCATAATAATTGGAACCAGTAGAAGGAAATAGCCAATGATGCTGGGCAATATAAAATAAATGTGCAACTCAAGTAAGACTAAATATAAGCTCTGTGTGAACCTGCTAAAATGAAGCACCTGAGATAAGGTAGTTCTTTGCTGCCAAATCCCTATATTTACAATTTCAAAGCAGACATAATTATTCAATATTTATTAGGTGTGGTATTAGCAGATTTATGTCAAACATAGCAGTAAAACTAACCATTTCTAATGAGAAAATGACAGATGTTTAATTTATGAGAAAATTCATATAAACTAATGGTGTAATAAGATTTTAAGTACAATTTTAAAAAATCTATAAAATTCAGAAAGCATAAAGGCACTGTTTGAGGACCTTTCAATTCTTTGCTTCCTGCAGTAAGTATTTCCCTTACTATTTAGTAAAGTCATGTAATACAATAACATGCAATATTGGGAAAAATAAGGAATAGCACAACCTTATAAAATGCTTATTGTTTCAGTATGAAACTACCAATTAATCCTTAAGTGTTTGCATCATTCTAAGACATGAAGAAGTGGAGAAGAGAATACATTTCTATCAGAAAATCTGAAGCTCTGAAGAGTGAAATGGAACAAGAACAGTAACACATTTGGTTATTTGTCTCCTTAGCAATTTTGGCACCTACCTAGGGGATTGGTTCATGAATCCTTTAGACTATGTCCAGTTCCACATAGGCAATTTTGCAAAGTAGGAAAGAGCTTAAAGTCAGGCAGCTACTTCATATTAAGTAACCTTGGACAAGCTGCATGACCTTGGGAGAGTTATGAGACTCTCTTTGCTTCAGTTTCCTGATGTTTAACTGAAATGATTGGAATGCTTTCCTCAAAGAATTAATGAGGACCTTAAATGAGTATAATTAGATGTGAAGTGGGACTTTTCTTGTTTCCTGAAATGTAGCTAGGGCTTCAAAGCAATGGAAAATTACTGGTAAAGCTCTTTCTCAGCTCATCACTTCAACAGCATATAGGGGAAGGCTAAATATTTGAAAAGGGATTATTGGAAAGGAGTCAAAAAAAAAAAAACTAAATAGACAGGAAAGTGTCACCTTAAGAAGAATGGGATGTGGTTGGGTGTGGTGGTGAAAAGGTAGTGGGCATTTACCCTGGCCACACACACACACACACACACACACACACACACACACACAGAGAGAGAGAGAGATAGACATATAGATTATACACTTCTCTCCTTTTTTTTTTTTTTTTTTTTTTTTGAGACAGGGTTTCTCGGTATTGTTTTTGAGCCTGTCTTGGCATTCACTTTGTAGCCCAGGCTGGCCTCGAACTCACAGAGATCTGCCTGCCTCTGTCTCCCAAGTGCTGGGATTAAAGACATGTGCCACCAATGCCTGGCAAAGCACTTCTCTAAAAAGCCTGAAATGGTTATTATCATGAATGAAACTTCCTTTCTGCAGCAAGAACAAATTCTGGACTGTTGTTGACCCTGGAGCTCTGCCTCTGTCTTTAGCAGACAAACTAGTAGATATTGCTGGCTAATTGTCCCAGCAACCTATGTATGAGGGGCTCATACTATTGGTGTCATAACAGGAATAGGTAGCACATTGTTAAGCTACTTAACACATTTAATATTTATATTTACAATATGGGTTAAAAGGGACAATATGGAAAAAAAGGGACCAAGCTATTTCATCAAGCATATTCTAGATGTATCCTTTGAAATAGGTTTGACTGGGATTATATTAAATCAGTGTATCTGGTGACGCAGACAATCCTTTCTGAAAGTGAGCCTCATCCAGTCAGTTTAAGTTCAGTAGAATAAGCATTTGGCCATCCTACTTAGTAAAGAACAATTTTGATTTTCCAACTGACATTGGATTTGGACTCCTGATTTTCTAGTCTATTGACCTTTGAGCTGTAATATACAACCAGTTCTACCGTGTTCTGTATCACCTACTCCCTCTGTCCAAATTTGACTTACTCTTGCTAAGCATTTCACTCAATTCCTTATGACTACAATTTCCACTTTAACTGTTTTTATTTCATTGGAGACTTCTGTATAATATAATATGATTCAAATAAAATTAGTATCCCACAGAAATGGGACATGTCTTTCATTCACTAAACAAATGATTTTAAATCATTGTACATATTTTCAGAAATCATTATGTGGATTATTAAAATGGTTATGAAACAGATGCTGCTATGTCCTTGATGTGTTCCTGTTTCATTTCAAGTGACATGTTTAACAGTCATTGGTAAACACATTGTTCTACAAAATTAAAATGAATAGTTACATTGTGGTATAATAAATATCAGAAGAATTCAGATGTGATTCTTATATGCCAGTATAGACAAGAAAATTGAACCACATTTCTAAAATTGATACAGTTCAAATGATTCCAAACATTATTTCTGGGACGTGGAACTTCAGAAACTACCCACAAAAGTTTTCATTTTAATTTTTCCTTCACTGAAGTAACACAAAATATTGTGTTTGTTGAGACATATTTGAGTTTTCAAAACAATGAATATTATAGCAATTTCTACAAGGAACCTTGAATTATATACATGTTAGAGAAAAGTGATTCATTACAAATATCCCAATGAACAACTTTTGTGACACTTAGAGAACATTTGCATTTTAGAGTTTTCTCTAAAAATAGATTAGAACATCACAGCCATGGTCAAAGAGAAACATCTTAAAGTAGCCCATCATAGAATGAAAATGGAGAATTGTCTAACTCCTGTAAAAGTAAAAGGACAGATACAGACAACATGAGTAAGTATAGAAATCTTTCTATGTGATTTTATTGATTTTTTTTAGTAAAATATAAATATTTTAGAGCTATACGTAGTGATAATATCATTATTTATGCTAACAATGGCATATCATGTACATTAAGAACAAAACTTAAGAAGA
Source organism: Phodopus roborovskii (assembly GCF_943737965.1). Lineage (NCBI taxonomy): Eukaryota > Metazoa > Chordata > Mammalia > Rodentia > Cricetidae > Phodopus > Phodopus roborovskii. The sequence continues at coordinate 1,267,581 of NW_026126693.1, read as the reverse complement.
CTGGCTTAGTACTGTTATTTTTTTGCTGTTATTATTCTTAATATTATGATCATCATCATCATAGATGTACCCTCTTGATCTCCTTTAAAAATAATAAGAAAATCAACTAAATAAGAATTATGATTCCCTATTTTACTTTGGATTGGAACTCTCATCATGAGTAAGATCAAGGACTGGTTTTTTTTTTTTTTTTTCTTTTTTTTGGCTTTCTGTCCTATTTGCCTTTGGACTGGAGTATACCAACAGATATACCAGGCTAATATGAGCCTATTATTTTAGGTATGTTAACATAAGTGTTCTTTAAATGTTGACTATTGATATTTATCACCATTGTTCTCCAAAGAGAACCGTAACTCTTTCTATGGCTATTGCTATTTTTGTACAAAGCAAATCTTCACTCTTATATCTTCACATCCAATACATTTGTGAGCTGTAGACTTTGGCCAACGACATTTGAACATCAGACTTGCCATCTGCCAAGCCCTCGCACACAGTATGCTATCAGACACCACTTTCTCTACATTCTGTTCTTTAAAGTGTCATCACAGGGAAAAAAGTAAAATAAGAAAATCTTCTTAAAATATCAATTAGACAACTTTCAGCTTAAGTTGATGAACAATCCCCAATTCTAGTACTTAATGTAAATTATTTAAATTAAAACATGATTTATACCAATCTTGTGAATATTATTATTTATTTACACAGTACTCTAAAATTGGTATTTTTTAAATTTGTATTTATTTACTTTATTTATTTAATTATTTGCATAGACGTCCATATCTGTGTTTAGTTGTCTGCTCTTAACTGTAGGTGCTTGCAGAAGCCCAAGGCATCAGGTTACCCCAGGACTGGAATGACAGAAGATTATACAAGGAAACTGGGAAAAGACTAGGGATCTTTACAAGATCAGAATGTGCTCTTAACTGCTGAGTCATCTTTCCAGGGCCAGTGCACCACTTTTCTCTACACTTCTCAATGTGACAATTTTCTGTTTCTAGAACAGACTGAAACAATTTTCAAATGGATCAAATTTTAATCTCTATAGTTAGTTGTGTCTCCATCTACCCTACAGCCATTTTCAAGTCATAACCCTGAGTCTGACTCAATTCTTCTTATTCACTTCTTAATATTATCTGTCATTTATGCATTTTTATTTTTATGTTGTTTGTGTGTGGATATACATGATCCCATGTATACATACAGGAGGACAAAACAGTTGATATCCATTGTTCCATTGTCCATTGTTTTCTTACATCTCCTGCACTTTTTTTTTTTTTTTTTTTTTTTTTTGGTCAGTTGTGATACTTTGATGTTGTGCTTTGGTTTTTTTGAGACAATTGCTTTTTGAGCCTGTATCATGTTGATTGGATAGACTAGCTGACCAGTGAGGCCCCAGGATTATCTTAGGATAATATAAATACGATATGTATTCACTCTACCTCCAAAATACATCTCCTGTCTCACATTCTTCCCAGACTTGATAACAATCATTCAGCCTTGTTCTACTTTGTCTCTTGTCAATGCATATGCCATTATTTTTTTTCTTTTCATCATGTTCTGCAAGCATTCCCATTTATAGGAAAATGAAAATAAAAATAACTTTCTTTTGTTTATATATTTCTCAAACAGCAGTGTTTACCAATTTATAAAATAATGACCGAAGTCTATTTCTGCAGAAATGGTCATGTGTGAGAGCTAGGTTCTCAGCCAGTGTTGCTGCTGAAGTCATTGAGATCAGATCTTGAAGGTTCCAGCTTCCTAACCCACTGGTAAGTGCCGGAGAGCTGGATAGTAGATGGTGAAGCCTAGCTGGGGAGAGTCACTAGAAGCATGCCTTTAAAAGGTCTGAAGTACAAACACTAACACTACCTGCTCATTGCTTCCATGCTGTTATGTGGTGAGTAGTTTTATCCACTACAAGACTGCTCCCACATCTCAGGCCCAAAGCAATAGAGCCAGTCAACCACAATCTGAAATGTCTGAAAGTCTGATCCAAAATTACTTGTTTACCTAATTAATTTTGTCACATGATAAAAAAGTTTACAACTCAAAAGGGTAGGAAACACAGACTCAGAAAAAGTTAACCCCAAGGAAATAATAACAGTGAATTTAGGAATGACATTCAAGGAAGTCTTCTGAATGTAAGGTCTGTACTCTATATTGTCCCCCTCTGATCCTTTCTTTTTCTCTTATGTGATCCAAAATCAGTATATTTATCTCTGTGCCAACACACTAAATGGAAAGTTTTAGTGAACTCCATTGGTTTCTTTCTACTTTGTATTATTGGAAAATAAGATCTGATTCTTAAGGTTGATTAAATGATGGTCCCAGTCTTATTATGATACAGAAACCAAAAAATAACAAGTAATTATTTTATTAAATAAATCAGTCAAAGGATTTCAGTTTGATAGAAAATATTACATAGATGGGATAACATGCATTTCTGGGACAAAGAAATCAAAGCTCAAATCTTTTCTACCATAGAACATAAACACACACTTGAACAAAGCATCTGTCCCTTAGGGTTCCAACGCTCACACATGCACACACCCACACACACACACACAGGCATGCACACATGCATGCACGCACACACACACACACACACACACACAAACACACACACAGACACACACAGACAGACAGACACAATAACAAAGCACCCATCCATTAGGGCTGTAACACCCTCCCCCAAAAAGTACCCAACTCAACAAAGCACAACTCAACACAACTCAACAAAGCACCCATTCCTTAGGGTTCATATATACTTCAACAGAGTGCCCATCCCTCAAAGATCTAACACATACCTCAACAAAGTACCTATCCTTTAGGGTATAATCACACACACCACAATGAGGCACCATCCCTTAATGATCCAACACACATACCTTCACTTATTCCTTTGGGCTCTGTCCATTTTACTTTAACTACCAAACATTCTTCTTGGAGGGGTATTTAACTTTTTCTTTGTTCTAATAGTTATTCTTTGATACATCTGGGTATTGGTAATATTTACTCCATTGAAACAGTACAGAATAAAGGTGACCTCAATGTTTGCCAAAAGCAATGGAAACATTCCAGGCTTCGTCTTTCTGAACCTCTCCACAGCATCTGTCAGTGGCAAGCATAAAACAGTAACATGGGTCTAATTGCAAACTCAGGGCTTGTCCTCAAATTCAGATATCACAATGTCTGTTCATTGTTTTTCTTTGATACTTTTATTGAATAAGTACATATTCACGAAGCTTCTATAGTCACTTCTGAACACTATCTAACTTAAGGACTGAGTTAGATAGTTTCCAGGCACCTCAAATAAAATATACTCCAGATGTCGATCTAATCTGGAAACTGATTCTGGTATATCTTAACAAATAGTTCCAGCAACCAGAAACTACAAAATACTGGAAAATTATTTTCTGTGCCTATCCTACCATCATTACAATGGTTGAAGACCTAAAACACTTTCCTCTTGACACCCATGAGCCTCTTAAATTGTTGTATCTTTATCTTAAATTTCCTTTAACTAAGTCTCTTCATACCCTTAGTGTGTCACACAAAATGCTGCTGACACCTTCATCTCATGAAAAATTATTGAACAAGCTGACTAATTCTTTTTTAAATCACTTCCAACACCATATTAGGCTCCCTTTGATTTGTGTTAGAGTACTGTTATTGTGTTGCCTTTTGAACTATGGTCTCTTACTTGGAATAACAATGTCTACCTTATGGAACATTTGAAAAATGAAAAACATATATGCAAAGTGCCTTAAATACTGTCTAACACATAGGAAGTACTTTATAAATACTTGATCTTAATAACAGCAGTGAATGAATGAGCATACAGCTTGTTCCAGTGGAATGGGCCACATCTCCAAGCTCCTTTCTCATTACATTCCACATTAAATTCTAGGATTTACTAATTGGAAACTCTTGTCACAACACATGAATGCTTCAATCTCAACATTTCCCTACTTAATTTTTCTGAAAGTATTTGCCATCTTTCTCATGACATTACTTTCTCAATAAAAATTGCTTGACATCTAAGAAATAACAGGTAGCCTTTGGCTCACATATGCCTTTTAGAAAATGTACCAGATTGGTCATTATTACTTATAGTAAATATCAAGTAAATTTAATATTAATGTATAACACAAATGCTTTATAATAACAATCAGTTATTAAGCTTATACTATATTCTAAGCATATTATACTCATTGTAATATGCCATTCTCTTAATATTCTTACAATATTATACAACTATGAATTTTGCAAAATGAGGAGCTGAGGTATAGACATGTGCATCATACTTTTAGATTCACATCTGGCATAGGACAGTGCTATAACTGAGATTCAATCTTTCTTGTTTTAGAGATGTGTACTCTTACACTGCATTATGAAATGCTTCATATGTGATCAAGAATCCTGAGCAATGTTCCTGCCATGGAAGGCTAAGGACATACTGATGCAAAAAGACTGACAATACTCAAACTGTGTCTGTGATGCTTAGTAGTAAGGATTCCTGATCCATATTCTTCTCAAACAGAAGCTACTTTTTCACCTGTTGTTCTAATAGTATCATGGAAGATGAGCAAATCTCTTCTTGATAGTTTTGAGCTCAAGTCACACAGTTTGTGCCATAGACTGAAGACCTCATGTTTTAAACCTCTCTATAGTCTCTAGCTTGGTGCCTACCAAAAAGTAGACTACCAATAACAGTTTATGAATATTCAGAAAATGAATTCTAGTCCTAAGTAAATGGAGTTGGAACATTTTGATGAGTCAGTTTATAATTACATACATTCCAGGATCAATGTCCCATACACATGTAAACAGTATATAATTAAAAAATATCTCAAGTTAGATTTGGCATGCATTGTTGGTATATATTTGTAGCTGATTTGGTTTCTTGATTATGTTCCATTTCAGATAAGGGTAAGATGAATTTTTATTCCTAGTTTCTATTTCAAGATGAAAAATTCCTCAGGTTTAAAACAGAAACAGAATGAGTGAGGCAATGGAGAAATAACTCAGAATCTGGCTGAGCTGATATAGTGACAAAATAGATTTTGATATATTCTCCAATGATGTTTTGAAAGATCATCAACAGTGATTAGTCCCAAAAATTAACATTGGAATTAAATACATATTTTATATTAACATAAACTACCATGATTTGGGCTATAAATAGCAGAAAACTCAAATTAAGTATCATTAACATCTTGTACTTTGTAATGTTAGAACTGGCTCCAAGAGGTTGGGTTATTGGTTCCTTATTCCCGAAGTCCATCTGAGAGCATATTTGGTTACATCATTCTGCTCTGTTCTTTCTATGTTCTACCTGGAGCTTTTCATGATCCTAGGTGCAGAGAGCTGTCATGTGCAAAAATGTCCAATCAGAGGAAGGGATCATATTTTTTCCATTATCTTATTTTAAGAGCTAAGAAATTTCTCAGAAAGTCCCCTAATGGTATTTGTCTTATTTCTCATTACTTAAAACTGGGTTACAAGCCATCTCATAGCAAATAAATGGAGACATGATGGAAGGACTTTGTCTGGGTTAGACTAGTTGAGATTCATTCCCTTTAGTCTGAGATGAAAGCACCAATCAGCACATCAGCATGCCTACTCTCCAGTAGTCTCCTACACTGACTTCCTACCAGCAAAAACATGGGAGGAAGGGGAAAAGGAGGAAGGGGAAAAGGAAGTGCAGTCTATGAACAACCTACCCCTTCCTTAATAACTTTGATTTGTTATAATTTCTAAAACCCTGATAGATATTATTGAAATTTAAGTATTTGATTTATTTTGTGTTTACTGTATTCCACTATCAAATATATAATTGTGCACACACTTGAAATTTGCCTGCTCTTGGGACTCTTTTCCTGCTATTTGGTTTCCCTCTTCAGCCTCATCTTACTGTACCTTGCTTATCTTACTGTACCTTGTCTTGTCCTGTTTGGTTGTTGTCTCTTGGAGGCCCGCTCTTTTTTGAAGAGGAAATGGAAGGGGACAGATCTGGGAGGTGGGGCAGAAGTGAAAGGAGAAACTGTGGTTGGTTTGTACGTATGAGAGAAGAATCTATTTTTAATAAATATAAAAGAATGAAAAGGAAAACTGAATGAAAATTGAGTATATGCACACACATACATAAATCGTTTAATTTACAAATTCTCTAAATACTGGGAACTGGGTCCTTCCTGTTTGTGTGTGGCCATACACGTGTGTATTCCATGTATCCCATGAGGCAGAATACATTACAGTTCACTGGGGTAATGTCTGCACTGAAGAGAAGAGAAGGAGATCATAAACTTCCAAGTAATAAGGACAGGGGGATCCAGACACAGGAATGAGTAATGCTTCAAAAGGATGTTTTAATTTCAAATGCATAAGACTATCTTTGACAACATTCTTGCTACTCCAGAAGGAAGATCAACTTCCTTCTGTTTAGTGACTATAGCACTCCCTTCGTACCAGGCTTTGCTACAAAGACAGTATTAGAATTATCTGTACTCAGTATGCTTTTAGAAAGACATCATGCTGTTTGGGAGGTTCAGTAATGCTTTCTGTGGAAACAATTGCTGTTTTGTTTTTCAAAAAACTTTTTCCAGGAAAATGATGCTTTATCATTACAGTGTGAACTACAAGGAAAGGCAAACTCAGGATCAGAATCAAGGTGCAACATTGGACATGTCAAATCAAACATTTTCTCATGTTTGAGTACCAGCTAGTCATATTTTAATCAGATTAGTATGTTGCTAGGTTAAACTTTGGGTTTCTAACACTAGTCACCATTGTAAGAATAAGTGTATATCAGATAAATAAGTAGCTCCCTGTGCATGCCAATGGAAACTGTTAGGATAAGCAATATAGCTCATATTTAAAATGAGCATTAAGTAATAACATAAAATCAGCTTTTGCAGTAATATTTCCCTTACTTCTGTGTAGCTGGCCTAAGGATTATGTGCACTCATACTGCCCTTCATCCATGGTGGTTCAGTGTGTGATTTCAGAAACACGATTTTTAAAACACCTGGCAAGAAACTATCATGTGAAAAAGTATTCAGTTAAAATTTTTCATTAAACACCCTTTCTTCCTGATATTTCACAGTATTGCTTTAAAAATATCCATCGCTATTTGTGAAAAGTTATGTTTTCATATACATATTCTTTACTAAAAAATTATAAGGATCCAGACATTTTTCCAAGAGTTTTATAGTTAGGAGTATCAACACTGACAGAGAAAGGCTTACTTAAACTGTTTTCATAGATGTGTTTATTATTATTGGATGTAATAACTTTTATGGTTCTGGTAACACAAAAAATGAAAGATATATTTTCCCAGGTAGAGAAACTCATTTGATTATTAAAATATCTTAAAGAAATCCAGTAACTTCTTTAAATTTTTTGACTAATTGGCCATTGAAAAGAATCTATTGAATGTTACTGGTGTTGCATAATTAGTGGCCAGAGAAGAACACCTTGTTTATTCCAGACTCTATAAATGGTCAAAACAGGACACTAAACCTGAAAGTAAAGTTTTAATGTCATTAAAGAATTATTCTCACAACTCTATCACAAGAGTAATTTAAATATCAAAACTTTCTCCTAATGTAAACAACTTTGTCTGGGTCCAGCAGAAACACATCCCTATATAAGTCTCAAGTTAACTGACCTTAGTATTATTAGATTTGTCACTAAATTCTCAGTGTAACAATGTTCATTTTTATCAAAGGAACTATGTCATCACTTACTAGAAACAAACAGTAAAAGTTGAGGCTTAAAAAATGTGAATAACAATACTAAGAAAGTGGTAAGACTCTGTTACCTGCTTCTTGTCATGATAAAAAGTCAGGTTTTGCCTAATCAAGATTTTAAAAATCAATATTTGACACTGAAACTACTATTGGGATTAATTTGAGTAGTGAGAAGGTCAACGGAGTGTTATCCATATATGTATGTGATTATCTTTAGTAACATTTGCCTATATTGAGGTACTATCATTGTTACAAATGTAATATGCATTTTGTTCAGGATTTGATTTAATTTCCTTTGTTATACATTGTTGAGAGTGACCACATATTAATTCTGTTTTACTATGGCTCCTCTTGAAGAGAAACTTGATTTGTAGCTGTGAAGTAAAAGTTCTACTAAAAACGTGATTTATCTTGTGTTTAAGAAGCATGCATATATTTTTAAACTAAATGAATCCCAATATGATTTCTTTGCTTATTAACATTATGGTAAACACTTCAATATATTCATCAGCTTTTTAGGGATGAAAACACAAGCACAGAGGGGAATAATTTAGTGGATAAAAATAAGCTCGATCTAAAGCATTGGTTCTCAACCTGGGGGTCACACCTCCTTTGTGGATCAAACAACCCTTTCATAGGAGTCACCTATGACCACCAGAAAGCACAGATATTTATATTACGAAACACAACAGTAGCAAAATTAAAGTTATGAAGCATCACCAAAATAATTTTATGGTTGGTGGTTACCACCACATGAGAAACTCTATGTAAAGATCACAGCGTTAAAAAGGTTGAAAATCCCTGCTCTAAAGCATAGGTATAAAAGAGAAACTCTTTGTAAAGACATAAATGAAACTTACTTTTAAAAGGTGAACACATCTCCCACTGATTTAATGGCAATATTCATCAAAGAACTTTGTTTTAATGAATTTATTCTACAAAAAATCCACGAAGTCTTCAACTTAATTTTGTACTTATTACCAATTAGACCTTTGTCTTCTCATTTTCATTTCTATATCTAATCACAATTAAGAGTAAAATAGTTTGAAATATAGGCTTAGAAAGATGGCTCAGCAATCCAGAACACAAGCTGCTTTAGAAGAAGCCCCATGTTTGATTCCCAGCAGCCATATCAGGCAGTCCACAACAGCAGGGAATGTCAGCTCCAAGAGCCGCCAACATTTTGACTTTGCTGAAGTTTGAACTCACTTGCATATCCAACCCCAAACCCCCAACCCCCTACACACAAACATATAATTTAAAACTTAATGTAAAAACATCTTCAAGTTTAAAAGTAATGAAAATAGATCAAAATGTTTGGAATAAGATTTGTGAAAATTTGCATAATGCTTACTACCTACAAACCAAGGTATGATTTATAGTGTGACTAAGTTAATGATTATTGGCAATGCTGGAGCTAGAATACAAGGTCTTACATGTGACAGGCGATAATTCCTGTAGATTACAGTTCCAGCAGCTATTTCATACTCTTAAGAAACTGCAACATCAACTTGTTCATATAACTGTGATCCAAAGCATTCTCAGGATACAAATACAGATAATACAGAAGAAAAGGGAGATTGAAGATTGTACTACTGCTTTTCTACTTCTGAAGGGAAAGGATGCCAGCAGGGTCTGCTGTGCATTTGAAAGTCATTGTTTAAACTGCAATCAACAAGAGATGTCATTTGTGCGAACTTTTTTTTTCTCATTATGAAAGTGAATGTGTTGAGTTTGCAGCAACTAAAAAGGAAACTGAGCATAATGAATGTGCCAAAAAAAAAAAAAATTACACAGTGTAAATGCTAAGAGCAGAAGTAGTGGTACTCACATTCCTCAGCGGGCATTTCACCATGAGACTATCCTCATGCAAAGCAAACACATGAGAGAAGCGAATGTTCATGTTTAACATTCAAGGTCGTGCCATTTAAATGGTAAAAGTCTATCTACAGACAGTGGGAAACGACAGTGGCATCTTCTGCTTAAGCAGAGTTCTTTATTCTTTAATCATTAACCAACATTCTATAGTAGTTATAATAATGACACATAGATACAGCTTGATAACAGAAAATTTGTTAAGCCTATACAAGATCCTGGGTTTGAAGCCCACCACTAGGTAAAATATTAAACTGATCAATATAGTAAAGCAATTTTATTATTCTTTGAATAAAAATTCCATATAACTCACATTTCATGGAATCAAATCAAGTTCTTTTTGGCAAGAAAAAAAACCTGACATCTTTGAATTTCACTTTCTACAATTAAAGGCAGCATGGAAGTTTAACACATGCTATTAGCCTGAAGTCAGTAAAGAAGAAAGTAGAATTCTTAATAATTGTGAAACTATGTCTCTTTGAAGGTGCCCTTGAAATAACAAATAGGGCAGAGAGTGATGTATATCTTGTCTAAAATTGAAGCTCAAAGGTTTGTAATAGTCATCTTCTAGATGGCAAAAATTACAAAAGTCTTTGCCTTTTGTTTTCCATTGTGAGATATTAAATGAGAAAATGTATCCAGGCTATGTAGGTCCCTGTGGTCTGAGAGGCATTGGGAACCATAGCCCAAGGAATGTAGGACAGGAACATGACTGTCTGTGTAACTGGCTGCTGTGAACTTTAGCAGCAAAGTTAAAAGAAAAAGACAAAGAAAAGAACATTTACCACTTCAACGCAAGAGGCTCTCTTCACAGGATCCTATAAAATAATGAGAACACAGGCAACATTGCTCACTTTTAAATTTCTTGGTAAGGAACATTTATTATAAACAAAAGCAATGGTTTTCAAAATCAACAGAATATCACCAATAAATATAAATGGTAATTTTCATCTAGAGTTTATTCTGTACGTTAAAAGATAATGAAAAAAGAGAAATATGCTGAATTTTGTTAAAAAGTTTTTTTAAAATGGGTTTTAAGTCATTTAAACTGTTCAGAAAAGTTATAAACACCTGTCTTCTCTAGTTTGCCTTAAAATAGTAGTTTCTCAATTTCCAGAAAATTAGTATAATTTAAGCTATGGTGACTATAATGTAAAATTAGGCAAAAGTAAGTAAGTTTTTCTTAATTATTGCAACCTAAGGTATATTCTACTATAGCTTTTACTATACATTTTTTCATTTCTAACAGAATCTCCCATGGTTTTGCTATAATCATGCATGTAGTTTCTGTAAAGTGTCCAATATTTGACTAAATCTTTTCAAATCAATCTCATTAATATTTTTAAAAACAAACTCTAAACAAGCCATGGTTAAGTTGTCTGGCTATGCTACGTTTCCTTATTTTACTTGTTTCTGGCCAGAAATGTAAATACTGAGCCAAGAGCTTCTACCAGATTGTGAAGACAGTGCAAAACCCGCTGAAACCCAAGAAATGTAGGCTCTATATTTAATGTTCTGCAATTTTCATTTATTCATAATAAATCTAACAACCACCAATAAAAGAACAATTTCATAAGAGAGTGTTTGTAAATCATCACACTTAAAGAAATATACAAAAGAATTATAGATCTCCCCAAAGATACTGATTAATTAAGCTATTTATTTATTTCTGTCCATTGTTAATTCATCACATGAATTGTGCAAATGTTCATCATTGGGCACCTGGAGGCTGACACACAAAGGGTTAATTTATACTGTGAAAACTTACAGTCTTCCTAACAACACACAACACAGATACTGAATGATCTTTAGCTAAAATCATGATCAGACTGGAATCTTCCCCCACCTCCCACATGTCTTTCTGCTTCTTTGGGAAGATCCAAATTAAGGGAATCCTCAGTTTACAGGTTGCTCATTGTTTGCTCTGTTAGGGATCATGCTTCCCCAAGGTGAAGATTTCTCAAATTCACCATAGTTTTGTGATTGTGCATTATCAGAATTCTACTTTTATCTCAAATTCTCAATTTGCTTAACTTTCATGCCCTCACTTTTCAGTGTTTTTACATTTCAATTACTAGGCTTTGGGGAGTGATGACACACTTATTGTTTCTTAGTATTAAAGTGGGACAAGGACAAGTTCTATCTCAAGATACAGGCTTCAGAAAATAAGTGTATCTTTAAAGAAAAGGTGATCAAGGGGAACAACTATTGAACTATTAGTAGACTTGGGCTGGTGAGACTACTCACCACCAAGATTTATTTCTATCCTTGTGACCCACAAGGAAGCAGGGGAGAACTGACTCTCAAGGGATTCCTCTCATTTCTATATACCCACAGTTGATATGTTCATACATAAATACATAAACCATAGACACATAAGTAAGAAAATACATGTTTAAATAAAGAGTCAACTTCTGTGGTTATTTCCATTAGAAACATTCATATTGTTACCACAAATCCATGGTCCTTGGTTAATTGCAGTAGATTTATTGGACCCTAAGCTTGAACTTTTCACTTATATCTATCACTCTTATGCACTATCATTACATAAATGTGTTACCACAACTCTCTGAAATTGAGTTCAAAGTATGCCCCATTGGAAAATACCAAGATAGTCTACTATCTAAGTCATCTTCTTCCATGCCATACAATCCTGCGTGTTTAAGTTAGGCAATCTAAAACGATATATGATGAGCACTAGAGAAATTCCAGTGAAGATGTTTTCTTCTGTGACAACTTTAGCTTTGGAAAAGTTTGTGAACCTTATTTTTCTTGTTTCCTTTGAAACAAGCTCTGTCGATTAAATCTATGCTGAAAAAAACAACTGCTTAATAGTATTTCTTCATAAATGGATCACAGCATTGAGTGACAATTCAGAATACAGTAATACTCAGCATTTCAATGCTGGGGCAGGACAAAGTAACGACAGACAATAATCTTTATAGCAATAATTCTAATATGTATGAGACACATCTGTGTACCATGCCACCCAGGAAACTGCATCACCTCGTGTGGAAAACAAAGGCACATTACATTTAGTTGAAAGTGTCATCGAATGAAACTTTCAATCTCAGTCTTTCCTCCCACAGGACCACAATTTCCTTTCAAGCAAAGGCAGTGGACAGTTCAGCAAGATTCCAATCTCTTTAAATCACATCATAGCCCAGGAAGAGGCTCAGCAAAGCCAGGCTAGGAAACTGGGAGCCTGAGCTGTAACCAGCTTGCATCCCAATCCACCTACATGCCACAAACACGCCCCCGGATCTGGAGCGAGAACAGAGCCTAAAGGCAGAGAATTACAGTCAATGAGGAAATCCCAGTCAATGGAGAACACTTTGGGGAACCCTTCTAACTCTGAAATCTGCCTCCCCTCCAAAACTAGAAAGCTCTCTCAGCTCCCAGCTTCCTAGGCTCTGCACCTCCTCCAGCCTGCTGGCCAGGGGCGATCTCTAGAGTTAGTCAGCCCACACGTGACTCTCTGTGCCCACATGACATGACCATGGGCGGGGGAGAAGGACCGAGGAGTGAAGCAGGGAAAAAGTTACTGAACACTGGTCAAAGCGTCCAAACCAATTTGCCCCTTTCCTTCCTAGCCAGCCTGTGGCCCAGAGATCCCTAGAGACCTGCTGGGGACCAAGGAGCTCCAGACCAGCTCTGGATATACTCCAAGCATTCTCACTGGCCCCAGGGCTCAGAGCTTCTCCCAATCCCTCTAATGACACCTCTGCACCTCAAGTTGCTCCATCCTCCTTTCTCTCCCCCCTCCCCCGCCCTTGCCGCCTTCCTTCCCCGAAAGCTCTATCTCCACTGTGGGCTATGCCACTGACGCACATTCTATTTGGCCCCAGAGCTCTGAGGAGGTCAGACAAGGCCAAGTACCTTCCAAAGGGGAGGATCCAACTACACAAACTAAGTTGCCTGCCACACTGCCACCTGGCTTAGTCCGCCTACTAGCCCCTTGGCCGGGTCCCACTAATGCTCCCGTCACAGTTCCAGTTCTCTCTGGACCCCACCCGGCGGTAGCGCAACGTACACCCTTCCAACACGCGCGCCCACCCTCTCGTTGCTCTCCCCACGCAGGGGTCCCACCGCCTGACAAAACACCGAGCAAGCTGCGCTCACCTTGCTTGACACACTTGAGCCGGAGGGGGTCCTTGCAGTGTTTGATCACGGCTAGAACGTCCCTGATGGTGAGCCCCGCCACGGGGGTCTCGTTCACCTCCAGCAGCAGCTCCTCGGATACCAACTTGCTGCCGCTTTCATAGGCCACCTTGCCCGGCTTCACCTCCCCCAGGTAGGGGAACTGTCCGTTTTCGGCGCCCCCCTTCAGTTCAAAGCCCAGCTGGCCCTCCGGGTTCCTGCCAATGACACTCTCATGGACTTTGCTTGTCCAGTGGCTTTTCTTTTTCAAGCTTTTGGACATGGCAGAAGGGTGAATCGCCTCAGTTCCTGAGGGTCCTTTGGGGAAGAGGGTTTGGGAGTCAAAATCGGGATGGAGGAGCCACGGGGCCAAGGGATGAGGGTAGCTGACTTTGCCGTTCTCCCTCTCTGCTCCGCGCTTCCCCTCTTCTTTGGATGGAGTGTGGCGGAGGAAGGGGGAGGATGAGAGGGTTGGCTAGGCAGAGGTAGGAGAGCCTGGGTGAGGTTGTGCTGTCCCTTGAATGACACTCAAGGCTGTGGCCCCGCAGCGGAGGAAGCTGTGGTGGCGTTGGCGGCGTTAGCAGCGGTGGCGGCGGCCGAGCCAGCGCGAGCAGTGGCCGAGCTGGTGAGCGGGTGGCGTGGGGGTGGGGAGAAGGGTAAGGATGCCGGGGGCCACTCCTGCGTGCTGCGAGTGGGAGCGCGCGCGCGCTCGCCGGCCTCTGTGTTGCTAGCCGATATCCATGGCAGCTGCAGTGGCAGCGGTGGGGAGCGCGTGTGTGTGCGCGTGTACTAGTTGTACTGTTCTGGCAGGATGCGAGCGGGCGGGCGGGTGGGGAGGGGGATGCGAGCCTAGGGAGGAGGCGCGCGCACCGGGTGGAGCGCCAGGGAGGGCTTCGCCGCGGTCTCCCTCCCTCCGCGGCTTGACCCGGTAGTGAAGGCGGAGAGAGAGGCAGGCCCGGGGCCGCCCCGCAGCCTGCGGGAGGAGGCGAAAGCCTGGAAGGAGGGGAGCCGAGGATGGCGTGGGCAGGCCGGCGAGAAGGGCCGGAGCCCAGACTGGACCTGCCCTCAGCTTCTCTGTGAGCCCGGGGCTCGCCCGCAGGACACCTCGACTTGCTCACACTCCTGAACCGATGAAACAGAAATCCTGGGACCTGATGGCTAGCCCGGTGCCTGGTGGCCCATCTGCGGCGGCGCCAGCCTGCTGTGGCTGATCCCACCACCCAAAGCTGGAGTTCGAGATCCTAGCCTGGGACTGCAGAGGGCCTGGCAGCCAGAGTTTAGACTTCACTGTTGGCTTGCTTCACTTTTACAGTCTTCCAATCCTCGCAAAGTTCTCAGAAGTCCCTCTCCGACAAGGGAAAGTTAGAGGAATGAGCCTAATCGTCCTGGCTGCAGGAAGAAGGTGAAACAGCATCTGCAGACTAAGTCCATGAGTCTCCTGGGAGAGAGATACTTAAGATGGTTGCATGGAGACAGAATAGACTGCACCTGCCCTAGTTGAAAAGTGGAGATGGTCAATGAGGGGAGGGTTTGAGGAGATAACTGGAGTGAGTCTAGAAGTAGAAATGGATGTTTTAACCTGGACAGGAGTCAAGCTTGTATCTGGGGACCAAGCCTTATGACAACAATAGGACAAGCAAGCACCTCCTCTTCACTCCCCCTCCCCCCACACACACTACAGGAAAGGCAAGAATGTTGTTGGTGGGGCACGAACTTAGCTCACTGTACCTCTTCTAACTCCTTTACTTTCCTGTCTCCAAATTTACCAAGAAGAAAGCTAAACAAGCACAGGGGCTAAGGGCTGCTGACTTCCCCTGTGAGACAGTGAGTGATCTTTTTAAGTTCCTGTTGCTTACATTTCATTTGCTTAACTTTGAAATAAAAATGTTTCAGACAAAGAAGAAAAAGGAAAAAAAAAAAAAAAAAAAAGTCATTCACCCACTCATCTTTGGAAGCTACAGCATGGAAATCTGCAGCAGTTAAGATGTCTGGGAGTGTGGGAGGGAAGCAGAGCAGCCCCAAAGACTTCCAGGACCCAAACAGAAACAAAGCTCTGCTCCTTCCCAGGATTACAGTATTTGGCAACATGTTCGACCTTTCTTGGTTTGCTTCTTTTTAAATATGATCAACAATACTAATTGGGGCATGGTACAATGAGGGAAAAACTTAGGTTAGGAATATAAATCATTTGCCTGGCACAGGTTGCTTGGCTATAAATAGCAGGTTCTTTCCTTCACTCAGTTTTTATTCCTAACCACCCACCCCCTGCCCTGCCCCATGGAAAGGACAGCAAATCAGGTCAGAACTGAAGATCTTTTAAAACATGATACATTTGCTTAACTTTGTGTCTTTTTCCAGTTGAGAAAAATGGATCTCCTGTAAATTGGCTCTGACTGGTGGGATAATCCAGTGTTGTCTGGAGTGCTCAGGAGTAAGTGAGATTTCCACCGAGAACCCAGTTTCACCCAGAGTTGGGCTAGGGATTAGAAAAGCATCATTCTACTTGAAAACTGATAGGAAGCAGAATTTGTATTTGCTTAACACCAGCCACAAATTACCTTCAATGTGCATGCTAATATTTACAGTTCTAACTGTATATGATATGTGTTCTTCCATTATGCTCATATTATATATTTCTTAACAGGCTAGGAAAAGGAGGCACACAGAGATGGAGTTTATAAAAGTGTAAGTAGTAAAGTTTTTCCTTCTGCTGCTGGTCTGGTCTTTTCACCATGCGAGCCCCAATTAACACACGGAGATTCTGTATTTTATATAATGCTGTTGGCAAGGTACTAGTTTCTTTTCGGCTAGCTCTGTCTTAATTATTAACCCATTTCTATGTATTTCCACGTGGTCTTATCTTACTGGAGAGAGGAGGCTGGCAGTTCTGCTCTCTCCAGACTCTCCATCTTGAACCCTCCTTTCTACTTCCTCTTTCCTCCTTGTCTCCTAGTCCCTCCTATCTTGCTTTCCTCTTGGCCAACAGTGCTTTATTCATAAACCAGTATGAGAAACATATATACAGAATGACATCTCCCATTATCTTTTTTCTGCCTAAAATAATAAGGGTTTTAACCTTAACATAGCAAAATATATAACACAACAGTTATCAAGAACCACAGTTAACAATATTTAGTTCATTAACATTTAGCAAGATTTAAGAAAATTTTCTATTATCTATTTTTATCTTTGTGAGTCTAAAGTCCTATATGTAACTTATCTTTAATCCTAACTAAGGAAATCTATAACTGTCACTGTCTTCAACTCCTTCAAAGACCACAGAAGGATAATATAAACTCTAGAAATGACAGAGACATCTTGCCTTGTTAGTCACCTGAAGTTCTTTTGTAATGTTCCATCTTCAGCCTATAGGCCATAGTGTCTCTGGCAGACTCTTCAGTAAAGCAGGAAAGTTTAAACTGTCTTCTTGTATTGGCAGTTTGTCAGTCACTTTTCTCTGTGTCTTGCAGACTGTCTGGCAGATACTTCCATGAAGCAGGAACTCTGTAGCAATGTCCATCTTGAATCAGCAGTCACATTTTTTTGTGTCCTGCATGTCCAGTTTATACAGCATAAAGTCAAACAGTCCAGACTTGCCATATTGGAAGTAAACTCCATAATGAGTTTCTTCAATGTCCATCTTCCTTTCTGAAGCAGGTGGAGTTGCCAGGAGCAGTGCCTCATTGTCAAGAAAACCATAAACCATTTTAAATGCCATATTCTGTAGGTCTTTGAAAGGTTTGAAGAATGCCTATCCATCTCAAATACATGTCTGTATATCTAGAAAACTTAATTCACCTAACTTTAAGTTTTGACTGTCATAGGTAATTATCTATAATCTGTACTACATTATACATTATTTTTAAATGAGCTATAAAACACAATACCTAAACAAGAGGAGAAATATACATATCATAAAATTGACCTTAAATTGTATCAATAAATGAAAATCCATTCCAAAGCAAAGTATCCATTTCTATACCATAATCCCCTTTTACCTTCAAAAAGAATTGGCTGATCATTAACCATTTATAACCAACCCCATTTAAATGAAAAGAAATATTTATACACAATATTTGGGAATTTGGGTGTCATTCTTTCCAAACTACTTCCTGCTGGTAAAGGGTGCTGTCATGAGGATCCTAAGAAGACACAGAAATCCTGGCTGTAGTCTGCAAGGCTGCCTTGTTCAAGCTGTTTTGAATGTAGGATAACCTGGTACTCTGTTTTAGGGGGTCTGGCTTGCTCAAATCCTTAGTCTGGAAGGATTCCACAGCTTTCCATTTTCTGTGGAAACAAAAATAGAAATCCTTTTCCTCAGTTACTTGTCCTTGAACTTAAATTTTGGAGTCAAAGCATTTTTAAAATATATAAATTGAATTAATTCAGCAGCATTTCTTTTATCAGTTGTTATTTCCTTATCAGTCAAACAATTTAAAGACAACAGAATAGCATATAGCATCCATAATTTTTCTGTGCTTTCCATTTTTACTTGGCTTTTTTATTACTCTGTTTCTTTTTCTTTCTTTTTTTTTTTTTTATTGTTTCTTTTTTTGAGATAGGGTTTCTCTGTGTAACTCTTATCTGTCCTGGAATTCACTCTGCATACCAGGTTTACTTTGAAATCACAGAGATCTGCTTGCCTCTGTCTCCGGAGTGCTGGGATTAAAGGTGTGTGCACCACTCCCAGTTCCTCTCTGTCTTTTTAAAACCATTTTTTCTATATAAGCTATGCTTTTATGTTTTGCATAGGTGTTCATCTAACTAATATGGCAATAATTCCATCCACCCACAGCCCATGGCTTGTCTTCACACCTCCACTCAGTCCCTATATTGTACTCACCCTCCCATGCCTATAAGTGTGCATGTGTCACACCATGTGATGACTAAGTAGAGCATGCCCATATATCTAGGCCTGCTCCTTTTGTAGAATAAAAGGAAAACAACAACAAGGAGGACCTCACATCACACTTAAGCCAGAAGAGCCATGGAGATCTGTGCCAGTTAGCTCAGGGCTCTTCAGCTCCCAGCTCCCCTGTTTAGTCTGGTATCCTCATATTAGAATCTGAATCTTCAAACACTTCTCTTGTCATCCTAGATTTTTATCTGCTTGCTTTTTTTTTTTTCTCACAAATTAGGTTTCTCTGGAAGAGAAACTACAATTGAGAACATTCCTCTGTGGGATCACCTGTAGGCAATTCTGCAGGATATTTTCTGATTAGTGATTGAAGTAGTAAAGTGAGAGGGTCCAGCCCACTTGGCCAGCCTACACAGGTGGTTCTGGGTGGACTAAGGACTAAGAATGCAGATTGAGCCAGGCACAGATACTAAGCAGTGATCATCTGTGGCCTGTGTTTTGGTTCCTGCCTCCAGGTTCCTGTCTTGACATCTTGCCTTAAGTTTCCTTAAGGGTAGACTGTAAGATGAAATAAAGTATTTCCTACACAAATTGCTTTTTGTCAAAGTGCTCTATCATAGCAACAGAAAGCTAAGACAATTAACATTTGACATGATGACACTATGCTAGGCTTTGTAGGGTGGAAGGTCCTACAGTGGTTCAGATGCTTTTTTTTTTTTTTTTTCCATTGTACTAGGTTGTGGTTGGCTTTCTAGTAGGTGGTGTAAACAATTCAGTAAGCTTTCATGTTTTTTAGAAGTCAGTGGCTTTTTTGTAACTTTTTCCTGGAGTGCAATCTGGTATGTTCTCATCAACTATGTGACATCTCAACAAACATATTGACCATTACACGAGCCATGCCATTTATCATCAGTCTAATCTAAGTATATGATGTTGTGCCTTTTCAGGATGGCGATGCCAAAGGGTTGGTTGTTCTAAATTATCCCTCCTTGGTTTGAGTGCTATCCTATAGCCCTGCGGCTAGTGGATGCTTTCTATAATGATGTTCTATGTGTTGGGTCTTTCCTATAGTTGTTATTTCTGTGTTCTTTAGAAGTCTCTTTTCTATCCCACCTTCATTTACTACACACACACACACACACACACACACACACACACACAAACACACACACAGAGTTTATATACATATATATATAAATATATATATATATATAAATATAATTAATTGCAGCACTGGTTTTATATATATACATAATGTATATATATAAATATTAAGTTTCTAACTTAACACCTTATAATACCCTAGGTAAGTACTGTACCACCAAGCTCTATCCCCATCCCCTGCACCCTTAATATTCCTCCCCCATCAGTCTCAATGTATTATATTTAAGACTATATTTGTGTATACATATGCTTATATGCATACACTAACAATTAATGAAGAAGGATGACATGAATTTGAAGAAGAAATATGGAAGGGTACAAAGGGTAAAAGGTAAAGGGAGAAATGCTGTAATTATAGTCTCAAACATAACAACAAACCCCAGTTATTCAGCATCACCAACCACTAAGGTGGTTTTCTGAAACACTGGTTCACAGACTGCTCATAGCTAGGCTGGTGTGGGTGGGCACACAGAATAGTTACAAAAAGATTTTCATATTTCTTATTTATAAGATGAGAGTATAAGAAATGGTGGTGTTAAAATTTGAATACTTTCCCCCTACTTAACCAATAATTTTTGTTAAGAATTTGCTTAATAGTTTTATCAAATGCTTTTTTGTACCAAGATAAAAATGTCATATTTATTTGTTTCTGCAACAAATTTTACATCTTTTCAATTTGATTTTATATGTAGGGAAATCTTTGTTTAGCAATTTTTATGAATTTCATTTATTAAATTACAAATTACACACACACATATATATACACGTATATATCTATATGTATAATATTCTTATTGTTCTTCTCTCCTACCTAGACCCAAAGAGATAAATATGGCATATATTCATGTACATGTGGATATTAACCATTAAGAAAATTATTATCAAGCTATAATCTGTAGACCCAGAGAGATTAGGCATAGAGGAAGGGACTAAAGAGGACACATAGATCTATCTGAGAGTGGAAAATAGAATATGATATAGATTTTATTGGTTTGAGTGCTCCTTGGGGTGGACTATAGGTTGGGGGAGGGGAGGTAGAATGGGTAGATGAGGAGAGGGAGGAGAAAAGGGGTTGACAAAGGGAATGTGGGGAGAGACAGCTAGAACTGAGGGGTGTTTGAGGAGCAGTATAGAAGCCTAGTGAAGTAGAAACATCCTAAAATATATGATGGCAATCATAATGAAGTCTCCAAATAATGGAGGAGATGAACTCCCAACTAGCCATCTCCTGTCACCAAATGAAGATCCTAGTACTGGGACTGGGTTACATCCAGTTGTCCAACAGAATCCCATAGAAATAGCCAAACAACCCTGGATGTTTCTAAGACAATAGTTTGCTCTTCCTAAACTGATAGCAAGGGCCCATTGTGGAAGACAACACCCACACAACTCCTCAAACATTGAGAGGTAAAGCTGGTGCTTTCACCCCTACATTCTTGAGAGGAATATAAATACCAACCAGACACAAACACTTTGATTTACAATGCTAAAACATACATTGCGGCAATGATGGCACAAAGCTTGTGGGTATAACCAACCAATGTCTGATTTGACTAAAGCCCCACTCCATGAGATGAAGCCCATCTATATTTCTTTACTGAATTTTCCCTTTTCCAATCACAGTATTTTCTCTGATCTTATGACCAGAGTTCAATTCATTCATAATTAAAGTGAACTTCTTAGAAATCTTGACCTTGGTATTCAGAAATTGAATTTTTTCCCTGTGCAACCTTCACTAAGTCATTTAACCAATTAGAACTTATTTTATTACATGTAAAAAGGTGCTGGAATACATATGACAAGGTTATTTTAAGCATCATCTAAAATGTGAATATACTTTAAAACTTTCAATGCTATGGGAATTGAAGGTATTATCAAATATTGGGAATAAAGGTAGCAAAGAGTGATTAGATGGTTTTCTATAAAAATCATAGTTATTCTGGAGCTGTTTAGGTTTGTTCCAGGGAGAGGGAGATGATATTTTGTATCACATTTGTTATCAAGTAATATATTATTTATTGATTGATTGGTTTTAAGCAGACATTTTTAAAGATGAACACAAATTGTTGTCAGTCTCAAGTTTGCTCTGTGAACAATACTACAGTTGTGATCTCACAACTGTAAACTTTATTAATTTTATTGCTTTTACTTCTGGAACCTCTGCCCATTTCCTTATTTATCCTTTGCTTTCTTTACTGCTTTTGGGTTTTTTAAATACATATCATAAGAAAGAATTTTATAACAACATTCTATGTTCAGAGCACAACAGTGGACATGATATATTATGAAAAAAATAGATACTAGATGTTGGAGAGAGTTCCAAGTTGGAAAAGTGCCAAGTATACATGCATGGACTCCTGAGTTCACATCCCCAGTACACGAGTAAAACCTGTGTGTCCACAACCCTAATGTCCTTGCCTCCAGATGTGGGCATAGGAGACTCTTGCCAGTTCAGTCTAGAGCTTCAGGTTCACATAGAAACTTTGTCTCAAAACAATAAAGATAGGGAGAGAACACTTGAGGGCAACACCTTTGGTTGCCCTCTGACTTCCAGATGCACAGTATCTTATCTATGTAAACACACACACACACACACACACACACACACACACACAAACAGATGTTTCTATGATATAGTTACCACAGGTCCAATTGAAGTGGAGTATCTTTTCCCTATTTTCTGAATACTTTTGCTTCATGTATCGTGTCCCTCTTTAAAGGAATGCATGAAACAACCACAGGATTTTTCTGCTTCAGACTTAGAAACACATGAGGCACCACCTGGAAGTTAACTTCTTTCCCTAGGTAAATTTGCCAATCCTGGGATAGTGGAAGAGCACAGCCTGTCTCTTCTAGTATCAAGAAAATTACAGACATAATATCCACCTTGAGGCCCCCTTACAAGAACTTACTGACTAGGACTTGACCTGAAATCACTTCCTTGCCTATCTTGCTTCTTCTATGACAGTTTTTAAGTCTGATTCTCTCAGTAATCTTTTATGTACAATTCACTTTTCAAGGTATGGTCGTATAGACCCTGGCATAAGAATTTCCTGTTCATTTTTAATAAATGAGGAAATAAAGCTTCTTATATTCTAAATTACTTACACTACATCATCAGTAAAGATAGGTTTGTGTGACTTTATGTGACTTTAAAGCCCTTAGCCTAGTTTACATTTAAAGATCTTCTTAGTAAGAATATATTGTTAGTTCGCCTTTGTAAATAGAAGTGCACAGAAAACCTGACATCTCAATGACTACCAGACATTAAAAATTTTATCTACATATTAAATCTAAAAATCTTTGTCAAATACATACAGACATGCTGCATACTTTAATGGAAAATGGTAGCAGTTCTGTAGATATCCAGACAAGGGCTGTCTTGATGTGTAGATTAAGTTGAACCTTTCTGTTTTTTTCCTTTGCATCTGTAATGAAGTAACAGAGATTGTTGTTTCCAGCAGTACACTCATCTATACAGCGCAGGGTGAGACTTTTAACAGGCCATCCTCAGTTACAGTTCAAATATGACAGTCTGCTCTTTTTGGAGGCTCTGGAGGGTGTTCCTCTCCCTTTAACTTGATGCTGCTTGAGACTGCCTGTATTCTCTGCTTTGGGATCTTGTTCTATATCTAGGATGTGATCCCTGGAACAGTCCTTCATGCATCCTATCACACTGATTCAGGCTCTTCTACTTTGCACGACTCCTGTGATTACACCAGGCCCTCCATAAACAATCCAAGATCTTATTTTAGACTTAGCTGATTTAGCAATTTAAGTTCCATATTCAACTTCTCTTCACTTTGCCATATCAAATCACATACTCCAAGGTTCTCGTGATTAGACCATGAACTCTTTCACAGGGGACACTACTCTGCCCACTATAGTTCTGTAGAGCATACTGCCTCCTTTCTTCATCTGTTGTGGTTCAAGGTGACAAAGTGCCTGCAATGGCCTCCTTCCCTTATATACAGCTAAGGTAAGATAAGATAATGTGAATGCTTTGAGATAATCTGAATTTAACATAAGGCCCTTGGGATATAATGAAAGTCAGAAATTTCAAACCTGAAATTTAGTGGTTTACATTGGAAAAAAAGAGAGGTGATGCCTAGTTTCCCACCACATTGTAGGCCTAGTTCATTTCAAAATTCTATGTCTGTCTAAATGCAGCCCTTTATCATCTAGTTTATACCCATTCTCCTGCAGAGACAGACCTCCTGGACCATGTTTTGTTTTTAAATAAATGCTGCTTCTTTTTACTGTCTCAAAGACAAGTCTCATAATGTCTCCACGCATCTTTTGTGACACTGTGACTTCTGAAACCCTTACTTGTTTTCAAATCTGTCTTCTTTAGCAAGAAATGGGTAACACCATATCTTTGTCATATTACCTTTGCATTCTCAGGACCTAGCTCATTGGCAAAATACCAAAGCTCAACACCATTTTTCATTGTTGTGCCCCAAGTCTGGACCCCCAGAAACCACCAAGAGACACAATCCAATGCAAAAACAGTATTGCAAGTTTGTTCCATGGAGCAGCATGGGTAGGGGCTTTGATGGTGGTTAGATAAGGTGGGGGGGTTGGGGGATTCCAAAACTACATAGTTAGAGAACTGGGATTGGCTCGATTCCTATTTAGGGCTATCTGAACTGAGCTGATTGGCTATTTTGTGACTAGGGAAGTTGTAACATTTTTGTCTCAGAAGAAAGACATCTGATGTTATTTGTCCATTCCTGATTGTCCTCTCCCTGTGGAGGAGGTGTTCATGGTGTTTCCTGTAATTAGGGCTAAGGTCAGGGGCAGGAACATCTCCTTGACTAAGTGACTGAGCATCCTGCTCAGGTTTTTGTGCTATGGCTGTAGTTCTACTAAGGCCTGGGTCTCTCATCATAAGACTAAACAGATGGTTTCAGAAATTCTACAGTATGGCTGCTTCCCTCATATTGAATTTTTATCTCATCTATTAGATTATATCTTCATGTCCATAGTAACTACTTAGCATGGTAGAAAGCAGAGAGGTACATGTTGTCAGATATTGAGATATTTATAAATCAGACTCTTTGGAACTTAAGGCAGTCCTGTGTCAGGGAAGAAATTTGTGGTGCCAGTGATGATACTGGTGAGGGTAGAGGACGCCCTCTATAGAGGTCCTATGGTCATGTCTGTCACAATGTATGTCCTTTACTTAGAAATAGCAATCTAAGCTACATTGATTTGCTTTACATATTGTGTATCCTCAGACTTTTAATAAAAGCATATCTAATCGTAATTCCTTGCCTATTACTGACCTGAACAATTTTATTTGTATCTTGTTTTCACCTCAAAGTTTGTATAGATTTTCAAGTTTCATTCAACTGTTGGGTTATATTTGTACTACTATACACTCGAACCTTTTTTCCTCCCTAGCTTTGCCCAATTTGTGTTACAAGAGGAACAGCCATGAATTCTGGATATATATTAAAATTTGTTTTTTGGAAATTTTGTACATTCTCTCTTGTATTTTCATTATAACTATCAATACCACCCTTCAACTGTCCTGGTGTCCCCCACCATGACTCCTTCATCAACTTCATGTCCTTGTTTTATTTTCATTAATAACTTCCAAGTCCAATTAGTTCTACTCATATGCTCATGAATATGGGGCCATCAGCTGTGGCATGGATAACCTAATAACAGCTATGCCTCCAAAGAGAGTAACATTCCTCAGAAATCATCATTGTTAATAACTCCTCCATCAAGGGTTGGCCGTGTTGGTCCTATCCCCACTCATACTGGGTCTCAGACTGGCTTGATATCATGTAAAACTTCTGAAGGTAACTATAGGCACTTTGAGTTGAAGTGTACAATAGCCATGTCATTGTTGGCTCAATCCAATGATTCCCTGACTGTACCCAGTTAAGTTCAATGACTAGAAGTGAAAGACCATGTCTGGACAGCAGAGAGTATATGTGTAAATGCTTTTATATTATGGCTTTATCCAATAGAGAAGAAAATAGAAAAAGGGAACCTGACTAAAAGCCTATTTCTTAAATAGGCAAGAGTATTAGGATCATTTTCATTCCTAGAAATTTCTAAAACAACTTGGTTTTTATAAAGCACTTCTGCATGGCCATAATCCATGCCATAAAACTATACAGAGTGGAGATGAGAGCTGGTAATTTTCTTAAATCGTTGCTCCATCTTTACTATCATAAATTGTGGAGAAGTTTGACTTGCTGAAGAAAAGAGAACACATAAAATGTATGTACTTTGTTCTTTTACTTAAGTTTTTCCCTGTGTTTTATGACTCTTAATAGATTCACCAATGAGAACTCCCAGTGCTTTTGTTATCAAATTCAACCTATGCATAAAATAAGGAAGGACAATTTCTGGAAACACACACACATACACATACGTATTATATATGTGTATATATTATATATATATATGTGTGTGTGTGTATGCACACATATATACACACACACATATATATATACATATATACATACATATATATACATATATATATATATATATATATATATATATTTACTTAATCTACAGTCTTGCTGCTTGAATTTCAGTATCAGACTTGGCATTTTTTTATTTGTTCTCTGTTTATTTGGAGCTTGCCAGTCTTCATAAATTCATAGTCTTCTAAACTCAAAGAAAATTATTTTTTTCTAGGCATTTTTTATTAGGAATTTTGAGATACTTTAAAAATTTCACACACTTTGACTTTGTAGCAACAAAATGCTTTGTTTTTCCTCTTCACTCTTCTACTCTTACAAATCTTATAATTTCTAACATACCCATATATACACAAAACTATCAACTTTATTTGCTGATGTTTTACTTGTCTCACCATAAGAGATGTTTATTTAATATTTTTTCTTGGCTTCCCAAATGTACATATTAATTTCTCTAATTTCTTCTCTATAAGTCTTCTCACTGTCTGCTTTCAGTTTACCTTTTCATGCTTAAAAAGTATCTTTTTCATATATTGATATATTGATAATCTTCATTTCTTTCCCCTTAACCTTTCATCATTTGTCACACACACATGTAGTGTGTATATGCATTTTTAAATATGTGCACAGTTGTGCAAGCAGAAATTCATGCATTTGTGTGTATGTGTATGTGTGGAGGCCAGAAGTTGATGTCAGATGACTTTCCTCCTTGTGTACTGACATGGTCTATCAACAACATCTAGAATACATTGGTATAGCTAGCCAGCTTGTTCCATAGATCTCTTTGGAGTCAAGCCACACCCACCCATTATTTACTAAGTTGCTTCAGATTTACATTCCTTAATAGTGATAAAATATGTAAGCCCAAGTAAACTCTGGGAAGAAAATCCACATATCAGATTGAAATAGGTACAGTGAAATATATTTTTCATCTTTGAAACATATATTTTGACAAATTTTAAAAAGTTTATGCTTCATTTGTCAAATAATTTTTGTGTCAAAATATAAGTGCTGGTGAACATTTGGAAACAATGAAAATGTATTTCTTTTCATAACAATATTTTGTTCCAAGCTTTTTAGGCATTCTTTTATATGGTATAGTTTTCTTTGATCAAATCTTGAAGTCATATAGATTTCTGAGAATATAATGAATACTGGTTACCTTATTCTATGGTATATAAATACCAAAATATGTATATATTATAATATTCCTACAAATACATTATTATTAGGTATTATATAGGATATTACATATATATCTTCCGAGTACTATATGTAATTTATGCCTTCATCAAGAACAAACCATTTGCATAGATATGGGACTCTTTGAAATTCAAGATTAAATAAAGATCATTCAAAAGGTATTTTGAATTCTTATGTAATCAGCTGAAAGTGCTTTTATCTTCTGAACTCATAGCACCTTCCTTTCAGACTCACAGTTTAACATCCAAACCATCCCAGCCTGACTTCTAAACCATAGTTTCTTTGGGATCGTTTGCATTCATATAAAAGCTGAGAGAATGAAGGAGACTATGTTAGCAGGAAGAAAAGGAACACATGGCTTTCAGTGAACATGAAGAGAATATCACTGGGTATATTAAACACAAAAATCAGCTAACACTAATACTAAACACTAATAGTAACAATTTTAAAGGGTTTAAAAGAATAAGATGTTTGAAATCTTCAAAGATGGTGACAATTCGGCAAAATTGTCTCTTCTATCATCTACCAGACAATGACTCTTAAACTTTAAAGGAGGGTAAATTTCTTCAAGTGAAATTATACATAAGACAGGATCTGATGTAACAGGGAATCATTTCATTGCTTTTTAGATTTTAATCTTCAAAATTCCTTTACTAGGTCGTTAGACAAGAAATTTATCAGGAAATTTATAAGACAATTGAATCTCTGTATAGAACTGGGCATTAGAGGAGTCAGTCAAATTAGGGTAAAAACTTAGGTGAAAGTCAAAGCTATTACAAATTTCCAAAGAAAAGATAAATTTCTTAAAATCTAGGTACAAAGTCAACATTGAAGAAAAACTACAATCTAAAGCTAGAATAGAATAGAGAGTCATAACAATCATTTTTATCGATCAAAAGTGCCTTCCCTATTGTGAATCTTTGTCAGTTTAACTATTAGGCATGAATTCTGGCATTGCCTTGGTAATGTCAGCACTACATTGTCAAATACAAGGCTTTCACTATCTGCTGACTATCAGTGATGTTTCCTTTGAATATGGTCGAGTGTTGCCCATGTATGACGATCCTAGATTGCAAAAGTAGGTCTACTCCTTTCTTTTCATCAGCTCTGAAAGAACCCCTACCTTTTTGTCTTCAGGTTCTCCTTGATTCATGTTCACCTTGTAAATCAGCCCAACTAGAAATCCACAATGAAAATATATTTTAACGATATATTTTCAAATCACTGCAATTGGGATTCTGATGCTTAAAATGTTATTTTTCTTGTCAACAGTACAGTTGATAAGAGAATTAGAAATAAAGATATAGCACGTTCATTGGATATAAACAGCTGTTTGGGGATTTTTGAATCAAAATTGAAGAGGCAAAGGCCATAGAGATTTGTGTGTGTGATTGCAGAGGTCAGAGATTCACTATTTTATGTATTACAAAATATGTATTATTACAAAATAATAAACATATTACACTTTCCCTTCAATGCCCTAAAATCTTCTAAAGAATACTAATTTATAATTAAACATTTCTCTGAGTTCCCACATTTATAGGAAATGGTAAATAAAAATCTACTTTTTAATAGAACTAATGAAAATTTTTTCCTTGTTTGCTTTTCTAGAGACCACTGTAGGCCTCTCAGCAAGTATAGAAAGCTTTACATTTGAGATGTGCTTTAAACAGTTAGAAGTATCTTTATATTCCATCCAAAATGCTTGATTATTTTGTCAAGCTGCCTATTTATTTTGTACTAGATAATGACATGCAAAAATCTCCAAAAGGTCTCTTCCGCTTTAGTCATACACATTTGGTTATTAGTGAAAAAAAAATATGTTTACTGGAGAATAAGGGGTTTGTTGCCAGCTAACTATTCCCAGGAGTCTTCACTACACCAAACGTTGCTTGGCAAATCCTATGATTTCCCCAGCCTAATTTGCAAGAATGAAGAGACATGAAATCCGGGGGATGTACATTACATAAAGTTGCAAATATGGTATTTATTCTGTTTGCATTTTCCCTATATGGAAGCTTTACACATAAGGAAAGTGAGACTTTTACAAAAGGCTAGAGAACAGCACCTCTTTAGCTAAGCAAAGGCAAGCCTCTCCTAATGCAGCTGCCTGTGACAACCATCTGGAGGAGGAACCCTTCAGCTGAGGGGAAATGCATTTATTCTTAAGGTGAGGAGCATGGACTGTCAGGAGCTAGATCATTTTCATCTTTCATTTATTTGCACACTGATTGCAACACCGCATAGCAGGCCCTGTTTCAAAGTTAATTCCCCGCAAACCCTTATGATGTACTGTGTGTGGTATTTCATAGTTTGGGGATGGAGCTTTTTATTTTGCCTTTTTACTAGATTCTCCTTTATTCATTCTTGCCTCATGAGTTGTGTGCAGCTAACCTCTTACTCCACCTAGAGCACTGTTTCTTTTAGGATGCCACCGCTGCCATGCCTTTGTCCTACCATTCATGAAATAGCTTCATCCTCATTGTCCTCACACTTCACAGATAGCTTCAAAACTGCTACCTTGCATGTCTGTTTTTATCAGTAGTGAGTTTCTTTTAAAAATAAGTGGTATTAATTCATCAGGGTACATATGGCCAACCATAGCACATATGTAATATGTAGCACTGACAAAAGTATTTAATCAGTAATCATTGAATACATTAGATAACTTTATAACAATTTAGTTAATATGACATTTATCTTCAAAATATTTTTCTATGACACATATATTTTGGTTAGATGCCAGTGTTCACTAGAATGTTTATCATCATTTTTCTCAAAATAATGAAACATTAAATGTGATTGCTCACATTAGATGCAAGTTATATTCATGAAAATAAGCAAAAATAGTAATGTGTGTAACAATTCTTAATTCAACTTTTGTGTTTATTAAGGGATAGAATTTCTATGTGCATTTCAGTGAAAACTACATTTTTTGTCTTCTCTATGGTTTTTTTCTTTCACTTTGGGTTATAGAGGTGAATGAATGTTTGAAGTATTCATTCATTACATGGTCCAGAACAAGATTCTTCACTTGGAATTTGGGGGCTTTTCAACTATGCATGCTGGAAACAGTCCTGTATGTGAAGGTGGAGATTTGTGGTGTTGCCAAAGGTTCTGTGAAAAGCAGCAATGATTTGATATTTTAATTGCTTCTTTCATCTTTTTTGGTCATAATATAATTACATCAATTTTTTCCTTCCCCTTTTTCCCTCCAAACATTCTCATATATCCCTCCTTGCTCTCTTTCAAATTCATGGCGTCCTTTTTAATTAATTGCTTTTACATGCTTGTCTACATTCCTAAATATGACCTGCTTAGTCTCTGTAATGTGACTTTTCTGTGTGTTATAAGTCACCCCTTGTCAGTGATTTAGTTTTAAGAAACTTTCCCTTTGCTCTGTTTTCAGTGTCTATCCCAAGCAAATCATGCATGAAAAGTGAGGACAACAACTGGATCTGTTTAAAAAATACTTCCTTGCTGGGAGGTGGTGGTGCATGCCTTTAACCCCAGCACTTGGGAGGCAGAGACAGGCAGATCTCTGTGAGTTCAAGGCCAGCCTTTTCTACAGAGCAAGTTCCAGGACAGCTTCCTAAGCCACAGAGAAACCCTGTCTCAACCCACCTTTCCCCAAAAAAACCAAAACCAAAACCAAACCAAAAAAAAAAAAAAAAAAAAAAAAAAACTTTCTTGTTTGTCATTCTATAAATTTATAGAGGCAAAATGCCTTAGCTAATGTCACATTAAATGGAGCCTAAATCAAGTGAAGAGGAGGAATGGATAAAGCTGATGTCTGCTTCTGCCTAACCACCTCTGGTTCCTTCTCTTGCAGTCATTCAAGGTTGCACAATGCCTTTTATTCATATTAATGGTTCTCAACATGTGAATCTTGGCCCCTTAGGGAGTCAAATGATTCTGTTGCAGGTGTTATCCAACACAAGAATAAAACACAATACATGTATGTGCATTATAATTCACAATAGTAGCAAAATTGCAGTAGCATCCATATAATTGTATGGTTGGGGGTCACCACAATATGAGGTACTGTATTAAAGGGCTGGAGCATTAGGAATATTAAGAACCGTCTACGCATTCCCACCTATGTGCACGTGAGTAGTAGACTCTTCAAAAAAGACACCACTGAAAGGCTCCAGGGGAAAGTTTCAAGGGGATGAGTACTAAAAAGGCTTGGATTACCTATATTCAATATTCCCGTTATCCACCTGCTCACCACCATTAAGTGCCTTGGCCATTATTTTCTCCATTTGCCATTTTCTCTGCCTAGAATATTCTTTCCTCACATCTGATGCCCAGAGTTCTGCCTCTGAGGCCTCAGCAGAGTTCACAGAGATTTTCTGTATCCACTTTATCTGATATAGTCCCTCCCTTTCTCTCTTCTCCACATGAGCATCATTTTAGTCTTCCCTGAGTCAGGGACTGGAGTTTGCAGGGCAGCAGTCTGAACCAGCTGATCAGCCCCAGGGTCCTTCCTGAGTCAGGGAGTGTGGAGGAGGGGAAAGTTAGCTTTTGACAAGGAAAGGAAGACAAAGACATAATATGATGTCAGGAAGACAGGTTCAGTCCATTCTGAATGCTCTACTTTATTCATCATCAAACTTAAGAAGTCAACCAAAGGTGGGATCAATGGCAGAGGACGTCAGTTATCATGTATTAAGGGCAAATAGCAATTAATTCCCCTAATCCTAAAGGCACCTGTAACTGCAGTACTCTCTGCCTTCAGGTACCCCATAACTGCAGGTACTCTGTGCCTCTGGGTGAGTAAAACCCATCTAGGCCCAAATATATTGTTATGCAGATAGGATCCATTCACCATCAAGGCCCAAGCATCCTATAACCTGTAAGCTAATGTCTTAAGGACAATAGGAATGATTTGAGCTCTCTGAACTCAAGACAAGATGGAATGGATTCTATATATGGTCCTGACATCACTGTACCTTTTCTCATGTGGAAAAGTTATTCATTATATTCATAATCTTGAAATAAAAGGATATTTATTCGAGGCACAAGCAAATAAGCAAATTGGGACACTGCTGTTAGGAACAGTAGTAAGGCCTGCATTTTGGATCAATGCATGAACTACCAGTGTGAAGCTATTGACTCCATTTAGAACTATTTGGTTACCATTGTAAACAACTTACTTATAGGAGATAAGGAGTTTTGTTCAATAGCATAGTAATCTCTTCTTTAAAAGTAACATAAATTATGACTGGAAATGGACCAAAATGCATGACAATAATAGAACACACACAAGTGACCTGGGGTAATCTTAATTGGACTTCATATCATGACAAAAAAAAAAATGTCTGAAAGGCAGTAAAATTCCAACAGAAAAGTCTCCAGAGAAAGAATACTAACTGTTGCTGGGGAAATGTAGGCAAGGGGTGGAACAAAGGCTTGCCTGAGGAGCCCTGCAGAAAACACATGTTCTAAAACAGATGTTCATCTCTGACTCCAATTGCTTGAGATAGTACTGATGGATGGAAGCTGGCACACAAGCTCCAGAGTTCAGAATCCTTCAGGTTCTCTCAGTTCATTTTATAATCTAAAACAAAGTAAGTTAACATTGAAGAGAGAGAGAAGGTAACTTGGAAAATACTGCCTCTGCATGATGGACAGACAAGGAGGGGCAGGAACTTCAGCTGTAACTTAAGCAAGGAATTTTTATCATCATTTTCACTCTGGATATGCCTATCAGTTTCAAAGCTGAAATGTTTAAATGAATCAAATATAGGAAGTATTTTTGTAATTCAAGCAGATCTAAGTGGCTAATGAAGGTTTTACTGATGCAGAGAACTGCTCTACAGATCAGATTCCAGGGTATGAAAAGAGAAAATAAAGAGAACTCATTTTAACAATACTACTCCATCAGAATAACTACATATCCATAAACCACATATAAATGCATACATTTATTTCTCCATGTACTCTGTGAATAAAGCATGTTGTCTCCTCTGTTTCATTTTTCTTTTTAAAATTTCTATTTTATTTTTTTCTGAATTGTATTTCTTCTTGAGTCCCTTAGATACAAGCAAATATGTGTAAAGTTTTTATCCCAAATAGTCTATATTTTCCCTTATAATTAGAGACATTTTCATTTCATCTTAGCCCCACATGTGATGAGATAAATTTGATATCCTGCCATACTTGCATATAAATGTTTCTAAAACACAAATCATCTCAAATCAGTAGGATCGGAATTAGATTTGAAAAATGGATTCAATAATGTGTTCAAAATGAGGTAGTATTAATTCTAATTGAATTCACAAAGGATTTGAAATTAGACATAAATCTATAATATTGGATTATATTAGATATGAATTAGTATAGGATTTGCATTCAGAAAAGTGTATTATGTTGACATCTGAGAATCATTTAGCCAGAACATTAGACTAGGTATTACCTCTTATATCCTACCTCATTCTATCACTCAAATGTCAATGAACAATCTGTGCAATTTTAGTTACCAATGTTAAACATCTTAAATACAGAGTAACTAAAATTTATATTTTACTGAAAGTTAAAACATAAATAACAACATTACTGGCCATGATGGTTCATGACTGTTAGGACTGTTATCCCAGTGCTGAGGAGACAGAGGCAAGACTACCACAAGATTGAGGCCAGCCTAATTGTACAAAATAGGTTCCAGACACGTCCAAGTTGGGAAGATCTTGATGTGACAAGCACACACACACACACACACACACACACACACACACACACACACACACACACACAATATGTGCCAAGAAATATTTCTTAAGGGGTTACTATTTTAATACCTTAGAAAGTAGCTTATAAAATACTGGTTGTAAATGTGAAGGCTAGCAGCAGTCTGTGCTTGTAGCATGCAGGCAATAAAGAAATGTTATTTGGAACTGACACTGGTAAAGTGCTCAAAATTACCACTAGATTTTGCACATTGGTCCCAAGCATGAAAAGCTAAATGTTTTTTAAAGACGATTACCATTTTAAGTGAGGTGTATAAAAATATTTAAGTATGTAAAAGTTACTATAATCTCATTTTCAGTAGTATAATTCATGAAATGAAGTAGGCAGTCTGCTACAATAGCTATCCATGAAGAATTAAGTTCTCAAATATAACAAAATTGAGTAAGTATTACCATTCATCACTGCCCTAAAAATATATTCCTCCAACTTTACTGGTTTTAATTAAATAGCATTTAGAATTCAAGGGACCTTTAAATAGATCTACTACCTCCATGGAGACTAGTCTCCACTTCCCTCTCCTTTCTGGAAAGAATGTTTACAATAATAGGAATGTTTTAGCAATGTCCTGACTTTGGCTCTCATGCCAGCAGAGGTGGCCATAGAGCTTAATGGAGGTGGTGAGATACAGACACTTACTCAACAGGGATTCTTGGGTACTTTTATTCCTCTTACACAGATTCCTTTTTGTTCTTTTCTCTTTCTTTAGCTCACAGCTGAGGCTCAAGAAGGGGCTGTTGTGTTGTACTGATGCCCTGCAGGCATGAAGATAAAGTCTAGAAGGAAGAAGCAGAGGCAGGACCCAGATTTTCTCCCTTGACTCAAATTTAGAAGGTTATTATTATAAAGTTAAGCTGTAGAGCTGGACTTATTTTTACAGAACATAAATACATCACAGTTCTAACCATGTCCATTAAATCACCAGGGAATACATTTGAGTGAATTCATTTGAAGGATGCACAGAAACCTAATGCTGCCTATAAAACTGCAGAATAAAATTCAGAGTGCTTTGTTTTGTTGTGGCATAGTTGCCATTTTTAATTTCTAGACTTTGAAGTAAATATAAACACTTCAGTTTTTAATAATAAAGACAAATTCCATTACTTTCTCATATACATATGTACAAATAGTCTATTAATATGGCATAGTTTTTCATCTTATTTTTTTTAAACAACATGATGGGAGATTAGATTTTTGTATGAGTCTTTTATTTATCAGATGGTAAAATATCCCATTGAAGACAGATTTCATAGAGCCAAGCCTTCTCCTTCTATCCTCTTCCAGATAATTAGGAGCCATTATTATCCCAGGGAAGCAATATAACTGTTTCAGCAATAAGTAATTTATGTCCCTAGATTGCATTCTTTGTTCAGTACCATGGTTGATGTAGATTTTATTTTTTGAGGATGAAAATGGTCATTTTAAAAATCACAACTCTATATCCAGAATTTTCTTCCTCAGCCATGTTTTAATTGTTGGATAAAAAGTCAGTGAGTCAAATCAATTCTCAAAAAGAAGGAAAGTGGTTGCTATTAGCCTCTGAAAACTCATTGTAAAGGCTATGCATTCTGCCGGGCAGTGGTGGCTTTCAACCCTAGCATTCAGGAGGCAGAGCCAGGTTGATGTCTGTGAGTTCAAGGCTAGCTTAGTCTACAGAGCGAGTCCGGGACAACCTCCAAAGCTCCAGAGAAACCCTGTCTCGAAAAAACAAATGAACAAACAAACAAGACTATACCTTTTGAGAGGCATTTACAGCCTTCACCTGTCAGGTGTGAGCAGTCACTTGCAGTAGTGAAGTTGCCAAAGCTTCACATCAACTTCCCATACCTAGTCCACAGAGCATATTTTGGCAACCAGAATTTGAATAGTCATTATTTCCTGAGATAAATTTACTCTTAATGGTAGATAGGAACATTGCCTTCTTAGTTTTTATTATTCTCTCTGTACTGACTGTAACCATAACCTGGGATAATACAGCTGTCCATAAATCAATGCAGTGTTTGGGAAAATTGGTGCATGGAAACAAGCAAATTGGAGTCAACTTGTAGGAGATGTTTGGAAAATATAGAGTATTAAATACTGCTTAAAGAAAGAAAAAAGTTTTAATCAAAGAGAGCCCAAATAATCTGAATAAAGCCCCATGTTAGAGGACAGTAAGCCAAACAGAAGACTAAGATTCTTTCTTTCTGTGATGAAGCTAGCACAGTGCGTGTTCTGAGTACTCTGTTTGTACTTCTTCTGTTCTAAGACTACCTGGGGTCTTCTATCAGTAATGAGAGAATATACAGAAAACTACATTACTTTAGTAGGATCAAGCAATTCTTGTCAAAAAATGAGAAAACTGAACATTATTCCAGCAAACACCACCAACACCAACCCTCCCCCAAGGGGCCATTTGTTCCCTCCCTCATGTTCCAACCACTCATCCCCTTCTCTTTACCCAACCTTTCCCCATTTACTAAGCCGATCTCATATATTTTCCCTTTCTATGATGATCCATTTGTCCCTCTTAGCATCCTCCTTGTTACTTAGCTTCTCTGAGAATGTGGATTGTAGCCTGCTTATCATTGGCTTTACATACCTAATATCCACTTATGATTGAGTACATACCTTGTGGTGACTATTCTAATTGTTATCATAGATCCTTCATCCAGTAACTGATGAAAGCAATGGTCAAAGCTCAATGAATCTAGTTACAGAGAGAAGGGATTATATGAGCAAGTGGTTAAAGGTCATTATGGAGAAACCCACAGAAATATCTGGCCTGAACTCCTGGGACCTCATAGACTCTGGACCAACAGCTAGTGAGCCCACATAGTCCGTTTGTGGGGTCCCTGGATCTGTCCCTGGTGCATGGCTGGCTTTTTTGGAGACAATTCCCTATGGTGGGATGCCTTGCTCATCATTGATGCCTGGTTTGGGGGGGGGGTACTGACTCAACTTGATATGCCAGGCTTTGTTGATTCCTTATGAGATGCCTTACTCTTTCTCAGGAGTGGATGGGGTTGGGGAGCTGAGGAGAGGTGGGGGAGATTTTAGGAGGGAGGGACAGAAGAAGAACTGTGGTTGATATGGAAAATGAATAAAAAATTTAAATTAAAAAAATCTGCCAAACAGAAAAGGCCTTACTAAGAGAGCAGAAAGGGGATGGGCTGGAGTTTGGTGTGAGTGATATAGGGGGATGGGAAGGTGGGGGAACTGAGATTGACATGTAAAACAACCTTGTTTCAAATTTAAATAAAAAAGGAAAACAAAAAGATCTGTACTACAAATTATGCATGCTATTTAGAGGATAGAAAAAACGAAACAAAAAACAAAGAGGTAGAAATTTTGAGGATGATTTTAAAATTAAACCTTTAGTGATAATTATTTTGGCACAACTGCAATTCTAGTAATTGGATGCTAATGCAGGAGTATTATGGATTCCAAGCCAACCATGGCTGTAATGACAACACATAAAGGTAAACCAATCATCAAATTCCACATAAATGAAACTAAGTGTTGTCTGAAGTTTCTGCCCCATAAGCTGCTCCCAAGTAGCCACACAGAGGCTCTAAGGCTTGATATTATTTATATATGTTTGGCCAATAGCTCAGGCTTGTTACTAGCCAACTATTGCATTTATGTTTCGTCACACA
Source organism: Phodopus roborovskii (assembly GCF_943737965.1). Lineage (NCBI taxonomy): Eukaryota > Metazoa > Chordata > Mammalia > Rodentia > Cricetidae > Phodopus > Phodopus roborovskii. The sequence continues at coordinate 1,229,750 of NW_026126693.1, read as the reverse complement.
GCCTGGTACCTTTTCTCAGCACAGCATGAACATCTTGCTTCTCTCTGCATCTGCTTGTGACTGTCCCCTTCTCCTATTCAGCGTTCTCAGTTTGACTCTCACACCCAACCTTATTTTGTTCAGCATTTAGTCAGCTTCTTTATTAAACCAATCACCATACAAAAGAATACTCTACAATGAACTTTCTGTAATACTAATATTAGGAGATAACAGAAAAAATTTCCTACAGATCTATCTTTCCATTCTTTTTTTCCGTGGGTGACAAGTTAGGATATGAGTGACAATTAAACTATCTTTATTTTTTAATATGCAAATATTAAACCATGACATTGACCAAGATCCCTGAGAAGTTCACTCAAAGGCATTATCCAAATAATCAAAATTAATTAAAAACTGAGAAATAAAAATGGAAGTTATGAGTAAATATAGTAACCCTTGGAATGAACAGTAAAATTATTTTTTTATACATATTAGTACAATTCAATAGGGTATCCCTCATAAAATCTGTATTTAATTATGAAGATAGCCTTCACATCTAAACTACCTGTATGCACTACTGTGGATGTGCAGAGGGCCAGCTAAAGCCATTGTATTTCATTTTACATAAAATGGAGTTAGACATAATAATTCCTCATATACTTAAAGCTAAAAAGTTACATAATCATACACACTGTGAATATGAAATAAGCCATGAGCAAAGTTTAGAATATTTTTTCTTTTAAGACTATATAAAACTACAAAAAACCATATAGCATACATTGTAAATTACTAAACACAAAGCTGAATGTGAAATAACAGAAAACAACTTAATGAGAAGTTAGTATATGTTTAGTTTTGACAGAAATTATGCTTTCAGTATCAACAAGCAAAAGATATTAGGAATAATTACAATTCAACAATGTCTTTTCATAAATACTATCCTTTTAATATTTGAGATTGTAATTTAATTACATCACATTACTTCCCTTTCCTCCCTCCAAAACCTCCCACACATCCCTTTCTGCTCTCCTTCAAATTCTTGGCCTCTTTTATTCATCAGTTGTTATTTCATATGTATTTATTTGTATATATATACACACACATGTATATACATACACACACACACACACATATATATATATATATATGTATTCTGTTACAGTTACATAATGTTACTTGTGTGTATGTTTACAATGTTGATCATTTGTGTTTTATTTGGATTCATCTATCAATGTACATTTGGCCTATTGCCTTGAGACAACTATGGCTCAAATTTCTGCTGGCACAGTTCATGATATCTTTCCTCATATCCATTCTATCTCTTTTCAGCTTTATAAGGATTTCATGTTGATGGTAGAACATGCCTTCTCACACTGTCTTCTTTGTTCTCTTATTCATGTGCTACCATGATACATGTACTAGTAATTCAGTACACTGAACTAATCAACTAGTGTTGATTAATGGGAGAGAGAGAATATTGATAAATTCTTTATCTTTTGTCTATAAAGGGCACTAAATCTCATTTTCTCAGTTTCTTTGAAAATGATGCCAACTGGATGGAACACACACACACACACACACATCTATGTAGTATTGGCAAAATTATAACATTCTTGTATTGGCTTGTTTCCTTTCTTTCCATCTATTTTCTTGACTCCTAAATTAATAGAAGTTAATTAATTAATAAAGAGTGCTACTGAAGACCAGGACATCAATATAAAATCATCCCAATATAAAATTACCCACCTTATACCCCCTACCACTTTTACTCACCCTTTCCTTCTCCCCAATACTACCTTGCTTACAATAATGTCTTCATTTGTGTGTGTGCAGATCTTGTGCCAGTAGCCATGGCTGCTGTGTACTCATAATTACATCAGTCATGCCACACCCAAAAGACAGCATACATACTCCTTCTTCTCTCCCTTCAGCTCTTACAATCTTTCTACACCCTTTACCATGATAGTCTCCATGATAGTCTCTGGATCTGAAGGTGACACGTTTGGTCCTAGCATGGAATAATAGCTTATTTTCAATGTTTTGACTACCATGACTATTTCTATTAACCTTTACTCATTTAAAAAATGAAGCTCCTCTGGTCAAGGCTAAGAAGAGTCTAAAGACATGAACATTTTCACAAAGCAGTTTAGCAACCAGTTTAGCAATCATAGCATTACTAGTAGTGTCCCCTTAGTACATGTGACCTCCCCAGGCAATATATTTTTTGCTAGATTTCCAGTATTAGGTATGTATTCCTTTCAATGAAGGTCTTGAATCCAACTAGAAAATATTTGGTTGCTGTCAAAGCAATCAGGCACTGTTGGTCCCATGGCCAGAGCTTCCCTGAGGTCAGTAGTATGAATTTATTAGCAATCTCCAGGTCATTTTTTATCATATCCACAAAATAATAACATTGATGCAATCTAGGGCAAGTGTGTTTCAGCATAATACTTAATTTTCAAAATACCTCCTTTCATTGTCAATGGCTGGAGTCATGCCTCAGAACATCCTGATGATAGTATTATAATTGACTTTTATAAGGAAATAGCTCATGTACCAGAGGAATGGACAGACCTGACTAAACGGTAACAATAGGACTCAAAGAAAATGAGAACAAAAGAGCTTAAAGGTCAAACCACAGAGTACAAATATAGGAAGAATATGGAAAACTCATTGAATGAAAGGACTCATTGTAGCCTCCCTGTTAGATGATCTGGAAACAATGCTAAACTCTCTCCCTCTCTCTCTCTTTCATACTAATTTGCTGAGCTAGGTCCTTGAAGCTTACACATAACAAACTCAATGGAAACTGTGACTTCTCAGCAGGGTATTGAGAAAGAAATAAACAGTACCATAGAAATTAAAATGTCAAAATAAACTTATTATGGAAGATTTAACCACTCACAACCTGGTATAGGCATGGAATAGAAAGCTAAAACCAACAAGTCAAACAACAAGAAGAAGATGAAAACAAATAAAGAAGAAAAAGAAGAGGTAAGATCAAGGCAAGGGGAAAGGCAAGGAGAAAAAGAAAATGACAGAGGAGCCATGTATACTCCCTTAGAGGAACTGAGACATGGTTCTCTAACAAATGTAAGAGGCTTGGTTCAGGATGGGTGTACTTGGTGGGCTGTGGATAATGATGGAGTTATTATTATGAAGTTAGGCTTCTTGGTATCAGTGGATGGTGGTAAAGCTGGTCAGAAAATGTTCAAGACAGTGGCACAAAGAAAAGAACTACAGACTTGGTATCAAGTTGTCTTAACATTTAAGAATCTGTGGTTATTGTTAGCCGGACCTGCTATTGTCAGACATGAGATAGGTGAGCAGAGGAACATGAGGACAGAGAAAAGATGAGATGAACAGAAATAGGTTACAAATTGCAAACGTTGGAAATTGTAATTCTCATTTTCCACATATTTCAAATTCATAGCATAGTCACATTGAAAAATGTACATGATGCCATGTGAAATATGCACAACAGATATTCCCCTGATTGTCTGTCACAAAGATTTGGGTAACTAAACACTGGAGAATGGAAAACTACAGGCATTTCTAGAACAATTTACATAAGAGACACTAGTGTCATGGAATTCAACATTGTTCAGCTAGAATCCCCAACTCCCCCACTCTAAACCATGCCCCCTCAGAAAGACCACCCTAAGTCCAGGTTTCTCTCCCAGGGGTCCAAGATAGTGCCTACAGGACATTTAAGCCCTGGTCTCTAGGCCATGTGATTTCTCATCTTCCTCCCTCACTCTGTCATACCTTTGGGGAGCTGTAATGTCACCCAAAAGCACTTTGCCTAATAATCCTGGTCTTTTTAATTCGGATTGATCTGGATTACTAGAAGCCAGATAGAAAAACCTATTATCAGGATACGGAACACTAAAACAAATCAAAACAAAAACAAACAAAAAATCCAAAACAAAAACCCTATCAAACATTACATTCCCATCCAATTCACCACATTTTGATGTGTAAAGTGTATTGTATTGTAGCCAGTTATAGTATATCACTGTGAATTTGTTGAAGAGGCAGTTCAAGCCACAGATTCACAGCAACTATCTGTTACCATCTGTTTCAAAAGCTGTTATTGGGGTTATCTGTTTGTTAAATACCAGTTGATTAGCATTGTTGAACAGTTGATGATTAGCAGTACCCTTTGCTATAGGACTACTTATCTCACAGCTACTCTCTTTTCTTATCTGTAATGAGGGTCCAGTTCAGCTTTTATGTACAAGATAGCAACTGCAGCAATCATGACTCTTCAAGGATATGCTAATGGTCCTCTTCTCTGTTGTAGCAGAGAACATAAATAAACTGATCATCTTGACAATCCATAGACCATAAAGTACACTAGTTGTCAAGATAGTTGACTTTATGAGCAGGAAAGAAGAATTATAGTATATATTCTAGTACAAGTATCAGAAGTTTGGTGATAAACTTCATCATTTTGAAGGAATCCAGACATTTGGAATTCCAAATCTTATGTGCCACCACTTGAGTTTTAAGAAAAGTTCCTGTGAGTCTCCAAGTTCTTGAATTTTACATGAAGAGGATAAATTTCGGTAAAGGAACAAGTCTCATTCATACAAACATTAGTGCCATGATATGCACTCCTAGAAGCTGATGACCTCACCATAACATGCTAAGTGACTTTGATACTGCATTTCCTTCCTGTCTTGCCTTTGTCAGAGCCATTGTTCCATACTTACATCATGAGCTCTCTATTATCATACACCTGCCATATCAGGGAGAAGAAACAAAGAAGGGTAGTTAGTTACAATCATTTATTGCTTAAACCAGGTATTCAAATCATCTCAAGATTATTTCTTATCAATTTAAAAACCTAGCCTTCAGCAAGTGCTCAGATTCTCTCTTTCTCTAATATACAAACTGAGTAGAGTATTTTTCTGGTTTCGAAGGTATTTTAAATATATTACATAATATCTTTTGTTATTTTTCTTTCTATAAAATTATTTTCCTTTCATACCCATCTAATTCCCATCTCCATATATATATGCTCTAATAATTATCATTTCTTCTGGTGAGTATGTTATGCTCAGATTGAGGAGTTCCCCAAAAACCAACAAGGAGACTGAATCCCTTATGTAAAATCAAAGAGCTTTTATTCAAGTTTGAACTTGGACTCTCTGTACTTTTCCCTTGGAAGGTCCAATCTTGGTTGGTAGTTTGCGGTATTTTCCTGGATTCAGGTCTTGTTTTAAAGTAAACTGAAAACTTAGGCCTACTCCAGCCTTGGCATGGCAGCAGTATAGCAAAGCAGCCAGTGTGTCTTGGGCTCTACAAGTATATTGAACTCTTAACTAATAATGATAGAATAAATGATAGAAATGTATAAACATGTGAAAGTACAAGCTACTTTTAAATATTTTTATCTATTTTCTTCTCCATATCACCTCAAAAGTCTTATCTGATATATAGACCATATGTACTTCTATTGGATATTTTTAAGGACTTGTCTGTGCCATATTTCCCTATCACAATGTGAGCATTGTGGATAACTTGTGCGGAAGCTATAGGTTTTGATAAATACCTCAAAATATAAATTTAATTCTGAGGCCATTGAATTGCTATGGATCCTTGGTATCTTTGGTATTAGATTTTGCATGGTATGCATGTTTCTAATGTAACATGTGGTCTTTGTAGAGCAGAGTTCAGTCAATGTACTGTTTGTTCCCTTGATTACCTCCTTGAGGCCTAGGCCTAATCCCCTATCTCTGGATCCCTCTACATCACGATTCCACTTCTAAATATTTTCTTATTCTCTTGTCTTTCTAGTCAGTCATTGGGCTTTTCTATTTCTCATAGCCTCATTGTGTGCTTGAGCACCATAAAAATTGATCAAGAACTTGGAGAACAATTATGCCGATGTTAGTGGTTTCTTGTGCTATAGGAGAAACTGCCGGCCATCCTACCCATGCCACAGGTGCCCAGGCCAGCCTGCATGAGCATGCTAGGCAGGCACTTCTTCCCTCAGCCAAGCCTGCCTCTAAGCCCAGAGACTGCTGATGAAGAGTCACCAGGCCAGAGACAGCAAAGAGGGAAGAACAATGCTGAGCCAATGGGATCTTGGGAGGGGATATAAAGGCAGGTCTAGCTTCTTTAATAAATGAGTCTGCAACATGCTCTGCTACTCACTGACTCCCAGTGCCTAAGTCATTGGTGCTGTGTCTTATCACCCCCTCCCCCAAGGGGTGGCCTAGCAGGGTCCCCAGAATATCGTGCTGCCTTTCTTTTTGCCATGTTTCCTCTCTCACAAACTTGCCACTTCAGCGATTCTATATTCAAATATGTCCTTCCAATTCCAAGGAAGGCTTCTAAATTTTATGTTATATTACCTTATGCTGTAAGTCATGAAATATCTTCAAAGTGAGAGCATGGGTAAGTTTGGAACTCATTTGCTACCCCTATCTCCCCTGTAGTTTCAACTGGTCACCTGTAAATAGTTGTATTGTGCATTTTAATCAGCATTTCTATTTTTAAAATAATAGCAGAGGAATGTTAATACCAACTTTTCAATTTTTGTATCCAAGAATGGCCTACATGTGTTTCCTTGGGTGTGATTACTGTCTTATGTTTTGTTAACTCTATCAGTGGCATCAATGACGTCAATCTTGGTTTCTTACATTTTATGGTCAGCATTGTATATTTGCATGTTTTCTTTTATATTCAACTAACTTTCTTTCTATCTCCTGTTATTATTCTATTATAAAGAAGAGCCATATATTATCTACTTATGTATTAATGTTCAATGTCAGAACGATTGCAGTTCCTTTCTTTAACAAATAACAGGGTGGTCTATATCCATAATGTGTGCTCTTACATTTTTTCATTGGTCATGAAATCAGGTTACTTTATATGCTCATTAAACATTTATATTTAGCTCATTATTCCTCTTTGTTGGTGACCTTTATGTTTTTAAGTATGTTGTTAGGTGAATTTTGGGCATTTACTGGTTGTATTTATTTCCAGGCTACCACTTTAATCTCAGTCTAGGAACTGAGGTAGGCTTAGTGATTTCTCAGTTAGAACTATGTTTAAGGCCACAGGTCTCATTTCCAGATACAGGTGTCATGAATGAAGACATTCTATAGTAATCATTCCTCATTAGGAAATTTGTTGACTGAGAAGTGATGATTCCCTTTTTGTGTTCACTCTAGGGAATGCTGCACCCAGACACTCCTGGTGTAGTGGTATTTGGGCCTAGGTCATCTGCAGCATGGCTTCTTCTCATCAGCTCTGCTTGTTTTCCTTCTCAGGGCTTTTTTTTCCTCTAACAAATACTGTGTAATAACCTCTTACTCACCAATTTCATTTCAGCTTCCTGGGGACAAACTTGAATGAGTTACTCGCAATATATGAAAATCCTTACTTATATTACTCAATTCCTTTACTAGTCAATGTCTATATGTTGGGGGTAGATGTGCACACATGTGCACAGACCACATATGTGGAGGTTAGAGCACAGCTTCAAAGAGAGAGAGTGCCTCTTGTTTGCTGCTATTATGTACCAGGCTGGCTGGCTGGAGTTTCCATGGTTCCTACTCTCTCTGCCAGCCATCTCCAGACACTTGAGTGTGTTAGGATTATGAACATATGTTACCCTGTGTCTTGCTTTACATATATTCTGGGAACCTAACATCAGATCTTCCCAGTTGTACAGAAAACATGTGTGCAATTGAGGTACCTTGCTAGCCCTATACTCTTTTGCTTTGAACTTTCAATCTTGCAACAGTAAACACTATCTTTAAATAGCTTCAATAGTTTACTTTTATAGTTGAGTCTTTATCTATTCATTGTTAATTTGTGTTAACTGTATATGCTAGAAGTGCAATTTTATTCTTCTTTGTAAGGCAAGTAAATATTCTAATCACATTTATGAAGTGGTTGTTTCCTTGAGTTATGTAACATACTCTTTATTACTTAACAAGTAATCTGCCTCAACTCTTATCCTTCCATTCATTCAGTTGTCTGTGCCTGAACCAGCACCATACTATCATATAGTGCTATATTTGTTGTAATGAGTATTGAAAATTAGTGAGTCATTGAGTTATCTTTTTATATAAACTAAAATTAATTTGTTCAGCTCCTCCCCAAATATAGCTGTTGTGTTGAATGGAATAACAATGAATGTGTAAGTTAAGTTGAAGTCAATTAAAGCCTTTCATTTCTTAGTCATCAGATTCACAAGAATATTAAAATTTGCAATTAATTTGAATCCACTTTTAATTCTTCAATAGCAGTCTGAAAGTATACTTTTCAGACAATCTTTGCTAGATTAATTTCTAAGCAATTGGTAATTAGTTGTTATCTTAAATGACATCTGTTTTCCATTTTATTTTCTGGTTACTTATTGCTAGGAAAAAGACCTCACTGAATATGTTTGAATGATGATTTTTTTGAATTAGAAGATAAGTTTTAAGTAGTTTTTCAGAAGACATTAGAAGTAAAGAAAAGGCTTTCTAAGCCAGAAAAGAGGGAAAATATATGGAGAGTGGTGTCAGAAACTGTAATACCTTTCCAGAAGTAGAGGCAAAGTATAGGTAAGGATAACATAACTGGGGAAAATATTACTGATTATTTTTTTCATGAATTGAGTAAAAGCCATCAAATAACTTAAGAGGATAGATCAGAGAGCAGAAATATTATCCAGATACATTACAGTGACATAAGATTATTGTAAACAAATTATAAATTATTTTCTAAGAGAAACATAAGATTGGTCACAAGGAAAATAAAATAAAAACCTACTTGCCTTTAAAACAGCAACATTGAATACAAAATGTTTGCCAAGGGATTCAAATCTGATTATGTGTTTGGTTAAATTAGCATTTTAATGTTTGAAGCAAATTGCATATTTTTCATATCAGATACTACAACAGCATGGGGACACACTTGGAAAGAATTCTTACCTTTTAACTTGAGAAAGGATAGAAGATATTTCAAAATCAAAATGTTAATACATTACAGGGAAATGTCTCAGAAGGAAAACCAGTAGAATCTATTGATGTCAAATAAGCAACAATAAATACATTATAAGCATAATGTTGAAAAGTAAAACTTCTGGTGACTTATAGTTAAAATACAGTTGGGTGAAAATGGTGGGGAAATAAGTGGGCCAGTACTTCCATGCCAACAGTTGGTGTGGATGTCATTCTGTATGTATGTTTCTCGTTTTTGGTTAATAGGAAAGTAAGATAGGCGGGACTAGGAGACTAGGAGGAGAGAGGTAGTAGTAGGGAGGAGTTCCAAGATGGTGGACTGAGAGAGCAGAACTCCATCCCCTCTCTCCGGTAAGATAAGACCACATGGAAGTACTTAGATTAATAGAAATGGGTTAATAATTAAGACAGAGCTAGCCGATAAGAAACTAGTAACTGGCCAACAGAATTATATCCAACACAGAGTCCCTCTGTGTTATTTGTGGCTGGCCTGGTAGTGGGACCGGACTGGAGGGGAAAAACCCACTCATAACAAAGAGTGAAAGTTCAGTTGTTAATAAGACATCCACAGTAAAACAAACTGAATGCTGACATCTTTTATTCTCTGATCCTTAGCATATTAAACCATATATGTTTGCTAGTCAACATTAAAAAGCATTAATGCCGTACAAAGAATAAGAACTATGTAATTGAATTGAGGAATTTTGGAAATGTAAAGTCAAACCAAAAGTGCAGTGGAAAGAAAACATAAAATAAGAGGGCAGGGAATTTTTAGAAACAGTAATCGCTATCTGGTGGGGTAAAGTTCACTACAGTAGTTATATTCAAAATATAAAAACTATTGGTTTATATTACAATATAGAACAACAAAATTGTCTAAAAGACACTCACTTAAAAATATATCATGCAAAATAAAATGAAAAAATATTACTGGAATTAGTGTGAAAGGCAGCATTATCATACAAATTACAAACGTGTCCTTCCAAAACCCAGAAGGAAAAGCTGTATTAAGAAAGACATGGGTCACTACATCTGCTTCCATCAGTTATTTCATGTAGGATCTATGATGCCAATTAGTGTACTTACTAATCTGATTAAGGGGTAAAGCTGGTTCAGGTAACCTTTCCACTCTTGTTAAGAGTCTTAAATTGGGTCATCCTTGTGGATTCCTGAAAATTCCTATAACACCTGGTTTTTCCCTAATCCCATAATGGCTCGCTCCCTCTATCAAGACACCTATTTCATTTCTCTCCCCCTCTATTCCAACTAAGACTTCTTGAACATTGATGTTGCCATACCCCATCCCCTACCTTTTACCTCACTTCCAGTTTACCCAGGAGATCTGAACAGTTTCCATTTCCTGGAGCCCTCCATGTTTATTCCTCTTAGAGTCCCTCTTTTAAATCTAGCACTGTGGATTGTGGTCTAGTTATTCTTCTCTTTACATCTAATATCTACTTTTGATTGAGTATAAGAGTGGGAGGGATATAAGAAACTATTGAATAGTAAATGTAGACCAGTATGATTGAGCCCGGTTAGGAATAAAAGACAGGAGAGAGACAGAGAGGGAGAGAGAGAGAGAGAGAGAGAGAGAGAGAGAGAGAGAGAGAGAGAGAGAGAGAACATAAAAGAGGGAGCCAATATTGGTTTGAAGATAAAATTGAAAATAAAGAAAGGTCTAGAGAGCTACTAGACTGCTGCCATCTAATAATTTAAGCTTCCGTGGAAAGACTTCCATAAATGCCCTTCCGGGATAGTGAGATCAACAACTAACTTATCCATGGAGCCTTCATCTAATGCCTGTTGAAAACAGGAGCAAACACCCATACATAAACACTGAGTCGAACTAGAATCCAGATGCAGATGGAGAGGACAAGACCAGGTTGCAGAAACACATAAAGACAGCTTACCTGAACAAGGAGGAGTTAAGTGGCCACCAGACTCATAGCTGGGAAGCCAGCTTGGGACTGACTCAGGCCCCCCTGAATATGGATCTCAGCCAGAAGTACTGAGCAGTCTAAGGGACCTCAGACAGTGGAGCCAGGATGTATCCCTGGTGCACAAAAGGACCTTGCAAACACATCCCCCATGTAGGATAACTGTCTTAACCTAGAGACAGGAGAGAAGCCTTAGTCCCTACTTCACATGACCTGTCAGATCTACATGACCCCAACTGGATGGCATCCCCCTACATATGGAATTGGGATGGAGGGATGGGAGGAGAGGGTGGTTAGGGTGCATGTGAGAGGGCAGAGAGTGTAAAATGGAGGGAAGGAGGGAGGGAGGGAGGGAGGGAGGGAAAGGGAACTGGGATAGACATGTAAAATAATAAATTAAATTAAAAAAATGCTTTGACTCCAAAATTTAAGTTCAAGGGCAAGTTACTGGGGAAAAGGATTTGTATTTTTGTTTCCACAGAAAATGAAAAGCAGTGGATTCATTCCAGACTAATGTGTTTTGATCAAGCCAGACCACCTGAAAGAGAGTACCAGGTGATCCTACATTCAAAGCAGCTGGACAAAGCAGCCTTAAAGACTACAGCCAGGATTTCTGCATCTACTTAGAATCCCCCATGGTAAGTGCCCCTTACCAGCAGGAATTAGTTTGGAAACAATGACACCCAAATTCCCAAATATTGTGTATAACTGTTTATTTTCATTTAAATGGACTTGGTTATATAAAATTAAAAAAAAAGAAAAGTGAATGTAATCAGAATACATTATATGCATGAATGACATTTTAGAGTGTCATTTTAGAAAAAGCTATTTTTTTCTTGAAGTTGTAAGTAAGGAGTCAGCATGGAGAGACTGGGGAGACCAGACGCCTGCCCCACTCCCCGGTAGGTGAAACCACATGGAAATACATAGAAATGGGTTAATTCTTAAGACAGAGCTAGCTGATAAAAACTAGTATCTGACCAACAAAATTGTATCTAATACAGAGTCTCTGTGTGTTATTTGGGGCTGACTTGGCAGCGGGACAAGACCAGGCAGAGGGCAGAAAAACCTTACTTCTTACAAGAAGCAGTCATCGAAAGCCTTCCAACCAAAAATAGCACAGGGCCAGATGGCTTCAGTGTAGAATTCTACCAGAAATCCCAGGAAGAGCTAATACCAACACTCCTCAAATTGTTCCACACAATAGAATCAGAAGGCACATTACCAAACTCTTTTTATGAGGCCACAATCACCTTGTTATTCAAGCCTCACAAAGATACAACTAAGAAAGAAAACTACAGACCAATATCCCTGATGAACATTGGTGCAAAAATACTCAATAAAATACTGGCAAATCGAATCCAAGAATACATCAGAGAAATCATCCCCCCCTGATTATGTAGGCTTCATATCTGGTTTTGCAGGGATGGTTTAACATATGAAAATCTATCAACGTGACCCACCATATAAACAAACTGAAAAAGACAAACCACATGATCAACTCCCTAGATTCTGAAAATGGCTTCGACAAAATTCAACACCCTTTCATGATAATTGTTTTGGAGAGATAGGGATAACAGAAACATACCTAAACATAATAAGAACAATGATGGGAGATATCATTCTGTAAATATGTTTCTCATACTGGTTAATGAATAAAGCACTGTTGGCCAGTTAGGAAAGGAAATCAGGAGGGACTAGGAGACAAGGAGGAAAGAGAAAGTAGTAAGTAGGGGTCAAGATGGAGAGACTTGGGAGACACTGGCCCCTTTCCCCAGTAAGAAGACCATGTGGAAATATTAGATTAACAGAAATGGGCTAATACTTAAGACAGAGCTAGCCGATAAGAAACAAGTAACGGGCCAACAGCATTATATGAAATACAAAGTCTCGATGTGTTAATTGGGGCTGGCACAGTGGTGAGACAAGACCAACGGCGGGAGGAAAAAACCTTACTCCTTACAGAACAATATGCAGTAAACCAACAGCCAACATCAAACTGAATGGAGAGAATCTTAAGGTGATTCCTCTAAAATCAGGAACAAGACAAGGCTGTCCTCGCTCTCCATATCTCTTCAATATTGAACTTTTAGCTAAAGCAATAAGACAACAAAAGGAGATCAAGAGGATACAAATTGGAAAGGAAGAAGTCAAACTTTCTCTATTTGCAGATGATATGACAGTTTACAAAAGTGACCCAAAAAACTCTACCAGGGAACTCCTACAGTTGATAAATACCTTCAGCAAACTAACAGGATACAAGATAAACTAAAAAAAATCAGTACCCCTACTTTATTCAGATGACAAAGGGGATGAGAAAGAAATCAGAGAAGCATTACCCTTTACAATAGCCCCTAGCAACATAAAGTATCTTGGGGTAACACCAAACAAGTGAAAGACCTATATAATAACTTTGTGTCTTTAAAGAAAGAAATTAAAGAAGATATGCTCTTGGACAAGAAAGCTATTTTAAAGAATACTTTGCCTGAAAGTGTTGAGTTATTATTTTAACAGATAAATATTGCAAGACAATAGTAAATACCTTGTCTAGTGAATGTAAGGTTCTGGGCTCAAATCCCCTCGTCACTATATAGATATATAGATAAATAAGGACTGTTAAAACATTAAATTTCTCATCTTCCCACCATTCATCAGGATTTCTACAACTTTTCTGCTAATGAAGTTTTCAATTTTAAATATTTGTTCACATAAAATCAATTTGGGGACTTTTCAAAAAATATATGGCCATTCCAGATTAAAAAATATATTTAGAATATGTAAATAAGTGAAGATGAACAAAATCCAGATCATTGTAATGATACAATTAAAGCCAACGTATCAAAAACAATAATATCATAGCCTATAGTTAATATAAAATATTACCTCTGAGATATGTGATAGTAATTTTACAATACTAAATTTTTCAAAACTTATGTACATTTTATTCTTAGAAGACCATTTCAATCCAGACCATCCACACAACAAATGCTCAATACTCTTACATGACTATTGGTCCTACATTTTCCTCAGGGAACATTAGTAAATAAATAGGATGAAAACTTTGGTGAACATTTAGTGACTTAGGATATGTTAAAAAAATAAAGTCATGTGAAACACATTATATGAATGGTTTGACTTGATGCAGAGTGAATTTCGTTGATTCTTTGTTTAAAGCATATCTCAGAAAAGAACTCATAAGAAGGTACTAAATAGAAAGCTCACTAAGCATTACTAATTCTCTAACATTCTCTAATTTTACTTTGGTTTTAGTTTAAATTATAACTAGCACTTGAGAGATGGTAATAGAAAAGCAAGGAAGAAGACTGACTTGGGAAATATCCCCATAACAAAAAAAACAAAACAAAACAAAACAAAAAAAACCCAAAAAAACAGCGTTTGGTATTGGATAAAATATGAAATGCAAGGAGGAACAGAGTAATCGTAAGGTTAATGGCTAGGATTTGGACTTGTGTAGAGAGTTTTTGTGACTGTTACTGAGGAAAACACTGGAGGAATCCCAGAGCTTATCCAGTTATAAAAACTGTACTTCAGTGTTCATGCTGATTATGAATATTCTTGCCATCATTTTAGTTTTATAAGACTCTCTAGGGAATGTGATTTTGAAATGGTCCTTCACCTTGACTGGCTATTATAGGAATCAGCAGAGAAAAGGATAAAATTATATAATCAGAAAAAATATTGAGAAGGATTATAAAATAGTTTCCTTTCATGACTATGAAGAGAATTTATATTTTATTTGAAGTCTACAAACTTTTTCCTAGCTAATACATGCATTTTGCAAGAAAAAAGAAAATAATTAAAATTGCTTCCTGGCATAAAATTTAGGGAATAGCAACCAATAGATGTATTAGTGAAGAGATTAAATATAAGTTGAAGATACAGTTCATAATGCCAAAAGTAGTTATGATCAATTCCTATAAGCATTATTGATTAGCAATGGGGATGCCAGTTTATCCACTGTGGTCAACACATACCTTAAGACTTTATGAGGTTTCTTCAGCCTGGACACTATATTTTCTTTACTGCTTCCTGTGATTCATTGGCCTTGTATATTTGAATCCCTCAATATGAGGGTGACTGTCATACTCTGTTCAGGATAGAAATACATATACATTGCAAGAAGAAAAGAAAATTGTCATGTAAACCTGACGCCCAAAATTTTAAGAGGGGAAATAAAGGCAGTCCCCTTGATTGATAAAGGCAGTAAATTACAACTTGTGACCCCAGAAATCCTCTTCATGTCCCCAAACTATGTTAATATATATAAGAATAATTGAATACAAGCCCCCCTTTATTGTTCATTGTTTTTAATTTATCCTTTTGTTATACATTACATCCTAATCATATTTCTCACATAACTTTGTGAAGGTAACAGAAAGCACTGAATTACACATATCCAAAGATTTATTTTCACATATGTGAATTTCTCATTAGTGAAGTGATCACATTCCTACTGACTCCAGCCTGAGCAATTACTCAGTAGATGAATAAAAAGGAAGGTTATCAGTTCAATCTTGTTATATTATCTGCAAGATAATTTAAAAATAAGCACAAGGTATTATTTATTTGCTGATTAATTTTCTAAGCACTCAGCATCCTTCCTTTTATTGCCAGAGACAAATTAGTAACTTGAGGAAGTTATTATAGGGTTTTGGACAACATTAAATATATGATTCTACTTATTTATGCTTACATTTGCCTAAATCTCGGCACATAAATAATTTCCATGTCATAAACTGCTATTACTGATATCACCTGTGTTTGTCTTTCCAAATATACTCTTAACAAAATTAGTTTGGGAAGTTCCATTTCTTTCTATTTGCTCATTTTTGTTGTTGGTAATGGGGATGGATGAAAGGAAAAGGAGTGTATAAACAAATTCTAGAGACTTTACCATAATGGAATTGTATTAGGCCCTTTCTATTCGTTGTAGAAGCTCTTTGTAGGAGTTCAGCTGCATGACATCTGCTGTGGATAGTTGGGTACAAACTGTACTTTAAAAACTCAAAAAACCAACACATTTCCCTACACACGAGAAGCTGACTCAGAGAATAGCATGAAGATATTTTGTACTAAGTAGGGACAAGGACTCAATGCCCTCTTTAATTTCTTATATTGAAATGAAATCCTAAGTCAGATGTGATGATATGTGAAAATAGTGCCTTGGTTCACAGAGCAGAGCCCTCATCACACAATCTGTACCTTTGTAAGTACAAATGTCATAGCTCTTTCTTTTCTCTTCCTCCCTCCCTCCCTCCCTCCTTCTCCTCTTCCATGTCCATTCTTTCCTCTCCCTCTCCTTCTCTTTGTCATAAGAGAGTACAAGGAAAAGATAATCATCTGGAAACATCAAAACCCCTGACACTTTGACCTTAATCTTGGACTTCCAGTCTCCATAGCTGTAAGAATTGGATGTTTATTGTTGCATCTTCCCAGTGTATTCAATTCTCTTGTGGACCTGACTAAAGCACAAGAGAAGGAAAGATAGTGGTGATAAAGAATTACTGGGGGGAAATAAAAGGTAATATAAGGTTATTTTCTTGTCTTTTAGTGGTAGGTCTTGGATTCCACAGCATTGTGCTTGCTATGTACAATTTGTTAGGTGTTATTAAATTTATATTTTAAACTTATTAATATGTAATAAAACTATACCTTTATGTATGGCTTTATAGAAAAATAATGTTATTCCCCATAACAATGTGGTAATTATGAGCATATACAGCTAATTTTGGGGGGTCACTTTCATTTTGACTGATAACATTCTGAGTACATTATATACATTTCCAAGAGGAATCCACTGGTGTGCTGTTTTGGTAATCTTAGCCTATGCTCATACAGCTTTGTATTGAACTTACTACTTTAATGTTAGATCGGTGCATATGATCATATTTACAATTAATAAACACCATGAATGTCAAAGTAACTGCATGTTTCTGACTCCTGGGAAAGAGAATGAGAAACGGGATGCTGAGGTAAGAGATAAGAAAAGAAGGTAAGAGATGCCATAAAGCATTTTAATTGCCAGCTCAGGTAGTTTCATATGTACTCATGATAATGAAGAAAATTTATTTAAAGGCATTCACTTGCTCAGTTTACTTATGAAATTTTTCAAATTTTTCAAAATTGCTTTGTATGTATTAGTGTATATTCCTCAGACCCTCAGAATAGTTTCTGCTGTTTTATTTTATATAATATATATATATTACAAATCGATACCAGTTCCCTCTCCCTCCTTCCCTCTTTCCCTCTCTCCCACCTTCTCATGGCCCCAACCACCCTCCCCTCCCATGCCCCCTTACTCCACATTTAGGGTGATGCTCTCCAGGATGGATCATCTAAATCTGTCAAGTCATTTGGAGTAGGGACTAGGACTTATCTCCTGTCTCTAGGTTAAGGGAGTATCCTTCTGTCGGGGACGTGCCCCCAAAGTCCTTTTGTGCACCAGGAATACATCCTGGTTGCACTGTCTGAGGTCCCATAGACTGCTTAGGCCTTCTACCTGAGACCCATGTTCAGGGATTCTGAGTCAGTCCCACCATGGATTCCCAACTATCAATCTGGGGGCCCATTAGTTCCTCCTTATTCAGGTCAGATGTCTCTATGTGTTTCTGCAGCCTGGTCTTGTCCTCCCTCTCTACATCTGTATTCCAGTTCAACTCAGTGTTTAGTTGCGGGGGTTTGCTTCTGTTTCCATCAGCTACTAGATGAGGTCTCTAAAGGATCACCAGCCTATAACTCACACTGCCAGAGAAACTAGGATACAAGGAGGATTCTAAGAGATTCATATAAGGTCCCTCACAGAAGGGGGGAAGGGACAAGATCTCCAGAGCACATGGGGAGTTGTGGGGCAGTGAGTGGAGAGGCAACTAGGAGAAAGAGAAAGGGAGGACAGGAAAGCACGTGGGACTAGGAAGATTGAGTCAGGGGAGGAATAGAAGAGAGAAGAGAGAGAAACACACACACACAAACACTCAGAGAGAGAGAGAGAGAGAGAAAGATGGAGAGGGAGGGAGGGGGGCAAAAAGAGGGAGCCATTATAGGATTGAAGAGAAAACTGAACCAAACTGAACTTAAAGAAATGTCCACAGACCTTCAAGACTGACCCCCAACTAACAATTTGAGCAACAGTGGAAAGGCTACCATAAGTGCCCTTCCCTGATAATAAGATCTGCTGTTTTATTGAGCTATATGTAGAAATGCTAATCTGGTCTTTGGAGGTGATACATGTATCTTAATGAAGATAGTAACTATTACATTGACATGCACTTTCCCCATACCCACAAAATAAAAGGTGATAATTTTGTTCATTTTATAGAGCAGTTTTCAGTAGATGCAGGACAAAACACCATGCAGGAAGCCGACCTTGTTGAATAAACACTATGGTGCACTATTCTTCCATTGATTCATTTAAAGCTCATACAAGAAGGCAAACACGCCCAGGTGAAGAAGTACAGGAAGTAAATTTGGTGACAGAGGGGAAATATGTTTTTTCTAAGTCAAACTCCCAGATAGGTTATACAATCCCAAATGTATACACACACACACACACACACACACACACACACACACACACACACACATGCACACACTTATATATATGGATATAGATATAGAAAAGCCACACTGAAGAGACTCAGTATGTTGGTATGTTGGTTGAACATGCCTGTGCAGAGAAACTGAGACTTTTTGAGGAGTAGTTTAGGAGAAGGGATTGGTTGGAGGGGTGAAAGGGTAAAATTAACATAACTACTATGTGCTCATGTATGAAATACTAAGAAATAAAAAAAGGTAAAGGTTGATTAAATTTGTCTGAATTGGGGAAAACGTGTAAGACATGTAACTAAATACATGTTTTGTCCTAATGGAAGGTAGCTCTTTGATTTGAACACTACTCTATGAAGATCAGTTTCCTGCAGTCTTTACCTCAAACCTATACCTACACTGTATAGTATGTGATATATGTTTTCCTCACTGTGATGCCTTGATCTTGAAAGAAATAGTCACCTTCTGGATCTGCCTGCCTTGTTGTCTAGTTCCTACTTGCAAAGCTTCCCGCACATAGATGTTTGTGTTTGTTTCTTAACAACAACCTATTGTTTTTTTGATTGTTTGCTGGCTTGCTTTTTTGTTTTGTTTTTTTCAAGATAGTGTCATTCTGTGTAGTGTTGGCTGTTCTGGAACAGCGATATGCCAGCCTGTGCCTCCCAAGTGCTGAGATTAAAGAAATGAACCACCACTGCCTAGGCTTGAGACAACCCTTTTGTATGCCAGCTTCATTTTTCTCCATATAGTAATTAAATTTTCCCAAATACCATCAACTAATTCATGTGTCCTTTCCATTCTGTCTTTCTTTTTAAATTATCACATGGAATATTTCTGACAATTTCAAGAAGTGTGAATTAGTATGTTATCTCTCTCCCCCATCCTACTTACTACCCCTTATCTCTTTTCTACTTATGAGCAATGTGTCATTTTCTTTTAATTATTTCTTTTATTTTTGAGATTATAATAATCTTAACATTGTTTTTCTGTTCTCTTCCCCCTCTAAACCCTCCATATACCCCTTTTTGATGCCTTTGAAATTTGAGGCCATTTTTCATTAATTATTGTTATATGTGTGCAGGTATAAACATGTGAGTTCCTTATATAACCTAGTAAAACTGTATAATGTTATTTATATATTTATATATATGTTTTCAGGAGGCTCATTTCATATTGAATTACCCAGATTCTTCCCTGGCATCTCTGTCTGCCTTCTCTTGGACTGCTTTTGAAGTTTGTAGTCTTAACACTCATGTATATACATATTTATATGCATTATGTGCTTGGATCATTTGTGTGTGGATATATATATATGTGTGTACACACGCATATTTGTATGCATTATGAGCTAGGCTCATCATAAAGTGAGAATATGTCACTTTTGTCTTTCTGGGATTGGTTCACTTTGCTTAATACTATAATTCATAAACATCCAATTTCATTTTTCTTTCCAAAATAAATAATGAAACCAAGCTTTCATTATTCATTCCTCTGTGGTTAACCATCTAGGCTGGTCACATCCCTTTGTTATCATGGATTAAGCAGCAATAAATATGGATATACATGCTGCTGTGACATGGAAGATTTTGACTAAATACCCCGAAGTGGAAGAGTTGGGACACATGCTAAGTCATTTTTAGTTGTTTTGAGAAATTGCTATACTTATTTCCATAATGGCTGTAGCAATTTGCCCTGTAAGCCTGAGTGAATGGGTTTTCTCTTTCCTCACATCCTTGCTAGCGTCTGTTGTCATATTTCTTGTTGATAGTAACTCTGACTCGAGTAACTTGGTATCTAAAAAGAGTGTTAAATTTCATTTCCCCAATAGGCAAGGTTATTGAAAACTTTTTAATACTGTTTGTGTTCTTTGGTACTGATGGGAGATGTCATTCTATAAATATATTTCTCTTATTGGTTAATCAATAAAGTTCTGCTGGCCAATAGGAAAGCAGGATAGGTGGGACTAGGAGACTAGGAGGAGAGAGGAAGAGTAGGGAGGAGTTTCAAGGTGTACCAATGGGGTAGAACTCCGGGCCCTCTCTCCGGTAAGATAAGACCATGTGGAAAAATATAGATTGATAGAAATGGGTAAATATTTAAGACACAGTTAGCCAATAAGAAATGCTAGTAACAGACTAACAGTTTTATATCTAATACAGTACATCTGTGTTTTATTTGAGGTTGGCACTGATGTGGGACCAGGCCAGGGGGAAAACCTGCTCATAACACTGTACAGAATTGTTTGTTTCTTTAGGCCATTTTTCATTGACAATTTAATATACTTTTGATCTTTAATTTTTGTACTTTTTTTACTTATGAGCGATCTTGAATATTATAAATAAAAATCTTTCTAAATGTTTGTATACACTTTTGCTTGTGTAACAGTTTTAACTTTTTGTGATGAATTCCTCAGAGTGCAGCCAGTGAATCCTATGACAGATTCTTATGTATGTCTTTAAGAGGCTGTCAAAATCGTCTTCCAGAATACATGGTTATTCTACTCAAGCTCTTTTCCATATCTGCCAGCATATGGTATCACTATTTTATTTATTTTTCACCCCAAGTGTAATGTAATTTCATGTTGACATTTTTACTTTAATTGCATTCCATAATGACTAATGATGGAAGCTGATCTGTGTTTGCTATTCTGGGAATTTTCTGCTTTTGTCAGCTTTCATCATGAAAATGGAGACAAAAGATCAAATGATCTTTCTGTTTATTGAGTATCTATAGAATAAATGATTAGAGGACCCTTTAGGGGAGTGAGGGCCATGTGACCACCTTCATTGTTTTTGGTGTCAAAGCTCCTTAATGCAGGAATAAAGATTCAGAGACCAACCTTGCCAGGCCAGTGTCATGGTGTATTACCAGGACAACTGTTCTGATCACTTGTGATTGCTGTTAGACTATGTTTTTATTTCTTAGTTTGGGCAGTATGCTTTTTAGCTGCTCATTTACTTTACCCTGATAGAAGTTGCATTCTCCTCATCATTTCTGTAAGTAAACATGGTCAGTGCTCCCTAGTCAGATTTCCCTGGTGTCTTTCCCCACTATGAATTACAGCCACCTAAATTCTTCCTCTGGTTATTGTTTCAGCCTCTGCTCTTTTGTGATTTTAACATGAACACTGTTAGGGCTTTTATTGTTCTGAAGAGACTCCATGACCATAGCAACTCTTATAAAGAAAACATTTAACTGAGGTGGCAGCTTACAGTTTCAGAGTTTCAGTCCATTATCATCATGACAGGGAGCATGGGGGCACATAATTGGACAGGATGCTGGCTATGTTTTGATCAGAAAGCATCAGGAAGTCAGCTGTGAAACTTGGCAGTATCCTGAGCTTAGTAAACCACAAAGCCCGTCCCACAGTAACGTACCTCCTCTAGCAAGGTCATACTCTCTTTCAGCAAGGCCACACCTCCTAATAGTGCTACTCCCTGTGAGATTATGGGGGCCAATTACTTTCAAACTCCCACATGGGGCTCCATTTCATGGCATTTTCATCACTGCTAGCCTGGAGGAAAGTTACATTGAACTTGAATGTGATGTGCTGCTCTTCTCAGCAGCTCATGCTTCCTGGTTTGGGTAAATATTATGAGCTTTCTATCCTTACATGTTATATTCTTGCTCACCCACTTCTGTTAGTTTTAAATACTATTTCTACCATCTGCTGTGTAATTCTTGTGTTTCTATTTCACTTAGTTGGTAACACTTAGTTTCCATACTTCTGGAGGAATCCTAGTATCAAACCCACATAATTGTGTTAGGTGTTTGACAAGCAGTTATATCCTGTATCACAGAGCAGAGAGATATTCTCTCATCATTTCTTCCTACTCTCCATTATAAAATTTCTCCTAATTTAAACCTCTTGTTACATGGATAGTCCACTGGGATAATACATGCTGGCCCCCGATGGTGAGTTCTGCACATTTATGAAGCTACAATCCCTTTCCTCTCTCACAAGGTTCAATGACCTCCCCAGCCAGGAGAGATTTCAAAGAATTTTCTTTATGTGGAGAAAATACCCATATCATGTTCAAGCAAAAGCTCTCATTGTACTTCCTTAGTGAGGAATGGGCAACTCCTGAAGTTCAATCTGCCTAGTAATTTCAGTGTGTCAATCTAAGTGTAAACTTTTCATGTGCTCACTCTTTCCTATGATGACCTTGAGTTTATGTTAGTATCAACAAATTTAGCCTGCAATCTGAGGAACAAGCTCAGGGTCGGGTCTCTTCCACAGTTTTCCTAATAAGTTAGTAGTTTCTTTGTAAATTATCAGGGGTTTCCTTCTTAAGTTTAATGCTAATTATCATGCCTCTATATGGTTTGTCTTATCTGACTTAGTGAGTTTAGCTAAAACTATGCATGTGACTATTATTTTTTTCTTTTCGCCATTGTCCCAACCTCATATCTCCCGTTCCTTCCTCTTTTTCTTTCCTTTTTTTTTCCTTTGATAGAGTCTATCCATGTATGAGCCCAAGCTGTCCTTGAAATTGTTCTTTTCCTGCATTAACTTCCTA
This sequence comes from Phodopus roborovskii, assembly GCF_943737965.1. Lineage (NCBI taxonomy): Eukaryota > Metazoa > Chordata > Mammalia > Rodentia > Cricetidae > Phodopus > Phodopus roborovskii. The sequence continues at coordinate 1,206,782 of NW_026126693.1, read as the reverse complement.
CATGCTGGGATTACAGACATGAATATATTAGCTACTACTGTATTTCCCTGCATGTCTTAAATAGCTCCTATGCTGTAGCAACCCTTCATTCTCACCCTTTAGTACAGTGTCCCAGTACAGACTGGTGTCAGTTTTATGTTGGACTTCAAGGTTGTAATTGTTTCCTGGACTCCACCATGTAATTGGTATGTGGTGTGAATCAATGCAGCTTTAAATTACTAAACAAATTTGACTTTATGGGCTATTGAAAATGTTCAAGTTGGGTCCCCAAGAAAGAAGATTCTGTGATAAGTGTAATTGACTGGTAGTATGTACTTATGTGGATCAGAACACGTAGAGAAGAGGAAAGAGTCAGAATTTTACAGATTAGCAGAAGTTAATCTCAATAGAATCCAAGGATGGTCATCTGCAGAGACATGAAGATGAAACCACCCTTCAGGGGTTGTCTAAATTACTTTTTTATTGTGATAAATATCATTATCATGACAAGGACACTTAAAAAAGGAAACAGTAAATTTTGGGTGTCATGATTCTAAAGAGTGAGACTCCATTGCATCATGGCAGCAGGAATGCAGGCCTGATGCTGAAACAGTAGATTAGAGCTCACTTCTCAATCTACAGTCAATTACACAGATGCACACATGCACACACACACACACACACACACACACACACACACACTACAGCAGGAGTGCAACCTGATGCTTAAACCGTAGATGAAAGCTCACTTCTCAATCTACTGTCAATTATACAGATGCACACACACACACACACACACACACACACACACATACACATACACACACACATGCACACACACGAGAGAGAGACAGAGAGACAGAGAGAGGGAAGAGAGAGAGGAGAGGAGTGAGACTGGAAACCTCAGGAGTCCCCACACCAGTGACATAGTTCCTCCAATAAAACCACACTTTCTAATCCTTCCCAAACAGTTCCATCAAATGGGGACCAAGCATTAAATATATGAGTACTTTACATATATGACCCTATGGGGACCAGTGTCATTCAAACCAACACAGGGATATCCTGACCTGGATCACTACCTCACCTAAGAAGGATATGTGGCTTTGTGGGTTATCAGCCACCTCATGTGGCTACTTTGTGGGGACACATCTTCTGGAGCTCTTTTAGCAGTCTCACAGGGGATTTGAGTATTTTCCATAGAGGTACATGTAGCTGCTTTTCATCCATTATGAAATATGTGCAGTCATATACTCTGCATATATATGAGTTCATTCTATTTCACCCATATCCACATATATATGTATGTATATGTATAAATATACATGTAAATTCATTTCAGCCTTTAGGTAATAAAATGATGTAGGCATAAATAAACTTACACTTATAATTTTGTATTTATTTTTTCTGGAACATCCCACTTTGTGTACTGTTGAGGCATCATGGCTTTTTCCTGTCCACTGTGGATACAAATGTTTAGGCAGCCATGTTGGTGAGATTTTGTGGGGGAGTAGAGTCTGCCACTCACTTTAATTTTTTATTTGCATTTCTTCTGTTTTAAGTGATCCTGAGAATATCTCATGTGGGTAGGAATCACTTAGACATTTTACCATCTCTTTGTATTCTAACTCAACTTTCCTTAATATTGTTCTTTATAATGCCACCTTTTTCTCTTGGAGGATTTTTATACATAGTATATAGTAAACTTTTGCAACATAATTGTAAGTCATTTGCTCTTTATTTTTGCCTTTGTCTTTTAACTTGACAAGAAGATATTTCTTTTTTCTTTTTGCTATGCCAGCATGTTTTTTAATGGATATGAACGGTTTCTCATTTTCCTCATTTGGAGAGGAAATATATCCTCACATCCAGTCTATAAGTTACACATAGTTATTTTGAGTTGTCTGGCTATGTGCCAAAAGCCTGTGTGTGATTCTTCAGGGAGTGCTGTCTGCTACATCTTCAACCCAGTTCTCTGTTGGAAGCAGCAATATGTGAGGTCTCACCAGCCCTTCCCATTCCAAACTCTTAGGCACATTCCTGCCATATTTCCTATGCCAATGTCTTAATTTGGTGGAGCCCTTGTGTGTGGCTATGATGTTGAGGCCGGGTAGGAAGAGGGGAGAATTGTGGCATCATGGAAAGGAGACCCTCATGTAAGAATCTGACTGAAGCCTCCTGCCAGAGGAGAATTAAGAATATCAACACAACTAGCAACATTTGCTTAAAGCTTTTTTCCATTTCCTGCTGTAAACTTGCAACTTTTTAGAAATTATAGCAGAAACTTCTATACAACAAAAGAACATTTTGTAAACCCCTTGCTCAAACCTAGTGACCCCTAGACTTGCCTTATCTGATGAGGATCACACACAATGCATGCTTGGAATGATTCTCTTTAGTGACTTTTTCAAGGAAGAGAAAAGAGGGGAAGTCTTTTCAGCACCCTTTTGAAACAGAACCCAAATATAACCAAGATGGTGTATGTGACTGGTGCTAGGACACATGTGATTCTACCTTGAGAAGTCTGTCCCCACAGTTTTTCCCCCCAAGTGCCTCTTTTCTCTTACTCCTTGTGCTTAAAATTCCTTATGAATGGTTTTTGAGAACATGATCTGAGGTGACACCAAGTTCTTCAGAAGGCCTTATGTTTTCCCTGCACACTATGTAATCCCCAGCTCAGTTTAAATCTGTATCAAAACCAAGGATCCAGTTTTACCTGAGTGGAAATCCCTAAAATCCAGGGAACTCCCCACCATGGGGTGTAGAGTGTGATGATGCAATTTCGGCTTTGCCATTGTCCACGCTGACAAAAAAGGGAGGATCAGTTTAGTTACTTCTCAGGTATTTCTGCCAACAGGATAAATATTAGGTGACTTTTAGGCCATTTCACCCAGATTTCATATTTTAGACTATTCCAAGTCAGCTCTTCCTCCATACAAAAGCAGCATACTTCTCTTGGGGCTTAGTGTTGGGTAGAAGAAGATTGCTTGACTGCACTGGTATATACACCTATGAAATAGAAACTCTGGAAAGTTGATGCATTTTCTTATATCTTGCCTATAATAAGTAAGTCAATGAAGCATGGCATCTATGCTTATGTTGACTTCTTATTCTAATTTACCACATTACAACACACATGGCTATCTCACATCGTGACAATTTAAAAGACTTTTGCAACTTTAATTTTCTTGTCTTTGATATATTGACAATTTAGTGGTTGGCTTGAGGTATAAATTCAATGTTGCAGTTTTTGACAAAGCTGTCTTGTCTACCTATTAGTTTTTAAAATAATGCATTTCCTGACAGTTTCAAAATTCAGTCTTTAAATTAATCATTCATTGTAATGGAAATCTGTTGCCTAAAATTGAAACATACCGTTTTTTTGCAAAAAACAAAACAAAACAAAAAACAAAACAAAACAAAAAAAAACCCAAAAAAACAAAAACAAAAAAACAAAAACAAAACAAAAACTGGGCAATAGACTTAGCAGTGTTACTCTAAGGTATAAGATCAGATGTTTTCAATAGTTTACCACAGGCATCAATCCTCAGCTGCCTGGATGAATCGCTTATCTAAAACAATGAGTAAGGTAATTGACTTCTGATTGTAGATGCTTTGGGGGCTAATCAATAGTTACTGTGAAATGAGATGAAAGCCATCACCATCACATTCCTGAGCTTAATAGGATTTTGTGATACTTTATCATTGAACATAATGGTGTATATTTGAAGAAATGCATATGTTCTATATTACCTTGTTCATTTTTATGAGAGCCCCTATTTTCAATATTTGTATAATTAATATGGGTTTTTGCCATACCTTCTGAGAGGTTGTGTCATGTCATAACATTTCATAATCTTAAGCCCTTTTCTTTCTTAATTGATCTCTCAGTAGGTCATGATTTATTATGGCACCAATGTGCTCTTGAACTGGAAAAATGTAGGGTATATTTAAATTAGTTGGCTCTAACTGGCACACAATTTCATGTAATATTATACATTACCTTATTATTTGTTGACATATTATTCTATATTTTAAATTTCTTTTGTCTTATACATAAATGTTCAAATAATCTACACATTAATTTATGTTAATACTTACAACATACTGGCTTTGCCTTTTTTCTTCCACTGATCCCTTCTTTCTTTTGCCATCTTGCCTTGTCTGTCTGCTGACAGTTAACTGGATGTTTTAACAACTTTAATTGGCTCTTCAGTCATCTCCCCTTTAATCTGAGGTGTTGTCTTTATCAGACAGGAATGTGCTTACCTCTGAGTCAATGATGGGCTCCTGCCACAATGATATGAAGTGTATACACACTCCCACTGCTCTTCCTTTTTCTCCTCATGTTACTGCTTCTCCTGGAACTTTAAAAAATCTCATTATGAAGCATACTCCCTTTCATTACTATCTATTGCTTTTGTTTATGGAATTTCTAGAAAGTGCTGTTCTACACTAAATATTTTTTTTGAGTAAGCAGAAAGAGAAAGGGAGAAAAGAAAGGTGCTAACCTTGTGTATCCTCACATCACTGTGTAGGGTTAGTTGATAGACTCCATTTTTCTTACATTCCTGGGCTTTGGTGATGTGTGTGGTGTTAATACTACTCTCTGTTTCTTAGATGCATTTAATTGAGGTTTATAGCTTAAAAATTAAACAGAGCCAATGCACCTGAATGATGGGGGTTTAATATGACTAAACCTTTGTTCATCTCCCTCAGTTATATACACATATATATGTTGTATAGATGATTCCTATTTAACCTGTTCATTCTCAACTGGATTATTGAATAAGTCAGTAAGTATGTCTCATTTAACCTGTTTGTTTCAGGATACAACAGCAAAAATATCTTAATTTGTAAATATGTGGAATGTTTTATACACCTTTGTTCTGTGAGCAAAATTTCAGTACAATTTCATTCTTGATGTCACCCACTGAGTCATCAGGTTCCCAAGGCAAAAGTCCTGTGACTCTAGGTGACTAGTGTACTTGAAGGGGAGGATGGGCCTTGCCTCATTGCAATGTTTTTGAGGAGTGCCAAGTGCATAAAAATACGGACACCAGAGTTCCAAGCCTGCAGAAAAGTCTCATGCTTCTCATTCCTCCAGTATAGCAAAATCTGAGTGGCCAAACTGTTGCAGAGAAAAGAGCACACAGTGACACTTTAATGACATTTGTTTGTCCATGCTTGGATTGGAAGCCAAATTCACTGCGGTTGAACATCACGATGCAATGTGATGCTGACCTGCTTCATAGTTCTTGATTACTTTCATTCATAAAATTGGAAGTTAAGGAGAATTTTATATAATTCTTCTTGATGATGATGTTTGCCTTGGCCTTTTAGTGATTCAAATGTTTAAAATAATTTCTCATATCCAATGTAAATTTGGACTATACTGAAGTACATAATGAAACAGAAACTTAGATGTTCTGAAACAGTAATTTTACTTTATTCTAATACCATCTACTATTTAAATGGTTATTTACTGATTAGTTTTTTTTCTATATAAAGATACTTTAATGATTGAAGACACAATCAGGTTTACAACAAAACTTATATGACCATTACATTGGTTTATGTATTTAATTCCTATGTACAATGGCAGATTGAAATCAGGGAGTGATTTGTAATAACAAAATCACTGTTTCACAGACACAAATCTCCATTGGCCATTTTGCTTTTGGCCAGTGGAGCCTCTCACATCTATGGCAGCAATATCACCAGGGAAATGGGCAATGCTTTTCCTGTGTTACTTAGCTTTATGAAACAGAATTCAGGTGTTTTTTTTTTTTTTTTTTTTTTTTTTGTCTTATTTTTTTTTCTGGTCCTATACAGTTTTACCCTTCTTCATTTACAAGTTTTTTTTTTCAAAGTTGGATCTTCCAAAATTAAATTTATGATACAATGCAGACCCAGATAAGGTTTATCACAATGAATTACATTGAATTGTTCAGTTTTATCTAACAAGAATTTTTTCTAACAAAGCTTTCAGAATGTTTGCATCTGTAATCATTATGCTACTGGTGGTCAAGCTGCTGAAAATATAAAAAGAATACTGTTTGTTATATTTAAAAATATATCAATGAGAAAATAAGCCCCAAATACTTGAGTTTCACATTTCTCCTGCCTGTATCATATGTATTTTGGTTCTCATGGCAACTCAAATTCACTCCAAAATGCCATTTTTCCTATTATTTCATTCATGCCTGCTACATTGCAAGACACTTAAGGGAAGAGATTATAGCTTATTCATCTTTCCATCCATGGTGGTTTTAGCTCAGTGCACAGTAGAGTTTTCATGAATATTTATTGAATAATAAGCCTGCCTTTCCTCCCAGGCTGCCAAATTAAGTTTATTATACTGCCAGTCTCTCAGACTTCAAAACTCAGTATAATCTTTGCCTTCTAAACTCTCAACCTACACAAATTCCAAATGACTTTCAAATTTACCTTCTCTCTTCATAGCAGTTTACTAGTTGAAGCATTTTCTGTCCCCTGACTTTAACACGTCCACTCCCTGCTGTCCCCTTTCTGACTATCCGCAAACAGCTCGGTCAGATGATGTGCACTGAAGACTTAACGGTAGTTGTTACTATTTCTTAGGTCAGTTTTCAGCACTTCTTCAGATCTAAAGGATACTCCTAGTCTCTACATCTAAAGTCTTCCTTGATGAGCTTCTGGGGCTCCTCCTTGGCAGGAGACATGGGGTTGTCCTATTCTTCCATCTCTGTATGTTATGTGTGTAGTTTGAGGAATAAGATGATTCCTTTCCCAGACCTTATCACTGGATTTAATGTTTTCTAATCCCCCTGCACCATTATTTCTGTGTCACTAGGCATCACACAGTAACAACTCCTGGCAGATTAGTGCTCATTTTCAAAGGGAATTTTGTGTGTATTTGTTCACTTATTCGAAGCCAAATTCATCAGGACTGAAAATGTTCTGAATCACATGAACATGCATGCCTTTAATGCCATGCTAATGACTGAGCTATTGCTCAGTAGATGCTATCAATAGATATCAATAATGTATCAGTAGATCAGTAAAGTAGCTACTGCAGTCACTTTACCAGAAGTCTTCATCAAGGGTGATCTTGTCCTGTGCGTTTATATGATTCACATATTTCTTGAAACACACACACACATACATACACACACACACACACACACACACACACACACACACACACACACTCTTTGTCTCAGTATATCAAACTTCATGTCTTTTTCACCATACTATATTACATCTCCCTGTGTGCCATCTCCTTCTCATTGTTTCATGTGTCCAAAATTTCTTATATTGTTTTTGTTTTGGCAGGAAAATCAATATTTTCATCAGATGCCTCTCTTCTCTACAACTTCTGTGATTCCTTTCTCCCCTCACTACCTCCATGCTTCCCATCATCTCCACCTCCTTCCTTACTTCCTTTCCTTCTTTCCTAACTCCCTCTTTTCCCCTTCTTCAAATCTGCAAATAGTTCCAAGATATCTTCTCTAACACAGCTCTTCATTGCATCCTTCATGTTATCAATCCACTGCAAAAAATCTTCTCATACTTTTCAAATACATCCACTCATACTTGAAAACATAGGGAATAGTTGAGAAATAACACTACTTTTTCAAAATTATCTTACACATAGTCAAACAACATGAACAATATATGCAAATGACATTATTGCTCTAAATAATCTTATAGCATGCACATTTTCTTTTAAATTTTATATCTTCAGTTTTCATATATTCATATACTATTTTAGATTTTCCAATCTGTCTTTTAAAGTATTTATTAAGTCTTTTGAAACTACCCTAAATTGTGTTTTTTTTATGCCCACTTTATTTCTGCCAGATCTGTCTTCCCATCTGTACCTACTCAATTATTTTTCTTGTGTTTTTTTTTAATGTATAAAGTTTAATTGTACTGTCAAGATACTCTTAAAATGCTTTTTCAATCACCAACATGGGTAGGGTAACAGAATGGGAGAATCACACTGAAAACTGACAGTTATTAAGAGATAGTTTAATTACGATTTTTTTCCATTTACTTTGCAAGTTCTGAGTAAAATCTGAAAGTTTTACATGCAACAAATATTTTGGCCACTAGCTTCTCACCTCTTCCTCATGCTGAATGGGCTGGTCCTGTCTCCATGATCTCCCACTAAGCCTGGGACTGAAATCTCTCCTCAGAGTGGCTGAAGAACTAATGTACCATGTTGAAACCTTGCTTCTGTCTTATCTACTTCCCTAATGTAGGGATTAAAGGTGTGAGCTATCTTTAAGATTGATTCACTCCTGTGTAGATCAGTATGTCCTTGAACTCAGAGGTCTCTATTTATTAATCCTGCATCCTGGGATTAAAGGTATGTACCACCACCTCTTAGCTTCTGGCTGCTGGGATTAATGGTGTTTGCCTGGCTTCTATGGCTTGTGGTTGACTTTGCTTTCTGAATCCTCCATCAAGCTGTAATAAGTCATAAATAATATATTACTAGAGTTTGTATCAGATATGTGGAAGTGCAGAAGGAAGCCTGTATTACTTAGGAACTGTGGTTTGCTTCTTTGTGACAGTGAAGGTATTTGGAGTAATGAATAGTTTTACTTGATTTATTCTTTGAAAATTTTACACTTATATAAAGTTTATCTTCATCATATCTTGAATCTACTTCCTATTCTCTTGCCTCCAATTTCTATCAAAGATGCCCCATCATGTTTCCTTCCAACTTCATGTCATTTTTATATTATTTTAAATTTTATTTATTCATTTAAACTTATTGAGTCAAATTGATGCTGCATAGATGCACAAAGACATATAGTGATCCATGGGGATATTAAAAAATACTCTAGTGGCCAGAATCATTAATCTGCAGCACCCAGAAATCTTCCCAGTAGTTTCTCATCAAGGGATGGGCCCTTGAAACTTTGAATAGCAGCTCTTCTCAAAACTTGAATTTTCAGCTTGGTTTAATCTTATGCAGAACTTGTATAGGAAACAACTGCTATTGTGGTGTCACTGTCCAATATCCATTTCATGTACAAAGTATAGCATTTCATAGCATTCCTCCTCATCTTCCTGCTCTTGTAATTTTACACTTCCTTTACACTTGGCTGCCTAATCCTTGGTAGTGGGTGTGGATGTTGATGTCCTATTTACAGATGAATGCTCACAGTCATATATTCTTAGTATTTTGAATAGTTATGCATATGTGTACTGTCCACTCTCCACTACAATAAGGAGCTTTATAGATCAAGATCAGGAGTAGCAAATCCTATGAATATGAATATAAATAATTAAAAGATAATTTGACAAAAATGACCATTTAGAAAAACAACATCAATAGATTCTCTACAAGGGTCTATGACTTCACTAGTCACAGGTTTTGGCCATATTTACAGTACCAGGTGTAAATTCTCTCCTATGCAACTGACCCCAAATCCAATCAATGGATGGAACAGATGGTCGCTCCTATAAATAGGCTTGCCACTATTGCATAAAAGGTCACATCTTGCCTGGCTGGTCAGTATTGTAATATGCAAGGTCAGAACTGGAAATGACACTGGTGCTCTTTATTTGCTTGCAGTCTTCATAGCATGTAGTAGTAGCACTATGAAATCTAGCTAGCAGACTCATTTCTTAGGTGGTTCAAGTTTGGTTTCCTTGAGTCCTGAAACCATTGTTTATGGTGCCTTTGGAAATGTTATCTTCTCTCTTGATTGCTGGCAATAAAGAGCTATAGCAGTATTCTGCATATTTTCCAGTGCCGCTGGGACATTTCCTACCAATAACATGTAGGAAATAATTCCTATCAGTTCTCAAGAGTATCATTTAGTAATACATGTATTCTAGGAGCAACAGTGCTCACAATGTGTGATACTTCTATTCAAACTCCCTTTAAAAATCTGCATTTTAAATTATCTTACAAACTGCTGGGGTCTTATAAACCTTCTTCATAGATACTTAGACTTGGTTAGTCTATCCTCCACCAGTTCTTCCCTGGGCCCCTCTGTCTCCACCCCCACCTTTCCATTTTTGCCCCCTCTTCTTTAATATTATATGTATTCTACTCTCTTCCCTCACTATATTTTTCCTAGGTTTACTAGATTTTATTTCCCAAGTTGTTTCTGTATGCACACTTCATTTTAGTTAAGTCTTCTCCTGGACCCTGGTTTCCTCATTTCCCTAAGTCTACTCCCTATTTGAGTCCTTCTGCTCACAAGAAGTGCGCATATCTAATTTTGCTTACATTCTGCTGTCTCTCCTTTAGAAACACATAGTTTCATTACCCACCTGTTATGGACATAAGTTTGAAATGTAGTCATACAGTGAGATTCTTGGTTTGACCAATCCTTTTCCAGATCTTTGGGTGGAAGCAGGAAGTGAGTATGGAACCAATCAGTTCAAGAAGCTTTGCAAATGTTAGAGAATTTGAGTTTTGCTTTCAAACAATGGTCATATATAGGAGAGCATTTCAGGAGGCGGAGAGATACAAATGACAAATAGAGCTTTCATGAAATATAATGTGTACTTTCTGAACACAATTAATCCCTAAACTAATGATTTTATGAATGTTTACAATCATTTTTATGCCCCAAATGTTCTAAGGAATATCTTAATCTGCTTTTGGAATTTTTTTCTTTCTATCTGACTTTATTTCAGTTCATTATTATTTGCTTGCATTCAATAAAAAAGACAATTTAATAGAGTATACTGTATTCCAATAATGTTATGATTTGGTGACAGTAATTTATTCTTATAATTACAAATTATATTTTATTGATACAGACTCATCTTAAAATAATGTTTACATAAGCAGAGTATAATGACTTCAAGCATGGTTCACTATAGTTAAGTAGAAAAATTACACATTTATTTTAAAGACAGGGTTTGACTGTGCATCTCTGGGTGTCCTGGAACTCACTTTGTAGAGGCAAGCCTTGACTCAGAGATCTGCCTGTTTCTGCCTCCTGAGTATCGGGATTAAAGATGTGTGTCACCACCACCACAAATATATTTTGGCAAGATGCAAAATATTTCTAAATGAAAGTGAACCATTTTAATTACAAGTGGTTTTGAATATGTCAGGTTGTTTTTTTCTCTCTTAAGGACATTATTGCTTTGTGAATTTTTAACACAAAAAATATCAATTTAAATTGTAACAGTTAATAAGTTCATTTCTTATTAAACAATTAGTAACAATTGTTTAATATCATCATTAACTGACTCTTTATGAACATAAATATGGTGGATGTTTCAGAAAATCACTTTACCCAACCTTGTTCCTAAAGTGATACTATTAAGAAATGGGGCATTTGAAAGGTGATTAGAGCAGAAGGCTCCACATACATGGGAAAGTTTGAAATGTAAATATCCTTCCACCACATGAGAATACAGGCAGAAGGCATCACCAAACCAGAGCAAGCTCCTGCCTGACACCAGCAATGGGGCACCTCTATCTAGGATCTGCTACCCGAGGACTATGAGTGACAAGCCACTTGTAGTTTATAAATTACTACAAAGCATTTTCTGTTTTAGGTAAAACAGACTCCAGTACTCCTGGGATTTGAGTCATCAAAATTTCCAGTCTAAAAATATTCTACTTTGCGTTTACTATATGCTCACACAACATTTGTTTAAGAACTTACTTTGTCCAGCTATCTGTGTTGTGAAGTGTAAACATTAAGCTTGTCTCAAAATATATTAAGACTCAGTGGGATGTAACTAAGCTTCACATAACTCAGGGGAGTAAGTGATTAAAAGGAGGAGTGAGCTGACTGCATTCAGTTTGGAACTGGAATGCCTGTGTCAGTGAGGAGGGTTTATAGAAAATTCCATCAAATGAGTGTAATTGTGTTAGGGCTTAATCTAAGAGCACTGTGTACATTGCGTATAGATATTTCAATACTTTGTGTTTAATGTCAATTTTTAGTTAGACTGTTTTGGCCATATCTTATTTATTTTTAATAAATATCTAACAGAAGAAATAGCTTTGGGAACTGTAATCATGTCTACTGAAATTCATACTAATCCATGTATCTCCAATTGACAAATATGAATTGGGAAAGTCTCTGCAAATGTCAGCATTTTCTGAATACTATTGGAAAAAACATTGTATTCCATCATGTTGCCACTGTTCTGTTCTTTAACTCTTTCTATTCCACTGGTTATCTAAATCCAAATTGCACAACATTATAGAGCAATTTCAAGCTTGAAAAACTATCATCAAAGGGTCATATTACTAGAAACACTTCATTTCTTGAATTCCTGGTCTCATTTCTCAATCTGTTTTCAAATATAGTATGCCTTACTTCTGGCCTGTTGCACATGGCACCCCCACTCCATGACTTCATAGCAGGCTACGTTTTCTCAAGTTTACCACCTGACCATCACTATTGTTACTGTTGTTGTGGCCATTGCTACACACACACACACACACACACACATACACACACACACACATTCCACAAACACATACAAATACACACATGCACACACACAGGCACATGCATACCTTTGAGCACACACACACCAAAGATATACCACAGATACCAATTCACGAAATAAATTCACCATATTCATGCCACAAACAAACACACATATGCAAATACACATAAACACACACATACATGAAAACACACATACATGAAAACACACATACACATACACACTCTTCCATATGCACTTACTCCCAGACATCCCGTATGTACACAATTAACTAAGATAAGCACCTCATTTCTTTAATAATTTAATATCACTGAAATAACTTCCTTTGGGGGAAAAATAAATGTGTGATGGTACTTCATAAGAAGATTAAAGAGAAATGGTAGGATGAGAGAGAGCAATGATGGGTGAAAATGATTATGGTGCATATTATACTTGCAGAAATTGTCAAATAATAAATAAATACATAAATAAATACATAAATAAAACAATCAAAACCCACTGAGAAATAAAATGAAAGATGTTCTTTCTGGCCCCACAGTTGCTGTTGCATATATAATAACATAGCTCCCATGATCTCATGTTCAACTGTTTTTTCACTATACAGAAACTGACATTTTATTTCTTTCTCATTTCCCTTTGACTACAGTTAAAATATATTAAGGATATGTTTAAGTCACATTTCATGTTGAGCACAAGGGGTAACTATAATTAATAGTGATCATAGAGATACAAGTGTGGGATATGGGTGGATCTAGATCTCTCTCTCCCTCTCTCTCTCTCTTCCTTCTTTTCCTCCCTCTGAATTCAAACAAAATCAAGCCTGGATTGAATGACTTCATCAGCAGTCATTTTCCCACTTTTTTATATTAAGGTTTTCTTGTAAGTTTCAAGAATGATGATTATTAAATTACAAACCCTTAATTTAATACAGCCTTTGCTCTGTCCTAAAATGTATCTTCATCTGTGAGTCACATTCTCCTATTCCTTTCAGCCCATTGATCATTACATCATTCTATCATGTAATTATGTCTGCTGTCTTTATTTAGTTACTGGAAGAGGCATCACAGAAAGTGAATTTCTCTTGGAAATGCTAACTTGGATAATATCTACTTTAATGCAATTTCTTGGGTATTTTCCCTTCTTACATGATTATAACCAAAAAACAAAAAACAAACAAAAAAACCCAAATACATTGAATATTTAAATTATCACCCAAAACTTGATTGTTTATTCTTACAGCAGCTCTCGATTTGCTATTCATAATAATTTCAGATAAGGTTTTATGTGTGTATGTACATATGTATGTATGTTTGTATGTATCTGATTTTATAGTTCTTAGGATTGAACTGTATTTTACATTAATTAGATTTTAAATAAACATAATTTATATAGTGATAATATTACTATGGTAAGTGAGAAAAATTATTGCTTGTATACATTTTCTGAGTTTTTAAAACATTTTTCCATCTAAGATAATATAGATGATTTTATAACTTGTTCAAAATGTCAATATAATAAACTTTGACATGAGTTCTCATTTGGTAAAATTCAAGCTGTATTTGCTGCTTCTCCTCAGGCTCACTTTATAAGGTATCAAGATATTAGCTGTGGTGTGTGAAGTGACAGTCCTATTCCTATAGATTTTATACTTTAAATTACTGAGACTTCTTTGTTACTTGTTTTGACTTTGTCTCAGTTTATAAAGTCCTCTAATTACATTTAAGTACTTTGTTATATTTTTAAGTTTTATTTTATTTTAGATTCCAAACACAGTTTTCCCTACCATGCCTCTTCCCACCACCACACTTTACCTTCCCCCAGCCCACCTCCAGTCCAATTCTCCTCATATTTAAAGACTGCCATGAGGAATCAGCATATTCTGTCACAATAGGTTGGGGCTGGGCCATATCTCATGAATGAAGACAGAGCACGGCAACCCACACTAATGTATGGGCTCCAACAAGCTAGCTCATGTACCAGTTTTGTATCCCAAGATATTTTATGATGTTTGTGGCTATTATAAAGGGTGATGATTCTCTGATTTCGTTCTCAGGCCATTTATGGTCTGTATATCATAGGGCTACTTTTTTTTTTTTTTTTTTTTTTTTTTTTTTTTAGTTAATCTTGAACCTGCTACTTTGCCAAAAGCGTTTCTCAGCTTTAGGAGTTCCCTGGACCTGTTTTCTGGGTGACTCATGTAAACAGTCATATCATCAGTAAATAGTGAAAATTTAACTTCTTCTTTTCCAATTTGTATCCCCTTGATCTCCTTTTGTTGTCTTATTGTTCTACCCAGAACTTCAAGTACAATATTGAAGACATATGAAGAGATTGGACAGCTTTGTCTTATTCCTGATTTTAGAAGACTAGCATTGAGTTTCTCTCCATTTAGTTTGATGTTGGCTGTTGTTTTGCTGTATGTTGTTTCTATCATATTTAGGTATGTTCCTATTATCCCTGATTTCTCCAAGACCATTATCAGAAATGGGTTTTGGATTTTGTCAAAGGCTTTTTCAGCATCTAATGAGATGATCACATGATTTTTCTTTTTCAGTTTGTTTATATGGTAGATCACATTGACAGATTTTCATATGTTGAATCATGCTTGTATTCCTGGAATGAAGCCTACTTGGTCATGGTAGATGATTTCTCTGATGTGTTCTTGGATTCAATTTGTCAATATTTTATTGAGTATTTTTGCATCAATGTTCAGGAGGGATATTGTTCTGTAGTTCTCGTTCTTAGTTGTGTCTTTGTGTGGCTAGTGTACCATTGTGATTGTAGCATCCTAAAGAGTTTGGCAATGACTCTTGTTCCTATTGTGTGGAACTATTTTTTTTTATGTTTTGTTTAATTATTTTTTACTTTACAAATTGATCCCCGTTCTCTCTCCTTCCTTCCCTTCTGTTCCTCCCTCCATTCCTCTAGCCTTCCCTCCCAACCCCCCCCCCCCAGACTACCCTCCTATCCCAGTCCCTCCACTGGACAAAAAGGGTGGTGTCTTCCAGGAGGGGTCAACAAAATCTGTCAAGTCATTTGGAGTAGGAACTAGGCCTTCCATCTTGGCTCTAGGTTAAGGGAGTATACCTCCATGGGAAACATGCTTCCAAAGTCCTTTTGTGCACCAGGGATACATCCTGGTTCCACTGTCAGAGGTCCCTTAGACTACTCAGGCCTTCTAGCTGAGCTAGTTCAGGGGGTCTGAGTCAGTCCAATGCTGGTTTCCCAGCTATCACTCTGGAGCCTATTAGCTCTTACTTGTTTAGGTCAGCTGTCTCTATGGGTTGCTGTAGCCTGGTCTTAACCTCCCTCTCTCTATCTGGATTCTAGTTTGGCTCAGTGTTTAGCTGTGGTTGTCTTCTTCTGTTTCCATCAGCTACTAGATGAGGGCTCTATGATGGTGGATAAGTTAGTCATCAATCTTATTATCAGGGAAGGGCATTTATGGTAGTCTTTCTACTTTTTCTCAAATTGTTAGTTGGGGTCAGTCTTGTAGGTCTCTGAACATGTCTCTAGAGTCAGTTTTCTCTTCAATCCTATAATGGATCACTCTTTTATTCTTTCTCGCTCTAGCTCTCATTCTCTCTCTCTCTCGTCTCTTCCTCCCCTGACTCAAGCATCCTAGTCCCACATGCTTTCCTCTCCTTCCCTTCTCTTTCCCCTAGCCCCCTTTCTACTCACTGCCCCCCCCAATATGCTCAGGAGATCTTGTTCCTTTCCCCTGCTGTGTGGGACCTTGTATAAAACTCTTAGATTCCTCCTTGTATTCTAGTTTCTCTGGTGGTATGAATTATAGGCTGGTGATCCTTTGCTCTATGTCTAAAATCCATGTATGAGTACATACCATATTCCTCTTTTTGTGACTTGGTTGGGTGATATTAATGATCATTGATGGTTAATTCTTATTTTATTAACTTTGTTGATGGTAGTGTTATTGTGTGTCAATTTGCCTGTTTTTTGTTTTTGTTTTTGTTTGTTTGTTTGTTTTTTCTTTAAGTTTCTGGTATAGTGGGATTATCTATTGCCTATGTTTTTGTGGGTGCAGTTGACTTCCTTGGGTTGGAGTTTTCTTTCCAGAACTTTCTATATGGCTGGATTAGTTGATAAGTATTGTTTAAATTTGGTTTTGTCATGAAATACCTTGCTTTCTCCATCTATAGTGATTGAAAGCTTTTCTGGGCATAGTACTCTGGGCTGGCATCTGTGATCTCTTAATGGTGGTAGAATATCTATCCAGGACATTCTGGCCTTCTGAGTTTCTATGGAGAAGCCAGGTATAATTTTGGTAGGTTTGCCTTTATATGTTACTTGGTCTTTTTCCTTTGATGCTGTGAACATTTTTTCTTATTCTGTATGTTTGTTGATTTGATTATTATGTGACAAGAGAACTCATTTTTGTGGTCCACTCTATTTGGTGTTCTCTAAGCTTCCTGTACTTTCTTTGGCATGTCATTCTTTATGTTGGGAAAGTTTTATTTTATGATTTTATTGAATATGTTTTCTTCACCTTTGAGGTGGGTTTCTTCACCATTTTCTATCCCTATTTTTCTTAAGTGTGCTCTTTTCATGGTGCTCCATATTTCCTGGATATTTTATATTACAGAATTGTTGGAATTAAGTTTTTCTTTGTGGGGGGATGGGATGGGAGGTTGGTCAGGGGGTATGGGAGGTAGGAAGAGGGAATGGGTTTATTAATCAATTTCTCCTAGTGTATCTTTAATGCCTGAGATTCTGTCTTCCATCTCTTATATTCAGTTGGTTATGCTTGCATCTGGAGTTCTTGATCATTTGATCATTTATCCCAGCATTCCCTCTGACTCTAACTGTTTGTTTGTTTATTTATTTATTTATTTTCTTGTCTCTATTTCAGCTTTCAAACCTTGCACTGTTTGAACTGTTTCTTGCAACTTTTGGTTTTTTTTCCCTCCATTTCTTGAATTAATTTGTTTTTTTCTTCCATTTCCTTAAGAGATTTTTTTCATTAACTCTTTGAGGATTTCTGTCATCTTCATAAAGTTATTTTTAGAGTCATTATCTTCTGCTTCATCTGTGTTGGGATGTTCAGGTGGGGACGTTCTGTTGTTGACTGTGTTCTTATACTGTTATGTTCCTATCCCTTCTTCCAGTGGGTACTGGTGGGGTCTGTCCCTCTCCTTGTGGGTACGGGACCCAGGTTTTCTTTTAATTAGTTCAAGCAGGTCCATTACTCCAATGGCTCTGCTCTTCTCATGGGTAGAGGTGGGACTAGTACCTCGATGTTGGCAGACTCTGGATGGTCTGCTTTACCAGGACAGGTTGCCCTGTGTGCAGGCCCCAGGCCTCAGGAGGCTTCAAGGAGGGCACTAAAAGGTAATTGTGACATATATCTTACAGAGCTAAAATGAGATGGAATACTGTCGATATTCTAAATTCTTGAGTGTGTGTGTGTAAGATATCATCGATTTAAAATGAATAAAGAGACTTGAAATGTGTATGAGATATAGATACTGAAAGCCTCTCCTGTTAATGGAGAATGTAGATTTATTTTATAGTTAATGATCTCTTGCTCTGTCTTGTTAACAATCGTATCATGAGCATTTTTCAATTTAGAATATATCCTTTAAGAGTTGATGGCAGAAGTATATATTAGAAATGACAAAATCTTGTATTTCATGATAATAAAAATAGAGGAAATTTGAAATTAGGGCATTCACAATGCAGGAAGATGTTTTGTTCTGAATAGAATGAGGTGAAAACTCTGCCTTCTAAACGAAGGATACTAAATGGGGGGAAAGAAGGAAAATCAAGACTTTATCAATAGTTATAATGGGTTAGCATAAGCCATATTTATTGGGATTTTTGTTTATTAAGTAAAGCTTTTTTTCTCTCTCTCTCTTTTCTTGGTTCTTCCCCTGTGTTGGAGAGAGAATATAGAGCTGTGTTCCCTGATGAGGCATATAGTCGATCTTATATATCTTTTAAACATTATCAAAACATACACCTGAATATGAAGAAAAATATTTACTGTTTATTATACATATCATCCTAAGAGGTCTGAGGAACTATGGTATGACTATGTAGGATGTAAGATGCCCAAGAAATAGGTGGTTGCTATGCTTGCCAAACTGCTACGCTAGATTGGTAGATACTTGTTTTCTTTCCAATGATATAGTCCTGTGTTGTGTTTAATTTAAACCACGAGAGTGTGGCTGATTAATGAGAATGTCTCTTTTTGTATCTTCAGCCAAGGACCAGTGGACAGTATGAACCTTCCTTAAGAAAAACAAGCATTTCCTTTATCACATTGGAAGGACGCATTAAATATTGCTGTTTTAAATAATTTTCATATACATATAAATTTATCACAATATCTTAGGGAACAAGGAACTAAAATTACATACAGTGACTATACTAAAATTCCTGAAGGAATCTTTGGGTTTTGCATATCATCTGAATTCTCATTAACTGGACTTTGTCTTTACCATACAGTGTGCTAAGAATTATATAGCAATAACATGTATTTGGCCTTTTAATGTCCTTTAGGTATTTCATTGTTTTTATGGCGAAAGTGGTTTTTTTTTTAATCACCAAATATATCATTGAGAATTGATTTTGGTCACAGAAATATATTTTTGAAAACATTTTCTTATATAATGGCTGTAAGATGAAGATTAGATAATGATTAAGTCCCTATATTAAAAAATAATTGCCTTACCTCCCTAACTTCTCCCTTCCTTGTTTTGAAATTTCATTGCTGAGGGTCAAACCCAGGTACTTGCATAGGGTAAGTGTCTTCCACTGGGTCACATTCCACATGCTCAGCCATTTTAAAGTTTTTAGAAATACATTGGTAAATTATACTCTTTCAGAAACTTTTCTTCTAACTGATGAGGAAACAAATAAAACTCTTTTCTTGTTTCTTTTGATTATTTAAAATTATTTTTTAAATATTTATTACCTTCTATTTTGACTCATATAGTTTTATTTAATTTTTATTAGCAATACATGTTTTTAAATTAATAATAAATAAAATGAATATTAATGTCAATTACAAATATTTTCACAATCTCACTTATTGAACTTTAATTAATGTCTTGTAACATCATCTCATTTTGTAGCTAAGTTTAGCCTTAAAGTCAATAATCTCCTGCCTCAGCCTTCTAGCTCCTTGATTTACAGCTATTCTGTAACTGGTTCTTTGATTTACTTCTAAATGATCAAATTATACAGATGATAATACTATCCAATTCAAATATTTATTATGAGATAAAAAACCTCATTGTGGAAATGCAAATCAAGACAACTCTGAAAAATTTTACTCCTGTCAGAATGGCTAAAGTCAAAAACACCAATAACAGTTTATGATGGAGAGAATATGGAGAAAGGGGAACACTCCTCTGTTGCTGGTGGGGGTACAAATTTGTCCAGCCATTTTGGAGATCAGTATGACTGTTCTTCAGAAAAATGGGAATCAGTCTATAACAGGACCAGGCAATTCCATTCTTAGGCATATACCTAAAGGATCCACCTCGATGCAATAAATATATCTGTTCAACTATGTTCATAGCATTATTTATAATAGATAGAACATGGAAACAACCTAGATGCCTCAAAACTGAAGAATGGATAAAGAAAAGATGGTACATTTATACAATGAAATCCTACTCAGCAGAAATAAAAAAAAAAAATGGAATCTTGAAATTTGCATGCAAATGGATGGAATGTGAAGAACCCATCCTGAATGAGGCAACCCAGTCATAAAAAGAACATGATATGTTCTCACTCACATATGGATTTTAGACATAGAGCAAAGGCCCACCAGCCTACAATTCATTTAGCCAGAGAAGCTAGGATACAAAGAGGTCCTTAAGAGAATCATACAAGGTCCCACCCAGAAGGGGAAAGTGACAAGATCTCTTGAGCATATTGGGAGTGAGGGTGGGGGCAGGATAAAGAGAAAGGGAGAAGAGGAGGGGAGAGAATATAAGTTACCAGGAGGACTGAATCAGGGGACAAACAGACATCAGCAAGAAAAGAAACACCATAAAAGAGGGAGCCATTATAGGTTTGAAGAGATTCTAAACTGACAGTAGAGAAATGCCCAGAGACCTATAAGGATGAACCCAACTAACAATCCAAGCAACAGTGGAGAGGCTACCTTAAATACCTTTCCCTGACAATGAGATTGATAACTACCTTATATGCCATCCTAGAGCCCTCATCTAGTAGCTGATGGAAACAGCCTGAGCTGAATTCCTGGAATCCAGTTGCAGACAGGAAGGAGAGATGAGCAAAGGGGTCAACACCAGGCTACAGAACCCCATAAAGACAGCTTTCCTTAGCAAAGGGGGAGTTCATGCACCCCAGACTGTTAGCTGGGAAACCAGCATTGGACTGACCCAGGCCCCTTGAATGTGGGTCCTGCAATTAGATGGCTTGGGCAGTCTATGGGACCTCTGACAGTGTAACAAGGATGTATCCCTGGTGCATGAAAGGTCTTTTGGAGCACATTTCCTGTGGAGGGCTACTCCCTTAACCTAGAGACAGGAGGGAGGGCCTAGCCTCTACTCTAAATGACTTGACAGATTTTGATGAACCCTCCTGGAAGGACTCACCCCCACTGTGGAGTGGGTAGGGAATGGGATGGGGAGGGTATCAAGGGGCATGAGAGGATGGGAGGGAGAGGGAACTGGGATCCATATATAAAAGGCCAAATTCAACATTATATAATTTTATTACTTTTCTTTGGGTTAACTGTCCTAGTCACAGATAGCTCAAACAACACTTTTCAGCCACTGACTCTTCAGTACACAAGAGAGGATGGGAGCCATGTCTTTGTCTTGCAATTGGACTAGAGTTTCATCTTTTTTGTTCATGAGTTCTCTGATTAGGTGGCACAAGCAAATTGAGCCTGATTTATCTACTTTGGAATAAGACACTTTCCTTCAGAATACTAAGAATATGTCAGCAATAATTTTTGTTTTTTCAATTTTGTTTGCAAATTATCCTCCATATGAAACTTAATAATTCACAAGCTAACTGTGCCACTGTTTATGAATTACACTGCTCAGTTAATTGTTCATCTTTGGAGGAATATTAATCTCCTTTCTCATGCTTATTGTTTTCAAATGGAAATTTTATATATCTGGGTGACACAAAGCAATATCCTGGACAATCAGAAAATTAGTATTCTGGGAATGAAGTCAGCTACACACAATCATTAGAGCCAGTTAAATTTTACCAACTAAGTTTGCTGTTGCATTGATATTCCTCTAAGGTAGCTGAGACTCTCTTACATCATGCTACATTTTACTCATAAAGGTTTTACAAGCTGGAAAAATATATCCATACAAGACAATGAAATATTTATAGTATATTAATACCTAGTTTTGTTTGACACAGAAGTTACCCTGTGCTTAAAAAGCAGGACCCAAGTGTAAAACTCCAATCTGAAGCTTAGATTAACTCCTGTGATCCCACTAGAAGGAAGACTAAAATTACAAAGTATGTTATTGTTTCATCTGCCATTTTGTGTAGAGTCTAAACAGTTTTCAAGACATGAACTATAGGGACACAATGTATTGTTTAAATGTGTTTCTTGCTCCTCATAATAGATAAATTAGTTTAATCTATTTATTATCTTGTGATCATAAATCAGGTGCTCAAATGTAAGAGGTTCCTTATAATAAGGTGTTCTACGTGTAGACAAGTTTATGCTTACAAACTATATGAGAAAACTTGATATTCTTTTTTTTCCATAGGGGTGAGAAGAGGAATAAAAGCTAAAATTTCCTTACTTGATATTCTTCCTGCAGTCAGGAACTACCTATTAGAGCATTGTCAAGATATAGAATAGGTATTCTTCATTGCTAACACAGCCCCTTCCTATCTCCTTTGTGTGTGTGGGGGGGCGGGGGTATTTGGGAACAAACCAATTTGTTAGAACAGTATTTCACTGAACATTTGCTGGAATATGATTCTATGCAATTTAGATTATATTCTGAGAAACATATTTAATAAGTCAAAAAATGCACTATGACTTTTGAGAAATACTAATATATTTCTTGCTGAGAATGTGATTTTTAAGTCTTGAAAACTAATAGTAGCAAGTGGGTAAGAATAAACCTCACTGTTTGGTGACCTAGTACTTCATGGAGTTTGACTGTTATAGGATTGGTGAAAATATTTTCCTAGTCTGTGGGCTGCCGTTTGGTATTGTCCACTGTGTCCTTTGCCTTACAGAGGCTTTTAAGTTTGAAGAGGTCCCATTTGTTAATTGTTTCTTTCAGTGTCTGTGCCCCTGGAGTTATGTTCAAGAAGCAGTCTCCTATTCCAATTTGTTCAAGGGTACCTCCTACTTATTCTTCTAAGAGGTTCAATGTGGCTGGATTGATGTTGAGGTCTTTGATTGAGTTTTGTTCATGGTGACAGACATGGGTCTATCTGCAGTCTTCTACATACCCTCATCCAATTATGCCAGCACCATTTGTTGAAGATGCTGTCCTCGCCCCATTGTATAATTTTAGCTGTTTTGTTGAAAATCAGGTTTTCATATGTGCATGGATCAATATCAGGATTTTCAATTCGATTCCATTGGTCTACCTGTGTATCTTTATGCCAATACCAGGCTGTTTTCAGAACTATAGCTCTGTAGTAGAGCTTAAAGTCAGGAATGGTGATGCCTCCTGAAGTTCTTTTATTGTATAGGGTTGTTTTGGCTATCCTGGATCTTTTGTTTTTCCATATAAAGTTGATTATTATCCTTCCAAGGTCGGTGAAGAATTGTGGTGGGATTTTCATGAGTATTGCATTGAATTTGTAGATTGCTTTTGGTAAGATTGCCATTTTTACTATGTTTATTCTACCTATTTAAGAGCATGGGAGATCTTTCAATCTTCTTTAATTTCTTTCTTTAGCACCACAAATTTCTTATTATATAGGTCTTTTACTTGTTTGGTAAGCGTTACACCAAGATATTTTATGTTGCTTGTGGCTATTGTAAAGGGTGATGTTTCTCTGATTTCTTTCTCTGTCTCTTTGTCATCTTTAAAAAGTAGGGCTACTGATTTTTTTGAGTTTATCTTGTATCCTGCTAGTTTGCTGAAGGTGTTTATCAGCTGTAGGATTTCCCTGGTAGAGTTTATTGGGTCGCTTATGTAAACTTTCATATCATCTGCAAATACAGACATTTTGACTTCTTCCTTTCCAATTTGGATCCCCTTGATCTCCTTTTGTTGTCTTATAGCATTAGCTAGAACTTCTAGTACGATATTGAAGAGATATGGAGAGAGGGCAGCCTTGTCTTGTTCCTGATTATAGAGGAACTGGCTTAAGTTTCTCTCCATTCAGTTTGATGTTGGCAGTTGGTTTGCTGTATATTGCTCTTATTATGTTTAGGTATGTTCCTGTTATCCCTGACCTCTCCAAGACCTTTATCATGAAAGGGTATTGAATTTTGTCTAAGGCTTCTGCATGTAGGGGGATGATCATATGGTTTTTCTTTTTCTTTTTGCTTATATGGTAGATCACGTTGATAGATTTTCATATGTTAAACCATCCCTGCATTCCAGGGATGAAGCCTACTTGGTCATGGTGGATGATTTCTCTGATGTATTCTTGAATTCGGTTTGCCAGTATTTTATTGAGTATTTTTGCATCGATGTTCATCAGGGATATTGGTCTGTAGTTTTCTTTCTTAGTTGAGTCTTTGTGAGGTTTGGGTACCAAAGTTATTGTGGCCTCATAAAAAGAGTTTGGCAATGAACCTTCTGTTTCTATCTTGTGGAACAGTTTGAGGAGTAGTGGTATTAGTTCTTCCTTGAATGTCTGGTAGAATTCTGCACTGAATCCATCTGGCCCTGGACTTTTTTTCATTGGAAGGCTTTGGATGACTGCTTCTATTTCATTTCGGGTTATAGGTCTATTTAAGTTGTTTGTCTGTTCTTGATTTAATTTTGGTAAGTGATAATTATCCAGAAACTTGTCCATTTCCTTTGAATTTTCAATTTTTGTGGAATACAGATTTTCAAAGTATGACCTGAAAATTGTCTGGATTTCCTCTGTGTCTGTTGCTATGTTCCCCATTTCGTTTCTGATTTTGTTAATTTGCATGTTCTGTCTCTGCTTTTTCATTAATTTGGATAAAGGTTTGTCTATCTTGTTGATTTTCTCAAAAAACAACTCTTTTTTGCATTGATTTTTTTGTATTGTTTTCCTGGTTTCTATTTTGTTGATTTCAGCCCTCAAGTTGATTATTTCCTGGCGTCTACTCCTGCGGGGTGAACTTGCTTCTCTCTGTTCTAAGGTTTTCAGTTGGGCTGTTAATTCTCTTATGTTACTATCCTCTGTTTTCTTCATATGGGCACTTAGTGCAATGAACTTCCCTCGTAGCACTGCTTTCAAGGTGTCCCATAAGTTCGGGTATGTTGCATCCTCATTCTCATTGAATATTAGAAAGTCTTTAATTTCTTTCTTTATTTCTTCTTTGACCCAGGAGTGGTGCAATTGCACATTGTTCAGTTTCCATGAGTTTGCAGGTTTTCTGCTATTTGTGTTGTTGAATTCCAATTTTAAAGCATGGTGGTCCGATAAGATACAGGGGACTATTCCTATTCTCTTGTATCTGTTGAGGTTTGTTATGTCACCTAGTATGTGGTCGATTTTAGAGAAGGTTCCATGTGGAGCAGAGAAGAAGGTATATTCTTTTGTCTTTGGATGGAATGTTCTATAGATGTCTGTTAACCCCAGTTGAGACATAACTTCGGTTAATTCTTTTGTTTCTTTGTTGAGTTTCTGATTTGTAGTCCTGTCTAGTGTTGAGAGTGGTGTATTGAAGTCTCCCACTATAATTGTGTGAGGTTTTATATGAGCTTTGAGTTTTAGTAGTCACCCACAAAGTTCTTATTATATAGGTCTTTCACTTGTTTGGTAAGTACTACCCCAAGATACTTTATGTTGTTTGTGGCTACTTCTAATGACCTGTCAGATCTACATGACCCCACCTGGATGGCATTGCCCTAAGTGTGGAATTGGGGTGGGGGATGGGAGAGGAGGGTAGTCAGGGTGCATGTGAGGGGGTAGAGAGGGTAAAAGGGAGGAAGGGAGTGAGGAAGGAGGGGGAGAGAGGGAACTGGGATTGACATGCAAAATAATAAATTAAATAAATAAATAAACATTCTGGCATGCATAACTTCTGCAGAAACAATGAGTTGATTTTGTGAGTGCAGAACACTGTAGCCCACAACAATCCTCTTATTGGCCTGATGTAAAAGAAACCTCCTGGGACTAGCCAAACTACTGCTCCTACAGTTCATTAAAATCTGTGAACCAGCAGACATGATAATCAGTTCAGAATGGGTTTGGGCTAAACGGCGGTATGACTGTTGAGATACAAAAAAAAAAAAAAAAAAAAAATAGTATTACTTGAGAGGGTGTTGCTTGGTGTCAATAATTGGGATGGAAATGCAGGAGAATTATCTGTTCAGCATCACCCTGGTCTTCTTTGAAAGTTCCATATCAGCAGGGCTACTTAAGAAAAATCTGTCAAAAGAACAGTAGTAATAAACAAACAAACAATAAACAGGAATGAAAAAGATACATGTTCACTCAAGAAATTAATTTGAAATCTGAGTTATATCAACTTCCAGAAAGACAGACTTCTTTGTTTTAAACGGATAGATGATAGAGAAAGAGACTCATAGACAGATGATTGACATGTACAAGCCACTGAGAGTTTAAGCTATCTTTCACTCTAAAATCCACTTATCCTCTCCTGGCAAACATAAATCATCATATCTGTGAATATTCTGTTTATTTCAGAAACTGAGACCCACTTGTTACAGGCATTTTGTTTTCATCTAATATCAACCTAAATTGTGTAGACTTTATTATTAGCCATTATTCTCTGACCCTGGCCCTGTTCTACAGTTGATAGCCTCTTTTCTTTTGATTATTATTGTTACATACACTTATACACAGAGACCCATATGTAAATGCAAAGAGTATTTTAAGAAGAATAAAAATCATTCACTTTTATCAAGATCTTTCATCTCTAAAGGCAATTAGGAATTTTCATCCACAGATAATTTTCAATGGTAATTACGGTATAAACCAAACCATTCTAGAGTCCTCATGAACTTAAGAAGATGGAATAATAGTTGAATAAGGAAAGAATGACTGTATTTCTGAATTGGTAATCAGTAGGATGAAACTATAAATTCTCCTAATTTAAAATTAAATTAAATATTAATTTAAATTGCATTAACTATTTCAAGTTGGAGAATATACATTCAAAATTAAAAAGGGGTAAAGAAATATTAATAAACATTAAATATGGCATTTTAAAGATAGGATAAAAAGCAATGAGAAGAGCCTTGCCCTATAAAAGCGTGTCATTCTACAAACATGTTGGAAAGTGGAGGGCCAAGGGAAATACAGGAGAGGTGTTTGTACAGTGTGTACAAGGGCCTCTTCTCTCAGCACCAGAGGAAAAAACTTGTTAGATCATGTTCAGTGGTAGAGGGTGTTTCTAGTGTGAGACCTTACATCCCAGCTGTAGTACCAAAACACAGGAGCGAAGGAAATGAAGAGAGGAAATAAAATGGTCATAAAGGAGAATTTGGAAGTGATGATATAATAATATTTTTATTAGAGTCATAATTAGAGATTAATTCAAATAGTTCCCTTACTAAGATATTCAACAAATTCTTAAATATTCTTGTTAATCATCTTAATTGCAAGTAAATTATTTTTTTACTACATTTTCAAAATTTTTAAGTGATTATTATTTTTTCATTTGTGGTTTACTAAAGTTTTAATAAATTACAAAAAATTAAGGCAGTATTATACACACACACACACAAAAAACAAACTAATGTAATACTTTCTTCTCTGATTCTTTCCTACTGCTTATCTTGCTTTGGCCAGAAACAACAATTTTGTCAGTTTCCTCGTATTAAAGCATATGCCTCCACAGTTTCACCTCTAGGTACTTCAGACATGGAGCTATGTCACATTAAAATAAACCTAACCTGTTCCTAGCTTATTGAAAGATTTTGTTACCTAAAATGGCAAATTTTATCAAATGTCTTTCCTGTATCTCTGGACATAATTGATATAAATTCATGAATATTGAACCTTCTTGAACTCCACATATAATTCTCATTTTGTTATCAATAATAATCCATCTCTGTTTTAAATATATGTGGGATTATTTCATTAAGGTGTCTCTTACCTGAGTTCATTAGAAATATTAGCTCATAATTGTCTACTTGTAGTATCCTATCTAATCATTTTTTACCTGAATTATGCTGCTTTGTAAAATGAGTTTGAAAATTTTACCTCATCTGTAATTTTCTGAAGGTCCAGAAAGGCTTTCTGTCAGTCCCTAAACTGTTGACACAACTCAGTAGAGAGACATCAGACACTGTGCTTTAATTTGATAAGAGACTTTATTGTTGATTACTTCTGGAGAACATGAGGGATCAGGAAAAGTGATTTGGTAGAAGAATAGAGAAAGAGAGCAAGAAAAGAGATACCTTAATAGAGAAAGCCATTATAGGTTTAAAGAGAAATCTAGCACTAGGGAAATGTTCAGTGATCCACTAGGATAACCCCAATTAAGAATATAATCAATAGTGGAGAGGCTACCTTAAATGCCCTTCCCCTATAATGAAAGTGATGACTACCTTAAACACAATCCTTGAGCTTTCATTCAGTAGCTGATAGAAGCAGAAGCAGATACCAACAGGAAACACTGAGCTGAACTCCTGGAAACTAGCTATAGAGAGGGAGGAGTGATGAGCAAAGTGATGAGCATGTTGGGGAAACCCGTAGAAACTGCTGACCTGAGCAAGTGGGAGTTCATGGACCCCAGTCTTTCAGCTGGGGAACTACCACAGGACCAAACCAGCAGCCCTGAATGTGGGTGTCAGTTAGGAGGCCTGGGCAGTCTATGGGACTTCTGGTAGTGGAACTAGTATTTATCCATAATGCATGAATTGACTTTGGGAGACCATTCCCCATGGAGGAATCTAGCCTAGATACGTGGGGGAGGGGCTAGGCCCTGCCCCAAATGATGTGACAGATTTTGATGATCCCCCATGGAAGGCCCTACCCTCCCTGGGGAGTAGAAGGGAGGCATGGGAGGGAGAGGGAACTGGGATTGTTATGTAAAATAAGATTGTTTTTTATTTAAATAAAATTTATATAAAAGAGATTATACCTCATTAAAGTTAATTATCTCTCATTACATGTTGGGAAAACCTGCTCATAACAAAATGGTGCCAAACATGAACTTGAGAACTTTCACTTAAAACTTGACAAAAGCTTAAAAAGGGGTTTTAGAAACAAAATAACAAAGACAAGCAAGGCTTCTTGGTAGTAGCATTTTTCTTGGTGAAACTGTTTTGCTAGAGACAAGCACAGCAGCAAGACACTGCAAGGCTTTTAAGAAGCATTGCTAGCATTTCAATGGTGTGTATGAGCAGCTGGATTAAAAAAGGAAAAAAAAAAAAAAAAAAAAAAAAGAGAGTAGCTGTGCAATTGGTGGCTCAGGCCCTTAATTCCAGCACTTGAGAGATCTCTGTGATTTCAAAGTAAAACTGGTATATGGAATAAATTCCAGGGCAGCCAAAGATACACAGAGAAACCATGTCTCAAAAAATGAAAAAACAAAAGGAAAAGAAATAGAGTAATAAAAAAGTCACATGAATAAGGAAAGTACACAAAGTGTCTGGATACTATATGCTGTGATGTTGTCTGTGAATTGCTCAATTGCTAAGAAAGAAATAATTGCTACAATACACTTGACCACCAATGCTGCTAAATTAATTCATCTTATATATTTTAAAATACTTTGACTTCAAACTTTAAGTTCAAGGACAAGTTACTGGGGAAAAGGATTTCTATTTTTGTTTCCACAGAAAATGAAAATCTATGTATTCCTTCCAGAATAATATGGTTTGATCAAGTCAGACTCCCTGAAAAAAGTCCCATGTGATCCAACATTCAAAACAGTTGGGACAAGGCAGCCTTACAGACTATAGCCAGGAGTTCTATGTCTTCTTAGGAGCCCCAATGACAGCGCCCCCTACCAGCAGGAAGCAATTTTGAAAGAATGACAGCCAAATTCTCAAATATTATTCATAAATGTTCGTTTTCATTTAAATGGAGTTGGTTATAAATGGTTAATAATCACAAACAATCTCTTTTTAAAGGTAAAAGGGGGATTATAGTATAGAAATGTATACTTTTTTTGGAATGGATTATCATTTATTGATACAAATTTAAGGTCTCTTTTAAGATATGTATATTTTTCTTGTTTAGGTATTGTGTTTATAAAGCTCATTTAGAAATGTAATGTACAATTTAGTAGATATTATAGTTATCTGTAATAGTCAAAACTTATAATGTTAGTTAGGTTTTCTAGATATATAAAGATATATTTCAATTAGATAGGCATTCTTCAAACCTTTCACAGACCTACAGAATATGGAATTTAAAATGGTTTAGGGTTTTTATTTTTATTTTTTAGTTTTTTTTTTAACAATGAGACGTAACTGCTCCTGGCAATACCACCTGCATCAGAAAGGAAGATGGAGATTAAAGAAATGTGTTGTGGGGTTTACTTGTTTACTTCCAATATGGCAAAACTTGCCATATGGGCAAGATACTTCTCTTTTCTGACTGTTTGACTTTATGCTATATAATCTGGACATGCAGGATCCACAGGAAAATGATAGCTGATACTAGATGGGCATTGCTACAGGGTTCCTGTTTCATGGAAGTGTCTGCCAGACAGTCCCCAGGACACAGAATGGGGGAATTATAATATGATATAATATAATATAATATTATATAATTATATTTTAAATAAAATTAGGAAATGAACACAAAAACCCAATTCTTAGTTATATTTATTTTTTCTGACTTCTGTTTCACATTTTCTCTTTGTTTTCATTACTTCTTTCTTCTGTGGCCATAGCTCGCATATTTCCTGTTCCTTTTTATTTAAGACCTTGACCTTTGTTGCTGGAATAAGGCTCATTCCTCTAAGTTGCCCTCATACAATTATATGAGGGGGTTCACTGAGTTTCAACTTTTATTAGCTTTGAGATATTATTGTTTGGCCCTTAATTGAAAATTTAAAGCATATTTTTGTTTCCATGTATTTATAATATCTGTATCAATTTCTATTTTTACAGTATACTTATTAGATAGGATATTTGATAAAACTTTACCCTTTTTAAGTTGTTTAAGAGCAATGTTAAGAACACATTTTAGAATGTTTCTATGCATTTAAAAGGAGTGTATTCACTGTAATTGTTTTATGGAACATTCCATGAATGTCTTGATTTATTTACAGATGATCTTTCTATTCTTGTATTCTTATTTCTCCCTTTGAGTTTATTATATTTGCTTCAATTGTGGATACATTTGTATTTATAATTAACACAAACTCTTGTTCAATTGAATTGTTTGTGTTTATAGATTTCAAATGTTACTTGCAGGCTTTTACTTAAACTCTATTCTAATAACAGTCATATGCTACCAAATGACATTTCACTCAAAGATGGACTTCTTGTGTTATATTGTAAGGGAGTTAAAATAGTGTTACAAATGTATTGCTGAAAATAAACAATACACAATATACTGCTGGTCATAGAAATACATATATATATATACATACATATATATATATATATATATATATATACACACACACACATATATATATATATACATACACGTACTCCTTACACACACACACACACATATATATATATACATACATACATGTATATATATATATGTGTGTGTGTGTGTGTGTGTAAGGAGTACGGTTTTTTCTGCCCGCCACTGAGTCTTGTCCTGCCACCACGCCAGCCCCAATTAACACACAGAGACTCTGTATTTGATACAATGCTATTGGCCAGGTGCTAGTTTCTTATCGGCTAGCTCTGTCTTAATTATTAACCCATTTCTATGTATTTCCACGTGGTCTTACCGAGAGCGGAGGAATGGCAGTTCTGTTCTCTCCAGACTCTCCATCTTGACCCGTCCTTACTCCTTCCTATTTCCTCCTTGTCTCCTAGTCCCTCCTATCTTCTTTTCCTATTGGCCAACAGTGCTTTATTCACTAACCAGTATGAGAAACATATATAGAATGACATCTCCCATAATATACATATATATATATATATATATATATATATATATGCACATATATCCAAATGTGCTAATATTCCCTAATAATCCAAGTGTTTATAAGATCAGGGAGGTGATGGTTACATTTGTGGCCATAGTGGGATACATATTTGTGGCAGTTTGAATGTAGTTGACTCTCATAATCTCCCATAGAGAGTAGCACATAGGAGGTGTGCTTTTGTTAAAGAAAATGTATCACCATGGGAGTAGACTTTGAGGTTTCCAAGATAATGCCCAGTGTTTCATTTGACTTCCTGTTGCTTGGAAGATGTATCCAGAATCACATTTGCCTTCAAGCTGCCATGTTCCCTGACATGATGATAATGGATTTAATCTCTGAAGCTGTAAGTTAGCCATACCTATAAAATGTTTTTTTTTTTTAAATAAGAGTTGTTACAGTTGTAGTGTCTCTTCATAGAAATAAAAATCCCCACTAAAATAGAAGTAGGTACTAGGAGTGGGGCATTGCTGTGATAGGCCTGACCATTATTTTATTTGGAGTAATATGGACTTTGGAAGTTAGGTAGGTTAGGAAAGCAGTGGAATGCTTTAAGCACTGTTCAATAAGCCATACTAGTAGGAACATGGAAGACATTGGTGATGAATGTCATTTGATGAGTTGTGGGGTTAAAGAAGTTCCAGAGGAGTAGAGCTTGGTCTTGTCCTATTTTGTTGAAGAAAGTGCTTGCTTTTGGCCCTTGTCCAAAGAGTTTGCCTGAGGCTAAAGGGAAGAGTTTTGGATTAATTCCATTGGCAGAAGAAATCTCAAAACTCTGCTTTGTTGTGACTAGTGCTAACTCTAATTAAGATAGACAATGGGAAGGAGCAAGTTGAACAAAGAAACATATTTGTGGAGAAAAAAAGCAACAGAAAGTGGAATGGAGCTAGTCTAATCTTCAAGGAGATAAATGAATTAAGAAATGGAATATGGGGAGTGGTGACTCCAGGGCAAGATTCTACTGCAATAAATGAAGATACTAAAGAAATCCTTGTGAAGATACTAAACAAAATATTAGAGATGGGTGTTGTGGGGCTCAAATTTAATCCCAGCACTGGGAAGGCAAAGGTGTATGAATCTCTGAGTCAGAGGCCGTCCAAGTCTACAAAGCAGCCATATTTACTGATGGACAGAAAGATGGAAAAGATGTAACTGAATAAGGGGCCATATTCCAGCTCCAGTAAGTAGCTAAACCTGGCAGCTTCAGCCATATGGTTTTGGCTTCAGAATCAAAAAGGATAGAAGAAAAAGATTATGGAATCTTTCTTCATGACTAAAGAAACCCTCTGTGGCCAGGCATGTGTCAGGGGTATTCTTGAATAGAGGACCAGAAATCCCATTGAATGAAACTGTGAAGGTGATGCCTGGATTGCCTATGAGATGCCAAGATGTTAGAGATGCCAGAGTCGTGGGATATCTTCCAAAGAAAGTGTTAACAGGGAGTGGAATCAGCCCATGAGGAAGAAATGTGTTGCAAAATAAAGCTAAAGAGAGTTAGAGATTCAAAGAGCATTTTGACATCAAACATGGAGAATCTGAGCTTGAAGTTTATCCAGTTGTTTTTGGATCATTCCATGGTCCAGTGTTTTCTTACTATGCTTCCTGCATTTTGTAATATATATATATATATATATATATATATATATATTTGAAATATGTGATTTTTAAAGGGGATTGTAATTAAAAGTTTGCATGAATATAAGAAGACACTTTAAATTTTGGACTTTGTTGAGAGTGTGATATAAGTACCTTTGAAGTTGGACTAAATGAAATTTGCATTATAATAGTGTTACAAGCTTATGGGAGCCAAAACATGGAATGTGGCAACGTGAATGTAATTGCCTCCCATAATGAGTGGCATTGTTAGGAAGTATGGACTTGTTGGGTTGGTATGGCCATGTTAGAAGAAGTGTTTCACTGTGGGGGCATCCTTTGAGGAGCTCAGGATATTGCCCAGTGTTTCAGTAGACTTCCTGTTGCCTATAAGATTTAGCTATCATCTTGTCTGCCTGTATGATACTATGCTCCCTAACTAAGACAGAATTTGGTATCAGTTGCTGCCTCAGTGGTAGTCGAAGGGCCAGGACTGAAGGGGTCATGCAAAGAAGTTGAGGCTTGACACTATGAGGCAAGCCTATGAGAGGCTACTTGTGAAAGTAGCCCAGCTGTAGAAGAAGACACTAGCATTTTGGAGACACTAGTACAATGGGGTGACCACCAAGAACAGCAGCAGCAGTAGAGTGGAGCAAATAGGAGCCTAGAAGACAGCTGTGTGTGTTGCAGAGGGTGGAGCCAGAGAAGAGACACAAGCCCTCTGGAAGAGCTCAGTAGATTGCCATCAGATATCAGATATTTGGCATTTGAAATTTTGTTTTGCTTTAATTTGATTGTGACAGTGCCTTAATTCTTTCTTCTTAAAGTAAGAATGTATTCTACTAGAACCCACAGTTGAGAGACTGAATTTTAGGAGACTTTAGATTTTAAAAAGAGATCTATAATTTTAAAGAGCCTGAAATTTTAAAGACTGAATTTGTAAAGACTTTGGGACTTTTAAAAGTATTTGTGTTTTTAATGTGACATCTTAGGGATGAATAAGAAAGTAATGTGTTTGTGTGTCAAGTTGACAAGGTATGAGTCATTCTGACTGGTTGGGCATGCCAACTTGACATAAGCCAGACTCATCAGAGGAAGAGCCTCAGTTTAGGAAATGCCTTTTTGAGATGTAAAATGTAAAGCATTTTGTCACTTAGTGATCAATGGAGGAAAGTCCAGTTCATGGTGGGTGGTGACATCCCTGCACTGTTGATTCTAGGTTATATTAAGAAAGGGCTGATAAATCTATGGGGAGCAGGCCAGTAAGCAGCCTTCCTCCATGGCTTCTGCATAAATTCTTGTCTCCAGGATCCTGCCCTGTTTGTGTTCCCATCCTCACTTCCCTCAGTGATGAACAGCAATGCTGAAATGTAAGCAAAATAAACCCTTTCCTCCCCAACTTGCTTTTTGGTCATGGTGTTTCATCACAGCAGCCCACACTAGTGAGAACAGGTGAGTGATTTGCCTCCAGGCTGAGCAGCCCAATCTCCAGATCCTGAGCCTCAGAGCACATTGCATGCCCCTCCTCCTACATCTAAGCACCAGCAGGGCAATTGGGCCCTATTCCAAACTCTGGGGAATTTGATTCTTCTGGTGCATTCCCCCTCTACCCTGCAAACTGGTGAGGGACCTACCAGTAGCTGGAGTGCTGCTGCCCACTGAATTCTGTTCCTCCAAGGCCAACTCTGCCAACCAACCACACCCACTCAACTCATTATCCTTCCTGCTGCCATATCTTCCCCCAAATGCCAAAATACTCCATAGACCATGAGGCCAAGTTGGATCTAGGTACCTAGTCACTACAAACCTCATGGAGATATCATTCTGGACCTGAAGACCTGCCAGACACCAGAACCCTTGGCCTGGCAATAAAGGCAATAAAGGCAATGAAGGAATTAGAAAACAAAAGAACAAACACCCATTCATCACAGAGAGGTATAAGAATTAACATTCAGACCTATAATCATTCAAAATCCAGATGTCTAAACACCAGTATAATAATACATTCAATAACAGGACAATATGGCACTGCCACAACCAGTGATCCTACTACAGCAAGACATTCATCATTGGTAAAAGAAAATGTTAAATCTAAAAGATTCCTAATATAAAACATCAAGGAAATTTGTGATGGTATGAGAAGACCAACACTTAGAATGATAGAAATGGAAGGAGAAAAATTCTAGCTCAAAGGCAGAGATAACATATTCAACAAAACCTTAGAAGAAAACTTTTCCAACCTAAAAAAAATTGTGGGGTGGGTCCACACCCCACCCTGCCCACTGAAACCCCAGAGACCTGGGGGCAGGCATAAACCATACCTCATCTGCTGACATTAGAGTCTTGACCCTGCCCCCACTGGGAGGGGTGAGTGCTTGGCCTCACAACCCACCCCACTGGAAGCCCTTAACCTCTAGGTCTTAACTGCCCAGGTCACATGACACTCCATTTTTGACCTGTCATGACCACAGAGACCCAAGGGTAGCCCTAAACCATCCAGCATCACATCTGTTCTCATTGAAGCCTTGAACCTGTCCCCACTGGGAGAGGCAGAGTGATTATCAAAGCCATAAGCCCCACCTACAACAATGGGAAGTAGAGAGAACCCCGAGAACCCCCTGAATCACACACTCCATCTGCACCTAATGGAAGAAGAGATTAGTAGACAACAGTATAAGAACTCATTCAATAACATACAGAAGAATATGACACACTCAGGGACTAGGGGTTCTAAACCAGCAAGACCTAAGCATCCCAATATAGATGAAACAAGAAAAAAAAATGACCTTAAGATGATAGAGGCCCTTAAAGAGGTAATGAGAAACTCCCTTAATGAAATGGAGAAATAGACAAAAAAAGAAAAAAAAAGAAAAGGAAAAAGAAAAAGAAGAATTGAAAGAAAAGACAAAAAGAAAAAAATGCAAGGAATCAACAAATCTCTTAAAGAAACCAAGAAAAGCCAAGAAATAAACGGGTGCAGGAAACAATTCAGTTCAAGACTTGAAAACTGAAATAGAAGTGATGGGGGATGTCTTTCTGAATGCTATAAAAATAGGCTTCTCTTATTGGTTGGTGAATAAATGCTGATTGGCCATTAGTCAGGCAGAAAGTAAAGGTGGGGCTACCAGACTAGAAGAATGCTGAGAAGAGGAAGGCAGAAAGAAATAATGAGAAAGACACCATGTAGTTGCCCAAGGAGTAACATGCTAGCCAAATAGCCACAGCCCAAACAATTTATACATAATGCAAGTCTCTGTGTTTTTATTTGTGATTAAACAGCTGCAGGACTAGGTTAGGACAGAAACTTCTGCCAACAATAAAGTAAACACAAACTGAGGGAATTCTGGAAATGGAAATTTGGAGTAAATGATCAGGAACTACAGGTGCAAGCATAATCATCATAATATAAGATATGGAAGAGAATCTCAGGTGTTAAAGATACATTAGAGGAAATAGCTTCATCACCCAAAGAGACTGTTAGATCCAACAAATTCTTAACACAAAATATCCAGAAATCTTAGAACCTAGAAATAGTAGGTATTGAAGAAGGTGAAGAAGTCCATTTCAAAGACTCAGAAACCATATTCAGTAAAATCATAGAAGAAAACTTTCCCAACCTAAAAATGAATATGACTATGAAAGTACAAGAAACTTACAGAACACCAAATAGACTCCACTAAATAAAAAACAACTCCCTTGTCGCATAATAATCAAAACACCAAACATACAGAATAAAGAAAGAATAGTAAGAGCATCAAAATAAAAAAACACAAACAAAAAACAAGTAACATAAAAAGGCAGACCTAACAGAATTACACCTGATTTCTCCATGGAAACACTGAAAACCAGAAGTTCCTGGATAATAGTTCTACAGATACCAAGAGACCATGGATGCAGGTCCAGAATATTATGTCTAGCAGAGCTTTCAATCAGTATAAATGGAGAAAATAAGATATTCCATGACAAAACCAGATTTAATTAATACCTTTCCACAAATCCAGTACTACAAAAAGTACTTGAAGGAAAACAACCCAAGGCAGTTAGCTACACTCACAAAAATCTTACACCAAAACACCCAAAAGGTAACCACACACACAATAATATACCCAGTAACAAAATTAAAAATAAAATAAACCACCAATGGTCATTAATATCTATTAATATCAAGGATCTCAATTTGCCTATAGAAAGATGCAGACTAGCAGAATGGATATGAAGACAGAATACATCCTGCTGCATACAAGAAATTTACCTCCACTTCAAAGACAGGCATTATCTCAGAGTAAAGATTTGGGAAAAGATTTTGCCAATCAAATGGAAGTAAAAAACAAGCTGGTGTAGCTATCGTACTATCTAACAAATCAGACTTCAAACTAAAATTAATCAAAAGAGATGAAGAATGACATTCATATTCATCAAGAGAAAATTCCATTAGGGTGAAATCTCAGTTCTGAACATCTGTGCCCCATATACATAGGCACCTACATTCATAAAAGAAATATTACTAAAACTTAAAATATTCATAAAACTCCAGACATTTACAATTGGAGAATTCAACAGCCCATTCTCACCAATGAACAGGATTACCAGAAAGAAACTTAATAGAGAAAAAAGTAGGTAATAGAAGTTTTATGACTCAATTAGGTTTACCAGACATCTATAGCATATTCTATCCAAACACAAAGGAACATGCCTTCATCTCAGAACCCCATGGAACCTTCTCTAAAAGTTACCACATGCTTAGAAACAAAGCAAACTTCAACAGATACCCCCCCCAAAAAAAATTGAAAAGAATTGGATAAGCCCCTGCATCTTATCGGATGTTATGGTTTAATGTTAGAATGTTAGAATTCAACAACAACACAAATTACAAAAAGTCTATTATAAACTCGTGGAAATTGAACAGTAGTCAATTTTATCACTCCTGGGTCAAAGAGGAAGTAAAGGAAGCAATTAAAGACTTCCTAGTACTCAATGAAAATGAATAAGCAATATGCCCAAACTTGTGGGATATTTTGAAAGCAGTGCCAAGAGGAAAGTTTGTAAGGAGTTAGGTTTTTCCTCCCGCCACTGGTCTGGTCCCACCGCCGCACCTGCCCCAATTAACACACAGAGACTCTGTATTCGATATAATGCTGTTGGCCAGGTACTAGTTTCTTATCAGATACCTCTGTCTTAATTATTAACCCATATCTATGTATTTTCACGTGGTCTTACCTTACTGGGGAAAGGTGGCTGGTAGTTCTGCTCTCTCCATACTCTCCATCTTGACTCCTCCTTACTACTTCTTCTTTCATCCTTGTCTCATATTCCCTCCTATATTCCTTTCCTATTGGCCAACAGTGCTTTATTCATTAACCAGTATAAGAAACATATATACAGAATGGCATCTCCCATCAAAAGTTCATAGCACTAAGTGCCTACATAAAGAAACTGAAGAATTTCATAGTCCTGACTTAATAGCACACCTGAAAACTCTAGAACAAAAAGTATCAAACTCAGCTACAAGGAGTAGATACCACAAGTAGTCAAATTGAGGGCTGAAATCAATAAAATAGAAGCAAAGAAAACAATACAAAGAATCAACGAAACAAAGTGTTAGTTCTTTGAGAAAATCAACAAGATAGACAAACTTTACCCAAACTAACCAAAAGGTAGAAAGGTAATATCCAAATTAACAAAATCAGAAATGAAAAGGGGGACATAACAACAGATATTGAGAACATCTAGAGCATCATTAGGTCATTTGAAAATCTGTACTCCACAAAATTTGAAAATTTAAAGGAAATGGACAATTTTCTGGATAGGTATGACATACCAAGATTAAATCAAGAGCAGATATACACTTTAAAAGACCCATTGAAATATAAGCATTCATAAAAGTTCTCCCACAAACAACAAAATTCTAGAGCCAGATTGTTTCAGTAGAAAAAATTATACAAGGTGGTCAAAGAATAGCTAATGCCAACTCCTCAAATTGTTTCACACAATAGAAAAAGAAGGAACACTGGCAAATTCTTTTTATGAGGTTACAGTCACCCTGGTACTCAAACTACAAAGTGTCAATGAAGAAAGAGAAGTATAGACCATTTTCCCCTATGAACATTGATGTGATAATACTCAAGAATTACTTGCAGACCAAATCTAAGTACACTTCAAAAAGATCATCTCCCATGATCAAGTAGTTTTCATCCTACAAAAATCTGTCAATTGAATCCACAATATAACAAAATTTAAAGAAAAAAGTCATCATCTCATTAGATGCTAAAAAAGCCTTTGACAAAATCCAATATCTCTTCATGATAAAGGCTTTATAGAGATAAGTGACAACATACCTATGTAACACATTATAATTTTTCTTTTTTTATTTAATTTTATATAACAAAGTCCAATTAAATGAAAACAAACATTTATACACAATATTTGGGAATTTGGGCATCGTTCTTTCCAAACTACTTCCTGCTGGTAAGGGGCGCTGTCTTCGGGGATTCGAAGAAGATTCAGATATCCTAGCTGTAGTCTGTAGGGCTGTTTTGTCCAGCTGTTTTGAATGTAGGATCAGCTTGTACTCTGTTTCAGGTGGTCTGGCGTGATCAAACAACATTAGTCTGGAATGAATCCACATCTTTTCATTTTCTGTGGAAACAAAAATAGAAATCCTTTTCCCCAGTATCTTGTCCTTGAACTTAAATTTTGGAGTCACAGCATTTTTTTTTTTTAATTTATTATTTTACATGTTGATCCCAGTTCCTGCCCGCTCCCTCCCTCCCTCCCTCCCTCCCTCCCTCCCTCCCTCCCTCCCTCTTTTTCTGTTTGTTTATATGGTGGATCACATTGATAGATTTTCGTATGTTAAACCATCCCTGCATTCCAGGGATGAAGCCTACTTGGTCATGGTGGATAATTTCTCTGATGTATTCTTGAATTCGGTTTGCCAGTATTTTATTGAGTATTTTTGCATCAATG
Source organism: Phodopus roborovskii (assembly GCF_943737965.1). Classification (NCBI taxonomy): domain Eukaryota; kingdom Metazoa; phylum Chordata; class Mammalia; order Rodentia; family Cricetidae; genus Phodopus; species Phodopus roborovskii. The sequence continues at coordinate 1,166,626 of NW_026126693.1, read as the reverse complement.
TTCATCAGGGATATTGGTCTGTAGTATTCATTCTTAGTTGTGTCTTTGTGAGGGTACCAAAGTTATTGTGGCCTCATAAAAAGAGTTTGGCAATGAACCTTCTGTTTCTATCTTGTGGAACAGTTTGAGGAGTAGTGGTATTAGTTCTTCCTTGAATGTCTGGTAGAATTCTGCACTGAATCCATCTGGCCCTGGACTTTTTTTCATTGGAAGGCTTTGGATGACTGCTTCTATTTCACTGCGGGTTATAGGTCTATTTAAGTTGTTTGTCTGTTCTTGATTTAATTTTGGTAAGTGATAATTATCCAGAAACTTGTCCATTTCCTTTGAATTTTCAATTTTTGTGGAATACAGATTTTCAAAGTATGACCTGAAAATTGTCTGGATTTCCTCTGTGTCTGTTGCTATGTTCCCCATTTCGTTTCTGATTTTGTTATTTTTTGTTCTGTCTCTGCTTTTTCATTAATTTGGATAAAGGTTTGTCTATCTTGTTGATTTTCTCAAAAAACAACTCTTTTTTGCATTGATTTTTTTGTATTGTTTTCCTGGTTTCTATTTTGTTGATTTCAGCCTTCAAGTTGATTATTTCCTGGCGTCTGCTCCTGCGGGGTGAATTTGCTTCTCTCTGTTCTAAGGTTTTCAGTTGGGCTGTTAATTCTCTTATGTGACTGTCCTCTGTTTTCTTCATATGGGCACTTAGTGCAATGAACTTCCCTCGTAGCACTGCTTTCAAGGTGTCCCATAAGTTCGGGTATGTGGTATCCTCATTCTCATTGAATATTAGAAAGTCTTTAATTTCTTTCTTTATTTCTTCTTTGATCCAGGAGTGGTGCAATTGCACATTGTTCAGTTTCCATGAGTTTGCAGGTTTTCTGCTATTTGTGTTGTTGAATTCCAATTTTAAAGCATGGTGGTCCGATAAGATACAGGGGACTATTCCTATTCTCTTGTATCTGTTGAGGTTTGTTATGTCACCTAGTATGTGGTCGATTTTAGAGAAGGTTCCATGTGGAGCAGAGAAGAAGGTATATTCTTTTGTCTTTGGATGGAATGTTCTATAGCTGTCTGTTAACCCCAGTTGAGACATAACTTCGGTTAATTCTTTTGTTTCTTTGTTGAGTTTTTGATTTGTGGTCCTGTCTAGTGTTGAGAGTGGTGTATTGAAGTCTCCCACTATAAGTGTGTGAGGTTTTATATGAGCTTTGAGTTTTAGTAGTATTTCTTTTACAAATGTGGGTGACTTTGTATTAGGGGCATAGATTTTCAGAATTGAGACTTTGTGTTGATGGATTTCTCCTGAGATGAATATGAAATGACCGTCTTCATCTCTTTTGACTAGTTTTGGTTTGAAGTCTAAATTGTTAGATATTAGGATAGCTACGCCTGCTTGCTTCTTATTTCCATATGATTGGAAAATCTTTTCCCAACCCTTTACCCTGAGGTAATGGCTATCTTTGAAGCTTAGATGTGTTTTTTGTATGCAGCAGAAGGATGGATTCTGTCTTCGTATCCATTCTGTTAGCCTCTGTCTTTTTATAGGTGAGTTAAGACCATTAATGTTGAGGGTTTGTAAGGACCATTGATTGTTGAAGCTTGTTTGATTTAGGTTTGTTGTTGGCAGTGGTATTGTGAATATATTAGTTCTGCTTTACCCTTGGTTTCTGGTGTAATTAGATTATCTGTTGCCTACATTTTTGTGGGTGTAGTTACCTTCCTTGGGTTGGAGTTTTCCTTCCAATTCTTTCTGTAGGGCTGGATTTGTAGATACATATTGGGAAAATCTGGTTTTGTCATTAAATATCTTGTTCTCTCCATCTATAGTGATTGAGAGTTTTGCTGGATATAGTAGCCTTGGCTGGCATCCGTGTTCTCTTAATACTTTTAGAACATCTATCCAGGACCTTCTGGCCTTGAGGGTTTCCATGGAGAAGTCAGGTGTAATTTTGATAGGTCTGCCTTTATATGTTACCTGTCCTTTTTTCTTCGCTGCTCTTAATATTCTTTCTTTATTCTGTATGCTAGGTGTTTTGATTATTATATGTGGAGGGATATTTTTTCTTTGGTCCAGCCTATTTGGGGTTCGGTATGCTTCTTGTACTTTCATGGGCATGTCCTTCTTCAGATTTGAAAAGTTTTCCTCAATGATTTTGTTGAATACATTTTAGGCACCTTTGAGCTGTGCTTCCTCACCTTCGTCTATGCTTATTATTCTTAGGTTTGGCCTTTTCATGGTGTCCCACATTTCCTGGATGTTTTGTGTTAAGGATTTGTTGGATTTATGAGTTTCTTTGGTCGATGAATCTATTTCTTCTAGTTTATCTTCTGCGCCTGAGATTCTCTCTTCCATCTCTTCAATTCTATTGGTTATGCTTGTATCCATGGTTGCCGATTTTTTGCCCAGCTTTTCAATTTTCCAGCATTCCTTCCGTTTGTGTTGCCTTTATTTTCTCAATTTCAGTTTTCAAGTCTTGAACCATTTCCTTCACCTGGTTAATTGTTTTTTCTTGGCTTTCTGTACTTTCCTTAAGGAATTTGTTCATTTCTTCCACTTTTTTGTTTGTTTTTTCCTCCATTTCTTTAAGCGATTTTCTCACGTCTTCTTTGAGGGCCTCTATCATTTTTATGATGGGAATTTTTAAGTCATACTCTTCTGCTTCCTATGCTTTGTTGTTGAGTTCCATTCTAGTTGGTGTAGATTCCCTAGATTCTGGTGGTGTCATGTTTGTCTTTCTGTTGTTAGGTGTTCTCTTGTATTGCCTTCTTCCCATAGTTTCTTCCAGTAGGTGTTGGTGGTGTCTCTTCCCTCTCTCTATGGTACTTCCCTGATGGGCTTATGTGGATCTGAGTTTCAATATCTGTAGCTCTGTGTGGTCCAAGCTCTCTAGGAGGTTTCTCCGCAGACAGGGATCCAGGGATGGGGTCAAGGATGAGGATTCAGAAGAAGATGCCAACAGGTACTCACAGTGGTCCTCTGGCCAATAGCTCTGTCCAATAGCTGGCAGAAGAGGACGAGGGCTGAGGTGGAACTTGAGAAGGTTTTGCAGGGTAGTGGGATCTCACTGGAAACTGGCGCTCTCCAGCTGAGACCTCGTTCTTTGGCAGGGGCCAGGATTTGGGGGTCAAGGATCTTGCCCGCAGGAACTCTGAGTGGACCTGCAGAGATAGGGGAATCTCTGGGAGGGGCCCGGGACTCTAGCAGAGGACTGGAGGTGGGGTCAGAGACCAAGCTGGTGGAAATTACAGGTGGTCCTGTGTGGATAGTCAGGTCTCCTTTGTTTAGAGTTGCTCTGAGAAGTCTCCGAATTAGGGTGGACTGTTGGCTCCACCCTCTGTCCCAGTGCTCAACCAGAGCAGCAGGACCTTGGGTGGGGTAGGGCACAGGGTAGGGGGGGTAGGCTGGCGGTGCGGATGGGTGGGGGTGTATCAGAACTCCAAGGGTGCTCTCCATGGCGACCGGAGACAGGAGCAGCAGTATCAAGGGCCAATCCAGGGAGTTCAGGCAGGGGAGGGGGGAAAAGAGGTTGTAGGGGACAGGCAGCCCCGATTGGGCCCAGACTCACCACTGGCCAATAGCCGGTGGAAGAGGACGAGGGCTGGGCTGGAACTTGAGAAGGTTTTGCAGGGTAGTGGGATCTCACTGGAAACTGGAGCTCTCCAGCTCAGACCTCATTCTTTGGCAGGGGCCAGGATTTGGGGGTCAAGGATCTTGCTCACAGGAACTCCGAGTCCTAATTTTTCTTAATAAAAAAATTCAAAGCCAGATATCGGGGTTAAAGCTGAAGCAAAGTGGCCAGCACTAAAAGGTTCTCATTTCTACCAATGTTCAGACTGAAAGGGCAATCCTGTTTTCAGACTACATCTCCAGACAGCATTTGAGTCCACCAAACATCAGACTGCACTGTTCTTCAGACTGCCTTCTACCCAAACTGCAATGAGTTCCTGTCTCCTCTTGCTTTATATACCTCTCTCTGCCCTGACATATTCCTCCCTGTCTCTACCTCCTTAGTGCTAGGATTAAAGCTTTGTGACTCCAAGTCACTAGGGATCACCTTTGTGTGATCTATGTTTCTCTTCTAGACTGGATTAATATTGTGTAACCTAGGGAAGCCTTCAACTAAGAGCAATCAGACCGCCTCTGTCTCCCAAGTGCTGGGTTTTAAGGTAAGCTTTATTGTTAGATCATAAACAAAATATCACTACATACCTAAAGACAATAAAAGACATATAAAGCAATCAGACAGCCAATATCAAATTAAATGGACAGAAACTTAAAACAATTCCACTAAAATCAGGAACAGGACAAGGCTGTCCACTCTCTCCATATCTCTTCAATATTGTGCTTGAAGTTCTAGCTAGAAAAATAAGACAACAAAAAGGAGATAAAGAGAATGCATATTGGAAATGAAGAAGTCAAACTTTTGCTATTTGCAGATAATGATAGTACTGATAAGTAACCCCAAAAATTCCACAAGCAAACTCCTACAGCTCATATACACCTCCAGTGATGTGAATAGATACAAGATTAACTAAAAAAAAAAAAAAGTAGACCACCTATATACATATAATAAATGGGCTGAGAAAGAAATCAAGGAAACATCCCTCTTTACAATAGCTACAAATATAAAGTATCTCGATGTAACTCTTACAAAGCAAGACCTGTATGACAAGAACTTTAACTCTCTGAAGAAAGAAATTGGAGAAGGTACCTTAAGATGAAAGAATTAGCATAGTAAAAATGGCAATTTTCCTAAAAATAATCTATAGGTTCAATACAATTCTCATCAAAATTTCAATACAGTTCTTTACAGACCTTGCAAGAACAATATTCAACTATTCAACTTTTTGTTTTGTAAAACAACAAAACAAAACCAAAAAACCTAAAATACCTTAAAACAATCCTATACAGGAAAAATGAACTTCAGGAAGTTTTACCATTCCTGATTTAAGTACTACAACAGAGTACTTAAAGCTATAGTAATAAAGTAAATAGCATGGTATTGGCATAAAAATAGAAGAGTGGATACATGGAATCAAATAGAAGAGCCTGCCTTAATCCACATATCTAATTTTTGACAAAGAAGTCAAAATTATACAATGGAATAAAGAGAGCATCTTTAATACTGGTGCTGTCATAATTGGGTGTTAGGATGCAGAAGAATGAAAATAGATCCATATCTACCACCCTGCACAAAACTCATGTCCAAGTGGATCTAAGACCTCTAACAACAGTTAGACTGAAGCTGATAGAAGAGAAAATGGAAAATAGCCTTGAACACACTGGCATAGGATACAACTTCCAGAATGGAGTACTGGTAGCACAGACACTGAGACTCACAATTCATTAATTGGAACTCAAGAAATTGAAAAGCTTATGAAGGCAAAAGACAGTTAGTCGGACCCATGGAAGCCCACAAAATGGGGAACCATCTTCAACAACCCCATATCAGGCAGAGGTCTGATTTCCAACATATATAAAAACCCAAGGAACTAGACACCAAAAAAAAAAAAAACAAACAAACAAACAAACAAACAAACAAATAATCCAATTTAAAAATTGGTTATAGATAAATACAGAGAATTCTCAACAGAAGACACTTAAATAAGTGTTTAACATCCTTAACCATTAGGGAAATGTACATCAAAATTACTCAGATTCCAACTTATACCTGTCAGAATGGCTGAAATAAAAAACACAATTGTCAGCTAAGGCTGGAAAGGATGTGGAGCAAAGGTAAAAGTGAGAGTGCACACTTTTGCAGCCACTTTGGAAATCAATATGGTAGTTTCTCAGAAAACGTGGACTGAATCTTCCACAAGACCTAGCCATACTATTCTTGGAAATATACCCAAAGGATTCTAAATCATACCAAGGGGACACTTGCTTAGCTATGCTCATTCAGAATTATTCCTAATAGCCAGTACCTGGAAGCAACCTAGATGCCCCAAACCAAAGAATGGATAAGGGAAATGTGGTACATTTATACAATAGGGTATTACTAAGGCATTAAAATCAATGGTGTCATGAAACTTGAAGACAAATGAATGGAGCTAGGGAAAAATTATCCTGATTGAGGTAACCCAGATCCAGAAAGACAAACATGATGTGTACCTATTCATATGTGGATATTAGTTAAAATGTAAAAAAAAAAATAACCATGCTACAATTCATAGCCCCAGAGAAGTTAGGTAACAAGGAGGACCCAAAGAGGAATACATGGCTTTCCCTGGGAAGGGAAAATAGAAGAGATATCCTGGGTAAACCAAGAATGAATTGGGATGGGAACATGAATGGTTGGATTAGGGGCAGGATAGAGGAGGAGAGTAGTCAAAGACATGTGATGAGGCTCAGGTAGAAACCTGGTTCAAGGGAAATTCCCAGAAATCTACAAGGATGTCCTCAACCAAGACTTCTAGCAATGCTTGATGGATAGCCTGAACTGGCCTTCTCCTATAGTCGGATTGATGACTACCCTAATTTTCATCAGAGGTCGGTCATCTAGTATCAAAAGGAAAGAGATGCAGAAATCCCCAGCAAAGCATGTGAAATGCTTTGGGAATCCTATTGAAGAGAGAGTGAAGGGATTGTGAAAGTTAGTGGTGTCAAGGCCATTGCAAGGAAAAGCAAAGAGATAACCAAGTGGGGCTCATGGGAGCTCACAGACACTTGCACCACATCTAGCGATACCTCATTGGACCAACCTAGGCCCCTTGCAAATGTGAGACAGTGGTATGGATTGATCTACTTGTGAGACTCTTAGCAGTGGGAGTTGAACCTATCCCTGATATTTAGGCAGGCTTTTGAGAACTTATTCTTCGTTCTGGACTGCCTTGCCAAACCATAATATGAGGAAAGGAGCTTAATGTTACCTCAACTTGATAAGCCATGCTTTATTAACCCCCAGTGAGGCCTGATCCTCTCTGAACAGAAACAATGAATAGCTTCTGGCAGAGGTTAGGACAGAGGATTTTAGGGGGAGTAAGTTGAATGAGAGAAGGGAGGTGAACTTGTGGTTGGCATATAAAATTAATGACTAAAGTTAATTAGTCATAATAAAATGAAACCCCAACTGAGACAATAATCAACTTGAGGCCAGTTAAATTGTGCAATAATTTTTGTAATAAATTGTGCAATGTACACACAATTATGTACAGTATATTTTACTTTAAAATAATTGTAATTGGTCAAGTGCAATATACCTTTAATACATTCTATTTACATTGTTCTCCACAGCTGTGGCAAAATCATCTATGAACTGAATGGGAATTCACTGCCATGGCCTTCTGTGTTCCTACCCTCACTATACCCTTCCCAGAACCGACAAGTTGCCCGGAGAAATCTGCCAAGTGCAATGAAATCAAGAAGGTTGTGAAGCAGGCCTTGGAGGACCCACTAAATCCTATCCTGGGGTACACTGAAAATCAGGTTGTCTCCTATGATTTTATGCTGGCTCTGCCCTTCTCAATGACAAGATTGTAAGCTCATTTTCTGTTACAACATTAAACATGGATACAGCAACAGGGCCTCCAAGGAATAAGAAGCCCTGGGCCACTCACTCCAGTAAGAATATGGAAGGAAGAGAGGCCCTCAGCTTCGGACAAGTCCCTGTCCAAACTGAGAAACCAACACTGAGCATTTCCCCTCATATTTTCCATCCCTGGTCCCCAGAAGTAGGGAAGGAGTCTAGGGATTCCTGCCCTCTTGAATAACATTGATACAGTTCACTGTATACTACAAAATCTATACTGTTAAACATTGTTATGCTATGCTTGCAAGAACATTATACATACCTTGTTTACTATGCCTGTATATTGCATAACTGGCTAGGTCCAGTGATTTACCTAGCTATAAGGTACTCTAATGTTCACAGAATGAAGAAACTGATTAATAATATGTTTGGAGTTTTTCTTTTTCTTTTTCTTTTTTTTTTAATAATGTGTCCTGCTAGTAATTGCTACATTTACTTCTCCTTGGGGAGATTTAAAAAAAAATCCATTTACCCCAGATAAGGTACCTATAGAATACTAATGTGGGGATTCCACCAAAGCAAAGTTTAGTGAAAAAGTATGATTTGTGCTTATCTATAAGAGTATGGATAAGGGAGTAGTACGAATTTGGGGGTCATGAAACAACTGTGTTACTGTGAAGTGCCAACCCATCATGTATGACATATTGGATTAAATAAGAATGGTCTCCAGAGGTTCATGTATTTGAATACTTAGTCACTAGGGAGCAACACTATTTAAAAGGATTAGAAGAATTAGAATTGAGGACTTCTTGGAGGAAATATGTCACTGGGCTTTGATGTTTCAAAAGCCCATGTCAGGAATGTGCTGTCTCTATATTTGCTTTGTCAATCAGGATATCTCTCAGCTATTTCTCTAGCAACCTGCCTGCTGCTGCTATTTTATTTGCCATGATAATTACGAAGTAACCCTCTGAATCTATAAGCAGTGCCCCAATAAAGTATTTTATTTCATAAGAGTTGTCTTTGTCATACTGTCTTTTCTGATCAATAGAATAGTGACTAAAACAGAAGTTGATACTGGGAAGTGTGGTATTGCTGTGACAGGCCTGACCATGATGCTTGTGGCATAATATGGACTTTAGGACCTTGGACTAGAAACACAGTTGAACTCTAAGTGGAATTTAATAAGCTACAATGTAGTAGCCTGAAAGGTAGTAGTACTGAGAATGATGATATAAATTATGATGAACCATTGAAAGAGGTTTCAGAGATGAAGAATGTGAGCAAGTGGCCTAAAGACAATTCTTGGGATAATTTGCCAAATAATATGGCTGCCATTTGTCCTTGTCCTAAGAATCTACAAGCAGCTAAGCTGAGTTTGGGATTCATGACATCGACAGGGGAGATTTTAAGAGAATCTAGTCTTGACTATATCATGCAGTATTGTGGTTTAGTAAGGATCAGGGTAAACAATTAGGCTGAACAGATGTTTATTCAGGGAGAAATAACTCATAGCATAGACAAGTGAAAACCAGCAGGTTCCTGCTAACAAGAATGCTTCCAGAAGTCCTCCTGTCCCCAAGCGGCTTGCAAGAGAGCGTTCCCTTGCTCCTTCTCAGACCTAATTCCACAGGTCACTTCTATCCCTGGCTCCACCCCAATGGTCATGGTCAGTGCCACAGAAGGAGACAAAGTGAATATCTCACTACAATGCAGTTAATTGTAATAAGTCTTATACTTTTCTATAGTGAAGAGAATAGAGCTTAAGAAAAATAAATAAAAAAATGTTCAATTTGAGAAGACAAAGAGCACCAGTAAGTGTAATGTTAGAATCAAGTTCTGTGCTCAGGAAGACAAAAAGTTTAAAGAAAAGCTGGATATTAAATGGAACAAAAATAAATGTGCCCTCAGGGCATGATCCATCCAGCTAAGCTTCCATCCTGTGAAAAGGAATCAAAGGAAAGATTAAATAGTGAAGGAAACCATCAACAACAGAAAACTCATGCAAATTTAATTGACAGAGGGGACCAATTTCTAGCCCTATCAAACAGCAGAATTTGGTAGCTTAGTCCATGTGGTTCTGGCTTTAGAGTCAAGAATTCAAGAAATGGGTTATGGAATCTCCTCTGTGGCTAAAGAAAGCCACTAAGGCCAGCCAGGTATAAAGGGTGTTCTTTCACAGAATCCCAGAGAGGCCATTGAGTAAAGCTGGGTTGTGTTAGAAACTCCAAGATATTGGAGATGCTAAAGTCATAATACCTGCCAAGTAGAAATCTGCAGACTGTATATGGAACCAGCCCAAGACAGAGAAGTATGTTGCAGTCAACAAATCTGAAAGGAGTTAAAAATCTGAAGAGTATTTTTACATCAGACTTGTAGATGTGGAGAAAAAAGTGACAGTTGGAATAAAAATGGTCGCCATTTTTATTAGGCACCAGTTTTGTTATGGTACTATTTAAAAGGATTTGAAGGATAAGGAAGCATGGTCATTTTGGAGTAGGTATGATATTGTTGGAGGAAGTGTTTCATAGTTGGCATTTTCTTTGAGCTGCCAACCAGTTCCCAAATAAAGACACAGAGAGTTATTAATTGTAAATGACTGGCCTTAGCTTAGACTTGCTCCTCTAGCTCTTTTAAATAAATTTATGCTGTTTCTATTAATCAACATGTTGCCTTAGGGCTTTTTATATTTCTTTCACATGTTCTATTTTCCTGCTTCCTCTGTGGCTGGTTGGCTGATCACTGTTGTCACTCTGGTATTTCTTTCCTTTCTTCCCCCTAGCCTAAATTTCTCCTCCTACTGGAAGTTCCACTTGTGCCTTCTCCGTTGCTATTGAATATTTAGCTTTGTATAAGACCAATCAGGTGCTGTAGGCAGGCAAGATAAAAGAGCAATACATCTTTAATAAGTAAACAAATACAGCACATCTTTGCATAGTTAAACAAATATTTTGCAACATAAACAAATATAACACATCTTTACATAATTAAACAAATGTAACACATGTTTGCCTAGTTAAACATTCTGCAACAGTGTGCTATAGAAGGGTAGAATTTGAGGTTTCAAAACCAGTGACACATCCATGCTTTTGCTTTCTGTGTTGGGATCTGGATACAGCTCTTAGCTACTTCTCCAGCACCATACTTACCTGTCACCAAGACTTCTGCCATGATGATAATGAACTAAGCTTTTGAAACTGTAAGAAAACCCTCAATCAAATACTTTCTTTTGTAAGAGTGGCCTTGATCATGGTTTCTCTCAACAGCAGTAGAACAGTGACTCTGACAGATGATAACCTCATAGAAGCTACATCACAAAATATCAACATCCTAAATAATCTATTCTCCCAAGATCATTTTCATTTGTTATGATAACTCTTACCAAGATGACTTCATGGGTGCTTTATGTTCACGTATTTTTTAGTATCAGCCTCATTGAGGAGACCTACAGACAAAACATTAGGATTTCCATCCTTACAAAGCATATCATTTCAGGCCTTTCCTAAGTGGATTTACAATGCTTGTGTTTTATAAAAGACAAATAGAACAAAAAAAAAAAAAAAAAAAAAAAAAAAAAAGAGGTCAATAAAATTACCACCGTGTAAGTAAGGGATTTTTGTTTAGGAACATAGTATAAAGACATATTTGGCTAAGGCTAGGAAATTCATTCATGATTCAGAGAAAAAGGGGGAAAGATTTGAAAGAAGCACTGACACCTTATAAATGGTTTATAAAAATACACTGCTATCTTGCTGTTTACTTTAGATACTTATAGATTAAGCTGGAAGGAGATGGGCTATGGAGTTTTAGCAGGAGTTGGAGGGATTCCACGAAGGATAGAAGTAGTCAGAATACATTGTAGAAATATGTGGGATCTTTAAAGAATTAAAAAACAAAAATACTTAAAAGACCCCCCCTCATAGTAAAGGCAAATAAAGGTATCTTTTGGAACAGGTGTGTGTGCAACACTGTAATTCTGGGAGGAGAGAAGGTGGCAAGTTTGAAGATAGGCTGGGCTTCAATACAAACACTACACCATTCTTACTTGCATGGTGAAAGTCAGAAATCATAATAAATAGAAATCATAGACATTTTTAGAAAATAACACCCCAATCCCACAAAACTATATAGTTCACTTTACAAGGTAAAATTTAGTATTTGTAAATGTTGCCCTGAAATAAGAACAAAAAGGAAAGTACACAAAGGAACAACTTCACGAGAACAAGTGAGAGTCATGATTCATGGTCATGGGTTTGGGTTTGTGAATGTTTTTCTTCCCTTAAGATACACTTTCATTAAGTGGTATAGAACACAGGAAGGGAATGATAAAAGAAAAGAAAACAAGCTTAAAATCTCTTCTACTGCTAGAGAGTTGTGCTTGTCCCAGAATCCATCTCAGTGTCACTGTCTTGGCATGACACCTTTGTTCCTGTTTCCCTGTTCTTCCACTTCCCTTGACTTTCCTATATACCTGATTCCCTTAGATGTGTTGTGACATCATTGGGATTTCTCAAAGAATGTGATTACCATCACCTGCTAAGCATCTATGTTTCTTTATTTTCCTCCTCTGAGTTAATTCTGTCTTTCATTTCGTGAAGCAGATTCTTTCTCCTCTCTCACCCCAATTCCATATGGGATTTACAGACTAAGTATCTGCCCACACATCCATAGTTTGCACATTTTTCTCTCTCAGATATTTCCCTTGAGTAAACAAATGTGTTGATTCTTCAAGTTACTAGGGTAGTTCTTACTTTTCCTCCATTATGTATTTTATGTATGAAATCTGTTTGGTCTAACACTTCCTACTCAGTTTAAATCCTTTCAATATGCATTCTCTCATTTGTTTCACATGTTGTTGTTGTTGTTTGGAAAAACATCTTTTATTGATTTTTTTGTGCATTTCCCATTTTGTACCCTGATACCACCAATCTCCCCATCCCACCAAATCTGTCCTCTACCCTCCTTACCTCCCCTCCAAAATGCCAACTATAGAAGCTAAAACAAAAAACCCAAACCTACCAACAAACCAACCAAATCAAGTCAAAACAAAGCAAGAGAAAGAGAGAGAGAGAGAGAGAGAGAGATCATTATGGAGGTTGGAGGCAGTAGTGTGGCCTGGTAAGTCACACAGTTTGCCCTTTAGTCTCTTAGTGGTTTCACTTGCAAGTGTTCATTGCCAGGTGTTCATTGTCTCATCTTGGTCAAAGTCTCTGATCTACCATCAATAGTAGGTTCTCAATGGGGCTCATTTGGGATATTCTGTTGTTGCCCTGTATCATGGAGATCCTACAGTTTTGAATGGGTGGGTTCATCCCATTCAACTGCTCCAATAGTTCATAGATGAACTGAATGTTAGGGTGGGCCAATTCATGAGCCTGGTTGTGGGCTTGGTTAGTGGCTGGGTTGGTCAGGCTCCCAAATTTCTCTCATGGTCATCACCTGGGTGAGGTGAGGGCTCCAGCACTGCACCCAGCTGTCAACTCAGTGCAGCCTCCAGCATGGAGCAGGGATGGTTCTCCTGTCATTAGACCTTCAGGTGTGGCATACTCATACCACCAGGACCAGCTCCACTATCTTTTCAGCAAAGTTGCAGGGCCCCTCTCTTTTGCTGTTGGGGATAATGCCAGGTCTTCTGTTCTCATATCTTCAGGATTGACTCATCTGCACCCCCAAACAGAAGGATTAGCTTGGTGTACTGCCTTGGTGAGGTCCTGGATCCTTTAACCTGTATGCAGTAGCTGGTGAGGGATAGGGTTAGTTCTCACACTCTCATGGCCCCAGGGTCAGCTCTCTTACCTGTTACAGGTAGCAAGGGCTGTGGGAGGAGGAGTTTCTCTCATCCATGCCACTACATGGTAAGTGGGGAGATGGAGCAGACCTGCTCTGCTGTTCTCATGCCTACTGGGCCTGCTCTCCTGCATCCCTGAGAGCAGGGTGAGCTCTAGTGTACTACCCAGGTGATAAGCACAGCCATGGTAGGGTCCTATTTCCCAAGTACAATGAGGTTGGAGAAAGCAGCTTTCTTGCTGCAGGCTACAGTATCCAGCTAGGGGCAAGACCAGTTCAGCAGAATGCTAGGATATGAGCATATATGGGTCCCATGACCCAATGTGGTCATAAGGGCCATGGACATTAGCACAGACCCCAACTGTAGCTGGTCCATGAGCATAGACATAGCCCTGCCCAGTAGCTCAGGCCCAGATATCACCAACACCATGGGCCCAGTGGCAGCACAAGCATCTCAGATCAGTATGGCCCTGGTGGAATCATGGCCCTTGGACACCAATATTGTCTCAGATGCCTGGCCAGATTCTTGACATATGCAGAGCCTTTGGTAGTAACAGGAGCCATGAATGTTATCCCAGACCTTGGCAGATGCAGGTCCATGCACCCAGACATGGTCCTAGGCAGTAGTCCACCCTGTACGTCTCCATAGTCACAGGTGGCAGTACATGTCACCCAGATCAATATGGTCCCAATAACAGCATGGCCTTAGACATCAACATGGTCTCAGATGGTTGACCAGACCCCAGTATCCATACAACCCTGCTTATAACAGAAGCCGTGGATATCAACTCAGACCCTTGCTTTGGTATGGTCATGAATCCAGACATGGCTCTCCATAGCAGCCCTGGCCTGGATAACACCATGACCCTATGTGACATGTTTGACCCCACAAATTGGCATGGTCCCAACAGCAGCAATGTCCTCAGACATAAAAATTATTGACAGGTTGTAGCCTAGACCCTGGATAATTGTGTGGTGTTGAGTGGCAACATGGGCTCCCAGACATCACGACAGACCCTGGCTATTCACATATTTTAAAAATTCAATTAAATGCCTACTGTGTTTGGGAAACTCCACATGTGTGTTTGTAGAGTTAGTCTTACAAGAAACAGTGGAGTTTAAATTAAGCAGAATGTCATTTACAAGAAGAGCATTTGGGTTTTACAAACAATTGATTACATCTATGGGTTAATCTTGTGTCAAATTCATTGAATCTTAGATCAAATAGAAAACTGCCTCTTGGTTAGTCTGTGGGGTTATTTTCTGAAAGGACTACCCATGGATAGGAAACTTTCTTCCAGAGTAGATAGCACCTTCTGTCCACAGTCATGATATAAAGAGTTCTGAGGAAGTGCAGAGCTGCTCCTGGCTTCGTGCTCTTCTCCATGTTACTGAGAGCTTCAACATGGCTGTTGTTGCTACCACCACTCCTTCAATTTTCCAAGGAATTCAGCTTTCTAATGTGAATGGGGGAACAACTGCTCTCCAGAAATCCTCCAGCCCTTTAGCATTAGATTGGAACTTCTGAGATATCCAGCTTCACATACTTAGCACCTACCATTTACTCAACATCTTCAGTGAACACAGCCATTGTAGGATCCACTTAGACTGAACTGCAGAAGCCATAGACTAAATAATATTTGTGATACATATCCATTTTCTCAGTTTTATTCTAGAGAAATATGACCAATAAAGAAGGCAGTGAGCAGGGTTTTCAATTTGATTCCATTTTCAGTTGAGGGGCATCTAGGTTGCTTCCAGGTTCTTGCTATACTGTCACTATTTTCAGATGATATGATAGTTTACATAAGCACCCCCCCCAAAAAAAAAACCTCTACCATGGAACTCTTACAGCTGATAAACACCTTCAGCAAACTAACAGGATACAAGATAAACTCAAAAAAAAAAATAATCAGTACCCCTACTTTTTTCAGATTACAAAGAGACAGGGAAAGAAATCAGAGAAACATCACCCTTTACAATAGCCACAAGCAACATAAAGTATCTCGGTGTAACACTTACCAAACAAGTAAAAGACCTATATAATAAGAACTTTGTGGCGCTAAAGAAAGAAATTAAAGAAGATACCAGAAAATGGAAAGATCTCCCATGCTCTTGGAAAGATAGGATAAACATAGTAAAAATGGCAATCTTGCCAAAAGCCATTTACAGATTCAATGCAATCCCCATTAAAATCCCACCACAATTCTTCACTGACTATGAAAGGATAATAATCAACTTTATATGGAAAAACAAAAGACCCAGGATAGCCAAAACAACCCTATACAATAAAAGAACTTCAGGAGGCATCACCATTCCTGACTTTAAGCTCTACCACAGAGCTACAGTTCTGAAAACATCCTGGTGCTATTGGCACAAAAATAGACAAGTAGACCATTGGAATGGAATTGAAATCCTGACATTAATCCACACACATATAGACACCTGATTTTTGACAAAACAGCTAAAATTATACAATGGGGCAAGGACAGCATCTTCAACAAATGGTGCTGGCACAATTGGATGAGGGTGTGTAGAAGACTGCAGATAGACCCATGTCTGTCACCATGCACAAAACTCAAGTCCAAATGGATCAAAGACCTCAACATCAATCCAGCCACATTGAACCTCTTAGAAGAGAAAGTAGGAGGTACCCTTGAACTGCTTCCTGATCATACCTCCAGGGGCACAGAAACTGAGAGAAACAATTAATAAATGGGACCTCTTCAAACTGAGAAGCTTCTGTAAGCCAAAGGACACATTCGACAAAACCAAATGGCAGCCCACAGACTGTGAAAAGATTTTCACCAACCCTATGTCCGACAAAGGGCTG
Organism: Phodopus roborovskii; assembly: GCF_943737965.1. NCBI lineage: Eukaryota > Metazoa > Chordata > Mammalia > Rodentia > Cricetidae > Phodopus > Phodopus roborovskii. The sequence goes on along the minus strand of NW_026126693.1, from coordinate 1,150,540 downwards.
ATCTCCAAAATATACAAAGAACGCAAGAAACTAGTCAACAAAACACCAAATAACCCTATTAAAATTGGGGTACAGAACTGAAGAAAGAATTCTCAATAGAGGAAATCAAAAAAAGCTGAAAGACACTTAAGAAAGTGCTTCACATCCTCAGCTATCAGGGAAATGCAAATCAAAACAATGTGAGATACCATCTTACTCTTTCCAGAATGGCTAAAATTAGAAACACCAATGATGACTCATGTTGGAGAGGATGTGGAGAAATGGGAACACTCCTCCACTGTGGGTGAGAATGCAAACTCATACAGCCATTTTGGAGATCAGTATGGCAGTTCCTCAGGAAAATCGGAATTAGTTTACCACAGGACCTGGCAATCCCCCTCTTAGGCATATACCCAAATGATCCACATCCATGCAACAAAGACATGTGTTCAACTATGTTCATAGCAGCACTATTTGTAGTAGCAAGAACCTGGAAGCAACCTCGATGCCCCTCAATTGAAGAATGGATAATGAAGATGTAGCACATCTACACAATGGAATATTACTCTGCAGAAAAAAATAATGGTATTTTGAAATTCGCAGGCAAGTGAATGGCACTTGAAGAAACCATCCTGAATGAGGTAAACCACTCACAAAAAGAGGAACATAGTATGTACTCACTCAAATATGGGTTTTAGACCTAGAGCAAAGGATCACCAGCCTATAATTCACACCACCAGAGGAAGTAGGATACAAGATGTGTTCTGAGAGATTCATACAAAGTCCCTCACAGATCCCGGAAGGGACAAGTCCCCCAGAGCACAGCAGAAGTGGGGGGGGGACAGCAAATGGAGAGAGAAGTAGGAGAAAGCAAGGAGGAGGAAAGAAAAACACTTGCAACCAGGAAGATTGAGCCTGGTTAGGAATAGAAGACAGGAGAGAGAGAGAGAGAGAGAGAGAGAGAGAGAGAGAGAGAGAGAGAGAGAGAGAGAGAGCGAGAGAGAGATTGAGAGAGAGAGAGAGAACATAAAAGAGGGAGCCAATATTGTTTTGAAGGTAAACTTGAATACAAAGAAAGGTCTAGAGAGCTACAAGACTGCTGCCATCTAATAATTTAAGCTTCCGTGGAAAGACTTCCATAAATGCCCTTCCCAGAGAGTGACATCAACAACTAACTTATCCATGGAGCCTTCAACCAATGCCTGTTGGAAACAGGAGCAAACACCCATACATAAACACTGAGTCAAATTAGAATCCAGATTCAGATGGAGAGGACAAGACCAGGCGGCAGAAACACATAGAGACAGTTTACCTGAACAAGAAAGAGCTAACAAGCCACCAGACTGATGGCTGGGAAGCCAGCATGGGACTGACTCAGGCCCCCCTGAATATGGTTCTCAGCCAGAAGGACTGAACAGTCTAAAGGACCTCAGACAATGGAGCCAGTATGTATCCCTGGTGCACAAAAGGACCTTGCAAATGCATCCCCCATGGAGGGATAACTGCCTTAATCTAGAGAAGGAGAGAAGCCCTAATCCCTACTTCACAAGACCTGTCAAATCTACATAACCCCATCTGGATGCATTCCCCTACATATGGAATTGGGGTGGGGGGATGGGAGGGGAGGGTGGTTACAGTGTAGGTGACAGGGCAGAGAGGATAAAAGGGAGGGAAGGATGGAAGGAGGGAGGGATGGAGGCAGGGAGGGAGAGGGAATTTTGATCAACATGTAAAATAATAAATTAAATAAAAAAATGCTTTGACTCCAAAATTTAAGTTCAAGGACAAGTTACTGGGGGAAATAATTTCTATTTCTGTTTCCACAGAAAATGAAAAGCTGTGGATTCCTTCCAGACTAATGGGTTTGATCAAGCCAGACCACCTGAAACAGAGTACCAGGTGATTCTACATTCAAAACAGCTGGAGCAAGCAGCCTTAGATACTACTGCCAGGATTTCTTCATCTTCTTAGAATCCCCCATGACAGCACCCCTTACCAGCAGGAAGTAGTTTGGAAAGAACAACGCTCAAATTCCCAAATATTGTCTATAAGTGTTTTCATTTAAATGGACTTGGTTATATATAATATATACACATATAACATATGTATATATTATATATTATATTATGTATAATTATATAATATGTATTATATTATATATGTATATATTATATATATAATAAAATGAGATAATACCCGCCATGTTTGTAAAACATAAAAAAAAAAAAAAAAAAAAAAGAGAATATACCAGAAAATGGAAAGATTTCTCATGCTCTTGGATAGGTAGGATCAACATAGTAAAAATGGCAATCTTGCCAAAAGCAATTGTACAGATTCAGTGCAATCTCCATCAAAATCCCAGCACAATTCTTCACTGACCTTGGAAGGTTATAATAAACTTTATATGGAATAATGAAAGACCTAGAAGAGCCAAAACCAACCTGTACAATAAAGGAACTTCAGGAGGCATCACCATCCCCAACTTCACATTCTACTTGAAGTCGTCTTGAAAACAGCTTGGTATTTGCACAAATATAGACAGGCTGACCAATGGAATCTAATCAATATCCTGATACAAACCCATACACCTAAGAATACCTGATTTTTGACAAAGCAGCTAAAAGTATACAATGGGAGGAGGAAAGCATCTTTAACAAATTGTGCTGGCACAACTGGATGCTAGTGTGTAGAAGTCTGCAGATAAACCCATGTCTATTGCCACACACAAAACTCAAGTCCTAATGGTTCAAAGACCTAAACATAAATCTAAGTCCTGCTACCAACTTCTGTCTCAGATACTGTTATATTGCTTTGAAAAGATGTCACAACCAAGACAACCTATAAAAGAAGTACATAATGGTGTGATTGCTTATACCTTTCAGAGGGTTAGTTCATGACTATCATAATGAGGTCCATGGTGGCAGTCAGGAAGGTATGGTGCTGGAGCAGCAGCTGAGGGCTCACAACTGATCTCTAAGCTTTACTGTGGCCTGACATGTAATTTTGACACTTCAGTGCTCATCCAATTGGTACACTCTTCCAATAAGGCCACATTTTTAATCATTCCAAAACTGTTCCACTAACTAGGGACAAAGCAGTCAAGCCTATGAGTTTATGGGAAACATTCTCATTCAAACCACCATAAGCAAAGTTAGTTCTTTGAACTTAATAATACAGATATATAGGACTAAGCCTTTATAATAGGTAAATAACTTAAAAATGTCTCAATCAAACCACTATACATAGTTTCAAAATTAAGCAATATTAGTTATTTGAACTTAATAATAAAGGTATACAGAACTCAAACCTTTATACTAGGTAAATAACCTGACAATGTAAATGTTTGTGGATATGCAAGAAACACTTTAGCAGATGTTCAATATCATCATTAGAAATGTAAGAAAAATGAAAAAGATACCATTTCATGACCATTAGTGTGCCTGTCCATGTATAGATGTGTTATATCAAGTATTTCAACGCATATGGAGAGTGCTATTGATAATTAGTGCTATTGTCAATTAGATTGTAAAATGTTATGGAAAGCAGTCTTATGAGTCTTCAAAATGTTATTATACTAAATGTCTATTGATGATGAGTGGACAAAGATTATGTACAAATAAGTAATGGAACAAAATTTAGCCTGAAAAAAAGAAGGAAATATAATCATTGCCTTCAAAATGTATGGATGAGGAGAACATTGTACCAGGTGTAATTTGCCAAGCACAGAAAGACAAACATTGTATAATCTCACTTATATACTCAATAAAATAATTAATCTCCAAGAATGGTGGTTGCCAGGGTTTTGATTAGAGGAAGTTACAAATAAAAGATGTTGGTTAAAGGGTGCAAAAATCAATTGACAAAATGAATGTATTGTAAAGTTTGTGTACAATGAGGTAATTATAATAGCATACTGTGTGCTTTAAAACTACAAAGATTGTGTTTTAAAGAGATAATGGATATATAAATTAGCTTGATATAGTCATTTCATATATAAATATATACACTATATGATATACATTTTTTTACAGTACAGTAACATGAAGCTTGAGAGTAAATATCCTGCTAAAATAATGGATGAAAAGAAGCATTCTTTCTGGAGCTACTGTCTGCTTATCGATTTTAGTACTGAATATCCACCCCCTAAAAAAAACAAAAACAAAACAAAACAAAAAAACCAAACAAACAAAAGCAGCATTATTTATAATCACAAAAATGTTAAAAGAATACAAATATCCTTTAACTGATAAGCAGATTTTTAAAAATATGCTGTATCTACAAAACTACTCTAAAGTAAAAGGGTTCATTTGTGTATGCTGTAACATGGATGAAACTTGGAAACATCACACTTGCTTACAAAAGGTCCCATACTTCATGCATCTATGCATGTAAATATCCAGAAAGGGCATTTGCAACTATTGAAACAAAACTGGCAATTGTTTGTAAGGAAGTGAGAGTGTAAAGTCTACTTTGGGTTGATGCAAATGTTCCCAGTTAAATCACAGTCATAGCTGAAAACTGCACATACTCTACAACGCAGCTAAATTCCATACTTCAAAGGGTGAATTCTGTGCCATGGAAATTATATCAAAATAAAGATTTTTAAGTCAGGTATTAACCAAGGAAAAATACATAAATTGGCAGCTGTGTCAATTACCCAATGAGTTCTATATTGCCAGTCATCCTATCACATTTCTGTATATACTGCTTCTTCTTCCTGACATTGGATGTTGGTGGTAGCACATGACTCAAGCTTTCCTCTGATTTTGTGCGTCTCACTCCGTAACTATTAAATACCAGTGAGCCATGAAAAGAAATATGTCATACACAGAACTTTCTCTGTGCCTTTCTATGAACACACCAGGCACATCAAAGGGAGCAAGTTATGTTGCTTCTCAAGACCCTGCCCCTGAAGGTCTAACCAGCAACAAAACCCAAACAGAAAATCTTCTTATGTCAATCGCCTGTCAAATTTTGCCTACTTGATTTTGTTTAGTACTGCCAGTTCTACTGTGTTGCCTTGCAGTACTGTGTTGCTTTTATATTTCTCCCAAAGTATCAGGGTTAGGGGTTATTTCTCAGGAGTTCACACACACCTATGCAAGAAGCAGAACTGTCTCTGCCTGGGAATTTCAGAACCTGTAGCAGTAAGCTCATTAGTGAGACTCTTAATGAACTAGGTGCTCTGTTTTTGTTGTGGTTGTGTAACTTGGTCTCTTTGTATGACCCCTAACAGTAGAATTGGGGATGTATGTGACTATTTTGCCTGCTCTTAGGACTCTTTTGCTCCTACTTGGTTGTCCATCCAGCCTTGATATGAGGATTTCTACCTAGCCTTATTGTAACTTCTTTTTCTGAGTACAGTTGCTATCCCTATTCTGAAGTGAAATGGAGGACCAATGGCCCTAGGGGAGAGGGGAAATAAGAAGAGTAACTGCAACACAAAAATTAAAAGACCCAGAGACTGATATTGGGGTTCAACCTTTAAGCTGAAGTTAAGAAAGACAAAGTAGTGGGCTAGCTCTTACTACTATCTCAGGCAAAATGGGCTGATCCTACTGCCTCTCTCAACGAGTATGGAGAATGAGTGCCTCATACTGAGTCCTTGCTCCTGTCTTACATACCTCTCATAAGTCATGGCATCAAAAGTGTGAGCTATAATTCTCTTTTAGACTGATTTAATCTTGTGTAGATCTGGGTGGCCTTGGACTCACAGTGATCCGACTACTTCTTAATCCTAAATCCTAGGATTAAAGGTCCTATACTACCACCTCCTAGCTAAGTAAAAATACTTAGAAAATATGTATTTAAAAGACAATAAAAAGAAATCATTCTGATTACAAATAGCTCTTTTGGGATTCAGAGAATAAAATGCTTATGGCATCTTAATGAATGTTTGCTTCCCATGCAGGAGGCCCTGTGTTCAGTCTCCAGTACCAAACCACAGTTGTTGTTTTTCATGAACCCAAAGGGCAATAATTTTGTATCACAAGTTCCATAAGAACAATTCAGGTAGGATTCAACTTATAAGGATAGCTCTTATTTACTGACAAATTTGCAAAGTGAAATATGCCATCACTCTCACAGATTCTGACATTTTACTTCATGAGTGCCAAGAAAATAAATGACTTTAACTTGGCAGGTCATAGCTAGAAGACCCAGAATGTTCCTTCCAAAGAAAACGGGTAGCTCTGAGTCATCAAGCCAGTCCACTTTGCAGTCATCTCTGATATGTGCTGATTCTTGTTCTTTCCATATTTAGCTGACCTTCTTAAAACTATAAAACTTATTAGACGCTACAGTTGACATTTATCCCAAGCTTTGCCACTCATTTGGCCTGTCTTCTGCCATTCCCCCTTTGTAGAAGGCACAGGTTTAGAGGTTAAAAGAACTTTGAGATCCTTAACCCCTTGATAAGATTGCTGTCCCAAGTTTCCTTTCCTCTACTTGTCGATTTCTTCATTTTCCTGCAACCTGGAAAATAGTTTTTGTTCAATTATTTGGGAATATGTGAATTAGGATAAGGCTCATTCAAGTTTTTTATTCTCATAGCATATCAGCAAGGTAGCTGATATAGTCTGCCCCTGATCTTGTTTATTGGAGTTACTTTATAGACAGTGAATGCACTTTTCCTCTAATCAATTGTGACTTGTGGACCACACCAGGCATGTTCCCTGCTGCTTCACGATGGGCTTGCTTAGTCAGGTCTCACCAGCTTCTACTGTGTGAGAGCTGTGAAAACATGTGGATATCAGTAGACCCTCAAGAAATGATCACTGAACTGTTCTAGGCAATTGTTAACACTATCAGGACAAAACCTGTGTCCAATTTAGAAGATTTCAATTTCCTCAAAAACAAGAATTCTTAAACTATATTCCTTGGGATCTAAACACTGCAATAACAAAAAATATTCTTCATGGAATTAAGTTGCTAATAAGAATAGGATTGAAGTTTAAAAGAGTGGGTAAATATAGACCACATCTATATGATTGGCTCATTCCCAATTAAAAAAATATATTGGATTTTTAAATATAACTGGTATCAGGTCATAGATGATACAGTGGATAAACAGAACTCCCAAATAAAGAAGTAAATAAATAAATGAAAAAAAAAACAAATACTATAATTGTTCTCAATGATCCTGTTGCTTCCAGGTTAAAAATAATTTTTCACTACTAATTACTTTTCTTTTCAAGTTTTATTCAGATAAAATTTCTCTTTTTGTACTACTCTTTAAAATTCTGCAATTACCCTGTATTTCTTATGTACATTTTAGTCACTATTATTGTTTGGCAGTGGGACAGCAAGTTTTATATTATTTTTTCCTGCAGGACGCAAGGGCCTCAACTGAAATAAAATTTCCTCACTTGGCATCCTAGCTGGGATAACTGCCTTTGTCATTTTCTATACTTGGTTACATTTTTTTGATTCTCACTGTTCTTCTGTGTAAAGTGAAGATTAAACAAATAGGTCCAGATGCACCAAATGCTGTTTTACCATGAGAAGTAAATGGGTTAATGGAGGTAATTTGCATGGAAACTGCTGGCCACTACTAAATGCTGAACTAAGTGTTAATATGATTTCTCCATTTAGTGCATTTCAAAACTCTTATTTTTAGCAATTTCAGTTTCAATTACCTTATTTTAAAGTTAGAATGAAAAATTCCTATTTTATGAAGTGATAATAAGGCTGCAGTAACCAGAGCCAAGAGAAATAGTGCTGGCTAAGAGCACAATTGCTGAGTCCAGAGGCCAGCTCTGTCGTTTATGGGCAGTGCCACTTTGCCACAAGTTGCTGAACAGCACTTCACCTCTATGCCCTCAGTTTCCAACTCCATAAATTGTTCCTAACACAGCATGCATGTAATTAGGCTTTACTGAAAATAAAGTATATACAAATCAGTGATAGAAGTGGCGACTGGCACACAGTAACTATTCAAACATGCTAGTTATTTTTACGATTAAACTTCGTGCTTAAAAACCTCCATGTGTATTAGCTTTAAAGTATATTTGATTTTCTCTTATATTGTAAACTCTTAGAATGTAGAAAGTTACTTTTAGCAAATACTGAAAAATTTACTTAGATCCATCCTTATTCTATACATAAATTGCACAATTATTACCAAAATTTCATTTTACCCATCATTAAATGATACTCTGTGTCTCTGGATTATTTTATAATTATACATTGTTCTAGAAACAATATTATTCTACTAAAGTGAGGTGTAAGTACAGTGTTATCATTTTTTCTCCACCCCAAGATGGTGCAAAGCACTGCCATAGTTCTCATTAAATTTTAAGACATTTTATATTACCACTTATTATTAACTATATATTTATCTCTAAGATCATTAGAAATGATTTCTAATTGAAAGTATTCTCACTCAGTAACATGATACAATAAAATACTTCAGTAGAATGTAAGAATCACAGATTCCTTCACTGAGTGTGAGCAGAATGCCACTTTCAATAGTTTATTTCAAAAATAAAGTTAGAGTTTCTGGGATGGCAGCAAGTGGTAGAGCACTTGTCATATACAAAACCATAGGTGGCTTGATTCTCAGTACACACAGACACACACACACACACACACACACACACATGCGCATGCACAAGTGTGCGTGCACATACATATACACACATTTCTGAGAGAGATTACAAGTTGTTATTATTTAACAATAAATCTTTCAAGAGTTTTTATTCCCACTATGGTCTGACACAGTGTGACTACAATCTGAGAATTCATCTTTGTTCTTGTGGCTCAGTTTAAATGCCCCATAGTTATTAATGCTCAGCACTTGACTTCATGAAGAAAAGTAGAGCCACTATGGGAGATGTAAGATTTCTTTTGTAGGACAGGGTCTTGCATCCCAGCCTGGCTTACATGTCCACTTTCTTATAACACTACAAACTTTGTTTTATTTGGAATGAGGGCTGGATGAGTTTGTCTTTCTTTGGAATGTAAATAGTTTATCGTTGACCTTTGGAGTAGGCATTATTGAGACTAAGGGGATATTTGCTAATAAGAAAATCAAATATGATTACAAATTTGGCTATGTGCTGTGACAAAAAATAATAAAGGTTAGAATAAAAACAAATTAAAATCTCTAAACCACACACACACACACACACACACACACACACACACACACACACACACACCTAAAAATGCACTGGTGAGGAAGTGACAGGAGAATTGAGAGCGGGCGGGCCATTCAAGCAGCCATACTCCTTACAGAAAATATGCTACTTTCGAAGTGGTTAAACATATGGTTCCAAGTAAACAAACAATTTAAAACAAATGGACATGGTTTAGGAAAAGCACACTAGAAGAAGTTAAATTAAAGGAGTATTTGGATAAAGAACGATTTGTAAATTCTTCATTCCTCAGAACCAGAAAAGTTCACAGAACTCTGTGCTTGCAAAGATGGTGGCTGAGCTTTCACACAGAAGAAAGATTAAAATAAATTTCACATGGTTCAAGGTAATGTAAGGAGTAAGGTTTTTTCTGCCTGCCGCTGGTCTTGTCCCACCACCGTGCCTGCCCCAAATAACACAACGAGACTCTGTATTTGATATAATGCTGTTGGCCAGGTACTAGTTTTTTTTTTTTTTTTTTCGGCTAGCTGTCTTAATTATTAACCCATTTCTATTAATCTCCACGTGGTCTCCTCTTACCGGACAGCCAACTGGCATCCTATTCTCTCCAGATTCTCCATCTTGACCGCTCCTTCCTACTTCCTCTTTCCTCCTTGTCTCCTAGTTCGGCCTATCTTGCTTTCCTATTGGCCAACAGTGCTTTATTCATTAACCAGTATGAGAAAAATAATTACAGACAGACATCTCCCATCATCTCCTCTTTTCTGTCTAAAAATAAAAAGAAGGGTTTTAACCTTAATAAAGCAAAATATATCACACAACAATTATCAAGTAAGAATCACAGTTAATAATATTTAGTCCATTACCATTTAGCAAGATTAAGAAAATTTTCCATCATCTATTCTATCTTTGTGTGTCTAAAGTCTATGTAACTTATCTTTAATTCTAACTAAGGAAAGCTATAACCATAACTATCTGTCTTCAACTCCATCAAAGACCGCAGAAGGATAGTATATAAACTCTAGAAATGACGGAGACATCTTGCCTTGTCAGTCACCTGAAGTTCTGTAATCTTCCATCTTCAGCCCATAGGCCATAGTGTGTCTGAAGATTCTTCAGCAAAGCAGGAAACTTTAAACTGTCTTCTTGTATTGGCAGTTTGTCAATCACTTTTCTCTGGGTCCTGTAGACTGTCTGGCAGACTCTTCCATGAAGCAGGAACTCTGTAGCAATGTCCATCTTGAATCAACAATCACTCTTCTGTGGGTCCTGCATGTCCAGTTTATGCAGCATAAAATCAAACAGTCCAGACGAGAGCAGTATCTTGTCCAAATGGCTAGTCTTCCATATTGGAAGTAATCTCCATAACCAGTTTCTTCAATGTAAATTTTCATCTTCCTTTCTGACTCAGGTGGTGTTGCCAGGAGCATTTATGTCTCACTGTCAAGAAAAACACTAAACCATTTTAAATGCCATATTCTGTAGTTCTTTGAAAGGTTTGAAGAATGCCTATTCATCTTAAATACATGTCTGTATATCTAGAAATCCTAACTATCTTAACTATAAGTTTTGACTATTATGGGTAGCTATCTAAAATCTGTACTAAATTATATATTACATTTCTGAGTTATATAAACACAACATCGAAACAAGAGGAGAAATATATTTAATCACAAAATTAACCTTAAATTGTATCAATAAATGAAAATCCATTCCAAAACAAAGTAATCAATAAATGAAAATCCATTCCAAAACAAAGTATTCGTGTCTATACCATAATCCCCTTTTTAGCTTTAAAAAGAAATGGCTGTGATCATTAACCATTTATAACCAACCCCATTTAAATGAAAACAAACATTTATAAACAATATTTAGGAATTTGGGTGTCATTCTTTCCAAACTACTTCCTGCTGATAGGGGGCACTGTCATGGGGATCCTAAGAAGATGCAGATATCCTGGCTGTAGTCTGCAAGGCTGCCTTGTTCAAGCTGTTTTGAATGTTGGATCGCCAGGAACTCTGTTTCAGGGGGTCTGGCTTGATCAAACCACATTAGTCTGAAAGGAATCCACAGCCTTTTATTTTCTGTGGAAACAAAAATAGAAATCCTTTTCCCCTGGAACTTGTCCTTAGACTTAAATTTTTGAGTCAAAGCATTTTTAAAATATATAAATTGGATTGATCCAGCACCATTTGTTTTAACAGTTATTTCCTCAGTAGTCAAAAGATACAAAGACAATATAACACCATACAGTAACCAGATACTCTCTGAGCTTTTCATCTTTACTTGGCTTTATTATTACTCTGTTTCTTTTACTTTTTATTTTTTATTTTTTGAGACAGGGTTTCTCTGTGTAACTCTTATCTGTCCTGGAATTTACTCTGCATACCAGGTTTACTTTGAAATCACAAGAGATCTGCTTGCCTCTGTCTCTCAAGTTCTGGGATTAAAGTGTGTGCCACCAAACCCAGTTCCTCTTTGTCTTTTTAAAACCATTTCATTTTTCCCCATGTCTACGTATATTTTAAAACACAATGTAAAACTTTAGAGGTTTTTCTAACATCTCCCATCAAGAGAAACTATAAGAGAGGGAGTTGTTATAGATTTCAAGACAAAACTGACTCTACAGAAATGTCCAGAGACCTTCAAGACTGACCCCAAGTAACAATTTGAGCAACAGTGGAAAGGCTACCATAAATGCTCTTCCCTGATACTGAGATTGATGACTAACTTATCCACCATCATAGAGCCCTCATCTAGTAGCTAATAGAAACAGAAGCAGACAACCACAGTTAAACACTGAGCCGAACTGGAATTCAGATGCAGAGAGGGAGTATAAGACCAGGCTATAGAAACCCACAGAGACAGCTGACCTGAACAAGGGGAAGCTAATGGAGAAGACCCAGACTGGTAGATGGGAAATCTGCATTGGACTGATTCAGACCCCCTGAACGTGGATCTCAGTTAGAAGGCCTGGACAGTCTAAGGGACCTCTGACAATGGAACCAGGATGTATTCCTGGTGCAGCAAAGGACTTTGGGAGCACATTCCCCATGGAGGAATACTCCCTTAACCTAGAGGCAGGAGGTCAGGCCTAGTCCCTAGGCCAAATGACAGATTTAGATAAACCTTCCAGGAAGGCATTGCCCTACATTTGTAGTGGGGGGGGATGGAATGGGAAGGTGGTTGGGGGCATGGGAGGTTGGCAGAGTGGGAGGGATGGAGAAGGAACTGGGATCGATATGTAAAATAAGAAAAAGGAAAAAATTAGCTTTTACTGAATGGAAAAACAAAACAAAACAACAACAACAACAACAACAAAAGACAAACACTGTAGTCTCTAACAGAAAGCATGCTTCACTCCAGTTAATGTGTATCTTGTCTGAAATATTTGGGCTTAGAGAGCCTTGGAGTTAGAAATTATGCATTAATTTTCAGGCTGGGAATGTAATTCAGGACCCTGTGCTTGATGTTCAAGCTTTCAATTACTGAGCTAAATGACCTAAACTTGAAATCACTTCCTAAGATATCAAACTATTAATAGTGTAATGATAATTCAGGACAACTCCCATCAATTCTCAATTGATGATATGGGTATCCAATGACATAGCCACAGTACTCAGCACTTACTGTAAGGATTCCTGCCAGAGTGACTCAAGTGACCCTGTCGTGTGCTAAGGACAGTTCAGTGGGTTGGGGTGTAGACTCAGGTATGCAATTGTGTGTACTAGATTCGTAAGACTAGTATTGCCAGCTGAAGACTCTAAAACTCTCCTGAACTTTTAACCATTACAGTGTTTCATCTCTAAAAGTTAATCATGGGATTATGAAAGAGGAAATAGGAAATAGAATATATACAATCAAAGCTAGTCTGTAGAGAAACACTCTCTCTCTCCCCCCTCTGTGTGTGTGTGTGTGTGTGTGTGTGTGTGTGTGTGTGTGTGTGTGTGTGTGTGTGTTTCTCTGTGTAGCTCTAGATGTTCTGGAGCTCACTAAATAGAACAGGCTGGCCTTGAACTCAGAGAGATCCACCTTCCTCTGTCTCTCAAGTGCTGGAATTAAAGGGATATGTCACCACTGCCATGGAAATTTCTTTTAGCATAAAGATTCATTAGGATTTTGAGTGAAGAAATAGGTCCCTTAGATGCTTTCTCAACTAAAAATCCTTCAAGGAATATTTAGAAAAATTCAGAGGTTAAAGTAAGAGTCATGCTTTTTCTCTTTCATGTCGAAAACATGCAAAATGTAATTAATCCAGTGTTGGTACAATGTTTCTAGAGCAGCAGTGTTAGCAATAAAACAAATATCTATGTTAATCATGACAAGCATTCTATTTACCTCAGTTCTCCCTGTATGTAAATACTGCTAGAATATAATATAAATAAATGTGTACATATGTATTTTAAAGTAGCTTTCAATGTATTGCTTTCTTACAGGCTTTCTGATTCTTCCACTACTTTCCCCGACTCCTCCACATAGCTGTTTGAACACTTAGGCCCCAGATTTTCCCTTTGGGATAGCCTATCATGAGTTCCACAACCCTGCCCACTCTTCTTCCTTATATTCTTGTTTTCCTTCTCTTCTGACCACTTTCTAATCTCAGTTTTCTCAGATATACACACTCCACACAGATAATTTGAGTTAGGAACTAAGATTTGCTTTTGACAGATACCGATTTTCACAATGTTGATTCTTTTAATCCATGAATGAACATGAGCTCACTTTCCTGTTTTTAGTGTTTTACTAAATTTCAATAAGTGAGTATTATACATTTTTCATTATAGAGAACATTGATTTCCTTGGTTAGGTTTATTCCAAAATATTTTATTTTATTTTAAATAATTTTGAATGGGATTTCTATTGATATGATTTCTTCCTGAACATGTTTATTGTTTCATATATAGGGCATCTACAGATCCTTGTATGCTAGTTTCTATCTAGCCATGCCTTTAAATAGCCTGGAACATTAACAATCAATGTTATGCACAGAGCATCTTAGGGTATACAGCTAGATAATATACAACAAAGTTATCAGAGAGTTAATCATTATGTCATTATCTCCCAGATTTTGTGATTGTGGTACTGAACACATTTTCAGTAAATTTTGTGGACATTCTTTGCTTTTTAAACATATTTACTTGCCCATGTTCATAATGTTTCTTATTTTTCTTAAAAAGACTCCCCAAACCTTGGATCTAGCTTTGAACAGATTGAAGCTGTTTTCTGAATACACATCTTCAGCAGTGAGGGATGCCAGGCAACCCCATCGGCACCTATGGTGTTTCCAGAGTCATTCATTGGTTCTTAGCTCACTTCTCAAACAGTGACATGACTGGTACCGCATCTGTAAGGATTCAGTTTATTATTATAAAATGCTAACCCTCTACTATGATCAGTTGCACCCATTAGTTCTCAGGAAGTAAGATGCCCATGTGTGTGAGAGAGGTCACCTTTACCATGACTCACAAAAATACTCAGTGACATGTAATTAAATTAGTTAATAGCTTATTCTGAATTTCTCTGTGAGTGAAAACACCATGTGAAAATGGACAAGATAGGTGATATGTGCCAGGATAATTTTCTTAGATAAATCATATCTAATTCTTAAGTATGAAGACATCATATGTCTTCAAATTTGAAAGCCCATTTCAATTATTTTAAGTGTCATAACATTATATTAAATTATCAGTTTTTATGAATATAAAAATCAATATATTTAAAAGAATGTTTTGGCTTCATTTTGGAGAATCTAAATGTATCATTTTGTTTCTCTAGCTTAGTTTTTTAGATAATACATGAAAAAACATTAAAAGGAATTTCAGCTATTTCCAGTCTCTAGGAACGTTGGAAATAATATGTGTGTAAAGGTCAAACAAAAGCCATTTCTATATACCACCCAAAGGTTTATAGATCCTTTTGTAAATCCAGAGGCATCTTCATAGAAGCTGGAGTGATATTTGTCTTTTAGCTTGAAAAATTATCTCACTCATACACTGAAATTCTGAATTTCCTTGCCAATGGTTCTAGGATAAAATCCAGGCTTGCCCTCAAGCCCTGGCTGTTTTCTACAGTAGGGATGATCTGCCACACTAGGAACAGGCCCACCTACCCTGTTCTCTGAGGGTAGTATTCTCTTCAAATGTCAAACTCTCTCATTTGGGTTTCAATCAACATTTCATTTAATTTAGCAAGAAGATCATTCCCACAACACAGGAAATCAGAGGTTGGTAACTCATACTAATTATCAAATACAGACCATGAACTCCTCTCCCACTTTTCTCTCTCTCTCTCTCTCTCTCTCTCTCTCTCTCTCTCTCCAGTGTAAAGTTTTGTTAGAAAAAGAACCATACATGTGTTTTCTCAGTGCACAAGAATGAGCAAAATGGACTCCCAGGGAGGTATGAGTCAGACACACCTTCTTTCTTTCTTTCTTTCTTCCTTTCTTCCTTTCTTTCTTTCTTTCTTTCTTTCTTTCTTTCTTTCTTTTTCTTTTATTTATTTTTTTTATTTTACATGTCGATCCCTGTTCCCTCTCCTTCCCTCCCCCTCCATCCCTCCCTCCCTCCCTTTTATCCTCTTTGCCCCTTCACATGCACTCTGACCACCCTCCCCTCCCATCCCGCAAACTCAATTCCACATGTAGGGAAATTCCATCCAGGTGAGGTCATGTAGATATGACAGGTCATTTGAAGTAGGGACTAGGACTTCTCTCCTGTCTGTAGGTTAAGGGAGTATCCTTTCATGGGGGATGTGTCCGCAAGGTCCTTTTGTGCACCAGGAATACATCCTGGTTCCACTGTCTGTGGTCCCTTAGCCAGCTCAGTCCTTCTAGTTGAGACCCATATTCGGCTGGGGGTGGGGAGGCTGAGTCAGTCCCATGCTGGATCCTCAGCTATCAGTCTGGGGGCCCATTAGTTCCTCTTTGTTCAGGTCAGCTGTCTCTATGTATTTAAGCAAACCTGGTCTTGTCCTATCCTTCTGAATCTGGATTCTAGTTCTGAAAGACCCCCACTATGCATATTGCCTGTTTGAGCTGCTCTTGCTAATTTGCCAAGGTCAGTTATGAGAAAAGTACAGGAGGGAACCAGGTGCTGCTTTTATCCAATGCCAACCAGATATCTGTGTTCTGCAGCTTGGACCAAAGCAAGGTCAGCAGGACGGTATCCAGGATGCTGAGATAGTCATAACTGAATTCTTTGTATTCTTTGTGCCCAACCCGAATAACCAACTGTCCTTGGTTAACCACAACTGCTACATTTAGATAAAACAATGAAATCCCTGTAACCAAGCTTATGCTTCTGTAAGCAAAAGCACTTGCATCCAGTGGTGTGGTCTCATCTCTTGGGGGCAAGGGCATTCCCCCTGACAGGCTCCGAACTTTTGGGGTCTTTCAGTTCGACTCAGTGTTTAGTTATGGTTGTTTGCTTCTGTTTCCAACAGGTACTAGATGAGGGCTTTATGATGGTGGATAAGTTAGTTGTTGATCTCACTTTCTTGGAAGAGCACTTATGGTACCCTTGGCATGGTTGTTCAATTTGTTAATTGGCGACAGTCTTGTAAGTCTCTAGATCTTTCCTTAGGTTCAGTTTTCTCTTCAAACCAATAATGGCTTCCTCTTTTATGATCTCTCCCTCTCCCTCTCTTCTCTCTCTCTCTCTCTTCTGTCCAATGGATAAAATTAGAAACACCCATGACAACTTATTCTGGAGAGGATGTGGAGAAAGGGGAGCACTCCTCCACTGCTGGTAGGAATGCAAAATCGTACAGCCATTTTGGAGATCAGTATGGCAGTTCCTCAGGAAAATGGGAATTAGTTTATCGCAGGACCTGGCAATCCCCCTCTTAGACATATACCCAAATTATCCACATCCATGCAACAAATTCATGTGCTCCACTATGTTCATAGCAGCATTATTTGTAATAGCAAGAACTTGAAAGTAACCTAGATGCCTATCAACTGAAGAATGGATAAAGATGTGGCACATCTACACAATGGAAAACTACTCTGCAGAAAAAAGTAATGGAATCTTGAAATTTGCAGGCAGGCAAATGGATGGCACTTGAAGAAACCATCCTGAATGAGGTAACCCAGTCATAAAAAAAGGAACCTGGTGTGTACTCGCTCATATATGGATTTTAGACCTAGAGCAAAGGATCACCAGCCTATAATTCACAACACCAGAGGAACTAGGATACAAGGTGTATTCTAAGTGATTCATATAAAGTCTCTCACAGGACGGGGAAGGATAAGTCCCCCAGAGTACATGGGAAGTGGGAGGGGGCAGTGAATGGAGAGAGAAGTAGGAGAAAGAGAGGGGGAGGAGAGGAAAGCACACTTTCTTTCAAATGTAGATTGTTTCATTTTTTTTCCTTTTTAACTTAAATTTGAGACAAAATTGTTTTAAAAGTCTATCCCAGTTTCCTCACCCTCTCATCCTGCCCTATCACCCCTTCCAAATGCCAGCCCATCCCCTTTCTGCTCCAGAGAGGGTGAAGCCTTCCATGGAAATCCTTCAAAATCTGTCCTATCATTTGGAGCAAGGCCTAGGCCCTCCCCCATGTGTCTAGGCTGAGAGAGTATCCCTCTATGTGGAATGGGCTCCTGAAGTCCATTCATATACTAAGGATAAATACTGATCCACTACTAGAGGCCCCATAGACTTCCAGTACTCCTAACACCTATGTTCAGGGGGTATGGGTTGTTCCTATGCTGTTTTCCCAGATATCAGACTGGGATGCATGAGCTCCCCTTTGTTCAGGTCAGCTGATTCTGTGGGTTTATCCAGGCTGGTCTTGACCCCTTTGCTCATCACTCCTCCGTCTCTGTAACTGGATTCCAGGAGTTCAGCTCAGTGTTTAGCTTACCTGCCTCAGCTTCCATCAACTACTAGATGAATGCTTTAGGATAGAATAATGTAGTCATTAATCTCATTATCAGGAAAAGGCATTTAAGGTAGCCTCTTCTGTATTTCTTATATTGTTAGTTGGGGTAATTCTTGTAGATCTCTGGACATCTCCCACATGACATATTTCTCTTCAAACCTATAACATATCTAACATATCTTTCAATTATGCTCTTTTCTTGCTCTCTGTTCTTACCCTGACTCAATCTTCCTGTTCCCTCATTTCCTTCTCTCCCCTCTTCTCCTCCCTGTCTCTTCCTCCTAACTCCCTCTCCTCTCCCTCCATGCTCCCAGTTTGATCAGGAAATCTTGTCCCTTTTCCCTTCTCTGGGGGTCCAAGTATGTCTCTCTTTCAATCCTCCTTGCTTCCTAGATTTTCTTGAGGTGTGGATTGTAATCCTTTGCGGTATATCAAAATCCATATATGAGTGAGTACATACCATGTTTGTCTTTTTGTGACTGGGTTACATCCCTCAGGATAGTTTTGTCTAGTTCCATCCATTTCCCTGTGAATTTCAGGATTCCATTGTGTTTTTCTGCTGAATTCCATTGTGTAAATGCACTACATTTTTCTCCATCCATTCTTCACTTGAAGGGTCATCTAGGCTGCTGCCAGGTTCTGGCTCTTACATATAATGCTGTTATGAACATAGTTGAACAGATGTACTTGTTGTATAAATGTGCATCTTTGGGTATATACCTAAGAATGGAATTACCGGATCTTGAGGTAGACTAATTCCCATTTTCCTATGAAACTTCCATACTGAATTCCAAAGTGGCTGTATGAGTTTGTACTCCCACCAGCATTAGAGGAGTGTGCCCCTTTCTCCATATCCCTTCTAGCATAAACTATCTTTGGTGTTTTTTATTTTAGCCATTCATACAGGAGTAAGATGGTATCTCAGAGTTGTTTTGATTTGCATTTCGCTGATGACTAAGGATGTTGAGTACTTTCTTAAGTGTCTTTTAGCCACTTTAGATTCTTACATTGAGAATTCTCTTTAGTTCTGTACTGCACTTTTTAATTGGATTATTTGGTGTTTTGGTAACTAGCTTCTTGGGTTATTTGTATATTTTGGAAATCAGCCCCATCAGATATGGGGTTTGTGAATATCTTTTCCTATTCTGGTGGCTGCCAATTTGTCTTGTTGACTGTGTCCTTTGCCTTACAAAAGCTTCTCAGATCCAGGAGGTCTCATTTACTAATTGTCTATCTCAGTACCTATGCTACTGTTGTTATGTTCAGGAAGCAGTCTCCTGTACCAATTTGTTCAAGGGTACCTCCAACTTTCTCTTCTAAGAGGTTCAGTGTGGCTGGGTTTATGTTGAGGTCTTTGATCAATTTGAACTTAAGTTTTGTGCATGGTGATTGATATGGATCTATCTGAAGTCTTCTACACACCAGCATCCAGTTATGTAAGCAAGCACCATTTTTTAAGATGTTTTCTTTTTATCTTTGTGTAATTTTAGCTTCTTTGTCAAAAGTCAGATGTTCATAGGTGTGTGGGTTAATATCAGGGTTTTTTTTATTCAATTCCATTGATCTACCTGTCTATTTTTGTGCCAATACCAAGCTGTTTTCAGGACTATACCTCCATAGTAGAGCTTTAAGTTGGGGATGGTGATGCCTCCTGAAATTCCTTTATTGTACAGGGTTGTTTTGGCTTGTGTGTCTTTTGTTTTTCCATATGAAGTTGAGTATTACCCTTTCAACATCTGTGAATAATTGTGCTGGGATTTTGATGGAGATTACACTGAATCTGGTATTTGCTTTTGGCAAGATTGCCATTTTTACTACATTGATCCTTCCTATCCAAGAGCATGAGAAATCTTTCCATTTATTTATTTATTTATTTATTTATTTATTTATTTATTTATTTATTTGTATTGCCTTTAATTTCTTTATTTAAAGACCCAAAGTTTTTATTATATAGGTCTTTCACTCATTTTGTAAGTGTTATGGCAAGATGTTTTATGTTGTTTGTGGCTATTGTAAAGGGTGATGTTTCTCTGATTTCCTTCTCAGCCTCTTTACGGTCTGTATATACTAGGGCATATGATTTTTTTTAGTTAATCTTATATCCTGCCACTTTGCTGAAGGAGTTTATCAAGTGTAGGATTTTCCTGGTAGAGATTTTTTGGGTAACTTATATAAACTATCATATCTTCTGCAGATGGTAGAATAGTTTACATATATAATTTGTTTCTAATCTTGACACTTTTATAGTAGAAGAAAATTGATTAATCTCTTTCTACTCCTTCCTGTCCTTCTGCACATGAGCAATGAGCATAGCTGAGATATACATCCTTGTATGCTATTTGGCTATTGGGTAGAGGCAGACCCTTATGAACAAGAAAGCATATTAAAACAACAACAACAAAACTAAGCATCCTTAGTTGACTGCCTACTGGGTAAGTGATCATGTCTAAATCAACTTTGAAATGTAGATGTAAACCACAAATGAAGTCTTTCAAGGCTGGGAACATTCAACTTCTAACTTTGTGTGGTTGTTTTCTTGCTTCTACCTTTTGTTATTCTTCTTCTATGTCACACTAGGGATAGATCTTCACATTCTTGTGAAGGGTTCTATCATCTAGCATTATATAAAGCTTAATTTTTACTATTTTAAGTTTGATATAGGATGCCACAATCCACTAACTTGACTAGAATGCCTTCACCTCAGTATGTGCCTCAGATAGTACCTAGTAGCTGAGGTGCTAATCTATGTTGCTAGGCCTTGTTATGTTAGAATATTCAATTTAGCTATTGTTTCTATTTAATATCTTTAAAATGTCACCATCAAAGGTATGATTAGGGCAGATATTTCTTTTGGATGTATAACTCTTACTTTAAAAAAGAAGTAAAGAACTTGAAATTGTCCTAATTACTCAGGACTAGAAATGTCAAATTGGTTAATAGCACTTGTTACTATTGTAGCCATATCAAGTCACTCAAAATGACTTGTAACTCCATATTAGGGTATTTGTACCCCACTTCTGGCCTCTGTAGATGTCTTCATGCCTGTTCATACACACACTAGCCTACACACCAAAATAAAGAGGTCTTAGTGACATGAGGAAAGAGAACAGACATACAGAGTTGGGTGTGGAAGTAGTGAAATGAGAGAAGGAAAAGGGCAAGAGAGAGAAAAAGAAGGGAGGCCGAGTGCTTTATGAAGAGCCTCCTTAGAATTCTACATAACAAAGACAGACATGATTTTGCCACATCCAGTAGATGTGTCACAGGAGGGAAACAGGTAGGTCTTAATTAGTTCTCGTTTTCTATCTACTTATACAAAGAATTTTAGTAACAGAAGTGCAATTGGAGTTTCTTTTCCTCTTGGTCCTGCATCTGTTTAATCCCAAATAAACACACAGAAGCTAATACTAATTATAAACTCTTTGGCCACTGGATAATGCTTCTTACTGGCTAGTTTTCTTCTAATTATTAACCAATTTCTGTTAAACTATGTATTGTCACAAGGCTCTAGCTTACCTGTAATGCTCTGGCATGTTACAGCATCATATTACTCTTTTGGCAGCAACATGGGGTCTCTCTCGAGACTCACTCTCTGTCTTCCACTTCCTCCCATTCCTAGTCTTCTAGCCCCACCTATACTTCCTGCTTGGCTACTGACTAATCAGCATTTATTCACAAACCAATAATAGAAACATATATTCACAGTGCACAGAAGAATGTCAACCATCACAAAGGCATAACTATTTGGTGTCCAACCGTTCATACAATGACTCTTAAGCAATTTTGTCTATGATTCTTTGCTTGTAAACTACTATTCAAGCTTTTCATTTATCTTGATTGTCAAAAGGCTTACTGAGTGAAAATTACAATGTGGATCTCAAAAGCAGGCACACATTTTTTGCTTTGCTTCAAGACATCTTTGTGAAGACAAGAATTTAAAAACAGATTTGTTATTTTTATTTACCTAGAGATATTTTAAATATGGTTCCAATAGTAAAAAAGATACTGATGTATGAAAAAATCACACATTTTGATCTCAATAATAAATGGTTTAATCAGTAACTAGCAGAAATAGAAAATTTAGTTGATGAGTATGACTTGATTTAAATGACTAGGGTAGTTTTTCTTCAGCAAACCTCCTAAATTTAGCTGGCATGATAAAATTGCATCTCATTTTATTTTCTTACACTGGACTTATCATTTATATGGAGATTTTGGTAGATCATGAAGGTCTAAAACTCTATTTGCTCCTGTGGTTTCTAGACTACTGGTCAATAATCAGTTTGGTATTTTCCTGAGGGGCATTTTGTTCCATTGTTCCATTGGCTGGATTAAATCAATATGGTACAATTGAATTCTCCCTCTACATGTGCTGAGTGAGATTGAGGTCATTGACAGATAGCATCAGCATGTTTTGGATGTTAACTTACAGACATATTTTGAATCAAAATGAAAATTAATACTTCAGCTCTTCTTACTGACTTCAGAGGAACTCTCTTACTACATAATAGGGTTTCATAAATTATATTCATAATAATGTATCTTTCTCAATTTTGCAAAATATCATCTCATTGTTCAGTGTTTACAAATTGGAGAATAATTTGCTATTATAATATGATATGATTTCAGTTACTTTTAAAAGAAATACTCAAGGTTTATGTGAGCAAGTAATTAGAAGTTATTGCTTACAAAGCAGTTTCTTAGCATGGTTCATTTTCAGTTTTGGTTTTGGTGTATTTTGTGTTGAGCTTAATGTTTGGGTGACAGAAATAATATTTTTTCATTTATTTTGGGGGTAACATGGGATGGCACAATAATATACATACATACATACATATATATATATATATATATATATATATATATATATGTTCTTATTTTCATACCAAACTCACTCATGACATATAGGTGGTTACATATGGTCCTCAGGATTATGGTATTAAGAGGTGAGAATAAACTTGATAAATTGCACCTTATAGTTCTGTGGGTCACTGGGGACATGAACTCCAAAGGGATGTGTGCTATATTGCCTAGGAGAGCTGGACCAACTAACAATGGGTTAAAACTTCTAAAACTATGAGAAAACAAAATTTCTTGTTAATGAAAATAATCTGACTAGTGCCAAATTAAGCCTTACATAGATGAACATTTTCTGTTCCCCTGTTTTATTAAATCTTGGGTTTCAGTATTATTTTTTAAATAAGAAAACTGAATGTAAAGACACCTGTGCATTCTTGCATAGACCTATTCCTGTATCACATCGTTATAGGCAGAGTTTTCTTGCTAATTTTATATTTTTTAATTTAAATTTGAAACAATCTTGTTTTACATACCAATCCCAGTTTCTTTTCCCTCCCATCCTCACATACTCCTCATTGAACCCCATCCCATCCCCCATCCACTCCCCAGGGAGGAAGAGGCCTTCAAGGGGGATCATCAAAGTCTGTCACATCATATGGGGCAGGGACTAAGCCCTCCTCAATGTGTCTAGGCCGAGAGAGTAGTCCTTCATGGGGAATGGGCTCCCAAAATCCATTCATGTACTAGGGATAAATACTGGTTCCAACGGCAGAGGCCCCATAGAATGCCAAGGCCTCCTAACTGGTATCCAAGTACAGGGGGACTGATCTAGTCCTAAGATGGTTCCACAGCTATCAGACTGAGGTGCATGAGCTCCCACTTGCTCAGGTCAGCTGTTTCTGTAGGTTTTCCCACCAAGGTATTGACCCCTTTGCTCATTATTCCCCACTGTCTACAACTGGATTCCAGGAGTTCGGCTCAGCACATAACTGTGGATCTTGGCTTCTGCATTCTTTAGCTACTGTGTGAAGGCTCTAGGATGGCATTTAAGGTAGTCATCAATCTCATTAAAGGGGAAGGACATTAGATTCTTAGTTGTGGTCATCCTTGTGGATCTTTGACTATTCCCCTAATGCCAGATATCATTTTAGTCTTATAATAGCTCTCTCTAGTATGTTATCTCTATTCTCTCCCAGACTCAATCTTCCTGATCCCTCATGGTCTCAACCCCCCATCTGCTCCCCTCCTCTTTCTTCTACCTCCCTCTCCCCTCCCCTTATGCTCTCAACTTGTTCAGGAGCTCTTGTTTTTTTTTTTACCCTTCTTTGGGGGAGCATGTATGTAGCTCTTAGGGTCCTCCTTGTTTGCTAGTTTCTCTGGAGTTGGGAATTGTAGGCTTGGAATTGTTTGCTCTATGTCTGATATTCATATATGAGTGAGTACATACCAAGTTTTTTCTTTCTGTGATTGGATTACCTCACTAAGGATAGTTTCTTCTACTTTCATCAATTTGTCTATGAATATCAAGATTCCATTGGTTCTCTCTGCAGTAGTACTACATTATGTAAATGTACCACATTTTCTTTATCCATTCTTTAGTTGAGGGACATCAAAGTTGCTTCCAGAATCTGGCTATTACAAATAATGCTGCTATGAACATTGATGGACAGATGTTCTTGTATGCATGTACACCCTTTGTGTATATGTCTTACAGTGGAATTGCTAGATCTTGAGGTAGACTAATTCCCATTGTTCTGAGAAACCATCATCCTCATTTCCAAAGTGGCTGTGTAAATACACAGAATGGGAAAAAGGATATTCACTAATATTCCATTTGACAGAGGTCTGATTTCCAAAACAAACTAAGAACTCAAAAAGCTAGTCACCAAAACATCACATAACCCAATTAAAAAGTGGGGTACAGAACTGAGTAGAGAATTCTCAATAGGGAACACTTACAGCTTGTAAATACTTTCAGTAAAGTGGTAGAATGCAAGTTCAACTCAAAAATCTCAGTATCTCTACTATATATAAACAATAGAAGGGCTGATAAAGAAATCAAAGAAACATCACCCTTTACAATAGCCACAAATGACCTAAAGTACATTAGAGTAACTCTAGCCAAACAAATTAAAGACCTGTATAGCAACAACTCTGAGCCTTTAAAGAAAGAAATTAAAGAAGATACTAGAAAATGGAAAGATTTCTCATGCACTTTGATAGATGGGATCAAAGTTAAAATGTCAATCTTGCTAAAAGCAATCCCCATACAAATACCAGCACAATTCTTCACAGACTTTGAAAGAATAGTTTGAAAGAACAGTATTCAAGTTTATATGTAAAAACAAAAAGAAAACAAAACAAAAAACAAAACAAAAAACAAAAAACAAACAAACAAAAACAAAGTATAGCCAAAACAACCCTGTACAATAAAGGAACTTCTAGAGGCATCCCTGACTTCTACCTGTATTATAGTGCTATAGTCCTGAAAACATCTTGGAATTGACACAAAAATAGACAGGAATCAAATTGAAAGCCCCATTATTAGCTTACAAAACTATGAACACCTGATTTTTGACAAAGAAGCTAAATTATACAATGGGAAAAAGAAAGCATCTTCTACAAATGGTTCTAGCATAAATGGATGATGAAATGTAGAAGATTGCAGATAGGTCTATATCTATTGCCATGCATAAAACTTAAGTTGAAATGGATTAAAGGCCTCAAAATAAACCCAGCCACACTGAATCTCTTAGAAAAGAAACTCGGAGGTACCCTGGAAGGAATTTGTACAGGAGACCATTTCCTGAACATAACACCAGTAGCACAGACATTGAGATCAACAATTAGTAAATGGGACCTCCTGAAACTGAGAAGCTTCTGTAAGGCAAAGGACACAGTCAACATGACAAAATGGCAGCCCACAGAACAGGAAAAGATCTTTACCAATTCCCATCTGACAGAGGGCTGATTTCCAAAATATACAAGTACTCAAGAAGCTAGTCACCAAAATACCAAAAAATCCAATTCAAAAGTGGGGTACAGAACTAAATAGAGAATTCTCAATAGAGGAATCTACTATGGCTGAACGGCATTTAAGAAAGTGCTTAACATTTTTAGCCATCAGAGAAATGCAAATCAAAATAACGCTAAGATACCCTCTTGCTCCTGTCAGAATAGCTAAAATCAAAAACGCTTAGGACAGTTTATGCTGGAGAGGGTGTGAAGAAAGGAGTACACTGCTCCACTGTTAGTGGGAGTGCAAACTCCCATTGCTGTTTTGGAAATCAGTATGGTGGTTCCTCAGGAAAATGGGAATTAGTTTATCTCAAGATCCAGCAACCCTGCTCTTAGGCATATACCCAAAAGATTCAAATTCATATAACAAGGACATATGTTCAACTATGTTCATAGCAGCAATATTTGTAATAGCCAGGACCTAGAAGCATTGTGGATTTGCCCTTCAACTGAAGAATGGATGGAGAAACTATAGCACATTTACACAATGGAGTACTACTCAGAAGAAAAACAATGAGATTCTGAAATTTGCAGGGATATGGGAGGACCTAGAAGAAACTATCCTGAGTGAGGTAACCCAGTCACAAAAAGACAAACACGGTATTTCCTCACTCATAATTTCATTTTAGACATAGAGCAAAGGATTACCAGCCCACAGTCCACACCACAATAGAAAGTAGAAAACAAGAAGGACCATAAGAGAGACATACATTTTCTCCTGGGTAAGGGGAAAGGACACAATCTCCTGAACAAACTGGGAGCATGGTGGGAGGGGAGAGGGAGTTAGAAAGAGAAAGGGAGAAGAGGAAAGGAGAGGAGGACATGAGGCAATAGTAAGTTTGAGTCAGGGAGAATAGAACAGAGCAAGAGAATAGATACCTTATTAAAGGTAGCCATTATTTCTTTAAAGAGAAATCTAGTATTAGAGAAATGTCCAGAGTTCTACAATGATGACTCCAACTAAGAATCCAAGTAATAGTTGAGAGACTACCTTAAATGCCCTTTGCTGATAATGAGATTGATGTCTACTTTATATGCAATCCTAGAGCCTTTAACCAGTAGCTGATGGAATTAGAAGCAGACACCTACAACTAAGCACTGCGTGCAACTCCCAGAGTCCTGTTGCAGAGAGGGATGAGTGATGAGCAATGAGATCAAGACCATGCTAGGGAAAATTACAGAAACAGTTGATCTAAACAAAGTGGAGCTCACAGACCCCAGACTGATAGCTAGGAAACCAGCATAGGACCAAAGTAGGCCTCCTGAAAATGGGTGTCAGTTAGGAGGCTTGCACAGTCTATGGGGTCTCTGGTTGTAGATCAGTATTTATCCCTAATGTAAGAATGAGCCTTTGAGACCATTCTAGATAGAGGGATAATATCTCAGCCTAGACACATGTGGTTAGGCCTAGGCTGCACTCTAAATAATGTGATATACTTTGCTGATGCCCCATGGAAGGCCTCATCCTTCTTGGGAAGCAGAAAGGGGTTGGGGTGGGAGGTTGGTGGCAGTCATGGGATTGATTTGTAAAACAAGATTGCTTCTAATTTAAATTTAAAAAAAGAAAAAAATAAAAGTGATTATGATAGTGAAGAGCATAATTATAAGTTTGCAAAATTAAAAAAAAAAAGAAATTTCTTAACATCCTTACTCATCAGGAACATGTGAACCAAAACAAGCCTGAGATACCCTCTTATACCTGTCAGAATGGCTTCAATCAAAACCACCAGTGATAATTTATGCTGGCAAAGATGTGGAGAAAGGGGAACACTTCTCCACTGCTGGTGAGAGTACAAACTAGTACTAGACTTATAATAATGGATGACTTAGCCTACCTAGATCAATGTACCTAGCTCAATCAGACAACCACTCAAAATAGTCTGTTCCTGTACCATAATACCATATCGGAAGGCAGAGAACAATATTGTTATGTGTAGTTGGGAAAATAAATAAGATTCACTCTAGAGTTGTGGGCACACCTATACAACATGGGAAAGAACACAACTAGCTTCAATCAGTGCCAGCACACAGGAAACACCAAATTTCTCGAGTATTACTACTAAATAGGAGGGTTCCTTCAACAAGGAAATTCTGTCAGTGGGTCTGTGACCAATGAATTTGACCACTGGCTGTTGAGACATCAAACATGGGTGTTTGCATGAGATTGGAAAATCCCTTCTTGAAACTGAAGTGAGGATAACTGGACTGATATTTTTGTATTTCACATAAGTGGAAATGTATAAAAAAATGAGTGGCAATCAAGGGTTCTTAAACATAAGAGGCATCATGCACTTAGAAGGAAACAAATGTTCTCTAACAGGTAGGAAGAGTGTCTTTTTTGAAGTCAAAAGTCTTTTCATTACACTAATACTAGGGGGCACAAATGATCTTGAAAATATTCTTTTCATATAACCTACCATTCTTTTCAGAACATCATCTGCTATTTCTGGATGAGGAAAATTACAAAATTTTGAAAAGACAATGAAATCAGGGACAATTCACACAAAGTATTCTAAGGAAAGATAAAGTGTTAATTACATGTCAGCTGATAAAACTACATTAACCTTTCACAAACAAACTTTCAAAAATGATAAAATACCAAGACAGTAACACAGATTAAAAGATGACTAGAAGATCATATACAATATGAAAGTATATCATCTACCTGATAACCAAAACTACAAAGCAAAGATATGAATATGAAAAGTGACACTTATTATTCAAGAATACAATAAGGAAAATGGAAAAACAGTCAGTAAAAATTAGAGTATTTAGTATTCTATGGCAAATAGATATAACTGAAAGAATATGATAAAATGATAGTTACAAGGAGAAAGAACAATGAAAATGTAGACTTCCTTAGCACTTCTATTTTAGACATATTATACAGAATTATTGGAAACAATTGCTAAGCAAAACATTAGATATTGCAAAATTCCTCTTCTAGATGTAACATACTGTAGTTGGTTCTTTATTTGGACCACCAGCTCACAAGGTAATGACATGGTGAATTATTAATTATGGAAGCTTGGCCTTACTTAGGCTTGTTTTTAACTAGCTCTTATGACAAATTAAAACATTTCTATTAATCGACATTCTGTTTTTTATTATTTATTTTTCATTTAGTTTTATTTAATTTTACATATGAACCCTAGTTACACCTTCCTCCCCTTCTCCTACCACCATCCTTCCTCCTTTCCTAACCCTCCATCTATTCCGCAGAGGTGGTAAGGCCTCCCTTGGGGAGTCAACAAAGTCTGTCATACCAAGTTGAAGCAGGACTAAGCCTCTCTCCTCTATATTAAGGCTGAGCAAGCATCCCAACATAGTGAATGTGCTTCAAAAAGCTAGTTCATGCACCCAGCATAAGTTTTGGTCTCACTGCCGGGCAATTATCCCCCACCACCCCACAACCAAGCCATATAACTGTCATTCACATTCAATCTCATGTAGGTTCACCAGCTGTCAGTCCAGAGTCTGTGAGCTCCCAAAAGACCAGGTCAGCTTGTCTCTGTGGTTTTCACTTTCATGATCTTGATCTTCCTTGCTCACAGGATACCTGCTACCTCTCTTCAAATGAACTCAGCCCAATGCTTAGGTGTGGGTCACTGCATCTGATTCCATTCGTCACTGGATGTAGGTTCTATGATGACAATTAGGGTAGTCACTAATTTGATTAAAAGGGAAGGCTTGTTCAGATAGCCTCTCCAATATTGCTAGGAGTCTTAGCTGGGATCATCCTTGTGGATTTCTAGGAATTTCCCTAGCATCAGGTTTCTCCCTAATCCCACAGTGACTTGCTATCAAAATATTTCTTTCATTCCTCTCCCACTCTATCCCTTGCCTCTCCCAGCCAATCCATCCATCATGTCTTCATCTCCTCTCCTCTCCCCTTTACTACACCCCTTTCCCCCCAGTTTACCCAGGAGATCTTATCTAATTTCCCTTCCCAGGGCCATCCATGTGTCACTCTTAGGGTCCTTCTTGTTACTTAACTTTTCTGGAGCTATGGATTGTACTATGGATATCCATTGCTTTACATCTAATATCCACTTATGAGTGAGTACATACAGTGGTTGTCTTTCTCAGCCTGGGTGACATCAGTGAGGATGTCCTTCCAGTTCTATCCATCTGCCTGTAATTTCATGATGTCATTGTTTCTTTTTTTATTTATTTATTTTATATAACCAAGTCCATTTAACTGAAAACAAACATTTAAAGACAATATTTGGGAATTTGGGCATCGTCCTTTCCAAACTACTTCCTGCTCGTAAGGGGTGCTGTAATGGGGGCTTCTAAGAAGATGAAGAAATCCTGGCTGTAGCCTGTAAGGCTGCTTTGTCCAGCTGTTTTGAATGTAGGATCACCTTGTACTCTGTTTCAGGCAGTCTGACTTGATCAAACCCATTAGTCTGGAAGGAATCCACAGCTTTTCATTTTCTGTGGAAACAAAAATAGAAATCCTTTTCCCAGTAACTTGTCCTTGAACTTAAATTTTGGAGTCAAAGCATTTTTTTATTTAATTTATTATTTTACGTGTCGATCCCAGTTCCCTCTCTCTCCCTCAATCCTTTCCTCCTTCCCTCCCTCCGTTTTACCCTTTCTGCCCTGTCACCTGCACTGTAACCACACTCCCCTCCCATCCCCCCACCCCAATTCCATATGTAGGGGAATGCCATCCAGTTGGGGTCATGTAGTTCTGACAGGTCATGTAAAGTAGGGACTAGGGCTTCTCTCCTGTCTCTTGGTTGAGGCAGTTATCCCTCCATGGGGGATGTGTACACAAGTTCCTTTATTTTACCAGGGATACATCCTGGCTCCACTGTCTGAGGTCCCTTAGACTGCTCAGTCCCTCTGGCTGAGACCCATATTCAGTGGGGCCTGAGTCAATCCCATGTTGGCTTCCCAGCCATCAGTCTGGTGGCCCTTTAGTTCCTCCTTGTTCAGGTAAGCTGTCTCTATGTGTTTCTGCTGCCTGGTCTTGTCCTCTCCATCTGCATTTGGGTTCTAAATCAACTCAGTATTTATGTATGGGTGTTTGCTCCTGTTTCCAACAGGCATTAGTTGAGGGCTCCATGGATAAGTTAGTTGTTGATGTCACTCTCCGGGAAGGGTATTTATAATAGCCTTTCCACAGAAGCTCAAATTGTTAGTTGGCAGCAGTCTTGTAGTTCTCTAGAACTTTCTTTGTGTTCAATTTTATCTTCTAACCAATATTAGCTCCCTTTTTTATGTTCTCTCTCTCTCTCTTTGTCTCTCTCTCTCTCTCTCCTGTCATCTATTCCTAACCGAGCTCAAACTTCCTCGTTGCAAGTGTTTTCCTTTCCTCCCCCCCTCGTTTTCTACTTCTCTCTCCATCTGCCCCCCCCCCACTTCCTCTGTGCTCTGGGGGACTTGTCCCTTCCCGGTTCTGTGAGGGACTTTATATGAATCTCTTAGAATGCACCTTGTATCCTAGTTCCTCTGGTGGCATGAATTATAGGCTGGTGATCCTTTGATCTAGGTCTAAAATCCATATATGAGTGAGTCCATACTATGTTCCTTTTTTTTTTTTGACTGGGTTACCTCATTTAGGATGGTTTCTTCAAGTGCCATCCACTTGCCTGCTAATTTCAAGATACCATTATTTTTTACTGCAGAGTAGTATTCCATTGTGTAGATGTGCCACATCTCCATTATCCATTCTTCAATCGAGGGGCATCTAGGTTGCTTCCAGGTTCTTGCTATTACAAATAGTGTTTCTATGAACAGTTGTCTTTGTTGAACAGATGTCTTTGTTGTATGGATGTGGGTCATTTGGGATTATGTCTAAGAGGGGGATTGCCAGGTCCTGTGGTAAACTAATTCCCATTTTACTGAGGAAGCACCATACTGATCTCCAAAATTGCTGTAAGAGTTTGCACTCCCACCCGCAGTGGAGGAGTCTTCTCCTTTCTCCACAACCTCACCAACATGAAACATCATTGTTGTTTCTTATTTTAGCCATTCTGGCAGGTATAAGATGTTTTGATTTGCATTTCCCTGATAGCTAAGGATGTTGAGCACTTTCTTAAGTGTCTTTCAGCCTTTTTGATTTCCTCTATTGAGAATTCTTTCTTCAGTTCTGTACCCCATTTTTTAATAGGGTTATTTGATGTTTTGTTGACTAGTTTCTTCAGTTCTTTGTGTATTTTGGATGTCAGCCCTTTGTTGGATATAGGATTGGTGAAAATCTTTTCCCAGTCTGTGGGTTGCATTTGGTCTTGTCGAATGTGTCCTTTGCCTTTCAGAACCTTCTAACTTTGAAGAGGTCCCATTTATTAATTGTTCTCTCAGTGTCTGTGACCCTGGTGTTAGGTTCAGGAAGCAGTCTCCTATACCAATTTGTTCAAGGGTACCTCCTACTTTCTCTGATAAGATGTTCAATGTGGCTGGATTGATGTTGAGGTCTTTGATCCATTTGAACTTGTGTTTTGTGAATGGCGAAAGACATGGATCTATCTGCAGTCTTCTAAACACCGTCATCCAATTGTGCCAGCACTGTTTGTTAAAAATGCTGTTTTCCCCATTGTATAATTTTAGCTGTTTTGTCAAAAATCAGGTGTTCATAGGTGTGTGGGTTAATATCAGGATATTCATTTTGATTCCTTGATCTACCTGTCTATTTTTATGCCAATACCAGGCTTTTTTTCAGAATTATAGCTCTGTAGTAGAGCTTAAAGTCAGGAATGGTGATGCCTCCTGCAGTTCTTTTATTTTATAGGGTTGTTTTGGCTATCCTGGGTCTTTTTTTTCCCATATAAAGTTGATTATTATCCTTTCAAGGTCGGTGAAGAATTGTGGTGGGATTTTAGTGGGGATTGCATTGAATCTGTAGATTGCTTTTGGCAAGATTATCATTTTTATATCATGTTTATCCTACCTATCCAAGAGCATGGGAGATCTTTCAATTTTCTGGTATCTTCTTTAATTTCTTTCTTTAGAGCCACATAGTTCTTATTATATAGGTCTTTTACTTGTTTGGTAAGTGTTACACCAAGATACTTTATATTGCTTGTGGCTATTGTAAAGGGTGATATTTCTTTGATTTCTTTCTCAGCTTCTTTGTCATCTGAAAAAAGTAGGGCTACTGATTTTTTTGAGTTTATCTTGTATCCTGCTAGTTTGCTGAAGGTGTTTATCAGAGCAGTAGGAGTTCCCTGGTAGAGTTTATTGGGATGCTTATGTAAACTATCATAACATCTGCAAATACAGACAGTTTGACTTCTTCCTTTCCAATTTGGATCCCCTTGATATCCTTTTGTTGTCTTATAGCATTAGCTAGAACTTCTAGTACAATATTGAAGAGATATGGAGAGAGAGGACAGCCTTGTTCCTGATTTTAGAGGAATTGGCTTAAGTTTCTCTCCATTCAGTTTGATGTTGGTGGTTGGTTTGCTGTATATTGCTCTTATTATGTTTAGGTATGTTCCTGTTATCCCTGACCTCTCCAATACCTTTATCATGAAAGGGTGTTGAATTTTGTCTGCATCTAGGGAGATAATCATATGGTTTTTCTTTTTCAGTTTGTTTATATGGTGGATCACGTTTATAGATTTTCATATGTTAAACCATCCCTGCATTCCTGGGATGAAGCCTACTTGGTCATGGTGGATGATTTCTCTGATATATTCTTGAATTCGGTTGGCCAGTATTTTATTGAGTATTTTTGCATCGATGTTCATCAGGGATATTGGTTTGTAGTTTTCTTTCTTAGTTGTGTATTTGTGCAGCTTGGGTACCAAGGTTATTGAAGCCTCATAAAAAGAGTTTGGGCAATGAACCTTCTTTTCCTATTTTGTGAACAGTTTGAGGAGTAGTGGTATTAGTTCTTCCTTGAGGGTCTGGTAGAACTGTGCACTGAATCCATCTGGCCCTGGACTTTTTTTTTGTTGGAAGGCTTTCAATGACTACTTCTATTACATTCAACTTGTATTTCCTGGTTTCTATTTTGTTGATTTCAGCCATCAAGTTGATTATTTCCTGGCATCTACACCTATGGGGTGATTTCGCTTCTCTGTTCTAAGGCTTTCAGTTGCACTGTTAATTCCCTTCTGTAACTATCCTCTGTTTTCTTCATATGGGCACTAAGTGCAATGAACTTCCCTTGTAGTACTGCTTCTATTTCATAGGTCTATTTAATTTGTTTGTCTGTTCTTGATTTAATTTTGGTAAGTGATAGTTATCCAAAAATTGTCCATTTCCTTTGAATTTTCAATTTTTGTGGAATACAGATTTTCAAAGTATGACCTGAAAATTGTCTGGATTTCCTCTGTGTCCATTGTTATGTTCCCCATTTCGTTTCTGTTTTTATTAATTTGCATGTTCTCTCTCTGCTTTTTCGTTAATTTGGATAAAGGTTTGTCTATCTTGTTGATTTTCTGAAAAAACCAACTCTTCGTTGCATTGATTTTTTTTTTTTTTTTTTTTTTTTTTTTGTATTTTTTTCCTGGTTTCTATTTTGTTGACTTCAGCCCTGAAGTTGATTATTTCCTGGTGTCTACTCCTATGGGGTGATTTCAATTCTCTCTGTTCTAAGGCTTTCAGTTTCGCTGTTAATTCTCTTATGTGACTACCCTCTGTTTTCTTCATATGGGCACTTAGTGCAACGAAGTTCCCTCATAGCACTGCTTTCAAGGTGTCCCATAAGTTCGGGTATGTTGTATCCTCATTCTCATTGAATATTAGAAAGTCTTTAATTTCATTCTTTATTTCTTCTTTGACCCAGGAGTGGTGCAAGTGCACATTGTTCAGTTTCCATGAGTTTGCATGTTTTCTGCTATTTGTGTTGTTGAATTCCAATTTTAAAGCATGGTGGTCTGATATGATACAGGGGACTATTCCTATTCTTTTGTATCTGTTGAGATTTGTTATGCCACCTAGTATGTGGTTGATTGTAGAGAAGATTCCATGTGAAACAGAGAAGAAGTTATATTCTATTATCTTTGGATGGAATGTTCTATAGATGTCTGTTAACCCCAGTGGAGACATAACTTGTGTTAGTTCTTTTGTTTCTTTGTTGAGTTTCTGATTTGTGGTCCAGTCTAGTGTAGAGATTGATGTATTGAATTCTCCCACTATAAGTGTGTGAGGTTTTATATGAGCTTTGAGTTTTAGTAGTGTTTCTTTTATGAATGTGGGTGCCTTTGTATTAGGGGCATAGATGTTCAGAACTGAGACTTTGTGTTGATGGATTTCTCCTGTGATGAATACAAAATGACTGACTTCATCTCTTTTGATTAATTTTGGTTTGAAGTCTAACTTGTAAGATATTTGGATAGCCATTCCTGCTTGCCTCTTGGTTACATTTGATTGGAAAATCTTTTCCCAACCCTTTACCCTGAGGTAATGGCTATCTTTGAAGCTTAGATGTGTTTTTTGTATGCAGCAGAAGGATGGATTCTGTCTTCGTATCCATTCTGTTAGCCTCTGTCTTTTTATAGGTGAGTTAAGACCATTAATGTTGAGGGTTTGTAAGGACCATTGTTTGTTGAAGCTTGTTGATTTAGGTTTGTTGTTGGCAGTGGTATTGTGAATATATTAGTTCTGCTTTACCCTTGGTTTCTGGTGTAATTAGATTATCTGTTGCCTACATTTTTGTGGGTGTAGTTACCTTCCTTGGGTTGGAGTTTTCTTTCCAATAATTTCTGTAAGGCTGGATTTGTAGATAAGTATTGGGAAAATCTGGTTTTGTCATTAAATATCTTGTTTTCTCCATCTGTATTGATTGAGAGTTTTGATGGATATAGTAGCCGAGGCTGGCATCTGTGTTCTCTTAATACTTGTAGAACATCTATCCAGGACCTTCTGGCCTTGAGGGTTTCCATGGAGAAGTCAGGTGTAATTTTGATAGGTCTGCCTCTGCATGTTACCTGTCCTGTCTCCTTAGCTGCTCTTAACATTCTTTCTTTAATCTGTATGATAGGTGTTTTGATTATTATATGTCAAGGAGTCTTTTTTCTTTGGTCCAGTATATTTGGGGTTCAGTATGCTTCTTGTACTTTCATGGGCATGTCCTTCTTGAATTCTGTTGGTTATGCTTGTGTCTGTAGTTCCCAATTTTTTTGCCCAGTTTTTCAATTTCCATCATTTCTTCGGTTTGTGTTGCTTTTATTTTCTCTATTTCAGTTTTCAAGTCAAGAACCTTTTTCTTCACCTGCTTAACTGTTTTTTCTTGGCTTTCTGTACTTTCGTTGCTTTCCTTAAGGAATTTGTTAATTTCTTCCACTTTTTTTTCCCCTCCATTTCTTTATGGGATTTTCTCACATCTTCTTTGAGGGCCTCTATCATTTTTATGATGGTAATTTTTAAGTCGTTCCCTTCTCCTTCATCTTCTTTGTTGTTGTGTTCTTGTTCTAGTTGGTGTAGATTCCCTAGATTCTGGTGGTGTCATTGTTGTCTTTCTGTTGTTAGGTGTTTTCTTGTATTGCCATCTTCCCATAGCTTCTTCCAGTGGGTGTTGGTGGGGTCTCCCCCTCTCTCTATGGTACTTCCCCAGTGGGCTTATGTGGGTCAGAGATTCAATATATGTAGCTCTTGGTTGTCCAAGCTCTATAGGAGGTCTCTCTGCAGACATGGACCCAGGGATGGGGTCAGGACTGAGGATCCAGTGAAGATGCCACTAGCCAATGGCTCTAGCCAATGGCTGGTGTAAGAGGACAAAGGCTGAGCTGAAACTTTGGAAGTTTCTGCAGGATAGTCTGATCTCACTGGAAACTGGCACTCTCCAGCTGAGGCCTCTTTCTTTAGCAGAGGCCCTGCTTTGTGGGTCAAGGATCTTGCCAGTGGGAACTCAGAGTGGACCCTGGGAGATAAGCGGATCTCTGGGAGGGGCCCGGGACTCCAGCAGATGACAGGAGGTGGGGTCAGAGACCAAGCAGGTGGAAATTACGGGTAGTCCCGCGTGGATAGACAGGTCTCCTTTGTTCAGAGTTGCTCCAAGAAGTCTCTGAAGTAGGGTGGACTGTTGGCTCCCGATGTCATTGTTTCTTACATCTGAGTAATATATGTGAGTTTTGACACAGAAGCCCAAACAATGGAAAAAAAATGGTGCTGGCAACACTGAATGCCAACATGTTCAAGTATACAAATAGATCCATCTCTGTTTCCATGTACAAAGCCCAAGTCCAAGTAGATCAAATAGCACAACATAAGTCTTGTTATATTGAACATGATAGAAGAGGAAGTGGGAAGTAGCCTAGAACACACTGGCACATGAGGCTTCTTCCCTAACATAACACCAGTAGCACAGACTAAGGGCAACAATCAATAAATGGGATCCTGAAATTGAAATGCTTCTGTAAGGCAAAGGACACAGAAAGTAAGACAAAATGACAGCCTACAGAATGGGAAAAGATTTTCACCAACCGCACATCTGACAGAGGGCTAATCTCCATAATATACAAAGAACTGAAGAAAGTATATATCAAAACACAAAACAATTTAATTTAAAAATGTGGATCAGAGCTAAACAAAAAATTCTCATCAGAAGAATCTCAGATAACCAAAAGACATTTAAGGAATTGCTCAACATACTTTCTCATCAGGGAAATGCAAACCAAAATGATTTTGAGACACTATCTTATACCTAATTCAGTCTTTTTTCATTTCACTCTCCCTCCATTCTTTCCCCAACTCAGCCTTCTTGATTCCTCATGATCTCATCCCCCCATCATCCTTTCCCTTCTACCTCCCTCCCAGTTTACCCAGGATATCTTAACTATTTTCCCTTCCTGCTTCTCTCCATGTGTGTTCATCTAGGGTCCCATGTTTACCTATCTTCTGTGGGGTTTGAATTGTAATATGGTTATTATTTGTTTTAAGTCTAATATCTATTTGTAAGTGAGTGCATATCATGTTTTTCTTTCTGGGTGGCAGTAACCTCAGTCAGCATGGTTTCTTCTAGTTTTGTCCATTTGCCTAAAATTTCAAGATGTCATTTTTTTTTTTCTGCTGAGTAATACCCCATTATGAAAATGTACTACATTTTCTTTATCCAACTTAGGTTGAGGACCATCTAGACTTTTTCCAGGGTTTGGATATTACAAATAATGTTGCTAAGAACATAGTTGTGGTTTGGTCCCCTGGAGTCTTCATAAGTTTCCACAAGCTTGGTTCCCCTGTCTCTATAGATTTGTCCATTGTGACCTTGACTTTGCTCATATGTTCCCATCACCCTCTCCACCTGGAGCTCCTCCCAGAGCTTGGCCTGGTTCTTCATTATAGATTTCTGCTTCTGGTTCAATCAATTTTGTAAATATCTGTTGGCCATTTGAAATTCTTCTGGTGAAAATTCTTTGTTTATCTTTGTACCCCATTTTTAATTGGATTATTTTGCATTTTTATGTCTAGCTTCTTAAGTTTTAAAATATATTTTGGAGATCAGCCTTCTGTCAGATGTGGGGTTGGTGAAATTTTTTTCCCATTCTATAGGCTGCTGTTTTGTATTATTTACAGTGTCCTTTGCCTTACAGAAGCATTTCAGTTTTAGGAGGCCCCATTTATTAATTGGTTCTCTCAGTGTCAGTGCTACTGGTGTTATATTTAAGAAGTGGTCTCTTGTACCAATGCGTTCTAGAGGCCACTTCGCACTTTCTCTTTTATTAGGATCAATGTCCTTGATTCACTTGGATTTAAGTTTTGTGCATGGCAATAGATATTCATCAGTTTGCAATACTCCGCATGTTAATATCCAGTTATGCCAGCGTTGTTTGTTAAAGAGGTTTTTCTTTTTCCATGGTACCATTTTATCTTCTTTCTCAAAATTCAGGTGTTCTCAAGTGTGTGGATTGATATAAATATCTTGCATTCATTTCACTTGATCCACCTGTATGTTTTTTATGCCAGTATGAAGCTCTTTTTATTACTATAGCTTTATAGTAGAGTTTAAGTCAAGGATGGTGTTACCTCTGGAAGTGTCTTTATTGTACACTATTGTTTAAGATATTCTGGGATTTGTTTTTGCATATGATCATGAGTATTGATTTTTTTCAATGTCTGTGAAGAATTGTGTTGGGATTTGTTGGGGTTTGCATTGAATGAGTAAATTGCTTTTGGTAGAATTGCCATTTTTATTATGTTGATCCTACCTATTCAAGAGCATGGGAGATCTTTTCATTTGCTGATATCATCTTCAGTTTCTTTCTTTATAAACTTAAACTTCTCGTCATACAGTTCTTCCACTTATTTGGTTAGTGTTACCCCAAGATATTTCATATTTGTAGCTAGTGTAAAGTGGTGTTCTCAGCCCTTTTATCACTTTTATATTTATATAAGGGGTTCTGATTTCTTTGAGTGTTTCTTGCATCCTGCCACTTTAGTGAAGGTGTGCATGAGCTGTAGGAGTTCCAAGGTACATATTTTTGGGATCACTTATGTATATTATCATATCATCTGGGAATACTTGATAATTTGACTTTTTTCCTTTACAATTTGTATCCCCTTGACAAGCTTTTTTTGTCTCATTGCTCTAGCTAGAACTTTGAGTACTATATTGAATGGGCAAGGAGAGTCCTTTAGCGGAATTACTTTAAGTTTCTTTCTATTTAGTTTGATGTTGGCTGTTGGCTTG
Source organism: Phodopus roborovskii (assembly GCF_943737965.1). Lineage (NCBI taxonomy): Eukaryota > Metazoa > Chordata > Mammalia > Rodentia > Cricetidae > Phodopus > Phodopus roborovskii. The sequence continues at coordinate 1,111,174 of NW_026126693.1, read as the reverse complement.
CTATATATTGGATTTATTATGTTAGGTATGTTTCATGTACCCCAATCACTCTAACACCTTTATCATGAAAGGGTGTTGGATTTTGCTATAGGCTTTATATATTGCATATTATAATTTTATTGTTTCCCCCTGGAATTAATGAAGCTATTTATTGTTAGAATCATTTCTACATTTTATTATTTTGGAAAATTACTTTGTACAAGCTAGGCTCTTTAATAATTATAATAATAACAAGAATAATAGTGTTGTTAATTGGTTCAAGTAAATAGAAGTATTGAAAAGGAATTTTTGGTGCCTAATATTTATTGAGAACTTGGATGTCTAGGTTTTATCCCAAGCATGTAACTTCTTAGCTTGCCTTTTCAACTCTTATCCATTCAAATCTGAACCAGAGAATAGTGCCATTAAAGAGTGGACAGAGCTTTCGACTATCAAAATAATAAAGATAGTCTCCTACAGATATTTCCAACCTAATCTTGACAATTCATCATTGAAACTCTCTTCCCAGTTGACATAGATAGTGTGAATTTGGCAGGCAAAAGTAAGTGTCACCATTATTTAAGACTAAAAATACTTTGTTGGAAACCTGGCAATGGACTTACTCCTTCCTCTCTTTCCAGTATGAAGCTAAGAAATCCTCTGTTCCTTTCCATTTCAAGGTGTTCTCACTTGGAAAAGGATCTTGTATAATTAAAATGAATCTTTTTGTTTGTTGTTGTTCTCTTTGGTTTTTTTTTCTATTTCAATGATACTCCTCTTGGTTTGTCTTAGCCAGCTAACATAGACTTTTATTCATATACCTTGCTGTTATCAGGCAATTACTCCTGATATTTTATATTTTGAACTACTGTTGTATTAGTAAAATTATCTCTTGGCTTCTACTATGGTTTGTTATCTTACAAGGATTCGTGTGATGGAAGTTTGTCTCCCACATTAAATGTAATGGTAAGTGCCATCATTAAGACACAATCCCTGTGTGACTGATAGTGATTTTCTCAGAAGGAATCAAGTTATTTTCATAGAACCTCAGTTAGTTCTTGACAGTTTCACTGCTATAAAATGTTTAAGAATCAGTTTTTCTGTCTCCAAGATGTCTTTGTTTCCCATGTGGTATTCTTAAATGTTTTCTCACCATGATGTAAAACACCATGAGGTCCACATCAAAGCCAAGAAAGTGCCTCAACACTAAACTGCCATAATGGAGAGTTAAAGGTTTCCTTAGAAGAGAAATTACTTTTCACATTTTATTAAGTAACAACAATGAGATTAATACTAACTCTAATTCTAGGTTGGCTACAGGATCCAATGTTTTTGGTATACTAGTCTTTGTTTCAAGTGTGTGTGTGTGTGTGTATGTGTGTGTGTGTGTGTGTGTGTGTGTGCATGATTATATGTGTAAATTTTGACATATCAAAACACAGAATGCTGCTAGCCAATCAGCCAGTACTTCAAAAGTTGAGAATATATATTGTTACTTGGAATTAGGATAGTGTTTCTTCTATTTTCTGTTCACATCCATTTTGAAAAGAATTTAGAATAACTTGTTCTGCTCACAGCAAGAACTGGCAATCAAAATAGATTTATTTGTCCAGTAGTGAAGTGATTCACTGTTAGCTACCCTATTTTCTAGCTAGCAATCAGATTCTATTTTAAATTTTGACTTGAGAAATAGAAACTATAAAGGATCAAATAGCAAATAGTACTAGGACTATAAGTACAGCTACAAGGTCCTATAAATCTTGAAACTGAAAGTGCTTTCAATAATTCTAAACTATATAAGTGCAAAATAATAGTAAATGGGTAAATCTTACTTTCAATGAGAGACAAAATGCTAGAACAGAGTACAGAAGTATTTATCACTCTTAATTATGCATATTAATGACCTCTGGATCTTAGTGGTTTCTTTTGTTTTTTTTTTTAATCCAATAAATACAGTATTTACCATCCAAAGAGTTTTAACTTGGGTAGAAACCATGGATCTTATTCTTCCTTTATAATTAAAGAAATATAAGAAAAAGAGGCTAATAAATTATGGATCTATAATTATGGGAACTGTGAAGCCTCCATGTACACATAAGGAACCTGAGTTTCTGATAAGTTATCAATATTACTGCTAGGATTAGCATATGCGAGTCACATGTTAGTATACAACTATTTTCATGTATGGACAGTCTCCTTAAGCTTGAATTTTTGTTTGTTTAGCTGGTTTTTGTGTTTAATTAATTAATTTACATATTGATCCCAGTTCCTTCTCCCTCCCTCCCTCCCCCCCCCACATGTATCCCGACCACCCTCCCCTCCTCCACTCCACAGGTAGGGTGATGCCATCCAGGAGTGGTCATCTAAATCTGTCAAGTGATTGGAAGTAGAGACTAAGACTTCTCTCCTGCCTCTAGGTTAAGGCAGTATCCCTCCATGGGGGATGTGCCTGCAAGGTCCTTTAGTCAACCAGGAATGCATCCTGGTTCCACTGTCTGAGGTCTCTTAGACTGCTCAGGCCTTATAGCTGAGACCCATGTTCAGGGGGTGTGATTTGGTCCCATGCTGGATTTCAAGTTATCAGTCTGGGGTTTTATTAGCTCCTCCTTGTTCAGGTCCACTGTCTCTATGTTTCTGCAGCATGGTCTTGTCCTCCCTCTCTTCATCTGGATTCTAGTTCGGCTCAGTGTTTAGTTGTGGGTGTTTGCTTCTGAGGGCTCCATGATGGTGGAAATGTTAGTTGTTGATTTCATTATCAGGGAAGGACATTTATGATAGCCTTTCTACTGGTGCTCAAATTGTTAGTTGGAGTCAGTCTTGTAGGTATCTGGACACTTCTCTTCAATCCTATAATGGCTCCTTCTTTTATGTTCTCTCTCTCTCTCTCTCTCTCTCTCTCTCTCTCTCTCTCTCTCTCTCTTTTGTCTTCTATTCCTCCCCTGACTCAATCTTCCTAGTCCCATGTGCATTCCTCTCCTCCCCTTCTCTTTCTCCTAGTTCCTTCTCCACTCACTGCCCCTCATGTCCCATGTGCTCTGGAGAACTTGTCCCTTTACACTTCTGTGAGGGACCTTATATGAATCTCTTAGAATACACCTTGTATCCTAGTTCATCTGGCAGTGTGAATTACAGCCTCTAGGTCTAAAATTCATATGTGAGCAAGTACATACATGTTCCATTTTTTTGTGATTGGGTTACTTCATTCAGAATGGTTTCTTCAAGTTCCATCCACTTGCCTGCAAATTTCAAGGTTCCATTGTTTTTTTTCCCCCAGAGTAGTATTCCATTGTGTAGATGTGCCACATTTTCTTTATCCAATCTTCAGTTGAGGGGCATCTAGGTTGCTTCCAGGTTCTTGCTATTAGAATTAATGCTGCTATGAATATAGTTAAACACATGCCTTTGTTACATTGATGTGGGGGATTTCTGCGTCCTGTGTACACTGATTCCTATTTTCATGATGAACTGCCATACTGATCTCCTTTCCAGGTCAGTGAAAAATTGTGCTGGGATTTTAGTTTATCTTGTATTCTGCCACTTTGCTGAAGGTGTTTATCAGCTATAGGAGTTCCCTGGTAGAATATTTATTTATATTTATTTATTTATTTATTTATTTATTTATTTAATATAACCAAGTCCATTTAAATGAAAACAAACATTTATAGACAATATTTGGGAATTTGGGTGTCATTCTTTCCAAACTACTTCCTGCTGGTAAGGATTTTATTGAATATTTTTGCATGGATGTTCATCAGGGATATTGGTCTGTAGTTATCTTTCTCAGTTGTGTCTTCATGTGTCTTTGGTAACAAGGTGATTGTGGCCTTGTAAAAAGAGTTTTGTAATGAACCTTTTGTTTCTATATTGAGGAAAAATTTGAGTAGTATTGGTATTTGCTTTTTCTTGAATTCTTGGTAGAATTCTGCCCTGAAGCCATCTGGCCCTGGGCTTGTATTGGTTGGAAGGCTTTCCATGACTGCTTCTATTTCATTGGGTTTATAGGTCTATTTAAGTTGTTTGTCTGTTATTGACTTAATTTTGGCAAGTGATAGTTATCCAGAAATTTGTCCATTTCCTTTGAGTTTTCAAATTTTGTGGAGTACAGGTTTTCTAAGTGTAACCTGAAAATTGTCTGGATTTCCTTTGTGTCTGTTGTTATGACCCCATTTTTATTTTGTTAGTTTGCATGTTCTCTCTTTCTGCTTTTTAGTTAGTTTGGATAAAGGTTTGTCCATCTTTGTTGATTTTCTCGAAAAACCAAATCTTTGTTGCATTGATTTTTTTATATTGTTTTCCTGGTTTCTGTTTTATTGATTTCAGCCCTCAAATTGATTATTTCCTGGCATCTACTCCTACGGGGTGAGTTTGCTTCTTTTTGTTCTAAGGCTTTCAGTTGTGCTGTTCATTCTCTAATGTGACTATCCTCTGTTTTCTTCATATGGGCACTTAGTGCAATGAACTTCCCTTGAAACACTGCTTTCAAGGTGTACCATAAGTTCAGGTATGTTATGTCCTCATTCTCATTGAATTTTAGGAAGTCCGTAATTTCTTTCTTTATTTCTTATTTGACCCATTTATGGTGCAATTGTTCATTGTTCTGTTTTCATGAGTTTGTAGATTTCTTCAATTTGTGTTGTTGTTGAATTCCAATGTTAAACCATCGTGGTCTGACAAGATACAGGGGACTATTCCTTTTCTTTTGTATCTGCTGAAGTTTGTTATTCCACTTAGTATGTGGTTGATTTTAGAGATCGTTCCATGTGGAGTGGAGAAGAATGTATATTCTTTTGTGTTTGGAAGGGATGTTCTATAGATGTCTGTTAACCCCAGCAGAGGCATAACTTCTGTTAGTTCTTTTGTTTCTTTGTTAATTTTTTGACTGATTGTTCTGTTTAGTAGTGAGAGTGGCATGTTGAAGTCTCCCACTATAAGTGTGTGAGGTTTTATGTGAGGTTTGAGTTTTAGTAGTGTTTCTTTTACGAACATGGGTGTTGTTGTATTTAGGGCATAGATGGTCAGAATTGAGACTTTGTGTTGATGGATTTCTCCTGCAATGAATACAAAATGACCAACTTCATCTCTTTTTATTAATTTTGTTTTGCAGTTTAACTTGTTAGATATTAGGATATCCACACCTGCTTGCTTCTTCGGCCCATTTAGATTGGAAGATCTTTTCCCAGCCCTTTACCGTGAGGTAATATCTGTCTTTGAAGTGTAGATATGTTTCTTGTATGTAGCAGAAGGATGGATTCTGTCTTCGTATCTATTAGCCTATGTCTTTTGACAGGTGGGTTAAGACCATTAATGTTGTGGTAGACTAAGGAGTGTTGATTGTTAAGGCTTTTTTGTTTTAGATTTGTTGTTGGCAGTGGTATTGTGCATTGTCCTGCTTTACCCTTGGTTTCTGGTGAAGTGAGACTATCTGTTGTTTATGTCTTTGTGAGTGTAGTTAACTTCCTTTGGTTGGAGTTTTTCTTCCAGAACTTTCTGTAGGGCTGAATTTATAGATACATATTTTGAAATTCTGGCTTTGTCATTAAATATCTTGTTTTCTCCATCTATAGTAATTGAGAGTTTTGCTGGGTATAGAATCTTGGGCTGGGATCCGTGGACTCTTAGTCTTTGTAGAACATCTATCTAGGACCTTCTGTCCTTGAGAGTTTAAAGGGATAAGTCAGGTGTAATTTTCATAGGTCTGCCTTTACATGTTACCTGTCCTTTTTCCTTTGCTGCCCTTAATATTCTTTCTTTATTCTGCATGTTAGGTGTTTTGATTATTATGTGTTGAGGGGTCTTTTTGCTTTGGTCCAGTCTATTTGCTGTTTAGTGTGCTTCTTGCACTTTCATGGGCATTCAATTCTTCAGATTGGAAAATTTCCCCCAATGATTTGGTTGAATATATTTTCTGCACTTTTGAGTTGAGCTTCTTCTCCTTCCTCTATGCCTAACATTTTTAGTTTTGGCCTTTTCACTGTTTCCCACATTCCTGGATGTTTTGTCTTAAGGATTTGTCAGATTTACGGTTTTCTTTGGTCAATGAATCTATTTCCTCTAGTTTATCCTCAGTGCCTGAGATTCTCTCTTCCATCTCTTTTATTCTTTGGTTATGATTGTGTCTGTAGTTCTTGCTCGTTTGCCTAGTTTTCCTATTTTCATCATTCCTTCTGTTTGTGTTTTTCTCATTGTCTCAGTTTCAGTTTTCAAGTCTTGAACTGTTTCCTTCACCTCTTTGTTTGTTTGTTTGTTTGTTTATTTATTTATTTGGCTTTCTGTACTTCCTTTAAGAAATTTATTCATTTCTTCCAATTTTTTTGTCTGTTTATTCCACCATTTCTTTAAGGGATTTTCTCACATCTCCTTTGAGGGCCTCTATCATTTTTATGATGATAAATTTTAAGTCATTTTCTTCTGCTTCATATTCTTTGGGGTGTTCAGGTCTAGTTGATTTAGAGTCCCTAGAATCTTCTGGTGTTATGCTTGTCTCTCTATTGTTAAATGTTTTCTTGTATTGCTCTCTTCCCATTGCTTCTTCCCATAGGTGTAGTGGGGTCTCACTCTCTATGTTACTCTTCAGGTGGGCTTAGGTGGGTCAGAGTTTCAATGTCTGTAGCTCTGGTTGGTCCTGGCTCTGTAGGCTCTGTAGGGTGTCTCATCTTAGTGATTTTTTATAACTATTACTCCCTTGGAATCAGGCTTTCTGATGACCAGTGATTTAGCTGATGCAGTGCAGAAAGAGGTAGGCTAAGTTGACATTTCTGGTCCTGATATGGTTAGGTCAGTCGATGTTCTGACTTATTTTGACAGTATCTAATCACTTGAAAAGATAGTGGCTGAAAAAAGAGGCTCTGGGGCATCTTGCAGGGTCATGAAGTTGTATTTTTCTCAAGTATATCCTCCAAAGAGCACATGCTACTGTGGCTCATGAGATTCATGCTCCATCTCCTGCTAACAGTAGAACTTGGGGATTTTAATGTGATGCTGAGGTCAGAAGCATACAAAATGTAGAATTTAGACAATTAGACCAATGTTCCAGAAGGTACTGAGGCTAGGCAATTGTAGTAGAATCAAATTCCCTACATGAATCTCCTGAATGGGCTATGGCCAATTTACAAAGGTGAAGCCTATATTGCAATAAAATCTCTAGGGTATCAGAGAAGCCAGAATCATGAAACACCCTCCAGTGATAGTGTTGACACTAATTTCTATTTTGTCTCATCATATTTTATAATTTAAAATGAATGAGGATTTTCCAGAATATGGTGATGAGAAGCTCTGCTATTTATTTTGAAAGATTTATAAATACATTTGAGTGTATACAATGGTATATTGACAAAATTGAGAAGATATGACCTAAAAGTACAATGACTCAAGATAGGAAATTAAAAAAAAATTAATTGGTTTGGGGAGATAAATTATCTGAATTGCAAAATGCAGTAATTTCTACAATGAAGGCCTTTATTTTTTGATCTTCAGTTTTAACTATTTTCTCTAAACTCCCAATGAAAAACTATTAAGGAAAACATAAGACACAGAAGGGCATAGAACATGAAATATTAATACCATAATTTCTTATATTTTTATTATTTCTCTAGTCTTCTAAGTACTTTTTAAGTGATATTTAAGCCACATGTCACTTTGACAAGGACTACTTGGCTAGTCATTTAAGTACAAATTTAATGTACAAGGAATTTAAGAAATCTTTCTAAAATTGGATAACAATTTTATAAAAATTAATTCCAGTTTCACAATATATTTCCAAGAACTATTCTGTTTGTATATTCTCTTCAAGAAAATAAATATAAAGGAAATAAATAGTAATACTTCTGATATTCATGTCAGGATGTTGCAAAAGGACTTGAGTTCCATGAACATTTTTTAATGACTGTTTACCTCAGAGGACATCCTTCTTCATGACTTTCTTTCAATTAATCACTGTCTGATCATCTTTACTCAAACCCACCTCATTCCCCACCTCATTCTTTCAGGAACCAGAATGCTCTTCCAGCACTTCTTAAACTTTCAGAATGTGTCAACAAAACTAAAACTTTTGTACTTACATAGCAAATGTTGTACCCAATTTACAAGATTAAGATCCTCTGAGGCCTGTTTCCCCATAACTTGTACAATGTGGATACCTGTCATAGAATTCAGAGAGTGGGGAGGAGAAAGATAAGAGGAGAAAGAGGGAGTGGAGAAGAAGAAGAAGAAGAAGAAGAAGAAGAAGAAGAAGAAGAAGAAGAAGAAGAAGAAGAAGAAGAAGAAGAAGAAGAAGAAGAAGAAGAAGAAGAAGAAGAAGAAGAAGAAGAAGAGAGACAGAGAAAGAGAGAGAGGAAGAGAGAGAGAGGAAGAGAGAGAGAGGAGAAAGTGAGGCTGGGCAGCATGTACCCTTGCCTGCTAAGCTATCTGCCTCCTTCTCAAATTTAGAACTCTGTCCAGTTCCTTTGAAACTCAGGCTATTTTAATTTCTTTTTTTTAAGTTCACACTTATTTTTGTGACCTAAAAAGAAAGAGACTCTTCTAAGGCACTAATGATAAAGTTGTATTTCTAGAATCTATACAATCTTTAGTATATAAAATGCATTATTTGTTTTATTGTACTCTTTAAGTCAATGACATTAATCAGAAAATATTAATTTTTAGAGACGAAATTCTCCAAAATATATTGTCTATAAAGCAACAATTGTATTGAGAGACATACAGAACCATGGGGAGAGAACAATGACAAATAGTTACACATTCTGATATATTCACAAATAAAATTTGTCATTTTGAATGGAGAACTTGCCTTTTAGTTTATAAAGTACTGTATAATTTAGAGTCTTTTGTGATGTTTTTAATGTTTTATTTTGATCTTCATTGAATAGTGACTATGTAAGTGAGGCACATGCTCCATTTTAAAGACAAGGAAGGTACAAATCAAGTCGTAAAGTAACTGGTCAATGATGGCCACCATAAGCATCTACAGACCATGGACTTGGATTCCAATGAATAAAGGAAAACGACAAAGGTTTGACTTTCTTGAACATACTGCTCTGTTTTTTGATTATATGCTATTAACTCAAACATGAACTTACATATTTTGATAGGCTGTTGGCACATTTTGATTTATTTGGTTTTTGGCACAGTATAGGCCCTGTTTGATTATGGATTACATAGCCAGTGGACTGTGAAATCTGATTGTCTGTAAGCTATGACATATTTAAATTCAGTGAATCAGGAAAATAGTCTCCCTGATAAACAAAACACTGTCTTGTTTAAATAATTTAAAATACTTAATAATTTCAGTATTTCAGACCAGTCCAGAAGTAACACCCTTATTGGAAAATGTTCCAAAATACTTTTTTGCTGCAATGGGAATTATGTGTGCTAACTCTCCCATGATCTCTCACCAATAGTTTATGAGAGAGGCCTTAGTAATGAACCTGTAATAGAGTGAAGGCCATTTGCACATTCAAGTTTGTGGTGGGGGGAGCAGAGAGGCACAGAGAATCTCTCTCTCTCTCTCTCTCTCTCTCTCTCTCACACACACACACACACACACACACACACACAGAGGTGGGGACTGGAAGGTAACACATGGTTTATTCTGCAGAGTAAATGTATACAAGACAAGATGTATGCTATTATAGAACAAGGATGCTTTCACATAGTAGTTTGGCTTCTGAAACTTAATTATGGGTCTGTAACCCATAATTTTCTGTGATGTATTACTCTCTAGAGTAGAGGAGACAGAGCAAGGGGGCCAGTGTTTGCTGCTTGAGAATGAGGACCTATCTTTATGTCCCCATTATACAAGTAAGTGCCGAGCTAAGCAGAATGCTCTGACCATGCCTATCATCCAAGTGTTGAGGGGTAGACTCAGGTTCATTCTTCAGGGTTTTTGTCCAGCTAGCCTAACAAACCATGAGCTCCAGTTTGAGTGACACAGGCTAACTCACTAAATAAGGGGAAGAGCAGTAGAATGGACACTGACAATGACCTCAGTGTAGTCTCAGAATGCATACACATACAGTAATAAGTACACTTGAGCATAGATGAGTGAAGTACATCAATTCCTCTTATTTTTGACAATTCAATCCTAGATTATATTAGACAGTTTTACCAAGTTCATACTAGTGGTTTTGATAGCTTTATTGTGCTGTTTAATGTCTCATTGTTTCTTCTATTGTATCATTAGTACTTTATTTAAATTCTGTTTTTATGATAAAAATTGTGATAGACACTTTTGACAAAGTATTTTAAAAATATTTTCCTGTGATGTTTCAAAACATAGTATATAAACAGAGTTTTAGAAGTTATTTCTTATATTTACTAAAACAACACAAATATTTATTTGAGAAACTAATGTATTTAACCATCTTTCAGTGAAATATTATTAAGGGTTTAATTAATCATGTACATTTATGTACATTTTGAATGTTGGTAAATTTTACAGTACTTGTTTTCTTATCTCTTTCCTCCTTGGGATTTTGTTTATTCTATTTTGTTAAAAATCAATATTTCTGGAAATTGTATGATTTCATTTTTGTTTAGAGCTATTATTCCATTGTACATATGGAACAAATATTCATTATCTATTTAAGTGCTTTAAGTTGTTCCATTTCCTTGCTATATGGAATCAAGGAGTATTAAATATGGAGGTGCAAATACCTTTTATAGATTATGGAGTACTATGAATATTTATTCTTTTCTGGTCCAATATATTTGGTGTTTTATATGTTTCTTGTGTATATCTCCTTTGGGTTAGGAAAATTTTCTTCTTTGATTATGTTGAAAATATTTTCAGTGCTCGTGACCTAGGTTTCTTTGCCTTCCTCTTTTCCTACTATTCTTAGATTTAGTCTTTCATAGTGTCCCAGATTTCCTGAACATTCTGTGCCTGAAATTTTTAGATTTAACACTTTCTTTGATTGAGCCATCTATTTCTTTTATCTTGGTTTTAATGCCCAAGATTGTCTTCTATCTCTTGTATTCTTTTGGGGAGGCTTACCTCTGACATTCCTGTTCAAGTTTCTAATATTTTCATTTCCAGTGTCCCTCAGTTTTGGCTTTCTTTATTAATTCTATTGCCAGTTTCATGATTTGAACAGTTTTCTTCATTTCATTCAACTCTTTGTTGTGTTTTCATAGAATTCATTAATTATTCATTCATTCATATTCTCTTTAAGGTCCTTCAGCACGTTTATAATAGCTACTTTGAAATCCTTCTCTTGTGCTTCAGCTACATTATATTTATCAGGGCCTACAGTAGTAGGGATTTTTTTTTTAATTTCAATAGAGATGCATTGTTTATGTTGTTTTTAGGCTGACATCTAGGCATTTCTATTTGGAGTGATTGCAGTTCTAGCTGCAGATTTCTGGTTTTCTATTTGTTCAGGAGATGTTCCATTTCTTGTTTTTTGTTCCCCTCCATGGTTCTTAGAAGAGTATGGTGGCTGTGGGTTGCCTAGCAGGGAATGTTTTTGATATCCTTCCAGGTGTGGCCAATGGGATTAGCAACAGATATTTCTAGGTATTGGGTGCTGGCATTTGGAATGGAGATGGGTGAAAGAAGGATGACTGAGAGGGTGTACAGGATGGTGGTAATCTAAATGTGCCACCAGGATCTGCTTGTTCCGCAGCAGGTGGTCTTCTGCAAAATGAGGGTTATGACTGGGAGATTGGAATTAGAGAGGGGAGGGACAGTGAATATTGCCTACTTGATTCCATGGCCAGTTCTGGTTTCCAGGGATACCTGTTGGAGTTGCTGGCCCAGACAAAGAGATGGAGTGGTGAAGATCTGCATGATATGCTGGCAGTGGTCACAGAAACAAAGGCAGCACAAAAAATGGTCAGCTCAAAAGCTGGAGAAAAGACTGGGAGACTGGAATTCTCATTTCTTTCTTGAGAGTTATACAATTCAATTGTAGTTTCAATGTTAATGTTAAAATTTTAGTATAGAAATCAAATGTAATACTTCTGTAACAACTCTAAGTTGAGTCTGTAGCTATATGAATACATACCAAGCAAACAGGAATCCACACTTTTATGTAGCTATTAAGTAAGTGTGGTATAATGCCACTTATTCTATACATTATGAATCAAGAAATCAAGTAATATATTCATTATAGTCAATGACTCAAGTGAGTATTTTTTCTCTCTAGTAGCTTTGCCAAAGTTTTCAGAATTAGGCTTGAAATTCACCAGGAATTCTAATTCTAATTCTAATTCTAATTCTAATTCTAATTCTAATTCTAATTCTAATGTTCCTTCTGGAATTACATAGGTCCATGCAATTGTCTTTTTAGGTCCTTTTTGCAGGAATTCTGACTATGACACACACTCCCTGATCCCAGAAAGTGGACTGGAACTGTAGGTGAAGATTCCATGATCCTTTAATCCTAGGTTTATGCCTATGAGGCTGGTACTGTATGGAGAATGTTGTCATTTTTGCTGATAACTTATGTGGAGTGCACCCTACCCTGGACCATAAGTATATTGGCCTTACTGTGCTAATCCTAGGGAGCACTTTCCTGCATATGAATATTTTATGTGTATATGGTAGGGGGGTCACTTTGGTAGAATTTTCAGTATAGGCTGTACTCTTTCAGATAAATTTGCAATTTGATAATAAGTAGGGTCTTGGCCCAGAAAAATACTCCTTTTGATCCCATGCAAAGCACTAAATGATCTTTTAATGACATTGATATCTTGGATAGTATCAAATGCCCCCTTGTCTGTTTCTACCTTGTTTAAAATTTTAAACTTGTTTTTCCTTGCAAAACTGCATACACTCACCACATACATACACTCATTTACTCACACAGATATATCCTTCTGCTCCATGTTTTACATGTTCACTGTAGAACTAATTGAGAGCTAAGAGATTTTTTTTTATAAAAAGCCTAATTAAGTTATCTTTTCTTGAAACTTTCTCATCTAAAAATTTAATTCATTATCTCCAAATTCAATGCCAGGCTACAAAGATAACTCTAAGATTAAAGGACTAGCCTCATGTGGATGCGGGGGCTCACATCTGTAATCCCCAGCACTGGGTAGACAACAAGTGAAAACAGGAGAGCCACCTAGAGACTCATGAGCTACTTAGCCTTGAAAATTCTACACATTACAGAAAGTCATAGAAACCATGCTTCAGTCAGTTTAAAGCTAAAACTGACTGCTGATAAGTTGTCCGTTACTTCCATATGTACACTGTAGTATGTGACCTCATGTATGCACACATACACACACAAATACACAATTCAACATAAATATGAATGAATACACTTTCAAAACACTAAATTAAATCTCATATATGTCCTCAGGAAGGGGCAGAGTAGAGTGAGATTATTTAGAATATCACATGTATAAACTTTAGCCAAAATGCTGATAGAATCCCTGTTGTCCTTCATGAGCTTGGTTGGCTCTGCTCCTTTTGTCTTTTTCTTACTGCTACAGTATATAGGCTAACAGAATGGACACAGAGACAGCATCCATCCTTGTGCTGCATGCAAGAAACACATCTAAGCTTCAAAGATTGACATTACCTCAGGGTAAATGGGCCCAAGAAGCAAACAGGTGTGGCTATCCTAATATTTAACAAGTTAGACTTCAAACAAAAATTAATCAAAAGGGATGAAGAAAGTCATTTTGTATTCATTGCAGGAGAAATGAAGGACTTTCTAAAATTCAAGGAGAATGCGGACACAACATACCTGAACTAATGGGACACCTTGAAAGCAGTGTTACGAGGGGATTTCACTGCACTAAGTGCCCAAATGAAGAAAACAGAGGATAGTCACATTAGAGAATGAACAGCACAACTGAAAGCCTTAGAACAAAAAGAAGCACACTCACCCCGTAGGAGTAGATGCCAGGAAATTATCAATTTGAGGGCTGAAATCAATAAAATAGAAACCAGGAAAACAATATAAAAAATCAATGCAACAAAGATTTTGTTTTTTGATAATATCAACAAAGATGGACAAACCTTTATCAAAACTAATGAAAAAGCAGAGAGAGAACATGCAAATTAACAAAATCAGAAAAGAAAGGGGGAACATAACAAGGGGGACTCAGAGGAAATCCAGACAACTTTCAGATCATACTTTGAAAACCTGTACTCCACAAAATTTGAAAATTCAGAGGAAAAAATAATAATAATAAGTAGATTAAGTGAAACAGGTTAAATGAAGTTATAAGAGCTAGTATAGTAGGACAAATACAAGATAAGGCCAAGCATTCAAAGACACCCAGCCTACAATCCATAATCCCAGAGAAGCTTGATCCCTTTTCCAGAAACAGATGGAATCAGGTGCAGAAATCCACAACTAACCAATGGGCCAAGTTCTTCAGAGCATAATCAAAGTGAGGGAGGAGTGAATATATGGACAAAGGAGTCAAGACCACAGAATCAGTTGACTTGAGCTAGTGAGACATCACTGAATCAGATTTTACAAATGGGGAACCTACATAAGAGTGACTATACTCCCTTAATATAGGTGACAATGCTGTGCCTAAAATAATATATGAGGCCACTGTCAGCGGCTTCAAGGATGCACAAACTGATTTAGTGGATCCAATTCTATATGGAGAGGTAACTTGCCCAACCTAGACACAGGGGTATGTGTGTGGGGTGAAGAGGTGTCTTGGTCCTGTCTCAATGAGATGATGGGACAAACTTAGTAGACTTCTTAGGGGAGGCCTTATCCTCTCTGAGGAGCAGATGGGAGGTAGGAGAAAGTTGGGGGAGCTGGAGGAGAACAGGGAGAAGGAACTGGGATTAGAATGTAAAAATAAACTAATAAAAAATTCAAAAAAAATAAAGAAAAGGAAGATTTATTTGGGGTCACGATGTGAGGGTATATACATAAAAAGAGGGAATTTCTGAGAGCAGGTCCTTTATTCAGTTGTGTTTGTTGTCAGGAGGGAGATGCTGGTAAGTGTTTGTTATCAGCTTGCCTTCTCATTTTAAATCAGATGTATATAGTAACATAAGACACAAATGAGATCAAGGGGATACAAATTGGAAAGGAAAAAGTCAAACTGTTTATATTTGCAGATGCTATGATAGTTTACATAAGCTACCCAAAATACTCTACCAGGCAACTTTTACAGCTGATAAACACTTTTAGCAAACTAGCAGTATACACGATAAACTCAAAAAAAAAAAAAAAATCAGTAGTCCTACTATATACAGATGACAAAGGGGCTGAGAAAGAAATCAGCGAAACATCACCCTTTATTATCCAAAAACAACATAAAGTGTCTTCAGGTAATGCTTACCAAACAAGTGAAAGATCTATAGAGCAAAAATTTTGTGTCTTTTTTTTCCATTTTTAAAAAATATTTATTTTACATATTGAGCCTAGTTCCCTCTCCCTCCCTCTTCCCCAATCTCTCTCATCCTCTCATGCCTCCCGACCACCCTCATCTCCCACCCAGCCCCACACCACATGTAAGGTGATACCTTCCAGGAGGGGTCATCTAAATCTGTCAAGTCATTTGGAATAGGGACTAGGCCTTCTCTTCTGTCTCTAGGATAAGGGAGTATCCCTCCATTGGAGATCTGCTCCCAAAGTCCTTTTGTGCACCAGGTATACATCCTGGTTCCACTGTCAGAGGCCCCTTAGACAAGCCAGGCATTTAACTGAGACCCATGTTCAGGGGGTCTGAGTCAGTCCCATGCTGGATACCCAGCTCTCAGTCTGGGGGCACATTAGCGCCTCCATGTTAAGGTCAACTCTATGTGTTTCTGTAGCCTGGTCTTCTCCTCCCTTTCTGCATCTGGATTCCAGTTCAGCTCAGTGTTTAGTAGTGGGTATTTGATTCTGTTTCCATCAGCTACTAGATGAGGGCTCTATGATAGCGGATAAGTAAGTCATCATTCTCATTATCAGGGAAGGGTATTTATGGTAGCCTTACCGATGTTGCTCAAATTGTTAGTTGGGGGTCAGTCTTGTAGGTGTCTGAATATTTCTCTAGAGTCAGTTTTCTCTTCCAACTTATAATGGCTCCTTCTTTTATGCTCTCTCTCTCTCTCCTTCTCTCTCTCACTCTGTCTCTCTATTCTCTCATCTATTTCTCCCCTGACTCAATCTCTCAATCTTCCTAGTTCCACGTGCTTTCCTCTGCTCTCCTTCTCTTTCTCCTAGTTCTCACTCCACTCACTGACACCCCACTCCCTATATTCTCAGGAAAATTTGTATCTTTAAAGAAAGAAATTAAAGCAGATACCAGAAAATGCAAAGGTCTCCCATGCTCTTGGATAGGTAGGATAAACATAGTAAAAATGGCAATCTTACAAAAAGTAATCTACAAATTTAATGCAATCCCCATTAAAATCCCAGCACAATCCTTTCCTGAGCTTGAAGGGATAATAATCCACTTTATATGGAAAAACAAAAGACCCAGGATAGCCAAATAACCCTCTTCAATAAAGGAACTTCAGGAGGCATCACCATCCCCAATTTAAGTTCTACCATCCTGTTATTGGTACAAAAATAAGATAGGTAGACCAATGGAATCGAATAAAACAAATCCAGATATTAACCCACCTACCTAGGAACACCTGATTATCCACAAAGGAGTTAAAATTATACAATGGGAGGATGAAAACATCTTCAACAAATGGTGCTGCCACAACTGGACAAGGGTGTGTAGAAGTCTGCAACACCATGTCTATTGCTATACACAAAACTCAAGTCCAAATGGATCAAAGAGAGAGTTCTCAATAGAGGAAATCAGAAAGGCTGGAAGACATTTAAGAAAGTGCTCAACATCCTTAGCTATCAGGGAAATGCAATTCAAAACAACTCTGAGATACCATCTTACTCCTGCCAGAATGACTAAAATTAGAAACACTAATGATAACATATGCTAGAGAGGATATGGAGACAGGGGAACGAACACTCCTCTACTGCTGGTGGGAGTGCAAAGTTATGTAGCCATTTAGGAGATCAGTATGGCAGTTCCTCAGAAAAAAATGGGAATCAGGCTACCACTGGCAAACCATTCTTAGGCATATATCCAAATGACCCACATCCATGCCACAAAAACATCTGTTCAACTATGTTCGTAGCAGCATTATTTGTAATAGTAAGAACCTGGAAGCCACCTAGATGTCCATTAACTGAAGAATGGATAAAGAAGATGTGGCATATTTACACAATGGAATCCTACTCTGGGAAAAAACAAAAACAAAAACAAAACAAAACAAAAAAATGGAATCTTGAAATTTGCAGGAAAATGGATGGAACTTGAATCAACCATCCTGAATGAGGTAACCCAGTCACAGAAAGAGGAACATGGTATGTATTCACTCATATACGGATTTTAGACATAGAGTCAAGGATAACCAGCCTATATTTCACACTTCTAGAGAAACTAGGATGCAAGGAGGATTCTAAGAAATTCATACAAGGTCCTCCACAGAAGGGAAAGGGACAAGATCTACTGAGCATATTGGGAGGGGAGGCAGTGAGTGGAGAGGGAGCTCAGAGAAAAAGAAGAGGATGAGAGGATGGAACTAGGAAGATTGAGTCAGAGGAGAAATAGGTGAGAGAAAAGAAAGACAGACACACAGAGAGAAAGAGAGATATAGAATAAAAGAGGGAGCCAATATAGGTTTGAAGAGAAAACTGACTCTAGAGAAATATTCAGAGACCTACAAGACTGACCCCAATTAACAATTTGAGCAACAGGGGAAAGGATACCATAAAGGCCCTCCCTGATAATGAGAGTGATGACTAATGTATCTACCATAATGGAGCCCTCATCTAGTAGCTGATGAAAACAGAAGCAGACAGCCTCAGCTAAACACTGAACTGAACTGGAATCCAGATGCAGAGAGGGAGGAGAAGACCAAGCTATAGAAACCCACAGAGACAACTGACCTGAACGAGGAAGAGCTAATGGGTTCCCAGACTGATAGCTGGGAATCCAGCATTAGACTTACTGAGACTCCTTGAACATGGTTCTCAGATAGAAGGCCTGGACAGTCTAAAGGGCCTCTGACAGTGGAACCAGGATGTATACCTGGTGCACAAAATGACTTTGGGAGCACATTCCCCATGGAGGGATACTCTCTTAACCTAGAAGCAGGAGGGAGGGCCTAGTCCCTATTCCAAATGACTTGACAGATGTAGATGAACGTTCCTGGAAGGAATATCCTACATGTAGAGTGGGGTGGGGAGGGGGAGGGGGAGGGGAGGGAGATCAGCGGGCATGGGAGTGTGGAAGAGATGGAGGGAGGGAAGAAGGGAGAGGAAAATTGGATCAAAATGTAGAATAATAAAAATAAATTAAAAAATAAACAACTCCCACATATAGTCAGTCTTCTCACTCAATTTTCCATCCCAAACAATTCTTAGTAATCATGGACAGAGAGATTTTTTTCCAGTATAATTACAAATCCCCAACCCAGGTGACAATCAAGGTGAATCCTCAATATGACTAGTTGCTTTTTTCAGAGGTAGAGGAAGATTTTGATCAGTAGAACCCTCTACTATTCCCAACAAATGCATCAAGTTAAAGAATTCTTCATATGCAAAGTAAATACGACCTAAGGAAATTATAAAATACCTCATATGTCTACTTTTTAATAAAGCAAATTTAAAAGACATTAAACAAATTAGTAATGAGCTACCCAAGGTAGCTCCAGATTATTGCAATGTGTATTTTGTATTAAAAGGTATGAAAATTAAGTCAATATTTGTGATAGTTACTGTGTTTTATGAACTTTAAAAGAGTTAGAATTAACTAAAAATAAGCCTGTTGGCATCTCTATGAGATACTACCTTGATTAGGTTAACTGAGGCAAAGAGGCGTATCCTAACTATGCATGGCAATATTCCATATTCTGAGATCCTTGACTGAATGGAAAGGAAAAAGGGAATGGAGCATAAGTACTCATTTCCATTTGCTTCTTGACTGCAGGTTTATTGAGGCAAACTTCAATACTTCAAGCTATTTCAAGTTCTTGCAACTATGGTTTCCTTCCATTATAGTCAAAATAAGCTCCTTTAAGTTGCTTTCTGCAGGTCATCTTATCACTACAAAGAAACAAGTAACTAATAACAAGCAAATAATAAATAAATAAATAAAAGCACCAACCATGCCTGCCAGGCTTCATCACACCCAGTTATGCAAGCTATGGAATTCTAACTACCTCCTTTATCCCAAGCTTTGAGTAGAAGTACATGAAGGCTAGCACAAACTTTGCTTTGAAGCTTAGTGCTAGATACAACTTAAGGAGCTATCATACCTGGTAGAAACTTAACTATTTAAATGTGTGCCATGGTTCACAGACAGGGTCAGTTGATATCATCTCATGGGACACTGGAAAAGACTCAAATTTCTACCACCACATTTCTAGCTTCAGGATAGAATTGGAGAAGACTATACTTCCTACTAAAACTTTGCAAATCTTATAGCCTCATAGGCCACCTACATATACCTATACCCTAGACTAGAATTAGTCTTGGGTAGTCAGTATACTGTCATAACTACATGCATCTCAGCCTTAGCTATGAATGCCAACCCCTGGTCACTACTGACAGATAAGGCTTTAGGAGTATACTGAGATGAGAGGCAGGTTTGTGTTTAGCCTATCCCATTTTTTTCAGTATAAAATATGGTGTAGCCCCAAACCAACACTGCATTACATCAGTGAGATTCAGGGTTATCAAGATCTTAAGTGACTAAAAGACTACTGTTACACACATTAGCATTGCCTTGTGTAGCACATAGTAGTACAAAAATAAACCAAAACAACAAGAACCCACATCTTTATTAACTGTGAGAAAGCAAACGTTCTGGCATGGAATTTAGTACTCACTGGCTGTTTTTCACAGGCAATTTTTTGTGCACATTGTATGATGCAGTTTGTTGATACTGGTGGCTGTAACCTTGAAATAGTACATTAGGCTCATCCATCCATGTTTAATTTGTTCAGAACTGGACAGTTGTTTGCAATGCTAAGCCATGGCCATTTGTAACTATAAGTGAGACATCTAAGCTAGACCTTGCCCTAGAGAATCTTTGTAGGTATTATTCTGGTATTTTCTATTGACATTGTATATAGGAGGAGAAAGTTAAGTCATAAAGTATTTAAAATGTTCATGGAGGATTCCAACAACCATGAACATCTGGCATTGTGATACAACCTCAGAGAAAAACAGTTACCTACTTGGAATTTTTGGAAAATAGTACCAAACCAATGGGCAAGTCTTACATAACATACCTATCTTTCCATGGACATGTTGTACAGCATGAGTTTCATGAGCTTTTAGAGAACTTTGTATGCACATGCCACTGTTGCATACCCAGTGTAAATCAAGAAGGAAATCGTAAAACACATGAAGCAAATGAATACATATGATATTACAAATGAATAGCAAAACAAGGGAATATAGCAAAGCAGTACAAGAAATTAATAATAGTCAATACCTACATTGGACAAGTGGAAATATCCAAAATAAGTAGCATATTACTACATGTCAGAAAATTACAATACAATAAGTAACTAAACCTGATATTCACCAAGGAGAAACATAATAAAATTGGAACACAATGAAATAAAATGGAAGCTACATAGTCCATTTAAATAACCAATGAAACAGAAAAAAAGTTTCTTCAAAAGATATTTAAATAAAATAACAGACCCTTAGCTAGACTAAATGAGAAAAATAGAGAGAGAGGTTCTCAAGGACAAAATCATAAATGGAAAAGCAGACAACTGACACCTCAGAAGTACAAGAGTCCATGAGACTCTGTATAGTCTAGCACATCTGATAAACGTATGGCACCAGTTTAGACACATATATTTTAGCAAGAGTGGATCGAAAGGAAATTGGGAACTTGGATGGAGAATGTGTCACTGGTTGCTGTTGTCTTGCAGATGGAAATAAATGTTAGGCAATCCACAGTACTTCCAAGGTTTGCCACATAGTGAAAGCTTGAGAAGAATGGGACATTCAGGACCTAATGATTAGCATGGTCATCTGAGCATCCTAATGATAAGGACATGCTCTCTGCAGAGGATTCTGCTACTAGTTTTCCCATAACACAAGCACAGAACAGTGTCAGAGACAACCTCAAGAAGGCCTTCCTGAACATACAACTATGAGAGACAAAGCTCACTGCATTTTTTTCTGGGTTAAATCTTCAAGTAAAAGCCATGCAACTATCTAGCAATACTGAATGAACAGTCTTCTAGCTACAAGGAAAAGAGACAAAATTGAAAACACCAAAATTTCAGTTGCAGGATTCCAGGCCACCTCCCACTTAAGGACAGCTATTTGATCAGCTAGCTCCTGAACAGGATGGCACAAAGCAGGTAGCAGCAGCTGATTTCCAGAAGACCAGAATAGTTTGAGGGGTCACAAAGAAACTACAGCTGCCTCCATTTTAGAGAATATGACTGTATTCTGTATCTGTTCCACATACCACATCCATAGCAGACAAGTAAAGGGCTCCCGAGATATCGACTCTATTGAAAGTGTTCAATAGTTAGGGGTGGGACCTTAGGATTCCCTCCCAATTACATTCAAGAATTTTTATCTGGCATGATGATATGCTGGTCTTGTGTAGGCAATTATGATTGCTGCAACAGTTATAATTTGTTACGGGTAGTTTTCCCCACCTCTCGTCATTCCCATATCCACGACACCCCAAATAACACTCTGAGACTCTGTGTGTGATATAATGTTGTTGGCCAGTTACTTGTTTCCTATTGGCTAGCTCTATATGAAGCATTAACCCATTTCTATTAATCTAAGTATTTCCACATGGTCTCATCTTTCCGGGGAGTATGGCCAGCATCTGGTCTTCCCATCTCTCCATGTTGACACTTCCTTACTACTTCCTCTCTCCTCCTTGTCTCCTAGTCCCCCCATCTTGCTTTCCTATTGGCCAACAGTGCTTATTCATTAACCAGTATGAGAAACATTTACAGAATGATATCTCCCATCATCTCATTTTTCTGTCTAAATAAAAAGGGTTTTAACTTTAACAAGCAAAATATATCATACAACAGTTATCAAATAAGAATCACAGTTAACAATATTTAGTTCATTAACATTTAGCAAGATTTAAGAAAATATTTCATCATCTATTCTATCTTTGTGAGTCTACAGTCCTATATGTAACTTATCTTTAATCCTAATCAAGGAAAACTATAACCATAACTATCTGTCCATCAAAGACCATAGAAGGATAATATGTAAACTCTAGGAATGACAGAGACAACTTGCTCCCTTGTCAGTCACCGGAAGTTCTTGTAATGTTCCATCTTCAGGCTATAGGCCATAGTGTGTCTAGCACATTCCTCAGCAAAGGAGGAAACTAAACTGTCCACCTGTATTGGCAGTTTTTCAGTCACTTTTGTGTGTCCAGAAGACTGTCTGGCAGACTCTTCCATGAAGCATGAACTCAGTAGCAATGTCCGTCTTATATCAGCAGTCACTTTTCTGTGGGTCCTGAATGTTCAGCATACAGTAAAACAGTCTAGACAAGAGCAGAATCTTGTCCAAATTGCTAGTCTTGCCATATGGAAGTAACTTCATAACACATTCCTTTGATGTCCATCTTCCTTTCTGACACAGGTGGTGTTGCCAGAGCATTTATGTCTCATTGTCAATAAAAACCCTAAACCATTTTAAATGCCATATTTTGTAGGTCTTTGAAACTTTTGAAGAATGCCTACCTATCTCAAATATATCTCTGTGTATCTGGAAAAACCTAACTAACTTAAGTCTAAGTTTTGACTATCATAGGTAAATATCTATAATCTGTATTAAATTATACATAACATTTCTAAATGAGCTTTATAAGCACAATACCTAAATAAGAGGAGAAATATACATATCACAAAATTGACCTTAAATTTGTATCAATAAATGAAAATCCATTCCAACATAAAGTATTCATATCTATACCACAAGTCACCTTTTACCTTTAAAAAGAATTGGTTGTGATTATTAACCATGTATAATCAAGTCCATTTAAATGCAAACAAACATTTATAAATATATTTGGGAATATGGGCATCATTCTTTTCAAACTGCTTTCATTGGGGATTCTAAGAAGATGCAGAAATCCTGGCTGTAGTCTGCAGGGCTGCCTTGTTCAAGCTTTTTTGAATGTTGGATCACCAGGAACTCTGTTTTAGGGGGTCTGGCTTGATCAAACCATGTTAGTTTGGAAGGAATCCACAGCTTTTCATTTTCTGTGGAAACAAAACTAGAAATCCTTTTCCCCAGTAATTTGTCCTTAGACTTAAATTTGGAAGTCAAAACATTTTTAAAATATATAAACAATATTGATCCAGCAGCATTTGTTTTAAAAGTTGTTATTTCCTCAGGAGTCAAATGATACAAAGAAAATATACTGTACAGTATCCAGATTGTCTCCATCTATATGTGAATTTTTTATATGTTTTCTTTTTTTTACTTTTTTTTTTATTTTTTGAGACAGGGTTTCTCTGTATAACTTTAATCTATCCTGGAATTCATTCTGCATAACAGGTTTACTTTGCAATCACAGAGATCTGCTTGCCTCTGTCTCATGAGTGCTGGGATTAAAGGCATGTGTCACCACACAGCTCCTCTCTGTCTTTTTAAAACCATTTTATTTTTTTTCTCTCCCAAGCATAAGTATATTTTAGAATACATTTTAAACCTTTAAAGGTTTTTCTTAATGGGAATCTCTCCTTACTGTAAATCTTTATCTTTTTCTGGCCAGGAGTCTTTTATCAGGTAAACAATAACATAGCTAAAATGGAAGCTACAGTTGTTTCAACTCTGGTCTATGAAAGATGGTGGCAAGTACCTTTACTACCAGAACTGAGAGCTCTGCTCACTGCCTTGGTCTTCGCTGCTATCCAGCAGCATGATGCCAGCTTGGAGATGTTGTCACTGCCATTTCCAGCTCTTGTACACACCAATGAAATGTTAGAAGAGTTTCTAAAAGGCCATGTGGTTTTTTGTAGCTTATGCTGAGTCAGGAAACCTCCCTTAAAGGAGCAGTGCAAATCTTTGCATGTCTCATATAAAACAGAGCCCAACCCCGCCCCCCCAAAATGCTGCTATCAAGAAACCTTGCTTATCTCTGTTCTTATGTTTTTAAAACCCTTTATTAAGCTTTTGTTAAATTTTAAGTGGAAGTTCTTATTAGCCACGTTGTGGCGCCATAATGTTATGAGTAGTTCTCTGCACCCCTGGTCAGTCCTATAGCCATGACACCCCAAATAACACACTGAGACTCTGTATGTGATATAATGCTGTTGGTCAGTTACTTGTTTCTTATTGGCTATCTCTGTCTTAAATATTAACCCATTTCTATTAATCTAAGTATTTCCATGTGGTCTCATCTTACTGGGTAGTGGGGCCGGCGTCTGGTCTCCCCAGTCTCTCCATGTTGATTCCTCCTTACTCTCTCCTACTTGTCTGCTAGTCCCTCCTATCTTTGCATTCCTATTGGCCAACAGTGCTTTATTCATTAACCAGTATGAGAAACATTTACAGAATGACATCTCCCATCAATAATATGTCCAGAAGATTTTGCAATGGCAGTCTTCATTCTCAGACACTTAAACTGCCTCCCCACCTTCTACAATGTTCCTTGAGCATTGGTGGTAAAAGCTTGATATAGGTGTCTAACCTATAGTTTTTCCAACACTGCTTCTTATTCTTAGCAAAACTTATGTTAAAAATCATATGAATCTGTTAACCTCCACCTACTGGAAAACAAAGCTTATCTGACCAAAGGTGAGAGCAGTACAAATTCATAGATAAATTTAATAAGCAGTTTCACAAAATGCCAATATAGCAAAGAACATAAATATGTACCCCTCTTGAGCCTGAACAAACAAAACTCAGGTAAGAAAACAGTGTTTCCAAATTTGAAAGGAGATAAAATTAAACACATTTTTACAAATAAAGAACCCTCCAAATTCTCCACCAATCTCTAAATTGGAATATCACCTCTTGTTGGGAGAATAAACACTGTTAATATCTCAGTATTACCCGGAGCACACCACACAGTCAATATATTCCTTATGGAAACAAAAATGACATACTTCACTAGTGTCCATGGTCAAATATAAAATTTATATAGAAACTCAATAGTCTCAAATGTTCACATCAATGTTAAACAAAATTCAGAAAACTTGAAGCATTAAACTCCCCGACTTCACAATCTATTCTAGAGATGTAGTCCTCCAAATATCATGATATTTTCTTAAAAAGACACATAGACCAAGAGGACAGAACAGGGAATATAAAAGCAAACCCTTACATCTACAACTAACTGATTTTGACAATAGTGAAAATAAGTATTGGGAAAGAACAGGAGAGCCTTATGAAAAATAAGATTCAAAGCTGTGCTATGATTTGGAAATGAAATATTCCCCACAGGCTTATGTACTTGAACACATGGTCCCTAATAGTGACAATGTTTGGGAAAGTTTAAATAACTTTATGAGCTGGCCTATGCTATACATGGGTCACTAGGTGTGGACCTTAAGGGTATACAGTTGGCTTCACTTCCTGTCAAGACTCACATGCATTGTAACCAGCTGCCTCTTGTCCCTGTACCATGCTTTCTGCTTTCTGTGGAGTGGAACCCCGTCTTCAACTGTGAGCCACAGTAAACCCTTCTGTTGAGTTGTTTCATTCCATGTCACTGGTGTATCCTGTCATTCATTAGTTACAAAAGTCACTCAAAAGTGAACAAAGACATAAACATGAGACCTGAGATCACTGAACTGCCAGATAAAATCAGGGAAAATACTTCAGGATATTTCAGTTCATGCTGTGTTATTACCTAGTTTTTATACAATAATGTTTAAAATGTTTATTCTAAGACTCTAGAAAAATGATTATAAAGAAATGATGTTTGAGAAAAAAGATTATATAATGAAATGTATAATATGTAAATACAATTATATATATTTAACATAAATATATACATGAATATTATATACATATATATATATATATATAGTTAAAAAGTGGGCTACAGAGCTGATTCAGTAGATAAAGCATGTTTTGTGCAGGACTGAGGACAGGAGTTTGAATCCTTAGAGTTCAAAGTAGTGCCAATCTGTAGTCACACAATCCTGTGCTGAGATGGCAGGAGGCAACAGGGGTACCCAGGGGCTTGTCAGCCAGCTAGCCTTGTACCTGTACTTACATGAGAACATCAAGATCAAAACCTCTCTCAGACAAACTGTATGGTAAGGGTTGGTTATGGACGGCTCTCTGGTTTCCGTACGCACACTCTGGGGTGTGAATATACAGAAACTCAACTAATATGCAGAAAAAATATTTTGTATACTGTAAAAGTGAACTTAACTCAATGCCATTGTTCAAAGCTACTGTGTGTTTAATTACATGAGTATTTTGGTTCATCATGTTTTATTTTGTTTCAAGGACTTGGTAAATGTTCTCTTTGTTCATCCACTTTGGATTATAATTTCAGTATATTTGATTTTTTTTAATTTTACATGTCGATCCCAGTTCCCTCTCCCTCTCCCTGTCTCCCTCCTTACTTCCCTCTTACCCTTTCTTCCCCCTCACATGCGCCCTGACCACCCTCCCCTCCCATCCCCCAAACTCAATTCCACATGTAGGGCAATGCCATCCAGGTAAGGTCATATAAATCTGTCAAGTCATTTGAAGTAGGGACTAGGACTTCCCTCTTGTCTCTAGGTTAAGGTACTGTCTCTCCATGGGGGATGTGCTCACAGGGTCCTTTTGTGCAGCAGGAATACATCCTGCTTCCACTGTCTGAGGTCCCTTAGACTGCCCAGTACTTCTAGCTGAGACTTGGTAAAGTTCACTTTGTTGACCCACTTTGGAGTATAATTTCAGTATATTTGTATTCCTATTTTCCCTTTTGTCTCCTTGTGTGTGTGTGTGTGTGTGTGTTTTTTTTTAACCTGCTTAATCCTCAGAATGCTCTGGAATGTATAAGATCTGTGCCTCCTGTTGCATGTGGCAATGTGCATGAGCTATGGGCTCATCAAGTCAGCTATTGTGTCACCGTACTTCCTGGATGATTGGTGTCTGCAAGCCTCTGGCCAAACTAAGTTCATAGGTCCCTATTGCAGAGCACAGGGGTGCATATGCTCACAGCTTTGCATGATGGAGAAAGTAAATTCACTTGCTAATTTATAGTTTGAAATGAAATATAAATATAATGAAATTCTTTCCTCTCTTTCCCTCCGTGGGTTCTTCAGTCCAGCTAATCTGTAAGGGCCAAACACCTGGAAGTTTAAACCTATTACTAAATTTAATTACAAAAAAATGACTTGGCTTTAGTGCCTACTTTATAATTTCTAATCTAAAATAATTTTACTTTTCTTTTGTGAGCATACCTATTCCCTTTATATTTAACTTTCCAGAAACATATCATAAGTATTCCTCTGAGTTATTATGTGTATTTGAGTGTAAATTCATGACCATGATTAGAAATCTGAAATGCATCTCTTGTGGATGTCCTCATTTCCCCTTTTTCTGTTATCACAACTCAAACTCTGGTTTCTTGAATATAGCTTATGCTTTTCATCTTTTAAATAATCTTTTTCTGGTTTGGTAATATTCTATGGGAATTTTCAAATCTTTTTGTTTTATAAAATGTACATATTTTATGTACAGATTATAATACTTATATTTCTAATTTTTTTAACTTTCCTCTTTTACTTACCATTTATTTTTTCAGATCTTTAAAAATATTACTAAATTGTTTTAAGTATACATGTATGTATGTACACATAAAATATGTTTGTATATATATATATATATATTCACATTCATGTACCTTTGTTTATCTATTTGTATATGTGAGTATGTGTGCCATTTTTTTGTTTGTATATGTCTATATTCCTCTGCTCTCATAGTCAATTGTCATTTACTACATTCAATTAATTATTTTTTAGATGTGTGGACATTTTTTATAACATTTCCTTATTTTTGAACAGATAAATGGTATTTTTTAAGATAATGCAGAAGTTTGGCTTTTGTTAGAGGAAGTAGGTGAGTGGCATATGCCTTCAAATCTCTCTTGCTGCCTTGATGTCTCTTTTCTATTGGTTGTGAAGTAAAGAGCTCTTTCTACCCATGTTCCTGTGACAAATTGTGCTTCTACACTATGTACTTGGAATCAATAAAGCAAGTATTCTAGACTAAAACTTCCAGTTTCTTACAAGTTGTTAGAATTATATAATTTATAGAATATCCGTAAAATATCAGGCAAAACCCATTGGCTTTCCTTTGTAACTGGATAGATCTCTGTCTAACAATGATCTTCATGCCTATTTACAATACTTCTTTGTCATTTCAGGGACTTTTGCTTCAGCTGCATTTATACTTCCCTGATGCAGGGATCATAACTGAATCAGGAAATGACTCTCACTTTGGGAGCTCTGAAAAATTCTCCAAGTTTTACATGAGGTGTATATGAGGCAATACATATAGTTTAAGTGCAGTAGAGGGTAACTGAATGGGAATTTTAATTGAAACCTCCACTTTAGAATTAAAAATCAATGCAACAAAGAGTTAGTTTTTTGAGAAAATCACCAAGATAGACAAACCTTTATCCAAGTTAACAAAAAAACAGAGAGAGAGAACATGAAAATTAACAAAATTAAAAATGAAAAGGAGGACAAAATAATGGACACTGAGAAAATCCAGACAATTTTCAGGTCATATTTTGAAAACTTGTACTCCAAAAAATTTGAAAATTCAAAGAAACAGCTTGCGATTAGCAGAAAATTAGACAGGTACACATATGGTGATGGAAGATGTCATTCTGTAAATATGTTTCTCATACTGGTTAATGAATAAAGCACTGTTGGCCAAAAGGAAAGCAAGATAGGCAGGACTAGGAGACAAGGAGGAAAGAGGAAGTAGTAAGGAGGAGTCAACATGGAGAGACCAAAGAGAACAGAGGTCCTGGCCCACTCTCTGGTAAGATGAGACCACATGGAAATACTTAGATTAATAGAAATGGGTTAATAATTAAGACAGAGCTAGCCAATAAGAAACTAGTACCTGCCCAACAGCATTATACAGAGTCTCTGTGTGTTAATTAGGGCTGGCGTAGCAGTGGGACCAGTGGCCTGGTGTGTGGGGGGGGACCTTACTTGTAACAATATGGTGCCACAATGTGGCTAATAAGAAATTCCACTCAAAACTAACAAAAGCTAAAGAGAAGGACTTTAGAAACAAAAGAACAGAGACAAGCAAGGCCTCTTGGTAACAGCATTTTTCTGGGTTGGACTCTGTTTGTTGTGAGACAAGCA
Source organism: Phodopus roborovskii (assembly GCF_943737965.1). NCBI lineage: Eukaryota > Metazoa > Chordata > Mammalia > Rodentia > Cricetidae > Phodopus > Phodopus roborovskii. Next base: position 1,081,911 of record NW_026126693.1, on the reverse strand, counting down.
AAGATTTGCCCATCTCTTTTAAGGGATATTTCCTGACTCAGTATAAGTGGCAAAAAACTACATGGCTTTGAAGAAGCACTGCTAACAATTTATTGGTGTGTACAAGAGCTGGCAATGGTGGTGGCCACATCTTCAAGCCAGCAACATGCTGCTGGATGGCAGTGCACCCAAGGCAGTGAGCACAGCTCTCAGTGCTGGAGGTAAAATAGCTGCTGCCATGTTGGATGGACCATAGCTAACACAGCTATGACTTTCATTTTAGCAGTGTTGTTGTTTACCTGATAAAAGACTCATGGCCAGAAAAAGATAAAGATTTACAGTAAAGACAGATTCACATTAAGAAAAAGTACTAAAGGTTTACAGTGTGTACTAAAATATATGTAGGCTTGGGGGAGAAAAGGAATAAAATGGTTTTAAAAAGACAATGAGGAGCTGGTGTGATAGCACATGCCTTTAATCCTAGCACTTGGGAGAGAGAGGCAAGCTGATCTCTGTAATTGCAAACTAAACTTGGTATGCAGAGAGAATTCCAGGACAGATAAAAGTTACACAGAGAAACGCTGTCTCAAAAAAAAAAAAGAAAAAAACAAAAAACAGAGTAATAAAAAATCCACATTCAGATGGAAAGCACAGAAAAACTTTGGATACTATATGCTATTCTGTTGCTTTAAATTGTTTGACTCCTGAGGAAATAACAACTGAGAAAAGATAGGTTGCTGGATTAATTCAATTTATATATTTTAAAAATGCTTTGACTTCAAAATTTAAGTCTAAGGACAAGTTACTGGGAAAAAGGATTTTTGTTTTTGTTTCTACAGAAAATGAAAAGCTGTGGATTCCTTCCAGACTAATGTGGTTTGAAAAAGCCAGACCCCCTGAAACAACATCCCAAGTGATCCAAAATTCAAAACAGTTGGGACATAGCAGCCTTGCAGACTACAGCCAAGATAGCTGTATCTTCATAGGGCCCCCCCCATGACAGTGCCCCCTACCAGCAGGAAGGAGTTTGGAAAGAACAATGCCCAAATTCCCAAATATTGTTTATAAATGTTTGTTTTCATTTAAATGGGGTTGGTTATAAATGGTTAATGATCACAACCAATATTTTTAAAGGTAAAAAGGGGGTTATGTTTTAGATATGAATATTTTGTATTGGAATGGATTTTCATTTATTGATACAAATTTAAGGTCACTTTTGTGAACTTAGGGTGTTAAGGATTTTTCTTAACAATGAGGCAACAGCTGCTGGCAACAGCACCTGCGTCATAAAGGAAGATGGACATCAAAGAAATGCATTATGGAGTTTGCTTTCAATATGGGAAGACTAGCCATTTGGACAAGATACTGCCCTTGTCCGGACTGTTTGCCTTTATGCTATATAAACTGGACATGGAAGACCCACAGGAAAGTAACTGTTAATACAAGTTGGACATTGCTACAGAGTTCCTGCTTCATGAAAGAGTCTGCCAATCAGTATGCAGGACACAGAGAAAAGTGACTGACAAACTGCCACTGCAGATGAATAGTTTAAAGTTTCCTGCTTTGCTGAAGAGTCTTCCAGACACACTATGGCCTATGGGCTGAAGATGGAAGATTACAGAATTTTGGATGACTGACCAGGCAGTGAGTTGTCTCTGTCATTTCTAGAGTTTACATGTTATCCTTCTGTAGTCTTTGAGGGATTTGAAGACAAATAGTTATGGTTATAGTTTTCCTTAGGATTAATGATAAGTTACATATAGGACTTTAGAAACACAAAGATAGAATACATGATGGACTGTTTTCTTAAATCTTATTAAATGTTAATGGACTAAATATTGTTAATTGTGATTCTTATTTGATAACTGTTGTGTTATATATTTTACTATGTTAAGGTTAAAACCCTTCCTTTTATTTAGAACGAATAGAGGAGATGATGGGAGATGTCATTCTGTACATATGTTTCTCAGATAGGTGGGACTAGGAGACAAGGAGGAAAGAGGAAGTAGTAAGGAGGAGTCAACATGGAGAGACCAAAGAGAACAGAGGTCCTGGTCCATTTTCAGGTAAGATGAGACCACGTGGAAATACTTAGATTAATAGAAATGGGTTAATAATTAAGACAGAGCTAGCTGATAAGAAACTATTACTTGGCCAACAGCATTATATCAAATATAGAGTCTCTGTGTATTAATTGGTGATGGTGCCATGGTGAGACAAGGATGGTGGAAAAACCTTACTCATAACAATATGGAATCCAATTGAAAATCCCGATATTAACCCACACACCTAGGAACACCTGATTTTAACAAAACAGCAAAAACTATAAAATGGGATTAGGAAAGCATCTTCAACAAATGGTGCTGGTCCAATTAATTGGGTGATGGTGTTTAGAAGACTGCAGATATACCCATGTCTATAGCCATGCACAAAACTCAATTCCAAATGGATCAAAGCCTTCAATATAAATCCAGCCACACTTTACCTCTTAGATGAGAAAGTGGTAGGTATCCTTGAACAAATTTGCACAGGACACCACTTCTTGAACATATCTCCAGTAGCACATACACTGAGATGGGGCCTTCTAAAACTGAGAAGCTTTTGTAAGTCAAAGGACACAGTTGACAAGACCAAATGGCAGACCAAAGACTGGGAAAAGATCTTCACCAATCCTACATCTGACAGGTTCCTTATCTCCAAAATATATAAAGAACTCAAGAAACTAGTCAACAAAACACAAAATAACCTTATTAAAAAATGGGGCACAGAACTGAAGAGGGAATTTTCAATAGAGGAAATAAAATAGGCTGAAAGACACATAAGAAAGTGCTCAACATACTTAGCTATCAGGGAAATGCAAATCAAAACAACTCTGAGATACCACCTTACTCATGCCAGAATTGCTAAAATTAGAAACACCAATGGTAACATATGCTGGAGAGGATGTGGAGAAAGGGGAACACTCCTCCACTGCTGCTAGAAGGGCAAACGTGTAGACAGTTGGGAGATCAATATGGCATTTCTTCAGGAAAATGGGAATCAGTCTACCACAGGACCTGGCAATCCCACTCTTAGGCATATACCCAAATGATCCACATCCATGCAAAACAGACATCTGTTCAACTATGCTCATACCAGCATTATTTGTATTATCAAGAACTTGGAAGTAACCCAGATCTCCCTCAACTGAAGAATGGATGAAAAAGATGTGGCACATTCACACAATGGAATACTATTTTGAGGGGGAAAAAAACAATGGAATCTTGAAATTCACAAGCAAATGATGGAACTTGAAGAAACCATCCTGAATGAGTTAACACAGTCACAAAAAGAGGAACATGGCATGTACTCACTCATATATGGATTTTGAACATAGATCGCCTGCCTGTAATTCATGCTGCCAGAGAAACTAGGTTACAAGGAGGTATGTAACAAAGTCATACAAGGTCCCTCATAGAAGGAGAAAGGAACAAGATCTCCTAAGTATATTTGGAGTGAGGGGGGCAGTGAGTGGAGAGGGGGCTAGGAGAAATAGAAGGGATGGAGATGAAAATATTTGAAGATTGAATCTGGGGAGGAATAGAAGAGAGAAAAAAGAGAGACAGATACCGTAAAAGATGGAGCCATTATAGGTTTCAAGAGAAAAACTGACTCTACAGAAATGTCTGGAGACATACAAGACTGACCCAAACTAACAATTTGAGCAACAGTAGACTGGCTAACTAAATGCTTTTCCCTAATAATGATATTGATAACTAACTTATCCACCATCATAGTTCCCTCATTTAGTAGATGATTGAAACAGAAGCATACACCCACAGCTAAGCACTGAATCCAGATTCAGAGAGGATGGAGAAGACCAGGCTACTGAAACCCACAGAGACAGTTGACCTGAACAAGGAGAACTAATGGGCCCCCAGTCTGATAGGTGGGAAACAAGCATTGGACTGACTCAGACCCCTGAACATGGTTCTCAGCCTGGGCAGTCTAAGTGACCTCTGACAGTGGAACCAGGATGTATCCCTGATGCACCAAAGGACTTCGGGAACAAATTCCCCAGGGAGGGATATTCCCTTAACCAAGAAGCAGGAGGGGGCCCTAGTCCCTACTCCAAAGACTTGTCAGATTTTGTTGACCTCTCTTGGAAGTCATCACACTTCCTGTGGTGTGGTAGATTGGTAGGGTGGTTGGGGGGCATGAGAGGGAAGGAGAGAATGAGGAAGAGAGAAGAAACTGGAATAAGAGCAAAAGATTAAAATAAAAAAGGAGGGGAAATAAGACAAAGGCTTATATTTAATACTTTACTGAACTAAGGAGTGATGAATGACCATAGCATGGTGCCCAAGACTATGAGAAAGATTGCTTGGATGTCACTTCCTATATAAACAGACTTTAAGTGGGTTATAGTTATCACCTATACTATTTCAGAAAGTTACAGATTAATAGAAATACTCAGCGGAACCTGAAATGTATCTAATTGGGGAGACATTTGTGTAGAATGCTTAAAACACTCTGCAAACCAGATGCCACATGCCTGGATCCAGCCCTTGGGAGATAGAGATGGAAATATTGGGAGTTTAAGGCCATTCTGAGATCTAATATGGGAGCTCGAGGTGCTTGAGACCTTGTCATAAGCCAATAAATACATAAATGGAAAAAATATTGAGCATTTAAAATGATAATATAATTTTTGTTCCACACATTTTCTCTATTTTATATAACTGAAATTTCTGACTTCCTTTATAAGTCAGTATTCCTATTATTAACTAAAGTTCATACTTTAACCATGACTATTCCTAATTCTAACAATGAGTGATATCATGTGTCCACTGTGACTGTGTCCCATACAATATCCCTTTGAGCCTCAAATATCCGTTTGGTTCTTCTCTTTTACCCCTAAAATTTTGACAAACCCTGAATTTGTACATATTTGGAGTAATACTGACTTGTTTCACCAATACACATTCAAATTTATTTGCTTTTTCAGCTTTTTGTGATAATACCTCTTTATCTATACAACAAAATACTTTCCCCAATTATCCCCACCCCCAGTGTGCTTGTATACAGTGTGTGTGTGTGTGTGTGTGTGTGTGTGTGTGTGTGTGTGTGTGCCTGTGCTTTGGGCATGTGTGTGTTTTGTGCATTTGCATATGCATGTGTGTGTTGTGCATGTGCATGTACGTGTGTGTTGTGCGTGGTGTGTGTGTGTTGTGCGTGGTGTATGTGTGTGTGATTATTCCTTATTTTGCTCAAAGGAGTCTTAGCTGATTCTAGGTTTACGAATATGTGATAATTCTTCTCAAAGCACAACTCCACTTCAGATTTCACCATTGAGAGTAACATGAGGGATTTATTGGTTCTCTTATCTACAAAAATTTATGCTGAATAGTTTCAGAACATAAAACTTACAATCTCAAGATGATCTTCATTAGAGTAATTCAATTCATATTCTTTTCCATTCATTTGTTGTCCCTAGTGCTAATGTCATATCATTTTCAATCCTGAGAATTACACCATTAAAAGTTATTTCAATAAATTTGTTTTATTAGACAATATTTTGCAAATCAAATATCAAAATAAAAAACTATAGAGCCAAGCATTTTGCATTTCTTCTATTCCCAATCTCCCCAGTTATTGTCTCTTCTTACAAATAACTATAAACATTTAAGTATTAATTAAGCTTTTAGGTCTTTCTCTCTCTCTCTCTCTCTCTCTCTCTCTCTCTCTCTCGCTCTCCCTCTCTCTCATGTATTTATGTGTGTATGTGAGCTAGGCTGATGGTGATGGTAACATTCACGGTCTTCTGTTCTACCATCGAGGCACTTCCCCAGTCCTTCTTTTCATGCATTTTATTCCTTATTCCTTATGCACTTGTTAAAGTACATTTTTGGCAAACATTCCTTTGATGTGGGATAATGTTCTTGCTCAATGTAAATATTTAGCAATCATAGTTGTTTAATATAGTGCTGATTGGCTAGTAGGCAGAATACCAGACTAGGACAGTACTAGAAAGAGGAAAGGCAGAGATGCAGTAACCAGCCAGACACAAAGGGAGCAAGATGAGAATTCCTTACTGAGAAAAGGTACCAAACCACATAGTTTAACATAGATAAAAATTATGGGTTAATTTAATTTGTAAGAGCTTGTTAGCAATAAGCCTGAGAAATAGGCCAAACAGTTTATAACTAACAGAATCCTCTGTGTGTATAGTTGGAAGGGGGTCAGAAACCTCTGTCCATATTCCTTAGTGTAGAAAGTGATTCTTAGTTTGTGTTTTCATCTGCACAGCAATCTAAAATATGGATGTCCTGTAATTTACCTAGCTATCTGACAATGATGAACATTTAAAGCTTTTGTGTACTTTACATAAGCTAAGGCATTCAAATTCTTAATGTAATTTTATATACATTGAGACATAAATATTGAAATATGAGCAAATTTCAAAATTCTAGATATTTCATGTAAAATATCACTTTTGCTTTTAGATAATTGTAAATGTATAAAGACAGTCATGTTTCCTTTACCTGGTTCATCAGTCATAAATCTTGCAAAGCTGTGGCACAATATTATACTAAGGATTTTGTCCTTGATATAGTCAAGACAGTAGCAAAATACACAAACAACTCTTATCTCTGAAAATAGAGAAAATTTTGTTTTTTCTTTCAAATGTTTTTGTCTGTTATATCCTATCTTACTGATTGCAATATTTGGATTCATGGTAAGGGTAATATAAGTACTCATTTATATAAATCATTCACTTCAATCTGAGAGGAAACAAATGTTTTTTATCTGTGACATGTTTGCTGATGACCTTTCTAATGTGAAGAAGGGCAATTCTATCCTTGATTTCTGAGCATGTGTATTAGTATTACATGTGGGATTTTGTCCACTACTACTTTTTCCTTAAATAATCCTAAATCAATTTTCTTCTTTTACCTGTTAATATGGTGATATAGTTTGAATGTTTTTTGAATACTATGGTTAAAAACAGATTGCTTAAACATAACAGCAAAGAAAATGTGTCCATTAGAGACCCTATCACAGCAGGTCCTGAGTATAACAACATAGCTGAAGCATGAGAAAAGACTTTAAAATACTCTTTTGATTATGATAGAGGTCATTACAGAGAAAATGAATAGAAATCTGAAGTAAATCTATCAAAACACAATAAAAGGTATAAGGAAGTGAATAAAACTGTTCAAGGTTAGTCTCAACTATGTAGTACAAGAAATGGGAAAAAGAATCTCAGGCACTGAAGACACCATAGAAGAAATGAATACCTCAGTCAAAGAAAATTTTAAATATAAACAAAGAAACAAACAAACAAACAAAAAACAAAAAACACATGTCACAAAACATTGAAGAAATCTTGAATACTAGAAAAAGATCAAATCTGAGAACATCAGGAATAGAAGAAACTCTGGTCAAAAGAACAGAAAATATTTTTTAACAAAATCATAGAAGAAAAATACCCTTCACAAAAAGGAGGTGTCCAGCAAGACATATATATATATATATATATTATAATAACACTATATGTACAGAACACAGACATTATATTGAAAGCTGAAAGTAACATATAAGGGCATACCCTTTAGGATAACATTTTACTTCTCAAGGGAGACTCTAAAAGGCAAAAGGGTCTGGAATGATGTTCTACAGGCTTCAGGAGACCATAGATGCCAGTATAGACTACTATAGCCAACAAAAATTTAGGTCACAATAAGTGGAGATTATAAAACATTCTTTACTAAATACAATTTTAAGTTACATTTATATAGGTAAATCCACAAACACCAAAAACAACACCAATATAACATGAATCTATAAATATTGGTCATTGATATCTCTTAGCATCAATGGTTTCAATTCCCCAATTAAAAACAAAAACAAAAACAAAAAATAAAACCAAAACACACAGACTACCAGAATCAACGTGACTCTTTCCTTTGTTGCATCCAGGAAATACACTTTAATGACAAGGATAGACATCACCTCAGAATAAAAGAACTGAAAATGGTATTCCAAGCAAATGAATCTATGAAGTAACCTATCATAGCTATTTTAATTTACAACAAAATAGACCTCAACTAAAAACTAATTAGGAGAAATTAGGAAAGGACATCAAAGGTAAAACACACCAACAATAGATTATTAACATCTCCTCACCAAACACAAGGCCACACAAGTTCATAAAAGTAATGCTACTACAGCTTAAATCACATATTGATTGTGACACATTGACAGTTTGATATTTTGTTACCCCACTCTCACCAATAAAACTTAATGAAAATAGGTCAAGAAAGAAAGTGAAGACTTCCTAGAATTGAAAGAAAATGAGTATACAGCATACCCAGACTTAATGGACAAAATAAAGCTGATTCAAAGATTCAAATTCATAGTTCTATGTGTCCACATAAATTCTAGTAACTTTATAGCACACTTGAAACCCTTACAACAAAAAAAGAACTCACACACAAAAGAAACAGACATTAAGAAATAATCACATTCAACATTAAAATCAATAAAAGAGAAAAGAACAAACAAAAACAATACCAAGAATTAATAAATAAACTTGATTCTTTGAAGACAAAATTAATATTGATAAACCATTGTAAAATTAATTATTAGCTAAAACGAGAATATCAAGATTTACAAAACTAGAGATGAAAGGAGAACACGATAACAGACACCAAAGAAATCCAAAAAATTATAAGGACATACTTTAAAAATCAATAATTCAACAAATTGAAAAAATGATTAATTTTCTCCAAATAAACTACTTATCAATGTTAAATAAATATCAGATAAGCAAATTTAACAGACTCATAACACTGATAAAGAAGCAATTAAAAGTTTCCCAAACAGTAGGCCAGGACCAAACAGTTTTAGCATAAAATTCTAAAAGATTTTCAAAGAAGTATCAACACTAATTTTGCTCAAATTTTTTATCAAAATAGAAACAGAAGGAACATTATCTTATTCATTTCATGAGCCCACAGTTACACTGATACCCATACCATATAAATATCCACAAAGAAAACTACAGACCTTGATGAACATAGTTATAAAATCTTCGCTATAAAATACTTGAAAAAAATTCAAGAACATATCAAAAAGATCTTCCAACTTGATCAGGTATGCTTCATCTCAGTGATATAGGGAAGGTTTATTGTATGTAAATTGGAAAAAAAAGAATCCACCATATAAACAAACTGAAAACAAACTCTGTGGAAAAGAGGGATAGAACACACCAAGAAAACAAGGCTCTCTAAATCAATACGGTAAAAGAACATATGTAACTACTAAGACTAAAACAATATGCTTTAGTCTTATGGTATCAGCAGCAGGTATTTTTAGTATATATTATGTGTCTAGTTTAGTATTTCTATGGGATTCCTGAATGTGCAAAGAGTGGGTCTCTAATTCTTGTGCCTTTTCTTGGTATATTTTCATTTTCTTCTTTTTGTCCAATACCCATGTGCTCAATTTTATGTAATCTTATTTTTGTTGTATTTTATTATTATTCTTTAGAAACCTATTTATTTTCTTCTTTTATAAAGAAAACATTTAACTGTAGCTTACAGTTTCAGAGGTTTCATCCATTATCATTATTGTGGGACATGGTGGCATGCAGGTAGACATTGTGCTTGTGCTGTAGAAGGAGCTGAAATTTCAGCATCTTGATCCACAAGCAACAGGAAGTGAGTTGTTAAGCTTGGCACAGCTTCAACATAGGATACTGTAAGGAATACAGTATTTTTCACCCGCCACTTGTCTTGTCCTGCTGCTGCGCCAGCCCCAATTAACACACGGAGACTCTGTATTTGATATAATGCTGTTGGCCAGTTACTTGTTTTTTATCGGCTAGCTCTGACCTTAAATTGTATCACACTTGACCTTAAATTGTATCAATAAATGAAAATCCATTCCAATACAAAGCATTCATATCTAAAACATAACCTCCTTTTTACCTTTAAAAATATTGGTTGTGACCATTAACCATTTATAACCAACCCCATTTAAATGAAAACAAACCTTTATAAACAATATTTGGGAATTTGGGAGTCATTCTTTCCAAACTACTTCCTGCTGATAGGGGGCGCTGTAATGGGGATCCTATGAAGATGCAGAAATCCTTGTTGTAGTCTGCAAGGCTGGCTTGTTCCAACTGTTTTGAATGTTGACTCACCTGGGTCGTTGTTTCAGGGGGTCTGGCTTGATCAAACCACTTTAATCTGGAAGGAATCCACAGCTTTTTATTTTCTGTGGAAACAAAAATAGAAATCCTTTTCCCCAGTAACTTATCCTTAGACTTAAATTTTGAAGTCAAAGCATTTTTAAAATATATTAATTGAATTAATCCAGCAGCATTTGTTTTTAACAGTTGTTGTTTCCTCAGCAGTCAAACAATACAAAGACAATATAATACCGTGCAGAATCCAGATTCTCTCCATCTGTGGCTTTTTATTATTCTGTTTCTCTTCTATTTTTTGAGACAGGGTTTCTTTGTGTAACTTTCATCTGTCCTGGAACTGAAGCTGCATACCAGGTTTACTTGGAATCACAGAGATCTGTCTCCCCAGTGCTGAGATTAAAGGCATGTGCCACCATACCCAACTCTTTCTCTGTCTTTTTATTATTTTTTAAACCATTTTATCTTTTTCTTTTTTTCTCCCAAGCCTACGTATATTTTAGAACACACTGTAAACTTTTAGAGGATTTCTTAATATGAATCTGTCTTTATTGTAAACCTTTATCCTTGTCTGGCAATGAGTCTGGTAAACAACAACATTGCTAAAATGAAAGTCATAGCTGTTTCTGCTGTGGTTTATCAAAGTTGGCGGCAGCTATTTTACCGCCAGCACTGAGTGGTCACTGTCTTGGTCTACGCTGCCATCCAGTAGCATGCTGCCGGCTTGGAGATGTGGTCACTGCCATTGCCAGCTCTTGTTCACACCAATAAATTGTTAGCAGTATTTCTTAAAAATCTTGCGGTTTTTTGCCACTTATGCTGAGTCAGGAAACTTTTCATAAAGGAGTCTCACAATTATCTGCTTGTCTCTCGCAACGGAGAGTCCAACCGAGAAAAATGCTGCTACCAAGAAACCTCTGTCTCTGCTTTTTTATTTATTTTTTTTTTTTTGTTTGTTTGTTTCTAAAACCCTTTTTAAGCTTTTCTTAAATTTTAAGTGGAAGTTCTTATTAGCCACGTGGGCGCCATATGTAAGGAGTAAGGTTTTTCCTCCTGCTGCTGTTCTTGTCCCGCTGCCGTGACAGCCCCAAATAACACACTGAGACTCTGTATTTGATAGAATGCTGTTGTCCAGGTATTAGTTTCTTATCGGCTAGCTCTGTCTTAATTATTAACCTATTTCTATTCATCCAGTATTTCCATGTGGTCTTCTTACCGGGCAGTGGGGCCGGCATCTGCTCTCCCCAGTCTCTCCATCTTGACTCCTCCTTACTACTTCCTCTTTCCTCCTTGTCTCCTATTCCCTCCTATCTTCCTTTCCTATTGGCCAACAGTGATTTATTCATTAACCAGTACGAGAAACATATTTGCAGGATGACATCTCCCATCAGGAGACCACAAAGCCCACCTGACAGTAACACTCTTCTTTTAAGGAGGCCATACCTGCTCCAACAAACTCATACTCCTAATAGCACTACTCCCTTTGGGGACCATTATCTTTCAAACCACACACACACACACACACACACACACTTTAAATACAACTAAAATCTAAACCTGTCTTTTTCCTTTTAAAGGGATATGAGAGATTGGGCTGCATTGAGGCTGAAAATGAAGACCTATTCATTAATTTTGTAGAAGAAATATATAAATGTTTACGTTAGTCATTCATTGAATAACAATGCATATTTTGTGTTCTTGATAATGGAAACACCAGCAGATGGGAGAAAAAGTCAGAGGGAAGTATGAGGTATAGGAAGAGAAAACATAATCGGGATAAATAATGTGAGAAAAAACATCAATATTTTCAATAAGAGTAAAAAAGGCACAACCATTTATAAATCTAGTGTTTATTATTTAAATATAGCATTTTAGTTTAGAAAGCTAATCTATGTGTATGGCTTCACTTATTCTCATTTAATAGGTGGAGACATACCACTAAGATATGTCATATCCCGTAAGTGGAATTGTTCCCTAAAAATTCAAATCTCAAGTCACTTCAGGTATTATAGTTATTTGCTCTCAGATTTTATTGTAAAGAGATGCCAAATGTTTACTGATTGTTAAGATATACAACAACATAAGAGAAATGAAACAGAAAGAAGAAAGCTAAAAGCTTTGAGATGGCAGTTTATCAAGCACTTAAGAAAATTGCCTCTACTGTGACACAAATAAGAGAAAACTGTCTCTACTCTGACACAACAGAGAGATAGAAACTTTTAGGGTAACTTCATAGGTCTAAAATTTGAAGATTAATGTGACCCCTGTGCTTTTCATGTATAGAAAGTTGTCTCTTTTAAGGCTCTTACAAATCTGTGCTTCCTTGCATTTAGACTTGCTTTTTCTTGTTACATTGCAACAGGCCATGTCCTGTGAGAACAGCAGAAAGTGGTGGAAATTATGAGGCTAGGGCATGAAGTGTTACAGCTTATAGCTTGAACTATCTGATCCCTCACTCTAAAAATCCCATTATCCTTGCCATGAACAAAATCAAACCATCTCATGAAGAGAAAAAAGTATATAGTAGAGATTCTTGCCAACAGCATTACATTGTCAGAGTTTTGAATATGCTTCTTTTCAAATGCTAACTGAAGTCCAGCCTTCCATTACCTGCAGCTCTAAGAGATGTCTGATGGTGATCATTAGCATGGTGTACAAGATTACCCCTTCAGAAATGGCTGGCCTACAGATTCCTGAAATTGTAAAGTAAGTTTATTTAATTTTTATTCATACATGGTAGGCTCTGGCACAGAGTTCAATCACCATGTTACTGTTGCTATTTTTAAGCCATTGATTGTGTTTGAAAATTGTTTGTTATACATTAAGAGGCAAATAATACACTAAGACAGTAAACATTAAAAAAGCCTATTTTGATAGCAATACTTCCAAGTTCGTGTGCTAAACTTATTTGAATATTTGTAGTGTAAGTTAATAACTTAAAATCCAGATTAAATATTTCTAGGTTGTAAAAGTAAGCAGCATTCACTTAGAACCTACATTTTCATGAATGTGTCAGATTTATCATGGTTCAGAACTTAAGAAGCAGGAATTAGATCTTCATGGTTGCTGTTTCTTCCTGTTATATTCTGCACCTATTGTTCACAAACATATCATTTATTTTATACAAAGACACTGAGACTACAGATTCTATCCTATCCTCTCACAAATCATATTTCTTGAGCCTGGTATCTGTCTACATGTTTCAGTTTGTCTCTGCCTCTCTCTATGGTTTCTGATGTTACCTGTTTATCTATTGCTACTTTCATTCTCTAGGCCAAAAACACTCTTGTTTTTTCATTGCAAATCCGAGATCAAAATAAGTACTTCTAATTGTTTTATAGTCAAGTAATTATTGCCTCTTACCATAGAAAACTGTACATTTTTGTTATAGTTTAATGATGTTCCAAAGAATTCAAAAGTTAAAGGCTTTTTTTTTTTTTTTACCAGATTGGGAACCAGTGTGGGCCTTTATGGAAGATCCATGGGGAAACAGGAACATGACCTCAGACAGATTATGATACTCCAGTTTTGGCTTGGGCGATGAATGTTTGTAGCTGTGCATCTCTGGCACCATGTGCTGCCATCTGCTGTCCTCACCAGAAGAATACCCATGAGAAGGCACAAGTCTAGCTAGGCCTTGAGTTTCACATTAGATGTTTCTGGTATCTCTGTGGTAATGCAAAATTGACCAACAAAGATAATGAGCATAATGGAACCACAGGAACTTTTGGCCAATTAGTGAGTTTATGATCTTTGGCTAATACACAAGTCTAATTAATAAACTTAGTACTTACTTAATAAGATGATTTTTTTTATTACTAGCAAAACTATGAACTTGTGTTCTCCTGATATCCATATTAAATTAAATTTTTTGAGGATTTATATAAGTTCTTTGTATACATTAATTTATAGATAGCTTGCTTTGCAAAAGTTATTGCTAAATATCTTAGAAAATCACTTATATTCAGACAATAAATATGAACTTTAGGATTCCAATGCAAACTATAAATGCTACTGTGTAAATTATCACATTACTATGAAAAAGCTAATGCACATCTATTAATATTTTAGACAGAGGTAGCTGATAAGAAATTAGTAACTGGCCAACAGCTTTATATCTAATATAGTGTCTCTGTGTATAATTTGGGGCTGGCATGCAGGTGGGACCAGGCTGGTGGGAAAACCTGCTCCTAACAAACTTATTAATGCTTAGCTTTTTCCTAAAATATGTCTAAATAGTAATATGAAAGATTGCTACATGTTTAACCTCGTTTAATACATATATATATATATATATATATATATATATATCTCAGAGGCAATTCAAACTAATTTTACCATTGCTATTGATAATCTTGCAAACATGATAATTCTCGAGTATTCCACAGCAAAGCTTAGGAAATAAAAATAACAAGAACAAGAAAAGAATTATTTGGCACTGCTGAGAAATAAATTCTTTCTGCCTAGAACAATTGCATTAGTCAATTGGAAAGGAAGAATTGATTATACTTTACTATTTATCTTTTAACTTCCCTAACATTACCTCAATGAAATTCTTTTGGAACACCCAAAAATTGTTTCTTTGCTGTCCAGTACAGCCTCCGACAAAACCTTTTGTTGTTGTTGTTGTTTATTTGTTTTAGATTCTGTAGTGCATATGTAAAAAGTGTTTCTTCCTTTTCATTGAATTAATCACAAGAACAGAATTAGGACAACTAGAGATGACATGCTTTTGTGTATCAGGTATATGCCAAACACTAGACTCTGAGTGACAGGCCAGTCCATTTGTCTTTTCAAAATTACATTTAAATGTTTTGTGTATGTGCAATGTGAATATGTTATAAAATAACTGCTAGAAATGATACTGTTATAAATAGAGAAGTGAAAAGGGAGAGAAAGATAAACAGAGAGAGAGAGAGAGAGAGAGAGAGAGAGAGAGAGAGAGAGAGAGAAAAGAGAGGCCAAGAGGGACAAAGAGAGAAAGGGGGAGAAGGAGATAGTCTGAATATCTATTCTGCTCTAGAACTTAAGTTACTGGCCTACCTTACTCGGGTCTACCAGATTTATTCTATTAGAGTTTTGAGAATGTGGGATTATGACTGTACTACATTAACACAAGTGGTCAAGCAGATATCAGAGCATGCCATTCCTGTGCCAATTAACATACTAGTGTAGACTGACCAACACAGTGATTTTTTTTTTTTTGAGGGGGCCATAATGTGTTGGTCAATGACTGTAATGTTTGTGCAATTGATCACATAGCTATTTTTAAAAGATAGATAAATAAATAAATAAATAAATAAATAAATAAATAAATAAATGCCTTGGTTGCTGGACCACTAAGAAATCACCAGGTTTGTTTTAATGAAATAGAACCTGGTTAACTATTTGCTCAACAAACTATATTTATCATTCTTTCACAAAGTCTGAATTGATTCAGAAGTGTGATGACTATCTGAGAGCTATCAGGATTGCTATTATTCTTGTCTTATATTCCTCAATGTATTACACATTTCTATCTATAAATTATTGAAAAATTATTTAAGTTTACCTTTTTTCAATTTTTCAATTTTTTCAATTTGATATTTTAGAGCATTCTATTGTATTGAAATTATACATGACATGGTTGATTGTTACAGCTTTAGTTTTAAAGTTTCAAAATGTTAGTCACAAGTAAGAAATATGCCTGAGTCATTTACCTTACTTCAGGTCTCCCCATAAGCATCATGTTGTGACTACATCACCAAGAAAAGTAGAGTTAATCCAGTAACATACAATAATGCCTTCTGAAATAAAGGCAGGTAACTATAGTAACACACCATTGCCATCTTACTTTTAATTATTAATAGTATTATCTTACTGAATGTATTTTATAAATTAATTCTAATTCTGCAATTCAGCATAGGCTGCGTCAGGTTCTCAATCCTGTATTTTCAGGCACCTACTGTGGGGTAAAAGTATGCTTGTGACTGTAAGCTGAAAAGATAGCTTCTTGTTTCCATGTATGATATCTGATGATAAAACAAGGAAAGTATAGATTATATGAAATGAAAATGCCCCTTTGGACAAGGAAGAGTAACAAAATAAATATTTTAGCTATAATTGAGACAATATCCTGATGTTTATGAATAAGAAAACAGCAGTGGTGTAGGAAACTTCAGTGTTCTATTGGCTGAGGCTTTGAGAGCACAACTCTTTGGGACTTCCTTCCTGTAGTCTATCATGGACACTGTGATGATTCTTTATGAAGGCAGAAGAGCTATCTCAGCCTGTTTCTTCTTGGTCTGAGATTTGGGGTGGGCTGGAATTTGTTATATGTTTAAGTCTTTATTAGCTCTTGCCATACAAGCAATGTAGTTCCATCTAAAATTAGTAAGTGCTCTGGTAGACTTCTAGTCCTATCGGTGAGAACATGTTCTCAGATTTTATCTATACACTTTAAGTATTTGCCTGTCAGAGGTATTGGCTCTTCATTGTTTAAGTTTCTACCTTATCCACCTCACTATCCTGTTGTGGAAAGCAATGTCTTTGATGTTATTTTAAAATTGAATACTCTATGATATAAAATACATAATACATTTTTTACCAGTCTTTTCAAGATATTTTAATACTAACTCATTATAAAAAGCTATAGAATGACACAGATTCAATTTTGTTTTTGTCTTAGGCTGATGATACCTACAAATTTTCATTTGTTCAAATATACAGGTGCATGCTATCCAACTTCTCATCCTAAATTTAAGTTTACTGTTTCCAAACCTTACAAGACGTAGTTACAAAGTAACAAATACCTCCATTCTTTTACTTTGCAAATCTAATAATCAAATCTGGAAGATTGATCTCTCCTGGTATGTATTTTATGAACCTGGCTACATTGTAAATTGTTCCTATTATGTTCATAAATGTTACATCTGAGCTCACATAGGCTGCAGTTGGACCAAATGGTCTCCATATAGCAAGGATCAATACCCTCCTGCTTGGCAATTGATAGGACTTGGCTTCTCAAGCTAGGTCTTACTGTTTCCACACTTGGTAAAATCAATATTTCCCTTTTGTTTTCTGAATATCTTTATTTCAAGCAGTAATCTTGAATGTTTTTAAAACTTTGTTTATCTATAATGACAGTGAATGGTCCTATTTAAATACCACCTTAAGTTTTACAACTCTTTTTTCATATTGTTCTTAGTAGGGATCCTGGAATACCTAATTTAAGAGAGGCTTTTCCATTTGCCTGATTGCTTATCTTGTAAGTAATAATTTAGCCATCTTTACTCTTACATATTACATTGACATCCACAGGGAAGATATAGAAATAAGGGCAAAGAGGCTGGTTTGTTGAGTGTTTTAAAAATGCTTTCCTATCCTCCTATCCAATGCTATCCTAACCTGATGAAGTCTACTCACACTTCCTGAGTAGAAAGAAGTTTCGACGCTACCTCTACTATGACAGCAACAAAAGAAAAGAGCTATTATTTACTTCTGGAGAGAGAACATCAGAAACTAAGGAGTAAAGTCAACTGTGAGTTTTATAAATTTTGGCTTTTGTGTAAAATTTCACCTTATCTATCTCAATGATAAAGATTTTGCTTGATCATATTAGGGACTAACTTCCTTGTTATTTATTTTATGCCAAGTTATTTACATTTGCAATTGCAAGAATTTTCTAGAAAAACATTATACTTTGAGCACATAGTCTATGTCTTTTCAATTTTCTTATCCCTGGAGCTGGGTAATTTTTTCATATTCTAAATGTTATCCTGCCCAATACAAACATCTTAGCCAAAGTGATAGAAATAGAAAATCCAAAATAGAAAATCCAAAATTTATCCCTTCCTTCTTTTAGAGCAATAATATATCAGATCACAACACTCAGGAGTAATCAGACTAAAAGCATTTAACATAAAGGAAAAACAACAAACAAAAACACAAGAGACTCATTTTTTTTGTTAAAGAATTGTTCTGGCTTGTTTTAAATGTCATTTTCCACAACTAAGGATGGCTTGAAAAGAGAGCATCAACTCAGACATTGCCTAGATCAGGCTGGCCTGTAAGCAAATTTTTGAGGGAATGATTTCATTGTTAATTAATATAAGAAGACTCAGCCCATGGCATGGAGCAGAATTTCCTTGCCAGGGTGCCTGCACTTTAGAATATATGGGAAAACAGGCAGCATAAGGGCATGCAGCTATTTCTCTGTGCTCTGGACTATCTGGAATTCCTT
This sequence comes from Phodopus roborovskii, assembly GCF_943737965.1. Lineage (NCBI taxonomy): Eukaryota > Metazoa > Chordata > Mammalia > Rodentia > Cricetidae > Phodopus > Phodopus roborovskii. The sequence continues at coordinate 1,063,516 of NW_026126693.1, read as the reverse complement.
CCTTAACCTCTCTACATGGATGGACTGGAATTTTATGCTAAATAAATTCTTCCTACTACTATGTTGTTATGGTAAGGGTGTTTTATCAAAGCAAAATAATTAAAGCTATATTGACAACCCAAAAGGGAATAAAACTTTTTCAAAAGGAAGAGTATATAACTTAATTAAAATAATTTCCATAGTTTATAAATTTTATAGTCACACACAAACAAATATAAATTACATGTCTGACTAGGAAGATTAAGTCATGAGAGGAAATGAGAGAGCAGAGAGAGAGCAAGAGAGAGAGCATAACAGAGGGATTCATCATAGTTTTGAAGAGAAAACTGATCTAGAAAAATATTCAAGAACCTACAAGGATGACCCTAACTAACAATCTGAGCAACAATGGAAAGGCTACCTTAAATGCCCTTGCCTGGTATTGAGATTCATGACTAACTTATCTATCATCAGAGAGCCCTCATCTAGTAGCTGATGGAAACAGAAGCACACACCAACAGCTAAACATTGAGCCAAATTGGAATCCAGATACAGACAGGGAGGACAAGACCAGGCTACAGAAACCCACAGAGACAGCTGACCTGTACAAGGGGGAGCTGATGGACCACCAGACTAATAGCTGGGAATTCAGCATTGGACTGACTCAGATGCCCTGAATATGTGTCTCATTTAGAAGGCCTGGGCAGCCTAAAGGACCTCTGACAGTGGAACCAGGATGTATCCCTGGTGCAGGACAGGACATTGGGAGCATATTCCTTATGAAAGGATACTCCCCAAACAACTAGGAGGGAGGTCCTAGTTGTTACTCCAAATGACTTGAAAATTTTTGTTGATCCCTCCTGGAAGGCCTCACTCTCCCTGTGGAGTGGGGGAGTGGACAGGAGCATGGGAGGGAGGGAAGAATGATGGAGGGAAGGAGGGAGAGGGAACAGGATCTATGTGTAAAATAATAAAATAATAATAATTAAAAAATGGACCTTCTGTAATTTATAAGGTCTAGCATGAGAGAAAAGATGGGAGTAAGCTTACATGAGACCTGGCCTCTGCCAGAGATCTGCCTATCCCTGCAGGGCCACCCTGAGTCCCCACCTGCTTGATCTCCCATTGCCAGCCTCCTGCCTAAGGTCCTAGAGAGCTTGGACCACTCAGAGCTACACACATTGAACTCCTGATCCACCTATGCCCACCAGGAGAGTAGCAGAGAGAGAGAAAGAGAGAGAGAGAAAAAAGGAGAGAGAGAGAGAGAGACTCCACCTGCACCCACTATAAGAAGCAAGTGGAAGATGGCAATAAAATAACACACCTAACAATACGAAGACAAGCATGACACCACCAGAATCTAGGTACTCTACAACAACTACACCTGAACACACCAAAACAGCTGAGACAGAAGAGAACTACTTAAAAAATGGCTCTATAAAAAATGATAGAGGCCCTCAAAGAAGATGTGAGAAAATCCCTTAAAGAAATGGAAAAAAAAAAAGACAAAAAAATTGGAAAGAATGAACAAATCTCTTAAAGAAAATAAGGAAAACCAATAAAAACAATCAAACAGGTGAAGGAAACAGTTAAACACTTGAAAACTACAATAGAGACAATGAAGAAAACACAAACTGAGGGAATGCTGGATATAGAAAAACTGGGTAAACAATCAGGGACTTCAGATGTGAGCATAACCACAAGAATACAAGAGATAGAAGAGAGAATCTCAGGCTCTGAAGATAAACTAGAAGAAATAGATTCATCGATCAAAGAAAATCTTAAATCCAAAAAATCTTTAACACAAAACATCCAGGAAATTTGGGACACCTTGAAAAGGCCAAACCAAAGATTAGTAGGCATAGTAGAAGGCAAAGAAGCCCAAGTCAAAGTGTAGAAAACATATTCAACAAAAACATTGAAGAAAACTTTCACAATCTGAAGAAGGACATGCTCATGAATGTACAAAAAGCATAACCAAACACCAAATAGACTGGACCAAAGAAAAAAAGACTCCTTGACACATAATACTTAAAACACCTTACATACAGAATAAAGAAAGAATATTAAGAGCAGAAAAGGAAAAAGACCAGGTAACATATAAAGGCAGACTTACTGAAATTAAACCTGACTTCTCCATGGAAAACCTCAAGGCCAGAAGGTCCTGGATAGATGTTATACAAGTACTAGGAGTCCACGGATACCGGCCCAGTCTACTTTCTTCATTATAGATGAAGAAAACAAGATATTCAGTGATAAAGCCAGATTTTCACAACATGTATCTACACATCCAGCCCTACAGAAAGTTCTGGAAGGAAAACTCCAATCCTAGGAAGTTAACTATGCTCACACAAATATAGGCAATAGGTAATCCCACTTCACCAGAACCCAAAGGATAAAGCAGAGCAAAATATTCACAACACCACCAACAACAAAATATCAAAAAACAAACAAGCATTAACAATCAATGGGCTTTACTTTTCCTCAACATTAATGGTCTTAACTTGCCTATAAAAAGACACAGGTTAACAGAATGGATAGGAAGACAGAATCAATTCTTCTGATGCACACAACAAACACATCTAAGCTTCCAAGACAGGCATGACATCAGGCTAAAAGGTAGGGAAAAGATCTTCCAATCAAATGTACTCAAGAAGCAAGCAGGTGTAGCAATGCTACTATCTAAGAAGTTAGAGTTCAAGCCAAAATCAATTAAAAGGAATGGGTATGGTCATTTCATATTCATCACAGGGGAAATCCACCAGCAAAGTCTCAATTCTGAACATCTATGCCCCCAATATAATGGCACCCACATTTTTAAAAGAAATGCTACTAAAAACTCAAAGCTCTCAATAAACCTCACACACTCATTGTAGGAGATTTCTACACCCCACTGTCACCACTAGACAATACCACCAAGAGAGAAACTTAACAAAGAACCAAAGAACTAACAGAAGTTATGTCTCAATTGTTTTAAACTGATATCTATAGAACATTCCATCCAAACACAATGGAATATACCATCTTTTCTGCTCCACATGGAACCTTCTCAAAAATTCATATATTAGGCATTGCAACAAACCTCTAGATAAAAAACAAACAAACAAACAAACAAAAAATGGAATAGTCCCCGGTATCTTATCAGACCACCATGCTTTAAAGTTGGAATTCAAAACAACACAAATTACATTAACCCTAAAAACTCATGGAACCTTAACAATGCACAATTGCACCATACCTGGGTCAAAGAAGAAATAAAGAAAGAAATTAAAGACTTCCTAGAATGCATCGAGAATGAGGACACAACATACCCAAACTTATGGGACAACGTGAAAGCAGTGTTACAAGGGAAGTTCATTGCACTAAGTGTCCATATGAAGAAAATGGAGGATAGTCACATTAGAGAATTAAGAGCACAACTGGGTAGCATTAGAATAAAAAGAAGCAAACTCCACCCATAGGAGTAGACACAGAGCAAATCGTCAGTTTGCGGGCTGAAATCAATAAAGTAGAAACCAGGATGACAATACAAAAAAATCAAGGCAACAAAGAATTGCTTTTTCAAGAAAATCACCAAGATAGACAAACCTTTATCCAAGCTAACCAAAAAGCAGAAAGAGAACAACTTAACAATATCAGAAACGAAAAGGGGGACATAACAACGGACACTGAGGAAATTCAGACAATTTTCAGGTCATACTTTGAAAACCTGTACTCCACAAAATTTGAAAATTCAAAGGAAATGGAAAAATTTCTGGATAACTATCACTTACCAAAATTAAATCAAGAACAGATAAGCAACTTAAATAGTCCTATTATCCCTAATGAAATAGAAGCAGTCATCATAGCCTCCCAACCAAAAAAAGCCCATGTCCAGATGGCTTCATGGCTTCAGTGCAGAATTCTACCTATAATTCAAGGAAGAGCTAATAATACCAATACTACTCAAATTTTTCCACACAATAGAAGCAGAAGATTCAATACCAAACTCTTCTTTAATAGGTCACAATTACCTTGGTATCCAAACCACAAAAAGACACAACTAAGAAAGAGAACTCCAGAACAATATCCCTCATGAACATTGATGCAAAAATACTCAGTAAATAAAATACTGGCAAATCAAATCGAATAACACATCAGAGGAATCATCCACCATGACTAAGTAGGCTTCATCCCTGGGTTGCGCAGATGGTTCAACATATGAAAATCTATCAATTTGACAGTGACTCAAAACTCACCTTAAACTCCAATCCCAATATTAAAATATGACAGACTTGCAGAGCTGTGCGTCTTTGGATGTCTTTTGTTTCAACTGTTGCTGCTAGTGATTTACAGGCACAGAAAATCAGTCAGCAGTAAATAACCTAGACTCCCTCTGCTTTGTATTGGCCAAGTGTTTTCCAGCCCTCAGTTACACAGCAAATTGTGAAACATGCTACAGACCTAAGTAATTTATTGAAAAACTGTCATTTATGTCACAGAAAACTATATGCCCATTATTTTGATATTCATTAAAGATCCCCAAATTATTATATCATTATTTTGAAACTACTTGAAAAAAATCAACAATCTGTCATGATATTATGTTTATTTTTCCCAGTTTAGCAAATATAAATGAGAAATTTTTGTAAAATTGAAGGAAATTTCCTAAAATATTACTTGTGAAATCATACTGTAGCTTAATGACATATTCAAGTTTTCTTTTAAGTGTAGTCATAAATAAATGTATCTTTAAGAAATATATTCTTTGTGAAAAGTATACAATTCCAGATTGTTAGAAAACAATTTTCAGACTACTCTTATTTTCAAAGATGAATGAATATTATTTCATAATATTTCATAGCAGTTTTGATGGCTGAAGGAAAAAGTGAGTGGGACTAAATCATCAGCTAACAGTCAAGGTTAGATAATATATAGGTTAATGTTTACATTTATCAGTCTTGAAATTGCTATTTTGGAATCTGATTAATTATCCCCTATTATTATTTATCTCTATGATACCATAGAGATAAATGTACCTCAATCATGAATCATGAGATCTCAAGGTATAGATAGATACAGCAGTTTTAATCTCAATTATGTTTTGCATACTGAGCATCAGCTTCTGTGGACATCACAGGGGAACATTCAGAGGTAAATATGGTTTGATCTCCACCCTCCTGGCACTTAGGTGAGTATGCCACACCAGGCCATCAATAGAAACACATACACTTGATAGACTGCATGAACCTATTAGCAAGATTGCTTCATGGTCCAAGGAGTCCCAAAAAGAGCTACTTGAAGGATGAATAATTCTTTCTTTTCTTCTTGTTCATTATTCCATATTCAAAGCCCATATGCTTGCTGATATGGTGCCATGTATGGAAAGATGCCTTTTGAGAAAGTAGTCAGGAGTTTTGAGATCAGCCTGGATCGTGCCATCCTTACAGGCAGACTTCAAAGTCAGAGGAACAGAATCTTATCTGTATTATGCGGAGCCTGTGCTTTCCATAAATGATCCAAGAGAACCTGGGAATTGAAAGTTCAGCTGTGTTAGTACTGCAGGACTGTGGCAAATGGGGAGCTGGGGAGATGATGGCACTGCCCCAACAGCAAGTATTGAAGGAAGTTCATAGGACAATACAACATCAACATAAGAGAGTAATTTCATCTCCTCTGGGTGTTAGCAAAAGATAAAGGAGACAAGAAAGAGGCTGCTTCATATAGTAAAACACTGCTGTGCATTCAAACTTAAAAAATTAATTGTGAAAAGAGGGCATTTCAGGAATTTAAAGAAGATTTGAAGTGTTGATGAAAAGAGAGCACATCAAGGTTTCTATCTGTTGCTAATTTTGGATTTTACTTCAGGAGTCAATAACTGCTTTCTGACTGAGTGAAAATGGGAAGACATGTTGAGAGAACATTCTAGATGATGTCTAACCAGTTTCAGTGTCTGATAGGGTAGATTTATCTAGTAATTGTTCCCATCAGAAGTACAGAGAAGGGTCTCAGGTATTGTGAAGACAGTTGTTACAACAAAAGACAGCAACAAAACAAACGCACTTCAAAATTAAAGATTAAAATATTACTAAATCTCAGATGCAGTTGGTCTAAAAGCCATTGGTGTTAATCCAGTTATATAGTACTAGTAACATAGGTAACAGTTTCTCCTGGAGAAAGTAAGTGCTTAGGTGTCAACTGAGGTAACAACCAAGTGCAGAAAGTTGAAAGGTACTTTTCTCTGATTGTTATTTTATAGAGGGCATTTAATGACTGCAAAGAAATGAAAAGTGAAAGACATTCCTTAAGCACTTCACAGAGCTTTCAATTATGTGTAGGTGAAGATGGGATTTATTTGGCTTTCCCCTTTTTAGTAGTGCTTAATAAATGAAATCAGCTAGTATAACTATGTTTGGCATCAGCTACAGAGCATAGTGAATTGCTGAAACATTTTAGAGATGAGAAGAAATAAAGAGCTACTATAGAAACATATCAGCATTTATTTGAATTATGGCACTGTTGGGGATGGAAGGACACTTTATGAGAAGTAAAATATAGTATAGATCTGAATTTTAAACACTCTCTTTCTACACAATTGAATTTTGGGATTTCAGGGCTTATAAAAGATCAATGGTTTAGAAAATAAGACAAGTTCAGGTGATGAGATTTTATTTTTTTTTAAACAAAATTACTCAAGAGATAACTTTATTCTTACCTTGTCTCCAGAGACTGAAAGATCAGACATCAGAAAATGAGTAACAACTTTAATAAGTCATTTCTGAGATACAGACAAGAACAAAACAACCTTTTAAACACTTCTTAATACTTAGTTTTTGCTCAAAATCTCCTTGTTCTTGTATAACAAACAGCATCCTTTTTACCTTTCTTTCACATGTATTCTTTTATCTCTCAGCTGAATATTTTCCTAATCAAAAGGACACACACACACACACACACACATAAACACACACACACACACACACACACATACACACAACATATTTTCAACAATTTTACCTGACATCAAAGGAATAGGTTAGTCCTTCTCTTCTATATTTTGTTTCCTTTACTTAACCTGCTTCCCAACCCTCCATTTAAAAAGTCACATGCCTTATAATAAAATAATTATTAAATACTGATAATCATTTATTAAACATAATTGCTAATCCTGATGCATAGAAAATTTTGCTTGGTTATTGAAAATGTCAATTTGTAAATGGGAGGCATAGTTTAATATTGTCATATATGTCTTTCTCTATATGATAATATGTTTTTCATAGTATTTATGGTTATATTTATATTTAGTTTATATTATAGCATGGTTTTATTTTTATTTAAGTGCATTGTGAGAATCTATTATGTGGATGCCAGTAGAGACCAAAAGATAGTGCTGGATATCACAGAACTGTATTAGATGCATTTTGAACCCTTAATGCAGGTACTGGTGACTAAACCCTGGTCACCTACAGGAAGATCAAGTACTCTTAACTTCTAAGTCTATCTCTGAACTTCTTTGCTTTTCTCGACTGTAGAGTCAGGACTGGTCCAAATTCCTAGCAAACCAGATTGCTGAAATGAAGTGCTTCTCTCCCTCTCTGGCTTTCATTTTGCTTTGTTTTTCAAGATAATGTTTCTCTGTGTAAGAGCCCCTGTTATCCTGAAACTCAATCTGGAGTTTAGACTAGCCTTGAACTCATAGAGATCTGCAGGCCTCTGCCTTCCAGCTGCTAAGACTAAGGGTTTATGACATTGTCACACAGCACTTCTTTAATTTAACATTAAAATTTCAAGAAAAATAACAATTTACAGTCAGCAAACTGCTGAAAAGAAATGTCATGTACAAGTGGATCCGAAGAAAGACTTTAAGAATGGTATAATACAGCTGGGCATTGGTGGCACACACCTTTAATCCCAGCACTTGGGAGGCAGAAGCAGGTGGATCTCTGTGAGTTTGAGGCCAGTCTGCTCTACAAAGCAAGTTCCAGGAGAGAATCCAAAGCTATGCAGTGAAACCCTGTCTTGAAAAACAAAAAATAAAAACCAAAACAAAATAATGACACAATACAAGTAGATTTTACTTTCAGACAGTAACTTTAAAGTCATAAAAGGAAATAAAGTACTTATTAAAATCAATAATTACTTATGTTACTTATATCATAGCAAAAAGAATTAAAGTGAAGCAACTAAGGCAACAAAAGGCCGTTATCATCATGATGGGAAACACTGTGGCATGTGTGCAGAAATGCTGCTGGAGAGGGAGCTGAGAATTCTACATCTTGATTCTGATCCATAGGCAACAGTATGTAAAGGGTGACACTGGGCATAGTCTGAGCACAGGAGACCTTGAAGCCCATCCTCACAGTGACACACTTCCTCCTACAAGGCCATATCTCTTAATAGTGCCAGTCCCTTTAGGGACAATTTCCTTTCAAACCACCATACATATCAATGGCATATTGAATTGCATTATGTTCTTAAGACATCAGAAAAAAAATAGAATTGATTTCTATAGCATTGACATTTATTTGTTTTCAAGGACAATCATAGGACCAATAAAGTAAAATATTAGAACGAGTAACATATTAGACTATTTTAAAACTGAAGCTACCTAGTGAAATCTTATATTTTTCTAGTAGAAACAAGCTAGCAAATATCTCCCTAAATATCTAGAGTTTCCAACGGCCCTAAGTTTAATTTGCTGTGTTGTTGGCTACTCAGAAGAGACAGTAAAATACTGAGCAAACTTAGGAAGTCAGAGTACTGCATAGGTCATCAAATTTCCACAATGTGAAAATAGACACATAATGAGTACAGTTCATTTTAAAATGCTTTGTTTCTCCCGTTAAACTATTGGCTTCATTTTATGACATCTAATTAAAATACAACTAGAGCAATTATTTGTCTTTTTATGATATCAAAGGATAGCTTTCATATATTTATGTGATGCTAAAACATGGTTAAATATGTATTTGTATATTTACTTGGGTTTTAGAATCATGCATTTGTATTTTTTGTTGTTGTTATCTTCAGTTTGTTCATTTAGATTTTTTTCAGGTTTTCTTTTGTAGTATGTGTATGTCTGTGTATACATGCTTTTCCAGTAAAACCTCAGCTACTATGTAGTCACAAAAGACATTGAGAGCAAAATATGCAGGCAATTCTCAGTATCAGCCTTTACATTATATATGATTTTTAAATCTTTCCTTGTGACTTGCAATTATATTAAGTCTACAGTTGAATTCACTTTCTCAGAATTGACTTACAGATGAGATTGCTTTTCAAGAAACTTGGCTTGTGCAATGCCACCCTAACCTTGATGCATTTTATTCACTAGGATTTATCATTTAACACGGTTTTGTGTCTTAAGTACAGTTCTATTTTTTTTTATGATCATGAATGCTATGATGTCTCCTATGCTACACGTTGTAGTGTAGAGACTCAAGCTATCTGCTTTTTGAAACTTTATTGATTCTTTGTGTATTTCGCATGCATTCTGATCTCATTTATCTTCCGGGCCCCTTGCATCTGCCCTCTTTTCTTGTATCCTCCCCACCAAAACAATATAAAATTTAAAAGTAAAGTCAAACACAAAACAATCAAAATAACAAAGGCAAAGAATCTTGTGGAAGCTGTAGTGCAGCCCAACTGTGTGTTGAGTCACACAGTTTACCCTTCATTCCATTGACTTGAACAAGAATTCAAAATAATTCAGTTTGACTGCAAATATCATCAAAGTGGTTACAACATCTAAAAACATACATTAAAGGTAATGAATTGTGAAAAATATGGACATAAATAGTAAGACTATCATGAGTCTGAAACTTAGCCTTTGATTTAACAGCTCAGCATGTAAGGATAGATTGTCCATTCTATCCATCCATCCATCCATTCACCTACCTATCCATCTATCCATCCATCCACACTGTTATTCATACTCACATATGCACACACATTAATAGTAGTTCATGAAGTTCAATAAATTTCTTTTAAATGTATGACAATAATTAACCTTTTCCATTTTATTTTCTAATTAAAATATAATTATCTCTTTTTTCCCTTCCCTTTCCTCCCTCCAATCCTTCTTAGGCACCTCCCCTGCCCCCGATCTAAAATCCATGGCATCTATTTATTCTGACACATTTACAATATAGCCCCTGCACCTAATGCTTGGGACCACAGTAGAAGGTGGGCCAGGAAGATTTCAAGATGCAGAGGAATAGGAAGTTGCTTTGAGATTTTTGTCTCCTACTCTCTAATCTCTTCAAACAGAAAATAGTCTTAAATTCTTGGGCTGCACAGGGCTTATCTACTGAAAGAAAATATATAGAACAATCCTTTGTACTTAGGGAGTATTATCAAATTAGCAGTCACCTACTGAAGGCTATACTTTTAGACTCACAAAGTCAGCAGCAAGTCTTAAAGGGTCCTGTCCTGCCTTCAGTTCTTACCCAGGCACGAAACCCATGCAACTACCTTAAAAAGATGGTGCTTTTAAATTTTGCCTGGTCAGTTCATTACCTCCATTAAACTACATTTTTTCCAATTTAAATGATTTAAATATCTTTTTATTTGAGACAAATACTCCAAGAGCATTTATTGGGAAGCTATTGCAACCAACTATTATATAATTGTCTTTATTTTTCTAGACTGGGGTTATCTAAAATTGTCTATTTATTTCATTGCTTTTATAATTTCTTTTTCCCTTGAGGAGAGTGTTAAGTTTGCCATTGTGTTCAAGTACATTATGAACTAATATTATTATTGGATTAATATATGCATAGTCTAAAAGGTATGACTACTCCTGAGATGGCAGAGAAAATGTTAGGACTTTATGTTAGGGAACATATTCATTGCTATTACATTTTTTTCAGATAATTTCTAAATTTCTAGCTTATAATGGCAACAAAGCATATGGCATTAATTCATTTGTTCTTACAGACATCTTGTTTATTGTGTGCATGGGCTTGGCTTGAACCTAGAGCCTTATGTTTGCACTTTATTCCAACTTATGTCTTTTCATTTTTCTTTGGAGACAAACTCTTACCAAGTTGTCCTGTCTGTAAACTTGGTATGGAGGCCAAGCAGGTCTTGAACATCTGATCCGATTCCTTAGCTTCCTGACTAGCTTTAGTTACAGCCTTACATTGTTTTACTAAAATCCCAGCAATTTTTCAAGGGGGATAGATCTTATGGGGCTATTTTAAAATGTCTCCATGAGTATCTAAAATTCCACCAGGTGGAGAGAACATTGTGCTGCTTCTTCTTGGGGGGGAGAGCTGGCATATCTCTGCAATAAAACATTTTCCAAAGAAAATTTGAATAACGGTAATAACAAAGGATTAGGAAAATAATTTCATAGTAAATGATGACTTTTAAGACTGATTGTAATTGAGCATTTGATAACTGTTGGAATGAATAAATTCTGAATTACACTTAAAATTAATGTTCTCATTTCATGTATATAGACTTACTACATAGTATCATAAAAGCTAAATAATGTTGCATTTTTCCGGCAGCAATTTACAATTCTTTTTAGATTTCTCTAATTTCTGTGTATATGTGTTTTGGCAGCATCTGCATTTCTTGCATGTGTGGTGCCTACAGTTGATAAGACAGCATCACATAACCTGGAAAATTATGTATGACTCTAAGTGAAAGACAAGTGCTATGAACTAAACATGGTGTCCTCTGAAAGAGCAACAAGTGATCTTAACCTCTGAGGAGTCCCTTCAGCTCCCATTGTTACCGCTTTTAATTCATAAATTCCAAGATGATTTGTAAGAAGCATCCAGGAGACTTGCACATTTACTAAGGGATATTAAATAGAAGAAGATCTTTAATTCAATGATCTTTATATTCAATAAGCTATTCTTTAGTATGATATCTTTCTAATAATAATACATGAGATTACTGAAGACATTTTGAATAGAAGGTGTTTGTCAATATTTAAAAATCTTTGCTAATAATTTATATGGTAATCAATAATAATGTATGGTAATAAATAGTACTATGGTAATAATAAAGCTTTATTTCTTGCTTGTTGGCAAGAAGCATTGCCAAAATTGGTTTTGGGTTGATGTAAATATAAGTGAGATTAATATGTATTTAAAACGACAAGTCATACAAATTCTATTGCACTTTAAGAAACTTTTCCCTTTCAACAAATGAATGTAATTGTATTTAAAAGGTTAATGGAAGAACAGTCTTATTCAAGGAGAAGTGTGTTAAGTTCCTTGGTATCTTTTACTCAGAGTAACAGTAAGTGACCTTTCTCCAAAGGCTGCACTAAAAGTATTAGGCCAATTGTTGAAAGTGATTATATTTTAAATGAACTATTATTGATAATCTACTATGAGAAAAAGTCAGCTTTAGGGAAATACATAGCTAGGACAGCAGCTTGTCTGTATGTTCCCTGCACAGTCATAAACTACATGGGCTATTCATCCTTGAATGTAAAGAATGCTAATTTCTCAAGACACTGAGCTCAGTTTGGAGATGAACTTACTTTAGAGCTGTCAAGTCTGAGCAAGTAGCTTATGGTAAATACTTACAGCTTTGATCATTGCAGATACACCATGTCAGTTCCATAAGAGGAAAGACAGTTGAAACAGTGAAAACTAGAAGTATCCCTGCTGCCAGAAATAGGAGCAGCTTTGAAACAGTTGAAAGATAATCTTATCCTAGTAGACAGTAGTGACAGGAAGTAAAGCATCATCTTCTGAAAGCTTGGTATCTTGCTTTAGATGATTTCCTTCTTACATCAGCTCTTTATAATATTAGAGGGCATCTCTGGTCACTCCAATTACCAGGATAGGCATCATGAACAGATGTGATAGCTTTTCCCCTCAATGTTTATGTGGAGCAGAACTAGAAATTTGACCCAACCTATTTCTTCTCTGATTCTTACGTTCACAAAGCTGAAAATATATTAAATGGCTATGAGTTTCTGTTTCTTCATCTAGAAAATACTGTAACTAAGAGGTATTTTCTGGGATATTTATTCTAATTAAACAAATAGAAGGCTATATAGGAATATAGAAATATCTATATATGTGATCTCTCTGTCTTTCTCTCTCTCTCTCTCTCTCTCTATATATATATATATATATATATATATATATATATATAGTCATGACACAACAATTAAGGAAGAAGAGGCCATGGGCCATGTAATTGAAGCCCAAGAAGGGAAGGACTGGGAGACAGAAAGGGAGGGGAAAATGTAAGTATATTATGATCATATATAAAAAGAAATAACTAAAAAAGGAAAACAGATAAGGTTACATAAAGTCTTTAACATAGTGCCTTCTCAAAATGCATAGTCCATTTTTCTGAATGATATATATAAGGGTGATATACATTGTGTGTTTAAATATTATTACAGTACTGGTGTCTGCCACACAAATAAAGTAAATTTATCCATGAAATGTAATAAACAGATGAGGTAGCAAAGGAAACAAGAAAGAGATGACAACTGCCATTTTAGGTTGTTTTTCTCTCCCATACCCATTTTACTGTACTCAACAGGTAAATTTATGAGTTTACATAATTTGGTCATTCCTTGAATAATTATATATTATCACTGTAAATTAGGTAAAAGGACTAGATGGTTTATAAGTAGTGTGTAATAATATTATGTATAACACAGATTTGTTTATGTTATTTTGATAGCTACATTGATTTAAATAATTCAATGTACAAGATTTTATAATTTAACCAGAACAAAAGGGAATATTTGTGAAAGCAAAACAGAATGATAAAGGTAAACTTACCATGTTGAACATTTCACAGGTTTGACATCTGTTTAACACTGTTGATGAAAATTTTCCAGTAGTAGTCTGAAGAGTGCCTTTCAGAAGAATGCAGAGGAAAAACATTCCTGTCTTTACTAATTGGATTTTTACATGTACCGTGACTAAAGAACATGCTGATTTTAGTAATGGGGTCTTATCATCAAGTTCTGTTGGCCAAACAAGCACATCAGCATAGTACTTGGTGGTGCTTCAATCTCAGCACTCAGAAGGCAGAGGCAGGCAGATCTCTGTGAGTTTGACACCAGCCTGGGCTACAAGAGCTAGTTCTAGGACAGGCCCCAAAGCTAAAAGAGAAACCTTATATCAGAGAAAAAGTAAAGCAGAAAGGATGAAAGATAGAAAAATAGAACCTCAATAATAGCCTGCATTTCTTTGAGGACATTTGGGACATTTCTGACTATCAACATAAGGAAAGTAACATGCAACTGATTCTGGTATTTTTATTTGGAAATTTATGAGATCAATGTTATTTCCTATAAAAGCTAACTCCAATTTAATGTTTAACATGAAGATGTGTATATGTATATATGTGTGTATGTATGTATTTGAAGCTTATCAAAGGGTAGGCACCCATATGATGTTTTCAAAGATCCTCATTTCCCTCATGCTTCAACTACTTTCTCAGTCCAAACATCTTATTGTTCTCCCCAATTAGGTTCCTTTGCTATTATTCCTTCCTTTCTTGACACCTGTGTTCTGCTATCATCTCTTAATACAGACCATAATGAAAGAAGAATTGACTTTTAAGTTATGTCAAGTACAGAATTATGTAACAAAATTTATAAAATGTCATCAAATTTGGAAGTAAAATGAATCAGTTTATATAAGTTTGCATACAGAGTCAGTTTTTTTTAACAGAACAGGACTAATTTATGACACAAATATTGTAGAAATAACCAACCACTTTGTATTTGGATTTAAGATCCACTCCATGAGATGGAAATTATATCTGTCACTGCTGAAGTAGAAAAATCACTACCATAATCGTGCTTAATGAAAAAAAAATGCATTCAAACAACAGTTACTATAATCATAGAGGAGCTCATCACCTATCTCTCATCAGAAACGCTTCTTTTGCAGTATATGGTAATTAGCATAGATATCACAATTAGAAAATTTACAGCACTAAATGGGGATATGTTTCTCAAAACTCTCTGTTCAAACTACATGGAACTATGCAAAAGAAGAAATAGAAATAATTTAAGAGCCAGAGAAAGTCCCCACAAGAGAAAACAAAGTAGACATAGTCCCATTCCTATCTGAGAAGCGATTTGCAACTGATACCTGTTAAGAAATAGGAAATTGAATTTTCTTTAAATGAGTTAAATTGAGTATATCCATCTCACTCTATGGCAAGCCCAATAGCCAAGAGTAATTGATTAATACAAAGCAGAGTCTATTTTGTGTGCTTTTTTAAAATTGTTTTTAAAAAAATTTTATTTATTTTTTAAATGTTTTATATTTAAATTTGAAACAAGTTTGTTTTTTATGTTGATCCCAGTTCTGTACCCTCCTGTCCTCTCCTGTTCCCACCACCAACTCTCATCC
This sequence comes from Phodopus roborovskii, assembly GCF_943737965.1. Classification (NCBI taxonomy): domain Eukaryota; kingdom Metazoa; phylum Chordata; class Mammalia; order Rodentia; family Cricetidae; genus Phodopus; species Phodopus roborovskii. The sequence goes on along the minus strand of NW_026126693.1, from coordinate 1,048,196 downwards.
TATCCCTTTTCTGTTCCCCAGAGAGCGTGAGGCCTTCCATGGGGAGTCTTCAAAGTCTGTCATATTATTTGGAGCAGGGCCCAGGCCCACCCCTGTGTGTCTAGGCTTAGAGAGTATTCCTCTATGTGGAATGGGCTCCCAAAGTCCATCCATATACTATGGATAAATACTGATCCATTTCCAGAGGCCCCATAGACTGCCTACTCCTCCCAACTAACACTCATATTCAAGAGTTCTGGATGATTCTATGCTGGTTTCACAGCTATCAGGCTGGAGTCCATGAGCTCCCCTTGTTCAGATCAGCTGTTTCTGTGGTTTTCTCTAGTTTGGTCTAGACCCCATTGCTCATCACTCCTTCCTGTCTACAGCTGGATTCCAGGAGTTCAATTCAGGGTTTACTTGTGCTTCCATCAGCTACTAGGTGAAGGCTTGGAGAGAGGGCCCAACATTATGCTCTCTCCATTGTCCATGTTGAATCTCCTCCTCTCTGTTCCAAAAATCTCCTTGTATCCTAGTCCCACCTATCTTATTTTCCTATTGGCCAACAGTGCTTATTCATTAACCAATAAGAGAAACATTTACAGAATGACATCTCTGATCATCTCTTTTCTGTCTAAAAATAGAAAGTAGGGTTTTAACCTTAACATAGCAAAATACATAACAAAACAGTTATCAAATAAGATCCATAGTTAACAATATTTAGTACATTAACATTTAGCAAGATTTAAAGAAAATATTTTATCATCTATCTTTGTGTTGTAAAGTTCTATATGTAATTTATCTTTAATCCTAACTAAGTAAAACTATAACAATAGCTATCTGTCTTCAACTCCATCAAAGACCACAGAAGGATAATATATAACCCTAGAAATGACAAAGATATCTCACTCTTTGGTTAGTCACCTGATGTTCTTCTGTAATGTTCCATCTTCAGCCTATAGGCCGTATTATGTCTGACAGACTCCTCAGAAAAGCAGGAAACTTTAAATATCTACCTGTATTGGCAGTTTTCCAGTCACTTTTCTCTGTGTCCTGCAGAATATCTGGCAGATTTTTCCATTTAGCAGGAACCCTGCAGCAATACCCATCTTGTTTAAGCAGTCATTTTTCTGTGGGTCCTGAATGTCCACTTTATACAGCATAAAGTCAAACAGTCCAGACAAGAGCAGTATCTTGTCCAAATGTCTATTTTTTCCATACTGGAAATAAACTCCACAATGAGTTTCTTTGATATCCAACTTCCTTTGTGACACAGGTGGTGTTGCCAAGAGCAGTTATGCCTCACTGTCAAGACCCGAAACCAATTTAAATGCCATATTCTGTAGGTCTTTGAAGGATTTGAAAAATACTTATTCATCTCAAATACATCTCTGTATATCTAGAAATCCTAAATAACAAGTATGTTTTGCTATGTTTTGACTATTTTTATTTTTATTTTTCTTTTGTTTTGTACTTTTTATATTATTGGCTTTAATTATTTAGATACTTGCTTTTGGTTTAGTTTCCTTTGAAAGAAAGCAGAAATAACATGATGTTGGTTCCTAGGTAAGTAAAGAGAATCTTGGAGGAGCTTGGGAGAAAGAAATATGATTAAAATAATATAAAATAATTTTAAATAAGAATAAAAATTTCATTTTTAAAAAGGTTGACAACATTGAACTTTAAACCACAAATGATATAAAGAGGAACATTATTATGAGATCATTAAAGTATCCTGTTGCCTTGAATTTTGAATTAGAAATACAAGTAGGAATTCATGAGGTATTTTATAAAAATATCCTGGATATTTTCATATATAAGGTCAGAAAATAAAAATAACTTTCATTGGAAGGAACATATATTATTCTCTATGTGATCTCTAATTACAATTACATACACAGAAGGAGGAGAGAGAGAGAGAGAGAGAGAGAGAGAGAGTAAGTGAGAGAGAGAGAGAGAAAATGAGAGGGAAAGAGGGAATCTGGTACTTAGGTTGATCCTAGTCTGTGAAGAAACTGTTCCAAATGAGTTACCACCAAGAACTATATTTCTTGAGGAATAGTAGTGTTATATCAAAAGAACATAGACTGTAATGTGAATTGATGAAAGGCATTTTCTTTTGTCTACATGAAGAATATTATACTGGGCATAGTGAAATGCGGTAATAATGTCAGAGGATTTTGAATTGAAGGTCATTGTGGACAATATAATCAGATCCCATCACAAATTTTAGAAAAAACTTGCTGTATTGGAGCATGATTATAATACAAACATACATATATGCATGCATACATACACTCTTAATGAAAAATTCCAAAAATTCTTCTGTACTTCTTCAGCAACTTTACACTATATACGTGTCTGTGTGTGTGTGTGTGTGTGTGTGTGTGTGTGTGTGTGTGTATTCATAGAACTCTGAAAATCATCAACTTACTGCTATTGGAAATCTTATTTGGTTCTAAGTTATAAAATAAAAGTGCAAATGAAGAATCAAGAAACAAAATCATAGATATTCTATGAAAATTTAATGAATTATTACTATTAAAATCAATCAATGGTTGTTTTGCTTAGAAAAATAGGAGCCCATGTATCTAGGAGTTTCACCTTGAGATATTTACCTGTGGTAGTGCTTATTTGTCATTTGCCTTAGCATAAGTAAGGTTACAGGAAAGTAAGTTGTTTGTACATAAAATACAATGGCTTAAAGTTGAACATTGATTGGTGATCATGAGTAGGAAAGAATACTACTATTAATAGATTTGTCTTATGTTTTATTTATTTATTTTTTTATTCAATTTTATATAACAAAGTCCAATTAAATGAAAACAAACATTTATACACAATATTTGGGAATTTGGGCATCGTTCTTTCTAAACTACTTCCTGCTGGTAAGGGGCACTGTCATGGGGGATTCGAAAAAGATTCAGATATCCTGGCTGTAGTCTGTAGGGCTGTTTTGTCTAGCTGTTTTGAATGTAGGATCACCTTTTACTATGTTTCAGGCGATCTGGCGTGATCAAACCACATTAGTCGGGAAGGAATCCACATCTTTTCATTTTCTGTGGAAACAAAAATAGATATAGATATCCTTTTCCCCAGTAACTTGTCCTTCAACTTAAATTTTGGAGTCAAAGCATATTTTTTAATTTAATTTATTTTTTTTCATGTCGATCCCAGTTCCCCCTCCCTCCCTCCATCCCCCATCCCTCCCTCCCTCCTTCCCTCCCTTTTACCCTCTCTGCCCTCTCACATGCACTCTAAACCCCCCCATCCCATCCCCCACCCCAATTCCATATGTAGGGGAATGCCATCCAGTTGGGGTCATGTAGATCTGACAGGTCATGTGAAGTAGGGACTAGGGCTTCTCGCCTGTCTCTAGATTGAGGCAGTTATCCCTCCAAGGGGGGTATGTTTGCAAAGTCCTTTTGTGCACCAGGGATACATCCTGGCTCCACTGTCTGAGGTCTCTTAGACTGCTCAGTCCTTCTGGCTGAGACCCATGTTCAGGGGGGCCTGAGTCAGTCCCATGCTGGCTTCCCAGGTATCAGTCTGTTGGCCATTAGCTCCTCCTTGTTCAGGTAAGCTGTCTCTATGTGTTTCTGCCGCATGGTCTTGTCCTCTCCAGCTGCATCTGGGTTCTAGTTCGACTCAGTGTTTATGTATGTGTGTTTGATCCTGTTTTCCACAGGCATTAGTTGAGGGCTCCATGGAGAAGTTAGTTGTTAATCTCACTCTCCGGGAAGGGCATTTATGGTAGCCTTTCCACGGAAGCTGAGATTGTTAGTTGGGAGCAGTCTTGCAGTTCTCTAGACCTTTCTTCGTGTTCAATTTTATCTTCAAACCAATCTTGGCTCCCTCTTTTATGTTCTCTCTCTATGTCTCTGTCTCTCTCTTTCCAATCTTCTATCCCTAACCAGGCTCAATCTTCCTGGTCGCACATGATTTCTTTTCCTCCCCATCATTTTCTCCTACTTCTCTCTCCATTCACTGCCCCCTCACTTCACCTGAGCTCTGGGGGACTTGTCCCTGCCCAGTTCTGTAAGGGACTTTATATGACTCTCTTAGAATACACCTTGTATCCTAGTCCCTCTGGTGATGTGAATTATAGGCTGGCGATCCTTTGATCTAGGTCTAAAATCCATATATGAGTGAGTACATACTGTGTTCCTCTTTTTGTGACTGGGTTACCTCATTCAGGATGGTTTCTTCAAGTGCCATCCACTTGCCTGCAAATTTCAAGATACCATTATTTTTTTCTGCAGAGTAGTATTCCATTGTGTAGTTGTGCCACATCTTCATTAACCATTCTTCAATTGAGGAGCATCTAGGTTGCTTCCAGGTTCTTGCTATTACAAATAGTGCTGCTATGAACATAGTTGAACAGATGTCTTTGTTGAATGGATGTGAATCCTTTGGGTATATGCCTAAGAGGGGGATTGCTGGGTCTTGTGGTAAACTAATTCCCATTTTCCTGAGGAACTGCCATACTGATCTCCAAAATGGCTGTATGAGTTTGCACTCCCACCAGCAGTGGAGGAGTGTTCCCCTTTCTCCACATCCTCTCCAACATAAGTCATCACTGGTGTTTCTAATTTTTGCCATTCTGGCAGGGGTAACATGGTATCTCAAAGTTGTTTTGATTTGCATTTCCCTGATGGCTAAGGATGTGGAGCATTTTCTTAAGTGTCTTTCAGCCTTTTTGATTTCCTCTATTGAGAATTCTTTCTTCAGTTCTGTACCCCACTTTTTAATAGGGTTATTTGGTGTTTTGTTGACTAGTTTCTTGAGTTCTTTGTGTATTTTGGAGAGCAGCCCTTTGTCGGATATAGGATTGGTGAAAATCTTTTCCCAGTCTGTGGGCTGCCGTTTGGTCTTGTCTACTGTGTCCTTTGCCTTACAGAAGCTTCTAAGTTTGAAGAGGTCTCATTTATTAATTTTTCTTTCAGTGTCTGTGCCCCTAGAGTTATGTTCAAGAATCAGTCTCCTATACCAATTTGTTCAAGGGTACCTCCTACTTTCTCTTCTAAGAGGTTCAATGTGGCTGGATTGATGTTGAGGTCTTTGATCCATTTGGACTTGAGTTTTGTGCATGGTGACAGACATGGGTCTATTTGCAGTCTTCTACACACCCTCATCTAATTGTGCCAGCACCATTTGTTGAAGATGCTGTCCTCGCCCCATTGTATAATTTTAGCTGTTTTGTCGAAAATCAGGTGTTCATAGGTGCGTGGATTAGTATCAGGATTTTCAATTCGATTCCATTGGTCTACCTGTCTATTTTTATGCCAATACCAGGCTGTTTTCAGAACTATAGCTCTGTAGTAGAGCTTAAAGTCAGGAATGGTGATGCCTCCTGAAGTTTTTTTATTGTCTTATGTTTTATGACATTTTTAATAGCCTACTTTAAAATGCTAAGACAATTTTTGTTGTATAGTCAGGGGTAATTGGTTATGATTTATTGGGAAATCCTGGGAAGTTAGATCTCATTATATATTGGATTTATATTTTAATCAGCCAAGTTATATATTGGATATTTTCCTTTCCCTAATATTCAGAATTATGTATATAATATTAATTCAGATGAACATTATTAATATCTCTTTTCCTATCAGTTCTGCCCATTCTTCCCAGACATATATTTGTAAATAACCGTTAGTTTATCAATTTTGTTATAGCATTCCCATGCATTTAAAAATAGCTGTTTTTAAATATTAGGCTGTATTACCTTTTTTCATGTACTTAAAATTACTATGCAATACATTTCACTATCCTGCCCCTGACAGAAATCCGTGGCTTCTTCTGGCTCTGGTCCAGGATATGATGCTTCTTACTCACAGTCACTTACTAGTGTCTCTCAATGCACAAATCTTGTGAAATTGAAACCATTTACCCTTTGGTTTTCATCACTGCTTCAGTTCTTTTCCATTGAAATTGCTCTATTAGGTGGTACTACCTAATAGCTGACCAGATAGTGCTATTTGAAAGCTTCAATTTGTCTTGAAATCAAATCCCAATGAAAATAACTTCAGGAAAATTTATACTATTGAAAGTTATGTTTTAAAAATTTACTGTTGCTATCTTCATCTTGCAGGTATTTGTGAATGATCATTATTTTGAAAGGAATTAATAGTCCTTCTCACTGAATGCAATAAAACTGAAGCTAAATCGTGATATTATACCTTTATTTATTTATGGAGTGTGATGCATTTCAGTCTTAAATTCTAAATTATCTTCAGATATTTACTCTATGTAATTTGTTGATTGAAATATATGTGAGACTTGGATTACTTTTGTAAATACATCACACATGGAATACGCACATTTGGATACACACAATTGGAACAGAAAAGAGATGAGCCTTGCATTATCCATCATCGATACCCAGTGCATCTCCTCAGCTGTCAGCAGCAGCTTTGCACTCCAGTCTTGACCAAGGCACTTGAGCGGGAAAATGTTGAATGTGTTTAATTTTTCCTGCTACCAAACTTCCAACATGTCAGTAACAAAGGCCAAAGCCCAAGGAAGAAGAAGCCAATTTGTGGTTTATTGATTAAACTGAAGAACTTACACTGTGGAAGGGGAGAAAATTCAACTGACCAGAATTTACATATATTACCATGACAGATTTACCTGTCTGCTATAAAGGATTTCAGCCACCCTTTAGCCCAGGGATTCACTGGTGTCTGTCTCATTCATAGGGAATCTTCCTTAGGAGCCTATTAAGTAGGGAGTTTATTTTACAGCAAAGAACAAGCAGCTATGAGTCTATGACTGTTGACTATACTTATGCTGTTATTACTGTTACAGAATTAGGAAGATGCTGCTGATTTAGAATGACATCATTTCTTTAAAAGACCCATTTAGAGTTTTCAGGTAGAAATTATGTTGTGAAAACATTCAGTGATGTCTTCTGTAGCATTACATGCAAACTAAGTAATAATTCTAAATTATAAATCTGTCATGTTCATAGGATATTATTACTAAGTGTTCTGCTATTTCTCTAAGAAATTCAGTTCCTCTTGTATAGACACTTGTATTTTCTGGAAGTCCATTACAACAAACGATGCTTAAATATTTGGAGATTCAAATCTATTACTCTCTTTCCTGAGAACAGGCCCATTACATTGCCTTTGAACTATAAAATCGTTTTGGTTTGTTACTCTAAAAGAATTTAAATGATTTATTGGTTTATTGCTAGCTGTATTTTATAAGATTAACTTCACTGTATTTAGGGAAACAATATCATGATATATATATATATATATATATATATATATATATAAGACTCTTCAGATGTTACAGAATATCTATTGACATGCCACAGTTCTTCAAAGCCACTTGAAAATTTTTCATTTTTTTCATCATAAAACATTCAACATTGTGCTTAAAATGTCTCTGTTCCTGTCTGTTATTTCTTATTTATCAATCTGAATTCAGAATACATTTTATTCTTTATAATTAGAAATAGCCTATTAATCTCCAAAATGCATACATTTCTTATAGATGCCCAAGAAATTTTGTTCAGTGTTCTTTAGGTTAATCATTATTTATATTACCATATTTGACATAGTACTCATCTAGACCTTAGAGGAAACAATGTGCATCTCTGCAAGATTTTCACATGCAGTTACACTGTCCCAGAGAAGAATTAATTCTGGATATATTAGACAAAGTGTTCTGATTCACTGGAAATTATTTTCATTTAGATGAAATTTAACATTCCACTGTAAGGATCTCAGCTGATCTCAAGATATGAAAACAAGACTTATCACTTGCTTCACCTAGGCTTTGTAGAAGTGTGTAAATTGAGGATTTTCAACTTGCCCCTACACAAAAATATCAACATTTCCATGTTTCACCTCACTTGTACTTACTGAGGTCCTGTATTTTCATTATTATAACACATACTGAAAATCCTTGTCTGTACTTTCTAAATAATGGGCACCTTGTATTATAGACCAAGAACCCTTTCTTGTGCTTACCTGATTTTGTGATTGCAGGAGTTACTGTGTCAGTCTCATTTTGTGCCTCATCATATGGCTACAAATGCATCATTGGTAAGTATCTAGAGAAACAGAATCTCAGGGTCTCTTCTTTGGTAATTTCAGAATTTTAGGACTGTGATAGTCTGAATCAGTACTATCAACATACCTAATTGGGGGTGCCTGTGACCACTCTCTCTGTCATGAGTAAGAAGAAACAGAAGTCACTTGCAGCAGAGTACATAAACTACAGAAATCACAGAGAAACAGTGAAAGGAAATGGAAAATTTGAGTTTTCTAATAATCAAAATATGCATTCTAGTATAATATCCCACTATCCACGATATCCTGCTGTGTGAGTAAATTCTTTGTTTTTCATAAGCTTGTTCAAATTACATTTGCTAAAGTCTTCCTAATAGACCTTAAAGCACTAAGATTTGTGAAGGCAAGACTTATTGCTGTGTGCTGCATGCTTTATCTATAGAAGTTAGTATAGTTCCTGATGTCCATTAGGGACATAAAAGAACAAACAATCAATTTGATGAATGAAAAATATTTATATTGTTATCCCTTAATAGTTTTATACAAGAGTGAGAGTGTGATTTAATTCTCTAAATTATTTTTATACTATGCAATAACTTTCTGTCATGTGCTTTCCACCACTGTTGTGTGAATTTGCTGATTGTGTCATCTGAACACCCACATCTGCCCTGGTTCTTGGGCCATTTTGTCTGATTTGAACTGTAATAACCATACTCTCTTCACATAGTTGCACACATCTCCTGGCCTTGGGTGATCAGAACTCCTATTCCATACTGCACAAAAGAACAGATGTAGGTCCTAATTAGGCACATCAAGTCATCCTTGGAAGTTTTTCTGTAGGAATTAAGAGAATTAAAGGAAATTATTCTTTTTTACATGATATACATTAAGCTAGGCAGCAAGGTGACTTATCAAGGTGTAAAAGTTTGCTTCCAAGCCTGAGACCTGAATTAGATAATCTGGATCCATTTAATAGAAGGAGATATTTTATTCTGGTTCTCTGACCTCCACACATTCACTCTAGTAGGGGTGGTCACAACACGAACATAAACACACACTAAAATAATTAATTAATTACATTTTAAAGTCTTTGAAAAAAAAAAACACATGGATTCTCTGTGTTAAAAAAAAAAAAATCTGCATGCTAGAGGAATCCCAAATGGCCTGGCAGGATTTAAAGAAATGTTCAACATCCTTGGAAATCAGAGAAATGCAAATCAAAAGTACTTTGAGATTCAATCTTACACCTGTAGGAAAGGCTAAGATCAATAACACAAGTGATAGCTTATGCCAGTGAGGATGTGGAGCAAGGGAAACACTCCTCCATTTCTGATGCAAGTTCAACCATTCACAGACACTATGGAAATCAATATGAATTTTTAAAGAAAATTTGGAATCAATCTACCTCAAGACCCTGCTATAGACTTAAAAGATGCTCCATTCTACCCCACTAACACTTGATCAGTTACCAACTTTATTCATAATAGCCATAAACTTCAAACAACTGAGGTGTGCCACAACCAAAGAATGAATAAAGAAAATGTAGTAAACAACATTCTGTTACTCATCTATTGCGGTAAATAAGGATCAGGATAAACAAATAGGCCGAATAGATGTTTATTCAGGGAGAAATAACTTACAACCTAGACAGATGAACACCAGGAAATTCAACCCGATCCTCTCCTGTCCTAGTCACGCCAGCAAGAGAGCGCCTTCCTGGCCCCCTCCGACCTCCTTCCTCAGGTCCTCTCCGCCCATCGCTCCACCCCCCAATGGGCGTGGTCAGTGCTACAGAAGGACTACCTCACTACAATTCCCCTTTTAGTCTAAAGAAAAGATTTAGGCTTAATACAAAACTATATACAAAACAGTGAATAACAAGTGTGCTCTAAGAAAAGGAAAATCGAGAACAAAATGACCTACATATCTAGTCCTAGGGTGAGGGCATAATGGAGTTTACAATAGAGTTGTCCTAAGCTGGAAAACGTAAGTCTAGTACCTAATATATCTAACTAGGAAGAGAGAATAATAGTTGTGATAGTTTAATCTTCAACCTCATCAAGACCTGAGAAGGAAATTAACAATACTAGAGTAGACAGGAAATGCGGATGGACAACTTCCAAAAGGTGCAGCAAGGACAGAAACAGCAAGCCACCTGAACAGTCACCCTAGGTCTCACAGCGACGTTGGTACACCCAGATTTGGCTAAGGCCAAGAGAACTTGACAGCCCACAACAACAGCAGGGAAATAGAATGGCTGTCTTACCCTGACTTGGCAAGGTCAAGCAGTCTTTTATATTTGTCTCCTGCAAGCACATAGGACTGCATGTCCAAATCAGTGGTCAAGGTGGGGGCAATTCTATGCCCAACAGGCCATTAGCTGAGGCGAGATTGAACTCCAGCAGGAGCAACAACAGTGTCCAACATATTTTCGGGAAAGTGTACGGTGCTGTCAGGAGCAACAGTGTCTCATGTCAATGGAGTACTAATATTAAAACATTTAAATGCCATGTTCTGCATGTCTATGAAGTGATTGAAGATTAAGCATCTATATCTGACTAATCTCATAGGTACAGGAAATGTGAGTGAAGATAATCTGTAATACTCGGGAACTTAGCTAAAAAGACTGATTAAAACTTTCCTGAGTAAAGCAGGAACAAATACTTAAACAATATAACTATTTACATATACCTACATGTAAATCCCTAAAATAGAGGTAGAGTATAAGTGTCAAGACAAGAGGTAGAACTATAAAGGGCAGCAAGATAAATATCCCAAATTGTATCAATATACAAAATGTCTTGAATACAGGAAAAGTATACATACATAGAATATGGTAAAAAATAATGTGCATAAAATATTATAAGTGGAAACATTTAACACAATATAACAAAATATAAACTTAATTTTACATAGCTTACCACATAGGAATACATAACAATGTAAGCTGTAAAATACTATCTCATTCATACTCAAATTCTCAAGGAAATAGGCTAATCTACTTATATCCCATCTAAACCATACCTTTACCCACCATTCCCTATTCCTGTCTAAAAGATAAACCCGAGTGTAAGCATTACCCAATCCCAAATAACTAAAACCAACCCAAAGACGATGACTATTATCCCAAAATTCCAAGGGTAGGGAAAGGGGGCGTAGTCATATTAAGATTACTTCCTGCTGAAATGGGATGATGATTGCTCCAATGGATCCTGTAGGAAGAAAATTTTTAGCAACCAAATTTCTCAACAGAACTGGCTGTGATATATGTAGTTAGTTACTGTGTGGCAGAAAATTTTTGACTGTAGTTCTATTTGAAACTGGCCAGGGTGTAATAAAAAGGTGCACCATTACAGCTAGCTAGTCATGAGTTGTCTCGAGCAAAACAGTCTCAAACCGGTTTTAGGGTGATGTTTGTAGTTCCGATGCATCAGGTTGAGTCAAGTGGAAATGATGATGTGGGGCCCCATCTTCTTTCCGGAAAGTTTAAAGACTGTTGTTAGGAATCATTATTATTTCTTGTGGAAAAGTTACACATCAATATTAAAGTAAAATTTTCAAGTTTTAAGGTATGCATTAGGGAAAGACAACAATAAGCATTAAAAGTATGTGAGAAAATTAGGATTTCAGAGAGAAAATTGCATAAGATATGAGTCCCCAGATTTTGTTTTCTTCTGCCTTACACCAATTGGCTTCTTGATTTAAGGCAGAAACCATGAATTTAATCTTAACAACATGCTTGAATTTAGAGAAGGAAAGCCAAATCCAACTCCAAAGCCAGCATTGGTTTACAAAATTTGGGACTTCAGGAATACTAGATAGTAGAGAGAAATAGATTTCTATATAGAAATAGTTTACTACAATTAAATATTTTTTTTTTTACCATATATCAGCTTCTGCTTCCTTAAGTGATTGTTTCTGAAGAGCTGTCTTCTCTTCTGTAGACACCTACATGTTCATTGTCTTTTGGCTGTTTGATGATAGGTTTTCTCTGTTTTCCTGTAAAAACAAGAACAGAACACTTCCCCTACCTTTGAGAGGCCTCAGCACACCTCATAGGACCTAGTTTGTTGGATGACTTGTCATTTCTCTTCATTAAGATGTTTTTCTTGTTCAACTCGGATCTTGATTAACTTAGATGGTATCCATAGTTTTTTTTCTCCTGTAGATACAAATGCGAAACCCCTACCCCAACGTAACATATATCCTGCTTTCCATTTTGAGGTCAGTACATCCTTGAAATACACTGGCTGATTTAGTTCAGAAGGACAGGCTGTAGGTCAAATATTTTGTGACTAGGTTGGTGTAAGGAGTATGATTTTCCCACGTGCCGCTGGTCTTGTACCACCTCCATGGCTGCCCCAATTAACACACAGAGGCTCTGTATTTGATATAATGTGGAGGATCAGGATAAACAAATAGGCCGAATAGATGTTTATTCAGGGAGAAATAACTTACAACCTAGACAGATGAACACCAGGAAATTCAACCCGATCCTCTCCTGTCCGAGTCACGCCAGCAAGAGAGCACCTTCCTGGCCCGGTCCGACCTCCTTCCTCAGGTCCTCTCTGCCCATCGCTCCACCCCCCAATGGGCGTGGTCAGTGCTACAGAAGGACTACCTCACTACATTCATCTGTTAAAAAACATGACACATTGGATAGAACTAGAAACAAAGTCACCCTGAGTGAGGTAACTCAGGATGAGGTAACTCTGGCCACGAGTCTTTTATCTGGTAAACAACAACATTGCTAAAATGAAAGTCAGTAGTTTCTGCTGCGGTTTATCAAAGATGGCAATGGGTACATTTACCGCCAGCATTGAAAGCTGTGCTCACTGCCTTGGTCTGCACTGCCATCCAGCAAGCATGCTGCCGGCTTGGAGATGTGGTCACTGCCATTGCAATCTCTCATACACACCAATAAATTGTTAGCAGAGTTATTTAAAAGCCTTGTGGTTTTTTGTCTCTTATGCTGAATCAGGAAATTTTCCTTAAACGAGCTGCGCAATGTGCTTGTCTCTCCCAAGTCAGCTGCTACCAAGAAACCTTGCTTGTCTCTGTTCTTTTGTTTCTAAAACCCTTTTTTAAGCTTTTGTTAAATTTTAAGTGGAAGATTACAGAAGAACTTCAGGTGACTGACCAGGCAGTGAGTTGTCTCTGTCATTTCTAGAGTTTATATACTATCCTTCTGTGGTCTTTGAAGGAGTTGAAGACAGATAATTATGGTTATAATTTTCCTTAGTTAGGATTAGGATTAAAGATAAATTACATATAGGACTTTAGACCCACAAAGATAGGATAGATGATGAAATATTTTCTTCAAATCTTGTTAAATGTTAATGGACTATATATTGTTAACTGTGATTCTTACTTGATAAGTGTTGTGTTATATATTTTGCTATGTTAAGGTTAAAATCCTTCTTTTTATATTAGAAAAGAGGAGATGATGGGAGATGTCATTCTGTATATGTTTCTCATACTGGTTGATGAATAAAGCACTATTGGCCAATAGGTAAGCAAGAGAGAAGGGACTAGGAGAAAAGGAGGAAAGAGGAAGTAGGTGTCTAGTCAACATGGAGAGGCTGGGGAGACCAGAGGCATGCCCCATTCCCCGGTAAGATTAGAGCATGGGAAAGTACTTAATTTAACAGAAATGAGTTAATACTTAAGACAGAGCTAGCTGATAAGAAACTAGTACCTGGCCAACAGCATTATATCAAATACAGAGCCTCTGTGTGTTAATTGGGGCAGCCATGGAGGTGGTACTAGACCAGCGGCACGTGGGAAAATCATACTCCTTACACCAACCTAGTCACAAAATATTTGACCTACAGCCTGTCCTGCATGCAAAATGTGCTAAGGCAATGGTGGCTCTGGGATTGTGGAGGTGGCCAACCAATGACTGGTCTAACTTGAGGCTTATGCCACTATAGGGATTCCAGGCCCTACATTGCCTAGATGGCCAGGAATCAAAGACTGGTTAGGCCAGCGATCTAGCATAGAACCAAACATGACTGACCAAAAGAAAAGAGTCAATGAAATGATTTCTAATAATATTTTGCTCTACTTATAGATCAGAGCTTAGTATAATTGTCATCAAAAGACTTCATCCAACAATGGAACACCAGGCAGATCCAGGGAATTCTGGGAAATAGAGAAAAGGAGGATTGTAGGAGACAAAGGGCCAAGGACACTGGGAAAACACAGCCCACATAAGCACAACTAAAGGCTCATAGGGACTCACAGAGGCTGAACCTACAATCAGAAACCCTGCATGGGACTGAGCTAAGTCCTCTGCATTTATATGTGTGGTTGTTTAGTTTGGGGTTTTTGTGGAACTCCTAACCATGTAAGTGGGAGTGTCTATGACTCCTTTGCCTGTTCTTGGGACCCTTTTACTCCTACTGATTTGCCTCATCCATCCTTGAATGAGAGTTTGTGCCTACATTTAATGCATCTTATTATGAAGTGTTTCATCTTGTTATGAAGTGTTTGGTCAATATCCCTGGGAGACCTGGTTTTTTCTGAAGGTAAAAGGAGGAGTAGTTAATCTGTAGGAGAGGAGAGGTTGGTAGAGGGGGTTGGGTATGAGACTGGAAATAATGGAGGGAAGAGAGGCTACCATCAGAATATATTGTATGAGATAATAATAAATAAAAATGTTAATGCTATAACTCTGAAGATTAGTTCAAGAACAACTGAAGCCATTAAACATTAAATAATTTTAGCTCCCAACATAGTTTACATACAGTCTTATTGTTTCAAATAATTCTACAATACCTACATAGCTATACATATACAAACACACACTTAAACTAATGCATAAACAGAAACATATAACTGGTTGAGAGCATATAACACAATTAACTTTTATGTTCCAGTAAAACTTTATTAATTTATGTATTTATTTTTTATTTTGGATAATTTTTTTATTTATATTTGAAAGAAACTTGTTTTACATGTCAATCCCAGTTCCCACACTCTCCTGTCTTCCCCTTTTTCCCTCCATCATCCCCCATCCCATTCCATTTCTGCTCCCCAGGGAGGGTGAGGCCTTCCATGGGGCGTCTTCAAAGTCTGTCATATCATTTGGAGCAGATAGGTAAGACAAGATTAAAACTCACAAGATTTCCTGAGATACAATGTATCAGGGGCACACCTACATTGAAGCTATAGAGAGGAGGAAAAAAGTTCAGGAAACATGATGAAAATTCATGTAAATAGAGTTGTAGGTCAGGAGAGATGTGTTGCACACACACACTGTTCCCTCTCAAGGAAATAGGCAAGTTTTTTTTGTGTGTGTTAATTTAATATACTCTGTAGGATATAGATATTGATGTATATATTTATATAAAGGTAGAGAGATATGCTTGCACAGTACATATGTTATAGGTGATAATATTAAGAAGATGTAATCAATTTGATGGAATTTGAGGGATACAGGAGGAATCACAAGGGGGAGGGAGAGGTGGGAATGATGTAAATACACTAGTGATATATGAAATTCAGAAAATTAAGATAATAGTTTAGTTTTTTATTTTTGAAATTGTAAAATTTATATTATTTCCTCCTTCTATTTCCTTACACAAAGCCCTCCTATGCACAATCCATGTTATCTTTCAAATTCATGTGTGTGTATATATCTACACATATAAGTAAGGACTAGAAGAAATACAAAAAAGAGATAAAACTCACTCCCCTCAACAACTTCTTCATTCCTTTAGGTTGAGATAAGTATAAACAGGAAATATTTGAACAGGCATTGAAGTTTACTTTCGAGCAGGCTAGAATTATATATATATATATATATATATATATATATATATATATATATATATGATAGATAGATAGATATAGATAGATAGACAATAGATTATAGTAGAAAATAGATTATAGATTGTGTTCTTGTGCCTTTGGGTGGGGCAATGAAGCTATGGAAGGATCTATTCTATTTATGGTCTTAAAAGAAAAATATATTTTTTGTAAAAGAAAGAGAAAGATGATTACTGATTTTAACAACAGTGTCTAGTTACCTCAGTGCTAGAAATATCCTCAATTGTAAACTAAATTTGATAGAAGATTAAAGTTTTGCTTTTAAGTTCATATAAATCACTTTAATAATTAGTTTCATAGTTATTTTCTTAAGTTATAATATTTAAAGTAAAATAACTTTAGATACAGATATAGATTTCAGGAAAGAAAAGTAACTATTCTCAGTATGGAACAGAGAAATTCACACATCTACTGAATGTGAGATTTGAGGAGAATGAAAATTTCACTTGAAACAGGAAGTGAGTAATTCAGGATTTAAAATTATAACATTCTTCATACATTCCTTGACTCTATTGATGTTGGTGTGATTTGAGGTGATACGCCAAGTAGATAACAATTTGAGTTACTAGTTTCAGTAACAAAGTGATTGCTAAATCTATAGAACCTTACTATGATGCAACTGAATTCTAAATAGAAAAGTTATGTTTGTGTGTTCATGTATTTGTTTTTTGTTTTTGTTTTTTGTATTTGTACATGTGTGAACTTATAAATTTGTTTTGTGTGTGTGTGTGTGTATCATGTATATATGTATCTGCATAATTAAGTCGCTTCCGTCTACCCACTTGATATTTCATCTAACTTGCCAGGGTGTAGTTGTAGGCAGTTCATTCAGGCATCTAAACCAAGGTCTTTTATTCATCTCAACCCTTCATGTGCACAACATAGTCTTTACCCTTGATTGCTTGCTTTCCCAGTAGTGAACTTCCTAACTTTTGAAGACGCCTTAAATTTCTAAAGTTGGGAATATCATCATACAGTGTGAATGGTAGTGTAAGTAATTATCTGTGGTCAATGCCTGAGTACTCTATTTGCTATGCTGTTAGAAAAAAGAAGGAAATCTTCTAAATGCTTTAATGAGAATTGGGTGTTAATGCTTGAGTTGAATGGCTTCCTAGGAAGTTGAGTACAGTGCCTGTGCACAATGATGAGATGTGTTTTTTCTGATTGTTTTAGCTTGATCATTAAGCTGAAAAAATGGAAGATGTTTTGGGAGCTGCAGCTTGGAGAACAGGTGAGTGTTGTGCCACATAAAGATAAAAGGTACACAGAGATGTCTTTAAGTTTGGTTGCTAAGAAAGTACCAACAGCTGCTAAAAGAAATTTGATTATATCTGGGTTAATCCAACTTACTTACTTTAAAAATGCTTTGATTTCAGACTTTAAGTCTAAGGACAGGTTACTTTGAAAGAAAATTCTGCTTTTGTTTCCATATAAGATGAAAAGCTATGGAATACTTTTGGACTAATGCAGTTTGACCAATCAAGACTCCTTAAAGCACTAGCTCAGGTGATCTAACATCCAAAACAGCTAAGATAATGCAGCCTCAGACTACTATAGTCAGGTTTATGGGTTTTCTCATGATCTCCTTGGGATTGGCAGTGCCCCCAAAATAGCAGGAGCAGTTTGGAGAGAACTAAGACTACAATGCAAATATTGTTTATAAATACTTGTTTTCATTTTAACGGGGTTGATTATAAATGGTTAATGATCACAGTTAATCTCTTTAAAAAAAAGGGAACAAGAGATAGAAATGAATATTTTTTATTTGTATGGATTTTGTTTTATCGATACAAATTTAAGGTCAATATTGCATATATATTTTTTCTCCTATTTTTTTAGGTATTTTGTTTATACAGCTCATTTAAAAATGTAATGTATAATGAAATATAGATTATATATATTCAACTGTAATCAAAATTAAGTTACGTTTAGTTAGATTTTCTAGACATGCAGAGATATATTTGAGATGGATAGTCTTCAAACCATTCAAAGACATATAGAATATGACATTTAAAATGGTTTATTAGATTTTTCATGACAGTGAGACACAACTGCTTCAGGTAACAGCAATTACATCAGAAGAGAAGATGGGCATCAAAGAATCTTGATATGGAATTTGCTTTCAATATGGTGAAACTGGCCATTTGAGCAAGAAACTGATCTTGCCTGGGCTGTTTAACTGTATGCTTTATAAACTGGAACCACAAGAAAGTGATTGCTGAACTTGTCAAAGTAAGATGGAACAGTCCTTTATGGTTCCTACTTCATGGAAGAGTCTACCAGACATGCTGCAGGACACAGAGGAAAATGGCTGAAAATCTGTCAATAAAGATGGACAGTTTAAAATTTCCTGCTGCACTGATAAGTCTTCTAGACACACTATGGCCTATGGGGTGAAGATAGATGCTCCAATGTTACAAAAGAACTTTGTGTTACTCTCCAGGCTATGGAATGTCTCTGTGAATTCTAAAGATTATATACTTCTGACATCTTTAATGGAGTTAAAGAGAGGTAGTTATGGCTATAGTTTTCCTTAGTTATGATAAAAGATAAGTGTTACATAAAATTTTAGATGCACAAAGGTAGGATAGATGATAGAATATTTTCTTTAAATTTTGCTAAATATTAATGAACTAAATATTAACTATAATTCTTGCTAGGTAAATGTTTTGTTACATATAATTTTCCAATGTTAAAGATAAAACCTTCCTTGTAACTAGGACAGAAAAGAGGGGATGATGGGGGATGTCCTTCTGTATATGTTTCTCTTATCAGTTGATGAATAAAACACTGATTGGCCAGTAGCCAGGCAGAAAGTATAGGCGGACCTACAGATGTGTAGAATTCTGGAGCAAGGAAAAGTTGATACCACCAGACAGACACCATGTAGACACTGGAAAGATAGAATGGGCATTCTCCAGTAAGAAAAGACCACATAGAAAGTCTTAGATTAATAACAATGGGTTAATAATTAAGGGAGAGATAGCCAATAAGAAGCCCAGGCCACTGGCCAAAGAGTTTTATAATTAATATAAGACCCCCATCTACACAGTGGGCTGCATCCTTGCTGTGGGTGGGTGGGTGGGAGTCTCCCTATGTATATCTAAAAATAGCAGTAGTAAATACAGAAGATATCACCAGCATGCAAAATCAATGCTTTCTATAAAGTTTCCTCTGTATCTTGTGTTGTTTGAAAAATGCACATGCCTTGCACCCCTCATATTTGTGCTGGATTTTATAATCTGTTTCTTCCCCAGGGTTATGATCTCTGTTACTTGGTGCATTCCATTTTTACAATTTGGTGATAAACTCATGAAAATAATGAACTAAAATTTATCATAATTTTGAGGAATGCATTTTAGATTTTAAATATGCTAATAAAGATGTTTATTTTGAGAATAGAATACCTTATTACATAAAAATATTTTATAACCTTTAAGCAAAGAATAAAAGTATATTAAATAGGAAAGAGGATTTTGAAAGACCCTTAATGTCTAAAATTATTTTTAACTGAAGGTCTTTCAAATGGGGCTCTTAGTTTAATGAGACATTATAAGGCAACATTGCTGCCAGAAAATAGCCATTTCTAAATATCATGACATTAAACCTGAATGTCCTGTGACAATTTTAAAATATATTGCACACTCAAATTGAGGTAATGATCACTAGGTGTTTTGCACTAATAGATTCATTAGATTGATGCATGGTTTTGTTGGACATGGATGTTAGCTCTCCAATTTTTGTGCTAAACATTAAAATGTGAGAGTTCATGTAGATAATAAGTAAATACTTTGAAAGAGAAAGTTGTTAAAACTTTGTTTATTTCCTACATCAAAAGTTTTGTATTAGTATATTGTATTTGTATTAGTATATTGTAAATATGAATCAGAGTTCAATGTTTTGTATGGATCCATAATTTTCAGGTCCTCAAATGATCATGTCATTATTCACCATAGTTCCTACAACACAGAAATATTGTTAGAATTGAAAATTGAAAAAAACTTTGGAGTTACCTCACTAATACCAAGAAAAGGGAAACATCTGCATTTATCATTCAACGCTGTTACGCTGGAGAGAAAATAAGATATGAAAGGACTGCTGTGATTTCAGAATATCTAGGAAACCAGGAGATATTTATGGAGACATAAGAAAGCCAAGGCCATTGACATCAGTCAAGCAAGAAGAAACACTAGGTTACCAGTGGCCTACTCCATAATGAATACTAGAATATTGTTTTCAAAAAAGGAAACCATTAGCTATTCAGACAAAGAAAACCCAAGAAAGACATTCAGCTGCTGCACACACAGATTTCCTCCTCAAGAAAAGTGGTTATTTCTGAGTCAGTTCAGGAAAGGAGTCTTGCCTTTCCTAAAGCATCAAGCTCCTCTAGTACTAGGAAATGTTTCCATATTCCACTAGCTGTGTTCTTACGCTGCACTCAGGATAGAAAGGATATGTGCTCTGGCTCCAGAGCCAAGTTGTCTCGGGGTATGTCCTTACTCCATAAACTCCTGCAGGTACTAGAAACAGAAAGGCCCAACTGAAACACCAGAGCTATGAGACCCTGTACAGACATGCTCCTGGCCTTCTGCTGCTGCTCAGTCTCTTGTACCTCAAACAATTATGCTATTGCCATTGAGGTCCTATTACTGTATCCTGTCCTGTGGCTTTGATTGGCTAAGTGGTAAGCCTAAAGTTGCCCCACTATGGACAGAGGCCACCAATGTGATCTTCAGAATATCAATAGAAAAATGCTAGTAAATTCGGGACACATAGAGATAAAGTCTTTAAACACTCTTTTTTTTGGGGAATAAATGGCTTAAAAGAAAGTTGAACATTTGTTTCATTTCTAGCTTATTCGGAAAAGCAAATGTCATGATGTTTGAAGGACAAAGCTAGTTAAAGTTTGGAGTCAAGTTTATAATAATCTGTTACTAAATGAAAGAGATAACGTATTTTTTTAAAAAAATTCCATTGATTATTTTATCTTATAAAGTCACAGAGTGTGAAAACTTTCAGGACGTAGACTATAATAGATATTCAGAATACATATTACATGCATGCAGTAATTCTGTGAATGCAATGTTTAATATACATGCGATCACATTAACTGAGGATCGGTTATGTGGTCTTAGCACCAAATAACTGGTATGATCTTGTTTTTTAATTTGAGACAGTCCAATAATTATTCTTCTAGATTGTCATAATTTGGGGCTAACTTTGCTTTTGTCTTCGGATTTGGTTTAGTCTTTAAATGTTCACTGTGTGTACATGTTTCTTCCTTTGTTTTTTTTTTTTTTCCATGATTGTTGGGAGATGTCATTCTGTAAATATGTTTCTCTTGTTGGTTAATGAATAAATCACTGTTGGCCAATATGAAAGCAAGATAGGCGGGGCTAGAAGACAAGGAGGTTTGGGGTGAGAGGGAAGGGGAGATTCAAAATGTAGGACCAAGAGAACAGAGTTCCCGATGCTCTCTCTCATAAGATAAGACCACGTGGAAATAGTTACATTGATACAAATAGGTTAATATTTAAGTCAGAGCTAGCCAATAAGAAATGCTAGTACCAGGCTAACAGCTTTATATCTAATACAGCGTCACTTTGTGGGGCTGGCACGGCTGTGGGACCAGTCCGCTGGAAAACCTGCTTGTAACATATGAAGATGACATGGTAGGTTAATCACAGAAACTGAGCAAAGAAACTTACGATTGTAGCAAAGGACTGGGATGTGTGTATTATATCTTTCTTATGCTGGCCTTGCAAATTTTCCATAAACCCATTGAGTGTTGAAGGTTACTAGTCTAGGGCATCCCCCACACCAGTCAAGTTGACTAGCCTATCACAGAGTTAATAAAGGTGTGTACCAGAGTGTTATGATGGTGCTGTGGGCCCATCTTCACTCTTTACTTTTCTTCTTGGTTCCCTCACATACCCCTCGAATAGAATTCTGCTTCCCCATTGAATCAAAGCAAAAAGACTAATTTATTATGGACTAAAATGCCCAAAATTGCGAAGATAACACTATTCTTTTCACAAGCTTTATCTCAAGTGTTTCATTATAGCTACAGAAAGTCAAAACACTAAAAATTTTTATTCTAAAAATAAATGGGAAGTCTGAGTGGAGAGCTAGGATAAAACATTGTTCTTTATAAGTTTTAAAAATTTTACTTTATCAGTTAATGAAAGACCACATTAAAGCATTTTATGTTACATTATTCAGGTGCCAGTCATTTTGCCAATAGCTGGTATAACTACATAAATTTTAAACAAAAAATAGAAATGATTTCTAGCAAGTTGAAATATTAGAACTTTATAATTGTTGAGTTCAGAGAAAATGACTAAAGATAAATATTGAGTTTTCATGTTTAATATTAAAGTTATGTGCAGCTTTACTTTGCTGTAAAAGATTAATTTTATTGTTCCTAATTTGCTTTCATGGTCTCTGTGTTCTCTATTTCTGAAATATATATGCTCAAGCTACAGATGATCCTATGCTTTTATATTTGTAAATATCTGGGATGCAAAAACTTGGAATTTTAGTCCTTTATTCAGGAAATAAAAGCTTTATGTGAGAGCAGAGATTTCCAGACCAGGGAAAATAGTGATGGTAAAAAGAAGTAAATATATACAGGACAAATGGTCAATATGATAAAATATTTGATTCAGAAATACTTCACACATGAAATATCAAGTGGAATGTGATGCTATACTCAAGTTTTAGTGGTTTAAAAGCACATATTGGGAGTTGGATTTTAAAAAACACACTTACATTTACAACTCATATTACTGGATCATATATATACAGGAGTTGGTTGCTGAAATCATGAACATTTTCAAGTGGAATGAGAACTTTTGGGAGAAGTCTCAATATTCCATTTATCTCTATTAATAAAGTGTCATTGTTTGAACAGCCAGCCTGACCTTGTTATCACAAGCTGGTTAGGATGCCAACCACTTTGTAAATCATGAACTCAGGGCCAACAAATGAAGGCTTTGTTCTCAGACTGGAGAATTATGCCCTGTCTTCCTGTTTATGAGGATCCACTTCATTTGCCTCCCCAAACATAAAGTAATAATTCATCTCAGAGTAATAATAAGATGAATTAAAAAAGATTTCACAATTTAAAAATATATATATATATATTAATTGTTAATTAATAATAAAAGTATATGTAATTTAAATTACATTTATATTGTTGGCCCATAACTAGTTTATAAAAATTAAAATATTCTGTTCTATTAATTGAGTCATTAGCTATTATATACAGCAATCTTCAATTCATAATATGCGCACTGTGTGCAAAAAGTGTAATTATAGCATTCTGTTCTATGGCTAATGTAAGAATAAACTTCTGTTTCAGATATGTGGCTTTAAGACACTGTTGAATGAATATATGGCATAAGGAGCATTGTGACTGTTCATCAAAATCAATAAACTATTCCGACCTAAGAAATTTTTTAATTAATAGTTTTGTTTCTGCAAAAAGTTTTTGCTAAATAGAAGTGAATTGCTCTATTAGGTTTGAGGAAAGAGTCATTGCTTACAGAGCTTTGGAAATGAAATCTAGTTTATTAACTGTCTTATAATGTCACAGTGTAATAAAAATGTCTTGCTCTCAGTATTTGTATTCACAACTTTGCATCTTCTTCATTCAAACATCCATAAGTAGGGAAAAACAGTAAAATAATTATAAGTACAAGAGATTATTAAAATATGTATATAGACAAATTTGCAGTGCATTAGCATTTGGTAGTATTGATTTGGATCTGCTTAAGGAATAGAGATTTTGGACCCAGAAACACTACTGTGACTCAAATATACTCTTCTAATATTTAGATGTTGGAAATTTAATCTTAAAATACAGACAGTGACAAGACATTCAGAAGTTAACTAAGGTTAAATGAGGTCATGGTAGAGGGACCTGTTGTCTTAGTAGTTTTATAAGAAGACAAAAGAGTGACTCTTTATGTGTCTCCCTGTGCAGTATTAACTACTATGAATATGATGCAGCAATAGTCCTGGACCAAATGCCAAGTGGAAGCTTGTGACATGATTTTGGACTCCCCAACTTTCAGGGTCATTGGCTAATTAACATCTGTTCTTTATAAATTATCACTTCTGTGGTAAAATGAAATGGGCCAGGCACAAAGCTGAGGATTCTCTTCTGGGGTAATCTTACAATACAGTATTGCCATAGGTGTTGTTCCTGTCTAAAGAGGAAGCTATGTATGTGATTTTTGATGTACCGTCTTAAGGAAAACAGACTAGTTTTTATTTCTCCACCAGTTTGTATGGAAAGGAAGATGATGGTAAGTTGAGACAGCACCCCAGACGACTCTGCCTGTTCTAAACTAGAACCTCCATGGATAGGTTGCAGATCAGTGAGGTAATACCTGTCTGGGTCAGCTGACTTTGTGAGGTAGATGTACTATTCTCAAGCATCCCTCTTGCTGGGGTCATTGTTTAACAGTCTCTACAAATAATACAACCCAGAGAATAATTTAAAGTTGGGGAAATCCACAAAAGTTAACCTGGAAAAGGGACGATTTTAGAAACTAAGGGATTTGTCAGATTTGAACATGTAAATAGCAAATACACTATCCACCAGAACTTTCTGTAATGATAAACATATATCTGTGGTGAAATTCTATAACAAATATCATGGACAGATATCAAGATGTCAAATAATAGGTAATATTTGAGGTTTTTAATTTCAGTAAAATTAAAAATAGTCAAAATTTAAATCAATACACTTTCTAAAGTGGCTTCCATACTGGACTGTATAGCTTTAATCATATATGTGTTCACTATTTTGTATTAAAACTCAAAAACTACCCTTCCTGGCCATAGAAATGATGTTCTTAAACCTTCTCAGAGAAAATGACTATAATATGTACATGTGGTAGTTAAAACACTATAAGCCTTCACTTCTTTAGTTTGTACTACTCTGCGTTTGTGTGTGTGTATGTGTTATATCTGTGGTGTGTTTGTCTGTATATCTGTCTGTCTGTCTTTCTCTTTCTCTCTCTCTCTCTCTCTCTCTCTCTCTCTGTCTCTCTGTGTGGTATGTCTGTTGTGTTTGTATCTCTGTGTGAAACCATGATGTTTGTGTATTTGTGGTGTATGTGTGTGTGTGTGTGTGTGTGTGTGCGCACAAACACACGCGCATGTTCACACACGCACAGATGAGTATGAATATAAAACAGAAGGATGTTTTTGTGTGTGTTGTAGTTGTGCAACAGCTGACTTCAGTCACTTTAAGTCACAGGCAGACACAGACAGTCTGGATACCCAGTGTTCTCTTCCTAGATGGAGCTTTTGTTCACTCTCTACTTCTAAAATTATTTTTTCGAGGGTCACCATCACATGTCAAGTACACTTGCTTTAGGAATCATCTCTTATCTCCTTCTCTGTATCTATCTATCTATCTATCATCATTATCATCATCATCATCTATCTATCCATCTACCTATCTCAACATTTATAAAAGAGACAGACTGAAGTAGTCAGTCCTTTTGATAATTCTTTTATGCAGTCTCAAATGATTCTTGCTGTACAAGTACAAGAGCTTGTTTGAGAAGACAATGAGGGAGGGAAAATCTCCTAAATTCTTCCAGTTCTGAGTAGGGATGAGAAAGAGTCCTACCTGATTCCAGACACTGTGCTCTTGATATTGGTCAAGTCTATTAAGCAGGACTGAGAAAACAGAATTATGAGACATGGGCAAAGGCAAGGTTGCCATGTGACTCCCATTCATGTAAGAATCATATGCTTTGCCCAGGCAGTGGTGGTGAACACATTTAATTCCAGCACTCAGGAGACAGAGGGAGGTAGATCTCTGTGAATTTAAGTCCAGCCTGGTCTGCAAAGCTACCCTATCTCAAAAAAACAATTATCAAGCAAAAAACAAATAGATCATATACTTTCAAACATCTTCAGAGCCATTAAAATCTTATTTTATTTTCATATTTTTAAGTAATGACACATCCTTCCAAGAATTGAGAGTGTTTCATATATACACTACATATATATATATTCTAAAATCTACCAGCTTTTGAATTTGGATATTTATATTTTTTTGTTTGTCTACATTTACAATTCTGTCACAAATATTGTTTTTAAAGGATCATATAAAAAGAAGCTGAGACATATAAAAAGAAGCTCATGGCCCAATGAGCTTAAGATCCACAAGTGAACAGAATGATCTGGTAGGAGAGAAGAAGAGATGAGGTGGAGAGAAGTAGGGTGAGGGTGTCTATGAACTGAAAAAACAGAAATGCATTTGTGTGTGTGTGTGTGTTTGTATTTGTGTGTGTGTTTGTTGTGTTGTGTATGTGAATGTGTGTGTGTGTATGTGTGTGTGGTGTGTGTTTGTGTATGTGTGTGTGTATATGTGTGTGTGTGTGTGTGTGTATGTTTTTATTCAACATCAGGCTGAAGTGAAGTAGTGAAGTCATTCCAGATGAGATGGATCTACACTCCAG
This sequence comes from Phodopus roborovskii, assembly GCF_943737965.1. Lineage (NCBI taxonomy): Eukaryota > Metazoa > Chordata > Mammalia > Rodentia > Cricetidae > Phodopus > Phodopus roborovskii. The sequence goes on along the minus strand of NW_026126693.1, from coordinate 1,021,873 downwards.
GCATTCAGAGGCTGGAAGCAGATAACCAGAGGTATGTCATAGAAGGTCTAATGTGTGATCTGCAGTCAGAAAGTTTTATTAACCAAAGTCCTGAGAGATTGGGAAAACCTTAGCCTCTGAGATAGGGCAACAATAATTTGTTAAGATTTTTGGAAACTCCTGATTAAACAGACAGAGATGATGAGCACTTGGAATGGGAGACTGGTTATCAGAAGCAAGCAGTAGACCAGGAATGGGGAGCAGAAGGCCTGATACAGAAGCTGGTATGCAAACTCACACCTGGGAACAGAACAGCAATGATTTAGAGTGTTCATCTAATCCAGTTGACTGAAGTCGGCTTTCTTTTCATTTTCTAGGAAAATATGTCAATTTTGCATTGTAAAACAGAGATGGGGAGAGCAAAGAAGGGGAAGGGTGAATGGAAAGGGGAGATCAAAAAGAGGAGCAGAGAAAAACTGAAGGAAAAACACAGAATGGGGAGGGTAGGGAAGAGGAAGGGAACAGAAAACCCAGGAAACAAAAAGGGAAATGGGGAAAAGGGAAAGAAAAGAATGAAAGAAACTAGATGGAATTTACAAACTTTGGCTCAAATCTAATTACTATTAATTACATGATAGAAACAGGGACTACAACTGCAAATCCCTTTTACTCATAAACTTGCAATGTTTATAATTGCCCTAGTTTTACATTAACTCTTCATTTAACAGAATTTGCAGGCATCTAGAAATTCCTGCCACAGTCTTCTGTGTGCTGGATTTTAAGTGTGTATCACCATGCCTTGATACTATATTTTAGTGGCTTTTTTCTGTTCCTTCTTAATAGAAAAATAATCTTCCTTTAGTTCTGACAACTTTCTCCTGGAATATTAGATTATTCTTGTAATAATATTAATGGTGTTCAGTTGGATTTATTTTCAGTGCTAAACAATTTAACTGTAATACACAGTACAAATAGAGCAAGTGTTCAGAGAAAATAGTGCATCTTGAATATCACAAAAAAATCCACATAACCAATTCACACATCTGCCAATAGAATGTAGCTTGATAACTGCCTCCTCCCTTGAAAACAAACATAACATTCCTGGCTTTAGCTTCCTCTATGTATTTCACAAAAAATTATCACACATATACTCTTTGATCATTTATATAATATAAATCAATAAGCAATTTTAATTATTTTTGAAGTTTATATTATTTTTGACGTGGAACAAAGTGAATATCTTCTTTCTTCTCTGTTTTCTATGTGTCGACTTAGTAGCCTCTGTACCATAGTATTAAATTCTAAGGATATGTCACAGAGTTGTCTTTTCTTTTGTTACAAATAGTCACATTATTTCCTATTGATAGTCTTATGTATGCTACCTTGGATTTGTTTGCAAATGGCTTTCAGTGGCCAACACTGGAAAGCTGTTCAATAAATATCTGAAAGTTGGAATGTTAGTTCACACTGTGTTAGAATAGTGACCCAGTGGAGACTCATGAAGTTTCCTGAGATGCCCTGTTGTGCTTCTGCACTATAATTCCTTTAAGTACTTTTAATTCTGGCCATTTTCATAAGTATGCTCTGGAATGTCATCCATTTATATATGTTATAAATTTATTGTCCTAGTGCAGGGAAAGGTATGTCTATATCTATATGCAAAAGTTCTTGATTTAATTATAATATAATCTATCCATTTAGTCTAATTAAGAAATATTAATTGCTACTTTAAAAAATTAGTTCCTAACTATAATTCATAGAACTGGCTGTATTATATTCTTACAATTTTATCATGTCATGTATTAAAGATGTATTAGAAATTTTCCACATTGTTATTTTTGTATGTGTATGGTATAAAGTGGCATTCAAATTTTATTTTATCTATATTGATAACCAATCAACAAAAGCACTTGTTACTAAGGGTAAAATTCTTTCTCTCTTGCTATGCAAACACGTTAATGGAATTAAATTCCAATGTGCATTGTATACTTTGTAGAAGCCTTTGCTGGGTTTTTTCTTTTTTTCTTCTTTTTGCAGTGCTGACGGTGGAAATGAAGTCTACAAGATTTTAGACAAGCATTCTGTCACTCAGTGACATCGGCAAAGCCTCACAAGACTTTACCAACACTGCCCACCTTTTCTGTTTTTACTGATTTTTATATGCATGTTCTCTCAGTTAAGAGAATTATGAAAACCCATTTGTTTATAAACTTAACATTCCTTCTCATACTTTTGTTAATTTTTACAGAGTTGTTTTTGTGTAAGCTAGCATCTGTGAAGACCATTGTGGACATGTGTGTATGGAGGCCAGAAGGACAGAAGACAACATACCATATCATTTCTCAGGTATAATCTAACTTTTTTATTTTTTAATAGAGTTATACATTTTCTTCACCTACTTTCCTTCCCTCCTCCCCTTTCCTTTTTAATAGTACACCTGCCCCCATGTTAACAATTTACTAAGGAGGGTCTGGGTTTTTCACTCTCCTAGGCAGATCTATGTGTATCTCTCTTAGGGTCTTCATTGTTACCTAGATTCTCTGGGGTTGTGGCCAACAACAGGCTTGTTGTCCTTTGCTTTATGTCTAATATCCACCTATGATTGAATACATATTTGTCTTTCTAGATCTGGGTTACTTCACTCAGGATACCTTTTTCTATTTCTGTCACTTTGCCTGCAAGTTAAAAGATGTCATTTTTATATAAACCACTGAACAATACTACATTTTGTAAGTGTACCTCATTATCCTTATCCATTCTTTGGTTAATCCAGGTTGTTTTCAGGTTCTGGCTATTATGAATAATGTTTCTATGAACATAGTTGAACAAATGTCCTTGTGGTGTGAATATGAATCTTTTAGGTATATGCCAAAAATTGCTATTCCTATATATTGAGGTAGGTTGATTCCCAATTTTCTGAGAAATTGCCATACTGATTTCCAAAGTACCTATACAAGTTTGCACTGTGTTCCCCTTACAGCATATCCTCTCCGTCATAATCTGTCATCATCAGAGCTTTGATCGTGGCCATTCTGAAAGGCATAAGATGGAATATCAGAGTTGTTTTCATTCATTTGCCTGATGAGTAAGGATGTTGTGCATTTTTTTCAAGTGTCTTTTAGATATCTGAGATTCTCCTGTTGAGAGTTCTCTGCTTAGATCTCTATCCAATTGTTTTGTTGTATTATTTTTTCTTTTGATGTCTAATTTTTTGAGTTCTTTGTATATTTTAGAGATCATTCCTTTGTCAGATGTGGGGTTGGAAAAGACCCTTTTCATTCTGCAGGCTGCCATTTTGTCTTGCTGACTGTGCCCTTTGCTGTTCAGAAGCTTCTCAGCTTCAGTAGGTCCCATTGATGAATTGTTGTTCTCAGTTTCTGTGTTACTGGTGTTACATTTAGAAAGTGGTCTCCTGTGCCAATGCACTTGATGCTACTTCCCACTTTCTCTTCTATGAGGTTCATTGTAGTTGGTATTATATTGAGGTATATGATCCATTTAGACTTGAGTTTGGTGCATGATGATACATACACACACACACACACAAACACACACACACACACACACCCATCCACCCACCCACACACACACACACACACACACACACACACACACATATATATATATAGTCTATTTGCATTCTTCTACATGTTAGTCTCCAATTATATCAACACCATTTGTTGAAGATGTTTTCTTTTTTCCATTTTATAATTTTAGTGTCTTTGTCAAAAATCAGATGTTAGTAGGTGTGTGGGTTGATAAATGGGTCTTTGATTAGATTCAATTGGTCCACCAATAGAATGCCAATAAAAAACTCTTCTCATTACTCTACCTCTACAGTAGAAGTTGAAGTCAGGAATAGTGATGTCTCCAGAAGTTCTTTTATTGCACTGAGTGGTTTTGTCTATCCTGTCTTTGTTTTGTTTTTCCGTATGAAGTTAAGTATTACTCTTTTAAAGTCTGTGAAGAATTTTGCTTTGATTTTGACAGGAATTGCATGGATTCTGTAGATTGTTTTCTATAAGATTGCCATTTTTGACTATGTTAATTCTACTTATCCAAGAGTATGGGGGATTTTTTTCCAGTTTCTGATGTCTTCTTTAATTTCTTTCATCGAAGACTTAAAAGTCTTGTCATACATGTTTTTCTTTTGTTTGCTTAAAATTACCTCATGACATTTTGTTTTATTTTTGTGGGTATTGTAAAGGGTGATGTTTCTCTGATTTCTTTCTCATCTCATTTATCATCTGTATATTGGAGGGCTACTGATTTTTCAAGTTAATCTTTTTATTTTTTATTTTTTAAAAGAAATTGTCATTCTTCATTGGCATAGAACCTTAATGGAGCAGTTTAGACTTTCTGGCGAGTGAGCTACATGGATTTGTGTATCTCTACCTAAGTGCCTAGCCTAATATTTTACGCTACTATTTAATGCTTTATTACCTGCTCATCTATTGTTAGAAACAAAATGCAATTTCTTTATAGTCTTCTTCCTCTCAAACTAGTTTAAATCGCATCCCTTCCTACACATAACTTTTAAATGTACCATCCAGACACGAGAAACGAAAAACAATTAAGATAACAGTAGTTCCTTAGTGTGCAACCTGTTAAAATAGGCAGTCATGTAAGAAAACACACACGTTTTGTAAGATGTATCAGAAATGAGCCACTAACAACTTTATTAGGGAGTAAATGCATATTCCTTAAAATAATAGAATCCTCCTATGCAAACATCCTAAGAAATCTATATCAAGATACATACATGTGATGCTGAAGGTTATCAAAAGTAAGAGGATTCTTAGAAACAAATAGAAATAAAACAAATTCACTAACAGGGAATCCTGAATCTCTAGATTCTGTTATAGAAAGAGAAATTTGGAACATCTTATAACCATATCCCCCAAGCACTATCCGACAAAGGGCTGATCTCCAAAATATACAAAGAACTCAAAAAAGTAGTCAACAAAACACCAAAAAACCCTATTAAAAATGGGGTACAGAACTGAAGAAAGAATTCTCAATAGAGGAAATCTAAAAGGCTGAAAGACAGCTAAGAAAGTGCTGAACATCCTTAGCTATCAGGGAAATGCAAAACAAAACAATTTTGAGATACCATCTTACTACTTCCAGAATGGCTAAAATTAAAAACACCAATGAAAACTTCTGCTGGAGAGGCTGTGGAGAAAGGGGAACACTCCTCCACTGCTGGTGGGAGTGCAAACTCAAACAGCCAATTTGGAGATTAGTATGGCGGTTCCTCAGGAAATGGGGAATTAGTTTACCACAGGATCCGGCAATCCCCCTCTTAGGCATATACCCAAAGGATTCACATCCATGCAGCAAAGACATCTGTTCAACTATGTTCATAGAAGCACTATTTGTAATAGCAAGAACCTGGAAGCAACTTAGATGCCCCTCAATTGAAGAATGGTTAATGAAGATGTGGCATATCTACACAATGGAATACTACTCTGCAGAAAAAAATAATGGTATCTTGAAATTCGCAGGCAAGTGGATGGCACTTGAAGAAACCATCCTGAATGAGGTAACCCAGTCACAAAAAGAGGAACACAGTATATACTCACTCATATGTGGATTTTAGACCTAGAGCAAAGGATCACCAGCCTATAATTCACACCACCAGAGGAACTAGGATACAAGGTGTATTCTAAGAGATTCATATAAAGTCCCTAACAGAACTGGGAAGGTACAAGTCCCCCAGCTCATGGGAAGTGGGGGGGGAGAGCGAATGGAGAGAGAAATAGGAGAAAACAAGGGAGAGGAAAGGAAAACATGTGCGACCAGGAAGATTGAGCCTGGTTAGGAATAGAAGTCAGGAAAGAGAGAGAGAGAGAGAGAGAGAGAGAAAGAGAGAGAGAGAGAGACAGAGACAGAGACAGAGACAGAGAGACAGAGAGGAAGAGAGAGAGAGAACATAAAAGAGGGAGCCAATATTGGTTTGAAGATGAAATTGAACACAAAGAAAGGTCTAGAGAACTACAAGACTGCTGCCAACTAACAATTTGAGATTCCTTGGAAAGGCTACCATAACTGCCCTTCCCGGAGAGTGAGATCAACAACTAACTTATCCATGGAGCCCTCAACTAATGCCTGTTGGAAACAGGATCAAACACCCATACATAAACACTGAGTCAAAATAGAACCCAAATGCAGCTGGAGAGGAAAAGACCAGGTGGCAGAAACACATAGGGACAGCTTACTTGAACAAGGAGGAGCTAACGGGCCCACAGATTGATAGCTGGGAAGCCAGCATGGGACAGACTCAGGCCCCCCTGAATATGGGTCTCAGCCAGAAGGGCTGAGCAGTCTAAGGGACCTCAGACAGTGGAGATAGGATGTTTCCCTGGTGCACAGAAGGATTTTGCAAACACATCCCCCATGGAGGGTTACCTGCCTTAATCTAGAGACAGGAGAGAAAACCTAATCCCTACTTCACATGACCTGTCAGATCTACATGACCCCAACTGGATGGCATTCCCCTACATATGGAGAGTAAAAGGGGGAAGCAGGGAAGGAGGGAGGGAGGGAGGAAAAGGGAACTGGGATTGACATGTAAAATAATAAAATTGAAAAAAAATACTTTGACTTAAAAATTTAAGTTCAAGGACAAATTACTGGGGAAAAGGATTTCCATTTTTGTTTCCACAGAAAATGAAAACCTGTGAATTCCTTCCAGACTAATGTGGTTTGATCAAGCCAGACCACCTGAAAGAGAGTACCAGGTGATCCTACATTCAAAACAGCTGGACAATGCAGCCTTAGAGACTACATCCAAGATTTCTGAATCTTTTTCTAATCCCCCATGACAGCACCCCTTACCAGCAGGAAGTAGTTTGGAAAGAATGACGCCCAAATTCCCAAATATTGTCTTTAAATGTTTGTTTTCATTTAAATGGACTCGGTTATTTAAAATAAAAAAAATTAAATTTAGAAAAATGCATATCCTCTTTCTTGCCCTCTTCTTAGCTGACATCTACCCTTCCTTCTTCAGAAAAGATCAGGTCTCCATGGGTATCAACCAGGAATGGTACACCAAGTTGCAGTAAAACTAGGCACTAAGCCTAGACAAAGCAACCCAGTGGGATGTAAGGGTCCCAGAAGCAGGCGACAGAGTCAGATACAGCACTGATCCTTCTGTTAGGAGTCCTCCCACAATAAGACCAAGCTATACAGCATATATGTAGAGAGCCTAATTCAGTCCCATGCACAATCCCTGGTTGTTGATTCAGTCTCTGGGAGCCGCTTGGAACCTAGGTTGGAATCTTTGGGTTTTCTTTTGATGTCCTGTTCAGGCTGTAAACCCCCCATTGCTCCTTCTGCCCTTTCCATATCTGACCCCCTATTTATAACATGCCTCTACATCCACACTTCTAACCCTGTCCATCTGTGATATATAGTCTGTTTCCACTTCACAGTAAGATTCATGCATTCCACCTTGAGCCTTCCTTGTTACTTAGCTTCTCTGGGTTTATAGATTATCCTTTACTTTACTGCTAATATGAATTAATACATACCTTGTTTATCTTTCTGTGTCTGTGTTACCTCATTGAGGATGCCTCTAAACCAAATACTCAGTATTATGAATTAGGAAGACCATCTTGAACTATAATAATACTAGGTCAGCATGGGTTATACAATACGACATTGACCTCAGGATCAATCTCTCTCTCTCTCTCTCTCTCTCTCTCTCTCTCTCTCTCTCTCTCTCTTTCTCTCTCTCAAAAAATATTGATAACTGAGTGAAAACAGATTCTAGGGTATGAATAACATTCTAGTTCTGAATTTGGATAGTTTTCCTTGAGGATATTATTTATTAATATTTCCATATGTTATCATACAGCTAAAACACAAATGTTGCCAAAATATAAAAGTTTAAAACTTTTTAAGAGCAGGCAATGCCTACTTGAGGGAGAGGAAAATACAGCTCACACAGTCTCTTTGCCTCACTTACTTGCACTTGACATGCATATTGCACTCACTAACATTGCCAGTCACTGTACTCTGATGTTTGTGGAGCCACAGATCCTCCCCCTTATTCTTCCCTTCTTATTTTGTTTGGTTCTGCCTGAAATGAACTGTCTCAAGTTAAATTGATGGCACTAGGCTTCTCCCTGCAAAGGCAGAAGTCATCAGTCTTCATTATATCAAATGGCCTCCCCTGTCCTGTCATCTGTCTTCACCAATAGGCATCAGTGTTATCCACTACACAGATACACTGTGAGGTTGCTGATAATGTTTGCCATCAATTCAGCTTATAATTTCAAATGGATGAAGTATACCTTGAAAACCGAACTGGCCCTTAAATGAGTCAGAGCTGCTTTGAGGCTATGAAAACAGAGATCCACACATTGAGTTCTATGGTGTATCACCACACATTTGGAATTCACTATTCTTCTACATTAACAACTTGGCTCATATCCTCAAGCTCCCTGAATTCATTTACAAAGACACATCAGTTTTAGTTTAAAAAACTGGATCCAGAATTGTCTTTTTGCCTGAGGAAAATTTAATATTTAAACAGATTCTGGTTGAATGTTATTCACATGCATTTGATAGTTTACTGCTTAATAAGATACATATTTATAAGTAAGATTTGATGAGAAATGGTGGCCATGCTAAATCGTGTACATCAAATGTATGAAATATTAGTTCACTCTGGGATTCCAGAGGCAAAGAAAATTAAATATTTTATGGGGTTATAGTGAAGGTTCAATGATAGTTTGAAATATGATGAATTCACATAGAGGGATTGTAGAAAACATAGCATCTTTAACACTAAGAGGGCATCAAAATTTGATTTTTCTATTTCTGCTTGAACAGCAAAATAATATTGTGGTAGTCTTTAAATGGTTTGTTTATTTATTTTGTTTATCAGTCTCTTATTTTGTAAATGCATATTGTGTAAATGCAAAATAAATTATCCCTAATTGCAAACACTTTGATTGAGAAATAAAATATTATAAGTGTGACTAAAACATTATGCCCTCCAAATTTTCAATTATTTCATCTACTTATATCGTAAGGTACTATCAACTTCAAATTTCATTGTGTCTTTCCTATGGATATCTTATATTTTATGAACTAAATATATATTCAAAAATGCAATTTTCCCCCAATGTGCTTAAATTTTAAATAGAAGTAGAATCCTGTAGCTAATTTGTATCTCAATATTTTTTTAGATTGATTCATTTTGATGAGATTTTTCTCAACATTAATTTTCACAGTATAGCCATTCTTCCCGTGACTGTTAACTATATATTTTACTTTCTCACTGATACAAGATTTTAGCATTATTTGCATGTGATCCCATTTTATCCTCTTCCTTATTTATAACCATACCTATATGATGGGAGATGTCATTCTGTATATGTTTCTCATACTGGTTAATAATAAAGCACTGTTGGCCAATAGGAAAGGAAGATAGGAGGGACTGGGAGACAAGGGGGAAAGAGGAAGTAATAAGAAGGAGTCAACATGGAGAGTCTGGAGAAAGCAGTATGCCGGCCGGCTCCCCGGTAAGAGAAATACATAGATCAGCAGATATGGGTTAATACTAAGAGCTAGCTGATAAGAAAGAAGTAACTGGGACAACAGCATTGTATCAAATACAGAGTCTCTGTGCATTATTTGGGGCTGGCGCGGCGTTGGGACAAAACCAGCAGGCTGAAAAACCATACTCGTTACACCTATACATATTCTTAATTTAGAATTATTTCATATACAAGTTGTACATAAATTGACCATATACTATACATTACTCAAACACTGTTTCTTTGCCTTTAGCCTTATCCAGTCCATGTGCATCCCAACTAACTTGGGTTAGCGCCTGTTACTGTGATCTCTTTGTGATTGTTTCATGCTTTGTAGCATAGCTTGTAATTTTTTATTGGTTTGCTGCATTCTACATAAACTTTATCTTAGAGTCTCCTATTTCTAACTTTAAAGTTGGAAACTATGTAGCTCACTCTTTGTGGTGTGAAAGTGTATAGGCTCAGATGCAGAATTCCAAAGTATAAAATGAATTAACATTATACCATTCACAAGTTTTTGTTGACCTTTTGTGACCTAAGGTTTTCTCCCATGTGACCAACTGCAGACATTTACCCTAAGCCAGTGCTCACATTTGATGGTATGTGGGAGAGACAATCAAGGATTATAATACTGAGTACATCCCATAGCATATGTTTGCCAGACCAAAGAATGTCTCTTTGCACTGAGAAAAAAGGCTTCAGGAATTTGTGAATAAGAAGATGAGTATACAGGAAGAGACTCAACCTCACACAAAATCACAGACGTAGCTGTCCTGCATTTGTACAACACCATACTTGGAGTCATGTGATTTGCAGCTACTTAAAATTGGATTCATTGCCTTTATCTATTTGATCACTACCTTTTTTGAGCTTATTGATAAATTGTAAGGAGTATGGTTTTTCCTCCCACTGCTGGTCTTGTCCCACCACCTCGCCAGCCCCAATTAATACACTGGGACTCTGTATTTGATACAATGCTGTTGTCCAGGTACTAGTTTCGTGTCAGCTAGCTCTGTCTTAATTATTAACCCATTTCTATTAATCTAACTATTTCCACGTGGTCTTATCTTACTGGAGAGTAGGCCCAGACCTCTGACTCCTCCCTATTACTTCCTCTTTCCTCCTTGTCTCCTAGTCCTTCCTATATTCCATTCCTATTGGCCAACGGTTCTTTGTTCATTAACAAGTATGAGAAACATATTTACAGAATGACATCTCCCATCATTTCCTCTTTTCTGTCTAAAATAAAAGAAGGGTTTTAACCTTAATATAGCAAAATATATCATACAACACTTACAAATAAGAATCACAGTTAACATTAACATTCAGTAAGATTTAAAGAAAATATTCCATCATCTATCCTATCTTTGTGAGTCTAAAGTCCTATATGTAACTTATCTTTAATTCTGACTAAAGAACACTATTTTCATAACTATCTTCAACTCCTTCAAAGACCACAACAGGATAATATACATTCCAGAAATGACAGAGACAACTCACTTTCACTCCAAAATTTAAGTCTAAGGACAAGTTACAGGGGAAAAGGATTTCTATTTTTGTTTCCACAGAAAATGAAAAGCTGTGGATTCCTTCCCGACTAATATGGTTTGAGCAAGCCAGACACACTGAAACAGAGTCACAGGTGATCCAACATTCAGAACAGCTTGAACAAGGCAGCCTTGCAGACTACAGCCAGGTTTTCTGCATTTTCATAGGATCACCAATGGCAGCGCCCCCTATCAGCAGAAAGCAGTTTGAAAAAGAACAACACCCAAATTCCCAAATATTGTTTATAAATGTTTGCTTTCATTTAAATGGGGTACGTCTAAATGGTTAATGACCACAACCAATCTCTTTTTAAAGGTAAAAAGGTGATTATGGTATAGATATGAATACTTTGTTTTGGAATGGATTTTCATTTATTGATAAAAATTTAAGGTCAATTTTGTGATAAGTATATTTCTCTCTTGTTTAGGTATTGTGATTATATAGCAAATTTAGAAATGTAATGTATAATTTAATACAGATTATAGATAGTTACCTATGATAGTCAAAGCTTAGAGTTAAGTTAGTTAGGTTTTCAAAATACAAAGAGATGTATTTGAGATAGATAGGAATTCTTCAAACCTTTCAAAGACCTACACAATATGGCATTTAAAATGGTTTAGGGTTTTTCTTGACAGTGAGACATAACTGCTCCTGGCAACACCACCTATGTTAGAAGTAAGATGGACATCGAAGAAACACTTATGGAGTTTTCTTCCAGTATGGAAAAACTAGCCATTTGGGCAAGATACTGCTCTTGTCTAGACTGTTTGACTTTGTGCTGTATAAACTTGACATTCAGGACCCACAGAAAAGTGACTGCTGATTCAAGATGGACATTGCTACAGAATTCCTGCTTCATGGAAGTGTCTGCCAGACAGTCTGCTGGACACCGAAAAGTGACTGACAAACTGCAAATACAGATAGACAGTTTAAAGTTTCCTGCTTTGCTGAGGAGTCTGCCAGACACACTATGGCCTTTGGGCTAAAGATGAAGGATTACACAAGAACATCGGTTGACTGACAAGGCAGTGAGTTAGTTGTCTCTGTAATTTCTAGAGTTTATATACTATCCTTCTGTGGTCATTAAAGGAGTTAAAGACAAATAGTTAATGTTATAGTTTTACTTAGTTAGGATTAAAGATAAGTCACATATAGGATGTTAGACTCACAAAGATAAAATAGATGATTGAATATTTTCTTAAATCTTACTAAATGTTAATGGTCTAAATATTGTCCTATGATTCTTATTTGAAACTGTTATATATTTTCTTATACTAAGATTAAAACCCTTCTTTTTATTTAGACAGAGCAAAGGACATGATTTACATATATCATTCTGTAAATATTTTTCTCTTACTGGATAATGAATAAAGCACTGTTGGCCAATAGGAAAGCAAGATAGGTGGGAGTAGGAGACAAAGAGAAGAAAGGAAATAGTAAGGAGGAGTCAACATGGAGAGTCTGGAGAGAGCAGGATGCCAGCCAGCTCTCCGGTAAGAAGAGACCACTTGGAAATACGTAGATTAACAGAAATGGGATAATAATTAATACAGAGCTAGCCGATAAGAAACAAGTGACTGGCCAACAACATTATATCAAATATAGAGACTCTGTGTGTTATTTGGGGCTGGCGCAGGGTCAGGTCAAGACCAGCAGCAGGTGGAAAAACCTACTCCTTACAGATAAATGCTTAAGATGAATGCACTTTTAAAATGACCTGACAATTCTTTTTTAAAAATATAATCTTTTACTATCTAATATGTACATTGCCAAAGTTCTTTTCTATATTTTCTGTTTAACAAACACTGGCTATTCCAGTGTTTGACAGATATGATTTAAGATTGCTTAGGTTTAGATGTCAATAGATTTCAAAGTCCACTGTTCTTATACTGTTGTCTATCCATCTCATCTTCCAGTGTGTGATGGTGGGTTCTCTCCCTCTCCTGTTGAGTACAGGACCAAGGTTCTCTTCTGGTGGATGCAAGTAGGTCCAATAATCTGACGGCTGTCCTCTTCCAGTGGTTGGAGTTGAGACTAGGATGCTAGCAGACTTTGGATAGGTCAGTCTTCTCCACTGTAAAATGCTTTTGAGAAAAACAAAGCAAACCAGGAGAGCAAAAACAATCCTATACGGTAAGGGAACCTCTATAGGCATCCCCATCCTTGAATTCCGACTCTGCTATAGAACTACAGTAATAAGAACATATTGGTACTAGCATAAAAACAGGCATGTGGATCAATGGAATCAAATTGAAAACCCTGGTTCTAATCAAAAAAAGTAAGCATCTTTAAGAAATGGTGCTGGCATAACTGGATGTCCATATGTAGAAGAATGCAAATATATTCATATGTATTCACATTCACAAAACTCAAGTCCAAGTGGATCAAAGACTTCATCATAAAACCAACCACAATGAACCTCATAGAAGAGATAATGGAAAGTAGCCTTGAATACATTAACACTTCCTAAAAAATAACACCAGTACCATACATACTTATAACATAAATCAATTAAATGGGGCCTCCTAAAACTGAGAAGCTTTAGTAAGGCAAAGGATATGGTCAACAAGAAAAAATGGAAGCCTAAAGAATGGGATAATATCTTTACCAACCCAACATTGACAGAGAGCTGATCTCCAAAACATATAAAGAACTCAAGAATCTGTCCAGCAAAATACCAAATAATCCAAATTGAAAAATGGAGTATGGATAAAAACAGAGAATTCTCAAATGAAGAAACTCAATTTGCTGAAAGACATAAGGAATTGTTCAAGATCATTATACATTAGAAATGCAAATAAAAATGAGACTAAGATATCATTTTGCATCTATCAGAATGGCCAAAACACTGATGATTGCTAATGCTATAGAGGATATGAAGTAAGAAGAACACCCTCTATTGCTGGTGGTAGTGAAAATTTGTACAGCCACTTTTGAAATCAGTATGGCAGCTTCTCGGAAAACAGAATCATTCTACCTCAAGACCCAGCAATACAAGTCTTGGGCATGTACCCAGAGGATGTACAATCATACCATAAGGACATCTATTCAGCTATGTTCTTAGTAGCATTCCTTGTAATAGTCAGAACATGGAAACAGCCTAGAAGTCTATCAACTGAAGAATGGATAAAGAAAATATTGTACGTTTACACAATGGAGTATTACTCGGAGTTTTTACAAATGTCATCTTTCAATTTGCAGGCAAATGGATGGAACTAGATAAAAAACATCCTTAGTGAGGTAACCCAGACTCAGAAAGACAAACATTATATGTATTCACTCATAAGTGGCCATTGGGTGTTAGCAAAGGATAACCAGGATATAATCCACAACCCATAGTAGTTATGTAAAAGGGGGCCCAAAAGAGAGACACACATGGAAGCCCCTAGGAATGTAAAATAGTTAAGATTTCCTGGGTAAACTAGGAGTAGGGTAAGAGGGAGGGGATGGGTAATGGGAATTTGAGAGATCAAGAAGACTGAGGTGGGGGAGGGTAAGAGTGGGAGAGCAAAGAAACAGATATCTTGATAGAAGGAGGCATTATGGAGTTAGGGATAAACCTGGTGCTAAAGAAATTAAAAGGAGTCCATAAGGATTATACCTGCTCAGACTCCTAGCAATAGTAAAGAGGCTACCAGAATGGGTTTTCACCTTTCATCAGATTAGTGACTGCCCTAACTGTCATCATAGAACCTATATCCTGTAACTGATGGAAGCAGATGCAGTGACCTACAGCTAAGTCCTGGGTTGAGCTCCTGAAGATTGGTTGAAAAGGGGAAGGAGGGATTATATGAACAAGGATGATAAGACCATGATGGGAAAAACCACAGAGACAACTGACCCACGCTGGAGGATGCTCATGGACTATGGTCTGACAGCTGGGGAACCTTCATAGGACAGAACTAGACCCACTAAATATATGCAGTGACATCAGGCCCTAATTTAGGGGCATTAATTGGCTTTTGTGGAGCCCACTCACTATGAGAAGATAAATTGCTCTGCCTTGAGTTGATCAGAAATCAACTTAGTAAGTCAGACTTTGCTGGCTCACCAAGGGAGGCCTAACCCTCTATGAGGAGTGGATGGGTAAGTGGGATAATTGGGAGGCTGAGGGGAAAATAGGGAGAAAAGGGGAGATGGGGGAATGTCATGTAAAATGAACGATAAAATATTTAAATAAAAATGCATCTGAGAGTAATTGCTGCACTCTGTATTCAGCTTTTAGTGAAATGGCTATATTCTTTTCTAAGCTAGCTGCATTATTTTGATTCTCTGCAAGAATACATGAGGTTTGATATTCCACATTCTCGCTAGCAACTGGTATTATCAGGTTTATAAGAACTGAGGTCATTTTAATACACGTGAAGTAGAATTTTCTTTCCTTAATTGCAAATGATGATGAGCATGCTTCCATATCTTACTTGCCACCTGTATATCTTCTTGAGTAATTCCTTTATAATTGAGTTCTTTCTTTTCTCATTGACAATTTCCTACTGATAAATTGTAAGGTTCTGTAGATTTTGGATGTTGATCTCTTTTGTACAAGATGCATGGTTTGTACACATTTTTTTTCCATAGTCTGTGCTTTGGGTTCATAGTGAAGCAAATTATTTTAAAATTAAATTTGACTTTTCATTTCTGATAGCTGGGATACTTACATGAATGATACTACTGTGTTGCTAACATGTACTGATAAAGTGTCGCTATCTGTAACTTTAACGTAAATTCCAGGTTTGTGGAAACTCCTTTATTCAGCATTCATTAATTTGTAATGACAAATGTCACAAAACAGGCAGCAATAGTAATTTAGACTATTCCCACTATTCTTTTTCATGCTATGCATTAGGAAGTCAATTTGTAGGGGTCTCATTTGACATGCTGATGAAAGGATACAACAGAGGTATTATGGCCAAAGGTCACAAGGAAAACTAACACATAGCTTCAAAGATAAGATGAGAAGAGACCTTTGCCCAAACTATGATAAAATTCAAGTAAAAGAAACAAACATATGAAAAACAGAAATAACAGGTAAAGACAGACATAAGATAAACAGCAAAAAGAAACCCACCTAGATTTAGCCATACCAACAATACCAAGCATAAGTATACAGGGAGAATCAATAGTATTGTTGGAATCCATATAATGGTCCTCTCAGGGAAGCTTGATTCACAGGGCTTCTATTTAATGACAGGTAGACATAGAGAGTAGATACAACTACAGCTTTAGGAAGAATTACATTTGGTAGTTTAATTTCTCTTTCTCTTCCATGTTCTAGATGTTTGTGAAGAATTCATATTATCAAGTTCCTAACAACCACTAGTAGGCAAAGGGATCTGAAACTAAGTCTGCTGGAAGGAACTTCCATGTCTAAAAAAAGAGAGTGGGAGGAGGAAGAGTGATTGAGCCAAGCATTGGCCTTACACTTGATAGTTTGTGAGTTAATATTATATTATGGCTTTTGGTAAAAGCCAATGAGAAATTAATTTACAGTTTGAGCATCTGAAGCACTCTCTGCTACCTCCTAAACTCTACAGGCAAGTAGCATTTTAATAATATCATGGCAAAAGAGAGGTTGCCAGTGGTTGATAGTCATGTTGTCCAGACCCAATGGCAGATGCTTTGTACAACTTCTCAAAGATGCTGCTTTGAGACTAAGAATGTTGAGAGCTCTATTTGGTTGCATGTCAAGCCCTCTGATAATAAATTCCACAATGAGCTTAAACCAATGCATTTCACTTCATAGCCCATGTTTTCAGTGATTTGTATTAATCTCATATAATACAGGGTGATTAATATAATATTCAACTGCTGGTTAAGTAATATGAAAGGTAGTCTGACACTAACAACATCAATTAATAAAGGATAAGGAAAGAAAACATTTTTGATTGAAATAATGACATTCATGAACTAAAACCTTGTTTTCTGTGCATAATCAAACCCGCATTCCAGAGTATTGTTACTTCTCCCCCATCCTTTTATTCCACACCTTGCTTTATTGGCTGGGGTTGGATGTACTTATTTGTCAGTCTCTAGTCCAGTAACCTGTAGAAAGTATGGGCAGGAAGAATGAGAGAAGGTGAGAAAGATGAAATTTGAGATAAAATTATTTATGCTGCCTCTTTGATTATTTCTTATGACAATTCAAGGGATCACTGTGCTACTTAGAAAGGCAGAAGCCTTCAATAGTCCCTTTCCTGTCATTTTTAGGGTATGGAAATGCATTCCTTGCTTTCCACGACTGGCAACTTGTTTCTATACCTTCAGACAGCCTGGCATCTTTGTGTCTTTAAGAGTCTCATGACTTCATCATTCTATATTAAATTCCCTTGAACTTTCCTATATGGACACATATCATTTATAGATAGTTTCTGCATCTCAAATCCTCATCTTAATGACACCACCAAAGTCATGTTGGCACGATACTTTAGTGCCATTTACAGGTTAATGGGGTAGAACATGGATATCTTGATCATTGTTTCACCATATGTGTTCTGATACCTAAATGCTGGGTCTACACAATGTCAAAAACATAATGCTAAATTGCAAACAATGTGTAAACTAAAGAAAAGATAAAGAAAAAGTAGGAGATAACATATTAGTTCCTGGATACCATCCAAGATTTGTTCTATTCTTTCAAATTGAATTAAAGTTCTGTAATAGCTTCACATTGAACAAAACCCCCTAATGTATAATTAAAGGCTAATCAGCTTTCATCTAAAAAGCTCCTGAAGATTAAGAGTTAGGTCTTATGTATATTTCATTCAAATGAACATATTAAGACTCTCAGCAAATGTGACTCTTCCCTATGCTTGAGAAAAGGTAAACAGAGGCACCACATGAGTCCTTTACCTTAAGGGCAGAGTGGATGCCTGTGTATTCTCAAAGTGAGAGAGTGCACTTTGAAGATAAGTGCACCACAGCCTGGATCAAGGTCAAAGTGTACACAGCCACTTCTAAGTCCAGGTACCCAGTATTTTTATATCCATTGTATACAATGCATTTCATGTATTATTTCCTAATTTATGGACACATAACTTATATTTCTGAGTATAGTATAACATTATTTATTATTTATTTATTTCAGACAAGAAAATATTTTCCAGCTACAAACTGAAAAAAT
Source organism: Phodopus roborovskii (assembly GCF_943737965.1). Classification (NCBI taxonomy): domain Eukaryota; kingdom Metazoa; phylum Chordata; class Mammalia; order Rodentia; family Cricetidae; genus Phodopus; species Phodopus roborovskii. The sequence goes on along the minus strand of NW_026126693.1, from coordinate 1,003,675 downwards.
TAATAAAGTCCAGTTTGTGATAATTTTATAATTTATCTACTCATTTCATTCTGAGATCATAGGACATACTTCTGTTTACTAAACCCTGGGGAAATCAAAATAAAAATTGATGTAAAATATTACACTCCAGCTGTACATGCATGTCTAGTCATTCCAAATCCCTGACTCAAATATAATTGGTGTGTGCTAGGATTTCTCTCTATGTACACAGCTTCAGCTTCTGACTCTTGAAGTACTTTTGTGACTGCAAGAATACATTTTTTGATCTGAAGAAACATTTCTGTAGATAAATTTGTGATTATAACTTGCATTTTGATTTCATCAAGCTAATTTCCCCAAGAGTATCTTGCTATATTCCAAACACTTGCAATTACTACTATATATTTTTTGCAAAATATTTAATCAATCATTTGCTAGAAAGCTAAAGGTCGCAGAGGGTCAGGGAATGCTTGCATGTGGTATAATATTAACTCATGTATATACTTTTGTAAAATTCAGCTTCTGGGATTTAATAATAGAGTGTAATAGTAGAGTTTTATTGGCATTATGTGCATATTTAAAGATAAACGATGAAAGCTGAAGATACCTACTAATATTTTTTGTAATTTGAATGCGTTTTCAAGGCATGCCCAAGCAAGGGTGCATAAGGTTCTCCTACAGTATAAGGTCATTGCTTAAGCAAAGTTTGAGGTAACAAATGGGATGTGGTAACAAAGTATGATCTTTATAGTAGAAAAATGAAACAAATTGGTCAATGATGCAAAGATAAAATCATAATAGAAGGATTTCCTTTCTACCTAGAGGACATTCAAAGCTAATTTCAAAGGCATCACTTGGCTGTCTCCATTCCAAGTGTTTATGTTTTGATAAATATGGTTAATAATATGTACTATGGTGATTTTAAACTTTTCTCTGATGTAAGTAAAATGATTAGCTCTAAGATCTCAAACACAAAAATGTTCAAAGCATAAATTAAAGTGTAAACTTACACTCTCTTGTGAAAGGCAAATCCAGTTAAGTAAGTTGACTGCATATCCCGGACTACTATAGAGTAATGCATGGGAAATTTCAAAACTAATGGAAGCAAACTAAAAGAGTCTAATAGGAAAGTTTTGCTAGAAAAGTAGAGTGGTATGTGGCTTTAATTCCCACTGTTTACTAGTGGAATAAAACAGATTTCTCGGAAATTTAAAATGAGAAAGACTGGTGCAGCATAAAAAACAGAGGCCTGCCAACAACTCAAAAGATCCGAGGCAGCTGAAAATGTAGATGTTTGAATCTGACCGAGGCAGGACTGAGGAGGATTTATAGAATAAACACACAGACTTTTCTTCGATGAGACCTCTTTTTCGTACTTTATGGTATGGAAATTTAATTTCACAATTACTTACACTTTTCCACTTTTAAATGGATATCATAAATGCCTATTACTTACTAGCAGGTTGTGCTCCCTTTGTTGCACTATCTTAAGCTTTATCTTACAGAGAACTATCAATCTAAACCCTCAGTAATGCACACCCAGCAATAATGCCCACACTACATTTCAATTGACTTTTCAAACAGTTTCATGTTGTTTTCCCTAGATATTTATAGTAATTGGAGAAGGATACACCAAAATCCAGTTCCTTCAAGAATGACCTTAACATCTGCAAGTTTTGCAAACTTTAGGATCCTCATGACAGCGCCCCCTCCCAGCAGGAAGCAGTTTAAAAAAAGTGACACCCAAATTTCCAAATATTGTTTATACGTGTTTATTTTCATTTATATGGAGTTGGTTATAAATGGTTAATGACCACAACCAATCTCTTTTTAAAGGTAAAAAGAGATGATGGTATAGATATGAATACTTTGTTTTGGAATTAATTTTCATTTATTGATACAAATTTAAGGTCAATTTTGTGATATGTATATTTCTCCTCTTGTTGAGGTATTGTTTTTATATAGCTCATTTAGAAATATATAATTTAGTACAGATTATAGTTATCTCTGATAGGCAAAACTTATAGTTAAGTTAGTATTTCTAGAAATACAGAGATGTATTTGAGATAAATAGGCATTCTTCAAACTTTTCAAAGACCTACATAATATGGCACTTAAAATGGTTTAAGGTTTTTCTTAACAGTGAGGCATAACTGCTCCTGGCAACATCACTTACATCATAAAGAAATATGTAAGAAGAAACTAGTATTGGAGTTTGCTTTCGATATGATGAGGCTAGCAATTTGGGCAAGATATTGCTCTTGTCTGGACTGTTTGGCTTTATGCTGTATTAAGTGGACATGAAGGACCCACAGGAAAGTGACTGTTAACACAAGATGGACATTGCTACAGGGTTCCTGCTCCATGGAAAAGTCTGCCAGACATTCTGCAGGACACAGAGAAAAATGACTGGCAAACTGCCAATACAGGTGGACAGTTTAAAGTTTCCTTTTTTGCTGAGGAGTCAACATGTAGAGACTTGGGAGAACAGAGGTCTGGGCCCCCTCTCCAGTAAGATGAGACCACGTGAAAATATTTAGATTAATATAAATGGGTTAATATTGAAGACAGAGCTAGCCAATAAGAAATGCTAGTTAACAGGCTAACATCTTTATATCTAATACAGAGTCTGTGTGTTATTTTGGGCTGGTGTGGCTGTGGGACCAGGCTGGCAGGAAAACATTAATCAGTTTTGAGATTTCTAACACAATTTTCATTTAGTGGGATGGAGGCAGGGAATTTTGAGTACATTTTATTTAATACACTAAACTAATATTTCAGAGGTTGACATACACATCGTGAAACAGTGTGCTGTTTCATTGCTTTAAAAGCATTGCAGAATTTACTTTTCCAGCAATCACTTGAATATCAAATGTTTCATACCAAAAAACAAACTTAGAAATTTGTTCTTATGCCTTCTTCTTTGTTTAGGCTTCATACTGAGAACTGTTCAAGAGGTGACTTAAATTAGCAACTTATGTTTTATTTTGCAGTGAGAGTTCTTGTGCTAGCTATGTTTTTGCTGTTATGACTAGCATCTAAAGAAATTTGTGAATTTTCAAGGATAGGTGCTAAAAGACATTGTGTTGTGGGGAAGAGTCTAAAGTTCAACCCCTGGTGAGGACCTCAAGGCAGATTACATAAAAATAAAGCAAAGACTGCAAGGTAGAACAGGATATCAGAAAGGCTTGGGAGATCCAAAACTTGATCACATATAATAAACGAATTACCATAAACTGCCTGGCCCATAACAGCTTCATTGATTCCTTCTAAGGGCAGACCCTCCAGTAATGTCCTACAGAGTTTTATCCTTACAGGTTCTACCACCTGTCATATTGCATCATTGGGAACCATGCATCCAACACATAAAAATCCTAGATATCCCTATTTCAAGAAAATGTTCCTGCTACACTTTTTGTTGAATGTTGATTTACAATGAATACACAAATGCAGACAATGTCTCAGGAGCTCAGGAGATAATCTATTCTGGGAAGAGGATAGCAATGCCATCATCCATCCTTTGCCTTTAGAGTGTTGGGTACTTTTAATCTGTTTGTCTGATAGAGAATTGTTGAGAAAACCTATCCACAGAAGCTTTTACAGACCTCACTTTCAACAGCATACATTTAGCCTCATCTTTTATATGCCCAGGAACCTCTTGAAGATTATGTCTTTTTCTTAAGTTTTTCACAAGTATCATGTCATTTCATTTTGACTTATCTGACTTGGAATGCATTATATATAATTTTTAAGCAAATGAGTTATTTAAAAAGGCTTTAAAGTTATGGGTGTAGAATACTTTAATATTCCAATGGTGTATCAGATCATGTCCTGTTATTTTACATTGATGATAAAAATAACACATGAAATTCTACTTATATTAATATAGTTAATATGGGAATAACATGTATTTTTAGTGATAATTTATTTTAATCGTGACAGCAATAGATAGTATGTACTTGGCAGCTAATCAGCATTGTCACACTTCTGAGTATGCTTATAAGGGAGACCAGAAAAAGTTAACTGAGAAGAGAAAACTCACCCTTAGGATAGGGTCCTACATGGAATGGAAAGAGAAAAAACCATGTTACCACCATCATTCATCTCTCTCTTCTCACTGTCTGTCTGAAGATGTCATGTGATAAGATACCACCTCATGCCCCTGCTACCATGCTTCCAGACATCTTGGATGACTTCCTTTTTAAATCATGATCTTGATTATACCCTTCCTTTCTCATACTACTTCTCAGGCATGCCATTATGCAAATGATAAAAGTAATGATTATAGTACTATTGTTTCTATTATATTACTGAAATATTGAAACAGAGGCTGAGTCAGAGGCAGAATAAGTGAAGGCCCCCATGTTACACAACTGGAAAGTCACACTGGCCATTATTGGCTTTCTATTGCATGGTACTGAATGTCAGCACTGATTAAGTTTCAGAGTACCCTGCTACCCTTTATAATACTGATAATGTGATTCTGACATTTTCTAAAATGGGAGTATTTTTTATGTTGTATGTTTCAAATATGCAGCAGGATGGATCCTGTTTTTGTATCCATTCTATTAGCCTGTGTCTTTTTATTGGTAAAATTGAGTTCACTGAATTTGAGAGAGAATAATGATCAATGATTGTTAATTCCTGTTATTATATTGTTGTTGTTGGTAGTGTGTGTGTGTTTCCCTTCTTCTTCATATTTGGCTAGTGTAAGATTATCTATTGGTTGTGATATATATATATATATATATATCATATATATATATATATATATATATCACATATATATTATATGTTGATCCAAGATCCCAGTTCCCTCTCCCTCCATCCCTTCCTCCCTCTTACTCTGTCTCTCCCCTCACATGCACCCTGACCACCTTCCCCTCCCATCCCCTACCCAAATTCCACATATAGGGTGATGCCATTCAGGTGTCCGTCAAGTCATTTGAAGTAGGGACTAGGACTTCTCTCCTATCTCTAGGTTAAGGCAGCATCCCTCCATGGGGGATGTGTCTGCATGGTCCTTTGGTGCACCAGGAATACATCCTAGTTCCATTGTCTGAGGTCCATTAGACTGCTCAGTCCTTCTAGCTGAAACCCATGTTGAGGGGGTCTGAGTCAGTCCCATGCTGGATTCCCAGCTATCAGTTTGGGGGCCCATCAGCTCCTCCTTGTTCAGGTCAGCTGTCTATGTGTTTCTGCAACCAAATCTTGTCCTCTCCCTCTACGTCTGGATTCTAGTTTGACTCAGTGTTTAGGTATGGATGTTTGCTTCTGTTTCCAACAGGTACTAGATGAGAGCTCCAAGGTGGTGGATAAGTTAGTTGTTGATATCACTATCTGGGAAGGGCATTTATGGTAGATTTTCCATAGTTGTTCAAATTGTTAGTTGGTGGCAGTCTTGTAGGTCTCTAGACCTTACTTTAGGTTCAGTTTTCTCTTCAAACCAATAATGGCTCCCTATTTTATGTTCATTCTCTCTCTCTCTCTCTCCCCCCCTCTCTCTTCTGTTCTATATTACTACCCTGAATCAATCTTCCTAGTCTCATATTCTTTCCTCTCCATCCCTTCTCTTTCTCCTACTTCTCTCTCCATCCTAATTTGTAAAAATGATTTCAGGGTACACTTAAGAGACCATGATGCCAAGATGTGAAGAAGGGCTGGCTCCATGGAAGGTGAATCATAAAGCAAATTTGAACCTGAGAATTCAGAAAATATAATAAGGAATTGTTGGTTCATTGGTGTTCCTATAAATTCTGAAATTACTTTTTTCCATAATTTTGTCAGTATTGAGAAATCCCAAAGCACTTAAAATTAACCCAAGACCTTATGAAAATGTTTAGATAAAATATGAATACTCATATGTCTGCAATATTTTAAGAATGAAAAAGAAAACTTTCAGCTTTTGTATTAGAGCTACACACTCAAAATATCTCTTTCTTGTCTTAAATAGAATCCAGAAATATATCTTAGATTTAATGACCTGGTATATCTACTTTCCACATATTTCCTGCGATGCACAATTTTGATTTTCAATTGACTGAATTAATGGTCACTTAGGAGACACAACTATGGGTGTGACTATGAGAGTGTTTCCAGAGACTCTTATCTAATATGGGAAGACCTACCCTGATCAAAGGTAGCACCAGTCTTTGGATTGAATTCTGAACTACATAATATGAAGAAAACTGGCAGATGTCCAGCATTTACGTCACTCTGCTACCTGAAGCAAATGGAATATGAGCATATGTCTTATAATCTTGCTGCCACACTTTCTTCACTAGGATGCTTCTACACTCAAATATGAGATAAATCAAACCCTCCTTTTCTAACTTATTTGCCACATATTTTTTTTCACAGCTCTGAGAAGCATAAATAAATCACTTTATTTGAAGAATGTATCCACAAACTTAAAGTGGTACATAACCAATTCATTTATATTTCTTCTATTACCCTCCTTCTGAAACTTGTGCTTTGAATGATTTTTGATAAATAATATTCCTCTCCACACTCATCTAATCTACCCTGTGCATGTTATGTAAGTAAACTGGGCAAATTGTATCCTGGTGTGATGTTTGGAATTTAAATTTGCTATATGTATAATAAAATGCCATTCTAGGAGGGATTTTCTTTTAAATACTAAGGAAATCACAAGGTTTGATAAATCAGATAATATCCAAAGAACATCTAAATTTTCATATTGTCATTGATTAGTTCAGACAATTATTAAGCTATTGTCTAATTCTTCTAGATCCTAAAAGAAAGACACATAATAAACAACCACCTTGAAGTAAATTCCTAGCCCATAATGGCATAATTGGTATCTGCTCTGGTACAGAAAACCTAGTTTTCCTGGGCTTTTTCAAAGCATGTGTGCATGCACACACAAACACACACACACACACACACACACACACACACACACACACACACACACTTATCCTCTCTCCATGTCCCTCAAAATCTTCCTCAGTCTTTTCTGAAGTGGGATAGTATAGATAACTTTTGCAAGAAGTTTGTATGCTTTTGTTCTTGTGTTCTACTATCTGTGTGTGTGTGCGTGTGTGTGTGTGTGTGTTTCTGTGCATGTGGTGTATGTGTGTGTGTGTGTGTGTGTGTGTGTGTGTGTTATGAAGGAGATTAGAGTTGTATTTCTCTTTTATTGACATTTTATTTCTTTGATAACTGTACTATCTAATGTTTCCTTTATTTCTTTGTTTTGTTAAAATGTAAGTTATAATAATGAATTGGGGTGTATCTGAGAAACCTACAATGACAGAAAAACAAGTCTAGCTTGTTTTTTGCTTATGTATGTTTAAATTCACAGTGTACCTTTCTCATATACTAGGGTTCGTTATCTTTTATATATTCCTTTTATAAAGTAGATAGGAAGAGAATCTACAAATTTAATTATATAAACCATCCCAATACCTAACAGTTAATTTATAAGCACTTATTTTTATACAATAAATAAGGGTACTCTTCACTGTTTATGAAGGAAAATTCTCTGTGCAACAGACAAAGACCATTTCAGACAATCACAACCAAAGATAATGCAGACTGTGGAGTCTAGTTCCAATAAATACATCTACAAAAATATTCCTGTACTTAAGCCTCAGCATTGCAGAAGAGCAGTGGAAAGATTGTATGAGCTAGAGGATCAGGGACTTTGCTGTGAGAACATCTGAAGCTACACCCATAAAGTCTCAACAGCACAACTACCCAAATATGAACTGAATAAAGATGACACCAACAGACATACCAGACTACATAGGGTAAGTTCACAAGGCTTCAACCATACACAAAGAACTATAGACAACTGAGAAAGCTGAAATGTGGCTTTCTCCTGGGAAAAGCATAACATTGGGTGTCCAGTGTCAAATGACCAATTCTGAAAACACATACACAGGGAGCATCATGTAGCCTGAAAATGAATATATATAATGAATGCAATAACAATGAATTGGGAAAAGACAAATCTGAAGGAAAGTGGTGAAGGACAAAAGGCTATTATTATATTATAATCTCAACAAATAAAAGTAAAAAAACAGAATCTGAAAAGGGATTAACCATAAAAGTAGACAGCATTACCTGATAACTATATTATACACTAAATGACATGATAGATACCATACCACAGCTATGTAGCTGGCATATATTATACTTTATAATTTGTTATTTCACTTTCTTTTACTACTAGTGCAAATCCAGTAACTGAACAGAAATTTAAATATATTTCTAGTTATCTCAAACAACAAGCAAACCTATCTTAATATGCAGAACAATATAGCCTTGATTATTTTTGTTAAATTTTGCTTTTAGTGTATATACAAAAGACAATTTTCAAAAGAGTTTAATGTCAGTTATGCTCAACTTTTCATGTATTTTTCTTATTTTTATTATTATTACTATTATTAATTTTATCAACAATTTTAGAATTTTTCTTTTGAAATACTTTTTGAGAATTTATCTTTTCCTTTTCTACCTTACCATTTCCACATTCCCTCTCAGATGTATGACTTTTTATTCTACATTTTTTGTGTCTTTCATAATATATACACAACCTACTGAGTTCCTACAGTGTTGCTTATATGCTCATGTGTTTAGAGTTGACAATTTGAGATTGGATAAACTATCTGGGGTTTTGTTGCCAAAGAAATCTGATTCACTTTCCTTCAGAATCTGTTGACTCTTTGTAGTTCTTCATTTAGGGACAGGACATTTTGAAATTTAGCCTATCCCTGTTGGCATGTCCACTGGTGTGATTATTATGCACGGTTACCACAACAAGATATTGCTTTGTAGAAATTTGAGAATATATCACCTCACAGTTCTGAAACCAAAAGATCAAGACTACCATGTTTTACTTTTTCTGATAGCTCTGTGGGGAATTCTTCCTTGTTTCTGTTAGTCTCAATGTTTTCTTTTTTTCATTTTCAATAGCACATTTAATGTAACATTCACAGAACTGCTTAGATGATCCAAGTAAAACTGTTACAGATATAGAGGCAAGGTCACCTCAGAAAACTCAATTGCGTATAAAAGACCTTTTTTTTCTTTTTTCTTTTTTTTTGGGGGGGGGGTGGATGGTCAGGCAGAATGCCAAAAGAAGCAGACTTCTTAAAACCAATTAATGCTTGTGTAACTTAAGCACTTTTCTCTTGGTGTTTTCTGACCTGTCAGTGCACCTCATCCTCCTGGTTATCTTCTTCCTTTGTGTCTTTACATTGTCTTCTGTTTGTGAAAGTACTTTTCCATGTCAAAACCTCTCTGATGGGAGATGTCACTCTGTATATATGTTGCTCATACTGGTTAATGAATAAAGCACTGTTGGCCAATAGGAAAGGAAGATAGGAGGGACTAGGAGACAAGGAGGAAAGAGGAAGTAGTAAGGAGGGGTCAGGATGGAGAGTCTGGAGAAAGTAGAATGCCAGCCAGCTCCCCAGTAAGAGAAAACCACGTGAAAATACATAGATCAGTAGAAATGGATTAATACTTAAGACAGAGCTAGCTGATAAGAAACTAGTACCAGGCCAATGGCATTATATCAAATACAGAGTCTCTGTGTGTTAATTTGTGCTGGCGCGGCAGCAGGACAAGACCAGTGGTGGGAGGAAAAACCTTACTCCTTACACCTCTCCTTATCACTACACCATTCAAAATTAATTAAGAAGCAATAGGACAGCCTCTGTGAGCTCACTATGTCCAAATGAGATCACACTTTGTAATACTGGAGATTAGGATTTCATCATGTCTTTTTTGGTGAACACTATTCAAATTACAAACATACAATAGACACAGTAAAAAGAAATGGAAAAAAAATTCCATTCTCTTTCTTACAAATGAATATGTACCCTAAATAATGGGAGTTTTAGAAAATATGTAGTGAAGATTCCAGTAGACAATTTTCTTGTAAAAGGAAAATCCTCTTAAAAAGGTACCCTATGTGTTATAAATATCATGACAAGGAAACATAAGATATGTTAATGGTCAAATCTAGATTGCAGAAATTCAAAATGGTTCAAGTTATACACAAAGATCAAAGATTTGGAAGAGTGTGTAATAGTCTTTCTCTTTTTCCTCTCTCCTCTCTCTCCCTCTGGGTGTGTGCACGCATGCACGTTTGTGTGTGTGTGTGTGTGTGTGTGTGTGTGCGTGTATGTATGTATGTATGTATGCTTTTTATTGTACATAATATTGCATTTTACCAACATTGGTGTATAAGCTGTGACCATGTCTCAGAACATTTTATGTTCCAAGGCATGAACAGCTTTTAAACACAATACCATTTACCCACTGTTCCTTTAATATTTTAATTTATAATATTGGTAAGTCATTGTCAATTGATTTGACTACTTCTGGAAATACCTTCCTTAGTTGATATTGTATCTGAGTTGTCATGATACCTGAGTGACTGGAAATTTTTGGAATGTCTTGTCTTATTTAACTATTCCCCATTTGCTAGAAATCAATAAGCATATTCTGTAGAATACTTTCTCAGTAAATATAGCTCAGAAGATAAATTCATGCAACATCTAAAAAACGAGAATACTGACTTGACAGGTTGTTTTTTATTCCTCCTGGAAGGCATTACCCTCCATGTGGAGTGGGGGTGGGGGAATGGGATAGAAGGGTGGTCAAGGGGCATGGAGAGAGGGAGAGAAGGAGGGAAGGAGGAAGAGAGAACTGGGATCGATATGTAAAATAAGACAAATAAATAAATAAAATTATAAAAATGAGAATATATCACTAGTTACATTTAAAAAAAATCTCTGATATATTTGAGTTTCAGAAACACTGACTATATTGATGAAGTATTTCACATTGGGGACAATGAATAGTTCTGATGATTTTGTTACTGGGTAGTTTAATTGTGTTGCAAATATCACAGAATGTATTTACATGCATGAGGAATGATAAAAACTACATTTTCCACAACAATTTCTTGATAATATCAAATTAGTAAAGACTACATATATGAACCTGTCGATAAGATAACATTGCATAGATATAGTTTAAATGAATGCATACTTTCACATAACAATAACACATAGAATAACAAAGACATAAACCAGTATAGTAAATAAATATTTGGTATTATTATCACCTATTGTGCTATTTATATAATAAAGCCATTTAAAAAAATTCATGAAAAAATGTGAATAAACTCCTTTTTATGAAAAATACAAATAGTGAAAAGAAATGGATAGAATTGTTTAAGACATGAAGGTGGAAATATAATCAAGAAAAAAAAAACAATGTGAAGGAAATGAAAAATTTAGGCATTAAACAAGACCTGCAGAGACAAACTTCAAGGACAGAATACAAGAGATACTAGAAATGGATATATTCATCAAGCAAATGTTAAATATAAAATAATCCTGGCACAAAAAATTCTAGGAGGTCTAGGAGACTAGACAAAAATCTAAGAACAATAGGACTAGAAGAAGAAGAAAACTAGTTCAAAGGCACAGAAAATATTTTCAACAAAGTGATAAAGAAAATTTCCTTGACTTAAAAAGGAGGTGCTTAACAAGGTACAAGAAGAGTACAGAAAGTCAAATAGAATGGACCAGATAAGAAACTCCCTTTGCCACATAATAATCAAAATATTAAAAACAGAACAAAGGAAGAATATTAAACTATAATATAAAGACAGACCTATTACAATTACACCAATCTTCTCAATGGTATCTCTAAAAACCAGAAGAACCTGAAATGATGTGCTACAAACTCTAAGTGACAACAGACGCATGCAGAGACTACTGTACCAAACTAAACAAGCAATCACCAGAGATGGAGAAAATAATATGTTCCATAATACAACCTGTAAGGGGTATGGGTTTTTCCGCCCACAGCCTGGTCTGGTCCTGCCGCCGCGCCAGCCCCAATTAACACACAGAGACTCTGTATTTGATATTATGCTGTTGGCCAGGTGCTAGTTTCTTATCGGCTACCTCTGTCTTAATTATTAACCATTTCTATGTATTTCCACGTGGTCTTACCGAGAGCAGAGGAATGGCGGTTCTGTTCCCTCCAGGCTCTCCATCCTGACTCCTCAGTACTTCCTCTTTCCTCCTTGTCTCCTAGTCCCGCCTATCTTACTTTCCTATTGGCCAACAGTGCTTTATTCATTAACCAGTAAGAGAAACATATACATAATGGCATCTCCCATCATCTCCTCTTTTCTGTCTAAATAAAAAGAAGGATTTTAACGTTAACATAGCAAAATATATCACACAACAGCTATCAAATAAGAATCGCAGTTAACAATATTTAGTCCATTAACATTTAGCAAGATATGAAGAAAATATTCCATCATCTATTTTATCTTTGTGAGTCTAAAGTCCTATATGTAACTTATCTTTAAGCTTAACTAAGGAAAACTATATCCATAACTATCTGTCTTCAACTCCTTCAAAGACCACAGAAGGATAGTATATAAACTCTAGAAATGACAGAGACATTTTGCCTTTTCAGTCACCCGAAGTTCTTCTGTAATCTTCCATCTTCAGCCCATAGGCCACAGTGTGTCTGGCAGACTCTTCAGCAAAGCAGGAAACTTTAAACTGCCTTCTCGTATTGGCAGTTTGTCAATTGGCAGTTTGTATTGTTTCTCTGTGTCCTGCAGACTGTCTGGCAGACTCTTCCATGAAGCAGGAACTCTGTAGCAATGTCCATCTTCAATCAACAGTCACTTTTCTGTGGGTCCTGCATGTCCAGTTTATATAGCACAAAGTTAAACAATCCAGACAAGAGCAGTAACTTGTCCAAGACTAGTGTCTTGTTGCCATATTGGAAGTAAACTCCATAACATGTTTCTTTAAGGTCCATCTTCCTTTCTGGTGCAGGTGGTGTTGCCAGGAGCATTTATGTCTCACTGTCAAAATCCCTAAAGGATTTTAAATGCCATATTCTGTAGGTCTTTGAAAGGTTTGAAGAATGCCTATCTATCTCAAATACATCTCTGTGTATCTTGAAAAACCTAACTAACTTAACTCTAAGCTATGACTATCATAGGTAATTATCTATAATCTGTACTAAATTATACATTACATTTCTAAATGATTCATATAAACACAATATCTAAACAAGAGGAGAAATATACATATAACAAAATTGACATTAAATTGTATCAATAAATGAAAATCCATTTTCCAAAAACAAAGTATTCATATCTATACCATAATCCCCTTTTTACCTTTAAAAAGAATATAGGTTGTGATCATTAACCATTTATAACCAAACCCATTTAAATGAAAACAAACATTTATAAACAATATTTGGGAATTTGGGCATCGTTCCTTCCAAACTACTTCCTGCTGATAGGGGGCACTGTCATGGGGATCCTAAGAAGATGGCTGTAGTCTGCAAGGCTGCCTTGTCCAAGCTGTTTTGAATGTTGGATCACCAGGAACTCTGTTTCAGGGGGTCTGTCTTGCTCAAACCACAATAGTCTGGAAGGAATCCACAGCTTTTCATTTTCTGTGGAAACAAAAATAGAAATCCTTTTCCCCAGTAACTTGTCCTTAGACTTAAATTTTTGAGTCAAAGCATTTTTAAAATATATAAATTGAATTAATTCAGCAGCATTTGTTTTAACAGTTATTTCCTCAGCAGTCAAACAATACAAAGACAATATAATACCATACAGTAACCAGATTCTCTCTGAGCTTTTCATCTTTATGTGGCTTTATTATTAGTCCGTTTCTTTTACTTTTTATTTTTTGACACAGGGTTTCTCTGTGTAACTCTTATCTGTCCTGGAATTCACTCTGCATACCAGGTTTACTTTGAAATCACAGAGATCTGCTTGCCTCTGTCTCCCGAGTGCTGGGATTAAAGGTGTGTGCCACCACATCCAGTTCCTGTCTTTTTAAAACTATTTTTATTCTCTCCCAAGCCTACATATTTTTTAAAACACACTGTAAACTTTTAGCACTTTTTCTTATTGTGAATCTGTCTTTACTGTAAATCTGTTTCTTTTTCTGGCCACGAGTCTTTTATCTGGTAAACAACAACACTGCTAAAATGAAAGTCTTTCTTGTTTCTGCCACAGTTTATCAAAGATGGTGGAGGCTATTTTACCGCTAGCAATGAGAGCTGTGGTCACTGCCTTGGTCTACGGGCAGCAAGCAGCAGGTTGCCGGCTTGGAGCTGTGGTCACTGCCATTGCAAGCTCTGATACACATCAATAAATTGTTAGTAGTGCTTTTTTAAAGCCCTGCGGTTTTTTGCTGCTTATGCTGAGTCAGGAATCTTGCCTTAAAGGAGCCGCGGAAAGTTTTGCTTGTCTCACACAAAACAGAGTGCAACCCAGAAAAATGCTGCTACCATGGATGAAGGAGAAGGATAGAACCTGTTTTCACATTCATTCTGTATTCTGTGTCTTTTTATTGGGGGACTGGCACCATTGATATTGTGAGATATCAATTACTAGTTACCCTTGTCATTTTGTTGTAGTTGTGTTTTAGTTTGTATATGTGCTTGACCTCTTTTGATTTGCTTGTCATGGATTATTTATTCCCCATGTTTTATTACATATATATGACTTGTTTTGTTTGGAGTTCTCATTAAAACATCTTCTGTAGAGTTGGATCTTTAGTTAGATGTTTCTTAAGTTTGGTTGTTGATGAAAGATGCCATTATGTATATGTTTCTCATACTGGTTAATGAATAAAGCACTGTTGGCCAATAGGAAAGCAAGATAGGTGGGACTAGGAGACAAGGAGGAAAGAGGAAGTACTGAGGAGTCAGGATGGAGAGCCTGGAGAGAACAGAACCACCATTCCTCCGCTCTCGGTAAGACCACGTGGAAATACATAGAAATAGGTTAATAATTAAGACAGAGGTAGCCGATAAGAAACTAGCACCTGACCAACAGCATAATAGCAAATACAGAGTCTCTGTTAATTGGGGCTGGCGCAGCGGCAGGACCAGACCAGGCAATGGGCAGAAAAACCCATACTCCTTACAAATGGCGACCACGTGGCTAGTAAGAACTTCCACTTAAAATTTAACAAAAGCTTAATAAAGGGTTTTAGAAACAATATATGATAATAGGTAAGTGTAATTCATGATTTAAACACACTAAAAAACAAAACTACATAGTAATATGACTAGATGCAGACAAAGACTTTGACAAAATCTAACACTCCTTATTAATAAATATCTTGGAAAGATTAGAGAAACAAAGAACATATAAAAACATAATAAATGCTGTTTAATGCAATCTTATAGCCACTATCAAATCAAATGGAGAGAAATGCAAAGCAATTCTACTAAAATCAGGAACAAGACAACGCTGTCCAACATCTTCATATCTATTCAATATAGTACTTAAAGTTCTAGCTAGAACAGTAAGACAATGTAAGAAGTTCAAAAGGATACATATTAGGAAGAAGTCAAAGTATCTTTATTTGCAGATATGAAAGCATAATAGGAGACCCTAAATATTTTACCAGGAAACTGCAACAACTGTAAAACCTTTCTGAAAAATAGTAGCATGCAAAATCAACTTATAAAAGTCAGTAGCCCTCCAATAGACATTGAAAGAAATCAAGGAGGCAATAACTTTCACAATTGCCGTAAATAATTTAAAGTATCTTAGGCTCAATACATCCAAGTAAATGAAAGACTATATGATAAAAACTTCAAAATACTGAAGAAAGAAACTGTAGGGTGACAGAAAATGGAAAGATCCTCCAAACTCTTGGATTGTAAGATTAATATAGCAAAAAATATTTCCTACCTTAAGCAATCTGCAAACTTAATACAAGTGTCCTCAAAATTCAAACATATTATTTCACTGATCTTAAAAGGACAAATTTGTTTCACATACAATAACAAAAAAAAAAAATAATAAAACAAACAGGATAGCTAACACCATCTTAAATAATGAAAGAACTAGGGGAGACATCATAATCCCTGATTTCATTTTGTACTATAGAACTATAGTATTAAACACAGAATGGTACTGGCACAAAAAAAATACATACTGATCTATGGAATCCAATTGAAGACACAGAAATAATCTGTACACCAAAAGATACCAGATTTTTGAAAAAGAAGACAGAAGTACACACTAGGAAAAAAAGAGTATCTTCAGTTTCAAACTGGATAGCTACATGTAGAAGAATCCAAATTGACCCATATTTATCACCATATTTAACACCAAATGGATCAAAGACCTCGAAATAAAATGATGTATACTAAACCTGATGGAAGAGAAGGTACGGGATAGACTTGAATTCATTCACACAGGAAAACTTTTTAATATAACACCAATAGCACAGACACTGAGAACAACTGCTAAGGGGGAATCTCATAAAACAAGTATATGTTCTTCAAAGAATACAATCATTTGAACAAACAGAAGCCTACAGAAAGGAAAGGGATTTTTACTAATATGATAAAGGGCGTATATCCAAAATATATCACTAATTCCAAAACAGATACCAAAAAATCTATTAACAGTTAAAAATGGGCCAAGGATCTAAATAGATAACACTCAAAAGAAGAAACCCAAATGGCTGAGAAAGCATGTGTAAAATCCTTAATCATCAGGGAAATGCAAATCTGAACTACTTTGTGATTTCATCCTATGTTTTTCAGAATAGCTGAGTTACACAATTGACAGCCCATGCTGGTGAGGATGTAGAGCAAGGGAAGCACTTATCCATTGCTGGTGGGAGTACAAACTTGTACAGCTTCTATGGATATCAGTTTGGAACTTCTTCAGGAAGATGGGGATTGATCAACCTCATAATCTATCTATACCACTTTGGAGCATATTTCCAAAGTATGTTTCATCCTACTCCAGAGACACTTGCTTGACCATGTTCATTGCTGCTTTAATCATAATGGCCAGAAATTGTGAAAATGTTCAATGTCCCTCAAAAGAATAATGGATAAAGAAAATGTGGTACATTAACACAAAGAAGTATTAAACTCAGCTATAAAAAAAAAAACAAACAAATAGGTAAATGTGTAGAACAAGAAAAAAAAATATCCTGAGCAAGTTACCCTAGACCCAGAAATGCGAACATGGCATATATTTACTTTTATGTAGATATTAGCTGTTAAGTCATTGATACTCTATCTATAATTAATATAAGGATCAAAGTTAGGTATTGTGTGAGGAATTAGGACATACAGATGACTCGTTTTAGAAAAGAGAAGTAGAATTGTTATTTATGGAGAGATGGGGGTATGGAACTGTAGGAACACAGAAGAGAGGAAGGGGAAAGAAGGAAGGGAATATAGGAACAGACAGTAAAGGATCATTTGAAAGGCAGTTTGGGAATCAAATAAAACTGGAGAGATGGCCCAGGGTTTAAGAGGACTGGCTGCTTTTCCAGAGGTCATGATTTCAATTCCCAGCAATCATTTGGTGGCTCACAACCATATAATAGGATCTGATGTCCTCTTCTGCTATGTAGGTATGAAGGTGATCTAAATGAAACTGCTGAATAATGGTGGAAACAGAGTCCTACTTGGCCATCTCTTGTTACCAAATGAAGCTTCCTGGACAGGAATGGGTTGCATCCAATTGATAATTCCCAAAACTTCAAGTTGTTCTCCACTTACTGATAGCAAAACTCTGTTGCTGACCAACTATGGCCCTGAAACTCACTGAACATGGAGAAATTGAGCTAGTGCCTGTACAGAGCTTTTACTTTTGTGTTCTAGTCTTTGATACAGGAAATCACTCTGTGGGCTTCCAAAAGAGAAATGTACACACCAAGCCAGCCACAAACCCTTTGATCTACAATGGTGTCGTGCCTGCAATATTTGCTAGGGCAGTGGGGGAAGCAGTTCGGTAGAAGGAACCCACAAGTGTCTGGTTCATCTTAAGGCTCACTCCATGAGAAGAACCAACATCCTAGATTGCTAGGGTAAAATCAAATACATAACAAATGACTTGTTATGACATTCTGTTATACGCATAGATCATTGCCTTGCTTAACATTCACCAGAAAAACTTTCTCCTGTATCAGATGAGAACAAATGCAGATACTTCGAGTCAGTCATTGCTCAGTCATTGCTCTAAATCCCTAAATAGGCTATCTCTATGGAATCCATCCTCCCAAGACCTCAGGAAGCCCCACAGAAGAGGACAAAGAAAGAGTGTAAGTGTCAGTGGTGATTTTGAGCACCAATAAATAAGTCTCTAAACCAACATACTCAAAGCTAACATAGAGGCAAAGTGCCTAAAGCAGCATGCACAGGGGCTGCATTGGTCTGTGCTGGTCCTCTGTGTATATCATGGCAGCCCACATTTTATTGGATTCCTCCATGTGTGATCAAGTGGGTCGCTAAAACTTATGCCTTCTCTTGACTTCTTTTCCTTCCTTTGGCTTGTTCTGATCAACTCTGATGTGCTAGTTTTTGTTTTATATTATGACATTTTATTTTGTTACATTTTATTTTATCTCTTAAAAGTCTGTTTTCTAATGAGAGAGAGTCGATTTGTGTGGAAGGGGACTTAGGGAGGAAACGGGGGGAGTAGAGTTGGGGAAACCCTAAACAGGAAAAATTATGTGAGGAAAAAAAAACTCTTCTTGATAAAAGGAAAACAAATAAATGGATAATTTTATGAGGATATATTTTCTAAAAAATTAAAAAGAACATTTTCATGTTGAAAATGCTGATTATTGATGGGATATATATATATGTGTGTGTGTGTGTGTGTGTGTGTGTGTGTGTGTGTGTGTGTTTCTCATACTGGTTAATGAATAAAGCACTGTTGGCCAATAGGAAAGGAAGATAGGAGGGACTAGGAGATAAGGAGGAGAGGAAGTAGTAAGGAGGAGTCAGCATGTAAAGACCAGGGAGACCAGACACCTGCCCCACTCCCCGGTAGGTAAAACCAAGTGAAAATACATAGAAATGGGTTAATAATTAAGATAGAGCTAGCTGATAAGAAACTAGCACCTGGCCAACAGCATAATATCAAATACAGAGTCTCAGTGTGTTAATTGGGGCTGGCACGGCGACAGGACCACACCAGGCAGTGGGCAGAAAAACCCTACTCCTTACAGATTATTTCCTTCTCTTCTCTTAAATCTTTTCTTTTATCCAGTTCCATGCACATATGGTCTCAGTACAAATAGGTAAAGCCAATCAATTTAAGTGAAATTTTTTTGTATGATTGGGAGAACTGAAATATTTGTCTTAGGTGACTGATCAATTTCTATCTTCTTTCAAGACCATCATGTTATCAAAAACCATAGGACCTCATAATATGGATTTATTTGTTAAAATAACAATACTAGACAAAAAATTTATACATAGTGCACCTTCCAGAATAATTTTAAAAGATGTATTTCATAGGTAAAGCAAGTTCAAATTCATCTACACAGAATATTTTTCAAATAAAATGTAACTTGCAAAGATTCTATTTTAAAAAAATTCATTTTCAACATGACTTCAATATATTTTAATGAAAGGAACAAATTTTGGGACTAGCCTAACAATTATAGCAGTGATGGCCTGAATAAGACAGTGTAATGTGTTCATTGTAAAACAACCTGCTTTCAAATGCTCAGAGTGGGTACTTGGATTTGATGAAAGCAAGGGACAAGTACTCTGAAGGAGCCATTGCTGAGAAATAATTTCTTGGAACATAGAGTTTTCTGTTTAGGCATCATTGCTAGGGTAATAGATTGCATAGAGAAAACAGTGATCCATCTCAAAATCTCACCTTTGGCCAAATTCTGCTTCCCTTTAATTGAGTTTGTTGTTTCCAATCTGTTCACCCATTGCTGAATCAATTACTATGTGTGCACACTCCCCTCCATTTTCTTCTACTCTAACCTATGCTGACTTTCCCTGTCTTTACACTTTCCTCCATTTTCTTTTATGTCAAAGTGAGGAAATGAGCCCCTCTTCTATAGAATCACTCACAGGTAAACATTCAGCCAACAAGTTGGGATACATTATTTAGTCAATTCTAATTTCTTAAGAATTACATGTTTGGTTCCAAAATTTTCTATCCATTTAATTCAGCATTTAATAACTTCTGCACAATAGTGCCCATGAGTAGTTGAAGTGCTTTGCTCATGAATTTTTATGCCCCTCTACAAATTTAGAGCAATGAGTTTTAATTCTCAGATCACTTGCCACTGTTTCTGTTGTTACTGCAAGTCTGTACCACCCTCATAGAAGCTATGGAAGAAAGCCTAACCAGGGGTTGCCAAGGTGGATTTACTTTAGAATCATCTGGGAAGCATTAAAAAAGTTCAATGGCCTGGTTACCCCAGAAAAAGTCTCCTGAGTCTGAATATTTCTCAAGTGATTCAATACTACAGAGACTGCTGAGAAAAACCGAGATAGATCAGGTCCATGGGCTGCATAAAAATAGAAACTTTACTCTCATTCTCTATGTAAGTAAGCACTATCCTTGCTCTCTCAAAGACTTGATTGAGAACCCACTATAAATATTTCTTTGTAAAAGTGCGGCTTTTCTACTTAATGTATTTATAAATAAATACAATTAAACAATGACATTTCCATGCTTATCATGATGAAATACTAATGAAGACTTCTTTGTTTCAATTTGTATTAGCTTGTATTTTCTTTTATAAAAAAACATTAACAGTTAAACATGATGGTCATTCTTGACCCAAGGTAAGTCATCTAGTGAACTTTTACAATTTAAAAAGTGAGAGTACTATAATTACGAATTGCATGTCCAGTTATTTCAATGTCAAGTATACATTTCTTACTATTAGTGGCATGTAAGTGAAATCTTAATAAACTGGTACAATTTCTGATAATTTAAACTAGTACACAAAAGGCTACTTTCTGAGTATTGAATCTGTAGCAAGTCATTGTACAGTGGTGTGGTTTTCTATGAGTTCTATCTTATTTCATGTGAGATGATTCTGTGTCATGTTGACTTTACATCCTCTTCTAACCAGTATTTTCCAATGTTTCTATTGATCTCTTTGTTTAAATGTAGTAGGTCATATTCAGTAATGATTTACAGTCCAATTTTGAAAACTTGTAGAGGTAAAAAGAGCAGAAGTCCCAGTTGATAGCTCCTCTCCTATTTTAAGTGATACAGTATTAAACATAAGCCATTTAGAATTGTCCAGAGTATGTCAGTTGATTCCATAAAAGTTGACAAAAACAACAGTTCAGTGTAAAGTTTGATTAGTTGAGAGCAATTCAAAACACTTGGAAGTATCAGAGCCATTCAGCTGTAAACTCGTACATCTGTCCTTACCCTTAGAGAAAGTGAAAAACATAATTTGAATATGAAAACTAGCTAGGGACTAAGAATTACAGCCATTGATCTTCTTATACATTCTAGCAACACATTTTCATCAGTGAAAAATGCAAAGATAAGTAGATGTTTTCCGTTCTTCCATCTACCCTGATGTGGTGGCAAAGTGACTAAAATGCAAATCATTTTTTCCATCATAAAAAATATGAAGGATGAGAGATACACACAAAATGGATTACATGTGTTTTAATTACAGAAAAAAATCACAAATCTACTTGATCAAACCAATTTGGCACCTAGTTTATTTCCAGTTTTAGTTCATGAAACAAAAGGTTTTGTCATATAGAACACTTTAATATTTAGCTATTGTTACTTGAAATTGTAGGTGTTTATTCACCTAAGGGTTAATTCTAATGGTAATGACAAATAATTTGTTGCTAGCTGTCAGTTTCTAGTAGAAATAATTCACAGTCTTAAGAAAGTTATTTTTCCTATTCCTGGTCTGAGTAAGGATTTTATTGATTCCAGTGTTTATGGTAACAAAAATTCTTTTCATGGAAACGACATGGTCTGATGCAAAGTTTCCTTTCAGTCTACTAATTAAATGAATTATTAAGAAGTTACTTTGACATTATTTTGAAACCAAATTAAAATGTATTTGTCATGATAATTATTTAATACAATTATCTGCATATTTTACATATTTCACTGAGAAAAGTTAAAAGACTCCAAAGGAAAGAAATTGAAACTAAAGATCAGCTGTGGAGGAACCTGCACAATTGCATAATACTTAAAGTTACCAAAAAATGAAATAGAAACAAAATATTGTGGGAATCTGGAACTGTTTTTTTTATGTAAAAAGCAA
Source organism: Phodopus roborovskii (assembly GCF_943737965.1). NCBI lineage: Eukaryota > Metazoa > Chordata > Mammalia > Rodentia > Cricetidae > Phodopus > Phodopus roborovskii. The sequence continues at coordinate 981,599 of NW_026126693.1, read as the reverse complement.
TGAAACATTACTTAAGTTTAAAGCACAGTTATCTGAAGCGCTCCTGGAAAGCACTCTTTGTAGAAGAGAGTCTGTGTTTAGAATCAAGCTTGCTGGATGCTGCATGGCTCATTTTAAGTGGTAGCAGGACAATGCTACACAACAGGAAATTGGCTAAAACATTAGTTTCACAATATTTTTAAAAATACCTTAAAACACAGAGAACTTTTAAAATTGAATAGAGGATTGGATCAAAGGAACAAAAGAAAACATTTCTAAAGCAACAGTTTTATTTGTAGAACTTTCTTTTGAACACTTAAAGACAATAATCAATGGTAACTTAATTCTGAAAAAAATTGATAAATTCAATCACTGAAAACTAATATTAAAAAACACACAGCTTAGCTTTCAAATGAGCAGAGAAACAACAAACATACAAGTGAGGGCACACCAGAAGGGATGGGAAAGAAGTAAATGCAATATAATAGAGTAAGAAAAACCACTGCAAAGTTCGCGGTACATTTTAATAAAGGCGAAATTAGCTGAAAACTCAAGAGTTTCAACAGATTCTCAAAAGCTGAAAGCTTATCTACTAATACTACAAAATAATATAAAATTTGCTTTATAAGTTTAAGTCTGATAGATTGAGAATAGTCATGGTTTATTTTCAAGCTTTGGATATTTGTATCATCAAATTTCAATCCAAATTAATCTAGTACCATTATGTAACAGATCACGAGAGTTTCACCATTATTTTAAGATGGACACACTTTTAGCAATGTATTATAAAGTAGTCCCAGACGGTTAGAGTCATCTTCTACTCAACAACAAACACCTAGGAAAGTGAAATATCATATAACTTAAGTATGATTTTGATTTTCAGGGTACTAAGTACTGAAGAGCTCAATAGTATTCATCTTCCACTTCTTTTTTATATCCTACTATGGATGCTTTGATGTTTAATGTGAATGTATATTTTAAAGTAAACATCCACTTATCTTCATGATACCTTGTTATCATTTAAATACCATACTTTTAATGTTTTATGAACATATAATACCTGCAATATATATTGTATGTGTATATATTATTTCCATAAACTCTTTGCATGACTAGATATAAAAAATTGAAAATTGCTTGTTTCAGGAGTCTGGACTTCCTGGCCTATGGGCCTACTTAAGTTACATTAGAGTTGGTAATTCAATACACTGAGATACATGGGATGCCCTCTGAAAGGCACATACTTACTGCTCATGGTGCTAAGTCTCCCATTCTAGATGCAAACCTGAAGCAGATTAAGGTTTTTTATTTTGGTTTTGGTCTTTTTCACTATTTAGTTCCTCAGGACACTACCCATAGATGTACCTGGCATCTCTTATGTTTGGCTCTGTTTGTTTACTTATCTGGTCAAAATGATGCCTGAGAAGCTGAGAGCATTTGTTTTGGAGATATATCTGTGAGAGATTTGCTGGAGAGAACTAATTCTGGAAATGATACAAAGAGTGTGATGATCTGCCTTCACAAGAATTGGTGAACATCACTCAATCCTTGGACAGAGAATATAGGCAGGTGAAATAAAGGTCAACTCCCCACCCTCCTTGAACAGAGATAACCACCGTTTTCCCCTTTCCTATGCCTTGATGTTTCTGGCATTTCAGACCTCAGACTCTGGGATTTACAGCACCCCACCCATCCACACATCTCTGTATCACATCACTGACTTTCCTAGTTTTCCACTGCACAGATTTTTACAGCATTATACGCTCTATAACCATGAGATCCAATGATCATAATAAATGTCCTCGTATTCTCTTTCTGTGCTAAAAATGAATTAATTACTAAAATATAGTTTTCTAAAGAAAAACTCTAGTGAAGCACCATAATTTTGCGAATACATTTAATTTAACCTGCTGCCCTGAAGGAAGTATTACTGTGAGGGTGCTTTCTGGGGTGCAGAAGCTAGTGTGACATAGACAAGTGTGATGAAGGGATCCTCCAAGGAGAATCAGCACAGGCAAAGAATTTTAAGATTAGAACAGAAACAATAGAACGTCTACATTTCAACATGTACCCTGGTTCAAGGAGTGATGCCTTCAGTTTCCTTTCTGTGTGCCTCCATATTAGCCTGTGGATTTGAAATTCCTCTCATTGCAAAACTATGGCAATCAGACTTCTGATCCTCCACCTATCTTCAGCTCTGTTAAAGATCCTGCAGGAACAATCAAGCTTTGCCTTATGCCCAATGTCTCAGGAGACATCGAGTGTTCTAGATGAGGGAAGGACATTGTCATTGCCCCTTGACATACAGTGTTAGATTTCCTTAGTTTGAGAGAAATGTACTGGTCATTGAAGCCATGTAGAAACTCGGTTTTTATACTTCCCCAAGCTCAGTTATTTATGTCCATCTGGAACAGGGAGGACAAGTAAAAGTTGATACCAACATAATGAGAATTTAGCTCTTTACCCATCCATTCAAAGTGCATGAGCTTACATCTCTCCACTTACACATGTGGTTCAAGAGACTTAGGCCCTGCCCCCAATTCAGAACCTCACCTGTGAGCTTCTACCTGGCAGACACCACTAAACATTAAGAATAACACTAGAAACTCAAAAGGAAAAAAAAAAATACAAGTAAATAGTAGAAACTTTGATTTCTGCATTGTTCGGCCACCTCTATTTATGAAAGGGTTTTCCTTAAAGGTTCTCTGACCATGCTCTATAGTGCCGTTGCTCTCTTGCCCTCAGCAGATTAAACTAGTGAATGAAATAAAAGGCACAGGAACAATGCCATAGAAAGAGCCTTAATATCATATCACATCACAGTCTAGACCAGCTCTCCCACATCCAGGTACAACTTTTCACATTTCTGTGTTAGGGTCTAGCTCTTCTTATTTCATTATTCACTCCCTTTTCTTCCCTGATTTATTCCCTGTCTATGAAGCACTTATGATTATTTATTCTTTATTTTCATTGACCTACTTATCAAAATTTACTAATACACAAGATTAATACTCTAGACAATCCCCATTTCTGAGTATCTGCAGAGTGGCAAAAGACTCTAAGAACTTCCTTGCTTTGGTTTCCAGCTCTCATACTCAAAGACAAGCACCACTTGGACAGTTTTCTTAGGACTGTATTTTTCCATTTTATGCTGTATCTTAGTGGTTTTATTTTTAATAAACTCCAAGTACAGTGCTGAGGTATTGCTTAACTGCAAAGGACATAAAAGCAGTAATGTACTCTTGCACTTATGAGAAAAATGAGAGTGTCATGTTTTCTTCAAGCAGGAGTTATAGATCTACCAGCTAAAGGTTCAATATTTAAGGATTAGTAATATGCATTAAGTAAGGTCTCTTTAAACAGAAGCACATAAACTATGCTTATATATTGATCAGTAGGTGAAAATGTTGTGAACATATCACCTCACTGTGCCTATCCTCTAGGATGAATGGTATAGTGTTCACCAATTTCATGTTTGCCTCAACTTTATAGACGTTATAGCCTGTACCTCTGATAGCCCCCCCCCCCAGACTGTATGGGCTGGCTTCATTCTGCAGAAGGTGTTTCCAGACAGCCTGGCTTGGAGTCTGAAACCCCGCATGATTTTACCTATGAGTCTTCTCTGTATTTGAGCTTGCACATTCCCCATATGAGACTTTCTCCCTGAAGGAGGAGTTTGTAGTCCCTTGCTCCCTCTGGTGTCAGTCTGTTTTACTGCTGTGATGTGAAGCTGCCAGACTCCAATCTGCCCCATGCAGAATTTACTAGGTTCTGGCAGTGACTGGTCCTAACTTCTCAGGACATCTCTTTCCTCATGCTTGCGAGTTTCTCAATTGTGTCAGTATGGGCTGGCTGGTGAGTATGCACTTGTCCAAACCTCACACTCTGCATCCAGCTGCTGGAGCTGCTAGTGTGGGCTGATTCTCATTAGTGCTCCAACAGCAACCAACCCTAGGGGGTTACTGAACTTCCAGATGTTGAATACAGACTTCAAGTCCTTCCCTCCAAAGGGAGAAATCTAGCATTTTAGACGTTTGCATTCTTGTTCTTCGTTTACCAAGGGACTGGCTAACTCTTGTAAAGAGAGTGAATCTAGTCCAAGTTGTCCCTTTTGTTCTAAGTAGCTCCTAACATTTAATCCTTTCTTTTTACCATTCAGATTGAGTTAATACAGAAAGCAAACATCTAAGAAGCCGCCCAACACATGCTGGTGTAACTACAATCTGATTTTGTTTCTTGCTCATGGCATGGTTCTATTCTGAAGAGACACCCAGACATCCATTGCGACAATGGTTCTGGGTGTGTTCTAAAACGATGGAAACTAAAGATGAGAACTGTTGTATGAGTTGTACAAGGAGGAAGTAAACTTTCTTAGGAGCTATTTATAAATGATAGGCTTTTGAGAGTTTGAGGGGTTTTCAAGAGAAAAAAATCCCTTTTTTCGGGGGATATTCATAGATCTGTGGGAGAACTGAACAAAGGGTGAAATAATCTCTGTGGAGTTACTTGTTTCTGAGCTCTTATGATCAAGACTGATGAATCTTCCACACTATGTATGTGCACAGCCTGACCAGTTAGGGAAATTTGAGGCACAACCCCACTCCTGGGAAGACAGGGCTCCTAGCAAGTCCCACTACTCAGCAGATTTATGTAAATGGCTGTCAAATACATTCCTTCTAAATACACAGTTCTGCACCATCACTACCAAGCCCTTACTGTGATAATTTCACCATAAGAAAATGAGAGCACACACAGAGTCTTCACTTATGAATAAAAAGTTTAATGCTGTATTGATTTACCTAAGAGAAAGCAGTCACAACTCCCAAGCAGGCACTTATTTGCCTCCAATTTTTCTTATTATATATATAAAAAAATCAAGGTAGGACAAGTCCAACAATATGTAATAGTAAATGGATGATGGTGTATTAATGGTGTATTAATATTGACTGGTAAAACCTTAAATATATCCTCTTTATAACGATGCTAATGTATGTATAGCAAAGAAATATTCTCTGATAATTACAGTATAATGTCTGCAAAATTATTTTTGGTCAATATAATTTGCTCACCAAAATTTCAAGATAATCTAGTCCTTTTACAATCAGGAAGTATTCAGATAACCAAATGTAAGCTCACATAAATTATCTATATGGTATATATACATAATACACATACATACACACACACACATATTATTGGTGCACATGGTTTTTCATGGATATATTTTTATACATAATTACCTCAAGCTAGTTGTACATACCTATGGAGTACATGACATTCAAAACATATTCATAACATGTATTGATCATATCATGGCAGTCAGCATATGTATCAACACAAACAATCTTTATTTCTTTGCATATTTGAACTAAGAGAATTATATAAAGTTGTGTTCAAGATATTATAATTTAGAAATTTACCCTAAGATATGCTTTTAGTTATTTGTAACATTTTCATTTCAATATATTTGTATTATTAACACTTTAAAAGATACCATATTTCTAAAAATGTCATTGTTTAAAGAAATCATATTAAATCCATGTAATATAAGTCATAGGCACTCTAGTCATGTTAGCTTTATTTTTTAAAAGGACCACTAAACAAAAACAAAATTATGCAATTATTGTACAATTTCACATCAATTTTCATATATTTGAGTCTCAGGACTGAACTAAAGAATGGAAATTATTATTACAGTCCGCTGTGTATTGTTTTTGTGTTTCATAACACTATGAGAAATAGCAGTTGTCAAATGAACACACTAAGAGTACTACTTTATCACATATTTGGTTCATATTACTAAACGCTATTATGTCCAAGATTTGTAATAACTAAGAGAAAAAAAAGACACCGGTACCAAAAATATGTGTGAGGAAATTGAAATAACTTCTTGATATGTAGAAGTTTGGGTTCCCAAGGGGAAGAAAATCTTTGAATTTTACTGTAAGTCATCAAGGTTTTATGAGGAATCCCTGTAATATGTCAAGAAGAACAGATCATGAAGTATAGGCTCCAGAGGCCCTTTGGTGGCAGAAGAGATAGGTTATTCTAAGTCTTGGTTCATTAAAGTGTGGTTTACACACCATAAACATGAATTGCCAGACCACAGCCATACCTACTTACCAATGCCTCTTGCTGTTATTTTTATGCCACAACAAAAGAGTTGAGCTTGTTGATGATGAGCTCACAGAGAAGGAAGTCTTTGCTGTTATTCTATATGTTGACGAGTTTTTGATGGCATGCCTCACAAAGATGGACATCTTCACTGTTACTCTAAATAAGAAGTTTTGCCAACCTTTCCCCAAAGTACACCAGTCATGAAAACTGATTAAATACTTATATAAATTTTTAATTTTTAAATCGTTTCCTACTTAATTACTGTACAGTAATAATTAAAATGTAAATTAACCTCATCAGGTATCACATGCATTTCCACTAGCAGTACACTTCCTGTCTTTCTTTTCCTTTCACTAAGTGAGCAATTGGATGCACTTGACTCCTTACTCAAACCTAGGGGACTTGCTGGGGCAAGAAGATGTGAATGGAAATGCCATGAATATTTATTTCACAGTAGAAGTGTCAAAAGATGTCAATGACTCCCACAACACCAGCTGCCATGTCATGTGGGACTCCAGTGGACACAATTCTCCTAGAAGACTTTATGAACTTCTCCTAACAGTAGAAAGAGTCTTCTCAGATTTGAGTGCAAGCAAAAAGTTATTTGTTGCCACAATATCAATCAAGCTTATTTTTCTTTTTCCCCATGGTGTGAGAGCACCACTTTATTTATTGGGTTGTGCTTAGCTTTTTTTTTTTTTTAAATAAACAAAAAGTCCAAGGCAATGAGACATACTGTGTGAACCTAAAGGATGGACTGTGTAAGATCTGTGTTAGTGTGGAATGAGTGCATACTGTTTGTACCTGTATCCCAGTGTCACAGCCTAGAATTTGTTGCGTGGTAGTAGTTTAAGTTCTCCTGGGTGACATCCAGAGAAGACACATGTTATGTTGCTGTTGTTTAATGACCCTGTTGACAATAACAAACAATAATCACTCCCCTAAGCAGAGGAAGAACTTGGTCACTGGGAGTTAGCTGACAAGAAGATAGAAGAGATTATCATTCCTAAAGAGCTACCTCTTCTTGTTTTCCTCCATTCTTTTCCTGTCTTAATCTCCCCGTTCCCTCCTGACACATGGGGGAGGGCCTAGGCCTTGTCTAAAATAATATGACAGACTTTGGAGACTCCCCATGGAAGGTCTCACTCTCTGTTGGGAGCAAAAGAGGATGGACTGGGTTTGGTGGGGTGATAGGGGAGGATGGGAGGGTGAGGGAACTGGGATTGACATGTAAAACCTCCTTGTTTCAAATTTAAATTAAAACAAGAAAAAAGCTACCTCTTTGGAAGCTGATTTAGGCCATGTCTTTAGAAGGTGGGTTATGACAGGCTAGTATATTCTTTTTCATAGATGGAGGTTTGTGTATAAATGACACATCTAGTCTTAATCAGCACCCTCATCTACTTCAGCACATACCTATTCACCCAAATACCTATCAGGGGGCAGTCTGGCAGGCTGTGGTGTTTTGACAGTTTCCCAGTTCCTGTAAAGTTAAATCACCTTTGGAAAACATGGCTATGCCTTGTATCATCACATTGTAATGCCTTAGTTTGAGAAGACAGTATCTCAAGATGCTCCACTGGCAATACAGAGGCATGGGCTTCAGCTGTGGATTTCAGTCTGCCTCTCAGCTAGCCAGCTCATTCCTGTCTGTTCTTAGCATCCATAGCTTTAGGCCTAGCCTAACCACCAGCTGGAAGATGAGCAAGCATGTTTCTGTAATCTTAGGTGAAATTCTGTCTACAAACTTATTTCTTTGCTGTGGGGCAAGATGTGCTCTCATAGCAGATTGAAAGGAAGTGGACAGAGTACATGGCAGTGGAGGTTTGGGGAACTCATACATGCTCTAATCTTGAGTCCAGTTGGTGCTGTCTGATGGAATGTTGACTGGGATTATTGGCTTGACTGTGTGCCTATCTTGCGCAGGGAACTGTGGCTATAGTTAGTATGTAAGTTCAATGGCCTCATTATGTATAGAAGATAGCATTTCATAACAGTCTTCCACATCTTCTGGCTGTTTCATTCTTTCTGCCTCTTTCTCCATCATGTTCCCTGAGTCTTTGGGATGGTGCTTGGTATAAACATCCCATTCAAGACTGAGTACTCAACAGTGAGTTATTCTTAGTAACTTAGTCATTTAGTTTCTGGATTGCAGAAAGAGGATTCACTGGCCAAGGAAGTCTGCCATACTTATCTAAGGATATAAGCACAAACATTTAGAAGGAAGTTTGACAATATATCACTTATTAAAAGAGCAGACACGGGTGTCCCCATCCCCCAGGGCCTATAACCTACTGAGACACAGACTTCTGACTAGCCTTACCCAACATGATTTCTACCTGTGGAGCAGTCCTTCAGTCCAATCACAAAGAGGAAGCTTAACCCCATAGCCTTCACGCCACTGTTCTATTACTGGGCAAATCTTGTCTGGCAGATTGGTGTTGTAGCATTCATGATATAGCACTAGTTAGAACATTGATTTTTCTCTCTGAATCACATCCATAGCAAGGAGGAATTTTTAAATTAACTTCCAGCTTAATTTTTCTATGTCCTCAATCCAAAAGGACTGGTGTATGCACAAGAGGATTTTATAATCTAGTTATGAGGGACAACCAAGAGCCATGGTAAAAGCCTGTCTTGTTTGGGCAGAGATTTTCATTTAATAACCCTTGTTTCTGAGATAAGTGTTTTCCACCCAGTCAGGAACTCTGTGTCCAAAATCCCTTTTAAAAATGCTATTTTTTATTAGTTTACTAAGTAGTTTCCTGACATGTGTTCGAATCCATCCTGTTTTGACAAGTAAAAAGGGAAACATCATTAACCATATATGAATAGTTAACAACTTTGCATTATAAACAAAATAAAGCAAAACAACAAAAAAATTGCCATAGTAAATCATTGCTTCAACTCTTTGTAGGACATGAACAAAATGGATTAGAATTGGAAGTATTGTGATTATCATTTTGAAATGCAGGACAATTTGAATAACTAAGAATATATATATATGTACATTTATATTCTTGCATATTTTCTCATATCTACAAAGTTAAGTGGTAAAGCAATGTAGAATTAATACAAATTATAAAGGGAAAATTGAATACCATTAATATTTAAAATTTTGAAATAGGACTGGCAATTTGGCTAGTTGGTAAGTATGTTGGGCAAGCATGAAGACCCCAGTTCAAATCCCCAGTGATTATTTAATCACAGAGAGGCAGATTTTGAAATCCATACTTCCATCCAGGTGAACCCAAACAAATAAATAACTTCCTGTTCACTGAGAGATCTTGTCTCAAGGCAACTAAGACAGAAAATGATAGAGAATGACACCCAAAGGGCTACTCTAACCTCTGTATCCATAGGCATTGGTGGACAGAGGCACAGATGTTCACACTCACATACTCACATGCATTCACCAATCTCTCTCTCGAAAATCAGGTGTTCATAGGTGTATAGGTTAATACCAGGATTTTCAATTCTATTCCACTAGAATACCTGTCTATTTTTGTGCCAATACCAGGCTGTTTTCAGAACTATAACTCTGTAGTAGAGCTTAAAGTCAGGAATGGTGAGCCTGCTGAAGTTCTTTTATTGTACAGGGTTGTTTTGGCTATCCTGGGTCTTTTATTTTTCCATATAAAGTTGATTTCTTCAACTTTCAAGGTCAGTGAAGAATTGTGGTGGGATTTCTTTTGGCAAGATTGCCATTATCACTATGTTTATCCTACCTATCCAAGAGCATGGGAGATCTTTCCATTTTCTGGTATCTTCTTTAATTTCTTTCTTAAGAGCCACAAAGTTCTTATTATATAGGTCTTTCACTTGCTTGGTAAGCATTACCCCAAGATACTTTATGTTGTTTGTGGCTATTGTAAAGAGTGATGTTTCTCTGATTTCTTTCTCTGTCTCTTTGTTGTCCGAAAAATCTAGGGCTACTGATTTTTTCGAGTTTATCGTGTATCCTGCTAGTTTGCTGAAGGTGTTTATCAGCTGTAAGAGTTCCCTGGTAGAGTTTATTGGGTCACTTATGTAAACTATCATATCATCTGCAAATAGAGACTTCTTCCTTTCCAATTTGGATCCCCTTGATCTCCTTTTGTTGTCTTATAGCTTTAGCTATTTTCAAATACAATATTGAAGAGATATGGAGAGAGTGGGCAGCCTTGTCTTGTTCCTGATTTTAGAGGAATTGCCATAACTTTCTCTCTATTGGGTTTGATGTTGGCTGTTAGTTTACTGTATATTGCTCTTATTATATTTAGGTATGTTTCTGTTATCCCTGATCTCTCCAAGAGAGAACATAAAAGAGGGAGATATTATTGGTTTGGAGAGAAAACGGAACCTAAAAAAAGGTTTAGAGACCTACAAGATTGCCGCCAACTAACAATTTGCACAACTGTGGAAAGGCTACCATAAATGCCCTTGTGGGACAGCGAGATCAACAAATAAGTTACCCACCATCATGGAGCCCTCGTCTAATACCTGTTGGAAACAGAAGGAAACACCCATACCTAAACACTGAGTCGAACTAGAATCCAGATGCAGAGGGAGAGGACAAGACCAGGTTGCAGAAACACATAGAGACAGCTGATCTGAACAAGGAGGAGCAAATGACCCCCACACACTGATAGCTGGGAATCCAGCATGGGACTGACTCAGGCCCCCCTGAATATGGGTCTCAGCCAGAAAGACTGAGCAGTCTAAGAGACCTCAGACAGTGGAACCAGGATGTATTCCTGATACACAAAACGGCCTTGCTGGCACATCCCTCATGGAGGGATTCTGCCTTAACCTAGAGGCAGGAGAGACTTCAAATGACAGATTTACATGACCTCACCTGGATGGCATTGCCCTACATGTGAAATTGGGGTGGGAGAATCAGAGTGGAGACTGGTCAGGGTGTATTTGAGGAGGCAGAGAGAGTAAGAGGGAGGGAGGGCGATGGAACTTGGATAGACATGTAAAATAAAAAATAAATAAATGAAATAAATTTATAAAGAAATAATAATGAAATATTAAGTAATACACATATAAACTAGCACAGCCTTGAAATCTACTGGTAAGGGTTCAAAGTGATTACTAATAAGTTTTTATAATTATGTTTTAAAATAAAAGAAATTTGATAAGGAAATTAAATAACTTTATCATAAAATGTTTGTTATATCTTTTTTATTATTTTCCATAAACCAGTGTAGCACATTTATTTTATAAATCAAATTACAAAGTTTTTTTTTCTTTTACTCAAATTGGTAAAAGTATTTGGAGCATGAAGGAAAAGATCAAAAGGGCCAACTGAGAATAAAGCACAGTGATCAGAATTCCAGATAAGTCACAACACATAATAATCCTAATTACCAGTCTTTAATTAAACCACAGGGAGGATTTATGCCCCAAATAAGTCTTTTCTCACAACTTTTACTGACTTTCTGATTGAATGTTTTCATGTTTCTAAGCACACGCCAAAAGGAAAGCATTTTATCCCATCCTGTCTTGTGATCTTTACATGCACAAAGTCAGGAACAACATATGTTCAATGCAAAGTTCAAGGCAAAACTTTGTCCCCAGGGGTGGTGTTGTGAAATATTTGAAATTAGCAAGCTAATGCATTCTTACAAAATTGACAAACTTGTAAATTTCTCAATCAAGGAACTAAAGAATAACATATTGCACATTGATGATACTTACATTGCATTCCTTTAGAAATAATTATTTGAACTAGCTGTCCTCTGGGAGGTAATGTTGAATATCTTTCATGTGGTTAGGTGTATCAGAATTATATCAATATTCTTATATTATTCACCTTCCTAGCTGTTGGGTTACTCAAGTTGATTTTTGTGACTTCAGAATGCCTTCTTGGAGAAGGCAAAAAAATCCAGTGTTAAATCTTGCCTGTGATAAACTCAGTTAAAATTACATAATTTCACAATTCTCCCAGTGGTGAAATTTTCATTTAAAATATTTTTTTTTATTTTATAGTTTATATTTATTGTAATAGCACTTTAAATTCTGGATTTTTTAATTTATTTTTTTAAAATTTTAGATCATCAGTATGCTGTGATGTGGTATATTTATTCTTGCTAGGATGCTACCTCCATTCTGATTGAGATAAAAAGCACTAGCTGTCTTAAGCTTGTAATTGTATCTGCTTTCCAAAGAATCAAGATGTTGATCTGAAACAAAGAAAGGGAAATTTTGAGTAGCATTGTCAGATGTCAGGCTGTTCAGATTACAAAAGCAAATGGTAAAAATTAGGTCATTTACCATGGAAATTTATCTCCCATAGACAATTTGGAACTTTGAAAGACCAAAATTAGAGGCAGTAGATGGTTCATTGTCTGGTAATGGTCCTTTCTTCAAAAGTGTTGCCTCTCAGCATTTCAAGGGTGCTAATTAATTCCACCTTATAAAGGCACTAATTCTATTCACAAAGGAAATGCTACCAGACTGAATTACCACACAAAAGTGGTGTTTTTGAATGTCATTATCTTGTAGAAATATATAAATTTGGGGTTAAATAGGCATCCAGAACATAGCAGAACAGTGGCACTATTAATAATGGAGGAATCACATAACTCTACCTCTGTGATCCCAGAAGATTGATAAAAATTTTCTAAGGCAATATTTTCTGATGGTCCATAGGGCAATACAATTTTCTACATGAAAATAATTTGTTATGGCTAGGGGATATATCAGTCTATAAAGTACATGAGGTCCTGTATTTGTTCTTTAACAACTCCAGTAAAGGATAGAAGTGATGGTGTGAGTTTACAATTTCACAAATAGGGAGGGAAGATCCTCAGTTTTCTGGACACAAGCCTAGCCATATTGGTAATTTCCTGGTACAAGTGATAGAATCAAAATATAAGTTGGATGACTCTTGAGGATCAATGCTGTGACCTCTGACTGTCACATATGTTCTTGTGGTTGCTTGCACGTGTGTACACAAACACACAGAGATGTGCACATGCTAGTGTACACACATACATTGTTACTACCTATTAATTGCTTAAGGTAATGAATGGTATTATACATTACTTTTAAAATTCTAAATGTACAGTAAAAATAGTTTTGTTGTTGGCTATGTGTCAGTAAAATTAATAGTACTGACATCCCAATTCTTCATTTAACAGCAGAATTTATTAAGTGTGATATAAGTAATTTTAGAGATGCCCATAGTGTTTTGAGTGTTTTGTTTAAACAAAAACTCTTTACTAATGCCCCAAGTTGCTGATCTATTTTATTTTAAGCAATGTATTCTTAAAAAAATAATAAAAATTCCAAGTGAAATACTGCAAATGGCACATGTAAATTCTAGAAATAATTAATTATCAAATGTTATTATGGTGACATTGTCTCTCTATATGATGGTAGAATATTGGCTAATATTGTGTGACAGCTGCTTCTGAAATTACTCAGAGTAGCAATAATCTAAATATCTTTCCCTTTCAGTACAGACAAGGAATCTGGGAGAGGAACAGCATTATATTAATTCTGAACATGGGAACTGACTTGGCAGCTGTCTTCCTGAATCTTAAAAAGCTGGATCTGAAGCAGTAAACTGTATATCCATTTCCACGACACTTATTTATAAGAGTGTAGAAGAACAAAAGCTAGATCTTCTAAAAAGTACTAAGACTATGTAAGACACTGATCATACAGAGAAAATGGCAACGTGAGAGGTAGAAAAATCCCATATCCCAAAACCTAAGTTCAATATTGAATATTGAAGCTTTTTGATGTTAACTCAAGTCCTAAGTATTAAAATTGGTTTGAACTTGTATTTGAGGAAGAAATATTTTTAATGGTTGGATTTGTGGAGATTGAGCAAATTAAAACTAAAAGAGAGTGTTGCAATGTGGTTTGTAGAAAATAATAAGAGAGTGTTGCAATGTGGTTTGTAGAAAATAATTTAGGGAAATAAATAGTTTAAATTTATTTATTGGAAATAAAAAGACACACACATACACACACACACACACACACACACACACACACACACACACATATATATATATATGTACATATATATGAACTCAAGATAAAGTTTGTGACATTTCATTTTCTTATGATTTTCTTATGCACTGGAAATTGGAAATACATCTCAGGGTCTAAGGATACTGTGGATGACCCATACTCTGTCTGTTCCAATCATTTATGTCAGGTGTCACATAATTGCCTGCAACTCCACAGGAAAGAGATTAGATATCTTCTTCTGAAACATACATATAGAGACATACATACATATAAATAAAAATAAATCTTAAAAACACACTTTTAAAAATCTTGTCATGGGTGTATATATTGAAGACAAATGGGTATATAGGTAATAGATATGTAGATATAAATGTTTGATACCTAGAGTAAAATTAAATGTGTATGGCTTAGATGGTAATGACAGAATGATCTCCTGATTAAAGGATTTAATATTTACTAGAAATTGTTTTAATGCATTATTGTCTTTTTTAATTTTTTAAAATTTTAACCATTATCTTATTTTTGTCGATCCCAGTTTCCTCCCCCTCCCTCCATTTCTCCCTCCCTCTCTCGCTCCCTCCCTCTCTTACTTTTTTTCTTCTCTGCCTTCTCACAATCACCCAAACCACACTCCCCTCCTATCCCCCCATCCCAATTCCATATTTGGGCAATGCCATCCAGTTGGCTTCATGTAAATCTGGCAGGTCATTTGAAGTAGGTACTAGGGCTCCTCTCCTGTCTCTAGGTTAAGGCCTAGAGACACATCCATGGGGGATGTGTTCCCAAGGTCTTTTTGAGCACCAGGATATATCATGGTTCCACTGTCTGAGGTCTCTTAGACTACTCAGTCCTGGCTGAGACCCATATCCGGGGGGCCTGAGTCATTCCCATGCAGGATTTCCAGCTATCAGTCTGGGGGCTCGATAGCTCCTCCTTGTTCAGGTCAGCTGTCTCTATATGTTTCTGCAGCCTGGTCTTGTCCTCTCCATCTGCATCTGGGTTCAAGTTTGACTCTTTGTTTAGGTATGGGTGCTTCCTTCTGTTTTCAACAGATATTAGACCTATATAATAAGAACTTTGTGGCTCTAAAGAAAGAAATTAAAGAAGATACCAGAAAATGGAAAGATCTCCCATGCTCTTGGATAGGTAGGATAAACATAGTAAAAATGGCAATCTTGACAAAGGAAATCTACAGATTCAATGCAATCCCCATTAAAATCCCACCACAATTCTTCACTGACCTTGAAAGGATAACAATCAACTTTATATGGAAAAACAAAAGACCCAGGTTGGCCAAAACAACCCTGTAAAATAAAAGAACTTCAGCAGGCATCACCATTCCTGACTTTAAGCTCTACTACAGAGTTAAAATTTTGAAAACAGCCTGGTATTGGCACAAAAATAGACAGGTAGACTAATGGAATAGAATTGATAACCCTGATGTTAACCCACACATCTATGAACTCCTGATTTTTAACAAAATAGCTAAAAGAATACAATAGGGAGAGGAAAGCATCTTCAACAAATGGTGCTGGTACATTGGATGAGGGTGTGTAGAAGACTGCAGATAGACCCATGTCTGTCACCATGCACAAAACTCAAGTCCAAATGGATCAAAGACCTCAACATCAATCCAGCCACATTGAACCTCTTAGAAGAGAAAGTAGGAGGTACCCTTGAACAAATTGTTATATGAGACTGCTTCCTAAACATAACTCCAGGGGAAGAGACACTGAGAGAAACAATTAATAAATGGGACCTCTTCAAACTTAGAATCTTTTGTAAGACAAAGGACACAGTCGACAAGACCAAATGACAGCCCACAGACTTGGAAAAGATTTTCACCAATCCTATATCCAACAAAGGGCTGAACTCCAAAATTTACAAAGAACTCAAGAAAGTAGTCAACAAAACACCAAACAACCCTATTAAAAAATGGGGTACAGAACTGAAGAAAGAATTCTCAATAGAGGAAATCCAAAAAGGTTGAAAGACACCTAAGAATGTGCTCAACATCCTTAGATAACAGGGAAATGCAAATCAAAACAACTTTGAGATACCATCTTACTCCTGCCAGAATGGCTAATATTAGAAACACCAATGACAACTTCTGATGGAGAGGATGTGGAGAAAGTGGAACACTCCTCCACTGCTGGTGGGAGTGCAAACTCATACAGCCATTTTGGAGATCAGTATGGATGTTCCTCAGGAAAATGGGAATTAGTTTACCACAGGATCCGGCAATCCCCCTCTTAGGCATATACCCAAATGATCCACATCCATGCAACAAAGACATCTGTTCAACTATGTTCATAGCAGCATTATTTGTAATAGCAAGAACCTGGAAGCACCTAGGTGCCCCTATATTGAAGAATGGATAAAGAAGATGTGACACATCTACAAAATGGAATACTACTCTGCAGAAAAAGAAAATAATGGAATCTTGAAATTTGCAGGCAAGTGGATGGAACTTGAAGAAACCATCCTGAATGAGGTAACCCGGTCACAAAAAAGAGGAACATAGTATGTACCCACTCATATATGGATTTTAGACCTAGAGCAATGGGTCACCATCCTATAATTCACACCACCAGAGATCTAGGATACAAGGGTGTATTCTAAGAGATTCATATAAAGTCCCTCACAGAACTGGGAAGGGTAAGTCCCCCATAGCACTGGGGAAGTGGGGGGGGCAATGAATGGAGGGAGAAGTAGGAGAAAGAGAGGGGGAGGAGAGGAAGAGGAAAACACGTGCAACTAGGAAGATTGAGTCTGGGTAGGAATAGAAGACAGGAGAGAGAGAGACAGACAGAGAGAGAGAGAGAGAGAAAAGGAGAGGGGCAGAGAGGAGAGGGGAAGAGAGAGAGAGAGAGAGAATATAAAAGATGGAGCTAATATTGGTTTGAAGAGAATATTGAACCCAAATAAATGTCTAGAGTCCTACAAGTCAGCCGCCAACTAACAATTTGAGCATCCCTGGAAAGGCTACCATAAATGCCCTTTCCAGATACTGAGATCAACAACTAACTTATCCATGAATTATTGTCTTAAGTTATTTGGCTAAATGATTCAATTCTAATGCTGTTTTGATGTAAAGGAGCAAAGATGGTATAATATTTTTGGATCAGATAATTAGTATTATTTTTCATTCAACTTCTCATACTATATATGTCTGTATTTAATTAATAAACATAGTTATCAATATGAGCAGAAAATGAAAACAGAATAACTTAGGTTTTAGCAACTATAGTTTTTCCAAAAATATTATTAATTTAAAATATTATTCACAGGAATATCTCTATTATACTTTAGACCCAACATTCAAGAGAGTGAGGGCAAAATCAGGAAGTACACAATTTCTCTAAGAAGTACCTATCATTTTAGAATAGCATCTAAGCCAGCACTTATTTAAATCAAAGGAAGTTCTACTCTTTACTCAATGGACCCAAATTAAATCATAATTACTATAGGAGATAGGTTATTGTTTGATTTTGTACATCATTTCAAATTCTATTTACTGTCACATAAATTAGGATTTTTACATTAACTTTCTCATAAACAGCACTTTCAAATAAAAATAGATCAGTGCACAAATTCAAGATCCCTTTATTACTAGCTTGAAATTGGAAGATAAATTCTGAAGTCTTGGGTGTTTTGATTAAATCCTTATAACTATACAAGATAAGAGCAGATTTTTTTTTTTTGAGAATAGAAACCAGTGATCAATCATGACTTCAGAAATATTGTGGAAGGCAATGTCATCCATATGCATGACCAACTATAGAAAGAGTTGGAAATTCATTTCTCTTTTCTGAGGGAAGAATAATACCTGGAAAGGTAGGTCATAATATTGCAAGCAGGGTTTAAAGATTTATATTGATGGTACAACTTAAACTAAAACATTCTTATTTTTATACTTATTCATTTGCCTTAATGTAAAAAGAGAATTTGGAAGAAACCATGTTCTGGATAAACTATTAAAACAAAAAATTCTTATATTAATCATCACTTATTTTCTGGTTATACCCAGTTCCCTAAATACTGAGATTCATTCATTCATTCATTCATTTTTTTCTCTGAGAATGAAATTTTCTCTGAGAATGAAATTTTTAAACAGTGCTATTGTTTGCCTCTTTTTATGTGGACATCTTAATAGTAAGAGGTTAATTGCTTTAAAACATGTATAATGCATCATTAACACGCAATTGAGTTTCTTTGAAAGAGTAAAGGACTACCCAGGGACACATGTGAGTTTATTCATTAATTAACTTATGTATTCTCATATTGCTACTTTTTTTTTACATTTTGTATATTCTATTAACAAAATGTTAAGTGTAAACTATCAGAAAGTTCTGAAAACTGCTTCCAGAACTTCAATGCTGTTTACTGAGATGTGTGCTAGTACTGCTTCATTGGGTTGCTTATCCTCTGCCCCTGTTCTTACTCTTTCTTACCATCCTTTCTTCTTTTCACAGACACACATGGCCTCCTGAGAGCCCCCAACACCTCCTTAAATGCCTAGAATTTCTCTTAAGAAAAGTAATAGTCTTAGTTTTGAGAAAGTATGTCCTTTCCTTTGCATGATAATATAGCCTGAGAATGAATTTAAATGCTGAAACCTTCTTGATTTTTTTTTTTTTTACAAACTGAATTTCAGATAAAGACAAGCATTTCCCAAGGAACTAAAATTTCTACATACAGAATTGTTGCAACTAATTTTCTTCAGTTATTTAATAATAAATGGGTTGAAGGAACATTCATTTCTACTCTAAGATGGCAAACCAAAGCCACATTGATAAAAGATTTTCCCAGTGTGTGAAAACAAAAGAGAAACCACAGTACCTTATCCACCACAAACTTGATAGGATTCTTATTAGTCCCCATTTACAAACTGCACATAGTCATTCTCTGCTATCTTTCAACAGACTGTAATTATATTTATAGCTGAAGTTTATATAATATTAGTGAAATCAAGTGTCTAACATAAAGAGATATTCTTTAGTACAAAGTGAGAGTCTATAAAATTTAAAGAATAACTTTTTGTTCTAGGACATGCTATAACATAACTGTCACTTTAATGTCTATGGTGTCTATGACTACACAAATTGTTAATTGATCTGAGCAAACATTTTAGCTCGAATATTTCAGCAAAATGAACTATATAGGTTTTAGTGTTAAGTTTTATATGCTATTCTTTAGAGTACATTGGACCTTTTCTGATAATGACTAAGAAGCAAATTATTTCATATTTCAGGTGAGAATTATTATCCCCAGTTATAACATTTGTTAATGTTTATATTAAAAATTCTCACTTTGCATAGAGAATATTTCTTATAACTCCACTCAGTTATATAGCAGTTAATAATGCTCTCAGTCCCAACTCACTAGGATTTTATTCTATTTTTACTTCTTTCTTGAACATGAAAGAAAAGTTCAAGATTTAAAATATTTGTTATAAGTTACTCATTTCATCAGACAGGAAGGTTCAAATTAAGCAAAATCTTGGTGACTTTTATAAGTTTTAATATCTCTATTAAATATTATTACTTTGTATGTACACAATTATGGGTTATAGTGTGATAATCTATACATTCACAAGAAATAATGACCATACCAGAGTGGTGTTTCATTTCCTTAAACTTTTAAAAACTTTTTTCATGTAGTATCTGTACATGTTTATGAGACACAGTATGGCGTTTCCACATGTAGGGGCTAGAAGACAAATACCTTCCATGGGCTCATTCATGTGAGCCCATCCTCAGTTGAGGGCAGTCTTTGCGAGATTATGGAACGTTTATGGTGTAGGATTGGCGAAGGAAGTATGCAACTTGGATACAAGTTTAAGGATTTATAGCCTCACCTGATTCCCATTTCCCATCAGTCTGCTTCCTGTGTGTGAACCAAAAAATGACAAACCATGTCTATTCCTGCCTTCTGCTTTATTTTGCCTGTCCCCATGCCTCCTTCACCTTTATGGACTGTATACTGCTGAAACTGTAAGGTAAAACAAACTCCTTCTTCTTCAAATTACTTTTCAGCCATGGTGTTTTATCACAGCAACAGTAAAGGAGCTAATACACCACACATGTATGATGTATGCTGACCACATCCAAATAGCCAAAGTACCCATTTCCATTGTTTTGTGTTTGGAACTTGAAGCTGTTTTCCTCAATGTATTCAGAAAATATTTAATAGAGTATTCTAAAATCAGTCTTTTTGAAATCAGAGATTATTCTGAAATCAAACTTTGCAAAGAAGTTAAATGTAATAGAAATAAGGATTTACAAAAATGGTAAAATTTAAAATGAGAAAGAAATGTGTAATTTCAGGTCATGGTGAGTCAGGCTGGCCTATAATTCCTACACTTGGAAGGCAAAGGTAGCCTGGATTATATGAGATCCTGCCTCAAAATATCAAATGCATATACATCTAATAGCTAAAATGTTAATATTTCATGTAGAGCATAGCCTATGCTGGGCGAATGTACATAGTGACATACTGTTTCCAAATTGTCACCTTTGGGTTTAAACAAACAGGTTTTAATATGAATTATGTACTGACGGGAGAGGTCATTCTGTATATGTTTCTCATACTGGTTAATGAATAAAGCACTGTTGGCCAATAGGAAAGGAATATAGGAGGGACTAGGAGACAAGGAGGAAATAGGAAGTAGAAAGGAGGAGTCAACATGGAGAGTCTGGAGAGACTAGAACCACTAGCCGTGGTAAGACCACGTGGAAATACATAGAAATGGGTTAATAATTAACACAGAGCTAGCCGATAAGAAACTAGTAATTGGCCAACAGAATTCTATCATATACAGAGTCTCTGTGTGTTAATTGGGGCTGGCGCGGTGGTGGGACAAGACTGGCAGCAGGAGGAAAAACCTTACATGTTACAATGTACTTGCTGTTTATTATTAAGAAAATTGATTCAGTCCTCTAAGTTTATATTTTCTAATCTGCCATAGTATATTTTACCTTATTTTATTCTTCTCATCATGATTATGTTAAATAATACATGTAAGCTCAGTTTCCTGAAAATACCTTTTTGTGTTTATATACAAAGTTATGAAGTTTATTTGTATTATTAATTACAAACAAGGATGAATATAGGCCAGCACATTAATTATTTAAAGACTGCATGTCTTCTAAATACAACTGATAAAATTAAAATAAAAAATTATCTTTACATATTACTTACTCAATGACTTTTTGGTAATTTCAATAACTTCAACTTGTTGAAAGACTGGCTCCACAAATTGATTGGCATAGAAACTCTCAATTTTTGCAGATGGCTCTCTGAAATTATTCTTGTCTTCTTTAACCTTTAAATATTTTAAAATGAAGATAAGCAATCAGTTGCAAAGATTGTCTTCAAAGAAATCCCAATTGTTCAAAATATGACTGGTAGCAATCCCCAAGAGTAGCCATGGTAAGAAAATTTCTGAAGAGCTTCAAACACATGTTGTTGCCTCAAATGTACTTCAAACCCAATGTATTTCAAACCCAAGATTTTTCCACAACAAAGAGTATTTTGGCAATGTTTTATTTAAATTCGGTTTACTAAACTGTCAATCTTAAATTTACATGAAAATGTCCCATGGATTTAGTGTTGTAGGATTTTTTTCTTATTTTTTTTAATTTTAATTTTGAGAAAATAATATAATTACCCCATTTATATCTTCACTTTCCTCCCTTCAAAGTCCCTCAAATTTATTCTTTTTCAAATTAGTGGCCTCCTTTTTGTAGTTGTTGTTACTTGTGTATGTGGATAAGTGTATTCATACATATCCCTAAATATAAACTGTTCAATCTCTATAATGTTACTAATATATGTATCTGTAGGATTTATGATGTGATGATATTTGAATTTTGTAGAAAAAATGCATTCTTTGTGTCTCTTGATTCTTTAATGTCAAATATTTAAAAAGATGTACATCAGCCACATAATATTTCCACAGAAGTTTTAAAATATCCAGAAAGCAAAGTTGAAAATGAAGACTTTTAAATTTAACTCAAGTAAAAGAAACATTGTTTGGTCTGAAAAGACATATTTTTGTATGACTTTAAACTTTCAAAAATATATAAAAATACAATGAGTAGCCTTGGAGGACCTTTAGAGCTGCAGACACTGGGCTCAGGAAAGGCTTCAAAGAGAGAATGTGACCCAACACACTTATGATTACAGGTAATGTTGTAAGATTAAGGTGGACATCTTTTGTTTTTAATTTCACAGCCCAGTTGTAAAATCTTTTGCCCTTTCAAATATTGAATAATTTTCATGAAATTCCATCTTAACATACAGGGAAATCTGTTTCTAGCTACACTAGTGAGGACAATTATTACTTAACTGCTTTCATTTATTTTGAATTCATACAAAACTTTTCTACAATACAGTATAGAGAAAAGTGACTGATAAACTGCCAATACAAGAAGACAGTTTAAAGTTTCCTACATTGCTGAAGAGTCTGCCAGACACACTATGGCCTATGGGCTGAAGATGGAAGATTACAAAACAACTTCGGGTGACCAGGCAGTGAGTTGTCTCTGTCACTTCTAGAATTTATATGTTATCCTTCTGTGGTCTTTGAAGGAGTTGAAGACAGTTATGGTTATAGCTTTCATTAGTTAGGATTAAAGATAAGTAACTTAGATTTTAGACACACAAAGATAGAATAGATGATGGAATATTTTCTTCAAATCTTGCTAAATGTTAATGGACTAAATATTGTTAACTATGATTCTTACTTGATAACTATTGTATAATATATTTTGCTGTGTTATGGTTAAAACCCTTCTCTTTATTTAGACAGAAAAGAGGAGATGATGGGAGATGTCATTCTGTATATGTTTCTCATACTGGTTAATAATAAAGCACTGTTGGCCAATAGGAAAGGAAGATAAGAGGGACTAGGAGACAAGGAGGAAATAGGAAGTAGAGAGGAGGAGTCAGGATGGAGAGCCTAGAGAGAACAGAACTGCCATTCCTCCGCTCTGGGTAAGACCACGTGGAAATACATAGAAATGGGTTAATAATTAATTAAGACAGAGCTAGCCAATTAGAAACTAGCACCTGGCCAATAGCATTGTATCAAATACAGAGTCTCTGTCCATTATTTGGGGCTGGCGTGGCGGCGGGACAAGACCAGCGGTGGGAGGAAAAACCGTACACCTTACAGACACCTGATTGGTCTAATAAAATCTGAATGCCCAACAACAAAGCATGAGAAAGGATAGGCAGGGCTTCTGGACAGATAGAATAAATAGGAGAAGAAATTAGAGGAGGAAGGAGCAAGAGAACAAGGAGAGAGGACGTGAGGGTTCAGCCACCTATTCACCTAGCCACCCAGCCAGCCAAGGAGTAAGACTTAAAGCAAGATTTACAGAAGAGAAAGGTAAGAGTCCAGAGAAAAAAGGTAGACAGGATAACTTAAGAAAAGCTGACTAATAACAAGCCAATCTAAGACCAGGAATTTATAAGTAATAACAAGCTTCCATGTGTGTGATTTATTGGGGAGTTGGATGGCAGGTTCCCCAAAAGAGTAATAGTTAAAAAAAAACATACAACTACAACAGCTGCATTCCTGAAATTGCCCAAAGTTTTACTGGATTATTGACAATCTTAGACATTTTTGAAGATAACATTATTTATTATATATTGATTACATTAAATATTTGACATTTAATGTAAGAAAATTTGCCACACAAATATCCCAAAGAATCTTCCAAGCCATTTTCAATAAAAGGAAATGTCACCTTAAGTGGCAAAGTTATGTAAAATTTTTACTGATTACAGGTAAAACCATATATCCAAATTCAAGAGGCTTAACACAGTGATTTCTGAATATTATGAATTTCCAGCCAGACATTTCTAGATTTATTCTTCTTATCATGACTCCACTTGCCTGGGAACACATTGAAAGCAGAAAATGTTTTTGTTCAGTCTTCTATTATGCATATTTTATTTTGACAATAACAAAGAAAATTATATTATTTTTCTAGTATCCAATGTGCATTGATTGCATTAATACAAAAACAGATCACCATTGTCAACTGTCTCAATTTAGAAGGAGTAATTTATAACTCACTATAATTGTTTTTGTTTAAAAACTTAAAATGCTTAAATGTGGTAGCTAAAATGACATATCCACATGAGTAATTGTCTGCCATAAAAAATTGTAATGATAAAAGTATAAAGCTGTAAAAATGTGAAGTTAGCCCCTAATGAGCTCCTGAAATGAGGCAGAAAAATGCTGTGGGAAAAGACAATGTTAAAATGTCTAAAAATAAAATAAAGAACCCACCCTGAAAATTCAAAGGGGTGGATGATGGGGGAAAGAAAAAAAATGGGCTTTAAATGGCAAATGGTGGAGGGGGATATTGTGGCATTGTCAAATCCATTACATGTAGTGAATACATTGCAGAGCAAGTCACGTTTGTTATGAAGTAAATTCTTAGGTGACAATTTCTCATTTACAAAGTAAAAGCAAACTAATTAAGAAATTCCATAACACTGATGGGAGAGACCAGTGATTATACAGATGAATTTTTATCTGTCTCTGCGTGTCTCACTTTCACTCTAAGATTCTCAGTTTTGATTTTTGAAGAGAATTATCTTTGTGATCAGCAATTCTATATTTGAATAAGACTTCATACATGCCCAACAAAAAACACACTTGTTCACACACATACACACACCATACACACAGCCTCTCTTTCACACACTCTGGCATATACACATACTTACATAACTAGAAATATATCTGTCTGGTCATCTGCTAGGTGTTTGTTTAGCTATAGTCACACAGGAGTACAAAAATGGGTTTTTCTTTTTATGAATGAAATGTCCCCATTAGATTAGACATTTGATGTCTTTTATTCCCACTGCAGCCTGCATAACGCCTTCTAGCACCATGGAAGCTAACCACTAGGAGCAACTTTCTTAGTTCCAGATATAGTTCTCTATCTTTTTAAATTTTATTTAGTAATTAAAATAAATAATGTTTAAATTAACACTTCCACTCAAAAATATTTTAATCTCTTCAAAATATATTATTCAATTTAATATTCAGCATATAGTACAGTATAATAAAGCGATGCATGTAAAAATCAAAATTAAGGTGTTTGAATAATAGTCTCATATGCCCTAGACTGTACTCAGAATTATTATGTCTTTAAGGATGTCCTTGAACTCATGATCTTCTTTTTCCTACATTACAAATGCTGGAATTGCAAACATGTACCACTATATCTGGTTCAAAATTAATTTTATAAATTCATAGGAATAATATATTATTTTTATTAAAAATAGTTTTTTCACATAATATACTTTAACAAAGAATCTCTCCCCAAATTACTCTGAGATCATGTGACAAAGAACCTCCACAGATGCCACTGAGTTCCTTTTGTGTTGGTCATCTACTGCTGGGCATGGAGACTGCATTTAAGAATGGCTTGTCTCAACAGTGGACTCCAGTGGTGAAATCTAAGTTTTCATTTGTGAGTGGTTATCAACTGAGGATTGCTTCTGTGTTGGGGGTGGGGCAATTGCTCACAACTCATCTCAGCCTTTAGCTCCCATCTGGCACAGACCAGTGCAGGTCTGTGCATGCTGTCTATCCTCTGTAAGTTCATATGTGCACCAGCACCGCTGTGTTTAGAAGAACTTGTTTCCTTGATGTCCTCTACCAATCCCCATGGCTCTTACCAGGTCTCTCACTCTGCGCATTCTCCAACTCAGGTTGGTTTTATTTATTTCCATATACTGCAGGAGGAACCTTCTCTGATAATTGCTTAACAAGATACTGATCTATGTTTGTATCACACACACACAATAAGTAAGTAAGTAAGTAAGTAAATAAATAAATAAATAAATAAATAAATAAATAAATAAAAGACCCAGAGAGTGATATTGGGGTTCAAACTTTCAACTGGATATCAGAAAAGCCAAACAGTCAGCCACTAGATCTCACCTTTACCTCAAGCTGAAAATGGCTGATCCACTCATAAACTCTTTACCAAGTCTTAAATGTCTTCCTCTACTCAGTGTGGCTGAAGAATGAATGCCTCTCTGAGACCTTACTTCTGTTTTATATACTTTTCTAATATTGTGATTAAAGTTATAATCTATAAGTCTCTTTTAGACTGATTCCCCCTTGTGTAGATCTGGGTGACCTTGCATCCACAGAGATCTGTCTCTCTCTTAATCCTGACTTCTAAGATTAAAGGCATATACCACCACCTCCTAGTTTCTGGCTGCTGGGATTAAACATGTATGCCTGGCTTCTAAGGCCTGTGGCTGACTCTGCTTTCTGAATCCTCTGGCAAGCTTTAATAAGTCATAAATAATATCCCACTACCTATAAGTATAGAAAAATGTCATTAGAACTCCTTTCATTGCTATGTTTCTTTAGCAGAACAGTAGTATTTGATTTCCCCCTATGATCTTGGCCTATCTAGTCTCAGATTCATGGCTATCAATCAGTCAGGCAGTAGTTCCATCTTTTGGAGTATGTCTGAAATCTAATCAGATATAGGTTGGCTACTCACTCCCTCAGGTTTTGTGCTAGTATTGTCTTAGTGCATATTGCAGGTATACCATTACTGAAGATCAAATAACTTGCATCTGTGTTATGAGCAGTTCTCTGCCAGGCTGGTCCCACAGCCACATCAGCCACAAATAACAAGCAGAGACACCGTATTAGTTATAAAACTGTTGGCTGGTTACTAGTGTTTCTTATTGGCTGGACTGTCTTAAATAATAACCTATAATCTCTCTCTCTCTCTCTCTCACACACACACACACACACATATTTCTACATGATCTTATCTGACTGAGAACACCTGACTCTCATTCTCTCTTCCCGAGATCACATCACAACTCTACTACATTTCCCAGAATCCCACCTGTTTTGCTTTCTTATTGGCCATCAGGGCTTTATTCATTAACCAATATAAGGGAAACATACTTACAGAATGACATCTCCCATCACAGCTGGTTTAATGTTTGGAATTCTGTTTGGATAGCATGCAGAGTACCTTTCAGTACCATTGTCACTAAGATACTTACAAGCTGAACTTCTCCAAGTTCAATGAGTTGTGTAGATATAATCTTTATCAATAGGTCTTTATGAAAAGCCCAAGGACAGCAAACAAAATCCTTGCAGAAATACCCTAGGTTGTTTAAAGTTCTTATGTGTCCCCTTTGGCAAACAATTTGATTAGATGTAACTCACTCCCAGCACTGGAAGCTTCATTTGGTGATAGGCAATTTCATTTAGATTGCCTTCATATTTATATGTACTTTAGGAAGGTTCTACTGTATTAGGTTTGCAAACAACCATACAAATGGCCCTTAGTTTAAATAGTCCTTCCCTGTATTGATTCCCTCACATCCCTCTTTTTCTCTTCCCCATGAGATATTATCATTCATGTCACACACTCCCGCATTCAGCCATAATTATTCTATTTTTTCCTACTAAGGACATTCATTCCTCCTCTTAATTACTTTTATCTATACCTAACATCTTTGGTTATGCTAATTTACTAATTGTAGCTTGCATATGAAACACTTAGCAGATATATATATGTATATATATATATATATATATATATATATATATATATGTGTGTGTGTGTGTGTAAACACATACTATATTTGTCTTTCTTAGTAAGAGTTACCTCACTCAAAATTACTTTTTCTACCTCTGTCCATTTACACACAAATTTCATGGTCTCATGTTTTATAAAATCTGAGTAAAATTCCACATGTAAATGTAACACTTTTTTTGAAATACATTTATCTGGTGACAGACATTTATGTTGTTTCTAATTTTTGGCTATGAGGAATATAACAGTAACAAACATGGTTGTGTACTTGCTTGTGCAATAGGATGAGTGTTCCTTTCATTATATTCCCAAAGTGGATCTTGAGACAGATTGATTCCCAGCTTCCTGAGGAACTGTCACACTGATTTTCATAGTGGTCAAGGTTTGTGGTGTTTTAGCAATTATATCTTCCTATATAGCTCTGATGGGTAGCAACAGGGACTGAAAAAAAAATAAGTATATTGTTTTAGGGAAATGAAGTCTCACTGATCAACAATTCACATGGAAGATTTCATACTTGGAATGGTTAGCAATTCACTGCTACTTTTAGCAACATTATCCAGTCAGTAAGGATATCACTTTAAAATCTTGAGTACTTCTTTTTCTAATTTTTGAGTCAGGGTAATAGAGTAGTCTAGGCAAACCTCACAATTATACTCCACATCTCCTATTTTAGTCTCCTAATTGAACCACCCAGAATGTCTTAAAACTTGGTTTTCTATTCAATTTCATGAGGGGCAATTATGTCTGTTCTTGTCATTAGGAGAGTGCTTTCTTTAGTAAATACTTGTTCTATTGTGTGCTACCTCACCCCTGACACAAAACCATTTACCAAAATCTATAAAATAATAATTCATGATCAAGCTCAAGCTCTCTTTCTCTCTCTTTCTTCTCTCTGTATATATATGTATATATATATATATATATATATATATATATATAATCTGTCTGTGTGTATGTGTGTGTCTGCCTTTCTGTCTTTCTCTCTTTCTTAAGCTGCTTAATTCAGTTATTTGTTATAAGCATGGAAATTTATTAATAGTTTCCTCGCCTATTAAAGAGAAATGTGAACTTAAAGAACTTAACCTAACAAAGTTCACTAAACCATGAGGTTGATTTTTCAAGAACAGAATTGTATTTAGTAGTTTAATGTAACTCATTGCTTATTACCTTGCAAAATTCTGTTATCACTTTTAATAATTTCCCTATACAGTTAACTGAAATTTTATATAATATATCAAAGGAGTTTTATTCTCTAAATTATTTTAATTAAAAATACAATTAAAGACAAAAATTTTACACAGTGTGCTTTGAAATATTAGCCAACTAAGAAACGGCCAAGTCACGCCAATTGACATTTGCATTGCTCCATATATTTATATTTTCTGATAGAAAACACTTTCAATCAAAGCTTATGACTTTCAAAATTATAGCAACTATTGACTGTAATTGTTATCATGTATAATACATAGTGATATAATTACATCATGTATAGTACTTAAAATTAGCTAAAATTGTGTGTCCTTTGCAAATCCTATCCCACTCATAACTCTTGGAGTTTTGTTTCCTTCTTATGTTTCAGTGTTGGGTAAATTGTACATGGCCTGAAATATGTAAGTGACTTCAGAGTCACCAGCTTTATAGGATGTGTTGATCTATTTACTGTATATGCTGTTGCCTTGCAGTACAACAACACAGACCCAGAATGACATAAACAAAGGAGAATGACTTTCTTTCAATAACATCATATTTATAAAAATATGACACTATTATATGGGCTTAATTTCTTCAGTATCCATCTCTTTATGCTTTACATATTTAGTTATCTCTATAATTAAATTAATAAAACTAAGGATATATATATATATATGTAGTCAATATATGTACAATCTAGAATATATATGTATATATTTTACACATAGATCTATGATGTACAAACATTTTCTCTCATATTATTTTAACAATTTACTTTCTTTAAGGTGTATCATTTTAAAGGATTATAATTTTCATGTTCAAGTTATAGCTTATATAATTTTCTTTATTTGGCTCCTTGCCATGTGAATTTTCATCGATATTTTGTTCTAATTATCCCATATGCTTTTTGATCTTTGTTTGCAACTATGCTGTTTGAAGATAATCAACATATATGCTCTTTTACTGTGACAAATTTCCTAAATATCTATTACTTCTGATATTTTTATTTTTAGGAATTTTTATATATGAAATTATGTCCTTTTTTACCTTCTTTTCTTTTCTAGTTTTCTATCTTCCAAGGGAAGTTTGGACATTAGGAAATTATGAAACATAGTTTCTGCTAGCCAAAATCACCCATTAGAAGTCATAAATGAACAGCTCAATTTTGATTAACTAGATGTCAGATATGCTCATTACAACTTTAGTTTTATGTTGTTGACTTACTTCCCTAGGAATCCTTAAATTCTCTCCAACTGAAATATCATTAATTCAATGGCTAAAATTAGCCTGAACCTTCCAAGGATGGTTTAATATACCTACTAAGAAGTGAAAGTTGTATAGGACTGGTCCACAAGTCCGTTACAAACATACTGATTATCTACCATATTGTATGTCTTAGTCATTGTTCTGTTGCTGTGAAAAGACACCATGACCACAGAAACTTTTATAGTGGAAAGCCTTTGAATATTGCTTGTATACATTTTCAACCCCTTTCTTTTATCCTTGACTTTAAAGACAAAAGCATGTGGTTGAATCTGCCAAGTTTGCTGCTTGATGGGGCTGGAATGTGATTCCTTACTTCAAATATATCTATATCAGCTATCTGTTTCTGTTTCTATTATTGCTTGAGCATTTCTATAATTGCTTTTATTCATCTTCACAAATTGGAAATTTAGGTGCAGATAGTGGTTGGTGAGTAAGGCTATGCCCGGGGTGTTGTCTTGCCCTGTGGTCACCACTCCCTTTATCCCATTTAGGATGAGGCTTTTCTTTAAGCTTACCTCTCTGAGCACTGAGCACTCTCTAGTTTACTGCCTGGTACTCCTTTGGTCCTCAAACTATACAGCTATATTTCTTCTTTCTCAGCTTTCTTGTTTACATTATGGATCTACAAAAAAAAAGTCAACACCAAGAGCCACATGACAGAGACACCTTGATATCTTTTCCTGACAATGCTGTTAATCCAAAACTCTTCTATTTAGTCTTATACAGTTTTTGGTTTTGTTTTTTGTGTTTTTGGACAAAGGCAAAAGGAAGCCACATTCTTCTGCCAAAATATCACAACAACAATCTCTAGGCCCTTACTAATATTCTTCTCTGAAGCCTCTTGAGCTAAGCCATCTTAATCTACCTAGCTCTCAGCACTACTCTCTTCTCTGCTCCTACAAGTGTGTCCCATTAAACCCTGCTTAAGGCATTCAACTGCTTTCCTAATCCTAAATCCCCAAAGTGACATTCTACCAACTAGGAGCATAGTCAATCTCTCAGCAGTAGCTCACTCCCTGGTCCTTACTTCTCTCTTAATAACTGTTTTATTCCTGTGAAGTGACACCATAATCACTTACCATAAGGGAAACCATTAATTGGTGCTTGCATGCAGTTTCAGAGCTTTAGTACATTACCAGACTGGCAGGAAGCAACATGGCAGACAAGTATATATGGTGTTAGAGAGGTAGATAAGAGTTCTACATCCAGAACCATGAGAGAGAGAGAAGAAGAATGTGCCTGGCTTGGGCTTCTGAAACCTCAAAGGCCACCCTTAGTAACATAATCTCTTCCTCCAACAAGGCAAACCCTCCTAATCTCTCTCAAGTGGTTCCATTCCCTAAAGAACAAGCACTAAAACATCTGAGCTTATGGGGCCAATTTTACTCAAACCACCACATTATACTACTGGGATTCACTGTGGCATGCTACAAAAATGACATGTAAACACGTGTAACTAAATAAGGTCATCTAAATTGAAACAACCATGGTGAAACAAGCAGGCAACTCTGTGTTTCTTACTAGATACTAAAACTGTCACTCAAAAATAGTTTCCACTATGTATAAATCTCATAACTTTAATGAAACACAAACATAGCCATCACATATAAAATCTAGAAATACAAACGACTTAAGAAATCATAAAATAACTTGTAAGGTTGTTCTTGCACTAGGAACATTCCCATGTATCCTGTAATCATGACGTGGTCTACTTGAAAAGCCTCTGGTGATTTCAACTTTGGAAGCAGTAAGGAACAAAATATAAGGTTTTATAGTTACAATGTGACCTGAAAACTATTTATTTTTATGTGTCCTTCTGGCAGTTGTCTGTGGGACATATTTATATGTACTTCTGGCAGTTGTTTGTGGGACATGTAAGACACTCCAATCTCACAGTTTAGATTCCATTATATGGTTTTTATGTGAATCTTACATAAAACTGAATAGAGAGAAATGGGAAATTTTGCCAAGATAAATATAGAAGTTTTGTGAGAAAATACACACTTTTCTCTCACTGACAGACTTGATTTTTCTAAAGTGACTTACTTTAAGTTGTAGTTTAAAATTTTTATACAAATCACCAAAACATGAGTAAATTATAAACAACAAAATTGACAACTCTTGGTTCCATTAGCCATTTTATATCTCCAATGTAATGCATTTAACTGATGAAGGATAGATAATTTATTTTTGTACATCCAATGCTTGAAGCATGCATTGCACATCATCTTAATTTTTATAGCAACTAGCATCTTGTATCAGTGGGCCAATGGTGAACTCTTCAATAACTAACACTATGATTTTTACATGCCTTTGTCCTTATTAAGTTGTGTTATGAAGATATAAAGAACATTGCTTCTGCAAATACCTAGGAAAGAACAGCAGCAGTCCCTTTATATTAGGTTCATCAAGATTTACATTTCCCCAAAGGCAGAAGTACTAATTTTTGGGAAAATTTAAAACGCCTTGTTACATGCATTTATAACTCATATCAGATGTATTTATTCTATATTAACCAGTATTAATTACTATTATTGCTTGAACATTTAAGCAAGGAGTGCTTATGGTATAATACAACTGCTAAGGAATAAAATTTGCATAACTTCTAGCTGATAACTGAGCTGTGTAGTACCATGGGCATGAAACTCTTCTGCTGCTATGTTGGCTGTACACAAAGAAAAATAAACCTCCATAAATGTGAATATCAAACACTCATTTGGCTGTTAGCAATGCCTACTGTTGCTTTCCAATGACTACTTTGGCCCAATGACTTTGTCCACCCCTAGGCAGAAGTTAGTAAGACAGTCTGCTGACAGCAATCAACTCCAAGCAAGTGTCCCTCTAATTTCCCTTCATAATGCCCTATATATAATAATTCTGCCCTAACTTTCTTTGGCTTATATGCTCCAGAATTCTTTTGCTGCCATTGTTTCAGGATAGTAAGCTAATATACTGGCCATTTATTTGATTGTAAATGACTCCCTCAGCCCAGATTTAAAAATCTAAGTCTTCAGAGTGATACTATTATATGACAGTATGTAATTTGGTGAAAGTTTCTCAGGTTATTTGATCTTAAAAAATAAATCCTATATAATCTCACTCATGTGTAGACTCTAAGAAAACTGATTTCAAATAAGTAAAGAATAGAATAATGGTATACAACTTATGGGACTTGAGGGGTGTTGGTGTGACGCTTCAGCCACAAGGAATAAGTGCTAGATATATATTTTGCAGCACAAGTATAGTTAATGATATATTGTAATTTTGAAATAATATTTTTACCATCAGCAAGAGAAACCCTAACTAATAAACTTCATGCTGTGCATGCCAAGTGTACTTTTTCTTTCTTCTCCTATTTATTCTTCTCATATAATACTTTTTAACACTAGTTTCTCCTCTCAGTTACTTCTCCCATCTCCCTTCTTCCCAAGATCTACTCCTCCTGCTTTTTCCTTCAGAAAAGAGAAGGCCTCTCGTGTATATTAACCAAATACTGCACAACAAGATTCAAAAGAGTAGGGACAAACCCTCATATCAAGTCTAGACTAGATAACTCAATAGGATGAAAAGTGTCCCAATAGCAGGTAACAGATTACAAAAATCTCTACTGCCACTGCTAGGATCTCACCTCCACCAACAACAAAGCTAAACAACCATAGCATGTGAACAGAGGACCTAGCACAAGTGATGTTGGCCCCAAGGCTGCCATTTCAGAATCTAAACCGTGATAAGCACTGCATAGTTGATTCTGTGGGTTGTAGTCTCCTAGTGTCTTTGACATCTATGACTCCTACAATCCTCCCTCCCCTCTTATTTTGGGTTCCCTGAGCTCTGCCTAATGTTTGGCTGTGAGTATCTGTATCTGCTCTCATCAGCTGCTGGAAGACGCCTCTCTGATGAATATTGGAATAGACACCAGTCTATGAGCGTAGTAGATTTTCATTACGAATCATTTATCTTTTATTTTCAGTTGTGTTTGGTTCTATCCTAAGTATCTGGATTATCCAGCTTTTAGTTACTGGCAATCAAGGCAATGTTGGATGTGGACTTGCTCTAATGGCATTGGTCTCAGATTAGATAGATAATTGGTTGGCCATTCTCCCAAGTTCTATGCCATCATTGCTCCTGCAAATTTTGCATGCAGGACAAGTTGCAGGTGAAAGGTTTTGTGGCTAGGTAGGTGTTCCACCCCCACTAGTGGAATCTTTGCCTGGTTACAGAAGATGGCCAGTTCAGGCTCTGTATACTCCATTAGTAGGAGTCCCCACTAGGGTCACCATCATAGATTCCAGGAAGTTTCCACTGAGCTAGGTTAACATATCACCCCCAGCCTTCTCCCCAAATCCTAGTCATCTCTGTCCATACACTTTCCTTTCATCCTTCCTTCTCCACTTGATCCCAGCTGTTCCCATCCCCATTTGCTCCCAATCTACCAGAAAAAAAAATGTATTCTATTTTTCTTTCCCATGGAGAAGCATACTCCCCCTTCTCCCACTAAGCTATTCTTGTTACTAGCCTGTCTGGGTCTGTGGATTATAGCATGATTATTCTTTACTTAAGAGTTAATATACATTTATGAATGACATACCATGGTTATCTTTCTGGGTCTGGATTTTCTTACTCAGAATGTTTTTTTCCCTATTTTCATCAATTTACCTGTAACTTTCATGAAGTAACTATTTTTAATAGCTGAGCAATACTTCATTGTGTAAATGTGCCATGTATTTTTTATTATATTCTTTGGTTGAAGGGCATCTAGTTTGTGGTTTCTGGCTACTAGGAATAAAGCTTCTATGAATGCAATTGAGCATGTATTCTTGTGGTATAATGGAATGTCTTATGGGTATATGCCCAAGAGTTGTATAGCTAGATCCTGAGGTAGATTAATTCCCATTATTTTTTGAGAAACTGCCATATTGATTTCCAGAGTGTCTGTATAAATTTGCTTGTCCCCTTGTTCTACTTCCTCTTTAGCATGAGCTGTCATTTGTGTTATTGATCTTAGTTATTCTGAAAAGTGTAAGGTGGGATATCAAAGTCGTATTGATTTGCATTTCCCAGATATGTTGAACATTTCTGCAAGTGTCTCTCAAGTCAGGCAGTTGACATTTCTCTACTGAAAATTCTCTGTTTTGATCTGTACCCAATTTTTAAATTGCATTATTTGTGGGGATTTTTGATATCTAATTTCTTGAGTTCTTCACATATTTTGGATATTAGCCCTCTATAGGATATAGAATTTGTGGAATACTTTTACAATTTTGTATACTGCCATTTTCTCCTAATGATGGTGTCCTTTGCCTTCAGAAGTTTCACATATTCATAAGTTCCCATTTATTAATTGCCTCTCTTAGTGCAATGCCACCAATGTTCTGTTCAGGAAGTTGCCTCCTGTGCCACTGTTTTCAAGAATATCCTCCACTTTTCTTTTGTCAGATTCAGTATATTTTGTTTTATACTGAAATATCTGATCCATGTGGACTTGAGTTTTGTGCAGGGTCAAAGATACAAATAACTTGCATTGTTCTACATGCTGGCATCTAGTTATGCACCATATGCTGAAGATGCTTTCTTTTTCACCTTGTGCAATTTTGGCTTTTTTGTTGAAATGCAGGTGTTCATGGGTGTGTACATTTATGTCAGTGTCTTTTATTCAATTCCATTGATCCACCTATCCATTTTTATGTCAATACAATGTAGGTTATTTTTATTGCTACAGCTCTATTTTATATCATGAAATGAGGGATTGTGATACCTATGCAAGCTCTTTTATTGTACAGGGCTATTTTAGCTATCCTGGGTATTCTGTTTATCTATATGAAGTTGAGAATTGACCTTTCAAGGTGTGGGAAGAATATTGTTGGTATTTTAAAATGGAGTGCATTTTTACTGTTAATCATCCCATCCATGAGCATGGGAGTTCTTTACAGTTTATTGTCCATTTTAAATAATGACTTTGGACCCCTGCAAAAGGGGAAAGGGACAAGATCTCCCAACCAAATTGGGAACATGGGGGGGAGGGGAGAGGGAGTTAGGAGGAAGAGAAAGGGAGAGGAGGGCATGACAGAGCAGGAAGATGGAGTTAGGGAAAGAATAGAGGAGAGTAAGAAAAGAGATACCTTAAAAATGAAGCCAGTATGAGTCTAAGAGAAATCTAGCACTAGGGAAATGCCCAGAGATCTACAAGGATGACCCCAACTAAGAATCTAAGTGGAGAGGCTACCTTAAATGCACTTCCCTGATAATGAGATTGATGACTGCCTTATATACCATCCTGGATCCTTCATCTAGTAGCTGATAGAAGCAGAAGCAGACTCCCACAACTAAACACTGACCTGAATTCTTGGAGTCCAGTTACAGACAGGGAGGTGTGGTGAGCAAAGGGGTGAAGACCAAGCTGGAAATCCACAGAAACTGCTGACCTGAACAAGGGGAAACTCATGGACTCCAATCTGATAGCTGGGAATCCAGCATAGGACTGACCCAAATTGCCTGAATGTGGTGTTAGTTGGGAGGACTGGGACCTCTTGGAGTGGATCAGTATTTATCCCTAGTATATGGATGGACTTGGGAGCCCATTCTACATAGATGTATACTGTCTCAGCCTAGACACATGGGGGAGGGCCTGGGCCATGCTCTAAATGATATGATAGACTTTGGAGACTCCCCATGGAAAGCCTCCACCTCCATTGGGAGAAGAAAGGGAATGGGATGGGGGTTTTGGGGGGAACAGGGGGAAGAGAGGGTTCAGGAACTGGGATTGACATGTAAAACAAGCTTGTTTCAAATTTAAATAAAAATGATGACTCAGGAAATCTAAAGAATAAATGTACATTTCATCAATGTTAGTTTCCTGTTTTTAATGTTGCTAAAGTTATCATAGATGCCCACATTGAATATAATATATAATGTGTTCTTGCAACTCCAAGTAAGCCTATAACTATTTCAAAATCAAAGCTACAAAGAGCATATATACCAAAGAATGTCAGTTTAAGTTTAAAAATTAGATGAATTTGAACTATAAATAAAATTATAAAATGTTAAGAATTGAAGAAACTATGAAATACAAATGGAAATTTTCTTCATAGCAGACTTTTATGGACAATGCCAGTTATACCTCACAGTATTCTTATAAGGTGGACCCCTTGAAGTGTTGGTGGTATTAAGTATAACATTAAGAAAACATATATAGAGGTAAAAAAATTTGAAAACCAAATAGGGATAAAATATTTGCAAAGCTCTTGTATATTTTAGTCTTTCTGAAATATAATCTTTGCAATGAGTGCATTATGTTTTAATACTCAGGAAATCCCTTCAAAGAGTTTTCACCAAGATGAGTACTAATGCCTTGTTTTCGTGATCTTAATTTTAGATTCTGTGTCCTCCTGTTCATATGTTGTGATATGGATATAGCTCTCGCTAAAGAGGCTCTTACAACCTAATGGGTCTTCCTCAGTAGAATTACAGACGGATGGATTCATTGGAGGTGGTCCCAAGTAGTACACCATGGGTACACTTTCAGGACTCTCCCTCTCTCTCGAACTTAGATCTCCTTCTGCCTCTGCCTTTGGGTACTAGAATTAAAAGCATGGAATGTCCTACCCAGGTATGGGTATATTTGTAAAAACCAGTTTCACACAACAAATCTTTTTATTATAATTTGTGAGTCATAGATATTTGAATTTTGGTTCATGTATCTAAACGGTTTTGTTTTACTTTCATAACAAAAGAATCCTGTAAATACTTAGGGAGTTAAAAGAGAGCCGCCAAATGAATTAAGTTAAATTAAACTACTGGCAGAGGCTCCATGGCTTCTTATAGCAAAAATACATCATCAAAAACTCTACTCTGATTGAGGAGGGGTACAGGAAGCTGAAGGTTGTGAGAGAATGGGATAAAAGCAGGGCACCGTTCCTGTTTACTGGTAAGTTGACTAGAGGCCCTTAAGGAAAAGTCAAAAGCACCATAGTTTAGTAGGCAACCATCGGATACCTACTGCTTTGTTAGCACTTGTACAACCTGCTAGGGACCTTGGTAAGTGAGATACTTGCCAGCTAGTTCTTCTTTTTGACTTTATTGCATTAGTGCATGGCCAGATCAGGAACTGCCAATCCCCACTGTTGGTAGGAATTAACTAAAGTCACAACTTAAGAATTCAGAAAAATAAGTAACACTGATGAATGGCATACCAAAATCTTCTACTTCAAACATTCTGGCAGGTAACAGATTAGAGGAAAGTCTTTAAAGGCAACTGAGTTTAGCTTTCTCTATTATCTGCACCAAATTAATATTACAATTTCAAGTCACCAGTAGAGTTGGGCTAGTGAGGCCTATCTTGTGAAAGTAAGAGAATTGAAGAGGGAAGGCTGGCATTACTTAGAGCCTGATCCAAAGTATTTACAAACGATCTTTTCTTTCCTTGCCTCGTGTATTTGATGTAAGAAAAGTTTGAATGTCCATTTTTTCTTCCTCTTAAACACTTGCTTACTGTTTGAAGTTATAATTACTTCATTCCTCCTTCTCTTTCTTCCTTCCAAAGAATTTCATATATCTCTCCTTGCTCTCTTTCAAACCTGCGGCACTTTTTCATTAACTCTTCTATATATTCCTAAGTACATAAATACAATAAGCTCAGTCCACACAATGTTAAGTGAATGACTATGTGTACAGGGCTGACCACTTGATATTGGATAAATAAAAGGTATGTCCTTCTCTGAGGGAGGCTATTTCTATCTCTGTAAACAAGTACTTCATACACAAGGCCTAGAGGCCTGTGGGCTGGCACTGACCTAAATGCTACATCCCTGAGGACTAGCTTTCATGGTAACTGAAGGCACTGTGCAAGCTTCTCCATAGGAAGGAAGCAATCAAAAGTTCTACTTAGCCTATGAAACACAACAAACAACTTGGTACAGTATTTATACACATACGTTGATGGTAACCAACAACTGTGTAATTAGACCTTAGACTTGTTCCACAAGAGATAAATCAAGCCTGATATCAGAAACTTATCTCACTTCTTAGAGCTAATGAAGTCATGGATTTTGGAGGAGAACCTATAATTGTCTCTTTACTTAACCAGCATGACTTCTAGCTACATTTTAAATGTTTATCCTTATGCTCACATGCAAGAGTGGTTCTCACATTTCAAGCATACATCTCTTTGCAAAAGACAGAGAACATTACAGAAAACTGCAAACAAAGCAGAACCTAGTCTCACTGGATATGTCTACAAAACAATTTTCACACCTAAGTGTGAAGGACTATTACAGAACATGGGATGGGCAGAACATCTGTCAAAGACAGAGGAATAAGAAATTTGCTGAAGGATTGAGTCTCTTGGATATATCAGAAGCTCTGTCCAAAAAGTCTCACCAACATGACTGACCAAACAGCTGAACAAGAAAACACCAACAGGCATGCCATTGTGTCCTTGGCAATGGCAATGCTCAGGAGGCTTCAGTCCTGCACAAAGACTTGCAAGGAATTAAGGAGTGCTGAGAAAGGGTGTATCTCCTTTTTTAATTTCAGCTAGTGTTTATCTTCTTTCCAAACAGAAATCACTAACTCTCATACAGTGCCAGGGAATGGCCAGAATAGAAAAGAGTCTGTACCTGTGTCCTGCTAATAGAAGGAAGTATTTTTGATATTTGTTTGCTCCAATTTACAGTACTTATTTATATTCCCTGTGGCTACCTATAATAAAACCCTAAATATTTTATAGGTATTGAATATTGATAATTTAGCCAAGGTCTTATAAGAAAAAGTTACCAGAAACATAACATTAACCTGTTTTTCTAACAAACATGTTTGTAATTCCTATGGAATAGAACAGATGAGGATTTAATATGATATGCTTGGTGGTTTATGCTACCTATAATTGCAGAACTCGGAGGTGGAATCTGGCCCATCTCAAGTTTGATACTTGAACTATAGGAAAAACTATTTTTAAAAATAAAAACAAAACAAAATTAAACACAAAACAATTGTCTCTTGTTGTGTTGATAGTTACTTTTCGTTTAGTTGTTATTTTGTATTCAGAGTTTTTCATTTTTGTTTTGCTTTTTTGTGGAGGAGGCAGTGTTTTATATAGCTCAGATTGGCCCAGGCCTTATTATGTAGCAGTAGGAGGATGACTTATACTTTTGATTATCCTGTCTTCACTTCCTAAGTGTTGGGATTGCATTTCATGGCAAGCTGGAATTGAACCAATGATCCGTGCTGGGTAAGCCCACTACTAATTGAGCTACTTTACCAATTATGTTTAAACTTTTCCTTAGATCTTTCTTCATTTGGAATTATTTAGAAATTATTTTGTAAGATCTACATCCTAAATTTTTAATAGGTTTTTATAAAAAGTTGAATATTAATACAACAAATCTTAAAATTAAATTTTAGTTTATGGGAAAAAATGTCTTAAATCTTTCCTGAGAAGATTTTCTTACTGACAGAAAACAAGTTTCCAATAAAAGTGCTTCAATTTCTGAATTTTCTCAAAAATGTACCTATCTATATCATTATTGTGATTGATTTTAGTATATCCTGGCCAGATATAGGGACTAATGTGCATGTATAATAACACATTGGCTATATTGGGGACATGGAACTACCTTCTTCATGGTTTTGTTTTGTTTTTGACAGAGTCTGTCTAAGTGCCTCAGACTCTGTGGGTCAAATGCTTCTCTGACTGTAGACCCAGTGTATCTGAGTTTATTTCACAACTGTGCCTGTACTTGCTGGTCTTTCCAGTAAAGTAGTAATAAGAGTTCAGCAAAGTCCTTTAGTATGGATATTCTCCCTGCCCAAGTAGAGCTGAACAACTATTACAGAGGAACTAGCCTCGTCAGAGTGAATGAAAACAGTTAAGGGAGCATAGTGGCTGCTTTCACTATGACAAGAGGAATTAATAGGCCTGCTATCTTCCTTCCTGTAACTCTAAATGCCCATCATTGACAAGGACATCTACCAGTTCAG
Source organism: Phodopus roborovskii (assembly GCF_943737965.1). NCBI lineage: Eukaryota > Metazoa > Chordata > Mammalia > Rodentia > Cricetidae > Phodopus > Phodopus roborovskii. The sequence goes on along the minus strand of NW_026126693.1, from coordinate 940,485 downwards.
GTACAGAGTAGAGAATTACATCCAGGTCTTAGGAAAGTTCACCCATATTTAGCAAATGGAAGGACCTCTGCTTGCTGAAGATACCCTATGACCACAATCTGGAATGATAATCATTAGGCACTGATAGTTTCCATGGCCATTCTCAAATATAAAGCAGAGAGTGGACCTTTGCAAACCACTTCGAACAGATACAAATGTTAACACGGCAGTTTCTTGGAGGTTATTACAAGGCCAACCATGCTGAGGTGCAAGTAACTATCACAGAAATTGAAGTTCCCATGAGCAGGCTGGCTTCAGAGCCTGAGCCTCTAGAACAGCCTTGGAATATGACAGGAACTGTGGGGCAGTGGAAATCTTTAATTTCAGCTTTCAGTTTTAATGCATCCACTTGGAAGTAAGCTTGGAATGCATTAAATCTTATCCTATTACTGTTCAGGTTGTATGAGGGAGGACTTGAGTAAAACCCATCCTAACTAAGGGTTAAGAGTTCATTTCAGCAGTAAACAGTCATAACCCTGAGGACCCTCATTCACGGAGCAGAGATTTAGATACTTCAAAGTATCTTCAAAAGTATCTTCAAAATTATCTGTTACATTCAAATATCCAAATAAAAATGCTTAGTAAAAGCAGCTGAACCATATTTTGGAATGGTTCTTAATTTTTTTTCACAGACTACTTCTTTATTGATTCTTTTGGACTTTCACATCATGTACTCCAAGCCTGTTTGCCTCCCACTCCCTCTATATATGCCTCTCATCCATTAGCATCTCCTTCAAAGAAAGCCCAAAAAGAAAAAAAATAAATAAATAATCAAAATCAAACTAGCTAAAACAGTGCTTTCCTTCCTCTTTCTAACACGTTTTCATTCATCCTAGTGGCATTGGGAGCTGTGGTGTGTCACTCAGTATAACTTTTTGTTCAATCAAACCTACCCACAAAATGTTCATTGCAATAAGTCATTGGTCTGCTTCAAGACTTCTAATACACCATCATCAGTGGACCCTCACTGAAAAGTCTCTTGGATAGACTACTGTTGTCCCAACTTATGGAAATTCTGTAGCTATTGTTCCACAGTATCAGATTGCTCACGGGCTGCAGAAGGTCATAGATTATATAGACATTAGAGTGGGCCAACCCAAGTCCCAGAATGTCTAGATGGTACCTGAGATGGTTGGTGTGGACCACTGGAACTGCACCCATCAAATGGGGAAAGAGGCCAGTCTTCTAGGCCATGCTCTTTCATGACCACAATAAGGGGTGGGACCATATCTTTCATGGTGGGGCCAGCCCTCCCATGAGCGACAGGACAAACTGTCCTGCTTCATTGTCCAAAGAAGGGCATACAGCTATCTCTGGCTCAGTGATATATTGGCCCAGCTCAGCAATGACATTGGATTTCAATGTACATGGTTCTTATGACCCTCTGTTAAAACACAGACCATGTACATACCACATGCCACAGGTATAGCAAGAATGTGTACCCAGACATGGACCTCAGCAGCAGCCTGGCCTTAGATATCTCTATAGCCCTGGTGGCATCATAGGCCACCCAGATTAGTATGCCCCTGGTGGCAGTAAGGTCCTTATTCACCAACATGGTCTCAGAGGTTGACCCCTGGCTTCCTCACAGCCCTCAGTGGTAAAAGAATCCATGGGCATCAACTCAGATTCTGGTGGCTACAGGGCCACAAACATAGGCATGACTCTAGGCAACAGTCAGTGCTTGGATGACACCATGATTCCGTGAGGCAATGTGGCCCACCCAGATCAGCATAGTCCTAGTGGCAGCATGGTCCTCAGATACCAAATGGCCACATACATGACACATTCATGTATATGGCTTTTACCATGGGCCATGGACATTAACCCAGTCCCAGGCTTTGGTAGGACTAAACACCCAAAGCAAACTTTCTTGACAGACTTCTTCTTTTTTTAAAAAAATTAGATTAGAATCAAGCTTGTTTTACACGTCAATCCCAGTTGCCTCTCCCTCCCCTCCTCACCAGGCCTGTACCAAACCCCTATCGCATTCCCTTTCTGCTCCTCAGAGAGGATAAGGACTTCCCCAGGGGATCTCCAAAGTCTGTTGTATCATTTGGATCAGGGCCTAGGCCTTCCCCTATGTTCTTGACAAACTTGTTAGTAATTAGGAAAATTGGTTCAACTACCTTTTATAACTCAAATTAACTTGATTTTATTAATCTATGTCCTGACATACAACCTTTTATCTCTCTCCCATTCTGTGTCTTACTTGTTCCCAATCATGCTGGCATCTCTCTGTCTGTGATTTTTCCTAGTTGCTCTCTCTCTCTCTCTGCAAAAATCCTGCCTACTCTCTTTCCTGTCTAGGTATTGACCATTCTGCTCTTTATTAAACCAATAATAAGGTGCCTTAGGCAGAGACACATCTTTCCAGTGCACAAAGATATTATCCCACCAAGACATGGTCCTTGGCAGCAGCCCAGGCTTAGTTGTCACCAGGCAGGCTACTCATATCAGCAAGGACCGATGAAAGAGTGAACCTCTGATACCAACATGGTACTAGTAGGTTATGAACCCTGACATCCTCATAGCTCTCAGTGGTAGTAGGAGTCATAGACATCAACTCAGACTGTAGCTACTGCAGGGCCACAAACCAGACATGGCTTAGGCAACAGCCTTGTTCCAGACATCGTGGTCCCAGGTGACAGTGCAGGCCACTGGGACTGGATGAAGAAAGAAAAAAAATGTGATATATTTACACAATGGAGTACTACTCAGCAGGAAAATAAAAAAAGAAAAACAAAAAGAAAAAAACCAATGGAATCTTGAAATTCGCAGGCAAAGGGATAGAACTAGAAGAAATCATCCTGAGTGAGGTAATCCAGACACAGAAAGAAAAACATGGTATGTACTCACTCATAAGTGAATATTAGACATAGAGCAAAGGATAAACAACCTAGAATCCACAACCCTAGAGAAGCTAGGAAACAAGGAGGACCGTAAGAGAGACATATATGGACCTTAGCCCCACCCCCTAAAGGGGAAATTGGCAATATCTCATGAGCAAATTGGGAGCATGGGGGAAGGGAGGTATGAGAAAGGGGAGAGGAGAAAGTGAGTGGGGAGCAGAACATGAGGGATAAGGAAAGTTGAGTTGGGGGAAGAAGAGAAAAGAGAGCAAAAAAAAGTGATACCTTAACAGAGGGAGCCATTATGTGTTTGATGAGAAATCTGGCACTAGGGCAGTCGCCAGGGATCCACAAGGATGACCCCAACTAAGAATCTAAGCAATAGTGGAGAGGCTACCTTAAATGCCCTTCCCCTAATGAGATTAATGACTACCTAAGATGTAAGCATAGAGCCTCATCTAGAAGCAGAGATTCACAGTTAACCACTGAGCCAAACTCCTGGAATCCAGCTGTAAGGTGGAAGAGTGATGAGCAAAGGGGTCAAGACCATGCTAGAAATCCATACAAACAGTTGTACTGAAAGGTAGGAGCTCATGACCCCAGTCTAATAGCTGGAGAACCATCAGAGGACTGAACCACGCCTACTGAATGTGGGTGGCAGTTGGGAGGCTTGAGTAGTCTATAGGGCTTCTGGTAGTGGAACCAGTATATATAACTGTCTCACAAATGAGCTTTGGGAGCCAATTCCTTATGGAGGGATATTCTCTCAGCCTAGAAACAGGAAAGGCCCTAGGTCCTGCACCAAATGATGTGACAGACTTTGGTGATATCTCATGAAAGGCTTTACCCTCCCTGGGGAGTGTATGGGGGACTGGATGAGGGGTTGGTGAGGAGAATGGGAGGACAGGAGGGAGAGGGAACTGGGATTGGCATGTAAAATAAGATTGGTTTTTATTTAAATAAAAAATAATTTAAAAATAAAATATAAAATCACAGAACATCCCTTTGTAAATCTCTAATTTTCACATCTACAAAGTATTATATTTGTATTATAGCTAGTATAGATAATGAAAAATAAACTGTGGTATCACAAAAGTGTTTATTTGCACTATAAAGTAATAATAATATGACATAGGGTGAGCAGTGTAAATCTGATGCTACAAAAACAGCCTGTGAATTGCAGACTCTTGGTGAACAATAAGAATTTTTAGTTTTCTGAATCTGGGAACCATTGCTGCTCAGTGTCCCTCTATCATTTCACAGCCCTTCTGCTTCCGCATTTAGTTCTGTAAAACTGGCTGATGTTTATGAGAAGAACAAAGAAATTGCAGACAGATGAGAATTAGCAGACCACTGACTTTGGCTTCTTTTCTTGCCATTCTAGCACCCAGTGGCCTGGCATGACCATTGACTACACATCTGACACTGTGCCTGCTGCTATGAGTTCTCAGGGTGCTGCATGGCTCTGATGTGACTACTGGCTCTCAGTGCCACACTGAGCAGCTCCTCCATGCTGGCAAGGAAGTCAGATACAAGATACACCTGAGCTCTGCCTGTGCCAATGTACCTGCTGTGTTAGAGGCAGCTTCTGGCTGGGAGTCTGACTTTCAGATTATTGGCTCTTGTACTCATTGGGAAATTAAACAAAATGTGTAGCAACACTGCTGCCTTTTTAAAGTTAAAATTTAAAAAAATTTAAAAAGCAAGTGTGTGAAGTTTGGGCAAACTCAAGTGTGTAGAAGTTACTGTCTTCACAGTCTCTGCTTCAAAGGAAAAATAAAATAAATAAATAAATAAATAAAGAATGCACATGCTGTATTTGTGTTACCTATAAATCCTGTTACTAAATTTAAAACACTACTAATAAAGACCAATAACTTTTAAGCATATGAGAAACTATATACTTTTTTCCTTCAATTTGTGTTTCCATTTTCTGCAGTGTCTGAACTTAGCTGGCCCTATCTAAAAAGTATTCAGTCACTGTCTATAGTTGTGCAGGTAAGAAAATAAACAGGTGAATAAAAACAAATAGAGTAGTGTCTCTTAAGACATCTCTCCATTGAACCTCTCCTTCTATGCCATAGCCTCCATTCCTGTCACTTCTCTTGATCTGGGAAATTGTTGCTTGAAAGTCACTGTGATGAAAGTGATTTAATTCAGCAGTTCAAATTCTCAAGATGTTCATCACCAGCTCACTTTATAATCATGCTTGTATGGTTATAATTGTGTGTACTTTTAGCTAAATCTTCTAATTTATTTATAATATGTATGGATATATCAATAAATTATTAACTATAGTGTAACTTGCTTAGTATGAAACTGAAGTGGACTGAAATATAGAAAAGTGAAAATATTCGTCATTCCTTTGTAAACTGAAAGGTAAAACTGCCAATGTATTTCAATTTTGGAAACATACACATGAAAAATTCAATTCAATGATTATATTTATTACACAAAGATTTTAATGATTTTAAATAAACAAGTGTGCTTTGAGGCTATCTACATTTTCTTCATTTTAAGAACAAGCAAGAGTCTGGTTTTTCTAATTCAACGAACACAAGGCCTCTAGGAATCATTTTACTGTCACTTCATGTCAAACTAATACATTAAAACCAGTGCTTCAAATATTCGAATTCACTAGAGCAAAAACCACTCACCCAACTTAAAAGTGTATAGCTGTGCTTGGGAGTGGTTTCAAAGTAACAGCTATCCTATGACTAGTCATGTCAGTTCTTAAAATAAATGAAAAAGCAATTAAATGATGATATGCTAAAATACTACTGCAATTACACTTCAATATACACAAACTATTCAAATTGTAAACAACATGGACTCATCTAAGTGTAATACTTCCAGTTGATATTCCCAATATAAATCCAATTTCTTCCTTTTTTTTCTTTCCTCTCTCTTTTCAGTTTGTCCCCTAAATCTGTTTACATGGAACAAAGAGTGACTCTCACAAACATCTGTAATACCCAGCTGCACTTTGACATTTGGATAAGATATGATGGATGGTGTACTTGAAAGTGATTTACAAATGTGGCCCAAGGCCAGTTTCCCCCTTATTTCAACAATGGAAGAGTGAAAGGCTGAGTATTAAGTGTTTACTGGGATTGAGAGTCAGTAAAGATTCTCTACCAAAATACAAAGAATGACATAGGATAACTTAACCAGAGCTACTTCCCCCTCATATATCCCACCAGAGATATTTAACTGGCAAAATGGCAAACAGCATTGAACAAAATTTTGCTTAATATAGACCGTGCTATTACCTCCCCTGTCAACTTGTACTCAATGTTCTGTTTTCCCTTAGTCTCATGTGTTTTGCCTCTTGAAGTTTTATCTCCTCCTTTGTTTGCCTTGAAAGCACCAGCTAAGATGGGAGAGGGAGAAGTTGATTAGAAGCTCTGAAGCAATACTCCAAAGCCTTACAGCCCAAAGCAAGCTGTGAGATTGGATAGTGCACAGTGGTAAGTAAGGGACTTTTGTTATTGCCCAAATAGAAATATTTGTAATTTAAAGGTAATTTTATGAATTATACTTCAAAAGCTATTTGAAATTAACTATGGTGATTCACACTCATATCTTGATAATTTTTCAGAAAAATTTGAAGGAATGTCTAGAATATATCATTGATTGAGCAAAAATCAGAATTGTCACTGAAACATGGAAAGGTCAGCATTTTAAAATGACTGAGTTTTGTGAATTTGCCTTCATTTTGTTCACAGACTTTATTTATGAAGCAAAATTTCTATGACAAAATGTTTTTAAAGAGCAATTTACTGTTAATTGTTGAACAACAACAACAAAAATAATAAATAAAATTTAAGTGGTCCAAACCCTTTACTATCAGGGTAAATGTTTGTCCATATGGATATATGCTTCTGTGGTAAACTTTGTGGAGGACAGAAGAGAGGTTCAGATATCATGACTCAGGAGCCAGCCACCTGTTTTTTGAGTCTATTGCTGGAGTTCCTTTCCAGCCTGGCCCTGCAGCCTATTAGCCCAAACAAACACACAAAGTCACATTAATTATGAATTGTTGGCCAAAAGGTGGGCTTCTTACTGGCTAGCTCTCTCTTAATTATTAACCCATTTCTGCTCATCTATTGATTACCATGAGGCTATGGCTCACCCATAATCCATCAAGTTACTCAGTTGGCAGCATTGTATTTCTTATGGTATCCTCTCTCTGCCCATTCTCCTCATCTCATAGCCTCACCTTATCTTCCTGCCATTCGGTGTTTTATTTATCAACTAATAGGAGAAATATATATGAGCAGCCTACCCCAGAGATCCTCCTGACTTCACTTCTCCAAAGATGGGATTATAAACCCATGCTGTGATGCTGAGCCCTTTTATGTCCCTTTAAATACAGAAACCAGTCTCAGGTCCTCATGCTTGCAGAGCCATTATCCATTTTCTCAGCTTCCCTTATCATTATTGTTTGCCTGATAATTATTTTAATTTGAATCTTAACAAGGTAAAAGCTGCTTCCTAGGTATTAATAAATAATATTTGGAGGAGCATTTCCTGTTGTAATGTGTTTAATTTGACTCTTCTGCTTCTTTTAGATTTAGTTAACCCTGTTTATTTACAAATTATAGTAATACTATAATGGCTTATCCACACAATTCTTTCTCTTTTCCAAGATCTATTATTTAAAATCACAATAAAAGCAATCACACCAAATATATAAAAAGAGAATATATAAGTAAATTGTGTTTAAGCAACCAAATATATCAGCTTTATAGTGAGAAATAGCTGAAATAGGGAAGGAACCCTGGAAACCTGACTGTAAGTATTGCAACTTTTCCATGCTAATTTTTATTACTGCTACCTTCCAAGGCTTAGGTCACGTTCTTTTTCTTCTCGGCTATAATATGACATACAATGATACTAGAATCTATGTCATCCAATCTGATTAGGCAAGGAAAACAGTGATGATATTATATCTGAATTGTTGCATAATAGCCCAAATAAATGTGAACATCTACACTATTGAACAAAATCTAATGGGTTATTTTTAAAGAATGAAAATGATCTCAAGTAATTCAAGTGTCTTCAATTCTAATTGATAGTATAGATAACTTTATGTATCTCAGAGAAAGGAACAAAATCAAATTAATTAGTTAGACTAAAAATAAAGCTGAAATGAAAAAGTCTCATTATGCTCTAGAAGACAAATAGAAATCACATTCACTTAAAAGACAGGTGGTCATTCAATAAGATTGGATTTGAAACTATTTACCAAGAATAATAGAGCTCAGATAAATAACAAATGTTTAATTTTTAATTTACTATTTTAATTTAATAGTTTTAATAACTATTATTTGCCCTTGCAATCCAATGAAGCATTGACATTTAATGGTAACACTAGTCAGGGGGTGGATGAGTACACAAATGTTTTTGTTGTATAAGCATGATAACATGAATTCAGAGCCCTACAATCCACATAAAACCCTAAAAGTTATGCTACCACTTGCAATCCCAGCACTATGGAATCAGAGACAGGATCTCTAAGCAAACTGGCTAGCAATGCTAACATGGACCTAAACTCCAGCTTTAGCAAGAGTTGCTTGCTACCTAATGATCAAAGAAAAAAGCCCAACAGTAACTTTGAGCATGTGCATGTGCCCACACACAAACAGAAGGACACAGACTCACATTCACATATGTACCACACACATGTACACATAGACACATATGCACACACATATCAGGTACCATACCAATACATGCCAAAAAGTAACATATAGTCAAGTATGGTTAATAGATATGGTAGAATAAGTCAAATTACTTGTTGAGTTTATTTACTTGTGAAAACATACTCATTCTTTTGAGAAATAAAAATAAAAATGTATCTTGAATAACATAATTACTTTAGCCTTGAATGCAGTAAATAAATTTGTTTAGTAGTACAAACAAATTTTAGTAAAGTTTAAAGAAAAGATGAAATGCTCAGATAACATAATCTCCGTGTACATGCTTGAGAAATGCCAGGGTTATTTCATTGCAATTACATTCCACTTGTCATGACAATATTCATTGTACATCATGAATTTAAAAGAGCAAACAGTATGGTCCATTTGAAAGAGAGTTTAATAATATGCAAGAAATAACAAAAATGTAAAGTTTGTACTGGCCTGAGAATTCTGAACCTCTTGAGGCATAAAATCATGTTGTTTATTCTCTCAACCTGAATCTATGAAAACAAAGTTTCAATTCATTTTATTACCTAGTTCTGCAAAAGCCATGTGTTTGATTTTTAAGATATTACAAACTGTTACAAATGAGTGAGATGTATACATACTCAATATTAACACCTGGTTAGACTTAAATAATTTATAGGTAGATTCCTCCTTCATAAATAAAATACTGTATTTGGGTCAAAAATATTTCTACAAGATAGTATTTGAATTATAAATTGCATAGGGGTCAAGAAAATCTGCAATTAACAATATAATTTTATAAATTTTTAGTGGTTTGAAGGACAATGGATGCCTTAGGCTCAAATGCTTGATCATCAGGGGAACTGTTTGAGGTGGGGTCTTTTTGGAGGATGTGTGACCTATTGGAGATGATGTGTCACTATGGGTGGGCTTTGAGGTTTCAAAAGCCCAGGATGGGCCCCCAACTCCCCTCTCTCTCTGTAAGAATTGTGTTGGTTATGGTATCCCTTCATAGCAATAGAACAGTAACTAAGGCAGAAGTAGTAGAAGTACATTTTCTTCTTTTACTGTATTAGTCACAGTGAATAAATATGGTACTTGTTTCCAGTTAATTGTTTTATCAAGTCACTGTCCTCTTTTATTTTCCTTTGCTAATTCTCAAAAGATAATCAATATATCTGTCTAAAGATAATAGGACAAATCTAAATTGGAGCTATGCTGCAAAATGCCAATATGTGTATACATTTTGTATTAATTTGTTTAAATATAATTGTCTTTAAAATGTCTGTATCACAAAAAGTAGAACAAAAGCTATTTTTCACCAAAAACGTTCTGCTATTTGTTTTGAATTTAAATGTTACAACATAGTCTCTTAGATGGAGTATAATGAAGTAAAGAAAGATGGAGGAAAACGTTTTGTATTTCCATTGTCCCTTGTGTCTGTGGTTTTCCTTCAACAGTTCTGATTGTCCTATCTGTCCTACAATCAAGTTTAATTGCCATCTGAAATCTAAAATCTGTACTTAAACAGCTTTTCTAATTAATCACTCTATGAAGTTATTTCACTCTGTGAATATTGTGATTTATCCCTAAGTAGAGGAATATTTATTATGACTATAACTCATAAACAGAATTCTGGTTATATATCATAGCTTACATGATAGTGGCTGGTGTGATTTGATTCTAGCCAAATTTATTCTCTTTGAATTTTAGTCATTATTCAGTAAGAAAACAAGTCATTGAACAAGAAGACTGGTTCGTGGGTGTTTGCACCTTGAAAACAAACTAACTACAAGATTCCCAGAAGCCCTATGACCACAAGATAATGCTTTGCCAAAAGGTACAGTCAGCTCCAATTTGCAGAATTATACTGTAATCATCTTATTAATATTTTGTGTTATCTCATGTGTCATCTCAATCTTTTATTATAATTATAAATTCAAAACTTAAGAAATATTATTTCTATTTTAGAAAAGTGGTTGATAGTGAAAGACTATGGGAGGCATCAACTTTACAATAAGGTTTAAATTCTGAGTATGAATGTGAAACAGCCTCTATCATATATAACACTATATGATGCAGTAGAAATAGAGAGTACATTGTAAGAGATTTTGTAAGAGATACTTACTGATGGGAGAGTTAGTCCATGAATCAAACTGAAAAAGTGTTCTGAAAGAAATACTGTGTTTCTTACTGGGAAACTGTTCTTAAATTATGTTTTCCTTTTACTCTTTGGGAAATCAATTTTCTGAATTTCATTTAGTAGATTCTTTGATGATAAACCATTTATTGTTTTCTGAGGAACATAAGTAAAACTAAACCTTTTGATTAAATTAAGTTGTAAAGAAAGGGTCACAGCAGGATGTGCAATTGACAAACTCCACTTTTCCTTATGGGTTTGAATTAACTGATTTGGAGCTACTGATAATTACGTGAGTATTCAGAAAATACTCTGGACAGTATTTCACTGGTATTACCTAAGAGCTTCCTTTTCACATTGTCAACAACACCACCAACCTGACAAGACATCCTTTTATAATGCTACTCAGTAAGGAAAAAGAGACTACCATTTATAACATGTGTTCTAGAATTTTGTTGGCTTGAATTGTACATTTTGATTTCCTTCAGTACTTCAGTCATGAACACGCAATCTTCTCAACTTCATCTTCATGACCACTGCTATGAGTTAAAAAATAATTCCAATTTTATTACTCCTACATTCTAAATTAAATATACCTAGCTGAGGAAAATAATCAACTAAATTCTATTTAAGTTTTGTTAACAAGCATCATTTTATATGTTATTCCTGATAGACTTTTAAAAGTGAACCATGTTTTCTATATATCATGCTGCAACTGGAACATGGATGACTGATGAAGAGGCCTTACAGTCAATGTTGAAGTTTTCACTTCAGAAAAGGAGCACCATATACAAGATAACATGAGAAACAGAATAAGAGTGAAGCCTGTTAGATTCAAATGAGGAAAGATATATCAATATAGACTGGATGTGATGCATATAGGGAAGAGAACAGCAGAAACTGCAGCAGGGAAGGCAGTGGATCTGCTTGTGGAAAACTAACACTCCTCAAGCCTTTTCTTTTGTCTTCTTTTCTTATTGTTGCTGCTCTTTTTCCTCACAGAGGGCCTTACAGTATATCCAAGGCTAGCTTTGCACAAAACAAAGGCAATTATTTTGTCTCAGCCTTCCTCCCATGTACAGGGATTACAGGGGGCTTCTGCTTAGTTTACCCATTCATCCTCCTCAAATGAAAGTAAGAAGAATGTGAATTTTTAACTCAAATATAAGCCACTTGGTTCCACCAGAATCTTCCAAGCCATCTTTCTTTTCTAGAGAAATTTGAGGTTGTTACCAAGACTACAAAATGAACTTGAAAGTGGGTCTATTTGAGAAGAAGGGGACCATCAGGAAATCACAGGGTGATTGGTGGCAGTAGGTACATGGTATGGAAATTTTATAATGAAACACTATTTTAGGAAATAATATACATTAATTAAAATTGCAGTGGTTGTTGATTTAGCTCAGTGGTAGAGCTCTTGCCTATCAAGTGCAAGGCCCTGGGTTCGGGCCTCAGTTCCAAGGGGGGGGGGACAAATTGATAACAGTGATTAATTAATGAACAATTTTTACTTTTAAAAGAAATGAAAAATAAAAGCTGAGTCTATGGAACACCCAGGCAAAGTTAACCTCTATGCACTGAGGTAGATAAAATAGTGTTTGGTGGTCTTATTTCTCCTTCCTGCTTTTTTTTTTTTACCATCTCTCCTTCATTTGCCTTTTCACTAGTAGTTATATATGCAGCCAGAAAATTTTCTGATGAAAATGTCCCTGCTGTGTAGAATCAGATGCCAATGTGTCCACTATTTGATCAGTCACTCTAATGAATCCACAGCAATGATCTCTTAAATAATTGTAGTTTACAGGTCAAGACTAGAGCATCTTCTTCCATTTGTGCTCAGCTCTATATATAACTCAATCTTAAGATATTTGACAGGGCTAATCATACAACATTTTCAACTTGTGTGTTCTGGTTTCTGACTTTCTCTGAAAAGAGCTGAGAGATAAGAGAGTTGAAGAAGAAGGATGAGGAGAAAGAGAAGAAGGCAAAAAGAAAAGGGAAGGGAAGAAGGAAGGAAGGAAGGAAGGGAAGAAAGAAGTAAGGAATGAAGGAAGCTTGAATCTTTGGACTGAATTTGAAATTTTAAAACATGAGTGGTGCATATACTATAGATGATCACATTCTTCTTGAGTAGCCATGCTGCAGCAGGCCTTCTCTTGGGCCATTAACCAGCTCCCAAATCATGACATGAATACTTATTGTTAATTATGAACACTTTGCCTTAAGTAAGGCTTATTTCATGCAAGATTTTATAACTTAATTTAACCTCTCTCTCTCTCTCTCTCTCTCTCTCTGTGTGTGTGTGTGTGTGTGTGTGTGTATGTGTGTGTGTGTGTGTGTGTGTGTGTGTATGTCCTACCTTGCATCTGGCTCAGCCCCAGGTATCTTCCTCACTTCCTCTATCTCTCTCCTCTAGCTTAGACACTTCCTCCATCTTATTTCATCACTGCCTATTCCTTACTCACTAGTCATTGGCCATTCAATTTTTTTTTAGACCAATCAGGTACCTTAAACAGGCAAAGAAACACATCTTCATATTATTAAGCAAATGCAGCATAAAAACAAATGTAATACATCTTCACATAGTTAAAGTAATATTCCACAGCATTTTATTTAGCAAAATTTATTTCTTCTGGTGACTGCAGGAGTCTTTGAATATTGCGTTTGCCAAAGTCTGTTTCAGCTAGACTCTGTGAGTGTTCGGCCACCAGCAGACATTTTCAAGATACTATAGTAAGGACAGAAAGTGGGGGGGAGGGTGTCTGTGATATATGTGATATAGACTATACTGGATTTTTCACAGAGTTCACTGGCCTAAGCTGTTTGTTTGATCACAATTTCAGATGTCTCAGTCTGTAGCTCTTGACACTAGTGACTTAAATTACTTCCTTTCCTCCTGTGGTGAGACAGAATGCCACCTTGTGGCAGGGATTATGAAATTGTTCACCTCTTGGGTGGAGAAAGATGGGAAGAAAGAAATAGACACAGCAAATCAGAGAATATGATATAGCTCCAAGAACCTGCCTTGAATAAACTGCTTCTCACATCCTACACTTACCTCTAAAGGATCCATCATTTTCCAACAGCAATATCAGCTAAGAAACAGGGGTTCAACATAAGGCCCTATATGGGAAAACTCATATTCAAATCCTAGCATTCCACCCTGGAAACAATTAACAAAACATGAATTTTAGTCAATATCCAAGGTCCTTCATTGTCTTAACAGTTCCAATTTGATCAAAAGTTCAGGTTCAAAGTCTTTTCTGAGATCACAGTAAACTCTTCACAGTGGATGTCTCTATAATGAAAAAGAAGTCATAAACTTTTACTACTTTGTGAAGCATAGTAAAAAATACTTATCCAAAGGAAAGAATGGAATAACAAAGATTAGAACAAACAGAGACTGATTGAAGCAAGAACACTAACTCCTATTGTTTTCTTATCACATATGCATCCCTAGAGAATGGCAGTGTTATGATGGTCTGTCTATTCACATTCCTTTTGCTGATGCTGCATATTTTTGACATCTCCTTATCTTGGGCTTCCAGATGCAACTTAGATTTTACCCTCACATCTTGACATATTGTCCTTCTGTGGGCCACCTACAGATTTTCTATCTCTTCTACGTACAATGCCTTGTTTGCATCAACTCCTTTGAAATCTGAGTACAAGCTTCCACGACTACATAATTCTTATATTTTGTGTGCCTGCAAAGCCAGAATTCTGTGGTGGGCTTTAAGATGTGCTACCAGCTCAAGTGGTGGACAATCTGCTTTATGTAGATTCAGATGTCAGGGAGTTGCAATGAAACATTGCTGCCTACAATTTGGTTACAGGAGAAAACAGAGTGAGCCATAATGGAAATAAACAAATCAAGATACAGCTCCCCATAACTGCTTCCCAAATAACCTAGATCCTCTCCCACAAGCCTCTCTCCCTAGAATTTTCCTCATCTCCAATACTAGTGCTACTATCTAGGAACACAACACAAAATTCTGTGGGCTAAGTTTTATTTTAGATTTAAAATATAATATAAACCCCTGATACATTTATTAAGCTTTGCAATAATTATCCTTCTAGACTTCTATCTTCCACCAAAAGTACCATCATTTTCCAGATTTTCACATATGATACTGATTCCTTATGTTCATGCATTCTAACTCCTTGCTTTGTCTCTCAAATCTGGAGAAGGTAGAAGTCTCCATTTCTTAATTTCATTTATGTTCAGAGTTCAGTTTTTAATTTCCACTTAACTAATTATTTGCATTAAATGCCTGTTGTTTATATTTTCAGATTTATTTTTCCTGGTTAGCTCTACACAGGATGAAAGTCCCATAGAAGACAGTATTCAGTAACCACATGTTTGTTTAATTGCTACTTTTCTCTGTAAACTGACTCTTATTTTAACTTTTAAATATCTGCAAGATGAACAATAAAGTGTTTGGAGGAAATATTCTGACAATTGTCAGGAAACTGGAGTTGGAAAAATCTACAAAATGCATATTGTCTATGATATCTATCTTGGAAGCACTGTAATTAAACACGTTCATGAGGATGGTGATATTTGTGAATTTGTTACTGATACTGTTTGTGTTCACATAGCTTTTTATTGCTATAATAAAATGCCATGATCAAGGCAACTTACAGAAGGAAGAGTTGCCCTTGGGTTGTGATGCTAGAGGGATAAGAACCCACCACTGTCATGACCGGTGAGCAGGGAAATAATCAGGCATGAGGGAGTCAAGAGCTCACATGTTAAACCACAAGAAAGAAGCAAACACAAAACAAACATGGAGAACAAATTGAGAATGGGAAAAAAAATCTTTGAAATCTCAAAACTAACGCCCAGTGACATACCTCCTATGTGAAGGTCACACCTCAAAATGTACCCAAACAGCTCTACCAAATGGGATGCCCCAGACTATGGGACATCACACTCAAGCCACGAAACCAGTTTTTATAATTAATAATTATCAGAAAGTGAAAAGAAACAAATGATTAATGGAATAATTACATGATCGGATATTGATATCAGTTTTCCACATTATCAATTTTACATTATTAACTTGATATACATTATCAAAATTGGCCTAAATAATGTTTAAATATTAATAATTATGAAGAAAGGTATAAACTCCACCCATAGATGTTTAAATTTGTAGGTGTCAGGTACATAAATATATGTTAAACGGGAAAATATGCATGGTGTGAATGTAGATCAGAGATGGACTGCTGATTTTTAGTGAGAGACACATAGAGATTATAGGTGAAGCAATAAGTGATTTTGGAAGAGTTCAGCTGTGGTAATGAATAAATGAAACAGACAGTGAATCTTGGTTTCAATGTACTTCAAAGGGTCAGGCAAAGTTAATAAATACAGGATCAACAGAAAACCACAAAGTTCTTCAGTAATATTATGAAGTAAAGATAAAGTGAGAGAAACTGGTTAATTTTTGTGTACTTTAACACACAATCCTAGTAATGAGAACAGGAGCTGCTAAAATTGGTATAGAAATTGGGAGAAAATGTATCTAATAAATATGGAGATGGAGATGACATGACATTTGGACTGCTTTAGTGTGTTGTGTCAGAGAATGGGGAAGTATTTTAATTAACTTATTCAGGGATTTAACTGAATAACACAAGTTATTGGACTAGAATTGGAAGTCAAATAGGAATTGAATATCTATAATGGGTTCAGCATGGATGAACTTTTTACATAAACTGAACTGAAACACCAATGCAAGCTGGTTAATAGGAAGTACTCTAATTTACCATAAACATTAATGCCTGTTTTTTGAATAAAGCAATAGATATATTAACAAATGCTTAATACACTTGAAATATATAATAAATTTAGATAAGAGTTCTTAGGACCACATGATCATCTTACATGATGGTCACTATTTCAATCTATGAAATGAGCAACTGGATAGTACCTTACAGGCTTTGTAATTTTTTTAGTCTCTTCAGGCTGGAATTATAAATTGCCAAGTTTGAATGATAGGTGACAGACATTTAATGTCATGTATTCCTGAGGGCTAGCAAGTCCAAAATCAGGGGTTAGGCAGAGTTCAATTTCTAATAATGTCTGTTTTCCTGACTTAGAGAAGTTTGCATCTTGCATGACTTATCCTCCAAGCACACAGAGGTAACAGAAAGGGCAAGAATGAATAGATCAGGAAAGGAGGAACTGGAGAGAAAGGGGAAGCAGAAATGGAGAGGCACAGGGAGGAGACATTAGGCTCAACTAATTTATTTGGATGTGTTCCCTATGCAACTTATTTAACTTCAATTACCTATTCTATTACACTAGAGGTTAGAATTTCAAAAGAGGAATATATGACAAACAGAAAGTTTCAGTCTACAGAAATAATTAATTTCAAGAATTTAAAATATGACCTGGACAGATGGTTCAGTGAGCAAAGGCATTTCTCCCTAGGCTTAATGACCTGAGTTCTATCCCCAGGACCCACAAAGAAGAAGGAGAGAAATTACTCTTGGAAGTTGTACCCTTATCTCCACATACATAACTGTGGAATATACCAATGCCAACCCACTCACCCCCATACATATGTTGAAATTTCAAAGTAAACTAATAAATATTTTAAAATAATTCACAATGAATCCCAATGTGCCTTTAATCAATACCATTATCCCCAGGATGTTTCTGTTATAACACATCTATGAGAACATTATTTACAACTCATGTCTGATTTTTTTTTTTACTTAAATTTGAAACAAGGTGGTTTAACATGTCAATTCCAGTCCCCTCACTCTCTCATCCTTCCCTGTTACTCCCACCAAAACCCTTTATGTTCCACAGGGATGGGGAGGCCTTCCATGGGGATCTTCAATGTCTGTCATATCATTTGGAGCAGGGCCTAGGCCCTCCCCCATGTGTCTAGGCTGAGAATGTATCCTTCCATGTGAGATGGGCTCTGAAAGCCCATTCATATACTAGGGATAAATACTGATCCATTACTAGAGGACTCATAGACTGCCCAGTCCTCCTAACTAACACACACATTCAGGAGGTCTGGGTCAGTCCTATGCTGCTTTCCCAGATATCACACTGAGCTCCCCCTTGTTCATGTCAGCTGATTCTGTGGGTTTCTTCAGCCTGGACTTGATCCCTTTACTCATCACTCATCCCTCTCTGTAAATGGATTCCAGGAGTTTGGCTAGTGTTTAGCTGTGTGTGTCTGCTCCTGTTTCTAGTAGATAAAGGCTCCAGGATGGCATATAAGGTAGTCATCAATGTCATTATTGTGGAAGGTCATTAAAGATAGTCTCTCCACTATTTCTGGACACTATAGCTGGACACTTCCCTAGTGCTAGATTTCTCCTTAAATCCGTAATGACTCCCTCTATTGTGGTATTCCTTTTCTTGTTCTCTTTTCTTTCCCTGTCTCAATCTTCCTGCTCACTGATCCTCATGCCTACTTCTCCCATTCTTTTCTCTCCTCTTTCTCCTAACTCCTTCTCCCCTCTCTCCATGATCCCAATTTTCTCAGGAGATCATATCCATTTTCCCTTCTCCAGGGGACCACGTATGTCTTACTTAGGTTTGTCCTTCTTTCTTAGCTTTTCTGGTGGTGTGAATTATAGGCTGGTAATCCTTTGCTTTATATTTAAAATCCATATGTGAGTGAGTACATACTATGTTTGTCTTTTTGTTACTGGGTTACCTCACTCAGGACTATTTCTTGTAGTTCCATCCATTTCCCATTTCAGGATTCCATTGTGTTTTTCCTCTGAGTAGTACTCCAATGTGTTAATATACCACATTTTCTCCATCCATTCTTCAGTTGAAGGGCATCTAGGTTGCTTCCAGTTTCTTGCTATTACAAATACTGCTGCTATGAACATAGTTGAATAGATGCCCTTGTTATGTGAATATGCATCTTTTGAATATATGCCTAAGAGTGGAATTACTGGATCTTGAAATAGACTAATTCCCATTTTCGAGAAGAACCGCCATACTGATTTTCAAACTGGCTGTATGAATTTGCCATCCCACCAGCATAAAGAAAGAATATTAAGAGCAGCAAAGGAAAAAGTAAGTCTGATTTTTTGACAATATAATCTGAAGTACACTGAATAGTGTTTGCAAATTAGCAGGTATTTATTAGGAATGAAATGAATGAACAAAAACACTTCAAAATGCACATATAATTCTAACATTTTTTTTAACAACCACAGAATTTTTTTGTACATGAGATAGCATTATTGTAAGTACTTTTAGTGACTCAGGACATTTAGTCCCTGTACTAACTTCATGAACCTCAATACAGAGGATACTGAAGAACAAAGGGATAACCCTGTTACTTGAAGGCCACCAAGAAAGTCACAAAGTTGATGTGTGAGCCCAGCTCCTAAGGCTCTAGACTGTTATTCTGTTATTTATAGCTCTATGCAGCTGGATATAGGATGAACAGGGTGGGTTTCAAGTGCTTTTTGCCTTTCCTATGTAGAGAGACTCTCCCCATGGTATCTGCTGGTGGATCAAGTAAACTCTGAGGACAGGCAACAAAGCTTTAATGATCTTCCTAATTGAATATGTTTTGTAACATGACAAATCGCTGTTGTGGTTAAGGTGAGGTTAGAGGCAGAAAGTGTTTCAACACCTGGCTGTCAGTTTCAGGAAGACCCATTGGCTTCAATGCAGCATACAAGCATACAACATCCTTCTCATTTTTATTTACAATACCTTGCTCTTTTTCTATTTTCCTATCCCTACGTGTTACTCCCATTTTTATACTAAATATTAGTTAATTAATCCTATGTACTTTTTTCTCTCCTGGCTTGTGAATTTTACTGTGATCTGGGCCTTTTGCATTTCATTTTTTTCTGTTTTTAATTTTTATTTACCTTCTGTTTATTCCATGTTTCCCATTTTTGTTCCATAAATACTTTTTATTCTAATGTCTTTTTCTGTATTTGTTTCTTTATTTTCCATTCCTTTGTTTGTGTTCTGAGATACTGTCCCACTATTCAGCCCAGGCTAGCCTCAATCTCCCCATATCCCTGTTCAGACTAGCTTGTAATGATAACACATCCTACACTTGGCCAAATTCCATTCCTTACTGCTCACAGTCATACTTTATGGCATCTTATAGTTGTTTTGTTGTTGTTTATGAGATGATGTGGGATAATGTTCTTGTTCACTGTAGAGAAAATTGTCATTCCCACTGGTTTATTAAAACACTGATTGGCCAGTAGCTAGGCAGAAAGTACAGGCAGGGCTACCAGAGATTCTAAAAAGAGGAGAAGCAGAGACACAGTTGCCAACTAGATACAAAAGAATCAAGATGAGAATTCCTTACTGAGAAAATGCATCAAGCCACATGGCTAAAAGTAGATAAAAATGATGGGTTAATTTAAGTTGTAAGAGTTTGCTTGCAATAAGCCTGAACAATAGGCCAGTTTATAATTAATATAAGTCTCTGAGTGTTCATTTGGGACTGAATGGCTACAAAACTGGGCAGGACAGAAACTTTCATATACACAATGAGATTATCTCTCTTCTCTCTTTTTTCTCTGTGTGATAGGTAGAGATTATCAGTCTTTGGTGATATCTTGGTGTTACTGAAGATCATCTATGTCTTAATTTTTATCATTTGTGGGATTCTGCATGATCTTTTAAGATATTCCTTTGCTCCAGTAAAAAATATATCATTGACTTTTAACTGCAGTTAACAAGAACACATAGTTCAAGTTCTTCAAGTTTGTGTCGTTAATGTGACAAAAAAAAAAAAAATATGCTGTTCCTGTGCTACTGTAGTCAGGTCTGAAATATCATCAATAAGTTTGGTAAATCTGATGGCTTACTAAAGAAAACCATTGAAAAGTATACATGTTTTCATTCTGGATATGCAGAAAGGTTTCTCTAATCCTCTCCTATTGGCATGATGTCATGTTCTAATTATGAATTATCAGTTATCTGTAATATTTTCTACTAGTGAACCAGAGAGATTTTCTCTGAGAAGATTATCCTATTTCCTAAATTTCATCACATTTAAGAAGTAATAGGGATTAAAATTTATGATATATATATATATACATATGATATATATATACATATATAGATATAGATATAGATATACTCTTCAATTCGTGTGTGTGTGGAAAATTAGCTATGATTTACTTGGAAGGTACATAATATGTTATAATTAGAATATATTATAAATATAATTTATTATGTAGCTATATAATCTTAAAACCCCACACACTAAAACATTATCACTCACATTAGTAATTGTGATTGTTTCAATAGGAATGACCCCCATAAAATCAAGATTTTGAATGCTTGGCCCTTGGGGGTTGGCACTCTAGGAGATGTGGCATTGTTGAAGGAAGTTTGTCATTGTGGGAATAGGCCTTGGCTTCTCAGATGCACAAGCTAGACCTAGTATTACTCTCTGCCTGCTGCTTATGGATCTGAATGCTTCCTTCTTCAGTATCATGTCTGCCTGCATGCTTCCAAGTTTCCCACCATGATGATGATGATGTGGACTAAACTGTAAGCCGGCCCTAATTAAATCATTTCCTTTATATGAGTTGCTGTGGTCATATTGTCTCTTCACAGCAATACAAACCTTAACAAAGCCAATAATATGTTTTGAATTTCTACATGTAATAAATGGAAAGTGAAAATTTACTATCTGGCCATGTTCAAAATGCCTATAAAGGGAATTTTCATCTGATCATCCTTATCCCACAATGAGAACTGCCAAATCTATAAAAAGCCCCACACATATGGAATATTTTATGGCTTCTCAAAGTAGAAAACACAAGGAGAAAGAACACAATTCATATCCATTATGACCAACCATCCATGGTAATGACATTCATTAAGCTAAGTGAGCAGCAGAATGAAGAATCAGATCCTTAATTAAAAGAGATTTATTTTTAGGATGAAATTATCTCAAAATACATTTTCTTTTAAAATACCAAATATTAATTTAAGACATAATTTAAATAACTGATTACAGATGAGATATGACTTAGTTCTCTGAAAGAAAATTATACAACCACTAAAAATCATCAATATCATTTTATGGTATTATTCTGATTATTATTTATTACCAGAGTGGAGAAAATGTGAAAAGGAGACAGAGAAAATATTCATTAAAGTTAATGACTTATCCTATAAATTTCATTATTGAGTTGACCGCTCAAGACATTTTCTCTCCTAATTCTCTAGGTTAGAGCATCTGTCATGTCCAATCATGGCAGATTCATTAAAAAACAAGCATTTTAGAAGGAAATATACATATAAAAAGATAAGATTTCACAATATACATGAAGATTAACAACTCAGCCACAAATAACATTGGTTTTTAATGTATTTTATAAGCAGATTCTATGTTAAAATAGTTTTATGATAAATAGCTATAAGCCTTTGGGTATAGCTAGAAGACCAAGAGGTTCATCCTTAAAGATTTTAATTTAGAGATCAGCTGGTGTTAGCTTTGTCTCATGAGAGAATCTAAAAAACAGAGTTAATAAATACAGGCACACATAATGATTTTCAAACATTGATTACAGATTATCTATGTGGGTCTTCAACTGCAAAATTATAAAAGCTAAGCAAAATATGTAAAAATAAGTTACAAAATAATGCAGGTATGATTTAGAACTTTGTGAATAAAGAAATATACAAAGTTAAAGTTAACATTATGGCCAGTCTGAAAGAAAAGGAAAATGTAAGGTGGGAATTAGATGGTCCTCATTAAAATAAATCTTCAAAATTAGAAAAGTGTGACTAAGGAAAGTAAGCACAAGACTCTACGGTCAAATACTCCCTGATACTTCACCTTCTCAAACGGACTGTGAGCCTCCATGAATGTAAGACAGAACTGAGGAAAATGAGTTAGTCAAGGAAGAGGGGGAAAATGAAAGACAACATAGAGGAGATGGAAAATGAAGAAGAAAGGTAAAACTGGAGAAAGGCAAAGACTATCAGGTAATAGTAATGAGACACAGAAGCTTTATCCACATAGAGCACCACAGAGAGATCGAAACTGAAATCTAAGCACCAAAGCATTACAAGAGTCGCCTGTTTTGCAAGCAAGCTCATGAGGCTGTGCTTTATTTAGCATGACAACTATCAGCTACTACTGTCAACAGAACAGGTCTCCAGGATTTTAAAGAAATACAAAGAAAGAGTTTATTTACTAGTCACTGTTAATCATCATTAAGAATTACAATTTCTTATCCTTTCATCCTACACCCATGCAAAAATTTCCACAAGAAAACAAAACAAAACAAAAAAAAAAAAAAAAAAATAAGCAGGAAGCAAAGAACAGTCACCAAGAAGAATTTGTTTCATAACTATTAAATACTTAAATTTATCCTTTGAAAGAATGTAGTTAAGAAAGCAGAGACTCATGTTTAGAATTTGAACCAAAACTTGAATTTACATGCAAACATGCATATACTTAAGGCTAATATTACTTTTGTATACTTTGAAATCACTTGTCACTGTGAAGTTTGTAACTCAAACAACAGCAAATCTAAAAAAAAAAAACGAAAACCATGCCAGGTAGTAGTGGCACATGCCTTTAATCTCAGCACTTGGGAGGCAGAGGCAGATAGATTTCTATGAGTTCAAGACCAACCAGGTCTACAAGAGCTAGTTCCAGGACCGCCTCCAAAGCTGCAGAGAAACCTTGACTTGAAAAGCCAAAAAGCCAAGAAAAAAGAGTAAAACCTAAAAATTATCAGAGTGCTTTCTTGAAATGCATGAAATGCAATGTAACTCAAAGTAAGTTCCATTCATGGAGGTTAGAATTTTCAAGTGTGCTTTGGCCAAATTCCCAGTATTTGACATTTTATCCTATGTTCATAAATTCTCATGTTTGAAACTTTCTTCTGCACAGTTTGAGATAAGTTTGTCTAAGTCATGACTTGGTGCTGGTATTCCTCTATGTTGTAAGTTATTTCTCCATGAATAAACATCAGTTCAGCCTACTTGTTTCTCCTTATCCTTATTAAACATCAATTGTTCTTTTTCTTTTATTGAAAATAGAGTTGTTTTTTTTCCCATATACTGTACCCTGATTTTGGCCCTGTTTACTCTTCCTGGTTGCTCTTCACTTCTCTTTCAATCCAGAACCATGACTTTTCTGTCTCAACTTAGAAATCAAACAATCTTGTAAGGGATAGGAGTCTCACTCATTTGCAGAATTCCTGGAAAAGTACTCAATTAGAAGGTATAATACATATGGAAAGTATGCATAGCAAAAAAGAGAGAAGAAAAATACAAATAAAATAAAAATTAAAAAAAATAAGATTTTTTTAAAATGAAAAACCCTGCCAGAAAATTGTGAGACAAGGACTCTAAGAAGATGTCAAGTAGTCCATTTTCAGTGGGCATCTACTGGTGGGTGTGCACCCTACCCTAAAGAGTAGTTTCTTTCCCTATTGAGACTTCTTTGGAAGAAACTAAAATTTCAAATGATTATCTTTTGAAATCACTTTGGGCTTAGTGTTGTGAGCAGCTCTAGGCCCCTATCAGGTAGAGATCTATGCAGGCTTTGTGCTTACTGATTATGTAAGGAAGTTTCTGTCCTACTGGGTCCTGCAACCATTTAGTCCCAAATAAACACACAGAAGCTTATTTTAATTAAAAACTGTTTGGCCAGTGGCTAAGGCTTCTTATTGGCTAGCTCTCTTAATTATTAACTCATTTCTATTAATCTATGTGTCATCTTACTGCTGATGCACTGGACTCTGTTTTTCTTTGGCAACTACATGGTATCTCTCTTATGACCCCACTCTTTGAGCCTCTTCCCAGCATTCCCTGGTCTGGTAGCCTCACCTGTACTTCCTGCATGGTTGCACTCTACCTTTCCATTGGGCCAAAGCAGCTTTTTTCATCAACCAATAAGAGAAACATATTCACGGCATACAGAAGGACATCCCCCATCAGCTTCCACATTCTTTATGATATCATATGTGTGTCTGTCCTCTTGATTTGGAAGGTCTTTGTTTTCTTGGTGTCTTGCAATGCCTCTGGATCTCACACTCATTCTTTTCATTCTCTTCCTTGGGTTGCCCTAATCCCTGAGGGGAGGGATTTGATGGGGGTGTTATGCTTAGATGAGTGTTCTAAAGTATTTCATTCTTTGCATAAAGTCTGGAGGTGGGCAGTTGTATTTTTCCCATGTGCAGCAAGAGGAAGCTTCTCTGATGATAACTGAGCAAGACACTGATTTTCACTATAGCAGAATGTCATTGGGAGTCATTTTATTGGTACCTCCTTTGTATTTCCAGAACAGTAGTATTTAGTTTTTCCCTGGGTCTCACAAACTTTTTGCCACCATTAATTACACTAGCATATCTTACAAACAATACATTATTCTGGGTCAAAAGATTTGCAGCTGGGATAGTATACACCTTTCTCCATTGGTATTGTGCAGAGTACAATCCTATAAGAAAGGTGCTAAAACATTAGAGAAGGTACCAGTTCAATTTCTTTATGTTCAATGAATTGTGTAGGTATCATCTTCAGCAATGGGATCTTATTACCATTTTGTGGAGAGAAACCTACAGTCTTTGCAACAGCCTGGGCTGTTTGTGGCTCCATGGACCCTTTTGACTAACAACTCAACTAGATGTAATTCAATTCCAGAAGTACAAGCCTAATTTGGTGACAATAGATGGTAAATTGGGTCTCTGTGTACCCATTGTTTGGTGATTTACTTTAGATCACCTTCATTTACTTGTGTATTTTAGAAAGCTTATACTGTATTAGGTTTCCATACTATCCCTCAAATGTCCTTTAATTTTAGCTGTGTCTTCCCATATTCCCTCCATCAGATCCTCTCCCTTCCCCTTGCTGACTTGATTATCTTATTCCAGCCTACCACCATTCATTTCTAACTACCTCTTCTAGTTGACTTTCCTAACCAGATCTATCTGTTCCTCCTAACAGTTTACTCTATATCTATCCTATATAGGTCTATAGATTGTAATCTAGTTATCATTCATTTAGTAACCAATATCTACATATAAGTGAATACATACCATACTTATCTTTATCCTTAGAAAATTCCATACCTGAGAATTTTATTATTTCATTATTTGAATAGCCAAGTGATACTCTGTTGTGTTGATATACCACATGTTCTTTATCCATTCTTCTGTTGAGGAACTTCTGGGTTTTTCTTTTTTTCTAATTTGTTCTATGTATAAAATCCAATGATGCTTTTCTTTCTTTGTCTGGGTTACCTCACTCAGTATGGTTTCTTCTAGTTTCATCCATTTGTCTTTGGATTTCAAGATTTCCCCTTTTAGGTCTTGAATGGTTTTATTAATTTCTTATACTGTTTGTTGTTTTTACATATTTCTTTAAGGGATTTATTCAATAACCTTTAAAAGGGAACTCCATCAGATTCATAAAGTCGATTTTAAGGTCTTTGTTTTGTGTTTCAGCTATTTTAGAATACACAGAGCATGCTGTGGTTGGGTTGCTGGGTTCTTGGGGAAACATTTTATCCAAATGTTATTGATTGCATTTTTTATTATTTAATATTTTTCTTACTTTACATATCAATGCCAGTTCCATTTCCCTCCCACCCTCCCATTCCCCCCATCCTATCCTCCTTCCACTTCCCAGGGATGTTGAGACCTTCCAGGATGGATCATCAAAATCTGTCAAGTCAATTGGGGTAGAACCTATGCCCTCTCTCATGTCTCTAGGCTAAGGGGAGTTGGCTCCTTAAGTCTGTTTGTGTACTAGGGACACATCCTGGTTCCTCTGTCAGTGATCCCATAGACTGTCCAGTTCTCTTAACTGAGACCCATGTTGAAGGGGTCTGGGTTAGTCCTATGCTGGTTTCCCAGCTATCAGCATTTTAGCAGATACTAGATGAAACCTCTGTGATGAGAATTGTACTAGGCACCAATTTATGAGTATAGAAGAATGTTGCAAGGCATCATCAAGTTGACATTATTTGTTCAAGCATTCTTGGTTCTATTCTAAGCCTCTGGTCCCTGGCACTCCAGACAGTGTCAGAAATGGGCTCACTCACTTGTCATGGGTCTCAGGCTAGATCAGTTATTGGTTGGGCACTCCCACAATCTCTGCACCATCCTTAAACCTGCCTGTACAATAGGCTTAACATACTATAGGTCAAAGCATATTTGATTGTTGGTTTCCACTGCAACTCTTGCCTGGCCACAGAAGATGGTTACTTCAGTCTACATATCTGCTATTGCTGGGAGTCCTAATTGGGATCATCTTGTAGATTCCAGGGAGTTTCCTATGGACCAGGTTTCTACCTGACCCAGAAATGCCCTTCCTTTTCAGAGGTTTCTACCTGACCCAGAAATGCCCTTCCTTTTCAGGCATCTCTTTCATTACTTTCTCCTCCATTCGTACTTTAACTTGGCCCTTCATGATCCCATCCTCACTTGCTCCAATGCACCTATGAGATCTCTTCTCTTTCTACTTTTCAAGAAGACCAATTCATTCCCCCTTGAGTCATCCCTGTTACATAGCTTCTCTGTGTCTGTGAATTGTAACATGTTTTTTTCTTAACTATGTAACTAATAGCTACTGAATAATAAATACATACCATGATAGTCTTTCTGGGTCTGAGCTACCTCACCCAGGATGATTTTTCTAGTTCTATCCATTTGCCTTAAACTTCATGATGCCATTGCTTTTAACAGCTGAGTAATACTCCATTATGTAAATTTGTCACATTTTCTATATCTGCTCTTCAGTTGAGAATAATCTAGGCTATTCTCAGTTCTAGCTATTACCAATAAATCTGCTATGAACATAGTTAAGCAAGTATCCTTATGGTATGATTGAGCAACATTTGGGTATGTTGGGCATATGCCCAAGAATGGTATAGCTGGGTCTTGAGGTAAATGATTTCCCAATTTTCTGAAAAAGTGCCGTATTGATTTCCAAAGTAGCTGCACAAGTTTGCACTCCAAGCAGCAATGGATTAATGTCTCTCTTGCTCTACATCCTCCTCAACAAAAGCTATTACTTGTGTTTTATATCTTAGTCATTCTGATAGATGTAAGGTGGAATCTCATAGTTGCTTTTCATTTATATTTCTCAATTATCTAAGCATGCTGAGCATTTCTTTGAGTGTATCTAGGAAATTTTAATTTCTTCTGTTCAGATTTCTCTGTTTAGCTCTCTACTCCATTTTAATTGGACTATTTGATTTTGTGTTGATGTCTAAATTCTTTAGTTCTTTATATATTTTGTAAATCAGCCCTCTGTCAGATATCAGGTTGCTAAGTTAATTTCTCATTCTGTAAATTGTAGTTTTGTTCTATTGACAGTGTCCTTTGCCTTACAGAAGCTTTTCACTTTCATGATATACCATTTATTAATTATTGATTTTAGTGTCTATACTACTATTATTCTATTCATGAAGTTGTCTTCTGTGTCAATGAGTTCAAGGCTGTTTGCCACTTTATTTTCTATCAAGATCAGTATATCTGGATTTATGTTGAGGTCTTTGATACTTGGGCTTGAGCTTTGTGCAGGGTGATAGATATGTATTTATTTGCAATTTTCTGCATGCTAACATCCAGTTATGCCAGTACCATTTGTTGAAGATGCTTTCTTTTCTCCATTATATAATTTTGGCTTTTTAAAAAAGAATCAGGTATCTATGGGTATGAGGATTTGTGTATGGGTCTTCAGTTTGATTCCATTTATCCATGTGTGAAGTTTAATCATTCAGGTAAACAGAGAACTTCATTTTTTTCTTGATTTGATTTTTTATTACTACAAATGAATTTGCAGATTTTTACAAAGGAGGATCTAAAATCCAGCACGATGTATTTACCAATGCATTTCTAAAATGAAATATTATTATGACATGAAATAGAGGCAATAAATTCTTGTTTAGATTATTTTTTTTAATTTTCATACAAAGATACAGGTTCCCTTATAGGATTTTCATGTATAGTTTTCTGTTGATCTGTCCTCACTCCAACACTTTTATCTCTCCCTGTCTTCCTGGTCCCCATCATTGATGTGTTCTACAACGCCACAACATTCCTTAAAGACTCTACTTTATAATTGCTTGGTTTTAATCATTCATACTCCCACATGATTATGCAAATAACTATTAGAAACTAAAATCTGCATATGAGAACAAGCCAAGTATAGATTTATCATTTTGAAATTGTTACCATACCTAGTATTTCCTAGTTTCATCAATAGTTCACAATTTCATTGTCTATACTTTGGATTTAAATTTTGCTATATACTCTATTTAGTATTTTCAATGTCCATTCATCTATTGAAAGACATTAAACTGATTTTCCCATGAGATATTGGGCCCTCTGACTGCCCTCCTTCCTCTGGAAAGGAAAGTTACTCTGGCTTCTATGGGACCTTGGAGGGTCTAATTGTAATCCCTCTTTTTAATAAGTGTTCCTTCTCTGAATGGGAAAAAAGTAGCTATAAACATCTCTGTGACAAAAATAGAGTCCTTAGTGTTTGTGCTTAGAAGCAGTATGAGAGGTGCTATAACTCTGGTTTAATTTTTGGAGAAACCTCCACTTTGATTTGCACAGTGGTAATACTAATTTACTGTCACATCAAGGCTGATCTTTCCACATACCCGTATCAAAATTTGTTGCTCTTTGTTTCTCTGATGATAGCCATGTTGACTAGGGTGATATAGAATCTCAAAGTAGCTTTAATTTGCATTTACCTGATAGATAAAATATGTGACAGGCATTAAACATTTGCTGACTATTTGTATCTCTTATCTTGATAACTGTCTGCTCAGTTCATTGGATCATTTATTAATCAGTAGTTTTACCACATTGGTGATTTTTTTTCAGTTTTGTATATACTCCAGGTAGGAATGCCTAGTCCAAAGTATATCTAGAAAAGACTTACTGTAATTATATTGGATATCTATTTACTCTGTTGATAGTTTTTTGCTGCTGTGTAGAAGCTTCTCTGTTTCATGGCTTTCCATTTTTCCAAATATTTGGACTATTTCCTGTAATACTGAGATCCTATTCAATTAATTCTATCCTACATTCTGATGTATTTCCCCATGTTTTTCTTTAGCCATTTCATCATTTTGTGATATAAGTTAAAGTCTTTAATTCAGTTTGAATTTACTTTGTACAAGCTGAAGGATATAGACCTAGTTCCTTCTGGTGGTGGATATTTAATTTTTTTCAGGATCATTTATTGACTAGACTGTCTTTTATCAAGTGCATGTGTTTATACTATTATAAAAAATTAAATGTTCATAGCTGAATGGATTTGTCTGATATTCTACTATACATAGCTGACTGACAAATCTGTTTTTGTTTTAGTATTAAACTGATTTTGTGACCAAATATTGCTTGGATAATAACGGAATTCAGGAATATGTTTTCTGATTCTCTTGGAATTTTAATTGACATTTCATTACATCTAGATTCCTTTTGGAATTTTAACCATCTTCACAGCACAATTTCTGCCAATCTGGAACATAGAAGATCTTTCACTTGTCTAATGTCTTCTTCAATTTTAAATCATCTTAATTTATAAAAAATTATGTTTTATATAAAGATTGTCTTATACTGTTTTTCAAAAGCATATGACACCGGTGAATTTTTGTTACATGGTATTAATTTGTGTACTTTGCTACCATGCTCCCTTTCAAATATGTAATTCTATCAGAAGAAAACATAATTTTCTATAACCTGCATTTATGCAGTTTGTTTATTGCAATAGTCCCTGAATTTTCATGTAGATCATTTTTATATGTTTTTACTTAAATTTGAAACAATCTTGTTTTACATGTCAAACCCAGTTCCCTCACCCTTCCCTCCTCCCCTCCCCCCAATAACCCCCATCCTATCCCCTTTCTCCTCCCCTGGGGGGGGGTGAGGCCTTTGATGGGGGATATTCAAAGTCTGTCATATCATTTGGAGCACTGCCCATGCCCTCCCTCATGTGTCTAGGCTTAGAAAGTATCCCTGTATGTGGAATGGGATCCCAAAGTCCATTTGTGTACTAGGGATGAATTCTGATCCACTACTAGAGCCCCTATAGACTTCCCAGTCCTCCTAACTGACACCCACATTCAGAGGGCCTGGGTTGGTCTTATGTATATAACTTTCTTATAGGTACCTATGCTACCATGGAGTATGAGATATGAGTAAAACTACATGAAGGACTAAAGAACTAATTACAAATATTCATTAAGAAGGGATCAAGAAGCTATACTACTTCTTCTTTAATAGTAGATGTTGCATCTTATAATCCTAATTGACCTAGGTAAGTGATGAAATATAAATAAAACTTTAACATGTTAAATTTTACAAAATCATGTTTTGTTATAAAGAATCTGTTATATTAAGTGTGGGACCACCCTGACACTAGTTTTGTTGGTGCAGTTACTCATTCATTTGATAGACTTTTGCATATAATCATTCTTTATATGTGTATATGTTATCACCCTACAGTTGTAGTGGAAACTGAACTGAGGCAAATTTTTCACATTATGACTATTATTTATATTATAGATGTTAGTGTAGTACAAGATACAATGTTTCATGTAGTTTATGTGTTCAGATAATCAGAAGTGTCAAAGGATATCTAACAACTGAAAAACTTATGGGAAAGTAGTAAAATTTTATTCCTAAATTACGATAAAATGGATTTTATCTCATGTACTAACAAGTGTATGCATGAAAATATTGATGATCAATGAAAAATTGTATATTGGACAACTGAAAATACTGATCTTATTGCTAAAACAGTTAAAGTGGGACAACGTGTAATAATAAAGTGGATCAAAAAATTCATTAGTAAATCAAAAGTAAAAGCAGAAGCTCACAAAATAGCTGGAGATAATTTCATGTTGACTCTATAAGACTATCTAGTCAAGGTCATACTTCCATTCCAATTTTGTTAACAGTAAATATTGGTGATTTAAAAAATATAGATGGTGAGTGTCACCATCTATATTTATTTATCTTATCATTCTTTCTGTTGCTTCAATAAACACCAAGACCAAAAGCAACTTGAAAATGAAAGCGTTTATTTGGCTTACTCATACAAGTTACAATATATCACTGAGGGAAATCAAGGCAAAAACTCAAGGGAAGAAACTGAAGACAAGAGCTCCTTACTGGCACACTCATTGATTTATAGTATGTTAGCTTTATTACACAACTCTGGCCAACCTACCTTAATGTGCTGCACTCCAAAGAAGGTTGTAGATTAGTTTATCACTCATCAATTAAGACATTACCTCACATACAAGACTAAAGGCCAATCTGATAGAGGGAATTCTTCACTTGAGGTTCTGTCACCCATTGTGAATCTTGGTTGTCCCAATCTGACAATAAAATCAGAATTTACAGTACTGTAACCATATCACAAATTAATAAAATGAAGACTTGAAGAAAAGGTGATGTTATGATGCATATTATGCCTATGTATGAAAATAATTCTTTTTCTTTAGAGTAACAGTTTATTATGTAAAAAGTACTTACAAACTTAGATCAAATCAGGTGCAAATTTTTGAATATATATATACACACACACACACACACACACACACACACATACACATACACATACACACACACACGGTTAATTCACTCTCATAAATTTTACATTTCAGTGTTTACTTATCTCTTTCTAGCTTGACAGGAGTTTTGGTAGTTGGTAATATCTTCCTTTGTTTAATCAAATTCATATAATTTTCACAGTTATAATCTAAAACTCTCTGGTAAAGATACTTGCAGTTCTTGAGTGTGTTTTCACTAATTATAAGATCTAACATTATGATTACTATTGGAGTGCTGGAAAAATAACTCCAGAATCTAAATAAGGAAGCTAAATATAAATATTTATAAAATATTCAAAATCATTTAGGTATATATTGTTACTAACCACATATGTGTTTTTGTTTAAAGAGGTAGTTTAAAACAGCAAATAAATTATTTAAACAATAAATAATAACTATGATGGAATAAAGGCTATTAATAGTAAAATGCAGTTTAGGTGTCTACAAATAAACATTTATCTCATTGCTTACTGTGCTGCAGAATGAACTAGTAATTTAAATTACTTTTGCCTTTATTTCTAAACACATTTCTGTAACTCACATGCTGTTTAGATGATCTTTTCAGTAAGAATGCTGTGCCTATGACTGTCCTACTTTTAATGTCCTCATTTCATGTTTTGCTCTTGTGTTGTACCTAATGTGTTCAACAGCCACAGGGTGGAAAGTCACTTTCAACTGTCCATGTCTGTGCCTAAGCTCAGAATATCTCACAGAGTAATTCTTTGGGAAGCCTTCTGGATCTATACAGAAAGAGAATTATGAGTGGATACAGAACAAGAATTTCTATTAATTTCCCAAAGAAATTTTAGTAGGATTGATTTAAAATATATTTTTTTTCACAAGAGAGCTTGCATTGTCAATGTTTCTTTGCTGATTTTTGGTTGATAGAGAAATGTTTTAACTTCCCACATCTGTCATCTTTAAGCCTAATTGAATAGCACTCAGAGGAATCAAAGGGCAACTCATTATCTGTACTCCAAGTGAGAGTGAAAACTCCCTGTCAGTACAGTGTGCTATACAATGTCCTTGTAGCTACTCTGGGCCACTTGCATACTCCAAGCAAGTAGTATTTCCTCATGACAGTGGCTATATCAGCAAGACACACCACAGCATACCCATGATTTACTGCCTTCTTCTATGTTATCAGTTTTTACACATGATACAAAATCTTCCACCAGATTATTCCTTAAAATAATTAGCCACAGATTTTGTAGAAATTACAAATATAATCCACCCCACTTTTGGAATTTATTTCTATTGTCAACAGAAGCTTTCTTCATATGTTGATAAAAATCAAAGCCATCTTTGGTGATGTTGTTATAATACTGACATCCTGAAAAAACTGTCAAAAATATTCTTTTTATTCCAGTGATTTGAGTTCAGTTGTTAATGAGATATGAATTCTTTTTTTAGAGTTTATGAACTATGAGAGCATTAGCAAAATTTTACATGGACTTCCATTTTCTTGTTTATAAAATGATATGTGTTATCATTTTGTATTGCATATAATTTTATAGCAAATTCATATCAGATGAGTTATCATGTTATTTAATTAATTTACCAAAGGCATACCTTTAGTGAAATTTCTTTTGGGACTGCCAGTTCCCAAATAATGATACAAAGTCTTCTTATCAATTACGAAAATCAGGCCATAGCTAATTCACATCTTGCTCTTAAAGTTAAATTATTCCATTCATATTAATCTATGTTCAGTCATGTGACTTATTACCTTTTTTTCTATAATGAATGTCTGCTTCCTTCTGCATCTCACTAGCAAATTGCCCTAAACCAGATTCTAACCCATTTTTTGTTGTCTTTACCCAGCAGTCCCACCTAACCTATTCTGTGTTTAGAATTTCATTCTTATCCTTTTTTTAAATTATTTTTATCTTATTTTACATATTGATCCCAGTTCCCTCTCCTTCACTCCCTCCCATCCCCCTGACCCCCTCACATACCACCACCCCCTACTGCACAGAGAGGGTGATGCCTTCCAGTAGGGATCAACAAAATCTGTCAAGTCATTTGAAGTAGGGTCTAGGCCCTTCCTCCTTGCCTCTAGGCTAAGGGAGTATCCCTCCATGGGGAATTGCTCCCAAAGTCCTTTAGTGGACAAGGTTTACATCCTGGTTCCACTATCAGAGGTTTCTTAGTCTGCCCAG
The DNA here is from genome assembly GCF_943737965.1 of Phodopus roborovskii. Lineage (NCBI taxonomy): Eukaryota > Metazoa > Chordata > Mammalia > Rodentia > Cricetidae > Phodopus > Phodopus roborovskii. The sequence goes on along the minus strand of NW_026126693.1, from coordinate 906,042 downwards.
GCCTTCTGAGGCCCACGTTCAGGGGGTCTGAGTTGGTCCAATGCTGGTTTCTCAGCTATAAGTCTGGGATACATGAGCTCCCCCTTGATCAGGTCAGCTGTGTCTGTGGGTTTCTGTAGCCTGGTCTTGACCCCTTTTGTTATCACTCCTCCTTCTCTGCATTCCTGGATTCCAGGAGTTCTGCTCAGTGTTTAGCTGTGGGTGTCTGCTTCTGTTTCCATCAGCTACTAGATAAGGGCCCTATGATGTCATATAAGTTAGTTATCAATCTCATTATTAGGGAATGCATATAAGGTAGCCTTTCCTCTTTTGCTCAGATTATCAGAATTTTATTAAACTAGTCACAGTAACATGAAACATCCTTACACAGTGTACAAATATCCCACAACATTTCCTAGATTTTATCTAAATAAGAAGGAAAGAGTTTAACTCTACCATAGTAAAACTATATATAAGAAGAATAATTATCAGTTAAGAATTATATTTGCAATGAACAGTCCATTTGCATTTGGAAATTCAGAGAAATTAATTTATTGTCTACCCTACCTCTTGAATCCAAAGTTTTCTACCTAAATCATTTTCTTTTGTTGTTGTTTTGTTTTGTTTTATTTTCCAGACAGTATTTCACTGTGTAGTTTTGGAGCCTGTCATGGAACTAGCTCTAGTTGACCAGGCTGCCTTGAACTCACTGAGATCCACCTTCTTGGATTAAAGGCATATACCCCCACCACCTGGCACTAAACCACTTTCTATCATAACTTCTATACCTTTCTAAAAATATCTTTTTAGACCTTAAAACATGGTCTTGGATAAACAATTTAAGCTTTTATGTCACTCAGTCTTGTAATACTCACATTGCTTTTTAAGTTTCTTTTCTGGAGTTCATAAAAAAGAAACATTATATTATGTAGTCTTCAACCCCTTAGAGACCTACAAAAGATATAACACTGAGTAAACAAGCCATTCAGAACAAAAAAACTTCCAAAACTGTAGAAGTAACAGAAACATCTGTCTTCCTGAACAGTCAACCCAATGTTCCTCTGCAACATTCAGGCATCCAAATTAGGCCTACAGGCCTAGGATATCTGACAGGCCTGTGAAGCAGGAATTTTGAAGAATTGTACTATCTTTACCTTGTCTTGGCAAAGTTTGGAAGATGCCTTCTTATATGTCCTGCATGTTCAATTTTGACAGCATAATGTAGTTGAGGCAAGGGTAATTTTTTGCCCAATGGCTAACTTTGCTGTAATGAGAACAAACTCCATATGAATGTTCTTTGATAACTATCTTCTTTGCTGAAATAGATTGGTGCTGCCAGGAGCAGATATATCTCACTGTCATGAAAAGTCTAATGCTATTAAAACATTTTAAATGCCATATATTGTAGATCTCTGATGTGTTTGAAGACCATCTTTCCAAAATAGATCTCTGACCTTGAAAGCATACCTAACCTGACTACAAGTTTGAATGTGATAGATGAGTAACTAGTAACCTGAATTTCTTTTTTACTCTCTCATTTCTTTTTTCTCTTTCTCTTTTTGTTCATTTATTTTTTATTTTACATGTTGATCCCAGTTCCCTCTCCTTTCCTCCCTCCCCCTTCCCCTCTGTTACCCTTTCTGCCCCCTCACATACACCATGACCACCTTCCCCTCCCATCCCCCCACTCCAATTCCATATGTAGGGCAATGCCATCCAGGTGGGGTCATGTAAGTCTGTCAAGTCATTTGAAGTAGGGACTAGGACTTCTCTCCTGTCTCTAGGTTAAGGCAGTATCTCTCCATGGGGGATGTGTCTGCAGGGTCCTTTTGTGCACCAGGGATACATCCTAGTTCCACTGTCTGAGGTCCCTTAGACTGCTCAGTCCTTCTTTCGGAGACCCATATTCAGGGGGGCCTGAGTCAGTCCCATGCTGGATTCCCAGCTATCAGTCTGAGGGCCCAGACTGATCTTCTTCTTGTTCAGGTCAGTTGTCTCTATGTGTTTCTGCAACCTTGTCTCGTCCTTCATTTCTTTATTATTCTAAATAATTTATAATAATAGCTTTCAAGGACTACAACCTGGCATCACATTTCTAAATAAACTGTATAGGTATAATATCTTTAAAAAAGAGTAGAAACACATATCACAAAAAAAAAATGACCTTAAATTTGTATCAATATACAAACCCATACCAATGTAAAATATTTGAGATAAATAGTTGATTTTTTGTTTAAAAGTAGATTCAATAATCTAACCTTTTATCCTACCACTCTTATATTCCCCCTTTTTGCTTATCAGAAAGAAATCTCTGAATCTAAACTTCTTTGCTGTCTGATAACAACTTGTAACCAATCCCACTAAACAATGACAAGCATCCACAATTCACCAAACAACTGAAAACCAACGATGCTATCTCTTAGGAATGTGGGCACTGCATTTTTTAAATTACTATCTTCTGCCTGGTGGTGATGGCATCTTTTTTTAAAATTAATTTTAATTTTTTTTCATATTTTACATATCAATCCCAGTTTCCTCTCCCTCCCACCTTTCCATGTCCACTCCAACCCCCCCATTCCATTCCACACGTACTCCCCAGGGAGGATGAGGACTTCCAGGAGGGATCATCGAAATTTGTCAAAGTCACTTGGGTTAGGGCCTAGGCCCTCCCTCATGTCTCTAGGCTAAGGGAATATCCTTTAAGGGACCCTGAAAATTAGGGTAACTGTAAAGTCCTGGGAGAGAGCTAGCAGTATCATTTTTGACTTGTCTCTATGTGACTGAAACACTCTATGAAGCTGAAACATCTAAGCTGGAAGCTTTGAAGCTGCTTTGGCACAGATTGTTTAGATAACTGCAACAGAGGTTTTCTGAGAAGCTGGATCATCCAGGCTACTTCTCTTCTTTGATATCTTTCTTTTCTTCTGAAAACCCAGACTTTAAAAGCTAGCATACATATCTTCATTAACACAAGTACGGACTATGTAGTTTGCACACATTAGCTAAATATGATTCTCTGCTCTATATTCATTTGATCAGGTAAAAGGCATCTTTAAACTGTATAAGTTTGTTTAGATTGTATAACCAACCCTCTATCCATGCCATATGAAAGGATGTCATGTAATAAGTCATGGGGGCTTTGGAGCAACAAGATTCACCGTGTCTCCTCCAGTCTCAGAGCTGTTCCCACGTAGAGGGATCAGCCTATCTGTTACATGTCCAGCAGTTTTTCTTAGTTTCTTCCTTCATGTCTGTAGCCAAGATTTCCAAGAAGTCCCCCATAATCAAATCTGCTCTTTATTCATTTAGAAGGAATCTTGATTGTTTCCTGTAGAAGTAAAAACATAACTTTTCACCCAATACAACACATTTTTTTCTTTTTCTTTTTCTTTCTTTTTTCTTTTTTTCTTTTTCTTTTTTTTTTTTTAGATATAATGCTGATGGCTTATTACTTTTTTCTTATCAGCTAGCTCTGTCTTAAGTATTAACCTATTTCTATTAATCTAATTATTTCCACGTGGTCTCATCTTACCAGAGAGTCTGCTCTCCCCTGTCTCTCCATGTTGACTCCTCCTTACTACTTCCTCTTTCCTCCTTGTCTCCTAGTCCTGCCTATCTTGCTTTCCAATTGGCCAACAGTGCTTTATTCATTAACCAGTAAGAGAAACATATTTACAGACTGACATCTCCCATCATCTCCTCTTTTCTGTCTAAATAAAAAGAAGGGTTTTAACCTTAACATAGAAAAATATATCACACAGCAGTTATCATATAAGAATCACAGTTAACATTATTTATTCCATTAACATTTAGTAAGACTTAAAGAAAATATTCCATCATCTATTCTATCTTTGTGAGTCTAAAGTCCTCTATGTAACTTGTTTTTAATCCTAACTCAGGAAAACTATAACCATAACTATTTGTCTTCAATTCCTTCAAAAACCACAGAAGGATAATATATAAACTCTAGAAATGACAGAGACAACTCATTGCCTGGTCAGTCACCCAAAGTTATTCTGTAATATTCCATCTTCAGCCCATAGGCCATAGTGTGTCTGGCACACTCCTCAGCAAAGCAGGAAACTTTAAACTGTCTTCTTGTATTGGCAGTTTGTCAGTCACTTTTCTCTGTGTCCTGCATACTGTCTGGGTGACTCTTCCATGAAGCAGGAACTCTGTAGCAATGTCCATCTTGAATCAGCAGTCACTTTTCTGTGGGTCTTGCATGTCCAGTTTATACAGCATAAAGTCAAAATTCCAGACAGGAGCAGTATCTTGTCCAAATAGCTAGTCTTGCCATATTGGAAGCAAACTCCATAACGAGTTTCTTTGACGTCAATCTTCCTTTCTGACGCAGGTAGTATTGTCAGGAGCAGTTGTGCTTCACTGTCAAGAAAAACCCTACACCATTTTAAATGTCATATTCTGTAGGTCGCTGAAAGCTTTGAAGAATTCCTATCTATCCCAAATACATCTTAAATACATCTTGAAAACCTAACTAACTTAACTCTAAGTATTGACTATCATAGGTAATTATCTATAATCTGTATTAAATTATATATTACATTTCTTTTTTTATTTAATTTATTATTTTACATGTTGATTCCAGTTACCTCTCCCTCCCTCCCTTTTATCCTCTCTGCCCCCTCACATGTACCCTGACCACCTCCCTTCCCATACCCCTACCCCAACATCACATTTCTTGACTTAATTCTGAAATCAAGGTATACTTAAATATATAAACTGGTTTAATTTAGCAGTTTCTTTTACAATCCAATGTCTCCAATCAGTTGCCATTTTGTTTTGTTAATTAGCATTTAACAAATTTAGTGTCAACAAAACACCATACAGGAGCCACATATGGATGCCCTGTGTATTTTGCATCCTTATGTGGCTTATTCTTTTTTTTTTTTAATTACTGTTCTTTCTTTAAGGACTTTATTTTTGAACTCCGTATATTTTTTTTCTGACTGTCTGTGCCCTGTTTTTTTTTTTTTTTTCTTTTTTCTGCACCTAAGTACCTGGTGCTGGCTTTTAAATTTTTTCTGTTTTTTCTTTCTTTATTTATTTTATATAACCAAGTACATTTAAATGAAAACAAACATTTATAGACAATATTTGGGAATTTGGGCGTCATTCTTTCCAAACTACTTCCTGCTGGTAAGGGGTGCTGTCATTGGGGATTTGAAGAAGATTCAGAAATCCTGGCTGTAGTATGTAAGGCTGCTTTGTCCAGATGTTTTGAATGTAGGACCACCTGGTACTCTCTTTCAGGTGGTCTGGCTTGATCAAACCACATCATTCTGGAAGGAATCCACAGCTTTTCATTTTCTGTGGAAACAAAAATAGAAATCCTTTTCCCCAGTAACATGTCCTTGAACTTAAATTTTGGAGTCAAAGCATTTTTTTAAATTTAATTTATTATTTTACTTGTCGATCCCAGTTCCATCACCCTCTGTCCCTCCCTCCGTCCTTCCCTCCCTCCTTTCCTCCCTTTTACCCTTTCTGCCTTCTCACATGCACTCAAACCTCCCTCCCCTCCCATCCCCCCACCCCAATTCCATATTTAGGGGAATGCCATCCAGTTGGGGTCATATAGATCTGACAGGTCATGTGAAGTAGGGATTAGGGCTTCTTTCCTGTCTCTAGATTAAGGCAGTTATCCCTCCATGGGGGATGTGTTTCGCAAAGTCCTTTTGTGCACCAGGGATACATCCTGGCTCCACTGTCTGAGGTCCCTTAGACTGCTCAGTCCTTCTGGCTGAGAACCTAGATGCCCCTCAATTGAAGAATGGTTAATGAAGATATGGCACATGTACACAATGGAATACTACTCTGCAGAAAAAAATAATGATATCTTGAAATTCGCAGGCAAGTGGATGGCACTTGAAGAAACCATCCTGAATGATGTAACCCACAAAAAGAGGAACACAGTATGTACTCACTCATATATCGACTTTAGACCTAGATCAAAGGATCACCAGCCTATAATTCACACCACCAGAGGAACTAGGATACAAGGTGTATTCTAAGAGATTCATATAGTCCGTCACAAAACTAGGAAGGGACAAGTCCCCCCAGAGCTCAGGGGAAGTGGGGGGGGGCAGGGAATGGAGAGAGAAGTTAGAGAAAACAAGGGGGAGGAAAGGAAGACACATGAGACTAAGAAGATTTGAGTCTAGTTAGGAATAGAAGACAGGAAAGAGAGAGAGAGACAGAGAAAGACAGAGAGAGAACATGAGAACATAAAAGGGAGCCAATATTGGTTTGAAGATAAAATTGAACACAAAGAAATGTCTAGAGAACTACAAGACTGCTCCCAACTAACAATTTGAGCTTCCATGGAAAGGCTACCATAAATGCCGTTCCCGGAGAGTGAGATCAACAACTAACTTCTCCATGGAGCCCTCAACTAACGCCTGTTGGAAACAGGATCAAACACCCATACATAAACACTGAGTCGAAGTAGAACCCAGATGCAGATGAAGAGGACAAGACCATGTGGCAGAAACATATACAGACAGCTTACCTGAACAAGGATGAGCTAATGGGCCACCAGACTGATAGCTGGGAAGCCAGCATGGGACTGACTCAGACCCCCCTGAATATGGGGCTTTTAAATTTTTTTTCATTGTTTGTTTGTTTTGTATCTGCAATGTTTCTTTGACCACATGAGCCAAACCATAAACTACTAGGCTACTTGCTATCTGGCTCTGCTCAGCACATGGCACTGGCAACTGGTTCCACCCTCTCATGAGAGCTCAGTCTCATGCCAGGAATTACATTTACCCACTCTAGCTCTGGGAAGCAGCTGGGCTTACACTGCTGCAAGGACTTTCTTTCTACTCTCCCATTTTACCTAGTAGTGCAACATTCAAGCGCTTAGCTGCACAGCGGGGCCTCTTACAAGAGTCATGCCTGTGTACACTGCAAGCAATGAGCTTTGTGTATATGGCACATTGAATGCCAAATCTAGTTAGATTTTCATTTGAGACCGCCAGCTCCTAAACAATGAAAGGGAGACTTTTTATTAATCATAAAAGCTTGGCTTTAACATAGACTTGGTCACAAGTAGCTCATAACTTAAATCAATCCATTCACAAGTGGATGTTCTGCCACATGGGTCATTACCTTTCTTCCACAATGTATGTATGCATCTCCCTGGTGAAATCTCCTGTACCACATTCTAAACCAGAGTACCTACCTCTGCCTGAGAGTCTCTTCTGACCTCTCCTGCCTAGCTATTAGCTGTTCAGCTGTTTATTAAACCAATCACGGTGACAGTGAAACATCTTTACACAGTGTATAAATATACCACACCAAATACTTTCTTGCATATACATGTTTACTCCCATGAAATAGAAACAATTTTTTTAGGTATCATTAGATTTGTTTATCTAGAGCCAGCTTCAGATTCCTTCTAAAGCTGAAGGTTGTCCTATCTGCCTCAAAAAAATCACATCATAATGACACACAGATATATTCATAGCTGCTTGTGTTATATTGAAGGCTAAGCAAAAATCTTTTGTTTATACAATTTCTATATCTGAGTAAAATTATCCTGACACTATGAATTCATAGCTTCATATTTACAATTTTAATTTAGTCTTGTTGATTTTAACCTAGTAGTATATTTTACTGTGGCTACCTTTAAAGAAAGTTTTTCAGATGATTCTATACTTCTTTATCTAATAAAAATTTAGTATTGAAACTGTTTCTATTCTTTATGCTCTGTGGCAAAGATTAGTAAATTTTGCTCAAAGGAGAGAAAGAATAGATAATTTAGGCTCTATAGGCCATACTATTTTTATGGCATTTTCTCAAATTCATTGTATAGCCAAAGCAGCAACCAAGTACACCAAAATCCATGATCTTTGCAGTGATTAAAGATGTCATTATAAAAGCAGTTTTTCCATAACCAGCTTTTCAGTCATAGATCACTATGTCCCCTATACAAAACTTATCTCATACCATCCTGTCTCATTACAGAGTTAAATAAACTGATTGGGTTTCTACCACCTGAGCTGCAAAGATCTTACAAGGTTAGTAAAATTTATAGTTAAAGATTGCAGTTTTGAGTTCCCAAGGACAGGAATAACAAATAAAAACATTTATTTCTCCCACTTAAAAAGTATAAATGCTCTGAACAACAAACAAACAAACAAACCAAAATAAAAACAACAACAACAAAAACCAACCTTAGAATTGTTGTTGTGGTTTGAATAGGAATAGGAATGGCCCACAAAGACTCATGAATGCATGGTCCATAAGGAGTGGCACTATAAGGAGGTGTGGCTTTGTTAGAATAGGTGTGTCCTTGTTGGAGGAAGTGTGTTCTTCTGAGGATGGACTTTGAGGTCTCAGATGCTCAAGTTATGTCCAGTTTGGCTCACAGTCTCCTCCTACTGCCTGCAGATCAAGATATAGAACTTTGGGATCCCTCTCTGCTACATGACTGCCTGTATTCTGCCATGCTTCCCACCATGATAATGGACTAAACCTCTGAAATATAAAACAGCTTCAGTGAAATATTTTCCTTTATAAGAGTTGTTATGGAAACACTATCTCTTCAAGGCAATAAAAACCTTAATAAAGACAGAAGTTCTAAACAGATGAATGGAAAACAAAAAAGGGGTTTTAAAATCATTCCTGAGTAGAAACTAAATTACCAGTTTTAATTTATATTTGAAGCCATACATATGATTCCAAACACACACACACACACACACACACACACATACACCTATGCCCACAAATGCAGACACACCCTTACTCATATATTCCTAGAAACAGTAGGAAAAAGATATTTCTGCAGAGTCCAATGACTTTTGTCCTGACTTATTCCTTAGTTTCACCATAGCAGAAGCAATGGTTAACTAAATTCTATGCACAACTAGTGCAATCAGTGCTTATAGTCTCTAATCTAGTTATTACAACCCACCAAATTTATTTTTATCTGAATTTTCAAAAATGCATATTGGAAAATGTGTCCATTTTATTTACCTATCATGAATAGGAAGAGAAATCCTGAATTTCCTCATAAGCATTAAAACCCTCTATATGAGGTCATTTGACAATAAATACTTTATATGACATTAGATTTTACTTCTAATCTCTATGAATTGGTTAATAATTTTATTAAAAGTGTAAAAAAGTATACGAAGTATACATTTGGATATTGTATTTCTCCCAAAATGTATTTATGGGCTTTAATGTGTTTCTTGAGATTTATTAAAACAATGGAACAATAATTTATTTCTACTATATTAGTACTATTTCTTTACTTTTTATTATCCAGTTGTGATCTAGTTATCAACTCCTCTTTAAAAGACACTCAGATTTTACTCAATGAGAACTTTAAATGCCACTTCACATGACAGAGTAAACAAAGGAAACTTTATAGTTGTGACTAACTACACTGAGAATATGGAGGTTATACCAGGTCATGCACCCAGATACAGGCACTGCGTAAATGCATCTATCTTTGCTATGAAAAGACGCTGAGAGAGTTTGCAATCTTTGAAACACAATCACACTACCAAAGAAAACATGCCAATATGGGAGCAAGGATTAAAATGTCTGATATGGTCAAGTGAGGCTGGTGGCTTGGAGATACTAGAAGATTGCTGTATTCTTTGGAGCCTACAGAAAAGTAAAGATCTGAAAATACCTTAATTTTTGTTCCAGTGACAATGACTTTGGAATTCTAGCCTTCAAACATGTTAGAAAATAGTACCAAAATCATTGTAATTCATTATAACAACCATAATAAATTCATTATAACAATCACAAGGAAGAACTAGTACAAAGAATGATCACTGGGTTTTCAATAACTCAATATTACATTTTGGGTCATGAAGAAAATCTCAAATCTTTCCATTTTTTTAACAATTTTGAAGGTAAACAGTGATAATACTACTACCATGGTATTGTTCATAAGCTATTTCTTAGTTTTCTAATAAAAGATTCCACCTAATTTTTGCCCAAGACATTATCACTGCTGTGTTTGCTGCAAATAATACTGAAAGATGAGGTAATGTCTTGTTCCAGACCAAGGGCAGAAACATGAAACAGGTGAGTTCTTCAAGTTCAATGTTCTTCAGATGAACATGAATCCACTGTGTGTACAACAGCCATCTGAGACCCTTTGTGTCATCCATGTGAAACTATAGGTCAAAAGAAACTGACTCTAACTTGAACACACAGCTATGATCACTCTTGTTGTCAGTAAAAATCTTTGCTCTGACAAAGGTGCTTTGAATCTTCTGACAATACAGACAAAGTATAAACCAAAAAGGTATAACAGATTTAGTGTCTTAGAAGATGGGTCAGTAATATTTAGAAAAGTTTGAACTATTCCTTAGTTTTATTTATGGCCAAAACTCTATAGATGATTATACAAGAAGAGCAAAGGGAAGAGATCCAGGCAGAATGGAGAGAAACTCGTGTCTATATTTCATTAGGTTCACTCCCTACTTAAAAGAGAAACATTTAACCATGGACATTTGTCCAGCAATGAAAGTAAGAAAACCAACTCAACAATTCCACCTAACAAAGTACATAAATACTTGGCACCAAAGGTTTTTGTTTAAGTTGGACATAAAGGAAACCTCTTCCTGGTTGTTTCAAAATTCCAATTGTTCAGAAGGAAAGCATTCATTATAAAGCCCATTGTCAGTACAGTTTCAGCACAGTGACTTCCCTCATCAGTTACCAGATAGATCACTTCTATAGGTAACATGTGGTCTGATTGCCACATGTCAGTCAAGAGCCTGTGGTACAAACATACTTCCTTAAAGGAAGAGTCTACATTCTACACAAATCTTAGACTATCAGTGGTTTATTCAGGAAACAATAATATATTACAGCATAAGTTAAACTTTTAATCTTTGAATGAATTATTACTGACACATGCATGCACACAAAAAAGACACAACTATGATACTGGGCATATGTCATTATGGAGCTAGAATTTCAAATGTCCTTGAAAGACCAAAAACTAGGTAAGGAGTATAAAATCTGTATTATTATTATTATTATTATTATTATTATTATTATTATTATTACAAAGGTAATGTATGAAGGGCTACAGTGTTACTTCTATGATGAAAATTACGAAGAAAGGACACATTCCATAGAAGTCACAAATGACAGGTAACATAAATCAGAGTGATGCAGAGTACCAATATTGTTCCAAATTAAGAAAAATATTTATAAAAAGCAAACTCTCTTATCTGCATAAATTTTCAGGAATTAAAAAGAGTGAGTGACAAAAATAAATACATCGTACTTTCCCCTTAAAATAATCTTTTGAGCATATCTCAACTTTCATACCAGTAGTGGGTCCTAGAACTACTCCATGTAAACCAGTTAGAATTTTCACAGAAGCTATTATGAGAAGAGAGACTAGGGAGAGATGGCGAGAAATGAAGTGGCTAAATCAAGTCCTTATAACTCATGATAACTTTCTCCTCTTCATTTAATCTGAAATAATTTTTATACTCATGATATTTAAATTTTCTCAGTTTGGTGAATAACTAAAAGACAAATTATCTTTCATTTTCAACATTTATATTGCAATTCCTATGTTAAATAAAACATTTTGTCTCTTGACTAATCAGTGAGGTCCCTTAAATAGGATGTCCTCCATAGGGCATGTATTTGAACTCTTGGTCCCCTCTTAGGGGTGCAGTTTGAGGAGGCTATGGAACTTTAGGCACTGCAGTGTAGTTGGAGTAATTCCATCACTGGGGGCAGGCCTGGACTCTCCACCTGAAATTGAAGAACTGGTTCCTCAGCTTCTAGTCATAGTCTCCTGCTGCTATACCCCCACCCCCTGCCTTTTTTGGCTCTCCTACTTGAACTATGAGCTAAAAGATCTTTTTGGTAATGTGTTTTATAAGGCAACCAAACAGAGTTAGAGACCCCTGCTCTATTTCATCAGATAAAATATACTTCCATCTTTTAATTCAGCCTTTTCTTAAAATTGTACACCAATGAGATATTTTGTTTCTCTGAGCTTTTAAACTTTATTTCTACTCTTTTGTCTTGTTACTCATGGCAGATAATCTTGGATAAATATTGTACACAATGGTATCTTTTATTACCATAAAAGTGTCAGACTTGTTTTAAGTTTTTACATATTCTATGACCCATACAGCTACCGCCAATTTTTTTCTGATAATCCATATGAAGCTCTTCTAGTCAATACACCTTAAATTGACTTCTCACTTGAATTTAGGTATGTGTACTGTGAGGTCCAATACAAACTGAGCCGTGATGCTCATCAGCCCTGATTAGCTTTCTAACCTGACAGGGAACTCTACAGTGTTTAAGGTGCTGTCCCTTTGGTCACCTTTTTCCTCTTTCTGAGAAGTTCTTACTTTAAATGTATACACTTAAGATCCAGCTCAAGTCATTGAGTAGGGAAGACTTTATGATAAGCTGATAGTGTACCCCCTCATTTGTTGTCTTCCCATCCTATTACTTATCTCTTCTTAGAACTAATATTTTACATATTTGTGTGCTGTCTTTATATCTGAATTAGAATTGAAGTTAAATTAACTCACTGAGACATAAGAATTTCAATTTCCTCCTTTTCTCTCCCACGTACCTAGAAGAAATTGTGGTATATCATCAATACAGATACATATCAGATAAACTACACTGAATACATGAGTGAAGAAATGAATTCATGCATTAAGGAATGTTATCAAATACACATGGCTTGTGTCATCCTAGTTTGTTAAAGCATTTTTGGCACCTATCTTCCTTTGTTTTGTTGTTTTAGTATTATTTAGTATTTAGTATTGGAAACTGCTTTCATCTATACTTAGTTCCTATTTTCTTTGATCTCTGCTGCCTTGATTTTCCTGAATGTTGAGCACATTCCCTTCTTATTTCTTCTGCTAAAAATCTCCAGTTGTTCTTAATGCAGTTTTGTTTCCAGGGCTCTAACAAATACAGTAAATATCCAGCTTAGTATGCTCACTTTGCTAAACCAATGGAAAGATTCAGAAATGAAATTATTTTTCAAGTATAGAACTTCTCTAACATCTTGGTTTGGGTTAAAATTATAGATATTGTATGGCATATTAGTGAATCATGAGGGAAGCACTGAAATAAGAAGCCTTTTGTTTTGACATGGTTTTGTATTAATTCACAAGCTCCTAGTTCATGTCACTTTTTGTTATAAAATAATTAAAATTTTATGTCAACAGTTTATGCTGATTAAGGAAAAAGTCACTGCTATAATTGCCCTTTTGTTGGCTATCAAACATATTGGTTATTGAAATGTATGATTTTGATAGTTTGTTATAGAAAATTTAAATGATAACATTGTTCAAAAAAGGACTGCAAACCTGAAAGAATGAAGCCAAAATAATGATATATAAAGCATCCTAATTTTCCATGAGCTTTAACTTAGAGTTGAACCACTGAAAAGGCTCACAGGGTATGAGGGCTTTCTGCACAACCCTGACTACTTGAGATTGATCCCAAGGATCCATCATTAAAGGACATAACCTCCTCCTAAAAGTTATTGTTTGACCTCCACATGCACATCATGGTACATATATGCCCACACAAATACGGAACAACACATACACACACACGAGTAATAATATTCAGTGAATAATTTACATGACCCGGCTGTACTTATCAAATTATAAATGCATTTAAAAGAATAATAAAAGACATAGCAAAGGACGTCAGGCCATCAATCAAATGGGCTTTTATGTGAAAAGGAGTAGTTGGACTTAAAATTAATGATGTTCATTTATTATTTATACAGTCACAATGCCTTTGATGCATAAAGTAAATCATACTTCAGGCAAATATATTACACATTATTTTTATGATTGAGTTATTTGGTGAGAAGAAATTTTCTATTTCCCCCCAAGTTTTTAGAAATAAAACAGGATGTTAAATTTCTCTCCAATGGTGATATAACTGTTCATATTGTTTGCTACTGTTTCGATTCGAAGGATTTTTCTCTATTTTAAATTAATATTTAATAGTTGCTTAATATAAACCTTATTTCCTCTATCCAAAACAAATTTTACATTAAAATAAAATCATGCTGAATACCATTTTACACATTGCCTTTTTATTACAAATGGAGGTACTGTGTAAAGCTCAGATAGTAGGAAAAAGATGTAACTTTTATGTAGACATTCCTGGAGCTAGAAGTAACAATGTGCTAGAAGCACATTTAAATTAAGAATAGCTAAATAATTCATGAAGATAAATATACCATCAAGTAAAGCTTAAAACCTGAAAGCCTACTTCTCCATACACTCATTTTATCTCCTCTCAACCTCAAATTGATAATAAAATATGCTCAAATAAGTTGAATGACCAGTTATTATTTTATCCTATATTTTTCATGTCTCTTTTACTCCACTAATGAGAATTTTTTTGTATTTATTTCTAAGAAGACAGAAAATTAGAAAAAGACAGAAAAACAATTATTGGGAACAATATGTACAAGTAGTGTAGTTTCACATGTTAATATTAAATAGCAAACATAAAATGTTGAATTATGAGCCAGAAAAAGCGAGAATAATTTGATAAGAATTATTTTAATGAATGTTATATTCCTCTCAAACACTAAAAAGGAAATTGAAGAGTATAATCTCTAGGGCTTGTTTTATTTAAGAATTCACTCATACTGATTGTTTTCAATGGACCTCCTCTGTCTTTTTCTCCTGTAAATCTCTATATTGTTAATAGTCAGAACATAAGTACCATATGTATATAAATGAATTTCTGATGCTTTCCATAAGGATTTCTAAGTATCTGTGTTTTCTTATAATTTCTGTGTTCGTTTATTATAGAATATGTACATGATAGCACATGTAGTTATAAAGATGTTTGCATCAGGAAACCTAGGGAATTCAGACAATTTTGACAAATTTAACCAATCAATAGCTAGCAGACCTGGACTACTACACAATCAGGAGGTTATAGTGACAATTCTAAAGCAAGTAAATTAAAAGAGCACATGCAGAAGAAGGGCAGGAAGTGTAAGAGGTAGTGGCATTGGATGCCAAGGAAACTGTCTTCTGGATGCATCAGGGAAGCTGTACACATGAACTCGGAAGTTTAGGTACCCTGTAAGGCTTGACACCTTGTCAAGGAACCAAATCCCAGGGAGAGGAACAGGGAAGGAAATTATGCCCTAGCCTAGGAGAAACTGCAGAGTGTAGGGAGAGGAAGGATCACTTTTCTCTAGAGTGCAGCCCCAGATAGGTTGGCAACAATCCAGTGAACAGCCACATGTTCTAAAATATTTGGCAGAATAAACTGGCCCTCACATTGATAGGAAATTGTGTGTGCGAGTGTGTGAGTGTATTTGTGGTGTGTGTGTGTGTGTGTGTGTGTGTAAAGGAGATAGAAGGTGAAACTGCAGAGTTACAAGGTAGTAAACAAGATCAATGTATATTTTCTGAATTCTCAAGACACCCATATATACTTATAATGATCCCAAACTTGATTTAGGTTAAAAACAAAGAAACAAACAAAAACCTATGTCCATAAAAGTTAAGTGCATAGCACTGAAGGGCAGCTTAACAGCTTAATAAAGCAGAAAAGGAACCTCTCCAAGTTCTCAATAGTATTTATGATCTAGACTGAAGGACATTGAACTTCCCTGAGCCTGAGTTGTGTCATGTGACAAAGTGGGTGGTCATTTCTTAGAAGGACCCTTATACTTCTTTCCTTATCCTGATAACCAGTCTGCTCACTGTCCTTCCCTCCTTATTCTGATAGCCAATCTGGCCACTGTCCTTTCCTCCTTATTCTGATTGTCAGTCTGGTCACTGTCCTCACTTCCTTACTCTTATTACCAGTCTGGTCACAGTTCTTCCCTTCTTATCCTGATAGCTAATCCAATGGCGATTTCCTTGCACAATTCCTCATCTGAGCAGGCAGAGAACATTTTGCCTTCACTATGAGATGTTTTGCAATCAGAGGATTGGTGGATAAACTACTTAACAGAGTCAACCCCCGTGTTTCCAGCGATTTAGTTTGCATATGAAACAGGTTCTTTATGTTGAATTTTAAAAGGAATGAATATAAAGCTAACTTTGAAGATAGTTATAAAAATATCTAAGAATAAGTGACATGGAAGAAGGCTACAGTAAATTAAAGCTGTGGGTATGCTAGTATTATGGAAAATAAATAAAAGAAGGGTGAAGTGAGCAACCTGACAGTGGGGAAAAGAAAAGAAGACATTTGCAGTGAGGCTGTTTCAAACAAGGAGAATAAATCCCTGTAGTGACTCTCTTCACAGTTACCTTGGATTTAGACTCCAGGCAGACTCCAGTAACAGTGAGAGGCATGTTGATTGTCTACTTCTAGGAAGTTTAGGAAAACTGTGTACTTTTACAGTCACTTATCACCTGAATCTTTCTCTCTTTTTGTGCATGAATTAAAAGTTTCATTTGGCTGTTACTAAAAAGAAATGTTACAACATGCACAGATGTTGGTTGGGAAGGGAAAGTTGTGCATTTTCTTTGAGGGGCAATCAATATGAAAGAACACGTGATGCCATTCAACCACCCATCTTGTGGGGTATATCTAAAAACATGAAATGAGTGGCTGCACAGGCAACTGTATATTCATGTCCTTGAAGCATATTCACAATAGAACAGTCTATTAATGACAGCAACCCACAAGAGGAAGAAATTGTGACACACATACAGACATACAGAAGTTTGTTCCATTTTGAACTACCAATTCAAGATCCTGATTTCTAAAACATCCTTTCTTTCATAGTGCTTTTTGTGAAAATATTTAAAATATTTTATTGATAATATCTACAGTTTTATTCTATGTTATTGTTATTTTGTTTCATTTTCATTTCTGCTCCACAATTACATTTCATCTCTAGCCTCGTATCAGCTTGTATTTGGGCACAACCCTAAAAACAAGCAACTTCTAAAAGTAAATCTTGGAGCCTATGAATATAAAATAATGGTGGAATAGTTAACTAGTATTACAAAGATTTGTGTTCAATACAAGTACTGACAAAAAAGCAAATAATTACATAAACTATATAAAATTTTTAATTTAGAAACATAGTGGTTATGTTTAATTTATAGCACCCATTTATAGAATATTTTAATATTTAAATAAATTAGGATTCCTTATAAGAAAGGGTTTAACTTGCCCAATTTTATGACTACATGTAGCACTGATTTGCAGTAAATACATCTTTTAAAAAGCTGGAATTAAGTAGACTCTTTGATGCATTATAAAAAAGCAAAACAATAACCTTAATAAATCTATAGAGAAATCTATCTGCATGTACCATAGATGTTTGGTTGAAATTTAGCATTCTAGCTAATGTTCCTTGTTAATTATCATATATTATTAACCATAATGAGTCATCAATTTATATTAGTCAAAAGTAAATTGTATAATTAGCATTCAAACAGAAGCCTCCTGTGAGTGAAAAAATATTACCTTTATTAGCATCTAGAAGAGACAATAAAAATGATTATGCTTTCTTCACATAAAAGGTATTGCATTGTAAGTCTATTTTTTTTAATTGAATTCTTCCTCTAGTCAAGCATTTTAAAGTAATTTGTACTCTTCTGATTATTTTTAAATAATGAAATGTTATGTCTTTTACATATTCATATGTTCATCTTTCTTTAGTTTGAGTAGAGCACGATAATGACCACACAGTTATGCAGGACAATAATTATAAACTGTCATATAGCTGTAAATGCCTTTGCCATGGAGCTCTCAAGTTCTAGAATTTACTCTTATCATTAATTCAGCCATTCTATTGCTCTTCATTTCATTTCATGAAATTTTCAGTTTCAATATATGAGTGTTGGACTAGTTTACCTGAAGATGTGGCTTTGTCAAGGGCTGTCTTTGAAGCCACTTGGGGAAAGCTGTAGCTGTCACAATGGCTTGTGGGAGCCTTCAGCGTAGTGCTGTTTAGGAACAGCTGACCACACAATCCAAGGAGAGAATGGGTTAGAGCTCTTGGTCCTCCCATCTGTCCTATAGGCAGGTGACAAAAATGCATTAATCACAACTCTACCTGCATTTCTGCACTTTGTTTTTCTCCTTGATAATCACATGGGTCAGTGATGCATCTCTGACAGCAAGCTGCATTTCAAATTCCCATGGCATTACATTTTTTCTAGACATGTTTCTTTTCTATAAGAAGGAGGAGCTAAATGTTATAGAAAAAAGGAATGGATTACATTTTATATTAAGATTGCTAAGCTCCAAGTGAGCAAATATTTCTCTCTCTAGCACTTGGAAAGTTTTCACAAAGAGACTTATATCTGTTGTAAAAGTAAAAAGACAAGTCACTTTCAAGCTCCATAGGTTATGAGTTGAAAACTATTTAAAAAGAGTTCAACAATAAAATAAAGGATAAAGTTCAGAGGACACTGAGATTCCTGCATATCTGTAGGAGTATAAATCAAAGTTAGTCAGAAGCAAACATAGGATGAAATTACATCTTATAGAGCACAGTGAGAAAACTCAAATTTTTTCTAAATAGATTTTACATTTTAGTCATAATGTTGTCTTCGCCATGATATGAATGCATGCAACAAACAAATGCAACAACTAACATAATTTTTAATTTAACTATTTAAAATAAACCTCATCCATGAGAATTGTATTTATATCATTTTCATGTCTTTCCCTCAAACTCCTTCTCAGTTCCCACCATTCTTTTTCAAATTATTGGCTCCTTTATTTTATTTATTTTTTTGTCCTCTACGTACTATTGTTACGTGTGTGTGTGTGTGTGTGTGTGTGTGTGCTTGGTTTGTGTGTGTGTGTTTGTATATATATTCACATATCACATATAAATAATTTGGTGCACCATTTAGTATTCATTGAATGTATATTTATTTAGGGTTAATGAATGTATCAATAAAAACTGTGAAATAGTTAATAAAAGAATTTTATAAAACATTTTGTTAAAACAAATCTTTATGTTTGAAGAAAGTGAAACCTTAAGACTTGAGATGACTCTTCATTTTCATTTAAAATAACTAAAAATCAGTTACTGTGGTTGAGCCATAAATCCCAACACCGGCATATCATCATCCTCTACTGAGCTACTGAGAAGACATTGGAGTCTTTGGTTTAGATCAGACAACATGTTTCAAAAGATTGAGTTGAGCTGTTACGACTTCCCCCCATGTTTCATTTCATTCCATTAATTTCAGACAAAACTACATGGATTTGAAACTATGAATATAAGAATCTCCTTTCTGTAGAGCTCCTTTAATATGCTTAACATTATGTAGTACACCATTTAGCCTTGCTTCCCTTTCTACAACAATTCTCTGAAAACAAACACGAACAGATTTTGCTGTACACGGACAAAACTACACGTGGTACTGAAGGGAAGACAAGTTGTAGAATCTGTTGGGTTTGTATGAGAGAGATATATGGTAATCCATGTCCTAAGAACTCATATGGAGTTGGAGGTTTTCTTGTTCAGTGCACCAATTCCAAAATAACCACTCTAAGGCTTAATATTAACTATAATTATTTGGCTGATGGCTTATGCTTCTTACTGGCTACCTTTACATATAAATTAACCCATTTCTAATAGTCTGTATTTTACCATGATGGCTTGTGGCTTGTTACCTCACATCCCATTTCCCTGTTGATTCTTAATTGGTCTAAATAATATAAATCTGGAGTCAGACATAGAGAAACTTGATACATTGGCTTCTTCCTAGGTCTCTACTGTAGATGATACAGGCCACCTCCTTTATCTCTGACATGCTGGTTGTATGGTACAATACTCACATTCTTTCTGTAAATGGGTATTGTAGCTTTAAAAAATAACATATAATTCATTAGACCTGCATTCCCTTAGCTAATGTTGATTGCTTTCTTTTAGCAAGGAAATTAGTTTGGTTCACGTGTGCTACACTATACTAGGAAATTTTGGGTTTCAGGTTTCTAATGTATATGTATACCTGCTCCAGTGTCTTATCTAAAATTTTCAGAATGCTATGCATTCCCTATGTGAACCTTGCTCTCCACACAGCTGACAACCTGGATCATTATGAAGTTTTCCAAGATTTTCAGCATATTTTGTCCTTCAGCTGACAGTTTTCACAGTATAATAAAAGATGATTTCCTTATTGACTCTGTCATTCATTTAAGTCCTATAGAAAAATCCAGAATCACCAGATACTTCCTCAGTCAGCAACACTATTTGTCCTTGTGTCCCATGTGTGTTTGAGACAGGGAATACTCCATTCTCTCTGCCATCTGTATCACATCCCATTCTGCCATCTCTAAAACACTTGTAATTCCCCAGATGCTCAGTGTTCCTTTTCTTTTCTTCTGTCCCCTCTTCCCCAAACATATTAAACCTTCTAAGGGTGAGACTACAGTTTTAACTCTGCTCATTCCTTTTTTCTTCCCTATATCAAATGCCAAATAATTATTGTTGCAGATTTGTCTCCTATTTTCTTAATGTTCATTCTACTTTAGAGTCATATATATTAATATTTTTACATATTTATATATATATAAATTCTATTCATTTATATTTTGAATCATTATTTTTATAACACCTTGACTCGTGTAAACTTATACTTATTTTTTCTTTAAATGGGATGAATAGACATTTAAATTTTTTGTATTTGATAATTTTATCAAATGAGTTTTATAAGGTGAATTTCAAAATTGCATGCAGAATTCACATGTTAATCTCTAAACACAAGACAAAACATTCCAAATTTTCTGTATTGTAAACTATGATGGGCCAGAAAGATGGCTAGGCAATTAAGCCTGAAAACCTGGTTTCACTTCCCAGAACTTACTTGTAGAAGAAGAAAACCCACTTCCACAAGTTGTCTCCTGACCTCTTATCATGCAGACCTTGGCACACATACACACAAATATACATTCATATACAATAAATAAATTAAACCACAGCATATAGATTAAAATTATGACATGTCTGACCAATTATATCTGTGTTCATGGTCCTCATGGTCCTTCTTTTTTTGCATTTCTGTACAAATAAATAATATGAGAACACACACAATCTCTAATTACCACTCAAGTTTATCTATGTAATTTCATAATTTTGGAATTATATATATATATATAATCTATTTTATTTATTCTTCAAATGTTATTTTTTAAATTTGTAAACATAGGGATCTGGGTTTACACTGCCCCGATGGTAGATTTTCAATTTTATTCAATTTTCGTATTGTCTTAGAGGTATGTACTATGTTCCGTGACAAGTTCAAATTTGTATTTCTTTGTGTGTGTGTTTGTTTTTAATGTAATACTGAAGTAGTCATTGCATTTTTAATATTTCAAAAAGTATTTTTAATTGTTTCTAACATAGACCATTTTCATTATTAATTTTCAAGTAATTAAATATAGAATTTGGTAAGAAAATTAAATTTGCCTGTTTGATTATTCTGTTAGCTTAATTTCACATGATCTGCTGGCACTTCAAGTGTGCTAAGTAGCAACTTATTATTCACAGGATGTAAGAGAAAGTCTGATTTTATTATTGTCTTTATACAAACACTAGCTTCAAGGTAAAACTTCAGTATATGGTTTCAATCTTTTAAAAAATGTGTTGGTTTGCTGCTGGTAAAATATTTTCCTTTGAAATATTGTTATTGTTTATCATAATGTCAGTGAACGGTAAATAATTTTGTTCTATTTTGTCACCAAATTACAGAATCCATCAGTCCCCTAAACAAAGGTATCCCACAAATTAATGACTTCAAATGTAAGATAGACTGAAATGCAAACACTGATACCAGCTGCTGACAAGAATGTACAATAACAGAAACACAATGCAAAGGGTAAAATAACTTTGGAAAGCAGTTCGATTCTCATAAAGCTAAAAATCGCCTTACTTCCCACAGAACTGAAAGGTCTATATATATATTTACAGAATTTCTGTTCATAATTGTAAAAATAAATTAAATTTAACAAAAAATTCAAGCAAGCAAAACAGCCTTCCATGTTAAAAGAATCTACTGTTGCAGGGCTGTAGTGACACAGGTCTTTATTCCCAGCACCTGGGAGGCAGAGGAAGGAGGATCACTGAGAATAATTGAAGGCCAGCCTGGTCTACAAATTGAGTTCCAAGACAACTAAGACTGTCACACAGAGGAAGCCTGTCTCAAAACAAACAAACAAACAAAACAAAATGAGCAAACAAACACAAAAAGGTCTACTGTAGTATATATATGAAATTGAATCAATTCTGTTAATATAGAAATGAACCATTTCCCCAGAGAGATCTTGAGTCTGAAAGACCTATGACACGTATGAGTGAAATACAAGACACTCAGTCAAATGCAAAATCTTAGACAGCAATATGATAAGTGGTTTCTGGCAACTGTAAGAATAAGGTAATGAAAAGGGATGGATTGTTGACATACAGGGTATTTTTATGGAAGTGAAGCTGTTATGTAGAATATTTAATGATAAATAAATGGCATTTATCATTTGTCAAAGTCCAATGAAATTTATCACACAAAAAGTAAACCTTGATGAACATAATAACTTTAGTTAATAATGCATAAATACCATCTCATAAGGCATAGGAAAAATACCCACTATTTTTTTAACCACTTTATTGTAATGAACCACAAAAAGAAACATACATAGCTAGATTATTATAGCTGTTCAAATAAACAGCCATTCCTACATTAATATGTATATTTTTTTTAGTTTACATATTGATCCAAGTTCCCTCTCCCTCCCTCCCTCTCTTCCTCCCATTCCTCCAGAACCTCCTCTCATCCCAGATATAATTCACACCACCAGAGAAACTAGGAAACAAGGAGGAACCTAAGAGATTCATACAAGGTCTCTCATAGAAGGGGAAAGGAACAAAATCCCCTGAGCATATTTGGAGTTGGGAGGGTGCAATGAGTGGAGAGGGAGTTAGGAGAAAGAGAAGGGCAGGGGAAGAGAACACGTGGGACCAGGAAGATTGAGTCAGGGGAGGATTAGATGAGAGGGAGAAAGAGAGAGAGAGATACCATAAAATAGGGAGCCATTATAGGGTTGAAGAGAAAACTGACTGTATAGAAATGTCCAGAGACCTACAAGGATTACCCCAACTAACAATCTGAGCAACAGTGGAGATGCTACCTTAAATGTCCTTCCCTGTCAATGAGATTGATGACTAACTTATATGCCATCATAGAGCCCTCATCTAGTAGCTGGTGGAAACAGAAACAGACACCCACAGCTAAACACTGAACCGAACTCCTGGAATCCAGTTGCAGAGAGGGAGGAGTGACAAGAAACGGGGTCAAGACCAGGCTATGGAAACCCACAGAGACATCTGACCTGAACGAGGGGAAGCTCATGGACCCCAGAATGATAGATGGGAAACCAGCATTGTACCAACTCAGACCCTCTGAACATGTGTCTCATCTAAAAGGCTTGGGCAGTCTAAGGGCCCTCTGACAGTGGAACCAGGATGTATCCCTGGTGCACAAAAGGATTTTGGGAGCACATTCTCCATGGAGGCATACTGCCTTAGCCTAGAGAAAGGAGGGAGGACCTAGATCCTACTCCAAATGATTTGACAGATTTAGATGACCCCTCATGGAAGGCATCACCCTTCCTT
Source organism: Phodopus roborovskii (assembly GCF_943737965.1). NCBI lineage: Eukaryota > Metazoa > Chordata > Mammalia > Rodentia > Cricetidae > Phodopus > Phodopus roborovskii. The sequence goes on along the minus strand of NW_026126693.1, from coordinate 882,434 downwards.
CTTTAACTTTCTAAGTATACTCTCCATCTAAGGGAAGACCACTCACCTCAACTCTAAAGAGCTTGTTTTCTGGATTTTGGTCATGTGATTCTCTGTAAAGAGGTCTTTGTGTGTCTGATATGCATGGTGAGAAAACCCAAAGCACATTAACTGCAAAACTGTCATTCGGATGATGCTCTTCTAACTTTACAAAGTAAGTATGCATATTTGGGGAGGTAACTCAGCGGATAGGTGCTTTTCACAAAAGAATGAGGACCAGATTTCAGTCCTAAGAATCAAGTAAAATGCCAGACATGGTGGCTAAAGCCTATAACCTGTTGCTGGGTGGGACAGTGGAAAATGTATCCTTGAAGTTATATGAATCACTGAGCTTACAATTAATAGAGTGGCTCTGTCTCAACAAATAAACATGGAAAGGTATCAGGAAAGTCACCTAAGGTGACTTCTCGTGCATGCATGGTACATATGTGTGTGTACACCAACATTGCACATATCCACATTAGCAAGTATGTACTCACTACACACACACACACACACACACACACACACACAGAGGCTAACTACAACACCCACAAAAAAACTGCATACATGTTTTTAGACAAAAGTTTTAAAGAAAATGCATATTTGCATTAAAAAACATAGCAGGTCACCAAAAAAAAAAAAAAAGGATATATATGAATATATACTGTTCAACTCATGGTCTACAATGATAAGGGTTAATGAAAATTAGGATAACACCATTTTTATTTCTACATCAAAGACATAGTTGTAGAAATACTGCCTACAACTTGTTAACTAAATAAGTAGGCATTTAATTGAAATATATATGGTGAATCTCACCATATATCAGACCCTTCTGTATAGCTGCTGATTGTCTTATTAAATTTGATGAAAATCAAAATATTTGTTTCTAGGTATTAGAGAAAATGTTTAAATAACTATGAATATAACCTAGAAAAAAAAAAGGTATTTCATTAAGATCTGCCTCTCTTCTAAGCACCACATAAACTGAATGTGATAGCTCATACCTGTAATCCCAGCACTAGAGAAGCTGATTCAGAAAAGATCCAGAACAGTAACCTTTAGTCAAACCTGAAGTAGTGTATAAGCCAAAAAATGTTAGTACAAAACCTTGTCCTATGGAGGACTCCTTCAATATACTGTAAAAAGAAATGAAGGAAATATTAGTCAAGTATCCAACAATATTTTTCTCTTGCTGTACCATATAAACAAAGATTATAAAACATAGCTGCATGGTTTAATAACATATATCATGATGTGAAATGTTTAATTGACAAAGACTTAGCAAGTTTTTGAATAATTAGTAGATCAACTATATACTAAAGGCTTGGGGACTTCAGATTTTTCCAGTGTATATAACTATTTTATTCATTCATTCATTCATTCATTCATTCATTCATTCATTCATTTATTTTGCCAGAAATGTTCAAGTAGCTTTTCCTCTTACTAGAATTTTGAAATGCTAATCTAAATGACTTATTATTTATTATATGCTGTTAGAATTTTATCCAAACACTAACTCTTAAGATTAATTAATCTTAAGTTTATTTAATAGACTACACCTTTTATATATGAAAGGGAAAAGAGGTAGTTTTACACAGTTATACAGTCTAAAGATTGCGTGCTTGAAACATGTATTTTTGGTCATGTACCAAGCTATGCAACTTCAATTAATGTATTTTGGGCATTCTTACAAATCTTAATTCAAGCTGAATTGCCTGAAATGTCCAACAAAAAGTGGATTATCCAAAAAAAGAAAATAATCCTTAAATGTTAAAATACAGGTAATTGAAAAGTATGAATTGCTACCTTTTCAAAGAAGTACAAAGATTAAAAATAATTAAGTTAAAAATAGAATTAAGTAATTTAGCTATATTTTTGCTGTACTTGAGTGTCAAAGTAAGTAAAAATTTAAATTTCATTCTGAATATAGCCTGAGGCTCTTCTTTTTTTTTCATTTAGGGCAGAATGCTTATTTGCAACTGATTAAAATGATTTTTGACATAAATACACCTTTTTACTTAATTCTTACATTTTTGGATGGAATGATCATGTGATGTGAAACTTATTCATTAAAAGGAACTGCCAGTAAGCAACTTTGATGAGAAGATTGTTTATAAATTTCAAAGGAGTGAAATTAGATTTCTAAGGACCAAATGTTCAGCTTGCCTATGTCAAAGACACACAATTTTTAATGTGCCATTTGGTCAAGGGACAGAGAACAACAAAACAAATTCCAGCTCAATAAAATCCAAGTTATATAGCCATTAGCAGAATAAAAAAATCAATGTTGCCTGAGGTTCTGTTTAAGATTTTCCTGACACTTGATCCTTTGATCTGATAATGTAATTCTTCATAATTCTGATTGTCTTTTTAAAACCTAGTTTTTGATAAGGGTTTAATTTTTTACACAGGAACATATGTTTTGTAACCAATTCAAAAGATAAATCATTGCCTTCTAAAAAAGGATTAAGTTGTTCTATGCCGAGAGTTTCTCAAGTAAGGCAAAGATCATCTCAAAAATAACCATAAAGCTAGATAACAGATCTGGAAAGCCTGAAAATGGACCTCTTTTTAAGCCTTGAACTCTTTTGAGAAAAAGGATTATGGATTAGGACAATTGTTAAAGATGATGTGCTTATAAGTTTGATGACTTTCAGTAGAAGGCAGTTTGAGTTCCAGTGTGGCCCCAGGCACCCAATGCTTTTATAGCAGCATGGATTCTTTTACCAAAGAACCTGGACACAGATGCTAGAGCAGCTGTCTTAAAACAAACAAGGAATCCTGCAAAGACAAAGATCCAGAAAATTCTATATGCAAAGCTAGCCAAATCTCTAATTGATGAATCACAGGAGCATTGGGAAAACTCAAAGAAACTTGCAGAAAAATGTAGGAAGCTGACTTCGAGCTCTCCCTACACAGGCAGAATACAGGTTGCTGTTGGAATCTGAACAAGATCTTTTTTCACATTCTTAAGAGTATCCATTGTATAATATAACAGAATACAGAACTTTATAGCAGTAAAACTACCTCAAGGTATAATGAATCTTACTCAAATAATACAACCAAGAAAAACTTCACTCTTCCTGAAACAAACAAAAAAAAGATAAACAGAACCTAATTTTCAGATGCCACAAATATTGTCAGACAAAAATTTTTATTTTCAATTATACTGAGATATAATTGATCAATATACTTAAATATACCTAATTCTTACAGGGTAATAATATAAATACAACATAGAAATTGATTATTGATTATCACAGTTAATTTAATTTAAATACCCATAAATTTATATTTATGAATGTATATGGTAAAATCACAATAAAGCTATATTTCAAACTTATAAATCAGTGTTCTTAACTGCAATCATGTCTATTAGATTTCCTGAACTTAATCCTATCAAAACAAAAAACTGATGTCCCTTTGGTTGCCATGTCTAGTGTTCTCCCACCCACCAGGCTTTCACAACTAGTATTCTTTCCAAATATGTTAATTTGACTTTTCAAAATTCCACATATGATTGAAATTGTACAGAATTTGTCTTTTTGGACAGGATTATAGCCTTTAATATAATAATTTCCAGATTCACGTATCTGTTACACAATTTAGGATTTCTGCTTTCCATCACTGAACACACACACCAGTTTCTAGCCTCTTCATCTGGCTTATTGTTAAGGTTAGTGCTGCATCAAACATGAAAATACAGATCATTCTTTACACTACTGATTTCATATTCTTTTACTAGAGGTTGAGAAATGAAATTGTTTTTTGCACACTTAACAAATTTACATTCCTGCCAACAGTAGACTCCTTTTGTTCTCAATGGTCTTGCCAAATTTACCTCTAATGTTCTCTGAAAAGGCCATTGTGATGGATATAATGTAGCACCTGATTGTCTTGGTGTGTGTTTCCCAAGTAAACAAGTTTGTTTATCATCTCTAATACTCTTTAACAGTTTGTATGTATTCTGTGAAAAAACAAATGTTTAACAGTGTTGTTCATTTTTAACCATCTTTCTTTTCTTTATATATAGAATTGATGGGGGGGGTTACCTATTTGGATATTAATCTATCATCAAATCTATGGTTTTCAAATGTTGGTCTCTCATTCTAAAGATGACTTTTGGTTTATTAAATATTTTTCTATACAGAAACTGTTTTACTTTGAATAGTCCCTGACTGTCTATAGCTAGAGTTGGAGTTCTATGAAAGTTTTCCCATTCATATTCACATGTTATTTGTTGTCATAATTTTTGATGTTTTGTTTATTCAATCAAATTGTTTAGATTTCATGAGGGAGCTTCCCTGACAGAGAACACCGAATAAAACTGCATTAACACAGGAATGAAGCCAATAGTAGACAAGTAGAACCTAGCAAGAATAAAATAATTCTACACAGGTTAAAAAAAAAAAAAAAAAAACAATAAGTCAAATGAAAGAGAATCTCACAGAATGAGAAACTTTGTTAGCTATATGTCTGAGAGGGGAATAGTATCCAGAAAAACCTTAAAAAAAAAAAAACCCTCAAAAAACCGTAAGTCAAAAAAACAAATGTGCCAATTAAAAAAATGAGATGTAAATCCTTTGCTCTATGTCTAAAATCCATATATGAGTGGGTTCATACCATGTTCCTCTTTTTTGTGACTGGGTTGCCTCATTCAGGGTGGTTTATTCAAGTACTATCCATTTGCCTGTAAATTTCAAAAAGATTTCATTTTTGTTGTTGCTGTTGTTGTTTGCTGCTGAGTAGTATTCCATTGTGTAAATGTGCCACATCTTCTTTATCCATTCTTCAGAATTTAGGACTCAGTCAGAAGGCCTGGGCAGTCTAAGGGACCTCTGACAGTGGAACCAGAATCTATCCTTGGTGCACAAAAGGACCTTGGGAGCACATTCCCTGTGGAGGGATACTCCCTTAGCCTAGAGACAAGAAAGAGGGAGGTCCTAGACCCTAGTCTAAATGACTTTACAGATTTTATTGATACTTCCTGGAAGGCATTATCCTCCCTGTGGAGTGGGCAGGGGATGGGAGATGGGATGGGAGAGGGATGGGGGACATGAGAGGGAGGGAGAGAACACTGGGATCAATATGTAAAATAAAAATAATAATAATAATAAAATGAGATGTAGATATGACCTGAGTTTTCTCAAAAGAATAAATGAGCATTGATAAGAAATATCTGAAAAAAAAGTGTCCATCACCTGTACCAAGTAGGGAAATACAAATTCAAACTACCTTGTGATTTCATCTTACCTCACTCAAAATGGCAAAGATCAACAAAAATGTTGAAAACAATATGTGATGAGAAAAAGAACACTCATTGACTGTTGGGAGGATTGCAAACTGGTGTAGTCCTTCTACATAACAGAATGACGATTTCTCAAAAAACTAAAAATAAATTGATCCACCTATACCACTCCTTGGCATAGGTCCAAGACACTTGATATCCTATTCCACATATTCTTACTCAGTTGTGTTCACTGTCACCCTATTCCCAATGGATATTCACATATAAATACATACTTATATAAGATATGTGTATATAATGTTTAATTTATATCATATACAATATATGAGTGTGCATATATATGTGTGTATGTAATATGTGTGGTGAGTATATAAGTGTGCATGCCTTATATATAGTCTCTATGAGCAATTAGTAGTATTTAACTGCTACTCCTTTTAGTGTGACTTAAAATTTACTGGAAGGAAATATCCGAATTCTACCAAAACAGTATCCATTGGTAAGGTCACAAGTATAGTAATAAAATTAATGACTACTAATGATTAATGAGATGTGATCAGAAGTGAAATGTGGATAAAGGTATAAGGCATTTCATCTACAGGATCTCTGCTTCTGATAGCAGAGAATAAGAAGTGCAAAGATCTAAATATGACAACCATGTAACTTGCAATGATCTGGAAGGAAATCTAGTCTCATAATTATTTCTATAGACACATTTAACAACCATTGCCTAAAATCAGAAAATCTCTAGTAAGTAAGCCAAGCAGGCTTCTAAAGAAGTCTTTCTTAAAGTTGTCCAGATTTATGAGGCACCATTGTAATGAGTATGTTTTCCTTGCTGGCCTGGTCCCAGAGCTGCACCAGCCCTAAATAACACACAAAGACACTGTATTAGATATAAAGGTATTAGCCTGTTACCAGTATTTCTTATTGGCTAGCTCTGTCTTATACATTAACCCATTTTTATTAATCTAAGTATTTCCACGTGGTCTTGTCTTATGGGAGAGAGGGCCCTGCATTATGCTCTCTCTGTCTTCCATCTTGAATCTCTTCCCTACTACTTCCTTTACCTCCACGCCTCCTAGTCCTGCCTATATTGATTTCCTATTGTCCAACAGTGCTTTATTCATAACCAATATGAAAAACATATTTACAGAATGACATTTTCCTTCATCTATTTTCTGTCTAAATAAAAAGAAGGGTTTTAACTTCCACATAATAAAATATGTAACAAAACAGTTATCAAATAAGAACCATAGTTATCAATATTTAGTTCATTAACATTTAATAAGACTTAAAGAAAAGAATCTATTATCTATCCTATCTTTTTGAGTCTAAAGTTCTATATGTAACTTATCTTTAATTCTAAGTAAAGAAAATTATAACCATAAATACTAGTCTTGAACTCAATCAAAGACCACAGAAGGATAACATATAAACTCTGGAAATGACTAAAACAACTGACTACCTTGGCAGACTCCTCAAAAAAGCAGGAAACTTTATACTGTCTACCTGTATTGGCAGTTTGTCAGACACTTTTTTCTGTGTCCTTTAGACTGTCTGGCAGACTCTTCCATGAAGCAGGAACTGTGTAACAATGTCCATCTTTTTTTTTTTATTTTATTATATTATTTTATATAACAAAGTCCAATTAAATGAAAACAAATTTATACACAATATTTGGGAATTTGGGCGTCGTTCTTTCCAAACTACTTCCTGCTGGTAAGGGGCGCTGTCATGGGGGATTCGAAGAAGATTCAGAAATCCTGGCTGAAGTCTATAAGGCTGCTTTGTCCAGCTGTTTTGAATGTAGGATCACCTTGTACTCTGTTTCAGGCAGACTGGCGTGATCAAACCACATTAGTCTGGAAGGAATCCACATTTCATTTTCTGTGGAAACAAAATAGAAATCCTTTTCCCCAGTAACTTGTCCTTCAACTTAAATTTTGGAGTCAACGCATTTTTTTAAATTTAATTTATTATTTTACATGTTGATTCCAGTTCCCTCTCCCTCCCTCCCTCCCTCCCTTCCTCCATCCTTCCCTTATAACCTCTCTGCCCTCTCACATGCACTCTAACCACCCTCCCCTCCCCTCACCCCAATTCCATATGTAGGGGAATGCCATCCAGTTGGGGTCATGTAGATATGACAGGTCATGTGAAGTAGGGACTAGGGCTTCTCTCCTGTCTCTAGATTAAGGCAGTTATCCCTCCATGGGGGATATGTTCACAAAGGCCTTTTGTGCACCAGGGATACATCCTGGCTCCACTGTCTGAGGTCTCTTAGACTGCTCAGTCCTTCTGGCTGAGACCCATATTTAGGGGGGCCTGAGTCAGTCCCATGCTCGCTTCCCAGCTATCAGTCTAGTGGCCGTTAGCTCCTCCTTGTTCGGGTAAGCTGTCTGTATGTGTTTCTGCTGCATGGTCTTGTCCTCTCCATCTGCATCTGGGTTCTAGTTCGACTCAGTGTTTATGTATGGGTGTTTGATCCTGTTTTCAACAGGCATTAGTTGAGGGCTCCATGGAGAAGTGAGTTGTTGATCTCATTCTCCGGGAAGGGCATTTATGATAGTCTTTCCATGGAAGCTCAAATTGTTAGTTGGGAGCAGTCTTGTAGGTCTCTCGACATTTTTTTGTGTTCAATTTTATATTCAAACCAATATTGGCTCCCTCTTTTATGTTCTCTCTCTCTCTCTCTCTCTCTCTCTCTCTCTCTCTCTCTCTTTCTCTCTCTCTCTCTTTCCTATCTTCTATTCCTAACCAGGCTCAATCTTCCTGGTTGCACATGTTTTCCTTTCCTCCACCTCTTTTTCTCCTACTTCTCTCTCCATTTGCTGTCCCCCCCACTTCACCTGAGCTCTGGGGGACTTGTCCCTTCCCAGTTCTGTGAGGGACTTTATATAAATCTCTTAGAATACACCTTGTATCCTAGTTCCTCTGGTGATGTGAATTATAGGTTGGTGATCCCTTTGCTCTAGGTCTAAAATCCATATATGAGCGAGTACATACTGTGTTCCTCTTTTCGTGACTGGGTTACCTCATTCAGGATGGTTTCTTCAAGTGCCATCCACTTGCCTGCGAATTTCAAGATACCATTATTTTTTTCTGCAGAGTAGTATTCCATTGTGTAGATGTGCCACATCTTCATTAACCATTCTTCAATTGAGGGGCATCTAGGTTGCTTCCAGGTTCTTGCTATTACAAATATTGCTGCTATGAACATAGTTGAACAGATGTCTTTGTTGCATGGATGTGAATCCATTGGGTATATGCCTAAGAGGGGATTGCCGGGTCCTGTGGTAAACTCATTCCCATTTTCCTGAGGAACCGCCATACTGATCTCCAAAATGGCTGTATGAGTTTGCACTCCCACCAGTAGTGGAGGAGTGTTCCACTTTCTCCACATCCTCTCCAACATAAGTCATCACTGGTGTTTCTAATATTAGCAATTCTGGCAGGGGTAAGATGGTATCTCAAAGTTGTTTTGATTTGCATTTCCCTGATAGCTAAGGATGTGGAGCATTTTCTTAAGTGTCTGTAGGCCTTTTTGATTTCCTCTATTGAGAATTCTTTCTTCAGTTCTGTACCCCATTTTTTAATAGGGTTATTTAGTGTTGTGTTGACTAGTTTCTTGAGTTCTTTGTATATTTTGGAGATCAGCCCTTTGTCGGATATAGGATTGGTGAAATCTTTTCCCAGTCTGTGGGCTGCCGTTTGGTCTTGTCGACTGTGTCCTTTGCCTTATAGAAGCTTCTAAGTTTGAAGAGGTCCCATTTATTAATTGTTTCTTTCGTGTCTGTGCCCCTGGAGTTATGTTCAAGAAGCGGTCTCCTATACCCATTTGTTCAAGGGTACCTCCTACTTTCTCTTCTAAGAGGTTCAACGTGGCAGGATTGATGTTGAGGTCTTTGATCCATTTGGACTTGAGTTTTGTGCATGGTGACAGACATGGGTCTATCTGCAGTCTTCTGCACAACCTCATCCAATGTCCATCTTGAATCAGCAGTCACTTTCCTGTGGGACCTGCTGTACAGTTTATACAGCACAAAGTCAAATAGTACAAACAAGAGCAGTATCTTGCCCAAATGGTTAGGCTTGCCATATTGGAAGCAAACTCCATAACGAGTTTCTCTGATATCCATCTTCCTTTCTGATGTAGGTGGTGTTGCCAGGAGCAGTGGTACCTCATATTCAAAAAAAAAAAAAAGAAAAGAAAAGAAAAGAAAAAGAAAAAAAATCCTCAACCATTTTAAATGCCATATTTTGTAGCTGTTTGAAAGGTTTGAAGAGTGCCTATCCATCTTAAATACATCTCTGCATATCTAGAAATCCTAACTAACTTAACTATAAGTTTTGACTATTATAGGTAAAACCAAACTTAAGTTTTGACTATTATAGGTAACTATCTAAAACCTGTACTAAATTATACATTACATTTCTAAATGAGCTATATAAACACAATAGTTTAACAAGAGGAGAAATATATATATATATATGTATACATATATATATATTTACACAAAATTGACCTTAAATTTGTATCAATAAATGAAAATCCATTGCAGGACGAAGTATTCATATCTATACCATAACCCCCCTTTTACCTTTAGAAAGAGATTGGTTGTGATCATTAACCATTTATAACCAAGCATATTTAAATGAAAACAAACATTTATATACAATATTTGGGAATTTGGGTGTCGATCTTTCTAAACTACTTCCTGCTGGTAGGGGGCGCTGTCATTGGGGAAGCCTAAGAAGATGCAGAAATCCTGGCTGTAGTCTTCAAGCCTGCCTTGTCCCAGCTGTTTTGAATGTTGGATCACCTGGGATGCTGTTTCAGGGGGCCTGGCTTGATAAAACCGTGTTAGTCTGGAAGGAATCCACAACTTTTTTATTTTCTGTGGAAACAAAAATAGAAATTCTTTTCCCCAGTAACCTGTCCTTGGACTTAATTTTTGAAGTTAAAGAATTTTTAAAATATATAAATTGGATCAATCCAGCAGCATTTATTTTAACAGTTGTTGCTATTTCCTCAGCAGTCAAAGACAATGGAAGAGCATATAGTATCCTGACTCTTTTTGTGCTTTCCTTCTTTACATGGCTTTTTTATTACTCTATTTATTCTACTTTTATTCTTCATTTATTAAAGACAGGGTTTCTCTGTGTAGCTTTTATTTGTCCTGGAATTAACTCTGTATACCAGGATTACTATGAAATCACAGAGATCTGCTTGCCTCTGTCTCCCGAGTGCTGGAATTAAAGGAGTGTGCCATCACACCCAGATACTCTTTCTTTGTATTACACTTTTTTAAACCATTGTATCCTGTTTCTTTTTCTCTCTGAAGCCTACATATATTTTTAAAACAATACCGTAAACCTTTACAGGTTTTTCTTAATCTGAATCTGTCTTTACTGTAAATCTTTTATCTTTTGCTGGCCACGAGTCTTTTATCTGGTAAACAATACTTCTAAAATGAAGGCCACAGCTGTATTAGCCATGATCTATCCAAGATGGCTGCTGGTACCTTTACCGCCAGAACTGAGAGCTGTGCTCACTGCCTTGGTCTATGCTGCCATCCAGCAGCATGCTGCCAGCTTGGCAATGTGGTCAGTGCCATTGTCAGCTCTCGTTACACACCATTCAGTTGTAAGCAGAATTCTTTAACCTGGATTTTTTTTTTTTTTTTTTTTTTTTTTGCTGCTTATGCTGAGTCAGGAAATCTCCCTTAAAAGAGCCATGCAAGTCTCTGCTTGTCTCTAGCAAATCAGAATCCCACTGAGAAAAATGCTGGTACCAAGAAAACTTGTTTGTCCCTGTTATTTTGTTTTAAAAAACCTTTCTTAAGCTTTTCTTAAGTTTTAAGTGAAAGTTCTTTGGTCCATATTGAACGCCATTTTGTTATGAGTATGTTTTCTCTGCAGGGCTAGTCCCTGAGCAGTGACAACCCCAAATAACACACAGAGACACTGTATGAGATATAATTAATATTTATTGTATTTCTTGTTGGATAGCTCTGTCCTAAAAATTAAAAATTAACCCATTTCTACTAATCTAAGTATTTTCACGTGACCTTATCTTACCAGAGAAAGGGGCGTGAATTCTGCTTTCTCCATCCTCCATCTTGAATCTCTTCCCTACTACTTCCTTTTTCCTCCATGTCCCTTAGTCTTGTCCTGCTTATCTTGCTTTCCTATTGTCCAACAGTGCTTTATTCATTAACCAATATGAGAAACATGTTTACAGAATGACATCTCCCATCACACCATCTTCATGAATACCCAGATAACAGTCGTTTTTAAAAATATCTAGCAAGATATGGAAATATGGTATGGTTTCCTCTCCCATGCTCTAGTCACCTGACTTCCCTGAGCTCTGTCTACACCTCATGTGTCAACTCAAATCACCACAAGGTTATGATGGGTGATGGGTTTTCTTAATATGAGAAGTTATGCCTTCAGCTCTGTTAGTTCTAACACATATAAGGACACAGGGTTTACCTTAATGTTGACATAAAAAGTGAATTCCTTTCATCCTTTGTGAAACTAATATGCACAAATGTTCATTTTTATGATATGTTGTTTGAAATCCACAGTGTTTTTTCTGCAATGTAAACCTTATTTCATTGTATGGCTTTTAAAAAGTAGTCATCACAATCATCATATACAGTACACCTTTTATTTCCCCCCCAAACCAGGCTGATAAGTATAACATTTGACCACACATAATAGTTAACATTTTTCTTCAAAGAAAAATAAATTGTAGTCTCATTGTAAAGCATTTTTAGAAAAAAAATTATAAACATTTTTAACCCCCTCAATAGAAAACTTCTCCATAGAATGTTGTTAGCTGAATGTTTATTCCCCACTAATTTAGATCTGCTGAGCCCTAGTTAATAGTAATTTTGTAAGCTAGTGTTAGAAGTTTATATATTTTGCAAATGAATTGTTTTCACTGTTTCTTATACTTATTGCAGAATGCTTTTGGAAATGTCCTTTGTGAAAGTCAAATCACTTAAGTCTTCTCTCTATTGTACATCTACAAGGAAGCCATTTGACACTAGGCTAGTTTTGTGCTAATCACAATCCAGTAAAAACATGGGTCACTGCCATTAGTTAGAGAACTCCTGTGATTAAACACAATGACTACAGTAACAGAAAACAGCAATTCGGTTTACCTTGAAATGCTTGTTTTCTTACTTTGCTTGTACTCCAAAGTTATCTTCTGCTTCCTTTCCATTCATTTGCATCTTATTTTTCAGGTAGACCAGTTCACTCTCAGGTACTCTATTCAACATTACCAACCCTAAGCAGCCTTAGGAGCTTTTTTAGCTGTTCTTGTCATTCAGCACAAATAATGTGTAAACACAAACCCATTTGTTTTTTTCTGTTCTCTATTAGAATCCTTGAGAGGTGTCTATAACACTCCTTTCCTTCTAATTCCCTGTCCCCAACTTTGTATTTGCTTCTCTTCTATTTTGCCTGTCCTTCTCTTATGGTCTGGATTCTAAATAAAAAATAATACTAAGGTTGTTGCATTCATGGCTCAGTGGTTAAGAAGGCTTTTGCTCTTGCAAAGAACTGGGGCTTGGATACTAGCACCCACACAACATAGCTTAAAACTTCCTTAAATTACAGTACCAGGGGATCCAATGCCTTATTCTGTTCTCTGTGGGCACTGGTACCCAAACCTCAAACCACACCATTTTGAGGAAGGTCCAAATTTCTTTAGATCTTTAGAAATGTCACCTTTGAAAGACTAAAGGACTTACATGAGGCCATTTGATTGTGCTGGGTATTCCAAAGGCTGCTATGTGCCATCAGGTTTCAGGACTAGCAGATAATTCACACAAGAAAGACATTTCCCACACACAGCCTAAAGCCCTGTCACAGAGAGGAATGAAGAGTGTCAAAATGGGGTTATAAATCACGAGCCAGCTTGGACAACGAAGCAAGAATTTGTCTCAAAAAATAAAATTTACAAAAAAGAGGAGGTCCCCTATAGACCACTTGCCTAGTGAGCACGAGGTCCTGGATCAAATCACCAATACTGCCAAACCCAAATGAGAACAAGAAAACTTAACTATTGTGGTATGAGGATTCCAAAGGCAGTGGACTCTGGGTGACTAAGAAAGACCTTTCTTAGGAGGTAGTCTTGTGGTTTGAATGTGAAATGTTCCTCATAGGCACATGTGTCCAAATTCTTTGTCCCCAACTGATGGTGCTGTTCATGAAGGTTGTTAACTTTTAGGAAATGGAGCCTTTCCAGAAGCTATGGGTCCGCCAGAGCCCCCGCCCGGCCTGTGAAGCACCCTCTGGCCGCCATTTTCTAAGGAAACTTTCCAGCACCAGCTTTTCCTGGGTACTAGGTGGCAGGCTGAGGGAGGTGCGGCTGCTCCAGGGCACCTGGCCCTCCTTGGCCTCTGCAGGGCCCAGGCTCGTGAAGGTGGACCAGCCAGTATTCACAGAGCACAGCCACAAGTTGCACTGTTCACGGTGAGGTAATTGAAGATAGAAGAGAGGTCTGAAGAAAAAGGATTTTCCAGCTTTGCTTCTGAGGTGGTCCTTGTGTTTGTGGGCACCTCTCAAGGTCTGTGATGGGATGCTGGGTGGCCCACTGCTCCATGTACTGACTGTGACAAGGGTGGCTCCCACTTGATGAGGAAGACCTCATCTCTGCAAGGTGAAGCTAAGACGAGGTGAATTTTCTGGTATATCGCTACCTCCAGAAATCAGGTTTTCCCACTCTGCCTTCACGTTTGGGATCATAAGCCACATTAGCTAGTCCAACATCAATGGGACACTAGTGCCACCAGCTACCCTCATCTCCATTCTTCAGAAGGAACTGCTGTGGAGATCAGCATCAATGAGGATGGCACAATATTTGATGGGTATCCTATTGAGTCCTTATCGTTGATAGGTGCTGTAATGCCCAATGTGGTACAGACAAGACAACAAGCCTTTCAGGAGAAGCTCGCTCAGCAGCAAGCCAATGCAGAGGCTGCAGCGGCGGCGGCTACAGCAGCCACAGCCACAACCATAGAATCTACAACACCAGCAGCTGCTGCTCAGCAAAACCCACCAAAATGGAGAAGCCATCGTGAATGGGAAACAGAATGGAGACCATGCAATAAATAATCACTCAAAACGAATGGAAATAGATGGGGATGTTGAAATTCCACCAAGGAAAGCGACCTTCTTCGATGCCATAGTCTGAGGTATTCATTTGTGCCTGGGATCCTGTTAGTGACCTACTTGCTTCTGGATATGGAACATTTTTTTTTTCCATTAATTATTATTTTACATGTCGGAACCTTAATGAGAACAGCAACGGGATCTACTTACAGCTTGTGCTGAGGCACTGTATACATGAAGACTGACATGACCTTCCCAGTAATAAAGATATCACCACACTGGAACACTGTTGGCAACAGGTTCCTATGATGGTTTTGCAAGAAAAAGAATAGAAGGTGGTAATCTTGCCAGCACCTTAGGTCAACATAAAGGCTCCATCTTTTCCTTGAAGTGGAACTAAAAGGGGAATTATATTTTGGTGTGGATAAGACAACAATAATTCGGGATGCCCACACAGGAGAAGCCAAACAGCAGTTTCCTTTTCATTCAGCACCTGCCCTTGATGTGGACTGGCAGAACAACACTACCTTTGACTCAAGCAGCACAGGCATGTGCATTCATGTGTGTAGACTTAGTTGTGACCACTTGGTCAAAACCTTCCAAGGACATACTAATGAGGTAAATGGTATCAAATGGGATCCTTCTGGAATGTTGCTAGCCTCCTTCTCTGATGACATGACATTAAAGATCTGGAGTATGAAGCCGGATGTGTGTGCTCATGACCTCCAAGCTCACAGCAAAGAGATATATTATATACCAACAAGTGGAGTCCCACAGGACCAGCCACCAGCAACCCCGAACTCCAACATCATGTTAGCAAGTGCTTCATTTGATTCTACTGTTTGACTGTGGGATGTGGAGAGAGGCATTTGCATCCACACTCTGGACAAGCATCAGGAGCCTGTCTACAGTGTGGCATTCAGCCCTGGTGGGAAATATTTGGCTAGCGGGTCCTTTGACAAGTGTGTCCATATCTGGAATACTCAGAGTGGAAGTCTCGTTCACAGCTACCGAGGCACAGGCAGCATATTTGACGTGTGCTGGAATGCTCGAAGAGACAAAGTGGGTGTCAGTGCATCTCAAGGCTCGTCTGTGTTTCAGATCTCCAAAAAATAAACACAAAATGTGGAAAACAAAACCATTCTAATGGACCAGCAGTGGATGTGTATTATTACAGCATCCTTCCTATGATGGGCTCCAAACTGTGTGAACTTGACTTGTTTGAATCTACTTGGAAATCACCTGTCCCAGGTCACAGGATCACCCCACGCCCAATCTGCATCCAGGAGTTTAGAAGACAAACAAATACAAAGTCATACCCATGGTTGTATCATAGGAATATAGTTTCCACGTGGAATGCTCAGCTGAGGAAGGATGAAGCCATCAGCTACATGGTGCATGGTTTCATTTCCATCCAAAATAGGCTCTCGTGATTGAACAGAGAAGGAAGATGTAAGGTGTGCCAAAAAAGAGAAAAAGTTTAAAAATAAAACAAACAAACAAAAAACAACAAAAGAAAATGCTGTGATAAACCAAAAGGAAGGAAAAATCTGTTCCTTTATGGTATTTCCCTTCTATCAATTTGGATACTATAGTTACTCTCCACAAGGCCTGCTTGTACCAATGAAACATGTGACTTTGTAATCCCAATGCTGTATTTTCTAGAACCTTCTTTGGTGGTTTTTCTATCTGCTAACATTCTGTGGTCTGGGCGGCCTCCCACCACAGATGGAAACTGTTTTTGGCTTATTCTTTCTGTCCTCCCTTCCTCTGATGTCCTTGCTCTGGTGTGGTCTCATTTTATTTATTTATTTATTTATTTATTTTATTTAATTTTATATAACAAAGTCCAATTAAATGAAAACAAACATTTATACACAATATTTGGGAATTTGGGCGTCGTTCTTTCCAAACTACTTCCTGCTGGTAAGGGGTGCTGTCTTGGAGGATTCGAAGAAGATTCAGATATCCTAGCTGTAGTCTGTAGGGCTGTTTTGTCCAGCTGTTTGGAATGTAGGATCAGCTTGTACTGTTTCAGGCGGTCTGGTGTGATCAAACCACATTAGTTTGGAAGGAATCCACATCTTTTCATTTTCTGTGGAAACAAAAATGGAAATCCTTTTCCCCAGTAACTTGTTCTTCAACTTAAATTTTGGAGTCAAAGCGTTCTTTTTTTTTTTTTTTTAATTTATTATTTTACATGTCGATCCCAGTTCCCTCCTCCCTCCCTCCCTCCCTTCCCTCCAGCCCTCCCTCCCTCCTTCCCTCCCTTTTGCCCTCTCTGCCCTCTCCCATGCATTCTAAACACCCTCCCCTCCCAACCCCCCACCACAATACCATATGTAGGGGAATGCCATCCAGTTGGGGTCATGTAGATCTGACAGGTCATGTGAAGTAGGGACTAGGGCTTCTCTCCTATCTCTAGAATAAGACAGTTATCCCTCCATGGGGGATATGTTTGCAAAGTCCTTTTGTGCACCAGGGACACATCCTGGCTCCACTGTCTGAGGTCTCTTAGACTGCTCAGTCCTTCTGGCTGAGACCCATATTCAGGGGGGTCCGAGTCAGTCCCCTGTTGGCTTCCCAGCTATCACTCTAGTGGCCCTTAGCTCCTCCCCTTGTTCAGGTAAGCTGTCTCTATGTACTTCTACCGCATGGTCTTGTCCTCTCCATCTGCTTCTGGGTTCTAGTTCGACTCAGTGTTTATGTATGGGTGTTTGCTCCTGTTTTCAACAGGCATTAGTTGAGGACTCCATGGAGAAGTTAGTTGTTGATCTCACTCTCCGGGAAGGGCATTTATGATAGCCTTTCCACAGAAGCTGAGATTGTTAGTTGGGAGCAGTCTTGTAGTTCTCTAGACCTTTCTTTGTGTTCAACTTTATCTTCAAACCAATATTGGCTCCCTCTTTTATGTTCTCTCTCTCTGTCTCTGTCTCTGTCTCTGTCTCTGTCTCTCTCTCTCTTTCCTATTTTCCATCTCATTTTTAATGCAATCCTGCATAGGAATAGCCACATGCACACAAGGGATCTTTGATGGACAGCACTCTCCTTCCCTCTCGGCCCACCCCTACTCATCGTTTACTCTCTGTCCCTTTCTCATAGTTGCTTCACATTAGGTCCCAAAGCACTTTCAGAGCATAGTAAGTGTTTTATGTAAAAAGGCATGGAAGGGTACATTTTACAGAAAAAAAGACTTATAAGAGAAAGATCCTAGAGTATTTTTTAAAGATATTTTTATGACTTTAAAATCCTAAAATGGCCATCAGACATAAAAAGTTTTGTGAAATTCATATTTAAGAGACTCAGAAGACACTGGCAGTCTGGGATATCTAAAGGCAGTTAGGAAAACTGTGGATTGGAAAGTGTCCTATGGAAGAATGATGGGATTATTTGGCAGCTAGTGAGGAAGAGCCCACTGGTTTGGCATCAAGTAGAATGCTGAACTGTTCCATGCACATTTACTTCAGCATCCAATAGGAACACAAATGAGAACATCATGACCAACAGTGTGGCTCCAGCATACCAATGAGTTATTTCTTTCTTGCAGCAGTGTAGCTACAGATGGTGACTCTCGCAAAACCTACCCAAAGGCTCCTGTGCCCCTCAGTCTCATGAAGACAATGAGTATCAAGGGAGAGTTTGAATCCTAATGTGAATTATGACCCAAGTAGAATGTGATAAATCATTTCTGCCCACTTTACAATTTCTCTTACAGAAGATTAGGACAAAGCTTTAAAAACATGAGGAAAGGAAGAAAGAATTTTTCTTAAAGAAAAAACTAAACTAAATAAGGCATTGTTTGCCTGGTAGTTTGCCAACATTGAATCAGGTGACCTTTGTTTGCTTCTTGTCATAACTTAACACTGGCTTGGTGCTTGATTTTCTTTTCCTTCTCTCTTTTTTCTTTTCTTTTCTTTTTTTTTTTTTTTTTTTAGTAAAGGGGGACAGACCAGAAGGGACTTGGCCAAATCAGTGGGGCTGCAAGTGGCAGTATACAGGGTCCAGTCTGCAGCTTAGGTAAGTATTATTTAGAGGGAGAGGGAAGTATCCATATGTGGAGCCAGAAACCAGCCAGCAGGGGCAGTGAGGCGCTTCCTGCACAAGAGACCCATTTTAAGACCAAGAACCTGAACATTATGTGAGCCCTCAAAATCCAAGCGTTGTGTTACTGCGTTGAGCGGTGTGTTTAGACTCTGGCACCTAAACACTTAGCAAAGAATGCCTGAGTTCTGTGGAGTATTTGATTGTAGCATGTGTTTCTTCATAAGTGCATATAATGTTTCCTGTCCTAAGACTGCTTTAGCTTTAGAATACAGTTTTGGAAGTCCAGCTAAATACAATATTTGTTCCCGAAATAAAATTCTGCTCATGCCTATAGAAGATGAACTGGTAAAAGTCAGCCTGTTGTAAGGGTATGGCTTTCATTTGACAAGTTCCACATTGCTATAGGATGGTGATGGGTAAATGGAACATAGGGGTACATTACACAATCTCTGGTTGTCCAGGCTATACCCCCCCAGATGAATCTAAGCCACATAAGGATTATTTTGAAGTCAATGGCTGTGAGACTAGGAAAAAAAATTCAATAGACACACGAACAAATGAGAAGAACATTTAATTCCCTGGTCTGGCAGGGGAACATGGATAAGAATTTAGTGCTGGCCATGAGAGGACCAAGCAGAAGAATACAGCCCACACCCCTGAACTCCATCCCCATAAAACAGTTCATTCTACAGCTGTTTCTGAAGTGGCCAGCATTTGGATAGCATCATTTGCCCTGCTGTCATAGGGCAGATGCATCATATTTTGTGGTGAAGGGACAGCCTGTGTATAATGCTGTTACCTAACTATAGTGTGATATTCACTTTGTCCACATCTGTGGCACTGACCATGCCCATTGAGGGTGGGGTGGAGACAGGGGAGGAAGTGACCTGGGGAACTAAGTCTGAGGAGGAGCCCAGGAGTGCTCTCTTGCTGGACTAGATGCGGATAAGAGAGCATCCAGTGGAACCTGCTGGTGTTCATCTGTCTATGTCGTAAGTTATTCCTCCCTGAATAAACATCTATTTGGCCTATTTGTTTATCCTGATCCTTATTAAACCATGATATCTTGTAGAGAGCCACTGGTGCCATTCCTGAAGATGGTGCCGGTTTCCTATCCATAAGCCAGCAAGGCGTGGATGTGTGATCCACGTCATGGGGTGACCGTTACGAGCGTTGTGGGCTGCACCTGTCAGTAACGGACACAGCTCCTCTATATAAGCAGAGCCCTTTTTCCTCCTCGGGGTCTTCCCTCAACTTGCTGTAATGAGTCGCGCAATAAACATAGCTGCAGAAGAATCCTGTTGTTGAGCTTCGTTCTTGCAGGCAAGGCGATAGCGCTGGACAATATCTGGTGTCAGAAGTGGGATCAGAATTTTCACAGGACCTGGGTTTTACCCAGGCAGTAGACGCCATCCCCTTCCCCCACCATCACTGAAAGGCAGGGCCCTTGCATAACCAGGTGGACACACCGCTGCTTGTGAGATGTTTCTGTCTGCCCTACAACTCCTTTATCAACTGTGGCCCTGATACCACTGCTCATCTCCTGCCCATTCCCTCATATTGCATTTGCACAGAGCCCTGCTGCACCGCCCTGCTCGTGTTGCTCCTCAGATCCCAGCCTCTGCCCCCCCCCCCCCCCCGCTTGTGGGTTGGAGGAGAAGGAACAGAATGAGGATTGGGGAGTGTGGGGGTTGGGAGAAAGGGAGGAAGGAGAAACTTCAATCTGAATGTAGATTAAACAAATAAATTCATTTAAATATAGTAAAGAAAGAAATGTTCCACAGATTTTTCCTCACAGAGAAATCCGATACAGGCATTTTCTCAATTGAAAATTTTTCTTCCCATATGACTCTAGCTTGGGTCACGTTACAGAAAAACTAACCAACTCAAATGCACATGTGTACACAAACATGGGTACAAGCATGTGCATACAGCACATACATAATAAATACAAGTATAAATTTTTAGTTTCACATTTTACCATTTATTTGCTCAATATAATGAATGCAAACAGTTATACATACTATTTTTATTTTTTTATTTTCATTTTAAATTTCAACTCTGTCTTTATCAATTGTTAGTTCACCACTCGAGAATAAAACATGATTTAAAACGAAAAGTGTTAGAAGCTGTCATTCCCAGAATGGGACTCATGAAAGAGCTACACCACAAAATATGATGCACCTGCCCTATGACAGCAGGGCAAATGATGGTGTCCAAATGCTGGCCACTTCAGAACCAGAAGCCATGGTTGTGACTTTCCACGGGGTCAAAAGCTGAGCAATACAACAAATAAAATGTAACTTTCAGTAGTAACAGTTTTTCACAAAAACAAAAACAAACAAACACAGCTTGTCTTAGAAATTTGGCTGAGGAGAATTCATATTCCTTTTTCTAATCTTAATTAGTAATATCAACAGCGAAATCACATGCCACACTGCACACAGTAAATTGTGTGTATGTATATATGTAATTTCTAGACTAGTTACAAACTAAGGAGAATGAAAAAAAGCATCTGAGTTGACTCAGATGAGACTGATGAGTGTAACATGCAGTGATGGGATAATGAACCCAAAAGCAGATCCAAAGATGGACCTTGTTCTCAAACTACAGGAAAGTTGGGGTTACAAGTGAAGATGTGTCAGTGGCAGAATAAAAGAGTACAGAACTGAGCTGGAGCAAGAAGAGAATTTCGTGTCTAGTTGGAAGATGACAACTGCTCAGGTCACAGAAGAGTGGTGGTGCTAGGTAAAGTGCTACCCAAGTGACCAAGGACAGCTTGGAGTTCTCTGATGTATACGGACACACAGAGGTACGACTGGGGATTGCTATCTCAGTGCTAAGTAGCCATCACTTCCTGCAGGCCAGACGAAGGAAGTTACCATCTTTCCTTGGGCTGATTTATTGGATCAGTTCTTAGACTTGGTTCTCTTGGTAAATTTATAGTATATTTATGGGTCTCTACAATCAAAATACACCCCAATAAATTTATACAATGACATCATATCCTCTTCAAGCAATTAGTCTATGTGTTGCCAGACAGAGAGTGTTCACTAATTCATACAGAAACCCAAGATTAAAAAGCTGCTTTTAAACGGAAACATCTTGGGAAAGGAATAGCCTGAGAAACCACTGTTACACACAATACAGAGTGACTCAGACTAGGCTACAGCCTGATCTCAATAAGTAACAAAGAATAATGAGTTACATTTAGTATTCTTTTAAATATTAATTCCCTTCTGGTAAAATTTCACTTTAACTAAATAAATAGATTTGTCTCTTCAATACTGTTCATGAGGATCAAGATCCTACTGGGAGAAGGGAAGAGTTGAGGAAACATTATTATGTATATACTTCTAGTATCACACCATGTGATTGGTTTTAGGTGTGTGAACATCTTCAGAACTGATAAGATACCATGACAGACCAAAGTCCACAAAGACACTAATAGATCATAGATGCCAGCCTACATTACTATAATCATCAAAACTGTCAATGACTATAGGTGGAGGAAACAAGGCATTCTATGATAATGTCAAATTTAAATGATATTTATCCATGAATCCAGCCCTACAGAAGTGACTAGAAGGAAACTCAGTCCCAAGGATATGGTTAAAAATTTCTTTTGATTGCCAGGCCCAAATATTGACAGGGGATATTTATTAAGTATGAAAGCTTAGGCTTTGCTTAGGCTTGTTCCAAATTAGCTCTTATAACTGAAAGTAATCCATTTATATTAATCTATGTTCTGCTACATGGCATATTACCTCTCCTACATACTAAACATCAAACTCCCTCCATGTCTGGATGGCAAAATTCCCCTATGCCAGATTCTTTCCCCAGTTTTTCTCTGTCCCTAGAAGTGTAACCTGTCCTCTCCTGCCCACTTACTGTCCATTCAGCTCTTTATTAAACTAATGAGAAGGTGCCTTAGGCAGGAAAGGAGGGCCATACACATGTTTTATTTCAGTGTCATCAAGGATATCACAATAAAAGGAGACTAATTACAGCTCAAAAAAAAAAAACAGAAGTAGATAATAATCTCATACTAGCAAAAAGAAAGAAAACACACACATACACACACACGCACACACACACACACACACACACACACACACACACACACCCTCATGCACACACTGTCACTACCACCACCAAAACAAAGTAAACAGAAACTACCAACCATTCTGTAATTCATATCTCTCAATAAGAATGGACTCAACTCTCCAATAAAAAGATACAGGCTAACAGAATGGATCTGAAAATGGGATCAATCCTTCTGCTGCATTCAACATCAAAGATAGACAATAACTCATAATAAAAGAATGAGAAAAAGGTTTCTAAGAAAATGGATAGAAGAGTCAAGATGGTATAGCCAGTATAATATGAGAGTTTAACTGGAAAAAAAAAGGCAATGATGTAGCCTCTATGAGGTCATCATCTATTATTTTTTAATTCATCTGCCAGTATTGTAGGAAGTTTTTATTTATTTTTTATTATTTTACATATTGATCCCAGTTTCTTATCCCTCCCTCCTTTCTTCCCTCCCTCCCTCTCTTCCTTTTTTCCACTCCACAGGGAGGGTGGTGCCTTCTAGAAGGGTCAACAAAATCTGTCAAGTCATTTGGAGTAGGGAATAGGCCCTTCCTCTTGCCTCTAGGCTAAGGGAGTATCCCCCCCCCCCATGGGGAATGTGCTCCCAAAGTCCTTTTGTACACCAGGGATACATCCTGACTCTACTGTCAGAGGTCCCTTAGACTTCCCAGGCCTTCTGAGACCCATGTTCAAGCGGTCTTAGTCTCTAATGCTGGTTTCCTAGCTATCAGTCTAGGGGCCCATTGGCTCCTTCTTGTTCAGGTCAGCTGTCTCTGTGGGTTTCTGTAGCCTGGTCTTGTCCTCCCTCTCTGCATCTGGATTCCAGTTTGGCTCAGTGTTTAGCTGTGGGTGTCTGCTACTGTTTCCATCAGCTACTAGATGAGGGCTCTATGATGCTGGATAAGTTAGTCATAAAACTCATTTTCAGGGAAGGACATTTATGGTAGCCTTTCCAATGCTGCTCAAATTGTTAGTTGGGGTCAGTCTTGTAGGTCTCTGGTCATTTCTCTAGAGTCAGTTTGGTCTCATCATCTATTTGAAGTGGGACTTTGCAGTTGTTATAAGTAACCTCTCAGTAGTGCTGTGTTAAAAAGCACAATGAACCCATAGGTTCACCAAGATGGACTTTCTAATATCTAATGAAATAAATGTCCAACAAAAATTAGTCAAAAGTGTTGGAGAATGACACTTCACACTCATCAAAATCAATCAAAATTATACCTCAATTCTGAACATCTATGTCCAAAACACAAGGCCACCTACATTTGTAAAACAAACATTACCTAAGTTTAAATCACATATCAAACATTACACATCAATAGTGGGAGACTTATATTTCCCACTCTCACCAGTGGACAGGTTGTCCAGACAAAAACTGAACAAAAATAGTAGCAATTATGAATTAAATTGACCTAAAAGATATCTTCAGAACATTTAACCCAAACACAAAAGGATGTAACTTCATCTCATCACCTCATAGAACTTTCTCCAAAATTGTCCAAGTTCCTGGTCACAAAGTGAGTCTCAAGAGATAATAGAAAACTTTAATATGTCAGAACACCACAAATTAAGGCTGCATATCAAAAAAGAAGCAAACATAATAACAGAAATCCAATAAATTCATGGAAATTGAACAACTCCCACCTGAATGACTACTGAGTCTAGACAGAAATAAAAAAAATTAAAGATTAAAGAATTTTATGAGAATATAAGGATATACACCAAAACTTACAGGACATTGTGATGAAGAGGGGCGTTCATAAAGAAATTATAGAGCTCTCATACTAGCAACTTAACAACATGAAAGCTGTAGAACAAAATGAATCAATTATACCCAAGGGGAAGAGATAACAGAAAGTAATCAAAATGAGGGCTGAAATCAATAAAATAGAAACATTAAACAATACAAGAATCAACATAACAAAGTACTCATCCTTTAAAAAAAATAAACAAGATAGAAAAACCCTGATCCAAACTAACTAAAGGACAGAGAAAAACAATGAATTTAACAAGATCAGAGATGAAAATTGGCACAGACCCACAGACATTGAGGAAATCTGAAGAATTACTTCATTATGTTGTACTTCAGAAAAAATGTACTTCACCGAATTTGAGAAATTTAAAAGAAATAACCAATTATCAAAGTTAAACTAAAATGTGATAAACAATTTAATTAGACTTTAACCCCTTCAGAAATAAAAGTAATCGTCAAAAGTCTCCCAACCAAAAAAGGCCCAGGGCCAGCCAGTTTTAGCACTGAATACTACCAAACTTTCAAAGAAGTGCTAATACCAATATTCCTTAAATTATTCCACAAATGGTAATAGAAGGAACATTGCCAGGTCCATTTTATAAGGCCTTCATCACCTGATACTCAAACTACACAACAACTCAACAAAGAAAGAAAATTACAGTCCAATTTCCAATATAAATATTGATACAAAAATACCCAAAGAAGTGCTAATACCAATATTCCTTAAATTATTCCACAAATGGTAATAGAAGGAACATTGCCAGGTCCATTTTATAAGGCCTTCATCACCTGACACTCAAACTACACAACAACTCAACAAAGAAAGAAAATTACAGTCCAATTTCCAATATAAATATTGATACAAAAATACCCAATAAAATACTTGCAAACTAAATCCAAGAACACATCAAAAAAGATCATCCAAAATGATCAAGTTAGCTTAATACTAGAGGTGTAGGAATGGTTCAACAATAGAAACTCTGTCAGTGTAATCCACCAATATATTAACAGACTGAAAGTAAAAATTATCAAATGATCATCTCATTAGATACTGGAAAATCCTTTAATAAAATCTAACACTCTTTCATGATAAAAGTCCTGGAGTGATCAGGGATACAAGGAATACATATAAACAGAATAAAAAACAATTTACAAGAAGTATCTAGCCAACAACAAATTAAATGGAAACACAAAGCATTTCCACTAAAATCAGGAACAAGAAAGGCTTTCCAACCTTTTCATATCTACTTAATATAGTACTTGAAGTTCTAGCTAGATTAAAAAGACAATTAAAGAAGAAAAGGGGACACAAATTAGAAAGGAAGAAGTCAAATTATTGTTATTTGCAAATGATTGATATTATACACAAGTGATGCTAATAATTCTCCCACAGAACTCATAAAGCTGATAAGTGACTTTAACAAAGTGACTGCATACAAGATTAACTCCAAAAGTTCAGTAGCCTTCAACTAATAAATGGGCTAAAAAAGAAATCAGAAAAACAACACCCTTCACAAAAACCACAAATAAAATATATTGACATAACTCTAACCAAGCAAGTGAGAGACATGTATGACAAAAACTTAAAGTCTTTGAGGAAATGAATTGGAGAAGATATTGGAAGATGGAGAGAGCTCCCATGTACATGTATTTATAGTATCAACATAATAACAACGACTATCTTACCAATATCTTACCAATGTGATCTACAGATTCAATGTAATTAATCTTCATCAAAATTTCAACACAATTATTTACAGACCTGGAAAGAATAATACTCAATTTCATGTGGAAAAACAAAATCCTAGGATAACTAAAAAACAATCCTAGAAAATGAAATTCCAGAGGGATTACCATTGCAGATTTCAAGCTTTACTACAGAGCTAGAGTAATTAAAAATGCATGATTTTATTATAAAAATAGACAAATGGATCAATACAATAGAACTGAACACCCAGAGGTATCCACATACCTATGGACACCTTATTTTCCACAAAGAAGCTAAATTTATACAATATAAAAAAGAAAGTTTCTTCAACAAATGGTGCTGGCATAATTGGATTTTGTCATATAGAAGACAGCTAATAATCCATATCTATCACCCTTCACAAAACTCAAGTCCAAGTAGATCAAAGACCTCACTGTGAATCTACATACATTAAATCTCATAGTAGAAAAGGTGGGAAGTACTCTTGAATAGATTGGAACAGGAGACTACTTCCTGAATATTATACCAGTAGTACAGACACTAAGATCAACAGTTAATAAATGTGATCTCATGAAACTGAAAATCTTATCTATGGCAAAGGACCTTTCCAAGGACAAAATGACAGCCTACAGAATGGGAAAAGATCTTCGCCAACCCCACATTGACAAAGGACCGATTTCCAAAATATACAATGAACTCAAGAAACTAGACATCAAAATATCAATAATACAATTTAAAAATGTGGTACAAATCTAAAAAGAGAGTTCTCAATAGAGAAATCTCAAGTGACCAAGAAACACTTAATGAAATGTTCAGCATCCTTACCTGCCAGAAAAATGTAAATGAACATGATTGTGAGATTCCATTTTAATCCTGTCAGAATGTCTGGGATCAAAATCACAAGTAACAGCTCATGCTGTTGAGGATATGGAGCCAGTGGAACACTCCTCCTTTTCTAGGTTGAGTGCAAACTTGTACAGCCACTTTGGAAATCAGTATGGATGGCTCTCAGAAAATTGGGAATCGATCTAC
Source organism: Phodopus roborovskii (assembly GCF_943737965.1). Classification (NCBI taxonomy): domain Eukaryota; kingdom Metazoa; phylum Chordata; class Mammalia; order Rodentia; family Cricetidae; genus Phodopus; species Phodopus roborovskii. Next base: position 855,398 of record NW_026126693.1, on the reverse strand, counting down.
CTCAAAACCCTGCTATACCAATTTTGCATATATACTCAAAGGATGTGCAATCATAACCTAAGGACACTTTGCTTCACTACATTCATAGCAGCATTATTGGTTAAACCCAGAACCTAGAAACATCATAAATGTCCCTTATGTGGTACAATTACACAATAGAGTATTACACAGCTGTTAGAAACAATGATATCATGAAATTCAAAGGCAAGTGGATAGAACTAGACAGACAAACATGATATGGTTTATACATAAGTGAATATTAGCTCTAAATTAAAGGATAACCAGGTTATAATGCACAGACCAAGGGAGGCTTGATAACAAGGAGTGTTTTTATGAGTCGTTTTCCCACCAGCTTTCTTCCAAAGCTGCATCAGCCCCAAATAACACACAGAGACAATATATTAGATATAAATCTGTTGGCCAGTTACTAGCATCTCTCATTGGCTAGCTCTATCTTAAATATTAAGTGTTTCAATGTGATTTCATCTACCAGAGAGAGGGTCTGGACATTTTATCTCAAGTCCCTACATCTTGACTCCCTTTACTACATCTCCCAGAATCCTCCTGGTCACCTAGTCCAGCCTATCTTGCCTTCCTATTTGCCAACAGTGCTTTATTCATTAACCAATAAGATAAACATATTTATAGAATGACAGAGGGCCTAAAATGGGAGAGGTGCATGGATATCCCTGGGAAGGAAAAATATATGAGATCTCCTATGTGGACTGGTGAGGGATGGGGATGGAAACAGGAGGGATAACTTGCAGGAGGAAAGGAAAAGAGAGAGACCACTGGAATAGGGAGTGTCAATATTGTAAAAATAGTGCACTGGGAACTTCCTTGAACCTATGTGAGTGACTCTAATGAAGACTAATAATAGAAGATATGGAGTCTGAATATGCCTGATAGCCTCCTGTGCCAATGTGTTCTAGGCTACTTCACACTTCCTATTCTATCACTTTCAATGTAATTAGATTTATGTTGTGCTACTTGATCCACTTGGACTTGAGCTTTGTGCGTGGAAACAGATATGGATCTATTTGTAACCTTGTACATGTTGACATTCAGTGTTGCCAGCACCTTGTGAATGCTGGGAATATATTTTTCTCTTCTTGGTTGTTGAACAAAGATTTTTCAGGCAGCAAACACACAGAATGTGGCTAGAAAGGAGATATAGGTGGGGTACTAGGAGCTTTCTGGGAAGAGGATCACAGAGAGTGAGTTGCAAGAGAATATGCCATATAGCTGCCAAATAATTACTGCAAGAGGTCTGAGCATCACCAGGTAAACCCAGATCACTTGGAAATATATAGATTAATAGATATGAGTTAATAATTAAGAGAGACCTAGCTAATAAAAAGCCTGAGCAATCAGCCAAACAGTTTATGATTAATATAATCCTTTGTGTGTTTATTTGTAACGGAAGGGCTGTGAGACCAGGCTGAACCAAAACCTTTCTCAAACCAGCCATTTTTTGTAACATAGCAAGGAATCTAGTGATGTTATTGGAATACCTACTCAACCACAAAGCCTCCAACCTCCAACCTGTCCTGTTTGCAAGATGTGCTAAGGCAATGGTGGCTCAGAGGTTGTGGGAGTGGCCAGTCCATAACTGGTTGAGCTTGAGGCCCATGCCTAGAGAGAGAGCCTATCATGTTACACGTAAATAACCATGTTACAATTCAGAGACTCAGTAAAACTAAGTAACAATGAGGAGGATGTATGAATCTCCCTGGGAAGGAGAAATAGAATAGTTATCACAGGAAGGTTTGGGGAGTGGTTCTGGAGACAGAAACAAGAGGGTTCAGGTAGAGGGAGGATGGAGAAAGAGAATACTGCAGGAGAAACCTTGAAATGGCAGAACCTCTACTAAGCTAGAAACAGCACAATAGAAACCTCAATGAATCCACAAGGATGGCCCTAGTTAAGACATCTAATAATGGGGGATATGGAGCCAGAATTTGACAACTCCTGTCATGAAACACATGTTTTTAGTGAAGGGACTGGGATACCAAGCCACCCACAAATCCTTTGGCCTATAATTTGTCCTGCCTACAAGAAGTAGTGGAGTAAAGGTAGGAAATAAATTAGGGGGAGGTCAACCAGTGAATGGACCAGCTTGAGACTACTACCACAAGAGAAAGTCCAACTGTAACACTACCTGCCAGGCTAGTAATCAGAGGCTGGATAAATTATGTATTTATTTATTTATTTATTTATTTATTGGTTTTTCAAGACAGAGTTTCTCTGTGACTTTGGAGACTGTCCTGGAACTAGCTCTTGAAGACCAGGTTGTCCTCTAACTCAGAGAAATGCCTGCCTCTGCCTCCCAAGTGCTGGGATTAAAGATGTGTGTCTCCACCGTCTGCCCTATAGTGATGTTTTAATTAATTCCTTAATTTATTTTTAAATTATGTTTGCATTCCAACCATAGTTTTCCCTCCCACTCCTCCTTCTGCTCCCTCTTGCCTCCAACATAACACACCCCCCATCCATTCCTATCAGCCAATGAGGAGTCAACAAAATCTGACACATTAAGTTGGGGCATGACCAAACCATTCTCCCACTCCACTCCCCTACCATCCTATGTCTCATTTTCTCATGTCCCCTCCTTTCTGCTTTACCACACCCCCTTTCCCTCAGTTTACTCAGGAGATCTTATCTAATTTCCATTTCCAGTGTGATCCATGAATCCTTCATAGTACCTTTCTTGTTACTTAACTTCTCTGGAGCTGTGGGCTATGTCTGATTATCCTTTGCTTTACATCTAATATTGACTTATGAGTGAGTACATACTGTGGTTATCTTTCATCTTTCTCAGTTTCTCAGTCTGGATTATCTGGGCCAGGATGATTTTGTTTGTTTGTTTGGTTGGTTGGTTGGTTTGGTTTGGTTTCTGTTTTTTTATTTTGTTTTTTTTATTTATTTTTTGTTTGTTTGTTTTATTCTATCCATCTGCCTGTAAATTTCATGATGTCATTGTTCCTTACACCTGAAGCCAAACCAATGGAAAACAGAAAGCATCTTTAACAAATGGTGCTGGCAACACTGAATGTCAACATGTACAAGGTTACAAATAGATCCATATCTGTTTCCACGCACAAAGCTCAAGTCCAAGTGGATCAAGTAGCACAACATAAATCTAATTACATTGAAAGTGATAGAATAGGAAGTGTGAAGTAGCCTAGAACACATTGGCACAGGAGGCTACTTCCTGAACATAACACAAGTAGCACAGACTCTGAAGGCAACACTCAATAAATGGGGACTCCTGGAACTCAAATGCTTCTGTAAGGCAAAGGACACAGTAAATAAGACAAAATGACAGCCTATAGTTTTGGAAAAGATCTTCACCAACCCTACATTGTACAGAGGGCTGATCTCCAAAATGTGTAAAGAACTCAAGAAACTAGACATCAAAACACAAAACAATTTAATTCTCTAAAAAGAGAATTCTCATCAAAATAATCTCAAATGACCAAAAGGCATTTAAGGAATTGCTCAACATTCTTAATAATCAGGGAAATGTAAATCATAATGACTTTGTGATTCCATCTTACAGTTGTCAGAATGGATAAGATCAAAATTAACGAGGATAGCTTATGTTGGGGGGAGGAAACAGAGTCAGGGGAACACTCCTTCACTGCTGGACAGAGTGCAAACTTTTACAGCCATTTTGCATATCAATATGGCAGTTTCTAAGAAAATTGGGAATCATTCCATCTCAAGATCCAGGGATATCACTCTTTTACCCAAAGGATGCTCAATTTACCACAATTTACCCAAAGTATGCTCAATTGTACCACAAGGACATTTGCTCAACAATGTTCATAGTAGCATTATTTGTAATAGCCAGAAGCTGGAAACAACCTAGATTCCCCTCAACTGAAGAATGGATAGGGAAATGATTCTTAACTATACTCTCTCTTATTCTTGTAGACTGGAGCCTAGTATAATCATCATCAGAGAGACTTCATCCAAAAACTGTTAGGAGCAGATACACAGCCAAACATTAGGCAGATGTCAGGGAACCAGAAGTCAGAAGGTCGAAGGGAACATGACCCAAGGAATCAACTCATCAGGATTCACTGAGGTTCACAGAGACTGAAGGGACAATAAGAGAGCCTACAGAGCTCTGACTATGGCCTTCTGTATATTTGTTATGGTTGAGTAACTTGGACTTATTGTTGAACTTCTAATGGTGGAGTGGGCACTGTTGCTGAAAAAGGAAGTGAAACTTCATTTTGGATGTACTATGGGAGTGAAAAATAGATAAAAATACTAAGAAAAACACTCCCAGCTTCTCAGTTGAGGGTTTTCGATGTTCTTTTCTTCCATGCACTAGGAGCGTGTCGATAACTCCATCACTTCAGACTAGCTACCACTGTATTGTTCTGATAAGTTAGTTGCCATAGCTACTGGGACAAGGTAATCTCTTTTTCACAGTGCAGATATGTGTATAGAAAAAACTATCAAACTATCCTTCCTCTAGTCATGTTCTGTAGTCCTGACAGAGGAGGTACAAAAGATTCTTTATCAATGTGATTTCAAAGTCTATTATAATGCACACAACAACAACCAAAAGAAAAAAATAGACTTTAAAAATGTAGTCTGGAGGCTGAGGATGCAGTGTAGGTACAGATTACTTGTTCTAGTATTCACAAGACCCTAGGTTAGATCCCCTCTTCCAAAACTTGAAATGATTTATTTAGTCTAGTCCACTGCCAAGAACCTGAGGGATTTTCTTTCTTCAAGCTCTTTCTTATATACCACCTTTCTGAAATAGTTGTTTGTGATCATACACAGAATCCTTTATCTCTCCTTAGTTTATTTTCATATTGGAGGAGGTTTCACTTTTCAAGATCAGAATGTTAAAATCAGCCTTTGGCCTTTTCACAGATACAGACAAGCACCCTACTTTGGCTAACAGATTTAGCAGGCCAGGATCTCTCACGTTTAAAGTAAGCCTGCATAAAGAGGGTGTTGGTAAGCCACAGCTTCTACTTCTATCCTTTACTGGCCCCTTTTATGAGAATCAGAGGGTCTGGCTGCAGCCTTGGACTGGAAAACCTCCCCAGCCTCAAAATGGTATACAAAGAGACTCCAATTTCTGTCATGTGAGCCTTAATTTTCTCTCTCCAGGGCACTTGCCATGCTGTGTAGCTCTCCCTGAACTCCATTATATTGTCTGTCTGTAAAGAATATCAATGACTTTTCCAATAAATTCTTCACTCAGCATCCATCATCCCAGAGTCTCTCTTGAATACTCCTACCCAAATCTTCCACATGGTTTGTTTGTTAGTTTGTGTTTTTCTTTAGTTTCTTTTTCTTTTTCTTTTTTTGAGCTGTGTTCTCCCTATGTAGTTGTGAAAAATAATTCCTGGAAAGAAGATGTGAATAAAAAGGCTGATCAAATGGTTAGTGGTTAGAACTTAAATGGAAAGGCAAGGTGAGAAATGTTGCAAGAACCCAATTTTCTTGTGTTATTTTTAGCCTTGTGAATAGTTATTTCTTACCCTCCTCTGTAGGTGACTTTAGATTCTTGTAATCTTTGGGTAAGTCCTTTGTAATATCCAAAGAAAATCCTTCTTTCCACCAGCCAAAAGGCTAAGAATACAATCAAACAGTCTTTGGTTGGTAATTTTAAAATTTTCTGTAGCCAACCTGACTGATATTGCCATCAATGTATTTGAAGAGTCTTGATTTGTGAATTTCTTTGTTTTATTACTATGAAACTTCAGGGTACTCTTACTATGGTGAAATGTAGGATTGGGGTAAACCTAAATCAGTGTTAGGCCTCATTCTACGTGACCTCTTTTCTTTGCAGAGAACAACTGTTTCTTTCATATGCTTAGAGTAGCCTGCCCTTGTGTTCATAATAATTCTGCCTCAATTTCCCTGGTGTACTTCCCCCAACCCACCTGGACACCTGTATTGTTTGATCAGTTTTTAGTTCTTATTAACACATGGTGTAAATTCATATTGGTTTTCTTTGTTGAATATTCAGGATAAGGCAATGAAACATCATTAATTAGGTAACTTATAAACAACAGAAATAAATTCTTCCAAAATGTGGAGCTGGGGGATTACAGAAAACAGGCTTGTTTACAAGTGAGAACACTCTTTATATTCCTGTGCCCTCTTGTGTAGAAAGAGTAGGTAGCTCTCCAAAGCCTATTATCAGCACTAGCTCAATGTTAGAGGGCTGTTCTATCAGTATCAAATCCTCTTACCTCCCCAGGCCCTACAGTCAAGTTTCATAGAGTTAGCACTGTAAGTTAGGGGTCTCACAAAGTGAGCCATTTTTTTTTTTTTTTTTGCTTAAATTCCGCATTGCCCATTGAGTCTCATGAGTGTGTGTGTGTATGGGGGGGGAGGTCAAGTCATATTTTGTAGGGTTTGGAAAAAGTGTCCAAGATGAAGGATTTTCAGAAGCTGTGGTTTTGGAAATCAATCAGAATATTCAGGAAGTCAGGGCCACACTTTCTTGGATCAGCAAGTAAAGACCAGTGTGATAATGCTAGGATGGGAGGGAAATGATATCTATTTTCTCTTTCATTACGCTTTACAAGAATTCTATACATAATTGTTGTTACCAGTAGGTTTTTCCTGCTGCCGGTGGTCTTGTCTCACCACCGAGCCAGCACCAAATAATGCACAGAGACTCTGTATTTGATATAATTCTGTTGGCCAGTTACTTGTTTCTCATCGGCTAGCTCTGTCTTAATTATTAACCCATTTCTTTTAATCTAAGTATTTCCACGAGGTCACATCTTACCAGAGAGCTGTCTGGCATTCTGCTCTCTGCAATCTCTCCATCTTGACTCCTCCTTACTACTTCCTCTTTCCTCCTTGTGTCCTAGTCCCACCTGTCTTGCTTTCCTATTGGCCAACAGTGCTTTATTCATTAACCAGTATGATAAACATATTTACAGAATGACATCTCCCATCATCTCCTCTTTTATGTATAAATAAAAAGACGGGTTTTAACCTTAACATAGCAAAATATATCAGATAACAGTTATCAAATAAGAATCACAGTTAACAATATTTAATCCATTAACATTTAGTATGATTTAAGAAATTATTCCATTTTCTATTCTATCTTTGTGAGTCTAAAGTTCTATATGTAACTTATCTTTAATCCTAACTAAGGAAAACTATAACCATAACTATCTGTCTTCAATACCATCAAAGACCACAGAAGGATAATATATAAACTCTAGAAATGACAGAGACATCTCACTGCCTGGTGAGTTCAGTAACCCGAAGTTCTGTAATCTTCCATCTTCAGCACATAGGCCATAGTGTGTCTGCCAGACTCCTCAGCAAAGCAGGAAACTTTAAACTGTCTTCTTGTATTGGCAGTTTGTCAGTCATTTTTCTCTGCGTCCTGCAGATTGTCTGACAGACTCTTGCCTGAAGCAGGAACTCTGTAGCAATGTCCATCTGGAGTCAGCAGTCACTTTTATTTGGGTCCTGCATGTCCAGTTTATACAGCATAAATTCAAACAGTCCAGAAAAGAGCAGTATCTTGTCTAAATGGCTAGTCTTGCCATATTGGAAGTAAACACCATAACGAGTTTCTTCAATATCCATCTTCCTTTCTGACGCAGGTGGTGTTGCCAAAAGCAATTGTGCCTCATTGTCAAGAAAAAACCCTAAACCATTTTAAATGCCATATTTTGTAGGTCTTTGAAAGGTTTGAACAATTCTTATCTATCTCAAATACATCTTTGTGTATATTGAAAAACCTAACTAACTTAACTCTAAGCTTTGACTATCATAGGTAATTATCTGTAATCTGTACTACATGATACATTATATCATTTCTAAATGATCTATATAAACACAATTCCTAAACAAAAGGAGAAATATACACATCACAAAATTGATCTTAAATTGTATCAATAAATAAAAATCCATTCCAAAACCATGTATTCAATAAATGAAAATCTATTTCAAAACAAAGTAATCATATCTATACCATAATATCCTTTGTACCTTTAAAAAGATTGGTTGTGGTCATTAACCATTTATAACCAACCCCATTTAAATGAAAACAAACATTTATAAACAATATTTGGGAATTTGGGTGTCCTTTCCAAACTACTTCCTGCTGATAGGAGTTGCTGTCATAGCGATCCTAAGAAGATGCAGAAATCCTGGCTGTAGTCTGCAAGGCTGGCTTGTCCCAACTGTTTTGCATGTTGAATCACCTGGGATGTTGTTTCAGGGGGTCTGGCTTGATCAATCCACATTAGTCTGGATGGAATCCAGAGCTTTTCATTTTCTGTGGAAACAAAAATAGAAATCCTTTTCCTCAGTAACTTGTCCTTGAACTTAAATTTTTGAGTCAAAGCATTTTAAAAATATATAAATTGGATTGATCCAGCAGCATTTGTTTTAATAGTTGTTGTTATTTCCTCAGCAGTCAAACGATACAAAGACAATATAATAATGTACAGTATGCAGATTCTCTCCATCTTTATGTGACCTTTTTATTACTCTGTTTCTTTTACGTGTATTTTTTTCATTTTTTGATACAGGGTTTCTCTATGTAACTTTTATATGTCCTGGAATTTACTGTGCATACCAGGTTTATTTTGCAATAACAGAGATCTGCTAGCCTCTGTCTCCCGAGTGCTGGGATTAAAGGTGTGTCCCACCATATCCAGTTCCTCGTTGTATTTTTAAAACCATTTTATTTCTTTTGTCTCCCAAGCATACATATATTTTAGAACATACTGTAAACCTTTAGTGCTTTTTTTAAAATGTGAATCTGTCTTTACTGTAAATCTTTATCTTTTTCTGGCCACGAGTCTTTTATCTGATAAACAACAACATTGCCAAAATGAAAGTTATAGTTGTTTCTGCCATGGTTTATCAAAGATGGTGGCATATACCTTTACCATCAGCAGAGAGAGCTGTGTTCACCTCCTTGGTCTATGCTTCACCCAGTAGAATTTTGTTGGCTTGGAGATGTGGTCACTGCCATTGCCAGCTCTCATACACACCAATAGATTGTTAGCAGTGCTTTTATAAAGCTGTGCAGTTTTTTTGCCCCTTATGCTGAGTCAGGAAACCTCCCTTTAAGGAGCCATGGAAATCTTTGCTTGTCCCATACAATACAGAGTCCAACCCAGAAAAATGCTGTTAATAAGATGCCTTGCTTGTCTCTGTCCTTTTGTATCTAAAACCCTTTTTTTAAGCTTTTGTTAAATTTTAAGTGTAAGTTCTTATTAGCCACATGGGTGCCATATGTAAAGGAGTATGTTTTCCCTGCCCGCCACCAGTTTGGACCCACAGCGGTGACAGCCCCCAATAATACACTGAGACATCATATTTGATATAATTCTGTTGGCCAGTTACTTGTTTCTCATCGGCTAGCTCTGTCTTAATTATTAACCCATTTCTGTTAATCTAAGTATTTCCACGTGGTCTCATCTTACTGGAGAGCTAGCTAGCATTGTGCTCTCTCCAGACTCTCCATCTTGACTCCTCCTTACTACTTCCTCTTTCTTCCTTGTGTCCTAGTCCCGCCTGTCTTGCTTTCCTCTTGGCCAACCGTGTTTTATTCATTAACCAGTAAGAGAAACATATTTACAGAATGACATCTCCCATCGAATTGTGACCTGGATGAAGAAATGATGAAGCCAAAAGAAATCCAGGCAATTCAGGTAACAACATGATGTGAGAGATTAACTAGCTTATGTCTCTTATTTCTCTTTCCATACTCTTTCATTTATATTTTAATCCCTTTGAACTTCTTCATAATTTCTATTCAGAACTGCAATATTTAAAAGTAACTAAAATCTGAGATTAACAATTCTTTACACAATATGTAACTTATCACTATATAACTTGTGACAAAATATTTCAACATTTAGTATGTGCATAAAAGTTTTCAAGAAGTATGTCTTATCATTTCTATTTCTTAAGCCACTTTTATCCAATGAACAAATTGCAAAAATAAATATCTCCCATTTGTGCAGTTCTATATGAAAGATACAAGGCAAATGTGGGTATTGAACTAGGAAAGTATGACTGGTGGGATCCAATAACTCATTGTTACACTATATTAACTTATTAACTTCATTTTATCTTTAAGTAGGTATAGGATATGATGTCTATCATGTTGTACAAACACATTTTCAACAATTATTCTTCAGTTCTATGTTCAGAATAGCAAAATATGTAAAACATATATATATATGTATATATATATATATATACATATATATGTATGTGTGTGTGTGTGTGTGTGTGTGTGTGTGTGTGTGTGTATGCGTGTGTGCATGTACCTACCATTTAAAAATCAGGTTTAGAAGAAATATGATTAGTAAAATTATTATGGAAAAACTGACACCAGCTTTTTTTCTAAGTATTTCACATTTCATTGTGTTGATTTATTCAAATATGGGCAATAGATACAAATTATATGACTAATTGAGTATTTCATTATGTATAGAATATATGAAAATAGATACTACAAATTGGCTTAAAATTAATACTAAAATAAAATGAACCAAAAACTTAAAATAAAACAAAGCCAAACTAAAAACAACAACAAAATACAAACAGTAACAACAACAACAAAAAAGGAATTGTCACCTGAGAAATTTTGATGGAAAATAGAAAATAAGTCTCTGTCTCCTGATTTGCATTCTGCTATGTAGATCTTAATCAATAAGCCTATTAAGAATAGGAACTTCAACATTACTACACTTTTCCCTTTTGGTTCACTTTTCCCTTCCTCTTCCTGTGATTCTGCCCTAATGTAAAAATTACTGAAACAACTAAATAAGGAGAGGATAACATTTCTGGGTGCTCATGTGTGTGGAGAGGGTAGGGGTTGGAAATCAAAAACTATTGCTACTATTTCTATAAGAATCTGACAAATGGAAAATTAGTCTATGAAAATTGAAACATTTCCTGTAAATATCATTAGTAACTAAAAGGAAAAAATATGGGAAAAAAACCACCCTAGTGAAAACAACAAAGCTAATTGAATCACCATAATAGTCATCCCAAGATGTTTCTAAGTATCTGCTTGAAAGTCAAAAGTGGCGGGGACGGGGGCAAGAAAGAGGTGGAGAGAAAAATAGAGTGTGTGTGAAAACAAATCCTCTTTTAATAATAAAAAATTATGTGTGTGTTTGTGCACTCAAACACATGCATTTGCATAGAATGTCAGTGGGAGCAGGCATGTATGGCATAGTATTGAAGTGAATGACAGGGTTCTCCTTTCCTCATCTTTGTTGGTTCTGGGTCTTGGGTGTAGATCATCAGACTTGCTTATAAAGTGCCTACATACACTGAGGCCAAGATCATTTTCTTATATGAAAATGTGCATTTTTAAAGGCTGTACATTTGTACTACTCTAGAACATGAACATTGTCTCCCTCACACCCTAGTTAGTTATTGGTGCATCTAGCAAATTAGTGGATCTAAAGTTGCTTCAGTTAATGTCAAAGATTTCTTTTTGGAATGGCTAATATTTCAGATGACTAGTGTTGTTCTTTTGCTACAACTTTTACCTAAGAAATACAAACACGAGACTCAGCGCCCACGTGGAGTTTACTGAGAGAAGGGAGAGAAAGTGGGGTAGGTGGTGTCCAACCGAAAGCAGAGGGGAGAGAGAGTGAGAGACCAGAGATAAAGAGCAAGAGACAGGCCTGCTCGGCATGCATGCTTTAAAAGGTGGGCTTGCACATGGTAATTGAGTCCTCTGGTAGCCAGGAAAAGCCTGACATAGCGATGACATGGCCAAGAGTGTCACACCCATCCTCAGGGGCTTGGGTCAGCAGGCTGCTGATTCCCAACAGTTAGTAAAAAGGAATTTACCCTACTTCATTTTATGAAAATATATTATACAGCTAAACAATATGACATCTCCAGGGAATAAAGAAAGATGAGTAGAACAAATGCAAATATCCTCAGAATGTAAAGGAATGTTAAATGTTAAAAATAATATGGAATTAAATACTTGAAAAATTGTCATTCCCATTAGAGAAAAACCATTACCATCCTCACACTGTACACAAAAGCTTCATGATGGGAGAAGGCCTTCTGTGTATATGCTTCTCTTATTGGTTAATGAATAAAACATTATCTGGCCAATGGGGCAGGAAGATAGGGACTAGAATTAGGATAATTTTGGGAAATTTAGGCAGAGGAAGACCAGGAACAGTTGCTATGTAAGGACCAGGAAGAAAGGACAAAATGGGTGTTCTCCAGTAAGAGAAGAGAGGACAACGTGAAAATACTTAGATTAATAGAAATGGGATAATAATTAAGATGGAGCTAGCCAATAAGAAATGCTAGTTATCGGCCGCCAGATTTGTCATTAATATAGGGTCTGTGTGTTTATTTAGGACAGAGAAGGGTGGTGGCCCAGACCGAAAAGAACCTCCACAAGAGGTTATTTTAATTATGAAGTCTAAATATTAATTTAACATTTATCTAATTTATATATGTATAAATGTATATATGAGAAAATATCTTTATTATCAAGCATAAAAAAAGGTTTTGCCAGATCAAATGGTTTATAGATTTTCTATAAGTAAAGAGATTTATATTCTCACTATGTAATCTTTTAAAATATTGTAAAAGAAAATACAAAAATAAAAGGTCTTTACATTAATAAATATGTAATAAATACTATAATAAATATACTATATGTTAATATATAATATTTTAATAAAAAATAAAGCATATTCACTTAATATTTGTAATGTTTATTGAGGCGGTTATATATATATATATATATATATATATATATAGTCTTACTTCTGAAAGACTTCACAATAAACTTTTAAAAATTAATCCTCAATTTTGTTATCAGAAATTGAAACTTAATACAACAAATTAAGAAGGATATTATGCTACTTACAACCTGTAGTTAAAATTTAGGTCTCATAAAATATGTTCTCATCTTTTAGCTTATTGTCAATATTTATTTGTGCTAGGGTTGAATCTGAACTGTACCTTCACAGGTTCATGATTGGAATGAATGTTTGCCAACCCCCCAAGCTGATGTTGCTTTTTTAGAAAGTTTTAGAATTGTGAAGGTAGCCTGATGATGTTAATCACTTGGAGGCCAGGCACTGTCCTTACTCTCTGCTTCCTGGTCCACTGTGATGTAACCGCTTCACTGTGCTCTGCTGTGCATGACCTATATTGATGGAAAGAACCTGTGGAAACCAGGAGTCAAATTTGTCCATCTTCACTTGCTTTGCTGTCAGACAGCTTAGCACAGATGCTTTGTGATAGAGGCAAATGCTGAAACAATGAGAAGATAGAAAAATTATAATGCAACACTGACTTACATTCCCAGGAAATATGTTTACACGAAAGATCTACTCTGAGCTCTTGCTTATCTACAACATGAATAATCCCATAGAATTGCATCTAAAATATCACAACAAACTTCAGAATATGAGTTTTTGAAACTCTATATACACATTCCAGTGAATGCTCACTTTTTAATTTCTACTCTTAGGACAGAGATATTGTTTGGAACTAACAAGAGACTGCGTTCATAATGGCTAGAAAACATGTGTTGGGATATGCAAGAAGTCTGTATATACATGAGGTCTCAGTTCAGTCACCAGAGATTGTGGAAAAGGACATATTTTAACTGTAAGGAAATTCTGTCACAGATCTTCAAAGTCAGACAAAATCTAAAATTTTAATTCATCATTCAGATAATGTACATAAAGTATAAAATTTATCATTCATGAAGTTGATTTGCTTGCATTGAAAAACTAGTAGCGAATGTTTCCTGAGAAGCAAATCTTTTTACAGTAATTGCCTATGTATGTTGGTTACATGAATACTTGTGCTATGGATCAACTTTTTGCTTAACTTACATGTGGCCCTAGGTTCAATTCCTGGAACCACAAAGTTTGTTCAAGAAATACTGAGAGAATGCTAATAATTATTCACATGGTAATTTAGAACATTACAATTTCAACACAGTGCTAATATTATATAGTATTTTTGAAGTTTAATAATCCTTTGTCTTTAATATTGTTACATATTTTAAAAACAGAAACCTCTTTGCCTTTTAATCACCTATGGTATTTGGAACATAGAGTGTTTGTTAAACCATCCTTATGAGGTTTTTTTCAGAATATCTCCAGCTCTAGATTTTCTAGTTAACATTTGAAATCCATAATGGCAAGGCCAATGTAGACCAAGATTTCTAATAAAAGTCACTGGAGGAGGCCCTGAGACTCAGAAGGGAAATGTACTCGCTAAAAGTGGCAACCTGTATTCGATCTTTGCAGTCTCATGAAGTAGATGAGAGCTGACACCTTAATTGTTCTCCAACTTCCACACTGGCTGTGTCATGTGTGCATCTGTGTACATTTCCCCAGCACACATTATACATAAACATCTATACACATATGCACCTATAAGAACATATAAATATCAAAACGAGTACACTTAAAAAGCATGAAGAGCAGGGACCAGACAGAGAAACATGACAATTGGAAGTTAAACAACTAAAGATAAAGCTTTCAAATCCTTTTACATTTACATTGATTTTTAAAAGATTTTTTACTTATATTTATGTGTATGCATTAGTTTCTGTATAAGTCAAGTATATAAGTCTGTCCATGGGATCAGAAATTGACTTGGGAATCCTTAAAGATGTGATAAGAAAATGGGGACAAGACCAGACTACAGAAACCCACAGAGACAGCTGACCTGAATAAGGTGGGGAGCTAATGGACACCAGACAGATAGCTCGGAAACCAGCATTGGACTGACTCAGACCCCCTGAACATGGGTCTCAGCTAGAAGGCCTGGGCAGTCAAAGGGACCTCGGATAGTGGTACCAGGATGTATCCCTGGTACACGAAAGGACTTTGAAAGAACATTCCCCATAGAGGGATACTCCCTTAGCCTAGAGGCAGGAGGGAGGGCCTAGTCCCTACTCCAAATGACTTGAAAGATTTTGTTGACCCCCTCCTGGAAGGCATCACCCTCCCTGTGGTGTGGGGGGATAGGATGGGGAGGGGGGTCAGGGGACATAGGAGGAAAGAGTGAGGGAAGAAGAGAGGGAGAGGGAACTGAAATTGATATGTAAAATAAGAAAAATACTAATTAAAAAAAGAAAAAATAAATAAAATTTTAAAATATGAAATTATACACAATATTGAGCTTCCTGAAGTGAATGCAGGAAACCAATCTGAGGTCCTCTGGAAGATCAGCAAGTGTTCTTAACTACTGAGCCATCAGTCCAGTCTTGATATACAACAAATATATCTTATTGCTTTCATTAATTGGCTGGAGAAATAGCTCAGTCAGTGACAAAGTTCTTGTTTTACAAGCACAAATATGTGAGTTTGATTCTCCAGAACCCATTTTATTAAAAAAAAAGTGGGGTCCATGCCTGTAAACCCAATGTGAAGAAAAGGAGACAGGTAGAAATCTAAGTTCTCTGCCTAACCATTCTAGACTACTTAGAGGTCCTCAGATCAGATAGGGACCTGAGGAACACCACCTGTGATTATCTTCTGACTCATATGCTTGCACACAGACACCCCCCCCCCACACACACACACCCCACACAAATGTACGTGGAGTAATGTAATATGCGTACACAAAAGAAAAGTCATATTTTCTGAATTGCTAAAAAGAACTTTTAAAATTGGGAGTATATATTTTTCTCTGTGATGCCTTATTCCCTTTTTTTCATAAAAAAGCTGTTTCCTGGCAGTGATGGGAAAATCACTGAGAAGGGAAACATGTTTCTTAGAGGAAATCATTGTTGATAAACCATTCTCTGTAGATATCTGCCCATCTTGCAACTGAAGATGCTAAACAATCAAAGACAATTTTCTAACAAATGATATTGGAAGAGCAGTTCGTATCTCCCTAGGGGCATAGGGAAGATGTGTTGGCTGTCTGGGATATTAAGACTTATGTCTCCAGCTGCAGCAAAGTCATATTTATTATTGATTATAAAGGTACTGAATTCTTTAAATCCAGAGTTCCAACTACATGTAGATGCTTCACCATTCTATATCTGTATCTACATCTATATCTAGGTGTATCTGTGACTATACTATGGTATTCAGTAAAAGTTCCCTTAAGCACAACTATAAAATGGTTGGTCATACATACCTTTCTAGAATAACATATAGAATTGTTGCATTATAAAACTTGCTTTTAAAATAAAGTCTCACTATGTAGACATATAAACCATGTTGGCATAAAACTGAACAAGGCTCTCCTGCTCTGCCTCATGAGTATTAAATTTACAGGTATGGCCATCACACTGACCCATATTAAAAAACATGGAGAGCATATGACTATTCACTATCAAGTCCATATACACAAATTAGGAAAAGTTTTTAAAACTTTTTAAAAATGCTAATAAATCATTTCTAATTAAAGATACATATTCTATAGATATATTTAAAAAATAAACTTATGTCAGGCACTTTGAAAAAAGTGATGTTGTGTGAGAGTTTTGTTGCAGTAAGGTCTTCTCTGTTAGTGTACTTGTAAATCTGGGATGATGTGGTATGGTCCCAACTGACATAAAATTTACATGTTGAACTTTGCAAATGCTATGACACAGATGCATCTGTTAACTATTAATATCCCTGGATTCTCTTATCGAACTGACACATAGAAATTAAATATAACTGCTGGCACATAACAAAATATTCATAAAACTTATATTCATAATATTTTGTGTTTTTAGAAGAAGTTTGAACAGTTACCTTCAAATCTATTTCTAATTAAACACATTTGTTTTGAATGTGCACATAAACTGTTACCAATTATATTTTTATCCCTTCTTAATTTCTGGTAAAAATGTAATTACCAATATAGAAAAATTAAGCATTGAGACTATTGAGAAACAGTTAGACTGTGACAAACTCACATGTTTATGAATGATGCCAAATTTTAAGTGAAGCTGACTGTGGGGATTTGTAACTGCAATCCTAACACTTACGGTTAGAAGTTCAAGGTTCTGCTTGGCTGCCTAAGGAACTGAGAGCTACCCTGAACTTTGTCTCCAAAGGTTGAAACAAAACAAAGTGAGAGGCATTTATTTATTTATTTATTTATTTATTAATTTATTTATTTATTTATTTTGTGACTTTGTACCCGCCTGTCCTATTCCACATCATGATAAGACAGCATTTATCAGTCACCAGCTCCTTGGCCATGTACTTCCTGAGCTACAGAACTGTGAGAAAATAGTTTTGTTTTGTTTTTCAGCATAAATTTTATGACCTCAAGAACTGTTTCAATTGAGCATAAAATGGTATGTAACAAGCTAGTTAACAACAATGTTACACAGCAAGCATTAAATACATTTAGGTGTGGCTCCCATCCAAAATCAAAAATTGCCTTTGAAGTTGTCATGTTTCTGAGCATTGAAAGTCATGTGTGCTTCCTGGTATGTTAGCATACCTAACATATTATATGTTAGGTATTATATGCCTAACATGACCTATAATATCAACATGGTATCTTAGCTTACATGCCAAAACAATGACCTGTAAGCAAACACTGAAAAATTATACAGCCAATTAGCCAAAATAATTTTTACTAAAAAGAGTATGTCATTTCTGCTTAAGGATAATAGATAAATCAGAGCTTTATTATTTTTGCAGAATAATTACTGCATGTTTCTTCCCTCTTTCAAAACTACATTTATTTGAAATATGCATTAATAAATGAGTAGTCACTATTTGAAATGTGGATGCACACTACTGGACTCCCTGCATGTGTCAGTGAGTTATATAAGTGATTATGTTTCCTCAGCACAATTTAGTACCTGTGAAATAATCTTAAAATTTATTTTAAAAGTAAAGGCGAATAGACCAAAGGATCATCAGCCTACAATTCACACAGCCAGAGAAGCCAGGATTATCTGTAGGACCCTAAGAGAGTCATACTGGTCCCCTGCAGAAGGGGAAAGAGACAAGATCTCCTGAGCCATATTGTGAGTGGGGGATGGGGCAGTGAGTGGAGTGGGAGTTAGGAGAAGAGGAGAAGGGGAGAGATGAACATGAGGGAAGATTGCGTCAAGGGAGGAATAGACGAGGACAAGAAAAGAGATACCATAATAGAGGGAGCCATTATAGGGTTGAAGAGAAAACTGACACTTGAGAAATGTCCAGAGACATACAAGGTTATCTCCAACTAACAATCTAAGCAACAGTGAATAGGCTACCTTAAATGTCCTTCCCTGATAATGAGATTGATAACTACCTTATATGCCATCCTAGAGCCCTCATCCAGTAGCTGATGGAAACAGAAGCAGACACCCACAGATAAACATTGAACTGAATCCCTGGAATTCAGTTACAGAGAGGGAGGAGTAATGAGCACAGGGGTTAAGACCAGGCTACAGAAATCCACAGAGACAGCTGACCTGGATAAGGGGGAGCTTATAGACCTCAGACTGATAGCTCAGAAACCACCATAGGACTGATCCAGATTCCTTGATCATGGGTGTCAGAAGACCTGGGCAGTCTAGGGGACCACTGACAGTGGAACCTGGATGTATCTATCCCTGGTACACAAAATGACTTTGGGAGCACACTCCCCATGGAGGGATACTCCCTTAGCCAGAGACAGGAGGGAAAGCCTAGACCCTAATCCAAATGACTTGACAGATTTTGATGATCCCTCCTGTAAGGCCTCACCCTCCCTCTGGAGTGGATGGGGAATGGGATGGGAGATGGGTCAAGGGGATCATGGGAGGATGGGAGGGAGAGAGAACTAGGATATGTAAAATAAGAAAAGTAACAATAATAACAATAAATAAATAAAGTAAAAGTGGGGCATGCAGAGAGGACTCCAAGGTTAGGTGTACTTCCTGCTTTTCCTAAGGACTTGAGTTCAGTTCCCAGTTTCCATGTCTGGTGAGTTACAACCACCTATAACTCCAATTCAGGTGAACCAATTCTCTTTTCTGACCTTTGCACATGTACACACAATCTATAAAATGGACAAAAACCACACAACAATGCTTAGGAAAGACTTTTTTTTAAAAGAAATGCCTTAAAATATAAATTGAAGCAATCCTTTGTGTATAGATGGTGACTGTGCTGAATGCTCTGCAAGTGGCCCTCTCTGTGCATCATGATTGACTGACTGTAGCATGAACACACACACACACAGACAAAATAATGAGATGACAATTAAAAACATCATTCACACTCACATGGAATAGAAAGTCATTGTCATATGAAGGACATCAAATCTCAGCTCTTTGTTAATGCTAGATTCAGAAAGTTCATTGTCTTCTAAATGTTTACTTCCTCAATATCATATACAAATACTGAGTCTCAATATAGAGTCTGAACACTTTGTACTCATAAAATTCTTTTTCATCGATTTCATGAAATATTATGACCAAAAGTAAATTGGGAAGGAAATGATTTTTTTTTTATTTATATCTTCAGGCTACTGTTCAAAGAAGTCAAGACAGGAACTCAAGCAGGTCAGAAACCTGGAAGAAGGGAGCTGCTTACTGGCTTGCTTCTTGTGGCTTGTTCAATCTGTTTCTTTCTTGTTTTAATTTTTAAGAAGTTTATTATGATAATCTTCAAATCTTACATAGTATGTTTAAATATTTTATTAATTTTTATTTAAATTAAAAAAATCTTATTTTACATACCAATCACAGTTCCCTTTCCCTTTGTCCTCCCATTTGCCCCACAATCTCCCCATCCCATATCCCGTCTACTCTTCAGGAATTGTGAGGCCTTCTTAGGGGACCATCAAAGTCTGTCACATCATTTGGGGCAGGACTGAGGCCCTCCCCACTTTATCTAAGCTGTTATAGTATAGTGTATCAGCTTATAGTATGGTATATCAGTTTATATAGTATAGAACCCAGAGATGGCACCACCCACCATGGGGTAGGCCCACCTACATCAATCACTAATTGAGAAAATGCTTTCCAGCTGGGTCTTATGGAATCATTTTCTCAGTTGAGGTTTCCTTTTCTCTTAGGACTCTAGCTTGTGTCAAGTTGGCATAAAACTAACTAGTACAGAACTCAACATTTAGTTTAGTAAGTTCTCAATCCATAGTATGGCAATTCATCAGTCAATCACAAACCCCGATTCAGAGTTGAATTCTATATTGGCAAATAAATCATCTGAAATTTCGGTTCCATATTTCATTTAAAATTAATATTTTAAGTTTGTTGCTCTTACATTTGAATTTCAAAATTTGTTGTAACTTTGGTAAATGCACCAAGCAAATGTATTGTAAACCCAATGGAAGTTCAAGGTAGAATAAACATGTAATGTAAGTTTTTTCTGAGGCTCATACCAAACAGTATCAAAGCCTCTTTGTCCGAGGCTCTGCCTGGCTGTGTTGCATTTGAAGTCCTAGGCGTAAGCTGTCCTATTATCCCAGTGTCTTAAGTCGCTGGAATTTCAGATGCCTTCACCACACTCAACTACTTTTAATCTCATATACTTAAATGACTTATGTCCAAGTTAGATTGTATCAAAAGTCAACTATTTGTACAAACTAACACAATTTATTAGGTTTTAGTCTATGATGTAAAACATTTAATGAAGGAAGAAATATACTATCAATTCAAACATTCTTATTTGCTATTTTACATTTACATTAATATTTACTTTAATAAAATACCTGTAATTTTAAATAGAAAATGTTGCTGTTTAAAGAGTTCGTTACCCTTACTTTCTGGCAGCACTTCCCTCTGGAAGGAGAATGAGTATTGAGAGGACACAGCATAGGAAACTAGCTTCACATCAAGAAAAGCTAAAAGCACAGAAACAGAACAAGCTTCAAATTAGCCCTTGTGGATATGGCTTTGCTTTTAATGTTACACATTATATAGAAACACCATGTGGTACCAAAAGAATACATAGATTGTATGTTAATTTAGAAAAGAAATAAAAGCAAAATTTTTATAATGGAAGGCAGGGAAATAGAACATTAGAAAACTAGGAAAACCCTGCTAATCATTGGGCCCTTAAAATTCGTTTTTGTGTGTGATAGGGACAGATACAAGTTCATTATCATA
Source organism: Phodopus roborovskii (assembly GCF_943737965.1). Lineage (NCBI taxonomy): Eukaryota > Metazoa > Chordata > Mammalia > Rodentia > Cricetidae > Phodopus > Phodopus roborovskii. The sequence goes on along the minus strand of NW_026126693.1, from coordinate 834,346 downwards.
GCTGAGATAGGCTCATTGGGGAAAATTGACTCTTATCTGTTTGATAAGTAGAATGCTGGTGTAGGTAACTCCTTTATAATGCTGTCTTTTGGATAGGGTCCTTGTAAAGCATTAATTCATAACAGTGAACCCAAGAAAATATTTTCTTTAACACTTTGAAATAAGGTTCCAGATACTTTATAACCCATAAATTGAATGGAGATTGGTTTCATGTGGAAAATATAATACCAAAATGTTATAACCACAGTGAACAGCATGAGTCAAAATCCTAAACACCTCAACAAGTTACTCAGTTCACATTTTTGATTAGTTAATTTTCTACTATAAGTAGAATTACTTTTATTACTTCAGCAGCAATATTTCCCCAAAATGTAACCCTTTCCAGTGACTGACAGGATTACTGGTTCAGAATATTGACAGTGATTTGAATTGATCTGTATTTCAAATGCACACATCACTAAAATAAAGCATTCTGGGATGGGAAGCATGCCACCTAACTGAACAGCTCTGTCAGGGAAATTGGCTTACTTCCACAATTATCAGGAGTGAGTGCACACAACCTTTATCTCTAACTGGCATCAGCACAAGCAAAATGACTTTGAAATAGCTTTATTGTCACATTTGATATTTTTCTTAGTAATACAATGTGCTTGCACTTTGTACTTGTAAAATAATGGAACTTGTAGAATGATGTCAGTAATTAAAATATTAATAGAAGGAGATTATTATCTATTGTGCATCAATATTATAAAATTTTATGAAATGTTGTGAAAAGGTGAAGAAGAGAAGAAAGATAATAAAATCCTTTCCACATGAAGTAAATGTGATAAATATTCAAGAATAAGATTTACATATGCTCCTGTAATTTAGATTATGTGTCTTTTTTTATGAATAGCCATTGTATTTGTTGTTGTCGATGGAGACATGGTTGGATATCCCCAAAACAAATATGCCAGAACTGCACCATTTGGAACATACTGTCTAGCAGGAAAATGTCATAGTACTTTGGTTGAACACCTAAGACCAAGATAATCAATGCCCCTTCTCCCCAGCTGTCTAGATAGCACCTTCCAATACAATGACCACTAGCTGGCATGGTAGAGGTTCTCAGATCCATTATTGACTACTTTGCGTGGTGTATTAAGCAAAGTGTCATGCCCTTAGGTCTAGTAGGTGACCAAAAGCAGTGTAATGAAGTCTGCTACCTGGGGAATTCTAGAGCCTTCCTATCCAGCAACGTACAGAAAAATGTCTGGCATCTAGGGGGGCTGAAATTTTGTTTAAAGGCCTGTAGACTCTGAGAGTAGTATTAACCATTCTGTCCATGGGTTTTAGTTCATCAAATCCATTCAAGGGTCTTTGTTTTTTGGGGTTTTTCGTTTGTTTGGTTGGTTGCTTGGTTGGTTTTGTTTTGTATTGGTTTGGTTATTAATTTTGTGTTTCCTTATTAATTAGTAGATTTCTGCATTGCTTTTCTTTACATCCTGAGCTGACCCTTCCTTTCCTTCCCTCCTTCCTACTTTCCTTCCTTTCTTCCCTTTTTCCCTTCCTTCCTATCTTCCCACCTCTCTCCCTATTTCCATGTAAACCTCTCCAGTCCTAGTACTCCTCCCAGTCCACCTTCATATGTTTATGTTAAAAATCTGTAGTTTCAAAAACAAGGAAATATTTGAAATATTACAGATGGTTGCTGGCATCCTACGACTGTGCAAGTGTCAGATATCTGTAATAAAAACGTCCTCCCCTGTGTGTGCTCTGTCCCCTAGTAAATCATATTCCCTATCTTTCTTGCAGCTGGAGTAGCTATGTGACCTACTTCTAGCAAAGAAGAAACACTCTTTGAGGGTTTCTATGGAAACTTGCTACATATCTCCATATAGTAGGCTAACCCTAACACTTTCCCATCCCATGGCAAACAAATGTGACAGCTTTTGATGTCTCTGTTATATTGTGAGTACATTTCAAAAATATTAAAATAAATACAACAGGATACAAATAGTAAAACTAAAATGCATAAAAGTTGCTTTTGAATATCACTCAAAAAATTTAGCTGGAAGAATTTTTAGCTGAGAAAGTATCCAGTTTTTGAATTCTTCTTTCTTTTGATTTTTTTGACATTAACTATAATCCTTAACAAAATAACTATGACACTTTTTGAACTAAATTATATCAATAAAAGTAACTTGAATTTTTCTGTAGATGCTTAAATGATAAATTTTAAAATTCAGGGTTCATTCATGACTTACCATAAAGTTTATAGTAAGCTATATATAATGGCACATGCTTGTAATTCCAGTACTTAGGACACCAATGCAAGATGATATGTTCAAAAACAGCCCGTCTCAAAGCTAAAAAAAAAAGACAAATAAAAATGAAAAGAGTTTAAGTGTTAAAGACAGTTTATTAGCAAGATAGTGCATTTTATTTGGTCATTATAAGGAAAGAATTAATTGTTCATAAATTGTGACTGCTGGTCACCTTATTATGACATTTAGAAACTAGGAGTCTTCTCTATGACTGTCAAAACTATGTTTAGGTTTTCATAAATGTATCTAGTTCATTATAGCCAGGATGATCATAATCCCCTTGTCCTAGTTGATGCCCCCTTCCTATGAGTAAGTTCAACATTGTGAGTCCTCCCACTTTGATTCTGACTCCTCCTAATGCATTCCTCAGAAAGTTATTTTCATAACCTAGTTATGTATCATTTTCATGACAAATTAGGTACTTCTTGCCATGCTCTGTCCAAACACAACATCTCCATATATCACCTCCCCTGAATTCAGCCTGTTTTTCTGCCTACATTTAAGTAAGATTCTAGTACATCAGCTTTCTAACAGGCACAACACCAAGACAATCTACTCTCTTCCCAAATTAATATCATAACCTCCTGGCACATGTTTTAGGACATCTTCCCTCATTTTTCATGAAGGTGCCACTTTATAATTAAGTATGCACTTGAGTAATCATTATCTTAGTAGATCACAACCTGTATAAGAGAAGCAGCACTGGTACATGGCTGTATTGTCTGCTCTCCTCTCTCATAGCTTTTGGCTAGGCAAAATACAGTTAGTAATATATTTACCAACATGAGACATGGGCCTGGACCCAGCTGAGTAGAAGGAGCTTTGTATCTGTTCTGATTTTAATCCAAAGATTGTTGCTGAAGTTGAAAGAGACATAAATCATTTACCTGAGATAATCCTTTCTAAGTAAGAATATTTCTTTTGATTAAGATTTATATTTCTAATATTTTAGAGCTATAACCAAGAGCAATTTATAATAATGTACATTATTTTGACTGAAGTATTGATAGTCTGCAAGAAATTTTTCATGAAGGTTTATGCTTTACTTTATTCTCTGTGTGAATAATGAGATGATTAATTCATTAGTCATGCCTGAATGTCTTTAAAAATGTTTTCTTGAATTCATATTTTGCAATTACTCATTTATTTGATTCTATGTGTGTCATTATGTGATCTGACTTAAAGATACATATTTTATATGAATGTAAAATTGAATGAATGAGTGTAGGCTTTAGGTGATAAAAATCCATATTAAATATGATCACTTACTAAGGATGTGAGTGTAGGACTGCTATCATGCATTTTCCCTAGAAACAGAGCAGTAACACCTAAAGTAGTTATTAGTCATTATAAACATGGTAATTATGTTAAAAGCGATTCATCCAGGTCCCAAAATTTTAGCTGCTTTTCTGCATCTTACAGTGTAAAAGTGTTTGTTTTCTTTGTTTACAGTGGAGTCATACACTATGTTGACATGGAGACTCAAGTCAGATTTCAGAAGCACTGAGAAAAGACAGCCAGTCTGCATCATATAAGGAGTTGTATCTTAGAGCAACAGGACAGATTAGAGATGCTTGGAAATGACAAGTGTGCTGTAGTTCCCTAGGTCATAGTAGCTCCCACTGCCTCAGGTTAGTGAATCGTCAGGTCCATAGTGAAAAGTTTCCCCAAGTACAGACATGATATCTGTCCCCAGGCCACTGGATCTTATGTTTATGAATCCTGGGGCTGGGAGACAAACCAGGAAAAAGGTTGAAGTAGAGACTCAATTATCTACTTAAGTGAGGAAGTGAGCCTTCCCCAGAGAAGGCCTCAAACCTGGGTGAGGCAGTACTGAGACGAACCAGCCCTGTAGTACATTAGTCCTTGTATAACATTACTCGATTTTTTTTTCCTGTAAGTCACACTTCTTTTAAACAATCTGTTTTTTATTTTTTGTTTTTGTTTTTTTTTGTTTGTTTTTTGTTTTTTTGGTAATTCTACTTTTTACACTGTCAACTCTTCAACAGTGTAAACTGTCATAACAAACATAAACTATTGAATAGAAGATTATAAAAACATTGAGACAAACTACTTTTAATTATTAACTAATACTTCTATGACAAGTTCAGGAAGGAATTCAGGACAGTTCTATAAACAAGACTATAAAACCACCCAAACCATGCAGCTTGGTCCTTGTGGATAAGGAGAGAAATTAATACTAACTAGCAAATGCCAAATATTAAATACTAACTACTAAATGCTGAATGCTAAGTGCTCTCAGAAGCATCTCCTTACAGTGAACAACAGTGAATGAAAGTGGCTTTTCTATGAATGCTCTTTTTGTTTTTTTGTTTTTAAAGGAAATGTTTACATAAAGTAAAACTTGATTAAAATATGAAGTTATTTTTACAGTGTGAAAAAAATGATGTTTATAAAAATGTTTTACAGAAGTTCAAATTCCTCTAGAGTTAGTACTTCTTGAAATGAAAATACATTTACCAGGTTCCACCAGATCCTCACAATTGCAGTGTTTGTCAACTGTATTACTTTAAAATATCCAATCAAATAAGAATGCAAAGTAGGAATAAAAACCAATAGAAATCCCTGGGCATATTTGCCTGGTTAATTGGGCATGGCCACACTAACTTCTGCCGAATTGAAACTTTGCCTTGGTGAAACACTTTGGATTGTGTGATCATCTTGGGGTGGGGTGGGGGGAGCCAAGACCTGTTTCTAGCATTCAGAGTCCCATGGTTACTGAAGGACTGGGAATATATGATAACTACAGCCTCATCCCTGAATAGGACATTTGTAGCAGAACCCTCTTATGGCTCAGGAAACATTCCAAAGGAGGGGACTGGAAGAAAGCAACTGAAAACAATTTTAAGATTTTCTTGTTGCTGGAAACTTTTGGTAAGAAGATATTTAGTACCATATAGCCTTAAATTATTCCACTTTGATCACTCTAAAATTTCAAAGTCTTCTCCTGTAGTGAATGAAAGTCAGTTCTTTATGAGAACATATGATGACATCTAGTAATGAACATATTATCCTACAGATATGTAAAGTACATTTAAAAATTTCTTGTAGAAAAATAATTATGATACAATTATAATTATCAAATACTAGAGTCATGAGAGTATGCTATTGTGTTTTTCCTAATAATTAGCTTTAGGAGCAGATAAATAATTTATAATGATAGATATTTTCATGAATGTTTAAGAATGGCTGGTGATTTAGTCTTACCTTGTCTTTTCTTTTTCAGAAAGTGGTCATGAGCTCACAAAGAGAATGTTATGGTGACAACTCAAAGGCAAATGGATGTGAATTCTATAAATTACAATCTGAATATAAAATTCTTAATGCTTCTGTTTTTATGCTTTAAAGTGATACTCCTAAGTGCTATTAATTGTTCATGAAAATTTTATTTGAATATTTTTGCATTTGTTTATTATTTATGTATGCAAGCACATATTGTCTATACCTACATGTGCCACCAAGAATTTGTAGAGATCAGAAGACTATCTGTGGGAGTCAGTTCTCTTATATCATATAAGTCTCTAAGGATATAACTCAGGTCATCAGGCTTGCCAGCAAACATCCTTACCCACATAACCATCTCAATGAACATAAATTTTCCATTTTCAAAGTACAGTCTGTTGGTCAAATGATGTTAAATATGAGAAAATGTAAATCTTAGGTGTGTAGGTAATTTTTCTTGAGGCCTTAGACTTATTAGAGATTCAAGATATTAAGTACATTAAGTAATGTCTTTTGAACCCACAACTACAGAGACTGGGCTTACAAAAGGGAGATGAGCACAGAGGCCACTAGTTTTTTCATCTGTTAGTGATAGCCTAAGGAAGCTCTTCTATCTCACAGAATACTGTTCTTTCCACTCCAACGAGTTGACTCCTGTATAAGTCCACACAGTTCTAAAGACATTTCAATAGGTCTGTCTCCTTTTGTTAATATTATTTTTCATAATTTAAGAACTATATCTTGCCATGCCCCCACTATTATATATAGTCAAAGTTTAATGAAGTCATTTACAAAGAATGCTGTCTTCATGATGGCTGAAAATTTGACAGGACCTGGGAGGTGGGCACTGGACATGCCTACGGGGTTATCTTGAGTATCTAATTAATTGAGGAAGCCTCATTTTAACTATGGGCGGGACTCTTCCCATGCTAGGAGCATCCTGAACTGTTTGAAATAAAGAAAGTCCCATGGGCACTAGCATGCTTTTGTTTGCTGGTCTCTGTCCAATATGACCAGCTACTTCAAATTCCAGACACTGTGACTTTTCCCAAAATATGGATGGACTGTTCATTGAACTGTGTGCAGAAACAAGTTTTTCTTCAAACATTGCTTTTGTCAGAGTAGTTTTACACAGTAAGAGCAAAAGTAAGTCAGTGACAATTGCCTAGAATCTTAGTACTTTGGAGGCTGAGACAATAGAATCAACATTGACTCCAGCCTCAGCTACAAGGCATGACTCTGTTTAAAGAATAATCTCATATCATGATCAATTGTTGCACATTTGGAACAGCAGAAGTTATTGATAACATGTGGGAAATTAGTATATGTAATAAGTGCAAACATCAAATAAATTTTAAAGGTATTTGTGACTATCAATATATTAACTTTTAATCCTTTCACTAAAAAGCACTAAAGGGCCCATTTCTTTAGACTATTAATATTTTAAAAAATTAAAGAAATGTGGCTTTGAAATTGTGTTAAACTTTAAGATTGTTACCAGTGGTTGGGGTCTAGGCCAGCTGTTTCCCCATTCTTGGCACCTTGTTCAAAGAGATGAAGTAAATGCACACACATTATAGAGAAACAAGGACATGTTATTCCATAGCAAGGGATATATAGATCAAAGAAATTCAGTCAGGAGTGACACCAGGACACATGAGTTAGGATGAAACACAGTCAGGAGTGACATAGTAAGGAGTGACAAAGTGATAGTACACAGGCATGAGTTTTTAGTTTGAAGATTTTTTAAATTAAGTTCAAGAGATGGAGGGTTTGGTTATCAGGGAGCTTAGGGCAGAATGTTCTCAGTTTTGTTTAGGAGCATAGAAAGGGATTTTTCTCTGTCTAGTCTCCATCCCAGTGGACCTGTTTGTCTCCACCCAATCAGGTCCCTGCAGCTACTATGAAATAACCACTGTGGGACGTAATATCTATTTATAATTGCTTGGCTATTGGCTTAGGCTTCTCACTGGCTAGTTACCTCTTAATTATTAACCCATTTTTATTAATCTGTGTATCTCCATGTGACCTTTGGCTTAACAGTAATGTCTGGGCTTCTTGGTCCGAGGTTATTACATGGCATCTCTTTGAATCTGTGTAATACTTTTCTCTATCCCTGTTTGACTTTCCCATCTGGCTAAATCCTGTCTTTCCATTGGCCAAAACAGCTTTATTCATCAATCAATAAGAGAAACATATTCACAACACACAGAAGATATCACCCATCATCTCCTTTTTTCTGTCTAAATAAAAGGAAGGTTTTGACTTTTAAACAAAACAGTTATCAAACAAGAATGATAGTTACAATATTTAGTTCATTTACATTTGGAAAAATTTAAAGAAAATATTCTATCATCTATCCTATCTTGGTGAGTCTAAAGTTATATATGTAACTTATCTTTTATCATAACTAAAGGAAAACCATAACCATAACTATTTGTCTTCAATTCCATCAAAGACTCCAGAAGGATATAACTTAAACTCTAGAATTAACAGAGACAATTTTATTTCTGTTACATTTGTTCTAAATTGAAATTCCACCACTATGCAAGACAACAGTCCCAAAGTACCAAGGCTGACCAGCCATAGACTAACACCTCTGACAGTATGAGCTGAAGTAGCATTTCATCTTGATAAGCTGCTTCTCTTGAGGTTTAGTTCCAGTAATTGAAAGCTGACTAGACATCGAAACTTATTCACCACACACTACATGTCTCTCATTCTTTAGATAAGGACTTTGCAGTTTACAAATTAGTAATTTTTCCCAGTGTCTCAAAGATAGACAGTGGACTTGGATGTTCTGGGACTCTGGGGACTCTTCTTAGATTTGTTGTACAATAGTATGTTTTAGTTCTAGTTTTGTGAATCTCTCCTATGACTTTTGTAATAATTGTAACAAAATATTATAATTAGATGGCTTCTTACATAGTTCGTCATGAAATAAGTTGGTTTAACAAATGCTTTCATATTTAAGATTAAAATTTTTAAAGTCATGTATGTACAAACTAAGATAATTGGAAAAGTGCCATGCTATCCAATCTAATTGCAACACTATTAAAATTCTTATTAGGGTCCCAAAAGCCAGTAAATGATCAGACAGCCCCTGTCCTTTATTGATACTTATGGGAGACCTGCCTATCCCTGGATGGAGAAGATGAGGAGGGGATGGGGCTCAGGGAGGTGGGAGGACTAGGAAAGAGGTACTGGGAAGGGAGGATGGGAGACAGCCTGTGTCTGGAATGTGAAATAAATAGATGAATAAAATTTCCTTAATTGGGGTTAATTGGGTATGTAATTTATGATAGCATACCTGTCTGTCATGCATGTGTCCTTGAGTATTATCTCATCATGAATTATCTGGATATAGTGATTACATAACAGTGATCTTTTCACAGAGGGGAAAGCAGCAAGAATAGAAGCTCAAGTTCAACCTTAACTACATAGTGAATTCAAGGTCACCCTGAGATACTTAATGCCTTCTCAAAGCAACAGTAAAAACATAAGCAAATTACCTTATTATTTACTTTAACCAAAACTATGTGATAGGAACTTTGTAAACAATTAAGTTTAATATTTTTCCAAAAGTTATATCTTGGAAGAATCATTTATGCTGAATTTCATTAGAATATGTTTCTTCAGCTGTTTTATAACTGTGAAGGAATGGGAGAAGGAGCAGAATGTGACAAAACTATGACAAAGGAGTTAGGAAAAACATTTCAGGAACAAAGAGTTCTAATTAACTCAGACATATGGTTCATCTCATTCTGACAAGAGCTAATAAATAGCCTTTTATGCACCCCAACTGTAAAAGCACAATACTGTGGCTACTCATGTGGGTATAAGTAGAAAAACTATCAGGAAGCACTGGTAATTATGATACAGGCTGTTTTCTAAACCTTAAAATTCTGTTTCCTTTGGCTAACACAGTGTGCCTATATGTGAATATTTTATTTTATTTTAAATGATTTTTTAAAAATGTTACTGAGATATATTAGTCTTTATTTTATTTCAATAAAATACTATAACAAATAAAATACCTCCAAAGATGGGTATAGGTCCTTCACTGTTTTATAAATAAGTTGGTAGAAAATAGTTTGTTTTTACCTGTAAAAGTGTGATCCAAACACACAGGATGAAAAGGGTGATCCAAAATACACAGGATGATACAATGCATCTCACCACAGCTTTGACAGCTCCATAGCATGCAATCTGGATAGTTTTAAGAATTATTTTGTAAAGACCAGAAGATTTATATATGTGCACTTACAAAGTGTTGTTTATGGAGTATCTCTTCTACAGCAAAATTTAAAGTAGAAACATTTAAAATATGAACTTATTTTTGATTTTCCAAATGATTTATTTCTATTGACAGATAATAATTGAAAAGTGTTATTGCTGCGGGTCATAAACATATCTATCTCTGGCTATTTCCCCAAGTCTCAGTGATTGAGAAGGGGAGCTCACTTTTCCTTGTCATTCATATATATAATATAAATATAAAGACAAGAAAGAGGACACACTACCTCATGTTTGTACTGAGGCTCCTTATCACACCATATCATCTTTCCAAAAGTATTATTCAAACCTCCTTTAATGAGTAGTGGTTTTCAGACTTCACTGTTGAGTACAATCCCCTGGAGGGCTTATTAAAAAGCAGAGTACTGGGTCCCACCCCATAGCTTCCAACTGATTAGAACTCAGGTGAGAAAAAGTGTTTCCATATTTAACAACTCACACTGATCCTTGCCTGAAAATATATTTTGAGAACCTCTATATGTCAGGCAAATCCAAACTTGGATCAATGGCCTATTCTAAGAATGTCTGTGCTGACAAAGAGTTGTGTAAACATGTTAGCACTTAATAATGCAGATTTTTATCATAAGCACTTTAAAACTACCCTCTAATTTTATTTTAGAAAAATTCAATAAATAGAACAATTGTATTTCATTCTTATTGTCCAAAGAACTAAATACTCTATCCATCATAAATATATTGTTTGAATTTAAATTAGTTTTGGTAGAAACATGAAAAGTGCCAACAATTTAAAAGTTATATTATTCAAATATATGCCTTACTATTTACGTGATTCATTTACATCCTAAAAATAAATAATAAATGTTTTTGATTTAATTTAAAAAAGTAATCTTAGAAGAAAAGTTTAAAGCTTCAGATCTAATCCTGATTCTATTAACATTTTGAGAACTGCAGCCACTTGGTAGCATCATGGTGAACTGCTTATATTTGTTAAATCAAACAAAAATCCTTGTTATGAACTGATAGTTCCTTCACTCTGTCCTGGAAAATATCAATATTTATGTTGAAAACAAAGTAGAAGTTTCAAGCACTGTCTAACTTCGTATAACATCCCAAGATAGGCAACAGAAACCCTGGAGACACAATACCAATGAGATAGAATTACCAAACTGGCACACGTAGCAACTAGCATATGAAAAAAGGCATGTGTTCTTTAGGTCTGGTGCTATGTGTCTTGATAGTTACACGTAAGTTTAAATGTGAATTTCAAGATGCTGGGTATAGAATCTAAACAAATATCAAAATGCTCAACTATGCATGGACTCTCAAAATATAAAATAGAAAGAGACCATTATTAAATTTAGAAAAGGATCTTTGTGTCAGGATTAATCTGTTCCTTTGACCCAGGAAAAACATATTGTATAAAGTAATATGTTGATTTTCCAAATAAAAGTAATACTTTTGTCTCAAAATATAATAAAAGCAGTAAATATAAACAGAACACTTTATAATTAAAATGAACCTACTGTGCTTGGCATAAGAACAAAATGTATTATATTTAAATTGGATTTTAGTAAAAGTGGAAACCATTAGTTTGTCTGTACAATTAATGATTATATACTACTGGTATTTTCCATTTGTTTTATTGATGCAATAAGTAGAGATTCTAAATTGTACTTTCAGTAGTTGTTTCTTTTCTCTCTTTTAACAAGAAAGTTTCACTGTAGTACTTTTTATTTCCCTTAATAATGTCAGTGCCTAGGGCAATTAATAAATTTTATAAATTTATAAATTAAAACACTTCTGGATTTGTATGGATATCACTTGCTTGGTGAGAGTGCTGGTAAAAATATATTGGCGATAAAATTCTCTTCCAACAGTTCAGACCAATTTCAGTTTACCTTAGCAGAGTAGGAATCAGCTACTTTCTCATATCATTTAGGTGTTCTGTGACACTTATGGCATTTTTGTGGACCACAAATTAGTTCACAAAAGGAAATAAACAAAGTCCCACAGCCTCACATCATCTGGCACCTAATTTTTCTACTCAGCACATTCATTGCATTCTTTAAGTAACAGAAGTGATCAGTGTTTTAATCACAGTATGAGGGAGAATGTGCAAACAGGAGGCTTTCCAGTTTATATTGCTTTGCTCTCTGAAAACACTTGAGACCCTGGACTTTTCAAAAGCTGGGCTATGTATTCAAAACAAAAATGTACATTCAGGAAGCTTTGAAGAATGGGCTATCAATAGGCTCAGGAGAGCAAAGTGCACCACAGAGAGTTTTATAGTATTTTTGTGTCTAGATTCTTTTATCTCTAAGCAGGAATTATTTTCCCAAAATACCCTATGAGACACTTCTGAAGCTCAATCCCTCAGTGTTACTTGTCTAATGATTACAGTATTCACATGCAATGCATTCCAGTTGCTGCTATCTAACAGAATTGCAAACATGTATTTCCTACCCATTCTCCTCTAAAAACAAACATTTTGAGAGTAATATTAGTATTTAATTCCTCAGAATCCCATAATTCAGCTTTTGGCAGTCAGGAATTCTTGGTGATTAATCTTTAAAATTCTCATATTTTTGGGTAGAAGCAGTCATGATATTTAGGCCTTATACAGCATGAGTACAGTGTCCATTGGGTTAGTCATCATGTTGTTAAGGCTCAGTGAGGAACATGTGAATTTGCCATGTAGGTAAAATACCCTTGAATTGTTATATTAAACCAAACCTGACATGATTTTTCATCTTCTCTGAAATATCATTAAAGCACTTAGAGTAATCTCAACTTTGCAATTAGTAACATAAATGTGTAACTGGTCAGACAAAACTTTTTAGTCAAATACCTAAGTGTTCTCATAAGGAATAAAATGGAAGAATCAACATTACCAGTTAAGCCTATTTCCTGATATAGAGAAATGTGTATTTTCTAGAAAGTAGTAGGAGTTAAAATGGCAAATGTGATATTATAGTCAGTGAACTAAATGAGGTTAAAAGTCTTTATAATCTATTATAGAGAATATATGAAGAGAATTTTCCCACAAGTGACACATTCAATGGGAAAGACTATAAAATAAATGTCTTACGTACATATAAGCAAACATCTGGCTGGGTGTTATCAATGACTAGCATACATGTGTAATTGAAGCCTGTGGAAGGCTAAGTCAGGAGGAACATAAGTCCCAGATGAGCCTGGGTTACAGGGAAAGACCAAAATTATGCAATGATTAATTAGCCAAAACTATGCAATGATTAATTTGCTATCTGAATAAGACATAGAAACAGAATTGTTCTCTTCCCCTAATGGCACCAAGATCATATTGACATTGAAAAAGTAGGATGTTCTTTAGTGAATCTAAAGAGAACTGGGTCACAGACAAGATTAGGTAGTAAATGCATGCTTGTTTGATAGAGGTTTCCATAACACACACACACACACACAGAGAGAGAGAGAGAGAGAGAGAGAGAGAGAGAGAGAGAGAGAGAGAGAGAGAGACAAGGGCCTGGTAGTACAGATTTATAATCCCATGTAGATTCCAGGAGCTCATTTGCAAGTCATTTTTTTACTTACAGAGTTGTAGGCTAGTGACAGATCCTCTCTCATAAAATAAAGATGTATGATAACTGAGGACAGAGAACCAAGATTGTCCTCTCCTCCACATACATAGGCACAGCACACACACACACACACACACACACACACACACACACACACACACACACACACACACACACACACACACAGACTTTGTTAGGCTCAATCCAATCCTTGATCTACCTATGAAGTTTCAACATTTCAACAGATATAAAATAGAAAGAACAGTTTTAAATTTAGAAAAGGATCTTTGTGTCAGGATTAATCTGTTACTTTGATCCAGTAAAAACATATTGTATAAAGTAATATGTTGATTTTCCAAAGGAAAGTAATAATTTGTCCATTTTTGTTATTGTTTTGGGTTGTTTCTTTATTTTTTTATTTTTTATTTATTTATTTATTTATTTATTTATTTATTTTGCCAGCAAAGTCAGGTTTGTGTTGCAAGCCTTGAAGCAATAATTTTGAAAGAGTAAAGAAAAAGTGCACAGGCAAAGTTTCTGAAATATAGATTTCCAAAAATTTGATTTCAAATTTAAAAATAAGAAAGAGTAAATAAGGCAAACACAAAATATCTATTCTCTAATTAAAGACTATTGCAACTTTAACTAATAATTAATTATAAAATAATAGGCATATTATAGACAGAAGTTTTTGTCCTACCCTGTCCTGTAGTCTTTCAATCTCAAATAAACGCATGATGAATAATTGTCACCTCTTATAATGATTTTAATCCACCTTAGTGTCACTGTGTTTCAATTACTGCATGAAAGATTAGTTCTCCTAAAGAATTTCCCAAATAGTTGGTTACACACTTCAAACTACCATAGTGACTGGAGAAAGGAAGTTAAGACACTTGTAATTGACAAGTTTAAATTTAAATTTAGAAATTGAAACATTAATTGTAAACTCTAGCATTATTAAATTTTCAGCATTCTTAATTAGTGTTTCCAAATAATTAGATTAAGAAAATAAAGACTAGTTACCTAATGCTGAGCAGTGAGTATTTTTCTGTTGGTCCTGTATGTAACCTTGCAGTCTGGTAACTCAGACAATTTAAAGCTAAGCAAATTCCAGACTCTTCAGGTTTTTGAATATGTACACAACTCACATCTAAATAACTAATATTAAATTAGGTTTTATTGAGTTCTCTCATGTACAATAAACTCACTTTATAGGATACAATTTGATTTTGATGTACCGTAGACTTATGAAAGCTTTTTAGTTAAACCACAAAATAAAGATATTCACTGTCTACACACATACCACAGATTTCTTTTTCAGTCTTTGTATTGCACTATTTTACACTGGACAGCCAATTTCTGGATGCATACATAAACATTCATATACATATACATGTATCATATAATTTTGATTAAAAGTGATGATACCAGACATATTTTATTAGCCTGGCTTCTTTCACTAGATGTATTTACCATTCTTTGTGCATTTTGTTGGGAAGACAATCTTCTGATGGATACTGATGGCTTGTAAACAGAATCACTGATCATCTGTGTTTGAGATTGTCTTTCAAACGACGTTGATATAAAGGGCAGTATTTGAAGAGCCAATTCAGAGCCAAAGTCATTTTTTTTTATTGTCCAGAATAATAATGTAAGTCCCTCCAGGGCCAATATAAAATCAGTTTGCTGCCTCCATGCAGGCATGTGATCCTCTCCTTTTTCTGCTATCATGGAATTACTATTTTCAGCAAATCAACTATGTGTTTTATTAATTTTTTTCTATTATTTTTATTTGTATCTCTTCTTTGTTTTTGTTTTTGTTTTTTGATACAGAGTCTCATATAATTCATGCTTCTTTCAAATTGGAAAACAAATGCTTACTAGAGATGAGGTATAGATCTATTAGTCCTGTCCAATAAAAAGCACATGGCAGGTAGAGAGGCAGTTTCATATGCCTCATCCAGGACAGGGGTGGGGAGGGTAGTATTAAGAGTAACATGGGATTGAATTTTTATATGAATTCCCAAAGAATTAATAAAAACTTTAGAAAATAATGATGCCTAGTTACAGCAATCCAAAAATATAAGAATGCCAATATGGATTTCTTCTCCAAAAATATCCTGTCAGAGAAGAGTAACAGACACTAAATGTTTTAGCTTTATTTGCAATATTTGGAAAACCATGGGCTTTTTTCCACAGAGTTATCTACTTTCAGATGAAGTGTCTTCTACTTTCTCCTATTTTACTTCAGTCTTTTTTCTTCTCCATGACCTTCAGCTGTCCTATTATTTCTTTCCCACCTCAGCATTGGGCATTTATTTAGTTGCTCTTACTCCTACCATTCATTGTGTTACACAGAAGTCACTTTTAGCACACTCTTTTTTCCTGGAAGTCTATCAATCATTTGTTATTTTTTATATGGAATCATTCTGTGTCAAAAATGAGTGTGCCTTTTCCTTACATAACGTCTCATTCTATGCTTTTGAAGAGTAGGAAAAATATCCATGCATTTCAAGTATAATAAAATCATTAAAGTATTGTTGAGTATAAATTTATTATGAAAATAGCATAGAGGTTATTACTTCTAAAGTCTGTTGCCAAAGATAATAGCAGATATTAAAATAACCCTGGTACTAGCTAGAGCAATGGCTCTGCAACCAAGAGCTGGTACTACTCTTCTGCTTCCAGCGTTCCAAGGTCAGCATTTTTGTCAGCTACTCACAATCACCCCTAACTCCAGGTACATCCAACACTCTTATGTTCTGGGCTCCACAGGTACTCACACATACGTATACATATATGTATTTGCACATATACACAGACAGGTAAAAATAAAGCTTTGAAAGTATTTTTTAAAATTTAAAATGAATGTTTTCCACTCTGTTAAGAATTGATATTTCAGAGTATGGGAAGATGATGATGCTTAAGAGCATCTTCTCCTCTTCCAGAGAATCCAAGTTGTGTTTCTAGCACACACATCAGGCTGTTCATTATCAACTCTCCGTCCAGTCCTGGATGACCCCACACGTCTCCCAACCTCCACAGGAAGCTGTACTCATGTTCTCCTCAACCCAGAAAATTAACTTTTAATTAAATTGTTAATTTTGCATGGCAGTACAAACATGAAAATCCAAACATGTGAGGAGCTCATAAGAAACAAACTGAATTCTCTGATATCCATGGAAGGCCTTTCCTTTTCTGAATAGAAATAGAGAAGGAGTAGATGTGGGGTGGGGGTGAAGGGAAAGTGGAGGTAGAAGCTGGGAGAAGAGGACAGAGTGAAAACTACAGTTGGGTTGCCAAATTAAAAAAATAAAAATAAATGAATAAATAAAAAGGAAGAATGGAAACAGACCGAACAAGTATTTGGGTCCTTACAAAACATGTTCTGTAACAGCCTGGTTCAATAAATGCAAATTTGTGCTCTTTTTGTCTCTTGAAATAAAAATCTCTGCTGTAACGCAGTATTTAAAAGATAATATTTATAGTACATTTTTAGTAAATCTCCCACCACTTACTTCTATACTCATATTTCCTACAATTATTTTATAATTCCTAATAATTGTATAATGAATGCTTAAATTCAGGAAACTTTGAACATTCATTTTATAAAGCCTTCTAGAATGTAAGCTTTATGTCTGTTAGGTCTCAATGAGGGATACTCTGTCCATTGAACATCTACCAGGACACCTGCCTCCTGTACAATTGGTGGGACTGAGAACTGATGTGATAGTTGTCTGTTCTGTGTATAATACTTTGTTTGTAAACTAAGGGAATTACTGAAGATTTCAGCTTTACCATTCTTCTAAGATTTACATGAAATATATAAAATTTATGGAAGCATAGTTCATTTGTATACCAAAAAAGAAATTAAAAAAAAAAAGAATTTAGCACATCAAAGTCCAAAACTGCATTCCACTGTGGGCTTCTTATTTCTAACATGGATGCATGTCTTCTTTATCATTAATTCCATATTAAAACTTATTCTAAAATTCCATTTTAACATCACTGATTTTATAGATTCACCAGTGTACATGTTTCAACATTAGGGGAAAAAACAGAAGGAGACTATTTTTGAAATATGAGTATCATCTATGAGTTTATATTTCTTATATATGGAATGAAGACAAATAAGAATATTTCAGTCAAGAATTTAGTAACACAACAGACACAGGTTGGTTATACAATTAAAACAGCCCATATATAACTAAGTTAATCCGTATTCTTTCCTTTGCTTCCTTGTATGTTTTTCTTTGCTTTTATTTCTAGATTTTCTGCCTTAGTACTAGAAGTGACTGCACATTTGCATCTTCTAGAGAGATCTGAGAAATCTGGTCACTTTTCAAGTAAATTTTCTCTTGAAACAACTAGGGAAAAAAATCTTTGAATATATAGTCCAATGAAATTAAGGTCAAAATATAAACAAAACAAAATAAAGAACAGATAACAAGTATCAAATCCCTTTGCATTCATGAACCTATAATGTATGTAAGTCAGTAGCTGACCTGAAGTCATGCAGACATCTTTGTGGTTCTGAACTTGACTTGATTGAAATAGGTGGGTGCACAGTTTACTCAAAAACTAAATTGAATCTGTGTATTTCTCCCAACTTTTCTATGGAACCGATGGAAACTATAGCACATCTAAATGTATGATAAGGGAGTATGGCACAAATTATGACTCTCCGGGAGGAAAACCCATTCTCTTATATCAAGATGGTTGGAAATACAGTAAACAATGAATTCATTATTATTACCCATTTTAAACCAGAATAAATCTCAAATGTTGTATAATATAATAATGGGAAGGAAATGGGCCATGATAGCTATAGCAATGCTTTTGTAATGAAATACCTTGAGTTGCCTACCAATCAGAGCAGAAGCTGCCTTTAGAAGGTTAGTGATTATGGCTCCTTGGGGGCAGCAGTGAAGTATTACTATTATTCTCCATTTCAAAAGGAAATATAAATTGAAGGTCATGAACCACATTTCCTTCTACTACTTAGCAAAATGGATGTGGAGTTAAATAAAACACAAAACTCTGTAATAGTTTCATTTTCACTCCAAAGTGGAAAGTGGAAATTGGTCTCCGTATTTCACATTATAATAGATATAACCGAAGAAGGTGAAAAGGCAGCAATTACATAATTCAGCCTGGTTGCCTTCAGTCAGGGTGATACCAATACAGTGGGTCACTTATGCACCTGGTTTTTTTCCTGGGACCTTTGCAGGGAAGCTTTCTGAAATCAAGGAGAAGGGCATGCTTCTCTCATCCACTATATAACCAAAAATACCTCAAAATCCAGTGGCTCAGAACAATATTGTGTGCTTCACGAAAGGTGAGGCTCCCTGAGACCACTCATGTCTCCTTCATCAACATTATCCTGGCTTGCTTGCTGCTACATTGAGATCTTAGATGGCTTCCTTGTTGTGATAACCTAGCTAATAGAGACCAGAATGAACAACCTGTAGAGTCGCTCGGTGAGACTTTGTTCAGTTTTCTCTTGAGGTCTCTGCTGTTCTTGCCCTGGGCCTCTCCTGCTATCAGAGCCACTGATTTTGAACAACATCATGCCCTAAAAATACAAAAGTAGGTGTTGCCAAACTCCAAACTTACACTGAGAATTCTTAGGCTGAGCAAAGCGCAACTCCCATCACATTGTAACAGCTTTAAAATGAACAGATTGCAACCACAAAAATGTGCACAGTTGGATGATCTTAATGTGCTTCATCACTCTATGTGCAGGTGCTACCAACTGATGAGCGAATTCTAGGAACTTTTGGGGGCATAGTTTTTCTTCATGGCTAACCAAAATTTTCCTCATGTCATTTAAATGTCATGTCATTTAAGTATATTTAAGTATATTTAAGTATATTTTCTTGCTGTAGCTTATGGTTAGTATGTGGTCAAAATCATCTTAATGAGATATGCATTTGTGCTCAATCAGAGGACCATTTACTTACTTCCCCCAGATCAAACTTATTTTATTGATATGTAGAAAATACAAACAGCTAAATACTTGGCAAAGGGAATTAATGACTTGACCTTGGAAAGTAGAACATTTGGGCTTATTTTTTATTGTAAGAAGCTGTGGCTGATTTCAATGTGCTAGAAAAGAAAAGTATAGTGAATAGAATTACTTATCTTTTAAGTCATGAGTTGCATGTTTGGATTTTAAAAATATTCATTATGCCACAAAGAGTACATCTTAAACTAACCACTTCAGATGAAGTGGTTCTATCTATCCAGAGGTCCAGTTTTTCAGATGGGAGCATTGTTCTAACTTTTTAAAAGAAACCTTCAGTTACAAAGCTACAAGATCCTATTTGTAAAACTTAAATCATCTTCTGTTAAAGAAATACTGGATTTCTTTTTGTTGACATAGATTTATGTTCATGATATAATAGTAAGAAAACATATCTAATCTTGAAAATGTGAACTGTGACATTTTTTCACTTAATTATCGAAAAGATCTCATGAAAATTCTGAGCTACTTTGGATTTGAGAACCACTTCTCCAAAGATGTCGGGAGTCAACTGAAGAAAGTGAGGTCATGGATTTGAGAGAGGGGGGATACAAGGGGGAGGCTGGACAAATGAAAGGAAAGGGGATAATAATGGAATTATATTTTAATCTCAAAACATTGAAAACAATAATAACAAATAGTCACTTGGAACTCCTGCAAAGGATTTTCTTGATCAGAAGGATTGAAGCAGGAAGATACACCCTAAATGTGGGCAGTGCCTTCTGGATGCAGCTCCAATAAAACAACATGGAGACTTTGCTTTGTGCTGGTTTGATTCCACTATTTCTGAATTCCTCTGATGATGATATTAAATCCAATGCCAATATACAAGTGTAGACTGCTTTGTATTTTGAGTACCAAATTTGATGAAGTCACCAATGTGTCATCCCTTACTTGTTATTTATTTTTTCCTTTGCTTTATACTTAATAAATTCACTAATGCAAAACTGAAAATTAGTTCTATTTGTAAGCAATGGAAATGTTCATTTTCTGTATTGATTTTTTTAAAGTAAAAACACCTTTATAGAATCATAAATTTATATTAGAGTTTGACAAAATCAGATCATCTCTCATTTTCTCATTACTGTGTTTTCCTCACTGTAGATCTCATGAAACACTCTTATTGATTTGCCCTGAACAAATTGAAGCAAAGCAGTTTCGTGATCTCAGTTTTGGTAACCATGCTAGACTTATATTGTCTCCTTTTGTGAAAGACAATTATACTGTCTCTTTCACTATGCAACCATCAAGGTGAAATGAGCCATCATAAAACTTACATACTTGTCATTTATTTCTTTTCCTCGATGTCTTATTTAAAGCAAGTTTTGCCAATATGTTTGTACCATAAGTTTTAATCAGTCCTTCTAAGAGCAAAGATAAAAATGAAGCCCCAACAGAATACAGAAGTAGACATTGACAGAAAATAGAAGCATGTGTTTAAATGGAACTTGATTTTAGATTTAGTTTTCTAGTATACACATGTACATGATTTATGTTAAAACAAAAACTCTCCAAAGGCAAGAACAATGCTGACAGATTATAAGAGAATAGATGATAGCTGGAATTGAAAATGTTCATCAGCAAAAGAGAAGATAGTAGCAATGATGACAGAAGACAAATTAATAGAGATTTTTAAGTTGTCATAAAGACATTAGAATTTAGTAAGATCAGAAAGGGGATAAAGGAAAGTGACAAATCAGAAAGTAAAAATAAATAATATTTGATGAATACTAATTTGGATCTTCTGAGTGGAATAAACTGGTAAAGAATATAAAGGATAGTGGGAAAGAAAACACACTATTTATAAAAATATTCTTTTTAGTTTAGGAGAGAAAATAGGGTAATTTACTTATTTACACTGATTTGGTAAAAAGAGAGTATAAATTGCTGTAGTTGTCATATGTGATATGTCTAGCATTTGATAATAAATATTATGCAGAGATTAAATCAAAGTTCTCAAACATAAGTCCTAAGCTTTGCCTTGAGTCAGGATACTTTTTACTAAAATGGCAAATTTTAGTAGAAATTAAAAAAAAAAGGAAAAAAATCTCAAAAATGGTTATCGCTATATAAAACAGTGTTTGTTAAATATTTATTACATATGAAAGCAGAGATGTCAAATATCTGTTCAATATATGAATACTCTGGCTCAAGGGATTGGCATAAATTTGAGAGCTATTCACACATACACAATATTTCAAGGCCTTGGCTTTGGAACTGCATGTGTTAAAGAAAAGAAAAGAGTAACCAAAACAAATCCCAATGCACTATAGCAGCTATCAATGAAAAGATAATAGAACCCCAGTGTGGAAAGGGGAAGAAAGAAATGAAAGAAAAAAGAAAACAAAAAGAAACAAGAGAATGTTTGATCATCAATGTGGAGAACAGACATTTGAAATTAAGAACATGTAATGATGAGATCTGAATGGTATAACAGTGCTTCCAGGGGCTGAATGTCAAGAGGAGTTAAAGGAGTCAACTCACTCTGTATTTTTCTAGGAACAGAAATACAACTGGGGCTTAGATATCAGAACAGACATTTTCTTTAAGAATACAAATTCTAGATCACCCATGTATGTTGATGATGATGAGGTAAGAGAAAGAGATAGTGATGACAATCAAACTCCTAGACAGGGTAGTGTAAATGGAGTTTCTATCCTTCCTGGTCCTGCAGCTCTTTCAATCCAAATAAACACACAGAGGCTTATATCAATCATAAACTCTTTGGGCAATGACTCAGGCTTCTTATTGGCTAGGTCTGTCTTAAATATTAAACCCATTTCTACTATCTCCACTTAACCTTGGCTTACTGGAAAATGTTCAGAATCCTATCTTCCCAATAGGTATATGGCATCTCCTGGCAACTCACACACTGCTTTCCTCTTCTGAGCAATCCCAGAGTCTGGTAGCCCCACCTGTACTTCCGCCTGGCTACTGGCCCATCAGCATTTTATTAAACCAGTAAGAGAAACATATATTCACATCATATACAAGGACATTCTGTTGTAGTTATTTTTTTAAATATATAAAGATTTGTTATGAGAACAAACTAAAGCAGTGAAGGAAGTGTAAAGTAAGTACAGCAGACAAGGGAGAGTTAAGATGATGTTTCTGGGGCACTGAAGTGATGTTTTAAGATTGATGGCCATTCATTATTGGATATCTCTCATCATACAAGAAAAAACAAAAACAAAAATAAAACAAACAAACAAAAAACACCAAATGTATTAGAATAAAATACCTGACACTAAAATATTACTAGAAGAAAATTATGTGAACACCAAACTGTTGATGGTATGAACAATTGTTTTCTGGATATGAAAAAAACATATATAATCAATCCAGATTACATAACATTAATGAAAAAATCATCAGCTAAGTAACTACTTATCAGCATTTCAGAATGAGGAAAATATTTGCAAACCATGCATCTGGCAAAGGGTCCATGCATCTGGTAAAGGGTCATTTTCTAAAATAAATAAAGGAAGTCAACAACACCAGCAATAGATGAACCCTTGTGCATTTCACATATGTACAGCTGTTGTGGAAAAATACAAATCACAGCTAAAGTTGTTTACCATATGACTCAAGCTAAGATTAGATGTATATTCAAGGAAAACAAGTCAGTATGTCAGAGACATCTGTACCCATCTGTAACATTCATCAGTAACCATGGGATGAAATCAACAAAAATGTCAATCTAGAGCAATGATAATAATGAAATAAGAAGAATACCTTGTCATTTATGACAAAAAATAAGCAATCATATTAAACAAAGTACTAAAAGAAAAACCGTAAATACTCTTATTATATCATTAACATATAAAACCAACAAAAATATTCTCTCAGAGAGGATAATAGTGGTTAACAAACATTTCAGTGGGTATAGAAGTGAGAAACAGGGAAATGGGCAAATGGTGCAACATTATAGTCATGTAGGAGGAATACACTCAACATGTATTCAACAGCCTGGTGACAGTCATTAATAACAATGTATTATGCTTTCAAAACTGCTAGAACACTGGACTGTAGATGGTCTTAACACTAAAGAGTAAACATTTGAATTCATGTATAAATTAATTAGACTGCTTCTAATTCTACAGTGTATGTGTGGGTGTGTGTGTATGTGTCTGTGCCTATTTGTATATGTTGAACAAATAAATTACACACACATTCATGTGTAAAACCTCATGTAATTTCTGTTAGTTATCAATAACCTCAGTAGTCATTTTAGACATCTCTTATCATTGGCTCTCAGAATATCTTAGACCAATAACTACAGGACACTTTCTATTATTGGATAATAGCATGGGATATTTTGTTTCTTACTAATTGACTTTTTTGGGAGGGGTGTTGTAGGTGTTCATGATATATGCTAGAAGTTTAATTTCTATTGTACACATTATATGTTTTGTAAATATTGCTAAAGTTTTTCTCTATATATTTTGTAATAAAATATTCTTTCTTGGTTTTTACATTACATATGTAATAATTATACTGATAAATCTGGCAAAGTGCTTCTAACTATATTTTTGGGGATGTTATGCATTTACTTCAAAGGCTTTCATATATGCAGTCTGCCTCAAGCTTATTGCATGATAGAAAGTAGGAAGAATTAATCTTCCAAAATTTAAGTCCTCCAATATACAGTATCATTTTCTGGATCTTAGCTGTAATTTATAATGTTTTTCTATGACTTTTCTTATTGCTTTCATGACAGAGACTCTGTACCTCTGTATTTCAAAGTGTCCATGTTTTATTTAATGTTAATTATAATTAATTTGTTCTTGATTACAACAGGGTGGGCTTGCATTTGTAGCCCTTTTCTTATCTTCTTATATCTTTACATACTTACCTTCTGATTATTATAATTATTTGGTTCTCTCTGTCATAACTTTCCTTGAATACTATAGGTGACTATATAAATGTCTTATTTAGGGCTAGAAACTCATCTATCACTTATTATTAACATCTTGTGCAGACATTAATTTTGAGTTCATTACTGTTCACTGGAAAATGCCTTCTTTGATTAAGAATGAGCATACCCCTTATTTATGAATGTAATTATGAATGTAAGTATACTCATAGTAGAAGACAGCTTGACACTATGACAGTTAGGTAAACAACAACAGCAATTGGTTCCAACCCAAGGCCTATGATCTCCTTTAGCATGGATTCCTGACCATATTTATAGTGTCAGATATGGATTTCCTCATACTAAGCAAGTTTAAAATCCTACAACTACTGCAGCTATTGTTTAGTTAAACATCTTGACTGACAGGATGGCCTCATGTCTCACAGGACTCACAGCTGGAAAGAGCATTTATGCTTTCTCCCTAATAATTCTGCATATCACCTTCCAACACTAAAATTGACCCCAATTAATGAGGAAAGATAGCTAAAAACTGACAAATGGATGTCATGAAATAAAACTCCTGTACAGCAAAGGAAGTTATCAAGTGAAGAAGCACCATACTGATTGAGAGGAAAATATAGAAATATAAAAAACTCAAAAAGGGAAAATAATCCATAAAAAGTGAACTACAGATCTGAACAGAAACTTCTCAAAAAGAAGGCATAAAGTAGACTGGGCACATTTTTTTACCCATCGATCTATGAATGAATTTTATTTTTAAGAACAAGATTTTCCAGTTTACATTCATGTTTTCTTGCAGATGTTGGGGTTTCATTAATGTCCCTGGTTCTTTTATTGTGCATGCCATCTATGAATGAACATCAAAATGTCAGTGTCTCTCAACTCACTGAAACATTTATTAGAAGGTAAAAATCACTAAAACTTTCATTAGGAGGTAAATACTTACCCAGTGTATGAGTTCCTGCTTCATCTAGTGTGCACCTGGAATATTAATTTACAAAGGATCAAGGGTTATTTTGGCTAACCATTTTTGAGATTTCATTATATGGTACTATTGACTTATCTCTCTTGGGAAAAATTGCCACACTATATGGTGGAGAATAGCATAAAACTGCTAATGTCGTGGACAGAAAGCAAAAAAAAGAACAGGATAAAGAGGTTTTGACTCAGAAACTTCTTGAATGACATACCCTTAATGACTTAAAAGCTTCTCACCTCCTATGTGTTGATCACTATAGGAACCACACCTGAAACATATGAGGAAATTAAAGGCCAAATCACAACAGCCAATTCTATCTCAAACCACACAATTACACACACACACACACACACACACACACACACACACAAAACTTAATTAAGACTCCCTTTAAACTGTTTCATGTAAGCTTAATAATCTTAGTAAGCTTAATACTCAAAATTATTTGATATAACTTTATATCAAATGTATTTTAACTAAATTTTCTTCCTGATTTCTAAAACATGCAATTTTCCCATAGATCTTGAAGAGTCACATATGCAGCCTATCTTAATATTAGCACTGGTCAATAATTGAGTGCTAATAATTTTTATTTCCTTTAGACTTAAGGACATATACAGTTATCAATAAGCATAATCATTTTCTTGTAGTTTTAATATACTTACACATTGAACATTGTGGAGTTCCTTTTGATGTCTTTAAATTCAAGTTTTGTCAATTTCTAATAAGCAGTTGAGATAGCATGCTTTAAGACTTCTTCCTCATTCATTCCTCTTGCTATTACACATAGGATTATGATTGCCCTTACTTTGATGTAATATTCTCCATGAATATTTTAATACTAACAAAACTTTAAAATCTCATTACAAGTTCAAGTGTGTAAAAACTTCCTATCTTTGAACTTAATGTTTGAAAAAAGTCTGTGAAAGCATTTATGGAGGCTGCACTTGGGGATTATGAGTAGATTAAACTATCCAATGTCCTGTAGAAGATGGTAAGGAAGATGTTTTCAGAATGCAGGTTTTATGACTAAAGTAATAGGTCATGGCAGAAGAAAAGAAGAGATGGAGGTAAGCAAGGAAGGAAGAAAGCTGTGAGAAAAATTAATGTCTCCATTATTTTGGTTATATCCCTGTTGGAACTGAACATCTCTGTATCCTTCACTCTCATAAATATAACCTGGGAACAAACTACAGATGTAGAAATAAAACTACTAAGAATAATGCATTATTCCACAATAGAAGGAAACTAATTTTTCATCTATAATGGAAAAGTACCAATAGTTTTATTTTATTTATGTTTTATCTAAGTTTGGCAATTATAACTACATTTCTCCTTTGCCTTTCCTCTCTCTGCACCTTTCCATAAAACCCTCCTTGCTCTCTTTGAAATTCATTGCCTATATTTCACTAATTATTGTTATATTCATATATATATATATATATATATATATATATATATATAAAACCTTTGTCTGTACAATGTTAATTGTATGTATGTTTTTAGGGCTGACCATTTGGTATTAGATAATAAATTGGTATGTTCTTTCCTGGGGAAGACTGTTAATCTCAATCTGTACATTCTTTAGTTGGCTATAGTCTCTTGTGTAGTTTAAACCTCCCTGCCAATTTATGACATTCTTATTCATTCTTATTCAGCTTATGTTTACCAGTCATGTTGATATGTCTTTATGGATCTTCTGATCTTACTAGGAGACACATACAGCAAAGCCGCTGCACCCTGATATGCCACTTATGACCATGACCATCCTATCTCTTCCCCCCACAACGCTATATGAGCCTTAGGTAAGAGAGCATTTTATAGGTGTATCTACTATGTGTGGGCTCCACAACTCTGTACTTGGATTGTTTGTGGTTTTTTTGCAGTGGGATCCTTAATGAAGGGTGGTGATTACAATTATTAGTAGGAATAGGAACAAATGTATAGATTGCTGTTAGGCAGTACTAAGGATATTGTGATTGTAGGTTCTCCTCCAACATTTATGACTTTCCTAACCCTGGGTAATTGCCCAGCTTTCCAGTAGATGGTAATTAATACAGAGACCCAAAACTGGACATTTTGCAGAGAGTGAGAGTCTTTGGAACACTCAGGCCTAATTGGAATGTCTCCATCAAAGCTCTCCCCTCAGCATTCAGGGAACTATGTGGAAGAGGAGGAAAAAGGGTTTCAAGAGTGAGAGGGTATGAATGACACCAAGGAAACAGTATGTTCCAGACACAGCAGGACTGACCCACATATGAGCTCATGAAGACTGGTAGCAGACCCAGGGCCTGTGGAGGATCATGTCCAGTGCTAAAAAGAGAACTGGATATAAGCCCCCATCATTAAAACAGTCACTATCTCAAAATGATTACTGCTTACAGAAAAAACACCGTTTTATTTTTTTCCAATGTAGTCTTACAAGACCCTCAGAATGAGAAGTCACCCAGTTTCGCTCAGTACCTCCAGGAACTCAATGTCCAGTCCAGTTGTTGCAACATGCAAGAGAGTAGGAAATGTTTGCTCAAACGGGCTCCCTCAGCACGCAGGCTAGAAAGAAGCATCATTCCCCAGGCCCAGACGTTTTTAAAGGCAAAACCCACAAGCTTAGGGAGGGTTTGCGACCCTCTGACCATTGAGTATGTGACCCTTTGAGGCTGGATGGTCTTGCTGTTAGTGTCAGCAGACCTTAGGGCCTCAGGGTGTTCTAATTAAACTTGTCTGGGCAAACCGAGGAGTTGCAGCTATCTCTTTGTTTCTTAAGGACCCTATTTACCACCTGCTCACTCACTGAAAGGAGCGGCAGTGTGAATTCTTGGTATCCTGCTATCTCAAATTCAGCCCAGCATTCCAATTATTTTGGCTTTATATTATTTCTTTGCTAGTTTAAGTCTTTCAGTCTCACTGAGTATACAAAACAAACGTAAGGTCAGTCTCTTTGTCAAGCAGTAGATGACCAACACAAAAGGAACTTAATGATATTTTCACAGACATTTTGTCTCATAATGCTGTGTTTGGGCATTTCTTAACCATTACTGGTCTTTGGTTTATTATGACTTATGGCTTATTATTATTTCCATTTTCAGTTTTCTTTTTTTATGTGTTCTCTCTCTGTGTGTACTCTCCCAAATGTGCATTGTACAATGCTCATGATTCTATATATTCATTTTAGTGTTTTTTTTTCTTTTTTGTTGTTTGTTTGCCTTGTTTTTTTGTATTATAATGCTCATTTTCTAAAGAGAGATACAAAAACAGCAACAGCATGGAGTTAGATATAATGTCAGAAATAACCTCTTGATATTGGAAAACCAAATATCGAGAGAAAGACAACTTCTCTTTCTCTCTCATTGATCCTTAATTGCCTACTTCTCTTTCTCTCTCATTGATCCTTAATTGCCTGCTGTTGTTTGTCTAGTGGTGGGGCACAAGATATTTCTCCCTTTCATATTAAAATGCCCCTGTGAAAGACATGATTTTCTTGTTTGTGACTTGTTTATTAATTAAATTTCTCTGCTTTTATTTCTAAACAAATGTCCCTGGAACATTCCTTTGCTCTGAGATACAAGAACCAATATCTAAATAGATACACAGGAACCTGTTTGGATGCCATCCAAAATCAGAATCCATTAATTACATACTATGACAGTAAAAATTATTCATATATTTCAATATAACTACTACCACCATATTACTAAACTAATATTTTTAATTTGCCCAAGATAACAATAGCCCTTCCCAGAACCCCACAATATTATCTAGAAAGATCTTGAATGGAAGGAAATATAATTTTTAGTTAAAATTTTGGCAGGACAAGACAGTAAAATGGTTTATCCATTTCATATCATTAATGAGGTCATTTTAAGTTTGACTGGAATTTGATCTCAGTGATGGAAAATTGCCCCAACCCTCCTCATCTAATCAGATGCCAAGATGTCCAGATAATTTAGCTTCTGTTAAGCTGTTTCCCTTGACAAAACCTCAACCTGAAGCTGTGGAGTAATATAATAGGATGTGGGTTTTGCCTTTAAATGTGCCCTGCTGTAAATGCTTGGTATTATACTTGGGTTCCCAATAGCTAAGTGTATTTCCAGCAGGTGGAATAGAGGCTTTCAGTTGGCTATAGACTATATCTGAGTAGACTTCTCTGATAGACTCCTCATGAGAGAATAAAATTAAGATGATTTGTCTATTTTAATTTGAAATATCAACCATCCCACAGATTTTTATTAGGAAACTGCTGTAAGCAACTAAAATTTTACCATGATACTCACAGTTAAGTGTTGGTTCATGTGTACCACCAAATCCAGAAATTGTGAGACTGTTGTTCTGTGTATGTTTCTCTTATTTGTTAATGAATAAAACACTGATTGGTTGATTGACCAGACAGCAGCTGGGCAGAAACTTGCCACTAACTAAACATAGAGGTCTGGAGGTCTGTACAGATAGGCAGGAAGTGGCATAGCTGGGAAGAATCAGGATATAAGCAGGGACAAACAGGAAATCAGTCCCTTCTCTGCAGAGATGCTGAATAGTCATATTGTAGCAGGCAGAGGAATAGCAGTTCTGGCATTCTCTGGTAAAATAGACCACGTGGAAATACATGGATTCATATATATGGGTCAGTAATTAAGATAGAGCTAGCCAATAAGAAGCCCAAGCCAATGGCCAACAGTATTATAATTAATATAAGTCTTTGAGTGTTCATTTGGGGCTGATGCACGTGGGAGGACCAGGCTAGCAGGAAATGAGTGTAGGTTATAAAACAAATCTCATCCTATGAGATGAATTTCCTTGACTGTCAATGTGATTGGCTGAGAATATGCTAGGCAGTTGGAAAATGATACCTGTACATACAAGTGAAGATGATGTCAAGCTTAAAAAAAAATTGGATGTATTCAATGTCTCAGTTGCAGAACCTTGGATAGAATTATAGGAGTAAAAAGAAAGATTTTCTGAGTGTTTTCATTTACATGAGCTGCTTTGCTTTAACAAAACTTTCCAGCTGTGATAAATTGAAACTATGAGTCAAAATTTTTCCTTATGTTCTGCTCAGATAATTTGTGACATTGATGAAAGTCTGACTGATATGTAATGTATCAGCTTTTCATTTTATTTTGTGCCTTAAACCAATCAAACTTCCTGTTAGAGCCAAAGGACAATTTCACTTCATATATACAAGCTACCTGTATAAAAGTCGAGGGAGGTGTATTTTGGGGGAAGGAAAAGGAGAAAAATTGCAAATTTGGGGGAGGCAGGTAAATTTCGATAACAAAACCTGACTTTTAAAATCTGAGCATTCAGGAAACTGAGTCAGAGGATTGTTATGAAATTGAAGGTTGCCTAAATTACAAGTTGAGAAGTTATTCCTCCATAACTAACTAACTAATTAATTACAGCTAAATAAAATCTGACCTCTGTTTCCGATGTTCTAATTAATTTATTTCCATCTGATTTTACATCCACTCATGGTTCATGCCTAATATTTATTTGATAATGATCTTGTCAAGTCTGAAGAGCCTTCCTGCTAATTCATTCTATGTGCTTTGAGAAAATCCATGGAGGAATAACTTCTAAAACAGTCATGAAATCAAAGAGCTGCAACTTAATAATCAATTGTGCTTTCATAGGAATGGTTAATCAGAAGGTAGTTGAGCAAGGAGCATCTGGCCAGAGCCAGACACCATCAAGAGACTATTCTTGCCCAATGTGTTTGGTTTTTTGAAAAATAGTAACTGTTGTTTTGAAGAGACAAATCACATTCCCTTCCTTTGGTAGCTATAAAAATACATAAAAATTTCACATATTTGTTCTTGCTGAAACTAAATATTAATCCATAGTTTATGGTTTTTATGAGTTATAAAGCAATACTTAAACACTGAATATTGAAATATTACCTTAAAAGCCAACTTGTAATTTTCTGAAGATTTGAAGTCATGTGGCAACATTTACTTCTAGATAATAGTATTTGCTTCTGTGAGGTTCATGTCTTATATTTTTTATGCAGTGATTCTGACATAAACAATTTAAATAATTAATCTATCTGGAAACTAAATAATTTAATATAATGAACTTGTTTTACTGTAAGAGTTCAGATATTCTCCTTACAAAAACAAAAATAAAAAAAATTAAGGTAAATGTTAATTTAATTACTAGTATTTATTATATATAATACAAAGTTTCTAAAGAGCAGAAAGCTAGAATATTATTAGTCTATATCTTTAAATCTTATCCTAAATGGTTTTAAGTATCTCAATGAAAATGCTCAATAAAATCCATTTTGCTTTGTCTTTTCTGAGAATTGGTTTTCCATTATCATGGTTCCTACATATATGGCTAAATAAGATCCTGTCTGTGAGATATTTAGCTGTGTTTCGATGTATCAATAGAGAACTTTATGTCATGGATGTTGTGCTTGATTTAGTTAAAGCACACATATTCTTTTTTTTTTTTTTTTTTTTTAGCAAATTGAAAGTTTATTTTCCATGCAGTTGACTTTTTGTCTTCCAATTTGAGGTATAATTGAGGTTGAAGAGTTTCAAAAGAATCTATAGTGATTGAAGGAGTGATAAGATGCTTTTAAAGTTTCTAAAAATTGTTTAACCAATAATAAGGTGCATAGATGGTTAAAGATCTGTAAAGCACCAATTAATTTAAATTAGGTATATTTATCAAATTGAAGCACACATATTCTTTATGCAAACAAAATAAGTAACACTGAAATGTGACAAATCTCCTCCAATTTGAGAATATAATAAAATTAATGCGTAGATATTTATGAAGCCAACTTAGTAAACCAGCTTGATAAGTAAAGAAGGTAATATTTTAACTAGAAAACTCAGCATAGGAAAAAAAAGGCAACAATTGCATGAATGCCTATTAATTATCACAACCAGGTGGCATTGAATTACTATTAGGTTGAAGAAAAATCTTAGGTTAAGTTCCCAGAAACAAAATGATCCAAGAACCTGAGTTCAAAAACACATATCTTTAAGACAGATGGAAATTAGATGGAGCAGGAGTGTGACAAGGGCAGTAGCTGTTTGATGCAGCACAGTGGCTGCTGAGCAAGGACTCTCTTGGGTAGAAGTACTGCCTTGGGGAGCTCTCAAGATTCACTTGGAGGGGAGGGAGAGCAGAATATTACACAGCACATCAATAGGAAATGGAGTCATGAGTTGGATTTAAAGATTATACATACAAAAGAACGTGAGGTTTCAAGGTATCTGTTTAGAGAGAAAAATGAATACACAGAAAGCAATTGTGTTTTTCCCAATTCAGAAAACTAAGTTAAATGTCTATGAAGTGTATAGGCTTGATTTCCTTTTAGAAACAAAATATAGAACACAAAATATTTCTCATTTTTATGTTCAATCTCAATACAATACAACATTAAAATTTAATTTTAATATTCATATATGTATATGCCAATGTTTAACAGTTCTGGTTAGTAATTGATACATAAACAAATTATTTTAATAAAAAAGTATAAAACTGTGGAAGGGTATGAATATAATAACCTCATGCTTATACAGATTGTGATAGATGTGATATTTATCACCTCGCCTCATATTTTTAAGATATAATATCTTATACTTACTCATAAAATAATAATATGCTAAAAATATAGGAAGTTGTTAAAAAGAAACATCTATGATTCATTTAGCAGTATATCCCATTGTTTAGATACCAGCGATAAACTCATCATTCCATAGCCATTATAGCTGAAGTACCTCTAGTCTGCTGGAGAAATATCTATACATTTTTGTTGAATGATGACTTTGAGTGATTTCTAAAATGCATCAAATGAAATTTGATCAATTCTCAATATATTATCTGTGGTTTGCTTTCTCATGAAAGGAATGGAGATTTGAGGAAGAAGAAAAAACAGAAATACCTCTTGTTCAATTAATGTGTTTGGATATTTTATTCTTATCATATGAATGTCTTATATTTATTAAAATCAGACAACTGTAAAATGTGAGAGGGGGAAAATTTAACAAATAAGGACAATTTAATAGTGCATTCATTTCTCTATGGAAAGACACAATGGTCTTCTTAGGTTTCTGATACTGTTCATGTATGACATCTCTAGCAGTCTTTCCCCTGCATATGTGGGGAAGTGAAGAGTTTGCTTCTGTCAAGAACCTCACCTCAACTTCAAAGAGAGATGATACCTCAGAGTTAAGGATTGGGAAGAGATTTTCCAATCAAATGGACCCAGGAAACAAGCTTGTGAAGCTATCTTAATATCTAACAAATTAGACTTCAAACTGAAATCAATCTAAAGAGATGAAGAAGGTCATTTCATATTCATCACAAGAAAAATTTACTAGGATGAAGTCTCAATTCTGGACATTTATACCCCAAATACAAAGGCACCTATATTTGAAAAAGAAAAATCCTAAAACACAAATCTCCTATAAAACCTCACACACTTATAGTGAGAGACTACAACAACCCACTCTCACCAATAGAAAGAAACTTAACAAAGAAACAAAAGAAGTAAAAGAAATTATGACCCAATCGGGTTTAACAGAGATCTATAAAACATTCCATCCACACACAAAAGAATATACATTCTTCTCAGCTCCACATGGATCCTTCTTGAAAACTGACCACATACTGGGCAATATAGCAAACCTCAACACATACAAAAAAAAAAAAAAAAAAAAAAAAAAAAAAAGAATAATGAATAACCCTCTGTATCTTATCAGAACACCACACACACCATACTTTAAAGTTAGAATTCAACAACAACACACATTGCAGGAACCCTACAAACTCATGGAAACTGAACAATGTGTAATTACATCATTTCTGGGTAAAGGAATGAATATATAAAGAAAGAAGTTAAAGACTTCCTAGAATTCAATGAGAACAAAGACACAAAATGTCCAACCTATGGGACACTTTGAAAAGAAACATTCATAGCACAGACTACCTGCATTTAGAAACTGTAGAATAATCACACAAGAGAATTAACATCACAACTGAAAGCTCTAGGACAAAAGGAAGGGAATCACCCCAGGAGGAATAGACACCAGGAAATAATCAAACTGAGGGCTGAAATCAATAAAGTAGAAACAAAGAAAACAATAGAAAGCATCAATGTAACTCTAGAAGAGTTGGTTCTTCTAGAAAATGAACAAGAAAGACAAACCTTTATCCAAACAAACCAAAAAAGAGAGAACATGCAAATTAGCAAATCAGAAATGAAAAGGGGGCCATAATAACAGATACTGAGATTCTTCAGGTCATACTTTGAAAAACTGTACTCCACAAAATTTGAAAATTTAAAGGAAATGAACAATTTTCTGGGTAGACTTCACTTGGCAAAATTAAATCAAGAACAGATAAGCAATTTAAATAGATCTATAATCCCTAAATAATAGAAGCAATCTTCAAAAGTTTCCCAAGAAAAAGAATCTCTGGGCCCAATGGTTTTGCACACAATTATACCAGAAATTCAAAGAAGAGCTAATACCAATACTCCTCAAAAATTCCAAACAATAGAAGCATAAAGGTCATTGCCAAACTCTTTTTACAAGGATACAATTACCTTGGTACCCAAGCCACACAAAGAAACAACTATGAAAAAGAACTATAGACCAATATCCCTCATCAACATTAATGCAAAAATAATAAAATACTGGCAAATGAAATCCAAGAACTCATGACAAAAAATCATCCACCATGATCAAGTAGTCGTCATTCCAGGGATACAGGTTTGGTTCAATATATGAAAATCCATCACTGTAATACACCATATAAACCACTAGAAAAGAAAAACCACATAATCATCTGACTAGATGCTGAAAAAGCCTTTGAAAAATAAAGCACCCCTTTATAATAAAGGTATTAGAGAGATCAGATACAGCAGGAACATATATAAACATAATAAAAGTAATGTACCACATATCAACAGCCAACATCAAACTAAATGGAAATAAATTAAATACAGTTCCTCTAAAAATTGGATTAAGACAAGGCTGCCCACTCTCTCCATATATCTTCAATATTATACTTGAAGTTCTAGCTACAGCAATAAGACAGCAAAAGGAAATAAAGGGGATACAAATTGGAAAGGGAGAAGTCAAATTTCCATTATTTGTAGATGATATGATAGTTTACATATGAGACCAAAAAAAAAAAAAAAAAAAAAAAAAAACTCTACCAGGGAACTCTTACAGCTGATAAACACCTTCAGCAAAGGTGGCAGGATAAGATAAACTAAAAATATCAGTAGCCCTACTATATACAGATGATAAATGGGATGAGAAAGAAATCAGAGAAATATCACCCTTTACAATAGCCACAAACAACATAAAATATCTTGTGGTTACACCAATCAAACAAGTGATTGGTTAGACCTGTAAAACAAAAACCTTCAGTAACCCTATAGGAGGAGGTGTGGCTTTGTTGAAGAAGTGTGTCACTGAGTGGTTGAAATTTGAATCTTCCTATGTTCAAGCTACTCCTGGTATTGCAGTCTATTTATTGTTGCCTGCATATCAACATGTCACAGCTCCTTCTCCAGCACCATGCCTACCTGTTTAATACCATGTCCTGCCTTGATGATAATAGACTGAACCTCTGAACTGTAAGCCAACTACCACAATTAAATATTTTCCAAAAGGACTTCCAAGGTCATAATGTCTCTTCACAGCAAATATACCCCAAATAGGATAATGTGTCCATATGTATATTCATTGTTTGATTCTTTTATTTTGCTTTTGAATTTAGGATGTTGGTGGTTCTATATGTAAGTTAGTTGTTTATGAACTTCCAAAATTCTCAAATTTCAAATTTCTACCTAATGTATCAATAAATTCCCAAGCATTATGTAGTATACAGAAAATATTCACAATTTTATTTGTCAGTTTAAAAATACAATACAAGAGTAAATCATCCTTGTGAAAATATTACCAATCTATCATTATTTTTTTTAACCTGGAGTGTGCTTTTCTACTCTATAAAACATAGCTAGAGATATTCTTCCTGATGCTGTTTCTTAAAATAAATGGATATCTAAATAAAATATTAAAGTATTTGTGTCTATATCATTAGGTATGGAGATAAATTAATGTCAAGCATCCCTATAGTTATGGAAATATGTTAGCAATGCATTGATTTAAGATTGTAGGTTGATTTCCAGCCCATATAATCTAGGGACATCATTGATATCAAGAAGCAAAACTAAAAGCAGTTTCAGACAACTCTAACCATCAACTCATCTAAATTCATCATATCATACACAAAAATTTTGGATGACATTTTAAATAAAAATTATGAATATTTAACCTAATGTGCACTTATTGCATAGAATCTGACCATTTTTATCTGAAAAATCACTCTATTTCAGTCACATGAGTAATAAAGGAAATATTCATCATAAAAATCAAGCAAATTTTAAGCTAAGATGCCAATCACAGGGTACCAAAGCACAGTGTTCTTAACAGAATTCATGTGAAAGGGAGCTAGGCTGCTCATGAGAACTTATGTTTGTATAAGTAAGTTGTATAAATACACTTGTGATGTACTTTACAGCAAAACTATTCTGATAACTGATTTGTTTTCTCAAGCATCTGCTTTTTCAGGTGAGTGATGTACACAATTGCTGACTGAGTTGATTTGAAATTTGTCTGATCCAAGCAAAGCTACAATTCCTGTCTCCTAAATGTTTATGATCCCAAACAATATCACTGAGCAGCCTTAAGTAGTGTGGTTATGAACACAAATCCCAAGTGATGCCAAATATGTAGTTACAAATTGATTATCACACAACAGCTGTCACATTCAGCCTATTGCATCCACTTAGGTTTAGTCAAGGTTATTTTATAAAAACACATCTTAACCAAATACAGACATAATTTTTAAAGAACACCAAAGACAACAGCTACATTATAAAAGGGCTTGTCTCTCATCATAGTGACTTCTCATTAGAACAACCAAGAAATATTCACTGTCACAGATCTGGAAATACATTTTCCACAAGGTGCACTAACACTGCTAATGAAAACTTGGTGTGTCTACAGTGTGAAGTCTTGAAAATCAGATAACATCCCACATATTTTGATGTCACCTTTGTTAAGAAGACAGATACAAAACATAAATGAATTAATTATCAATCACAATACACCAAGTTTTAAAATAATACTTTTATGACTCTCAGTGTTCTCCTTGTATCATAACTTCTCTGGCTGTGTGAATGGTAGGTTGGTGATCACTTGCTCCATGTTGAACATCCTTATTGAGTAACTACATACTATGCTCCTCTTTTTGGGACTGGGTTACCTCACTCAAGATTGTTTCATCAAGTTCCATCCATTTGCCTGTGAATTTCAAGATTCCATTGTTTTTTGTTTTTCCAATGAGTAGTAATCCGTTGTATAAAGGTACCACATTTTCTTTATCCATTC
This sequence comes from Phodopus roborovskii, assembly GCF_943737965.1. Classification (NCBI taxonomy): domain Eukaryota; kingdom Metazoa; phylum Chordata; class Mammalia; order Rodentia; family Cricetidae; genus Phodopus; species Phodopus roborovskii. Next base: position 796,681 of record NW_026126693.1, on the reverse strand, counting down.
TTCAATTGTGGGGCATCTAGGTTGCTTCCAGCATCTAGCTATTACAAATTATGTGGCTATGAACATATTTAAACAGATTACTTTGTTGAATGGATGAGCATCTTTTGGGTATATGCCTGAGGAACTGCCATACTGATCTCCAAAATGGCTGTACATGTTTTTACTACCACCTGCAGTGGAGGAGTGTTCCCTTATCTCCATATCCTCTTCAGCATAAGCTGTCATTGGTGTTTCCAATTTTAGCAATTCTGGCAGGAATAACATGGTTTCCCAGATTTGCCTTGATTTGCATTTGCCTGATGGCTAAGGATGTTGATTACTTTCTTAAGTGTCTTTTAGACATTTTGAACTCCTCTATTAAGAATTCTCTCTTCAGTTCTGTACCCCACTTTTTTAATTGGATTATTTGGTGTTTTGGTGAGTAGCTTCTTGAGTTCTTTGTATATTTTGGAAATTAGCCCTTTGTCAGATGTGGGGCAAGTGAAGATCTTTTCCCACTCTGTGGGCTTCTGTTTTGTCTTGTTGACTGTGTACTTTTCCCTACAGAGCTTCTCAGTTTGAGGAGATCCCATTTATAAATTGTTGATCTCAGTGTCTGTGCTACTACTCCTTTGTTCAGGAAGCAGTGTCCTGTACCATTTAGTTCAAAGGTACCTCCCACTCTCTCTACTAAGAGGTCCAGTGTGGTTAAATTTATGTTAACTTCTTTGATCCATTTGGACTTAAGTTTTGTGCATGTTGATAGACATGAGTCTATCCACAGTCTTTTACACGCCAGTATCAAGTTATGCCAGCACCATTTGTTGAAGATGCTTTCCTCTTTCCATTGTATAATGTTAGCTATTTTGTCAAAAATCAGGTTTTCATGGGTGTGGGGGTTAATATGAAGTCCCACCTGCACTGTGTGGAGGAAGAGATGGATAGATAACTGGGTGTGGTGGCACACACCTTTAATCCCAACACTTGGGAGACAGAAGCAAGCAGATCTCTGTGATTTCAAAGTAAACCTGGTATGCAGAGTGAATTCCAGGACAGATAAGAGTTACACAGAGAAACCCTGTCTCAAAAAATAAAAAGTAAAAGAAACGGAGTAATAATAAAGCCACGTAAAGATGAAAAGCTCAGAGAGAATCTGGATACTGTATGGTATTACATTGTCTTTGCATTGTTTGACTGCTGAGGAAACAATAACTGTTAAAGGAAATACTGGTGGATTAATTCAATTTATATATTTTAAAAATGCTTTGACTCCAACATCTAAGTTCAAGGACAAGTTACTGGGGAAAGGATTTCTATTTTTGTTTCCACAGAAAATAAAAAGCTGTGGATTCCTTCCAGATTTATGTGGTTTGATCAAGCCAGACCCCCTGAAATAGAGGACCAGGTGATCCTACATTCAAAATAGCTGAACAAAGCAGCCTTGCAGACTACAGCCAAGATTTCTGTGTCTTCTCATGATCCCCCATGACAGCGCCCCCTGTCAGCAGGAAGTAGTTTGGAAAGAACGACGCCCAAATTCCTAAATATTGTTTATGTTTGTTTTCATTTAAGTGGACTTGGTTATAAATGGTTAATGATCACAACCAATATCTTTTTAAAGGTAAAAAGGGAATTATGGTATAGATATGAATACTTTGTTTTGGAATGGATTTTCATTTATTGATACAATTTAAGGTCAATTTTGTGATATATATATTTCTCCTCTTGTTTAAGTATTGTTTAGAAATTTAATGTATAATTCAATACAGATTATAGATAGTATCTATGGTAGTCAGATATAGTTAAGTTAGTTAAGTTTTCTAGATATACAGAGATGTATTTGAGATGAATAGGCATTCTTCAAACATTTCAAAGACCTACAGAATATGGCATTTAAAATGGTTTAGGGTTTTCGTGACAGTGAGACATAATTGCTCTTGGCAATACCACCTGCAACAGAAAGGAAGATGGACATTGAAGAAATTCGTTATGGAGTTTGCTTTCAATATGGCAAGACTAGCCATATGGACAAGATACTGCTCTTGTCTGGACTGTTTGACTTTGTGCTATATAAACTGGATATGCAGGACCCATAGAAAAGTGATTGCTGATTCAAGATGGACATTGCTATAGAGTTCCTGCTTCATGGAAGAGTCTGCCAGACAGTCTGCAGGACACAGAGGAAAGTGGCTGACAAACTGCCAATACAAGAAGACAGTTTAAAGTTTCCTGCTTTGCTGAAGAGTCTGCCAGACACACTATGGCCTATGGGCTGAAGATGGAAGATTACAGAAAAACTTCAGGTTACTGACAAAGGCAAGATGTCTCTGTCATTTGTAGAGTTTATATATTATCCTTCTGTGGTCTTTGAAGGAGTTGAAGACAGATAGTTATGGTATAGACTTTAGACACACAAAGATAGAATAGATGATGGAATATTTTCTTAAATCTTGCTAAATGTTAATGGGCTAAATAGTGTTAACTGTGATTCTTATTTGATAACTGTTATGTAATATATTTTGCGATGTTAAGGTTAAAACCCTTCTTTTTATTTAGACAGAAAAGAGGAGATGATGGGAGATGTCATTCTGTATATGTTTCTCATACTGGTTAATAATAAAGCACTGTTGGCCAATAGGAAAGGAAGATAGGAGGGACTAGGAGACAAGGAGGAAATAGGAAGTAGGAAGGAGGGGTCAAGATGGAGAGTCAGGAGAGAGCAGTATGCGGCAGCCGGCTCCCGGTAAGAAGAACACGTGGACACACATAGATTAACACAAATGGGTTAATAACTAAGGCAGAGCTAGCCGATAAGAAACTAGTACCTGGCCAACAGTATAATATCAAATACAGAGTCTCTGTGTGTTATTTGGGGCTGGCGCGGCAGCGGGACAATACCAGGCGGCGGGCAGAAAAACCGTACTCCTTACAGATAACAGTGTAAGAATACAATTCAATGACTTAAAGAGCAATATGACATCATCACAAACTGGGCGTTCTACACCAGCATGACCTGAGCATCCCAATGCAGATGAAACAGAAGGAAACCACCTTAAAAATAACTTTATGAAGATGATAGAGGCCCTTAGAGAGGAAATAAAAATCTCCCTTAAAGAAATGGAGGAAAAGAAAAAAAAATGGAAGAAATAATCAAATTCCTTAAAGAAAACAAGGAAAGCCAAGAAAAAACAATCCAACAGGTAAAGAAAACAGTTTATTATGTGAAAACTGAAATAAAGGCAATAAAGAAAACACAAACAGAGGAAATGCTGGAAATGGAAAATCTACCAATGAAAGGTTAACCAACAGAAGATGAGATGGAAGAATCTCAGGTGTTGAAGATACAACAGAGGAAATAGATTCATTGGTCAATGAAAATGTAAAACTCAACACATTCTTAACACAAAACATCCAGGAGATGGGACACCATAAAAACCAAACCTAAGAATAATAGGGATAGAAGAAGATGAAGAAGTCCAGCCCAGCTGAGAGGTGAAGAAAACATATTCAACAAAATCATAGAAGAAAACTTCCACAGGATAAAGAAGAGCATGCTTGTGAAAGTACAAGAAGCTTACAGAATAGACTGGACCAAAAAGAAAAATGTTCCCTTGCCATATAATGATCAGAACATTAAACATACAGAAATAAAGAATACTAAGAACTGAAAAGGAAAAAGACCAAGTAACATATAAAGTCAGATATCTATGGAAATTTTCACCCAGACACAAAAGAATATAAGTTCTTCTCATCACCTCATGAAACCTTCTCTAAATTGAGCACATACTCAGCAAGAAAGCAAACCTCAAAAGATACAAAAAAAAAAAAAAGTAAGAAAGAAAGAAAAGAGAGAAAGAAATAACTCCCTGTATCTTATCAGATCACCATGGTTTAAAGTTATAATTCACCAAAGCACAAATTTTGAAAAGCCTACAAATTCATGGAGTTTAAACAATGCTCATCTGAATCACCCCTATATATAGATTGAAGTTACTGTCCTGCCTGGTCCTGAAGCCATTCAGTCCCACATAAACACACAGGGACTTATATTAATAATAAAATGTTTGGCCTATTACTCAGGCTTATTACTAACAAACTTTTGCAACTAAAACCATAATGCTTTTCTATGCATGGTAGCCAAATGGGTTGCTACCTTGTCTAAGTAAGGTATTCTCATATTGCTTCCTCTGTTTCTGGCTGGTGATTTTATCTCTTTTTTTAGTCTTTCTAAATTTTTCTTAGTCTGGTAGCCCTGCTTACACCTCCTTCCTGGCTATTGGCCAATCAGTGTTTTATTAAACCAATATGAGTGACAAACCTTTACAGAGAACAAGAGCATTACCCACATTATCTCCATCTTTTTATTTTCAAGGCAAGAACCCTGAATCAATTCTCCTTTGTTTGGCTTTTTTCTTCACCATTATCCATAACAACTTGTAACCTAACCAGCACACTAAACAAAGACAAACATCTATAATCTTTTTTTTTTTTGGTGGGGGGTGGTGTGAGCATAGTTTTCTAGGATATTTCCTGATCATTGGAACCACTGATAATGTAGGACCTTAATTCTGGGTTCTTGATGGGCCAATTGGAGAGCCCTGCAACACAAACACCAAAGCAGGAGATGCAACAAGCAAGAGGTGTTTATTGAACGAGTGCACTCGGGTGTCAGCAATCTTGGGGAAAGCTACACAGCCCTCCCAAAGGGTTCAGGCTCTTTTTTATAGAGACAAATGGCAAATCAGCATACATGCATGGGGCACAAGGTAATTGATTACAAAGTAGGATCTCATGTTTGAGATATCACCCAGGTATGACCTGTTCATATTCAAAGGATAAACCATAGAATGACTTGGAAAGTCCCCAGACTGTCCATTGGCCAGTTATGACCCAGACAGGGCTGTTCACCTGGGACCATTTGTTCTAGGGTTGGGGACCTATTTTCTTGTTGTGGGCCAAGACCTGTGAGAAACTTTTTTCATATTCTGGGTTTCTCTTGGCTGTACATTTAGAGCCTTCAGTTATTCCACAAAGGTTGGATGATATAGTAACTAGCCCTATTTAGCAAGATCAGCCTAGCATATAACCACTAGCCCTATCACCATAGTAACCTTTCTTGTTCTCATAATTCCACCCATGTCCATTCTTTGTGATTTTCTATATTCTGCTTGCAAGAACTATTTGTTTTTTTACCTTTCCTACATCATTGCTCTACAAACTAAAATTTTTCAATAATCTTATGGGGACCCAAATAAATATGGGCAAGTACTGACTAGAGCATTCTATAAGCCTGGATCATCTCAGCAAGGCTTTAAAACTGTTTTAGATGCAGAACTCAGAAGAAGCTGCAAGAGAGGTATTCTGAATAGTTGAATCATGTGGTCCATCTCTTCCCACTGGAGAATTTTCAGGGGATCTTTCTCAATCAAAACTTATTTTTCTTAACCAAGAATAAATCCACAGCCTCTCATTTCCTGTAGAAAGAAAGCAAAACTTCTTTTCCAATGTAACATATCATTTGACTTAAATTTTGAGTTAAAGGCATTTTCAAAATATGTAGGTTAGATTAATCCAGCAATATTTAAAATAAAATATCTTTTAACTTCTTCACCAGTCAGCAATTCAAAGACAACACAACAATACATAGTATCAAGGCTCTCTGTGTATTTTTACTCTTTACCTAGCCTTTTTATTATTCTATTTCTTTTGTTTTAAATTTGTATTAATAAATTGCATTTAAATTAGAAACAAATTTATTTTATATATATATATATATATATATATATATATATATATATATATATATATATTCAACATCTGTTTTGGCTTAAGCAGAAGAGAGGAAAATTTTTCTAATGCAATAGCCATTTCATGCATGGCTCTAAAAACGTGAAACTAGAGGTAGCCAGTAATGCTTTATGTAAGTAAAGCAAGGAAAGCAGTTAGAACATATACTACAGAGGTCATGGATTATACAGCAAACTATCCATTGGCCTTGCCAAGGTTAGTTAAGTTCTTTCAGGTCTTGCCAAGATGAGAACTTGTTTGTCCTATTCTTAGGCCTTGTCCCCTGAATAAATCACATGGCTCAATTAAACATATCTAAACATAATAAAGGCAATATACAGCAAGTCAACAGCCAACACCAAAAAACAAATGGAGATAAACTCAAAGTAATTCCATAAGTCAGGAACAAAACAAGGAAATCTACTCTTTCTGTACCTATTAAATATTGTACTTGAAGTTCTAGCTAGAGCAATAAGACAACAAAAGGAGATCAAGAGATCACAAATTGGAAAAGAAGAAACCAAACATGCATTATTTGAAGATGATATGATAATTTACATAAGTAACCTGAAAAGTGCTACCAAGGAACTCTTATAGTTGATAAACACATTCAGTAATGTGACAGGGACACAAGATTAACTTAAAAAAAAAAGTAGCCTTCACATATACAGATTATAAACTGGTTGAGATAGAAACTAGAGAAAGAACAAAAACAACGTAAAATATCTTGGGGTAATTCTAACCAAACAAGTGAAAGACTTGTATGACAACAATTTTACATCTTTAATGAAAAAGCCTAAAGAAGTTATGAGAAAATGGAAAGATCTCCCATGCTTTTGGATAGATAAGATCAATATATTAAAAATGCAAATCTTACCAAAAGCAATCTATAGATTCAATGCAATCCCCATCAAAATCCCAGAATAATTCATCACAGACCCTGAAAGAATAATACTCAAATTCATATGGATAAACAATAAACCCGGAATAGCCAAAAATTCTGTACAATAGAGGAACTTCTGGAGGGATCACCATCCCTGACTGTGAAAGACAACAGAAGGCCTGGACCCTCACGTCCTGACTCAGGAAAGGTGCCCCCCTTCAAAAAATCACTCACAAGAAGTGGTCTTGATACAAAAGCATGAGGTCTTTTATATTCCAGTGCACTGGGGTCTGCAGCCATAATCCACATGGAAGTAGGTGACTGGGACCCTGGGTACAGGATTTAGACAGCTTTTATAGGGTTACAACAAAGCCCGTGCATCATAAACCAATCATCTCATAGCATCCAGTGGTATGGACCAATTAATTTGCACTATCCAAGCCCATGCTTAGCCCAGGAAGTCTGCTTTTGCTAGGGCTTCTGGGTACTGTGACAAGGCTCATTTCCTGTGTTCACTCACTCACAGGTGCTGTCATAAACAGCCCTGTTGTAAATAGTCAAGAATGTGACCGTTTGCCTACTCCTGCAGTCAGTGGAGAGGTAGGCTAAATTTTTCCATCCTTACATTTCCCACTTCTCTTGTTAATAGTTCTAATCTTAGAACTGGGAGGGCACAAAGGGCAGCCTCCTCTTTGCCCAGAAGGCTCTTGTACTGTTATCTAGGTACTATAATCTGGACCACACTCTTTCGATCCCAAACAAAAGTAACGATTCTATTAATCATACAAGGTCTATTAGTAAGCAGCAACAGCAAAATTATTGAGGGTCCCATCAGGGCAGGAAGTGGGGTGATCATCCAAGGGGACTTATTGAACCATCCGTCAGACAAAAGGGCAGCATAGAGACCTCCCTGCTGTAAAAATAACAGATCTAACCTCCCCCACGGCTCTGGGATGGGGGCTTCTGCCAGGAAGCTCAATGAGTCCTGCAGATGGGTGACGGAACCCACTTCAAGTTTGAGTCTAGATTTGTTCACAGGCCAGAGTAGGCCTGCTGCTGTTGCATGACAGCTGTACCTACACCTGCAGCAATTCCTGCTCCCAAGGGAAGAATAAGAGTCAGTGTGTTTAGTCATTCCCTCTTCTGTTGGATTGACCTGTCTCCGTAAACTGAATGGAGTCACCTGGTTGAAGAAGCAGGGCCCATACGATAAAGCTGAGCTTAAGGGGATTCTTAGTCTTTTTGGATCTCCATTCAGGATCAGGGGGTGGCGCTGGTTTGACATGCAGGCATGGATCCAGGTGGGGATACCTTCGATCTTCACTGCCATTGGCATGGTCAGGAGCACAAGATATAGGCCTTTCCACCAAGTCTCAAGGTTTCCTGAGCTGTGACATCTTATGTATACCAAATCTCCGACCTGTAAGTGATGTGGGACTTGCAGGTCTCCTTCTGCCGAGTAAGCCTCCCGGAGCTGCTTCCATGCTCGCTGTCTTACCCATTCAAGCGCCTTTAGCCTAGTGAACAGGGGCTGAGAGGACATCGCATCAGCACCATGTGCAGAAACAATTTCTACAAGTGGAGAGGGCCCCCCATAGAGTAATTCATAGGGAGTCAGCCCAAACCATGCAGGGGTGTTTCTAACCCTGAAAAGCACAAAGGGCAGGAGAGCTATCCAGTCATTAATGCCTATCCAGGTGAATTTAGTGAGAGTCTCTTTAATGGTTCTATTAATCCTTTCTATCTGCCCTGAGCTTTGGGGTCTGTATGCACAATGTAATTTCCAATCAACCCCAACGCCTTGGCCAGTCCCTGACTTACCTGGGCAACAAAAACTGGACCATTGTCTGATCCTAGTACCTTAGCTATTCCAAATCTTGGGAAGATTTCTTCCAGTATTTTCTTAGCCACCATGGTTGAGGTCTCCTTCTTGGTAGGGTAAGCCTCTACCCATCCTGGAAATGTGTCTATAAAAACTAATAAGTACTTCTTACCATATTTGGCAGGCTTTACCTCCAGGAAGTCCATTTCCCAGTGAGCGCCTGGATGACTTCCCCTCAATCTCTTCCCAGAAGGCATTGTTGCAGGGTTAGCATTAACTAGTTGACAAGGCACACAATGTTTTACTACTGAGTCGGCCACCCCCAATAGTCCCAGAACATGATAAGCGGATGTTCTAACCAGTCTCTGCAGATGTTTAGCCCCTAACAGGTGGGTTAAATGATGTATCTGCTGGACCTACTCTGACCCTTAGGGTAAAATCTCCTTTCCATCTGAGGTATAGCAAGTCCCCTCTGGGGTTTCAGTGAACCCATCTAATTTCTTTATTTCCCTCCAGTCCTCCAGAGTATACTGTCGTCCAAGTTCTGGGGCTTTAGACCTCTCTACTATAGGCAGCAGGTTGATACCCTGGGCTGCCTGATTGGCTACCTGGTCAGCCATCTGATTCCCTTTTGAGATGAAATCTTTGGCCTTTTAGTGTCCAAGGCAATATATAATGGCCAGTCTTTTCGGCAAATGTAAAGCTTCTAGCAAGCTTAGAATTTCTTCCTTGTTTTTGACTTCCTTCCCTGTTGAAGTAAGCAGCCCCCTTTGCTTATAGATAGCCCCATGCACATGTGCAGTTGCAAAAGCATACCTGCTGTCCGTGTAGATATTTATGGACTAGCCATTTAGCAAGGCATGTGTGAAGGCCAAGAGCTCAGCCTTTTGTGCTGAAGTTCCTTCTGGCAGACTACTGGCCCAAACAAAGTTGGCTCCATCCACCATTGCTGCCCCAGACATTCTTTTACCTTCTACCACGTAACTGCTCCCATTGGTGAACCAGTTCAATGCCTCCCCTGCCAGCAGGATGTCCATAAGATCTTTGCAAACTCCAGTCTCTTCCACCAGCAGTTGATGGCAGTCATGAATCATCAGTTCATCAGTCTCCTCAGGCAGTATAGTGGAAGGGTTGAAGGTGGCTGGTGGAAGGAACGTAATCCTCTTGGTGAGAAGCAGGCTTTGGTAGTGAGTTATGCTCTGGGGGCTGCCAGACGATGCTCTCCAGTGCATTGGGGGCTATTATGATTACTTTCTGCCCCAAAGTCAGCTTGTCAGCGTCTTTGATCAGTACCACCAAGGCTGCAATAGCTTTTAGGCAGCCAGGCCATCCACTGGCTACAGGATCAAGCTTCTTTGACAGATAAGCAAGTGGTCTGTTCCATGGCCCTAGGGATTGAGTTAAAACTCCCCAGGCTACTCCCTTATGCTCATCCACATAAAGATTAAAAGGTTTAGTTACATCAGGGAGAGCTAGTGCAGGTGTACTCAGCAGGGCCTTCTTAATGGCATCAAATGTCTCCTGATGCTCTGAGGCCCAAGAGAATTTTTCTTTTTCCTTAGTCAGTGGGTAGAGAGGGGCTGCTAGGGTCACGAACTCCGGGACCCATAGCCTGCAAAACCCAGCTGTCCCCAGAAATTCTCTCACTTGCCAGGCTGTGGTTGGGGCTGGTATCTAGTCTACGGTTTTCTTCCGAGCCTCTGTCTGCCATTGTTGCCTGTCCCGTAGACTGTACCCCAGGTACTTTACCTCACTCCTGCAAATCTGGGCCTTTTTTGGCAGAGGCTCAATAGCCCAGATCTGACAGTTCCAGCGCAGTGCTTTGGTTCCTTCTATGCAGTCATGTTGGGTGGCTCCTGCTAGAAGTAGGTCATCTACATACTGGAGGAGGGTCACCTGGAGGTGTTGGATCCTGAAGCTGGCCAAATCTTTATGAAGGGCCTTATCAAAGATGGTCAGAGAGTTTTTAAACCCTTGTGGCAGTCGGGTCCAAGTGAGCTGTCCAATTCTGCCCGTGTCAGGGTCCCTCCATTCAAAGGCAAAAAGCAGTTGGCTGGTAGAATGTAACCTCAGGCAGAAGACGGCATTTTTTAGGTCTAATATGGTGTACCAGCTCCGCTCAGGTGGGAGGGCACTCAGGAGGTTATAAGGGCTTGGGACAGTTGGATGTATGTCTTGTGCCCTTTTATTGACCTCTCTCAAGTACTGCACTGGCCAATAATCATTAGTCCCAGGCTTTGTAACTGGCAGCAAGGGAGTATTCCAGGAAGATTGAATAGGAACCAGGACGCCTTCCTGGATCCACCCTTGGATGTGTGGTTGAATTACTTCCTGGGCCTCTCTACTCATGGGGTACTGTTTAACTGACACCGGGGTAGCATTAGCTTTCAGCTGAGTAACCTGTGGAGGCACTTGTTTTGCCAGACCCATTCTGGATATTTCAGCCCAAGGTAAGGGAGTATGGGCCAACCACCAGTCCATATTGGAGATTCTAGCTCCATCTGAACAGTTGAGGTCAAGCCCTAGCTCCTCGTGGAGTCTGTACTCATCTTCTAACCTAACAGTAAGGACCTGTAATTGATTTCCCTGTTTATCGGTAACTGATGGCTGTTCAGAGTCAAAATGAATCTGGGCTCCTACTTTTGACAGGATATCTCTTCCTAACAGAGGGTAAGGGCATTCTAGGATAACCAGGAACGAGTGGGATACCTGGCCCATGCCAAGGTCCACTGTTCTTTGGGTAGTCCATGAATACTGCCATTGCCCTGTAGCACCCATTACCCAGGATTTTTTGTCTTTTAATTTTCCTAACAGCTGTACCAGCACTGAATACTCCACTCTGGTATCCAATAAAAAATCAACTGGTTTCCCCTCCACTTTTAAAGTTACCCTGGGCTCTGGGAGGGGGTATGAACCCCATCTTCCCTAATCTTCATCTTAATTTAGGGTTAGCACCTTCGATCCCTTGTTTCTCTTCTTGGGGCAGTCCTTTGCCCAATGCCCCCTTACTTTATAATAAGCACATTGGTCTTTGTCGAATGGGGTCCTGTTGCCCAGGCTTCCAGACTGTCGAGGATCTGCTCTAAATTTTCAATTTCTCTCTCTCTTTCTCTATCATTTCTTCTTTCAACCATTGCAACCAAGATTTTAGTCAAATTTATTTCCTGTCTTCTGTTATGCCGGTTCTCCCTCCTTTCTTTTCTCTGGTCATTTTCTTTCTTTGTCTCCCTTTTAAAATGCACTTTCTCTGCCTCTTTCACTAAGTCACCCAACTCAGCTTCATGTAACCCTTCCAGCCTCTTGAGTGTCTTTCTAATATCCAGGGCTGATTGCCCTATAAAGGACAGTGTCACCCAAGCTCTCTGGGCTTCTGAGGTAGGGTCACAGGGAGTAAACCACCTACAGGCCTCCATGAGACTTTCAAGAAACACCGAGGGAGATTCAGTTGGTCCCTGAATCACCTCTCTCACCTTAGCCAAATTGGTGAGCCACCTCGCGGCACCTCAGAGACCCACCACCAGAGCCTGGCAATAGACTTTCAAGCTTTCCCTACCTTTAGGTTTGTTAAAGTCCCAACTGGGGTGTGCCAAGGGAAATCCTGCGTCAATCTTGTTCTGCAGCTGTGTAGGCCACCAGTTTGTAAGGAGTATGGGTTTTTCCGCCCGCCGCCGCTGGTCTTGTCCTGCTGCCGAATGCACAGAGACTCTGTATTTGATATTATACTGTTGGCCAGGTACTAGTTTCTTATTGGCTAGCTCTGTGTTAAGTAGTAACCCATTTCTGCTGATCTATGTATTTTCACATGGCCTTCTCTTACCGGGGAGACGGCTGGCATCCAGCTCCCTCCAGACTCTCCATCTTGACTCCTCCTTACTACTTCCTATTTCCTCCTTGTCTCCTAGTCCCTCCTATCTTCCTCTCCTATTGGCCAACAGTGCTTTATTTATTAACCAGTATGAGAAACATATACAGAATGGCATCTCCCATCATCTCCTCTTTTCTGTTTAAATAAAAAGAAGGGTTTTAACCTTAACATAGCAAAATATATAACACAACAGTTATCAAATAAGAATCACAGTTAACAATATTTAGTCCATTAACATTTATCAAGATTAAAAGAAACTATTCTATCATCTATCCTATATTTGTGAGTCCAAAGTCCTATTTGTAACTTATCTGTAAACCTAACTAAGGAAAACTATAACCATAACTATCTGTCTTCAACTCCTTCAAAGACCACAGAAGGATAGTATATAAACTCTAGAAATGACAGAGACAACTCACTGCCTGGTCACCCGAAGTTCTTTTGTAATCTTCCATCTTCAGCCCATAGGCCATAGTGTGTCTGGCTGACTCTTCAGCAATGCAGGAAACTTTAAACTGTCTTTTTGTATTGGCAGTTTGTCAGTCATTTTTCTCTGTGTCCTGTAGACTGTCTGGCAGACTCTTCCATGAAACAGAAACTCTGTAGCAATGTCCATCTTGAATCAGCAGTCACTTTTCTGTGAGTCCTGCATGTCCAGTTTATACAGCACAAAGTCAAACATTCCAGACAAGAGCAGTATCTTGTCCAAATGGCTAGTCTTGCCGTATTGGAAGTAAACTCCATAATGAGTTTCTTAAATGTCCATCTTCCTTTTTGACGCAGGTGGTGTTACCAGGAGCATTTATGTCTCATTGTCAAGTAAAACCCTAAATCATTTTAAATGCCATATTCTGTAGGTCTTTGAAAGGTTTGAAGAATGCCTATTCATCTCAAATACATCTCTGTATATCTAGAAAACTTAACTAACTTAACTATAATATCTGACTATCATAGGTACTTATCTATAATCTGTACTACATTATACATTACATTTCTAAATAAGCTATACAAACAAGAGGAGAAATATACATATGACAAAATTGACCTTAAATTGTATCAATAAATGAAAATCCATTCCAAAACAAACTATGCATATCTATATCATAATTCCCTTTTTACCTTTAAAAAGAACTGGCTGTGATCATTAACCATTTATACCCAAGTCCATTTAAATGAAAACAAACATTTATAAATATTTGGGAATTTGGGCGTCGTTCTTTCCAAACTACTTCCTGCTGATAGGGGGCGCTGTTATGGGGATCCTAAGAAGTTGCAGAAATCTTGGCTGTAGTCTGCAAGTCTGCCTTGTTCAAGCTGTTTTGAATGTTGGATCATCAGGAACTCTGTTTCAGGGGGTCTGGCTTGCTCAAACCACATTAGTCTGGAAGGAATCCACAGCTTTTTATTTTCTGTGGAAACAAAAATAGAAATCCTTTTCCCAAGTAACTTGTCCTTAGACTTAAATTTTTGAGTCAAAGCATTTTTAAAATATATAAATTGAATTAATCCAGCAACATTTCCTTTATCAATTGTTATTTTCTCAGCAGTCAAACAATGCAGAGACAACACAATAGCATACAGTAACCAGATTCTCTCTGAGCTTTTCATCTTTATGTGGCTTTATTATTACTCTGTTTCTTTTACTTTTTATTTTTTGAGACAGGGTTTCTCTGTGTAACTCTTATCTGTCTTGGAATTCACTCTGCATACCAGGTTTACTTTGAAATCACAGAGATCTGCTTGCCTCTGTCTCCTGGGTGCTGGGATTAAAGGTGTGTGCCACCACACCCAGTTCCTCTTTGTCTCTTTAAAACCATTTTATTTTTTTTTTCCATGTCTACATATATTTTAAAACACACTGTAAACCTTTAGAGGTTTTTCTTAATATGAATCTGTCTTTACTGTAAATCTTTATCTTTGTCTCGCCACAAGTCTTTTATCTGGTAAACAACAACATTGCTAAAATGAAATTCATAGTTGTTTCTGCGGCAGTTTATCAAACATGGCGGCGGCTATTTTACCGCCATCTCTGAAAGGAACATTTTTTCTAGCCTCTAACAGAATTCTCTCCTGCTCCTCAGTCATGAAGAGTGTCTGAAACAGCTGTCTGACAATCATCCCAAGTAGGTTGGTGAGAAAACATAAGGGACTCCACCAACCCCATAAGGCGTTGGGGATCCTCTGCAAAAGGGGGTTGGTTAGTTTTCCAATTGTAAAGATCTGAGGAGGAAAAGGGCCACTACTGCAGAGGCTGCAACTGGTCACCCGGCACTGGGGGACCAAACTTGTGTAGTGGCAGGGTCACAACCCCATCCATTCACTCTGGCGTGGCTCCTCTACAACTTCGGGTCCTGGTAGCAGATCCTCTTGCCATTGGGGCCTGAGCTTCAGGGGGTGAAGAAGGTCCCCCTGCAGTAGCCTGTATTGGATAAGGGGCTAGGGGGATGGGCTGGGATTCCGGCCAGGCCGGAGGCTCCTCAATCTCAGGGTAGATTCAGGTTCCCCAGGTGAACATTTTTTTCAGCTTCCGAGGGCCAGAACTTGGGAGCCTGGCTATCTTGGCTTGCTCAGCCATGGCTTAACCCATGGGGGAGGGTGTCTACCAGATCCTTCCAAGTAAGGATATAGGGCTCTTGATCAGGATGAGAGCCAGATCCAGTCTGAAAGATAGTCATCTTTACAGAATGAAAAGTTCCCTCTGGGGGGCCATCCAACATCCATTGCCGGCCACACAGAGACACACAAAGTCTGCCAGGGGTTCTTCCAAAACTCATCTGACAAATTACGGGCCCGAGATTTAACTTCAGTCCAGTGGTTAAGAGTTAAACTAAGGGGAGTCGTTACCATCAGTCTCATGATAAAACGATAGACAAAGTCACCCAGAACAAAAGCACACAAAATAGCAATTAACAGACCTGGACACAGGTAACCCAGCCAATGGTCAAGAGTAAGAATAAGAGGGGTAGCTACCATCTGTCCCATGATGAAGCTATAGACAAAGACATGCAGAACAAGAGAGTATGAGACAGCAACTAACAGATCCAGACACGTGACCAGCCTGCATCTCCAGCAAACAGGCAAAAGACTTGAGTGGCCACAGAATACAGAACTCAGTTCTACCGACCAGCCAAAGACATAAGCCAAGAGCCTCCTCACTGGAGGCAGCAAACAGATTCAAACACATGTGGCCCAGGTAGGCCGCAGAGGAATTTTCCACTTCAACAACAAAGTTTGGCCCAATTGGCCGACCGACAGAAGCTTACAACTTGGCATACTCAGGCTTCCTCCTAAACCCCTCTCTAGATTCCCCCAGGGCCACAGCTTTGTGACCAAATTTGCACTTTGCTCTTTGGAGCCCTTTCCCTATGAGAGATGCCTAGTTCAGCCTAGATATGGGGGGCAGGAGCATTGGTCTTACCACAAATAATAAGATAGTTTTTATGATTCACATGGTTGGCTTCACCTTCTCTGATGAGTGGATGGAGAATGGGTTCAGGAGATGCTAGGAGGCAAGAGAGGACAGGAGAGAAAGGGAACTTGGATTGATATGTAAAATAAAATTGTTTTAAAAATAAAAATAATTTAAAAATAATTTCCCCATTTGAGAGAAAGATGACTATGCATTGAAAATGATAGAACAAACAGTGTTAAAGGATTTACATCTCTCAGGGACACAAACAAATGATAACTTTTCTAAAGTAAATGCTCTAAGAGTAAAATTTTCAGGTATCTAAAGTCATGATCTATCTGATATTTATAGTCAACTTGAAAAGGATATTAAGGTAATCTCTTTGTAGACCAGGCTGGCCTCAGATACAAGAGCTCCACCACCTACTTCATGATTGCTGGGATTAAAGGGATTAAAGATGTACATCACCACCACCTGGTGATTACAAACACATTTTTAACAAAATATATGATCAAAATTATTCATGTAATATTTTTTAAACTTTTATATTTAATTTAGATACAATCTTATTCTATCTTCATTTTATATATCATTCTCAGTTCCCTCTCCCTCCTATTCTCCCAAGGACTTCAGTGAACTCTATCCCATCCATCTTCTGTTCCGTAGAAAGTGTAAGGCCTTCCATGGGGGATCATCAAAACCAGTCACATCATTTGGTGCAGATACTAAAAGAATGTCATTGAAAGAACATGCCATTTATTCTAAATTTATAATCTGTTTGCAGGAATATATGGGATAGTTATATAATGTTAGATATAATTATTACCTGGTTAAATATATGCTTGCAAATGCATGTGGGATATTATATCATGTTAGGTATAATCATGACCTGGTTGTTGTTTTCATTTGGAAATTAATCACAACATACACAGATATGTTTGTGTGTCAGGTTGACAAAAGGTGGACTCATGGTTATTCTTGGTTGTCAACATGACTATACTTGGAATTAAGTAGAACTCAAAAAGAGGAGGTATGCATGTGAAGGAATTTTCCTTAATTTGGAGTGGGAAGATCCACTTCTAGTCTTGATCTTTGGGGTGGGAAGTCACAACTTTAATCTGGACCCCACCTTCTGGAAGCCAATATAAAGGCATGGAAGAATGAACCTTCACTCTTTCCCAACTTACTCTCACTGGCAAGTCCATTTTTTTTCTGCCATTAGAGCCTACTTCAGGATTCCACAATATGCTGAAGGCTAGCTGAGATATCTGGCCTCATGTACTGAACAACTACTTCAACTACTTGATTTTTGGACCTTCCACTCATGGGAAGATATTGTTGGATTAGCTGGACCACAGCATATATATATATATATATATATATATATATATATATATGCAGACTCAATCAAAGTAGTCTCAATACATCTCAGTAGAGAAGTGTACTTGGAAAATAAATTTAAATTTCACATAGATATGGTCAGACATTGTACTTGTTTTAAGCAAAATAAAATAACATTTTCATCATTGGTAACATTATACAAAGTGCTGGATGAGCACTGGGCCAGAGTACAGGTCCAAATAACCTACCACCTCTGGGAGAACTTCCTGAATCTGCTCTGAGCATACTGAACCTGCCTACCCACAATGGAACACCCTGACTCCATGCCTGCCTGATCTTTGACCCCCATCATCAGGCCTCTGCTGGAGGGCCTCTGCCAGAGGAGAGAATTCCTAGAGAGCTTGGACCATCCAGAGTTACAGACCTGGAACTCCGGACCTACCTATACCCACTGGGATAGTAGAGTAGAGAGGGAGAAACTCCACCTGCATCCACTGGAAAAAGCAAAGGGAAGACAGAAATACAAGAAAACACCCAACAATATAAAGACAAGCATGACACCACCAGAATCAAGGGACTCTACACCAACTAGACATGAACACACCAAAGCAGAGGAAGCAAAAGAGAATAACTTAAAAAATAACTTCATAAAAATGATAGAGGCCCTCAAAGACAATATGAGAAAATTCCTAAAAGAAATGGAAGACAAAACAAACAGAATATTGGAAGAAATAGACAAAAAATGCAAAAAAAAATGCAAGAAATGGACTCCAAGTCTCCATCTGCTTGATCTCTGACCCCCACCACTGGTCCTCTGCCAGTGTTCCAGGCCACAACCAGAGATCCCAGCAGGAACATCCTGAGTCCCTTCCTACTGGATCATTGACCCCCATTGCCAGGCCAAGAGAGCTTGGACCACTCAGAGCTACAGATATCAAGCTTTTGACACACCTTAGCCCACCAGGGGAGTAGCATAGAGAGATAGAGACCCCACCTGCACCCACTGGAATAAGTGATGGGAAGACGACAATACATGACAACACTTAACAATAGAAAGACAAGCATGACACCACCAGAATTTAGAGACTCTACACAAATGAACCTCAACACCACAAAGCAGATGAAGTAGAAGAAAACAACTGAAAAAAATATCTTCATAAAAATTACAGAGGCCTTTAAAGACAATGTGAGAAATTTGCTTAAAGAAATAGAAGGTACAACAAACCAAATTTAAAAAAAAAAAATACAAGAAATGAACAAATCTCAAAGAGAGTACCAAGAAAAAAAAAAAAAAACAGTCAAAGAGTTGAAGGAAACAACACAAACAGTTCAAGACTAGAAAACTGAAAGCGAAACAATAAAGAAAACATGAACCGAAGGAATGCTAGAAATAGAAAAACAAGCTAAACGATCAGGAACTACAAGTGCAATCATAACCAACAGAATACGAGAGATGGAAAAAGGAATCTCTGACACTGAAGATAAACTAGAGGAAATAGATTCATCCACCAAAGAAAATCTTAAATTCAACAAATCCATAACACAAACCATCCAGGAAATGTGGGAAACAGTGAAAAGGCCAAAACTAAGAATAATAGCATAGAAGGTGAAGAAGAACGGTTCAAAGGTGCAGAAAACAAATTCATCAAAATCACTGAAGAAAACTTTCCCAATCTGAAGAAGGACATGCCTATGAATTACAAGAAGCACCAACTAGACTGTACCAAAGAAAAAATGACCCCACGACACACAATAATCAAAACACCTAACATACAAAATAAAGAAAGAATATTAAGAGCAGTGAAGGAAAAAGCCCAGGTAACATATAAAGGCAGACCTATCAAAATTACACCTGACATCTCCATGGAAACTCAAGGCCAGAAGGTCCTGGATAGATGTTCTATAAATACTAAGAATCCGCAGATGCTAACTAACCCAGGCTACTATATCCAGCAAAACTCTCAAACACTATAGACGGAGAAAACAAGATATTTAATGACAAAGCCAGATTTTCACAATACTTATCTGCAAATCCAGCCCTACAGAAAAATCTGGAAGGAAAATTACAGCCCAAGGTGGTTAACTATGCTCACAAAGAGAGCATAGTTAATAGGCAATAGATAATCCCACTTCACCAGAACCCAAAGGATAAAACAAGGAAAATATATTCACAATACCACCACCAACAACAAATTTAAAACAAACAAGCATTAACAATCAATGTTCCTTACTTTCCCTCAACATTCATGGTCTTAACTTGCCTATAAAAAACACATAGGCTAACATTATGGATACAAAGACAGAATCCATTTTTCTGCTGCATACAAGAAACACATCTAACTGTCAAAGACAGACATTACCTTGGAATAAAGGATTGGAAAAGATCTTTAAATCAAATGGACCTAAGAAACAAGCAGGTTAGCTATCCTAATATTTAACAAGTTAGACTTCAAACCAAAATCAATCATAAGAGATGAAGAAGGTCATTTCGCATTCATTACAGGAGAAATCCATCAGCACAAACTCTCAATTCTGAACATCTATGCCCCAAATACAAAGGAACCGACATTCATATTCATAATAGAAATGCTACTACACTCAAAGCTCACATAAAACCTCACACACTCATAGTGGGAGACTTCAACAGCCCACTCTCACAACTACACAGGACTATCAGACAGAAACTAAACGAAGAAACAAAAGAACTAATGAAGTTATGTGTCAACAGTGTTTAATAGATATCTATAGAATATTCCATCCAAACACAATAGCATATACCTTCTTCTCAGGTCTACAGGGAACCTTCTCTAAAATTGCCAACACACTAGGCAACATAACAAACCCAAATAGACACAAAAATACTGGAATAGTCCCCTGTATCTTATCAGACCACCATGCTTTAAAGTAACAACAACAAAAATCCCAGAAATCCTACAAACTCCCTGGAAACTGAACAACGTGCAATTGCAACATACCTGGGTCAAAGAAAAAATGAAGAAAGAAATTAAAGCCTTCCTAGAATTCAATGAGATTTAAGATACAACACACCCAAACATATGGGACACTTTGAAAGCAGTGCTACGAGGAAAGTTCATTGCACTAAGTGTCCATATGAAGAAAAACTGAGGATAGTCAAATTTTAGAATTAACAGCACAACTGACAGACTTAGACCAAAAAGAAGTAAACTCACCCTGGAGGAGTAGACACCAGGAAATAATCAATTTGAGAGCTGAAATCAATAAAGTATAAACCAGGAAAACAATATAAAAAAAAAAAAAACCAATGTAAGAAAGAGTTGGTTTTTTGAGAAAATCAACAAGATAGACAAACTTTTATCCAAATTAACCAAAAAGCAGAGAGAGAACATGCAAATTAACAAAATTAAAATAGGAACATAGCAATGGACACTGAGGAAATCCAAAAAAAGTTTAAGTCATACTTTGAAAACCTGTACGCCAAAATATTTGAAAATTCTAAGGAAATGGACAAATTTCTGTGTAAATATCAATTACAAAAAATTAATTCAAGAGCAGATTAAACAAGTTAAATAGACCTATAACCCCAAATGAAATAGAAGCAGTCATAAAAAGCCTCCTTAAAAAAAAAAGATCAGGGCAAGATGCATGCAGTGCAGATACCAGAAATTCAAAGAAGAGCTAATACCAATACTCCTCAAATTTTTCCACACAATAGAATCAGAAGGTTCATTACCAAACTCTTTTTACAAGGCCACAAGCTTCATGCTACTCACCCACACAAAGATACTACTAAGAAAGAGAACTACAGACAAATATCCCTCATGAACATTGATGCAAATATACTCAATAAAATACTGGCAAATCAAATCCAAGAACTCACAATAGAAATCATTTACCATGACTAAGGAGGCTTCATCCTGCATTGCAGGGATATTTCAACATATGAAAATATATCAATGTGATCCACAATATAAACAATCTGAAAAAGGAAAACCACATGATTATCTCACTAGATGCTGGAAAATTCCTTGGACAAAACTCAACACCCTTTCATAATATATGTCTTGGAGAGATCAGAGATAACAGAAAATACCTTAACCTAACAAAAGCAATATACAGTAAAGCAGCAGCCAATGTCAAACTGAATGGAGAGAAATTTAAGGCGATTCCTCTAAAATCAGGAACAAAACAAGGCTGCCCTCTCTCTCGACATACCTTCAATATTGTACTTGAAATTCTAGCTAAAGCAATATGACAACAACAGGACATCAAGGAGATATAAATTGGAAAGGAAGAAGTCAAACTGTCACTATTTGCAGATGATATGGTAGTTTACATAAGCAACCAAAAAACTATACCAGGGAACGCCGACAGCTGATATGCACCTTCAGCAAACTAGCAGGATACAAGATAAACTGAAAAAAAAAAATCAGTAGCCCTACTATATACAGACGACAAAGAGGCTGAGAAAGAAATCTGAGAAACATCAACCTTTACAATAACCACAAACAACATAAAGTTTCTTGGGGTAATACTTACCAAACAATTGAAAGATTTATAGAGCAAGAACTTTGTGTCTTTACAGGAAGAAAGTGAAGAAGATAACAGAAAATGGAAAGGTCTCCCATGCTCTTAGATAATTAGGATAAATACAGAAAATATGGCAAACTTGCCAAAATCAGTCTTCAGAGGGCTTCCCCATCTCCAACTTCAAGCTCTATGATAGAGGTATAGACCTGAAAACAGCTTGGTATTGGCACAAAGATAGATAGGTACAAAATAAAAATCCTGGCATTAACTACACACTTATGAACACCTGATTTTTTTTGACAAAACAGCTAAGAGTACATAATGGGAGGAAAGCATCTTCAACAAAAGTGCTGGCACAACTTGGTAATAGTGTGTAGAAGACTGCAGATAGGCCCATGTCTTTTGCCATGCACAAAACTCAAGTCCAAATGGATCAAAGGCCTCAACATAAATCCAGACACACTGAAACTCTTAGAAGAGAAAGTGGGAGGTACCCTTGAACAAATTGGTATAAGAGACCACTTCCTGAACATAACTCCAGTAGCACAGACACAGAGATTGACAATTAATAAATGGGACCTCTTCAAACTTAGAAGCTTCTGTAAGGCAAAGGGCACAGGTAATAAGACCAAATGGCTACCCATAGACTGGGAAAAAAGTCTTCACCAATCCTACATCTGACAGGGCTGATCTCCAAGATATACAAAGAACTCAAGAAACTAGTCAACAAAACACCAAATAACCCTACTAAAAATGGGGTACAGAACTGAAAAAAGGATTCTCAATAGAGGAAATAAAAAAGGCTGAAAGACACTTAAGAAAGTGCTCAACATCCTTAGGTATCAGGGAAATGCAAATGAAAACAACTGAAAGATACCATCTTACTCCTTCCAGAATGGCTAAAATTAGAAACACCAATGATGACTCATGTTGGAGAGGATGTAGAGAAAGGGGAACACTCCTACACTGCTGGTAGGAATGCAAACTTGTACAGCCATTTTGGATATCAATATGGCGATTCTTCAGGAAAATAGAAATCAGTCTACCATAGAACATGGTGAATCCACTCTTAGGCGTATACTCAAATAACCCGCATTCATGCAACAAGGACATGTGTTCTACTATGTTCATAACAGCATTATTTGTAATAGCAAGAACCTTGATGCAAGCTAGATGCCCCTCAACTAATGAATGGATAAAGAAGATGTGGCACATTTATGAAATGGAATAATATTCAGTAGAAAAAAAAATCAATGGAGTCTTGATATTCCCAGGCAAATAGATGGAACTTGAAGAAACCATCCTGAAGGAGAATACCTTGTTACAAAAAATACAAAAAAAACATGGTATGTACTCACTCATATATGGATTTTAGAGATAGAGCAAAGGATAACCAGCCTATAATTCACCCCTCCAAAGAAATTAACATACAAGGTGTTACATAAGAGATTCATACAATGTCCCTCACAGAAGGTGAAAGGAACACGATCTCTTGAGCATATTGGGAGTAGGAAGGCATTAAGTGGAGAGAGAGCTAGGAGAAAGAGAAGGGGAGGAGATGAAAGCAAGTGGGACTAGAAATATTGTGGCAAGTGAGGAATAGACAAAAGAAAAAAAGAGATAGGGAGATGCCATAAAAGAGCGTGCCATTATAGATTTGAAAAGAAAACTGACTCTAGAGAAATGTCCAGAGACCTACAAAGGATGTCCCCAACTAACAATCTGAGCAACAGTGGAAAGGCTCCCTTAAATGCCTTTCCCTGATAATGAGATTTATAACTAACGTATCTACCATCATAGAGCCCTCATCTAGTAGATGATGGAAACAGAAGCAGACACTCACAACTAAAGTGACCTGGAATCCAGAAGCAGAGAGGGAGGAGTGATAAGAAAATGGGGACAAGAACAGGCTACAGAAACCCACAGAAGCTGCTGACTTGAACAAGGGGGAGCTAATGGACCCCCCCCCAGACTGATAAATGGGAAACCAGCATTGGGCCAACTCAAAACCCCTGAATGTGGGTCTAGGTTACAAGGCCTGGGCAGTCTAAGGAACCTTTATCAGTGGAACCAGGATATATCCCTGGTGCACAAAACGACTTTGGGAGTGCATTCACCATGGAGGGACACTCCCTTAGCCTAGAAGCAGGAGGGAGGGACTAGATCCCATTCCAAATGACAGATTTTGTTGATCCCTCCTGGAAGGCATCACCCTCCTTGTGGAGTGTGGTGGTAAGGGGGCATGAGAGGGAGGGACAGAGAGAGGGAGAGGGAACTGGGATTGATATGTAAAATAAGAAAAATCGATAAAAATTTAAAAAATATATAAAATAATAACAAATTTCTGCAAAGTATTTTCAATTCAGCGATTTTTCCCATTTTTAATTTATTTCCAAAAGTTGGTCATTTTTTAATCTTTCAGAATATTAAAACAGTATATTCATTAAAAAAGATTATACAAAGCAAAGTGTGTCCTTTGAATGTGTTGTTCATGATACTAGTTCCTAAGATACCCTCTCTGCGAGGTTGTCTGCAGACTTCATGCTTATACTTGCAGAGCTGTTACAGTCACATATTCATATCTATTTCCTCCTCTATAGGTCATATCTTGTTCTTTTAGCATACTTCACATGGTAGCTAATGCATTGCATTATTTGTAAGAGTATTAAAACAAACTTCCTTTGGTGGAGGATTTAAAAAAAACATCCAATTATAAAATTTTTCTTCTCTGGCTATATTTCCATATATTGGAGTCATCATCATTTGGATATGAATACCTTCCGTGTGTGTATGATTTGAATCATCAGTTCTCAGTCCTTGGCACCATGGGGAAGAAGGGAAATAAGAAGTGGTACCTGCTTGATCGAATGTATCTGAGAGCTTGTCTTTTCAGGACGCACTTGTTCCTTGCCATTGTTTGTTCTTTCTCTACATTCTGTCTGCTATGACCTCGGCAGTCTGTTGCAGCATATATTACTTACTTTAATGTTCACTCTCATTTCTGCTATAGAGTGATGGCACCACTGTAAACCTTCTACTCTTTCAAGGTATATTCCCAGCAAAAGAAATCTAACACAGGAAACTACATTCTTTTAACTCTGTCCCCCAGCTTGTCTTAGGTCTGCAAGCTGAGTCCCATTTTACCTGCCTAAAAATAAGCCATTCTAATTTACATGCTTCCCTAGTAAAAGGATACCCAGTTAAGCAGGATTAGTTAGTAATCCCATTCCACCCATCTACTTCAAAGAGAGGGGAGTTTAGCCCCTCAACTCTCAGACAAATGTGGCAAAATCCTGTATAACCTATGTGGATTTTTCTTTTAAAATTGTATCACTCTTGTATCAGATTTACCTCACATGTGCAAGGGTTTTGGTTTTGGTTTTTTGTGATTTGTTTGTTTGGATTTTTGTTTGTTTTGTTTTGTATTTATTTTACTTTTTTTTTTTTTTTTTTTTTTTTTTTTTTTTTTTTTTTACTCAACTTGGCTACATCTGGAATTAATTAAAACCCGTATGGTGGGCACATTTTTTATGGGATTCTTGTTTTTAATTAAATCATTAGAAGGGGAAAACCCACTTCTTAATCTGAATCTTAGAGTGGGAAGATACACTGTTAGTCCAGGTTTTTTTTTTTTTTTTTTTTTTTTATCTAAGCTGTACCTACAGCTGGCAGCCTATATAAAGGACATGGAAAAAGAGCTTACTTTCTCTTTTTCTGCTTGTTTTTGCTAGCAAGTCTGTTGCATCATTGACATCAGAACCTACTTTTTCAGGATTCCAGTGTATATTGAAGACCAGCTGAGAAATTTAGCTCTGTAGACTGAAAAACTACTGATTATTAGACTCTCTTTTGATAGATAGGCATTGTTAGGTTGGCTGGATCACAGCCTATAAACTTGTAATAAATCCTGTATGCACACACTTGCACACGCACATGCACACACACATGCACACACACACATACACACACACACGCACACACTCACACACACACTCACACACAGAGAGGGGAGTTATAATTAGGCTTTAAAGTGGCAAGGTCCAGGTGTCAAGCACTGAATCTCCAAAGGCATGATCACTGTAATTTTCATAATGGACAACAAAGACTAAGCAATGTCCATAATAGCATAACATAATATAATAGCCAGCACAGGAAGAGTGATTTTTATGGAATCATAACTAGTATGAACTTCTGGTCCTGGATAATCAATAAATGTTATCAGGCATGAAATAGGTAAAAGGCCTACCTTTTCCTTTTTTTTTTTTTTTTTTTATTTGATCTGCAGAAAAATTCTGAAACAAATGAAAGAAAGGTTCTACAGGTTTGTGACAAAAAGATAATCTTGGCCTGTGAACCAATTTCCAGATAGATTTGTGCCATTATGAAGACCCAGCATCCCTTGAATAAAGGTATGGCCAGGTCCCTCTGAAGAAGGATTTTGATAAAACACCTAAAATTCATACTGTTAGCTTTTCTTCCATCCTTCCCCAGAATGATCTGCAGGCTTATGCAATGGTAACTGTACACTTGGGAAAAGGAAAAAATTCAATTTTCTTCTGTCTGTTGGATACTGGTTTTGAATTGGTGTGGTTTCTAGGAGACACCAACGAACATTGTGGCCCACCAGTTAAAGTAGGGGCTTATGAAGTTCAGATGATTCACAGTAGGTCAAGCGGTTTGCTAAACTCATCCTTTAGCTATTTCCAAGACCTGGAATGTATAAATGGGATAGATACACTTGTAAGTTGGTAGAATTCTCACATTGGTTCCCTGGCCTGTGGAGTGAGGGGTATTATGATTGGAAATGCTGAATGGAGTTGCCTTTAGAGTTGCCTTTACAAGGGAAAATTGTGAATCAAAAACAGAATCACATCCTTGGAAGAAGCACAGAAATTAGTGCCACTTTCAAGGACTTGAAGAATGAAAAAGTGGTGGTTCCTACCGTATTTCCTTTTAACTCTCCTATCTGGCTAATGCAGAATATAATGGATTGAGAATGACTGATGACTATCTAAAACTCAATCAAGTAATGACTCCTTTTGTATCTGTTGTACTGGATGTGATGTACTTGCTTGTGCAGAGTAACACATCTCCTGGTACATGGTCTGCAACTGTTTATATAGCAAATGCCTTTTTCTTGGTACCTACCTATAAGGACCACCAGAAACAATTTGCAAATCCAGGCAGGTCCTTTACAGTTTTACCTCAAGACTATATTAACTATTCAATCCTGTGTCATAACATAATTCAAAGGGATTTTTATCACCTGTCTCTTCCACAGAATGTCACATTGTTTCACTACACTAATAATGTAATGCTCATTGGACCAAGTGACATGGAGGTCACAACAACTTTGGACTTGTTGATAACACATATGTGCATTAGAAGATGGGAAATAAATCCAATGAAATTCTACCTTGGTAAAATTCTTAGAAGCACCATAGTGTGAAGCATGTAGAGATATTTCTGTCAGTGCCCATTGGAGCCAAGAACAAAGTGGTCATGGTAGCAGAGATGGGGGATATTCAGGAGCTCAACATGTAGTTTCCAATTAGCAAAGCTGACCTGTATACAGCTACTGCTGAATTCCAGATCTTCCAACAGCAAAAGATGATACTGAGCCCCAAATACAGTACCATGCTGTGGGGGGACCAGGCAGCAACCTGGTGTCAGTTTGACTACTTTCTCCAAGGAAGGACAATGCTTTGTCTTTATTTGAATAGTTACATGTTCTATTCATGAGTTTGCCATTCCCATACACAATCCTTCTGCGAAAACCACCATATATATTCTTACAGAATGTGTTAGTCAACATAATGGTATTCCATACAGTATTGCATCTGACAAAGAAATTTCACAGCCACAGTAGGGCAACAGTGGCCCATGATAATAGGACCCATTGGTCTTACCATGTTTCCCACCAACCTGAATCAGCTGGCTTGACAGAAAGATGGAATAGCTTTTTGAAGACACAGTTATAGTACCAATTAGGTGGCAGCATCCTGGAGTACTGAGCCAGGGTTCTCCAGAAGGCAATATATGCTTTGAATCATCTGTCAACATGTTATAATTTCTCTCATAGACAGAATCCATGAGTCCAGGAATTACAGGGTGGAAGCAGTAGTAGTTCTACCCACTTTCATCCCAAGTGATATACAACAAAAGTTTTTGCTTTTGGTTCCCTCAAACTTAAGCTCTTCTGGCCTACAACTTTTGGTTACAGTGGGCTGTGCTCCTACCAGGAGCTACAATAAACATTCCAATGAACTAGAAGCTCAGGTCTTCTCCCTGGCCACACTGGCTTTAAGACCACAGTCTGAGAAAGTAATGACAGTGTTAGGATGGGTGGTTGATGCAGATTACCAGGGGGAAATTGAATTGCTTTTCCACAGAACGGGCAAGAACATTTGTGTCCGGAGGACAGGAGATTCTTTAGAGCCTCTCTTGGTGTTACCATGTCCAGTGATTAAAGACAATGGGAAATTCCAACAGCATAATCCATGAAGGATGACAGTCCATCAGGAATGAAGATATGTGTCACTCCTTCCAGAAAAAAGCCATGACCAGATGAAGTGCTTGATGAGAAAGTACAGAATTGTTAGTAGTGGAAGGTAGTTATAAAACCCAGCTAAGATCATATGACCAGTTGCATAACAAGTATTGGAATTGACAGGAGTGTTTCTGTTAAATTTTGTCAAGAATGTGTTTGTACAGGTATTTATATTTTTTCCTCAATTTGTTTACCATGTAATGTAACATGACTTTATGACTTAAGAGAATATTAGTGGTAATCATGTTTAAGTTTGAGATAATAAAAACATATCCCTCAAAAGACCTTATCTCATGTTCTAAGTTTATAATGTTTTTGATGTTATATAATACATACTGGGTCATATTGGTCATAATTATAACCTGGTAAAATACATATTACATTTACAATATTCCTTTGGATAGTTACATTAGTTACAATTATTAATTCAATACTGTTTTCATTTTCAAATTAAGCATGACTTAGAGATATGAGTATGTGACAAATTGGCAAGGTGGACTTGTGAGCAATACAATGTTCAGTTTTCTACCTAAGCCAAAGTGTTGGCCATCACCTAGAATTGATAGCAGCTTTAGAAACCCAGCAATTTGTTATCTATATGTCAAAAAGGAAGTTATTACATCAGAGAAAAATAACATAGCTTGCCCAAAGTGATACTGAGTCCATGACCATGCTGGGGTTCAACCCCAAGCAATTGGGCTTGAAAGTCTCAATGACCCTCATTGCACTTCATTTCCATAAGAGATAGATTAATTTAAGTAATTTGAAGATAAATAATAATTCATAATTTAAAATGCTAGTGAAAAGAATACTTTCTAAATGCCAATGTATTTGCAAATATACAAATTAAAGACAATTTACCAAAACCTAACTCTGTGGTCACCACCCATCACTTTGGGATATCAACTAAATTAAGCAGTGTTCTTTCAAAGTCAGTCCATATGAATAACAATCTCTTTATTTTAAAACCTTGTTTTACATATGCCTTCATGTAGGTCACTGGAAAATTAATGTAATTCTTCTGATTAAGATTTACATATTCCAGACAGCATTAGCAAGTAGGAAAAAGTAAATCATTAATGAATAAACCCCTTAACTTTGTGTAGGAAAGGCAGAGGCTTCAATAGACCCCAAAAGCAAGTTTGCTAATTAAAAAATGGCACCAAAAACAGGTTTTTGCAGTACTTCATTTGTATCTTTCCAGGTAGGTTTGCTTTTATTTTAATTCACTTTTTTTTCAAGTGCCTGGTAGAAACTCATGACTGTTAGAAGAGATACAATAGACACTCAAAGACTTGAAAGACCTTTATTTTCAAGAATAGGTAGAGGCTAGACTTGGTAGTCAGAATAAAAAGCAGTACCAAAACAAATGTTTATGTCTTTGACCTGGTAAAGATGAAAGCTCTCCCAAAAGCAGGTGGTCATGTAAGTATTTAGATAATTAAGCAAAATGAGGCATGTTGACAGGTTGACATGAGAGTTAAATCTTAATTGCATTTTAATGACACCTCTTATTTTTGTACATAGCACTGTTAGATAGCTTAACATAATATTAAAGATTGCCAGTATATATTTTTGAATTATTTATCTTGGCATTTATAAAAATTCAAGCAAAAAAATAACATTTAAATATTAAATGGCTTGAGGAAGTCTTTTCCAGATATATGATACTTTATATTATTGTTCTTCCATAACAATGTATAATTCTTTAGTTTATCACTATATTATTTCAGAGATAGATAAATTATAAAAACTGTTCCAATTCAGATAATTTTTAAGTGAGTTTATCTTACTGTTCCCAAATACCCAGTGGTCATCATTTTGAGAAGAAGATTAATTAAAAGGCTTTTGAAACAGCCTCTCTTGACTGACCATGGTGTTTTAGATCTATAATTACTTCAATGATAATTATATTATATCTTCGTATTTTATTAAAAATATGCTGCTTTACATTGTCAATATGTTTAATTCTTTTAAATTTAAATAATCTTTAAAAACTCAAATAGATGAACTTGAGGTTCAGATTTCAATGCTCTGAGAAATATTGTATTGTATAGAAGGAAATATTGTATTATATTATAACCTTCATTTATCTCCATTATAACTCAATTATAAGTTATATAATAAATCATCTCCTTGTCTAATAAAAGTATTGTGATTTTTCCAAAGGTCATAAATTCTAATTTCTTAAAGTAAATTTTATTTAATTATATTTTGATCTTTCATTGGTAACATTTTAAAGATAAAGACTATTAGAAATTTAAGATTGGGGAAATTATAAATGAATATATGCTATGAAGTGTTTTACTTTGAGGAAAAATATAATATTACAAAATACAAACCTGTTTAGTGAGTTGCAGAATGAGCTACTTTTCATTTTCTTTAAGGTTCTGAGACTATAAAAATTGCCAGAAATCAGCCAACCATCATTCTAATACAGAGAGCAGTCAGACTATCTGTATTACAAATGGAGCTCAGATATCTCTTCAGATCTGTGGACAGGCACTCTCAGAATTGGATCCTGATGCTAGCCAATGCTATAAACAGCTCAGGTTTCCATCAAGAACAAATGAGATGTGATGCATTACAAAATGAACACTTTCTCCGTTGGGCAAGAATAATAAAATCATAGAGACAGATGTTAGGGTTCAATCTGAAGATCAGAGAAGCAAAGCAACCAAGCCACCAGACAAGCTCTTACTTCTACAGAAGTTGGGGTGATCCTGATGTCAATGTGGCTGGAGACTGATTCCAAAAAGAATAAATACTGAATGCCCTATTGCTATCTTACATACCTCTTTAGTGCTGGAATTAAAGATGTGAGCTCTGTTTTTCTTTTAGACTGACTCACTCTCAGGTAGACCTGGGTTGCCTTAAATTCAGAGATCCATCTGACTCCTGAATGCTGGGATTAAAGGTGAGTGCTACCACGGCCCAGCTTCTGTGGCTATGACTAGCTTTGCATTCTGATCTTCAATGGGGTTGTTAGATCATAAACAGTAGATCACCACATCTCAGCAATTTCAAAAATATTGGTAATATTTTCAATCTAAAACATAAAATTGATAAAGAAGATTTAATATAAGGTCTCAGAATAGACTAAACTAATACTAAAATAAAATGTCAAAACAGTGACAGTTAATGTGAAGGGTAGAATGGGACCAGGAAAACAAACCAGGATCACAAAAGGAAGGTATGATCCCAGGTGATGAGATTGTTGCTATTTTGACAGAGATTCACCATTCCTTGGGTTAGACTTAAGAACTTCTCATTGCTTAGGAAAGTGTTAAGAACTGTGCATTTCTCTTTATCTACAATTTACCTTCTAAGTAAAATACTAATTATGAAATATTAAGAACCAAAATTCTTATTAGTAAAATGCAACTTATGCTCAGAAATACATTTTAAAGGGCATTATGTATTTGAGATAAAACTATTCTGTGTTGATTATAGTAGTAAAAATGCACATGTCTGCACATACAGGGATATAAATTAGTCTACTTGACAAATGGATGGAAAAATAAATTTGCTAAAGCAAATGTTACAAAGTATTGATAGTAAAAAACAAAAAGTATAGGATTTTCTTGGAATTTACTTAAAATAATTTCAACTTTTTGAATACTTGAAAATATTTCAACAATATATTAGAGGAGTCTGAACATATACTTTTTTGCTTGTTTTTAAGATTCTGTAAGAAGAATGATTGGCTGTGCAAAGTCCACAACCCAGAATCACTTCTTGAACCTTGTCTCATATAGTGTTTACAAGAATCATTCACCCACACCGAGGTCTTACCGTTAAACATTGGCAAAAATGATGTTGTCATTATTTTAGACTTTAGGTTGTGTCATCATCATTATTATTACTATTCCTGTCATGGTATACAAACATTTCCTTAGTCTATACTACTCTGTCTGAAAGTAGGCCTAATGAAGTACCAATGGCAATGCACATCAAAATTAAGGTGAATATGGACTGAGGATATTTTCTACTGACTTTATTTCAAATGGTTAATGGTTTATTTGCAAAATTTAAACATTGCTTTCATCATTTCTCCAGAGACTTTCCCAGTCTAGTTCTGTCCTCCTTATTTGTCCCCTAAAGGTAAAAAGTGTGTCTCTATTGCTAAAGAATACAGGTTTTGAGTACACTATTTAGATTAGTGAAGCATCTGACATGTTTTATCTTGTTATGGCAAAAATAAGCAATTCTGAAAAAAAATTCACTTGATTGATAATTTTTTAAACTTTCTTTTCTTTTATTCTTTGTGTCTTCCACATATGCATCTAGATTTCATTCATCTCCCCATCCCTAAATATGTGTCCCCTTCCTTTTACAACCTTTCCCCCAAAAAAACATAAAATGGAATTGAAGAGAAATATCATGGAAGCTGTAGTCACGCAGTGGGTCAAACAATAAGCTCTTTATCTATATGTCTTTACTTGCAAGTCTTTACTTTCCAAAAGCCATTGGTCTGGTCCGAGGTTTCTGGTTGCTGCTACACTATAATACTGTTCCCTCACTGGAACTCCTCTTGGATATCACTGCTGTTGCCCTGTGTGGTAGATACCCTGCATCTTTGGGTCACATGCTCCCAGACATCACACATGGAGTGGGATTTGCCCTAGTTCTATGCCGGGGCAGCTGCAGGGTTGGTAAACCCATGACATCTTCCTCATGAGTAGGGTGAGCTCTCTGGCACTGCCACATCTACTTCTCCCCTTGTAGCCATGAGCAAGGTGCAGGACTGGTTCTAGTGCTTCCATATCCTCAGAGTCAGCTCACCCACACCTACACCAGCAGGGTCAGCTCTACAGCTCTATTGTACTGCCCGAAGAGAGGGTCATGTTCTGCTTTCCTTAGTGCTGTAGAAGGTAAGGGAAAGTTCAGCTTCCTTGCCCACCACAGGTGGCAGGGGAACGGAGTGAATATTTGATTTTTAAAAAAGTCAGGAACTTATCACTCAATTAAAAATAATTTTATTTTACTTAAAATTAGTTTATAGTATATCATGTTAAAGCAAAATTCAAATATTTACGTGAAATTTGCAAACAATGTCTGAAAATAAGGGCAAAAATCAATAGAATCCTTTTTGTTATTGTCAGAATGCTTTCCTTTTAATATATAATGTTGGAGTAACTTGCAGCATAATGATTGCACTGCTCTTAGACAAAGAGTAGTATCATGTGTACTTCATAGTCATCATCCTTAATTCAGTGGCTAGAAGTAAGTAAAGACAGATTTCTATTGTTCAAATTTCAGATGTATACTTAAGGAAACAAAGTTCCTCTTGCTCCTCCCTCCTTCCCCCTCCTCTTTTTAATAATGATAATAATAAAAATGTTTCTGAAAAACTAAGTATATAGAGAAGATCACAGAATATTCTTCTAGGGGAAAAGTAAGGGAGTGCCAAATAAAATTTTTGAGATTCTACATAATATGAGCAGATTTTATTAGTACCTGTAAAAGACAAGCAGCTGATGCTTTAGTAGCATGTACAAAAATTGTTTAGTAATAACTCACATGTTTGATTATACTGGAAATATCATTAATAAGCTTTATTATCTCACAAATTCATTCACTGTTGGAAGCATTAAAATTATACAACCCAATTCATGTTATGGCAGTCTATAATAACTGAAGATTTTTTCCAATGGGTAACAATGAGGTCCAGGAAACATTTCTAAATATGCAGGGTATGTCTCAATAGATTACATTTGAAAATATGTGAATGGGCCAAGTGATCTTAGAAGAGACAAACTAGGAATTAGAATAGTGTATATGAATAGAAAGCGTTCTTCACAATGTAAATTCCTTTTATTATTTCAGTTTTCAAACTTCTATAAAAAGCAGTAAAGAAATCAATTCTTAATTTTCTATTCCATGGTGTTTCCTAATTTACTTCATTTTCTTCTCCCAACAACAAAATTGTCTTAATTTGAAATGAATCTCATGCATATATGTAATTCCCTTCTGAAGAAGTGAGTAGGATGATGGAGATGTGCTTAACAGTGGTTTCCGAAACCTGAAAAGGGTAGTATGAAATTCATCTCAACCAGGCTCTGTCCTCTGATGTGATCAAACTCAGGGATGCTAACTTACTCCAAATTCGATTAACAAGAGGCTAGAATGCAATAGAATAGAAAAACTTTTATTTCCTTGAACAATGTGTGGCATCACATGCAATATTCAATGTGATTAATTTTCTGATAACTTTAGATCAGAGTTTTAGCTGTCTGGTATCCAAAGATCATTTGTTGGTGTCTGTGTGGGCTTATAGTATTTCCTTTGACCTCAAAGTGATCACCCTCAGGTAGATAAGAGCAGCATCACTCTTGTGCACACTTTCTGCAATACTGTGTGTGTCTCATCACACATTTTAACTACAAAACCTTCTAGCCTTACCACACATTACAAGATAGCACCTCTCTCTAAGTTTATATGTGTGAATGTTACCTCACCCTCAAAAAATAAAACAAAGAAAAGCCCTCATGGTCTAAAATAAGCCCATTATTACACCCAATATCATAAAGTCTTTACCTTGACTGGGTGACATAGAACATGAAATGTCAAAATGATGGAATTGGAACTTCCCCTTTGCTGTCTTCCTAACAGTTTTTCTTTCTATTGGGTCTTTCTATTTCAATCAAAGAGCCTAAACAGAAGCCTCTATGAAGGTGCTGTCTATGAGCACCACAATCAACCTTAAGCTTTTATTTTTTAAATATTTTTTCTTATTTTACATATCAATCCCCTAAGCCTTTATTCAGTGAAGTACCGAGCTAGGGGGATGGGTCAGTGATTAAGAGCACTTGCTGTTCTTGCAAAGGACCTGAGTTCAAATGCCAGTATCTACATAGTGGTTTACAGCTGTCTATATCTCCAGTTCCAGAATGCACATGATACATAGATACATACATATATACAAGGAAAGCACTCACACACATAAAACAAAGATAAATAAATCTAAAAGAATAACTAAAGAACTAGTTTATCTAACCCCTGTACTAGACATGGAAAAAAACAAGAGGGTACTGACAAGGAAGTTTCTCCCCTGATATATGCCTTTATAGTGTGCTTCATTAGTGTACAGGAAGGTGCTGTGCAGGTTGTGGGGGAAATGGTAATAATAATTTTACCCAGTTCTGAACAGATTTAGTAAGATATGCCCATGAATATAATAGTTACATAAAAGGACTTAAGACAACCCTCCCATGGGGGAACACATACTACTGTCTATATGGCTAAGAATATTTGGCTAGGCAGGTCAAAGACCCTGAAGATAAACATACTGTTTTTGTATTCTAAATGAACATTGTATCAAACTTCTCTATAAATTCATGTCTCTGTATTCATATCTTAATACAACTCTCAAACCTCATCTATGTGCAATGAACTGTGTCATATCAAAACCACTTCCCCATAAGATTCACAGATTACTGTGGAAGACAGGGTAGAACCAAGGTAAGAACCAGGGATAAGAGAGAACTAGTGGTAAAAAAAAAAAAAAAAAAAAATGTTGTTGTCACCCTTGGGAGTGGCACATAGGTATGTTGCAAATGGAGCTCCTTAGATGGCAAGACCCCCTGGAGAATCCCATCCATTTTGCAAGGACCTATGGATACAATACTGCAAACACCTGTACTGATCTTAGGGAGCTCACGGGCTTTCTCTAACTTTTGCTATGCTTACTCTTATGGTAACTCTTAGTTGTCCTTGTTAGTCAATGCCTGAATTTCATGGGAACAAAAGCCTCTACAAAATACTAAATTTCTCTGATCCACTATAGAAATTAAATTTTCCAGTTGTTCTTGGCTGCCTGTTTAGTCATCCTGTTTAAGTAGGAGGAACTCACTAAGGTTAATGATTATTGCTTATTCAATGCCAAAAAGTGATAAATATATTCCAAAGAATTTAGGAATCAAGAAAATGTTTTCTTAAAAGATGACATTAAAAACCTTGTAGGAACACAAAAGAAAATAAGATAGGATATGAAAGGTCAGATATTTCTGTAGCACTAGGACATGAATACTCAGACATTTTTTCCATTATCAAAGTATCAATAAAGCAATCTAAAACTCCTAATTCCTCTTAAAGAAGTGTGTTTAGCATGTTTAGAAATTGCCAGGAAGAAGAAAGAAACTTAATCTCAATAGAGTTACATATCTATCATAATTTTGAGAACCTTTAAAGAAGCTTCTGTAAGGCAAAGGACACAGTGGACAAGACCAAACAGCAGCCCACAGACTAGGAAAAGATTTTCACAAATCCTATATCTGACAAAAGGCTGATCTCCAAAATATACAAAGAACTCAATAAACTAGTCAACCAAACACTAAGCAAACTGGGGTACAGAACTGAAGAAAGAATTCTAAATAGAGGAAATAAAAAAGGCCTACAGACACTTAAGAAAATGCTCAACATCATTAGCTATCAGGGAAATGCAAAGCAAAACAACTTTGAGATACCATCTTACTCCTGCCAGAATGGCTAAAATTAGAAACACTAATGACAACTCATGCTGGAGAGGATGTGGAGAAAGGGAAACACTCCTCCATTGCTGGTGGGAGTGCAAACTCACACAGCCATTTTGGAGATCAGTATGGTGGTTCCTCAGGAAAATGGGAATTAGTTTACCATAGGACCCAGCAATCCCCCTCTTAGGCATATACCCAAATGATCCATATCCATGCAACAAAGACATCTGTTCAACTATGTTCATAGCAGCATTATTTGCAATAGCAAGAATCTGGAAGCAACCTAGATGCCCTTCAGTTGAAGAATGGATAAAGACGATGTGGCACATCTACACAATGGAATACTACTCTGAAGAAAAAAATAATGGAATCTTGAAATTCACAGGCAAGTGGATGGCATTTGAAGAAACCATCCTGAATGAGGTAACCCAGTCACAAAAAAGAGGAAAACATAGTATGTACTCACTCATATATGGGTTTTAGACCTAGAGCAAAGGATCACCAGCCTATAATTCACACCACCAGAGGAACTAGGATACAAGTTGTATTCTAAGAGATTCATATAAAGTCCCTCACAAAACCAGGAAGGGACAAGTCCCCAAGAGCACAGGGGAAGTGGGGAGGGCAGTGAATGGAGAGAGAAGTAGGAGAAAACATGGGGGAGGAAAGGAAAACACGTGTGACTAGGAAGATTGAGCCTGGTTAGGAATAGAAGACAGGAGAGAGAGAGAGAGAGAGAGAGAGAGAGAGAGAGAGAGAGAGAGAGAGAGAGAGAGACATAAGAGGGAGCCAATATTGATTTGAAGATAAATTTGAACCCCAAGAAAGGTCCAGAGAACTACAAGACTGCCACCAACTTACAATTTGAGCATCCATGGAAAGGCTACTATATATGCCCTTCCCGGATAGTGAGATCAACAAGTAACTTATCCTTGGAGCCCTCATCTAATACCTGTTGGAAACAGGAGCAAACACCCATACATAAACACTGAGTCGAACTAGAACCCAGATGCAGATGGAGAGGACAAGACCAGGCTGCAAACACATATAGACAGCTTACCTGAACAAGGAGGAGCTAACGGGCCACCAGACTGATAGCTGGGAAGCCAGCATGGGACTGACTCAGGCCCCCATGAATATGGGTCTCAGCAAGAAGGACTGAGCAGTCTAAGGGACCTCAGACAGTGGAACCAGGATGTATCCCTGGTGCACAAAAGGACGTTGCAAACACATCCCTCATGGAGGGATACTGCCTTAACCTAGAGACAGGAGAGATGTCCTAGTCCCTACTTCAAATGACCTGAAAGATCTACATGACCCCACCTGGATGGCATTGTCCTACATGTGGAATTGGGGTGGGGGATGGGAGGGGAGGGTGGCCAGTGTGCATGTGAGAGGGCAGAGAGGGTAAAAGGGAGGGAGGGAGGGAAAAAGGGAGAAAGGGAGAGGGAACTGGGATTGACATGTAAATTAATAAATGAAAATTTAAATTAAAAAATAATAAGGTTATAACTGCAATCCATATAATAAAGATGACATACAGATTAGTCAGAAACTAGTATATACCTGAAAATGATACTCTAGGCATGGAAATACACTCAGATGATCTCATATTGTTAAGAATTAATATCAGGGTTCAGATTTCTTATTTTGTAACTACGTGTTTGCTGCTGGCTAGGGCACAGTATGAATAAGATGTACCTAGATAGATATAAACAGTTGGCTTGCTATATGAGGTAAAGTCAATGACGTTGAGGGAGTGGGAAAGAAGAAGAGAAACGAAAACATTAATGATTCTTGGAAAATGATTAAAGAGAAATGACTTGAATGCATAAGAACTTGTATAAAGATGGCCTGAGCTAGGCAAGGACATCACTTTGAAAGACAACTTGTAATCAGTCTCCTCATTGTTCACCAACTTCACACATCATTCCTATGACACAAGAATCCCCCTTGAGCTGTACTCCTGAAGACTAGGGTGAAAGAGTGCTTACTGAATAATATAGGACTTCTGAACTTGCACTAATCATTTGAGCTCTGGTTGTCTATAAAAGACCTGACTAAGGTCAAACCAATCAACATTTAATCTTGAAGTGGGAAGGGACTCATGAAAAGCTTGGGGCTAATGAACAATTTTTTTAAGTGTATGGGTCCTGGCCTATCAATCATGCTCCAATGATGACTCTACACTATGAGTATATGCCAGTAAAAATTAGGCATTGTTGGTTACAAAAGAAATTTAAGGTAACAAAAAGTTGGAGATGATTTGTGAATTCACAGAGGTAATAAAAAATGATTTATTAAGTGGTGCAATGGAAAGACAAAACTCACAAATGAAGAACGAAGCAGAAGTTGCTTCTGATTCAGTCACACATCTAATCCCTCTCTGCAGCTTCATGTCTGAGCTTGGCAAGTGTGAGCCAGAGTAAAAAAGAGCATGCTGCCTCCTGCAGCTTTTTCAGTCCTCATTTAGCACCTCATGCCATACCGTAAGGATGGTACCCCTTACATACTGGTAAACAGAATTCCCACAACACTTCCCCCTTTTGTCTAAATAAGAAGGTTCTAAGCTAAATACAAAGATTTATACAATAAGAAAAAATATCAAGTATTGTCTAGGAAAAAGAACTACAACCAAAAGCAACAACATGAAGCAAGAAACACTAAATATCCAGGCTTTAGGTATTTGGCAAATAGCAGAGAAATTCCAATGGGTGTCCTATCATGAGGAGTGTAATCCTTGTAGCTATCTAAGAATGACTTAAATAAAATATGAGAATATACTAATCATGACGATTTAATCTTCATACCCATCAAAGACCTGAACATAATATTACCTAAGTAAGTAGGAAGTGTAAGCAAGCAACTTCCTAAAAGTGCAAGAAATGACAGAAACAGCTGGCTACCTGGACAGTCACTCAAAGTCTCTCTGCAATGTTGGTTTAAATTTGGCTATAGGCCAAAAGTATCTGACATATCACATTCTGAAGCAGGATATTTTTTCTTTTTATTATTATTATTATTTCTTATTTTTATATACCAATCCCAGTTCCTTCTCCCTCCATCCTTCCCTCCCTCCCATGTACCCCAACACTGCTTCCATACCACCCACCCCCATTTTACAGGGAGGGTGATGCCTTCCAGGAGCGACCAGCAAAATCTTTAAAGTCATTTGGAGTAGGGACCCTCTCTCCTGCTGCTAGGCTAAGGGGTTATCCCTCCATGGGGAATGTGCTCCCAATGTCCTTTTGTGCACCAGGGATATATCCTGGTTCCACTGTCAGAGACCCCTTAGAGTGCCCAGCCTTCTAACTGAGACCCATGTTCAGGTGGTCTGAATTGGTCCAATGCTGGTTTCCCAGCTATCAGTCTGGTGTCCATTAGCTCCCCTTTGTTCAAGTCAAACATCATTGTGGGTTTCTGTAGCCTGGTCTTGCCCCTATTTTCTTATTACTCCTCCTTCTTTGAAACTGGATTCCAGGAGTCCGGCTCAGTGTTTAGCTGTGGGTGTCTGCTTCTGTTTCTATCAGATAGTAGATAAAGGCTCTATGATGGCTAGTAAGTTAGTTATCAGTCTCAATATCAGATCAGAGTCTCTGAACATTTCTCTAGAGTCAGTTTTCTCTTCAAGCCTATGTAGTATTATTATCTCTCTCTCTCTCTCTCTCTCTCTCTATCTGCTCTCATCTCTTCCTTCCTTGACTCAGTCTTCCTAGTCCCACATGCTATCCTCTTCTCCCCTTCTCTTTCTCCTAATTTCCTCTCCACTCACTGCCTCCTCCCACTCCCAATATGTAAGGAAATCTTGTTCTTTTCCCCTTCAGTGAGGGACCTTGTATGAATCTCTAAGTTTCCTCCTTCTCTGGTGTTGTGAATTATAGGCTGGTGACCCTTTGCTCTGTGTCTGAAATTCATATATGAGTGAGTACATACCAGAAAATGGGAAGATTTCCCATGCTCTTGGATAGGTAGAATAAACATAATAAAAATGGCAATCTTGTCAAAAACAATCTACAGATTAAATGCAACCTGTGCTGGGATTAAATCCAGCACAATTCTTCAATACCTTAAAAGATAATACTCAACTTTATGTAGAAAAATAAAAGACACAGGATATCCAAAATAAACCTGTACAATAAAAGAAATTCAGGAGGCATCACTATCCCCAACTTCAAACTCTACTATAGAGCTATAGTCCTGAAAACAGCTTGGTATTGGCCCAAAAATAGACAGGTAAACCAATTGAATTGAATCGACAATCCTGATATTAACTGACACACCTACGAACACCAGATATTTGCCAAAAATGTATACAATGGAAGGATGAAAGTATCTTTAACAAATGGTGCTGACATAACTGGATGATGGTGGGTAGAATACTGCTGATACTCCCAAGTCTATCCATGCACAAAACTCAAGTCCAAATGGATCAAAGACCTCAACATAAATCCAGCCACACTGAACCTCTTAGAAGAGAAAGTAGGAGGTACCTTGAACAAATTGGTATAGGAGACCACTTCCTGAACATAACACCAGTGGCACAGACACTGAGATCAACAATTAATAAATGGGACCTTCTCAAACTGAGAAGGTTCTGTAAGGCAAAGGACACAGTGGATATGACCAAAGGGATGCCAAAAGACTTGGAAAAGGTCTTCACCAACCCCACATCTGACAGAGAGCTGATCTCCAAAATATACAAAGAACTCAAGAAACTAGTCACCAAAACACCAAATAAACCTATTAAAAAGTAGGGTGCAGAACTAAATAGAGAATTCTCAATAGAGGAATCAAAATGGCTGAAAAACACTTAAAAAAGTGCTCAACATCCTTAGCCATCAGGGAAATGCAAATCAAAACAACTCTGAGATACCATCTTAATCCTGCCAGATTGGCTAAAATTAAAACACTAATGACAACTCATGCTGGAGAGGATGTAGAGAAAAGGAGACACTGTTCCACTGCTGGTGGGACTACAAACTTATCCAGACATTTTGGAGATCTTCCAGGAAAATGAGAATCAGTTTACCACAGGAGCTGGCAATTCAGCTCTTAGGCATATATCCCAATGATCCACATTCACGCAACTATGTTTGTATCAGCATTATTTGTAATACCCAGAACCTGGAAGAAACCTAGATGTCCCTCAACTGAAGAATGGATAAAGAAGATATGGCACATTTACACAATGAAATATTACTCAGGGTGGGGAGGGGCAATGGAATCTTGAAATTTTCAGACAAAAGGATGGAACTTGAAGAAACTATCCTGAGTGAGGTAACCCAGGCACAAAAAGAGGCAGAATCAGCAGTCTTGGCAAGGTTCAGCAGTAGCTTTTCCTCATATCCTGCTTGCCCAGATTAGACACCTTGCTTACTGTCAGATGGCAAGGGCATTTCTTTGTTCAATAGACCAATATGCTAAACGGAAAATAATCTCCATATGGAGTGTCTTTGGTGCCCATATTTCTCTTGAGAGTAGATTGGTGTAGTCTTGTCTCACACTGTTAAATGCCATATTTTGTAGGTCATAGAGATGTTTGAAGATTACATATCTCTGTCTATGTATCTAGAGAACATAATTAAGATAATTATAAGGATGACAAACACAGATTACTACTAATCTGCCATTATTAATAATCTACTATATATAGATGATAAATGGGCTGAGAAAAAAATTCAGAGATCCATCACCCTTTACAGTAGCCACAAACAACATAAAATATCTTGGGGTAACTCTAGCCAAACATGTGAAGATTATGTATGACAAGAACTTTGATTCTTTAAAGAAAGAAACCAAAGATGATATCACAAAATGGAAAGATCTCCCATGTTCTTGGATAGATAGGATCAACATAAAAAAAAAAATGGCAATCTTAACAAAAGCAATCTACAAACTCAACACTATCCCCATACAAATCCCATCACAATTTTACATAGATCTTGAAAGAAAAATATTCAACTTTATAAGGAAAAACAATAAACCCAGGATAGCAAAAACATGCTATACAATAAAGGAACTTCTGGAAGCATCACCATCCCAGACATAAAGCTCTACTGAAGAACTATAGTAATGACAATGCTTCTTATTGGCAGGAAAACAGACAGGTAGAACAATGGAATTGAACTGAAAACCTTGATATTTATCCACACACCTACAAGCACCTGATTTTTGAAAAAAAAAAATCTAAACTTACACAAGGGAAAGAGAAAGCATCTTCAACAAATGGTGCTGGCATAAATGGATGCTGATATATAGAAGACTGCAGATAGATCATATATATCACCCTGCACAAAAACTTAAGTTCAAATGGATCAAAGACTGCAACATAAATACAGCCACACTGGACCTCTTAGAAGAGAAAGTGGGAAGTACCTTTGCAAAAATTCATGAACATGACACCAGTAGCACAGACACCGAGTTCAACAATTAATGAATGGGACTTCCTAAAACTGAGAAGCTTTTGTAAAGTAAAGGATATAGTCAACAAGAAAATATGGCAGCCCACTGAATGGAAAGAAGATCTTTACCAATCTTTACCAACCCCACATCTGACAGAGGACTGATTTCCCAAAAATACAAAGAACTCAAGAAGCTAGTTACCAAAACACCAAATAATAAAATTAAACAGTGGGGTAGAGAAGTGAATACAGAATCCTCAATACAGGCCAAAAGACAATTAAGAAAGTGTTCAATATCCTTACCCATCAGAGAAATGCAAATCAAACAACTCTGAGATTCCATCTTACTCCTGTCAGAATGTCTAAAATAAAAAACACCAATGACAGTTTATGCTGGAGAAAAGTGGTACACTCCTCCACTAATAGTGGAGTGCAAATTCATGAAGCCACTTTGGAAATCAGTGTGGCTGTTTCTCAGGAAAATAGAAATCAGTCTACCACAAGATCCAGAAACTGAACTATTAGGCATATACCCAAAGGATGCAAATTCATACAACAATGAAATCTGTTCAGCTATATTCATAGCAGTTTTGTTTGTAATAGTCAGGACCTGGAAGCAACCTAGATGCCCCTTAACTGAAGAATGGATGGAGAAAATCTGGTATTCTACATAATGGAGAATGACTCATCAGAAAAAAATGTCTTGAAAATCACAGGCAAATGGATGGGACAGATAAAAACCATCTGGTGTGAGATTACCCAGTCACAGAAAGACAAGCTTGATATACACTCACTCATATGTGGATATTAGACAAAGGACAAAGGACTATCAGTTTACATTCCACACCTCCAGATAAGCTAGGAAACAAGAAGGATCCTACGAGAGGCATATGTAATACCCCAGAGAAGAGGAAAGGGACAAGAGCTTTTGAGCAAATTGGGAGCACAGGAGGGGGAGGTAGGAAAAAGGGAAGGGAAGCAGAGGAGAGGGGAGGAGAACTTGAGGGATCAGGAAGACTAAGTCAGGGGAGGAATAGAGGAGAGCAAGAAAAGAGGGAGTCATTATAGGTTTCAAGAGAAAATTAGGACTAAGGAAATGTCCAGAGATCCACAAGGATGACCCTAACTAAGAATC
This sequence comes from Phodopus roborovskii, assembly GCF_943737965.1. NCBI lineage: Eukaryota > Metazoa > Chordata > Mammalia > Rodentia > Cricetidae > Phodopus > Phodopus roborovskii. Next base: position 752,523 of record NW_026126693.1, on the reverse strand, counting down.
TAAGCAGGAACTGGGATTGACATATAAAAAGCTCCTTACAAATATAAATTGTAAAAAACTATATATATATATATACATATATATATGTATATATACATATATATATATGTATGTATGCATGCATGCATGTATGTATGTATGTATGTATGTATGTATGTATGTATGTTGAGAGGCTACCTTAAATGTCCTGTCTTTCCCCTATAATGAGATTGATGACTACCAGAAATGTGATCCTAGAGCCTTCATCTAATACTGATAGAAGCAGAAGCAGACACCCACAGCTAAGCAATGAGCCTAACTACTGGAACTGAGTTATAGAGAGGGAGGGAGGGAATGAGTAAAGGGGTCAAGACTATGCTGGAGAAACACACAGAAACAGTTGACTTGAAAAGTGAGAGCTCACAGACCCCAGTCATGAAGATGGGGAACCAGCATTGGAGCAAAGCAAGTCCTCTGAACGGGGGTGCCAGTTTGGAGACCTGGGCAGTCTATGGGACGTCTGACAGTGAAACCAGTATTTATCCCTAGTGCACAAATGAACTTTGAGAGCTTCCTAATGGAGGGATACTCTCTCAGTACAGATACATGGAGGAGGGCCTAGGCCCTGCCACAAATGATGTGACAGACTTTTATGATCCCCCATAGAAGGCCTTACTTTCCCTGCAGAGTGGTTATGGGATTGGGCAAAGGAGGATGGGAGGAAGAGGAAACTGGGATTGATATAAAAAATATCATTGTTTCTGAATTTAATAAATAAATTAAAAAATAATAATCTGTATAGCTAAAATTCTAAGCCTTTACTTTATAAAAATAAACAATCTTTAAACAGATATGCAGCAGAAGGACCTGAAATTCTAAAAGTATATGAAATTTTTTTGAGCAGAATAATATATAGTGAAATATTAGAAAAGTAACCTTAATTTGCATTGATATCAAATATATGTGTTTTGAAAATTTTTTATCTTAAATTTGAAACAAGCTTGTTTTAAATGTCAATCCCAGTCCACTCAACTTCCCCTTCTCCCCTGTCTCCCCATAACCCTCCATCCCATATTCTTTCTGCTTCCCAGGGAGGGTAAGGCCTTCCATGGGGAATCTTCAAAGTCTGTCATATCATTTGGAGCCCTCCACCATGTTTCTAGGCTGAGAGAGTATCCCTCTATGTGGAATGGGCTCCCAAAGTCCATTTGTATAATAGGAATAAATCCACTACCACAGGCCCCATAGACTGCCCAATTCCACTAACATCCACATTCAGGGGGTCTGAGTCAGTCCTATGCTGGTTTCCCAGATATCATACTGGGGCCATGAGCTCCTGCTTGTTCAGGTCAACTGTTTCTGTGGGTTTCTCCACCTTGATCTTAACCCCTTTGCTCTTTGTTCCTCCCTGTCTGCAACTGGACTCCAGGACTTCGGCTCAGTGTTAATCTGTGGGTGTCTGCTTCTTCTTCCATCAGCTACTGGATAAAGGCTCTAGGATGGGATATAATTTAGCCATCAGTCTCATTATCAGGGAAAGACATTTAAGGTAGCCTCTCCACTATTGCTTATATTGTTAGTTGGGGTCATCCTTGTAGATCTCTGGACATTTCCCTAGTGCCAGATTTCTCTTTATATCTATAATGGCTCCCTCTATTAAGGTATCTCTTTTCTTGATCTTTATTTTTTTTTCTTGACTCATTCTTCCTGTTCCCTAATGCTCTTCTCTCCCCCTTCTCTTCTCCTCTTCACTTTCTCCTAACTCCCTCTTCCCTTCCCCCATGATCCCAATTTGTTCAGTATATTTTATCCCTCTCCCCTTCTCTTGGGAAGCATGTTAGGGTTCTTCTTGTTTCCTAGCTTGTCTGGAGGTGTGGAATGTAAACTGGTAGTCCTTTGCTCTATGTCTAAAATCCATATATGAGTGAGTATATACCATGTTTCCTTTTTTGTCACTGGGTTACCTCATTCAGGATGGTTTTTTTTTTTTTCTAATTCCATCCATTTCCCTGAGAATTTCAAGATTCCTTTGCTTTTCCCACTGAGTAGTACTCCATTGTGTAAATGTACCAGATTTTCTCCATCGAGTCTACAGTTGAGGAGCATTCAGGTTGCTTCCAGGTTCTGGCTATTACAAACAATGCTGCTATGAACATAGCTGGACAGATGACCTTATTGTATGATTTTGCATCTTTTGGATATATGCCTAAAAGTGGAATGGCTGGATCTTGAGGTAGACTAAATCCCATTTTCTTGAAGAACTGCCATACAGATTTCCAAAGAGGATATATGAGTTTGTACTCCCACCAGCAGTGGAGGAGTGTTCTCCTTTCTCCACATCCTCTCCAGTATAAACTGTTATTGGTGTTTTTGATTTTAGCCATTCTGACAGGAGTAAGATGGTATCTCAGAGTTGTTTTGATTTGCATTCCCCTGATGGCTAAGAATATTGAACACTTTCTTAAGTGTCTTTCAGCTATTTTAGATTTCTCTATTGAGAATTCCCTATTTAGTTCTGTACCCCACTTTTTCATTGAATTATTTGGTATTTTGGTAACTAGCTTTTTGAGTTCTTTGCATAATTGGGAAATCAGTCCTCTGTCAGATGGGGGGTTGGTGAATATCTTTTCCCATTCTGTTACCTGCAGTTTTGTCTTGTTGATTTTGACCTTTGTCTTATAGAAGCTTTTCAATGTCCGGAGGTACCATTTTTTAATTGTTGATCTCAGTGTCTGTACTATTGGTGTTTTGTTCATAAAGCTGTCTCCTGTACAAGGGTATCTCTCACTTTCTCCTCTAAGAGGTTCAGTGTGGCTGGAGTTATGTTGAGGTCTTTTGATTCATTTTTTACTTTAAGATCTATTATAGAGCTATTGTTCTGAAAACAGCTTGATATTAGCACAAAAATAGGAAAACCAATGGAATTGAATTGAAAATGTTAACACTAACCTACATACCTACAAATACCTGATTTTTGACAAAAAAAACGAAAATTATACAGTGGAAAAAAGAAAATATCTTCAATAAAATAGTGCTGGTATAACTGGATGCTGGTATGTAGAAGACTACAGATACATCCATGTCTTTTACCATGCACAAAACTTAAGTCTGATATACAAAATATCTTAAGCAGAAGTAGAAACATACATACAGTGTAACAAAAATATTTTTTACATTTGTGTACAGGATACTGTAAACAGAAATAGTAACATATACATATAACAAAAGTAATTTTGAATTTGTATCAATATTCAAATTATCTTAAGTTGAAATATAAAAATAATTTTATGTATGTATTAATATACAAGAATCTATAACATTGTAAATTGTCTTTAACTATAATAGTTGCTAAAATAGTTTCCAAGTAGATAAACTATCTATTCCACTTTTTCTATACCAAATGACATTCTTGAGTCTAAATATTATTATTATTCCCCTAACATTATAATAGCTGATGACCAAACCTGTGGAAAAAAAAAAAAAAACAAAAACCATCCATCTCAGCTGTTGGGAGAGGGGGGCATCATTTTCTTAAAATTACTTCCACCTGTGTTGGGGACAGTGATATCTCTATGGGATCAAAAAATAAAAACCGAAAACAATAGTTAAAGTTCAAGAGAACTCATTTGTAGCCAGTCTCTGAGTAACAGGGAAAGCTTCTTTGAATTTCTTCCTGGACTGTTAAGAGAAGGTGAAACATCTCAGCTAGCCCATTTGGATTTGTCCCGAGCTCTTTTTAGTTCAAGACTGATCCTTGAGTAGTGTTCCCGGGCTGGATGGCATCATTATGAACCAGGTGGGATTGTTGCTGTGGGCACCATCTTCTTCCTAGAGACTTCAGAGATTGCTGTTAAGACATTTATTTTTCACTGTAGAAATCCTAACCATTATTAATATCAAAATGTAAAGTTTAAATTTTTTATAGATCTATATTCAAATAGAAGTACCAAAGAGATGAAATTAGGTATGAGGAGAAATAGAATTTGGCGGGGGGGGGGGATTGAAGAATTTTGATAACAATTGTCCCTAAATTTTTGTCTTTTTTGTTTTCCACACTGGGTGGCTCTTCTGATATGATACAGAAACTCTGAATTATTCTTTTAACAACATGCTTGGATTTAGAAAAGGATAAAGCCATGCTCCAATTCCAAAGCCAGGTTTGATTTTTAATTCAGTCAGGACTACAACTTTTCTGAGACATAAAGAGGTATAGATGTTTAGGTAGTGAGATTTTACCCAGCAGAATAAAATAGAAGACAATTATTTATAGAAAATAGAAGTAATTTCAATATTGTCACTGAAAGAGTAGAAGGAAAAAACTACTAGTATTAGCAACCAATATTTTTTGTAATATCTCCTATCATAGTTGACATATTTGCAGTCATACGTGTTTATGCCTATGTGTATGTGTTTATTATACAGACTTACATTCTGAAAATTGAGGAACAATAATGACATAAAATGAAAATGTGTATGTAGAAAGAAGTGCCCCTGGAAAAATCAATGTGCTATTTATTTCTAATATAAACCTTTATAGAGCACTTAAGTGTCCAGCTTTATACAGATTCTATGATAGATATAAATTACTGATAAGTAAACTAACACATGCAGGGTCATTTCGCCTAACTACAAATTCTGTGCACGTGGATGTGTGGTGATATCTTGTTCATACTCTATCAAATAAAGCTTGCATGAAGATCAGAGGGCAGAGCTAGCCACTATCTAACATAGATGTCTGAAGGTGTGTTCAGACAGACAGGCTGGGGAGAGAGAGGAATGTAGGAGGGGGAAGAGGAGCTCAATCTCTTTTAAATCTAAGGATTTTGTAGATGTAAAAGATCTAGTGGCTGGCTGCTGTGCTTCTCTGATCTTTCAGTCTTCACCCTCTAATATCTAAGACTTATTAGAACACCTATTACATGGTACTGGGAAAGTGGGGAATATGAGAAGTTGGGTGAATGAAGTGGGTGAATATTCTCAAAGTGCATCGTATATATGTAAGAAATTCTAAATAAAATATGATGTTTTAAAAATTCTCTGTCCTGAAGAGATTGTAATCCACTTGAAAAGCTTTGACAAACTGACATACAAAAGCTCTGCCATTCACAATTTCACCATCCATACTATATGCCAAATATTTTGATGATTCCACTGTTGTTTCAAAGACAAGTTTACTCCATCCCAGGATTATAGGAAGAGTTTCGTTCATTTTGTAAAAATGTGTAATTTGTAAAATTTTAACATAGACATCAGCCAGACACAAGGGAATTTTAATAAAGAAATGGTGTGGACAAAATGTAAGCAGCTTACGTGTATAAAATTTGTCTACTAAGATGTGTCTGGCTTTTTGAAAGGTAAAAACCAGCAACATAAACAAGACAAATGATTTTATAGCCAAACATATTGCTGATGTCTATCTGTCCTTTAATGTAACTAGGGCTTTGCAGTTTTGATGAATCTGGTTTCATTTGTTAATGCTTCCTAGTAATCATGAACTGAATCGGATCTTCATATGTAAAAAGATGGAGTAATACTTCAATAAATATTCTACTTCAATTTCTCAGAGTTAATAAATTTAAACAATGATGTGTTTGATTAGATATTAAAGTATGTGTGTATAATGACTCAAATAGTAATTGGGCATTTGGATTGTCTTTATACTAGACACAAGAAACATAATGTAGAATTCACAACTTGCTGCATTACCAAAAGGTCAATTTAGAGTTGGTGTCTGTGTCACTGCTGTTTTATACTCATGTAGACTGTTTGAATAAGAAATATAAGCTGAAACACAAGTTGTTGGAGGCATACTGCAGGAGCATTGAAACTTTTCTGCTGTCTCAGCACAGCATGGTAGTTATTTCTACCTCTGTGTGTCAGTAGGGATACATTTCACATGAGATTTTGTGGGTAACAGAAATTAAATTATAAATGTAGATAAGTTTAAAGTTCATATTTTTTGAGATGGGTCACTTATCACCGTGACATGTCATCTTTCTATTGAGCATAACCCCTCCTGCTCACTAACAAAATCTGATGCTTAGAACCCAGGTTATACAACACTGGTGCTTAGAACCCAGGCTGTGTATCCACACTGGTGATTAGAATCAAGGCTGCTGTGTGTATCCACACTGGTGCTTAGAACCAAGGCTATGTATCCACACTGGTGTTGAGAACCAAGGCTGTGTATCCATACTGGTGTTTAGAACCAAGTCTATGTATCCAGACTGGTGTTTAGAAACCAGGCTGTATATCTAGACTGATGCTTAGACACAGGCTGTGTATCTATACTAGCTGAGGCTTATTCTAGCTCTAACTTGCCCTTATCTAGGATATGAGAAAAGTTACTGAAATTCTAATTCTTCATTGTTTTAATGGTTTTATTTATTTTTGATGCATTCATAGATTTACAAAATGAGTTTCTTTCTTTCTTTCTTTTTTTTTTTTTTTTTTTTTTTTTTTTTTGTTTTGGGTTTTTGAGACAGGGTTTCTGTGTGTAGTTTTGGAGACCCAGCTAGCCTTGAACTCACAGAGATCCACCTGCCTCCCGAGTGCTGGGATTAAAGTGTGTACCACCATTGCCCAGCAATAAATTTCAATTTTGTTTATCCACCATAACATCCTTCCAACTACTATATGTCCCTCTCCTTCCTCTATGCTAATTTTTGTTGTCAACATTAATAATCCCCTGAAATCAGTCAGTACTTCCCAGTGGTGTGTGATAAAGAGCATCCGCTGGGGCTTGAAAAATTTCTTAGTGGCTGTGCTGTCAAAGGAAAAATATCTTTCTGTAACTCAGTAACAACCAACTACCAACAGTACCTCTGTTAAGGGAGAGAGCACATGAGACACTTCTCTATCAATAATGGAATTTTAATTGGCTTCATCTTATACAGATAACCATAGAAGCTATGAGTTAATGGCAGCAAATAGCTGTCATTTCTACAAGCTAGCACTTCAGAGATTTCCTCATTCTCTGTGAAGATGACAGCATATTCATGATTAAGCCCAAGTTACCAATAATGCATAGGTGTCCCACTAAAGGAAGAGATAAAAGCACTTCCTTTTTTAGTCACTTATCCAAGAGAGAGTCCATATTTGAATCCTCTACTTCATACTTCTGGTGTTTTCCATCCTTTTTCTGTCTATTGTACAGTTCTGAATCTTGGCTTGCCTGAATGCTACCTTGTAACTCTGTTGTTCCTATGCTTGTGTGTCTGTCTGGTGTGTGTGCGTGTATGTTTATGTTTGTCTGGTGTGTGTGTGTGGGTGTGTGTGTGTGTATGTGATGTCTGTTTGTGAGTGATGTACTGTCTGTCCACATTAAAGGGATGCATTCTGTTATTATTTATTGAACAGTAAAGAAAGCATGGGTAATGAATGATATATTTACAGAAATCTTTGAGTTTTAAAAGGAATTACATTACTGGATCCAACTGACCCCAACTAACAATAACATATCTGGAAACAGTTGATCCCAAATAACAAGTTTCATTGTACATTGACCAGTATCCATAAATGGTTGCTTTCAACCTTTATAATAGATTTTAGGAAGTTGATTTCAAATTCTGTATTTACTGCTTTCAGCAAATGATGTGCATGTATTACTCTCTGGTCAAGTTCATGAACAAATACATAGTTTAAGATTGTACCTGTGCATTAACTCAGATTATAAAAATCTGATCACATGGGAAACCCAAGGCAAATAAGGTTATCTTAAAAAACATTTGAGTACATAGTAGACTAACAGTCTTAAGTCTTACAAGACTTACAGGTGTATTATAACTTTGTGAGGTCCAGCAAAATTTCCAGTCTCTTAGAATATCAGGAATAATTTAAGAATCATGCATAGCCACACTTCTTCAGCTCTTGCATTCTTTCTGCCCACTTATATAGTGGGTTCTCAGCACAAAGCAAGAACGCTAGAAACTGATTATAAGCTAGTTACCATGTATAAGGTATTAGGCTATCTCAGTCCCAGGAACAGCCTTTGGAAAAGATTATTCTTTATATATACTCTCTCTGCTCCTCCCAAATAAATGCCCCACAGTAAGTTTGACATATTTCAGGCCTTAGATGAAAAAGAACAGGGTTGTACAAGTTGCTTTCAGAGCTATTTTTACAAGGTAGTGAGCTCAGTCTTTAGGGTCAGAATTAACACAATTGTACCCCCACTTTTCCATGAGTATTATGATTTCTAATCCATGGATATATTCCAAGGAAGAAAGAAAAAGTGTTCTCGGTTAATGTTACACTTGGAAATATAGCATTAGAACAGACTTAGAAGTAGAGTGTGTGTTCCTTTGCTTATTCATGTTCTTCCTATATCCAAACACACTTGTGTTTCCAGGTTTGGAAAATGCAAATGCTATTGCATATATAAGAGAAAAAGAGAACACCCAATGATTTGTTTTCCTGAAATACTAGAGATTAAACCCAGAGCATTATATATGTTAGATAGGACTCTGGCACATACCCTGTGTTCTTTTTTATTTTGAGATAGGGTCTTGTTACATTGCCCAGGTTAACCTTGAACACAATATGTATCCCAGACAAACCTTGGACTTAGCAAGGGTTGTAAGAATGCACAGATCTTTTTTCAGTCTCTAAATATCCATAGTATTTTGAATATGTCAGGTGGGGCAGCAAACACATCTGTACAATCCAAGGAATTCCAAGAATCAATTGTTCAGCAAGCCTAACTGAATCAGAAAGCTTCTAGTTCACTGAGACACTCTGTCTCAAAAAATATAGTAAAAACTAATTAAGGAAGCCATCCACTTATGACTTCCATATTCATGTACAAAATACACATGCATAAACACACAAGGACATCTATACCTACACAGAGAGAAATAGGGAGACAGAGAGATATAGACATGGGACAGAGAGAGATTGAGATAGACACACGCACACACACAAACAGAGAGAGAGAGAGAGAGAGAGAGAGAGAGAGAGAGAGAGAGAATAATACGGTGATCCCAGTGGAAGAAAATTATCTTTTTTTTTTTTTTCTCTGACTTAGTATATTTTTCAGCTAAAATTCAAAAGGTGAAAGCTGGAAAAGTAGAGCCATTAAAAGGTTTTAATTGAAACCTGTCACCCATAAGAATCTCCACAGTATAGGTTAACAATGACCCAAATACACTTTAATCTGAAAACTGTTTTGAATGTAAATTGAATTGCTGTCCTCACCTAAGTTCATAATGGAAATGTATTTCCTCTTGAGAGTTCTGTCACTGCCAATACTCCATATAAATTTACTGAAAATACATTAAAGTTGCAGATTATATTTGCCTTTACATTTACAGGTTTTGGGGCATTATTATAACTGTGAGCTGGGTAGCTTCATACATTGAATACTGACTGTTGTTATGAATGCCAGTTAGCTGGATTTAAGATGACCTTGAATGACCCTGCCACTGCAGTTTACCCTCTCCTTATCAGTCTTATCAGTTGTCTAAGGGATGTTCTATGTAACATCACCTGACCCATCATAGGATGTTCCAGACTATATAGATAAGACTTCTGAAGGGTAAGAAACCTAGGAACCCTGACTGAGCCATTTTGTCCAACCAATATCCCACTGAGGCTCTTCAAAGCCAGTAACTCAGTAAGCTACAGTGAAACAACTAAACAACCAAATTTCTGAATGGGAAGAAAGTGACTAGGCCAGCTTGATGGATCAGTAGGTAAAGGTGATTTCTGCCAAGTGTGATGATCTGCCTTACAGCCTGGTACCCACTTGGAAGTCCAGAATAATTTCCTTCCAGTTATCCTCTGACCTCTCCACACATCATTCTGTGGCACTCACATTGTCTCCCCCCTACCCACATGTACACTACAAAGGAGAAACAAAGAATAAACAGTGCAAGGTACACTTTTAACTTTTAAATTTACAGTGATTGTCAAAATAAAACTATTTTGAAGTGAAGGAAATAGAAAATGCAAAAACAAACAAACAAACAAACAAAAAAAAAAAAACAGAAGTTTCCTTTAATAGAAGCCTAATGTGTAAAACTCCAGAAATTTCTTTACTCAGAAGTGAGCAGAAAGTAACAGGAAAAATATGCATTGTGAGACTGAGGAGATGTTCCAGGGGGTAAAGTATTTGCTGTGCAATACTGATGGCTTGAGCTTAGATCCCCACAATTCACAAAAAAAAAAAAAAAAAAAAAACAGAGCCTCCTGAAACTGAGAAGCTTCTTTAAGGCAAAGGACACAGTCAATAAAACAAAATGGCAGCCCACACAATGGAAAAAGATATTCACTAACCCCACATCTGACATGACAGAGGGCTGATCTCCAAAATATACAAAGAACTCAAGAAGCTAGTTACCAAACACCAAATAACCCAATTAAAAAGTGGAGTACAGAACTAAATAGAGAATTCTCAATAGAAGAATCCAAAATAGCTGAAACTGGTTAACTAACATCCTTAGCCATCAGGGATATGAAAATCAAAAAAGAAAAAGAAAAAAGAAAAACTTAACCTTTTTTTGTTTGTTTGTTTGTTTTTGTTTTTGTTTTTACAGACAGGGGGGGGGGTTTCTCTGTATTGCTTTGGAGCCTGTCCTGGAAATAGCTCTGTAGCCCAGACTGACTTCAAACTCACAGAGATCCACCTGCCTGTGCCTCTCCTCTAGTGTGACTAAAGGTTTGAAGCACTGGGGAGGCACCTTCTTAATCCTGTCAGAATGGCTAAAATCAGACCACCAAAGACAGTTTATGCTGAAGAGGATGTGGAGAAAGGGAAGCACTCCTCCACTGCTGGTGGGAGTGCAAACTCATACAGTTATTTTGGAGATCAGTATGATGGTTCATCCAGAAAATGGAAATCTATCTACCACAAGATCCACCAATTCCATTCTTAGGCATATCACCAAAAGATGCACATTCATGCAACAAAGACATCTGTTCAACTTATTCATAGCTTCATAGCAGCATTATTTGTAATAAACAGAATCTGGAAGCATGCTAGATGCCCCTCAACTGAAAACTGGATAAAGAAAATGTGGTACATTTACACAATGGGGTACTACTCAACAGGAAAAACTATGGAATCTTGAAATTCTCAGGCAAATTGATGGAACTGGAAAAAACATCCTGAGTGAAGTAACCCAGTCACAAAAAGACAAACATGGTACACACTCTCTAATATATCTATTTTAGACATATAGCAAAGGATCACCAGCCTACATACAATCCACACTGCCAGAGAAGCTAGGAAACAAGGAGGATCCTAAGAGAGACATACATGGTCCATCACAAAAGGAGAAAAGGGACAAGATCTCCTGAGCAAATTGGAAACAGGGGGAAGGGAGGGGGAGTTAGGGAGAAAGAGAAGTGGAGAAGAGGAGAGGAGAACATGAGGGGGCAGGAAGTCAGGGGAAGAATGGAAGAGAGCAAGAAAAGAAATATCATAATAGAAGGAGCCATTATTGGTTTAAAGAGAAACCTAGCACTAAGGAATTGTCCAGAGATCCACAAGGATGATCTCAACTAATAATCTAAGCAATAGCAGAGAGGCTACCTTAAATGCCCTTCCCTATAATGAGATGGATGACTACCTTATATGCCATCCTAGGACCTTCATCCAGTAGCTGATGGAAGCAAAGGCAGACATCCACAGCTAAACTCTGAGCCAAACCCTTGAAATCCAGTTTCAGCGAGAGAGAGGAGTGATGAGCAAAGGAATCAAAACAAGGCTGGAGAAACCCACAGAATCAGCTGACCTGAACAAAGGGGAGCTCATGGATTGCAGATTGATAGCTGGGAAACCAGCATAGGACCAAACCAGGCCTCCTGAATGTGAGTATCAGCTAGGAGGACTTGGCAGTCTATGCAGCCTCCGGCAGTGGAACCAAGATGAATCCCTAGTGTACAAATGGATTTCAGGAATCCATTTCCCATGGATGGATACTCCCTTAGCCTAGAGACACAGGGGAGGGCACTACTCCTAATGACTTGGCAGATTTTGATGATCCCTCATGGAAGGCCTCACCCTCCCTGGGAAGTGGATAGTGTATGGAACAGGGAGGGGGGTGGGATTGGGGGGTAAGGGATAATTAGAGGCAGAAGTAACTTGGATCAAGATGTGAAATAAGAAAAAATATTAAATAACAATAATAATTCTCAGAAAGAAAAAAACAGTAGCAAAAACATTCACAATGCTGGTGCAGCAGCACTGGAAGGTGAAAGAGCAGAACCTTGGGAGGTGAACCAGCAGCCAGTGAAGATCTGAGGCACAGTCTCTCAAGCAAGGCAGACAGCAAGGACTAATAGTGCAGCTTGTCCTCTGACCTGCAAGCTGTGGAACAAATGCCACACACACACACACACACACACACACACACACAAACACACACACACACACTCACTCACATACAAACACACACACACACCTAACACATACACAGAAACATACAAACACACACACATAGACATACATACACACACACACACATATAACACATAACACACATGTAGTGAGGTAGTCCTTCTGTAGCACTGACCACGCCCATTGGGGGGTGGAGCGATGGGCGGAGGTGACCTGAGGAAGGAGGTTGGAGGGGGCCAGGGCGCTCTCTCTTTCTGGCGTGACTTGGACAGGAGAGGATCCGGTTGAATTTCCTGGTGTTCATCTGTCTAGGTTGTAAGTTATTTCTCCCTGATTAAACATCTATTCGGCCTATTTGTTTATCCTGATCCTTATTTACCGCAATACACACATCCATCATAAAAGAAAAAATAATATAATGAAATGCAAAATTAAATTATTACATAAATTCATCTAATTGTGTTTGTATATCTATAAATTTAAATAATTAAATATATAATATTAATATCTATTATTTTATTGTCACTATTATCTCTCAAAGAAGCAATTTTGTCTATCACTTCATTGTAGTTCTGTAATAATAATATTATTTTCTTTTAATAGATGTGTAAGAATCAGGCAAAATAAATATAAAATGATGCCCTGTAAAATTTCAGATTGATGCCTATGTTGTTTTCTAAGATTTAATGACCTTAAATAACCTAAAGAATGACTGAGAATTTTATCTTCTCTCAACACTTTTTCAAATACTCACCAGAGATGTTTCTCCAAGTTTCTGGAATGTAAGAGTTTGAAAGATGTTTTTACTTTACTGGAAACTATGCAGAGACCAGAGAAAAGGCTCAGCCATTAAAGACTTGCTGGGTGAGTTCAAGTGCTTGTCCTAAATGATACTTCCTTTAAGGCTCAGAGAGCTGTGAGAAAGAGGAGATGGAAAGATTGTAAGAGAGAGATATGGTGACTAACTTCAAGGAAACAGCCTTTTTCAAATATAACAAGTCTGGTACCCATAGAACTCACAGAAACTACAGCAACATGTACAAGACACTAAGAAGGGAAGGAAGTCCCACCCCTATCCAATAAGCTATTTCCAATGGATAGCATTTTGGAAAGGAAAAGTCAACATTCTTCACTGAAGTGAAAACATTCAAGGGTAAGCCCAATGCTCAAGAGGAGCTGGCCAACACAATCCGACTCTGTATTTGGGGGGGGGGAACATTTGTCCTTTTTTGTACTGTTGCTGTTTTATTCTTGTTTGTTTGTTTGTTTGTTTGTTTTTAAGACAGAATGAACATGACCTTGGGAGTGTAGAGAGGTGGAGGATGATCTAATTGGGAGAAAGCAGGGGAGGAAAAGAATATGATCCACACATGAAATTCCCCCCGGCAAAAAAATGTAATTAAAGTGCTTGTTTCCTAGCATGAGAGCCTGTATTTGATCATCAGACCCAGGTAAAGCAAAAAATAAAAAAGCTGGTGCAGTGAACTCTTAACATTGGAAGGGGAAAGCAGGTTGCTCACTGACCAGTCAGCCTGGTTTATTGGAAGGCTATAGACCAATGAGTTTCTGTATCAGAAAATGAAGTGGACATTTCCCAAGCATTTCAGGTTGCCCTCCACAATTAGGTGCACATACACAAGGCACACATACATTCCACATGCACACACCCACACATGCATGCACACATGCCTCCCATATGTATAAACCCACATATGCACACATACCCAGATCATGGACACACACCAACACATGCACACACCCACATATGTACACATAACCCCACACACATATATGCAAACATATGCCCTACATTCACACATGCACCCACCCTTCACACACACACACACACACACACACACACGAACAATTATAAGTGTGTATCATAATGATGGTAAACATTTAAATCTCCTTCAGCACCAAATGCTCAGCTTCAAAGTTCATAGAGCTTACCTTATTCACAAAAGTAGGTATCTTCTATAATAATTTTAAATTAAGAAACACATGTAGTATAATATTGTATATAATGATCTAAACATGAATTTGTTCTTGTTGTATTTGGTAAAAATATGAGAATTGTATTTAATATTTCCTTTTTGATTTCTGGTTTAGGATTCTCTTTGTCTGATATTTACATATACTTATTACAGTACTATTCTTCTAATGTCTTAATATACAATAAAACTTGAAGTTAATGGTAACTTAGGAAAACTTTTAGAAACTGTCTAGAGTAAAAGAATAAAAACTTATGTGGTATAGGTCTCTGACTTGATCCTTAAAGGAAAATGGAGACTTTATCAATTAGCAGAAATAGACTCAGCATAAATTGTAGTACCTTTTATTATTGATGAAATTGAGAAATTATAGGGAAAAATGAGCCTTGACAAAGAACTTGAGGTAATATTTTGGAGGGATTAGCCAAAAATATCCCAAATGCAAGAGAATTAAAATTATAAATAGAACTAACTGGAACACTAATATCTAGAGTCCCTGCATTTTATACTGATGCAAATAAATCAGGAAAGTCAGATTACAAATTAGAAATTTCTAAACTACATGGAGAATTTCTGTGATCCATCCCTTCTCTAAAGTAAATTGGTGCTTCCAGGAGCAGACATGTCTCATTGTCACAAAAAACAAAAGAGGCTATGTTGTTAAACATCTTAAATGCCATATTTTGTAGATCTGTGAAGTGTTTGCAGATGACCTGTCCATCTAAAATAAATCTCTATTGACTTTGAAAACAAACCTAACACGACTCCAAGTTCAATTGCAGTAGGTGACTAATTGCTAACTTGCATTTCCTTATTATCCTAAATAGTTTGTAGTAATAACTTTCACGGGCTAAAAACTTGCATTACATTGTTAAATGAATTACATGGGTACAATATCTTGAATAAGATTAGAAGTGTAAGAGCAAAGGCTAACCACCCCACAATCCACACACCAGAGAAGCTAGGAAGAGGGAGGACCCTAACTGAGGCATACATAAACATCTGAAGAAAGGGAAAGGGACAAGATCTCCTGAGCAAACTGGGAGCACGGTGGGATAGAGGAGAGAGGTAGCAGGAAGGGGATGAGGGAGGAGAACATGAGGGACCAGGAAGATCAAGGAAAAGAAAGAATAGGAAAAGAGAGCAAGAAAAGAAATACCTTAATAGAGGCAGCCATTATAGGTTTAAAGAGAAATATGGCACCAGTGAAATGTTCAGGGATCCACAAGGATCTAAGCAGTAGTGGAGAGGCTAACTTAAATGCTCTTCTCCTATAATGAGATTAATGACTACCTTAAATGTCATCCTAGAGCATGGGAGGACAGCAGGGAGAAAGAACTGGTATTGGTATGTAAAATAAAATTGATTTTAATTAATTTAAGTTTTAAAAAAGTAAAGATGAATAAAAAAGGAAAGGAAAGTAGATTACAAATATATGTACAGAATAAGCTATGAAAATAATCTCAACTTTGTATCAATATGCAAAAAACCCAAGCCATTGTAAAATATTAAAAATGAGAGTTATCTACTTTTATATCCTATCCCCCCTTTTTTTTCAAGTCAAGAGCTAAGAATGTAGTTCAACATTTTCCTGACCTTAATCAATAACAACTTGTAACTAACCTCCCTAAACAATGACAAATCAGTAACTATGTTGAGAGGTTTCATAAAATCCATTGATAACCTGAAAATAGCATGCAATTCTGACTTTTGGGCAGTATCATAAAGGTTTTGATCCACTGTACTTAAAATTTATAATTTGTACTCTGCCTTTCCTGATTGATTTGCATCAGTATAGAATGTAGGGCTCCAGGTATTAGTGTTCCCCATACAATACAAAGAAGAAGCCAGTTGGTTATCATTATAAATGGAATTCTTTTGCATTTAGGATATTTGTGGCTAATCTATCCCAAAATATTACTTCAAGTTCTTTGCCAAGGTTCATTTTTTCCCCATAATTTCTCAATTTCTTCATTAGTTTAAAGTACTCCAATTTCTTCTGGGATTATTCCTGGTAAATGACAAAGTCTCCATTTTCCTTTAAGAATCATGTCATAGACCTTTATCACATAAATTTTTGATTTTGTATTATGTTTATGTGATAAAAATATGCATTCTAAGATAATATCTTTGCTATGCATTAATATTCCTGTAGGGGAATGATTAATATTCCTTTAGGGAGATAATTAATATTCCTGTCTACTGCCTTTTCACTTCCTCTGTCTGCTGAGCTATATCACTTCCTGTCTATCTGAACAGACCTCCAGACTCCAGACTACTATGGTCAAGTAGTGACCAGCTCCTTGCTCTGATATTCAAGCAGGCTTTATTTGTGAGAATATAAACAAGATATAACCGTAACTTGTAATTAACAGAATTGTTTCACACCACAGACTCTGGTACCAACACAGTAGACTTTCTCCCACGTAAGAAATATCTTATATACTTTAAAACACTGAGATCTTTAGGTATATTATTTTTTAATCTGTGTATATATTCATATATGGAATGTAACATATATTTTAAAACTATATTCTTAAATCTCAAATTTGCTCCATGTTTTGGAATATTTGGAAAGCAGAATGATTTCAACAATAGCAGAAGAAAATCAACATATACACTACATTCTTACTCTGAGTGTTCATATTTTATGCTATGAAATGACAGGACATAAAAATAACCCCTTTCTTTCATAACAGCTTGAAATTTCTCAATCATTTGTGTGGACTTATCTTTATGAAATATTCGTGTCAATGTACATATTTGAGACCTGCTTCCAACATGTTATTTTCAATGGAAACTTTAGTTTCAATGGAAGTGCTCATCTTAACTAGAAGTTTCGACTTTTGACTAAGGATCAGTAGTTTACCAGATAGAAGAGCATATACTTCAGCTGTAATATCTCAGCCTAAACATCTTTCAGTGTGTACTTTGAACCATGATGCTCAAGTAAACATTAGATAATTAGCCTTAAAACTGAATATGATCTTATTACTTAAATATTTACATTAGTTTCAATTCTCTTAAATGTTGTTGTCATGAATATTTAAGAGCTCATACATTTTCAGGATCTACAATACAGAAATTAGCTTCATTTCAATATATAGACATATTATTTTTTCCAAATTGTCCTTGCTTTCATAACTCCTCTCCAGTAACATCAATTTGTTGTTGGACTCAACAGCTGATATGGTAGCCAATCAAATCCCCTCCAAAACATTCTTAATGAACATAGACCAAGTTCTCCCAGGATGTCATGCTCCTTCCAAAAACATTAAAAGAGTGAATATTTTGATAGTCTTAATGACAATTTCTTGATGGATAACCCTTGATGGATGGACCATTCTGGAAAGGGATCTCAATTATGAATCATATTATTTATTTTTATATACTTTTTGAGAATTTCATGCATGTGTACAAAGAATTGTTTGTTTATTTTACTTTATGTGTAGGTCGTAACATGTACTCCATAACTACTCTGGAGCTCCACCAAACAACCAAGGAAAGTTCCGGTTGTTCCCTGTCTTTGTAGATATTTGATGCCTTTAAAAGGTCTAGAGCTTTCCATTGTAACCTATACACAGTCATGGCTCATTGATATAATTTACAGTTTACTAGAGACATATGGCATGAGCATATTTCCATATATTTTTGTTTTCTGTATATTGTAATCTGAGAAATGGTGTATGTTACTCTATTGAGTATACCTTAATTAAGTGATTTACTTCTTTTTAATTGAGTTTAAGAGTTAATTATGCCTGGTACACAAAAGGACCTTGTGGGCATATCCCCCATGGAGGGATACTCCCTTAATCTAGAGACAGGAGAGAAGTCCTAGTTCCTACTCCAAATTATTTGACAGATTTAGATGACCCCTCCTGGAGTGCAGCACCCTACATGTGTAGTGGGGGAAGGTAGTCGGGGTGCATGTGAAGGTAGGAGAGAGGGGAAGAGGGAGGGAGGGAGGAAGGAGAGTGAACTGGGATCCATATGTAAAATAAAAATAAAAATAAAAAAATAAATTAATATAAAAAAAGAATTAGTTAATAAGCAGTTTGAGCTGTTGCCTGAGCATTTGTAATCGAAAAAAAAAGAGTTAAATTATGCATTTTTAATACAAAAACTTTTTGCCTTGCATTTTATAAATATTTTCTGATGTTTGGCTGGATGAATGTTAAAACATTTTTGTTGTGTTGAAAATTTTATATATCTTTTAAAGAATCAATATTACTGAGACTATAAATTAAGTATACTTATTTTTGTTTATATTATAAAAAGTTTATTGTTAGAAACATGGGAGCCAGAACATAATAGCTTTTTTTTCACGAATGTTAAAATTGCTGTAGTTATTACTTAAGTGCAATTTTTAATGTTTTGATTGCATCAAAACATTTCCCATAATATAATTTTCATCAGACTTAACACAATAAAATCTTCATAATTTGAATATGGAATAAATTTAGATAAATCTAAAGCACTAAGAAAATGTAACATTTGGGTACATGACAATGATTCTCATCACCATTTCAATGTAACAAAAATAACATTTCACTTAAGCTTAATCCTGTATTTAAGTTCTTACATCGTCTTATAAAATTGATCATGAATCATATTCTATTGGCCAAAACAATGTGCTTATAAAGACAGAATCAATACAGAGTTGAGAAGAAGCTAATTCCATGTATTTCAGTTGTAATTGACCACAGAGAATTCTATTTACTGTTTTACAAGGGTGCTTTTGCTATAGAGAAAATCAATGCTTTTCATCCCCTAAATGTTTATCTTAAAATTTCTAAAAACCTCAACTTGTTTCTGAATGTGCCTATAATAGGGACATTAAATAGAAAGACACCAGGAAATAAATGTTTACTTTAGAAACATGTAGTGCCATGTTCTGACAAGAGGCCAGTTTCCCCAAGTATTCAAAGAACACTAATGGAAAAGCCTACCTACCCATCTTCCCCTGGAATACTATCGCAACAAAGCCCCTGAAGAAACATTTCAATCCTTCTTTGAATATATCCAATCTTTAAATGTTCCACTAAATTTTGCTTCAAAGTACTTTTATATTCATTATTCTAAGTTTTTATAGAATAAATGAGTGTCAAGCACTACTCTAGAAGCTGCCTATCTACCAGTGAATATAGGAGACAAAAAAATTTTTCTTTGTAGAGCTTCAAAGGGAAGTCAAGAAAAAAATCAAATATCTTAAAGTATATGAGGTACAATGACAAGTGCTCTTGTGAAGAATGGGCACATCACACAAGATTGGAAGCATGTGTACCCATGAGAGATGAGGGGGAAGACAGGGTTTTAAATAGATTTCTTAAGGAGTCTTTCAGATTGGGTAACATTTGAAACATTATCAGAAGGTGATTGTGAACCATGTGGATATTTAAAAGAAGAGGACACTAGGAATTGGGAGTACTAATATTAAAAGCCCCAAGATGAGAGCCCTGGTTTGTTCAAATGTCAAACTTAGGGTCTCCCTAAATAGCCCAAGCTAGTTTCAACTGACTTCAACTCATGATCCTTTTACCTCAGCTTTTTAGTGATGGTACCCCATGAATGCTACCATGTATAATTAAACTGAATGTTATAAAGTAAAAAAATAAAGTAAAAAAAATCAAGATTAATAAAATAGAATTATTTTATGTTCTTTTTTCTATGTAAAATGTTCTGGTATTATATTGTATTTCCCTCATTTAAGTCTTACAAAAAATTAATTTTACATTAGGTTGATCAATTTAAAGTTTATCACTATAGTCCAACTCAGGGTAATAAACTTTCAGAGTTGTCTGAACAAACTATTATTTTCATTGTAATGATTTGAAATTTTATTGTCTGAGATGTGATGAAAAAGATAACAATAGAGAAAAGTGATGCTCTTATTTAGAAAGGCTACTTTTAAATTTTTGTTTATTTCTTTATGGTATTATATATTAAACTGTCTCAGAATAGAAGAATCTCACTCTGAAATATTTATGGCATTGTACAGAAAAAAAAAGAAACAGTAGTAAAAATGGTAATAGAAACTATCATTTTATATGTGACATAAGAATGGCAAATTCTTTTATGCATATTTTATAAATTTTATTAAGAAAAATTTGCCTATATTTTGCATATTAAACACAAAACATTTGCACAAAAGAACTGTAAAGACTTACTGAGTTATTTTGTTCCCTTATTTCAGGGTCCAAGTCTGTACACGGAAAACTGGTGAATGGGTTTGTTTTAAACAAAAGTCTTTAATTTTGTTATGTTTCCATTTATCTTATGCTACTCTAAGTGATCTTTGTCTTCTTGAGGTCATGAGACAGCTTTTTTTGTAAAAGAAGGAGCTATGTAGGGTTTGCAAGTTATACACTCTCTTAAAACTGTTCAACTGTGCCTAAGTCCTGGGAAACATGTAGATGGAATGTAAAGGAATGAGTATAACTGTATTCCAATAAAACTTTAATTACAAAATTAGTGATTGAGGTCCCATTTGATCCCTGAATACTTTTCTGTCATTTCTGGCTCTATCTTTTAAAACTGTTTTATAATTAGCTTTAAAATTATTGAGAATATTAAGACTCTGGAATACACAGCCAGATTGTCTCAGCATGCAGTGTAATAATATCAACAGAATGCTTCCTTGAAACACAAATCTCTTAGGTTATGTGATGTTTTGTAAATTACCTCTGTGGTTTTTTTCTGAAGAACAATATAGCCATATCACTCTTGAAAAATAATCAAGACTTGAAGCTTCTGTGGCATATCTTGTTTTAAAAGTTAGGAGATCTGGTCCCTTCCCCTTTCTCTGGGGTCTATGATGTTTCTCTTAGGGTCCTCCTTGTTTCCTAGCTTCTCTGGGGATGTGGATTATAGGCTGGTAAGACTTTACTCTATGTCTATAATATCCACTTATAAGTGAGTACATACCAGGGTTTTTTTCTGTGTCTGGGTTACCTCACTCGAGATGGTTTCTTCTAGTTACATCCATTTGCCTTTGAATATCAAGCTGTCATTGTTTTTGTTTGTTAGTTTGTTTGTTTTTCCAATGAGTAGAACTCCATTGTGTAAATGTACCACATTTTCTCTAACCATTCTTCAGTTGAGGGGCATCTAGGTTGCTTCCAGGTTCTGGCTACTACAAATAATGCTGCTTTAAACACAGTTGAACAGACATCCTTGTGGCATGATTGCATCCTATGGGTATATGCATAAGAGTGGAAACGTTAGAACACTTAACATTTTTCTAATCAAGTAGTTTAACTCAGAAATGATACTTTGGGGGGTAGCTTCCAATGGAGCACAAGATGAGTTCTAACTCACTACATGGTTGATGCTGGTATTGAACTTCTGAGCTTCTGGCCTTCCTGTCTCTACTACCTGCATGCCATTATCTTCTGAGACTATTTAACCACAGAAACACAAAACATTTCTGAGATTCCATGTAAAGCTCCACTTTGTTTTATTTCCATGAAAGTCAGACATTGGCAAAAAATAAAAATGATGATGGGAGATGTCACATTCTGTAAATATGTTTCTCTTATTGGTTAATGAATAAAGCACTGTTGACCAATAGGAAAGCAAGATAGGCAGGACTAGGAGACTAAGAGGAGAGAAGTAGAAATAGGGAGGAGTTTCAAGATGGAGGACCTATAGGTTACTACTTTGGGCACTCTCTCTGTTAAGATAAGACCACGTGGAAATACTTCGATTAATAGCAATGTGTTAATAATTCAAACAGAGCTAGCCTATAAGAAACTAGTAACTGGCCTACAGCTTTATATCAAATACAGCATCTCTGTGTGTTATTTGGAGCTGACACGGCTCTGGGACCAGGCCAGCAGGAAAAACAGCACATAACAAAATGTCCAACTTGGACTGTAGAACTTTCAGTTAAAACTTGACAAAAGCTAACAAAGGAGTTATAGAAACAAAAGAATAGAGGCAAGCAATGCTTATTGGTATCAGCATTTTCTCAGTTGGGCTCTGTTTTGCTAGAGACAAGCAGAGACTTTCATGGCTCTTTTAAGGGAGGTTTCCTAACTCAGCAAAAAAAAAAAAAAAAAAAAAAAAAAGGAAAGGCTTTTAGAGAGCTCTGCTAACAACTGAGTGGTGTATACCAGAGCTGACAATGGCAGTGACCACATCTCCAGGCCAGCAGCATGCTGCTTGATGGTACCATAAACCAAGGCAGTGAGTACACCTCTCAGTTGTGGTGGTAAACTTACCCCTGCTGTGTTTGATAGACTGTGGCTAATACAGCTGTGGTTTTCATTTGACCAATGTTGTTGTCTACCAGATAAAAGACTCCTGGCCATGAAAAGATAAAGATTTACAGTAAAGACATATTCAGATTAAGAAAAACCTCTAAAGGTTTACAGTGTGTTTTAAAAATATACATAGGCTTGAGAGAGAAAAAAGAAACACGATAAAATGGTTTAAGAAAGAATAATAAAAAGAAAGAGAGTAGCTGGGTGTGGTGGCACAGGCCTTTAATCCCAGCACTAGGGAGACAGAGGCAAGCAGATCTCTGTGATTTCAAAGTAAGCCTGGTATACAGAGTTAATTCCAGGAGAGATAAAATTACACAAAGAAATCCTGTCTCAGAAAAATGAAAGAATAGAAGTAGAAGAAATAGAGTAATAAAAAAGCCACATAAAGATGGAAAGCACTAGAAGCTTTGGATACTATATGCTATTCTGTTATCTTTATATTATTTGACTGCTGAGGAAATAGCAACAACTGTTAAAAGAAATGCTGCTAGATTAATCCAATTTATATATTTTAAAAATGCTTAACCTTCAAAATTTAACTCTAAGGATAGATTACTAGGGAAAAGGACTTCTATTTTTGTTGCCACAAAAAAATGAAAAACTGTGGATTCCTTCCAGACTAACATGGTTTGATCAAGCAAGATACCCTGAATCATAGTTCCAAGTGATCCAACATTCAAAACGGCTAGGACAAGGCAGCTTTGTAGACCACTGCAGCCAGGATTTCTGCATCTACTTAGGATCCTCATGACAACGCCCCCTACCAGCAGGAAGCCCAAATTCCCAAATATTATTTATAAATGTTTATTTTCATTTAAATGGAGTTGGTTATAAATGGTTAATACCACAACCAATCTTTTTTAAAGGTAAAAAGGGGATTATGGTATAGAAATGAACACCAGAAATGAACACTTTGTTTTAAAATGGATTTTCATTTATTGATACAGTTTAAGGTCAATTTTGTGATATGTATATTTTTCCTCTTATTTAGGTATTGTATTTATATAGCTCATCTAAAAATGTATAATTTAGTACAGATTGTAGATAGTTACCTATAATAGTCAAAACTTAGAGTTAAGTTAGTTAGGATTTCTAGATATACAGAGATATATTTTAGATGAATAGGCATTCTTCAACCCTTTCAAAGACCTACAGAATATGGCATCTAAAATGGTTTAGGGTTTTTCTTGACAGGGAGACATAACTTCTCCTGGGAATACCATCTGCGTCAAAAAGGAAGATGGACATCGAAGAAATGTGTTATGAGTTTACTTCCAATATAGCAAGACTAGCCATTTGGGCAAGAAACTGCTCTTGTCTGGACTGTTTCACTTTATGCTATATAAGCTGGACATGCAGGACCCACAGGAAAATGACTGCTGATACAAGATGGACATTGCTACAGGGTTCCTGCTTCATGGAAGAGTCTGCCAGACATTCTGCAGGATACAGAGAAAAATGACTGACAAACTGCCAATACAGGTGGACAGTTTAGTTTTCTGCTTTGCTGAGGAGTCTGCCAGACACACTATGGCCTACAGGCTAAAGATGCAACTTTACAGAAGAACTTTGTGTGACTGACCAGGTAGTAAGATATGCCTGTTATTTCTGGAGTTTTTATATTACCCTTCTGTGGTCTTTGATGGGAGTTGAAGACAGTTACCACTATAGTTATCCTTAGTTAAGGTTAATGATAAGTTACATGTAAGACTTTACACTCACAAAGATAGGATAGATGATAAAATATTTTCTTTAAATCTTGCTGTTAATGGACTAAATATTGTTAATGATGGTTCTTGTTTGATAACTGCTTTGTTATATATTTTGCTATGTTAAGGTTAAAATATTTCTTTTTAATTTAGGCAGAATAGAGGAGATTATGGGAGATGCCATTCCATAAATGTTTCTCTTATTGGTTAATGAATAAAGCACTGTTGCCCAATAGAAAAGCAAGATAGGTGGAACTAGGAGATTAGGTGGAGAGAGGAAGAAGTAGGGACGAGATTCAAGATGGAGGGTGGAGAGCAGAACTCTGGCCCCTCTCTCTAGTAAGATGATACCACATGGAAATACATAGATTAATAGAAATGGGTTAATATTTAAGACTTCTCTTATGATAATGGGATAATTTAATAGGACAAGTTTTGTTTATGTGATATTGGGGGTTTTGTTTTTATTGTTTTTGTTGTTTTGTTGTTATTCTGGATGATTAAAACAAGGACTTGCTCCATTTATAAGGCTGGCATCAAACTGACCTGAAACTCTTATTACAGTGACATGCCACATGCACAAGTAAGTAAACCAACTATGGCAACCATGTTTATGACAAACAGAACCTACTTGTCATACTGAAGAATACATTTGTAAAGAATATCTTTTTGAAAGGCACGGGTGCTATGAGAAAGAATAGCAGAGGGAATAAGTGGAAATTGATAAATTAAGATTTTTGACTGAGGTAAAAGAAAATAGACACATTGAGAATCCAGTGAGTTTGGGTTTCCCTTTGTAAAGTAGGGTTTACAATATTAGAGGCAATTCCAGGCAGTTTGTGAAAAGACTACTATCAGACTCTGAACGTCATCTGGGATGAGATTTAAAAAACAATAAATATTTTCTTTTTCTGCTAACAAGAAACAAATGCAGTCATTTGGTTTAAATTAAAGGATGCCCACAGTACCCAGAATGGAGATTGAATTGCCAGTTTTGTTAGTGATGCTATTTTACTGACAAAGGGCTCCAAGATCCTCAATTACTGAAGTTGTCTCAGAGATGGAAGATCAAGAAATTAGGGAATACATGGGCCTCGTTGACGTGATCAGTGACTGAAATAGTGGGGAGAACAGAGTAAGAAATCACAGAGGACTCTGTTGACTCTAGGTGTTTTTTAATATATGTAGTAAAGATTGCCTGTCTGGGGCTTAAAGACAACTGGTATCATGCATGTTTGTCACCAGAAAAATTTCTCCAAAAAAGTGAAACCACTCTGTTGTCAGATGGAGTGTATGAAATTGTATAAATTAGCTGTGAAGAACTGTAGAAATTATACTCATTTTCTTCTTATGATTTAGCTTTGAAATTTTTTTGTTAATAAAAAAAAAGTGAATATGTTGTTGTTATTGTAACCAATAATACATTTACTAAGTAGTAGCAATGTCTATCCACTTGCACCTTTCAGAGTAGAGACTGGTTGAGAAAGGAGTGATTGCAGAGGCATTAACTTAAACCTTCCTAGTTACTTAATTGTTTCTCTACAAAATCCTTCTCTGTGTTTTCTCTTTCTTCTGGAAGAAGCCTGTGCTACTAAAATAAAAGGAAAAAGTGTACTTCTACTCAATCACTTCAAATATCAAACTTAAGAATATTTTTTAACTCTACAGTTGCTGGACATTCTTGGAACAAGTGCTGGTTTTCTCTAAACATCAAACAGCAGTTAGAAGGCCTCAGCTGGTAAATAACCAACCCTTATTTATTACTCAAAGCACCTACTGAACTAATGAAACACCCGGCATCTTCCCTTATTCATTAAATGGTCATTATAAAGACCTGCCACATATAGCTCTTTGCCTCAGGGACCCAAACATACATGCTATATTTCTCCTCTCATTTATATTTTTCAACTTCTAAGGAACTGTGAAACAAATGTATTAAAATCTTCTTTATAAGGCTACACACATACTACAGTAACATGTTAACCATAAGTATTGAAGATATTTTAATGTTTTTGCTTTTAAATTAAAATTGCTATTAGTTTTAATAGACAATTTAGAATAATAAGGAAATCTAATGCAAGTAATACTATGTAAGTTACTAAATAAAAATAATGTAAATCTTAACTTCAATGAAATAGCTGAGTTAGAATATTGGGTTAATACTTTGAAATAGAGACACCAGAAATAGTCAGACCTTAGAAAGGAAATGGAAATATTTTGGTACATGTGATTAAATAATACATCTTCACCTTAGAAATTATGTGATATTCTGCTTTTTACACTGTACACAATAATACAGAATTATCTTTTAATGAGACATGAAGAATCAAGAAGAGAAATGTTAGCAGGGAGCTCTCAGTTTTAAGAATGAATAGGGAATTCAGTATTTGCCCACATACTAAGGCAAGAACTCAAAGATTATCCATTCAGAATGAAACCTAACAGAAAGAAACATGATAAATCTTTCTTCTTTGATGCTAAAATATAAGAAAATAAACTTGCTTGCTGATAGTTACAGAGAACATGTATTTTGGAAGGATTAAGAAACTCACAGCCACACTACTTCGGGGGACTTCTCAGACCTCCTGAACACAGCAGAACTGACTACCCACGTGGTCCACCTGTAATTTCCCACCTGCTTGGTTTCTGACCCCCATCTCCAGTCCTCTGCTGGAGTCCTGGGCCCCTCCCAGAGATCTGCCTGTCTCTGCTGGTCCACTCTGAGTTCCCACCAGCAAGATCCTTGACCCCCCAAAGCAGGGCCTCTGATAAAGAAAGAGGCCTCTGATGGAGAGTGCCAGGTCCCAGAGATTCAACTATCAGTGCAGAAACATCCCGAGTATCAGCCCAACATTTGTCCTCTTCCACTAGCTAGAGGTGAGTCTAGGCTCAATTGGGGCAGCCTCTCCCCTACAACCTCCTCCCCCCCCAGAAGTCCCTTGGTTGGACCTTGATCCCCTGCTGCTGTGTCCTGACCCAATGAGAGCAAACTTGGAGCTCTGATACACCCCCACCCATCTCCACCAGGAGCCTGCCCCACCCTACCCTGTGCCCTACCCTTGTCCCCTACCCTGCCTACTGTCCTACTGCTCTGGTTGAGTACTGGGACAGATGGTGGATCCAACAGTCCACACTACTTCGGGGACTTCTTGGAGCAACTCTGAACACAAGAGACCTGCCTGTCCACACTGGACAACCTGTAATTCCCACCTGCTTGGTCTCTGACCCCCACCTCCGGTCCTCTGCTGGCGTCCCAGGCCCCTCCCAGAGATCTGCCTATCTCTGCAGGACCATTCTGAGTTCCTGCCAGCATCTTCTAATTGATCCTCTTCCCTGACCCCCTACCAGGAACCCTGGCTGCAGAGAGACCACCTAGGGAGCTTGGACCACCCAGAGTTACAGATGTTAAACCTCTGACCCACATAAACCCACCAGGAAAGTACCATAGAGAGAGGGGGAGACCCCACCAACACCTACTGGAAGAAGCTATGGGAAGACAGCAATACAAGATAACACCTAACAGCAGAAAGACAAGCATGATACCACCACAATCTAGGGAACTAGATTACAACACAACAACAAAGGAGAGGAAGCAGAAGGGAATGACTTAAAAATTACTGTCATAAAAATGATAGAGGCCCTCAAAGAAGATGTGAGAAAATCCATTAAAGAAATGAATAAATTACTTAAGGAAAGTAAAGAAGTACAGAAAGCCAAGAAAAAAAACAATTAAGCAGGTGAATGAAATGATTCAAGACTTGAAAACTGAAGTAGAGAAAATAAAGGCAACACAAACTGAAGGAATGCTGGAAATAGAAAAAATGGGCAAAATATCGGGAAACACAGATGCAAGCATAACCAACAGAATTCAAGAAATGGAAGAGAGAATATCAGGCGCAGAAGACAAACTAGAAGAAATAGATTCATCGACCGAGAAAACCATAAACCCAACAAATCCTTAAAACAAAACACCTAGAATATGTGGGACACCGTGAAAAGGCCAAACCTAAGAATAATAAGAATAGAGGAAGGTGAGCAAGCCCAGCTCAAAGGTGCCAAAAACATATTCAACAAATTCATCAAGGAAAACTTTCCCCATCTGAAGAAGGATATGCCCATGAAAGTACAAGAAGCATACTGAACACCAAATAGGCTGGACCAAAGAAAAAAGACCCCTCGAAATATAATAATCAAAACACCTAGCATACAGAATAAAGAAAGAATATTAAGAGCAGCAAAGGAAAACGGACAGGAAACATAAAGGCAGACCAATCAAAATTACACCTGACTTCTCCATGGAAACCTTCAAGGCCAGAAGGTCCTGAATCGATGTTCTACAAGTATTAAGAGAACACGGATGCCAGCCCAGGCTACTATACCCAGCAAAACTCTCAATCAATATAGATGGAGAAAACAAGATATTTAATGACAAAACCAGATTTTCCCAATACGTATCTACAAATCCAGCCCTACAAAAATTATTGGAAGAAAAACTCCAACCCAAGGAAAGTAACTACTCCCACAAAAATGTAGGCAACAGATAATCTAACTACACCAGAAACCAAGGGTAAAGCAGAACAAATATATTCACAGTACCATTGCCAACAATAAACCTAAAACAAACAAGGATCAACAATCAATGGTCCTTACTCACCCTCAACATTAATGGTCTTAACTCACCTATAAAAAGACACGGGCTAACAGAATGTATACGAAGACAGAATCCATCCTTCTGTTGCATACAAGAAACACATCTAAGATTCAAAGATAGACATTACCTCAGGGTAAAGGGTTGGGAAAAGATTTTCCAATCAAATGGAACCAAGAAGCAAGCAGGCATGGCTATCCTAATATCTATCAAAATATACTTCAAACTAAAATTAAACAAAAGAGATGAAGACAGTCATTTCATATTCATTGCAGGAGAAATCTATCAACACAAAGCCTCAGTTCTGAACATCTATGCCCCTAATACAAAGGCACCCACATTCGTAAAAGAAATGCTACGAAAACTCAAAGCTCATATAAAACCTCACACACTTATAGTGGGAGACTTCAATACACCACTCTCAACAATAGACAGGACCACCAATCAGAAACTCAACAAAGAAACAAAAGAACTAACAGAAGTTATGTCTCAACTGGGTTTAACAGACATCTATAGAACATTCCATCCAAACACAAAATAATATAACTTCTTCTCTGCTCCACATGGAACCTTCTCTAAAATATACCACATTCTAGGTGGCATAACAAACCTCAACAGATACAAGAGAATAGGAATAGTTCCCTGTACATTATCAGACCACCATGTTTTAAAATAGGAATTCAACAGTTACACAAATAGCAGAAAACCTGCAAACTCATGGAAACTGAACAATGTGCAATTGCACCACACCTGGGTCAAAGAAGAAATAAAGAAATAAATAAGGACTTTCTAATATTCAACGAGAATGAGGACACAACATACCCAAACTTACGGGACAGCTTGAAAGCCAGAGAAGTTCATTGCACTAAGTGGCCATATGAAGAAAACAGAGAGAGAGAGAGAGAACATAAAAGAGGGTACCAATATTGGTTTGAAGAGAAAATTGAACCCTAAGAAAGTCTAGAGAACTACAAGACTGCCACCAACTAACAATTTGAGCTTCTGTGAAAAGGCTACCATAAATGCCCTTCCTGGATAGTGATATCAACAACTAACTTATCCATGGAGCCTCATCTAATACCTATTGGAAACAGGAGCAAACACCCATACATAAACACTGAGTCAAACGAACCTAGATGCAGATGGAGAGGACAAGGCCAGGCTGCAGAAACAGCTAACCTGAACAAGGCTACCATAAATGCCCTTCCTGGATAGTGATATCAACAACTAACTTATCCATGGAGCCTCATCTAATACCTGTTGGAAACAGGAGCAAACACCCATACATAAACACTGAGTCAAACGAACCTAGATGCAGATGGAGAGGACAAGGCCAGGCTGCAGAAACAGCTGACCTGAACAAGGAGGAGCTAAGGGCCCCCAGACTGATAGATGGTAAGCCATCATGGGACTGACTCAGGCCCCAATGAATATGGGTCTCAGCCCGAAGGACTGAGCAGTCTTAGGGACCTCAGACAATGGAACCAGGATATATCCCTGGTGCACAAAATGACCTTGTGAACACATCCCCCATGAAGGGATAACTGCCTTAACCTAGAGACAGGAGAGAAGCCCTAGTTCCTACTTCAAAAGACCTGTCAGATCTACATGACCCCAACTGGATGGCATTCCCCTACATATGGAATTGTGGTAGGGGGATGGGACGGGAGGTGGTTAGAGTGCATGTGATAGGGCAGAGAGGGTAAAAGGGAGGGAGGGAGGGAGGGAGGAAGAAAGGGACAGAGGGAGAGAGAAATGGGATCGACATATAAAATAATAAATTAAATAAAAAAAAAAAAAAGAAAAAGAAACACACAGCCAACAAATCCATGGACTCTGTCATTAAAAAAACAAAAGACTATGAAGCATAGCCAAACTTTTTCATTCTCATAAATATTTAAGAATTTGGAAGAGATGATGCTGAATTATGGCAGTGCAACATTATTTTGTAATGAATATTTGTTCTTGAAGAACTGGTAAGCATATGTCAATTAAAAATGCAGCAGTAAAGTAAACAAACTTTTTATTTGATAGAAGAGTTTCTAACATTCATTCTGAGAAATGAGAACTGATGGATCTATTTCACAGTAAATTTGAAGTATTCCAAGAAGTTCTGCATTTGAGAATATTTTATAATGCTTAATTTTCTAAAATAGATTTTAAATCTCATAGTTTCCTGTACTGTCATTTAAAAAGTAATTTGCTTTTTAAAGAGTATGGCTTTTTTTTTTTTTTTTTTTTTTTTTTTTGAGATTGGCATACAACTATTTATCCAAAGCACAAATTGTACAGAATACTGACAAACATTGTCAACAAATTCCTTATCCTGGAAATATTTAAAAACTCAAAATTATTTTTAACATCAGTGATGAATTTATTTACCTTCTCATAAATAAGTATCTACTTATAATGTATTTTAGATATAAAAGTAATTCTATGAATGCCACTCTACACATATTGAATAAAGCATGCTCTAGTTAAAATCATTCTCAGAGATCATGGTAAATTTCACATGATGTAAATACCACTTTTAAGGAATAATTCATACTGGCTGGTTAAAGAAGAAAAGTGCACATTGGAGTCCTATTACTTTCTCCAGTGTCTTTGAGGAATAATAAGATATTTTCTGCTGTTTTTATTTTATTATTATTGTTGTTATTATTAATTGTTTTGCTTTCCTTTTGGCGAATGAGGTCTTCTTGTAGAATTTAAAGCTTTCATTCTTATGATCCTCCTGCATTGCCTCTTGAATCCTGTTACTAAAAGTATGCAGTATCATAATATCTTGTTTGATTTCTATTTTTTAAAATAGTTTTAATTCCTAGGGTCAAGTTTAGAGAAAAATATATTAATGTCAAGATAATAGTCATTTACATTTTTACTCAGTATCTGCAAAGTTGTTAAAGATTCTAACCTTAGAGTTACTGGTTGCAAATATTAAGAGTGAGAAATATTTGTCGTCATGATACTTAATTCCTTCTATAGGAATCAGAAGTCAGAAAAATAACTGAATACAACAGATATTGGCCTCCACTTGACATTTAATTCATAAAGTTCTTTTTGCATTCTGTAGTCTGCTGTTTTGCCTGGATAATGGTATCTTTGACATACAGATTTTCACTTTTATGGGGTATAATTTATGAATTGTTGTTCTTAGTACCAGTGCTATCAGTGTTCTG
This sequence comes from Phodopus roborovskii, assembly GCF_943737965.1. NCBI lineage: Eukaryota > Metazoa > Chordata > Mammalia > Rodentia > Cricetidae > Phodopus > Phodopus roborovskii. The sequence goes on along the minus strand of NW_026126693.1, from coordinate 720,410 downwards.
TTCAGAAAGACCTTTATTATGCTAAATGAGTGAAAGCTAGCCCCTGCTTTTTGTTCTATCAGATTCAGATTATCTGGCTAAATGTTGAAGTCTTTGTCACATTTGGAGTTAGGTTTTCTGCAGAGTTTTAAGTATGGATCTATTTTCATCTGTCTTCCTTACATGCAGTAACCCAGTGTATATGTGTGCTTCCATATGAAGCTGAAAATCGTCCCTCAAGTTCTGTGAAGAATTATGCTGCATCACTAATAATGATTGTATTAAATCTGTACATTACTTTTAATAGCATGGCCATGTTTATATGTTAATCATACTGATCCATAAGCATGGAAGATCTTTCCATTTTCTTGTATTTTCATCAATTACTTTTGTCAATAAGCTAAAGGTTTACAACACATATCTTTAACTAGCTTGGTTAGAGTTGCACCAACATTTTTGAAGCAATTATGAAAGGGACTGTGATACTGATTTCTCAGTCTTTTTGTTCTTTGTATATAGGAAGTCTCCTGATTTGTGAATTAATTTTGTATCCTTCTACTTTATTGAAAGTGTTACCAGCTATAGAAGCTTCCTGGTGGAAATTTTAGGGTAACTTTTGCATCTAATTGTATCATCTGCAAATGTATAACCCTTTTATCTCTTTTAGGCTTCTTATCTCTCTAAGATTTCAAGAACTATAATGAATACGTATTTTGACTGTAGACTATCTGTATAACACCACTAATTTTTGGAACTATGCCCATTGTCCTAATATCTCTAGGACTGTGATCCAGAAAGCATGTTGGATTTTGTGAAAGGCCTCTTTCCTGGCTCTAATGAGATGATCATATGGTTTCTGTTTATGTGGTGATTTTCATTTATTGGCGGCTTATGTACATTGAACCATTGTCCTTGTATCTCTGGAATAAATCCTCATGATGAATGCAGTTTGCAACTGTTTTATTGAGAATTGTTACATCTATGTTCATGAAGAGAATTATTTTGCAATTTGCTTTCTTTGTTGGGTTTTTATATGGCTTGGGAATCCACTTAACTGTGGCCTCATAAGATGAAATAGAATGTGTTCCTTCTGTTTCTGTCTTTTGGAATAATTGCAACTCTTCTTTAAAAGTCTGGTGGAATTATACACTAAAAACAATTTGGCCCTGAGCTTTTTTGTTGGGAGTCTTTTGATTGTTGCTTCTATTTCACTTGAAGTTATAAGTCTGTTTATATTGCTTATCTGATATACTTTGGTATATAGTGTATTTAAAAAAATTCTCTCTTGCCTCTCTCCCTTTACCTTCCTCCTTCCCCACTCCCCTCTCTCATTTTCTAATCTGGTGAAATATAGATTTTAAAATATGATCTTGTATTCTCTGGATTTCCTCAATTTCTACTGTTTTTATCTCTCTTTTCTTCTATAATTTTGTTAATTTGGATCTGCTATCTTTGCCTTTTTGTTAATTTGGCTAAGAATTTGTCAGTCTTGTTGACTTTCTCAAAGAACTAACTCATTGCTTCATTGATACTTTATATTGTTGTTAATGTTTTTTCTGCTTTATTAACTTTACCTTTGAATTTGATTATTGTATGCTGTCTACTCCTTTGCTATTTTATTTCTTCTTTTTCTTCAAGAGCTTTTGGGTGTTCCATTAACTTACTAATAAGAGATCACTCCTTTTATTATGTAATTATTTAGTGATATAAACTTGCTTCTCAGAACTACTTTCATTGTGTCCCATAAGTCTGGGCATGTTGTGTTTTCATTTTCATTCCATTCTAAAACGTTTTTAATGTCTTCCTTAATTTCTGTCTTGACCCATTTTTATTCAGTAAAGAGTTAGAGTTGTTCAATTTCCATGACTTTGTAAGCTTTCTGTTGTTTCTGCTATGGTTGATACAGTATTTTTTTTTATTATTTAAATTTGAAACAAGGTTGTTTTACATGTCAATACCAGTTCTCTCACCCTCCAATTCTCCACTAACACCCCTTACCAAACCCCAGCCCATTACCTTTCTGAGCCTCAGGATACCAAGTCTTAATCCATTGTTATCAGATAGGATCCAGGATGTCAGTTTGATTTTCTTGTCTCTGTTGAGACTTCCTTTGTATCTGTCTACATAGTCAATTTTGAAGAAATTCCCATGAGGTGTTGAAAAGTAGTTATATTCTTTTATATTTAGTGAAATGCTCTATAAATCACTAATGCACTCATTTAGGTTATTGTGAGGGTCCACAGAAATGGCTTTGCTTCATCTTGATTTAAGGTCAGAGAATTCAAAACTATCCTTACTCTTCAAAGGTTAAAGTCATAAGAACAAAAGGTGTAAGGCGTGGCTACTGTAGGATGTTTGGTCTTAGACACTGACGTCTTATCTAAATAACTTGGTCTAAAACTTGGTCTAAGGTGTGCTTACCCTTAACCTTCAAGGCCAGATAATGGAAAATTTAGTCTAATCTATGGCTACTAAATGTTTGGAGAAATAAGGAAGAGAGTCTATTTCTTCCTTGTATCATTATAAAGAAGTCTTTTGCCATTTCCAACCTTTTGGTTGGGATATATAAGAATGTTGAAGAGGGCACTGGACTGCCCTCCCAACACTATTCTCTGTCTCTGTCTTTCCCTTAGTATATTTACATGCAGTTTCTCAATCCACACTCTCCCTCACAGGAACAGACTGGGCAACTCAGCTATATCGGACTAAGTCCCACAAAATCAGATTACTACAGTTTTTGAAGTCACTTAGCTCCTTAATTTGTCTGCTTAGCTTTTTTCCAGATAATCTATCTATTGGCCAGAGTGTACAACTAAAATCTCCATCTTTCAATGTGTGAGGGTCATTATGTGATTTAAGTTGTAGTCATGTTTCTTGGGTGAACCTGGGTTTCCTAGTGTTTGGTATACATTTATACAAATGTATATTTATACATTTATACAAATATTTATACAAATATTAAGAATCACAATGTCTTCTTGGTGGATTTTTCCTTTGATGAGTACATAGTGTTCTTCTTATTTTTTCTGATTAGTTTTGGTTTGAAGTATATTTTATCAGATAACTTTTTCAGCCCTTTACCCTGAGACAATGTCTATCATTGATGTTAAGATGAGTTTCTTGGAGCAGCAAAATGGTTCTTGTTTTCATGTCCATTCTATTAATCTCTGTCTTTTTAATTGATGAACTGTGAACATCAACATAGAAAGTTATTAATGAGCAGATGTGTTGATTCACATTTATTTTGTGATGGTGTGTTTATCCACTACTTTTTATTTACTGGTTTGACATTATTTATTATTTGTGTATTCTTGATTGTAGTTTTAACCATTTCAGTTGACGTTTCCCATTAGAGTCTGAAGAAATGTGAATGAAACTTTGCTGAATGTACTAATCTAGACAGGCATTTTTGATTTTATAGGGTTTGTAAACCATCTATTCTGGCCATTCTGGCTTTTGCCATCTCCATTAAAAAGTGAGGTATTATACTAATATGTCTGCCTGTAGGTGTTATTTGATCTTTTTCCCTTGTAGCTTTTGATATTCTTTCTATTTTTCTGTGCATTAATGTTTTGATTATTATGTATGTCATGGGTAATTTCTTTCATGATCCAGTCCATCTTTTGTTCCGTATGCTTCTCTGGACACTAATGGATTAAGCTCTCCAATCAGCACTTGATAGGTTATTGGAAAAGAAACAAAATCCATCTATTGAAACTCAGCTCCACTGATGGCTACCACCTTTAAGTAAAAAAAGATGGAAAGATGTATTACAAGAATATAAGACCAGGAAGCAAGCAGCTGTTACTATCATGATATCTGACAAAAGAGAGTTCAAACTAAAACTAATAAGAAAATAAAGAGGTAGTGCTTACTCACCAGAAGATACATTATTTAAGAACATATTACCAAACATAAACACCAAACTCTGGTGCAATGAATTTTATTAAAATCATACTACTGGAATTAATGACACAGACTAAGGCAATCATGATAATAGTTGGTGATTTCAATACCTCCTTTATCCAGTAGAGGTTACTGAGAAAAACCTCAGAATTCAATGACATCGTTCATCAAAGTGAACTGATAGATAACTAAAGAATACTCTACCAAAACACCAAAAAATGCACATTCCACTCAACAGCACATGGAAACTTCTCTAGTACAGACAGCATAATGTGCCAAAAACTATTAAAAATTAAAACTGTGAAACTGTAAGGCTGGAAAAAAGAAAATAATTCAATGTATCTTATCTCATCATTATACAAAAATACTTAAAATTCACAACAAACACAACACTTTTAAGTATATAAATTCATATAGATTAAACAACTCATTATTAAATTGTGAGTTGGGTCAATGCAAAAATCAAATATTCCTGGAACTAAATAAAAATGAAAGCACCACACAACAAAACTTTGGTACACATTAAATTTGTTCTAAGAAGGAATTTTATAGCCCTAAGAGCCAACATTAAATCCCAAAAGGGCATTAATAAATGACTTAAGTATCCAACTCATGAACTTGGAGACAAAAGGAACAAATGAAACCCTAACACAGATAAAGATAAGACATAATATAAAAACAAAGCAAAAATTAATTGAATAGAAACAAATAAAACAATACAAAAAATCAATGACTATAAAAGCTAATTCTTAGAGAAAATGAACAAAGTCAACAGAACCTCGATCCAAGAAACCAAAAGAAGACCATGCAAATTAACAGAATAATAAATGATGAAGGAAATATTATAACATACTCCAAATAAATGCAGAATGTTTTAAAAGAATACTCATAAAGCCCATACTCAACTAGTATGAGAAATCTAAAGGAAATAGATTTCTTGACTTAACCAAATTACCAAAATAAAATCTGTGAACATCTGCATAACAAAATTCTTCATAATAGCAATATTAATATCATGCTAACATGGAAGGGGAAAATTCTTACAGGCTTTCACAATAGGACAAATATAGTTAGCCTCTCCCAGAAATAAGCCCCCATAACTAAAGGTTCAATATAAAATAGGGATCTTTGAAATGAAATAAGCATACATGGATTATGCAGGTGGTATTTATATATTTGTGTGAGTGTGCACACACACACATCAATAATAATTGAGGTAGCATTAGCTACCAATCTGAGTATAGGGGAGAGGGCATGGGAGGAGTTGAAGGAGACTTGGAAGAAACTGGTTGGAAGAAAGAGTTAGAAAACAGTGTAATTATAAATTAATTTCAAAATAATTTAAAAAGGAATACAAAATAATATATAATTTGAAATGACTATGTTAATGTTTTTCACAAAGGTATGATCCACTGTAATATAATTGTTATACATGGTTTTTGTCTGAAGCAATATTTGTATTGCTTGCCTAAAATTTTAGTCAAGTGGTTATTGAAATAACTGTCTGTCAATAATTAAATATAGTGATATATATTATACATGTACAGATATTTATGCATATTATATATGAATATATTCTCTATATTATACATAATCTTATATTTATATTTATATATGCATTACAGAGAGATGAGAGATAGAGAAATGATATATATCACAATGATAGATACATAGAATAAAAGATAGAAAGATAGATTAAATAAATAGATAGGTAGATAGATAGTATATGCATTTTCATATCATATTGATGATATTTTGCATAAAATCATTTATAATAGACTTTAGCTCTGGAGCTGTTAGAGTTTAGGGTTGAAGCATATTTTGCATAAAATTTCTAACTGAAACAACATCCAGGGAGAGGGAAAGTAATCAAGGTTTCCAAACAGAATGTACAGAATTTTGATCTTTCATACTTAATCTACAGCAAGAACAGCTTGGAGAAAGCCAGCTTTATTGAATGGCACAGTATTTCCTATTGAAAGATGGTGACTGTAATGTTATAGACAAGTTTGAGAAGACATTAAATCCAAGTGATAGATAACAGTTCCCACCCTGGAACTGATTAAAAAAAAAAGTGACAAATTAAAGACTATCAACAAGTCTAAGAGAAGAAGATTCCAAACTAATTTAAGCTTGAGATTAAGATATTTGTAAAGATTTCCAAACATTAACTGGGAATTGAAACTCTTAGTTTCAATTAAAGTACCAATTGATAGGAAAAGATAGTACTTGTCTTCAGTTTTGTGTAACTGAACATTCAATATCCACTAAATGTGTCATCAATTGAACAAATGATCATAGATAATGGAGTGAAGAAGAGTTTCTCCCTGGCTTGCCCAAATTATAGAAATATTATTTCTGAGCTTGAAATGATGTTGTTTTACTTTAGACAATCTTATTCCTTTCATATTGCATATAACCTAGATTTCCTTTATTGTCTTGTGATTATTCTTCTGGTGAAAATTTAAATTGTATCTCATAAATGATAATTCTTTTACATTATTATTTTGACTTTAGTCAAAAGTGTTACAAGAAATAGAGCAATAAAATAAACAAAACACATACTTATGCCAATAATGTGAAACACAAAAAAAGTAGAAAATAAATGCAGTGCCAAAGCAATGTAAAGCAGTAGAATTTAAAGTTTCAGGTGACACAAAAAGAACAGGTACACAGAGAGGTTTTGACCACTTAGTGTATTGGATACACTAAGTTTGGATGTTTGGAGGCATGAACATAAAAACTAAAATGTAATTTTATGATGCAATTACAATGAGATTTAAATGATGCAAACTAAAACATCAATTAATAAAGATAGCCTATATTTTTAACAATGGAATAGATTTTATGAAAATCTAATCATTGAGTTACTATTTTAAATTTGGAGACTTTAGAGAAAAAGATGAAAAGATAAATAATAAATTATACCTTGGAATTATATAGAATAAATAAGGAAGAACCTTTATGTCCATATGTTATCACAACATACTGTATACATGTACTGAGGTGCTATACTCTTAAATATATTTATATTTATTATGTATGAAGTTACAATAATATGTATACATCCATACAAAGAGAAGACAGCAGAGAAAAATAAATATTGAATGGAGAACACAGTGGTTCTAAAGTTGAATAAACTGAATTCTATATTGCTACCTAGTGAAAAAACAGAACAAAGAAAAGGAGAAAATAGCTGAAAACAGGATGCAAGAAAGGCAAATTATACCCCTTTTCTTCATAATAGTGATGCCCTCCAATATTGTTGTAACCACCAGCCAACAAATAGAGCCCTTTTGCACCTGTGGGAGACACAGGATAAAGTTCACTAAAGGTTCAATCACCTTAATTAATTGAGGATCCTATCTAGAGATGCTCTACTTAATGTAAACATTAAGTTAACAGTAGTTAACTTATATTTTAAAAAATCATTTATTTTTGAGACAGTTACATAATATATTTTTATTTCCTGCTCTTCCTTCCAAACCATATGATATACCTGTGTTCTCTCTTTTTTCAAATTAGTGTCCTCTTTTTCTTATTAGCTGGACACATCTACAACACAATTCTGGCAATAAGGTTCTGGGATCACTGAGGAAGAGGGGAAGGAAAAAAAGACACAGCCCGAGGAACAGTGAGGTTTTTGTTTGTTTGTTTGTTTGTTTGTTTGTTTGTTTTATTGCATATCCTATGAATGTCAGAAGCTCCACCCATGAAGTCTTCTCAACAAGTTTGCCTAAACATGAGCTGAAAAGGGACATTACCAAGAGTTATGTAATTGCCTTCTGACGCATATGTGATAACTATGACTACCTGAAATGTGGTTTTACATATCTTTGGCACTGGAAACTCTAGTATAAATTTCAAAGACATTTCATTCTAACTAAAATGTTGTTCACTAAGCTTTTTTTTTTTTTTTTTTTTTTTTTTTTTTTTTTTTTTTGTGAAGGATCTCATTTAGGTACCAAGATGTATTTCAAGCCTTGTTTCTTATTTCATGTTTAACAAGCCAATATGGTATTGTGATAGAAGTACATCAGTGCTCAGGGAGGAAAAAATAGGTCACGATATTTGTAGATATTTAATGTATATGAAATCTGACTCCAACTCATTGACAACAGATACTTCATTTAAGAGATTATTAATATATAATTGTCTAATATTTATCTGCTACAGTTGGGATCTGGAATGTTTCTTGATCTCATGTGTTCAAGACTTGGTCACCAACTTGACACTTTTGCAAGACAGTGGAAGATATAAGAGGTTGGACCTATTGGTAAGTCTTTAGATTTTTGGCAATGAGAAGAGTGGTTTTGCTCTGCTATGTTCTCATTATGATCCGTATCCATAGGTTTATAGCAATAGGACTGATCAAGGACTGAAGTTTCTATAACAATAAGCCAAAATAACCCTTTTATTTTATAAACTGGTTATCACCAAGACTTTTTACCATAAGTAATATGACTACCATACCATCTAGATGCTGCTTTGGTCAACGTACAACTAACCCAAATTGCAGATTTCACACTTTTATATAAGAATGGCAAAGGTTTGCAGTTTAATGTAAAACATAATTTAAATATGGATGAAAATGTTGTAGCATTGTACAAATTTGTACAAAATGAAACATTGAAAGGATTGTCTCTAGGTGAATGGGTGTCGCTGGTTCACAATAATACTTTACTTCCTAAACTAAAACTAGCAGTCTGACTTTTAGCTGATTTCAAGTAGGTATCAGAAGACCCTTGAGGCAGGAGAGAAAAGTAGAAAGAATTTAGGGAATATGAAAAAGAAAGATGAACCCTTACTCTGGGTCCAGTTGATTAAGGCCTTTCTCTTTCCTACACTATAAGTTTTCAAGTTTCTAGGAACCTAACCCAAAGCCCATTTAAAGAAAAGGACATCTAACAAACTCCTAATGCTTTCAGTTCAAATGGCTTTCCGTTGCAGGTGAGCCCATAACTCTATCCAAGGTATGCAGAGTCCCCTGAAATGTCACCTATTCAACATGAAAGAAAAACAAAGGTTTATTAGAAAGGTTTGAAATGCAACTTGAAAGCAAGAAAAGCGATATATTATATGATTGCTGAGACATTCGGTGGGAAAGCACGTGCCCATACTCAGGAATGCCTCGCTGTAACAGTTCTTTGGGGAAGTACAACACCCCCCCCCAATTACAGCATAGCATTACTTTCTTCTGAGAATCTTTCTATCACTTATCACACATGAATTAGTTCCTTTTAAATTTCATGAGTAAAATCTCCAACTTTGTTTCACAATACAGCTAACCCTGAATTTCTCTTTAGCCCTCAAGTCACAAACTTGGATTTTGTGAAATTTGAGTCCCTAAAACTTCAGGGTCACTCCTTAGGCTGTTGAGAGTGATACCATGGAGCTGTATCTCTGCTCTTTGCTGTGCATATCCCCATCAAAGTGCAGCTCATCCAGGGCCTTTATTTTAAACAAGATTAGGTCATTAGGTCAGCTTTCTGAGAGAAAGAGTAATTACGATCCAATAATACTTCAGAACATTGGAATACTGCTAATTTGTCTTATGTCACTGAAAAAAAAATCATGGAGTGTAACCCTGAAGCTCCACTGCATCCTTCCTCCTCCTTGCCTTGGGGAACTGAGGTTAAATCTCAGGCAGCATGTGGATATATCTCCCTCCTCCATGCTCGCTGATAAGAGTATGTTTATGCTGATCCACCTGGGATAGGCATGAGTAGCAGAACTAAGAACAATGAACAATAAGATCACCAGAAGATGCCTGTGGCTAGCATTTAAATTATTCTACTTTAGAAATATATTGATAGAAACAGTTGAAAAATACCAAAAGTGTTTAAATATCTAGAAGCACACATATTTTTGGAGGAAAATGTCATACGATCTTCTAACTTTTGTGAATTCAAAGCTCTTATTAATAAACAATTTCCTAACAGCATGGAGGAGTGCATCTATTTCATTAGGAAATCACTTTAAAACAAAGACTGATGTTGTTTTTTCATTAAAATAGAGTATAGACATAAAAGAGACAAGCAAAAAGGTTTTGAAAAATGTCTCTCTGTAAATTAATCCTGAGTATGATTACTTGGGCTGTTGTAAACACACAGAATGAGTGATGAGGACACCTGAGCACTTTAGCAGAACCTAATGAAACATTTGTGGCTGCCGCAGAGCTCATCAGGAAGAGCTTTCACTGGCAGAGAATCAAGGACGTCAGCTCATCTCTCTCCTACTTCATATCCGAGGTTCAACACATGAACTCCAGACAAAAACACTGCCCAATTCAACAAGCCATCAAAGTTCCCTATTCCTCAGAGCTTGATCACTGGGCAAAAATATGCTAAAAGGATTGGTCAGCACCAGCTTGGTTAGCTTTGAAGAACAAGTCTTAGTAAGACACTTTGGGAAACCATAAACATGATTTGAAGATAGTGATAGTAAACATAATCAGAAATTAGAGCTTTTAATCTCTACTACAGATATAAGAATAGCTACATCCTGCAAGCTAGTTGATTCAGACCTTATAACCTAATTGACAGGCATTGTAGGGTCATAGTGTTTGATCTTAGAGTTCTGCTTCTGTTTAGAATTTCTGTAAAGTTAAACCCATCCCTCAGTAATGAGTAGCTTGTTCTACCTGTCTGTTGTGTGGAGTATTTATTGAAGGTGACCAAGGTGTGAGTAATGATCTTACTGATTTGTATTCTAAGAAAAGTTATTTCTATTAATGAATATTAGTAATTATAAAATTTCAAGTAAAATAACACATGATAATCACTTTCAATATTCTGGAAACTGTTCCAATATCCCTTAATACCTGAATATATGTCTGTAGCACCTGTGAATAATTTGCAAGCATGGGAACACTATTGTTTTTTCTCTTTTTCAGGCTACAAAATACTCACTACTTATAGCCTTCTATTGGAAACGTATGCTCAAAACATCAGTACATTCTCAATTTTAATAGATGTTTATATTCATGAAAGCATGTAACCATTTATTTTACTATTCCCATATCTTGAAGTAACATTTCCTTAAGTGTCTGGTTATAATAAAATGAGATATAACCACTCATAGCACTTGTATGGTTTTAACTTTCTATGTATTTCACAATTAGTCAAATTGTCTTTCTATAAATATGTTTATTATTAGTTTTTAATTTTCTAAATTGCCTACACATTAGATACATTTTTCTCATTTTACAATGTACTTTTTAAATAAAACTTGATATGAACATATCTATACCCTTGAATCATCCATTCATCTCCCTACCTCTTTGTCAGAAAAGAATCTTCCATGTATTATATTGTTTAATAATTTTATAGTACCTTTTACAACTCAAGTATTTTCATTATTTTGGCTTTGTACATTTTTCAAATTGAACTATCCATGTCTTGTCCTAAATTATAACCTAGAAACTATAAAAATCTTGGAAATATTGAAGAAAGCAGGCTACTCACTAACATCTATGCATTAAGTATCAACTCTTGTTCTTTTCATTTTTATAAAAACTACACTTTAATTTTGTTTAAAATATAGCTAAAAACAGATGGTTCATGAATTAGTTGGTCCCAAATTATGTGAGCAATTGTCCTTTGACGAGATTGTGATGTACCCTCGTGCTCCTTTTCCCTTTGTTGTAAAATTGTCTGGTAGTTTGGGGTCCCATGTGCTCACTTGATATAAACCAGAAGCTCCCAGACAATCAAGCCGATCATCCTATGATTAGAAATATTTACCTTACTTTCTGCAGGGAACCATGGAGTTGAGATGGCTTAGCTGCCTTGAGAGTCATTAAATATATGTTTTTGGATAATAATCTTGGCTCCTGGAGCACAATGTGCCTTCTATTTTCTGAAGGACTGATGTCCTCCCTCAGGATTATGTCCCCTGAGAAGTTAAGGAAGCATGAACGGTTGACAGGATAATTGGTCTTAGATATTATCTTGTGTAACCTGTATGGTTTGCCAACTTCATTGCATCCTGACAGCTACAACTGTGTTGATCCTGTAAAAAATGCCATTATTATTTCTGATAAAGGTATAAAAAGTCAGATCACTCTCAATAAAAATGTTATAGCCTCAGTCTTACTGTGATCCCTCCAACCTGAGCCTGGTTTCATTCCTCATTTTCATATTAGGTCATCTTGGCCTGGTAATAAGGAACTTACAACTTTCCCTAAGATTTTATATCTTTTTAATTTTAGTAATAACTTTGTTCTTTTACAAGTTTATACATGTACATTGTATATTAGGGTAAATATCTCCTCAATCCATCTCCTCAATCCATGTTTCCCTCATGTCCTTACCAGATCCCCTTCCCAGACAAATCTCTCTCTCTCTCCCCTTTCACTAGTTATGGAATTGTTTAGTGTTCAATAGTTTAACTAGTGTCATCTGTGTGGTGAATCTCAGTTTGGAATGTTGCTTTTAATCACAGTTATGGTTGACCAGATGTTTCAAATCCCTACTGCCTTGACTCCCTGCAAAGATAATTAGCAACAGAATTGTGAGCTGATTTTTTCCTGAAATTGGTTACTTCTGATTATTTTGTCCCAGTGAATAGAAAAGATACAAAGATAGTACATAAATTCACTTGTGCTAAGTTGAAATTGGGGATTGTCTCAACATAAAAGCCACCCCTCCTAAAATTTAATGTTTATTTACTAGGTTTTTTTTTTTTAGACAAAGTACTGCCATGAATCCTGCTTATCTCCAGTTTCCCAAAGACTTATCCCACTCACCTACATCTCCTAAATTCTTGGATAACAAGCATTTACCATCACACCCAGCTTAATTTACCCTTATTAATGTAGAAATTATTAGCGTTAGAGGTGATATAATTAATGAGTAATTAAAAACTTTTTTCTAATAGACTACAATAAGTATTGCTCTTATTATCAGCAAACTAAAATTCTAAGTCCTTTTTTATATATGTGTGTAAATATTTCAATACATTATGAATATTAACTTCAAAGATGTGTCACTAAATGAAAGTCCTTCCAAGATTTACAAATGTTGTTGCATGAATAGGTTAGTGATTAGTACAGGGCTTTTATTATATAGCTCTCTGGGTTTAAAAAATATCTTTAAAACATTTAAAAATCAAAATATCTATGCCTGATTGGATTTTCATTTGTATAGTATTATAGAGAATGTAAATAATGAAGGGGATCATAGATAATAAGCAATTTATCTTTTGCCAAGATCCTAAACCATTTATATAGATGTTTTATCTTAGAGTATAAGTTATTTTAAAATCTTTCAGACAAGAGTTTTAGTTTATTAGTGGGGAGTAAGATAAACAATTCAAGTTTCTTTTAGGCAGGCCAGAAGCTCAGCGAACAGAAAGATTACAATCATGTGCAATGCCCTATGTTTCATCATCAACATACATCCAGAAAATATAAATAACAAGCAATGATATCAAAGCTATAATCAAGATGCTGCCTTTTACCCACTCCAAAAAAGAAATCCCAAGACAAGTTGGATTGACTGCTGAAATTTATCATAGTATTAAGGAAGATCAAATATCAATACTTTACAAATTGTTCTATAGAATGAAGGGGTATATAAAATTGCCAAATTCACTCTGAAGCCAGTATTATCATACTACTGTTAAGTACTGTGAAACCAGTTCTTCTTGAAACTAAAACTGAATTAAAAAACAAAAATCACAGAACAATATTCCTAAGTAACACAGATATGAAAATTTCCAATAAAATGCTTATCAACTGAATCCACACAAAGAAAACCATCACCATGAAAAATGAGCTTCATCCTAGATGTAAGGTTAGGGTAACCTGTACAATCAATGTGATGTATTATATAAATAAACTTAACATAGATCAAGTGATTATCTCTGTAGACAAAAAGCTCTGAGAATATGTTGAACACACCTTAAAATAATAAAGACTATGTACTATAGATGGAAATTTCTGTCCCACCTTGTCCCACAACTGTTTAGTCTCAAATAAATGCATGGAGGTTTCTATTAATTATAAACTGTTTGCCTGATGGCTTTGACTTCTTATTTACAAGTTTTCTCTTAATTATGAAGCAATTTCTATTCATCTATGTACCTACACATGCTCTTTGGTTGCTGGAGAATGCCTGGGCATCCTATCTTCCTGAAAGTTACATAACACCTCCCTGGCAGCTCATTCTCTGAGTTCCTCTTCCCAGAATTCTCCTAGTCTGGCAGCTCTACCTATACTTCCTGCCTGGCTCCATTCTGCCTGTCCTTTTGTTGAAACAGCATTATTCATCAATCAATAAGAGAAACATATATTCACAGCATACAGAAGCACATCCCTCATCAACGTAAAATACACTGTAGCCAGCATTATACAAAATGGAGAAACTGAAATTATTTCCTGTAAAAATATCACACATTAGACAATGCCATTTATTTCCTGTCCTGCTCAGTATAAAAATATTAAGCCTTAGCTAGATCAATAAAATAAGATAAATACATGAAATTGACCATAAATAGGAAACAAGGAAGGCAAATTATCCCTCTTTCTATACTTAAAGACCCTATAGACACTACCTAAATACAATCAGCTCTAATAAATATTTTTGTCACAGTATGAAAAGACAGGAAACAGAAATCAGTAGCCAGCGTACATACTAACAATGAACAAAACTCAGTATACATCACACGTGCCAACAGAGAAGAAATTAACAACAATAGCCTTCATATATAACAACAATGAACAATTGTCAGTAGCCATCATACAGACCAACAATAAACAAAGGTCAGTAACCATCATATATACAAATAATGAATGCACAGAGGAAGAAATAGAAAGTTTCATAGAGGACTGGGGTCCAGTTCCCAATATGTACTTCCTCAATGGGATAATAGCTCCAAACAAACAAAACAATTCCTAGAAATAAACCAAAAAAGAAAGAAAGATATCTACAATGAAAAGTTTAAGTCATTGTAATAGGACATGAAAGAAGATACTAGACATGCTCCCACATTGAAAGAATTATTATCATGAATGTGGATAAGCTAGCAATACAATCAACATATTTTATGCAAGTTTCCAATGTCATTTTTGATAGAACTAGAAAAATAAATTCAATAATTTGAAAGGAATCACAAAATATCATAGTCAAATCTATCTTATAGAGAAAGGACGCATCTGGAAGTATGATAACACCTGATCTCAAATTATGACACAGATCTCTGAAGACAATGAAAATCTGGTACTAGATCTGCCTATCTCTGTGGGTCCACTTGGAGTTCCTGCGGGCAAGATCCTTGACCCCCAAATCCGGGCCCCTGCCAAAGAACAATGTCTCAGCGGGAGAGCGCCAGTTTCCAGTGAGATCCCACTACCCAGCAAAACCTTCTCAAGTTCCAGCCCAGCCCTCGCCCTCTTCTGCCAGCTATTGGCCAGAGGTGAGTCTGGGCCCAATTGGGGCTGCCTGTCCCTTACAACCTCCTTCCCCCTCCCCCGCCTGAACTCCCTGGATTGGTCCCTGATCCTGCTGCTCCTGTCTCCGGTCCACATCGAGAGCACCCTTGGAGCTCTGATACACCCCCACTCATCCCCACCTCCAGCCTACCCCCCACCCTGAGCCCTACCCCACCTATGGTCCTGCCACTCTGGTTGAGCACTGGGACAGAGGGTGGAGCCAACAGTCCACCCTACCTCGGAGACCTCTCTGAGCAACTCTGAACAAAGGAGACCTGACTATCCACGCGGGACCACCTGTAATTTCCACCGGCTTGGTCTCTGACCCTTCCTCCAGTCCTCTGCTGGAGTCCCGGGCACCTCCCAGAGATCCGCCTATCTCTGCAGGTCCACTGGGAGTTCCTGCAGGCAAGATCCTTGACCCCCAAATCCAGGCCCCTGCCAAAGAATGAGGTCTCAGCGGGAGAGCGCCAGTTTCCAGTGAGATCCCACTACCCTGAATAACCTTCTCAAGTTCAAGCTCAGCCCTCCTTCTCTTCAGCCGGTTATTGGCCAGAGCTATTGGCCAGAGGACCACTGTGAGTACCTGCTGGCATCTTCTTCTGGATCCTCATCCTTGACCCCATCCCTGGATCCCTGTCTGCAGAGAAACCTCCTAGAGAGCTTGGACCACACAGAGCTACAGATATTGAATCTCAGATCCACATAAGCCCATCGGGGACGGGGGAACCACAAAAAAAAAAAGGGGGAAAAAAAAAAAAAAAACAACCCCACAAAAACAAAAAAAAAAAAAACAACAAAAGGCGGGGGGGGAAAAAAAAACAAAAAAAAAAAGAAAGAAAAAGAGGAGAAAAGCCCGGGGGGCAACCCCACCCCGGAAACAAACAAAAAGTGGAAGAAATGAACAAATCTCTTAAGGAAAGTACAGAAAGCCAAGAAAAAACAATTAACCAGGTGAAGGAAACGGTTCAAGACTTGAAAACTGAAATTGAGAAAATAAAGGCAATACAAACGGAAGGAATGCTGGAAATTGAAAAGCTGGGCAAAAAATGGGAAAACACGGACACAAGCATAATCAATAGAATTCAAGAGATGGAAGAGAGAATCTCAGGCGCAGAAGATAAACTAGAAGAAATAGATTCATCGACCAGAGAAAATCATAAATCCAACAAATCCTTAACACAAAACATCCAGGAAATGTGGGACACCATGAAAAGGCCAAACCTAAGAATAATAGGCATAGACGAAGGTGGGGAAGCCCAGCTCAAAGGTGCTGAAAACATATTCAACAAAATCATCGAGGAAAACTTTCCAAATCTGAAGAAGGATATGCCCATGAAAGTACAAGAAGCATACCGAACCCCAAATAGGCTGGACCAAAGAAAAAAGACCCCTCAACATATAATAATCAAAACACCTAGCATACAGAATAAAGAAAGAATATTAAGAGCAGCGAAGGAAAAAGGACAGGTAACATATAAAGGCAGACCTATCAAAATTACACCTGACTTCTCCATGGAAACCTTCAAGGCCAGAAGTTCCTGGATAGATGTTCTAAAAGTATTAAGAGAACACGGATGCCAGCCTAGGCTACTATATCCAGCAAAACTCTCAGTCAATATAGATGGAGAGAACAAGATATTCAATGACAAAACCAGATTTTCCCAATATGTATCTACAAATCCAGCCCTACAGAAAGTATTGGAAGGAAAATTCCAACTCAAGGAAGGTAACTACGCCCACAAAAATGTAGGCAACAGATAATCCAACTACACCAGAAACCTAGGGTGAAGCAGAACAAATATATTCACAATACCACTGCCAACAACAAACCTAAATCAAACAAGCATCAACAATCAAAGGTCCTTACTCACCGTCAACATTAATGGTCTTAACTCACCTATAAAAAGACACAGGCTAACAGAATGGATACAAAGACAGAATCCATCCTTTTGCTGCATACAAGAAACACATCTGAGCTCCAAAGATAGACATTACCTCAGGGTAAAGGGTTGGGAAAAGATTTTCCAATCAAATGGAAATAAGAAGCAAGCAGGCATAGCTATCCTAATATCTAACAAGTTAGACTTCAAACCAAAACTAGTCAAAAGAGATGAAGACGGTCATTTCATATTCATCTCAGGAGAAATCCATCAACACAAAGTCTCAATTCTGAACATCTATGCCCCTAATACAAAGTCACCCACATTCGTAAAAGAAACACTACTAAAACTCAAAGCTCATATAAAACCTCACACACTTATAGTGGGAGACTTCAATACACCACTCTCAACACTAGACAGGACCACAAATCAGAAACTCAACAAAAAAAAAAAAAACAAAAAGAATTAACAGAAGTTATGTCTCAACTGGGGCTAACAGACATCTATAGAACATTCCATCCAAAGACAAAAGAATATACCTTCTTCTCTGCTCCACATGGAACCTTCTCTAAAATCGACCACATACTAGGAGACATACAAACCTCAACAGATACAAGAGAATAGGAATAGTCCCCTGTATCTTATCGGACCACCATGCTTTAAAATTGGAATTCAACAACACAAATAGCAGAAAACCTGCAAACTCATGGAAACTTAACAATGTGCAATTGCACCACTCCTGGGTCAAAGAAGAAATAAAGAAAGAAATTAAAGACTTTCAAATATTCAACGAGAATGAGGATACAACATACCCGAACTAATGGGACACCTTGAAAGCAGTGCTATGAGGGAAGTTCATTGCACTAAGTGCCCATATGAAGAAAACAGAGGATAGTCACATAAAAGAATTAACAGCCCAACTGAAAAGCTTAGAACAGAGAGAAGCGAATTCACCCCACAGGAGTAGACGCCAGGAAATAATCAACTTGAGGGCTGAAATCAACAAAATAGAAACCAGGAAAACAATACAAAAAATCAATGCAACAAAGAGTTGTTTTTTTGAGAAAATCAGCAAGATAGACAAACCTTTATCCAAATTAACGAAAAAGCAGAGACAGAACATGCAAATTAACAAAATCAGAAACGAAATGGGGAACATAACAACAGACACAGAGGAAATCCAGACAATTTTCAGGTCATACTTCGAAAATCTGTATTCCACAGAAATTGAAAATTCAAAGGAAATGGACAAGTTTCTGGATAACTATCACTTACCAAAATTGAATCAAGAACAGACAAACAACTTAAATAGACCTATAACCTGCAATGAAATAGAAGCAGTCATCGAAAGCCTTCCAACGAAAAAAAGTCCAGGGCCAGATGGACTCAGTGCAGAATTCTACCAGACATTCAAGGAAGAACTAATACCACTACTCCTCCAACTGTTCCACAAGATAGAAACAGAAGGTTTATTGCCAAACTCTTCTTATGAGGCCACAATTACTTTGGTACCCAAACCTCACAAAGACACAACTAAGAAAGAAAACTACAGACCAATATCCCTGATGAACATCGATGCAAAAATACTCAATAAAATACTGGCAAACCGAATTCAAGAATACGTCACAGAAATCATCCACCATGATCAAGTAGGCTTCATACCTGGATTTCAGGGATGGTTTAACATACGAAAATCTATCAACGTGATCCACCATATAAACAAACTGAAAAAGAAAAACCATATGATTATCTCCCTAGATGCAGAAAAAGCCTTCGACAAAATTCAACACTCTTTCATGATAAAGGTATTAGAGAGGTCAGGGATAACAGGAACATACCTAAACATAATAAGAGCAATATACAGCAAACCAACTGCCAACATCAAACTGAATGTAGAGAAACTTAAGCCAATTCCTCTAAAATCAGGAACAAGACAAGGCTGTCCTCTCTCTCCATATCTCTTCAATATCGTACTAGAAGTTCTAGCTAATGCTATAAGACAACAAAAGGAGATCAAGGGCATCCAAATTGGAAAGGAAGAAGTCAAACTGTCTCTATTTGCAGATGATATGATAGTTTACATAAGCGACCCAATAAACTCTACCAGGGAACTCCTACAGCTGATAAACACCTTCAGCAAACTAGCAGGATACAAGATAAACTCAAAAAAATCAGTAGCCCTATTTTTTTCAGACGACAAAGAGGCAGAGAAAGAAATCAGAGAAACATCACCCTTTACAATAGTCACAAGCAACATAAAGTATCTTGGTGTAACGCTTACCAAACAAGTAAAAGACCTATATAATAAGAACTTTGTGACTCTAAAGAAAGAAATTAAAGAAGATACCAGAAAATGGAAAGACCTCCCATGCCCTTGGTTAGGTAGGATAAACATAGTAAAAATGGCAATCTTACCAAAAGCAATCTACAGATTCAATGCAATCCCCATTAAAATCCCACCACAATTCTTCACCGACCTTGAAAGGATAATAATCAACTTTATATGGAAAAACAAAAGACCCAGGATAGCCAAAACAACCCTATACAATAAAAGAACTTCAGGAGGCATCACCATCCCTGACTTTAAGCTCTACTACAGAGCTATAGTTCTGACAACAGCCTGGTATTGGCATAAAAATAGACAGGTAGACCAATGGAATCAAATTGAAAATCCTGATATTAATCCACGCACCTATGAACACCTGATTTTCGACAAAACAGCTAAAACTATACAATGGGGCAAAGACAGCATCTTCAACAAATGGTGCTGGCACAATTGGATGAGGGTGTGTAGAAGACTGCAGATAGACCCATGTCTGTTGCCATGCACAAAACTCAAGTCCAAATGGATCAAAGACCTCAACATCAATCCAGCCACATTGAACCTCTTAGAAGAGAAAGTAGGAGGTACCCTTGAACAAATGGGTATAGGAGACTGCTTGTTGAACATAACTCCAAGGGCACAGACACTGAAAGAAACAATTAATAAATGGGACCTCTTCAAACTTAGAAGCTTCTTTAAGGCAAAGGACACAGTTGACAAGACCAAACGGCAGCCCACTGACTGGGAAAAGATTTTCACTAATCCTATATCCGACAAAGGGCTGATCTCCAAAATATACAAAGAACTCAAGAAACTAGTCAACAAAACACCAAATAACCCTATTAAAAAATGGGGTACAGAAATGAAGAAAGAATTCTCAATGGAGGAAATCAAAAAGGCTGAAAGACACTTAAGAAAATACTCCACATCCTTAGCTATCAGGGAAATGCAAATCAAAACAACTTTGAGATACCATCTTACCCCTGCCAAAATGGCTAAAATTAGAAACACCAGTGATGACTTATGTTGGAGAGGATGTGGAAAAAGTGGAACACTCCTCCTCTGCTGGTGGGAGTGCAAACTCATACAGCCATTTTGGAGATCAGTATGGCGGTTCCTCAGGAAAATGGGTATTAGTTTACCACAGGACCCGGCAATCCCCCTCTTAGGCATATACCCAAAGGATTCACATCAATGCAACAAAGACTATGTTCATAGCAGCACTATTTTTAATAGCAAGAACCTGGAAGCAACCTAGATGCCCCTCAATTGAAGAATGGTTAATGAAGATGTGGCACATCTACACAATGGAATACTACTCTGCAGAAAAAAATAATGGTATCTTGAAATTCGCATGCAAGTGGATGGTACTTGAAGAAACCATCCTGAATGAGGTAACCCAGTCACATAAAGAGAAACACAGTATGTACTCACTCATATATGGATTTTAGAACTAGATCAATGATCACCAGCCTATAATTCACATCTCCAGAGGAACTAGGATACAAGTTGTATTCTAAGAGATTCATATAAAGTCCCTCACAGAACTGGGAAGGGAGAAGTCCCCCAGAGCTCAGGTAAAGTGGGGGAGGACAGTGAATGGAGAGAGAAGTAGGAGAAAATGAGGGGGAGGAGAGGAAGGCATGTGCGACCAGAAAGATTGAGCCTGGTTAGAAAAAGAAGACAGGAAAGAGGGAGAGACAGACAGAGACAGAGAGAGAGAACATAAAAGAGGGAGCCAATATTGGTTTGACGATAAAATTGAACACAAAGAAAGGTCTAGAGAACTACAAGACTGCTCCCAACTAACAATTTGAGCTTCTGTGGAAAGGCTACCATAAATGCCCTTCCTGGACAGTGAGATCAACAACTAACTTCTCCATGGAGCCTTCAACTAATGCCTGTTGAAAATAGGAGCAAACACCCATACATAAACACTGAGTCGAACTAGAACCCAGAAGCAGATGGAGAGGACAAGACCATGCGGTAGAAGTACATAGAGACAGCTTACCTGAACAAGGAGGAGCTAAGGGCCACTAGTCTGATAGCTGGGAAGCCAACAGGGGACTGACTCGGACCCCCCTGAATATGGGTCTCAGCCAGACTGTCTGAGCAGTCTAAGAGACCTCAGACAGTGGAGCCAGGATGTATCCCTGGTGCACAAAAGGACTTTGCAAACATATCCCCCATGGAGGGATAACTGCCTTATTCTAGAGATAGGAGAGAAGCCCTAGTCCCTACTTCACAGGACCTGTCAGATCTACATGACCCCAACTGGATGGCATTCCCCTACATATGGTATTGTGGGGGGGGGGCTTGGGAGGGGAGGGTTTTAGAGGGCAGAGAGGGTAAAAGGGAGGGAAGGAGGGAGGGAGGGCTGGAGGGGACAGAGGGAGGGAGGGAGAGGGAACTGGGATCGACATGTAAAATAATAAATTAAAAAAAAAAAACAAAAAACAAAAAAACGCTTTGACTCCAAAATTTAAGTTGACGATCAAGTTACTGGGGAAAAGGATTTCTATTTTTGTTTCCACAGAAAATGAAAAGATGTGGATTCCTTCCAGACTAATATGGTTTGATCATGCCAGACTGCCTGAAACAGAGTACAAGCTGATCCTACATTCCAAACAGCTGGACAAAATAGCCCTACAGACTACAGCTAGGATATCTGAATCTTCTTCGAATCCCCCAAGACAGCGCCCCTTACCAGCAGGAAGTAGTTTGGAAAGAACAACGCCCAAATTCCCAAATATTGTGTATAAATGTTTGTTTTCATTTAATTGGACTTTGTTATATAAAATTAAATAAATATATATATATATATACATATATATATATATATATATATATATATAAAAGAAAATCTGGTACTAGTATAAAAAAACAGGAATCCAAGAAACAATAGAGTACCTAAAAATAAATTCATAAGGTTGTGGCAACTTCTATTTTGACTACAATGTCAAAAATATGCAGTGGGCATCACACAGTCAGTTCAAGAAATTGTACAAGCAAAACTGGATATCTAGCTGCATAATGAAATTAGAATCCTATTTCTCATCCTTTCCAAAGTCTACTCAATGTAGAGAAATATCACAGATCTGAAGTTTAAATTTGAAATACCAAACCAAGTATAAAATAGCTGAGGATATACTTCAACATTCAGGTATATGTGAGAACTTTTTGAGTAGAAATCCAACAGCATATGAACTATACCCAAGAATCAATGAGTGGGATTACATAAAATTAAAGTTTCTGCACAGCCACAGAAACTGTCAGAAGAAATAATAATCTTTTAAATGGGAGAAAAAATTTATCATCTAGAATTGTAAAAGCTAACATGAATATTGATCAACGGAATGTAATAGAGGGAGGATACAGATATACCTCCACACACCCATAGACACCCAAATTTTTTTTACAACATAGCTATAAATACACAGTAGAAATAGCATCTTCAATGAATATTGTTTGTCAAACTAGATCGCTGCATGAAGAACAATTCAAATAGATCTATGCTTATCACTCTAAATAAAACTCAATCAAAATTACTTCAAACCAGATGCATTGAATCAGATAGAAGAGTAAGTGCAGAATAGTCTTAAGCTTTCTGAAAAAAAAAAACACAAATAGCATGGGTACTAAGAACAACAATCACTAATTGGAGCAACATGAAAGTGAAAGCCTACTGTATAGAAAAATCAACATAATTCAGACAAAGTAGCAGGCTACAGAATGGGAAGATTTCTACCAACTACATATCCAATAGAGGGATAATATCCATAATATATAAAGAAATCAAAACTGTGGACATGAAGGAGACAAATAAACCATTTACAAAATGAAGCACAGATAAAAAACAGAATTTTCAAAAGGGGGATCTCAAACGGCTGAGAAACAAATACATGTTCAATATTCTTAGTCATTAAGAAAATGCAAATCAAAAATACTGATATTTCATCTTACATGGTCAGAATGTCTGAGAATAATAAAACAAATTCTGGTCAAGGAGTGCAGTAAGCACTCATCCATTGCTGGTGGCAGCACAAGTTTTACTGTCACTATAGAAGTCATTGTGGCAGATCCTTGAGAATCTAGAGATAAATATATTTCAAGATCCAACTATACTCTCATACTTACACCCAAAGATTACTTTATCCTACCCCAAACACTTGTTCAATCATGTTCAATGCTACTCCATTCATAATAGCCAGAACTTGGTAACAGTCTAGACAATGTTTCTCAGTGGATGAAAGGAAATATAAAATGTGGCACATTTACACAATGGACTATTACTTAGTTTTTACAAAACTAAAATCATGAAACCCATAGAAAAATTGATGAAGCTAGATCAATGTCATCCAGGCCAATATAGTATGTTTTCACTTATATGTTAATATTAGCTGTTCAGTATTTAATAACTAAGCTTAAAATCTACAACGGCAGAGATTACTTATAGAGTAAGAAACCAGAATGGAGGGCTGGCAGTGCTTAGGAATAAGAAACAAAATAGACAACTTTCAGTGAGCATGAAGTGGTGGGATTAGAAGGGGGGTATCAACTTAAATGTCCTTCCTTGATAATGAGATTGATGACTACATTATATATCATCTTAGAGCCCTCATCCAGTAGCTGATGGAAGCAGAAACAGACACCCACAGCTCAACACTGAGCCAAACTCCTGGAATCCAGTTGCAGAGAGGGAGGAGTGATGATAAAACTGGTCAAGACCAGACTGGAGAAACCCACAGAAACAGCTGACCCAAACAAGGGGGAGCTCATGAACCCCAGTTTGATAGCTGGGAAAACAGCATAGGACAGACCCAGACCCCCTGAATGTGGGTGTCAGTTAGGAGGCCTAGGAAATCTATGGGGCCTCTGGTAGTGGATCAGTATTTATCCCTAGTATACAAATGAACTTTGGGAGCCCATTCCACATAGAGGGACTCTCTCTCTCTCTCTCTCTCTCTCTCTCTCAGTCTAGACATATGGGGCAGGATTTAGGCCCCACTCTAAATGATATGACAGACTCTAAAGATCCCCCATGGAAGGCCTCACCCTCCCTGGGGAGCAGAAAGAGGATGAGATTGGGTATTGGGTGGACAGGGAGTTGAGAGGAGGGAGAGGGAACTTAGGTTGACATGTAAAACAAGATTGTTGCAAATCTAAATTTAAAAAAGGAGAGAAAGAAAGATGGGGAAGATGAGGAAAATGCAGGGTAAACTAAGGTTCTTTTGCAGCATTGTATGGAAATCTTATATGGTAGAAGCTTCCTAAAGCATCTATAGTTATAAAGACTATCTAAATGAAACCAATAAACAATAGAGGAAAGGGAGTTCCAAGTGGACATCTTTAGTCTCCAAATAAATCTCCAGTACTACCAGGAGTAGGTTACATCTAATAGAGTTGTTTGCCAAAGGGGTAACATAGGAACTCCCTAAAATTACCAAGGCTATTGTTTACACTCAAAAAAAAAAAAAAAAAAAAAGAAAGAAAGAAAAGAAAAGAAAAGAAAAGAAAAGAAAAGAAAAGAAAAGAAAACCTGCATGGTACCAAAAGAGAAAGGTAAATACTAATGATTACCTTCCTGAAGTATGAGCTAATACAATAGTGGCACAAGTCTTATGGGATTATAATGCATGGGGAATAAGATTCCAGGGCACAATATTGGCTGATGGGTAATTATTTGGGGAGAAATCACACCAAAAACAGATGAGTGCCCAGGTTCCCGTTCAAAGGATGCCTCCAGATGTTTTCTGTCTCTGACCAGGAAGTAAGAAAGCGAGCTAGGGACCCCATACTTAGTTCCCACATGTCATGCCTACACCTGTCCCCATGCCCCAATGGGCGTGGGTAGTGCCACAGGAGCAGGCAGGGTGGATATCTCGCTATAGGACTAACCAATATATGATTACATTAAAAATCCACTCCATGAGCTGGAAGCTATATCCTACACTTCTAGGGTGGTCAAGACCCTGAGATTAGATAGCATAGGATTTTAGGGAAGAAGAAAAAAAAACTACTGTTCTTCTAAAGAAACATAACAGTAAAATGACTACTAATGACATTGTGCTATACTCATAGAAATGTGCCTTGCCATCATCAGAGAAACTTCCTTCTTCAGTAGATGGGAATAAACACAGATACCCCACACCTAGGCAATATGCAGAAAATGAGAGACTTTGGAACACTAAGCCGTAAATGATCCTTCTAAGCAAAGAAGAAGAGACAGAAATATTGTAAAAGCCAGAGGGCCAGGAGGATTCCAAGGAAACAAGGTTTTCTAAACGCATTAGGACCCATGCACATACTATTTCACAAAGACTGTGGCAGCATGCCACAGTTTGCATAGGTCTGTGCCAGATGAAGTCCCAACTCTGAGAAAAATGGACACATCCCCCATCCCTAACACAGAGTCAATATCTAATAGATAACAACTTAGAAATGAAAAAAAATAGTTTCCTATAATGGAGTCTCACTGGTGATACAAACCACTCTTAGGGGGAAACCTCCCGGTCTAGCTGTAGATGGCCAACAGGAATTCATGGAGTTTCCTTATCTCATAATACTTGGTCACAGATATATTTTCTGTTTTATCTTATAATTCTTTCATATATATATATATATATATATATATATATGTATATATATTATATATATAATTCTTTCATATATATATATATATATATATATATATATATATATAATGTCTTCTTTTTGTGTGTGTGTTTTGTGGGATTTCTGTATGTTTGATGTGTGTCTCTCTGGGTCCTTGTGTCTCTTGTGCTTTTTCTTTGGCTGTTTTTCTTCTTTTTGTTTGTTTTGTCCTATTCCTGTTTGTTTGTTTGTTTTGTTTTATATTAGTTTATTTCATTATTGTGCCTTAGATGCTAGTTTTTGAATAAAATAAAGGGTTAGATTTGGATGGAAGGAAAATTATACTCAGTATACTTTCTAAGAAGAAATCTATTTCCATTATAAAAATAGAATAAATGGAATAAATAAATTGCACAGCACACACATGAGCACGTATTGCAAAGGGCAGAAAATTTGATACCTCTTTCAGTGATAATTGACAGAACTTCTTAAAAGCCTCACTATTCTTATTACTCATGGCAATTAAGGCATAATATATAGAGTTTTACATAAAAATAAAGTGATTCTTTTGCAGGGTTTCCTGATCCCTGAGGAAAGGGAATTGATGGAGACATCTCATTTAGGGCTTCATGTTCCAAGGTCTATTGTTCTTTATATAATGTCTGGCTGAGTCTCTATAATTACTTCCATCTGCTATAGAAGGAGAAGGACACTTCTCTGATGATGACTGAGCCAGGCACTGATATGAGTATAGCAAAATGCCACTGGGATTCATTTTATTGCTGCTTTTGAAATGAAATTTTAATTTTGCTAGAACAGTATGTGGTTTCCTCCAAGCCCCTGAGCTATCTAGACTCAGATTCTTGACCACTCAAGCAGTGTTGAGTATGAGTTCTATCTCTTGGTGTCATTCTTAAGCCAAATCATATATTGGTTGGTTGCTTCCACAAACTTTGTGCCACCATTGCACAAGTATGTCATGAAGATAGGACAGCAATTTATGTCAAAAGGTTTGGGGCTGGGTTGGCATTTACATTTTTCCATTGGTATTATGCAGAGTATCTTCCTCTATTAAACACATTAATGTGAGAATGAAACAGGAAAGTATACCTTGCAGGTTAAGTGTTCTGTTTGGGGTTAAGACAGTTCCAACTGTTTGTCCTGTCTGTGCTAAGTTATGTTCGGGTAGGAAGTATACAGTCAGGAAATATGTCAGGATATGTGCTTACCCCTCACTGGATCTTATGGGAAATGTGAAATTTTGACCTTTTAAGCCCCTGAAAAACATGACTTGGGACCAATTTCTTTGAACACAGGGATAGACCTGGAAAGATAGCCCATGAGCCTGGCGAGTATTTAATTAAAGGTTGCTTCAACTTTATCTTTAAATGTGGTGGTGGTCTTATCCTCAGTTGGTAACATTAAACTAGAACATGCGGTGAAGGCTCTGTGTAGGAAGCTGCTCCACTGTTCCTTATGCAGTGATTGTGTGGGCATATCTTCAGCAATAGAGCCTTGCTCTATGTAAATTTGTGGAGAGCAGCCTCTAGTCTTGGCAAAGCTATGATGGGGATTCCCCCTGGGCCCCATTCTCCAACACCTCAATTAGATATAATCCAATTCTAGTACTGGAAGTTTCATTTGGTGACAAGAGATAGAAGAGTGAAGGGAGATGCCATTATGTAAATATGTTTCTCATACTGGTTAATGAATAAAGCACTGTTGGCCAATAGGAAAGGAAGATAGGAGGGACTAGGAGACAAGGAGGAAAGAGGAAGTCGTAAGGAGAGTCAAGATGGAGAGTCTGGAGAGAATAGAACCACCAGCTGCCTCTCACTGGTAAGACCACGTGGAAATACATAGGAATGGGTTAATACTTAAGACAGAGCCAGCCTATAAGAAACAAGTAACTGGCCAAAAGAATTGTATCAAATACAGAGTCTCTGTGCGTTAATTGGGGATGGCACGGCAGCAGGACAAGACCAGCAGCAGGGGCAAAAACCTTACTCGTACAAATGGCGCCCACGTGGCTAAGAAGAACTTCCACTTAAAATTTAACAAAAGTTTAAAAAGGAGTTTTAGAAACAAAAGAACAAGCAAGGCTTCTTACTAACAGCATTTTTCTCGGTTGGACTCTGACTTGCTAGAGACAAGCAGACTGTGCAGCTCCTTTTCAGGGAAAGTTCCTGACTCAACTTAAGCTGCAAAAAACCACAAGGCTTTTAAATAACTCTGCTAACAATTTATAGGTGTGTATGAGAGATGGCAATTGCAGTGACCACATCTCCAAGCCGGCAGCATCCTTGCTGGATGGCAGCAAGCAGACCAAGGTGGTGACCACAGCTCTCAGTGCTGGCATTAATAAAGCTGCCGCCATATTTGATAAACTGCCACAGAAACAACTATGAATTTCATTTTAGCAATGTTGTTGTTTACAAGATAAAAGACTCGTGGCCAGAAAAAGATAAAAATTTACAGTAAAGACAGATTCATATTTAAAACCCTCTAAAGGTTTATAGTGTGTTTTAAAATATGTAGGCTTGGGAGAGAATAAAAAAGATGGTTTTAAAAAGACAGAGAACAGCTGGGTGTGGTAGCACATGCCTTTAATCCCAGCACTGGGGAAACAGAGGCAAGCAGATCTCTGTGACTGCAAAGTAAACCTGGTATGCAGAGTAAATTCCAGGAGAGATAAAAGTTACACAGAGAAACCCTGTCTCAAAAAATGAAAAAAAAATTAGAATTAAAAGAAACAGAGTAATAATAAAGCCATGTAAAAATGAAAAGCTCAGAGAGAATCTGTATACTGTATGACATTATATTGTCTTTATATAGTTTGCTGAGGAAGCAACTGTTAAAAGAAATACTGCTGGATTAATACAATTTATATATTTTAAAAATGTTTTGACTCCAAAATTTAAGTCTAAGGACAAGTTACTGGGAAAAAAGGATTTCTATTTTTGTTTCCACAGAAAATAAAAAGCTGTGGATTCCTTCCAGCCTAATGTGGTTTGATCAAGCCAGGCCCCCTGAAACAGAGTCACTGGTGATCCAACATTCAAAACAGCTGGGACAAAGCAGCCTTGCAGGCTACAACCAGGATTTCTGCATCTTCTTAGGATTCCCCCATGACAGTGCACTTTACCAGCAGGAAGTAGTTTGGAAAGAACGACGCCCAAATTACCAAATATTGTTTATAAATGTTTGTTTTCATTTAAATGGACTTGGTTATAAATGGTTAATGATCACAACCAATCTCTTTTTAAAGGTAAAAAGGGGATTATGGTATAGATATGAATACTTTGTTTTGGAATGAATTTTCATTTATTGATACAATTTAAGGTCAATTTTGTGATATCCATATTTCTCTTGCATCACTCTTGTTTAGGTATTAGGAATGTAATGTATAATTTAGTACAGATTTTAGATAGTTACCTAAAACAGTCAAAATTTATAGTATTAGTTAGGTTTTCTCGATATGTAGTGATGTATTTAAGATGAATAGGCATTCTTCAAACCTTTCCAAGACCTGCAGAATATGGCATTTAAAATGGTTTAGGGTTTTTCATGACAAAGAGGAACAACTGCTCCTGGCAACACCACCTGCATCAAAAAGGAAGATGGACATTAAAGAAACTCATAATGGAGTTTGCTTTCATATGGTAAGACTAGCAATTTGAACAAGATACTGCTCTTGTCTGGACTGTTTAACTTTATGCTGTATAAACTGGACATGCAAGACCATAGAAAAGTGACTGTTGATTCAAGATGGACATTGCTACAGAGTTCCTGCTTCATGGAAAAGTCTGCCAGACAGTCTGCAGGACACAGAAAAAAGTGACTGACAAACTGCCAATACAAGAAGACAGTTTAAAGTTTCCTACTTTGCTAACGAGTCTGCTAGACACACTATGGCCTATGGGCTGAAGATGGAAGATTACAAAAGAACTTTGGGTGACCAGGCAGTGAGTTGTCTCTGTAATTTCTAGAGTTTATATACTATCCTTCTGTGGTCTTTGATGGATATGGTTATAGTTTTCCTTAGTTAAGCTTAAAGATAAGTTACATATAGGACTTTAGATTCACAAATATAGGATAGATGATAGAATAGTTTATTTTAGTCTTGCTAAATGCTAATGGACTAAATATTGTTAACTGTGATTCTTATTTGATAACTGTTGTGTTATATATTTTGCTATGTTAAGGTTAAAACCCTTCTTTTTATTTTAGAAAGATTTGATATAATTATTATTTTTAATTTTGTGTTCTAATAGTCACCTATCATGTAAATTTGTTGGAAGATGTGTTGTTTTGGCCTGCCATGTTGATTTTATTTTTGCAATTTCTCCTGGGCACATATAGCCTTCTTTCTTTGATTATATGTCTGAGGTAATAATTTGATTTTCTTAGATTGGCCAGTGCAGGAACTCTGAGAGTTGAGTTAGACCTGTTAAAACTGGTAGATTAGCTATTTAGCTGGGTCTAGCAAAGACAACTCCTAACCCATAGATCTGGAGGTAGGTCTGCAACCACAAAGGTGCAGCAGGCAAGGGAAAGATGGGACAGGGAAAAAATTCCTCTTTGTCTCAGGTGGTTCTTGAACACAGTAGGTTGAATGCCACTGATCTGTACCTACTTATGTGGATGTTGACTTAGCCACAAGCAGGGGTAAATCACCTTGGAAGCTGGTAAAGGGGAAAAATTAATACATCCAGCAAAGGTGGCTCAAATGCAATGAAGATTTATGAGCTCAGGTCTGAAAATATGCTTAGAGATTTTATCAATACCAAATGTGAATTTTTCCATGAAAGAAGATAGTTAAACCAAATACAAAATTCACTGTGTTCAGAATGCTTTTGCCCTAAAGTACTGAGTTTTCATAAGATTAAGTTGGATACAATTCTTAGAAAAGAATAATATTAATATGAAGGACAAAGGGCAAAGAGGTTCATGCACTTGCAGAACGGTCATATCAGGAATTGTTTCCCAGATATCAGCCCAGTCCTTGATAGTGGATCTCTACACCTGTTTCCATCAGTCACTGGATAAAGATTCTATGACAACAATTAGGGTAATCACCAATCTGATTACAGGCGATGGCCATTCGGATACCTTCTCCACTATTGCTAGGAGTCTTAACTGTCATCCTTGTGAATTCCTGGGAATTGCCCTAGCACCAGCTTTCTCAACAACCCCACAATGGCTCCCTCCATCAATAGATCTCTTTTATTGCTCTCCCTCTCAATTCCTCCCCTATTACCTCATGTTCTAATCCCCCACACCTTCCCCTCTACCACCACCACTTCCCAGTTTATCTAGTATAACTCATCCATTTCTCCTTGCCAGGGGATCCATGAATGTCTCTCTCTTGTGGCCTTGCTTGTTACCTATCTTCACTGGGATTGTAGACAGTGGTAATCCTTTGCTTTACATCTAGTATCCACATATGATGTGGTAAGTACATACCATGCTTATCTTTCTGGATCTAAGTTACCTCACTCTGCATGATTTTTTTTCTAGCTCCATCCATTTGCCTGCAAATTTCATGATGTCACTCCTTTTTACAGCTGAATTGTGTAAGATGGTATCTCAGAGTTGTTTTGATTTGCATTTCCCTGATAACTAAGTATTTTCCAAGAGTCCAGTCAAGAGAGGGAGGAGGGACTGTTTGAGGCCAGAATCATGTCAGAAAAACCCACAGAGACAGCTGATCTGAGCTTGTGGGAGCCAATGGACTCTGAACCAACATCTGAGAAGCCTGCATAGAACCAAACTAGGCCCTGCATATGGGTGATAATTGTATAGCTTGGTATGTTTGTAAAGCCCTGGCAGTGGTAGCAGGATCTATCCCTGGTGCATGAGCTGGGTTTTTGGAGCCCAATCCCTATTCTAGGATGCTTGCTGGAAGGGAGGGAAAGGCTGGTCCTGCCTCAAGTTGATGTTCCAAGCTTTGTTGAATTCCCATGGGAGGCCTTGACATTTTTGAGGGGATAGGGAAATGGAAGGGTGGAAGGTGGAGTGTCTGAAGCTTTCTTTGCAGGACTGCAATCAATCAGAACCAGCCGAGCTACCCTGAGTCATTTTCTGAGTTAGGGAATGTAGATGAGGGAAAGGCTAGCTAATAAAATTAAAAGATGGAAACACAGGATAGTGGTCAGGAGAGCAGATTCAGTCCATACTCCCTGACTCAGAGTGGCAGTAGAGAAGGGAGGGGGAACTATGGTTTGGGATTAAAATAACAGAAAATTTAAAATTAAAAGAAAAATTTCAAAAGGGAATTGTTTCCAACATGCCACAATTTGTATAGATATTGGTTAAGAAGTTTCAGTGCAGCTATGTTTTGTTTCAGTGAATACATTTAAGCTTTCCTATTTGCACATTGTAAATAATATGTTTCTTTCTTCTTTTCTTCTCACTTTGTGACCATGTCTCCTATAGTCCAAGCTGGCCCAAAATGCTTTTTTAATGGAGGCTGTCCTTGGTCTTCGAATTCTACCATGTTCTGGGGTTATAGTTGTGTACCACCACACCAGGCTTGAAAATGTTATGTTCTGCTTCACAGTTCCTCAGAGGTATAAGCAAACTTTTAACAGCCGTAATTAATGAGTGTCATTCATTAATAATGCCCCAAATGCCAAGCACCATGTCTGAAATATGAGACACTCCATAAATTTTTTAAATGAGTGGAGCCATGAATATTTTTATATTCCTCTTTTATCACTAAGGGGAAATGGCTCCTAGGACAGCTGGTCTGCATAGCAGTATAGGTCCTGCAAATAAAGAAATGTTTCTCTGAATAACAATAAGTTAGTTCCTCATGCCTGTGTTTATATGGATCCTGGCTGAGAATGGCGTTTTTTCTTCTCGTATGTTTTCTTTAACTCATTAATCTGAAACTCCCCCTAGTAATTAGATACAGAATACATTTTTGATAATTGAATGTGTATATAAATGAATTAGTAAATGAATAACAAATATTTTGTTCAAATAAACTACTATTTAAAACCTACTAAACAAGATACTCTATTATTTGAGAAATATATGCATATCATGAATTGTTAGAAGGAATGAATCAAAATTACCAATGTGTCACAACTACTGATTATCTAAGGAAAATTTCTTGATTAAGAGAGGCCTTGATCTGAGCAAGCCATTAGGACAAAGCCAGTAAGCAGCACTCCTCCTCTTGGTCAGCTCCTGCCTCCAGTTTCCTGCCCTGTTTGAGTTGCTGTCTTGACTTCTTTCAGTGATGAGCAGTCATATGTAAGTGTAAGCCAAATAATGCCTCCCAAAAAGAGGGGCCTTAGTAGGACATCTTCTTGCACAGATATCTCCTCCCTAGGTAAACTGTTCTATAATCAGGGAGCAAGTATAGATTGCAGACTGTGGAGGTGTTATGCATATAAGAGTAGAAAAAACTGACACATACTATCATTTGCCCAAAAGTGGGTCTGGACTATTCAGAAGAACATTGGTCTGTCCTGTAATAATCTAAATGGCCTAATCTAAAAATAAGAAATGAACAAAGTTACTCATTTTCTAGGAGCACTGAGAATAGAATAACAAAGAAGAATGGAGAGGTTTTGTGTGTGTGTGTGTGTGTGTGTGTGTGTGTGTGTGTGTGTGTGTGTTAATCAAACATTTGCAGGAGTCTCATAGGGAGACATTATTTTTTTTTTTCCTTACTGACTTAGAACAGCACACCAAATACTATCACTCTCTAGCCACATGTTGTTTTCAAAGTTTCACAGTTTCCAGAGAATGGTCTTAGACCTGGCTATCATATTTCACACACATGTACTGGTTTGCGCCAGTGACATGAAAAGGTAACAAAGGAAAAGCAGGGAAGATGAAACAGTGGGGGCTGTGTGTTCACCTGAATTCATAGGAGGACATTATACTGAAAGTCCAGAGTATAGCATGATCCAATACAATGTTCTTTTTTTTTTTAATTTAACTTCTTGTTTGTTTGGGAGTTTCACATCATGAATCCCAATTCTGCACATCTTCCCAGTCTCCCCATACCCTCCCCTTATCCCTGAAACATTCCCCCACAAAAAGAAAACAAATCAAAGTAAGCAAACAAACAGAAACAAGAACAAAAACATCAAAAACAGAAACAACAATAAAAAACCTCTTTGTTTCTCCTTCTTTCCTGCCTCTCCAACATGTCTTCATTCATCCTGGTGGCATTGGGTGCCTTGGTATATTATATATTATGCTTTTGTTCTATCAGCTGTACTAGCAAATGCTCATTATAATGCTCTGGTTCAAGGCCTCTGGTTTCTGATATATCACCACCAGTGGATCCTCACCAGAACTCCTGTAGGATATCCTGTTGTTGCCCTGAATACTGGAAATCCCTTGGGTATTGTTCCCCAAGATCAGTCCCTTTATGAGCTCCAGCAGGTTCTAAATGGGGTACATGTTAGGGTGGACCAACCCAAGGCTCAACTCTGGAGCTGGGCAGTAACTGACCTTATCAGTCAGGGTCATTGGGGCAACTCACCTCAGGAAAGGGGATGGAGTTATCTCCCCATACATCCATGCCCTTAGGGTTTATTCATCCAACAATGCTTTTCTTAGGAAGTCATTTAATTCTAACCAGGTTGAATATGCATTACATAAGCAGAGTAAGTACATTACTATGAATGCTCTGAAAGCACACTGTTAACTTAGCTATAGTTTGGATAAAAGCCTGACTTGTGCAGGCAAATATTAAACAAAATTTCCAGAAAACACATTCCTCAGGAGCAATGTAAAAGCATTAGCAAATAATAGCAAGGACTAACTCAATATTCATTCTGCCTTTCTTCCTTCTTTTTTCACTGCCACTTGTATACTATCTGGAGAGTATATTTACATACATACATACATACATACATACATACACACACACACACATACCTGTGTGTATGTATTATAAAACAAAGGCTGGATATTGAGTTAGTTATTTTCTTAACTGAGGTCTCAGCCAGGAATAGCTGACTGTAACCTGGAAGATGTCAATTCATTGCAAATGTATAAAATTTAGGTTTTTCTGCTGTTGTGATACTATAATTTTCCAATGTATTCATACTGGGACAGTATAAGGATTTTGAATATATAAAGAAAGATATTCCTTATAGATAAGTATATGTACACTTTTGATTTACAAATACTTTATGTGACATTAAATAAAATTTTGAATAGCTATATATAAAATAGAATTCACTGACCTTTGGATCAAAAGCCTTAGAGATCTGTTATGAAATTTCTATACTTAACTCTAATTTATTCATGTGTTAAAATGCAAATATTGTCTAAATTATCTAGTGTATAAAAATTTAGAATTTGTTATTATCTTAACAAAGTTTTTTATGAGAGTTTACAAATATGGAATGTAAGTTTATTATTAGGCATTTACAACATTCTACCCTCAAAACAAGGATGTTCAAATGTGATCCAAATTACGAAATTGTAATTTCAATTGACCAAACATTATGAGAGTTTTGTAAAATTTTTGTAACTCTATTGTGCAACTCTTGAGCATGAACTTTGTAGATGACAAACTTATGTCCCAACTTCAGAAGCCTGGACACACACACAAGTATTGACATTTTCTTGCTTCTCAAATCTAAGAATTGACTTTGCTGGCTTCTGGAATAGATACGAATTTCTTTATTGAACACAGAGAAGAAGATATTTGAACAGAAACCCATGAGGAGTGAACGTAACTCTTCCTCTTCTAGCCATCTCCCTGGCATGGGGTGCTTATAAAGAGCCTGGTCTTGCCTATCATTCTCTCTCCCTGTAGTGAAGATCATAGCTAAGGAATCTATTGCTGTAGAACCAGGAACTGGTGGGCAGTGACCACCAGGCAAGGATGCTTTCCAGGAGTGTGTCAAGTCTGCATACTTTTGTGAACCAAAAGCATGTTCCTCACTCCCACTCTTCTCTCAGACACAGACATTCAGTCTCTGCCCTCTGAGCATATCCTGTGCAAAAGTTTGCCCAGAGCATAAAGAATTTGATTAATACTGGTAATAAATTTCAGATCCTAGAAAAGGGTACTATTGATTTTCTTTAGCTGTACTTTTTTGTTCAGATACTAAAAATAACATTTTGCCACAGAAATCTCAATTTAATGTTTATCATATTTCACACCTACATTTATGTATAGCCTCAATTTACCAAACATGTCACATGGAATAAAGGACATAACAGCTTAATGGATCTAGGGAGAAAAGGCTAATTTAAATTTAACTTGATGAAATTTTAGTAGAGAATAAAAGAAAACTGGGTGACCTTTTCTTTCTGATTCATTTATATAGTCTCATAATTATTGAGTCAACAAAGTAAAAGTGGAAAAGCATTTTTTCTTTGGGACAATTAAGAATTTATCACCCAGACAGAACAAGTAGCACCTTATTATAATTAATATATATATATATATATATATATATATATATATATATGTTTAGGCAGTTCAAGAAATGCATACTTTTCTAAATCATTTTATGTAGTTTATCACACACAGAATCAAAGAAAGTATAAAATCCTATCTGAACTAAGAGTTAACCATATATATATTTATATGGTTAGTGCATATATATATATATATATATATATATATATATATATATACTAAAATGAATTTATTCACTAGATATTAATATTTGCTTTGAACTTTATAAAATACTGGGTTATTATTTTACATTTATTCTCTCAATAAAGCTAGTAGAAGTATTATCTTTTTTTATTAAATATCAGCTCAAACAGATTTTTGTAGCATATTAGAGAGAAATTTGAAGTACACATAAACTTATCAACAAAAATAATATGCCATTAATACTTGAATGTTACCATATGTTGTGCCTCAGCTATCTGGTAGACTCCAAAATAATTTTTAGGTGGCTGGCAGGGTTACTCAGTGCATGAAGGCATTTGTAGGCCACCAAGCCTGAGACCTGAAACTCCATCCCTAGAATTGACATGGTGGAAGAAAATAATTGATTCCTATATGTTGTCCTCTGACCACCACATGCACCCGTGCTTGCACGCGTATGCACACACAGGCACACACACACACACACACACACACACACAAATAATTGTAATACAATTAATGGTCACAAAACATTTTCTCCAAGGGAATTTCATCTGCTCTATCAGCAGCCAATGAACACAGGAGTCATCCTGAAGTAATGCAGGGTACTTTTCTACTTCCTCCCTGTTTCCGTGGCATTAGTTGTGTTGAACAGAGGTAGCTAGAACTGTGTAGTTTGCAATGCTAAGGCAAGCAGAATGAGATGTGCCAACCTCAGGACTTAAAAAATATGACAACTGAGTATCTTAAGCTCTACCTAGACTAAAGAGTAGGAAAGCAATAATTGGTATTATTTAGATGCAAAAGGCAAGTGGAGAGCAAATTTGTCTTGCCCAAAAGGATAATGGATGTGGATTATTAGAATTTATATATAAGGACACTGAGGGTTGTATTTTTCTGAATAATTTAACTATAAGAACAGGTATTTGATACACATTTAACTAATGAATCAATCTCAATTACTTTAATCTTTCTCAGTTTTATTAGAAAGACCCAAAAAAAGGCTAAAATAGAAGGAATTAGCTGCCATATTATACCTCAACTTGCAATTGTGTCTAATTTTTAGCTGCCCTGTGACTGCTTTTATATTTATTTATAAGTAATATTTAGGTATTTGTTAATCTAAGCACATAATAAAAATCTTCAATATCACTTACTTTGGTTATCAGCTTCTTGGTATTTGCTACATACTACCTCTTCTGTTATTGTTACAATTTTCTAATAGACATTATAAAAAATATGCCAATTTTTATGTGTCTGATCATATCCTACCTTAAATCTTAGGGAACACAAAGCCTGCATTGGAAAAACTAGAATTATGAGAAAGAAAGGAGTAAATGAAAGAAACAGGAAATAAAAAGAGGGGAGGGGAGAGAAAGAGAGAAGAGAGAGTAGATAAACATGATCATATTGTTCTTCCATATGTTTCTATTTACACTGGACTGTTTCCCAGACAGAAAATTGCCCAGGCAGCATCAACACTTAAACAGAGTTGTTGTATATGTTTCTTCAATTCTAAATATTGATATTCAACATTAAAAACGGAATAGATTATTCCTCATTGCCTATGAAAAGCATAATGAAGCAGAATTATCAGTGGTTCTATTTCTTCCCCAAGATCGTTGGCTGCATTAGTCCATGAGGGTGGGGGAGCGGAATCGGGGAACAAGATTCAGTCAGCTGTGGATATAGCACTCCACGAGACACTTGGGTGACTCAGCTCAACTTTAATCCAGAGTATAAGGAATATATAGGCCTGGGGAGTCTGGGGACAAACCATAATTTGCATTATGTGGCTCAGTTCTATCTCAAAGCTCCTAGAAAAAGCCTTAGTTATCATATGTGCAGCAACAGAGCCTTCTAGCAAGGATCTCTGTGTGTCAGCGGTCAAGCTAAAAAAAGATAAATCGGGTGCCTGGCCTGAGACAGATATCAGGTAAGGCTAGGCACAGGGACATTCTCCAGATAAGGGAAGTTACAGAGCAGGAAGCTCCTTGTGCCCAGCTTTTGGAAAAAGCTGCCAGGCCATGATAGACTGCAACTTCTACATAACTAGCAATTCCTTCCAACAATTATCATAGCTAATTACTACTTTTAAAAGAAGAGTTGTAGAAAATGAAACTATTCAATTGAAATCTTGATCAACAATATCTCATAAAAGTGTCTATTGGAAATACCTGAAATAATTCTTCCCAAATGCATTTACTTTAATGTTTTTGTAAAGTATAAAACTTTTATCCCTTCAACATGCAGAAATTTTCAGTGTTTTATTGAGTGCCTTCTTATGATCTACAAGTCTTTGGCTTGGAAGCCATTTCCTTCCTGCTTTTCTGAACTTGGCTCACATAATCAATATAAAAATTGAGTAAAATGCTAATCAATTATCTGATTTGTGTTGTCTCATTAAGAAAAAAAAAGTGTCGTAATCCAACTTTCAGAGGAAACACAGTTACAGTACAGAAGTTATAGTGGATAATAAAAGCAACATCCAGATAATTTATATATTTTGAGAAAGGAGTCCAAAAATAATGAACACATTAAATCATGAGATGAGATGGGAAATGGTTCAGCTGGTAAAACACATGCCATGCAAACCTGATGACCTAAGTTTGATACCACATACACATGTAAGAATGCCTGATGTGGTGGTAAATATCTGTAAGTTTAGTACTTCCACAGTCAGATGGGAAACATAAAAAGAAGAACCACCCAGAAGTTCATGGGTAAGTTACTCCGGAGTATGAAGAACAGAAGACAATATAAGACAGACATGTGGGAGATGAGAGATGGTGCCCAAAAGTTTCCCTGTACAGTGTGGCATTCTTGTGCCCAGGGTGGACTAGGTTCTCTTGCATAAATTGAGAAAGAAAATAATCTGGTACACAAAAACTGATCTGGGTAACTCTTCAGTCATGTGACCCTCATCCAGGGTGACTTTACATCTGTGTAAGTTCATAGAGAAAGCTAACTATGACACAAATCAAGTCTAGCCAACTTAGAAACACGATGTCTCAATTTTTTTAAATTAATTTATTTTATAAAAGGCTTGGGGATATAGCTTAGTTGAATAGCACTTGTATAGCATATGAACATCAGAGGGCTCCATCTCAAATACTGGAAAATATACAATAATAGGATATGTGAGTAATGTACTACAAAGCCTAATAAGCATAGCTTATAATATTGACTTTTACATATTTATGTTTTCTATAGAGGTCATCTGAATACTTACTATATGGTAAGCTATGAATTTTGTAAAGAGTAAAATGAAATGAGTGTGCTGGGGTCTTAGCCCAACCATGGAAGTTTAAGCTGGGTCCAAGGAAGAGGTAAGTGAGCTGCACTCCAGTTTCCCAGGCACCAA
The DNA here is from genome assembly GCF_943737965.1 of Phodopus roborovskii. Lineage (NCBI taxonomy): Eukaryota > Metazoa > Chordata > Mammalia > Rodentia > Cricetidae > Phodopus > Phodopus roborovskii. The sequence goes on along the minus strand of NW_026126693.1, from coordinate 680,339 downwards.
ACTTCCAGGAAACAGTCAGATTCAGCAGTGAGTCTAGTCAAGCAGGAACTGTTTTACTGTATCATAGCAGACATCTTTTAAAGGAAAAAAGAAAAAACACTATAGAGCAGGAAAACAGTGAGCCAATGGTTTTAAAGGTCAGTCTGTCATGCACCTAGACATCCAATTCCTATGCTTTACCTATTGATCACGAGCTGTGCGTGCAAAAGCCTCATATGGTTCCATCTAGGCAACCAATCATCTTTTTTGTAAACAACTCAGGACTTGCCATCTTGTTTTCCCCTCAGGACCATCTTTGACAAAATATATAGTAGAAATCAAAATGGTAAGTATGACTATGTGATATAAGAAATACAAGTTGCCATAGCCCCAAAAGTTAGAGATTGTGAGAGAAGCATGTTAAGTGGAAGAAAAATAATGAATTATTCTTTGGATATGAAACTTTTAGGATGTTTATCAGGGGCCAGGCATTGCTGTCTCACACCTTTAATCCCAAGACTTTGTAGGCAGAGCCAGGTAGATCTATGTGAGTTTGAGGCCAGCCTGATCTACAGAGTGAGTTCCAGGACAATCTCCAGAGCAATACAGACAGTCCCTATCTCAAAAACCAAAAAAAAAAAAGATGTGTTCGTCAGTTATCCAAGTGAGAATTTCCTACTTTAGATTAGGGAACCAATAGGATGGTTCAGCAGATGAAGGCCTTTCTCCCAGGACCCATAAGGTAGGAAGGAAAACTGACTCACTCCCTCAAATTTGTCTCTGACCTCTACAGATCTACTACAGCATGTATGCCCCTACACACACACACACACACACACACACACACACACACACACACAGAGAGAGAGAGAGAGAGAGAGAGAGAGAGAGAGAGAGAGAGAGAGAGAATCACATAACATGACAGAATATCCTTACAGTTTTTGAAGAATTTAGATGTACCACTGTAGAGCTCCTGGGAAAGTGCTGATTGAAAATAGAAATTTAGTCCTTATCAATGTCACATAATATTTAAAGCTGTTGGGAGTGCACTTGCTCTGTCAGATAGAAATCACAGCTATCCTAGGAGCAACACTGCAAGCCCTGGACACCAGAGAGAACCACAGCATGTGGTTACTTCCCAGGGGCTGACAAAGCTAAGTCACAGAATCTGAAGGTTCAGAGAAGGCACTTAGTGCTTGAGGCACTTAAAGTAAAGGCTTAGGATGCCAAAACCTCTCAGCTACAGTTAACAACTCCCACACTCTCTCAGTGCTGAAGCTTTAAGCAGTTTAACCCTCAGCAGTTCTCACAAACTTTTTTATTGCTCTTGATTCACAGTCTTCCCGACCTCAGGAGTTCACAACCATGCTTTCTCGGTCTCTTTTTCTCTTGAGTGCTGCCCTTAACTATTGAGCAACCTCCTGGTGTTATAGTTCAGGATTTGGGCATTAGAGTCCTTAGCTCTCCATATCAGGACCTGTGGCCTATGATGGCTCACTGAAACTCTTCAGCTGTCTCCCTGATGTCAGGGATGTACCTTTTCACAATGAAACCAGGTCTCCATGCCCTACCTACGATAGAGGCCACAAGCAAGCAAAGGGTCCACACAAAAGAAGCCTTTGATAGGGCCACATACTGCAACACCATGGGGTATAGAGGAAAAGTCCCCCAAACTGAGTCAGGAAGACTGGAAATCAGTCTCCTTAGCTAGTAAAAAAATAAGCATGCCATATGTGTGCTCAGCTGGTGGTTCCACTAGTCACAGGATGACGTCCTATCCTAGTCATCATGCACCTTACATGAAGACCCACATCCAAGGTCACATGGGTGTAGTAAATGCAGGAATCTGGAAATCTTTGATAATGTTTTGGGAATGATGAGGCTAGAGCAGTTGTGGCTGCATCCAGAATTTGCTCAGCAGAAGCTGTGATTTCATCTGCAGCTGTGGTTACTGAGTAGGATGTATTTTCATCAATTAGGCTCTGTGCACAGCAGTTGTGGTGCCACAGTTAAGATTTGGCATCACCAAGTAAGGAGATGCTCTCATCCCAGCTTCCTGTCAGGCTCAAGACACAGGGCTAAAAGTTGTAAAGGAGTCAGATAGGCTAATCCCAACATCTGAGAGTTCTAAAGGAGCTTAAAATAAAGACCTATCATTAATGTTAACATTCTTTTTTAAATGTTTTCTTCTCTCATACAGTATATCCTGACACTAGTTTCCCCTCTATTACCTCCCCCTATCTCTTCCCCCCACTTCCTTTCTGCCCAATATCCACTCTCCTCTGTCTCCCTCGGAAAAGAGCAGGACTCCCAGGGACATCAACCAAACATGGCATAATATGCTACAATAATACCAGGCACATATCACAGCAAGGTTGGACAAGGCAACCCAGTAGCAGAATGCTCACACAAACAGGTAAAAGAGTCAGAGGCAGCCCCTGTTCTCATTATTAGAAACCACACGAGAACACCAAGCTACTTAGCCATAAAATATATGCAGAGGACCTAGGTCAGACATCTATAGACACCCTAACCTCTGTGAGACCCCCGAGTCCCATTCAATTGATTCTGTGGGCCATGATCTCCTGGTGTCCCTGACCTCTCTGCTTCCTCCAATCCTTCCTTCCCCTTCTCCACAGTATTCAACCAAGCTCCAACTTACGATTGGTTGTGGGATTCTGAATCTGCTCCAATTAGTTGCTATAGAAAGTCTCTCTGATGTCTGCAGGCAGCACAAATGCAGGCCAAAACTTTTGTGGTTGAGGTGTTGGTTTACCGTATATTTCCTTTATCATGTTTAGCTATGTTCCTGTTATCTGTGATCTCTACAAACCTTTATCACAAAAGGGTGTTGGATTTTGTCAAAGGATTTTTCAGCATCAAGTGAGATGATCATGTGGGTTTTATTTTTATGGAAAGACAAAAATCCCAGGATAGGCAAAAGCCCTGTACAATAAAGGAACTTCTAGAGACATCACCATCCCTGACTTCAAACTCTATTATAGAGCTATAGTAATGAAAACAGCTTGGTATTGGCATAAAATTAGACAGGTAGACCAATGGAATAAAATAAAAAAATCCTGATTATTAACCCACACACTTATGAACACCTGATTTTTTACAAAGAAGCTAAAATTATGCAATGGAAAAAAGAAAGCATCTTCAACAAATGGTGCTGGTATAACTGGATGCTGACAAACAGAATATTGCAAATAGATCCATAACTATCACCCTGCACAAAATTTAAGTCAAAATGTATCAAAGATCTCAACATAAATCCAGCCACACTAAACATTTTAGAAGAGAAAGTGGGAGGTACCCTTGAACAAATTGGTATAGGAGATAACTTCCTAAACATAACTCCAGTAGCACCAACACTAAGAAGTCAATAATTATTAAATGGGACCTTCTGAAATTGAAAATCTTCTGTAAAGCAAAGGACACAGTCAACAAGACAAAACAGCAGCCCACACAAAGAAAAAAGATCTTCACCAACCCCACATCTGATGGAGGGCTGATTTCCAAAATATACAAAGAACTCAAGAAGCTAGTCACCAAAACACCAAATAACCCAATTAAAAAGTGGGGTACAGAACTAACAGAATTCTCAATAGAGGAATCTCAAATGGCTGAAAGACACTTAAGAAAGTGTTCAACACCCTTAGCCATCAGGAAAATGCAAATCAAAACAACTCTGAGTTTCCATCTTGCTCCTGTCGGAACAACTAAAATAAAAAACACCAATGACAGTTTATGCTAGAGGTTGTGGAGAAAGGAGAACACTCTCCATTTCATACAGATGATAAATGAGAAAAAAAATCAGAAAAACATCACCCTTTACAATTGCCACAAACAACAGAAAATATCTTGGAGTAACAATAACCAAACAAGTTAAATACCTGTAAGCAAGAACTTTGAGTCTTTAAAAAATGATACTAAAGAAGATACCAGAAAATAAAAAGATCACCCATGGTCTTGGATAGATAGGATCAATTTAGTAAAAATGGCAACCTTGCCAAATACAATCTACAGAATCAGTGCAATCCACATCAAAATACCAGCAAAATTCTTCACAGACCTTGAAAGAACAGCACTCAACTTTATATGGAAAAACAAAAGACCCAGAATAGCCAAACAAGCCTATACAATAAAGGAATATCTGGAGCCATGAATATCACTGACTTCAAACTCTATTATGGAGCTGTAGTCCTGAAAACAACTTGGTATTGACCCAAAAATAGAGAGGTAGACCAATGGAATCGAATTGAAAATTTTGATATTAATCCATACCTATGAACACCTAATTTTTGACAAAGAATCTTCAACAAATGGTGTTGGCATAACTGGACTCTGGCATGTGGAAGACTGCAGACAGATCCATATCTATCACCATAAACAAAATTTAATTACAAATTGATCAAAGATCCCAACATATATTCAGCCACAGTGAACCTCTTACAAGAGAAAGTGGGGAGGTACCCTTGAATTAATTGGTACAGGAGACTTATTCATGAACAAAGGAGACAGACACTGAGATCAAAAATTTATACATGGGACCTCCTCAAACAGAGAAGCTTCTGTAAGACCAAAGACACAGTGAAAAAGACAAAACAGTAGCCCACAAAATGAAAAAAAAGCTCTTCACCAACCCCACATCTGATAGAGAGCTAATCTCCAAAATATACAAAAAACTCAAGAAGCTAGTCACCAAAACACCAAATAATCTAATTAAAAAGTGAGGTACAGAAGGAAGTAGAGAATTCTCACTAGAGAAATCTAAAATGGCTGAAAAAAAAAACAAAAGAAAGTGCTCAACATCCTTAGTCATCAGGAAAAGGCAAATCAAGGCAACTTTGAGATACCATCTTACTCCTGACAGAATGGCTAAAATCAGAAACACCAATGATAACTCATGCTGGAGAGGATGTAGAAAGAGGAGAACACTCCTCCACAGTGCAAACCCATCACAGCCTCTTTAGAAATCACAGTGGCAGTTCCCCCAGGAAAACGAGAATAAGTCTACAACAAAATCCAGCAATTCCACTCTTAGGCATATACTCAAAATATGCACATTTATGCAACAAGGGTAAGTGTTCAACTATGTTTATAGAAGCATTATTTGTAATAGCCAGAACCTGAAAGCAACCTAGATATCCCTCAACCAAAGAATAGATAATGAAAATGTGTACTTACACAATGAAGTACTACTCACAAAAAAATAATAATTAAAAATAAAAAAATGTAATCTTGAAATTCATAGGCAAATGGATGGAACTAGGACTAGAAGATACCATCCTGAATGAGGTAACTCCATCTCAAATATAAAAGACAAAAACGGTGTGTACTCACTCACATATGGATTTTAGACATAGAGCAAAGGATTACCAGCCTACAGTCCACACCACCAGAGAAGCTGGGAAACAAGGATGACCCTAAGACATGTTCCCCCAGAGAATAGGAAAGGGACAAGATCTCACTAGCAAATTGAGAGCAGTGGGGGAGGGGAGAGGGAGTTAGGAGAAAGGGAAGGGGTGAAGACAATGGGAAAGAAGAACATGGGGGAGCAGGAAGATTGAGTCAGGGAAAGAATAGAGGAGAGCAAGAAAAGAGATACCATAATAGAGGGCGCCATTATAGGTTTAGAGAGATATCTGGCACTAGGGAAATGTCTAGAGATCTACAAGGATGACCCCCAACTAACAATCTAAGCAATAGTGGAGAGGCTACCTTACATGCCCTTCCCCGATAATGAGACTGATGACTAACTTATATGCCATCCTAGAACCTTCATCCAGTAGCTGATGGAAATAACAGACACTCATAGCTAAACACTGAGTTAAACTCTTGGAATCCAGTTGCAGAGAAGGAGAAGTGATGAGCAAATGGGTCAAGACCAGGCTGGATAAACCCATAGAATCAGCTGACCTGAACAAAGGGGAGCTCATGGACTGCAGATTGATAGCTGGGAAACCAGCATATGACCAAACCAGGCCTCCTGAATGTGAGTGTCAGCTAGGAGGACTAGGCAGTCTATGCAGCCTCTGGCAGTGAAACCAGGTTGAATCCCTAGTGTACAGATTTGGGGAATCCATTCCCTATGAATGGATACTCGCTTAGCCTAGCAACACAGTGGAGGGCCAAGGTCCTACTCCAAATAACTTGACAGATTTTAATGATCCCTCATGGAAGGCCTCACCCTCCCTGGGAAGAGAATGGGGGATAGGATGGGGTGTGGGTGGAGAGCATGGGAGAATGAGAGGAAAATGGGATTGATATCTAAAATAAGACAAATAATATTAAATAACATTTTAAAAACTACTCTTTTTGGTGGGTATAAAATATTATTTGATACGTAATACTGTTAGGCCTCTCATTGCAAAACTTATTTATTTATCTTATCATCATCATTTATTAGAGGAAAATATTGAAGTCTAAAATTATATAATGGGTTGTCTATCTTTACAATTATATCAGATTGTCTTATGTATTTTGCAAATATGTTAATGAGTTCACTAAATGTTCATACATATATGTCCTCTTGGTGAATTAACCATTTCATCACTGTATATTGATTTCTTTATTGCTGAAAGTATAATTCCAGTTATATATATTATAGACATTTATCTTGCTTGCTTTTGTTTAGTATATTATATATCTTTCCTTGCAACTTTCCCTATAAAATGATTACATTTTCACATTTAAAGTAAATTTTATTAAAGTAGGTATTTTCCTTTTTATTGTATTTAACTCTCATATTCTTTCCTTTCTAATTGTGATTAAAAACTATGTACATTTAAAAAGAAACAGCCTAGGTATTTGAAAAATTATTCAAGATGTGACGCCAACTAACAACTGCCTTACAGGTAAAATTATCTCTTTCAAATAAATGCTTTGATTGAATAATAGAGAATATACTATTTATTTCCACTGAAATCTGCCAAGTGGGAAAGCACTTTGAACTCATGATTAAGAGCGACATTGAGAGGTGGATAAAAGTGGGGAAACTCTCACAGCCATTGCTTTTGTGAACATGTTATGTAAATTAATCATCTAAAAGTTTATGTGCCTTTTCTTGCATAAAACATTTTTTCTCACTTTAGTTTCTAAAACAAAAATTATCATATAGGGTCTAGAGAGCTGGTTCAGCAATTAATTATACCTTCTGCATTTGCAGAGGACTCAGGTTTGGCTCCCAGCATCTACATGTGGCAGTTCATAGCCACTTGTACGTACATTTCCAGGAAATGCAACATGCTATTTTGCCCTCCATAAGCACCCACACACATATGGTATACATGTACACTCAGATGCAGACATGCACATTAAATAATTAAAAAAAAAATTTTAAGTGTTTATACTCCACAATCTTTTCACAAATAACTGAGCAATCTGTAACTCATTATCCTCCAAATCACTAGTATATTAATAACAAGCTCTGGCTTTATCATTGTATAGAGTTGCTTCAAAGTCAGTGAACTCTGCTTCAAAAAGTTCAGCCTGTAGTATAAATGAAAACTTTCAGCGAAGCAGCCAGGGGTTTTGCCCACCAATCATCTATTCCTACTAATTGGATTTTTAGACTGAAATTCCTGCACAGTCTAATGAGAATAATATGCTAAAACCTTCACTGAACTTCTTCTCATGCAGACAGGCTCCTCCTGACAAAGGCCCCAGATCCTTGGGAGTCTGGCACTCTGGGCCTTACAGTCAGTACTGTGCACAGCAGTGCCACTCAGCAAGCCTCTGCCCTTCATTTTGTGTTAGAGTAAAGTTGGAAAAGAAAAACAGAGCCCTACTTTCCTTATTATATTAATGTATTTTATACTTTAGCTAGCCACTTCAAAACATAAATGCTAAAACATGGATATAATACTCATTTTCAATTGTCAAATTTATTATGAATGATTTCTTTATAATGCTGGGTGATACATTTTTAATAGTAAAAATATATTGCTTCCAGGACTGTAAGACATATTTTTATTATCATAAAGTGCTAAATTCAGCAGGGAACATCAGAAAAATTTGTAAAGGCATAATCGCATATATTGTATTAATCATTCTGTACTTTATACATAACAGAGTCTTCTCTAATGGAAGTTTGTAAAGACGTTTTAATAAAACCTAAGGCAAAACATTGTTTCCACAACATTAGTAGCAATGAATGATGAGTGAATTTGAGTCCAGTAGTATAAACTTTTTTAGTGACCGTGTTAATTAATGGCTGAAGTTATTCATTAATATAATCCCAGAAAAACCTCAACATGATTTCTTTGAAAGTAATATGATAAACATGAAAGGCACAGACATGAGAAATATCCAGTAGTCACTGTCTTACATTTTCTGGGAGTCATAAACCTAGAAACAATACAATAGTGTCCTTACAAAGTGCATTAAAATAAGGAAGCAATGATTCTGCATGGATTACACTGGAAGCAGAGAATAGCTCATCACAGATGATAAAAAGGGCCTTGTGAAGACAAGACATTCCACCATCAAGTAGCAAGCATGCACTACCTATCTTATGATGTAATAGTAATTTAAGAAACTCTTTTTTGAAAATAGATATGTCATCCATATAATTGAAGCCTAGAAGATAAAAGCTAAGAAATTTGAAGGGGCTAAAATTATAATGCTAATAATGCCTTAGTGGTGCAAATATTTGCCACTTATTACCATTGTTTCTTGTATAAACTTTTTATACATTTTCACATGAATTGGAAATTTTTATATTTTCGACCAACTTATATAACAGGCAAAATTTTCACTTTCAGATAATGTAACCTGGCCTAACCAACATTACAAGGATCAGCCTGGGTGACTCAGGTGGATGGTACAGAATAAAAGACTAAACATTTCTTGGTTTTCAATGTTAGCCCCATTGATTGAATCATAACTTTTCTATTTATTCTACTAATTTCTTATCTGTTTAAATTTCAGATGTCTGGGAACAAAGAGAACATGTTTAATGATAAAAGTAAATAAAAGTAAGAAGCCCTGCTTTACTATAAAATTCATTGTAAACTCCCCTATTAAAATCAAAGATGGAGCCTCCTGAGGTCTGTGGACTGCACAAGCACAAGGAAACTTGTCTCAGTGGATCAGCCTGTCCAGAGTCTGCCAGCGTCCTAATCCCACTTACACCCATGAAGGAGGTAAGCATGGGACTGTTTCCAGCTCCCACCCCCTTCCAGGGCCCTGCTCAGAGGCTACTGAAGCTTTGGGACTGCCCATGCATGAAGCAACCTGTCCAGGAGGACGAGCCTATCCAAAGTCTGCCAGCTTCCTAGTCCTGCCTATAATTACAAAGGACCCCACCTTCCAGTGTCCTGCTCAGAGCCTCCTGAGGTCTTTGGACTGCCCATGGGCAAACCCATCCCAGCAGACCAGCGTATCCAGAATCCGCCAGGATCTTAGTCCCACCTCCAACCACAGAGAAGCCCGCCTTCCAGTGCCATGTTTGCAGCCTCCTGAGGACTAGGGATAACCTGAGGACAGGGTAACCCATCCCAGAAGATCAGCTCATCCAGAGTCTGTAAACATTCTAGCCCCACCTCCACACACTGGAAGAGGAAAGCCATCTGAGTACTGGACCTGATGGCACCCACTAGAAGAAAACCTTGGTTCCATATCCACCAGGAGAGGGACAGAACCCACCAGTATGCATTGGAAGTTGGGATGGTTAGACCACAGTATAAGAACACAGTTACCAACAGAAAGAGCAATATGAACCCACCAGAGTCTAGAGACCCCACCACACCAGCAAGACCTGAACATTCCAACACAGATGAAGCAGAAGAGAACGACCCTAAAAACTTTATGACAATGGGACCTCCAAAGAGGTAATGAGAAAATCCCTTAAAGAAATGGAAGGAAAATAATCAAGAAATGGAGGAAAAAGCAAACCAACCAATTCAAACAGTGCAAGGCTTGAAAGCTGAGGTAGAGCTAGGAAAGCAACAAGGAACTACAGATGCAAGCGCAAGCATAACCAACCAAATACAAGAGATGGAAGAGAGAATTGACAAAGAAAATCTTATCTCCAACAAATCGCTAACATAAAATATCCAGGAAATATGGGACACAGTGAAAAAACTAAACCTAAGAATAATAGGTATAGAAGAAGGAGAAGAAACCCACCTCAAAGGTGCAGAAAACATATTCAACAAAATCATAGAAGAAAACTTTCCCAACCTAAAGAAAGTATGCCAATAAATGTACAACAAGCTTACAGAACACCAAATAGAGTGAACCACAAAAAGTCCCCTCACCAACTAATAATCAAAACACGAAATAAAGAATATTAAGAGCAGTGAAGGGAAAAGGCCAAGTAACATATAAAGGCAAAACTATCAGAATAGCACCTGACTTCTTCATGGAAACTCTGAAGTCAGAAGGTCCTTGATAGATATTCTACCAATACTAAACAGACCACAGATGCCAGCCCAGACTACTATACTCAGCAAAACTTTGAATCCCTAGAGATGGAGAAACCAAAATACTCCATTACAGAACCAGATTTAAACAATACATATCAACTAATCCAGCCCTACAGAAAGTTCTGGAAGGAAATCTTCAACCCAAGTAAGTCAACTATACTCACAAAAACATAGGCAATAGATAATCCCACCTTACCAATGGCCAGAAGAAAAAGGGGGGAAAATCCACATACAACCAGCACTCCCATCAACAAGAATTAACAATTAATAGTAATTATTTTCTCTCAATATGAATGGTCTTAACTCGCCTATAAAAAGACACAGGCTATCAGAATGTATACAAGGACATAATCCATCCTTCTGCTGCATACAAGAAACACACTTCAACTTCAAAGACAGATGTTTCCAATCAAATGGACCCAAAGAAAACAAGCAGGTGTAGCAATCCTAATATCTAACAAACTGAGACTTAAACTAAAATCAATCAAAATGGATGAAGAATGTCATTTCATATTCATCACAGGAGAAATTCATCAAGAGCAAGTCTCAATTCTGAACATCTATGTGGATACAAAATCATCCACATTTGTAAAATAAATATTAGTAAAATTGAAATCACAAATAAGATCTCATACACTTATAGAGGAATATTTCAACACCCCACTCTGAACACTACACAGGTCCACCAGACAGAAACTTAAGAATGAAACAAACAGAAGTTATGACCCCGTTGGGTTTAACAGACATTTATAGAACATCCATCCAAAGACAGCAAGAATATACTTTTTCCTCAACTCCACATGGAACCTTCTCTAAAATCAACCACATACTGGGCAACATAGCAAACCTCAAAGAAACAAAAAAACAAAAAAAAAAAAAAAAAAAAGGAATGATACCCTGCTTTATTTTTTACTTTAAAGTTAAAATTTGCAGGGCATTGGTGGTACATGCCTTTAATCCCAACAATAGGGAGGCAGAGGCAGGGGGATCTCTATTAGTTTGAGGCTAGTCTGGTCTAGCGAGTGAGTTCTAGGATAGCCTCCAAAGCTACAGAGAAATCCTGTCTTGAAAAGAATAAACAAACAAAAAATAAATAATTTAAAATATTCAACAACAATACAAATTACAGAAACCCTACAAACTCATGGAAATTGAACAATGTGCAATTGCACCATTCCTGGGTCAAGGAAGAATTTAAAAAGTTAAATGAAAACACAACATACCCAAACTTATGGGACAGTTTCAAAGCAGTACTATGAAGAAAATTCATAGCATTAAGTGCCCATATGAAGAAACTGGAGATTAGTTACACTAGAGAATTAACAGCACAACTAAAAGTTCTAGAACAAAAAGAAGCAAACTTACCCCAGAGAGGTAGATGCCAGGGAATGATCAAATTGAGGATTAAAACCAATAAAGCGAAAAATAGGAAAACAATAAAAATAGTCAATATAACAAAAAGTTGGTTCTTCAAGAAAATCAACAAGATACACAAATCTTTATCCAAACTAACCAAAAGACAGAGAGGGAACATGGAAATTAACAAAATCAGAAATGAAAGGGGGGGGCATAACAATGGACACTAAGGAAATCCGAGAATCTTCAGGTCATAGTTTGAAAATCTATACTCCACAAAATTTAAAATTTTAATGAAATGGACAATTTTCTGGATAAGTATCACTTAGCAAAGTTAAATCAATAACAGATAAGCAAGTTAAATAAACCAATAACCCCTATTGAAATAGAGGCCGTCATCCAAAGTCTCCCAACCAAAAAAAGCTCAGAGCCAGATGGCTTAAGTGCAGAATTCTACCAGAATATATGTAGAAAGTTCATTGACAAACTCTTTTTTATGAGGCTACAATAACCTTGGTACTCAACTCACACAAAGACAAAACTAAGAAAGAAAACTACAGACCAATATCCCTCATGAACATTGATGCAAAAATACTCAATAAAATACTGGCAAATCAAATCCAAGAATACATCAGAGAACTCATTCACCATGATAAAGTAGGCTTGATACCAAGGATGCAGGGATGGTTCAGCGTACAAAAGTCCATCAATGTAATCCACTATATAAATAAACTGGAAAAAAAAAAACACACATGATACCCTCACTAGATGCTGAAAAAGCCTTTGACAAAATCCAACACCCATTCATGATAAGGGTCTTGGAGAGATAACAGGAACATACCTAAACATAATAAAAGCAGTATATAGCAAACCAACAGTCAACATCAAACAGAATGGAAAGAAACACAATGTGATTCCTCTAAAATCAGGAACAAGACAAAACTGCCCACTCTCGCCATATCTCTTCAATGTTGTACTTGAAGATCCAGCTAGAGTAATAAGACAACAAAAGGAGATTAAGAAGATACAAAATGGAAAGAAAGAAGGCAATCTTTCATTATTTACAGATGATATGATAGATTCCATAAGTGAACCAAAAAAACTCTGCCAGGGAACTCCTACATGTGATAAACACATTCAGCAAAGTGGCAAGGTACAAGATTAACTCAAAAAAAAAAAAAAAAAAAAAAAAAAAGTAATAATCAGTAGCCCTACTAATACAGATGATAAAGGGGTTGAGAAAGAAATCAGAGAAACATCACCATTTACAGTAGCCACAAACAACAGAAAATATCTTGGGTAACACTTACCAAACAAGTGAAAGACCTATATAATAAAAACTTTGAGTCTTTCAAGAAAGAAATTAAAGAAGATACCAAAAAATGGAAAGATCTCGCAAGCTCATGGATAGGTAGGATCAATATAATAAAAATTGAAATCTTGCCAAAAACAACCTACAGATTTAATGCAATCCCCATCAAAATCCCTGTACAATTCTTCATAGACCTTGAAATAACAATACTCAACTTTATATGGAAAAACAATAAAAGAACTTGAGGAGACATCACCATCCCTGGCTTCAAGCTCTGTTATAGAGCTACAATCTTGAAAACAGCTTGGTATTGAAGCAAAGTTAGACAGGTGGACCAAATCCAAATGAACCCTGATATTAACCCACACACCTATGAACACCTGATTTTTGACAAAGAAACTAAAATTATACACTGGAAAAAGGAAAGCATCTTCAACAAATGGTGCTGGCATAACTGGATACAGACTTGTAGAAGACTGCAGATGTATCCATATCTATTGCCATGCACAAAACTTAAGTTCAGATGGATCAAAGACCTCAACATAAATTCAGCCACACTGAAGTGATGGGCTATGTCATTTTGTAAAAACGTTTCTCTCATTGGTTAATGAATAAAGCACTGTTGGCCTATAGGGAAGCAAGATAGGCAGGACTATGAGACAAGGAGGATTCTGGGAGATGTAGGAGAGAGTATTTGAAATGTAGGATGTGCAAGGGGTTAGAGGTCCAGACACCCTCTCTAGTAAGATAAGACCATGTGGAAACACTTAGATCGATAGAAATCAGTTAATATTTAAGACAGAGCTGGCCAATAAGAAATTCTAGTAACAGACCAACAGCTTTATAATAGAGTCTCTGTGTTTTATTTGGGGCTGATGAGGCTGTGAAACCAGGCTGACAAGAAAGTCAGCCTTTCCTACAATGTGGGTACTAAGGACTTCTACTTAAATTTTTAACAAAGCTTTAAAAGGGAGTTTAGAAACAAGAGAATAGAGACAAGTAAGGCTTCTTGGCAGCAGCATTTTTCCTGGGTGCTAGAGACAAGCAGAGACTCACACACCTCCTTTAAGGGAATCTTGCTGACTCAGGATAAGCAGAAAAACTGCAAGGCTCTTTTTTAAGAAGCCCTGCTAACAATTCAATGGTGCATACAAGAGCTGGCAGTGACAGTGACTACAGCTCCAAGCCAGCAGCATACTGCTTGATGGCAGCATAAACCAAGGCAATGAGCACAACACTCAGTGCTGGCAGTAAAAATACTCCTACCACCTTGGAAAGACAGTGGCTAAAACAGCTGTGGCTTTAATTTTAGCAATGTTGTTGTTTAGCAGATAAAAAGACTTGTAGCCACAAAAAGATAAAGATTTACAGTAAACACGGATTCAGTAAAGAAAAAACACTAAAGGCTTACAGTGTGTTTTAAAATGTAAGTAGGCTTGGGAGAGAAAAAGAAATGGGATAACTAATTTAAAGAAAGAAAGAGAGAGGGGGAGGGAGGGAGGGAGGAAGGGAGGAAGGGAAAGAGACAGAGAGACAAAGAGAGAGAGAGAGGAAGATAAGAAGAAAGGAAGGAAGGAAGGAAGGAAGGAAGGAAGGAAGGAAGGAAGAAAGAAAAAGTGGGTGGCACATGCCTTTAATCCAAGCACTTGGGAAGCAGAAGCAAGCAGATCTCTGTGATTTCAAGGCTAGCCTGGTGTACATAGTGAATTCTAGGGCAGCCAAAGTCGCACAGAGAAACCCTGTCTCCAAAAAATTAAAAAAAAATAGAAGTAAAAAATAGAGTAATAAAAAAGCCACCTAAACATGGGAAGTACAAAGAGAATCTGGATATTATATGCTATTGTGTTGTCTTTGAATTGCTCAATTGCTAAGGAAGGAACAACAATTGCTAAAATATACTTGTTTATCAATACTGCTGAATTAATTTACTTTTATATATTTGAAAAATGTCTTGACTTCAAAATTTAACTCTAAGGACAGGTTACTTAGGAAAAGATATTTTATTTATGTTTCCACAGAAAATGAAAAGCTGTGGATTCCTTCCAGACTAACATGGTTTGATCAAACAAGACCCTCTGAAACAGTGTCCTAAGTGATCCAATATTCAAAACAGTTGTGACAAGGTAAGCTTGCAGATCACTACAGCCAGGATTTCTGGTTCTTCTTAGGGTCCCCATTGAATAAACAGTGTCCACAATCAGCAGGAAGCAGTTTGGAGAAAACTAAGCCCATATTCCCAAATAGTGTCTATAGATGTTTGTTTTCATCTCCCTGGGGTTGGTTATAAATGCTTAATGATCACAACCTTTTTAAAGGTAAAACAGAGATTATGGCAAAGAAATGAATACTTTGTTTTGGAATGGATTTTCATTTATTGATACAAATTTAAGGTCAATTCTGTGATATGTATATTTCTCCTCTTGTTTAAGTATTGTGTTTGTATAGCTCATTTAAAAAATATATGTATAATTGAGTACCAATTGTAAATAGTCACCTATGATAATCAAAGCTTATATTAGGTTGGTTATGTTTTCTAGATATATTGAGATATATTTCAATTGGATAGGCATTCTTCAAACCTTTCAAAGAGCTACAGAATATAGCATTTAAAATGGTTTAGTGTTTTTCTTAACGGTGAGGCACTTACTGCTCCTGGCAACACCAACTGTGTCAGAAGGGAAGATGGACATGGAAGAAATTCATTAAGGAGTTTGCTTCCAATATGGAAAGACTAGCCCTTTAGGCAAGATACTGCTCTTTTCTAGACTGTTTAACTATATGCTTTATAAAGTAGATGTGCAGGACCCGCAAGAAAGTGACTGCTGATACAAGATGCTAAAGGGTCCCTGCTTCATGGAAAAGTCTGCCAGGCATTCTGCAGGACACAGAGAAAAAATGACTGACAAACAGCAAACACAGGTGGGACAGTTTGAAATTTCCTGCTTTGCTGAGAAGTCTGCCAGACACACTGTGGCCTGTGGGGCAAAGATGGGTGCACCAATTTACAAAAGAACTTTATATGACTGTCCATGTAGCAAGATGTCTCTGTCATTTCTAGACAGAGACTTCTGTCTTCTGTTGTTTTTGAAGGAGTTGAAGACAGATAGTTATGGTTTTAGTTTTACTTAGTTAGGATTAAAGATAAGTTACATATAAGACTTTAGACTCACAAAGGATAGATGATAGAATATTTTCTTTAACTCTTGCTAAATGTTAGTTGACTAAATATTGTTAAATGTAGTTGTTTGATAACTGTTTTATTATGTATTTTACTATGGTAAAGTTAAAGCCCTTTATTTTATTCAGATAGAAAGAGGAGAAGTCATTCTGTAAATATGTTTCTTATGGGTTAATGAATGAAACACTGTTGGCCTGTAGGGAAGCAAGATGGGCAGGACTAGAAGACAAAGAGGAAAGTGACTGCTGGTAAAAGATGCAACAGGGTTCCTGTGTCCTTGTGTCCTACATTTAGACTCCTCTCTACTTCATTTCCTAGAACAGAAAGTGTAGTTACCCTTGAACAAATTTGTACAGGAGATAACATAACACGAGTAGCACAGACACTGAGATCAACAATTTATTAATGGACCTCCTGAACCTGAGAAGCTTCTCTGCAAAGGACACAGTCAATAAGACAAAATGGCACTAAACAGAATAGGAAAAGATCTTCATCAACACCACATCTGACAGAGGGATGATCTCCAAAATATACAAAAAACTCAAGAAGCTAGTCACCAAAACACTAAATAATACAATGAAAAAGTTGAGTACAGAACTAGACAGAGAATTCTCAATAGAGGAATCAAAAATGTCTGAAAGACACATAAGAAAGTGATCAACATCCTTCACCATCAGGGAAATGCAAATCAAAACAACTCTGAGATACCCTTTTAATCCTGTCAGAATGCCTAAAATCAAAAACAACAAAGACAGTTTACACTGGAGAGGATGTGGAGAAAGGGAGACACTCCTCCATTGCTTCTGGGAGTGCAAACTCACACAGCCATTTTGGAAATCAGGATGGCGGTTCCTTAGGAAAATTGGAATCAGTCTACCACAAGATACAGAAATTCCACTCTTAGGCATATACCCAAAAGATGCACATTCATAAAGAAGGACATCTTTTCAACCACTTTCATAGATAGCATGGCTATTTGTAATAGGCAGACCCTGGAAGCAATCTAGATATCCCTCAACTGAAGAATGGATAGAGAAAATGTGGTACATTTACACAATGAACTACTATTCAGTTGAAAAAGCAATGGAAACTTGAAATCCATAGGCAAGTGGATGAAACTTGAAGAAACCATCCTGAGTGAGGTAACCCAATCACAAAAAGGTAAACTTGGTATGCACTCATTCACTATATTAATTTTGGACATAGAACAAATAATTACCAGCCTGCAATCCACATTGCCAGAAAAGCCAGGAGACAAGAAGGACCCTAAGAGACACATTCATGCTCCCCAGAAAAGGGGAAAGGGACAATATCTCATGAGCAAACTGGGAACATGTGGGGAGGGGAAAGGGAGTTAGGAGAAAGAGAAGGAGAGAAGAGGAGGGGAGAGAAGGACATGAGAGAGCAGGAAGATTGAGTCAGGGAAAGAATATGGGAAAGCAAGAAAAGAGAAACCATAATAAAGGGAGCCATTATAGGTTTTAAGATAAATCTGGCTCTAAGGAAATGTCCAGAGATCTACAAGGATGACCACAACTAAATCTAAGAAATAGTGGAAAGACTACTTAAATGTCCTTCCCCTGATAATGAGATTGATGACTACTTTATATGCCATCTTAGAGCCTTCTTCCAGTAGCTGATGGAAGTAGAAACAGACACCCACAGCTGAACATTGAGCCAAACTCCTGGAATCTAGTTGCAGAGAGGGAGGAGTGATAATCAAAGGGGTCAAGACAAGTCTGGAGAAACTCACAGAAACAGCTGACCTGAACAAGGGGGAGCTCATGGTCTCCAGCTAGGAAACCATCATTGGACTGACTAAGACCCCCTGAATGTGGGTGTTAGTTAGGAAGACTGGGCAGTCTAGGGGCACCTCTGGCAGCGGACCAGTATTTATCCCTAGTTTATGAATGGACTTTGGGAGCCCATTCCACATAGAGGAATACTCTCTGAGCCCAGACACATGGGGGGGGTGGTTAGGCCCTATGCCAAATGATATGACAGACTTGGAAGATTCCCCCCCCATAGAAGGAGTCACCCTCCTCCCTGGGGAGCAGAAAGGGGATGGGATGGAGGTGGTGGGGACAGGGAGGGGGGCAGGAGAGGGAATTAAGATTGACATATAAAACAAGCTTATTTCAATTTTAAATTTTAAAAAGAAAAAAAATCAATATAAAACCAGACACACTGAACTTGATAGAAGAGAATAAAAAAATAAATAAAAGGTGACCCTGGAGATAGACTTAGGATAAGAAGAGTATATACTGTGGGATTTGAGATCTAACTGACCTGTGTTAACTGGCTATAAAATAGCCTATTTCTCAGTATCTATGAAGAGTACATATTTGGATGCTTTCTTGATATTTCTCTCCTGAACCAACATGATTATCAATTATTCTTGCTGGCATTCTCTTCTCAGGGTTAAAAAGACTCAACTTGCAGACTCAAATTCAAAAGCCACAACATCTATTCTAATTTGTATGTCACTGAGAATCTATGCAACAGTATTTCAGAGTGTTGAGAGAGCCATCTTGTGGCCCAGATTGGAGAAGAATGATGGGAGAAACACCCATCTGGCCAGTATCAGGAAGAAATAGAAATACTGAGGTGGTCTAACTAGACTATTTTCAGATGTGATAGAGTTCAGGCAGCAGTGTACTTTGTAAGACTCTTCTCAGTAGAGTTTCAAAAAACAAACAAAAACCATGAATTTATCATACCTTAAGGAGAGGTCATCATGTACTAACATAACACCTGAATTCATTCTATTACCTGTGACCTCTAACAGCTTTGCAGAGTTTCTCAGCTCACATTAGAGCTGGAGGAACAAGAGTGTGTCAGCACATTGTTGGGTTAACAAGGTCCCTTTTCAATGACGTGTTAAAACTATGTTTTTAAAGACAGGGCTTGTGTAGCACTGTCTACCCTCAAGACCACTATGTAACTCAAAAAGACCATGTGCTTGTGACCCTCCTGCCTTCTTCTCCTCTAGTGCTGAGATTACAGACATGCACTACCATGTCTGATGGCATGAGGTGTTTGAAATCAACCTCAAAATTTGTTTATGATGGAGAAGCATTCTATTATCTAAGCTACATCTCTAACTCCTGATTGATTTTTACAATAAACTAAAAGGGAGTTGAGATTCAATTCTGTTCAGGAGCAGCAACTCCTAAGAGAGCCTCTGGGACAAGTGCAGTCCAGAAAGATTTGTTGCATAAGGAGACTGGAATTACTTTGATGGTTTTTAAACTCAGTCACTCAGAAGAGCTAGTTTTCCCTGGGTAGCTCTTCCTAGACTTTATCTTCCTGTTGAATGGTGAGGACCTTTATTAAAATGTTTGTTCAATTAAGGATCAAGACTGTACTATTTACTAAGTAACCATCAACCTGTTAAAGCCTGGAAATGCTATAAAAAAAAATAAAACACCACTGTTTATATATGGATTTCACAGTGTAGGAAGAAAGCAGGTATGTAATCAAAGGAAATAATAGGTTTGACAATAGGGCCCCACTCAGCCAATCTCTAAATTAATAAATACCTCATGAAATAACTCAGACAAGGACATTTCATCCAGACTTTTTGGGAAGGGCATTGCCATGAAAAAATAATCTTCACCTGAGCCTTATAGAATTAGCTAGTAAACATTCTACAAGAAGAGGCAAAGAGTGTCTTCTGATCCAGAGATGTCAGAGGAAATAGCCAGTCCTCCAACAAGGGCAATGTTACCAGCCATTGGGCTTTGATGTTAATAAGTGATGGACACCTGGATTTGCAAACCATCTAAAACTCACAATTGACGTTTTTGCTTTTAAAAGAAGAAAGATCTAAAAATATGGATAATGTGAGCATTACAGTCAGTTTTCAGTGACTGATTTCAAGCTCATTTAGAACAGACTTCACTGGAGAAACAACTTGGAGGTGATACAGTAATCTGAGACACCCATTGTATTTAATGTTTCTATAAATGTAAGCTACCTAGGAAATGCATACCCAAAATGATTTTAAAATTTGACAGTAAAGTATAAGCAATATTGTAGAGTCTCATCAAATTATTCCCTCAATATTGAGGGAGGAGGTATGTGTAAATATATTTTGTCCATTTCCACTAACATTTCCATTAGAATAATGGAGTGCAGGATCTGGCACTCAGAAGCATAGTCATTTCCTCCACCATTGTCTCACTTATATGATTCAGGAAACAATGTACACCATGAACTACCCAGAACCTTCCTCACCAAACCTGCTTTTGACTTTGTCCCGACCCCACATCCTCTGTTAAGTAATTCCTCAATTCCCACTTCTTTGGTATCTAAGACAAATTGCAGTGAATTCCATTTCCATGTGAAACAAGTGGTAATATTTCTATGTCACCAGTTCAGATTAACACTTTGGAGCTTAAAAGGTCTTGTACTTCTTAACTACTTGCATTACATCTTTTAATTCCAATTGTGTTGAGCATATTTGTTCCCACTTTAAAAGAATTTTGTAATAGTGAATCTTTAAAACAAACATGTATTGAAAATGCATTATAGTGGTTACTTCTTAAAAGTTGTAAGATCCAATAAAGTCATAAGATCCTATTGAGAAGACATCAACTAAACACCCAGTACTCAGGAACCAGAGGTTAGTGGACATTTGTGAGGTCTAGGCCAGCCTTGTCTACACAGCAATTTCCAGGATAGTCAGATATACATAATATAGAAACCCTGTCTCAAGAGAAGTTGGGAGAGAGAGGAAAAAAAGAAAAGGAAAAAGATGAAAAAGAGAAAGTAGCAGGAAGATTGAGTCAGAGGAAGAATAGAGAAGAGCAATAAAAGAGTTACCATAATAGATCTGGCACTAGAAAAATGTACAGAGACCACCAAGGATGACCCTACCTAACCATCTAAGCAATAGTAGACAGGCTACCTTAAATGCCCTTCCCTGATAATGAGATTGATGACTACCTTATATGCTATCCTAGAGCCTTCATTCAGTAGTTAATGGAAGCAGAAGCGGACAGACCCCAACAGCTAAGCACTGAGCCAAACTCCTGGAATCCAGTTGTAGACAGGGAGGAATGATGTGAAAGGGGGTCAAGATCAGGCTGGAGAAACTCACAGAAACAGCTAACCTGAACTAGGGATGCTCATGGACCCCAGATTGGTAGCTGGGAAACCAGCATAGGACCAACCCAGACCCCCTGAGCGTGAGTGTTAGTTAGGAGGACTGGCAGTCTATGGGGCTTCTGGTAGTGAATCAGTATTTATCCCTGGTATAGATAAGAATTTTGGTAGCCCATTTCAAATAGATGAATACTCCCTCAGCTGAGACACATAGGGGAAAGCCTAGGACCTGCTCCAAGAGATATGACACACTTTGAACATCCCCCATGGAAGGCCTCACCCTCACTGGGGAGCAGAAAGGACATCTGATACAGGGGCTGGGGGGGCAGTGGAGAAAGGGAGGGAGAGGGAAATGGGGTTGACATGTAAAAAAAGCTTGTTTCTAATTTAAAATTTAAAAATGAAGGAAAAAAAGAGGAAGGAAAGAAAACTGATAGATGTCATTCTGTAAATATGATTCTCATACTGGTTGGTGAATAAAGCACTGTTAGCCAATAGGAAAGGAAGATAGGAGGGAGTAGGAGACAAGGAGGAGAGAGGAAGTAGGAAGGAAGAGTAAAGATGGAGAGACTGGCCCCACTCCCCAGTAAGGTGAAACAGCGTGAAAATACATAGATTAACACAAATGGGTTAATACTTAAGACAGAGCTAACCGATAAGAAACTAGTACCTGGCCAACAGCATTATATCAAATACAGAGTCTCAATGTGTTATTTGAGGCTGGCGCGGTGGTGGGACAAGACCAGCGGTGGGAGGGAAAACCCTACTCCTTATAGAAAACATCTGCTTGGTAACTTGAGATTACTAATGGAAAACATTTAAAATTTTTTCCAATTGGCAAATAAATAGAAAAGCCTTGCTGGCTACAAAATAATGAATATGACAGTTTATACAGCATTTTCGTGGTTGGTAATAATAAAAGTCCAATTGTGGAGGGCACTAAAAAACATTTGATATAATGGAATGGTGAAATAAAATGTTAGGTCACTAAAATTATGGTTATCAGCAAGATGCAATTGAACGGTAGAGATTGGCTGAACACATTTTTCCACCTTTATTATTTATTCTTCATTAATACTTTCAATTTTTCCCAATAGATTATGATTGTGAAAAGCATGCCATACAAAGTCCTTAAAGTCATTAACCAAAACTAAACAGAAGCAAGAGACAAGAGAGACCAGAAGCCACCAGCCAGTGAGGAGGAAATTACATTTAGGCCAAGTTGATTCATGGAATTTCCATGGGAACCAGTGTCTTTCATTGATTAAATATATATCCACCAATATGGAGGGGGGGTCTGGTTTATCTATTTATTTTATATTTTACTTTTCAAAAACTCCAGAGAGATGGGCTATGTAGCTGGAATAATTGCCTGGAAACATGTCTATTCCCAATCCTCTACTCTCAGTATGCCATGGTCTCTGACACATTTGCAGGGTGGCAAGACCTGGGACAGTTTCAGCTCTTTCCCATTGCCTGTAACAGCTGTATTCACGTATACTTAAAGAGCCCTCACACAAGATATGACTTCTCCTTTCTGTGACCTGGAATCAGCAAGGGATTTTGTTACATGGACACTTTTTAAAGTTGAGATGAAATAGCAGCTAATAGATTAAAAAAAAAAATGTACAACCTGCTTGACTTTAGAGCTGTCTTTGCCAACAAATGCTAGTGAAAACACAGAAAAACTGAATTGTCGATGCACATTTCTGGTAGTGACAAAACATTCAATAATTCTGGCAATAGTTTTGCAACTAATACAAAAGTAACCATCTAATATTTCCATGCTATTGAGTGTTTCCCCTCTGGAACATTCATTATAGGAGGATGAAAACTTGTGTCTACAAAGAAGCTGTATGTGAATGTTCATATCTCTTTTATTCATAATGATCCTAAGTCAGAAACAAGTCAAATATTCTTCAACTGGAGATTGGGTAAGTGAAATATGAAATTGTAAAAAGAAACAATGTATTGATATATACAATTATTTTGATGGCTCCTGTAGGAATTACATTGTATAAAAAGCCAGCCACAAAAGATTATACCATCTATGTTTTTACTTATGTGAAAATGCAAAATATCAAAACCAGAGGGACGGAGTAGGAACTTGAGATTGTTAGGGGTTAGAGATAAGAGGTTATATCTAAACAGCAACAGCGCAAGGGAGCCTGGTGGCAACAAAAGAATGCTCACTGTGATGATGGAGGGTTAACATGAGCCTGAACAAAGTCATGATTTTTATGGGATGCATCCACATAAGTCTATACATAAGCACTAATGACCTGTGCATGTAAAACTGATCAAACTTGAGTTGTTGTGTGGATTGTGATAATGCCAGTTTCCTAGTTTTGTTATTGTTTAAAAGTTAGCATTAGATAAAAACCTGGCAAAGTATATTCAGGACTGACTGTCCATTCTATGCAATTCCCTATGAATTACAATTATTTCAATACAAAATTGTCAAAGGGTATGTTAAAAATAACAACTCTGAAGAGCTTGTGAGGTGCTTTAGTCTTTCATTTCCTTTTTAGAACTGAGTCAGATTGAGAGTGTAGAATGCTTTTATATTTTTCAATTGTAGTCTGAGAAACCAGCAAAAGTGAGGGGAAAACACAGAAACATACTCCTCCAAAACTGTTTTTGTGGTCTACAGCTAATGTGTACCATGCTTGAAAACGTACCCAGGCTGTCACACATTCCTATCAGAAGGAGGTTGGCTCTGGGTAGCCCTCTGGGAGTCATGCTGCAGGTGATGCTGATTAGCACATACACTTTGGATGATTCATGGAACCCAGGAATCACTAAGGTGCTAATGCTCCTCACTAGGGACAAGTCAAAGGCATTCAAATACTCACTGTGTAATAGCAGGTAATAAAGTCCATTTCAGGTAGGAATGGCTGGATTGTTACTCTCTTCTCAGCCAATGCAGAATGATTGGTTTATTATCAATGTTTGCTTTGCCAACAACTTTATGGCTATAATATCAGCACAAATTTATAGTGTACTAAATGTTTGTATGATTTTATTATCTAATATAAAAGAAAGCCGAAAAGCTGCAGAGACCTGTTTCTGACCAAACCTGAAAAGTGATTTTAATAAGGAAGAAAGAATACGTTCACAACAGCACAAGGTCATCCCTCAGAGAAGGTGTGGACCTCACCATGACTGCTTCTTAATTGCTCAAACAAACTAAGAATCCAAACCTTTGAATATTTTCAGTTTTATAACCTTGTTAGCAAGGTATCCATCAGGTTGGCAAATCTTTGTCTTTGGTCTTAATCCTCCCCTTAGAAAAAGCAAGACATTTTTGCTAAGGCTATTAACAAAGTAATAGAAATCAAGCCCTTGCTTTCACACAGCATGTTTTTGTTTTTTTTTGTTTTTTTGTTTTTTTTTTTTTGGGGGGGGGGTTCGTCTTTTTTTAAAATGTAAATTAGAAACAAGCTTGTTTTACATATCAATCCCAGTTCCCTCTCCCTCACCTTCTCCCCTGCCCCCTACTGACAGACCCCCGTATCCAAATCCCTTTCTGCTCCCCAGGGAGGGTGAGTTTTTCCACAGGGGATCTTCAAAGTCTGTCATATTATTTGGACCAGGGCCCAGAACTTCCCTATGTGTCTAAGCTGTGTGTGTAAATGTACCACATTTTCTTTATCCATTCTTCAGTTGAGGGGCATCTAGATTGTTTCCAGGTTCTGGCTATTACAAAAAAAAATGCTGCTATGAACATAATTGAACAGATGTCATTGTATGAATGTACATCTCTTGGGTATATACCTAAGAGTGGAATTGCTAGATATTGGGGGGGACTGATTCCCATTTTCCTGAGGAACCAAAGTGGCTGAACAAGGTTGATCTCCCACCAGCAGTGGAGATGTGTTCCTCATCTCCAGCATAAGCTTCTTTGATTTTTTTTTTTTTTTTTTATTTTAGCTATTCTGACAGGAGTAAGATGGCATCTCAGAGTTGTTTTGATTTGCATTTCCCTGATGGCTAAGGATGTTGAGAACTTTCTTAACTGTCTTTCAGGCATTTTGGGTTCCTCCAATGAGAATTCTCTATTTAGTTCTGTACCTTTCTTTCTAATTGGATTATTTGGTGTCTTGATAACTAGCTTCTTGAGTTTTTTGTATATTTTGGAAACCAGCCCTCTGTCAGATGTGGGGTTGGTGAATATATTTCCCATTGTGTGGACTTCTGTTTTGTCTTGGTGACTGTGTCTTTGCTTTACAGAACTTTTAAATTTGAAGAGGTCCCATTTAATAATTGTTGATCTCAGTGCCTGCTACTATTGTTTTGTTCAGGAAGTGGTCTCCTATACCAATTCATTCAAGGGTACCTCCCTTTCTCTTCTAGAAGTTCAGTGTGGTTGGTTTATGTTGAGGTCTTTGTTCCATTTAGACTTAAGTTTTGTGCATGGTGATAGGTATGGATCTATCTGGAGTCATCTACAAGTTGGCATTCATTTGCAGCAACATTTGTTGAACATGCTTTCTTTTTTTCCATTGTAGAATTTTAGCTTCTTTGCCAAAAATTAGGTGTTCATAGGTGTGTAGATTAATGTCAGGGTTTCAATTTTATTTCATTGGTCTTCCTGTCTATTTTTGCTCTAATACCAAGCTGTTTTCAGGACCATAGCTCTATAATAGAGCTTGAAGTCAGGGATGGCGTTATTTCTGAAAGTTCCTTTATTTTACAGGGTTGCTTTAGCTATCCTGAGTCTTTTGTTTTTCCACATAAAGTTGAATATTGTTCTTTCAAGGTCTGTGAAGAATTGTGCTGGAAATTTAATGAGGATTGCTTTGAATCTGTAGATTGCTTTTGGTAAGATTGCCATTTTTACTATATTGATCCTACCTATCCAAGATCATGGAAAAATCTTTCCATTTTCTGGTATCTTCTTTAATTTCTTTCTTTAAAGACTCATCTTGCTTATAGGTCTTTCACTAGTATGGTTATTATTACTCCAACATATTTTCTGTTGTTTGTGGCTGTTGTAAAGTGTGATGTTTCTCTGATTTCTTCCTCGGCCCCTTTATTGTCTGTGTATAGTAGGGCTACTGATTCCTTATGTCTTGCAGAAGATGTTTATCAGCTGTAGGAGTTCCCTGGTAGATTTTTCAGCTCTTTGGTGTTAACTATCATGTCATCTGCAAATGGTGAAAGTATGACTTCTTTTTAATTTGTATCCCCTTGGTGGACTTCTGTTGTCTTATTGCTCTAGATAGAACTTCAAGTACAATATTGAAGAGATATGGAGTGAGTGGACAGCCTTGTCTTCTTCCTGATTTTAGAGAAATTGCTATTGCTGTTAAATAAGGATCAGGATAAACAAATAGGCCGAATAGATGTTTATTCAGGGAGAAATAACTTACAACCTAGACAGATGAACACAAGCAAATTTTACCAGATGCTCTCCTGTCTGAGTCCTGCCAGCAAGAGAGCTTTTCCCGGCTCTTCCTCCGACCTCCTTCCACAGGTCACTTCTGCCCATGGCTCCACCCCCAATGGGAGTGCTCAGTGCCACAGAAGAACTATCTCACTACAATTTCCTTTTTAGTCTAAAGAAAAGATTTAGGCTTAACACAAAACTATATACAAAACAGTGAATAACAAGTTGCTCCAAGAAAAGGAAAATCGAGAACAAAATGACCTACATATCTAGTCCTAGGGTGAAGGCATAACAGAGTTTACAATAGAGTTGTCCTAAACTGGAAAACGTAAGTCTAGTAACTAATATATCTAACTAGGAAGAGAGAATAATAGTTGTGATAGTTTAATCTTCAACCTCATCAAGACCTGAGAAGGAATATAATGATACTAGAGTAGACAGGAAGTGCGGATGGGCAACTTCCAAAAGGTGCAGCAAGGACAGAAACAGCAAGCCATCTGGAAAGTCACCCTAGGTCTCACAGCAACGTTGGTACACCCAGTTTTGGCTAAGGCCAAGAGAACTTGACAGACCACAACAACAGCAGGGAGGTAGAATAGCTGTCCTACCCTGACTTGGCAAGGTCAAGCAGTCTTCTATATTTGTCTCCTGCAAGCACATAGGACTGCATGTCCAAATCAGTGGTCAAGGTGGGGGCAGTTCTTTGCCCAACAGGCCATTAGCTGAGGCGAGAATGAACTCCAGCAGGAGCAACAACACTGTCCAACATATTTTCAGGAAAGTGCACGGTGCTGTCAGGAGCAACAGTGCCTCATGTCAACGGAGTACTAATATTAAAACATTTAAATGCCATGTTCTGCATGTCTATGAAGTGATTGAAGATTAAGCATCTATATCTGACTAATCTCATAGGTACAGGAAACATGAGTGAAGATAATCTGTAATACTCAGGAACATAGCTTAAAAACTGATTAAAACTTCCCTGAGTAAAGCAGGAACAAATACTAAAACAATGTAACTATATACATATACATATAAATTCCTAAAATAGAGGTAGAGTAGAAATATTAAGACAAGAGGTAGAACTATAAAGGGCAGCATGATAAATTGTATCAATTTTATCCCAAATTGTATCAATATATACAAAATGTCTTGAATACAAGAAAAGTATACATACATAAAATATGGGAAAAAATGTGAATAAAACATCATAAATGGAAAGATTTCACACAATATAACAAAATATAAACTTAATTTTGAATAGCTTACCACATATAAGAATACATAACAATGTAAGCTGTAAAATACTATCTCACTCTTGCTCAAATTCACTAGAAAATAGGCTACCCT
Source organism: Phodopus roborovskii (assembly GCF_943737965.1). Classification (NCBI taxonomy): domain Eukaryota; kingdom Metazoa; phylum Chordata; class Mammalia; order Rodentia; family Cricetidae; genus Phodopus; species Phodopus roborovskii. Next base: position 652,227 of record NW_026126693.1, on the reverse strand, counting down.
ACATATATCCCATCTAAACCATACCTTTCCCAACCAATCCCTATTCCAGTCTAAAAGATAAACCCGAGTGTAAGCATCACCTTCCATATCCAACCCTAAATAACTAAAACCAACCCAAAGAAGATGACTATTATCCCGAAATTCCAAGGGTAATGAAAGGGGGAGTCGTTATCTTAAGGTTACTTCCTGCTGAAATGGGACGATGATTACTCCAATGGATCCTGTAGGAAGAAAACTTTTAGCAACCAAATTTCTCAACAGAACTGGCTGTAACATATGTAGCTAGTCACTGTGTGGCAGAAAATTCTTGACTGTAGTTGTATTTGAAACTCTGGCCAGGGTGTAATAAAAAGGTGCACCATTATAGCTAGCTAGTCATGAGTTGTATAGAGCAAAACAGTCTCAAACCGGTTTTAGGGTGATGTTTGTAGTTCAGATGCATCAGGTTGAGTCAAGTGGAAACGATGATGTGGGGCCCCAACTTCTTTCCAGAGAGTTCAAAGACTGCTGTTAGGAATCATTATTATTCCTTGTGGAAAAGTTACACATCAATATTAAAGTAAAATTTCAAATTTTAAGGTATGAATTAAGGAAAGACAACAATAAACATTAAAACATATGTGAGAAAATTAGAATTTCAGAGAGAAAATTGCATATAAGAAATTAGTCCAAAGATTTTGTTTTCTTCTGCCTTACACCAATTGGTTTCTTGATTTAAGGCAGAAACCATGAATTTAATCTTAACAACATGCTTGAATTTAGAGAAGGAAAGGCAAATCCAACTCCAAAGCCAGCATTGATTTACATGAATTGGGACTTCAGGAATACTAGATAGTAGAGAGAAATAAATTTCTGTATAGAAATAGTTTACCACAATTAAATAGTTTTACCATATATCAGATTCCACTTCATTAAGTGATTGTTTCTGAAGAGCTGTCTTCTCTTCTGTAGGTACCTACATGTTCAGTGTCTTTTGGCTGTTTGATGATAGGTTTTCTCTGTTTTTCTGTAAGAGCAAGAACAGAACACTTCCCCTACCTTTGAGAGGTCTTCGCATACCTCATGGGACCTAATTTGTTGGGTGACTTGTCATTTCTATTCATTAAGATGTTTATCTTGTTCAACTCAGATCTTGATTAACTTAGATGATATCCATAGATTTTCTTCTCCTGTAGATACAAATGCAAAACCCCTACCCAATGTAACATATATCCTGCTTTCCATTCTGAGGTCAATACATCCTTGAAGTACACTGTCTGATTGAGTTCAGAAGTTTTTTCTATTGTCCAGTGTCTTTCTGCAGCTGTTTTTCCTTTTTCATCAGCATTAAGAAAGTTTGATATTAATAAAGCATTATGTAATCTGTGTTTGGGTGTCTTGGTTCCTCCTGCCTGTTTATGGAGCATTTCTTTTAAAGTACGATTGGATCTCTCAACCACTGCTTGTCCTGTAGGATTGGGTGGTATACCAGTTATGTGCTTTATGTTATAATACTCAAAAAACTGTTTCAATTTACTGGAGACATATGCTGGAGCATTGTCAGTTTTTATTTGTGCAGATATGCCTATAATGGCCATTACCTCTAATAGGTGTGTGATAACAGAATCAGCCTTTTCAGAGCTCAGAGCAGTGGCCCATTGAAACCCTGAATATGTATCTATAGTGTGATGTACATATTTTAATTTTCCAAATTCTGCAAAAAGAAACACATCCATTTGCCATATTTCATTCCTATTTATACCTTTAGGGTTACTGCCTAAAGGAGTTTGGTTATAGAATGAGCAAGTAGGACATTTCCTTACTATTTCCTTGGCTTGTTCCCAAGTGATAGAAAAAATTCTTTTTTAAACCTCTGCTGTTCGCGTGGTGTTTCTGACAAAACTCTGAGGCTTCTAGCACACTTCCTATCAATAAACTATCAATTTTATAATTGCCATGTGTTAGAGTACCTGGCAGACCCATATGGGATCTAATGTGTGATATATATATATATATATATATATATATATATATATATATATATGATGAGTCCTCTTTCTGACAGTATCTTGTAACTGTATAAACAATGAAGTTAATTTTGTATTGTCAGGAATAAATTTTGTAGTCTCAATGTGTAAAATGACTCTCTCTGTGCATTGAGAGTCAGTAACTATATTGAGGGGTTCTGTAAAATCCATAAGTACCATGAGAATGACATACAATTATTTTGTACAGAATTGTAAGGGTTTTGAACTACTTTGTTAATTTTTTTCTGATTTATATCTTGCCTTACCTGATTTGTTTGCATCAGTGTAGAATGTATGAACACCAGAAATAGGTGTTTTTCTTACAATGCGTAGAAGGATCCAAATCGTTTTCTTTATGAATTTGATTCTCTCAGTTTTGGGATAGTTGTTGCTAAATACAGGAGAATTCCAAGGGCTGGTTGATTCCTCGATATGTCCAGCATTTAGCTGTTCCTGAACCAGGCTTTCTAAAGCTTCTAACTTCTCAGAGGTCATAGGCCATTGTCCTACCCAGACAGGTTCCTCTGTTAGCCATTTTAAAGGTAGGGCTTTTGGTTCCTCTGTTTGTTCAGCACTTCTATTCTGTTTTTGTACAGCCTGGATATTTTGTATCTGCCTTGTATAGTACATTATAATATTTTTTCCACAATCATGAGGTCGTTTATGGTTCCTATCTAATACTGGAGGAATATTAATCTGTGTTTTCCATTGCTGTAATAGATCACAACCCCATAAATTTATCACTACATAAGCCACATATGGTTTCAACCTTCCTCTCTGTCCTTCTGGTCCTATACATTCAATTCATCTCGTGCTCTGTTTTACCTGAGGCAGGGTTCCAATCCCTAAGAATTGAACATTTACTTCATGCAGGGTCCATCTTTGAGGCCAAGATTTATTAGATACAATAGTTATATCTTCCCCTGTGTCCAGTAAACCGTCAAACAGTCTTTTATTCATCTTAACTATCAATCTAGGCCTATGACTATTTATAGCGGTTTGCCAAAATATACATTTTTTATTTCCTTCTGTCATGTTTGATTCAACTTCTGTCACTAGTTTGTCATCCAGAGTGGTATGAGTTTTTATAATAAGCACACAATTTTCTAATTGTCCTGTGGGAGATTGTCTTCCACCGTGACTTGGAATGTTTGGACCACCTGTGACGGGGGGGGGGACTTCGAGAGGCCCCCCAAGGAGTTTCCCAATGGTAAAGGGTTTCCTTGCTTGTCTCTGGTCGATCTACACTCATTTGTCCAGTGTCTGCCTTTGCCACACCTTCTACATAACCCAGGAGATTGAGGCCTTCTGTTTGATTCATTCCTGGGAGTGTTATTTCTAGGGAAGCTTTGCCTACAATTTCTTTTTAGATGCCCTATCTTACCACAGTTATAACATCTGACATGTTGATATCTCTTCAAACCTTTGGAGATGGCTTCTCCTACCCAAGCTTCTAAGTCATCATAGTAAGGAACTCTGTTATCTTGATGTCTTCTCTGACCTTTAGATATGGCTTCTCCTACCCATGCTTCAGTCTTACTGTCATTATACTCAATATGGCCTGTATATAGGACCCATTCATCCAAGGGTGCTGATCTCATTTTTAAAGGCCAAAGCACCTGTTTGCATTGAGGATTCACATTCTCATAAGCTAAAGATTCTATGAGTATTCGCCTAGAATCTATGTCTGCTACCTTTAATTGTACTGCCCTAGATAACCTTTCTAGAAAGACACTAAAGCATTCTCTAGGTCCTTGCCTTATCTTGGTATAGGGTTGTATCTTCTTTCCTAATTCATGAACCTTATTCCAAGCATTTAGAGCTGCTGTACTGCATAGAGACAAGATATGTTCATCATAGGCAGCTTGGGTTTCTGGGTCAGCATAAAGACCCTCACCAAGAATTTTATCTTGGAGAGCTTTATAACCTTTCTTTAAGCTCTCAAGTTCAATAGCTTTTGCTTTCTCTCTCCATAAAGCCCTCCGTTCTAATTGAGAGGAGTTTTCAAGAATAGCTGATATTAATTGGTCCCAATCCTTGGGGGTTAACTTGTTATTCCTTGCCCATGATTCTACTAATTGCTTCACATATGGTGAGTACATGCCATAAGAGTCTACTGCTTCCTTTGTACCTTTTAAATCTTTCATACGTATTGGTTCCCACTGATATTCAATGACACCTTTTGGTGTTTTTTCATTGCTGGTTTTTAATTAATAGATACAGGGAAAGCTCCCTTGACCCTAAATGGTGTGGAAAATTTTAAGTCTTTTTCATTCCCTGTTACCTGTAGTTCTTTTCTAATGTATCAGACTGAAGGTCTTCTAAAGCCTGAAATCTATCCACCATTGTTTCTTTGAGTGTCTGAACTTCTTGAATCAAATAACTTTCTAGATACTTCATTGCATCAGTCAGTTTCTTACTTTCTCCAACTACAAATGATTCCATGTTTTAATCTTCTCATCCTTAGATATTATATGAATGGCATGTAAACTGCCTTCCAGAAACAATGTTCTATCTGCTAGCTTGCCATTATCCTCAGAAATGGAAGAGATTCTATCATCTAGTCTTTCTATCTGATGTTCCATTTTTTTAAACTTATTAGTAGCTTCCTCTGACCAGGAACCAGCTGTTTCTGCTAGCATGTTAATGCATTGCATTGTTTCTGTTCTGGTTATTGAGGTATATGACGTGAAACAAATTCTGTTTTTTACTTGGTCATTTTCATGTTCCACAGTTTATATTCTACCTGTCAGCTCTCCAACGCCATCTTCAATATTCTGAACCTTTCTTTCTATACTTTCTATGCTTTGAATTCTATCATTTTCAATGTTTCGAATCCTTGTTACTAAGTCTCCTATGGTTTGTACAAGTTCCTTATTGTTTGCTCTAATCTCAAACCATTTCTTTAAGAATATCATGTTAATGATGAAACCCATTGCTATTACAAAATAAAAGTACATATTGGTCCAGTCATAAGTTTCTCCTGCTAAAATCCCTTCTATATATGAAGTAAAATAATTCCTAAAGCCCTCATTGTAAAATTATCTGCCATAGTTATGGAAGAATTGATCTCAGATATTATATCAGCTTAAATTGCAAAGGATGTTACAATTACCTTAGGTGTAATTCTGCTGTCCTGGAACTTTGATGCTTTTAGTTGTAGATCTCAGCTTGTGGTAGTTATGCCTGGAGGTATACCACCAAATAGCATCCAGCAGCAGACGATCCTTCTGATCCCGGTCCCTGTAGAATAGCTCTTAACAAACTATGGCAAGTGAAAGTTTGTTAGACACATGAGTAAAAGGAGTCTTGTGGAATTGCTGGGACCGCTGGGCTAACCATGGGAAAACGCACAAGCAGGGCGGGTGCCAAGGGGCTCTGTGCGAATGCAAAGTGCAGTGCGGAAATGGGCAAAAAAATGAGAAGCAGTGAATGCCTTCTTAGGCCCACTTTGGTGGCAAAGATCTCCTTTGCCGTAAAGAAGAGGCAAATGTCCCAAAGCTGTGGTGAGTCCACCTGTTTAGGCAAGGGACCCTGCCAGTTGGGGATGGTGGGGGAGGGGAACGGCGTCTGCCGCCTGGGTGAAACCCCCGTCCCCTAAAAATCCTAATCCCATTTCTGACACCAGATATTGCTGTTAAATAAGGATCAGGATAAACAAATAGGCTGAATAGATGTTTATTCAGGGAGAAATAACTTACAACCTAGACAGATGAACACCAGCAAATTCTACCGGATGCTCTCCTGTCCAAGTCCTGCCAGCAAGAGAGCTTTTCTTGGCTCTTCCTCTGACCTCCTTCCACAGGTCATTTCCGCCCATGGCTCCATCCCCCAATGGGTGTGGTCAGTGCCACAGAAGGACTATCTCACTACATATTGCATTGAGTTTCACTCCATTTTTTTTTTTTTAATCTTGGCTGTTGGTTTGCTGAATATTACTTTTATTATGTTTAGGTATGTTTCTGTTCTCGCTGATCTCTCCAAGACCTTAAATGTGAAGTGGTTTTGGATTTTGGTAAAGGCTCTTTCATCATCTAGTGAAATGATCATTTTTGTTTTCCTTTTCTGATTGTTTATATGGTCAATCACATTGATGGATTTTTGTATGTTGAACCATCCCTGCATCCCTGGAATGAAGCCTACTTGGTCATGGTGAATGATTTCTCTGATATGTTTCTAGATTTGATTTGCCAGTATTTTGTTGAGTATTTTTACATCAATGTTCATGAAGGATATTGGTCTGTAATTCTCCTTCGTAGTTGTGTCTTTGTGTGGCTTGGGTACTAAGGCATTTGTAGCCCCATAAAAGGAGTTTGGCAATAACCCTTCTGTTTCTATTATGTGCAATACTTTGAGGAGTATTGGTATTAGCTGTTCTTTGAATTTCTGTTAGAATTCTGCACTGAAACCGTCTGGCCCTGGGCTGCCTTTTTTTTTTTTTTTTTTTTTTTTTTTTTTTGGGCTTTTTGTAACTGCTTCTATTTAATGAGGGGTTATTGGTGTATTTAAATTTATTTAAATTTGGAAAATGATATCTACCCAGAAAATTGTTCATTTCCATTTAATTTTCTAATTTTTGTGTTATGCAGATTATCAAAGTATCACCTGAAGATTCTCTGGATTTCCTCAATGTTCATTGTTATATCCCCCTTTTATTTTCTGACTTTGTTAATTAGCATGCTCTCTCTCTGTCTTTTGCTTAGTTTGGATACAGGTTTATCTATCTTGGTTATTTTTTCAAAGAACCACCTTTTTGTTGCATTGATTCTTTGTATTGTTTTCCTAGTTTCTACTTTATTGATTTCAGCCCTCAATTTGTTTGTGTCCTAGTGACTTCTTCTATAGGGTGAGTATGCTTCTTTTTGATTAAGAGCTTTCAGTTGTGCTATTAATTCTCTAATGTGACTATTCTCCAGTTTCTTCATTTGGGCACTTAGGGCTATGTACTTTCCTCTCAGTAATGCTTTCAAAGTGTCCCATTAGTTTGGCTATGCTGTGTCTTCATTCTCATTAAATTCTAGGAAGTTTTTAATTTCTTACTTTATTTCTTACTTGACCCATGAATGGTGCAATTGTGCATTCTTCAATTTCCATGAGTTTGTAGGATTTCTGTAATTTGTGTTGTTGAATTCTAACTTTAAAGCATGGTGGTCTTATAAGATAAGGGGGTTATTCCAATTATTTTTGTACCTAACGAGGTTTGATATATTACCAATTTTAGAGTAGGTTCCATGTTGTACTGAGAAGAAGGTCTATTCTTTTGTGTTTGTATGGAATGTTCTATAAATGTCTATTAAACCCAGTTGAATCATAACTTCTGTTAGTTCCTTTGCTTCTTTGTAAACATTTTGTCTGGCGGACCTGTCTAGTGTTGAGAGTGGGATATTGAAATCTCCCTCTATAAGTGTTTGAGGTTTTTAATATATTATTTGAGTTTTAGTATTGTTTCTTTTATGAACCTGGGTAGTTTTGTATTTTGGGTATAGATGTTCAGAATTTGGACTTCATCTAGATGGGTTTCTCAAGTGATTTATATGAAATGTCCTTCATCTCTTTTGATTGATTTTAGTTTAAAGTCTAATTTTTAGACTTGGGATTGATATACCTTCTTGTTTCTTGGGTCCATTTGATTGGAAAATGTATTCCCAACCCTTAACTTTAAGGTGACATCTGCCTTTGACGTTGAGATGTTTCTTTATATGCAGGAGAAGAATGGATTCTGTCTTTGTATCCATTCTGTTAGCCTGTGTCTTTTTATTGGCAATTAAGACCATTAATAGTAAGGGAAATTAAGGACCTTTGATTGTTAATTCTTGTTTATCTTGGTTTTGTTGATGGTGGTGGTATTATGTATGTATTTCCCCCCATTTTTCTTTTGGCTGTTGATAAAGTGGGATTATTTATTGCCTATATTTTGTGTGGGTGTAGTTGACTTTCTTGCACTGGAGTTTTCCTTCCAGAACTTTCTGTAGAACTGGATTAATTGATAAGTATTGTTTAAATCTGGTTTAGTCATGGAAAATCTTGGTTTCTCCATCTCTAGGGATTCAAAGTTTTGCTGGGTATAGTAGTCTGGGCCGGCATTCATGGTCTCTTAGTATTGGTAGAATATCTATCCAGGATCTTCTGACATTCAGAGTTTCCATGGAGATGTGAGGTGTAATTCTGATAGTTTTGTCTTTATATGTTACTTGGCCTTTTTCCATCACTGCTCTTAATATTCTTTCTTTATTTTTTATGTTTGGTGTTTTGATTATTATGTGGCTAGGTGGCTACAGGACTTTGTTTTTGTTGTTTGTTTGTTTTGTTTTGTTTTTTTTTTTTGTAGTCCACATTATTTGGTGTTCTGGAAGCTTCTTTTACTTTCATGGCATGTCTTTCTTTAGGTTGGGAAAGATTTCTTCTATTATCTTGTTGAATATGCTTCCTGTACCTTTGAGGTGGGTTTCTTCACGATCTTCTATACCTACTATGTTAGGCTTGGCCTTTTCATGGTGTCCTATTTTCCTGAGTATTTTGTGTTAGGGGTTTTTTGGAGATAAGATTTTCTTTGGTCAATGAATCTATTTCTCCTAGTGTATCTTCTATGTCTGAGATTCTCTCTTCGATCTCTTGTATTTGGTTGGGTTTGCTTGCATCTGTAGTTCATGATCATTTACCCAGCTTTTTTTTTCCATCAGTCTCTCAGAGTGTGTGTGTGTTTGTGTGTGTGTGTGTGTGTGTGTGTGTGTGTGTGTGTGTGTATTTCAGCTTTCAAGCCTTGTACTGTTTGAATTGTTTCTTATAATTTTTGGTTTGTTTTTTCTCTTGTTCCTATAAAAGAATTTCTCAATTCTTCTTTTATGGTTTCTTTCATCTTCATGAAGTTGTTTCTAGGGTCATTCTCTTCTGCATCATCTGTGTTGGGATGTTCAGATTTTGTTGGTATGGAGTCTCTAGACTCTAGGGCATCATATTGATCCTCCTTCTGTTGTTGACTGTGTTCTTATACTGTCATCTACCCATCCCTTCTTCCAGTGCTTACTGGTGGGGTCTCTCCCTCTCCTGGTGGGTGTGGGATCAATGTTCCCTTCCCATGGGTGCAAGCAGATCCAAATCTCTGATGGCTCTCCTCTTCCAGTGAGTTGAGGAGGGACTAGGGTACTGGAAGTCTCTGGATGGGCTGGTCCTCAGGGATGGGCTCCCATACAGGCAGTCCCCAGTCTTTAGGAGTCTCCAACTAGGGCACTGGATGATGGGCTCCTTCTGTGAGTGTAGGCAGAACCAGGATGCTTGCAGACTCTGGACAAGCTGGTCCACTGGATTGGGCTCCCCAGTGCATGAGTAGGCCCCAGACCTCAGCAGGCTCTGAGCAGGGCCCTGGAAGGCAGGCTGGAAATAGGCAGAAGCTTACGTCTTACAGTGGTTGGTGGTGGGACTAGGAAGCTGGCAGACACAGTCCCCAGTCCTCTGGTGGCTCTGAGCTGGCCACTGGAAAGCAGGCCCAAAGCAGGCCCCTTCCATGGGTGGAAGTGAGACCAGGGCACAGACAATCTCTAAACAGGCTGGTCTGCCTGGATGGGCTCAACCATGGGTGGGTTGACACAGCATGTTTTTACATATCCAGAAAAATCCTGGTAATTTCAATAGAGAAATGTCTGAATGAAAGTTTAGTCCATTGGTTTGCACATGGGTTGAAGAAGGTCATAAAATGCAGAGCTAATTGTTTCTTTTACTTCACAGTGAGACTTGGTACTGAAGAATTCTTTAGTTGACACAGTGCCAGAAAAGCTGCAAAATGGTCTACATGATAAGAACTAAACAACATGAGCCTCAAATCTGGAATTGCCAGAAAGCCAGTAGAGAAAGAGTATAGATGTTGCCACACATACAAATTTCAGAATTTGTATCTCTAAATTGGTTCAACAATCTATAGAAGTTTGAAACTTCATGGAACTCAAATGTAAATCAAGAATAGTATAGGATCCTTGATGCTAGTAAATCTGTAAACTTGCCTTAGGGAATGTCGCATGAGTATATGTATGTGAACACAGGATCAGAAATCTGTACTGTCAAAAATGGCAGGGATCTTCTCATTGTGTTGATATTAAGGAGGGTGCTATTCTAAACAGGTTGTGCCACATCTAGATTGATGAGGTCATTTGCTAACCTCATACAAAGCACTCTAAGCAATCATAGTAAGTCATGAAATACGGTAATAATGGAGCTGCTGAGAGTGTTTGAAGATGTCTAGGGAGAAAGTAGGGGTGTCATTTTAGTGTGATAAAAAGTTTGAAGTGAGAACAAAGGGATTTGTTCAGACAATGTTACAGGATCCAGGATCAAGTTTTTGAAACATAATTTTTTAATTGATATAAGGTAAAATTACTAAATTAGCTACCTGAAAAACAAAGGATGACCTGTAAGTGCATCCTTCTTCAGCTGTGTAGGCAGACCTTGAAAAAGTTAATGAAGCCAAATATTGACTATGAAGTCTAGGATTTCTAAAACTCTCTGAATAAAGGTTTTAAGTGTCAATTCATAACGATTCACTTTATGAAAATAAATGAGTATTTTCATACCTAAAACATTATGAGAGGTAGAAATAGAGCTCATTGGTAAGTACTTGCCTAACATGTACAAAGCCACATATTTGGGCACAGGACAATATATGAATGAATAAGTAAATATTATATTCATGCCAACTGACTATAGGACAGTTAGTATCTTATGTGATTACAAAGGAATGTGAAATAAAAATTCCAGCTAATTTTCATTCTATGCTAAAATATAGTTTGGACATTAAGTGATGACATTTATGATTAATGTGCCAATTGTCTTAAAATTCCAATAGAATATAAGGATATAAAGTAAACAGAAGACTGAATATCTCACTGCAAGCAGCCTTTCCAGTTGTCAATAGGAACAAAGCTACCATTTTTTTTTCTTTCTTTTTAATTTTACATACTGGGGTCAGTTTCCCCTCTCTCCTCTCCTCCCAGGCTCTTCCCCTCTCCTATCTCCTTTGTTATCTGCCCTAATCCACTTGTCCTCTATTTCTGTTCAGGAAATGACACGCCTTCCATGGATATCAACAAAACATGGCATATTAAGTTGCAGTAATACTAAGGCACTTCCCCATATAATTTACCAATGCATGATATTAAGTGCTTGTTCACCTTTATGGCATCCAAGGCACAAATGTGAACTATGGAAGGCAGTATCTACACTCAATCTGATTTCACTCAAACTGATAGCCTTGGTACTTTTCGACAGCAAATAGAAATAGAGACTTGCAAACCCCCATCTTTGGAGCCATAATCTGAATTTTATCTAGATTCCTAAAGAATACACAAATACATAACACTTTAAGCACTTGTCCACTATATCTTCATATTTACACAATGGACAACTTTTTAAAATTATGATTTTCAGTATAATATATATGATAAAGAGTAAAGAGAACACGCTGAACAACTAACTGTGTTGGTATGTGTTCCATCACCCTCCCAGGGACACTCCTAAGAAAATTGTCAGGCCAAGTATAGCCACCCCATGTTCTGAGCAAGTTTATTAGACTAAAAGACAAACAATCCAAAACCATATACATCAAATAAATAGAAGAAACAGATGACAAACATTATCTCAGTTTTAAGTTCAGCTATAAACCAGTTTTGGAAGATGCTGTATAATGTAATCAAGTAGTTTGTAGCCTGTTGTCTGGCAAATCCTTGTGAAGCAGAAAATTCATTTCCTTTAGTGACTGAGATATGGTGTAGTTATTAAGAGTAATTTCTAATTATTTTCAGAGTCCTCTGGTAAATTACCAGAGAGAAGTGTAATTTACCATATGTTCTACTGGTACCCTCACAGTCCCAAGCCACCTTCAAGTACAGTTAATCTGCTGTCAGGTGCTTTGTTGGTCCAGACATGGCAGAACAACAACTAATTAGCACTGTTGAAGAGATTACTTAATTTTATTAGCCAATATAAATTTGACAATAGATCATTTTCTTTGATTCATGTGAATATTTATCCCAGAATATGTATCTCACAAAGCTTATGTTCAGTGCAAACTCCCTTTGAAATGTATAACAATAACTAGTAATGAAATTCTACCAAAAACATGGGATGTTGCTGGTTTTGGGATCTGAGACAGGAGCTATTCTTTGTGCTGTTTTTTTAAGTGTTGCAGTGTATTTTGTCAGCATTATCCAGAACTCATCAATCCTCACAGAGCTCAGCATCTAAGCTGTCTGATAGTGCAGCTCAGGCACATTCCTAAACCTTATACACTCAGTGACAGGATTCTTTGTCCATTTATCATGAACTATACACAGGAATGTAGATCATTGTCACAATGCGGAGAGTAGCCAACAATAAAGGTGCTCAGAATGCCCCTCCTGGATGCAGAAACATATTCTGTTCAAGATGAGATCATTTAATGAAACCATCAATGTTTGAATGTGGAGCACATTTGCACTCCTCTATCTCCCAGAAATATTGCTTATCCACTGTTCTCTACCTCAATGTTCTTTGACTTATATTTTTTCTTTTTCCTCAAACAAGCGATATTGATGGGTCAAACGAAACTGAGTCTATTCTTTTAGAACAGGCAGCCTTCTAAATGTATGTTTCTCTAGAATCACCAAAAACTCTCTAGCATTTGTTCATAATTCTTCTTCTATACTCTGGATTGTTTTCAAGAAAAGAAATTGGGTAGTTTTCAATCATCAAGTATGTAGATTGTGTCCCGTACTGCATATATGTTGTTATTATAATAAAAGTCTAGGCTCTTTGGAAAAGATTGTCATTAATGGAAGTAATTTTTGGAGATTTGGTAAATATCTCATTTGTGTGGAATAATGAGAATATTTTCAAAGTTATACTAAGACAATTTTCTTTTCAGTATGTCCTGCCTGTGCTTATTCATAGTATAGCCAGCATATGACATGCCCACTTCCTTGTTGCAAACCATGTTACAAGATGAAATCATTTATATGTCTGTGGCTAGGAACCACAGAGAAGTTAAGAATATGTTCTTTGTCCTTACTACATGACCCAGTACTAACTGCTTACTCTAGAAACACTGCTTCATTTCCTGTTATGGGGATTATATCTCCTTTACAAAACATTTATCAGGATTAAATAAGAAAAAATCTATTAAAATGTCAATGCAATATTTGCCTGATTAAATGACTCAATAAAATATATATTCATTGTTATTTAGATTCATTAGAAAAAAGCAATTGTATACACTCATATCAAAATACATAAGAATTTTTCCATGAATAGTTTTTCGTCATTAGGTTCAGATAATAGCTTATTTGATGACCAAAAAGAAAGCTTCCCTCCAAAATATGATGAAAAATGTCTTCCAGAAGGAGAAAATTCACCTATTTGCACAAAATTCAGGCTTGTAATACACAATACTACTTCATACTTCAGATGAATGACACTGTAGGAATTTAAAAGAAAAAAAAAACAAGTTTTATTGGGTTCTTATGCATGAGTTTTATTTCTAAAACAAAAGTATATTAAATAAAATATTTGGCTCCAAAAATTTTATGTTTTTTCTATAAAATGAGAACTTACATGATTTTTTACTCCAAATAATGGTCAATGAAATAAGGCTAAGTTGATAATTTCATAATTGTGCTTGGGAAAAGGACTGCAACAGACATGGCTCTAAACACATCTATATGTGACCAAACCTTAATGACAGGAGCACTTCTTTGTCATAAGTGATTAAAAAACAAAACTTTCTCCGTTTTCACTACTATCTTGTGCCCATTTCTGCTATATGTATTTACTAACATATTTTTCTTTCCTAAACCAATATATAATGATGATAAATAAGTACTTTAAAATTGAATAGTTTTGTTAAGAACGTTGAAATATTGAACCGTCAACCAAATTCTTAACCTTCCTCTAATAAGACTTTATTTTCTCCCTGATCTCAAAATAAAAGAATAAAAGTGAAGTTGTTCTCAGGGATGTATGCTGGTATTTGTTACTCTGCTTGCATATTTCTGTGTTGATTCAAAACCAGTGACACTGATTTTCAGCACCTAAGAAAACTACCAGGAAAGATTGTTGTGTTGTTCCTGTTTTGTTAATTGCTGAAAAGCACAAGTTAGAAATATAATTGTGTAGGGATTAACCTGTCTCAAGACCCTGCACAACCACTGTTAGGCATATACCCAAAGGAGATGCATTCACACCACAAGGACATTTGTTCAACTAAGTTCATAGAAACGTTATTTGTAATAGCCAGACCTTGGAAACAGACTAGATACCTCAACTGAAGAATGGATAAAGACAATGTGGTCTATTTGCACAATGGAGTACTACTCAGTGGTAAGAAAAATGACATTCTAAAATTCACAAGCAAATGGACAGAACTAGAAAAAACAAACAAACATCCTAAGTGTAGTAACCCAAAACCAGAAAGACAAATGTAGTATGTATTCACTCATAAGTGGATACCAGACATAAATACATAGAGCAAAAGATACCCAGACTACAATCCATAACCACAGAGAAGCCTGAATCCTCTTCTAGAAACAAATGGAAGCAATACAGAAATCCATAACTAACCAATAGGCCAAGCTCCTGGAGTATAATCAAAATGAGGGAATAGTGATAATATGAAAAAAGGAGTCAAGACCATGATGGGAAAACCCACAGAATCAGCTGACCTGAGCTAGTGAGTATGGCAAATGGGAATCTACATAAAACTGAACTAGACTCCTTTAATATAGGTGACAATGGTGTGACAATATATGAGGCCACTGTCAGTGGGTCCAAGATCTATCTCTAATGTACAAACTGACTTAGTGGAGCCCATTCTATATGGAGAGATACCTTGTTCAGCCTAGACACAGGGGTGTGGGGGTGGAGAAGTGCCTTGATCCTGCCTGAACAAGATGATGGGACAGACTTAATAGACTCCCCAAGGGAGGCCTTATCCTCTCCATGGAGCAGGTGAGAGGAGGAAGGTAGTGGAGGGGATAGGAGGAGAGGAGGGAGGGGAAACCAGGATTGGAGTGTAAAAAATAAATTAATAAAAAAGTATAATTGTGTGTATGTAACAACCTTTGGGTGCTGGAGGCTATGGGAAAGGGGTTCTAGAGACAGAGTGGCCTGAGACACTTAGAATTCATGTCCAAATAATTAGTGGTTTTGACTAGGAGACCAGCTTCATCATGCATTTCTCCCATTTTCATTCATCCTTAGAATGGTTTCATTTTATTTTATCATATTTTGCATAAATCTCATGTGCTTAAATAATTTTCTTTTTGTTAAGGAATGAAGTAATTGTTGCAGGTTAAAATATTTATTTTTGATAGCTGATTATTATGTCATTGTTTTTCAGTGGCTAGTTAATGACATAATATCAAACTAGTTAAAAACCTAGCTATTTTTATTATACTTCTAATAAGTTTTTAAAGCTGTAACTTACAGCATTTTATATAAATAATATCTAGTTATCTAGTTATTCTTAGAGGAATTTAAATTTGGTTAGTGTTTGTTTGCCTGGTTTTCTGTTTGTTTGTTTGTTTTCTTCCTCTTAATCGATCTCTTCCTCCTCTTCCTATTCTCCCTTCTCTTTCTCTTCTCTTTGACTTTTTCAGGTCTAATTACAAGGCTGTCTCTCAGAGGAAGAAATAGCATCACATGTTCCACAGTCTAAGAGTTAGGGAAGGATGACTGAGGATCAGTCACAATATTCAGATTGCAAATTGACAAGTAGCTTAATTTTGAAAATGTACAAATGCATGTAATCTACAACATTTTTTTTTGTTTGAACTGGACAGTTTACTTTTGTTGAGACCCTCTAAGTGTAGAGTATTACAATGTGGAAATAAAAATTATGCATGCATGGACAAGCAATGTAGTTCATCTAGAAGAGTGTTTGCCTAGCTTACAAACACTTTGATTCCCAGAAGCACATAAAATGAATGTGGTCATGAGCAATCATAAGCCCTCAACTCAGAAAATTGGCAGCAGGAAGTCTAGATGTTTATCCTGAGGAGAGCTTGGGCTATATGAGACCATGTTTCCAAAAGAAGGAGGAGAAGAGAAGAAAAGGGAAGGGAAGGGATAGGAAGGGAAGGGAGAAGAGGAGAGGGGAGGAGAAGAGAAGAGAAGAGAAGAGAAGAAAGAGAAGAGAAGAGAAGAGAAGAGAAGAGAAGAGAAGAGAAGAGAAGAGAAAAGTAAAGAAGACTACAAATTGTCATGCTCCATACCCAAATTTCCCCCAGTGTCATTGGTAGTTAGAAGATTCAACTTCTGAGACTATGAAAGGTTATGTGTGCTTAATCTTTGGTTTGTTTGTTTTCTCAGAGATAGAAAATGTTTTGCATGTCTTTTCCTCATTTTTTTCTTTATTTCTCTTTGTTTTGTGTCCTTTGGACCTAGGTGTAGGTGTTTTGAGTTTTTTCATATGGGAGATCTACTCCAGGCCTTCTTGCATATTAAACAGGCACCCTACTACCAGCTGAATACCCATCTCCCAAAGTTTGATCCTTGTCATTACTGAGAGCCAGCCCCACAATTCATACAGATGATTCACATACACTGAATATAACTTATTCAGTTTATTCACTTACATCAATAAATAAATATGCCAAGAAGATCAAAGTAGAGAATTGACCTCTTTGGGCCACATATTTCCTATCTTGTGGGGAAATTATGTGATACCTAATTACAATCCAAAGATTGCCTGATGATTATGCAATCAGAGCAAGAGAAGTTACTGTGTGATTTATATGTTTGATGTTCTTAATAGCTATGATAGGAATAGCTACTGTACAGTTTTCTGTCAGTCTTCCCCAGAGCTGTGTCTCCTGGAAGACCAGTTGTGCATAGCTGGTCCTGTGCCCACTATCACTCTGCTGCCTAATTTAGCCATGTGTTGCCTTCCTTTTGTTTGCTATACCCATAAGGTCAAATTGTGCTTTGTACATTGGTTTCCTGACTTTTTATACCTCTAACAATTTCTCCTGTCAACTCCTTAAAGAAAGAAGCCTTCCACTTGCACATGACTGCTTGCAATAGACCAGCAAGAGCAAAACTGCACATGAATTTTCCTTCAAAATGAACAGATAATAAATTCCAAAAGCACAGTGTAATTTAATTAGTTCTTTTTGGTGTATCATTTCATGTGATAAAATAATCCTATTTTTTTAAATTTGTGGAACCTAGTGAAAACAAAAAATCCATTAACAGTGGTCATTGTAATAGCAGTACACCAAATTGCATTTTGTTTTTTTTTTTCTGTATTAACTGTGCACACACAGGAATTAAATTTAAAGTAAAGGCATATTATAAACTTTCAGATACATTGTTCTTTCTATCATAAAAATTTGATACAATTGTCTTAGACCCTTTGGCTCTGCCTTTCATTTTAAGTTTCATTGTGTTTTTGAATGTGGAAACCACAGACAAAGCAATCACTGGATACAGAATACTATTCTTACAATTGTCTGAGAGGGAATTACAACACCAAGCAGTAGTCACTGTGAAAAATAATGCTGTGAAATTTGCAATCTGCAGAAGCCATTTTTTTTAGTTTAAGAGAAATTATAGCAGAAAAATATTAAATCATGTCAGGAAATGCATTGTGTGGAAAAGGGAGCAGAGTTAACAAAGCAGAGATAGGTGTGGAGGGAAATGTACTGCCAAAAAACAGGCAGGAGAATTCAAAATCAACTGACAATCTGCAGAATATCCCACAGTGAATACAATACCTACAGAGACTCTGCAAGTAGTTTTCTCAATTAAGAAATCTTGGTTCCAGGATGTATTCCTGGTGCACAAAAGGACTTTGTGGGCACATCCCATATGGAGGGACACTCCCTTAATCTAAAGACTGGAGAAGTCCTAGTCCCTACTCCAAAAGATCTGACAGATTTAGATGACCATTCCTGAAAGGCATCACCCTACATGTGGAGTGGGGGGGGATGGGTGGGGAGGGTTGTTGGGGTCCATGCACCGGTGAGTGAGAGGGGAAGAGGGAGAGAGGGAGGGAGAGAGGGAGAGGGAACTGGGATTGATATGTAAAATAAAAATAAAGTAATATATAAAAAAAGAAATCTTTCAGATAAGCAATGTCCAAAAATTTTGTCTTACATTGTTCTTTATCTGTAAACTATGTGTTGAGTACTCATCCTATCACTTCTCAAGAGTCTATTTTATAAATTTCTTCTAAGATTCTGGACTGTGTCTACATTTTCTTATGAGACATTTCAACTCCAGTGTTCTGCTAAAGTTACTGCTTATCTTTCCTAAACTGTGCGTCTCTCCTCCACTTGCAGTCCTGATTTCTCTGGCATATCCCTTCGGCTAATAGTGTCCTCACAAACCCCTTAAATCATTTCATTCACTAAATATTGTTAGTACCTGACATCTGTATGTTGGCACAGCACTCAGTCACTGACTGAACTCAAACTCAGCACAGTACCTACATCAGAAATATTTCTCATATTTTGTTATTGTCATATTATCCTTATTTCCTGCTGTGCTGCCACTGACTTTGTGTATTTACTAATAACTTCTGTTATCTACTTCCCACCAATAGCCTTGTCCCATGATAATATTGTGCCTGAGCAATGTCCTAAGTTACAAACTTGAGAAGCCTGTTAGTTCTATGGCAAATACTAGTCATTTTTCCTGCCTCCTGAGTAAACTGTAAGACTCCATTTCCAAGCCTTCCATTGAATTAGGCATAATCTAGTGATAAAGTGTGAGTTAATAAAATGCAGGCAAATATATACTATTATAGACTTTCAGCTTTATGCTTATGTCAGGGGATCCCTCTAAAGCTCTGTGTTAAGGATGAAGCTTCCATAAACCAAGACCTGTGATGACTCAAGTCAACCAAAGCACATCACAATTTGGACCAAAAAAAAGAAGAATTTTGTACCAAAGTAAAGTGAAAAATGTTAACTACTGTTTATAAACTCTTGTGTCTTTTTTGTTTGTTTGTTTGTTCTATTTGTTTGTTTTTGATGTGCTTATCTCAGCCTTCAGTGTCACTTTAATGGATAACTGAGTAGAATTTGCTTCACAAAGTAACCCAGACTTGCTGATCATCATCTGGCCCTTCCCCTATGCTTCCCAATCATTACTGTCCTAAGCCTGCTGTTCATGAATCTTTTCATGCTCCTTCCTAGAACCCTTGGAAAGTTACAAGTTTTTGTCCTGTACTTCATTCAAATATTACTATTATGATGTACTCCTAGTGTTTGTTTTAAGCTCCTCCCCTCCTCTGTGTGTGTGTGTGTGTGTGTAAGAGAGAGAGAAAGAGAAAGAGAGAGAGAGGGAGGGAGAGGGAGAGGTGCATGTACATGTATAGATATCAGAGGACGATCTCTTACATTGGTGCTCACCTTCTGTCTTAACTGAGACAATATCTCTTATTGGTTACCACTACATATGTCAGGGGAGCTAACCCAATTATCTCCCAGGAAGTCTCTAATCTCTGTCCCCAACTCCCTGTAGGAATAATGGGATAGCAGGTGCACACTGGTATGGCAGTTTACAATGGGTTTGGAGATTGAACTCAAATTTTCATACTTACCACTGAGCAAATCTTTCTAGCCTCTGCTTTCATGACACTGATAATGAACACACATTACCAGTTATCTTATGAACATAGTTCTGTATGGAGTCACTTTATGAACTAATTATTACCAAAGCACAAACCCACATTATGAATTCATATGGAGAGAGAATCTAGCAGTTTTCTTCTAATGAATTTAATGAAATGAATAAATAAAATAGGTTCTAAAATCAGACACTTGTAACTAAATAAGACCCAGAAATTAGAGTTTCTGTGTGAAAATCATCGACCTTTTGATAGCATGAGATTGAATAATTTCTTTTGTGTTAATATTATTTACATTTTTTATATAAGTCTTTATATTTGTTATATAAATAGTTGCTTTTTATTTGTCTTCTTGGAACAACTGAGGCTATGATACATTTTCCTTGCCTATTTCTGCAGTTTTCAAAATTATTAAACCTACTGATTTTAGTATATACATTAAACACATATATGTGAATATGTGTGCGTGTGTGTAAAGAGAGCACTATACCAAGCATTGTACAACAAAAAGATAAAGAAAGTAGGTCAGGTTGCTGACCTTTAAATCTTGATTTAGTTGTATTTTCACACAAACACATTGGCAGACATTTAAAATGTAGGTATATGGAGAGATAGCACAGCATCAATATGAAATCTCTCTCCTTTTGTATATTTTTTGTTCTCACAGTAGAATGAGTTTAACAATGTGTTGTACACAAGAGAAAAAATAACCTAAATTCTGATTGTCTAGAGCTTTGTATAAAAGAGTTTCACATAAATGCATGAATCCAGGTTAAGATATTTTAATTTTCTTCCCCACTGAGTATCACCCAAGTGATCATATGAAATACAACTTTAATCCAGAAGTTGTGATTCTTTCTTTTAAATAATAGGAAACACAATGTAATTAGTCTTACCATTCTGTCAGGTACTTTCTATGGAAACATATCATTAAGTCTTAAACTGCCCTTCCTTCCAGGATTGGAAGTAATGGTGATTAATTTTGATTGAAAACTTGATAGGCTTAAGAAGTGCCTTGAGAATTCATAAAGTATGTCTATCTCTCTCTATCTTTGCCTCTCACTCTGCCTCTGGCTCTGTACCCTTCTCCACCTCTCTAATTCCATAAGGACTTCTCATGTTAAGAAGATCCCAGAGATTCTGAAGGGTCTGACACTAATGAATGGATTTATATTTTTATGTATGTATAATCGAAGAACATTGTTGAGGTATGGTCATGCACTAGGGTTTGTCATGCTCTGGCTGCTTCTGGCACACCTCTGTTACTTATTAAAGATTACCCGTGAGTGAAAGCTCTCCTTGGCCACACACATAAACCAACATAATTGTGTGTGTGTGTGTGTGTGTGTGTGTGTGTGTGTGTGTGTGTGTGTGTGTGTGTGTGTGTGCGCGTGCGCGCGCGCGCATGCGTACATGCGTGCATGTGTGTGTGTGTATGTTTTCTACCAAGTACAAGGAGTTAATCAACCATAGCCTGAATCCTCTGCAATTGAAAGCCAAAAATGCCTGTCTTCTTCCTCTACTTTTTTCATGTCAGGTATTTAGTCACACTAAAGAAAACAGTAAGTATCTTAGCCTGTGAATATCCCTGCAATGAAACACCACGATCAATGCAGCATGAGGGAGAAAGGGTTATTTGACTCATGCTTCCACATCATTGTTTATCACTGAGGGAAGTCAGGATAGAATCTCAAACAGGACAGGGACATGGAGCAGAAGCTGATGCAGCGACCATGAAAGGGTACTGCTTCTGGCTTGTTCCTCAAGGCTTGAACATCCTGCTTTCTTATAGATTACAGAGTCATCCTGCCCACAATCAGATGGGCCTTCTCACAAAAATACTCTTCAGGCTTGCTACAGTCTGATCTTATGGAGTCATTTTCTCAATTGAGGTTCCCTCCTCTCAGGTGACTATAGCTTATGTCAAGTTGATATAAAGTACCTAGTGCCGAAACTAATATAGAAGTATCTATCACTATAACCATCCTAAATTCCTTAACATTGTCAAATAGCTGTACAATTGTTCATTAAATTGTTTCAATAGGAAAATTTACCTCACAATCTTTGATGCCATAGAGCTTGATTTGAAGCAGTGTATAGTCAAAGATTTTTTTTAAAAGAAACACAGTTATTGCATGCAAATACAGAACGGATATTTTAAAACATCAGACCATCTTTATAGTATTTCCTGCAGAAGTCAAGAAAACCCTAGCTGGGTGCTGTGGTCATGTCATTTAAATCCGGTGCTCAGGGGAAGAATGCTAGAAGAGCAAGAGTTTGCAGCCAGTTTCAGCTAAACAGCAAGTTCAAGGCCAACCTGAGCTTCAAGAAACCCTGTCTAAAAGCATTTAAAATACGAAAGAAACAGAACCCTTGCTGTGTCAAAAGAACATTTGAATGTGCATAGATTTTACTTATAGAACTCAAGAAGGGCTGGCAAAAGGGAATCACAATGTGGTTTTCTCTTGATATAATTTTCCAAGTTCTGTTTCCTACTGCTCCATCATTCCTGAAAATTTACTACCTTTTGAAATGTTTGAGCACTCACTTGGTCTGTTCTTCCTGACTGTCGAGAGAGAGACCATGTTTCAGAATTTTCCAGTTAGTATATTGAGAATGCACAAAGTATACAGAGTCCTGCGATGCTCTGGTTTCTTTCTGCAAAATCGGAAGAAACAATCTATCTCCTAGTACTTTCTATCTTCTAGACTCTGCCTTATGTCCACCACCTATGTTCCCACTGGTCCTATATGCACACAGCTCTTTTGCCTTCCCTTATCCACATTTCCAGGCACCTGTGATTAGTTTGGCTCCCCTAAATATTCCAAGATAATTTATGTATCTTAAAGTCAAGTGGTTAGAAACCTTAAGCCCTCTTCAGGTTAAATTATTTTACCATGTAACAACACACTTGAAGATTATGGAGATCAAGGCAGTAGATGTTTTTGGTGAATAGCATTATCTTATTTTCCACAAAAAGTATGAACACAGACTGGGATGTAAGCCTGTGTACATGACAGCACACTCAAATTATTAGCTTTATGTCAATATCTTATAGTGGGAATAGTAATATCTATATTATTGTGTTACATAGGAATCAATCTGTTTATTAATGGTGAGAAGTTTTATCATGATAAAACCTAACAAATATAAGATCAAATATAAGTTGAATACTATTGAATTCCTAGTAATCTGTTAATATTAAAATTGTTTCACCAGTTTAAGTTCCTTTCAGGGGCTGGAGAGATTTCTCAATGGTTAAGTCAATTCTCGCTATTCCTATAGAGGATCCAGGATCAATTCCCATCAGGCAATATGGTGTTCACAAGTGTCTGTACTTACAGACCCAAGAGCTCTGACACCCTCTTCTGACATCTATGCCCAACAGAAATACACATGATGCACAGATATACATGCAGGCAAAATATTTACATGCATAAAAGTTTTGAAGTTACTTTAATGTCAATCATGATGATAAACATTTAAATTGCTAATGAGGTCTGAAATGTTTTGAAAAAAAATCAGTTGTCAAGTTCAAAATAAAACTACTTGGAAACATAACAGCCCTAATGAAGAATGCCCTTTAAAGAACTTATCACCTTTGCCTAATATCATTGACCTTTACAGGAAACTGATATCCCTGTGTCTTGTTACACAGGCTTTATGCTATTGACCTATTTTGGGAACAATAATATCTACATTATCATGTTTCATAGGAGTCAATTTCTTTATTAGTGATGAGGGTATAGTTTCTTTTTTTTAGGATAACACTTAACATGTTTATACTTGAATTAAAGTTGTATATAAACTTTTATATATTTATAAACCAAATCATTTACTGACCCAAAGCATGGCTTTCCAGGTACAATGCAAGTAATATTTGATAAGACTCAGATTTTTCCAGCCTTTTACAAGAATATTTCATTTGACAAGTACTTTTTGGTAGCTGCAAAACAAAACCAAAACAGCCATGAAGTCTAAATATGTAAGGTAGAATTTTCTGGAAGACATTGCATCCACTACAGAAAACATTATCATCAGCTTTCAGCCAGCCAGCCCTGCAGGCAGCTGTCCGGGCTGCACAGGCAGGATATCAGAAGTTTCCAGATCCCTGAGTCCCATCAGTCCTACTAATACTTCCTGGCCTAACCAGAACTCGACTTTCTCTGAAAGTAGGGGAAATGTTCCACCAGCTTCCATACAGAAGTAAATTCTTTATTTGCGTTGGATTTCTTGTAATTGCTTGATAAATATTGTTTGTAATTTTTGAATGTCTTCATTTTTACAGTGCTTTGCATTTTCCTCTTTTTAGTAGCTTGGATATGTTTGTAGAATTTGGATTCTGGGACCTTCCTCTGAAAATAACCAAGACCTCAAACTACGGGATTTGATTTCTAAATATGCATAACTTAGAAATGTATTTGCTGTAGGAATATTTACACATTTTTTATACTAGCAAAGTATTTCCATTGTTCTGCTATAATGACAGCATTAAAAATTCAACACACAAAATTTTGACAATGATCATCTGAATATCTCTCTAATATAATTGATTGTTACATTTGTTTGTGCTGAATAACTAAAGAAATTGAAGAAGCTTTCTATTTAAAATTTACTTCTAGAATATGATTTTATTTCCTGAAGTGAAAAAGCAAATCACTGTGGGATAATTTCAATGTTCCAAAACACTTTAAGCCAAAATTTGACTTTTTGCCCCAGATTTAGCCTTCTGTTGCGATTCGGTGAAAGCTATTATTAAACATAATTTTAAAAAAAATATTTAGGATTTCTTTTATATTAGAGTTCAAAGTCTTATACTGCTATCTAGTGGTCATATTGAGTAATTAAATGTTATTACCTTGAATTCTCTCACACAACATACTTTCATTCACTAGAACTGGCTCATTGATAATCTCCAGAGAAGAGAAATTCTAAAGCCTGCCTTCCTGGTTTACGAACAATGGTGTATGAATTGTTTTATTTTAAATGCCATGTTTTAAGAACCAATGCAAATAATTTTGAACATGATAAAATGATGTTTAGAACTGGAAAAAATAAGCAACATGTCTATGACAATGCCTGTTACAACATCTAAATATTTATTCACTTCATATTATCACAACTTTACAAAGCACTGATTTGCACGGTTGGTAGTATCTACTCACAATTCCCAGAGCTCAGGAGAAAAAAGGATGATCATGGCATGGAGACCAACCAAGTAAAAGTAAAAGTCAAATGGCCATATAATTCTTTTAAAGCATGGATATTATGTTTTTTTTTAATATATAGTAAAGTTTTGTTATTTCAGGAACTTTCTGGATTTTCACTCATTTTTATATATAAATTGCTAGTGTCAATAAAAATGTGGTTATATCCTAAATCAATCAATTTTTAAGATACAATAAGTTCAAATAAATTCTAAGGTAATCATTCTATCTTGTTATTCATTTATATTCATATACAGTTGCTTTTATGGGATAATGAGATGGATATTCTATCAGTTGAATTATCCACAGTGAAAAAATAGAGGAAAGTAACTATAGTTAATATCCAAATGGGAAAAGGTGGCCTTTATTTGGCTTCTATTTTCTAAGGACTATATTACATCAACCTTTGCAGAAAAGGTCAAAGGACAGTTAGGAAGAAAATAGTACATTTCTGGAATCTGGAGACTTTCCATCACTTATTCTCTTGTTGTTGTAGTTTGATTTTATTTATTTATTTATTTATTTATCATTTTGAGACAGGGTTTCTCTGAGTAATAGTTCTGGCTGACCAGGAACTAGCTCTGTAGACCATGCTGGCCAGGAACCCACAGAGATCCGCCTACCCCTGCCTCCCTAGTGCTGAGATTAAAGTGTGAGAGACCACTGTCAGGCTCTTTCTACCACTTGAATGCATGTGATCAAATATTATGGCTGACATGTCCAAGGCTGCTCTTCCTTTGAACATATGAAACCTGTTTTAGACTGCTCACCTGTCCCCTCTCAGACAGAAACCATTCATAAGCACACACCTGTCCACACTCACAGACTGAATGCATTCACAAGCACACACCTATCCCCACTCACAGAAAGAATGCATTCAGTAGCATACTAGGAACCTCTGCTGCTCCCCAGGTGGGATGGGAAAATGTTTAGTTTCTGCACTAGAGTAGTTTAGGGCTGATCATCCTGATATCTTTAGAGACTCAATATTTTCTACAGAAAAGTCATTCTGTGTTTACACACATTTTAAATTGTATAAAATCCATGTATTTCTTAACAAAATATTATTGAATGTTTCAATCATAATACCATGCCTCAGTGTTAAAATGTGACATAATTATTATGGTTATTATTTTTGGTCCCCCATAGACTACCTCAATTGAGTGCACTGGATCAAATAAAAATTCTGAGTTTAAGTTTGCAAAAATTTATGCTCAGAATCCATTCAGACACCATTCCCTGGCATTATGCAACAAGAAAATTGCACAACAGTACAAAGGACTATTTCATAATTTTCATTATAAGTGAAATCATGTGTGTGTGAGACAAAGGAACTCTGTGACTCTGCTAATAATGGAATTATTCTAATTGTATTCCAATGTGACCCATCATGTGTCATCAATTACTTCATTGAAGTGAAATGAGAGTAGCTATTAATAGCCATTGAACTGTGAAATAAAACATAACTTAAATGTTTGGTAAATTTTTGGAGAAAATATTTGTTGGGTCACTGATTACAAATTTTGACAGATTTCATGCTAATTCAAAATCATCATATGGTTACATCAATTAAAGGGACATTGGCTCAGTGCCATCTTTGGTCCTTTGCAAACATCATACAAAATTAAAGAACAATCATGAGTAATGAAGTGTGAAGGAAGATCAGAGAAAATGTTAAAATGACTTCATGTGTATTATTTCTACACTAATATGAAGTTACTGTTACCATGAATACAGAATGCACATATATACTTCAAGTCATATATGTCTAGTAACAACCTTCTTTAAGAAACACTAAGGCTGGACTGTAGCTCAGCTGGCAGCATGCAACAAGCAGCAAATTTGATCCCCAGTACCACATGAAACTGTACATGGTGTACATTCATAGTTGTAACATTTAAGACATAGAGAAGGAGTATCAGAAGTTTAAGATCATCCTTGACTAAACAGCTCAGTTTGGACTCTATGCAACTCTAGCTCAAAAACAAAATAAAACATAAAAAAAGACAAACATACGAAAGGATTCCCATGGTTTCCTATGATCATTCGAAGATGGGCCTACTGTTCATAACACACACACACACACACACACACAGAAGGGGTGAGAGGGGGGATGGAGAGAGAGTTATAGAAAAGACTTTCCAAAGTAA
Source organism: Phodopus roborovskii (assembly GCF_943737965.1). Classification (NCBI taxonomy): domain Eukaryota; kingdom Metazoa; phylum Chordata; class Mammalia; order Rodentia; family Cricetidae; genus Phodopus; species Phodopus roborovskii. The sequence continues at coordinate 625,271 of NW_026126693.1, read as the reverse complement.
AGGAATAAGAGTTTTATAATTAGTCTTTATTTTCCCATTTTCTGATCTCAAAGTCTCAGAGGTTATTTGTTTCTTTGTTTATTTTGGGGTTTTGTTTGAATGAATATTGATATTTTTGTGGTTTTTTGTTAGTTTTGTTTGTTGTTTTGTTTTGTTCATTGAGACAGGCTGGCTTACTTACTGGCTTATAACTTTCTATATAACCAAAGGATATGATATACTGTCCTACCTCTATCTCCCAGGTTTGGGGACTGCAGGTCCCCATAAATGCCTAGCTTGATGTGCTTCTAGAAACATAATTCAGGGTTACCTCTATTTATTGAACTAGATACCAGCCCTCAGAATTTCAGCTTTTTTTAAATTAAAAATAAAAATTGTTTCCAATCATGATTTACTCTCCCCCAACTCCTCCCAGATCCTTCACTACTTGTCGCCTACCTAACTCCGAGATGTTTCTTTCTTTTTAGAAAAAAAAAATGGAAGAAGTAAAGAAAGTGAAAACAGAAGAAACACATACAAAAAATATATAAAATAACAAAATCAGAAGTCGTAAAATAAACACAAGATGAATAAAGTACACAAAACAAAGCAGTATGAGACAAGACATCTCCCAAAATACCACCAAATTAGGTTTGTGTTGGCTGTCCACTGCTGTGCATGGGGCCTCCATTAAGTCTGGTGTGTACACCCAGTGAGAGTCCACTGGAGAAAACTAAGTTTTCCTTTATAAGCAGGTGGCAATTGCAAGTAGCTTACTCAGGGAAAACTTCAAATACTTCAGAGTGAAGAACAAATGTGTGTAAGTGTGTGTGCACTGTGCCTCTGTGTGTGTGTGTGTGTGTGTGTGTGTGTGTGTGTGTGGTTTGTTGACATGTAAGCATAGGTGCACATGTGGTGACATGTAAGTGCATGGGAAAGTCAGAGAATAACCTCATGTTTTACCCTTGTTCACCTCATTTTCTGAGACAAGACCTATCACTCATCTAGAGCTCAGAAAGTAGTATAGTCTGGCTGCTCCCAAGACCTCTCTCTGGTACTTCAGCCTTGGGTCTAGGCAGGCACCACCAAGTCTGGTTGTGCAGGCTGATACCAGGGCTTGGACCCAGGCTTTCAGGCTTGCAAGGCAAGAACCTTACTAATAGCTATTTCTCCAGTCCTGATTATCAACTATGTTCATACATTATAATTTAATAAATTAAATAAATAAGTTACTATTACTTAAACAGTTAGACACAAAACAGAGAAGCTTCTCAGAACCCTTCTAATCAGGAGTAAAATGGTCTGTGTGAGATTTGATGTGTATGTAAATGTGATCTCTGTTCTCATCTGCCTGTGACAGTTGCTGTCCACCAGGCTTCCGTAAATGTTATTAATAAAGAAAGTGTTCCATGGGTGACTGAAAAGCAATCTCAAAGAGATCATATAAATAAAAAGCACTGTTCCTTATTGAAACACACTCTTTTTTATGTTTTCTGGCACCAATCATCTATTTGCAACATGCAGTCTTTGAAACCAATTGATCAGAATGACTCCTGACATGGCAGAAAAGGAAATGGAGTTCTGCCTACATGGTGGCCACTCAGAGTACATGCTCCGCAGTCACTCATCAGATCAGCCACTCAGCAGATACAGGTTGCCATTTTACTTTTTATTTACAATATGTGAAGTATAGTTGTACCATTTTTAAGTGTTCAAATTAGACTCCACCTCTTCACTGCATGATCTGACAAAAGAGAATGTGTTCCACTGCTCAAACAATTTTACAAAGACATGTGAATACTATAACACATTAGCGCTCCCAAGAGAAAAGCCATTTATTGGCTAGTCACATAATAGTGCTTCCTATTTTTGTCTGTGACTTGCCTGCAATAGAATGTGGAGGGTGCATGCCTGTAATCCTGGAACTAGGAAGAGGGAGACAGGAAGAGCAATCATGCTTGAAACCAATTTACACAGTAAATTCAAGGTCAACCTGGGCTACACAGTGAGAAGATTTCAAAAATAAACAAACAAACAAAAAAAAAAAAGCCACCAACTATCTCCAACATCACATTATAAGTTAGGTTTCTCAGCTTTTGAATACTGCAAATAAACATTAAAATATGACCTTAATAAGCATTCTATCTTTAAACCTGGAGATTCTTGTCTAATAAAATTATAATTTGCCTATTAGTCTGTTAAGAAATATTATTTTTCACATGTTAAGCAATATACTTGATTAAAATATGCTTCATAAACTGATTCATATACATTGTTTTGTTTTAAAATTATGAAATGTTTTATTTCTTCTATAGAATCCAGGAAAAGCACAATAAGATAGATTGTATCTCTAGATTTCTTAATCCAGAAAGAAAAGAATGAATGCAAAACAAAGTGCCTGGCACATGTTCACATTGTAAAAGTTGCTTGGCAACAGGGAATATATATTTCCCCGTCCCTTCACACTGTTTGCTTCACTCTGTGTTCCACCCCATCCTAAATTCTTGGAGATTTAGTACTCTGTGCACATTGGCTGACAGCAGCCCACTGAAGCTATGCACACGGAAGCCTGTATTTAGCTCAGTGGAAAGGAAGCCTTAACACACCATTAAGTCAACCATTAAGGCCACCTTGTTTCCTCTGCTTCACTGCTGCTGGCAAAGGGTGGTTCTGTAGGCTCCAGGTTCATCAGCAGTAGAGAGGCTGGTTGCTAGGAGCTGAGGCAGCCCAGATCTCCACACCTATGTGAAGGCAAAGTTCAGAAACACAAAATGGGACAATGAGAATGAAATAAGTATTCAAATATTTCCTTTGCATTCAAAAATACTATGTTAATGTGTCTGTTTCTTGAAAGTTTGACCTCAAAGAATGTGAATTCACGACATGCTATATTCTGTATTTGTGGAACTATTTCCAAGTTGTTGTTTGTTTTGCTTTTATTGCCACCCAAGCAAGGTTTATAGAAACTAACAGGTAAAATAGGTTAAAAGTTGTCCTGTTTTAAGCCACCTCTCTATCTCTAGGCAGTCTTTATAATTATAATAAAACAGTTGGAAAGTAATTTTCTATTTTATAAAACAATAAGTTAGTAGATACTGTTTAATTTGTGTAAATGTAAATTCTATGTGTTTCCATGTTGCATGGGCAAAAAAACAAACAAACAAACAAACTAAATAAAGATTTTAAATGATTTTTTTCAAAAGTCATGAACTAGATAATCAAATGTGAGTGTTACCCATATCATTAGTCTGCTTATATGTTTTCAACAAGCATTACTTGATATTTGCACCCATAGCCCATGTTAACAAATACACAGCAAAGGAGAACCACACACATAGATCATCCTTCAAAAAAAACTCTAAGAGTTCAATGATGAATTCAAGGTTAATTAACTCCTTAATCAAGTTAAGGCAAAACTGTGTTTTCTTTAGCAGGTAACTGTGAAACATTAAGGGCTGTTTTTAACAATAGTGTCACTGTAACACTGTTGTTAAAATGAATGTTAAATTCAGAAAAGTTTAAAAAAAAATCACAACAACAAAAAAAAAAATAATGATGTTCTCAGTAGCTAAAGCTAAACTCATAGAGGAGCAGAAGTGAGGCAAAGGACCTTCAGGACAGCTTAATGAGTCAGTGAACTACAGCGCCTCTGGAAGCAGCAAGCACTACTGTTGTAATCACATTCTGGCCTGTTGGTTGCTCTGCCCTGTGCAGGTGCCCAGTGCGATGCCATGGTTTCTACTTAACACCAGAATACTTGGGTGAATGATCTTAATGTAATGGGCCATAGCCAGCTTCATATAGCAAGTTTTTGCATCATTTAACATTCTTATTACATCCTTTTGAAAATATAGCTAGAATAATTTGTATTGAGATTTAGCTGTGTTTGGCTCATTTCCTAGATGTTTTCAATCCCAGCAATCCCAGGTTTACTTTTCCTATTGAACAAACACTTAAAAAAAGGTTGGATCCAACTGTTACTCTGTGAAGAACCACAAATAGCTTTTGCTTTTAAAATGGATGATCAAAAATTCATAATGATATGCAATCTTCCTCATACTGAAAATGAATTTCATACATGAATATGTGCATACAGATTTTTCTTCCTCTGGAACTAGATGAATTTTTAAATTTAAAATTTAAATCTAATTTTTAAAATTAGATTTAGTGCTCAAACCTTAAAGAATTGGGTCACTGAAAAGCTAAAAGCTGATGGTAGCAGCATTGTCACGAGCAATCTTCAAATTGCAAAGTGTGGTCCTGACCATCAGCACCGGAATGTTGCTACCTGAGAATGGCTTACAGTGCAAACTCAATAATTAGTGTTTTGATGAATCCTAGATGGTACTGAGATGCCTGGTGAGAACTGCTTCTCTATATAGACAGAGCTGAGAACTATTGACCACTGGAAAGAGATGATATACTGTTGTGTGGCAGATTAGAATCACCTTGTAACACAGACTCGTAATTGAAACTCATGACAAATCAGTCTGAACACTTCAAATTCTCTGAAGGAAGGGTATGTGATCAGTGGGTTTAAAGTTTTTCAGGGGTGAAGGCCAATGAGCTCCAATGACCTATTACCACATGTTCATATTATGTGAAGCAAACTACTTTCATACATTACAGATGAGGGAACGAAATGGGGGAAGCTGCCGTGGAAAAAGGCTCCTGAGAACCAAAAGTAGAGCTGCCACTGATGTATGTAGTAGTTCTAATTTTGAGAATTCAAAATAATTGATGAGAGGATTATGAACAGACATCTGCATAGTTATTGTCATTTCTGCATCAATGACAATAGCTAAAATGATCCAGCCATTCACTGACAGATGACTGGACAATGATATGTGTAAATTGGTATTGTGGCTAATATATGACAAATTGACACACACACTAGAGTTATCAGAAAGGAGAGATCCTCAGTTAAGAAGATGCCTCCATAAGATACTGCTACAAGATATTTTCCTAATTAGAGATTGATGGGGAGGGTCCAGCTCATCATGGGTGGTGACATCCACTGTACTGATGGCCCTGGGTCCTATAAGAAAGCAGGCTGATCAAGCCAGGAGAAGCAAGCCAGTAAGTAGCATGCCTCCATGGTCTCTTCATCATCACCTGCCTCCAAGGTCCTACCCAGTTTGAGTTCTTTCTGACTTCCTTTAAGGCAGAACAGCAATGTGGAAGTAAGTGTAAGCCAAATAAACCCTTTCCTTCCAAACTTGCCTTTTGAATCAATAGAAAGTCTAACTAGGACATATAGTGAAAAATATCCAGTTTTCTTTTTTTTCTTTCTTTCTTTTTTTTTTTAATAGAGTGGGTAGATTGGGAAGAGAGGACTTAGATCCCAGAACCATTTTTTTTTTAAATCTAGGCATGGTGGCAGAGACAAGACAATATATGGAGCTCACTTTTCAGCCAGTCCAGACTATTTGATAAGTTCCAGGCCAGTAAGAGACCCTCTCTTAAGAACAGCATTAAGAAATGTTATCACTATTGTCGCTGACCTCTGCATAAACATGTGTGTGTGTGTGTGTGTGTGTGTGTGTGTGTGTGTGTGTGTGTGCCTATATATACATGCATGGGTACCCACATTAGCCCCCCCACACACATACACCATATACCATATTAGACAAGAAAAAGAGAGAATATACACACATGTGTTTGATGGACTACTGTGCATCAGTAATAATGGGAGAAATCTTGTCATTGAAGCCACTTTAGTGGAAGTGGAGACTGAATTAAATAAGGCAAGCTCAAAAGGAGAAGTAGTACACCATCTCACTCCTGGACGGGAAGCTAAAGGGTGAGAAACTAAATTGTCTGATGACACACAAATAGAGTAAAATAATGTTTACTGGAAGCTAAGAAAAATGGAGGTTGAGAGGAGTTAATAGAATTCAAGGGTCAACCTGCTTGCTGTTCTAGCAAACAACTTAGGGAACATAAATGGGTGAAAAACATGGTTTATTCAAGGGAGTAAAGTGTGTTGTGGCTTGTATGGGACAACATGGGTTACAATGACACCCAGCTAATGAGTGGGAAGTCCCCAGGCTGAGTGAACTTTCTCTCCACAGCAGTTTTTCTTCTTCATAGGACCAGGACCACAACCTTCTGGATCTCTTTTCAAGCATACATTTCTTTCTGCAAATCAACCCCTGTGAGTTGAAAAAGATGAGCTGATTTCCTTATTTCTCCCACAGCCTCTAAACATCAATAAGTGAAACAAATCCTTGTCTCCATCCTTTCACCTCTGCTGGAAATGAATGACAATATACAAGTAGGTAGGCCTGCACCTATAAGCACTCAGGTAACCCAGGCCATAGATTCACAAAAATGGTAAAAGGAAATCTATTTATCCAGCCTGAACTTCATAGTTTCTACAACCGCCAAGATATGGGGGTGCTGCTGCTAGTATTCTGAGGGACATCAGAACTGTCAATGGGATCTAGCATTGGAGTCCCCATCCTTGTGGTAATCTTTATTGAAAACACCAGAAGAAACAGTATGGTATAGAAAAGAAGGAAAGTGTATTATTACTCGCTACTAAAATGTACTATCGCCAGTGAGAGTGGCCAGTGGCCAAAGAGACCATTATGGAGCAAAACACTCTCAGGGTGAGAGACAAACAGACCACAGTGTGTGGCAGAATCTTTAGGAGGTGAGTGTGAACAGAGACCAGGAGGATCACTGTGCCAATTTTCGTTTCTAGAAGGCTTTATAAAACTGTTTCTTGTTTAGAATAGACAGCTTTCCTGAGGGACATCTTTTTCTTTCCAGGTGATTGAAAGGCCCACTTATACTGACTATTACAGGAGGGAACAATAATATATTCCTGGTCTTTATCAGGGATCCTCCTACTAGATAATCCTACAACACACAACTTACTCTTGTGAAGATGACCTGAATAAACTCGTTTCTTTTCATCAATTTCTGTTCCCTAAGTTGATTAACTGTCTGTTTACTAGATCAGTGGGCACCTTGACCCTTAAGTTCTACTAACTCCTCTGGACTTCCAATTTTCTTCCAGTAGACATTCCCCCCCTCTCTCTCTCTACCTATCTATCTATCTCTGTCTCTATCTCTATCTCTTGTTTTTTGAGATAATTTTTCTTTGTACCTTAACTGTCCTCAAACTCAGAGATCTGCTTACTTCCAAGTGCTGGGATTAAAAGTGTGTGCCATCATCATCTGGCTTAATTTTAGGAGACTTAAACACAGGTTTAGATTGTGAGTCCAGGATGTCACACTTCCTCCCAGGGCTAGGGATATGGCTCAAGTCCCATTCTTTTGACCAGTAGAGTTTCACAAGTGTCCTTGATTTACAAGGTATTGACTATGATGCTAAAGTCCAGCTCTTATATCCTCTAAGTATGCCAATATGAGTAGCCACCTCAATGAATGGCTACAGTTTACAAAATATGAAGAATTAGATATTTATTTATGAAGAATTAGAAGAAAGTCCAGAGTTTCCCAACACATAAAAGTGTTGAATCTTTAAGGAACTGGAATGAGAAGACAGGGGTTATATACACAGGAGAGAGAGATGTGTATGTGTGTGTAATTATCTTACATCATACAATATTCCATCAATAAACTCAATTTTTAAACTTCAATAAAATTATAAAGTGAAAAAAATGAAACATTGTGAGTGTGCACTAAACACAAGGAAGTGTGAGAGCAGAAAATTGACTGTGGATTTAATTGAGAAACATGTCTGACATGTTCACAGTTCATTACTCTACTTTCAAGTGTCTCATCAACCAGTAAGGCATGCCATATCCCTGCTTGTGGAGGAACCAGCAAGAAACCAACAGCACCTGCTCAGCATGCAGGGGAGAACTGTCCATTGCTCACACTTCTGAGCACTCTCTGACTTGATTCTGTTTTACTCTTTTGTATGTCTTAGCACTCTTAGCAGGCTCATAGCACCACAAAATTATTCCTAAGCAGAGGCATGCAAAGTATGCTAAAAGATGTTCTATTGAGTTCCTTCCTCAATGATAAAAAAAAAAAACAACAAAAACAAAAAATGTCATCTTTCTCTCTGCCCATTTCTTTATATGTTTTTCTACTTCACTGAACCACTTTTAACATCTCATTAGTTATGTGATAAATAAATTAATTAGCATTTGTTGATGTTCATGTCTAGAAAATGTTAAAAAATTGTTTCTAATTTTGCAAAATTATGTTTTAAAAAGTTATTAAATTTTGTTTATTTTATTCTTGGTATTTAGGATTAACTAGCAAGAGACATGCTTTTTAATGATTTATTTACTTTTATTTTATCTGCATTTGTATTCTGCATGTAGGGTGTGAAGCTATCAGATCCCCTAGAAGTGGAGTTACAGGCAATTTATAAGCTATCATGTGGGCTCTGAGAATTCAACCCAGGTCCTTTGGTAGAACATCCAGTGCTTTTAACCACTGAGCCATCTCTCCAGCTCCAAGAATCAAGTTTTAAAGGAACATTTGGACTTAGATTTTTACATTTAATTAGTTTGATATCAATAAAAACTATTACATATCATTAAAAAGTAAATAACATAAACTTCATTATTTTCCAATTATTTCACCCTAAATATTAGCATGTCTAGTAGATTGCAATATAGGCAATATTTCCTTTATACTTTACCTACAAATGCTTCTTTTATACTTAACCAATAAGGACAAAAAAAAAGTTGGTTTCCAAAGAAAATATCATGATGACCACTAGGTGGCAAAATGGCATTTGTAATATCAAATTTCAAGCAAGGCCTGAATTCTGCTGAGGGTAGGTGGAATAGCAGCATTACCCAAACTTCCCTCCAGTTAATGAACGTGTCTTTATTAGTTTTCCAAAGGCTAATAAGTCTTCACAGAAACATTTTAAAGCAGGGAAACTATACATGTTAAAGAGACTCCCCTCTTCTGAAGTCAAAGTGGAGCCTCAATTTCATCTCTTTCCTTTGTGATGTAACAAAACAGTTAATCATGAAGACTGTTTGCCTTCATTCACACTCCTGTTAACATATGAGAGAAATGGATCCTCAGAAGTCAGCAGATCATACTGTTTCCTCTTTCATAGTTAGATAAACAGAAGACAAGAACATATCACACCTCTACTTCTATGGTTCAGAATTCTACAAAAAATTAATTTTACCCATCTTTAAACAGCTCCATTTTTTAACTAAAAAAGAATGCTTCACTTGAAATGGAGATCTGGCTCATAAATGTGACAGGAAAGAGCCCATTTCTGAAGTTCCAGGGGAAGCAATATGATTTACATGATGGACAGGTCTAGTAGACCAAGGGAAGGGCTCTGCAAGAGGGTGGGTAGTACATATGAATGTAGCTATAAATATTAACATATTCCCCAGTTTTCACCTGAAAACAAACTAGAGAAGAAAAGAAGTCCATAAACTGTATTTTCAGTAAAGTTATATAATATGCAACTATAAAGACTTTTAAAAGCAGGAGAAATATCAGGAATGATACAGAAAAAAAGACAGTAGTGATATATAAAATAAGTACTTCTAATTCTGCCTTATCTTTTTCTTTATTTGATATTATATCCTAAGTTTATCAATATTATCCATTTTATTTCAATCCCTGAAAATATTTTGGTTTGTATTTAATGTATTTTACCTAGCACAACCAAATTCAATTATTTTTCTTCCTTCATTTGCTTTTGGTTTTCTGGTTTAGTTTTATTTATTTATTTATTTATTCATTTATTTGTGATACTAGCAGATGATGAATTAGGAGACATAGAGACAGGAGGCTTTACAAAAATCAAAATCTGGTTGTGTCCTACCCCAAGCCTGTCTAACCTTTATGTTTTATGTGCAGAAGAAAAAGCACGGCCTCATAAATCCAAGCCAGGTGCTCTGTCACATGCTAACTTCTCAGCCCAGTGCTCTGACTCTGTTCTGAGGACTGATCTCAGCACTCTGCTGTTGCACTAGGAGGTCCTCAACCCAGTGCTCAGCCCCCAAACACATCACTCTTTTTTTTTTCCACTTCATTTTATGGTAGGGTATTTTGTCTCTCTGAATGTATGTGCACCATTTGCATTCCTGCTGCTTGTGGAGACCAGAAGAGAGCATCAGATCCATTGGTCACAAATGGTGTGAGTCACCAGGTAGATTAACGGAATCACTGAGCTATTCTTAGTAGAGGAATCCTAGAGAATTTCATTAAATTCCAGAAAAGGGTACTCTATATTCATCACATGGAAGGAATGCAGTTCTATAACTTCCCAGTTTAAGACAACACACACTGTCACACAGCTTCAAAATTAGGAACACAGGCATGGCTGCATTTGGTACTCTACTGAGGGTCTCACAGAGTTTTAGTCAAGATATCTATCAGGGCTTCAGTGTTACCATTATCTGTGAAAGACTCATTTCTTGGTGGGGGGGGAGAATCTGGCTCAAGTACCTCCAGCACTGAGGACCTATACTGTCCTATCCTCTCCTTTGGTGAACCTGAGTTTCATCCCAGCCTCTTCAATCATGATGTTTCTTTCTCCCACCTCTGCAGCACAAATTACAATGTGGCAGCTTCTTCCAAGCCAGTAAGGGAAGAGTGGAGAGGGTGGTTCTACAAGACCAAGACCAGCACTGCACTATTACTGTCTGGTCACTCACATTTTTGTTGCTTTTCTGTTAGCCAAAAGTGTAACATAATAATTTTTTTTAAAAGCCCAGAGAAGGATATTGGGGTTCAAGCTTCAAGCTGAAGATCAGAAAAACAAAGCAACTGGTCACTAGCTTTTATTCTACTTCAGACTGAGATTTGATCCTGGCTGCTCCACCAAACCTCATTCTGCCACTTCTTCTCAAAGTGGCTGGAGAATCCTGAGACTTCAGTGTCTTCCTATCCTCAATGTGTCTGGACAATTGAATGCCTGATACTGACTACTGAAGACCTTGATCCTGTCTTTTATACCCAGCTAGTGCTGGAATCAAAGGCTTGTCATCCCCAATGCTGAGATCTTTGGGTGAGCTGTTGCTCTTTAGGACAGGCTCAATCTTGTGTAGAGCTGGGTGGCCTTGAACTCACAGAGATCTATCTACCTCTTAATCCTGAGGATTAAAGGTGTGTACCACCACCTCCTTGCTTCTGGCTTCTGAAATTAAAGGTATGTATCCATTGCCTGATCTCTATAGCTTGAGGCTGACTTTGCTTTCTGAATCCTCAAGCAAGCTTTAATAAATCATAAATCACCACACATAAGCCCACTTAATCTGTGCCTGTGAGACATGAAAATGCCTGAACCTCAAGAAAAATGACTCCTGGGAAGGCACCCTGGGGTCTCTTCATACCACCAACAGTGAAGTTCATCTAATATTCTACTTGCATGACATGAGATTTCAAACCTGGGACAATGGCTAAGGCACCTATTTAACTCATATGAAAGGAGACTAATGCTGCCAGGGTCTCCAAGCATCCTTGAGTCCCTCCTGTTACAGAGCCCTCCTAGCTGGCATACCTGCCCCCTTCCCTAAACTTCTCCAGCCCTGGAGCTGGAATGGCCTTACCCATATAATACAACCATTTTGGTTACCTGCCCTCTTTGTACTTTGGGCCTCCTGGCTACTGCACCTAGTCACACGCTCACCCCCTCCCACTCCACTCACATGGCACAACTCAGTCTGGGTCATGTCCACTCTGATCTCTTCAAGATGTCCCTCTGTCTTCCTCTGGCTATACTCTCCCACATATCTGCAGTAAAATTTCTCCTCCATCAAATCTAGGAACAGTCACGTTCTTTTCTTTTCCTAATTATATATTTTTTAAAATGTATTTGGTGTCAAATTGTCAGAATGACATAAATGAGGTCCCTTCTGAGGAACTGGGCTATTTTGAACCAAGGTGATCTGACTCTACTAAGGTATATATGTATCATCTGTTTATGCTGGCTTCTGCCACTCACAAAATGTGATCCCAAATTCTAGAGTTCAGTTCTTCAGTTGCTTCCCTCTACCTGCTTTCACGTGTATCTCTGGGCTCTGGACTGCTATATCTCCCCTTTATGCCCTCCACAGTCCATAAGACTTCAGGATCTTAAGATGACCACATGGCATAAAGCTTAATTATAAAATTTCTTATAGATGATGGTAAAAATTTAAAGTTATATTTGCTACAACATGCTATATATGTGACTCAACTCTGGTTTAAAACATACTATATATGCTGAAAACATTATATGTGTGTGTATGTGTGTGTGTTCTTTAGTTACAGTTATAAAAATAAAAGCTGGAGAAGTGGGGGGGTGTTGGTGGTCCTGAGTGAGGGTCCCAAGTGAATGGGGTCCCAAGGTAAGGGACCACATGGGAGAGCGTAGCAGGTTCCATAGCAGGTGAGGGTGACCTAGGTGGCAAGGCGGAGCAAATAACACACCAGGCAGATAGAGGTTAAATAAGGAGTTTATTTAGAAAAGGGAGAGAGGGAGAACGGAAGAGACATAGAGGCACCAGGAACAGAAGAGGAGAGAGGAGAAGGGAGAGGGAGAAGAAGAGGAGGGTAGCTGCAGGCCAACTGAAAGCAAAAGAGAGCATAAGTGGGCAGGGGTCTGACTTTTAAAGGGGTCCTTTACACATGCCTACAGACTCATGGAACCCTGGGCTGACCAGAGGTACTGCCTGAGAACATTCTGCCAGGTGACAGGGGCAGGCCAGCCTAATGTCTGAATCCATAGATTGACAGACAGACAGACAGATAGATAGATAGATACCTAAAGACTACTAGGGTTCACAGTAATATTTGTCTAGATTCTTTGTCTTTGTTCACTTGTTAAGTTTCAGATACTTAGAATGGATAGTCATGAAAACTATGTCATACAAAAACTATGGCATTCTATTTTGACACTAAAGGTAATCTGATTAAATCTTCAACTCAAATTTTAAGGCTCAAACTTAACAGGGATAAAGCTCTAAAACCTTGACCTTAAAAAGCTGCTACCTTATAAAGTATTCATTTAGTAACAAGCTTTGTGTATCCTCTTTATGTGTTTATATTTAATAGCTAGATGAGTCTCAAACTTTTCAAAGCTCTGCTCAATATGGCATTTCAATTGTATAAGCTCCCCATAATAGACAGAACTGCCCCCTCCAAGTGGGAACCATTAAAGTATCCAAAGAATATATATATGTATGGTGTGTGTGTGTGTGTGTGTGTGTGTGTGTGTGTGTGTGTGTGTGTGTGTGTGTGTGTATAAGATTCCACCTGGATTGTGGAAAAACTAACAACTGAACTAAACATTCCCATACTTTGCCTGCTGCCATTTCTCGTTACAAACTGTGGATACTTTACGGGTTGATTGCCCTGCTTTGTCTGGTCAAAATAAGATCAGTCCCCCAAGTTGCTCCTCTGCAGAAAACTATCTCAGATCTAGGTTTGGCAGCAAAAGTTGAATGCTGTCCTGTATGACAACTGAAGACTATCATACAACTACTACCCCTAACAAAACTATGAAGACCAACTAAGCCTAAGGTAATCCATCCTAGGAAATGGAGGGGGGCTCTGTCATTTTAATTTATTTATAGGCCATTCCAATTTTACTTCCAGCTATAGTTTATCCTCAGACAAAACAAACCAAAAAGAAAATAAACAGTAAAATACGAGAAATAAGTTCAAATACAGGAATAACAAGAACAAATACAAATGAAGTAATTCAATATTGAAGATATTTCTATAAAAATGTAAAACTTAGCAAAGAATTTCTGCTTTATCTAAAATAAAATACTTTGTATTTTGGGGTATTATTTCTGAGATTTTCCTGGGAGAGAGAGGAGATTGTGGGTTTTGTTATTGCTAGCTTTGTTTATTTGTTTATTGGTGGCATTTTTTTTGTTTTGTTTTGTTTTATTGAGACAGGTCTTGCTATGTAGCTGTAGCCTGATTGAACTCTGATGTATGGCCCAGGCTGGCCTCAAAATCATGGTAATCCTCCTACATTGCACATGAGAGAATAATGGACATAGGCTGGGTTTGTCTATTTTATATTATGTAAAATGACATGGGAAACATTGACTAGTAAGTTATTTTAGTGGAAATCTAATAAAAAGTTGACAATATAAAAATGAATATAGAGCCCTTAGAATTAAAATGCAATGCAGTAAGGTAGGCTTTATGTAGCATAATATTCAAAAGAGGCAAACTTCCTATAAAACTTTCTGTACATAAGAACTTATGCCAAGTTATGTATTCAACAATGGCAGGTCATAGCAGTACAAAGAAATTAGTATTTTTCTGGAATGCATCACCCTCCCTGTAGAGTTGGGGGGAATGGGATGGGAGGGTGGTGGTGGGGGATGGGAGGGAGGGAAAGAGGCAGGGAGAGGGAACTGGGATCAATATGTAAAATAAGAAATAAAATAAAATAAAGGCTACTTGCAAAAAAAAAAAAAAAAGAAGAAGTTAGCACTTTTCTATGGACAAGATGTTGGACAAGACCATTAAAAGCAAGTCTTTATGGGTAGGAAAAACAACCCGAAAAGGCAAAGTCATGAGAAGCTTTATACCTAGAAAATTGTTGTTGCTGTTCTGTGGCTTTCTCTTTGGAACATTCCTCAGTCACACCCATCCCATGCCCTTTCAGTATCAAGTTAGAAAACAAAACCCTTGGCAGCAGGAGGCTACAATGATGGATTCAGATAGCCAGAGAAGCTGGAAACTTATCAGGGATGCTTTGGAAATGAGACTGCAGAATCAGACTCCACATCCTGTCCAGATCTAGCCATCCACTGAACTTTGTGTGCAGAAAAGTTCTATGGAGCCAGGAAAGAAAGCAGGCACAGCCTGGAAATGTGTGCCATTTTTGATAAAACTACTTCTAGTATTTAAGTATCTGATGTACCCCTGACCAGAGAAATCTCGATTTGAAAACAGGTTAGGAGGCAAAAGGCAGAAATTTCTAAATCAAGAACAAACAATGTAAATAGATCTATAACCCCTAACGAAATAGAAGCAGTCATCGGAAGCCTTCCAACAAAATAAAAACGCCCAGGACCAGATGGCTTCAGTACAGAATTCTACCAGAAATTCAAGGAAGAGCTAATAGCAATACTCTTCAAATTGTTCCACACAACAGAAACAGAAGGTTCAGTACCAAACTCTTTTTATGAGGCCACAATCACCTTGGTACCCAAGAAACATAAAGACACAACAAAGAAAACTACAGACCAATATCCCTCAAAAACATTGATTAAAAATATTCAACAAAATACTGGCAAACTGAATCCAAGAATACATTAGAGAAATCATCCACCATGACCAAGTAGGCTTCATCCCTGGGTTGCAGGGATGGTTTAACATATGAAAATCTATCAATGTGATCCACCATATAAAAAAACTGCAAAAGAAAGACTACATTGATATTTGGTTTCACTTTAAGAAAAATTAACATTTTTCTTTATTTCTACAAATGTGATAGCATTTTTAGATGTTATGTTCTGTGTTTCTAAGCTAAAAGAGCCTTTTCCTTGTATGGCTGCTATTTTAAAATGTCATTTGCACCCTCTGTTGCTGCAAACTCACTAGATAGTACTTATAAAGATATTAGTGTATGCCAGGCACATTATTACCTGTAGCTATATGAGGAACACACCGGAACACACAAAATGAAGGAAAGATTATCAAATGATTAAGTCATTTACAATTAATTTAAGGCTTTCACACACCAAAAGCAGAAAGTAAATAAAGTCCCTATTTAAATGGCAATTCTTCAGAGAATTAAGGAAAACCAGAAAAACATCTGACCCAGGAAGAAGAATCTACAAGCACCAAATCTTGGATAAGAAAAGTGTGAGTAGAACTTGAGGTCCTAGGGGGAGGGGGGTGGCAGACCATCACATGGTACAGCTTCGACTCACAGCCCAGCATCTGCCCTTTGTGCTAGTCTCCTCAAGGGATGAAGTGGGCAGTGTAGTATGTACGACTGCATAGCCAACTTAAACTCAAGTCAATCTAGTTTAATGTCCCCAATTATTCCCATTATAGAACAATATTTTAAAATGTCCACTAAGAAAAGAGGTAACAAAATGGACATCTTTAAGTCATGAGGCAGAAGGCCAAGTAATGACATGGAAAATATTAATGGTACATTATAATGGTGAGATTCCACAGAATAAAAATGTCTTAGACTCTACAGTTCTGTCTAAAAGCTGTGAAGTAAGTCTGGGCACTGCAGATGTTAGTAGTAGAAAGAGATGCAAAAATAACAGGGGGTGGTGGTCTGCTGTGAAAAATTAAAAAAAAAAAGAAGAAGAAAAAAAAATCAAAAAATACTAAAAACTGAGGAGGGAATCTAAGGGATTTCATATTGGAAAGCATGTGATTCAGGGTAGGAGAGCTAAGTCAAAAGAATTCTATGTGGGAATCAACCTAGTAAACAAGGTGAGAGTAGGGTAATGCCAACTGTTGAAGGAACAATGGCAAGAGAATTGATATAGTTAGTGAATATATACATTATCTACAACGAAAGTTCTCATTGTCAAAGAGTGATCAGTGTGAAAAAGAAGACAATGAAAATGAAACCTTTTGTGTCAGACTGAAATTTGGAACCCTTTGAAATGGCTCAGCCACTAAAAGAATTTGCTATACAATACAGATGACCTGGGACTCCTGTGAAAGGAGAAAACAGACTCTCAAATGCTGTCCTCTGACAAATGTGCATGTGCTCTGCTTGCATTCTCTCTCACACACAACATACAGACACACAATAACAGATAGATGATAAACAATCAGATGATACATACATACATACACAGACAAACATACATACATGATGGATGAATAGATGTTAAGAAAAAATAGTTTGAAATTAATTTTAACTCATGGCTGAGATTTCACGTAGTCACTGTGTATCCTGGAAGATATTCCCGTAAGGTTTTGCTCTCTCTCTTCCCATCCCTAACGTGTATGTGTGTGTGTGTGTGTGTGTGTGTGTGTGTATGAGTCCTGAGGATGTATCTTGTATGAAAGGGTTAAACACACCATCCCCTCTGCTTTCCTAGGGCCTCTGGAGGCTCCTCTCCATTCTCAACTCCAACACTTTCTGTAGACCAGCTGTTCAGAACAGTTAGAAGGCACATACATACACACATACATACATACACTCACACACAGGCACATAGCATAATCAGTTTGGCATGCTGTAACAAAACTGTTTAAAGGATGGCATAAACAACAGAGATCAATTTATCACAGTTCAGGAGAATGAATGAGACTGAAATATTAGGACCTCAGCCCTGACACAGTTGCTTCCTTGCTGTCTCATAACATGGCATGTCCTCTTTCCTTGTCCATCAAGAGAAAGACTCATGGAGTTACCAATTTCACCAGATTGGGATTACATACTCACAACCTCAAATAACTTTAACTACTTCTCTAAATAGCTATATGAACTTTTTTTTTGTAAGTCCTAGCTAGATTCAAGATTGTAGGACACAATGTAAAATGAACCTAAATTGTCTTTGTACTAGAAAGGAAAAGAACACAGGCAAGGAATGTTAAAAATCCTATCAAACACACAGACACAGACAGATAGAAAGGGCTCCTCTAGGTATAGCTGTGTGCTCTGCTCTGTATCCCAAGCACTGATACAATGGATCATGGTCAGTTGAATAAAAACAGAAAAACAGGAACCAACCACTATAGCAAATTCTCACAGGCTAGATATTTTATGACAAACATCTCCACTTCACACCATTGAAATCTCTGCCCTCAGGCTTTGCTTCCCTCTTGGATCTCTCTTCCTGCTGCTCCCAGCAAATTCCTGTTGGTATTATAGGCTATGTCCTCAACTCTGATGGTGGCTTTAAATGAGAAATTGCAAATAACCCACCAATGTGAGTCTTCTTTGCTTTGTCTTCTCCTAATCCACTTGGATTCAAAAAAAACAATCATGTTAAATTCAATTGTTTTCTTGCAATTTCTCAAAAATTTTATACCTATACCACCATAATTATCTCTGAATTCACAGTCGTGAATTATTGCCTCCTTTCTACTATCCCTAGGCTACATCTTTAAATGTTTAACTTCTATTATATATTATCATAACATAGAAAGTTCCTTCTCTTCCTAGTTTACTGGAGATTAATTAACTAATCAAGTAAATAATTCACTGACATGATGTGCATACCTGTAATCCCATCTATTCGGGTCCTCAGAGTGACCACACACTAAAAGTCTACCTAGGCTACATAGGGAGTTAAGGTCCAGCCTAAAAAACTTATCAAGAACCTTTCTCAGTGTAAAATTTAACTTTATATGACTAGATAAAGAGCTCAGTGGCAAGATGTTTGCTTAGTACCACAGGAAAATTTTATTTGACTTTTATATTCAGTGTGATGGTGAACACAAAAGAAAAATATAGAGGTTAAGAGACAATCAAACATCAAAATTTGGGCTGAGGACAATGAGCAGTTAATTGACCCATTCAAGATCAGGCTACAGAAACACATAGAGACAGCTGACCTAAACAAAGAAGAGCTAATGGTCCCCCAGACTGATAGCTGGGAATCCAGCATTGGACTGACTCAAACCCCTGAACATGGATCTCAGTTAGAAGGCCTGGACAATCTAAGGGACCTCTGACAGTAGAACCAGGATGTAATCCTGATGCACAAAAGGACGTTGGGAGCACATTCCCCATGGAGGGATACTCCCTTAACCTATAGGCACCCTACTCCAAATGACTTGACATATTTAGATGACCCCTCCTAGAAGGCATCTCCGTACATATAGAGTGGGGGGCGGATGGGAGGAGAGGGTGGTCAGGGTGCATGAGAGGGTGGGAAAGAGGAAGAGAGGGAGGGAAGGAGGGAGGGAAGGAGGGAGAAGGAACTGGGATTGATATGCAAACTAAAAATAAAAAACAAAAACAAACAAACAAACGAAACAAAACAACCACAAAAATAAAACAAAAACAAATCACAGATCACCAGAACCTGTATAAAAGGCTTTCCATGTCAGCATAAGTCTGTAATCCCAGAGAATGCAAGAATGCAAGATAGGAGCCAGAGCCCTGGAAACAAAAAAGCCAGTTAACCTTCCTATCTGGCCATGTTTAAGGCCAAGGAGACAATCTGTCTCTAACACACAGTGGAACGTGGTTAAAGATGGGCAACAGTGGTTATTCTCTGAGCTCTACAAGGTCATAGTGCCTGTGAATATGCTACCACACACAGGAGTTCATCACAGCACCACACACACACACACACACACACACACACACACACACAAAACTGAAAGGGTCCTCAAATAATCTATATACAAGTTTTTAATATATCATGTACATATGTATTTCTTCCTGTCTAAGAACCCTAACCCTAAGAAGGTAAGCACTGTATTTTCTTCGTCTTTGCTTCTGCAATAATTTGGGCACAGAAAATAAATATGTGTTTGGGTCTTTTTTTTCAGTTAAGTGTGAGTTACTGTTCAATGGATTCTTCATTATCCTGTTTCTCTTTCATGTGCTTTTCTTAAAGAGGCTGACAAGATATTTCCGAGTGAGGTTTGCCAGGTGTTGTCACATTCATGGAGTCACCATGGATACAAGTCTGATCTTTAATTTTGTGAGTCAAGAATCTTAATCATAGCAGTTAATCTAGTGGAGTCCAGATTTGAGAATTTATTTACAATGACCAGATACACCAAAATAAATAAATAAATAAATGAACACACATGCATATGAACTTTGAAGATAACATTTGCTAAGAAGTCTAAAGAGTGGTCTAAGCTAATATGAAATAGAATAAGTAGTAGATGTAGCAAAATATTCAGCATTCCATATGTTTAATATTTTGGGGAAAAGGGCAAGAGTAGAAAAGATGATAGAATATGTAGATATAGTGTGTTTGAAATCAAACCAACCACACTTTAATATCCAACTAGAATTCTTAAGTGCTTCTTTATGATCAGGAATCACTAAGCCTACAAATTTGGTTATTGCAAAAATTTAGTGATTCAACTTATGAATCGTCCTTGCAGTGCTATTAGTAATATCACATGAAATACAATGTAAATACTGATTCTCATTATTTTATCTTTGTTACATGTCATACATTCCTTTGTCCTAATTCTTCTCGAGCCACATTAGTATCCAGAAGAAATAAGATTTTACTGCTCTTTTCCTAGAATCTCTGAAGTAACAGATACCAAGGGCTCTAGGCTTCAAAGTAAACATTTTCTTCTTCATTCAGAATCAAATATAAATATATAGTCAATAGACTACCCAGTCTTTACTTAAGCTATTAAAACATATAGATGCTAACTTTGATTTGTAACAATAGGAACAAATGAATATTTTTAAACTCTTTCATCTGGAGAGGCAGAATTTAGAGTATGTTGCTATAGATGTGTTAACACAAAAACCAGGCTCGCTGTGAATCTCCTGTGATAGACAGACATCTGGTCAAGTTTTATTCCCATGTCTTTGTGTGAATGTGCTTCTAGTTGGATGGGACAAGCAGACTGAGTAAAAATGGCTCTCCCATCTGCCAAGGTCCTGAGCAGAATAAATGGACTGACTATTCTCTGAGTAAGAAGGAAATCCTCTTGCGTGGCTGTGTGGATCTGGAACCCATGCTGTTTTCTGTCTTTGAAATCAAACAGGAATATCAGTTCTCTTGGGTCTTGCACTCACTAGCCTTCAGATGGAACTGCTCATTGGGCACTGTCACTTTGCCAACTGCAGATCACATGGAACTTGTTAACTTTTATGAAATCATGAGCCAATTCCATCCATACAGATTTCTCTATGTACAGATATGGGTGCTTCTTGTTTGTGTAAGAGATAGAGAGATGAGAGCTAGGTGTTAGATATATAGACTGATAGCTATGCATGGATCATAAATAGGTATATATTTGCTACTGAACTAATTCAATTTCTCTGAAGAACTCTGAATAATACAACCACCTGACTTGGAGAAAACTGAGAGATAAAAGATCTTGATAAGGACTCCACAAAAGGCACAGCTACTGAGCAAATATCTTCAATATTTGCTATCTCAGTCAATGCCACTGGGTATCTGGATGAATATATGATAAAAGCATAAATGTTTGATTGACCTTTGAATAAGTTACAGGGTACCTGGGTAATCAAATTTTAGAGTTGTTTGTTGCAAGAACGTCTAATGCAGACTGTACTTCTCCCTGAAAATCTAGTAGTTACATTTCTTTTTTATATTTGTGAAATTACACTTTTAAGGAAATGTTCAATCCACCTCAAAAGTGCTTATTAAAGGCACTGTAGAAGCTAAAGCATGCATTTTGAAATTCAAGGATTCAAAAATGTCTCCCACACATTCTCTGCCTCTCTGAACACATGAGCATACACACACATGCACCTATCACCAGTAAATGTTTTGTGAGATTAAGAGCTTAATATTTTGTTTATGTTTTGTTTGTACAATAAATTGTGCTGATCATATTTATTAAACAATATGAATTTTAGTTAGCCATGTATGGTTGACTATACTATACTTTTCCAAAATACACACATATATATGTATAAAAATATTAATGGCTTTTTGGAATTTCAGTTAAAAATGAGCTATACTATAAATTTCTGATTAACATATGGTTCAGAGGCAGCAACAGATCTGAGAAAACTTTTCAATATTTTGATGTATTACTTTGTAGCTAATAATATAGAATATATCAAAGATTACAATTTCTGATGCAAGCTTTCTTATACTGGTTAAACAAGACTAAATAATAGGGTATTTTAAAAGTTACTTTTCCTCTCCTTTATGTGAAAAGTAAATGTCTTCTCTTGTCCTTGTTAATATGCAATTTTAACAAAAGAGTAAAATCATGATTTTCATGTGTGTTTAAAAATGAACAGGTGTTAAAAATGTCATTTAGTTCAAAATCAATGAAAGAACAAGTCAGACATTACAAATGGCTCAAACTAAGAATTCAAAGTGCAGACAATTTATAAATCAGAAATATTTATGTAAATGTATAAATGAATACAAAATTGTTTTTCTATAAGTAAAGGAGAGAGTGAAATGTAAAGGAGAAGTTCTCTATATAGGAAATGATTTTTGAAGAGAAAAATTTTGAGAAACACTATTAGTTATTGACAACATATGATTTTAAGATATATTCCATAGAACTTGGAGTTGTAGAAACCAAAGAGTATGATTTAGTTTTCCAAATGTGGCTCAAAATTTTCTTTATATTAAAAAAGTATGTGGGCCTTGGTAGGTAAGTGCATGAGGAACTGAGGTCATATCTCCAGCATCTATGTAGAGAGATAGGAAGGTGTGGTGATATATACTTCACTTGTAAAACACCTATACACACTCTAAGGGAACTGAGATGGAAGTCATTGACACTTGCTGGCTGCCAGACTAGCTGTAAGTTCAGTGTGAGTCTCTGTCTCAAGAGAATACACTGAAATGAGTTAGAGTGGGACAATTGGTGGCTTCAATTGTCATCTGTGCAAGTAAATGATTATTATGTTATTTTGAGTGAAAATGCTCATAGGGATTGACACTATGTATGGGGAGTTGTAGCTTGTAGGAGTAGGTGTGGCCTTTTTATAGGAAGTGTACCACTGGGAATGGCCTTTGGGGTTCCAGAAACCCAAACCAGGCCCAGTGTAACTCTCGCTTCCTGCTGCCTGCTGATCCAGATGTAGAACTCCCAACTACATCTCCAGCACCATGTCTACCTGTATGCTACCATGTTTCCTACCATAACATTAATGGACCAAATCTCTGAACAGTATGCCAGCTCTAGTGAAACGTTTTCCTTTATGAGTTGCCATACTGATGGTGTGTCTTCACAGCAACAGAAAAATGACTGAGACAAGCATGTACACCTGCATATGCATGTATACATAAAACATAAAACATATGTAAAACACACAGATGAGGATGCATATGCACATGGGTACCCATGCACCACATGTATGCAAATGTGCACACACACACACACACACACACACACACACACACACACACACCAGTTGTCATGAGACAGAATGCCAGATCAAAGTCTGCTTTGATCATTTGGGTCTGTGTCAACAAAACATTACTCAGAACTTGGGGCATCCCATAAAGACTGACTCCTCTACTGCAGATAATGGTTTGTAGTTTACCCGGGACCTGTCTTAGTCATAAAATGAAAAGAATAAAATCCCAAACTTTGTAAGGATGCACTCAGTGGAACATGTGCTGAGAGTTGGCTGGAGCAAAGGATAAAGTGGAGAGACTTCAGTTTTCTCATGCTATTCCTTTTCTACTTCACAAACTCACTCTATATCTAAGCCATTAAAACAAGTTTGGGGTCCATTATCTAACGCAATTGTACTTACACAGTACTGTGTTACTTTAATATCTCAGGTAAATGTTTCTAAAATTGATTTTTAAATAAGGTTTTCTGCTTGCCATTTCCTCCATAAGAGTAAATCGTTTTACTCACACCCAGAAACTTTTTCCACCACCACTGTTCTTCATATTGATTCCTATCATTTATGAATATGCTTCTACTCAGCATCATAATTTTATGCTAGAATAGCATAACTTATAAAAGAGTATACATTTTGGTCAAGCATTTGATTCTCACAGCAACCTCAATAAGAGAGGAGCTGATAAATGCAGCCTGCTCCATCTTGAAAGCCATCTTACAGTAAAAACAAACTTGATTCAATCCTATTCATTATTAAATCTGTTTCTCATGGATTGGGCCCTACACATAACCTGAACTGCAAATGGTTTTATACCATTGGTCCAGGAAAAGACAACGATGCCTTTGTTTCATACCTAGCTATGAGTTATGAGTACCTTTTTGTGACTACCCTGCAACTATGTCTTTGTTTCAGTAGGTTTTTGTGATCAATTGGTTATGCTTAAGTTCTTCTATAACCTCACATATTTCCCTGCCAAATCACCCTTTTAGAAATACTCTACTCTTGAGCTATAAAATCCCTATTCTCCCATGTTCAATGCTGATCTCTTGAACCATGCCCTAGGAAGAGACAGTCCATGTAGATGAATTAAAAAAAAAAAAAAAAAAAAAAAAACTTTTGTTACTCAATTTGGCTATTGTTTGGGTCAGTGGTCTTTCTCCTATAATATGTGTAGTAAATAGAGCAATATATTCCAAATTTACAATTGTGAGAGATGTGATCATCTTTTTTATAAGCAGGTTTAATGACTGCCTATCTGTTTTAGCTCATGCCCCCATATCCCCCTGAATGAGAGTCTTTTTGTTAATGCTTTGTTAGTAAAACATTTTGTAATCAGCTTCCTGAAATTCCTGAAAGACCTAATCATCTAAACGTTGCTAATTCAGTATCCTCCTGTTTTCCCCTGTCGCATTGCTTTTTGCATTAGCCAATCATGGAGAGATGCCAACCTTAGCCAGTGGATAATAACCAGTCTTTCCCTTGTGTGTTGGTGGCAAAAAAAAAAAAAAAAAAAAAAAAAAAAGAAGGAAAGAAAAAAACAGTGAAAACAGTGGCCACCTAGTCTATGGGTGCTGCTACTCATGAGTCTAGTCTGAGTGAAGACACATACACACACACACACACACACACACACACAGAGAGAGAGAGAGAGAGAGAGAGAGAGAGAGAGAGAGAGAGAGAGAGAGAGAGAGAATTGTCTTGCCAAACCATTGCCACTTTGTTCCTGTATTCTTGTGAATAGCATTAAGACTTGTCTTTGGTAACATAAATGACAAAACTGAGCTTTTTATGTGACTGAACTTTAACTGATAGATATTGGCTTGTTCCTTCACACAGACCTTTTTTTAAAAAGCATATTTTTTTTTAGTGTGTGTATGTTGGTATGTGTGTATGCATGTATGCATGCATGCATGCGTGTGTGTGTGTGTGTGTGTGTGTGTGTGTGTGTGTGTGTGTCTGTGTATAGCCATGCCACATGTCCTTGAAAGATTAGAGGGACATTGGTTCATTCCTGTCACCTCATTGAATCTTGCGATCGATTTCAAGTCACCAGGCCCCATGACAGAGCCTCTACCCACTGAGCCATTTCACCATCTCTTTACTAAAACTTTTATTATGTTCTGCAGCTAGAGACTGTCAAGAATGAACAAAAATATGAATTCAGGCCTTCAGTGGTACATTTTTGTGTACTATTGAACATCGCTAGTCACTTTCTTGACGCATCTTATTTGGAAAAGTTCTACTTGAGAAATTCATAAGTGGTTTTTCCTGTTGAAGAAATATCTTAGCATGTTCTCAAAACTGGCCTTGCTATACCATAGTCAGGAATGATAAGAGGAATCAATCCTCATTCCTTTTTATTAAAGTCCTGATCATTGATGAGATTATCTAGATCCAGTTCTTCAAATCCAGGAGTGCATGTTGTTCACCTGCACTCTGAATGCTCAGGAACATTCCACAGTGAGATATGGCATTAGGTTAACCTGCATCTGATGAGTATTATTTGTCATTGAGACTTAGATCACAGACAGAGTCACACAGCTCTTTCTTTATAAGTGGGGTTTCATAACAGCCCAGTCTGACAGACTTGCATCAGGAAATAACGATAACACATCTCATTTATGACAGTGTATTGAAGAACTTCTTTACATCTCAGTGCATTGAGGGAACTATCCATCTCTCATCTCCAAAGTCCCACATTGCTTCCTTAGAGGGCATGACTCCTCTCCTCTTCCCATGACCCGGAGCCAAAGATATCCCACAGCATGTCCTATGGACAGTTCTTCACTGCAGGGAGCAGTGAAGACCCCAAGTGAATAGGTACTACTGACATGTTCATGGCCATGGCAAGGATCCACATGCCTCAGAGCCATGGGAGTGGCAAAGCCTTCGCCTGTCCATGTGCACATGTTAACAGTGTATGTAGAAGCTATTAACCACAGGATCCTACATCCAGGTGATTAGAAGCAGAAATGGCTCCAACTAAGATTAACTAAATCTGCTTCCTAGTCCTTCTGTGTGCAATAAACCCACCTCCTCACTCAACTGTATGCAAGAAACCCACCTCTTCACTTAGCAGTATATAATAAATGCACTGAGTTTCTGGGCTGTTCTTGGCATCTTCCCACCAGAGTGCATAGCCCACCCAATCTAAGATTTTCCATGTCTGTGTCAGTGTGTCTGTCATTTATTTATACCTTCATTGCCCCAGGCAGGTCAACCACACCACAGCAAAAGATGTGGAGTCTTTCAGCCCCTCTTTTGAAACCTATATGGGACTCTGCCTGTCATTTGGGCCTGAACTCTCATCAAAGCCATCAAAGCACTTACTTCCGTATATATATTAAGACAGGGTTTATCTGCGTAGCTTTGGAGCCCGCCCTGGAACTCACTCTGTAGACCAGGCTGGTCTCAAACTCACAGAGATCCACCTACCTCTGACTTTTGAGTGCTGGGATTAAAGGCATGCACCGCCACCACTCTGCTTCTGTAGGAATATTAATGTGTCTTTGAGAATAGTGGATCTTTTCTCAGCTCTTGTTGAAATGGCGTGTGGGCCTGGGACTGGGAATGTTTAATGGGTGGAAAATTTCACCTAGCCAATGGCTTATGGGTTCTTCTCTCGTGAAATCCACAGGCAACATATGGTAAGTTTTAGAGAGAAGTTTATCATTATTGATTAATTGAATCATGTTTGAGAAAGAGAAAAAGGCAGAGAGAGAGGGAGGGAGCGAAGCAGGGAGGGAGGGAGGGAGGGAGGGAGGGAGGGAGGGAGGGAGGGAGGGAGGATTCCAGGAAGTGGGTACCATTGAAATGTAGTTTGGGGAAGTTTTGAAGAAAGCTAAATGAAGAGTCATTCCTTGCTCATCAGTGAAATTGGCCCACCATGTGTTCAGGTGTGTTTTCTCAGTTTATGTCATGGAGCTTTCAGCTTGAAGTGCTCATTTAGAAGAGATAGCAAGGACACAGGAAGTAGAACTCTCCTCTGGCATCTCTTGCCTCCACCATAGATGTTCTCAGAACTACTTTGTTGGAGACCCTGCCATACTTTACAGGCTTCTCTCTCTCATTCTCATCATAGTGGTGCTACTCTTAATAAGGCTGCTTCTTAACAGAAGACCCTGTATCTTCTTTGAGCTCTAAAACAAAATATTTTCAGAAGAGTATATATACTTTATGTATTTTTGCCCAATAATTTTCTGAAAAGCTAGATTGGTGTAAATTCTTTGTGATACAAAATGAAGATGATTTCGTTGATTTCACATGAGTAGAATTTACTATGAGGATCTGAATTGGATTAAAGAAAGCTTCACCATCCCAAGCGAGTTTGTCTAAGCAATAGTGTATTAAATGCACACACACACACACACACACACACACACACACACACACAAACCCTACTGAATTCTGTGGCTGGTCATGATTGTATACAGCTGCAATCCCAGCATTCAGACTAAGCAAGAAAGACAGCAAATTTGAGGTCAACCTAAGCTACACAAGACTTTGTCTCATCAAAAAAATAAATAAATAAATAAATAAAAACAATAGTGTCCTTGAATAACAAAATCATTGCTGTTGATGGCAGAATCATCAATAAAATGTTAAGCCGAGGCACCTGTGGATGGTAGAGGTAATAAGATGTGTATCTAGAAGGTGGGTTTGCTTATATTGAGGATCAGTGTGAGAAAAATGCCCATGGGGATTTCCCATAGCAAAACCAGCTAGAAAAGCCAAGTTCAGAACACGTATTGCTCCAAGGTGCTCCAATTACCAGGAACTATGGGGCATCTGATATTGTGTATGTATACTAATCAGGAAACTTGGGTTCCCTTTCTGGGTTCTTAGTGTTATTCATTTTTTTTTTAAATTTAGCAAGGTAACTTTATTCAAAACAGTAATCTCCAAGGTTGGATACTCTGTTAAGGATAGCAGCAAGCCAAATAAGTAAAAGATTATTCAAGGGCCCCAATTATTGCTTGGGGCTTCCTCTTATGGAGTTCAAGAGAAGGAAAAGCTTGGTTACAAATGATTGGCAGGCTTGCCTACTCCCATGATTCTTATGACTTTAATTATTTGTATGCATAGTTGTGAATACCTATAAGTTTGTAAGTAGGGGTTTTCCCCTAAAATTTCATTCAAAGGACAAAATTTGCTTTATTGTTCACATATTCAACACCAGTTTAAGCAAGATTGTCATGAACTCTCATAACATGGACATAAATGGGAAGACACGGAATAGAAACTCTCCAAGAAATGGGAGTTTTTGAGAGGAGAAAATATTCCACCATTTGGGTTGGGGTTCTTGGTTACTAATAGGGTTCAGGGTATCACTAGAAAACAGGTATGCATGTTGAATAATCCAGGAAGAGTATTGGATTGCTAAACAATTTCTTTAGCATGTCTGCCTCAAAAGTATTCAAAACTTTTAACAACACCTCAGTCTCTGTCACAGACATACTTAAAGTCATAGCCCAGTAATGAGCTAGTATATATTTCATAATATGTATGTATGCATAGCATATATGTGTCTATAGACATACATACATACATACATGTATGTATGTATGTATGTGTGTGTGTGTGTGTGTGTGTGTGTGTATGTTACAAAGATAGGCCATGTTTTCCTAATTTCCTAATTTTATCACCCAGAACAAATTTCTAAAGCCAAATTCATCCATTTAGAAACATAGTTTGAATCACATGAATCACATGCAGGCTGGACAATGTGATCTCCACAGAAGGAAAAGAACCACAAGATCAGGCACAAATATCTGTGACTAACTGGTTTACACACTCAGGAGTTCTATGAAAATATTGACCTGAACGCTGTAATATATAGCAGAGGCCCTGTTACAGGTCCCTGTCACCCTGTCACCTCTGTCACCCCTGTCACCCCTGTCACCCTTGTGCTTGCTGCTTCTGTCTCTGGGAACTCATATGAGCCTTGTTCAGTTGAATCAGGAGGTCTTGTTTTGTTGTCCTCCATGCCCTCTGGATCTTACACTCTTCCTGCCTCCTCTTCCATGGGGTTCCCTGACCCCCCAAAAGAGGGATTTGATAATGGCATCCCATTTACAACTGTGTGTTCTAAATGTCTTACTGTTGTCTCTGTATCTGTTCTCATCTGCTAAAGGAAGGAGCCTCTCTGATGATTGCTGAATAAGGCACTAATCTTTGAGTATAGCAGAAAGTCATTAGGAGTTATTTTATTGATACTTTCTTTTGACTGGCAATGTTTGATTTTATCCCAGCTCTCTGGGTTATTTTATCTCTGATTTTGGATACCCACATAGTGCTGAATATGGGTTCTACAAGTCAAATCAGATATTAATTGGCTATTCTCACAAGTTATGTGCCACTGTAGCCCTAGAATTTCTTGCAGGAGGGACAGATTGTAATTCAAAGGTTTTGTAGCTGTATTATGTTTACATGTCTCTGTTAGTAGCCTGCAGAGTATCTTGTCACACCAAAGACACTATAATAAAGGGGTGAAGGCTCCATTTAGGCACCAACTCAACTTTTTAATATTCAATGAGCTGTGTGAGTGTTGCCCTCAGCATGTTGATTTATGGGGAGCAACTCATTTTCTCAGCAACAGCTTGGATTGTCTGGGAACTACCATGGGACTCCCTTAGCTGACAACTGAAATGAATAAAACCCAGTCCTAGATGCTTTATTTTGTGACAAGAAATAGCCAGCTGGGAGTCCATCTCCCCCATCATTAGACCTCATTAGGGTTGACTTCATAGATTTTAGTAAGTTTCTGCTGCCTTAGGTTTCCATGCCATCCTTCAAATGTCCCTTAACTTCAGTTGTCACTCCCATCATTCCCTCCTGCAACTCTATTTACCCTCGCTGCCTGATCCTCCAGTTTCCATCTTGTCATTACATCTCCACCCCCAGTCCACCCATAAAATCTATTTATACTTCGTGGGAGATCCATGTGTCCTTCCAAGTCCATTCCTCTATATCTTGGTCTGTGGATTGTATGTTGATTATCTTTTATTTAGTGTCTTGTGGAGGGATCATGTAGATTTTATTGATGGCAAGGAAACAATCCACAAAAAGACAAGAATGAAACTCAGTTCAGCCTGATGTTTTGGTATCAGTGCTAGACCAAAACTTTGAGAGTCTGACATCAGTTCATATATTTTTAACATATTTAAGCATTGGAAATTTTTCAGATAATAACTCAGCTTGAGACATATTTACTTGATGCTGTTTACAAAGTACATATGACTTCCTGTCTAAAATGGGTTCTTGTAGACTTAGAAACAATGTTTGAGGTAAGGGTCTAGAGAGAATGGCTGAGATAAACAAAATGCCTGGCCCTTAAATAACGGAAGCTACTTAGGCAATTGTAAAGAACAAATGACATCTCTCACAGGGATGAAGTTTATGGCCTAGAAGTAATTCTCAAGGTTTTAGGGGGAAGGTTATGGGATAAGTAAAGCACAGATTCTGGATAACATAGGCAGAGTATTGCTTTTAAGACAGCAAAGGACCACAAGGTTGTAAACCATATCCATTCCCAGCATTCCAGGAGGGAGGTTAAACATCTCTCTCATTTGAAGTATTGCCTATGAGTTTAACTTGCATAGCTGTTCTAGTGCTTATGTGTGTACACAACCACTTTTTGCCTTCTGTAATGGCTAATATCCACATATAAATTAATACATGCCATATTTATCTAACTGGGTCTGGGTTACCTCACTCAGGATTAGTGTTTCAAGTTCTATCCATTTGCCTGCAAATTTCAGATTTTAGTTTTTAATACCTGAGTACTATTCCATTGTATAAATGTACCATATTTTCTGTATCCATTTTTCTGTTGAGGGACATCTAGGATGCTTCTAGTTTCTGGTTATTATAAACAGAGCAGTGATGAACATGATGGAGCAAGTGTCCTTATATTAGAATGAAACATCCTTTGTGTATGTACACCAAGAGTGGCATAGCTAGATCTTCTTTTAAAAAAATTATTCATTTTACATACCAACTACAGTCTCCCCCTTCCTCCACTCTTCTCCTTCCTTCCCTACTCCTTGCAACCCACCCCCCATCCCCTCCTCTGAAAGGGTAAGGCCTCTCATAGGCAATCAACAGAGCCTGTCACATTCAGTTGAGGCAGCATCAAGGCTGAGCAAGGTATCCCACCATATGGAGTCTTCAAAAAAGCCAGCTCATGCTGGCTTTCCCAGTCATAATCTTGAACCTTCCTGTCTTCATCTGTGCAGCTAGATCTTGAAGTAGATCAAATCCCAAAATTCTGAGAAATGCCATTCTGATTTTTGTAGTAACTATACAAGTTTGCAATCTCACTCCACAAGGATGCATTCTGCTCCATATCATGGCTAGCATGACTTTTGTTTTAATTTTAGCCATTCTGACAGATGTAAAATAAAATCTCAAAGTTGTTTTGAATTTCATTTCTCTAATGGCTAAAGATAGTGAACATTTCTTTAAGTGTTTTTCAGCCATTTGAGTTTCCTCAAATGAGAATACTCTGCTGAGATATATACCATTTTAAAATTAGTTTATTTGGTTTTTTGATATCTAATCTCTTGAGTTCATTATATATTTGAAATATTAGACCTCTAGTAGATATGGAATTGGTAAAATCTTTTCCCATTGGGAGGCTGCTGTTTTGTTCAAATGACAGTGTTCTTTGCCTTACAGAAGCTTTTTAGCATAATGAGGTCCCAATTAGTAACTCTTGATCTTAGTTTCTGTATTATCACTGTTGGGTCCAGGAAGTATTCTGTGTCAATCATTTCAAGGATAATCCCACTTTCTCTCTTCCTATCAGATTCAGTGTACTTGGTTTTATGTGAGGTCTTTGATACACTTGGACTTAAGAGATATGTATGGAACTATTTGCATTCTTCTAAATGAAGACCTCCAGTTTTAGCAACACCATTTGTTGAAGTTGAGAATTATCTTTATAGGGTATGTGAAGAATTATGTTGGAATTTTCATAACCATTGCAAAAAAATCTATAGATTACTTTTGGAAGGATGACAAATTTATTATGTTAATCCTATCACTCCATGAGCATGGGAGTTTTTTCTATATTCTCATATTTTCTTCAGTTTCATTCTTCAAAGACTTGAAGTTTTTAATCATACAACCCTTTCACTTGCTTGGTTAGAGTTACTCTAAGGAGGGAGTAGAGCAGAGTGTTCAGCCAGGATCCGCTTATTTTATCTCCTTGGAATAGGGGCAGGCAGTGAAGAGCGGTCACCCAGAGTCTCTTCTGTAGCACTGGAGTTGAGACTGTGTGGTTGGATCTGGAGGGACAGATGCAGACAGGAAGATCTATAGACAGTGTAGCTGCTTCTCTCATAGGATTAGTCTGTGGGTCAGCAGGGAGTGTCTACTGGAGTTGGGGCTAGGATAAAGAAACAAGTGCAGATTTCGAGGCCAGGAGGGGAAGGTCTGAGGGAATCCATAGAAAGAGTAGGCAGAGTGGCCTGCTCAGCTGCTGTGCTCCCAGGGAGTGCCTGCTGGGCTGGGGGATAGGATCCTGGGATGAGGTGGGGGAAGGAAGGTTGGAGAAGATCTCTGTAATTGGTTGTGGATGGATTCAGAGAGGAAAGGGAGACTGAAGCAAGTGTTCTGGTACAGAGCTGGGGGTGAGACTGGGGTGAGGGTGGGACTGCAATAATAAAACCTTGGGACATTTATACTAGAGTTCGAGAAAATACAACAGGACAGGAAAGCTGTGAAGCTCAGCAGTCATAAGGAAGCAGGATAAAGTAGAAAAGGAAGAATGAGGGCTATGTCTTTTGAGTTAGGACTCAGAAAAGCAAATGTAGTCAAAAGTGTGAAAGCCTTGCAGGGCAGCAATTCCATAAGGCACTGGAGAGAAAAGCTTGGGGAAAGGAAACATGTTATGTCTTTGAGATGATAATTAGTCTTTCCATCACTTCCTCATGTCTATAGGTGGATCAGTCTTCCTGGGGAGGGGGGAGAATCTGTTGACTGGCTCAGCAACTGACAAAATGAGCTGGGTAAACACTTAAGGGGAGAAACAATGTTATATAGTAAACAATGTTATATAGTGTTCTAACCTCTGAAGCAGATCAGAATGTCATGTTTCCTCATAGAGCTAAAGTAAGGTTCCATTAGAGACAACACCCCAGTGGCCTTTAGAGCTCCTCTAACATAGGAGAGAATGTGACTCCACTGAATGAACATATAGTGGTGGTGAGAGGTTCAACAATAAACTTGTTTATGGCTTCACCCAATGAAATAAAACACCTTTCTGTGTTGATGATAAATGTATATGTTCCTGAGCCAAATATATTTAATTTTCACCTATTAGTATCACATCTGTTACTCCTCTTATTATATATTAATAACCATAATTAATAAATAACTTAAACCAGATGGCTTAAGATAACAGATGTACTATTATTTTTAAAAATGTAGACTTCACAGTAGGTTTTCTCTTACAAGTATCAAATAAAAATAAAATTCACTATTCCACTGATCTCAAGAAAGGATAGTGGCAGTAATTTAAAATAAACTATAAATACCTTATGGACAAAACTAGAAGGTGGTAAAGCTAAAATGATTAGGTAAACTTAAATCAGTAATATTTCAGAATTCAGACGTGACCAACCCCTATATTTTCTCTACTAAATGTCAATAAAAATCTATCATTTAAAGCTCAAGCAAAAACATGTCATGATACCCAACTCATCTTCTGCTCTAGAGTGTGAATATAAATTCTAATATTATTGTTTACCATTAAAATACTGATTAAAAGGCTGTTCCTGTAATTAATATTAAGGATAATGTTTGGTTTTTCCATATTTCTTTTGTGTTTAATTTTTCACAATTTTTCTTCTGTCAGATTTCTTTTAAAATGTAGCATTTGGGGTTTTTTAATTACTTACTTAGTTGTAGGTGTCTGAAAAATATCAAAGAGAAGTTCACTTTAAAAATTACCAAAACACAAATAATAATAGGTTTCTGACCTATCCAACTTTTAGGCAGTTTGGGAGAGAATAGATACAACAGTAAGGGCATGTATTCCCTGATATTTTAATTTATCTTCCTTGGAAGAAGTTGTCTTTTAAATTACATTGAAAACTTGTTTCTACTTACTAAAGTCCTGAAAGAATAAAGCACTTTTACAAATAGTGTCTTATTATCTTCATTTCAGCTGTTTCCACTCCCCCTCTCTCCTTTCCTTCCTTCCTCGCTCCCTCCCTCCCTTACTCCCTCCCTTCCTTCCTCTCTCTCTTCTCTTTATCTCTCTCTCTCCCTTTCTCCCTCTCTCCCCCTTTACCTCCCTCCCTCTTTTCCTCTCTCCCTCTCTTCTTTCCCCTTTTGCCTCTCTTTTCCCCCCCTTTTGGCTGTGTAGTTTGTTATCTCTCCAATAATCAATTATGCCTCCAGAGGGATTGTTTTCTTCAGAATGGGAAAGAAGTGTGCCACCAGCAAACCTCCAAATTTTTACTAGATATTTTAGAAAAATCATCCACAGAAGAGCATTTATCTTCATTGGCTTAATCTTAAGAGTCCTGTCAAGATCCTTAGTAATTATCATATTCTGCTACATGGGTTTGATTGCCTTTTGTGCTCTTTGAGGAAGAACAATGAGGCCTGTTTTCTCCCAGTGTTTTCTGAGAGCAATTTTGTATCTTTAGAAAAAGCTTCCAAATATCTCCATGAATACAAAGGGCTCTATTCTTTCATTCAATGTAAAAGAATTGTACAAATAACCACCCATACACATCACTTGGTTGTGAGGAATAAATAGTACCTTGAAAACATCAAACACATCATTGAAAATTACACACGTCAATCATTTAAAATCTATTATCACACTTCAAACACTTGAATTGGAAGATGTTAAGTATTAGCATTACAAAATATGAATACAAAGTTTGACATGAATGATTTTCCACCTTCAAATTTTTAATTTTTAGCCAAGTTTGGTGGCACTTGCCTGTAATACCAGCAGTGGGAGGCAGGAAGAACACATAGCTGATGCCACCTGATCTACACAGCAAGTTCCAGTCCAGAGCTACAAAGTGTCACTGTCTCAAATACATAGAATTAATTAACTTTAATTTTAAAATCTACAGATTTCCTGAAAGCTTTACATATATCCCAAGAATTTTAATTAAGACAAGCTTTACATTTTGACACACTGTTTCTTGGAGATTTGCAATGTTGTTACCAGAAACAAACTATGCCCTGACAGTTGTCCAGGAAAATTCCTTCCTGGATCACTAACATATCGACCATATTATTACATGTTAACATATATCTCTCCATATTCCCTGTGTTTATATTTTAGTAAAAATGCAGTTCAGCATATATTTAAAAATTATCATATTTGATGCAGTGTGGCTCCAAATTAACAGCTTTAGTTGCAGGGGACTGTGAGGTATAGTCCACAATCCCATCATCACCACACCCCTTTGGCTACAGCCAGAATTTTCAGGCAAGTGTAAACTAGAAACAGTGGGTAAAAGGGTTAGAATTTAACCAAGCGTCAATGTTTAAAGTCTTATGTTTGCCAATTTCACATAGTTTAATTAAATATAATAAATAATTATTATTAGTATTTCCTAAATAATACATCATAGCAACCACATACTACATATATACTACATGTGCTTTATATGTTATATATTCTATATAATATATAACAAACACACATTATACCTATATAATTAATATTGTATTAGGTATTTAAACAATCTAGATATCATCTAAAGAATATAAGAGGATTGTGTAGATCTGATACTACAGTTTTATAAAGGGGACTTGTCCACGCTCAGTTTTGGAAGCTGTGGGTATCCTGGAACTGATCTAATCAGGGGCAATGTCACAGGAAAGCACAGAAAGCAGAATGACTGCTCTGGCTTCCAGGATAAGAGAAGGCTTGTTACCAGCACAATGTAGGGGAACTGGCCTTCTAGGCTGAGGTGGCTGGCCAGTCTACAAAGCAAAGAGGAGTCAACAATACAGAGAAAATGGCAGTTAAAAACTTAGCAGAGGGTATACTGAGTCTTACTGTAACTTGCTACATCATGAATGTTAGGTGGATGTCCATGGGAGGCCTGCCCTTTCCTGAAGGGGAGTGAAAGAGGAGTGGAGTGGGTGGGGGCTGTGAAGAGAGGAGGGAGGGGAAACTGAGGTCAATATGTAATATACGAGAGAAAAGAAATTAAAATTAAAAACCTAGAGGAAACACATATAATGAATGTAGCTTTCAAAGTCTGGTTAGGTTAAAAATGCTAATGTTGAATATTTATCCAATCTTAGCTATTTTCTGAAAAAACAGGCAGGCAGGAATGTTAATTTCTGAGAACATACTCTTTATTAGGCAGCTACTTCCTCCACAAATGTCTTCCTGAAGAATACTTGCTTTGCTTCCCAGCAGGAAAGAGAAAAATATTTAGGCCAGCTCCTTATAAAAAAGAAGTAAAAGATATCAGGAAATCACTTCAAAGCTGGCTTTAAAATGCATTGTATTTTATTCCTAGATGATCATTCTTTTTTATTCATGTGTCTGGACTTTATCCTTTCATTCAATTCTTTTTGATACAAGTAAAAATGCTGACTCCTATGTCTGTGTTATGCCCTCTGGAAATTTTTGTGATGAAGAAATCCTTCTATGCCCATGATATTTCCTGCTGGAACTTTGCCTTAGTCAAGGTCTATATGTTTTTTTCAAGCATAGAAGACACACAGACAGACAGGCAGGCAGAGGCAGAGGCAGGCAGGCAGGCAGGCAGGCAGGCAGGAAGGAAGGAAGGAAGGAAGGAAGGAAGGAAGGAAGGAAGGAAGGAAGGAAGGAAGACAGGCAGACAGGCAGGCAGAGGCAGGAAGGAAGGAAGGAAGGAAGACAGGCAGACAGACAAGCAGGCAGAGGCAGGCAGGAAGGAAGGAAGGAAGACAGGCAGACAGACAGGAAGGAAGGAAGGAAGGAAGGAAGGAAGAAAGAAAGAAAGAAAGAAAGAAAGAAAGAAAGAAAGAGAGGGCCTAAACAACAGAACTTTTTACTTTAGCACCTAAACCTAGGTGACCATAGATCTTATATATATGATCTGGAAAACTTCAATAACTTAAAATTAGTACCTTTGTTATTGTTCTGAGATCATAGGCAGAAATTTGAACTCTCTGATGCAAAACAAGCCATGTGTCACTTTACCCTCACCCACTAGGGTTGGAAAATGGTATAATGAAGAATCCTTAAATATCCTTCTTAGATTCATCCCTGTCTTTTCCTCCTTTACTCCTTTATTTTCTCCCCTTGGTTTGTAATATATATATATATATATATATATATATATATATATATATATATAGTGTGTGTGTGTGTGTGTGTGTGTGTGTACATACATAATCTCTAAGGATGACCATAAAATTGTGATATGCCTGCCTCCACCTCCCTTGTGCAGGGAATAGAGCATACACTATCATTCCTGGGTTTTTTTTTTTGTTTTGTTTCTTTTTTTTTTTTTTTTTTTTTTTTTTTTTTTTTTCTTTCTTTTTTTTCTTTTGCCTTAAATTTTTTTATTTAAATTTGAAACAACGTTGTTTTACATGTGAATCCCAGTTCCTGCACCCACCCTTCCTTCTTCCCATGCCCCCTCCCCCACCAATTACCATCCCATACCCTTCCTGCTCCCCAGAGTGCAGACTTCCATGAAGAGTCTTCAAAGTCTGTCATATCACTTGGAGCAGGGCCTAGGCTCTCCACCATGAGTCTAGGCTAAGAGAGTATCCCTCTATGTAGAAAGGGCTCCAAAAGTCCATTCCTATAATAAGGATAAACACTGATCCACTACCAGAGGCCCCATAGACTTCCTAGTCCTCCTATCTAACACCCACATTTCACGGGGTCTCGGTCAGTCCTATGCTGGTTTCCCAGCTATCAGACTGGGGTCTGTAAGATCCCCCTTGTTGAAGTCAGCTGATTTTGTGGGTTTCTCCAGCATGGTCTTGACCCCTTTGCTCATCACTCTTCCATTTCTGCAACTGGATTCCAGGAGTTAGTCTCAATGTTTAGCTGTAGGTGTCTGCTTCTGCTTCCATCAGCTACGAGATGAAGGCTCATATGATAGTCATCAATCTCATTATTGGGGAAGGGCATTTAAGGTAGCCTCTCCCCTATTGCTTAGATTGTTAGTTGGGGCCATCCTTGTAGATCTCTGGACATTTCCCTAGTGCCAGATTTCTCTTTAAACCTATAATAGTTCCCTCTATTATGGTATCTTTTTTCTTGTTCTCCTCTATTCTTCCCCTGACTCAATCTTTCTGCTCCCTCATGCCCTCCTCTCCCCTTCTCTTTCTCCCAACTCCCTCTCCCCTCCCTCCATACTCCCAATTTGCTTGGGCAATCTTGTCCCTTTCCCCTTCTCTGGCAGACTATGTATGGCTCTTTTCAGGTCCTCATTGTTTCCTAGCTTTTCTGGAGGTGTGGATTGTAGGCTAGAAATCCTTTGCCCTATGTCTAAAATCCATATATGAGCAAGTACATACCATGTTTGTCTTTTTGTGACTGGATTACCTCACTCAGGATGGTTTCTTCTAGTTCCATTCATTTTCCTGCAACTTTCAAGACTCTATTTATTTTTGTTTGTTTGTTTGTTTGTTTTTGTTTGTGTTTGTTTTTGTTTTGTTTTTTTCATAAAGTAGTATTCCATTTTGGAAATGTACCACATTTTCTTTTATCCATTCTTCTGGTGAGGGGCATCTAGGTTGCTGTCAAGTTCCGGCTATTACAAATAATGTTGCTATGAACATAGTTGAACAGATGCCTTGTTGTATTAATGTGCATCTTTTAGGTGTATGCCTTAGGGTGGAATTACTGGATCTTGGGGTAGACTAATTCCCATTTTCCTGAGGAACCACCATACTGCTTTGTAAAGTGGCTGTACAAGTTTGCACTCCCATCAGTAGCAGAGGTGTGTTTCCCTCTCTCTGCCTCCTCTCCAGCATAAACTGTCTCTGATGTTTTTATTTTAGCCATTCTGACAGGAGTAAGATGGTATTTCAGAGTTGTTTTAATTTGCATTTTCCTGATGGTTAAGGATATTGAGCACTTTCTTAAGTGTCTTTCAGCCATTTTCGATTCCTCTATAGAGAATTCTCTTTTTAGTTCTGTACTCCACTTTTTAATTGGATTTTTGGTGTTTTGGTGACCAGCTTCTTGAGTACTTTGTATATTTTGGAAATCAGTCCTCTTTCAGGTGTGGGGTTGTTGAATATCTTTTCCCATTTGGTGGGCTGCAATTTTGTCTTGTTGACTGTGTCCTTTGCCTTACAGAAGCCTCTCAGTTTCAGGAGGTCCCATTATTGATCTCAGTGTCTGTGCTACTGGTGTTATGTCCAGCAGTCTCCTGTATCAATTATTTAAGGGTACTCCCACTTTCTCTTTTAAGAGGTTCAGTGTGGCTAGATTTATGTTGAGGTCTTTGATCCATTTGGACTTAAGTTTTGTGCATGGTGATAGGTCTTCCAGAATTAGGCAAGCCCTCTACCAACCAGAAAACATCAGCCGCCATCCAGTCCAACTTTCAAGATATTGTCCCACTATTACGTGAAAGTTCACCAGGCAGATGACTAAATAACTGGCTGAATAACTGCCCATCTAAATAACAGAGACCTATACTGCTTACTTCAAAAAAATGATTTTTATCAAAAGACAGACATGCTCTTCATTTATACATATACTCACTGCTCTTAACCTCAGTATTAAAACTGAGTGGTTGTAACAGAGAATGACAGTTCTTAAACCTGAAGGATTTACTGCTTTCCTGTATACAGAGATACTGGCTTACTTCAGGCTTTGGTTACATCGATTTACAGATTTACTCATCACAATGAATATTTTTAATGTAAGAATCAAAAGGCTAAACCCAGCCATGGTCATTCACAGGGGATACACTATCAGAAATAGATTGCTTAAAGGAAAAGAGAATCTTCCTAATAGTTCTTAGTTTTTAGTATATAGGAACACACTGTAAAAAGCAAACCAAAACAAAAGAAAAGTACCCTGCACAACAAATTATTCTGAAGTGATGGCTCAGTAGGTAAGCTGGTTTCTGCACAGAGTGAGAACTAGAATTCAGATCTCCAAACATAAAAGTGTTTGGTTCTTAGGAATTATGGTTCCCCTGTAATCAAGCTATTGGGAGCTGAGAGAGGAACATTCAGGGCAGGTTATCCAGTAGACTATCTAAGTAAGTAAACTCTGGGTTCTGTGAGAGACCCAGGCTCAGTAAATTAAGTGGAGTGCAATGAAAGAAGATATCATATGCCAACAAATGTCCTCCACAGACATGCTCACACACAAAGGTGCACCCCATACATACATACATATACATATATATATATATATGTATATATATATATATGTATCCTTACACATGAAAACATACATGCACATATATAAGTACAATAAAATATGTGCATACTCATGGCAAATCATATGATTTAGGAAAGCTAACTACTTAACTGGTGCTGGAGGCATGACACAGCAGCTAAAAGCACTTACTGCTCTTGCAGAGAGCCCGAGATCTGTTCCCCGCACCCATCCACATCAGGTGGTTTGCAACTGCATATAATGCTGGTCCAGGAAATGCAGGTCAAGGTCAATGATGCAAGGTCTTGTCTTGTAAGCTCACATGTGGTTCATTCATTTATTCCCCAGCCCTTCTGTGTTATTTCAGCTCTTCATCAATTCACTTTCTATCTTTATGATCAGCTAACGCTTTGATTTTCTGTTTCAGTATATTTAGGAAAGAGGATTGCTGTGTCCTAGACTATCCTAGACTACAAACCAAGACTGTCTTAAAAAAAAAAGCAAAGAAGGCCAGGTGGTGGTGACACAGGACTTTGATCCCATCACCCAGGAGACAGAGGCAGGCAGGAAGATCTCTGAGTTGGAAGCCACCCTGGTCTACAGAGCAAGTTCCAGGACAGAAAGATTGTTACACAAAGAAAACCTGTCAAAACAAAAATCAAAAACAAACAAAAAAGCAAGAGAAGTATTTCATTTTAATTCCTTTTAATTTCTTTTCTTTCTTCTTTCTTTCTTTTTTGTATTTTTTCCTGAGACAGCACTTCTTTGTGTAATTTTGGAGGCTGTCCTTGAACTTGCTCTGTAGACTGGGCTGGCCTCGAACTCACAGACATCTGCCTGTCTCTGCCTCCCAAGTGCTGGGATGAAAGTCATTTCAAATTTTTAAAAAAACGGCAATCAGAAAAGATTGGGAGGGGCTTACAATCTCAAAGTGTACCACCATCTGCATGTTTGTATTTTTTCTTATGGCTGTGCTGGGTTGCCTGTTACACTACACAAGGAGCCCATTAAACGAATCCTAAAGTGTATTTTTCTAAAAAGCAGCATTGAAAACCCTCTCTATAACTCATTGCTTTTCTTGCCCCCTATTTCATTCTTTCTCTCCACCAAATTCTATGAATGATGTGTCTATACACCCACTTTCCCTTCTTCTATTCTCTTGTGCATATTCTAATCAACTTTGCACCCTCTCCACTTCACAAAATATATTCCTATTGAATTAATTACATTTCAATATTCATTATGAATTCTATATTCTAAGTCCCCTTTTCAACCTTTTCTTTTCCTTTCAAGCTCAGAGCACATATTAGTTGACATTTTTCATGTAAAAAGCAACTCTCTCTTTTAAACATTTCTGGATAGTCTGTCACTCTTCTAACCTTGAAACTCAGAAATTGAGTGACTCATCTTTTGGGACCATATCCTCAAACTAACACTCAATTTTAGGTAATCTTCTCTAACTTCCTGACTTGATACATCCTCTTAATGCAGCAGTGCCTACATCTTAGATTTCCCTTGCAATACTCTCTCTCCCTTTCTCTCTCTCTCTCTCTCTCTCTCTCTGTCTTTTTCTCTCTCTCTCTATCCCTCTCTCTGTCTTTTTCTCTCTCTCTTTCTCTTTCTATCTCTCTCTCTCTCTCTCTCTCTCACACACACACAGAGAGAGAGAGAGAGAGAGAGAGAGAGAGATGCACACACAGTCCACTGCTCTTCTTATGTTGAAGTCTGAAAGTCACCTCAAGTTTACATGTCCAGAACTGAGTTCATGCTATCTCTCCACCCTCATCACCAATACAAAACTCTTCTCCAAATCTTTCCATCTCAGGCTGTACCTGAGTAAAGCTTATTGAAAGAAAATAGTTCCTGTGGTAGATATGGATATATTCTGAAGTTCTTATGGTATTCTCAGTCTTTAATAGCTTGAGGCAGAAGAATTATTGAGTCTTAGTCTAGCCCGTACTATCAGAACTCTATCTCAAATTAAAAGCACTAAGCATTCCATTTCAAAATTAGGGATTTTATGTCTGTGAACTAAAGTGGTAAATATAAAGTTTACCATACACAACTTGAGGTAAAAAAATCCCTAATTTGTGTTCTTTTGGGAGTTAAGAAGGGCTTTTATGTCCACATACTAAATAATGGAAGGCACATTCTCATTGTACTGTTCAGTGAAAAGGTGAGGCAAAGAAGTTGGAAA
This sequence comes from Phodopus roborovskii, assembly GCF_943737965.1. Classification (NCBI taxonomy): domain Eukaryota; kingdom Metazoa; phylum Chordata; class Mammalia; order Rodentia; family Cricetidae; genus Phodopus; species Phodopus roborovskii. The sequence goes on along the minus strand of NW_026126693.1, from coordinate 582,848 downwards.
GAAATGCAAAATGATGTCACTATGTGCAGTGTCATTATTTGGATACTCCTTCAAAACTGATAAACTGGCAGGGCAATAAGGGAGGAAGCATACAGAGAAAATCATCTACTGGTCAACTACTGAAAACTCTGTTCCGTGAAAAGAGTTTCTGTGCTTCTCTGTTCTCTGTGGGGACCAATGGATACAAACAGCTAAGCAAGATCAGGAAGCTGAGGAGACCTATGAACAGTGTTTGAGACACTCATCCATACTCTCCCTCCAAATTTGATGGTAAATGTCTTCTAAACATGGATGAACATCATTTTTTCTCTAGGCTGTACTTCAGTATTTTAGAGTCATTTTTCTAATTGTAAGAAGAAAATGATCATCCAGAAATACTTTTGTTGATTTGTAAAGGAATGATATCTTGATAATATGCTTTGTAATTTTGGAATAATCTGAAAACACAAAAGCATTCTAATCCACCAGTTAATCATTTCACAAATATTTACAGCTTGAGGTTCTGAGTCAGTTCCTAAATCATTTCTGAAATAAGAAAGTAACTGATACTCCAATTTGTTTGATGTTTGTAATGTTGATTACTAAACTAAATTACATGACTTTTTGATGTCTAATTAAAAAAACATATTTTATTCACATTTTTATGTTAATTCTGGTATTTTATTCCTTCCCATTCTATTTCTACTATCAGAGTAGCCATGAAATAGAATATCTTTTGTGAATTAGTTTTGAGATGAAAACAAATTTACAAAGGGAATCAATGTTAGAATATTTTCTTTGACATGAAATGCTATTTCAGGCTGTGACTGAGTTGTAATGGTCCCTGCTTTCAAGTTACCTCAAGTTACCTCAAGAATGATTTATTGTCGTTGTGTCAGGGGTTAATCTGTGGATTTAGAGCTAATAGTGATTGTTTCTGTGAAATTCTGTGCTCCTGGGTTTATTGAAACACACTCTTGGTAGATTTTTTTCCCTTCAATGAGTATTAAGTGTCCCTTCTCATCTCTTCTCATTAGTTTTGTCTTGAAAGTTTATTTTGTCAGATATTAAAATGTTCCCCTTCCCCCTCCCCTCCTCCCACCCCCCACCATACTCCCAATTTACTCAGGAGATCTTGTCCCTTATCCCTTCTTGTGGAGTTCATGTGTATCTCTCTTTGTTTCCTTTGTTTCCCAGATTCTCTGGGGTGGCAGATGTGAGGCTGCTTATCCTTTGCTCTATGTACTTATGAGTGAGTATATATCGTGTTTGTCTTTCAACTGTTTCTTACAGAGCAACACTGGTGACTTGAATTTGATCCTGAGAACTGGCAGAAAATGTAGAGAGAGCCATGACTCCTCTTACACTACACATGTGAGACATGGCACATTCACCCCTATATGCTCATATCATACACAAAGTTAAACACACACACCAATAAAATAATTAATTTTTTAAAGTTTCTTATTCAGGTCTGAATTTTTCTATTACTGATAATAACATCAAAACTTCCTGAAAAAGTCTTAATTTTTGCCTTCTCTAGTTGTTAATATAAATTTTATTTACATATTTTATACATAATATTCAAACAATAAGTGATTCATAAGAATATAAAATCCAATTATATGAATTTATACAAAATATAATCAGCCTCCAAATCATGCAACTATTATAAAATTTCCTTGTTTTATGTAGCAAATGTGGAAGTAGGCATGACTACGAGTTTGTTTAAATTAGTATTTTCCATTCGATTCAATTCTAAGTGATCCTCCATTATAATTATTTTTAATCTTCTATATTATAATAATTAAATCTAAGTTTCACATTTAATATATATGAGTCAACTTATTATTCTAAAACACAATTATATTTTGGTATTTGAAATCAGTATCACTTTCTTTTTTTAGGTTAGATCAGCTAGATTAACTCAGGCAAATAAAGGTATCAGATGTGAAAAGAAAATGTGTTTGATTATTATATTCATTTCTTTCTATCTGAAACATGTATTACTTGTCTTTCCTGAACTAGCTGGTATATACTGTAGCTGTTAAAAATATATGAAAAAGAAAGTAATGAGCAATGTTTAGGAGAGTTAGAAACTGGGCATATAGGATATATATATATAATCCCAACATTGGGGAAGCTGAAACAGGGGCATCATTGCAACACTGAAGCCAAGCTAGGCCACATAGTGAGATTGGAGCCATCACAGGCCACAGGTTAGTTCTGTATCACAAAAGAACAAAAGTTCAAAACATGAATACAGATTTTAGGAAATATGCATAAAGAACACTCAACTATATAGTAGCAAGCACTAATAAAATAGCACTTGATTGTCCTGCTAGAAAAGCAAGAACAAATTTTATTTTACCTATAAGTAAATCTATTTTTATAGCCCGTTGTTCTAAGGTAATCTCCTGTTTGGTGTTTTAAAAGGAAATTGTTTGCTTTGTAGCAGTAGCATGTTACCACTTTCCATACATTAAGATCAGTATTAGAGTAAGTGTACACTTGTCAAAACTATTACTGAAGGCCTTACCTCAACACAAAAATTGAAAAAGGTTGACTAATATTGCAAACAATGTAAACCAAGAAGATACCTCTAATCATAAACAGGAACTAAACCTGCTGTTAGAAACACTGCAGCTGCAAAGGCAACTGCAAAAAACCTAGAAATATGCTTTGGATAGTCCACTAGGTGCCACTATTTTGTGAAACAAAACAAAACAAACACCCCTCATGATAGTTGATAAATAATTTATATTCTTTTATTTTTCTATTTTACTCATATTTTAATTGCAATGATAACATTGCATGATAATATATATATATATAACAATTATATTTATATGGGATCAGTTAAATGAACACAAACATGAAATATGAAACACAGAGCTGAGCTATTTTTAATCAATAGTTTAAAAACCAAACCTTCAGTGACTGGAATACAAGTGATGCAATAACTATACAAATTGAAACATATATTGTATGACTTGGATTCAAAATAGCTTCCCTACACCATTATTCACCTGATGTTAGGGATGAGGCTGCACATAAGTAACAGCAGAAATTTTACTGAAAAGTAAAACTAAGTCTGCTTAATCCAGTAAATGTGGTGGATGCTAAATTGGCTGTAAATGTGTCCACATTAAAATTTAAGCGAATGAAATTACCTTTAGGAGTGAGCATTCCACTGATAGCAGTATAGGTAAGAGCTTTATGTATAAATGTGGTAGCATATAAGGACATATTTTACTTGCTCCATAATATAAACTCCAGTAAATTGGCATGAATATAATCATTTAGTGTCAAAAGTAATTGATGGCCATTTGGTCTAGTATAATGCATTCCACAACTTTCCCCTCCATTCATGGGCATTTATGGAAATTTCTAAGGCATCCCTTTGAAGAGACAAAAGATTTTTGTGTTCTAACCCAGAAAACTAAAACACTTAAACTATCAACTATATTAGACAAATATAACTAAGAAGCTGTCATGTGATTTTTAACATATTAATTGATATATTGTTATCTATAGGATTTTATATTACTTATCTATTACCACATAAAATTTTATCTCAAAATTATCAGCATAAAATTGCCAGCATTTTTGAAGATTTAATCTTAATATTTTTATTTCTGTCTAGGTGTAGGTATGTGCACATGTACAGGTGCCAACAGAGTCCAGGAGAGGGCATTTGATGGAATGGAGCTGGAGTTACTGGCAGTGGTGAATTGCCTGACATAGGTGCTGGAAACTGTACTCAGGTCCTTGCCAAGAACTGCAAGGGACAGTGGTCAAAACCACTGAGCCATACTCCAGCTCCGTCACTTATTTTCAGACCAGTTTCCAAAGGTCAGGGATCCAGGATAGCTAAACTGTTCTGGAGCAAGATTTCTCACACAGTTGCAGTTAAGTGGCAGCCAGGGACGGCCTTTTCCTGTCTCATCTGGAACTGAAGGATCCACTTCCAAGATCTTTCACATGTTAGAGAGTTCATTTTCTCACTGGACAGGCTTCTCTATAAGTGCTCGCAATATGTGTGACTTTTCAGTCTTACTGATCTAACCATAGAATCTCTATAGCATCATGATTCTCATTATCCATTCCACGTGCTCCAGCTTGTTTAGCCCAGCCAGGGGAAGGGGAGGGCACAGTAGCACACTTATCACAAGTAAAGATCATTGGAAACTGCCATCCACAAGTTCACCAAGTCTAGGCTATCCTTCACACACTGTGTGAAGAGACTAAAGAGTTTCTAAAATGAAGATTGCTTTGTCATTCTTCATCTGATTACAAGATCAGTTTATTTTAAAGGTGTTCTTGTCACGTTCTGAAAGCGCAAGAGCACCGGTATTGCTGAGTAAAGAAATGGGGAACAGATTCCTGTTCCTACATCTTCACATCAGCCAGGCAGTATTTCTAACTAACAGAAGTCAGTACTCTAACTAGGACACAACAGTTTCCAGACATTGTTTCCTAAAATCATTCACATTTCTAAATTATGGATTAGTATACAGGTCATATGAACAACATGATCCTAGCAAAATTCTTCTCTATTGCAAAGCTATCTTTCATCTAAAATGCTCATAAATTCCCTGATGAGTCTTTGGAAGATGTTTTCATTGTGTTTGTAATGCAAATTAGAATGTGAAAGAGATATGGCTGCAATGCTTTTGCCCATGATTAATTCCACTGACTGAACTGGGTTGTTCTTTCCCTGTGCCAAGTATCTACCTCCTTGAGCTGTGACCTGGATTGAAGAAGATGGTATTTGTAGACAGTGCCAATTAAAACTTTCATATTTTATTGTCTCTATTGACTAAATAGTAATAACTAACTCCTCAAGATCCCTGTGATCTTTCAGTGACCTGGAAAGTAGCTTTGGCATGAAATACATATAATGAATACATAAGAATACATGGATGTGTAACTATGAAATCCAGTTGAAGGATGAATTTTCCCTCAATCTCCTTTGTTTTACACATTTCTTCAGGCATCTGGTTATTCTAACAGGCCCTGCTATACACAGTAGGATTATACTGTTTCTTTGGCTTCCTGGGGAAGAAAATGGAGTTAAATATCTGTGACCCAAAATCACTGGATATTGTATGCACTGCATAGTGGTGATAAATGTTCCAAAAACATGCATGGAAGAAAGAACAGAACCATTGCATGTTTCTTACCTCCCTTATCTCTGTTAGTGATACTAAGTTTACATCCAAAGTTGGCCAAGTTCAACCAAGTTCACTGTAAAACAGTGTTGTCGACCTCCCTAATGCAGAGACCCTTCAAACAGTTCCTCATGCTGTGGTGACACCCAACCATAACATTATTTTGGTTGCTACTTCATAACTATAATTTTGCTACTCTTATGAATTGTAAATATCTGTATTTTCCAATGGTTCCAGGCAAGCCCTATGAGAGAGTCACTTGACCCCCAAAGGGGTCATGACCCACAGATTGAGAATCACTGGCCTAGAATTCAGATAGCAAAAAGCATCAGGAATGCAAGGCACAGAAGAGGAGACATAAAAAGAGGAAGAGAGAAATATGCATGGAACTGTGTGGATTGTACAAGATAGCAAAACACATTAGAGAGCTTCTTCATGTACCTTTAGGAAGAAGGTCCAGTGTATGTCTCTTTGACAGCCACTTGAAGGCTTAATACATCACCTCTTTATAGGTCAAAATGCTAGAGAAGAAAAGTGTTCTGCTGTGAGCAAACTTCATGTGCTAAACTGACAATATTGTCTCTGAAGGGGAAATTACAATAGGACCTGTTAATGTCTACTGAAACTACAAGAAAGGGTCATTTTCCTTTCTAATCTATGACTAAAGTAAAGAATTTAAACAAGTTACCAAAATAATTGTTAACCTTCGGTCTCTTCTATGAGGGGCATACACATGGAGTGTGCTAATATTTTTATGGGAAGCCACACATCTTCAACAGGAGAGCCTGCTGCATCATCCATAAGAAGGTACCTGATTTCATTGGGCTATTTCCTAAGTTTTAGTGCATCATGGGAAACTGTTGTTAAGTCACTGTGCCATGCATGGCTATGACTGACTTTTCTTCTCCTCTGTGGACAATTATCTGTGTCCATTTGGAGTTCCTATCAATATTTCCTCATCCTGTGATGGTTTGTGCTTTCTTTATAACACCTTTGAGGCAGTTATCCATCTCATATGTTCCTATGTATCAGTAAATACGATCTTAATGTATACATATTTGCATGTCTGTATGAGTCATTATTTTACCGTTTTCTGAAAAATTATGTTGATATATGTTGATGCTGAGCACATTGTATGAGAATGTTGGCAAACCTTAGCAATTGGTCAGTACTCCTGCTTTAATATACAATTATAACATTTTGAATCTTAAAATTATATCTAAGTTCACAAAGATAGTCTGTGAACATTTTGCAGATAGTAGCAGATAGGAATGCATGTTGTGGATTTACTGCAACTTTAAGTTCTTATCCTGCTAACTGTGAACCACATTTGCAGATCTTGTCCCTTACTTTCCTCTGTCCTAGAAGTAAATATACTTCCATACCGCTTCACAACTTATCCATTGTAGAGACCTGTTAAGTATAACAAGCACACTCATAGCATGGTACTTCCTTTCTCTCACCCTTCAAGCAATGTAATGATATTATAAATATCAGTTAAGTGATGCCAGTGTGTGCTCGCATTTTAATATTTGAAAGGTATCCCCAAGGCTCTGCAAAGTAAGACAGAAAATAAGTAATTATGCTGATGGAAATATTATTTCCTCTCTAACAAGTAGTATACTATAACTTGTATGCTTTTTTTTAATGCTGTGCCATTTGTCATCTATTGCGGCTTAGCCAGTGACTCCAACATTGAACTACTAGGCACAACAACAAAGGTTTGTTATCTTACATACTATTCTGAAGAGATCATTACCATGCTAGCCATGGGTCCAAGCACCTGAGGTCTTCTGAGGGGTAACCAGATGTCTCTCAGCCAGTATTAGCCTAGACTATATGCCTGCTCAGAACCTGATATGTAAGTCTTTGCATGTAAGGCCATCCTGGACTTCAGTGTGCTCTAATCCAAAGTTACTATTATCTAAGTAAACAATGACATTTTGGACAGGAAGACACCCATGTAATGACAATTGCTTATGAGCACAGAGGTGGTGACTATAATGGTAAACCCACAAGCTAAGGAAACAGTATTGGCAGAGACAAGTCAGCATGTGGGACAACATAGGATTCTTCCCCTGAAGCCTCAGACGGGTTATGGTCATGATTACATCCTGATTTCAACTTCTATTCCCAGAGTTGTAAGAGTATAAACATGTGGGGTAAGTCACAACCATCAGGCTTTTGTTTAGACAAAAGAGATTTACCAGACTTCCATCATTCTGAATGTAGAATTTTGCACGAAGCAATAGGGGCTTGCTATTTTAAAGAACTTACCTCAGGTTTGTATGTTTTAAGTCACTTTTTTTTCCTTTGTAGAAACAAAACATGGATGCAGCTCCTAGCCTAGTACTTTTTTTTTTTTTTTTTTTTTTTTTTTTTTTTTTTTGATAATCATGGGGACATTGGCGTAGTGCTGCACCTGCTCCCTGCACAGCAATTTCTCCCAGCCAGGTCAATTCAGGCAACACTAACAACATTCCCCCCTCCTCCCAGATAAGAAGGTAGAAGACAGTTTCTCCTAAGGTGACAAATGAAGATAAAACCATAGATTATATATTTAGCTAATTAGAAGTATAGGTGTACTTAGAACCTGGGCAGTTTGTTGCCCCTTTTTTCCCTACCAAAAAAAAAAAAAAAAAGAAAGAAAAATTAACTTTTATGCTTAAAGATTTGTTTCATCTGCTCATAATTCGCTAAAATATTATTGTTTTAAAATGGATGGGAGATAAAAGGAGACATAGAAAACAAGACAAGCCAAAGATGGATGAGTTCTGGAAGGGACCTGTCAATTCTATCAACTGCTGTGGACTCAAGGCAAAATATTGTCTGGAAGGCATTTTAAGTGGAGTGAGTTCCTGATGCTCTTTGCCCTCTTAAAATCTATGTGAGAGGTCAAATTGCTACCGGCTCTTGACTGTATTAGACTTAGGGAAATGGGTAGGTGTGCAGGGCTCTGCTCCCTCAAGCAGTGTGGCTTTGAAAGGCAGGAAACACAAAGGCACTTATACTACAGTATTTTTAGAACTGAAGACACTAAGAGTGTGTCCATACAGAAAGGAAAGAAAGACACCTGTCAAGAGTGGGCTTTGGAACACAAGCTGTAAAGATGGGAAACAAGGGAAGGACAATGGAGGGGAAGACAGGATGAGAAAAAGAGAAACTAAGAGAAGGAGTTACAGACATCTCTTTGAGTCGGCAGGAGACTAAGAGGCAGACCGAAGCTTGTCTTATCGCTAGTCTTGGACATAAGCACAGCCTTCAAGCAGACAGAGGAATAATGAGGATGGCGGTGACTTTGCTCTCTGGGAGTTCAGTGAGAAAGCAACAAAACTTGATTTTCTGTGGATTTAAAGGTTAATGTAACATATTGAGTATTTTCATAGATCTATGCTAAATTCACCAATCTGATATTATTTTACTTTAGTTTCAAAAGAATGAAATAGGCAAGCTCATTAAGAGTCCCCTTTGAAACAACATGAACATTGTTCAATGACTTCTGATCTCAAACACATGACTTTGACAGGGACAGACATTATCAATTCCACAAAACCCATGCAGTTTGTATTATTAGTTAGTTCACTTACAAAACAATAGTTGATGGGTGCAGATGTGGACAGAGACTGCAGAACAGGCTCTATTTTCTCTCTTCAGCTCTCAGTCTCCTTACCTGGCTTTCATTGGAAAAAAGAGAAGTGCTTCCCTTGAAGATCTCTCCTGAGGATGTGGCTTATGAGATATGGAATCACTTTACATGCCTAAGTGCTTGTTGTTCAGGGTGTCAGAAAAAGTTACGTAGGGATTAGATTTAACTCCTTGTGGTAGCACTGTTCTTACTTCAGAGGGGAAATGCTAAAAAATAAATGTAGCTCCCATCGATAAAATGAAAGTCCTTGACAAAACTTTTAATATCAATACAATGCAGAAATGTTACTTACTGAGTATTTCATATCAACCTCTCCCCAAGAAAAAAGTGTTTTCCTCAGTTAAGCTCATAATCAATAAAATAAACACATACAGGATAAGCCCTCTGTTTACAAACAAACACAATACAGAGATGAGGATGAAGCACAATGAATCTAGAAAGTGCCATGAAAGTACTGTAACATTCCTGTTTGCTTTGTGACACTTTCCACTTAATAGTCATAGAAAGGTGTCACAGCCAGAGGGGAATTCAGCTCATAAGTATACTTTTCATGCTCAGACAGGCGCTTGCCTACTTCCACACCCAGTGGAAGTATCAGCCAATCAAATGTTTACATAAGAGCCCATTTCCAGCCAATGAATGCAAGCTGCCCTTGTGTTTGAGATACTCTTCTCCCCATAACCAGTTAATAAACACAGAGAAACACTGCGCTGAATGTGCCACCTGCCTGCCTTCTTATTACCTTTCCTACCAAGGATTATTTATGAATGGATTTCAGCTTTGCAAATTATAGTGCAATGTCAGTTTCCAGAATTCTAAGGAAAAACTGAAAATGTAGAATTATGGAAATGATTCTAGCCACATTTAAAAACCTTAATTGTATTCATGCAAATGAAGCTATTTTAATTCAAAAATCAGAGAGAAATTGAGGGTTCTAATTTCCACCGAAATAGAACTATCTTTTTGTTTTAAATGCCCATTTTCTTAACACAGCAGGCTAATATAAAAGCATCTCCAGTTACTACAGAGTAGAAGAAGCAGAAGTGGGCTGAGAAACTATGTATACAGTTAGTGAATTAATTGATACCAAACATTGCATCAATGAAGTTTCACCTTGACACTAGTTTCATTATTCTCTTTTACAAAAGCAGAAATATGTTTAGAAAACATTTAGAGCCCATACATAGGGAACATTCATATGCTATTGTTGCCAGGCTGGATGGTGCTTGCCTACAAGGCAGCATTAAGGAGGCAGAGTCAAGAGTTTATGACCTTAAAATCAGCTTGGACAGAGTAGGAAAAAACAAGGCTCTGCCTCACATGTAAAGAACAGAATTTTTGATTGCTTCCCAGATGAGGCCACTCTCAGACAGCAGCAGTCATAGCCCTACACTACCCCAAGGCCATGGGCCTCCTCAAGGGGCACAAGGTAACAAAAACATCAGCAAGCCCAGGCACAGCTGGCACCCTGCCTCCTCACCAAATACACCAAGTCTGTGTAGGACATGATATATGAGGTGTGTGGCTCTGCACCCACAAGCTGCTGCCATGGAGCTATTCAAATGTCTTAGGGCAAGCCATCAATGTTATTGTTAGTCCACCAGAGATGGCCACTCAGACACAGTTTGTAGCCAACTGAAAGTCTTTATTCTAGCCAGTTGAGACTACACCCAAATATTTGGGGACCTAGGTGTAGCCCTGAGTGTCTAAAACAGAATAGTGGAAGAAACTAGATCCTGGCATCTTGCTCTGCAGCTTGGGAGGTGGGGTGAGGTAGGGTGTGTGTGTGTGGGGGGGGATGCTATACATAAGCATAGCTTGATGGGAGATAAGATAAGGGTTTAGCTGGAGGGGTTCCACACAAACAGACAGTTTAACAGAAGCTGAGATAAGTTAGTTTTGGACATCTTGCCTGTGGGTTCCTAGAATGGTTTGGAAATTTTCCCTGGGATTCTTTATGGAGAACAAATTCTAGTTAAACCTATGTATTGGCCTCAGGAAGAATACAAGATGGAGGAAACTCTGCACTGTCTTGCCCCCATCACCGAAGAGGGTGGGGACCCGCTCAGGTGCCAAGAAGTTGCAGGAGCTGAACAACTTGCTGGCAGCCATGAGAAAGGCTGCTGCCAAAATGGATAGGTGTCCTGGTCCCCTCAATGAACATTTATGTTGCACAAAAAAAAAAAAAAAAAAAAAAAAGAGAGAAAAAAAATAAATGTAGTATGCAAACTAAATTTTGTATTTTCAGCAAAAAAAACAAAATTCTAGTTAATCTAGAACTTTATTGCTTTTGCTGATTGACATTCATACATCCTGGTATCAGATAATGCATAGAAGATTACATTAGTAATTTGTAATATTCAGCTGTTAAAGTGGAAGCTCGCTCCTGCAGCTTGTTACTGTAAACTCTGATGAATTCTGGAGAACCCTGGTATTGCAGAGCTCATTGCTTAGCCCCAAAGGCTATAGCAATGCTGTTATCAAAACTAGCACAATGAGTGACTGTTTTGTCACAGTTCATTTAATAACACTAGCAGTTTATTAGCCTCTGGGATTGATTTTTCTGGGCCTTGTCCCTTGAATGCACCTGTATTAGTGTTATCCAGGGAAGCGGTATGTCTGGCCTCAAGTAAGATCTGAAGGACACTAACTTGCAAGCTAACAAGATGACCAAGTTGTCAAGAATGCACATTAGAATCAGGGCACAGATGCTCAAAGGACAAAAAGTTTAACAGGCTGATAAGTTTTAAAGTCTCAGATACTGAAGGGAAGAAAAAAAATTGTGGAGAAGTGTAATCATAATCACGTTCATGACTTCTTTTGCACATCTTGGCTTCTCCTTGAAATCTACCTATTCCCTTTAGATCACTTAATGCATCCAGGAAGTAAATAAACATAATATGAAATTTCAGATTCCAGTAGAAAAAGATGTTTATTTCTATTGAAAATTTGTTTTTAGAATAACAAGAAAATTCTAGGTGATTATACTAATATGTTTTACTGGCTAGTTTCTTCAACGTTTTAAATGAAAGCTTTAATAGGACTCAACATATATGTGGTCCTGTTTGATGTTTCATTCCATGTGTGTGACCTGCATGTTAGAGGTCCTCTGGACACATTCATCCTAAAATCAGAGGCAATAACTTCATACTGAAATAGACTAAGAAAAAGACATAGGGCAACACTGGCAAGAAAGATATGGGTATTTTTATCTGTTTACTTATAAAATCAGAAAGTCAGTCAATTGTAAATTAAATGTTTTATCATCAACATAAACGATACTTATCTTTGCTGATGCCCACACTGTCTTCCTAAAGAAAAATGTCTGAAGCAGTGTCACAGTGAGAAAGTTGTAATGACTAAAGACATTGGAGATAGCTATAATGACTAGAATAATCAAGTACAAGCATGAACATGTTGCGTTTTACCATAAAGTATACTGAGCTTAAGGAATAGACACTACATTGTGTGTTCACAGTGCCTTGCCCTCTGAATGCTCCAGAGAAATTTTAAAGCCCCTTTTACTTCTTTTTTCCCCACTCTCACCTCCCCTTTCTTCCCTGTCTTATTTCCTTTGGAGGAAGAATTGAGGACAGACTAAAGGAGGACAGTTAAAAATCTGCTACTCTACTATGTGTATGAGAGAGAAAAAGAGACCTCACTTACTACATTGGTCAGGGTACACCACACCTATTTGTTCATACCTATTGATCATTTGACCGGAGTTTCTCATTTTTATCAAAATATTAGTTCCTTTAAAGTCATCAATGTTGAGTTCAGTAGGTACAGCCTTAGTATTTCTGCCATCTGTTAAATGTCCAATATGTAAATATTAAGTTAAAACTTAATAACCATCTACTTTTTCTTGAGCCTCTCCAATTTCAGGATAATGAATACTGATCTTCTGATGAACAAGTACACAGTAGGCTCGCTGACAAAATCAGCCTCCCTTGGCTATGAGCAGCCTAGGATAGGCACTGCTGGAGTTTCAGGGGGTCATCCAGGATGCTTCTGAAGCAGTAGTTTCTATCAGACATTTGATAGAAGAGCTATAGTGTATGAATAGTGGGTGAGTAAAAAAGGCAGATACAAAATTTTGCTGCAGTATAAGGCAGAAAACACTTTTCAAACTCTTGTCAGAGTAGTTCTGCCATTTACTAAATATTTTAAATTTAAAAATATTTATTTTATTGTTCATTGAAGCTTCTTATTTTTAAATAGGCTTATTTTGGAGGCAATAAACTCAAAACATGAAAATCATGTTTAAGAAAAACAAAACAAAACAGTCGCATTCACTTTTCAAGCAAGTAGATAACTAATCAGAACTTAACTAAAATTTCTGTGTGTTTATTGCTCACCACAGAGACCATAGGGCAGGTAATAGTCACTAGAAAGAAGAACAAAAATGTCAATCACTTCTTACTTCAAAAATCAATACTTTAATTGTTCTACTTGTATTAGTTTTCTGGTCATTTCAAACATGTAAGCTCTAGTTACTCTCAAAGAGAATTTTAAAACTCTGGGGACATGGTTCAATGAACAGCATGAAGAACTGAGTTTGGATTCCCAGAAGCTTTGTAAGAAGCTAGCTGATTAAAAATAAAAACAAAACGAACAAACAAAAAGTCCGGCATAATAGAGTGACATCTCTAACCTCAGGAGGTAGGGCTGTGTGTGTGTGTGTGTGTGTGTGTGTGTGTGTGTGTGTGTGTGTACATACAGGGAGATCCAGGAGGCTTTTCTGACCAGCCAGGTTAGCTAACACCATGAGTGAGCTTCAGGTTCAGTGAGAGAAATGTCTCAAAAAGTGAAGAGGGTAAAGCAATAGAAGAAAGATACCTTTGACCTCCACACACTTAAATGAGCATCCACACACCACAAGTACACACAGAAGGGTTTCCTCCACACACTTACATGAGCACACACACCACACAAGCACACAGGCAAGGATTTCTTCTACACACTTACATGAGCACACACACCACAAGCACACACACAAGGATTTCTTCCACTCTTACATGAGCACACACACCACACAAGCACACAGGCAAGGATTTTCTCAGTGACAGTTTCACTCATGCAGTTGCTGACTTCTATTTTTAAAAGAGTGAGCTTTCGTTTATACCACAAGTATTCTTTAAAAATAATTTAACTTATTTCAATTCCAATTTTTCTTTGGCACATGTAACTGGAAGGAAATAACTCTGATGTCATTTTTATTTAAGCACTACTAGAGTCTTCAAATAAGAAAACATGAAAAATCGTTTCAAGTAACATTAGAGGTATTTTTCTGTTAACCTAAGAGAGCAAAAACGATACAAAAGGGAAATTTTGGTGGTAGGACATCTATCTTTTAGACAATTATATCAATGTTAGGAACTTAGTTTGAAAGTTCAACATTTGGACTCAGTGGGAAAAGGCACCTGCTGCTAAGCCTGCTAATCTCAGTTTGATCTTCAACACCCACATAGTGTAAGGAGACAACAGAATATAAATAGTTTTTCTCTAGCTTCCATCCATAAATACATGTATTCAAAAAGTAAACAATGTTGAATATTTAAGATACAAAATTTTTTACAATGGTATGATTATAAATTTGGTAAGTCAAGGACTGTGTTTTTAAAATAAATGTGGCTAGTTTAGAACTATTTTATCCATTGTTCACTGGCCTATTGATGCTATGTAACAAATCAATCCCAAACCTGGTGGTTTAAAACAATATATTTTTCTCATGAATATAAGAATATTTATGTTGTTGGTTCTTTTACTCTTTTTTATCTTAAATTATCTCGTCTATCTTTTGCCTCTGGACTTTTTCTTTCCTTATTTCTGTACATCTTATTTCCATACTTCACTCTTACTCCATGGCTGGCTGGCTGGCTGGTTGGGTAGGTGGCTGCCTGGCTGGTTGGCTGGCTGGCTGGCCCCTGATGACTTCCTCCCCTTGTTCTATCTTGTTCCTTCCTCTTCTTCTCAGACATCTCCTATTTATTCTCCTTGCCTGCCAGCCCTACCTATCCTTTCTCCTGCCTTGCTATTAGCCATTCAGTTCTTTACTGGACCATCTGGTGTTTTAGACAGGCAAAACATCACAGCTTCACAGAGTTAAACAAATGCAGCAGAAACAAAAGCAACATGTTGTTACATCACTAAACAAATGTTCCAGAGTATAAACAAATGTAGCACACCTTAAAATAATATTCTACAGCATATCTGTCACCAGAGAGACAGTTAATAAGTGAACACAATACTTGAGTGGTTGGGGAAGGAAATGAGGACTTGGTTGTAGGGAGAGGTGAATGAATGGAGTTCTTCCATTGGTCTTGCTTCAGACTGATCACTGTAAGGCGGACTAAGATAAGTTCCATGCAGCTGACACAGTACTTCACATGATCCTTATCCTTCTTGAGAGAACAGGAAGATGAGGATTTGTCCCTCTTGTGGTGATGCCGAAGGCCTGGGAGAGAAATCAGAAAACTGAAGATCTCCTAAACCTAGGCTATGATCTAGCATATCATCACATCTGTCCACATGCCACTGGCCAGGGAAGCCAGGCAGTAGGGAAGGCCTCTCTTCTTGGCTGCAGGCATCAAGGAGGACGCAAGGATTCATTCAGAATCAGCCATCCAACCTGTAAGCCTTCTTGGTAAAAGTGTGTCCAAAAGCAGATGTAAGTATTTAAGGGCTGGCTGTGATAGACATAGTTTGTTACATCTCTACAGCAAAACACATGATAATAAGAACAGAGATCAAAGATGATGAAATGTAGTTTATATATGCTGAAAGAATAGATGGTCTATAAGTAATAGTTATAAGAAGTATTGGGTAAAGCACACTTCAGCTTTGGAAGTGTGCTTTGGAACTAATTGTGTAAACAGAATACTCTCTTTCATGGAATTCAAAAAGAAAAAAATAAAGGAAGAGCAGAAAGAGGCAGTTTGCCTGGAAGCAGTCTTCAAGTGGAAGGTTCAAGATGTAATGATGTGTAAGTGTGAAACTTGCTATGAGAGGAACAGTGCCTGGACTTGGATATTACTCTTAGCAAAGGCACAACTGCAGTCATCTGAGCTCCTGAATATTGTCATTTGGAGTGGATAGGTAGATAAAAGCATTTTCTACATTTACTTTGGTTTAATAGACTGGTACCAAGAAGTAAACAATAAAAAACATTACATTGTAATTTTGTCGATACTTGGCGGTTCAATGAAGAGTTCAGTGAGATAACATAGGTGATGTTATAACATACTTACCCAATAAACATAAGGTATTATTAAAGTGAAGAATAAGACTACTAGAATTAAAGACAATGAAAAAATAAAAAACAAATATATTCATATTTCCATATTAATTTGATTGCTTATGCAAATACTAACTTGTGGACAAGCATGTACCCAGTGAATATGCTGAAATCACAGTCTGTACAATACTCCAGTTGAAAATGTAGTTTAAGGGGCTAGAGAAATGACTCAGAAGTTAGCAGTATTTGCTGTTCCTTCACAAGACCCAGGTACAGTTCCTAGCACCAACATGGAGTATCAGAACAGTTGACAGGTCTAGTTCTGAGGGGTATTACATCCTCTTCTGACCTCCATGGACATTGCATAGATGTGAGGCACATACATATGTGATCAAAACATCCATACATATAAAAATACAGTTTGATATGCATTTTATAAAACTGTTTTTGTACTGAGGATTTAAAACTGGGTCTTGCTTATAACAGGCAAGAGGTCTGCCATGGAGCTGTATCCCTCAACCTCCCTCCCTGTTCTTTTTCTTCTGTTTTAAATTTTGAAACTGGATCTTATATAGTTGCCTGACTGTCCTTGACTTCCTTATGTTGCCTAGACTTGCCTGGAATTTGCATCCTCTCCCTCAGCCTTCTGAGTATGTGCTACCCAACCTGGTCAGTTTGGCACTTTAAAAGTTTAAAAGGTGGACTATTCTAGAATTTTAATCTGGTTTGTGATATAACATCCTTATTTGTTTAGTAGGTTATTTAGTAACACCTTAGCACTAATACGGTTCTTTGGTAGCATAATCATGCATGATTGTTAAAACTTATTTCTGTATTTTTCTGTCACTGAAGAGCTAAAATTATACTGTAGCCTAATTTATCTTAGTCATTCTTTGACTATATCTAAATAAATTTTGGTTAATGTGTTTATTTGCTTATTTTAGAAAAATCCTTTCAAAATGTGATGTAGAATCCTGCAGTGACACGGCATCCTCTAATCAATAGGACATGTATGGGATTTTGAATTCCATCTGAGGAATTGTCAATTCCTCCTGTTTTTAAAGATATTTTGGTATTTACTGTAGTTTAGTTGCATGTCACTACATACAGAAAACAAGCACTTCCCAGATAACTAAACACAGAACAAGTGATATAAGCCAGTTAAATGGAAAAGAGAGCCAATTGGATTTTTACAATTATTAGGGAGCTAATTCTAAAATTAACATGATGCCTCATTTTTTTGTCTTCTTTTCTTTTTCCTTCATTTTACCTTTAAAAACATAACAGTTGTACTACTTACTGCACTCATTTTAAATGTTTAGTGCCTTAAAAAGTGACTCAATCGTTATGACATGAGAGTAAGGACTAGCATCCTGTCTTTGCTCCTGCTAAGAACTTATCTCCTCCACCTCTACTTCTGTTAGCAGATACTGAGTTCTTCGTGATTTGCAAGTCTTCACTCTTCCCAGGCTCCGGTCCTCAGCTGATAATACACTTGGCCTCACTGCTCACTGAAAACTACTGTAGAGCTCCTCACACTTTCTCCAGCAGTCCTACCATCCATACAAGGATGAAGTCACTCTCTCCCTATCAGATCAGTCCTCCTACGCATACAGATAATCTCTATTTCCATTTTTAGAAATGATCCCCTCATTCCCATCTCTATCAAGTCCTGTATGTTCTTTTATTTGTTTTCTCAGCAGTTTCCTTTCACTTGCTTTCCTTGTTCTAACTGCATTTCTCCAAATAATCAATCAAACAACACACATTTGGCTTTATTCTCCCTTCCACTGACCAAGGTCACCAAGGTCAGAGTCATCAATTCCAACAGGAATTTCTCCATGTTTAACCTGTGTGACTTTTCCACAGCATTGCTTGTGATAGCAGTGCTGTTGGTAGCTTCCCAGAGCTTGCAGACCTGGATTCTCTTTGGGAGCCCAAACCTACCCTCTTGTTCTAAATTCTAGACTCGTGTGTTAAAAAGCCTGTCTGAATCTCCACTAAATATTTAATTGGACTGAAATATTCAAGCGATAGTTGTTATTCTCTCTGTTTACCCATTTTGTCTTTGTTTTTATATCCTGTAAAATAGGCATAGCCAACATTCACTCCTTACCCCAAAGAAAGAAAACTACGAGAAGTCACACTTGGTTCTTCTCTGTTTCACCTTACTATCCCTGATGTGCACTTGATTACACTTTCTCCTGAGTAGCTGTTCCATATTCTGAATCATCTCCTGTCCTTCTTAAAGTATCACAAGCTCATATTAGCTATCATTTTGCCATCATAAGCAACTCATCAATTTTGTCTGTTATTCTACTTCTTTGTACATTGTTTCCAATGCACCTTTCTACAATCATGATCCAGCTTCCATTCAACTTCTGCAACACCCGTAGGTCCTTCTCACTAGCTGCTTCACTAGAGACATGGTCCTCATTCTGCCCTCTGGTAGCTGTGTTACCTAAGGTTCTCCCTCCACACCCACCTTGACTCATGTCATCCTTATTCAGCTCAAATTCCACTATTTTAGAGAGTTCTCTCCTCTTCCATCATACTCAAAATGGCTTCTGCCTACTAATCTGTATCTTCTCACCACTCCAACAGTACATTTTCTTTCTTGTTGACCTTCTCTTGGTTTTACTGTCTACTGGCATGGCCATGGTTCATTATGGGAAGCCACAGCCCCAAGAGGCGCCTGGCTGGATGCCAGGTCGTCCAAGCTTAGCTGTAAACAAGCCTTATTTGTAAGTGCTTGATGGATCAGGTGCGCTTCCTCCTTCTGTGGCCTATCGGGGACCGCCAGGTGGCATGAGCTAATTGGGCAGTGAGCACACATTTAAGGGCTTGCTGGGGCTGGGGGAAGTAGAAGCTGATGTACAAGGTTCCTGAATAAACTGCTTGAAGAAGAGTCGTGGTCATGTTTCCTTGCTGGCCGAGGTAGATGCGACGGACAGTTCATGAACAGAGATCTTCTCTATCAATTTTGGGTTTTCTTTGACAAGTAAGGGCGCATAGAGTGTACTTACTATATAACAGTATGGTGTATATATGGTCAAATGAGTACAGCATATTTATAGGGTTTGTCTTGTTATTATATACTTACTATATAATATAGATGGAAACAAATTTTGTGAAATTGAATGACATCACAATCATCCAAGATAAGTTTGGATCCAATTGTGATTAGCATTGCCTAAAATAATTTATGAAAAACAAAAACTCAACACAAAACAGTTGCAGTTGCAACTCAAAACAAAGCAGTTGTAGGAGAGAGCTACATTAGCATTATAGAGCTAAAGAGAATTCAGTTGGGAGAGAAATCCATTCATATTTACTTAACAATGACTTAACTAAAAATAATCTATGAGTCCCTAACTCCTTTTATCTAGTTGGAATCTAATTGGAATTATATAGTTCACAGGTTTTACTATGGAATCTAAATATACTTATTGAATACATGAAATATGGCTAGTACAAATGTGTATTAAATTTAGGTTTTATTTTATTTTGTTAGTTGCTAAAAAATGAAATTAAGACTAGAGCAATTAATAATTTTCCTATGAACAACACTTTGTCACAGCTACATGTCACTTTAATTATTAAAAAATAATTTCAGAACAATTTCAGAACATACTTTTTGTTAAAAGTATGAAGTTTAGTAGCTAAACTTACACTATTTTCTATAATTTGGCTTAGTTTTTTATCTAAATCAAAATTGAAAACAATGAATAACTATGAGTTCATTATTTACACATACATTTATTAAAAATTTTTTTATTTTATGCATCTTAAATGGATTTTTTGCAGATAATAAAAGAACATAAAGGGTATTAACAATGTTTTCATGGGTTACATATTAATAGGGTTACATATTAATATAGTTATGCTTTTATATTTAAAGATTAAATAAAATATGATACAGAGATATATTTAAGGCATTTATTTTTAGCTTACCTACTGTGAAGATGAGATTTTAAATTATGTAAATGGTTTATATTTTGTTTCTATTGGATTGTTCTTCAATATATAGATATTTACATTCTTACATTTAAAATGAAGATTCTTTTTAATTAACTATTTATTTGATTTAGCAGTAATGCAAAAGTCATCTTTTGAAGACAATAATAGAGACATATTTAACCTTTTGAGCTTTTGGAGAGATTGCTTAGAATCTAACTCTGTGGAACAGTATATTATTTATTAGTGAAGTTAAATAGGTACTTTACTTTTTTACTTTTGTTTACAATGTTTGGAAACAGAATTTAAAGGACACAATTACCATTGAAGGATGCTTATAAAAACCTAATGTCATCTGTGCTAAATGGTCAAGAAGTTGAGGGACCCAGGAGAAATTTTTGGAAAATCATCTTTGTACAATATAAAACATTTTATTCTTGTAGAGTGAATAATCATTATATGGAGGAGCACATAACAACAATTTTTAACAACAGAACAATTTTTATAAGGCTAAGATTTATTTAAATTTTGTGAATATATTACTGTGATGATACAGCCTTTTAAAGAAGACTTTTAAAAGTAAATGTAGACAAAATCAATGTTATTCTTTAAAAAGAAAAATGAATGCAAGCCCATGGATATAAGGGACTGCAATCTATGGCCTATTGCTGTCGTTTGTGAGAAGATACCCTAAGTGCAATTGTAGAAGACAAAGGCATAAATACAGGCACTCTTCCACAGACTTCCTGAGAAAGTACATGTCATGTTTAAGCTCATGCCACCCATTTAGGATCTCTTGGGAGTTTGCAAAGATGTGAAATGGAATACTTCTCAGAACAGTTCAATAAGCCACAACAGTGTCCCTTCAAACTCACCATACCCTCATGTTAGAGGAAGCAAACTGATAAGGGCCACCTTGGCCTTGTGCTTTGATTGCACCATATACTCAGCAGTTCAATATTGTTTAGGCAACACATTGTTCAAATACTGAAATTTTTGTATCTCAGGCTACTATTATCTTTCTACCCGCAGAACTCCATGTTTGATGTTAAGAAAATTACAGATGTAGAAAAGGGAATACTTTTGGCACATTCAATTTTAAGTAGGTATACAAAGTAATGGGTTTCATTAAGGCATTTTCATACAGCTGTGCCATTGTATTTTGTTTATTTATTTGCCTGCATTATTATTGAGAGAGAAAAATAAGCATTTTAAAGTCACCACAAAACGTCTTTTAGGTTTTAAGTCAGTTATCAGTTCTTAGAAATCCAGTCATAGTATATGAGAACTGGGCCCAAAGCAAGGTTCCCTGAAACCCAGTAACAGGGTAGATTGACACAGGGACTCACAGTCTGGTTTTAGGGACTTAGAGGGTGAACTACAGTTTGAAAAGTATGGATTGTAGCTTCTGGAAGAAGCTAAGCTAGAAAACTCATCTGAGGACTCTATATTAATGGGCAATATCACTTAGGAAACAGTTCAGTTGACACTGGTCAGCTGCCTATTGCATTGTCACATTGGCTTTGTTTTCTCAAGAGGGCTTGACTATATACTGGGCAAAATAGTGATCAACTTCATGCTGCTGCTGTCAAATCAAGCTGGACGCTGTTATGCTATGTGCTGTACAAGTGAATAACTTTTTCACTCAGGCACTAGTGGGCACTCAGTCCAGCATTGCAGGGTTACTGTAATTTCGCCAATGTATGTGAATAGAGAGCACTCTCCAGTGCCAGTGCCCACACTCAGAGAGGAACCCTTTACATAAGCACTCAGCAAGCTCACTTAGAAGGCACTCTCTACTCTCTGGGGCGTCACTTACAAGCTCTGTCCTCTTTTTATGTCTCTGCCACTGCTGATTATATAACCAAGGTCATGCCAATTAATTGTTCTGAAAGTCAATTTCCTCATGTTTAATATAGAGACAATAAAATGCCACATTATTTACTTCACAGGAATGATGTGAGAACCAAATGAGGCAGAACATATAAATATATCTTGGGATGTAGGGAGGGCAAGAGGGGGAGGGGAATAGGTGGAGAGAGAGAGATTGATTTTCCTGAAAACTGAGAACAATTTTAACAATAATAACTCTAACAAGCCCTCATTTTTGTTACTGTTTCTCATATTAGAGATCTCATGATTTCAAGCAATAGAAATCAAACTAAATTAGCCAAAGGGAACAAAAGGTGGACAGAGGATATGTGGTAAGGACACGGAACTATTTCCTGGTATCTAAAACCAGGGACACATCAAGTTCTCAGCAAAGAACTGGAACCAATTGCTTTTCCTTTCATCTCCTCTGTTTGTTCTCTGTCTGAAGCATTAAAAATAAATAACTTAAGTCAGATTTCTTTTGCCTGTTCATAAATGAAATAGCGCTGCTTCCCACGGATCCACAGAATCTGTTTTGCAGATGCAGTCATGTAAAGATCTTCGTTTGTTCTCTCATTTTCAAACACAGATTCTAAGGAAATCTGGCATGCTAGGCTAGGAGTGATCAAGGTTAAGAGAAATGAAATAACAGTGGGGTGAAGATTGTTGTTTTCCCTGAAAATGGAGTGTTTGTTGACTATGGCTTCTCTATGCATCCAGTGTCTCTGTAACTTTCAACAGCTCCTTCCCATGTGAGTGGAAGGAAAAGAAAAGTACTATGTTAACTGTTAACAGACAAAAACAGGATTTCCACGAGGGACAGAGCTATTTTCTTTGAGAGGGGAAATAAGATACTTCAACAAAGGATCTTAAAGAGAAGTGAAATCTTGAGGGCATCTATACCAGTGGAGTTACAAGACAAAAAGAGATTCAAGACATTGCACTTTTACCTGAGGGGACCGGAGAGCAAAAACAAAGCATAGAGGGAGTTGGGAAAGCAGAGACCTAAATGTGTTGCACATGGAATCTGCTTGGAGCAGAGTGTGGACAGAATCCCCCCTGGGATACAGAACCTTGTTCATCAACAGCACATCTTACAAGTTTTATTTACTTATTTAAAGGATTTTTGCTTTAAAGTATGTCTCTGTGTGTGCACCCACAAGCCTGCTTACACATGTGCACATAACTTTAGGTTGCTAAGGAGACCAGAGCCATCTGCTCTCCAGGGAGCTGGAGGACCAGGTCATTGTGAACCACTCCATGTGGGTGTTGGGTTTTCTTTAAGAGAGTGCATACTCCCAGTGTCTGAGCCACTCTTCTGCTGAACCCACAGTTTTCAGAAAAGAATATGTCCACTATGTCATTTTAGTTTCTGTATAATTTGTCTTCTCTGCAGATATTATCCAAATGAGGAAAGTCAGTGTGTGTGTGTGTGTGTGTGTGTGTGTGTGTGTTATGTGTGTATGTGTGTGCATGAGTATGTATGTTCTTTAAACATAGTTGTGATGACCAAATTTTCTTCAGAGAGAAGAAATGTTTCCTAAAGCAGAAGCAGAGGCGGAGTCTATTCCACTCAGAATTCCCAGAGAAGGTAGGTAGCAGCTGACTTGGGGTAATGGACATTTCATTTCTATATTCCATCCAAGGGCTTATAGAGTCACTACAACTGATCCAGTTACCTATTGACAGAGGAGGAAACCACAGACAATCATTTACTCAAAGTCTCAGCAGCAGAGTTCAAGAATGCATTCCTATAATTCGGGCTTTCAGTGGTTTTCATGAAATCACTGAAGTTATATTTAACTGACATCCCCCCCATTTTGTTTGCATGTGTTAAATATGTGTTAAATCTCTACTGTCTAACCATGTCTTTTGCTTTGGAGAAAGAGTATTTGATCAAGAAAAAAAGAATGAATGCATGAACAGTAAACAGTAATGTAGGCCCATTCAGTCCATTCAGTGTGTATTCCTGATGAAAGCAAGTTAGAAATATGTGTGCCCCTGAACTTGGGCTCGTGACAAACATTGTAACACAGGAAGCCTTGGAGCCATACCCAGGTGTGTCAAACAGAAGAGAAACCCACACAGATGTCTCTTGGTTGAGTCTGTCCACTCTGTGAAATACAGAAGAGCTTATGTCTTAGACTTGTAACATAAAAGTGTCTTTGCCCTTTATTCCACCTGTAGCCTAAAACATCCAATATGTAGCCTAATGTGTTGATATTCAACAAATATTTCTACATTCCTTAATACGTGTGTGTGTGTGTGTGTGTGTGTGTAAAATAATGGTGTCACCATCAATAAGTAGCACAGAAAAGCTCTTGTTGCCTCACAGACAGAATCCTTTGGCTTGTCTCCATGGTCTGTCCTTTACCAGCCCTTCTGTCACAGTCCTGCTGAGAAGAACAAGAGACACACATGTCAGCCTCACAGCTGAGCAGAGACTTGTAGTAGAAGAAGAACAGCAGAGTCAGCAGGAAGCCCCAACAGGGGGAGGTGTCAATAGAGCTATTTTCAGATCCAATGTAGTAAACAAACAGACTCCAATACACCCAGGGAGGTAGGTCTTCTTGAGAATGTAGCCTTTGCAATGAGCTTGGCCAAAGGCTGGCTTGATCCTTTATTAGAACAACACTTGACATTTTTGTGAAGTCAAACAAACAGTGAAACACAGTAACTCATGTTTGAAAATCACACACAGGAAAAAAAAATGAAAGAAAAAAAAAAGAAAAAGAAAATGTGAATAACATGAACACACACATATAATCTTATCGTTAACAAACTACAAACCCTGAATTTGGCTATGAAGCAATTTGTCCTTTTTTGATTTATCCACATCTTGTAATAGTGGTACTCAAAGTCCTTAATTATCCCTTCTATCTTCATGTCTTTCTCTAATTTGGTCTTAGTCTGATCTCTGTATCTGCAGTGCAATTATGAGCATAAGATGGGACAGTTTTACACATCATCTTATTTAATCATCACAACCCTTCTGAGATCTACCATGTTAAAGAAGAACCATTTATAGTAGTTAGAGAAAGTTTGACCTCTTAGAGTAGCCTCCACAGCTCAGGATCTGGCTTTTGCCTGCCTTGCAGACCTTGATCTTCTCACTTTTTACCTCTTTTATCTTTACTATCCCACTCCAGCTCATCAACATGGAGGCTTCTCGACCAAGCCAGCCTCAGCTCCAGTCTATTGACTTGGTGTTCTGTTAAAGAGATTGGAATCTTTCCACACAAATCTAGTTCTTTCTTGTGATCTGGTTCATAGCTCTTAAGTATCACAATTCCCTGAATGTTTGGGTGAGAGTTCTAAATGCCCTCTTTGACTAACTCCTTGCATGATTCTTGAGGCTCCTCACTCAGGTTAGCTTTCCAGAGTGTGAGTGGCTGACAGCTCTACCCACTTTAGATTCATGGTCATGTTCTCACTTGCCCTTTGGGCTCTTGCTATCCAGTCTCCCTCAGCCTAAGACTGGGCATGGTGGTGATACCAAACACTAGGCTTTACCCCTTTTTCTGCCTAAGGAAGGGTTTTTTAATGAGCAATATCCATACAGAATGTAATGAGTAGAGAAGTCTCTTAGACCTTTCTTTTCTCAGTGTTTCAGAGCTTCCCTTTGAGACTTCTCACAGTCTGGATTTAGCTTCTTACTACAGCTTTTTCTATTGAGGTTTTGTCACAAAACAAGAAATGAAAGAAACGAAGTTTCTTCACTTTTGAATGCATATTCAGAGAGAGGAGATAGGTGATAAGCAATTACAAAAATGTGTACTGTATGGTAATTTAACTGTTGAATACAATGGCAGAGTTTCTTTTGGGGGTGGGGTATCTGCAAAGGAATGAGTGTCCTGATAGAATGCAGATTTTAAATTGAATAAGGAGAGACATTAACCCATGGCAAAATAGGAGGGCAGGAAAGAGCCATATAACAAGTCAATGAATGGAGGGTTTCCACTGGGTTGAAAAATTGATGGTGACTAAGTTCTAGAAGAGAGGTGAAAAGATCAGAGGTGCAAAATAGAGAAGTCATGTTCTTCCTTTCATAACAGAATGGGTTCCTGCCCTCCCTGTGCAAGCATTTAAGAAGAATCATGGCAGAATGAAAGTGTACATTCCCTTCCCAAGCACATGTCTCCAAGCACTCCCCATGTCTCCAAGCACTCCCCATATGCCTACCAAATTCTGGGGACCAAAATTCCTGTACCTCCTCATTGAGCTGCCTTTGTCCCTCACTACTTCACCTTTCATGCTAAGGCTTTGTGGCCTAAGAGCATATCAAAGTGCCTTTGTGTATTTTCCAACCATCTGTCCTATTGAAATGGCAGCTTGTGAAAAACTACAATAATTGGAACCTTACAGATGATCTAACTGACATTTGTGTTCACACAAAGGATATTGCAATTAGAAGAGCCTAAAACTTCTAAAGACATTTATGTAGTTGAAGACAAAATTTTGAACTGACCCAAGAATACCTGGTTACTGGCCTAGAACCTATTCTTTCACCCAACTTTTAATATATATATACATATATATATATATACATATATATATATATGGTTTTCTTTATTCTTTTGAAACCTCTTCCTCCTTCACCTATGCTTTGTAACCTTCACCAATAAGAACCTCAAAAATATATTTTAATTTGGGGAAATTGAAAGCATGCCAATATTTTTGAGTCATTTAAGATGTTTTATAACATTCACATGTACTCATAAATTAGTATGCTGTTTGATGATGCTGTCTCATATCCCCCATAGCCTCCTCTTATGGACCTCATTGGTTGTGGCCACTGTCTGTGAAGTTTCCCCAGAGAGATTGACTATGGTACTGGAACAAGGTCTGTTGTTAAAATGAATCAACCATACCCAGAGTGCTGCCTGTAGATACTTTTGGTGCCTCCATGCTGTGATGGCTAAGGGTTAGAGTAAAAACCAGTATCTGGTTTCATCATCTTGGTGTTGTAACTCTTACAATGGAAGAGTGTTGTGAATGGTGCCATCCATAACAGGCAGGTCTTCACACCTCAACTAATGTAACCATAACCCCCAACAGACATGTCCAACAGTCCTGTCCTAGGTGACTCTAGGCTAGTGGTTCTCCACCTTTCTAATGCTGAGACCTTTAATATAGTTCTGTTGCTACCTCATAACTGTAATTTTGCTAGTTATGGATCGTAACTTAAATAAGTGATGGGGTCATGACCCACAAATTGTGACTCACTCACTGGTCTAGGTTTTTGTTAAGTATCACATCCTCTGTGTCAACTCAATAGCCCCACCACTCCCAGTCTTTGCTTAGAAACTCATGTGAGTTTCTAAAAGTTCTTAAAAGTTCATATAGGTTTAGACTGATCATTCTAGATGTCTACATCTTAGGGTCTAAGACTTAAACAATGATGAGTGAGCCTTTTGCAGGAATTGTGTGCCACTTTGTCCCAAACAAAGGTAGCTGCTTTGTTTGTTGTCACATTCATGGGATACTTCTAAATATATCACTTTGATGTCATGTAGCCTTTGGTTTATGACCTATCCTCATTTGTTTGGAAATAACCATCAGATCACATGTGTCTTCTCATTTCTACCTTAAATATCCACATTTTCTACAAAGATTATGTTTGTGATAAGACATGACAAAGTTTAGTTATTTTAAAACTGAAAGTACTTAGATTAATAGAAATGGGTTAATAATTAGGACAGAGCTAGCCAATAATAAACTAGTACCTGGCCAACAGCATTATATCAAATACAGAGTCTCTGTGCATTATTTGGGGCTCGCGCAGCTGCAGGACAAGATCAGTGGCAGGAGGAAAAACTTACTCCTTACACTGATGCTTAACTAAACCAGTTCTAATTTGTCTCCTGACATGTGTGTCTACCCCTCTTAGCATATGATTCTCAGTGTCATTCATCAATAGGAAACCAATGACAATATAATGGTAAATGAAAGGAGTCAGTTACAAGGCAGCCTAGTATATATGGTTACTTGTGTTTATATAATGTGTAGAAGAAGCAGTAAAAGAAAAATGTGATCAGTGATTTTATAGTGCTGGGGGAAATGAATGGATGAGGGACATTAGTTACTGGATGTGGGGTTTCTTTTGGGGTATCACAAAACCTTTTATAAATAGTATGGTTATAGCTGTAGAATTCTGTGTCTACAGTAAAAGCCACTGGACTGTACACTTCAAATGGGCAGATGTTATGGAAGGTAGTACAGCTGTTAAAAACAACCATCATGTTCCAAAAGAAAAAAATGTGATTCCAATTTTACTCCTTCACGCTCTGTAAAATACAAACTTTAATAGTGTCTGTTCTACCCCTTTTACAAGGTAGTTATATCTTGATTCACAACATCATAATTATGTAAGTTATTAGTCTGAGTGAGGGCTACCATTTCATAGCTAGGTTAGTGATGTCATTTACTTGTTAGTAACTCATTTGTTTTACATATGATGCAAGGAGCATTTTTGCTTTTATACATCTATTACTTAACTCAGGGGAATGTAGGGACACAGCACGCATTGTATCAAGTCCAGCTGTTTGTCTTAATAATTATAGCTGTCTACATTTTGCCTTATACCCTTTCATTCATCACAGCAAATGTCATTTCAATCATAAAACATTTGTTGCTTTCCATCCATACTTTGTCTATTAATCTTTTAGTTAGATAGATATTCATATGAAACAAAATAGTCTAGTTCTGGACTGAATGTTTATGTCTTCTCAAAGCTCTTAGCTTGAAGCCCTAACACCCGGTGTGATGGCACTGGGGGGGGGGCAGAGCTTTTGGGAAGTTCATAGGTATAGACAAAGTCCTGAACGTAGAGCTCCAATGGCAGTATTAGAAGAGGAAGACCAGAAAGAAGTCTGCCCCCTCTCTCATTCCTGGTTTTCATTCCTCTCTTTCTCCCCATGCACAAGTCAGGAAGAGAACTCTCACTGGAGAATACTGGATCTAATGGCCCCTTATCTTAGATCTCCCAGACTTGAGAAACACATCCCTGTTGTTTAAGCCATCTCATCACCATATTTTGCTGTGGCAGCCTGGCCCAGCACATGGTCCTCAAAGCCGATGCCACACCTTGTTATCATTTAACTCAAAAGTTCTCCCCATACACACACTCCATTATTTTCTGTCATCATATAAGTTTGGCTTTACTTCTATTCATGTATTTTATTTCCTCACTTCCTTGACAAGCTTTTCAAAGGAAATAGTTAAGTCATGTAGTTCTGTATTTCACCAAAACACAAGGTCTGTAGTTGTTTCCACTAGCACCCAGTCCTTCCCAATTGCCCTTTGGTTGAACCGCTGGCCCTGGACTTGAGCTAGTCTTCAAGCCTACAGGATGCAGTCTACTGTCATCAGATGTAGCTTCAAACTCAAGACCAGTTTTCCAAATGAATTTCAGAAAATATGATTTTTTTAAATGGGAGTCAAAGATCAATTACCTAAGTTTTACCTTATCAAGGGAGGTATTTTCCTTGCTAGTGGCCCCAACTTCTAATTAGTCAGTATTTCTTCTATAAGCAGCACAGCAACGGGACAGGGGCAGCCCAGCCCTTAAACCTATGCTCCTCCCCTTATGCTGGGCAAAAATCCTCCTAGGCCTAGGCCTGGACATGGAAGGATGGATTGTAGTATGTATCCACTGCTCACCAGCAAGGAAGCTAAGGCCTTCAGAAAGGAATGACATGCCCACTGGCACAGTAGTCATCACAGGTTCGTAAACACAGGTAGAAACTTACATGGGCCCTCCATTACCACAGAGTCTCCTCCGTGTTTCTTACTGCTCTTTTTAAAAATACATTCTTTCATTCTTTGTCAAACGTTCCCTTGGGTTATGCATTCGCTCATGAAAAGGAAGGTGAGCATAGATCAAAGGGAAAGCTAGAGGAAAAGAAAAAGCCAGAGAGGAAGTCATATCAATAGCCCCAAGACTCCCTCCATGATTCTCCCTGGGTTGCTCATGGTTCCTGTCTTCAGGATTCCTAGGGCCCCAAACACATTTGGCTCCATTTCCCACCCTTCTTCCCACAAGCTCACACATTTTACAAACCCCTGCTTAGTTGCAGGCGCTGGGCATGCTCAAATGCCCAGGACTGCCTTTCTCTTCTGGCTGGCAACTTTGGCAGCCTTCCCACCCGCACCCCTGGGGGACAGGTACACACTGATGCCTGCAGCGGTCGCAAGAAGGGGGAACCAGGCTCCGGCCAAAGCGGAGCAGTGTGCGAGCGCGCGGGGGACCTTGGGGGCACGCGCGGGAAGGTCCTGGGTCCGCGATCGCGCGGGTGCGCGGCCGTCGGAGGGGGCGCTGTCCGAGGGCACGTGCGCGGGAGGGCAGGCGGGAGCGCGCGCTGGGCGTGGTCGCGGGGCGGTCAGGGGCGGGGCCGCGGCGTCGCGCGGACGCGGAGCTCGCGCGGGCTGGGAGCTGCTGCGGCTCGGCCACCAGCAAGCAGCGGCGGCGGAGCAAGGTGCGGATCGCGGAGTGTGGCTGGCGGGGACGGCCGCCTGAGGCGGCGGCGTGCGGGCTCGGAGACCTCGCCTCCAGCTTGTGGGAGCTGAGGACGTAGCAGGGCCGCCCCCAGGCCAGCCTTTCCCCGCGCTGCCAGCCGGCCCCGGCGCCGAGGGCGCGGCGACTCTCGGCCACCATGGGCTGCACACTGAGCGCCGAGGATAAAGCGGCCGTGGAGCGCAGCAAGATGATCGACCGCAACCTCCGGGAGGACGGAGAGAAGGCGGCGCGCGAGGTCAAGCTGCTGCTGCTGGGTGAGCGGCGCCCTAGGGACCGGGCCCGGGCCCGGGCCGGGGGACAGCGGGGGGCGAGCGCGGCATCCCAGCCCCTGCACAGCGCACGCGGTTTCTCGGCCACGGCGGTGACTGTCGTGCGATCCCCACGGGCAACCCAGAGCGTGGCTGGGCGGTGGAACGCGTGGGAACCCTGTCTTGGAAGTTGAGGTCTGCCTTCCCTAGATGAGGGACCTAAAACCTAAGCGCCCCCTCTCCGCGGACACCCCGCGGTGAGAGGTAGCGTGCCGCTGTGCTTTGCCCACGCTTGGAAAGTACCTCGGTGGGTGGCCTCGGGGCGCCTTTTGTGTAGCCTCCTTGGGGTCTCAGTGTTATTGCCTGTCAACTTCATTTGGAGACTCAGTGAGTGGAAAAGAGTGCCCAGTAGATTTTCCTGCATAAGGACTAGAGCTGCTCTGGATGCTGGATTTTGCTTGGGTGGGGGATGGAAACTACCAAAGTTGGCTTACGTTGGCTCCCAGAGTAGGAGCCTAAGATGCTTGGCAGGTGAGAATAGCCCTGACAGGTGTGAGGGGCTCATCCTCCATGCCAGGATCCTCTCTCCACCGCGGCGCTTGCTCCAGCGGGGTTTGACAGGTGCAAGGCAGGCTTTTTTACTCATTCTTAACATTGTTTTGCTGAAAACCAGTGTGGAGGTCTTTCTTCCAGTTTTTTTTTTTTTTTTTTTTTGAACGGGGGGAGGGGAGAGTAAGTCCAGATTTTGGTTGAGTGATATATCAGGAAAATATTCACAGGTTATGGCTCTCAGATTTGTGAGTCAGGGTTTCCTTTTGTTTGTTTTCCTCCCACACTCTAGGTATTTAGGCAGATGACAGATTTCATATAATCTTTATTTGCACTTCCAGCGATTGCTTGTCTATTTCTAATAGTTGTGATAAAAGAGAAATATTAAGGCACAAATCTGCTTTTTAGTAAGCCCCCGTTTCATTGGTTTAACGACTGCAGGAAGATGGTGGTTATTTCCTTCGTTCTCCATTACTAGTAGGCTTAGAAGAAGCAAACTTGGCATGACTAAAAGTAATAACGATCTGAGTCATTTTGCAAGCAAACTGTGAAATAACTTTGCATTTTAAAGAGCTGGGTGGTATTTTTCACCCTCCACAGCCTCCTCCATAAATCTTTCCCTGTAAATAGGATTGACCTGAGTTTTTGTATTAAAAAGATACTGTATTTTCTTGAGGTCAGTGTGTTTGTTTTAAAAATACTGACCACAGCAGAGAGACAACTTGGTACTAAACCATGTAGATAGAGAGCCCTTTTGGGTGACTTGGAATAAATATGGAATAAAATAATTAGGAAATTATTTTCTTGTGGTTTTGGTGCACCTGCTCTGAATATCTTAGTGGACTGCAGTATAGTTCTCAGTTGGAGCTGCCATCCACCATACTGAAAGCAGTTGTGAATGAGCTCCCCTTGGTGTGGCTTATCTTAACTAGACAACTGTGAAAGGTTTGCCAAGTAGGATTTTTGTTTCTTGCAGGGTTCAGAGGGTATGGTATCTCTTCTTAGCACTGTTGACATTTTGAACTTGATAATTCTTTGTTGTTCTGGGTGTCCTGTGTGCTGGAGGATGTCAAGAAATGTTGCTGCCATTAGATGATAATGGCTTCTCCATAGTTCCAATCTCCCAAAATGCTCCCAAGCGCCCCCTGGAGGCAGAAATGTAGGCTTTGTTGAGAACCACCATTTTAGATTAATAAATAGAGTTGAGTGTGTAACATTCAGAAATTATTATCATTGTTATTCCTCCAAACCAGTGAATAGAGGTATTCAAAAACAATAAAAACAAACAAAAGGCAAATGGGTTTCTTAAGTGTAGTTTCTAGCTTTGAGATTTTGCTTTCCCCACAACTGTGTCTTCTCCCTACACTTTCAGTGCAGCTCTGTCTTCTTGCCCTCCACTCCTTTGTCTTATTTCTACCCTGCCTAGAGTTTGCCAAGACTTCTGACACCCTAGTTCCTATTAAACAATGACAAATCTGGTGTATTTATTTCACAAATCTTAATTCTTATAATATTTGACATATCCCCCCCCCCATCAGACTTTAGTAGTGAATTCTGACCTTTGATCCACGTTTGGATATTTCAGGCTGTGTGCAAGTAGCTCCATGGCATTATTCAACTAACATCTAACATGTGGAAGCTGGTTAAGAGAAACATAACCTGTAACCAAATGCCACTTCGATTTTTTTAGAGGGTTTTTTTTTCCCTAACAATTTACTTTAAATACTTAAAGCATAAAAAATTAAAAGTCTGTCTGATTACATTACATTTCTTTTTCATGGAAGAATACACTGTTTGAAGTGAGACTCTTGAATGAGATTTGGAAATGATCAGTAATTGTTTCAGTGCTGTGTGTCTACTATTTACCATATAAATTATATGTATTCCACTATTCCTTAAGTACAATGAATTAGGCTTAAGCAAACAGAGAGAACCAAGTCTGGTCTACTGACCTGAAAGGGATCAGGTTGGAGTTTTGTTCATTTACTTTTTCAGACCTTAACATTTGAATAAGTTAAGAGGCTTACAAGAATGGCTGCATACTTAGGTTTCTTTTCATTATGCATGGATAATTGTTTCAGGGGAAACAACAATTGTTGTTGTTACATCTTTGAGATGCTGAAATTCATAATTTTAAGGGCAGTATGATTATAAGTAGGATGTCTTTCAGTTAGACTATGTTGTACTTCTGGTATTTGGTAAATGAAATTTGGTGGTGATTTTTCTAAGATAAATGTGCTAGATTTAACAAGTACAATTTCCATGAATTAATTATTCATTTGCAATCCTTTGAATTTAGTTTTCTTCATCACACAAGTCTTCTTCACTGTACCCACTTTCACACACAAATAAGTAAATCACAGCCCACAGCCCCAGCCCCTGCTTTAGTTGGTTAAAATTACAGGCCTGGGGACATCAGGTGAGCAATTTGGGTCGATGGACTTCTCTCTGCTGCCCTTCATCATCCACACTTCCCCTTCCTTGGGACATACACAATGCTGAGTTCCAATGGACTTCCCTAGTTGAGAAAGTCTGGCTTGGTCAGACTTTTAATTTTGCATTGCCTTAACTATTTCCTTACAGTTGACTCAGAGCCTTAGTTATCAAAAAGATTGTTTCCTTGAACAAATGGACCTACCCTTTCCAGTTGAGTTCTGTGTTTCTTTCTCCTTGATCTATTTGTATTAGCAATTATTCTAATGGAAGCCACTGGTTGTATAATTGTGTGTTTTGAGTATGTCCAGTTTTTCTTCAGTCTTCCACTGCTCACCCCATCCCAACCCCTAGGCCAGACTCTCTCTGCCTCATAAAGCCTTATTGCTAAACATTTTTCTGCCCTTTCCTTTCTGCCTTTTCCTGTGTCCCCTCTTTTCTATACTGTCTGCTCCATCTGAAAACTCTCTTGCCTTCTGCATTGCCTGAAGAATGAACTTTTATTTTAGACCCAGCTCTCCTCTGTCATTATCTTCTCAGGGTTTCCACGCCTCCAAGAGGAAGAGTAACACTGATCAAGAACGCTTGAGGTTGATATCTATGGCTTAGGCCACCTACTGTGAACACTGTAGGGGCAAAGCCCATATGTTTTCTTTGTGTTCTGTACTTATTTTGCTGTCCCTATACTTTGACATGTGTAAATGTGTGCTAAATTATGTAAAAATTATGGTGCAGTATCTTCTTCATAAATTTCCAGTATTTATAGGAATAAATACAAGCCAGTGTTAAAGATAAAGGTCTAGTGAAATATGAAGTGACCAAAGCAAATGGTATCCAAAAGCAAGTACAATGCTGTCGTATTTAATTTTCCACCCTTATTGTATTATTTGATAAATCTAGTAAGTGCTAGAAAGTGACACTGACTGTTTATGGCAGCAGAGTCTACTGTTTCAGCTGCTTCTGTTTAAGTGTTTATTTTGGGCTTTTTCTCTTAGAGCCCGAGACTTTGGAAATGAACTATGTCTTCCTGATAGGATTTAGTGAGTGACTTAGGAGATAGAATAGGTATCTTCTAGAATTCTCTAAAGATTTTGATAAAGCCTGAAAATGTTGATTGTAAGCTTTTAAACAAGGAGTTGAGTACCCAGCCAGTATCTGAATTTTTATTTTATTATTTGTTCTCATTGCCTGGAACATTTAAGACCAACACATTCATGTGAGAGGAATTGAGCATATTGGTCACATTCTTAGGTCACAGGTTTGTTCCTTGGTCACATGTCTTGGCATGATTTGCACAGGTTGTGATTCCCTGGTGAAGTTCAGACCCCAGGTGGCAATTGAGCCTTTGAAGTAGGGTTAACAGAGCGTTCATTATGCTCAGCCTGCTTTTTGCCATAATTTGTTAAATGATAGCTAGAAAACTTAACACAAATAGGAGGAAATAACTTTAAAGTACATGTTTATTAGTTTATATGAAATGGTTTCAAACTGCAGAAGATTTGCTATGGGGTCCTGGAGGACAGAGTTCCCAAATGGGTTTCCACTGCATTAAGGATGTGGGCAGGCTGTCTCTTCTGGGGGTTCTGGAGATTGCTTTGTTTCTTGACTTTCCTTAACACTCTAGAGGCAGCTGCATATTTTCATTGGCTTACAGTAGCCCTTGACCTCTTCTGAACCATCAATGGTCAGTGGTGTTTTTCTCTCCTGATCCTCTTTTTTTCAATGATTACAACTTCTATAATTATATCAAGTTCACCTACAAATTCCAAACTAACAGACACACTTTAAGATTTATACCTGCACAGGCAACAGGTTCTAAGGATGGGACTTGGCTTTCACAGAACCTACCATACATAGCCAAGTGTGTAACTCCCAAAGATTCAACTCTATTCTGCATGTGAAATGTTCTTTCTCCATTATCTCCAGAGCCTCTGGCCTTCACAACATCAGGGGAAATGCCAAAGCTTCTGATTGGATGTGGGTGAGATTCTAGGTATCTTCAGCAGTTTGTGGACCTGCCAGACAAACAAATGAACAAGTTGTCAGCTCCAGAATGTAATAATGAAACAAGAAATCATCGGCTCTAGGACCTCTCCCCCCCACACACACACTCAAAATGGAATACATATGGAGCAGGAAAAAGAATTCTTCTTTGCACTTCCAAATCCCACCAGGTCTCCAGCCCAGGAGCAGCCTGCAGAGGGTCTGCACCATGGGATGCTGTACTGTGCCATTAGTCATCTCTCCTTCTAAATGGATAGTAGCAAACATTTGCAGCTGGTAGCTACATCATTTTATTTCTTGTTCATAGAATTTCGATGGTCTTGCTGAATTGTTTCTTTTTCTTTTTCTTTCTTTTTTTTAGGACATACGTGTGAAAAGTATGTTTCTCATTTTATTATACTTAGTAAGGAGGAAAAAGCTAACCCAAACATAATACACCTACACTACTTGTAATAATAGATGTGTTACTATTATTATAATTTGTAAAAAGATGAAGCCAGTTCATCTGAATATTGAAGTTGTGCCTTGTAAGTTGGCTTTTCACAGGACCCAACTCAATAAAGTTTCGAGCACTGTGTAATGAAGATTCTTTTAATCTTGTTCCTAACAAAATAGCCCTCCTTTCCATGCTGGTGTTTGGTGCTGCCTCCAAAGTACCCATGTGTCCCCACAGTGTGTGCATGAGCACTCTGGTACTTCTAAGATGACTTCTGAAGACAGCCATTATGTCTGTATGTTTCTTCTGAACCCTTGTTAGGAGAGAACTCAGTGTAGAGTGTATTCTGAGCATGCCAGGACAATTCCAACTATATCATGTCAGGCATGTTTTACATATCTCCAATGGAATTTATGTATAATACTATGAAAAGGGTATTGGTTTAAATTTTATATTCTGTAATCCTTCATAACTTATGTACCTATGGAATCCTAAAATGCCTGTTTTCTGGCACTCTGTATTGACCCATGGTACTATACTTAGATTGTAATGTGAAAGGTTAGCTTTCCTCTCTTCCTGTTCTCGCCGGTGAGGTTTGTCTTGATCATCTAGTCTAAATTAATATTTCTTCATGGTTGTACCATATTGAAATCACATACTTAAAGAAAATTATTGGTTGACTTGCTCTGTGGGATTGGTTCTAAGAGAATGAATTTGTGGGACTTGTTTACCATCTGATGGGGTGGCTGTAGTACCCTTCTCTTCATTATTGCTGAAGCGAATGCTTATATGGTCAACATTAAGTTTGACTAGTAGGCCTTACGTGGGAAAAAAATGTGTTGCATCTGGGGTAATTTGAATAAATTTTAACCCAGTATAGTATATCCCCATCTCTCTCTCTCTCTCTCTCTCTCTCTCTATATATATATATATATATATATGTATGTATGTATGTATGTATGTATGTATGTATATATATATATATACATGTGTGTGTGTGTGTGTGTGTGTATACACACATATATTTTGCTGGTTATTCAAACTTAATATGTTATTTATTCATTACACAGCAATAAAAATTAATTGGTGGTAAACTCTTGTTGCACGATCACAAAAATACTATGTAACTTGGTAAATAAAGTGATAGGAGGAAATGTGTTTGTAGTTTATTCTCAATACTTTGTTTCAGACAATATTGTTATATGGTGAAGATGAAAGTTTCTGTTGTACAGGTCCCACAGCTGATTTGCCCCAAATCAATATAGGGATGCTATAATAATTATAAAAATGTTGGCCAATGGCTAGAGCTTCATATTGGCTAGCTCTCTCTTAATTATGAACCAATTTCTATTTATCTAAGGATTTCCATGTGGTCTTATCTTACCAGAGAAGGGTCCAGACCTGTTACTCCATCCTCAGCTATTTGGCAACTCGCTGAGGCCTCCCTCTCTCTCCTCACTCCTTCTTCTTGTTGGTCCACCTATCCTCTCTGCCAGACTATTGGACAAACAGTGTTTTATTCATTAACCAATGAGAGAAACATCAATATGGCTTCTTCACATTTTACTTCATAAAATGTATGCAGTCACATAAGGAGGCATATGCTGTCATAGCTGTGTGTCACCTACTGTGAAAAGATGACCAGCAGGGTATGCTGAGAACTCACCTGTAATGTCTTCTTTTTGTGGTGCTCATCCTTACATGTGGTAGGTATTGATGACATTTATAAGGCATGCCCTAAACTTTTCTTATCAGTGTTAGATTTACCAGTCATATTTAGAGAAATAATGCATTTATGTTAGAAGACAAAATTCACATAGGCAAATAAAAGGGGAGAAAAGAAATGGAATCAATAGTAAGTAGGGGGATGCACAATAGTTTGGGGGTTTTGTGTTACAGAATGCCTATGGCTATACATTTGCCAATTTCTATCATGTTTTTCTAGGTGTGTTTGACCCTAATTCAGTACGACCTCTGTGTGGTATGGGTTTATTGAGCATTATAGTTGCGGGGGGGGGGGTCCTCTAGAATGAAGGCCATGTGATAGAACTCTCAGGGCAATTGTAGGTTTACATTCTTTAAGCTTTCATTTTTAAATAAATGCTGAATTATAAGTATACCTAGCTCATGGTGCTGGGGACAAAATAAGTTAATGAACTGAAGTTCTCAGAAAGGGGACCATGAGTACTTAATAGATGGAAACTGTTATAGACACTGGGGTTTTAGTCCCACCTTATGAGATTTGAGAGACATTAATTGTTTTGTTGACTTTCTTTGCAAAGATATGTGCATAGCAAATACATCTAGAGGTAAAAATCAATTTCAATTACTATTTTCTGCTCCTGCCTCACAGAGCTTAGATTTTGGTTAACAGTCCCTTCGCTGGTCCTACACCAGGAAAACACTTGTCATTGTTTAGAATTCTGAAGAGATGGATTTTAAGAAATTGGAAGACTTTATAAGTGATTTTTACAGCATTTCTCTTCCATGTTTTTACTCATTGATAAAATAAATGCTATGGTTTTCTTGCATATTTTTATTTTAGACCTCTCTCTCTCCATTTTGAAATAAAACAAACCTATAAGGCTACATTATGAAACATCATTTGGACAGATTCAGAAGAATGTGCCTTCCCCTAGAGGAGTTGATTCTATTCCAAAACATTTTAAACAATTCCAAAAGTTACCATATTTTTGATTCCCGAAATATTTTAAAACAAGAACTTGAGGCCTCCCTACTGTAAATTTATTTTTTGGGGAGAGGAGAGGCATCTCTTGAAAAGTGGTAGTAGCATGTATTTAAATTATGAGTTATTAAACCTTTTGCTAAACTGTAAGAAGAGTCCTGTAAAGTTCAGCCCAGAGTTCTAAAGAATGCTTCCTGCTTGTATTACCCTTCTAAGGTAGGGTCCTGAGCTTTTAGTTTGGGAATTTATTTACCTAATCTATTTTGTAATTCTCCTTCTTGGAAAGTTGCCTTTTCTTTGGCAGTCTTCTAATTATATGTATCACAGAGTTTTACAGGCACAGGTCGTGCAAGTGAAGCTTGCACTTGCACATAAGAAAAGTCTTATGTGACTCCATGGTTCTGATGTTAATCCAATTTTAAGAATTAAAATTCATTTTTATATGTTATAAACATACATTGGTGACCTGACTTTTCACAGATCTTTGCAATCACTTGGAGCAAATTGTATGCCAGAATGTGTCATGGCTGGTTGGTAAATTTGCTCTGTTGATGGGTGACTACACTCTGCATCTGTGCCTTATTCCTCTTCACCTGCCTCAGCAGCCATGCCTCTCAGCTCCATCCATTCTGGCATCCTCATACTTCTTCAAAACTCCTGTGTCCTGGTCCTTAGAAATTTTCATCTCATGCTAGCATTAAAGTAATATGAGGCAAAGCAAGCCATTCATATATTTATTAGTAATTTTAAATCTTTTTTGTAAAACTAGATTATTTCTGGATTTGCTTTTACTTTATCATAAATCATAATTAAGTCAATTATGTATACATCGTTTTTCCTTTGTGTGATATTGTATATTGAACTGAAGTGTTCATGAATGTTAAGCAAAGTTCCATACCTAAGTTATATCCCTATACAAACTTGTTTTTCTCCCACTCTTGTATTGAATTGAGGTTTATAATAGCCCAGGTTGCCCTTGAACTCATTGTATATCCCAGATATGCTTTTGACTTGTAACCTTCCTATTTCTGCCTCCCTAAAATTAGCTGGAAATACAGACATGTATCACCGTATCTCACTGGATTATGGATTCTTTTTTTTTTAAGTGAAGTGTTTTTAAATTAAATACTCCCCCCCCCAGAGATCTGAAAGCCTTGAGAAATATGTCAGACATATAACCATACCTATCACTATCCATATTTATTTAAAGAGGTAGTCATGTGTATTTTTCTCTCCCCTTGGACAAAATATTTTATATCGTTGTGTTCTATGTCCATACCTTCATTTCATTGGTCAGTGATAACCTAGCCTGCCTTTTAGATTAATTTATATTAATGCTGACCTTTTAGTGGTGCCGTCGTCATTCCTGGAGACCCTTTGTAAACCCCTAAGTTTACTTATTTGTCTCTTTTATTTTCCAGATTTTTACTCACTGTCTACTGTACATACATAGTTTGAAAAGTTGGGTGGCTTGCTGTTCAGAGTGTCTTAATGCCATCCCAAGGTAGAGTGTGTCCCTTCGTAGTTTCTTCCCATGAGTACACATGGGGCCATGCATTACCTGACTGAGTCTTGTACATATTGGAATGGTTCTACTCTCCAGTCAGTGTAGTGGAATGCAAGGAGAGGTTAAGGTTTTCTAAGGTTACTAATACCATATGTTCAAGGCTGAGGATAACATTTCTCATCCTTTGTTTAGACATTTTCCATTGCTCATGGGGTCTGTGAGGTTGGGAGCTGTAAGTTCAGTCCTTCCTAGCCACACTTCTCCACAAGACTGCATGGTACCTCCTTGCTGGCCGGGCAATTAATTACCTCTAGAATGTTGGCCCAGAGGAAAAATGAAGAGGGCCATTTGAGTCTGCCTTGCTTGTCCCCATCTGCCTTCTGCCTTTGCTACTGATTACTTCCCAAGCTTGTGGGCTTTGCCAAGAGGGTTGCTTGGGAAAGTAGGCCACTTGGATATTCTTCCATATCCATCTGGATGACACTCATATCTGCTTCTTCCCCCATTATTCTTCTAAGTACAAAAGAGAACAAAAACAAAGCATGGGCAGAAACTCGGATTTCTAAACATTACATGTGTGTGAATGTGCATGTATGTGTGTGAGTGTGCGTGTGTCCCCGTCCATACATATGCGTGTGTGTCTGTGGAGTGGTATGAGTGTAGGTGTCAGTGGATCTTTCTGGAGCTGGAGTTACAGGTTGTTGTTGGACACTTGATGTGAATTCCAGGAATATAGCTCAGGTTCCCTTTGACAGAGTCCTCTCTCCAGCCCTTGAATATTACATTCTCTATTGCCTGCTCTGAAGTGAGTTCTTACTTAAACATGTTTTTTTTTTCTCCTGAAATTATTTCTCTCTCTCTCTCTCTCTTTTTTTTTTAGTATTCTTACATTTACCCTTCCCATAACATAAGTACTTTGCAAGGTTTGTCTTTTTCCACATTCATGAAACCTCATGTAATCTCATCAATAGGATTTAATAAGCGCCTTGTATAAAGATTCACATATGCACTCATACATATTTGTCAATGTCTCTCATGCTTAAGTATTGTTGACCTGCTGTACATTTCTGATATGGATCTAGAGACTAATTTGTGTAGGACATTTTGAGGTAAAATGCATCCTACATGGAAACATGAACTTCCCAAGGACTGACCCCAAATTATAATTAGTGACAATCAATTTTCTATTTCTATGTGTGGAAGAATTTTCACATGACGTTCCTTTGATAAAATCATTCAGTTTTGGCTGGAAGTGCCCCATGTTGTTTTTATAACTGCTTTCTTCTCTGTGGTTGAATGCTGTATTCTCCCATACTTTTTGCTAAAATCTGGATTTGGAGATACTAAGACCTGAATTTGGCAGGGCCATTGGACAGACCTTCATCAGTTTCTCCTCATGGATTTCCAGCTTGTGGAAGTGGAGGGAATAGATACTTCCTAGATTTTCAAAGCTGCTTAGTTTGTTTCTGGTGTCAGAGCAGCACAAACTGAGACTTCATCTAAGTGTGAGCATGCTGAAAGTCAGCTGATGAAGTTTATAGTGATTGACCTTGAAGTGCTTCATCATGCCATGTGTTTTTTTCATAAATAATTTTTTCTAATCCTAAATTTCAACGTAATTTTTATTAAATCTTAAAGGAAATTCTGAGCTTACAACTTACCTTCTCCTTCATAATTTTTAGTACTGATGATCAGAGGTAGCTGTGTCCGTCAGCTTCTTTCATTATTGAGAATCATTTACAGACTGGGGAGACTCAAAGTCAGTCAAAACATCTGGGTCTTAAACATGTGAACTCCGTTTAACAAACATTTATAGAATGCCAGCTCTATGGCTCGCAGGCTCCACATATCTTGGAATAGAATAGTCTTTGTGAAGCTAATAAGAGTTAGAGAAAACAGTCTTTAAGAATTTGTGATCAAATAAAAAAAGTCTAGTTATTTTGGCCTGTTTTATTATTGTAATTTGTTGCACAGATTATTTAACCTCTGTGATGTTAGTGATTGCTGTCTTCCTTTTTTGCTGTAGCATAGTCTAACTTGATCACACTTTGTGCCTATGTTCCTGGGTTTTGTCTTTAAATTCCTAGGTTAATGGTGTGCTCATGGGAGGATGTGAAGAGCTGCCATGGTGCTGTAATGCTTCAACTCTTACATAGGTTGCCAGGTACCCAGATGCTTATCGTTTGCTTCACAAAAAGATTTCACAGATAAACCCAGATTTGGGTATTGTAGGCCAATGCCTGTCAACTTGGGTATCTTCTCTTCCTGTGTTTTCACACCCTGCTGTTCCTGAGCCATCCTACTCCTCTTTTGGAATGTGATTGGCACCACCCTCCTTTTCCATTTTTACCTGAATCTGTGCTGCAATAGTCTCTTACCCTGTCTTTCTGCCTGTATACCTTCAGCCTATAGGCCTCCTGATTGACAGCTTTGATCTTATCAGTAGCTGCTCAGAAGTCCCTCGTGGTTTCCATTCTTTACAGAGCACCACCCTAATTATTATGGCATTAGAGACTGTGTAGCTTGGTTTCCACTCTGCCTCTGCATATTTCCCATGACTTGGCTTTGCCACTCTCCAGCCCTTCCCTTGTTTGAATATGATGTCAAGCGTATGGGATGACTCTGGTCTCCATCTGTGCCCTTATTTTGTTCCTCTTACCAGGATGCCTTCCTTCTTAGCTGTTCCAGTCCTGCCTACTTAAATACATGAACAGAATTTGAGATTATTTTTTTCTAATATTGAATGCTGGACCCTTAATAATAAAATAATTCTTATTGGTTCCTAATAATGACTTAAATATGTTTCAACATTATTTGAATAGAAATAATAATGCAAACATATAATTAGGTTGAGGAGTTAGGTAACTACAAAGCCAAATAACTGCATACAAATTAGAAAATGGGCCCGTTTCCTTAGAGTCACATACTCTGTACTAGGTGTGATGTCACTCAGGCCTAGGTTTCTTTGCATGCTCCATGTCTACTCCCAGATGCCAGATGCCTTTGTACCCTCCTCCTCTTCCTCAGATTGCAAAATCCTCATTCATGGAGTGGTTCCACCTTCTTCGGTAGAATAAATTCTTCCTTGAAGAAGAATTCATATCTACAATATGAAACAAAATGCTTATTACTGTACCTCTATGTATATCTCTCTTTATTTTGGTATTAAAATAAAGTAAAACAAAAACCAAAAGGGAAAAATACAACAAAACTGTCCATCTGGACCTACCTTTAAATTGCCTAAATGCAAATTATCAGTTAACTACTAAGTAAGTTACTGCCTGTTATGGGATATGATATGGATTATATGTATCCAAACCTGTGTCTAGAGTGAATCCTTCCTTCAAGAAATTTAGTGGCAAGAAGAACAATGAACCTTCACCTATAGAAAGAAAGGATGAGAGCTGGGGAGTGAAATTAAAATTTGTACAGGAAGGAACCTGAACCCCAGCTTGTGAGCTGTTAGCCATTTAGCATTTTAACTTCTAAAAGCAACTGGCAAATAAATGTCCAAGGGCTGGAGGGATGACACCAGTTTGGTTCATCTAGCATCTAGACTGGATAACTCACACTTCCTTTAACTCCATCCCTGGGGGATCTTATGCCCTCTTCTGGTCACTATGAACATCTGCATGCATGTACACATACACAAACATATGTACATGCAGGTAAGTAAAATAA
This sequence comes from Phodopus roborovskii, assembly GCF_943737965.1. Taxonomy (NCBI): domain Eukaryota; kingdom Metazoa; phylum Chordata; class Mammalia; order Rodentia; family Cricetidae; genus Phodopus; species Phodopus roborovskii. The sequence goes on along the minus strand of NW_026126693.1, from coordinate 538,921 downwards.
AGTAAATCTTTTTTTTTTTTTCAAAAAAAATGAAGAGCATTTTGTCTATATGCTTCTTTTTCATTGATTTTTTTTAAAATGTATGTATATCACTTTTCCATGTATTTCTTATTCTTTCTCATGATTCGTGTTTCCTTCAGTTTTCTACAGCTAATGCAAATAGTGTTAATGCCATGTTACAGAGCATGAAACTGAGAATGACAAGTGATTTATTTACTCAAAATATAAGGCCAACAGAATAAGTCTTACATTTCTTCAGGTCTGACTTCCATTTTTTTAGCCACTTGATGTTGCTTTTCTAAGTACTTTCCTATGTTGGAATCTGAGAAAAACTTTCTCATTTCAAAGTTTGGATATTTGCAACTATGAATGTAAAGATGTCTTACTTATAGGGACAAGGATTGACAGAGTATATGCTAAGCACATATTTATTGAATTAAGTTAATAATGATAGGTAAAAAAAAAGTGACTTAACATGAATAATATAATCTGGATTTTTAAAAGGTGAGAATATATATATATATATATACATACACACACACATATATATATGTTAAAATAGATTTGGTTGCTTTTTAAAACTAGAATATGAAAAATTAATTGCAGAATAAAACTGGAGTTTATATACATTTACTCTCATCTCTTATATTTTCAGTATCTAGGGCTGAAATATTTCAAATAAAAAGTGAAATTTATTTAAATAAAAACCTGGGGCAATTACATGTCCTGAATCTTTGAAGGGAGACTTAATTATATTTAATGTACTGTATTTACTGAGGATAGACTGTAGACTGTTCCATTTAAATATTTTTAAAACATGAACCACTTTTCCATTAATCAAGGGAGCAAAAATACTGAAGTTGCAAGAGTTTGACACAATGTAGGGGTATCCATTTTCTGGCATTCTGGTCTCTACCAATTTTTGTGAGGGAGATTTGAAGAAAGAAGATCATATTAATGAAGTTTGTGACTTTAGCTTCCAAAGGGATTGAAAGACACATTTTGACTTTGTATCCCTTCCTTTTTGTGGCCATAATAAAGTTTTACATTCTAGGTTTAATGTTTTCTTTGTGAACTTAAGAAATTAGCAACTTAAAGTAGCACATCGTTTTCTAATAACGTTCTGAGTGTGCTTGAAAACTGACTTGATTTTGACTACATGTAAATTAAAGACATTTCCAACTGAGGTTTGACTGGGAATATGACTTAGTAGTGTGTCTGGGGTATTGTAGGAGAAATTAGTGGGGTTGTTGTAAATCACATCAGAGGGACTGGGACAGGATGTTCCTCCCATCACAAACATTTCTGTGAAGGGAGTACAGAAAAGAGTATTTCTTTTGACTTTAATTTGAGGGCTCATATTTGTCAATGACTTTAGCATTCCAACCATGGTCTTAGATATCTGTCCCTAAATGCCATTGTGAAGAGCTAGCTATACATCCTTTGTTCTGTTGTCAAGGATAGGGGAGTTAAAAAACTCAAACAGGGTTGTAAGACCATGGTATGAGGGTTTGTGCCTGGTCTGGTTATTTCTTGTTATGCCATGTTTGGTTTCTTTCCCTGGGAGGCCTGCTCTTTTCTGAAGGGAAATGGAGGAGGAGTGGATCTGGGGAAATGGAAGTGTGTGTGTGTGTGTGTGTGTGTGTGAACTGGTAGGAGAGGGGGAAGGGGAAACTGAGGTCAGGATGTAATATAACTATATGAGAGAAGAATAAGTAAAAATTAAAAATAAAATGCCAACAACATACTGTTTTCTTGTTTGTATGTAGATTATTGGATTTTCTAAATCTTGGTATTATCTTTTGTGACTTCTATTTCCCTTCACGTTATACTGAGACATATTTCAAGCATAAATTCCCATGGAAACCAGCTTTAGTTAGCAGCTAAGTTAATTTTTTAAGGAAATAAATAGAAGGGATACTTTGTTTTAGTTATTATTTTATGACTTTACTGTCCTGTGGCTGGGTGATGGGCTGCTTTTTAAGCATCTGTGCGGATTTGATGAGTTGCAAGTGGCTACATTGTGAGCACTAGGGTTGACCTTGGTACCCAGGAACTAGTTGCATTTATCCAAGGTGGTGAAAGGGACAGTTCTGCCTGCTCTGACTGAGTATCACTTTCCAGACTGATTTACTATCGATTCCAGTTTTCTAGTTTTTAGTTTGAATTTTCACACACACACACACACACACACACACACACACCCTTTTTTAACTTGAGTACAATTTTATTAGCTGTTTATTTATAAAGAAAGCATCCAAGGCCACACATGCTATACATCTTGGCAGCTTCTTGTAAGAGGTATACACAGAGGAAGAGGAAAGAAAGACTTTTAAGTTAAGCTGTCATGGAGGTCAACTGTATGCGGACAACAGTATCATGCTGGGGAGGCAATTTCCTAGAGTACCTTTATATAGTTTAGTAGGTTACAGATAGAGTATTTTTTTTAAGGCAGGTTATTTTTTCTATAGAATGTATTTTTACCTTAGTGACATATACTCAGGACAAATAAGATATTACAGAAAATGTGGATTGATACATTGGACATTATTTTCTTTTAGCCTGCTTTAAACTTATATTAAATGCCCTGTCCATGTTTCAGTTACAAACTGTAACCAAAGTGCAGAGGTTTCTCCACATTACTGACTTGGTATTTGGGACTATGTAACTTTTTAACTTTCAGTGCTTTTCTTGTTAAAAGGAAATTCTTGGTCCACTTCATAGTCACTGGACTTGAAGAAGGACAAAACATCTGAGTTCACATAGCCCATTACTTTAGGGCTAGGATGCTTGTAATCAAAATGATTTTGTTCTAGTACAAATAAGTAAGTAAAACTTTCTCTATCATACCAGTTTCAAGATATGTTTAATTCTGCAGTTTGGACAGACAGTATACTTTATGTATGATTTTATTTATTTATTTATTTATTTATTTATTTATTTATTTATTTATTTTGCTGCATTCAAGGCCTGTGATAATTACCATTTCAAAATGAGGTTATTAAAGATTGATTTTTAATTCTGGAATAAGATGATTTCATCACAATTAAAGAAAATCTCCTATGTACTTCTTTAAATATATCTCGTGTAGTCTGGTTTTCAAGACTGCACGAGTAGTTATTAAGGTGTCAAAATTAGTGAGTAGGCTGGTGTCTTTATTATTAAAGATCAGTGATTATAATTGAGGTTTTGAAATTTTAAGTAGCGGTGGTATTCCAGGAGGAATGATAGCAAAGTTATGCAGTTATAGTTTAAGGGGAAAAAAGGGAAAAAAAAAATTTCAGTGTCACTGAGCAGACAATTAGGAAGCTAATGTACCCACCAGCAAGCTAGGCTGCCTTTCCACTCTGTGACATGAGAAAGGAAGAGTTATTGCTGCAGGCCTTGCTTGTCTCAAGATGCTGGGTAGATGCATAGAGCCATCCCAAACTCTGCTTGAGGCCCTGCTCTGTGTTGTGAGTTTGCTCTAAAGACCTGAAAGCCAACACAAAGGAGGATTTTCACAGTGTGATCTCACAGTGGGTGCTGTTTGTGAAATGAAATAGCCCCAGGGTGTATGGTAATCTCTTGGTGAATAGCAGGGAGGTTTACAGACCAAAATGAAATCATTGTTGTCTAATTCTGCCTTTTAGAAGGCATAGACCCATGCCTTTGATCCCAGCACTCTGGAGGCAGAGGAAGGCAGATCTCTGTGAGTTCAAGGCCAGCCTGCTCTAAAGATTGAGTTCCAGTACAGCAAGGCTACACAGAGAAACCTTGTCTGGGAAAACAAAACAAAACATACAAAACAAAACAAGGCATAGTCCTTTTTATTGTAGCACTTTTACATTTATAGCAATATTGAGTAGGACACAGCAATCTCGCTATGCTCAGATAACCTATCCATACTTGGCCTTCTGTATTATTAGTATCTCTCATCAGAGGGATACGAATTTTACAGTTATAAAGAAAGCTGCTATAAGCATCTGTGTACAGGTCTTCTGTGCAGACCTATTTTCAACTCCTGTGAACAGAAGGCGAAGATGTTAGATTCCACAATAGTGACATGGAAACTGCCAACCTCTTCCAAACTGGTTGTTTCCTCTTCCATTTCCACCAGTAGTGAATAGAGTCCCTGCAGTCCCACAATTTGCTGTCTTGATGTTTGTGACTTGGGAATTCTGATGTGTGTGGAGTTACACTTACTTGTGGATTCCTGGTGTTCTTCAATGGGAAGGAAGTTTTTGCATGCTAATTGGCTACCTGTGTCTCTTGTTAAGGTCATTGGTCTATTATTTAATGTGTTTTATTAAGACTTCTTTGCACATTTTATATTTGTTTTTCATGTTTCTAAACTGACAAGACCATTTTATATTTTGCACGATAAAGAATTTCTGCTGGTATAGTCTAGGCAGTATCTTCATTGGGCAGAAGTGTGCAATTTTGTTAAGCTCCAACTTATACATTCTACTTTGGTGCTGAATTTAGTAAGTCAACACCAACTCAGGACATGTAGATTTCTTCTAGGAGGCTGTTGTTTTGTCATTTATAACAATTGTCTAGATTATTTTCTTTGCATATAGATGTCTAGCTTAAGCACTCTTTACATTTGAGGACACTGACATTGCCTTTGTGCTTTTGTTCAAGGTCAGCTGACTGTGAGTGTATAGATCTGCTGGGCTCTTTATTTTGACCCAATGGTGGTTCTCCTTGGTTCTCTGATAAGGGACACTGTAAATCTTGAGCACAGGTAATTAAAGTAACTACTCCAGTTTTGTTTTCCTTCAGCATCACATTGGGATCTTTTGTTTCTCCATGTAAACTTTACAATCCTTTGTTGATAGTGATAAAACAATCTCTTAGATGAGACATTTGCACATTTAATTGTCATGCTAATATTTAACAGGATTTCTGAGTATCTATTAAAATCTTTTCCAAAGGGTGATGTTTAATTAAAAAGTTACAAATCAACAGTTAAATCATGGTTTCCTCAGTTTGCAGCAAGCTACTAATACTGGCTGTTGGAAATCTATCACGTTTGAATTTCTTCCAGTCTTCAATGGGATTTTTCAAGGAGGATCTCTCCATTGTCTTTTGAGTTCTTGGTTCCATGTGGACTTAATCATCTAGCTCCTCTCATACTGTGACCTTATTGAAGTTTTGTCCAAAGTTTTTGAGTTGACTTTAGTATAGCATCTGTACTACTGCTCATAGGTTACTATTGACAAGGCTAGGGCTGCTTTGACCATCTTGTGGTCTTAGAATCCCTGTCTATGTTCTAAATATGAAGCTGAGACTTTTATCCAACCACACATAATAAATAAGTGATGAGGCAACTAGCAAAAGTTCTAATGTTTTGCACTTTTACACTAGCATCTAGACTTTTGTGAGCCAGTCCTTTTGGGTTTCCTTGTTGTGTATTGTAGTACCTTTGCATTCTAATTCAAGAAAAAGTCCCAATGGTCTGGACCGAGTGACACCATGCTCAGGCCTTGTCTTCAGGGATTGCCCTTTGCTCTTTAGCTAGACTGTGTGGATTGCTATCTCCTGTTCCTTGGGTAATTGAAGACATTTAGAAATTGAGAGGGAAGGAGAACTGTTTGCACATGTGAGTACTGAGTAGTTAGCCAGGTAGTTTAGAAAACAGTATTTCCAAAGAGCCAAGTTGAGTTCTCTGGACCATACTTGGTAACAAGGAAATCAGATGAGTGAATCAAGTGATATTGTAAGAACATCTCTGTGGAAAAGATCTGCTTTGTTTAGTTTTGTATTTCAGTCAAGTGGTTTACATATAACCAAGAGTCAGACGTTTCCATCCTAGAGTAAGTATCTATGGAAAATTCCCAGTGAGGTTAGAGTTTAGAATCAATCAGACAGTATCTACCCCTTTTCAAGGATTTTAAAAAGTAGTAACTGTGATGTTCATTTCAAATCAAAGCCAGAATTTATTTTGATCGAAAATGGATTCTTCTCTCATATAATACATCCTGACCACAGTTTCTCCTCCATCCATCCCTCCTACTTACTCCCCTCAACCTCTGCTTACCCTCAGATCAACTTCCCTCTGTATCTTCTTCAGAAAAGAACAGGCCTCCAAGAGTTGACCTTGAACAAAAGGAACAAAAAATAAAACAAGGCAGAAGGCCTATTATGGGGAGCTGGATTAAGCAACCTAAGAGAAGCAGGCAAAAGAGTCACAGACACACCTGCTCCCACTGTTAGGAGTCCTACAAAAACACCAAGCTAACAGCCATAAGATATATACAAGGGACCTAAACACATCCTAAGTAGGCCCTGTGCTCGCTGCTTTAGTCTCTGTGAGCTCATGTGAGTCCTGTTTTAGCTGATTCAGTAGGCCATATTCTCTTTGTGTCCTTCATCCCTTCTGACTCTTACAATCTTTCCTCCCTTTCTTTCATGGGGTTCCTGAGCTCTGAGAGGAGGGACCCAATGGAGAGCTCCAACTTAGACTCTGGTTTCTGGCCATCCAAGTAGTGTTGGGCATGGGCTCCCTCTCTTACAGTCAGTCGCAAACTAAACCAAACATTGCTCTCACAAGTCCTGAGCCAACACTGCCCCAGTACATCTACAGGCAGGACAGATATATATCTATCCAGGGTTTTGTGAATGGGTTTCTGTCTAGGTTTCTCATTTGATAGCCTTCAGAGTACCTTCTTGTGCCAAAGTGATTGGAACATAGAGGTGATGGGAGATGTCATTCTGTAAATATGTTTCTCTTATTGATAATAAATAAAGCACTGTTGGCAAACAGGAAGGCAAGATAGGCAGGACTAGGAGACAATAAGGATTCTGGGAGATATAGTACAGAGGAGTCAAGATGTAGGCTGTGAGGGGATAAGAAATACAGACTCTCTCTAGTAAGAACACATAGAAACACTTAGATTGATAGAAATGGGTTAATATTTAAGACAGGGATAGCCAATAAGCAATGCTAGTAATTGGCCAACAGCAATATAATTAATACAGCATCTCTGTGTGTTACTTGGGGCTGACACAGCTCTGGGACCAGGCTGGTGGGAAAGTGCTCATGATATAGAGCTGAAAGCTTCACGCGTGCACCAGCTCAATCTTTCTATGTTTCCTGAAATTTATAGATGTTGTCCTTGTCAGTGGGGCCCCACTGTCAGTTTTTAGAGAGGGACATTCTGTCCTACCATCAGTCTGGGTTGTTTAGGGATCTCTATGGGGCCTATTGGGCCAATAACTCAACTGAATGCAACCTAGACCCACTATTAGAACTCTTTCTTTGCTCCTAGTGATGGCTTGTTCAGACTGTATCCTCCCTGATTAGGAGTCAAAATTAAATTCATAATCATAGATTCCAGGAAGATTCCACTGCACTGAGTCCCCTCACCCCTGCCAGTGCTTCCCAATTCTAGATCTATCTCCCCACTTTCTCCTACCATCCCTTTCCACCACTTTATTCTACCTGGTTCTGTCTCCACCTACCCCCAGTCTACTCACAAGATTTATTCTGTTACCCCTTCTAAAGAAGGTCCATGCATCCCTCCTAGAGCCTTCTTCTTTTTCTAGCCTCTCTAGATTTGTGGATTGTATTTGAATATCATTTACTTAACCACTAATATTTACCTTTAAGTGAATATGTACAGTATTTATGGGTCAGAGTTACTTAACTTGGGATGACTTTTTCCTGATTACATCTGTTTGCCTGCAAAACAGCTGGTAATACTCCATTGTATAAACGTACCACATTTTCTTTATTCTTGGGTGAGGGGCATCTAGGTTGTGCAAATTCTGGCTATTATGAATAAAGCTGCAATGAACATAGTTTAACACATGTCTTTGTGGTATATGTTCTTTGGGAATATTCCCAAGAGTGGTATAACTCAGTCTTGAGGTGGATAGATTCCCAATTTTCTGAGAAACCACCATATTGATTTCCATAGTGGCTGTACAAATTTGCACTCCAACCAGCAATGGAGTAGTATTCTCCTTGTTCCACATCCTCACCAGCATGAGCTGTCACTTGTGTTATTGATCTTAGCCATTCTGACAGGTATAAGATAGAATCTCAAAGTAGTTTTGATTTGCATTTCTCTGATGGCTAAAAATATTGAACATTTCTTTAAGTGTTTCTCAGGCATTTTTGATTACTCTGTTGCAGTAGTTTTCAATCTTCCTAATGCTGAGACCATTTAATAATTCATTGATTATTTCATTAATACATCATGACCGTAACTTTCTTACTGTTATGAATAATAATGTAAATATCTGATACAGAGGATATCTGATATGTAACCCCCGAAGTGGTTATGGCCCACAGGTTGAGAACCATTGCTTTATTGAGAATTCTGTTTAGATCTGTATCTCATCTTTAAGTTGGAATATTTGGGATTTTGATATCTATTTTCTTGTGTTCTTTATATATTTTGCATATTAGAGCTCTATGAGATATAGACTTGGTAAAAAAAAAAAAAAAAAAAAAAAAAAAAAAACCTTTTCCCATTCTATAGGCTGCCTCTTTGTCCAAATGATGGTGTTCTTTGCTTTACAGAAGCTTTTTAGTTTCATGAGGTCACATTTTTTAGTTGTTGATCTTAGTGCTATTGGTGTGCTGTTCAAAAAGTTGTCTCCTTTGCCAATGTGTTCAAGGCTATTCCCCATGTCCTCTTCTATCAAATTCAATGTGTCTTGTTTTATGTTGAGGTCTTTGATCCACTTGGACTTGAATTTTGTGCAAAGTGATAAATATGGATTTATTTGCTTTCTTATACACGCTGATATCCAGCTTTATTTTGCTGAATCCAGTTCCATTTGTTGAAGTGTTGCAAATGCTGTATTTTTTCTATGTGTATTTCTGGCTTCTTTACTAAAAATCAGGTTGCATACATGTGTGAATTTATGTCTTTGTCATCAGTTCAGTTCTAGTGATCAATCTGTCTGTTTTTATGCTAATACTATGTGGTTTTTATTACTATAGTTCTGTGTTAACAATCTTGAGTTTTTCATATGAAGTTGTGAAGATAGATTTTTTATAGTAAGTTATGACATTAATGAAGTTATTGGGTTAAAAAGTGAACTTTTTATTTTTAAAGAAAATAGTGTGTTGGAATATAATAAACACATATTATACCCCCTTTAGCAGTTAGAAAATCTGTCTTAATAGGGAGAATATCTTGCTAAAACAATGTATCTTCTAAGTAAATCAGGAGGTATATGCCTTACACTCTTTCTATTTAACCACAGTGGCAGAGGGGTTTTATGACTACATCTAATAAGTGTTGATTAAAGAAAGCTGAAGCTTTAAAAATGTGGTCTTCTTTTGAATATAACTGGAAAATGTATTATAAATTCTCAAAAGGAAAGGGTAATGTATTCTTTAGTAGACTGTGGGTTGGCCTCCACAGAGCACCTGTTGGTAATTCTTCATGTTAGTGTTTCCAGAGACCCATCATGTATTCTTTGCAGCTGATAAAGTTCTGCTACCTTTGCACATCTTCTATTCTCACTGTCCTGTGCAGTATTGTCTCCCTGGCAGGTCCATGTGCCCCGAGGCACTGTGGCTGCCCCACACAGCCACACCACTCATTGTAATTGGGGGTTACTTTATAGAGTAAGAAATTAAGTTTCATACATGTTTTGAGAAGTATTTAAATAATGAGTATGAATTTGATGATTAAAAAGCAATCTATTCGAAGACAGTGAGTAGAGAATGAATCTCAAGAGTGTTAGCTGTTTGCCCCTGGATGTGCTAGTGAAAACTTCCACTTTTTGGTAATGTTTGTAAAAACAAGGGAGGAGTTCATTAGAGGTCATATGTCTTCAGAAGATCTTTACAGATCTTCAGTGAAAACTCCCTTGACTACATATTAAATTTGCATATACGTTAATCCACAATATTATTGCTACTTGAGGCTAGGTTTGTTTCACAATATTAATGTACCCTGAGTCACTGATTGGTGTCTTCTGCAAATGGTTTTCATTGTCTCCCTATAAAATCTTTGTTAAAACTTTGTTTAAAAAACTAATTTGCAGAGCAGGGTTTGTTATAGAAATGCAACCAAACACTTTATAGCATGGAGGAGGGTTTGCAAGATTGCTGGGTCTTCTGGGAGACTAGCATATTCTGCCCCACTTGTCTCACTAAACTTGTATTTCTCTCCCTGTGGCAATATAGGTGTTGTTTCTGTTTAATATATCATCTCTAAGAGATTAAACACTAGAAGTACAAGATGACCTCTGTCAATGATTTTTTCAAGAATTTATTTATTTATTTATTTTTAATAGTCTTATCTCTGTGGTCATCTTTACTACGTTTTCTCCCATATCTTAGTGTTCTAGTAGCCTGGCTGTGACTATATTCAGACCTGTTTCCAAAGTCCAGCTATTGTCTAAGCTTCAGAGAGTACTAATGTTCTTTTGGCCTTGTACATATCCCCTTGCACCCTGTTTCTAGAGGTTTCTCCATCATTGACCTCTTCATTGTTGACCCACTAATTGCACAAACATTAGCTACTTAGCTCAAACCCATAATGCATGTGTGAGTAACTGAACACTTAGTATATGTTATAGATTTTAGAGTAAATTCCGTGTCTGTGAAGAGTTTCTTTCAGCCATTATTAATGAATTTCTGAGAATAAGACACTAGTCTTCCTCATGTCATTTTTCTCACTTTGTAGCATGCCATCTTTGAAAGGGCTGTACCAATAGATGCAAACTCCTTGAATGAGCTTGAGTTTGGCTTTGCATCCTTGTGTTGACCATCGTGGTATTATAGAACACGTTACTACAGCTTCACCAAAACCAGGCAGGCCTCAGCCTCAGCCACAGCCACACTTTTCTTTTTTCTATCAAATGATCCTTTCTAAGAGGGATTGGTATTTGGAGAGTTTTTGGTGCTGTTATGCTACTTCTAGCACTATCTTCTTAAATATTCATAATGCTATATTCAAACCCATTTGAAGTCAACTCTAGGCTTTATCTAGCTTTTCTTTTCCTTTAAATTTGGGGCAGTTTTCTTCCCCCACTTTTTGTTAACATAACCCCATGAGTGTTTATATTCATGGGGATAAATACACAAAGATAGCGGTAATCAGAGGAGGCAGGAAGATGTCTGAAGAGGCTGACATTTGAACATTAGAGTATCACCCACATCTTTAGACTGTAAGGAACACAGCATGGAGAAGGAGTTTGAAAGTCTAGAAAATGAAGCCTTTGAGAAAAGCTGAGGATGGCATATCTGTCTCTGAAGAAGAGAAAGTCACAGATTTTTCATGTGAAGTAGGATTGTGATAGCAAAAGTTGTGTATTTGCCCCAAGGACCAAGCAAGGAAATGAACTTAAGCTGTGTTACTCGAGGATTTGTATTGAGGATAAATAGAATGCTATGATTCTAAATAGTATTCATCTCTGGAATGACTTTTTGGAAAAGTTGTGACTTTTCTCCACTTCAAACTCTCTTAAAAATAACTGGTTGTCATCTGCAGTAATGGAGCAGCCATGTAGTGCCCCCGCAGGCAGACAGGGACTAGCTGGCCTTCACAAGTCCTTTCTCACTCAGTGAGACTCTTTTCACAAGTCTCATTGCATATTTCATGTCCAGAGCGCTGCTGCATTGGGTTCAGTCTTGTACCTCCTCTGCCATTTAAAGGACTGTCAACATTCCTCCATGAATCTGCTGATGGAAAAGTGACCATGAAGTCTGCTGTGCTATTCTCAGTGCAAAAATAAAGCTCCAGTTCTCATCTTTAGTTAAAACATAAATACTTCATGTGGTATGTCAGCAATTCACACGGCAATGAGATGCTCAGTTTTAAAGATAGCCTTTATTTCCTTTTACCTCCAACATTTTTGGCAGAACAATTTTTTCTTTTTGCTGTGCTCTTGTTTTTATTTTGCTTTCAAATCATTTCTTACTAGGCAGTTCTTTTGGCTAAATTCTTCTGTGATTGGAGGTGTTTTTTCACAATGTCATAAAATAGATTGCTACTAAGCTGGGCATGTTCACTACCTAAAAAAGACAGATGCTGTCTGGGAGTCTCACCTCAGCAGGTTTCTGGCTTGAGATGAACTGAATCATCTTTCCATTCACAGTATGTCTTGGTGATGAGAAGATGAGTGTCAGGATGGAAGAAAAGCATACACAGAATTCTTCCTATAAGGTTGCTTGCAGGGTGAGAGTTGAATAGGATCGTTTTTATTTATTAGTGAGAACATTCAACTTGTTACCACCACTCATTAGAGACAGTGTTAAACACAGAGTATACAAAAAGGAAGGTGGTTATTTCTTTCTGGTGACACACATTCCTGCATGGGTAAGATAGGTAGAAGAAATGAGTTGTGAGAAAAAAAAAAAGGCTCATATCATATTACAATAAGATTGTTGGCTTCTGGTGTGTCATGTTTGTGTTTTTGCTCTAGGACCTACTTAGGTAGCTGGACTTAGGACATTTGAGGTATTCCTTGATGTAGATGACTGGTCTCATCTTTGTTGTTTGTTTTTGCCATTTTGGGTTCCAGCCAAGTGCGGAAGCTGTAGGGGTCCCTGAGTTCCATCCAGGCAGGATGGCTGTGGGGTCCCTAGTAGAGAATGGTTCTGCAGGTCAGGAGAGGAGTCACAGGAATGAAGACAGGCTAGAAATGTTGAAAGACGTAGAAGGGGAGAATTAAAGGAACCCTGGGCCCTGAGTCCACACCAAGAGGCAAGTCCCCAAAGATCAAATTATAATATTTTACAAAACACATGTGATGAGGTAGATAATTAAGCACTGAGCCAAACACATCTTTCAAACTCTTAAAGACATCCTCCCCCTCCCCAATAGAGGTACTGTTTCCTTTTAAAAGGTAGATGGATGGTGTTGATTATTGGCAGGGCATTTTCATGTATTTGGGTGTAACAATTATGTAGTGCTATTAGAAGAAAGGGAAAGTCCATTCTATCTTGCATATTTACAAACTGACATTAATATTTGATCATTTCAATTTAGGATTAGTCACTTTGAATTTTGATTTTAACCTATATGCTAACTTCAGGCCCATCAAATTATATGTGAATCTTGAGCAGTTACATCTCTACAATTATTTCAGAAAATGTGAGCATGGCAAGTCATACCTATATTTTAGCAATTGAGAGATAATGCTGGATGATCATAAGTTCAAGGCCAACCTGGGCTACATGAAACACTGTTTCATATAAGAATAAAGAAGTTGTTTTTGTTTTTATTATCTGCCCTATTAACCTTATTCCCTGAGTGGGAATGCAAGAGTATAAGTTAATCTTCTGTGTGTTATGTGGTATCAGTAGTCTGTCTGTCTGTCTATCGTCTGTCTGTCTACCTTTATAGACACACATGCATCTCTGAGGTTTCAGAAGTAATTTCTTCAGTTCCTCCAGTATATTCCTGTTCTTTGCTATTCAGCCTTCAAGCTTAAGAGATGATGAGGTCAATAGTACTTTTGTGTGATTTGTCTTCAGAGTGTGTTAACTTTTTTTTTTTTTTTTATTGCTCATGAAGGTAGATAAGAGGTGCATGGTAGTGTCAAAAATAGTGGCTAATGGATGGCTGCTTCCTAGTCCCATGTCATAATTGAAGCCATCTGAGAACAGCTGGTGTTGTAGTATATTTAGAATGGGAAAGGGACTTGGAGTTTACCCTAGTGTCACAGCTAATATTAAAGTGACCATTGTCTTTCTACAGCTCTGCACCTAGGAGCATTCAGCTTCTAAGTACTTTCACATGGATGGATGGATGGATGGATGGATGGATGGATGGATGGATGGATGGAAGCAAGATTAGGATTTCCTTCTGTGAAGTGCTTAGCATTCTGTGGAATGTAGACCTTTGCAATATTAGTAGAGTTTGCAAGATGGCTTCATTTTCCTGTACTTAAGATGGTCTTTGCCAGTACAGGGAAAGGTAAGTTAGTGTGTGGAGGGGAAAGAAGTCTAGATTTTGGACGGTTCGTGGTTCTCATCCCCATCAGATTCAGTGCTTCTTTTTTTAAAAAATTAATTTTTGCCCTATATAATATTCTTTAAATAAAATTTGTAGATAATTTATCTGTATTCATGAATTTAATAAGTTTAGCACCCCCTAACTGCAGTGCATTAGAAAAAGAAAATGAAACTGTTGTTTTCAGTATGTAAATGATTTCAGCACTTTTTAACTCCAAAAGCCAATAGTGTTTCTTCTATAAACAGAAGCATTAATGGCTTCCCGAACTTCAGTCTGTGTGCCACCAACTATAGGATTTGTGGACATGGCATGCTAGAATTTCCAAATGATACATGCACAATCTTCATTTTTCTAGTAATTGCATTGCTACAAAAAACACATTAAAACCATACAAAAGGTTTTTGTTCATGGTGGAAATAGAATTAATACAATTGCTATTTGTCCTCAAGTAGGATACTCAGAGCATCCCCAGAAATGTGTGCAGGACACAAGCCAATACTGCATTGAGTAGACATGGCATACAGTGAGAGGTTCTGCATGGCATAGTGTGACCAAGCATTCAGATAACCAAGGATGCTCTTCACTTTCCCATTGCACTGCCTTGTGCTGACTCAGCTAGAACTTCAACCAGCAGCTTAAGCCCTCTGGTACTTCCTATTGACAGAGAACTGAATGTATGTAGACAATGACCACATCTGCAGAAGCAGGTTCACTCATGTTAAAATATACACAATAACTATAGAACTCATCGTTTAAACTATTTTCACTGTGTACAAGTCAGTGGAATTAATTATAATCACCTCTTGTTAAGTGTCATCAATACCTATCCTCTAGAATTCTTGATATCAACCTATGCCAAAACTCTAGAATCTCCCCATTACTGCTTACTCCAGCTCTTGACACCCACATTTCTACTGTGTGTTTTTTTGAGTTTGACTGTCCTATATGAGTTATAATAGTGGGGTCATAAGAATATAGCTCATGTATGTTTTAGTTTATGTGTTTTTGTGTGGATGTGGATGTACAAGCCTTTAGAGGCCAGAGAGGTTTGTGATCCTCTGAATCTGGTGTTAGAGTTCTGAGCCATGTGACCTGGGTCCTGGGAACTCAACTCTGATCATCTGCAAGATCAGCAAATACTGTTAAGCAGGGAGTCATCTCTCCAGCCCCTTATTTTACGTAGTATGCCTTCAAGGTTCATCTGTGTCTGTAGACACATCTATATTTCCTTTCTTTACAAGGACAATTAATACTACATTATTTATGCATGTGTCACATTTGTTTATCTATTCAATTCATGCATAGTTGAGCCCTTCACTGTTTAACTGTTGAGAATGCTGCAGTGATTATTAGTGGACTCTGATTTTGGGCATATGTATGTGAGAGTGTATGTATGTATGCATGCATGCATCCATAGCTAAGATTGCTGGATCATATAGTAATTCTATTTTTATTTGTATGTACATTGGTGTTTTGCCAAGATATCTGTGTGAAAGTGTCAGATCCCCTGGAGCTGGAGTTACAGACAGTTGTGAGCTGCCATGTGGGTGTTGGGAATTGAACCTGGATCCTTTAGAAGAGCAGCCATTGCTGTTAACTGCCGAGCCATCTTTCCAGTCCCTTTAAATACATTTTTTTATTTTAAATTTCCATGCTGTTCTCTCTATTATCTGTATGACTTCACATTCCCACCTTCAGTGTGCAAATTTTCCATATACCCATGCCCTTGCTTGCATAATGTGTGTGTGTGTGTGTGTGTGTGTGTGTGTGTGTGTGTGTGTGTGTGACCGTCCTAATAGCTGTGAGTAGGTGCCTCATGCATGTTTTGATTTGCTGAGAAAATGAAAAACTGTACCACTCCCAGACTTATGCGTGGCCTTTTAGAAAATGGTTAATTGACTGTATGTGCACATATAATATATTTAATCTGTCTGTATATGTTTAAATTTTCCCTTTTGGCATTTTCTGTACACTTTTTGTGTTGATTATCAAACCATCACATGTAATGCATTTAAAACTTCATTGCACATATAGATCTTTATATAATCCCTATTCATGAATATTTTGGCTGGCTTTTTTTTTTTTTTCAGAGTTAAAATGTATAAATGTGTTAGGACCAATTGCTAAAAAGGATGCTGGAGTTTGCATTTCAGATAAGCAAGCAGGTTCCTTGTTCAAATTCCAGCAATCTGGCTCACTTCTATCTATCTATCTATCTATCTATCTATCTATCTATCTATCTATCTCTATCTCTCTCACTAAAGTATCAGTGGAGCTATCTGGCATCAAATGGGCACAGAGCCTGAGCATGCCTCAGCTGTCAGCTCCCGCACTCTCTTTCCCCTTTCTCGTTTTCTTCTTATTCTGTACGGATGGATGGATTGGTTTCATCTTAACCCATTTTAAATATAAATGATATTTTCTCATTCTCTTCTTTTTGCTCTTTTGTACTTTATTTCATTTTTCACTTCATTTGTTGCAACATTTTCAAATCATGATATTCTCTTTTATTTTAAATGATTGTTGGCTTCAGATCGGAGAGGGGGAGTCAACCCTTGAGAGATGGTGGTTGTGGGGGGACATGCTTGCACATCTTCCACATGACTAGCTCTTGTCACAGTGGCCTTCCTGTCCCCTTACCATAGTTACATTAGGACATTTTTCTCATTTTTTGTTTTGGAATTTGAACATAGGCCCCTTCACACTACATAAGTGTTCTGCTACTAAAGCATGTTGCTGCCACTTCTACCTTCTAAAGCATGTTACTGCCCACTTCTACTACCCCTGGACAGGGTCACACTGACTTTAGCCTCACTATAGCTCCATGGGGGCGCCTTTAACTTGCAACCTCCTTGCCTTAGCCTCCTAGGTTGTTCCACCAGGACTGAATTTGTCTTGTCTACTCAGTTGCATGAGTCTGTTCACTTTTGGGAAGCTGTGGACCTACAGACGAAAATTTTCTGCAAAGGGAAGATTTCACTAGGACTGTCTTATAGTAAAGAAATGTGTGAGTCTCCCATCCAATAGTACTCACCTGCTTGCCATCCTGGAACTTCTACTTTATATGAAATTACCAGGCTTGAGCAAACTGTGTGGTTAGAAATGCTACAGGGTGAGAGGAGCTGGGTGGGGAAAAGGTTGTGTGTAGGAGAGGCTTGGTCTTCTCTGAGCAAGGAACAAGATGTTAGTGTTTCAAGATGATGTAATTAAAAT
Source organism: Phodopus roborovskii (assembly GCF_943737965.1). Taxonomy (NCBI): domain Eukaryota; kingdom Metazoa; phylum Chordata; class Mammalia; order Rodentia; family Cricetidae; genus Phodopus; species Phodopus roborovskii. The sequence goes on along the minus strand of NW_026126693.1, from coordinate 521,792 downwards.
GACAACAGTGAGATAACTATATTCAGGGTTTTGAACATAATTCTTCATTATTTTATTAGTTACTTTTCTTGTCATTTTGACAAAATATCTTAGAGAAGCTACTTAAGGGGGAAGAGCGCTATTTTGACTCAGGCTCAGGGATTTCTGCCAGCTCCGGCAGGAAGGCATGGAGAGTGGTAGCATGAGGGTGAACAGCTGTTGGCATTTTGGCTGAAGAGAAAGCTGAGAGAGAGAGAGAGAGAGAGAGAGAGAGAGAGAGAGAGAGAGAGAGAGAGAGAGAGAGGGAGGGAGGCTGTTTTCCTGGATGTGGGGGTGGCCGTGCTGTAGCCCCAAAATGCCCAGTCCCTGTGTCACCTCTGTCACCAGGCATCCTTCCACAGGGTTCCACAGCTTCTCAAAGGGACAGTAGCACCTGGAGACTCAAGTGTTCAGGTTCATGATTGAGTGGGGGCATTTCACATTTAAACCACAATGACTCTTTTATTCAGTCTTATGAACTTAAGTGAGAGCCTTGAGCTTCCATTCACCAGTCATGTGATTTACTTGTTTAGAGTGTGCAATTTGATAGCTCTCTGAATCTATTCACGATATTGTGGAGCCACCACCATAAGTTAGCTTTAGACTATTTTAATTACTCCTAAAAGCACGTCTGTGGCCTTCAGCAGTAGCCTCCATTACTACCCTCAACTCCCTCCCCAAGGAAATCATTCATTTCCTTTCTATCTTTATAAGTTCCTTGTTTTGGACATCTCAGATGCTGCTTTTGTTTTGACCTCCAGTTAGCTTACTATTTCAGGCAGCCCTTGGCCAGTGCTGCAGTAAAAGCCAATGTGAACTTTATCCCTGTGGGTGCTCATACGTTTCTGTGCTAAGAACGAGCTGCATTTTGTTCACGAGCAGTGGACATTTGGACTCATAGCAGCTTTGTGCTGTTAATTGTGCTTCTGTGAACACCTAGGTACAACGTTTGGACAGAGATTTTTTTTTCATTTCTGCTGGATGTATATATAGGAATATGGGATTGGAAGTGTCGGTCAAATGGTAGCTGTCTTAACATTTTTCAGATCTAGTAATGTTTTCCCAAATTACTGCACGGTTCACACTCACATCAGAACTGTGTGAGGAGGACTCCCCAGGTCCCCAGTTCCCACTTTCATTTCACATCTGTATCCTTGCAGTCCTAATAGTATCTTCTTGTGGTTTCATGTTGATTTCTCATGTGACTAATGGTCTTTTACTTTTGTCAACTCTTGAAAGTTAAATATACTAAATCTCCAATGGAGGTATTAGCCTGGTAGTAACATCCATTAATCAGGCAGATCAAGGAGATTCAGAGCATATTTCATTAGCTCAGACATATGCATGTTTCCACAATTAACAGTGCCTTCATATCTCATAGTAAATGTATTTTTGCTATAGAAAAGCCATTTGGAAGTTAAGAAGTCTTTTGCTTTGGGTTCTGTATTCCCTATAGCAACTAGTAAAATATGACACTAAAACACTCTCAAATTAAGCCTAACTAATTCTGTCTCTTATTAGCAAGTTGATTTTAAGTAACTTATGCTGTAGTGTTTCATTAGCTCCTACTCTGCTCTACCTTGTTGGGGCAAGTCTTAAAGAATTTGATACAATGTTTATCATCATTCTAAAAAATGAAAGGCAAAAAAACAAAACAACAACAACTACAAAAAAACACTACAAACTCCCTATTTCCTTACAAAGAGAAACATTAAGTTATTGAGTATTAAAAATTCTTCTTTATGGTTTTGTATTGACTTTAGTTCACTGTGTTTATAGCATGAAGAAGTGTAGGGACTTTGTTAAAGCCAAATTGTCATTTATCATCCTTATATTCTCTCTAGTCAGGGGGAGAGACAGATGATGAGGAAAAGCAGTAAGGCTAATCATTTATTGATTTTCATTGTACTTTGATTTTCTGAAGACTGGCTATGCCCAGAATATAAAAAATATATGGTAGTTCTATTGACATTTATATGCAACTTAAAATTTTAAAATCACTGCCTAAATCGGGTAGACAAAATCTGTGCTTCCCAGGAGTGCCAGCTAGTAGTAGTGTTTTTCTATTTCCTTCAAATTGGTATAATCATGGCATCTAGTGAAACATTCAGCAGTAAGGGCAGAAGGTGACAAGACTATTGATAAATGAGAGAGTTGTATATTCTCTGGCATCAGATAATTAAAAGAGTATTCTTTCTGCAGCCCCAGTTCCAGATCTGTAACTGCTGTTACCATTGTTAATTACATTATTAATGTCTTCCATGAGAGGGAGCTTCAGATGTCATATTTACCTCTAGCCTTTCTCCTTCCTTAATTTTTCCTCCCTTGTCACCCTTCAAATGAAAACAGTTTTTCTTTTTTTTTTTTTTACACCATCTCCTGTATGTAATCTTCCCCCCCCCCTCAGGATCCATCCAAGAAGGGCAGTTTTGAAGCATAGTGTTTGAAATGGCATTGTACTAATGGAATTCTAAATAAGACAGCAGACCTTGTACTTTGCTATTTGTGTGTGTGTGTGTGTGTGTGTGTGTGTGTGTGTGGTGTGCAAGCTTTATTTATACTGACTTCTTTATGGTGATTTATTGTCACTTCTCACTTTTTATTAATTTAAAATCTCACTATGAGTTCCTTCGTGTGTTTGATTTACATTAATAGCGGATATTGGTAATTTAAGTTAAGGCTCCATGTATACTAATCACTTCCTTTCCTTGCCACTCAGTGTGGAATGTTTTGTACCACCTCTTCTTCTCCATCTGTGAGCAGGAAACGCAAATCTTATTCCTGTGGTCTCTGGCCTTGGTGTCTCACATGTGCCTCTGCCATGGCAGCTCTGTAATCCACATTTTTTGAATGAATACAAAAGCACTCTAGTAGTTCCTTCACATGTCTGTTTCCTTGCAGTCTGGGTTGAAGATCAGAGAGTTGGGAATTCTACTATTTATTTCTTTGGTTGAGTTTTCAAGTATAGCTATTGATAAAAGTGGCTGCAGTGTCCTATCTGTCTGGAGGTAATTTTGGAGATGTATGTTGCTTTAAGTGGTTAGAGGTATATAAAGAGGTGAGTCTAGGGAGCTTTTGGATCCAGTTGCAGCATGCTTATTCTCTGTGCTTGGAAGGCACAGTAAAGAACTAGTATAGTTGACCCCCCACTCCGGTGGGAAATGGATGCAATTAAATTTGGAATTAATATACAGGTGGAAGTGTCTTTGGGATCAGAATTTGACAGCCCAAAACAGCTTCAATTAAGAGGAAATTCTAAAATTAAAATAAAAATTGCAAACATACCTTCATGTTCCATCTTGAAAATGTGTGAAAATTCTCTTAGCCAGCTATATTCTACATGGGGGCGTGCCATTGTTTTCCAAGTATGATCCATTGTTTATAGTTTAGATTTTCTTTTTGTTTTAAATCCAAGCTTGACCCTTTATTTCTCTGACACAGGTAAAGATCAAATCATAGAAATCAATCTGAATGAAGAATACTTCCAAACAAGATAGTAAACAGATTAACAGTTGCCTTACCCTTACTGAACCCATATCTAGTGCAATCGTGGCACAAAGCTTATGAGAGTAACCAACCATTTTCTGTAGGCCCACTCCATGAGATGGAGCCCATACCAGACACTGCTTCAACATTTTTATTCTGAATATATTGAATTGCATAATACTTAATCAATGAATAACAAGACAGAGAAACGAAGGGAGAGAATGGTATTATGCATGCTGCCAAGACTTTGGTTATATCCTGTACCTAGCAGCCCTTAGTATCTGTTGTGTGATACATTTCCACATACCTAGTGAATATATTTTTGAATCTTAATTTAAATCAAGGGCAGTTGGAACAGTATGCAGTATGTTGTAGCCATGGAGATGTGGATAGAAGCAATGGGAACTATAGGGTGTATGCTTTTATTAGGAAAAAGCTTTTTTTTTTTCATTTCTCTTCTTGCTTCTTCTCACTCAAAGCTGATATAAAGATGGAGTTAGCTTACATCCAAGATGGAAGCTACCTTCTGAAGAAGGTAGAACAAAAGATAATGTACACGTCTTTTTCTGAATATATTTTAAAATCTACTAGTTATGTATTAATAATGAGGAGTGCAGAAGTTAATTCACATGATTGCTTTCATGCAGAAGGAAATACCTGAATTTAGTTTATATTCAGGTCATCATCTCCTGATTAGTAGGGAGAAGCTGTGAAATGTTTAAAAGGTAAAATTAATCATCCGAACCTTAATACAGCCCAATCATTTGAACAGTCAAATAATATCATGTTGTGGGAAAATGTTTCTTCATATGTTGTCCCCCTTCTTTGCTGATCTCTCACTAGTGTGGGGGAGAGAAGGTGGGTTTGAAGAAATGAAAGAGTAGTGGTTTTCCTGAGTTCCTTTTGGCAATGGCAGCCTGCCTATAAGCTTGCTTAGAGCCTGCCTGCCTTATCTCCCCCTAAGTAATAGCCTTGAATCCTTGCCTTCACCTGCCTTAGCGCCCCATAAGTCCCCCTGAGTATAGACTTGAACCCTTGCCTTCACCTTCGTTGCACTGTGTAGTCTTGATGCAGCTGTTCCTTCTACTGCCTTCTTGAACCATACACCAGCTCAGTGTCTCTGGTGTCAAGGATTGCCTTGATAGTAAAACTGGACCCCAGAGACTCTGGCACTAAACACATCATACTTTTCTGAGACCCAATTTAGTAAAGGGCTCAGTTTGGGAATGAGGGTGGGAATAATGGAGGCAAGGATGATCATGAAATTTTGAGAATAAAAGTAATTTTCTACAACTAGAGTGTGAGATTTATGTGCATGAGTGATGAGATGGGAAGGTGGGTAGATGCAAATGAGTCTAAAGAGGATGATTTTATTCCATTTTAATCATGTGAGAAATGTGACTGAATTTTTCTAAATAAATTACATAATTTTGATTCAGTTTTATGTACAATGTAAAAAGTGCAAAAGCAGACATGTTTGATGAATAAAATCACATTACTCAGACATAAATACCATTACACTATATTCCCTTATAAGTTTCTTATTGTACAATACATATATTTATAGTTTTAAATTTTTATGTTTATGGCATTTCCTCTATAAGTGCTTATAATTTTGCTGTTTAGTATCCTTTGAAAGTAATACAATATCCTTAGCAAGTAAAGTAGTACCTGAAACATGGTATTATTGAATAAGTGTATCATTTGGAGTCCTGAAATATTTCTGGGAAGTAGATGATAATCTATACCACCAAGGATTATTTTTTTCTATTAAATAATGTGTATGAGTGTTTATGTATGTCTCTCTCTGTGTATGTCTGTGTATGACTGTGTGTGTGTAACATAACATGCCTGGTACCTGAGGTCCAATGAGAACATCGGAACCCTTGGAACTGGAGTGACAGACAGATGTGAACCACCTTTTGGGTACTTGGGAACTGACCAAGTATTCTGAAAATGTAACAAGTGCTTTTAACCATTGATCCATGTCCCCTACCCCACCCCAGTACTCTTTATCAGCTGCTGCACATTGTTGATATTGGCAGCTTTTATTATCAATTGACATCTCAGAACTTAGAAAAAGTCTATTTTGATAAAGATTCATTATGAACATTTCACTATTGTGTAGCTGTTTTACTTCCTCTTTTAATATACATAGGTTTTGGCCAATTTTAAAACAAAACTATGACTGAAAAGCATGTACATAGATCTAAGACACTTAACTCCAGAAGATGCTTATGGTAGCCCAGGGTCATATGTATAGCATTACAGCCAATTAGAGGCCCAGGATTCTGCCAATTTACTGCTCCCTCATCTCCTGGGCATTACCTTAATAATCCACACTTCAGAACAAGGATAAGAATTAGAAGCCACATGACCATATTTGTTTTGTATGGCTTTGGTGACAAATGTGGTGATATGGCTTCATTTTATCAGCAGGGGAACATGAGGGACAGAGCTGCCAGATTATTGATATGTTCCCAGCTTTATATTTTGCATCACTACGACCAAATTCAGGGCCTTGAGATTGCAAGGGAAGCATTCTGCTCCCAGGTTGCCATTGGGCACACTGGCCAGCTACAAGAGAATGAAGTGACCCTCTTTCAGTGGGTAGCCAGACATATGCTGCCACCATACTCTGTTTTTCTCCTCCCAAATTTGCCTCCACCCACAATTCACTTCATGTATCTATTCTGTTTTCTTATATTTTGTAGCATGTTCCTTCTCTCCCTCTGGCCAGTGAATTATCTGTTGAGTTGCTACTGTGTGCTAAATACAGCAGTATGCAATGGGTTATCATGGTAGTGAAAAGCATGGATTCTTTTTATTTTGGGAGTAGTCAGTTAGTCAGAGAAGAGTGGAGTGACTCTGGGTGTGGGGCATTCTAGGAAAATAGTATTTTCATAATATATTCATAGGATTTTTGTTGGCTTTTCTGTTGCACTGTTCCTGGTATTAATGGTACCATAGAAATAATGGGTCAGCTCAATGAAAACAAACATTTACAGAAAATATTTGGGAATTTGGGCGTTGTTCTTTCCAAACTACTTCCTGCTGGTAAGGGGCGCTGTCATGGGGGATTCTAAGAAGATGCAGAAATCCTTGCTGTAGTCCATAAGGCTGCTTTGTCCAGCTGTTTTGAATGTAGAATCACCTGGTACTCAGTTTCAGGTGGTCTGGCTTGATCAAACCACATTAGTCTGGAAGAAATCCACATCTTTTCATTTTCTGTGGAAACAAAAATAGAAATCCTTTTCCTAGTAACTTGTCCTTGAACTTAAATTTTGGAGTCAAAGCATTTTTTTATTTAATTTATTATTTTACATGTAGATCCCAATTCCTTCTCCCTCCCTCCTTCCCTCCCTTTTACCCTCTCTGCCCTCTCACATGCACTCTAACCACCCTCCCCTCCCATCCCCCCACCCCAATTCCATATGTAGGGGAATGCCATCCAGTTGGGGTCATGTAGATATGACAGGTCATGTAAAGTAGGGACTAGGGCTTCTCTCCTGTCTCTAGATTAAGGCAGTTATTCCTCCATGGAGGATGTGTTCGCAAGGTCCTTTTGTGCACCAGGGATACATCCTGGCTCCATTGTCTCAGGTCCCTTAGACTGCTCAGTCCTTCTGGCTGAGACCCATATTCAGGGGGGCCTGAGTCAGTCCCATGCTTGCTTCCCAGCTATCAATCTGGTGGTCTGTTAGCTCCTCCTTGTTCAGTTAAGCTGTCTGTATGTGTTTCTGCCACCTGGTCTTGTCCTCTCCATCTGCATCTGGGATATATATATATATCTGTGTGTGTGTGTGTGTGTGTGTATATATATATATATATATATATATATATATATAACTAAAAAGGTCTTTACAACCAATTGAAATGTCTAGAACTGCTATCACTTAGGCCTTGTCAAATAATATGACTTAACTATTTTGAACATTTCCAACTGGAAGATATAGACAAATCCTGGCATTCTATGAGGTGTTTTGAAATTATGCTATCAATCTTAAACACATCAAATATTAATATTTTAAACATGGCTCGTGAAAGAAAAATCAGCATGTATGATAAATGACAGTTGCAATATAATAAAATTTTTAATAAAGAAAGAAATAATAGGTCAGAATGTTGGTACTTCAGAGGGAATTAAGTCAGTGACATCAGATTATACTAGTAGTACTGTGCTGTATTCCATAGCCTATGCCTTCTGATTAACAGAGAAAGTCAAAGAGGTTCAAGTCACTTTCTGTTAAATATTTGCTCTTAATTGCCCATGTCTTTACAACTCTGTGGTTGGAATTATTCTGTCCAGGACCTTGCTCTATAGCCCAACTTGTCCTTGAACTCTTCACAGTCCAGCCTGCAGCACTGGAATTACAAGTGCATGCCACCAGGCTCCCTTCCTTAATACTCTGCATAATTTGATTCAAAGCACACCCAAAGTAAGCATAATGATTTTCCTAAGAAAAGTAACAGGGTAACGGAGTTATGAAAAGGACTCACCATGCTTTTGTGAGAAACCATTTTTACTTGCCAGGGTGACAGATTATAGTTAGTCTGACTTGGGGACCTGACCTTAGTCTTTCAGTAAAAGGAAAACAGTGAATAGTACTAATAACATTTAAGTTTTCAAGGCAGAAAAATACTTGTCTCTGGCGTTAGATAATTGGGCCTCCCAACAACACTCTCTGATGAAATATGTAATAGAAGAGGATTTAAAAATTTAGTAATGAAATATATCAGCATCCAATTCTGTGTAAATCAGTGAGCCAGTTTCTAGAATAGACATGCATAAGAACATCCACCTCAAAGATTACAAGATAAACTAATGGATTTTAATGATCAAACACGAGGAGCTCAGAGAGATGGCTTCAAATTCTGTGTTCTAACCAACTTTAAGAAGCTATCAGGTAGAGATTATCTAAATACGTTGTATTGGGACAAGAAGTCACCAAAAGATAAATAAAACAACACGCTATCCATTATAAAACTTTGATACAGACTCAAAGACAATCCGGTTATGTGGAAACATGTTAAAGTGCCCTCCCTTTCTAACTATATAATCTGGTGAAAGTGAGTTTTCTTTGTATATTTCATTAACCAAGGAAATATATTAAATGCAGAAATAATTATGAGAACCCAGGTATCTTTTATTAAGGAATTTGCCAATGAGTAAAGCCATGGTGCTTGCACCACTACTTGGTGGGGCTATAGTTTGTAGACTATTAGTTTTTTGTAACAAGTTTGGAAACCAAGTTGGAATTATCCTTGCTGACACACTAGAGTGACAGGCTCCTGCTTTGTCCCTTCAGTTCTGACAGTGATGAAGTAACTCTGAGTACATTTAAAAGCCTAATCAGGGTCAAGTGCAGAGGCACACACCTGGGTCTCCAGTCTGAGGCAAGCAGAGGCAGGAAGATCGGGCGTTCAAGGTTAGCCATGACGCTGTAGGGATTGTGAGACCAGTCTCGTCTTTAGGTGACCTAAAGCTTAAGCAGTGCAGATAAGTGAATTTCTCATTCTCACAATTTCTCGGGACTGCCTTGGGCCCCATCCTTTCATGCTGGTTCCTGGTGTCATTTGATCATAGTGGTTTTAGCGGGTTAAATTTTGCATAACTCTTTTAGTGCCTTGCTATTTCAAGCTAACCTTAATGTCAAGATAATGTGAGGAACCTGATTCACAACTGTATCCCAGGGAGGGGATATTTCTGTATCCAGAGAGATTATTTTTCTGAGTTGCACACAGTCACTTGTGGCATGAGACATGTACACACAGAATTTCAATCCTAGAGTACTATGTACTGGTGGGCCAGCTCAAAATACATAACAACCAAGAACAGTGCCCAGTATTTGATGCTTGCTAAGAAAACATAACACAAACTCAGATAGAGACCTTGGTATTGTTTGACTCTTGTGGAACCATGAAAGTGACTCAGAATGGGATAGAACAAGCCACTGTTATTGTTGTATAAAAAGTAATGCTGGATTAAAAATCACTGCAGACACTTAGCAGATTATGCCTATAGCATCTAGTTATCCATTCTTCACAATAATTTTCTGGGTCACTAGGCTTGTGGTATTATCTGGCTTGTCTGTTCAGCTGCTGAACTGTGTGGTATGTTTGACAGAGATGCCAGGAATGAAGAGAGAATGTTGCACACTTTTCTCCTTAATTTGATTCTGCCTTTCTGTGGTTGCTTAGAAAGCATATTCACTTAAAAAAAAAACACACACACACACACACACATTGTTCATTCATAGTTCTGGAGGCTGGAGCTGTAAGATTAAGGTGTTAGTAGAATCATATTTCTTCCTTTTTGACATATAATATGCATGCATATTTAAGGTAGATGTTAAGATATATGTTAACAGTGTATAATATGTTTCATATGTATATATATATATGTAAATGTGAGGCTAAATCAATATAATTAACATATCCATTACTGCATACTTACCATTATTTTTTGTGGTAAAGATATTTAAAATCTGCTGCCACAAACGGATTTCATATAGACACACACACACACACACACACACACACATCATGTTTTCTGGATTCATTACAGTGTGATTCACAGAATATCTTAATGGTGTGCTAGTGCTGTAGTGAGCATGCAGGTAACTCATGGGTATAACATGAATAATATAAACCTAGGGACAGATATTAGGGTTCAACCTGAAAATCAGAAAAGCAAAGTGGCCAGCCACTTCAAAGTTCTTACCTCTACCAACGCTCAGACTGAATGGGTAGGCAATCCACTGAACCTCAGAGTGAATCTCCAGACTGCACTGCTTCTCACCAAATCTCAGACTGCAAAGCAGCCAAGCCACCAGAGAGTATTCTATTATAAATTTTTTAAACTTAAATTTTAAACAAGCTTGTCTTACATGCCAATCCCTGCTCCCTCTCCCTCCCAGTTCCCTCTCGCTCCCTTTTCCCCCCTGTTCCCTATACTAACCCCTACCCCATCCCCTTTCTGCTCCCCAGGGAGGGTAAGGCCTTCCATGGGGAGTCTTCAAAGTCTGTGTATCATTTGGAGCAGGGCCCAGGCCCTTCCCCATGTGTCTAGGCTAAGAGATTATCCCTCTATGTGGGATGGGCTCTTAAGTCCATTTGTATACTAGAGATAAATACTGATACACTACCAGAGGCCCCATAGACTTCCCAGGCCCCCTAACTCAAACCCACCCACATTCATGGGGTCTGGGTCAGTCCTCTGCTGGTTTCCCAGCTATCAGTCTGGGGTCCATGAGCTCCCCCTTGTTTAGGTTAGGAGTTTCTGTGGGTTCCTTCAGCCTGGTCTTGACCCCTTTGCTCATCACTCCTCTATCTCTACAACTGGATTCCAGGAGTTTGATTAGTGTTTAGCTGTGGGTCTCTGCTTCTGCTTCCTTTAGCTACTAGATGAAGGCTCTAGGATGGCATATAAGGTAGTCATCAATCTCATTATAGAGGAAGGACATTTAAGGTAGCCTCTCCACTATTGTTTAGATTGTTAGTTGGAGTAATCCTTGCAGATCTCTGGACATTTCCCTAGTGCTAGATTTCTCTCAAAACCTATAATGGCCCCCTCTATTGTGGTATCTCTTTTCTTGCTCTCCTCATGTCCACCTCTCCCCCCCTCTTCCCTCCTAACTCCCTCTCACCTCTCTCTGTGCTTCCAGTTTGCTTTTGAGATCTTGTCCCTTTCCCCTTCTCCAGGGAAAAATGTATGCCTCAATTAGGGTCCTCCTTGTTTCCTAGCTTTTCTGACAGTGTGGATTGTAAACTAGTGATCCTTTGCTCTATGTCTAAAAGCCATATATGAGTGAGTACATACCATGTTTGTCTTTTTGTGACTGGGTTACCTCACTCAGGATGGTTTCTTCTAGTTCCATACATTTCCCTGCCAATTTCAAGATTCCATTTTTTTTTTCTTGCTGAGTAGTATTCCATTGTGTAAACGTACCACATTTTCTTCAGCTGAGGTGCATTTAGGTTTCTTCCAGGTTCTGAATATTACAAATAATGCTGCTATGAACATTGTTGAAAAGAGAGTTCTTACATCTCCCAAGGATAGAAGTGGGTTCCTGTTCTCAACATGGCTGGAGACAAATTGCCTAAGACTGAAATATTGAATGCCTCCTGAGACCCTGTGCTCATTATATCTCTCTGTTAGTGGAATTAAAGGAGTGGGCTTTGTTTCTTTCTTAGACTGATTAACTCTCATATAGCCCTGGGTGGTCTTGAACTCACAAAGATCCATCTTCTGAGTCCTGGGATTAAATATATATGCCACTACTGCCTGGCCAATATGGCTGTCTAATGTGGCAGGTTTTACATTCTGTTTTCAGGAGCTTTATTAGATCATAAACAATATATTACCTCAGAAGGGCATGATGATTTTACTGCCTTTATACTCATCCTTCATGGTTTTAATATTGTGGTAATTGTCTTAGATGTGAAAGCCTTCGTGAATAATTGTATATTAGTTGAAGAGGGTTTAAGTTTTTGTGTTTACAGTCATTATCAAATTATTCTTCCATCCAAGAATATCAGGCACATTGTAAATATAATTTAAATACATTTGGAGCTCTTAGAGCAAGATAGAAAAGATTATAGATTATTGTTACTGCTGAGGAGTTACAATGAATAATAAAACCACCCAGCCTGGAAACCCTTCTTTCAGAGTAGAGAAAGTATTTTCATTACTGAATAACCATTAAAGTGATAGTCAATGTGCATATTATAGATAATCTGCTGAGAGATTGTATAGCCAAGCTGAGGGTGTTTGAGTTAGTTGAGCAGTAACTAAGACCTCAGGGCCTCAGGGAGGAGAATTGGACAGCCATCCACTAACACTTGTTCCTTCTGATTGTGAGTACAGTGACCCTCTGTGTTAGCTCAACAGCCTGGATCTAGAGGAGCAACAATATCCCTCCTTGGAACAGAAGGAAGTTAGACAGCAGCCTTCCCACTGAAACTGTGGGACTGGGACAGAGAGAGACAGAAACACAGAGACAAAGAGAGAGACACACACACAGAGAGAGGCAGAGAGAGAGAGGGAGAAGATTGCATATGTTTCAAAGACAGAAAAGTTCTTCTAATTGTAATTTTCCTAAAATAAATTCGCTATGGGAAAAGAAGGAGGGAAATCATTTCTCCTTGCATTTAAGAGGAGAACAACAAGCTGTGATGACTCATTTATCCCTGCCATTGCTCCCCCTTTGCTTACTTTTATCTTAAAGAACAAAGGTCTCTATCTCCATCAGGACATCACTCTGAAACAGGGCATTCCTAAGTGATGTGTGGCTACATTGTATTCCACTTTAACTTAAACATTAGTTTACTTTTATTCAAGGTACACTAAGTTGTTAAATTTTATATAAACAGGAAGTCTGCAGTAGTCCTTGGCTTGCACTGTGATGACCTGACCAGATCCCCATGTTAACAGCTGCTCAGCTGCTGCTGTTGGCTGACAACCTGCAGTAGAGTAATAAATGTTGGAAATATGGACCTAAACAGAGAATTGGACAAATGACTTTCTGTTAAGGTGCTGGGGTGAGGGTGTCTCTCAGCATGAAGCCTTTAGTTCCGTTGCTGGAACAGCATCTGGTTCCATCCCAGAAGCAAATACAGTAAGGGCTGGCGGTGGAGGTCAGTAACCTCAGCCCTGGACAGGCAGAGGCAGGAGGATCAGAAGGCCCAGCCTGGAATATATAGCTCTGTCTCACCCCCTGAAATAAAAAACACAAAACAACGTGTTGTTTTTAGACTTTCGCAGGATTAAAATTTCAACATTTTTCATAATTGCCCTCTAATAAGATCAAGGGTAAACACATACACGATTGTCATTTTTGTAGTGATAAAGCCCATGCTATGTTCAAAGAACAGGCTTGTTTGGCCTGGGACTTACTGATTTTAGGTTTTCCTTTTCCCTTCCTCACCCTAGCTTTCCTGAATGCACATTCAGTGGTCCCACTGATGGGCTGCCATGCTGGTGGGACCTTGTTCTTCCTTCTGTGTCCCGGGGCCACTTGTAGTCACTGTTGCTCTTCTGGCATCTGTCTCTGCAGTCATTTTCTGCTAAGCTCCGCTTCACACACCTGCCAGCCTAGCCTTGGGTCTCAGAGATGCACTGTTCTGCCAGCCATTTCCTTCTCAAAGGAAGCCTGGGGGAAGAGGGAGGCCTCCCCTCAATGCACCCACATTTAGCCTCACAGACCCATCGTGACTTATGCTTGTCTGCACACACCCTCAACCCTCTGGGAGTCACTGCCCCTCCTCTCTCTCCTCTTAAGTCTCAAGTCACTGAGACCAGAGAGTCACCTTGAGCTTCTGGGCCTTGTGACCAAAATGTTTCCACACTTAAAACTGTTCAGACTGATACATTCTAGGTGAGCATTCCACGTTCTCCCTGAAGCTGCATTTGTAGAATCTGGGCAACTGTTTTTTTTTTTTTCTTATCCCACTCAGGATTTAAGTGAAAATTATTAGCCTCCTGGTGTAGTACTTCTTGGGAAGTTGGCCTTTCCTTCTGTGTCTTTGCAGGTTTTTGTTGTTTGATTTTTAAAGTTGCTTCTTACTGGCCCTTTCAAACCCAATTTTCTGACTTAAGTTTGCAGCCAAAAACCTTTACACTATTTCCTTTGTGACATAAGCAAGCAGAATATCACCGTTTGGAATGCAGAAACCTGCAACAGGAAGGATTTATAATTTTCATGCTAGGATTCTCAGCATGGAAACAAACATTGAAAACTAATTATGTACTTTGCTGAGTTTTGAAAGATTTTTTTTTCAGGGTTTCAACCTTTAGCTATCTTTTGTTCAGAGATTTTGTCACCAGTGGGAAGAGGAGATGCCCAGGTAATAAGATGGCTGCCTCTACTCTTCAACCCTACACAGATGTTAATAGGAGCCATAGGCTCCTTACAAAATAAGCCAGGCATCCCATGTTACTAATATTTTTTTAAGAGAGTACAAAGTGAATTAGAATTTAAAGATAATCTTAACATAAAAAACAAAAAAATTCCCTCCACTAAAAGTTTTGAAAGTTCTAGCCAAGTGTTGGTGGCACAGGCCTAGAATTCCAGCACTCAGGAGACAGAGGCAGGCAGATCTCTGAGTTGAGGCCAGAGGCTAGCCTGGTCTGCAGGGTGAGTTCCCAGACAGCCAAGGCTGCACAGAGAAGCCCTATCTTGATAAACACACCAAACAAACAAAAAGAAAAGTTCTAATGTGTGTACACATGGTGAACTGCAAACAGTCTCGTTCAATCCTCCTGATTTTCTCCTTTGCAGAGATGGAAACCTCCCCAGCTTCTCCCATTTGAAGCTCTGTCTGCTCACTAACAGCACAGACCGGGGTGGGGGTGGCTATTCACCAAGGCTTTCTGTGCCTGTCCAGTAGTCCTGCGTCTGGATCCTAGACTTTGGCATGTTCTACCACAGCATGGCACACTGTTCTTGGTACAGGCACTATTCTAGAAGGAGCAACACCTTTAGAGACTGCCCTCCTGGGTACTGCCTACCCTGTGCTGCTCAGGATACCCACCATCTGGTTTAGAGAAATGCGTGAGCCACAATGCCTGCAATTGTGCTTTTTGCAGAGCCAAGCCACTATTATTGATAATAAATGATGGCTTGTTTATCTTGGAATTGTTTTTTATGGGCAGATGCCATGAAAGATTCAAAGGCTGTCTGTAAAGAAAGAATACCCCAATTGTTTATTCAATGCCTGCTTTTCTATTTAACAGGAGGGTATCTTGTGAAATTTGCTTGCATATCAAAGACCTAGTAAACCCTAGGCAGTTTTCTCCTGAGATGTTTCAAATAGGCCATTTAACTACAACTGGTTTTCAGATGTAGAGTGTGTGTGTGTGTGTGTGTGTGTGCGCGCTTCTATTTCTGTGTTCTCTGTAACTGCAAGAGGGGAAGGCAAAGGCAATACTGAAGTTTAGCATCAATGAGCTCTAAAATCTTAAACAAATGCAACAGCTTTCCTGCCTTCTGGTTGGCTGACTGTGGTGACAGGTGTGGAAAATCCCAGTAGAATCAAACACTGAAAGGCAGCAAGTATCACGTGTGAAACTCTGGGAGGGACTGGTAGAGGAGATAAATGTGGTGGTTGACAGAAGATCACAGATGGCAACAGGAAAGAGAACAACGCTGTTAGATGTGAGGGGCAGGGCAGATAGTGTTTGAAGGACTGGGATGTGATTAGCCCTGGGCATTCTTGTGTCTATGGTCTTCAGTAAAACTGTGCACAAAGCACTGTGGGAACATCCATAGGAAAACAGGAGAATGAGGCTCTCAAAATACACGGGCCAGGCTCTTGCTCAAACAGGAACATAGTCCTGAACATGTGGCCATGCTAAAAAGGTCACAAATGTGTGATATCGTCAGACATTTGTGTCTCCTGGGCTCAGATGTTCTCGACACACAGAAAAGCTTGGTTGGTCTAAGGTGACATAGTAAGAGCATCTAATGCTAAATGGAATGAGAATGAAAGGGGATCCTATTTCCTTAATAGTAGTTATGTAGTGATGTGGCATAAAACCTGGGTTCAGCTCATAAGGAAACCTTTTGTAGGTAGCAAGTAGGGGAAAGTTTGGAGACTGGTTCCTAGATTTGGAACTTCTGTGAAAGGAAGATGGAAAAAGCATTATCTAACACACTATCACTGCCCAGCACCAGCAAATCATGTTGGCTATGTGCTAGTATTTAGTAATGGTAATTGGTATGCAAGGCAGAGCCCTTTCTATTAACATTTAGTCTTTAAAATTTCTTCATGTAGCACCTTTAAATTTTTTTCTGGATTTTTAAATTTTGCTTTATTTGTATGAGTGTTTTCCCTGCATGTGTGTATATGCATGGGTGTGCCTGATAATCACAGAGGTCAAATACCCTGGAATTGGAGTTGGGGATGGTTGTAAAGCCACCATGTGGGTACTAGGAACCAGAGTCTTTTGCATCACCAACACATTGTCTTAACTGCTAAGCCATTTATCTGTACAGTCCCAGGTTCCTGCCCCTCCCTTCCCTCTGCTTCTTCTCCTTTCTCTCTTGTCCACTCTCCCCTTCTCCTCTTCATCTTCCTCTATCCCCCTCATCCATTATCCTCTTCCTCACTTTCTCCTCATTGTAAAATTATTTATTTTGTGTGTAGAAATGTTCTACCCATATTATGTTTACCATTCATATGCTTGGCACCTGTGAATCTCAGAAAAGGGCATCAAATCTTCTGACACTGAGGTTAGGATGGTTATGATGTGCCATGTGTGCATTGTGAATCAAACCTGGGAGTACTTTTAACTGCTGAGCCATCTACGTGGCTCTCTAGAGTCTTTGTTTTTATGTTTATTTTCAGTTTACATATATGAGTCTTTTGCCTGTATGTGTGAATATATGTAGTATGCATGTCTTGTGCCTGCAGAGATGAGAAGAGGATGTTGAATCCCCTGAGACTGGAATTACACGTGGTTGTGAGGTGTCCAGTGTGGGTATTGGGAACAAAAGCTGCTTCCTTTGTAAGAGCAACAAGTACTTCTAAGCCCTGAGCCATCACTCCTGCCCCTCAGCTGGCTTCTTCACAACACTGTCCTTTTACTTCAAAGGAGCTGAAAGTTACCATTAAGATATTTTCCCAACAGTTAAAATATCTACCAATGTGGAACAAAACCCATGGTTGAAACAATTTATAGTACTTCAGTTTTTTAATCAGAGGTGATTTGTTTTATGTTCATGGTTTTTGGTTTTGTGAGGTAGTCTTATTATATACCTTGAAACTCATTAGGTAGCTAAGGATCGCTTTCAACTTGTGTCAGTCTTCTGCCTCAGCCTCAAAAATGCTGGGGTTATAGGTGTGAGCTACCATGCCCAGCCAAGGACTGAATTTTAGGGAATATACAATAACAGAAGCATTATTTTCAGCTGAGTTTATTGACATTGAAAGTATTATGGAGTAATAGAAATATAGACTTAAATCTCCAAGGTCTTATGTTTGGAAACCAAGTTCATTTAAAATTTTATTGTTTTATTATGTTTTGAGATAATGCAACATACTGTTAAGAGATTTGTATGCAGTTAAGTGGTTACCACCAAGAAAAAATTAACATTTGTCATATCACATAATTACCCATTTTCCTTCTCCCCATGGGGAAAATGCCTAAAAACTCCTTACTTAACAAAATCCTCAATGACAGAGCATTTACTTGCCTTGAATGTGTGAGGCCCAGGGTTTGATTCCCCAGCACCACGAGAAAGAATAGAAAGGAGGAGGTCTGGAGGGAAGTAGGGTGATTCCTAGACCACTTCCTGCTGACTGGGATGTGCATATTGTACTTTCGGTCTTTGCACATCTTCACCCTCTTTAGTTGCTACTTTCATCTTGTTTTAGAAATGACACAGAGTTTGGCGCACACGTGTGTGTGCAGTGGGAGTGGGAGATTCATAAGTGCTGATACTAAATGAGAAAATCCTGATTTTTGTTTTCTAGGTGCCGGTGAATCTGGGAAAAGCACGATTGTGAAGCAAATGAAGTGAGTGGCAGGAGGCGGTCAGTATGTTTTCGTGGCTCTGAGTGACTGCTGTAAAGGAGGTATGCTTATTTTCCTCTCATCTCTTTAGAATTATCCACGAAGCTGGTTACTCAGAAGAAGAGTGTAAACAGTACAAGGCGGTGGTCTACAGTAACACCATCCAGTCCATCATAGCCATCATCAGGGCCATGGGGAGGTTGAAGATAGACTTCGGAGACTCTGCTCGGGCGGTAAGTCAGTAAGTTTCCTGGAGAAGGTCTGAGGACTAACTCATGGTGTAGTGCTGTAGTTATATAACTGAGGCCAGACAGCTATTCAGAATGCTTTACACAAGAAGTCCAAAGGACAGATGTGAGTCATGAGCCTTGGAAGTGACAGAAGTGTACAGATGTGTACTTTCCACCTATTGCTGTTTCTACTGACTTACCTGTACTTTTCAGAATGACCAAAGTCTCTACATAACAGGTATATTAGACTCTTAGGAACTTTTTGTCTGTCCTACAAAACACCTGTACAAACTTACTCAAGAGGGGACAATTTGATTTGGGCTCACAATGTCACAGGCCATGGTTGGCTGTCTCCATTGCTGTGGTCTTGAGACAGGGCTAAAACACATTGTGGGTGTGTGTGAGGGAACAGTAGATCACATCATGGTAGGCAGGAGGTAGAGAGAGACAGGAAGGGGTCAGGGACAAGATATTCCCTTTGAAGACATGCCCAGTGACCAGATTCCACCAGCTAGGCCCCTGTTTAATGGCCTGTTCACCTCATAATTTGTCAGCATTTTAATTCACTTAGGATGCTATGTCCCACCACCACTCCCATCCAGACATCTCTCAATAGGCATTAGCCAGGGACCAAACGTTTAGCTCATGGTCATTTGCAGCCTCTTTATACCCAAACCATAACACATAAATCCCACTCTACCCATGTGCTCATCTGCTATTGCCATAATAAAATACCAGAGATAATTAGCCTAAAAAGACAAAAAAGCTTATTTTGGCTCACCAGTTTAGATATTTCAGTCTATTACTTGGGAAGCTGAGGCAGGAGGACAGATGCAATGAGACCAACTTGAACTACACCTTGAGTACTAGATCAGCCAGAGCTACACAGCCACTAAACAAAACAAAAACATCTCAGCACTGAAATGATCTAATGATTTGTTCTCAGGCCTAGATTAAAACAGCAACAACTGGACCCTGAGTAATGGAATTGGTGTGTGTTTGCTTATCTTCGGAACAGGAAAATGACTGGCTTTATAAAAACATGAATCAGGGTTTCAGAGCTCAATGGAACTTCAGCAGACAGGCCAGGGCCTAGTGGAGGCAAGAGTTGCGTGGAAGGACTGTGACAGGATTGTGTGCCACTGTGGAAGGCAGGAGTTATGTGGTGGGTCTGCCACCAGCTTGAGTACAGCAGGCTGAGTGTTGGTCAAGGCTCTGGGCTGGACTATCTCATTTGACCCACAGCATGCTTTCAGTTTGGTTTAAAACAGCCTGATCCTTTCCACAAGGTGCTTTTCTTCTCATTTCTCTCCATTCTATGCCCAATCTGTTTATTGCAAGGTTGCTGCTTGTTTTTTGTTCCATATGTCACTGAAAGGAAATCCTGCCATTTTTGCACCATGAATGGACCTCAGCAATATTATGAAATATGGAAAAGTACTGTCTGGCTTTACATATATGTGAAATAAAAAACAAATGTAAAATCCATATATCTTAATTAAAGAAAACAATTCTTAGCAGGAGTTTAAGGTAGAGTGGAAAGAAAATAAAGGTATGTAGCTGGAAGTCTACAAAGGAATAGTTATGTAAGATGAGGAATATAGAGAGGAGAGGTACAGTTTGGGGAATGTGGTCAAGATCATTCTAAATAATGTGCTTATCATTTATTTATTCAATGCATTCAGGGTACTTGTTAGAGGAATAAATGATAAATGCATGCATTACAGACTGAGTATAGTAGATGAGACAAAATATTCTAGATAAAATCAAATATTAACTCAGGAAAGAAAAATTAGAAGAATATTAAGAATTATTAATAATTATTTTGAAGTGTTCTTGGAAATATCAGCAGCACCATTTTTTTAAATCTCTGTTTAAAAGAGCAGTACAAATGGAATCCACAATGAGATTAAGGAAAAAAGTAAACAGACTGTACTTTATACCAATTCCAATTATGGCAACTGAAAACATAGCAAATTTGTTTATGTAAGTCAGCTGTAGTGCCTTGTGCCTCTTATACTAGCCCTTGGGAGAACTGAGGCAGGGGGACTGCCATGAGTTTGAGCTCAGGAATCTAGGAAGATACATAGTAAGTGCCAGGCCAACCTGGGCTACCAAGTGAACCTCATCTCTGAAAACCAAAGCAAACAAGAGTGCACACTCAGTACTGTGAAGCAGATCCTACTGCTGTGAGGAGAGGTGCATCAGAGCCTGTGCTGAGATGAGAGAGGGAACAATGCAGGCAGCTTCATGAGAAGCCATTTGATGCCCATGTTTTCTCTGGAGGAATTCTTTTTCCTTTGGCTTAGCCTTAAATGCCCTGGTTTACAGTTAACTGCTCTTCTGTGTCTTTGCTCAGCTCCCTGGATGGATGCAGCCAGTAGCTGTCCCTTTCTGCTTTCAGGCCATTGTCTCTGATTCTCTCAGCCTTCCTGAGTTACCCATTCACATAGAGGGTGTGTTCTCCCAAGCCTGTTCCACTCTGCATCTCAGGATAGCCTGTATCTCAGGGTGTCTTGCATCTACATAGAATTTAAATCACTACAAGCCCTTTGAAATTACTCTTTAGAATATAAAGATGAATTCAGTAGAGCCTGCACGTGAGAAAGGCACACAATAAGAGGCTTATAGGTGAAAATGAAGAAAAGGCAGTCTTCAGCCAAGGACTAGCATAGTCAAAGGCACTTAGAAAAATTCCCTTCTCAGAAGTAGCAATCCCTGTAAATGTTGTAAGATGAAGGCTACGTGAAAGCAGAGTGAAATCCTTGGTAGCAAGCCTGTCATTGTCTCTTTTTTCACTGACTTACATATTCCCAGCACTCTAATTTTGAACATCTTACAAATGCAGAGCATTATCAGTTTCATCTTTTAGTTTTTCTCTGGCATTTATTGAAGTAGAGAATGGTTTATAAAATTTTGTTCATTTGTGTTTTCCTCGTGGATTTCCCTGAGTATTCTCATATTTGTTCATTTTTTTTTTTGCAATGGTTTTCTTTGAATATTAGAGCTATTCTGTGATCTATTGTAACTTCTCACAGAAGTTTTGTTTGTTTCCTTGTTTCTTGTTTGTTTGTTTTATGTAATTAATTCTAACATTTCTGTTTTGGTCTTGATATAAAGACAATATTCCCAATTACTGTAATTACTGTTGTTCTTGTTGAACGATGCTCTCATGATCCTAGAATGGGATCAAACCCACTGTAGAGCCAAGAATGATCTTGAACTTTGTGTGTGTGTATGTGTGTGTGTGTGTGTATATGGCAGAGAGAGAGAGAGAGAGAGAGAGAGAGAGAGAGAGAGAGAGACGAGAGAGAATATATTCCTGTGCATTTTGTGTGAAAGATAGAAGTCCACATCCTTTTTTGTCTTCTTCAACTGGTCTCCATCTTAATTTTGGGGGACAGGAACTCCGACTGGAGCTGGAGTTCATTAATTCAGCCTGGTTGGCTAGCCAGGGAGTTCCAAAAATCCTCCTATCTCAGTTGTCCCGAAACTGGTATTAGAAATGCACACTGCCATGCCTGGCTTCTTACATGGCTGAGGGAGACCTAAGCTAGGTCCCTATGCTTATGTACAGGCACTTACTAACTGGCCCATCTACTCAACCTGAAAATTACAAGTTTCTATAATACTATGGTGAAGCTTTACTCTAATTTTAATCAACAAAAATTCAGGAGTCGAATATTGGGGTAAGAATGTGGACAATCAGGGAAAGGGGAGCCGCTGCCAGGAGCTTCCTACCTCTCTCCTTCCTCTGTCCAAAAAGGGGCCTATATCCTGTCGCCACCCTACCTTATCACTTCCCATCTCCATCTATGGAGTGCCCAGATTAAAGGTGTGAGCAACCATCACCCATCTTCTAGGGTTAACTGGTGGCTAGCTCCTCCCTCTGATCACCAGCTGAACTTTGTCAGAACACACAAACAAAATATCACACAACACTATGGTTTTTCTCTAATATATGTTTGTATCCACCTATTTGGGGGTGTTTCGTATTAAATGGGAGCTAAATATGCCATATAATATCTCCTGCCTTACTACCATTTATCAAGTAAGCATTCCATTCCCCCAATGCCTTGTAAATACTCCCTTTAACATTCAACTGATTGTATTTGTAGACACTTTTTTCCCTTCCCTGATGTGTCTTGTTTCTTTCCTAGACCAGTCACCAATTATGTCACTCAGTGCCTCTCATCATGTTTAATTATATTGGAACAGGAAAAAATTACAACATCTACCTCACAGGATTTTAAGAAAGATAAAAATTCAATGCTGATTGTAACATGCCTTGGAAATAACAGATCTTATTTCATTGTTGATTTTATTATCTATAACAGTACTGTTATTGTTGATAGACTCACAGGGTATTAGTTATTTCTTCACAGATGAATTAGCACCAAATAGGTTTTGATTACACTATCGTATTCTTTTACCAAATATCCATTACAGTATGCATTTCTGTTACAAATGGACTTGAGAATTAATTTTCTCTAATTCTGTTGAAACTAAACAAACACTATAAAAGCCTACTTGTTTGTGTTGAGATTATATTTTTTTAATTAAAATACAATTACATAATTTCCCCTGCCCTCTTGCCTGCCCTGCCTCCCTAATTCAGGCCTATTCTTTTTAAACTACTGTTGTTACATATGTGCATAACTGAAGAAATGTAAAAATGCCTGGTCTCGTGAAAGGCTCTCCTTATGGAAGATTATCTCATCCTCTCTTGGCACTTTTTATTGCTTATAGCTCTTTATCCAGGGGTGGGGCCCTGTCAGAGTTCCCCCATATATGTTTAGATCATATCTTAATACACAGTTTGCTTGATGAGAAGTGAGGGGAAGAGCAGAGTTTTCAGAAATTGTGACTAATGTATTATAATTTCTGAAAGTAGTAGGTTTGTACACAGTATGTACATTGGCAATTTTAGGCAAGGTCAGGCATGTTCAGGATGGTATGGCCACAGCTCACTTTATTTTAACTGTGAAAAATAAAAATAAAAATAATTGTTGGTGTATGTATCTTTCCCACCAGCAGCTTAAAAATAAACACAGAGGCTTAATATTAATTATAAATGTAGTAGGTTTGTACACAGTATGTACATTGGCAATTTTAGGCAAGGTCAGGCATGTTCAGGATGGTATGGCCACAGCTCACTTTATTTTAACTGTGAAAAATAAAAATAATTGTTGGTGTATGTATCTTTCCCACCAGCAGCTTAAAAATAAACACAGAGGCTTAATATTAATTATAAATGTTTGGCCAATAGCTCAGGCTTATTACTAACTAACTTATACTTTTTTAGTTTACCCATATTTTTATCTACACTTTGTCACGTGGCTTGGCACCTTTTCTCAGTGCAGTATGTCCATCTTTCTTCTTTCTGGGTTGGCTCACTATTCTAGACTCTGTCTTTTTTCTTCCCAGCATTCTCCTGGTCTGACTCTCCTGACCAATCAATCTCTTCCTGTAATAGGCCATTCAGTTCTTTATTACCCAATGAGAGTACATATTCACCATATCCAGAAGGATTATTCCACAGCAAATAATTCTCAGGTTTGCCATAGTTTAGTGAAATTTATGGCTACTGTCCCTTTTGAAGCTTTGTTAGAGTGAGCATGTTTCATCTGGGGATACTAGAGTATTGATAATTTAGATTGCTCTGTGGTAGGAAGCATTATGTAGGGCTGTTAACACATGACAGGCCTTGGTTACTTTAGTTAGGACAGTGGGCTATTCTATAATAACATGTACAGAATGAGGACAGCCAGAAAGCATGCTTAGATGGGTAAGTGGCAGAGAATGTGTTAGCTAGGATAGCTTTCAAAAGATGAAGTTATAATTTATATATCACTGTACTTTATTTTTTTTCTACTAGCATTGGATATAGTATAATTGGAAACAAACCTAGATTCAAGATCTGTCTTTCACTGTTTGGAAGCCACTTAAGATGCCTTATATACTGTGAGGAACCCCAGAGCTTGCCTGAGGTCCATTTAAGCATCTTCGCACCCAGCCTCACTTTGCTCCAGGAGATGGTCCCCTTTCTCCTTGGATACTTGTGTGGTTTGTTTTCATCAACTTTGTGGTTGCTTTATGTCTGTCTGACTGATTTGCAATGTGCTATTGAGGAATGTTTAGCAGTTCATCTTGGCATCAATCTGAATATATATTTTCTTTTTACTCTAGGCAGCCAAAGTTAAGGGAATTGCCTGATTCACTGCTCAGTGTAATGTGAATTCTTTCATTTCTATGTTTTTCAGCACCCTTACTTACTATGATTTTTATTTTCTGTTTGTGGCTTATGCTCTGTTTTTGCTTACCCACTGTTTGCTGGTTTGTAAGTACATATGCCATTAGCCTTTTGTCCCCAATACTAGTTTCTCATATTTTGTTTATTATCTTTCATTCCATGGTTGGTTATTTTTCATTATTACAACTCCCTATATTTTTGTTTCTACTATGCTTAATTTAGAATATCTTCAGTTGACCAAAGATGTTCCAAATATTTATACCCCCTTTAAAGGCCCTCCAAAGCAGTGAATTTCAGTATCTTTGTTATTTAATGTCTCTGGAACATTCTGTTGGCTGAACAGAATAAGCCATATTTATACTTCCTGTTTATAACTTATTATCCATCAGTATGAATAGAATAAAGTATATTTGTACTAACCTGTTTGTAAGTTATTATCTGTCACTATTTTTGGAATGACCATATCTTTTTATACTCATTTATCTCATCACCTCTATCATATAAGTTTATGTTTGTATTATCTTCTTGGCTTGCATTAATTTCAAACTGTTCTAGATACTGTGGATTTTTAATAGCAAGTAATTTCTACTCTTTCCAAATGTCATTTTTCCCCCAAAATGTCCCTGAGGCATTTTTCTCCTGTTGTGCCTGCTAGATGAACAGCTAAGGCATTTACAGTGGTATCTTACTTTATGTTAGAAGAAAGAGGTGAAGAGCCCATGGTCTCATATTGTTTCCATCCTGAGAAATACCTATGTAAGTAGCCAAACCACACTAAAATTTAAATTGTAATGTTTGCTTCCAGCATAAGCTATTTTCTTGACTCAGTTCACTTTTAATTATAATGTATTTTTGTGCCTCTGTTGAATTTGAATGTCCACATGAAAAACATGTCAGTGTTTTTAATTGTATTAATTTGAGCATACGTTTATTATCATAAATATGCATAAAATTGTGCGTGGTAATACATTTACCAGTAATTTTCTGTCTTAATACAGTGAAGCTCATGATTCCTCATAAATTCACAGAAATTTACTAAAAAAATTTCACAATCTTAAATGGAGTCAACATTAACTTAGATTTTAAAAATAATTTTTAGGCTTTTCTTTCCCCACACCTCTTTTTTGAATAAGTTTTACTTAAGTTTGAAACAAGCTTGTTTTTCATGCCAATCCCAGTTCCCAAACCCTCCCTTCCTCCCCTGCTCCCCCCATAAGCCCTTATCCCAACCCCTTTCTGCTCCCCAGGGAGCAGACTTTCCTGGGGAATCTTCAAAGTCTGTATATCATTTGGAGCAGGGCCTAGACCCTCCCACGTGTGTCTAGGCTGAGATAGAATCCCTCCATGTGGAATGGGCTCCCAAAGTCCATTCATATACTAGGGATAAATACTGATACAGTACCAGAGGATCCATAGACTGCCCAGGCTTCCTAACTGACATCCACGTTCAGGGAGTCTGGGTCAGTCCTCTGCTGGTTTCCCAGCTGTCAGACTGGAGTCCATGAGCTCCCCCTTGTTCAGGGCAGCTGTTTCTGTGGGTTTCTCCAGCCTGGTTTTGACCCCTTTGCTCATCACTCTTCGCTGTCTGCAACTGTATTTCAGGAGTTGGGCTCTGTGTTTATCTGTAGGTGTCTGCTTCTGTTTCCAACAGGATGAGGGCTCTAGGATGGCATTTAAGGTAGTCATCAATCTCATTATTAGGGAAGGGCATTTAAGGTAGTCTCTCCACTATTGCTTAGATTGTTAGTTGGGGTCATCCTTGTAGATCTCTGGACATTTCCCTAGTGCCAGATTTCTCTTATATCCTGTAATGGCTCCCTCAATTATGGTAAATTTTGTCTTGTTCTCCTCTGTTCTTTCCTTGACTCAATCTTCCTGCTACCTCATGCCCACCTCTCACCTCCTCTTCCTTCTAACTCCCTCTCCCCTTTCCACCATGCTCCCAATTTGCTTGGGAGATCTTGTCTCTTTTCCCTTCTCCACACCAGCAAGACCTGAGCATCCCTTTTAAATACTATGGGAGAAAGAAATGACTTTTTTCTTGTCTCAATTTTTATTTTACTTTTGATTACAGAGAAAATCTGTTGCAGTTTCATGCCTGTTAAAGCAACCCTTCATCATCTGAGATTGTCCTTGAGCCACAGTGTGGCAAACACACCAAAGTCCTTTGCTTTCCCAAATGAAGTTCTTAAGAATTTTGTATATATCACATATATGGTGTATATCATATATGAATGTATATATACACATATATATAGCAGTATAGCTATAGGAATGGGATAGTTTAAACATGAGAAGCTATCATTGTATGTGATTTCCTATATCATTGACAAATATTATAAATGATTCAGGCACTGGGACAAGGTATGTCCATTCATGTCAGAACTGTCAGCAGAAAGTTATTCGTGTTTCTTCAGTTCAAAGTTATCACTGTTTATTTTCTAGCTCTAGAAGGGCCTTTTGATTCTCTCTATGCAAAGATTACTTTCATCTGGAATTTGTCTTCTGTGTCATGATTAGTCATCTAGCCATTGCTTTAAAAGCCTCCCCTGGGGTTTTCATATTTTAGATTGTTTTGACTATTAAAGAGTGTTTGAGCTTCTGAATGAACTCTGATGCATTTGGCCCTGAAAAATGCACTGTTTCTGCTCAGTGTCCCACAGGAAGTGAACTGTTTCTTGCCTTTTATGACCCTTAACAAATCAAAAGTCAGCCATCCTGGTCCTTCAAAGTCTTCCCCATCCTGGATAGAGGCTTTTGATTGCTGGAAAGCAGGAGATAGTGCCAGATAAAATGCACAGCACAGCCTACGGTCTTGCCTATCCTGGGGAAGCCTGTACTATCTCACTAGCATCACTGCAGTGGCTCCTTTCTGAGCTCCAAAGCCCAGTTGTGAGCTGGGATTGACACACTTCAGACCACATTTCAACTGGTCCACTTCCACATTTATGCCCATTTGTCTTTAAAAAGAAAAGGTAAGGTTTATTTTTTATTTTTATGTGTGGGCATATGTTCATAAGCTGTACAGCACATGGTGCTTACACTGCTGTCTAGTATGTGGAGAGGGGTCTGGTCTAGAGGTAGGAGGTATGCTGCAAATGAAACTGAGTCTAACTCTGAGCTGTGTGCTCCAGGCCTTCTTTGCTTTTAACACCATAACATAGCTCCTGTCCTTCACTAAGCACACTCAATCCTGTCTTCCCTGGTCACCGTCCCTTTCATCTCTTACTGAATATGCTGTTGATGTCTCTTAATAATTTTGAGTTTTGTTTTATATACATTTTGTGAAGACAAAAACACTGTCATTGTCCAACAGTTTTAAGGTTTTTTTTTTTTTTATTTTAGACAAAAAGGGCTTTTATGTTTTAGACAATTAGTTTATATAATAAGGGCTTACTGATTGTTCATTTACTGATTTATCAGATGACTAGGTGACTGGCTGTGGTCTTGATGCAAGTTGCCTTGGGTTGTGTAACACAAGAGGTTAGGAAGCCAGTTTCCTATAATGCGTTCTGCTCAAATTCATTACCTCAGTGCTCACCTCTTAATGTCAAGCCAGTGGCAAGGGGTAAATATTTCACTGTAATTTAGGCTGACTACATTCATTATGTAGCCCATGCTGGCCTAGAACTTGAGATGCTCCTATGTTAGCATCCCAAGTACCAGGATTATAGATGTACACCATCACACCATACCAGGCTTCCAGTTACTTTAGGGGAATAAGCTCCTTGACAGTTTGTAAAGAAGATAGATTTTTAATGTTATTTTTACTGTGTAGTTTTGAAGTTTGTAATTTGATGCTATGGGATCCATAAGATAATAGTATAGTTACTACAGGAAAGCAAGTTAACATGGCCATCGTCTCATATCTTACATTTTTGAGTAACGAGAGACCTAAAATGAACTTAATTAACATAAATCCAGTAAAACTATATAATTAGTTTTGGTGTTGGGCATTAGCTTCTTGCACTACCTAGTTTCAGCCTGTCTTTTGCTACTTACTCTTTGAACTATACTTCCTGTTTCTTCACCCACTTCCCTTGCCCCAGTTGGGCACAGTTTAATTTTCTATCTCTGCAAGTTTGACTTGGTAGATACAGTCTTAAGTCAAATATGGCAGACTCAGAAAGAAAAGTATCGCATGGTCTCACTTATGTGTGCAGTCTAAAAAAGGAAGAGGCATTTGAATGCCTGGGGAAGTGTGGTTTATAAATACAACAGCCAAAGTTCCGTCTGTGTTATCGTTATGGCATCTTCCTAGGAAGTAGGAAGGAAAAGACTCCTATTGGACCGCCCAGACTGGAGGGTCTTGGTCTCTTTTGCCAAAACTTTACTAAAATAGATGAAAGGTTGCATAGTGGAATATTATTTTTTAAAAACCTACTTAAATACCTTTCTAAACAAAATGTATGTTGTCTATGGTTCAGTAACAACCAAAGTTAGGTTTTTTGTGTACAGATTATCTGGAAGGTGGCCTTATTGCTTATTGGAACTAGGTCTGGTGGGCTGCTTTACTAAGAATGTGTGCGTGTTCCTGGCTTTCATGCATTTCTCTTGTGGTTTACTAAAGAGGGAAACATATGCTTGAATAATATGTTCCCATGCTGAGAAACTTAATTAGTTTCCATGATGAGTTTCAGCTGAAAAGCAAATGTTTCGTGAATTAGCAGTGGGATGAGTTTATGTCCTCCACTTGTCTGCCCTACAAGCCTGTCTTGAAACACTTGTCTTCCTCACATTTGTCATACTTGTGTAAGACTCGACTACAATATACTTATCCCTCAGTAGTGCTGGGAAATTAGTTCAAGAGCTCGCAAATCTGCCCAATCCAAATGTGACTAAATTTATTTATCATAAAGCTTCTAGGTGTGGTGGTCTCCTCCAGTAATGTCAGCACTTGGCACCGAGGCAGGAGGATCATAAGTTCAAGGCTAGTCTGGACTGTGTAGGAAGTCAGAAGATGTATCTACATGTAGTCTTTAGAAACTCTACCTGTGTCCTTCAAATCATTCCTAAATTACTGTTAATACTAACCTGATCATATGGGGTAATTGATTTTATACAGAATTGTGCATAGAATAATGATAAAAATAAAAAAATAAAAAATAAAAACCTTTGTACCTCTCCAGTACACACAAACTTTTCACATACCTTGTCCGAACTGAGGATTGGAGAGCCAACTATAGTTTAGAAGGATGTACTGTGGGAATAACAATGGCTTATTCCCCCACTATACAAAAGCACACATCTCAAGCTAAAAATAACCTAAGTGGTAACTCGTGACAGAGAGGTTTTGTTTGGTTTTGTTTTAAAATTGTTTCTACCTAGAGTTTGCACTATGCTATCAGGGATGATAATTGCTACTCACACCGAGAGCGGAGAACTTAACATATGTGTCTGGTCTTAGTAAAGATATGAGAATAGAATGCATATGAAGTAGGTGCTCATTTCCCATGGCCTCCTGGTCCCTCTCTATAAAAGTGCAGTTGTGGAAGACAACTTTGTAACGAGTATGGGTTTTTCCGCCCGCCACCTGGTCTTGTCCCGCCGCTGCTCCAGCCCCAATTAACACACCGAGACTCTGTATTTGATACTATGCTTGGCCAGTTACTAGTTTCTTATCGGCTAGCTCTGTCTTATTTATTAACCCATTTCTATGTATTTCCACGTGGTCTTACCAGCGAGAGGCGGCTAGCTCTCCAGATTCTCCATCTTGACCCTCCTTACTACTTCCTCTTTCCTCCTTGTCTCCTAGTCCCTCCAATCTTCATTTCCCATTGGCCGACAGTGCTTTATTCATTAACCAGTAATGAGAAACATATATAGATAATGGCATCTCCCATCACAACTTGGATTCCTTTAGAGGCTCTTCTTCTGTTTCTCTTTGACTTGGAGACTGAGTGTGGTTGATTGTGGTTTAATGTCTGTCAGTAGCTTCATCACTAATGCCAAACCAGACCAACTTTATCTCCAGTCCTCTTTCGTTCAGACTTTGGGCGTTGTTCCTCACCCTCACATGTATTGTGGGCATGTCTGCTCCAAAGCTGTACTGTTTCCTCCCCTATGCCTGGGTTAGCAAACTGCTGCTCCCAGCTGCTTCCTCAAGGATTATTAATATGTGTGTAGATGAAGGTCTCTTGAGAATCTACACACACACTATCCTGGGAAAGTCTTGTTGCTTTCTCCACTTTGATCTCTCAACTTCCTGACTGTGGTGAGATATTGTTTATGATTTATTTAAGCTTGCCTGAGGATTCAGAAAGCAAAGTCAACCACAAGCCTTAGAAGCCAGGCACACACCTTTAATCCCAGTAGCCAGAAGCTAGGAGGTGGTGGTACACACCTTTAATCCTTGTAACAGGTAGACCTATCTCTGTGACTCCAAGGCCACCCAGGTCTACACAAGAGTGAATCAATCTAAAGGACAATTATAGCTCACACCTTTAACCCCAACATTACAGAAGTATATAAGACAGAAGCAAGGTCTAAATAAGAGGTACACTCTCCAGCCCATTCAGCCTGAGGTAGATGTAAGAAGCTAGTGGCCAGCTGCTTTGCTTTTCTGAATCCCCAGGAAAGTTTTAATAAATCATAAACAATGTATCACCACACCTGATGATGTTTTGCTTCTATAAACTGTATCAAAAGGCTAACAGTTAGATTTGTTTTAGATAATCTATAATGATAATTGTGCTTCTTAGATGAAAAGAATTTAGAGAAGAATGACATTTTGTATCACTCATCTTTTTTTTTTTTTTTTTTAAATGATTTGCTGTCTACAATCATCAGTTGGTGGGTAGTAAAGGTACATTCAGATGATCTGACTTTTTTTCCTTCAGCACCAAGTGCTATAATAGCAGCCACATAGGCCATAAAGCATAAGCTTGTGATTTATGTTCATAATTTTGTTTTGCATACATCATCTTTTCAAGTGGAGCTTTAGATAAAGAAAAGTTATGGCACTTCTATTAAAAAAAAAAACGAAGGAAATTCACAATCATTTTTCTTCTTGCTTATCTCTCCATGTGTAATTTTTTTTTTTTTTTGTTACCTTTAACACCTTGTTTTGTCATATGCACAGGATGATGCTCGCCAACTCTTCGTGCTTGCTGGGGCTGCAGAAGAAGGCTTTATGACTGCAGAGCTTGCTGGAGTCATAAAGAGATTGTGGAAAGACAGTGGTGTGCAAGCCTGCTTCAACAGATCCCGAGAGTACCAGCTCAATGACTCTGCAGCATAGTGAGTAGTCACAGCTTCAGAACTCAGCTTAAATGAATAACCATGTGCATGTAATTCTAACTCCATGTCACTTATGCTGTACAACTGCCTGGCATGTCCTTATACAACTCAGGTTTCTCTAGTGACAATATTTGAATACTTTCTCTGTCTTTCTATTATTTTTGAATGTTTGTGATAGCATGCTATTATTACCCCCCCTTTTTTTAAAGCCTCGTGCATATGTAATTTAGAGAATAGGATTGACTCCAGCATATCTCCAAGACGTCATGGAAGCATCCAGAAATTCACTCTGTATTTCTCAGAGCACTGATCTGGCTCTCAAATTCTTCCTTCACCCACTTGTTCTTGCTAAGTTCTCTGTGCCTTACAGAGGTTGGTGTAAATGTCTTGTTTAGGTTTGAGTCTTCAACCATCACTTAGTCTCTTCATCCTAAACATCCATGAATCTCAACATTCACCACCATTTACTGTAAAGAGAACATTCTATGATTAAGGCTGAGAGAAGCTTTTGTCTGGGAATATAAACATACATATTTAGAAGTAGCTTGATGTAATATCAATTTTGTAACTATAATTAGGCCTATAGCTTCCTCAGACAAAGGTTATGATAGAATTCTGAACTTTAGAGCAGGTATCAGCAGATGGCAGTTGGTTACCCCTATAATAGTGGTACCACTGTTAAAGGATGGGGGACATCTTGCCTGGCAGCTTAGGTTTATCATGCACAGGGTTCACAACACCAATGGTGCCCTTTCTCCTCCAGAAGTCTGCATAGCACCTTGGGGACTTTAATGCTTGCCATCAGGGAAGAAACTATTCCAGCTTGCTTTTTCTGTGTCTTAGGCTGAGGGGTGTTGTTACGAGCAGTTTTCCCGCAAGCCTGGTCCCAGAGCCGTGCCAGCCCCAAATAACATGCAAAGACACTCTATTATATATACATCTGTTTCTTATTGGCTAGTTCTGTATTAAATATTAACCCATTTCTATTCATTTAAGTATTTCCACGTGGTCTTATCTTACCAGAGAGAGGGTTCGGACCTCTGCTCTCTTGGTCCTACATTTTCACTCTCCTTCTGCCTTTCCCTGAATTCTCCTTGTCTCCTAGTCCCGCCTATCTTGCTTTCCTATTGGTCAACAGGTCTCATTAACCAATATGAGAAACATATTTACAGAATGACATCTCCCATCAGTGTGTGGTACCTTTAAGAGGAGGGTCTTATCCTCTAATTGTGATGGGCAGGATAGGAGCCTGTACTGTTTTGGGGACCACAATGTTTGTAGAGCTACTGAATTAGAGAACAGAACAGTGTGGGTTTCCCTGTGTGAGAAACAATATCTCACCCAGCAGTTGCTGAGATTTCTTGCCACTGCCTCCACTGTGAAATGCTCAACAGTGGGGAAAGTATAGACCTGAGCAAGGTGTGTTACACTGAAAGTGTAAGGAAGAATATTAAGAAACAAATTCATGATGCTTCCTAGTTTGAACATGTTTAAGCCACTTTCCTTTACAATGCTATGACTGAAAAACAAAGCTTCACAAATTTAAACAGGCACTAAAAGATTTCTGAGTAATTATGTGACATGGAAACTTTAAACTTCTTCTTTTAAATGCTCATAAAAACCCTTGGAAACTTCAGAACACTGCATAATTAAAATACACTGTAGCTTTTGTTTTAAATAATCTTGTTTGGCTCTATTTCCTGTCAACACTGTGTTTGTTTGTTTCTTTTCAGTTATTTGAATGACTTGGACAGAATAGCACAACCAAATTATATCCCAACTCAGCAGGATGTTCTCCGAACCAGGGTGAAAACAACAGGGATCGTGGAAACTCACTTTACTTTCAAAGATCTTCATTTTAAGTGAGTAACTTCCAAATAAATGGTTTATAAGCTTGGTGCTAAATTGTGTTGCTTTAGAAACAAAATGCAAAATGATAAATGTTTACAACATTTTTACTGTTGGGGCTTTTTTCTCAGAATTGACAAAATAATGCTATGGAAATTAGCAAAAACAGCATTTTGATTTAATTCAAAATAACCAGACAAGTGGCCTTTGCCGGTTATTCTTCCAGTGTCTTAACAATGATAGAGTCTGGCTGCTTTGACTAAATAAAAGATGTATCTGTAATATATGTGTATGTGTGATGCCAGGCATCACTGTCTCTCTTT
Source organism: Phodopus roborovskii (assembly GCF_943737965.1). Classification (NCBI taxonomy): domain Eukaryota; kingdom Metazoa; phylum Chordata; class Mammalia; order Rodentia; family Cricetidae; genus Phodopus; species Phodopus roborovskii. The sequence goes on along the minus strand of NW_026126693.1, from coordinate 487,877 downwards.
AGGTAAAATCAGGAGCTTTAGTTTTAAGAATATGTACTCACTTAGAAATTGTGTTCACTTAGAAAAATGTGTGCCTTTGAATTTGCTCATGAAAAATTTCATGAAGCTGACTGATACTTGAAGTCTGTTGGTGGGTAATGTCTGCTTCTGGTGTGTACAGTGTGAACATGCTGGGTGTGAGTGTGAAGAGTGGAGCATTAGGAATGGGGACGTGGGAATGTTCCCTCCAACTCCCTCACTTGGGAGGAGCCACTTTCAGAGGAAGGCAATAAATCATCAAATAGACATTCATAAAACTGCATTTCCCTCTCCTAATACATGGTACTTTTCAAACAATGAGAAAGACAAGGACTGAGTCATAGCCAAAGCTGAGTTTTAGTTTGCCAGGTCTATCTCCAGCTCTAAAGCCTCCTTGACAGTTACTTTCATCCAGTTTTCCCTTGTAAATGGAATTTTTTATGTTAATTTTCCCCCACATTTCTTTGTTCCTATTTCTCCACTTGCTAAACCAGTGGCTTCTCAGTTAGGACCACTGCACATGTACCATGGTGTTCCTCATTTTGTCCACCTTACTCTCATTTAATTAATGATGACAGAATCAAGGGAAACAGAGCTATTATTTCAGATAAAGATGTATCTCTGAGAACAGCAGCTGAACTACAGAATGTTTTCTGAAACAAAATGCCTGTGTTTTCATAGAAATCTGGGACCACTGTGCTGCTCCTTCCTTGATGGTTAAGGATTATGTATTTATTTAAGATTTTCATTAGTAGTTTTCTTTCCTTCGTATTATCTTTTTATATTTTGAAGCTCTATACAGGAATTGGAAGAAATTATTTTTCAAGACCTGTCTTATGATTCAATTTCATTTAAACTGACGCATTCCTTAAGTGTCAGTGTTGGGTCCAGAAGAAAAGATCCTGTTGTAAAGGCCTTGGACAGTTTTCTAGACCTCTCTGTGACACAAACCTGAGAGTAGATTACTCAGACTTTATTAAATACCATGTTCCTTAGACCATATAAATATCAGCTAATTAGTAACTCAGGAGAAAGACTACAATGCTAGAAATAAATGTGTTGTGTGGGTGTCATATCATTTCTCTTGGTTCAGCAGGTGGAGATTTCCTTTTGTTGTTTTCTTAAACCAATGTGAGTAAGACTGGTTTAAGGAACACTGCAGTTGTATTCTTGGGTAAGGTCCAGCCAGGTGCCTCCATGCTCCTACAGATCATTACACAGCTGATGACTCAGGCTGAGCAGACCCCCTTGTCTCTGTAGATATTATTAGAAAGGAGATTTATGATATGACTCTTCCCTTATTAAAACTGTCATGATATCATACCCTATGTTTTATTAAGATTTCATTTTTTTAAAGTTTTATGTGAGATTAGATAAATCATTGTTTAATGGGTAATTCACATTTTAGGTTATATTTAGTGCTTTATGTTTGGTTTGTATAAATTCTAGCTACATAAGATTGAAAGAAATATATTCCCTTAACTTTTCTTCTACACCGTCACCACAGTTCCTGAGAAGTTGAAGGAAGAAAGGAACAAAAGGCAAAACCAGCAACAGCTGCCAGCTCAACTGTTCAGGGACACTTGTCTATATCAGCTTGAAATGGACAAGTTCATGTTGTCATTGACATTGTTTTCCTTTAAAATGATCTGGCTCAAGATAGCCATTCAAAAGAAAGCTTTACTATGAATCATGGGTTAGATGGCTTCTGGTAACCTCAAGTCTTTAAATGATGATGACAATGGAACAGAATTTCTAAAAGCAATTTAATCATGGAGATGCTCAATTGGAAATTTGTTAGAAAAACAAACCGTCATCAGTTTACTGCCTAATGAAGGTCCAGTACTCCAAGGTGGAAAGCTGGAGCACAGTTACGTATCCACAGGCAGTCCCACCTCAGCTTGCTTCTTTGTGTGTGTAAGTGAAGCACACCTGCTAATGTCATTGTCACTGACTTATCAGTGATTCCTACATTGAAGCTTTCCAAATAACATTGGTTCAATTCTAATTTTCTATCAACAACTGAAAACTTCCCTGTCTTAAGTGAAAATGTACACTGTCTGAAATACAAATTTTATATAGTAGGTGTAGTTTTAATTCATTTCCATTCCTTCTTTTGTGCACTTCATGGCAGGTATGATTTTCCCTCTTGCCTTCTAGCATTCCTGTTAGATTTGTGGGTTATTAAGTAACCATATTCGATGTCTGGTCTGAAGACATATTCCTTTGTTGCTCCATTTGTCTTAAAACTATGTAATGCTATTTAATCATAAAAGCGTTTATTGTTAGAAGATTTAAAATGTGTTTGCCTAACTCTAAAGGTATCTTCTAGTCTGGCTTTTAAAAATTCTGTTTACTTAGTTTTTTGTTTGTTTGTTTTTTTGTTCTGTTTTTTAGACTGGGTCTCACCATGTTGCCCTGGCTAGTCAGAATTCACTGTAGCTAGCCTTGATTTCATAGAGATCCACCTGTCTCTGCCTTTTAGAGTTCTGGATTTAAAAGTGTGTGCTACCACATCAAGTAGTTTACCTAATTTTAATGACCATGGACTAAGAAAACTTAAATGTTTGTGTTTGGGTAAGGAAATGGTTGATTGTGAGCTAAGATAATCTGAGGAGGAAATGGAAGACATTTCAATTACTGCAGAAGGGTTTGGGACATAGATTTCCCCACGAAGTAGGTGGGTAAATCCCATTAAGATGCTTGACTATTAGAATGTTGCCCTTGATCAGAAGTTTAATAATAAAAGTCTCTTGTTTAATTATGTAAAGATGAAACTCCATCAGTGTGACAGGTGACAGAGGCAAATGTTAGTCTATTATTTGGGTCTTAAGGTAGTCTGGCCATATGAAATCACTTTAAATTTTGTTTGGTGTATTCTCACACATTTACTACTAGAACACAATTTCCTAGCTTTTACAAAGTTGTGGTTTCAATATCAAATAAACACTAGATTCACTGAAGTTGGCTGTCACTACGATCCTTCCAGGTTTCTTACCCCATGGGGAGATCATTGTATGAGATACAGTTACAGGACAGGGCTAGTTTTGATTTTAATATGGTGACTTAGAAATAAACACAGGTTACTCTAAACTCTAAACCTTTGAGTAAAAATTCTTTTGGATTTGGGGTTCTAAATCATAATGATTGCTTATATTTGCTTTTTCTATGTAAATGGGCCTCAAATGGGAGAGGGCAAAAGTATAGACTAAATCTACTATGAACCATTGACTGTGCTAATCACTTAGTAGTGTTCTGTATATTTCATGTCACGATTGATTTTTTGATTTTAGCTGCTAAGTAAAAGACAACACACTTTTGTGTGATTGAATTAAGAAACAGAAAACAGTCTATGAGAGAATGCCTTAAATTTAAGGCTCTATCTGTATAAATGGGCCTCATGGTCAGGGTCTTTGTCTAATGAAAGAGTCAGCAGTTCTCGTTATCAATTTCTAGATGTAGACTGAATGTGTTCTTTCTGTTATAAAATTGACATGGCTTAAGGGAAACTTCCTTTTGTGTAATATAAATGTGTAATTGATTTTGGGACATGGTGTTCTCTTAATGAGCTAATTTGGTACTAGATGACTTCAAAGGCTAAGGTAGTGTATCTCAGGAACATCCCCTTCATCCTCACCTTACAAAAATACATAAGAAATTCAAATTGATTGTTTAGTTGATAAATGTTAACAGCCTTTTCATATAACAAAGAACAGATTGTGTGAGGAAATCTTATTCTTGAAATAGATAACTCAGAATTTGAGAAACAATATATTAAACAATTGCAAGATTTATGAATAAATAATCATGACATTTCAGAATACCCTGTGATTTATATGCATTGTGCAATCTGAAAAGAGTAGTAAAAATAGGCATTCTGCTTATTGTCTTCATTGAACTCTTTAAATACTAACTTTAAGCACAATCTGGTCACAATTACTGCTGCTCATTGGCTTGCAGGTTCTTTCTCAAAAGATCATCCCAGAGTAGTGATATCAGCTTCTCCCAGTTGTTTCTGACGCATACCACTTGAAAGTTACTGGCCTAGACTAGGTATTCCAGGTTATGACCAATACATGAAGGACTGTCATTCATTTATAATTCATAAGTTAAATAAATGGGGAAGGTTTCTCCTATATTCAAATTACCTGACTGTCACACTGTAATGGAAACTCTTTGGCTTTAACATTCCCCTGATATAGAAGGCTGTTCCAAATCTTAAACACAATAAAGATGTTTATTATTTCTTGAAAGTGTTAAAAAGTAATCAATAGGAATAGTTTATTTATTTAATAGCATATATTTATAGTGCTCTTTGTGTATCAAATGTTGGGGACATAAACAAGCAAAGAGAAACAAAAGTCTTTGCCTTTAAATTCTTCAAGGGAAATGGCAGATAAAAATGCAGATATTTAGTTTTTAGGAGATTGTAATTGCTATGGCAAAAAAAAATAGAGCTTATAAGTAAAATATATCCATTGTATAATAATATTTTCATTTCCTTAGGTTTCCATACAAATTGCCCAAAACTAGGTTCATGAACAAGTAAAAATTCACCATCTTCCTGTTCTGGAGGTTGGAACTGAAATTGGTATGTTAGGAGGCCCTGTTCCCCCAAGGCTCTGGGGAAGAATACACCTACTTGTTTTTAGTGCCTGGTAGTTGCTGGCCATTCATGGCATACCTTGGCTTCTACCTGTGCCACATTGCTGCCACATGTCCTTTTTTCCTATATGGGGGTTGGGGGGAAGGACTCGCTTTTGGCTTGGAGTTTACTCCTCAGTTTGCCTTTCTGCTGTTGCATTTCTATAAGCAGACAAGTCCATTACTTACAGACTCTGCTGTAGACAAGTGATGTAGCCGCACCCTTCTGCCAGTCTGCTACAGCATCACGGTTCTTGCAGTGGGCATTTTCCATTTACTCTGAGAACTCCTTAACAGTGTCTCTAACCAGTCTGTGCATTTTGTGCATCACAGTACATGCCTTCCCTAAGACTGTAGGGACTCCAGGGTTTTCACTTTCATCTGGTTTTGAAACAAAATGAACTTTGTTGTCTATATTTCAAGATAATCTAGTTGTTTCTTTTTATGCGAAGTGCTTCAGAACACTTCAAGATGCTACTCATTATTCAGCCTAAACCCTGCCTTCACTTCCATGTCTGTGGGTATTTGTTATAATAGCCCCCTCCATTGGTTCTGCCATCTGTGCCACTCTGAACTCTCCAGAGAACAGGAATGACTAGGTTGTTTGAAGGCGCTGGCAAACCTGAGTTTGTAGAGCAGGCTATCAGGCTCAAATAAAAGCTATGGCACAGCTTTTCATTTTTGTCTGAAAAACCCTAGCTCTGGTTCTACAGGCCTTTTGGTTGATGGGAGGGAGCCTGACTACACCATTGAGGAGAGTCTTCATTACTTGAAATGAGCCAGCTGTAGATATCAACTACATTGGTGACACAGAAGCATTAAGTGATTGAGTAGCTGAGTGACAAAGCAGCACAGGGACAGTGGATAGTGGAGGGTGGGATGGGCAGTGACAGCAGTGGACAAGCTATGCATGCTGTGTGCAGAAGCTTTTTACCCTAAGGTTAGGGTACAATTATTTATAAATTGTATTCTTGGGCAATGTAACAAATGTCGAGCTAATATACCAGTTCTTCCTTTATTCTTGTTTGGTCTTTCTTACAGTGTGGTCACATCTTACCCACTCTGCTTTCTGTTCTCTTCCCATCCTATCCACTCTGATTTAAGCTGTGGTAGGATCATTTTGTTATAGTAAACTTTAATGAAATAGTTTACAGCTAAACCAAGATGACAGAAGTCACAGACCTAGTGGATGGATTCAGATTTGGTTTGTAGGCCACTACTGCTCTGTAGGGAATTAAATGGGAATGGTTTTAATTAGTGCATCATCGAGATAAATGGGGCCTTTAAAAATGTGCCAGTTTACAGCATGTTTCCATTATATAAGTGGTTATTTCTAGGCTGTATAATGTAGTCTATGCAAATTTAAACTTTTGCTTAACTTTATAAACTTGCCAGGAACAAGAAGAAAAGGTCATTGGTATTCTATTGTTTGATTGTGTCAGAACCTTGTACACTAACCTCCAGTTGTCCATCACTGTATCTCATATACAAATTGAGGGATTTTTAAAGGTTCCTCCCCTCATTTATTCTCTCTCTCTCTCTCTCTCTCTCTCTCTCTCTCTCTCTCTCTCTCTCTCTCTCTTCCTTCTATAACCTACACAAACTCTTGGGTCCTTTTTAAAATTACTTGGCTTCACAACCATTTTCTTACTGAAATTGTTTAGACATTCCATTAACATCTTGCTTTCTGCTCTGACAGAACCCCTTTCTCAATACAAATGGGGTCCTGTCCTCTGGCTTTAATGCTTAGGACTAGCAAGTAGAGTGTGTTTGCTTTGATCTCTGGATTCCCCAAGGCTTCATGTGACTGTTAGTGTTTACAAGCAGTGAGATCAATTGATGTGTAGTTGCTTGGATGTCCTAAATGCTTTCATATGTTAATGGATGTCTGTGCTTCTAAAAACTTTTAAATTATAATTTGTTTTTATCATTTTGCATGTGTGTATGTGTGTGTGAACTCACACAAACAAACATGCCATAGAGTACATGTTGAAGGGACCTAGGGATTGAACTCAAGCTGCTAGACATTTGCTGAGCTACTTTAAGGACCCATACGTGTTGTTTATTGAGAATTTGTTTTTATTTTGTTTAGAGTTACCCTCACTACAATCAAAGACATTATTTTTTAAAAAAAAAAAAATAGCTTAATCCTGCCCTCCCCCTTTGAAAAAACAAATTGGTAGAATTTTTTTCCCTCCCACTATGTCCCTTTCTCCTTTTTTCCCATCCCACAGTCCCCAAGCTATGCAGAGCATTTGTTTTGTTGGCACTACAGAACTCCTCAGAGCTTTTGAACATTTAATGTGGTGTCAAGTCATAAATTTTCCTCTTACAGAATGTTCGATGTGGGTGGTCAAAGGTCAGAACGGAAGAAGTGGATTCACTGCTTTGAAGGAGTGACCGCCATCATCTTCTGTGTGGCCCTGAGTGACTATGACCTGGTTCTAGCTGAAGATGAAGAAATGGCAAGTAGAAGCACTTCTAGGGGTGCAGCATGAAATGTCAGGCACCACAAACATTGCCAAGAACTTTTCTGAGAAACCTTGAGAAACCCTTGCTTATGAAGGAATTATTTGAAAGTTCAGGCTCTTTGCTTTGGCTTCTCAGCTGCATCATGAAGGGTGGCCACAGATGCTTGGGAGGCACAAGTGCTCCTCACGCCCAGCTACCTGTGTATTTCCTGCATCTGCTCCCGGCTCAAACTTCTTTACCTGTTACTCTGATAGCTTGTGACTTTGCTATATATTATCCTTAGGTATTTATATAAAATAAGTTTCCAATAGCATTCAATAAGTGTATCATTAATCTGGGGAAGCATTTTTGAATAGGAATTTAACACTTTGGCATTTAAATATGACAGAAAATTTAGGAGAGATTCCAGGTTTTTCTAAATCAAGGACATACGGTTGTTAGCAAGAAGGGAAAATACAGCATCACATATGTATCTCCTTCATTCCTGCACTATAAAATATGTCAGTGTCCTTTTTGAACACAGAACCTGAAAAGGTAGAGAACAAAAACAGGAAATCGTTTTCACTAATTTCCACAGTGTTAACTACTTGGAGTTCAGTTCACTGACTGTTCTTTGACATTTCTTTGTCAGTTCAGTGACATTTCTTTGATGTCTTCCTACATGGGCATCCCTTGATTGCTACATGCTACAGCAGGAGGATCTCAGGCATAAGACCTTACACAGTGGGCACTCAGCCAGTGATGATTATGTGTTGTTGAGACATCCAGCTTGCTTAAAATCTAAGTTGTGTTTCTGTAGAAATGACTACAATCTATTATATTATGAGTTTGGGACCAAGAGCCCTGGCTGGATGGAGGCCTCAATCTACTGGACCTGGCTTCTCATCACCTCAGCAGTCTAATTAGGAGGGGCTGACAGTAGAACCAGGATGTATCCCTGGTACACGAAAGAACTTCAAGAGCACATCCCCCATGGAGGGATACTCCCTTAGCCTAGAGACAGGAGGGAGGGCCTAGTCCCTATTCCAAATGACTTGACAGATTTTATTGATCCCTCCTGGAAGGCATCACCCTCCATGTGGAGTGGGGGAAGGATGATGGGAGGGGGTCAGGAGCATGAGAGGGAGGGAGGGAAGGAGAGGGAACTAGGATTGAGATGTAAAATAAGAAAAAATAATAAAAAAAAGTACTTATAATTAAAAAAAGAAGAAGAAAGTGGCTGGCTGAGACAAAATAGAAAGGTAGTCATTCGGTATAGTGAAGAGCAGGGTATTAACATCCTAGACTCTTGTTGGATAGTGAGAAGAGCTCTTGGATTATATATGGGAACAAGAAAGCCAGGAGCCAGTGGGTAATGCATCATCCCACTGTCCCCACTGTCTGGGTCAACCTGAGGTCTGGTTGATCATTGTCACAGGCCTGGTTGTGCAGGGTCTCCTGCTGCCTTCTGGAAAATTGCTGTTGCTTGTGGGAAAGGGGAGAGATTCATTTTCCGTTAGGAGGTAATTGCTTTCACTGGGGCCAGCCTCTGTTTCATCACAGGGAGTAAACCGTTATGGCTTTCTTTGCTTAAGTTTGAAAAATCAGCCCAAGTGAGTCAGACAGACCCAGTTAAGAAAAAATTGGAGTTAAGGTAACAACTGTTGAGTTCTTCAGAGTGCTGAATGGTTGTCAGCTGAAAGTAATCTGGCCCATTGCAACATGTGTTCCTTCTAAAACTCAAAACCTTCACTGCTCATAAAAATGTTTTCTGTTACAGAATCGAATGCATGAAAGCATGAAGTTGTTCGACAGTATATGTAACAACAAGTGGTTTACAGACACATCCATTATACTTTTTCTAAACAAGAAGGACCTCTTTGAAGAAAAAATCAAAAAGAGCCCCCTCACGATATGCTACCCAGAATATGCAGGTATTTGCTCTCAGAATAGCTTAGCAAAGCATGTACTGTTTGGTGAAATTCTCCTAAGGCATGATTTTCAGTGGTTGGCTTGAATTTATTGGCTTATTAATTCTTGCACTGGACTGCAGCACAAATTCTTTGTTCTTAATGATAAAAACCCAGAGTCAGATATTGTGGTTAATGCTGAAGATCAGAGAAGCAAAGTGGCCTCTACCAATGCTCAGACCAATGGGTGATCCTATCTTCAGACTGCTCTGACTGCACTGTTGCTCAGGCTGCATCTCTTTCTTGTCTCCTCCACCTTATATTCCTCTCTCTGACCATCCATATCACTCCTGTCTCTACCTCCTTAGAGCTGGGATCACCTTTATGTGAGCTGTTTCTCATTTAGACAGACTCAATCTGGTGTAGCCCAGGGTGGTCTTGAACTAACAGAGATTGGTCTGCCTCTGTCTCCTAAAGAGCTGGGATTAAAGGTGTGTGCCACCACTGCCTGGCCTCTACGGCTGGCAAGAGAGACTAACTTTGCACTGTGATCTTTGGATAAGCTTTATTTGTTAGATCATAAACACAGTATCACCACACTGGAGGGCATAGCATTTTCCAAACTACATTTGAACACAAATGGTTCTTGAAGATGTGCATGAGTTTTCTGAAAATCCTGTGTTCATTTTATGGAAAAGCTTTTAGGTAATTTCCTGAGAGGACTCCATATCTTTATGAATTTAAAGACTGACTTGCTCATCCAATAACCATATCAGAGATATGGCAGTTAAGATCTACCTCTGCTACTATCTCAATGCAAATACACACATGCTAATAAACACGTGATGAACAATAGCAGTCACCCTGCTTTGGAGTAGAAACAAGACTAGTTCAGTAAGAGGACAGACAAGTGAGGAGGAACCAGTAAGGTAGCTTATTCCTCCATGGTTCCAGGGAAAGGCTGGTAAGAAATCCAAGCCTTGATAGTGAGACTCCCCATAGTGCTTTAGTTTTGCTGCTATGGCCCATGTAACCCTTGAACAAAGCAGATATGAAGGGAAGACCCAGCTTTTACAAAATTAGATCTATGACCGTGAACAAGGCAGGTACTTTATCTGGGTTCCAGTGTCTCACCTGTAAAATTGGGAATTTGGATAAAGCAATGGTTTAAACGTGCTTTAGGACCTTGCAGCACATCCCAAGCTGCTAGTGAAAATGAGTCTGGTGTTCACACCTGTGAGCCCCAGACTTAGGAGGTGATTCAGGAAGGTCAGTACTTCAAGGCCATCCTGAACTATATAGTAAGTTCAAAGACTGAGCAGGTTATATGAGAATCTATTCCCCAAACAAAAAGTGAGTACTGGGAAAAGAGAGCTACCTACTCACTCACACTCTTCCAGCCCTCACAATTTTCATGTATGTATGTATGTATGTATGTATGTATGTATGTATGTATGTATGTATGTGGGGCCCTGTCCTTTTAAAAAGTAAAACTGCTACTGTTTTGTATGGATTCTAAAATCCAAATATTTTAACCTTTGCCTCAGTCTGTTTGAAAGAACAAAAAATTCTCAAGAATGTCTTACAGTCTAAATAAAATCTGAGTCACCGCCACAGTGTATGGGTTGATAGTGAGTGTTGAGGGAGTGCCCTCCTTCACACTGCTGCAGTTGGATGTCCCATTGGTGTTGGTACTTGGGTACCCATTCAGGCAGCTGAGAACAAGGGCGTAACACAGACAGAGTCCAATTTCAGACCCTAGTACATCGCACTGAGGCTTGCACCCATCAAGCTGCCTTTAATTAGAGTCATTGGAAGTAAAAAGGAAGTATTTTTGATAAACACAAGAATAATACATAATTATTTGGTATCCCGAAGGCTACGTTTATACTGTCAAATCTGCACTACTTGGTGTTTGGTCGGTTAAGTTTCTTCTTGCATCAACATTAGCTCCTAAGTATTATGGTTATGGCTCTTTATGGATAAAGCCTATGTGTCCCTGCCAGCCACAAATGGCCATTTCACCAAGGTCCATTTGCAGCCCTGTAATCTTTTTGCAAACTATCTCTTCATAGTCATATTTATTCTTAACTGTGCAAAATTATGTTGTCAGCCCAAATTTCTCTCTACAGCCCCTTGCTTCCATTTTCAACTGCTGCCTGAACATAGATTTTAGCACAGAAGTATGAACAAAGCTATTATGGTTTTCTTTCTCTCCTCTTTTCACTGTCTCATAACATTTCTAGTTTTGAAGTTGCTTTAAGCCAATCATATTCAGGAAAGTTCATATAGTTGAAATGACCTACTCCCCCAGCATGGCTGTGCACACACTGCATCCAACACACACATACACACTTTGCTCATCTTCCATTTTTCAGACTGAAAATCAGATCAAAGAATTTGTTCAGCAGTTTATTCATATATTTTGTAGCAATTTAGCTACCCAGAATGTGTGTGGCATATGAACTCTGTGTAAACTCCTTCACCCAAACACATTAGTAATTAATTAATTTGCAGGTTATGTTTTAATAGCTTCCTTAACCCAACAAGACATTGTTCATTGCATCCAAATTTTAGAGCACCGATAATTTAGTAAAATATGATGTTTTTAAGGTTTTTATTATATATATAACAATTAAAATACAAATGTATTCATGGCCTGTGGTTTTAGAATTTTTGCTGCCCTGGAACACTAAACACAATCTCTCTCTGGGCCTTGTCATGTGTATGGTCTGATGAAAGTTGTTGAGGTTTGCAAGATGGAGTTATTGCATTCTGTTTAGGGTACCTAAAGCTGAAAACGAATTGAAGTAGTGTTTGTTTTGTCTGTAGGAGTTCTTAGTGGCACAGCCCATCTGGATTTGGTTAATTACTGGATATTATGTAGAGTGCATCTTGAGCAGAGGTGGGAAGAGTTAGACACACTGGATTCTGAAGGACAGCAGAGAAACAGTTGTGTAGAATAAGGGGCGGGTATATACTGAGCTTTGCTGATACACACTGAGCCCCAGATGTGGACCTGAGCACCTAAGAATAGAGTCCAAGAACATGGAGAGTCTTGAAAGGCAGACAAGTAATGTGGGTTTTTTTTTTTTTTTTTTTTTTTTTTTTTTTTACAAAAGAGGGACTTAATAGATTTTGTTCTGTTATATGCCTTATCATATTTTCTAACAATATTAGGGGCAACTATGCAGAGTTAGTCACAGTGTGAGGCATGTTTAGAAAACCACAACAAATTAAAAAGCAGAGTTGTGGGACCCACTCACCATCTGTGCATCTACAAAACACCATTGTGCCTAAAGGCACAGAGAACAATGCTCAAGAGGGGCACAACGATTATCACAAGGTCACAGAGGTCACTGTGGGGTTATGTCTCCTAGTTATGTCAGAAGCTCCATCCATAGCCTAACCTGAACAAGGACACCAGCAATAGACATGACAAAGTGGATGGGGAAAATCCAGGAGGCCTCAACCCTACACAGAGAACTACCAGAGTGCTGAGAACAGGAGAAATAGTCTCCCCCAGGGAAGAGCCCACCAACTGGTTATCCAATACCACATAGTCAGCCCTGAAAACATACATGGAACAATCTTATGCAGAGTGAGCAGGTGTATTTAGGAACATATATGTATGAGCATGTACACATTTGCATGTAATAGCAATTAATGAAAAAGGAAGCTGTGAATTTGAAAGAGAGCAAGGAGGGATATGTGGCAGGGTTTGGAGTGAGGAAAGGACACAGAAAAATGATGTAATTATAATCTCAAAACTAAAAGAAATAATGAGAGAGAAAACAAAATGGGAGGAAAAGTGAAAATACAATATAACAATACAAATTCATTATCTACTACCTGAGTCAAGAAACTGAACTTTCCAATATCACAGAATCCTTTTTGCCTCCCTTCAGTCTCAGCTAATTCAGCCTCCCCTGCCCCCCAACAACGTTATTTAAGAGTGGCTTTTGCCCCCATGCACCCATTTTGATTGTTTCGAAAACAGCAATTAGGTCACACAAGCTATGTACTACACGTTTGTGTCTGGCTCCTTGCATCCAGAGATTACCAAGTTCACTCATGTTACTCTGTCTTGCAATATGTTTACATTCTTCCTTCTGAGTGGCAGTTAATAATGTGATTCTCCTAGATTCCATGTGACAAGGCACTGACTTTCAGGCTGTGTTCTGCTAGCCTTCTTTGGGAATCTTCTCTGAGCATACCATAAAGTTCTACCAAGTCTATACCTAGCAACTGCAAATTCTGGGATAGAGTATGTGTGTGCTTTATGCTCAGAGTCTACCAACCCATTTCTGTATAGGTCTCACTCAAAGCTGGTCTCCAGCCATCATATTTTTTTTTTTTTTTTTGGTAACTCCATAACATTTAATCATATTACACACATTATATAAGTTCTCAATAAAAAACTCTGAAGTGGGAGGGGAAAGCATTCAGCCAACATTACTGATTTGCCAGTGGGTTAGCACAATAATACTAAACTGCCATTAGAGTTCAGTGGCTCTTGGAGACTTAAGCAGAAACACAATGAACATAGAATACCACAATACGGAGACTTTAAGATTAAAGATGGCTTTTAAAGATTAGTTTGCACAGGGTATTTTTCATTTGTTCTAGGAGTCCCTATATTTTCTGTGAAGAAAAGTGACCTGTGTTTTAAAGTGTATTTTACTTTCGCCTACACAAGCATACTTCCTTCCTTTTTTTTTTTTCCATCTCAGGATCAAATACCTATGAAGAGGCAGCTGCCTATATCCAGTGTCAGTTTGAAGACCTCAACAAAAGAAAGGACACAAAGGAGATCTACACCCACTTCACATGTGCCACAGATACAAAGAATGTGCAATTTGTGTTTGATGCTGTAACAGATGTCATCATAAAGAATAATCTAAAAGATTGTGGTCTCTTCTAAGTTTTGCAGTTGGTAGTAACATGCATTTTCAAACCAAATGAGTACTTATATATGGATCTCTCTAGACTAGAGTCTCCCAGCAACACAGAATGTAGATACAGCAAATGCATCCTGGACCTGACCAAAGTTGTTCTGTTTTGTGTCTTTATCTGAAAGTAATAGGATCGTTCTCAAAGGTGAAAGATGGTCCTGTAATGTGACAGTGAGGTGAGATGTTAAAGCTGGGCTCTAGTGTACTGATGATTTCTGTGTAAGTGTAAATATGCAAACGTAAGATGTATTTATAACTTTTGATTTCCCATGTTGTTTAGGTTGTAAGAGTGGCAACTTACGATTCTAGTGTGATGGCTTTGGAAATAGCATAAATATTAAGTACCTTGTACTGAATGACAGATTAGTTCTGTGTTTGCCAGTTTTAAACAGCTTTATTATTTATGTTCGTGTCCTATAAATTTTAGGTACCCGTAATTAGTATTAAGGAATGTCATGACCCTCACCTTGATTGTACGTATACTTGTATTCATGAAATGTTATTTGTACAAACATTGCACAGACTATTTTAATAATATGAGTTGTTCTCTAACGGTTATGTGTTTCATGGGGATGTTCTTACAGAGTTTAGGCACTCCTGCCTTTGGAGCAGTTAGTTAAGCATTGTGTTACAGAGTGCATGATGCTCCCATTCTACCTTAGGTTTGTTTTAAGAAGCCAAAATACCATATTTTTGAGGATACAGTATATTAGACTTAAAAACACTTCACTTTTAGTTCATCACTTAGTTCCAATCTGAATCTTAGTATCTGGTTGGCATTTCGGCACTGCCTTTGGGTGATGCCAGCTTAATTTTATTCACTTAAGTAACCACAGATTTATTTATAATAAAGTTTAGATGAGTGATGAAAGCATTTTTGTGGGCAAAAAAATTTTAGTATGTCAATTTTGAGACATTTCATTTATGTATTTTCTTTGAGAAACCCCTTGTACTTAAACATACATGAGAGATCCTTGTTTGAAAGATAACCAAAAATACTCCATTATTGATATAATGCAAGCTTTTGATTCATATGTAACTAGTTTCAGGTTTATCACTTTATGTCAAAAATTACTTCTTTTCCCTTAGATATTCAAATTCCTTCCACTCGCTGGAATTTACATTCTTTTCAAGCTATGCTATGATTTCTGGCAGTAAGAGGACAATTATACTTAGAAATTGAATGGTAGTATTTAAGAAGATCAGTGAGTTTGTGTGTGCTTACATAGGTGTTACATAAGAGCTACATACTGAGCTTCGTTAGTGCTGTTTTTCTTTTAATCGTTTATGACCTATGTGCCCTTGTTTTTCCAAAATGAATAGCATTCCCCAGCTCATTCCCCTTTTAACTCATCCTGTCATGTTAAGTCTTTCTATAAACTTTTGCCAGTGAGTAGTTTCTCACTTGAGTCAGACGTTGCCATTTCCTTAGAGTCTCCTTGTTGAACTTTGTGCATATGTAAGTGTATGGAGAATCATAAACCGCATCTACATCTGTTTACTTTGGGAGAAACTGTCTTCTTCTTTGTAATGTAAAGAAATTCAAGGTTATCAAAATCCCTTGTGTTAGTTATTTTATGTGCCTTTCATGAAAGATATGTTTTCATTCATTTTACTAATGGAAGACCTGTCAGACCCACATTGTGAAGCTATATATGAAATCCAACTGTTATCTGAATAAATTTGAATGATGAAAAATAGGTGTTAAAAGCCACAAAGAAGCACATATTGGTGACCATCATTGGTGAATCCCTCAACTCTACTCTGTGTAACTGTGCTACTAATACATCCTAATAAATTTAAATTTTTAAAATTTTACAAACCTATTGACTGAACTCATTTTGCTTTAGAATTCAGGTATCCTTGTATGGGAGTGTCCTTCTCGGTTCCAGTTCTCTGTCTTTTTGGTTTTATCTGCCTGAGAAGCTTGAGTGTGTCCTGTCTAAGTGTTCTTGTACAGTCGCCTGCAGAGCAGTTCTTACACCTAAGACACGAGTATGTTAGGGGTGAAGATTCTATGTAGGCACCAGCTCGACTTCCTCATGATCTATGAGTCGAGCTACAAAACAAAGAAACATAAACACCAACCCAGCTACAAAAATTTTGTATAAAATCTGTCTTAGCCATAAAATATGCTAGGCTAATGGTGGCACAAAGCGTATGGGAGTAGCCAACCTCTATCTGATTTGACTTAAGACCCATTCCATGAGAATGATCCTATATCTGACACTACTTAAGTGTCCAAGAATAAGAGGCTAGATAATCCAGGGACCTAGGGTATAAACAAACACTAGTTTGTGTGTGTGTGTGTGTGTGTGTGTGTGTGTGTGTGTGTGTAATGACTCCTAATGATATTCTGCTATACTCATAGATCAGTATCTTATTCAGTCATCATCAGAGGAGCTTGTGTCTGCAGTAGATGGGAAGAGTTGCTGATACCCACAGCTAGCCATTACACAAAGAGAGTCCTTGAAACAAACTTCTCTCAGTGGGATGTCTCCATCAAATTTCTTGTGTCAGGGCTCTGTTGAAGAGGAGGCAGAAAGAATGTCCTTCATCCCAGAGGGGATGGAGGACACCAGGAAAACTGAATCCTCTGAATCAACTGAGCTAGACTCATATGAGCTCTCAGAGATGGAAGCAGCAAGCACAGGGCCTACACTGGTCTGCACCAGGTGCATGCATGCATGCATGCATGCATATATATATATATATATACATATATATGTATATATATATATATATCTTAGCTTTTTAGCTTAATATTTCTATGGGACTTCTGAGTGTGTGAACCAATATCTCTCTTTAGCAAGCTTTGTTTTGATCCTCCAACCAGCTCCCAAATCATGACACAGAGTCTTATTATTAAACATGAATGTTTGGACTAAGTTTATGCTCATTTCTTGCTAGCTCTTATAACTTATTTAAACCTGTTTCTCTTCATCTACATTTTGCCTCTGGACTTCTTTACTTTTCTTTCATTCTGTATGTTCTACTTTACTGCTTCCTCTGTGGCTAGCTGGTAAATACCTGGCTGGCTGCTCCCACCCTCTCCTTCTAGTTATTCTCTCTTCTGGCCAGCCCCTCCTATCCCTAACTCTCTACTGCCTAACTATTGACTCCTCAGCTTTTTATTGGACCAATCAAATGTCTTAGGCAGGCAAGGTGAAAGAACAACCCATCTTTACATAATTAAACAAATGCAGCATAAACAACTGCAACACACTTTTACACAGTTACAGGATTACTCCACAACAGGTCCCTGAAACTTGTGCCTGCACTTGGGGCTCTTTTTCTTCTGTTGGGTTGCTTTTCCCAGCCTTACTGTGATGGCTTTTGTTTTATCTTATTATATTTTACTTCGTCGTGTTTGGTAGTTATCTCTCAAAAGCCTGTTGTTCATTTCTAATGAGAGGCAGGCCAAGGGAGGGATCTGCAAGAGGTTGTAAGGTACTGGCAGGAGGAGAGTGAAAGGAAACTGTAATCAGGATGTATTTATAAGAAAATAATCTATTTTCAACATAAGAAAGAGAGATATATAAAAATTATTTTAAAGAACCTGCCTAGGGCATGGGATATATTCATTGAGGCATTGGCCATTTGTTTGTGATACTTTAGATTCTGGTATCCTTTTCTCTGGTGTGGAAGGCTGTGCAGAACTATGCAGTTTTGGAGGGCTGCCATTCCACTCACATTTCTTACTTCCTGGCTCTAGGCTTAAGCCTGACTAATCCAATCACACATCCTTGAGCAGGGGATCCAGACTAACCCAACACAGTCTCAGTTTCCATTCTTAGAGCAAGTAAAGCTTTATTGATTGGAGAATGCCCTTCACTTCAATACATCTCTGGAAAACTACTCTTCTATTTAATCTGATTCAACAGTATTCAGCCTCTTTGAAAATGTAGCAATGTGTGTGTTCTCACTGAATGCTTCCAACTGGTAGAGGTAAAAGCTCCGATAGGTTAATTCACAAGGCCAAATGAAGACTTCAAACTCAGGATTGCTTGTCTGTCAAGCAGTTATCTCTAAAGAATTACCTCATTTTAAGAGTCTTCCTCTTATCTCATGGCTTTGCAGTTTCTCTAAACTCTAACACTATTTTAGGTCACAAAAATACAGTACAAGATATGTTTGTATCTATATTGTCAACACCCATGAGAGTACTGAAAGGCACAAGAGTTATATATTTTCTTGTATGCAGAACTACTCAGTATTCTTTGTATCTTTCATGTGTTTATTTAATAATGTGATCAGTACTGCAACTGTTAACATATATTGCTTAGTATGCTATGTTACAGCAGTCTGAGTTCAAGATCTGGCTCCCTTATTAACTGGGCAGCTTGCTCCATCTTCTTTTGACTCATTTTTGTCATTTTAGGAAAGTAGTAAAAAAAAAAAAAAAAAAAAAGACCATTCAAGTTAATGGCTGTTGCCAATCTAAATTTTATATTAATTTTAACCAATTTTCTGTGTGTGAGTGTGTGTGTGTGTGTGTGTGTGTGTGTGTGTGTGTGTGTGTGTGTTTGTGTGTATGTTCAGAGACCAGAGGTGCAGCAGATCCCCTAGCTGTGGTCACAGACCGTTTGTGGCTTCTGACTCTGTGTGCTAGGAATGCAATTCCACTCTTAACTACTAAGTTACTTCTCCAAACCTCATTTTAGGGTAAATGTAAAACATAATCAGTGCTTAACAAATAGTTGTTGATGAACATTTTGGGTGAAATGCCTCAAGAACTGTGTACATAATTCATCTTTATAGTTAAAACCCTCCTAGTGTCTCAGGTTGCTACCCATACTGGACAACTCGAATAAGAGAAAAAATATGACTCAAGTTTAGGACAGGTGTTATTTTAATAATATAGTAAAATTTTTTGGAGATTTGCAATTTTAAAGTTAGCTTGGCTCAGGCAGTGGTGTCACATACCTTTAACTCCCAGCACATGGGAGGCATAGGCAGGAAGATCTCTGTGAGTTTGAGGCTAACCTTGTCTACAGAGCTAGTTCCAGGACAACCAGAGCTGTTACACAGAGAAACCCTGTCTCAAAAAAACAAAAACAAAACAAAAAGTTAGTTTGGGAAATTTTCTTTGAGTTCTTTTTCATAAGTGTTAGTTAAAATACACTTAGATCCAGGTTTTTATTTCACAATCCCATTGGCCTGCTTCCCAGGCATTTTTCCCCTGATTGCTTTGGTAATTGTAATGATTTTTTTTTTATTTACTTCAATTTTCTTAGTTACATTAAAAGTTATGAAACACATATCATCAAGTCTAGTGACACCCAAGTTGCAGACAGGAATTGGCTGGGTTACCTAGACCAGAGCCAGGGAAACTTGACTGTGACAGCCTTGCTGTATAGGCAATCCTGAGTACCGTGGAAAG
Source organism: Phodopus roborovskii (assembly GCF_943737965.1). Lineage (NCBI taxonomy): Eukaryota > Metazoa > Chordata > Mammalia > Rodentia > Cricetidae > Phodopus > Phodopus roborovskii. The sequence continues at coordinate 468,516 of NW_026126693.1, read as the reverse complement.
AATCAAGCGTTTTCAGCTTTTGTGATTTTTATTACCAATACTGTATCTCTATTCATAGAATGAAGGCATGCTATCATTATAAAGGCAGAACTATTACAATAAAATTATAAATTACTGAAAATTCGATAATTTGAAGAAAAAATGCATGGAAGACCAGCCTCAGCAGTACTTAGCTGTACTGATTAGTAATGCTGTCATTCCTATATGAGTTCTACAATGTCCTGCCTCTTTAAAGACGTATATAGAATGACACCCTGAGAGCATATGGCTGATGAAATTCCGTCTTCCTCTGTAACCCTGGAAGGATTGGATGTGACCCTATACTAATATTTTGGCAACTTAATCCCAAATTGACTATATTGTGGTATTTATGGGTCAGGACTCTAGGAGGTAAATATGACTGGATGAACTGTTTAGGCCTGGGCCCTATGTGGGATTTGTGGCTTTGTAAGAAGAAAAAGGGAGGTTTGAACTCAAAATGTGCATCCTCATTGGCTGATGCCCTGCCAGGATCTTCGTACCAGACCCTCAGCCTCCCCAGCTGTAAGAGTTTATCCTCATTCTTTATAAATTTCCCAACTTTGGCTATTATGTCATAGCAGCAGCAAACACTAAGATAAAGGGGTTCTTACTATTTCTCATTACTTACAGACATACCAAGCTAAAGAATATTCACTATTTCAGAAGTTTTCTATTTTGCCTCATCAGATCTATAGTTTTGTAGCATTGTGTTCTGTCCTTATTTTGATTTGTTTGTTCTTTAAATTACCGAACTGCCAAATACCTGTGCAGCTTCACTCTGATCCTAGTCTTCAAAATAATCCAGTGAAGAAATATAATTTGATTACTGCCTTAGTTTGGATTTTTATTGCACACCATGACCACAGTAACTCTCATAAAGGAAACACTTCATTGAGGGTGGCTTGCTTACACTTTCAAAGGTTCAGTCCATGATGATTATGAAGGGGAGCATGGCGGCATTGTGCTGGTAGACATGGTGCTGGAGCCGAGAATGTTACATCTCAGCTCAGAGGCAACAGGAAGTTCACTGAATGTCACAATGCGGGAAGCTTGAGAAAAAGACCTCAGAGCCTGCCCCCACAGTGACACACCTCCAACAGAAGGTGTGGCACAAATTAAAGGGTCTGGATTGAAAATATATGTCTTCCAGCTTCCTTCAACAAGACCATACTTTTCCCAACAAGGCACATATCCTAATAGTACCACTCCTTATGAGCTTATGGGGACCAAATACATTCAAACTACCACAACTACCTAAAATTTCCTGGGTTCCCGGCTAGGATCCCAATCATTGTCTATGGAAACAATAAAATGTCATTCTTTTGCCATTTTTCAAATCAAAAGACTTAAGATAAAGCTTTCTGTTCCATCCAATTAGATTGTATTTTCTTAGATTTTAGCCAGTTGTGTTGACTCTCCCCCATAAAATTCTTTAATGTGATTTACAGAGACATACTTTTTAATGCTCCACTGAGCATCATATTTCCTTTATTTGCAATACACCTGATCACCCTTCTGTAAGTGACCAGGTCTTCTCCCTGACAGCCCCATATTTGCTGTCCAAACAGCATAGCTCTAAAGCCCCATGGAAATGCTATTGTAACAGGGATCATTCAAAAGTATAGCCTAATGTAGCTTTTTTGTCTTTCAAAGCTATGTTTTTTTTTAATTCCTCAAAAAATTTCTAAGTTTCAGATCAGAAGACACAGCCAAAAGTTAAAATTTAGATATGAAATATGTGAATATTAGTGTTACTCCTTTAGTGACTCACCTATGTAAGGGACTCCAGTCCAAAGTGCTGTGGTTTGGCTTGATGTAAAATGGCCTTTGCTGCAGAGGGAGGAAAAAGTCCAATTTCAGTTCAAATCTTCCATCTGTAACACAAGAGAAAGTGTGTATTTCAAAGTCCATGCTTTACAAGTAAACTTTGTAATTATTTTTAGTCCTGATACTTGGAGTAGGCTCATAACATACCGGAAAATTACTAAGTACAGGTTTATAACTCATCTCCACTGTCCTGTAGCCAAGTGACAAGAGCAGGGATTGTTTTTAATGCTGTTGTGTTTTGTTTTTCAAATATGTTTCTACATCCTCCACACAAATTCCTTCCACACCTTCTGTGGCACAGGGTTGGACCAGGCATGCATGCAGGCAATCCTTCCCAAATTAGTTCAGAAGGAGAGGCTTCAGGAGATGAGGAGGAGACAGGGAAATAGAGTTCCAATAATCTAAATTAGCAGGACACTGGACCCCTCCAGGGGTTAGTTGAACAGCTTTGTTTTTGAGAATGACCACTACTTGTTTTTGATAGTCAATAAAAATCTTCCAATCTATATGGTTGAAGCTTACCAGACTCACAAAGATCCCTTTTGATTAGGTTGATCAATCTAATAGAACTGCTATGCTCTGTATATGTGTATATTGTATAGAAACATATATACATCAAAGTGTATGTATATATAACTATTCCATGAGAATGAAGACTTTCTACTTATAAATACTATATATAACACATACATTAGAAGATGTCAATAGTCTCCTTTATAATTTATTAAAATTGTCAAGACATTTTAGTCTTGGTTTTCTGTGATGATCTCCATTTGCTTGTGGTAAAGAGAAGCTTCTTTGATGAGGATTGGTAGTAGGTAGAGGATAAGACAGAACATAGTAAGAAAGAATAGTGGTCTGGTAAAATGGAGGTAGTGGATTATCGCTCTCACTCCAGGAAGCTGGCTAGTTTTCTATTCTAGGATGAGCTCCCTGCTGTTGAGTAGGTGATTGATCCATGTAAACACTATTGGTTACCACCAGCATATGTGTGCCATTCACTGCACCTTTGTGGATATTTGCCAAGATAATAATTGCTGTGGTTCATAGATGTTACCATTGGGTAAAACTATTGCTTCCCTCCCTTGACATCATACATAGTATAGGCTTTCAGATTGGACCCTTTAACCATTACTGTACAATGTATTCAGCAAGAGGAGCTTATGTTCAACTTCCAAGCAGTGACAGAGGAAGGAATACATTCATTGCCTATATTGTTTCAAGATTCACATGTGACTTCTTTGGTCAATAACTCATTTAGATGGAGGCTTCATTTTGTGACAAGAGATGACTGTCTTGTCACAGGAGTAGGAAAAGTGTAGCCAAGACTATGAACTGAGAGCATGAGCTACCATAAGTCTTTCCTCCTTCAAGCTGATTTTTTCCAGGCATTTTGATGCAGTGATGAAATGTTAATATACACAATTAAAAATGGACACGCTATATACCAAGGTAAGCTTTCTAAAAACTGTATAAGTACATCTATAATGTAAAATGATGTAGTTGTGCCACCATTTTTGAAACTAAAACCCTTTGTAGTCCAGGAATTCCACATTTGGTAGTTATCTGTATTTCTTAGCTTTTTTTTTTTTTTCAAAGAAGCATTTGGACTTCCACATCCATACAACACAATTAATTCTCCGTAAACAAGGACTTCAGGGTATATCTTCTGTTTGGGAAGGTAAAGCAGAGGCACAGAGGAAAAAGTCAGACTTTGTGATGCTCAACCCTGGCCCTCCTTCAGTGTTCTGTAAACTTGAGTGGATTGACCTCCCCAGGACTCAGAAAACAAGCTAAGTGCCTATCGTTAATTAATGAATAAAGGAATTGTGGAATAGATACACAGCAGAGAACTATTAACCCATAACAATTAATTAAATCTTGTTCCACTTAACAATAAGTATTGAACTGGAGATAGTTACATAACATGAAATAAACATGAAAAATATAAGTAAATGAATTAATAATTAATAGAAAGAAAAAGAAATAAAGCCATATAGATATAGTATGATATCTAGGGTCAATTGTTAAAGATGCACAAAGTGGGACCACAGTTTATTACCCAGAACCCATACAATAGTGAAATAAGAGAACTGAATCCACAAAGGGAACATTTGTCTTCTAAATTCTGCCCCTTGCAAGCACATGAACACACACAGAGACATACCCGCACACACACACATGCATGCATGTACACACACACACAAACACACACACACACCACAACACAATGATATTTTTAAAGCCATATAGATGTTCTCTCTTTTCTAAATAAATGTTACAATTTCTGTTTAGTTATTATCAAGGACAAGTTGACCTAGTGAAAAATGTACAGCTGCCAACTCCACTTACAGGCACACTGTGTTTAAGCTCTGATCACAAAGGCAACTTTAAAAAGTACACATTCCTTTCAACAACTCTTACTTCCCCTAATCAATTCTAATATTTTAATTTTGGTTTGACAAAACCAAGGTCAACACTTTGTGCACACAGCTTTTTCTGTCTTACTTTGCCACAGTAAATTGGAAGAATTGGATGGGATGTAAGCTACTCTGTGGTTGCTATTGCTGGTTTGTGAAGGTCCCTTTTCCTCCATTATTTAGGATCAGAATGGAAGTGTGTATCCTTTGCTTTGTACATGACTTCTCCGAACTTCCAGTGTATAGGTTTCATTTGGGAATGTAAAGCAGAGCCAGTGATGAAGAAGCTGTGTTTTCTGAAGCTCAACTCCGGCTCTACTGCAACCTGTTCTACAACATTGAGTGGGCTAATCTCTCGAGGACTCAATATCTCTCTAGAACTGAGATAATTAAGTGGCATTCCTTGGTAGTTGTCACTAGGGTTAAATGGGTTATTCATTCATGTGATGTTCCTGACATGTAGTAAGCAGGGCAATTTTAGCTACTGTACTTCCATGAAAATTAGAGGTTAGGAAGAAAGAGATGGGGACACATGATGTCAACAATTAATTGGTATACCAAGAAAGTGAAGTAGGACTACAGAACAAATTCTGTCTTTACCAGTCGAGTCCAGTTCATCCCAACCATTCAAGCATGCAGTGTTAGCACACTCCACTGTCAAAATGAGCTTGGAATTACAGTAAACAAAAGCAGTAGGGGTAGGTTGGAGATTCTAGTTTACACAGGGAAAAGACATTTTCATTGACCTGTGAAAGGAACAGAGGTGTAGGGAAAAACATTTCTCTGTTCTTTACCAAGCTGCTCCTGAAAGTGGATGAACAGGTTGAAAACTAAGGTTTTCTTGAGTTTTCCATCAATCAGAAAACAAACAAGTAATCAAAAAAGAAAAAAAAAAACCTTCTATTTTCTTTCTATTTATTCCATAACAAATACACACCAAATTAGTGGCTTAGAGTGATAATTTATTCTTATAAGAATAAGACCCTGAGTTTTACCCTCAGTATTATAACACACATAAAAAATATAAAAGGATGCATGTGTCGTGTGTGTGTGTGTGTGTGTGTGTGTGTGTGTTGGGTGCTTATTTGCTGTTGTGTGCACATTTGTGAAAGCAAGAGGTTCTCTTTACCATTATCATTCTCCATTTTTTTTTTCAATTCTTTCTTTCTTTTTTGAGACAACCAAAACCAGTGCTAATCAGTTGTGCTAAGCTGATACCCCTGCCTTTTTTATGTGAGTGTTGTGGAACTGAACTTGGGTCCTCATTCTTTGTGTGGCAGATACTTTGAGCCATCTTCCCAGCCACCTGCAAAACCATTTAAAATAAATAAATAGAAATATGTGCACAGGCCTTCATGTGACCTGGAGATCCCAAAGGAGAACTTTGCTTGCTTATCCTTTTCAGCTTCTAGAAACTGTCCACAGTCTCTGCTCCTGAATGTGTCTTCAATGCCAGTAATGTCACATCTTCCCTGTAGACTTTGCACTGTCTTCACATTCGTTCTGTGTATTATTGAGCTTCTTTATAGAGTGCTTGTGAGAACTTTGCTCTTACCTGGATAATTCAGGATCATCACCGAATCTTCAGATTTTTAACTTAAATCATTTGCAAACTGAAGTACACAATGTAAAGTCAGCTGACCAGTAATCCTAAGCTGAGAGCACCAATACTTTTGGAGGCTCATTCCATTGCCACAGAATTAAGAACAAGGTGTTCAAAACGAAAAGCTAGAATATTCAAGATGAAGCGCTCACCATTTTAACAATCCCGTGCACATGCTAGGTCAGTTACCCACAACCTCTAAAACTGGAGTCAGGAACACATCCAAACACTGCAGTCCAAATTTCAGTGTGAGTCTTCTGATGCAAGCTAGGAGAAACCACTGCTGGGAGTCCTCATTATCTGAAAATGATTGGTAATAAAAAGTATCTTAAACTGAGTTATCCAAAAATAGAGAGAAGTATCCACAGGAAGGAAAGGAAAATGACTTTTTCTTTCTTGTCAAATTAATTTTAAAATCCCAGAATATGTGTGGGATATCATATGTTTACTAAAATTTAGGTGACAATTTTAAATGTGCTGTATATTGAATTAAAAATAAAGCAAAATTAACTTCTTTGGCATGGTTTAAAAATAACAATAATGATGATGATGATGACAAGTAATAGGACATGACTGATTTCCAATTTAGCTTTCATGGAATAGCCATAAAAGAGCTGCCATTCTAGGAATATCTCTGAAAGCTTTAGGTTCCTGAAACACCTCCTACTCTACCTCTCTGGGCCTATATGATGGATCATTGCCTATAAGCTTGATAAGCTGAGTTTAATGCCTAGAACCCATACAGTGGAGAAAGAAAACTGACCATAAGTTGTTATCTAACTTTATAGATGTGTACACATATAAATAAATTTAAAGCAATTGCAACAGCAACAACAAATTTGACAAACAAAGGATTAAAGTGAGGGAAGAAAGGAAAATTAGTGAAAAAATGTGTATCAAAATTGGGAGAGCAGATATGCTGAAAAATGGTAGGGTACATGGGTAGTTAAAGGTTGTGTTCTGGTGCTATGGTGGCCAGTGGTCTTATCACTGACCTAATTGCTCATAGGATATGCTGTCCAGTGTTTAGTGTTATGGTGACAACTGCCTACAATTATTTCCAGAACAAAGCTAGGGAAAAGTTGATATCTTTGTTCTTTCTCATTAAACAAACCGTACAACTATTGCATGAATAAATCTTTGGGTTCCTAGGTCTTTGATGTACAGAATCTAGAAGAAGCTCCAAAGATTGACTGACTGAATTCCTACTTTAGTTAGTTTTAAGAGCCCACTGAGGTTAATTGTTATTACAATTATTAATATCATGAATAAGTATGTAAAATGCATATGATGTAGGGAGTATATATGTGTTTAGATGTGAGACACATAATAAAAATTAAAGAAGTACATGTAACCTGAAGTAGCATTGTCTTTGGGGCCTTGTTTTCTTGTCCCAAGTCACAACTCTCTCTGTTTTCTGTGCAACTGACCAGTACTTCAGTTTTTGTGCTCAAATTGTCTTGCACACTTTTATTCACTTAGCACATATATAATATATATTTATATATACATATTTATGCCATATGTATATGATACACACATACACAAACACCTTTTAACTATATATTTAGTTTGGGTACCTCCAACTTTTGGGGTTTTTCTGTGATTTGTTTTTATAGATATTCAGCATTGTAAGATTTACTCACTTTGGCACATGTTGTTCCTAACCTATTTTCACTGGTAAACCTTAATTTCTTATATGCTCATGTACTATTTCATTTAGTAATTTTCCACTGCTAATGGATTTGTTCATTTTCTCATCTTTGGTAAACACTACTGTGGACACCCTCCTTTTCAGCAGATAGTTACAGAATGTAATAAGTAGACTCAAAATACTGGCACTTCAGACTTCACTAAATTGTTTGCAGTGGTGTTCATAGCTCCAAGAACACTTAGTTTCATTGAGCTGGCAGCAAACTTGCAGCAGGGTTACAAAGTTTATTCCATGAATGCTGCCAGGAAGCAGAGCTTGTGGAATTTAGAGTTGATCCTCTAGGAACATCTGTGTTGCTTGTTCAAACTCAGCGTGAGTTGAGAGCCTGCAAGTCTGGTGTACATTCTGTTATGAGAAATAAATCCTGAGAAAATAAATATTTATGTAAATTTTGTCTCCTTGCAGCTAAAAGACAGTGACCATTCCATCCTGTGCAGGTGTCTGCAAACGCAAAGGCACTGTTGCAATGGTGGAGGAAAAACTGTTAGACTGTAAGCCACATGAAGCCAAATTTACTTCTCTGTCAGGAGTGTGGAAAGAGAATAGTTTTCTATTGAGTTAGCTCCCTAATTCTTGGACCACTCAGTGAAAGATGGGATCAGAGAAGAAACGTACATTTTAAAGGGTCCTAAATTTGAATAAATAAAACCTTAAACACTTGATGGAAATAAGAAGTATGATTATATTTTTAGAACAAGCCAGGTAGACAAGTCATGCTAAACTCATCTTAGTAAATAATATAGAAATATTCCTCCTATTTCATGCCAAGTCTACTTCAAGCTTTTCAAATAATATGTTCCTTAACCCTACTTGTCTATAACTTGCCAGGCTTATTTTTCACTACTTTTCCCATAATTTCATATTGTCTCATTAGTTTGGTCTTCTCAAAGCTATGTGAATGTCCATACTCATGGTCAACAGTTTTCTTTCCCTAGAATGACTTTGTTTGACTTCCCTGATATAAATAGCCAGAGGGTTTATACATACTAGTGAATTTTAAATCACAGTAGTGATAAACCTCACTGAGCTTATGGAGATTCCAATAGGTATAAGAATTTCTTTTTCTTAGAAATTTTCAACATTCACTTGTAGAAAATTAAGAAATATATTCTTTGGTCTTACCTTTCATGACTCCAAGGATGTGATATCACAAGTAAATCTGCTAGAGGCCAAACTCAAATCCTAACACTCTGTCCTCCTATGGTGGACCATAGTCTCTGAGATGTGGTTTATCCTGTTAGTCCCACTCAGCGTCTCACTTTTTCTCCAAGATCCTGATTAAATTATTGTCCATATCCACTGGTGACTTCTTCCTTTGAACAAGAAGGCCTGTCCATTAGTCAAACAAAAAGAGATCAAATTCAAATCCATACAAACTCAAATATGTTTGTAATGCTGCCGTTTTCTTTGGAATGTATTTATTGTTCACTCTTTAAAGCTAGACAAATCTAGATAAGGAGTAGATTCTGAGTACTTTGTGACCCAGTGTCAGCAATGATATGATGGGAGATGTCATTCTGTAAACATATTTCTCTTATTGGTTAATGAATAAAGCACTAGGAGACAAGGAGGAGAGAGGAAGTAATAGGGAGGAGATTCAAGATGGAGGACCTACAGGATAGTATGTCAGGTCTCTCTCTGGTAAGATAAGACTATGTGGAAATACTTAAATTAATAGAAATGGGTTAATATTTAAGACAGCTAACCAATAAGAAATACTAGTAACAGGCTAATAGCATTAAATCTAATACAGGGTCTCTGTGTGTTATTTGGGGCTGGCACGGTGGTGGGACCAGACTGGCAGGGAAAACTTACTCATAACAAAGATACTCCACCCAGTCTCCCTGTGTGATGATTTCATTATTTTTGTTTCTTTTCTTTTATTTTTTTAAGTGTTTGTATGTGTGCCTAGTTATATGTGTGCCATGTATATGTGGGGAAGGCACCCATGAATTCCTTTGAGCTGAAGTTGCAAGGATGTGAGGTGCCCTTCATAGGTGGTGGGAGCTAAACTCGGATCCTCTGGAAGAGCAGTAAGGACTCGAGTTCTGAGGCATCTCTCCAGTCTCTGACATATTTTTTTTTCCTTTCCTTCTTTTTTTGTTGGTTCTCTGAGAATTTGACACAATAAATATATTTTGATCATATCCACCCTTCCCCATAATTTTCTCAGATCTACCTCCATTTCTCTCCCCTCAGAGCTTTGTGTCCTCTATTTTAAAATAACCAATCAAGTACAGGTGGCGATGCCTGGGTAGTCCTGGATGCATAAGCTTCCACTGGAGTATGGCGATCTCACCAGGAGTAGACCCTGAGAGAAGACAGACTCCTATCTCCCAGCCACTACTTGTCACGTCCTAAACAAACCCAGTAAAGTGGATAACTGGGGTGCCTATTTGACATACCAAAGCTGAAGCTCACCTCTAGGCTCTAGTTTCAACTACCTGTTATAGAGTGCTGGCTCTTCTCACCATTTCTTAACCCTACTTCCCCAACCCTCTCCAGCCCCCTGTGCTTTGCTTCCCTTCCCCCAGCTTCCCTTTCCTAAGCAAACCTGCCCTTTCAGCCATGTGCTCTTTTTCTACTCTCTGTTGTCTTGTCCTCAGCTCCTTTCTTGGTCTACTTGGCCTCTCCCTTTTCTTTAAAATTTTTTTGATACTTTTTTAAGTTTAAATTTGAAACAAGCTTGTTTTACATGTCAATCCCAGTTCCTGCACCCTCCCATCATCCTGTTTCCCTACCAACCCCCATCCCATTCCCTTTTTGCTCCCCAGGGAGGGTGAGGCCTTCCATGAGGAGTCTTCAAAATCTGTCATATCATTTTGAGCAGGGCCTAGGGCCTCCTCCATGTGTCTAGGCTGAGGGAGTATCCCTCTATGTGGAATGATTGGCCTCTCTCTTATGTTCCTCTCTTGCCCCTCTTTCTCTCATGGCCCTGTTAAGTCTGGAGTCTTCCAGATGCCTGTGGCTCTAATTTCCCTCATATCTATAATAAAATCCCTCTTTTCAACAATACTTTGGAGAGCTCATATCCTCATTTCTATCCACTATAAATTGCCAATAGCTCCTTAGTTACAAATAAGACTTCATGTCAACCTCCCCTGTCTGTATTGAGATATTTTTTTTGTGACCTGTTTGTTTATGCAAACTTTTCTACATGTAGCAAAGACAGTTCCTCATTGGTTTATGTCAATATGCTGTGAACCAAATGAAAGACACCAATTCTCATCCAGCATGAGTCTGATTTCATGAAAGACTCAGGACCTACTTGGGTCACATGTATAAATCTCAGTCCTCTACCCTCATTCTTGAGAGAGAGAGAGTTTACTAATGAGCTCTGCTAGCACTGGATCCTAAGGGTAGTTGTGTCAACATCTGTACTTGACAACACAAAAGAGGGTAAGCTTTACCATATAAATCATATTTGAGAGTTCTTACATAATCTCACACTCCTTACTAGTTAGTACACTTCACTAAAGGTTTTCTTGGAGGTGTTGTGTGTGTGAATGTGTGTGTGTGCACGTGCAGACACACGCACAAGTGTTTAAACTTTCTATTTCCAGAATGACTGCTTAGAGAGTTCTAGAATAAGAGCCCATGATCCTTAAAAAGTCACTGTCCTCTGATCTTAGAAACTGTGTGGTTTAGTTCACTGTCCAGAATCCTCATTTCCAGGTGAATTTCTTTTTGAGGAACTGAGACTTTAGGACAGGGAAGATTTATTGGGGTCCACTAGCATCTCAGATGGTTTTACATAGTTAAAGTTTCACTGGTCCTATTGTTAGGATGTCTTTTCCAGGGAGGGTCACAGACTTAAATGCCTACAAGGGAAGAAGTAGACAGGAGAGGTTCACTAAATCCACCCACTGTTACTCAACTCCAAACTTTCTTCTAAGTAATCAGAGCTCCAAGTTCCAACTTCTTAAAGTTAAATAGAAATGTACAGACCTGCAAACATAGAGCAAGAGTGGACCAAATGGATTCCACAGCCGGTCATGTTTCCCCATTGTGAGGCCAGGCGCATTCAGGATTTGGGGCTCATCTCTCCATCACTGTCTGACCAGAGTAAAGAGTTCTCCAGTTGCATGATGTCTGCCATCCCTTTCTGCCTAGAGCTCACCAGTGCAGAGTGGAAATACCTGAGTTCTACAGAACATAGGTATTGACTAAAATCAGCTCTAAAAATCCCATAGAGGTTACTTTTAATGCTTTTATAGATGAAGAAGGATCAGTCTGCCTCCATATTATGTTTGAAAGCCATTTTATGGTAAAGGCAAGATAGGTTCATTACTGTTTGTGATTAAACCTGTTTCTCAAGGATCGGGCTATGTTCCACCTGTAACCTTAACTATAAATAGTTCTGTACTACCTGTTCCGGGAATGGGGATCATGTCTTTGTTTCAAAAACTTAATAGCCATCCTTTGATCCTACCTTTGTTTCAGAGAGGTTGTTGTGGCTACCTTGTTATGCCTACCTCTTCTTATGCCCACCTTGCAATCATGTCTGTATTTCAGGAGGTCATTATGACTGACTTGTTATGCTTATGTTCTGCTCCTGTAACCCTGCCTATTTTGCCTTCCAAATCCCTCATTTTTAAACCCCAACCCTTAAGCTATGAAAACTTTACCTTCCTCACATCCAATGCTCAAGTCTTGAATCCTGATTTGGGGGGAGGGTGGAGGCAGGCAGTGTATGTGAATAAAGCAAAGCTTACTTTAATTAATTTGGCCATAATGATTTAGGTCAATGGCCATTCTCCTCCCTTCTTTGGGATTAACAATGGCTCTTTGAAAAGACAGAGAGTATACATCTCATGTCCAAGTTCCAAATGATCCACATACACACATGCAAAAAATTTTACTCTCCCTAATTGTTACAGCTCTATGACTTGCTGTAATCTGTCAAATTTCATTAGATGTTTCTCAGCCATTGAATGTTTTAACTGACTTTGTTGTTTATTTAAATTTGGGTGACAGTTTATTTTGTGGACTAAGGAAGAATTGGAGTTTCATAGTCATAATAGGTAGCTGGGGAATCCCTGTTTGTCCATCCTCACTTAAAATGGTAACCTGAAGGAAGATGGAGGCTCAACATTATATTAAATTAGCATAAGAAGGATGGAGTTGCACTGAAAATAGAAACTGACCTGAAAGAGAAAAGAAATTTTGCATAAGAATTGTGAATGTAGAAAGGGTATAATGGAAGGATGTGTGATCCATGGAAACATTACGGACTACTCTTTCTTCTCCTATGGCTCAGGATCATCAAGGATGCTGGTGGAAGGCCTAGATATATCAAAGTCACCAGAAATATATCAAACCTCCCGTTGAAGAGGAGGTCTTGACCATATCATCCAAATTCAAGTTTTCCCATCTGGTGCACAGCTCTGTGAACCAAGGGAGAAGTTATTCTACAAAACACACAGAGTCCTCAGTCACAGGAAGGTCTTTTTCTAGTAATGCTAGCTGCTTTGACCTGCACATTGGTGGTGAGTGTTGTAGACAGAAGTTTCTGTGCTGCCCTGTCCTACAACTGGTTAGTTCCAAACAAATACACCTAGTTTTGTATTAATTGCAAACTGTTTGACCGATGGCTCAGGCTTCTAATTGGCTAGACATCTCTTAATTATTAGGACATTTCTATTAATCTGTATATCTCCATATAGTCTTGGCTTACTGGTGATGCCTGGGTCTTTTTCATCCTTGGAAGCTACATAGTATCTTACTCTCTACTCATCGTCCTTGTTCATCCTCCTTGAAGTCTCCTAGTCTGGTAGCTCTGCCTACTCATCCTGCATGGCTACATCCTGCCTGTTCATTGGCAGAACTTCTTTATTTACCAACCCATAAGAGAAAAATATATCCATACATACAGAAGGACATCCATGTGAAATAGAGAAATTGGTTAATTTTTCCTTGGGATTCAAATCACTGTATTTGCATAGGACATCATAGCACCTGTGTCCCTACTAGAAGATGCCAAAGGAAAGAGGACCAATCATTCAACATGGTGATCATATGCTAATTGATTGGGGTCCTCATGGAAAATTTGCTTCTAACTGTTCTTTGGATAATAGCGGTTTAATTATAATTAGTCATTACCATGGCATGCTCATAATTATTCATGGGGATACATTTACAAAATTTGGCAGGGTATTTAAGTTTTGGTATTATCCAGTTTTTGATACCTTACCAGGCATTTCTTATAAGGGTTTGACTGATACATTAGAAGGAATGGACCCTTGTTCCTGGTGGCAGAGTATAACAAAAATGCTTTCACTGATCTAATGCTATTTGTTGTGTTTATAATTTGCTTACTTATAGGATACTCTTGCATTAAGTGACAACTAGATTTGTCACCAACATCCTGAATCAAAATCACTCTGCACATACTACACTTAAAAAAAAAAAAAAAAAAAAAAAAAAAAAGAATAAATCTGTGTAAGATTTCTGAGAGCTTGTGAGAAAACTCCAAGTAATCAAGACAAGAATCAGCCTAAATACAAGGGGGAGGGCCTCGGTCCTGCCCCAAATGATGTGACAGATTTGAAGATTCCCCATGGGAGGTTTCACCCTCTCTGACGAGTGGATAGAAGTGTGATGGAGAGATTATGTTTAATTTAAATAAATACTAAATAAAAGAGTCATAACCTCTATTCCTCCATCACAGGGGTTGTTCTTGGCAAGTGCTTTTGTGCCCCTCCCAAATGTCATAATAGGAGTGGGTTTACTTTTGTTTACCATCATCTTAGCTGTTATTGTTCAGAATGATGCCTCCAAGCATGAACTGATGTGACCTTGTCCTTGTAACTGCATACAATTTGAGCTTTGCTCACTTGACCCTCTGCATATCCTCAGAATATCAATTGTCTGATGTCTTGAGTAAAGTTTGCTATTACATGAGACTTTAATCTACCTCAGTTTTAGACTCCACTCTCTCAGGTCCATGCTGCCAAATGAAGCAGTAACATATCAATTTCCTGACCTAGAAATATCTAATAACAAATCTCTGTGTATGCTTGTGAGGCAGTCTAGACCAGTGGATTTCAACCTGTGGGTCCCACCCCTTGGGGTGGTGAAGACCCTCTCAAAGGAGTTGCCTAAGACCATTGGAAAACACAGATATTTGTATCAAATTTCATAACAGTAATAGCATTATGGTTATAAATATCAATAAAGATAATTTTTGAGGCTATATTGAAGGTTTGCAGCCTTAGGAAGGTTGAGAACCACTGGTCTAGATTATGTTATTTGAGATGTAAAAAGTATGCCTTAATTGTGACTGAATAAAATGAGAAATCCAGTATTGACCTCTCTCTGCCTCTTGACGGTGATTTCTCCATGCCCAACTACTCCACACCCCCACCACTGTGACTTCCTTGTCCAGAGACTGTGGGCTAAAATAAACACTTTTCCTTTTAAGTTGCTTTTGTAAGGTATTTTGTTCTAGCAAATACATTTGTCAACTGCAAAAAACACTATAATGGAAACAGATATTGAAAATTGTTATAATTTTATTATATTTTAGAACTGAGAAATAAATATAAGTTTCTCAAAATTATTTTTCTCATGAAATTTCTTCCTTCAATATTTTTTATTCTGATTTAAATAAAAGATGAAGCCAATGGTTTGAGAATAAGTGAAGGAAAATACAAAATACTTTGAAGATTCACCACTGTTCATAATTTTATTGAAGGTTTGTTCTCCATCCTCAATAGAGTGGTATGTCTGAACCACATTTCTCTCTAAATCAATATGGAACCAAGTAACTACCACTGCTAAGTCTCATAACTCAGAGTCACAATGAGATTAAAAATTTTGCTTATACTTTCATATTGTGTCTCTGATTTTCCAGAAAATGTGGTTAATTTATAAAAGACTCCTTTCCAAAAACAAAATCTTGACTAAGGAAAATTTGATTTTCTAGTCCAGTCTGAAGTGTTTTAAAATATACATAAATCACTTCAAAGTTCTCATTAAAATTTACTTTAGTAAACTGATCGTGGTTTAATCAGAGCAAATGTAATTTAAGTCATATCTATAATTATAATTATTTTTAATAATATAATTTTTCATTAAATAACTTATTTTTTTTTAAAAATGTGATGCTACAGTATCAAATTACTTAGTTCTTAGTAGTACTCTTTCTGCTTAACACTGTCATGTTTCATGCCTGATGGCGAATCAAGACTAAGGGACAGCAAAGATTTTCATATTGAGAAATTATAAATAAGTTAAAAAAATAAAGACTGGCATGTAAGGAGTAAGGTTTTTCCTCCCGCCACCAGTCTTGTCCCACTGCCACGCCAGCCACAAATAATACACTGAGACTCTGTATTTGATATAATGGTGTTGGCCTGTGCTAGTTTCTTATAGGCTAGCTCTGTCTTAAGTATTAACCCATTTCTGCTGATTTTGTATTTTCACGTGGTCTTCTCTTATCGGGGAGCCGGCCGGCCGGCATTCTGCTTTCTCCAGACTCTCCATCTTTACCCCTCCTTCCTCCTTCCTCTTTCCTCCTTGTCTCCTAGTCCCTCCTATCTTCCTTTCCTATTGGCCAACAGTGCTTTATTCATTAACCAGTATGAGAAACATATAAACATAATGACATCTCCCATCATCTCCTTTTTTCTGTCTAAATAAAAAGAAGGGTTTTAACCTTAACATAACAAAATATATAACATAACAGTTATCCAATAAGAATCACAGTTAACAATATTTAGTCCATTAACATTTAGTAAGATTTAAGAAAATATTCCATCACCTTAATCTAGAGACAGGAGAGAAGCCCTAGTCCCTACTTCACATGACCTGTCAGATCTACATGACCTCAACTGGATGGCATTCCCCTACATGTGGAATTGGGGTGGGGGGATGGGAGGGGGAGGGTTTTTAGAGTGCATGTGAGAGGGCAGAGAGGGTAAAAGGGAGGGAGGAGGGAGGGAGAGATGGAGGAAGGGAGGAAGGGAGGGAGAGGGAACTGGGATTGACATGTAAAATAATAAATTAAAAAAAATGCTTTGACTCCAAAATTTAAGTTGAAGGACAAGTTACTGGGGAAAAGGATTTCTATTTTTGTTTCCACAAAAAATGAAAAGATGTGGATTCCTTCCAGACTAATGTGGTTTGATCATGCCAGACAACCTGAAACAGAGTACAAGGTGATCCTACATTCAAAACAGCTGGACGATGCAGCCCTACAGACTACAGCCAGGATTTCTGAATCTTCTTCGAATCCCCCATGACAGCGCCCCTTACCAGCAGGAAGTAGTTTGGAAAGAACGACGCCCAAATTCCCAAATATTGTGTATAAATGTTTGTTTTCATTTAATTGGACTTTGTTATATAAAATAAAATAAAATAAAAAAAAGAAAATAATTCCATCATCTATTCCACTTTTGTGAGTCTAAAGTCCTATATATAACTTATCCTTAATCCTAACTAAGGAAAACTATAACCATAACTATCTGTCTTCAACTCCTTCAAAGACCACAGAAGGATAATATATAAACTCTAGAAATGACAGAGACATCTTGCCTTGTAAGTCACCTGAAGTTCTTCTGTAATCTTTCATCTTCAGCCCATAGGCCATAGTGTATCTGGCAGACTCTTCAGCAAAGCAGGAAACTTTAAACTGTCTTCTTGTATTTGCAGTTAGTCAGTCATTTTTCTCTGTGTCCTGCAGACTGTCTGGCAGACTCTTCCATGAAGCAGGAACTCTGTAGCAATGTCCATCTTGAATCAGCAGTCACTTTTCTGTGGGTCCTGTATGTCCAGTTTATACAGCATAAAGTCAAACAGTCCAGACAAGAACAGTATCTTGTCTAAATGGCTAGTCTTGCCATACTGGAAGCAAACTCCATACGTGTTTCTTTAATGTCCATCCTTCTTTCTGATGCAGGTGGTGTTGCCAGGAGCATTTATGTCTCATTGTCAAGAAAAACCCTAAACCATTTTAAATGCCATATTCTGTAGGTCTTAGAAAGGTTTGAAGAATGCCCATTCATTTCAAATACATCTCTGTGTATCTTGAAAAACTTAACTAACTTAACTCTAAGCTTTGACTATCATAGGTAACTATCTAAAATCTGTACTAAATTATACATTACATTTTTTAAACAAGCTATATAAACACAATACCTCAACAAAAGAAAAATATACATATCACAAAATTGACCTTAAACTGGCATATTTCTGCAAATCATATGCTTTCTTTCCCAGGTCTTAGTTTTACAAGTAATGAAAAATATGAAAGGGTCAAAAACTTGTGAATCATCTTAGCTCTAGCTTGTGAGATGTAATTTCAGGTATCACAGAAACTAGAAATTCAAAAGCAAATCCATCAAACTCGAATGTAAGTTGGGAACCAAGGAGCCAGGTGCTTTCTCCTCAGATGTGGAAAATCTGACTTAGCAGATGGATTCTGCACTCACCCCCAGGCCAACAGACTGGGTTTTGCTGAACCATGACTACTTGCCATAGCTTTGTCCTTCCTTTGTCTTTTTGGAAAATTAAAAAACTAAGGTGACTCTTAAATGAACTTTGCAGAGCATGCTAAAAACGGACAGGGCATGTGACTGAACCAAGCCTCTAAACTTAGCATTCTAGATATAACAATGTAACACAGAATCTATAAATTAAATTATTTCTTTTTCATCAATTTATCTTCATTACAATTTTTCATGATGTATAAATTTCTTTCATATGATAGTTACATTGCTAGTCTTAACAAAATTCCATGTTGACAGAAGTAATGAAAGGAATCTACATAGAAAACTTTTACCAGTTAAGTTCATGCTAAATGTGTTTAGTGCACTATTGTTGGAATCATTATTTTATAGAGTTCTTAATCACCAGTCAAAAATATTGAGCTAGTGCCAACCAAAAAAAAAAAGAGTAAAGTAGGCACTTTTTAAAAATATGGGTCTACTTTTACTCTAAATGTATAGTGTTTATAATTAATGGAGTCACATTCTGTTATTAACAGAAAAGATATATATTAAGGCTTGTTATGGTGATGGGCAATAGTAGTTTCAGTATGCAGGAGGCTGAAATGGGAGGATGCTAAAGTCAAGGCAAGCTTTGATGGCATTGTATTAAAAAGAGAAATTTTCTTGAAACAATAATAAAAATACAGACATATTATGAGATATTTTGTTAACCAAGATTGCATTTTCCAGTTTTCTTCTCCTTTTTTATCACTAGGGATTTGGTTTTATCCAGTAGTGTTTGGTTTTAACCTAGGTCTGGGTTATGTAGTGTCTGGGTCTTGGACACCCAAGTAGTGCTGGGAATGGACTCCTTGTGGAGTAGGCCTTCAGTCAAATCGTGCATTGGTCAGCTACTCCCTCATCTCCTGTGCCACCAATGCCCTAGAATATTTACCAGGCAGGACACATTGTGGGTCAAAAACTGTGTGGCCTTATGTTTACGTTTCATTCCTGGTAGGCTGCAGAGTGCCTTCTCTCATTAAAGCACAGGGCAAAGGCTCCATGTAGTCACCAATTTCACTCTTCCATGTTTGATGAGTTATGTGAGTATTGTCCTTGGCAATGGGCCTCTGAAGTCAGTTTGAGGAGAACAGCCCTTTGTTTTAGCAACAGTCAGGGGTTTTGGTGGGTAGTTCCATGGGAGCCGATTGACCAACAACTTACTTGAATTCAACCTAGTCCCCACCACTGGAAAAGTCACCTGACTATAAGACATAGGTTGTTGAGACTCCATATTGCCTGTTACTAGGAGTCCACGTTAGGATCACCTTCATAGATTCTAGGAAGTTTATACCGTACTAAGTTTCCACACCATCCCCTAAATGCCTACCAATTCCAGCCTTCTATCCTCAAACTCTCTGATGGGAGATGCCATTCTGTAAATATGTTTCTCATACTGGTTAATGAATAAAGAACTGTTGGCCAATAGAAAAGCAAGATAGGAGGGGCTAGGAGACAAGGAGGAAGAAGAAGGAGAAGGGAGAAGTCAACATGGAGAGACTGGGGAGACCAGATGCTGGCCCCATTCCCCGGTAAGATGAAAGCACGTGTAAATACGTAGATTAACATAAATGGGTTAATACTTAAGACAGAGCTAGCCGATAAGAAACTAGTACCTGGCCAACAGCATTATATCAAATAAAGAGTCTCAGTGTGTTATTTGGGGCTGGCACAGTGGCAGGACAAGACCAGCAGCAGACAGAAAACTCTCTTCCTCTACCTCTTCTTGTCACACACATGATTCCCCACTCCTGTCCCTATCTACCCACAGTTCACCCATAAAAATCTCTTCTATTTCCTTCTCCCAGAAAGATCCATGAATTCTCCCCCAGACACCTATTCTTTAACTAACCTTTCTGGGTCTATAGTTTGTAGATTGGTTATCATTTACTTAACAGCTAATATCCACCTTCAAGTAAATATACACCATATTTATCTTTCTGGATCTGGGTTATCTAACTCAGGATGATTTTTTTTTCTAGTTCCATCAATTTGCCTGCAAATTTTGTGATGCCATTCTTTTAATAGCTAAGTAATATCTCATTGTGTATTTTTTATTTTTTGTATTTTTATTTATTAAGTTTCATTTTATAGTTCAACCACAGTTCTCACCCCATACCTCCTCTCGTCTGCCCCCCCTTGCCCACCCACAGTTCACTCCTCCTCACAGGTAAGGGCTCCCCTGAGGAGTCAATAATGTCTGGCATAACAGGTTAGGGTAGGGCACAGGCCCTCTCCCATGCATTAAGGTTGAGCATGGCATCTCACTATAGTGAGTGGTCTCTAACAAGCTAGCTTATATAACAGGTTTGTATTATGGTCCTACTGCCAGGAGCCCCTGAGACAGTCCACACTTCACAACTGTCTCCCACATGGAGGGCCTCATTTGGTCCCCCTGAGTTTCCACAGCTGTTTGTCTGGAGTTTTTGAGTTTTCATGAACTTGATTCAGCTGTCTCTATAGATTTCTCCATCATGATCTTGACTTCCCTTGCTCATATATTTTGTCTTCCTTCTCTTCAACTGGATTCCTGGAGCTCAGCCTAGTACTCCATTGTGGATCTCTGCTTCTGGTTCGATTAATTACTGGATGAGGGTTCCTGTTCAGGTACCCTCTCCAGTATTGCTAGGAGTCTTAGCTGGGGTAACCCTTTTGGAGTCTTAGGAGTTACCCTAGTAACAGTTTTCTCTCTAACCCCATAGTGGCTCTCTCTATTAAGATATCTGTTTTTATTAAGATATGCTCTTTCACTGCAACCCTCCCCTAGCTCCACCATCTCATTTTCTCATGTTCTCATCCCCCTTCCCTCCACCTCACCACTCTCCTGACCCCCGTTTACCCCATAGATCTCATCTAATTTCCCTTCTCAGGGGGATTCATGTATCCTTTTTAGTGTACTTCTTATTACCCAGATTCTCTGGATCTGTGGATTGTAGTCTGGTTATCAATTGCTTTACATCTAATATCCACTTATGAGTGAGTACATACCATGTTTGTCTTTCTGGATTTTGGTTATGAGTGAGTACATACCATGTTTGTCTTTCTGGATTTTGGTTACATCACTCAAGATGATTTTTGCCTAGTTCCATCAATGTACCTGCAAATTTAGAGATGTCACTTTTTAACAGCTAAGTAATATTCCATTGTGTAATTTTTTTTTATCCATTCTTCTGTGGAGGGACATCTAGATTGTTTCCAATTTCTGAATATTATGAATAAAGCTGCAATGAACATGCTTGAACAAGTGTCCTTGTGGAATGCTTGAGCATCCAGGTTATTCAAAGAGTGATAAAGCTGGATCATGAAGTAGATCAATCCCCAGTTTTCTGATGAATTGTCATGTTGATTTCCATAGTTGCTGTACATGTATGCACTCCCACTAACAATTGATGAGTGTGTTGTGAAATATTTGTTTGAGATATGACACTTTTGTTTGTGTTACGGAATATCTGTTTAATGATGCAAAGTTGTGTTGCATTCTTGTATGCTGTATTTGTTTAACTCTGTAAAATTGTGTTGATTTGCCTGCCTAAAACACCTAATTGGTCTAATAAGATCAATCAATGTGCAGGAGGGAGAAATATGTAGGGCTGGTGGGCAGAAAGAATAAAAAGGGGGAGAAATATAGGGAAAAGAGAGGAGCAAGAAAATGAAAAGATGAGGAGGACTCCAGAGGCTAGCCAACCAGACACACAGCTAGCTACTGAGTAAGAAGGAAAGAAAGATAAATAGATCAAAGAAAAATTTAAAAGCCTAGAGACAAAATGTAGTTAAAGAGAAATGGGATAATTTAAATTAGAAGAGCTGGCTAGAAACAAGCCAAGCTAAAGCCAGATATTCATAAGTATGAATAAGTCTCCCTGTATTTCTTTGGAAGCTGGGTGGCAGTCCCAAAAGAGTAAAATACCCAGCTACAGCAGTGTTTCCCTTGTTCTACATCCTCACCAGAATGAGCAGTCATTTGTATTATTGATCTTAGCCATTCTGACTGGTGTAAGATAGCATCTCAAAGTAATTTTGATTTGCATTTCTCTGAAGGTTAAAGATGTCGAACATTTCTTTAAGTGTTTCTCAGTGATTCCACCTTCTTCTGTTGAGAATTCAGTTTTTTTTATCTGTATCCTGTATTTTAATCTGATTATTTGTGTTTTTGATATCTAGTTTCTTGAGTTCTTTATAGAGTTTGGATATTAGTCCTCTATTGGGTGTGAAGTTGGATAAAAGTCTTTACCATTCTATAGGTTACCTCTTTGACCAAATGATGGTGTCCTTTGCCTCAGAAGCTTTTCTGTTTCATGATGTCACATTTATATGTTAGTACCTGTGCTATTGATGATTTGTTAAAAAGTCTTCCCCTACACTCCTCCACTGCTGGGAGGAGTGCAAACTTATACAGCCATTTTGGAGATCAGTATGGCGGTTCCTCAGGAAAATGGGAATCAGTCTACCACAGGACCCAACAACTCTACTCTTAGGCATATACCCAAATGATCCACATCCATGCAACAATGACAGCTGTTCAACTATCTTTATAGCAATATTATTTGTAACAGCAAGAACCTGGAAGCAACCTAGATGCCCCTCAACTGAAGAATGGATAAAGAAGATGTGGCCCATTTACAGAATGGAATACTACTCAGTGGAAAACAAAAACAAAAACAAGAAGAAATCATCCTGAGTGAGGTAATGCAGTCACAAAAAAAAAAAAAAAAAAGAAAGAAAGAAAGAAAGAAACACTCATATATGGATTTTAGACATAGAGCAAAGGATCACCAATTCATGCTGTGAGAAATTCATACAAGGTCCCTCACAGAAGGGGATAGGAACAAGATCTCCTGAGCATATTGGGAGGGGGAGGGCAGTGAGTGGAGAGAGAGTTAGGAGAAAGATAAGGGGAGGAGAGGACAATATGTGGGACTAGGAAGATTGAGTTGGGAGAATGAATAGAAGACAGAAAAACAAGAGATACCATAATAGAGCAAGCCATTATAGGTCTGAAGAGAAAACTGACTGTAGAGAAATGTCCAGAGACCTACAAGGATGACCCCAACTAACAGTATGAGCAATAGTGGAAAGTCTACCTTAAATGCCCTTCCCTAATAATGAGATTGATGACTAACTTACATGATATCATAGAGCCCTCATCTCGTAGCTGATGGAAACAGAAGCAGCCACCCAGAGCTGGAACTCCTGTAATTCAGTTGTAGAGAGGGAGGAGTGATAAGAAAAGAAGTCAAGTCCAGGCTACAGAAACCCACAGTCAGCTGACCTGAACAAGGGAGTTCATGGACCCCCAGACTGATAGCTGGGAAACCAGCATTAGACCAACTCAGACCCCCTGAACATGGGTTTCAGTTAGAAGGCCTAGGTAGTCTAAGGGACCTCTGACAGTGGAACCAGGTTGTATCCCTGGTGCAGGAATGGAGGTTGGGAGCACATTCCCCATGGAGGGATACTCCCTTAGCCTAGAGGCAGGAAGGAGGGCCTAGCCCCTGCTCCAAAGGACTTGACAGATTTTGATGATCCCTCCTAGAGGGCATCACCCTCCCTGTGGAGTGGGGAGGGATGGAATGGGAGGAGAGGTCAGGAGGCACAAGAGGGAGAGGGAACTGGGATTGATATGTAAAATAAGGGAATCTAGTTTTATGTTGTAGCCTTTGATTTACTTGAACTTAAGTTTTGTGCAGGATGATAAGCATGGATTGATTTTAATTCTTCTACATGTAGACATCCCTTAGACAAACACCATTTGTTGAAGATACTGTCTTTTGTTCAGTGTGAATTTCTGGCTTTTATAAAAAACCAGGTATCTACATGTATGTGGATTTATATCTGTGTTTTCAGTTAGATTAGATCACATTAATCAACATACCTGTTTTATGGCTATTAGTATAACTCTGTAGTGCAATTTAAAGTTTGGAATGATGAGGCCCCCTGAAATTCTTTTATTTTTCAGTATTGTTTTAGCTAGCCTTTTTTTTTTTCTCTCTCTCTCTCTCTCTCTGTGTTTGTGTATGTGTGATTTCATCTTTCACATGAACTTGAGAATTGTCCTTTCAAGATCTGTGAAAAAATGTATTGTTATTTTATTGGACATTACACTGAATCTGTAGATTGCTTTGGTAGGATGACCTTCTTTCTTTCGTTCTTTCTTTCTTTCTTTTTTTTTTTCTTTCTTTCTTTGTTTCTTTCTGTTTTTCAAGACAGGGCTTCTCTGATTGTTTTGGAGTCTGTCTTGGAACTACCTCTGTAGACCAGGCTGACCTTAGACTCACAGAAATTCGCCTGTCTCTGCCTCCCAAGAGATAGAATTAAAGGAGAATTAAAGGCATGTGCCACCAATGCCAAGTTTAGGATGACCATTTTTACTGTGTTAATTCATGAGTATGGGAGATCTGTTCAACTTCTGAAATCTTCAATTTCTTTCTACAAAGACTTGAAGTTTTAGTCATACAAGATGTTCATTTGCTTGGTTAGGGTTACCCCAAGGTATTTTATATTAATTGAATCTATGATAAAAGGTGTTATTTCCATGATTCTTTCTCAATCCATTTTCTATAGAGGAGGTACTTTTTTTTTTTTTTTTTTTTTTTTTTTTTTTTTTTTTTGTAGGTAGTCTTGTATCCAGACTCTTTGTTGAAAGTGTTTTCAACTATAGGTTTTCTTTGGTGGAATTTCGAGGGTTACTGATAGATACTACTCTATCATCTGCAAATGATGCTGCTTTGACTTCTTCCTTTCCAATTTGTATCCCCTTTATCTCCTTTAGTTGTCTTATTGCTCTAGCTAGACTTTCAAGCACTATATAGTGTTGTTCCTGATATTAGTGGAATTGCTTTGACTTTCTCCCCATTTGATTTGATTTTGGCTATGAGCTTTCAATCAACTGCTTTTTTATATTCATATATGTCTCTTATATCCCTAATCTATCCAGAGCTTTTATCATGGAAGAGTGTTAGAATTTATAAAAGCCCTTTTCTAAATCCCATGATGTTATCTTATGAATTTTGTCCTTCATTTTGTTTATATGATATACTATATTTAATGATTTCTGTATATTAAACCATCCCTGGGATGAAGCCTACCTAGTCATGGTGGATTATCTTTTTGATGTGTTCTTGGAAAGAAAATGGTCTATAATGCTCTTTCTGTTTTGAGTCTTTATGTGGTTTGGGTATTATGATCCCTGGCCTGATTAAATGTATTGGCAATATTCCTGTGGTTTCTATTTTGTGGAATAATTTGAGGAGTATTAGTATTAACTCTTCTTTGATATTCTGGTAGAACTCTGTGCTGAGACCATCTTGCTCAGAAAATTTTTAAGTTGTGAGAAATTTTAATGACTGCTTCTATTTTTACTAGGTGTTAAAGAACTACTTCATTTGTTTATCTGATCTTGATTTAGCTTTGGTAACTGGTATCCATTTCTTTTAGCTTTTTCAAATTTGGTGGAGTTTTTATAATATATCCTCTTAATTTTCTGAATTTCCTCAGTGTCTCTTATTATGCCCTGCTTTTCTTTCTGCTTTTGTTAATTTGGATATTTTTTTCTGTGTTTTTGTTAGTCTGGATAAGTGTTTGTCTTGTTGATCTTGTCAAACAACCAACACATATTTCATTCATTTTTTTTTTTAAATAACGTTCTCTTTGTTTCTGTTTTATTGATTTCATCCTTGAGTATGATTATGCCTTGCCATCTCCCCTCTCTTGGGTTTGAATATGTCTTTTGCTGTAGAGCTTTTAAGTATACTGCTAAGCTGTAAGTATGATATTGCTTTTTTTTTTTTTTTTTTTTTTAATATGGGCATGTAGTGCCATGGACTTGCCTCTTTGCACCACTTTCATTGTGTCCCATAAGTTTGGGTGTGCTGTGTATTCATCTCCCTTGTGCTCCAGAATGTCTTTTATTTCTTTTTTCTGTCTTGACATATTTTTCAGGGAGTAGAAAGCTGTTCACATTCTGTAAGTTCATTCTGTTGTTTTCATTGTTATTGATATCCAGCTTTAATCTGTAGTGATCTGATAGGGTGCAGGGAGTTATTTCAATTTTCTTATATCTGTTGACACTTGCTTTGTGTCTGAGAAGTGGTCAATTTTAGAGAAAGTTCTATGGGGTACAGAGTTGAATATATATTCTTTTGAGTTTGGGTGAAATGTTCTGTAATATCTATTAAGTTCATGTGATTTATAATGTCTGATATGTCCAGTATCTCTCTGTTTCGTTTTTGTCCAGATGACTAGTTCATTTTGAAAGCAGGGTATTGAAGACTCCCTCTTTTAGTGTGTGAAGGGCAATATGTGATTTAAAATGTAGTAGTTTTTCCTCTTCCAAATTTTTATGCCATTATGTTTCAGTGAACATATTAAAAAATGAAATGTCACTTGGTGGATTTTTCCTTGGATATGTATTTAGTAACCTTCCTATAGTTCTTTTGATTAGTTTTGGTTTGAAGTCTATTCTGTTAGATATTAGGTTAGCTATAACAGCTTGCTTCTTAGGACCATTGTCTTGGAATACCTTTTTCCAACTCCTTAACTTGAAGTAATATCTGTCCTTGAAATGGCAATGTGCTTCTTGGAAGCAGAAGAAGGATGGGTCCTGTTTTCACATCCAGTCTTATGGTCCATGTCTTTTTATTGGGGATTTGAGACCATTGATATTGAAATGTATCAATAACCAATAACTGTAGATTATTTTGAACAATGTCTGTTATTTTTAGTGTTGTTATTAGTTATGGTGGTGGTGGTTGTGGTGGTGATGTGTGTATGTTTCCCTTCTTTTGATTTTATTGGTGTGAGATTATTTTATTTCCTGTGTTTTCATGGGTATAGTTAAGCTCCTTCAGTTAGAGTTTTCTTTCTAGTACCTTTTGTAAGACTAGATTTGTATATGAATATTTTTTAAAATTTGAATTTATCATTGAATATCTTATTTTATGTATTGATGATGATTGAAAAATTTGTAGAGTATCATAAGTCTGGGTTGGTATCTATGGTCTCTTAGAGTCTGCAAGATCCCCTGGCTTTCAGTCTCCATTGAGAATTCAGGTATAATTCTAACTTCAGGTCTTACTTGTTCTTTTCACTTGCATCTTTTAATATTCTTTTTTTATTCTGCATGTTTACTGTTTTGAATTATTATGTGGCAAGGGGGCTTTCTTTTCTGGTCCAGTCTACTTGGTATTCTGTAAGCTTCTCTTACCTTGAAGACATCTCCTTTTCTAGGTTAGAATAAGTTTCTTCTATGATTTTGTTGAAAAAATTTTCTGGGCCTTTGAGCTTGGATTCTTCACCTTCCTTTATTCCTATTATTCTTTTTGTTTTGATTTTGATAATTTTTCATTTAAATTTGAAACAAGCCTGTTTTACATGTCAATCCCAGTGCCAGCAACCTCCTATCCTCCCCTGTTCCTCCCACCTTCCCCCATCCCATCCCCTTTTCTGCTCCACAGGGTGGGTGAGGCCTTCCATGCAGAGGCTTCAAAGTCTGTCATATCATTTGGAGCAGGGCCTAGGCCCTCCCCAGATGGGAGATGTCATTCTGTAAAATGTGTGTTGTCTGTTTTTCTGGCCTACTCAGCTGGTATGTTCACAATTAATGCCTGCTGGTGTTTAAGGCTAGGATACTAGCATGAGTTGAGGGAGGTTATGTTCCAAGAAAAGTTCTTAGTGATCTCTTGGGGATGTGATCAGAGAGGAAAGGGATATAACAGCTGGGTACATGCTACTGAGCTGGGCATGAGACTGGGGTTGGGTGGGTGTTGGATCAGGAGCAGTAAGGAAGGTATGGGTCTGTCTTTAGTTTACTGTTGCTCCAGAAGGAGTGGCCCTTGGATTAGCCGAATATATATGTCAGGGTTGGGATCTGAGGAAGATCTGTGGTATCCACCAGTGATAGGATGGGGCACGATGTCACAGAAGGCTGCTGAGGGTGTCTGCCACAGAGGTGGTGGTGAGACTCATATTTTCCAACAAGCAATATATATATATATATATATTGGATATTGAGATGAGCCAGAATTGCTGTAGATTGGATTTGAATTCTCCCAAAGGCATATGTGTTGCAGGATTGGTCCTACTGGGAGCTGGTGGAACATTAAAATAGTGAAAGAAAGTTAAGTTATCGAGGTGTGCTTCTTCCTGTCTGCGCCATTGCCTCCTGAATGCTGTAAAGACTAGCAGCTTTCTGTGACATTCATTTCCAGTTATGGCAGGCTGACTCTCCACAGGCAACAGGGGCAAGTACCCATGATGCAATTTCTAAGGCCATCAGCCCAAACAAATTTTTCCTAATTAAAAGATGCCAAAGCAGAAGCCCAACACAGTATGGTAAAGATATAGGCTTGGGATATATAATTGTTTACTGTCTTCTTTAGGATAAAACTCTAATTCAGTCTTCTGGAATTTCCCATGAACTTGATTGTTATTTGAAATGTTTTTTTTAATCTAATAGAAATTTACAGTAAGTGGCTCAGATTATGAACAAACTATTTAGAGCATTCCTGTCCATCTCCCTTGTGCTTTTTTGTGCTGAAAGGGGGTAATAAATTTCAAATATTTGCCTATAGTCAATGTAATAAATGTCAACAAACAGGAGTTCAAAGGAACATGATTTAATCATCATTTAAAATTCCTGGAAGTGACTGTGTAAAAGTTGATAAGTAATTTAATCATAGTACTTTTAAAGTAATTTGATTATCATAGTTTGAAAGGGAAGAAACATTAAAGATTAACTGTCTCAACACTTGTACTTTGTTCACCAATAACTTGATGCCCAGAGTTAATACCTGGACAGTTCATAGGTATATTCTATATCATATTTATTTATCAGATATAGATAACACATTCTAATGTGGTAAATACGTTCTAGATACAAATGATGCTTATATATTCTAGTACGCCCATCAATGACCACAGCTCTTGTCCAACCAGTCTAAAGATCTGTAATTTGAACACTCACTCAGTGTCTGTGATACAAGTTTACTTTGGTTAATATTGGAAATAGACAATTATAGAATGTAATGTTTTTCAAAATGAATGTTGTATTAAATGAGCAAAAGTTCTTTCTTTTCTCTTTTTCACAGAATCACATAAATCCCAGGTTGGCCTCACATCTTTCTATATAGCTAAGAATGCCCTCATCCTCCTGCCCCCACCTCCCAGGTACTGGGATTACCAGCACATGAGATAATGACTTGGTGACAGGAGCACCCTCTTTCATGCAAATTTCAGATATAATTGCGTTCTTTTGCTTTACAGTTCCAAAAAGAAGAAAATGATGCTTTCAAAAAGAAACTTGGAAGAACACAGAAAAAATACTTATCGTCATGAACACTTAAGTGGAAAGGAGTTTCACTTGGGATATCCTAGTGAAATTGCACTTCCTGCAGTCTTGTTCATGGTGCTAGGTAGAGGAAACTAGGAATCTAGTATTCTGAACGATATCTGGTGATTCTGTTCACCTAGTTTGAAAGCTTGACCTGCTCTATGAATGAATGTCTTAGTGAGTCTTATTTCTGGTATATGAAACCAACTTGGTGCTCTCTCCCTAACTTCATAATCTCTGAATCTACCCATCTGGAAGCTGATGTCTGCAACTCTAGAAAGTCTCTGGGTGGTGCTAATGATATTTCAAGGACTACACTTAAAAACTTTGGGGGTAGATTATGCTGTGCCAATTATCTTGATAGAGGAGTCACAGTAGAAGGTCGAAATACTTCTGTAGCATCTTAGCCCACATCAACCTGTCTGAGGACATTCTCAACTTTCTACTAAATATCAATGGTGCTTCTGTTCAGTAGAACTAAAACATGAGTCTCCTGGTAGTGATTTAGATACATGGACTTTGCATGTTCTGTCTGTTGCACTGGATAGGTATGACTCTAGCTGGCTAGAATATAGGAACTGGAGTTCAATTGCCAACACATAGGCAAAATTGCAAAGTGGAGGGCATGGTGGCACATGCTTTTGGTCCCAGCATAGGGAAGGCAAAACTGGAGGGTCAGTAGTTCAAGAGGCTCTTCAGCTATGATGCAAGTTTGAGGCTAGCCTGGGCAACATGAGATTTCCATCTCAAAAGGAAGCAAACAGCAATAACAAAAAATTGTAAATGTTAAGGAGAAAATAATTTATTTTAAAAAAACATAATATTAAGGCAATTGAAAAGTATGCCTTTTAATGAGCAAGTGCTCAAGAAACATAATTTATATATACTGTTTTAAAACATTTTTTTTTTAATTTTGGGAATTAAAATTTAATTACATTTCTCCCTTCCCTTTCTTCCCTCCAAATCAATCCATGAACCGCACTCCTCTCCTTCAGATTCATGGCCCCTTTCACTAATCTAATGGTTATTACATGCATCTAGGTACATCTAGAAACACATGCATATATTCCCAAATATAACTTAATTCCATGAAATATTACTTGAATGTATGGTTTGAGGGCCAACATTTGACACTAGATAACTGATTGGTGTGTTCTTTTGGGGGAAGACCTCATCTCCTGCTCCCAGCCTTTCTCAGTGGTCAACAGCTTTTTTATGTAGGGTTGAGGCCTCAGGAACATTACCCCATCAAGTTTGGCATGTTCATACATGTATATAATTTATTAATTAGAAGGCATTTTGTAAATACTGGTTGTGAATTTATAATCTACTGAAGCATATAATTAACATTAAAATATACAATATTGTTATAGAAAGGAATATAGGACCTGCAACTCTTGAAAAAAGAGCCATGCAACAAAAATAATATCTCCATAGATAACCTCAATAAAAATGATGTGCCTTAGACTCATAATAGGAAATCAAGTGGAGAAAGTCACATACTATTCTTACCAATGAGATATGACACCTGCCTAACGAATGCTGTGAGGTACTCCCCAGAATCTCTTGGGACCGACATCGATTTCCTCAGTTGCATTTAGTGAAACTTCTCTTGTGTGCTTCCAGTCAACCACCCTCAGGCCTCATACATTTTCTAGAACTCACCTTACTTGAAATTACCTGGTCACATCCCATTCAAAGTACTGGATATAATTCCTGGCCACCTGGGATCCATCTCAAAAATTGAAAATTTTGATTGACTAAGATTCCATGTTCTGAATGAACATGTCTGTGACTCAAGAGAACACAATCCTGTCTGTGTCAAACCTGCTTCCCACTGCCCTCCCTTCCATAGGTTGGTCCATTCAAATCTTTCTCACCGAAGTCTATCTGCCAGAGAAGGTTACAGTGGATTCTACCTAATAGAGGGAAACAAGAAGTCGATTAGCTCTACTAATAAGAGGCACATGTCCCTACTTGAAAACATGAACCTAAAGGAAGGCAACTGTAAAATATCACCTGAATTCCATAATATAATCAACTGAAAACCATAACCATAAACGCCAGAGTCTCCTCACATCAATGACCAAAAACTGAAAAACTTATGGAATAATTCTGAACACTAACAAAAAGAGGACTCTTGAGAAGAAGGAAACAAGTGATGTAAATGAAAAGCTTTCAGAATTTTACCTGAAGAGGACAGTGAGGAAGATGGCCTTACCCAACTGTTTAAATTGGCTGTACATAAAGGGAAGTGGGAGGAGCAACACACACTCTGAGGCATCCACCCTTGGAGGGGTTTCACAACTACTTGCTTTCTGGTTAACTCCTGACAGGGAAACTCTTGTCCTATAGTCTAGTTTCCTGGAAAATGTTCAGAGAAGGGTTAAGGGGATGGAGTTTGCATTACTGGTGCTGCAGCTAGTCTCGTCTCCCAACTCCTCCACCTGTTCTGGTCCCCATAGTTTGATCTAGGGAGTTTAAAGTCTCTGTTGTTGTGTTGTTATTTACAGTGGTACCACCAGCTTCCCAGTGGACTTCCTGAGGGACAAACATATTGCCGTCTTTTCTCAGTGTATAGTGAATTCCCTGACTCTTATTCAATGTTGGGTTAGTTATCTCTAGTTGAATCATAGTTCCTTATATCCTAGCTGGTCCTTTGGCTTTAAGATTTGGGTGACAGGATGACATCAGAAGCATTCAAGATTCAATGCTCCTATTACTAAGAACTGGAAGCCCTATCAGCCATGCCCAATTTACAGCCCACAGTCTACATATGGCCCAGAGTAGCTATGAATGTAACCCAATGGAAAATCATAAACCTTATTAAAAGATAATGGGATTTTGTGTGTATGTTTGGCAGCTCTATTGCACAATTCTCAAGTGTCAATTTTGTGGACAACAACATCTTGTCACAGTGCCAAAAGTTGCATTTAACTGATAGACTTTAAGATCTAAAAATACTGGAGGAAAACAAGTTGTCTCCTAGTGGATCACTGAGAGTGATGCTGACAATCCTGCTACTCCAACTCCACAGCAGCTGCTGTTGTGTTATGTGTAATGCCCTCTGTAACTTGACATCTCAGTTGGGCATCTAAAGGATCTCTCTCTCTCTCTCTCTCTCTCTCTCTCTCCCTCTCCCTCTCCCTCTCCCTCTCTCTCTCTCTCTCTCTCTCTCACTCACTCTTGTCTAATTGCTTTGAGCTGTGCAGTATGTAATAGGATGAGTGGATCTCTAGATTACCCATTGGTTCAAAACCACTGTAGGCACAGTTTCCCAGAAACCCATAAAAACTTTATGTTTTACTGTGAACTTGTGAAGTAGAAAGCCAATAGAAAACCATATTTAATTTGATATTAAGAAAACTTGATTGTGTGTGTGTGTGTGTGTGTGTGTGTGTGTGGTGGAGGACTGGGCTTGTGGGCCATTATCACCTGTGTATCTTGAGGCTTAGATCAAATTCGAGCCTGGGGTAGTGATGAAAACAGTGCTGGACCTTGTTTAGAAGAGAGGCTGTTGATTATAGACTAAGATTATGATGGGAGCAAAGACATGTTACTCTATTAAAGATGGGTAGAGAGTAAGTATCCCAAGGTGCAGGCATGTCATACGTTTTATGTGTTCTTTTGAGGCAGAAAGACAAAGGGAATAGTTTAACAACACAGACTCTTCTTGGTTTGGATTTCATGCCTCTCTGCCTTCCCTGCACATCCCCCCCACACACAGACAGACAGACACACCTCTATGAATAATGTATCCTTAAGACTCAGACCTCTACTGGAATCATGGCATATGTACACACTTTTGTGACCACTGGGATGAGTATCCCCATTGCTAACAACAATTTAGAGAATTTCTGTTCAAATATATTTTCAATGTATCTATTTATGAAGACTGGCAAGATTGATATAGCCTGAGTTGGAGCTCAATAATAAGGTAAACTGTGTCCTACAAACAAAAAGCAGGAAGAAGCCCCGATTTCCTATTTTATACTCATGCACAGTTGAGTATATGTATAATTAAATTAAGTGAATTTCGAGAAGGTATGCACATAGTAAAGTAAGATTATTTAACCTAACTTATCAATAAAAACAGAGAACCACCCTATTATGTCCTTTAGTGACCAAATTACTTCTTTTGAGCCCCATGAAAAAGTAGCCTCAAATAATGATCAAAGCCTTTGTATACCTTCACTGTAGCAGCCCATGGTCCGTCCTCAGAATGCCTCTCTAATCTGTATTCCAACTCCTGTCCAAATTAGCAAATTCCTTTGCTAATTTCTGAAATTTGTGTGAGCTCCTATTTGGACAAGAAGCCAAGCACTTAGAAACACCAAGTGTGACTAATGCAAATAAACACCTTTTTTTTTTTTTTTTTGAAGTCCTGGTAAAGGTCATGGGGTCATGCACAGATTATGAGTGTGGCCAATTAATGACTGGTCCAGTCTGAGACCCATGCCATGAGAGAGGGAGCCCACCCCTGACACTGCCTGGAGCCCCAGGACACAGAGGATGAATGTCCCAGAGACATAAGCATGGCTGGAGGAAAAAAAAAGTCAATGTACTGATGCCTAACAATGCCCTGCTATACCAGATTGGTGCCTACCTCAATTGTCATTAGGGAGGCTTCATCCAGAAACTGGTAGAAGCAGGTGCAGTGTCCCACAACCAAACATTATGCTGAGCTCTGGGAATCCTAATGAATACAGGGGAGGAAAGACTGTCAGAGCCAGAGGAATCAAGGACACCAAAAGAAAACATAGAATCAACTAATCTGGGCTCATAGGAGCTCACAGAGACTAAACCAACCCTTTCATGGGTTACCAACAAAGCATGGCATATCAAGTTGCTGTTAAGACTATGTACTTCAGCTTGTATTAAAGCATAGCAAAGCAACCAGTATGAGGAATAGTTCCCAAGAGCCAGCCAAAGAATTAGGGTCAGCCCCTGCTCCCATTGTAGACAAGTAGACCAAGCCAGACAACTGCTCCTATACAGGTAGACAACATTACACAACTTGATTTCACAAGTACACCAAGATATGTCACATGCAGGCTTCCTGGCTGTTGGTTAAGACTAAATTTCTATGAACCATATTAGTTGTTTCTGTGAGTTTTCTTGTGATGTTCTTGCTCCTTCAATTTTTCCTCCTTCTCTTCAGCAAGATTACCCAATCTAGGCCTAATGTTTGTCAATGTTTCTGCATCTGTTTCTATCAGTTAATGGATGAAGGCTCTATGCTGACAATTGAAGAAATCACCAAATTATGAGTGTAGCAGAATATCATTAGGCAGTATTATGTTGACATGCTTTTTCTCCAGTCATGTTTGGTTCTATCTAGTCTCTATGCAGTGTTAAGGGTGGGCTCACTCTGATGGCATGGCTCCAAGACTGGGATAGTCGTTGGTTGGCCACCCCCACAATTTCTTTACCATCCTTACTCCCTTCCCACTCCATTCTTAAATCCCATAGGTTGGACAGGATTTAGGTAAAAGATTATGTGGCTGGGTTTGGTGTCCCAATCCCTCCATTGGAAGTCTTGCCTGATTACAGGAGATGGCCAATTCAGGCTCTGTTGCTATGAGTATTAGCTGTGGTCATCCTTGTAGATTCCTGGGAGTTTCTTTTGCACCAGATTTCTACATGACACCAAAATGCTTCTTTTAGTCCTCCCCTTCCGTCCACCACCCAACTGCCTCATGTTCCCATCTCCACCTGCACCAGTCCACTCCAGTGATCTGTTCTATTTTCCCTTCCCAGGAAGATCTGTGCACCCACCTTGGGTCCTCCTTGTTACCTAGCCTCTCTGGGTCTGTGGAATGTAGCATGGTTATCCTTTACAGCTAATATCCATTAGTGTTTCTCTTTCTGGATCTGAGTTACTTTACTCAGAATAATTTTTTCTAGTTCCATCCATGTCTTCAAATTTCCTGATGTCATTGTTTTTTGTTTGTTTGTTTGTTTTGTTTTGTTTTTCCACTAATACTTCATTGTGTAAATTACCACATTTTATTTACCTTTTCCTCAGGTTTATGCCTATTACAAATAAGGTGGCTATGAACATATTTGAGCAAGTCCCATGTAGTGTGATTGAGCGTGGTACAGCTGGGTCTCGAGGTAGATTGAGTTCAAATTTTCTGAGAAACCACTGTATTGATTTCCAAAAAGACTGTGAAAGTTTGCACTCCCACTGTAATGGAGCAATAGTCACCTTGCCCCACATCCTCACCAGCATGAGCTGTCACTTTTCGTTTTTGAGCTCAACCATTTTGACAGGTGTAAGGTGGAATATGAGTTATTTGTCTGCATTTGATTTGTATTTCTCTGATGGCTAAGGATATTGAACATTTCTTTAAGTGTTTCCCAGCCATTTAAGAGTCTTTTATTGAGAATTCTCTTGAATCTGAACCCCATTTTTATTGGGTTATTTTGGTGTCCAGTTTCCTGAGTTATATATATATATATATGTATATATACATATATATGTGTGTGTATTATAATATGATTATATATTATATGATATATATAATATTTTATATATATATATATATCAACCCTCTGTCCAATATGGAGTTGGTGAAGATATTTTGCTATTCTGTAGGGCACTGTTATGTCCTATTGACAGTCTCATTTACCTTACAGAAGCTTTTCAATGTCATGAGGTCCTATTTATTAATTATTGAATTTAGTGTTTTTATTCCTGGTGTTCCATTAAGGAAGTTACCACTTGTACCAATGCATTCAAAGATATTTCTCACTTTCTCTTCTGTCAGGTTCAGTGTACCTGAATTTATGCAACATAATGATTTTAGAAGTTCAAGCTAAAGGCTGTTTCAGCAGTTAAAAGCATGACTGTCTCTTGCACAGGACTAGATTTCAGTTTCCAGAATATGAAGGTTATCCACAACTGCCTGGAACTTCATTTTAAGAGAATCTGACACACTCTTCTGGGATCTGCAGATAACTACATGCATGTGCACATTTCGTATCCCTGTTCCCACATATAAGCACATAATTAAAAATTAAAAATAAACATTAAAAAATTCAAGCTATCCAGGTATGATGAATACCTCATTCTGGCCCCAGGATGCTGAGGCAGAGTTACAAACTTGAGTTTTAACCCAGTCTAGTCTACTTAGTGCGAAACCTTCCTGACAAAGGTCGGGGAGCAAGGGGGAGAGAAGCATGGGGGAGAATTTCAAGGCAGGCTCTAGCTAGAGTCCAGTAGTGGGAGAAGGGGTAGGAGAGGTGCCTGCATGAAGTACCTACAGTGGGAATCCACTCTGAGCTGCTTCTGGCTTGAAGATGGAAGAAACATCCCCTGGGAACAAGAGGCATGAAAACATTTCAGCAAAAATCAGATTAGCTGGGGAGGACTCTGAGTGCTGACTGATACCCATTGCTTAGCCAATATTTCAATGCCAGCATGCTTGATGTTAAGTAAAGATTCTAATCCTGCTGGGCTGGGCTTCTGACCTACTGACATGAAGAAACAATAAATCTAGGATGGATAAGTGTGCTGAGATCGTGGTCATTTGTTATGTCAGTAACAGAAAATTTATACAGAAATAATATAGCAGGAACATTTTAGTGATTCCAAGCATAAACACATTACATCTATTTCATCTCTCAAATACAGCATTAACCAAGAAGATGACCCACAAGACAAATGGAAATTTTTATAACATTGTTCCTGATAAGATATATTTGAATGAGATGACTTGATGTGTAGCTGATTTGGACTTTCTAATATTTTGCTACATAAATAAATGCATATGTCCTGTCATGAACAAAGCTGAGCAGTAACAGGCTTTCTCTTCAAGAGAGAGATGGGTGGGTTTCCAATGACATTGAGAGGATCTTAGGCATCCTTCTTCACAAGCAGGTAGGTGTAAGAGTGCAATATCCCAGGTAGTCAAGCACAGTGTGATTGACCTCCCCCCCACCCCCTGCCTCTGCCATTGCCACAGTAACCGAAAGTCAGCTAAGTCATTATTGCTCACTGCCTATAAAGGGGTATTAGAATGACATTTCCAACTGAAAATGAGTCCATTTGGGAAGAGTCTATGCATCACAGCACAAAACCTGGCATAGATTAAATTCCTTTTACAAAGTTGTTGGAAGTGATAATTTCCTTTTCCCCTACCACTGTAGAATTCTGGGACACGCCACATAGTGTGTACGCTTCCTGAATATGGCCATCATTCTTCACCTTGACTTCTAGGTTCCCAGAAGTTTTCATTCAATTCCCTGCTGAGGTGGGTGCTTCTCACCATCCCAGGATGCTCATCTGGCTGCCAGCAGCAGCCTTCACCTGTTCTGCTGTCCTTTGGGATTATCCTGTTGTCTTAGAAATCTGGTGCCCTATCCTCTATGCTTCTGCAGAGCAATGTTCATAAAACACCCAGAGTAGTCATGGTAGATAGATTCTCAGGAAATAAGAGCATAGCAAGTCTCTTTTCCTCCCATTCTAAATGCTCCAATAAAACATAGTCTCCCGCATTGAATTTGTGTGCTCTCAAAGTTCAACCAATAGTGAAAACCTTTCATTTTAAGGGAAAAATGAAACACCGATCAAATTTTACAATTTTTTTTTCTAAAGCTTGTCTGTATATCCCCTGTAAAGTAATCACCACTGGTATACATCCTGCCACAAAACTATTGGTGGCATAATTTCATGGTTGATAAAATTAAACAAATCTGTAGCACTGCTGGTAAGTGTGACTTCCATGTTTAATGCCAAGAAGAATCTGATCAAGTATGACTTGGTGTAGACTGATGCCAGTAGTGGACATTTTGGGCCAATGAAGGAAAGGCGTAGGACGGCTGCTCTCAGCAGAGGTGCCAAAGACGGAGCACAGATTGCAGAGACAGCTCACAAGTTACAGATGCAAATAGTCATCGACTTTAAGTGTCACTTTGGCTCTCACTATAATACTAT
Source organism: Phodopus roborovskii (assembly GCF_943737965.1). Classification (NCBI taxonomy): domain Eukaryota; kingdom Metazoa; phylum Chordata; class Mammalia; order Rodentia; family Cricetidae; genus Phodopus; species Phodopus roborovskii. The sequence goes on along the minus strand of NW_026126693.1, from coordinate 430,174 downwards.
TTTATGCCTCACTTTCTAAACCAATTAAAATTCCAAAAATGACATGGTATCCTAGTTGACTATTTTTACTATCTGCGTAAGGACAGGAAATCTTGTTGGAATCACAGTATTCTAATCCCAGGATGTGGGAAGGAAGTGTGAGTAGTACTGAGTTCTCCTAGTTATATGTAATGCATGCACATGTGCACATACATCCACACATGCATGAATACATACATACATGCAATACATACATGCACTATATATTATCATTTCATTGAACTTCATAAAAAGAAAAATGTATGTTAATCTACTGTCATGGTGAAGTAAAAATGTTCTGGATATTGGTATTTCTTTTTTTTCTTCTTCTTCTTCATTTTTTTATTTAAATTTGAAACAAGCTTATTTTACATGTCAATCCCAGATCCATCACCCTCCCCTCCTTCCCTGCCCCCCCACCAAACCCCAGCCCATCCCCTTTCTGTTCCCTAGGGAGGGTAAGGCCTTCAATGGGGGATCTTCAAAGTCTGTTATATCATTTGGAGCAGGGCCTAGGCCCTCCTCCAAGTGTCTAGGCAGAGAAAGTATCTCTCTTAGTGGGATGGGCTCCCAAGGTCCATTTGTATACTAGGGATAAATACTGATCCATTACTAGAGGCCCGTAGACTGCCCAACTAACACTCACATTCATGGAATCTGGGTCAGTCCTATGTTGGTTTCCCAGCGATCAGACTGGGGGGCATGAGGCCCCCCCTGTTGTTCAGGTCAGCTGATTCTGTGGGTTTCTCTAGCCTGTTCTTGACCCCTTTGCTTATAACTCTTACTCTCTGTAACTTTGTATTAGGAGTTTGGCTAGTTTCTAGCTGTGGGTGTCAGTTCTCCTTCCATCAGCTACTAGATGAAGGCTCCAGGATGGCATATAAGGTAGTCATCAATCTCATTATTGGGGAAGGGCATTTAAGGTAGCCTCTCCACGATTTCTTGGATTGTTAGTTGTGTTCATTCATGTAAATCTCTGAACATTTCCCTAGTGCCAGATTTCTCTTTAAAGATATAATGGCTCTCTCTATTATGATATCTCTTTTCTTGTTCTTCTCTATTCTTCCCCGGACTCAAGTTCCCTCATGTTCTCCTCTCCCCTCTTCTCCCCTTCTCTTTCTCCTAACTTCTTCTCTCCTCCCTCTAACAATTTTCTCAGGAAATCTTGTCCCTTAAGTCTATAATGGCTCCCTCTAATGTTATGCCTTTTCTCATTCTCCTTTATTCTTTTACTGTCTCAATCTTCCTCTTTCCTCATGTCCATCTCTCCACTGCTTTTTTTCCTTTCTCTTTCTCTTAATTCACTCTTCCCTCCCTCCATGCTCTCAATTTGCTCAGGAGATCTTGTCCCTTTCCCCTTCTAAATCCTCCTTGTTTCCTAGCTTCTGGTGATTTTACCTGTAGGCTATTAATTCTTTGCTCTATGTCTAAAATTCACATAGGAGTGAGTATACACTGTGTTTGTCTTTTGGTGACTGGGTTACCTCACTGAGGATGGTTTCTTCTCATTCCATCAATTTCCCTGCTAATTTCAGGATTCCATTGTATTTTTCTGTCAAGTAATACTCCATTGTGTAAATGTACCACATTTTCTTCATCCATTCAGCAGTTGAGGGGAATCTAGGTTGATTCCAGGTTCTGGTTATTACAAATAATGCTGCTATGAACATAGTTGAACAGATGTCCTTGTATGAATATGTATATTTTGGGTATATGCCAAAGAGTGAAATTACTGGGTCTTGAGGTAGACTAATTCCCATTTTCCTGAGGAACCACTGTACTGATTTCCAAAGTGGCTGAATGAGTTTGCACTCCCACCAGCAGTGGAGGAGTGTGTCCCTTTCTCCACATCCTCTCCAGCATAAACTGTCTTTGGTGTTTTTGATTTTAGCCAATCTGACAGAAATAAGATGTTATCTCAGAGTTGTTTTGATTTGCATTTTCCTGATGGTTAAGGATATTGAGCCCTATCTTAAATGTCTTTCAGCCATTTTAGATTCCTCCATAGAGAATTCTCTATTTAGTTCTGTACCTCCAATTTTTCATTGGATTATTTGTTGTTTTGGTAACTAGCTTCTTGAGTTATTTGTATATTTTGGAAATCAGCCCTCTGTCAGATGTGTAATTGGTGAATATCTTTTCCCATTCTGTGGGCTGTTGTTTTGTCTTGCTGACTGTGTCTTTTGCCTTACAGAAGATTTCAGTTTCTGTATGTTTGGTATTTTGATTATTATGTGGTGAGGGGAGTTTCTTTTGTGATCCACTCTATTTGGTGTTCTGTAAATTTCTTGTACTTTCCTTGCCATGCCTTTCTTTAGGTTGGGAAACTTTTCTTCTATGATTTTGTTGAATATATTTTCTGCACCTTTGAGGTGGGTTTTTTTTTTCACCTTCTTCTATACCTATTATTTTTAGGTGTGGTCTTTTCATGGTGTCCCATATTTCCTGGGTATTTTGTGTCAGGAATTTGTTGGACTTAAGATTTTCTTTGGTCAATGAATCTATTTCTCCTACTGTATCTTCAATGCCTGAGATTCTCTCTTCCATCTCTTGTGTTCAGTTGGTTGTGCTTGCATCTTGCCTAACTTCTATTTCCAGCATTCCCACAGACTGCATTTTTTTTTTTCTATTTCAGCTTTCAAACTTTTCAGCTTTCAAACCTTGCACTATTTGAATTGTTTCTTGAGATAGGCTTTGGAGGCTGTCCTGGAACTTGCTCTTATGACCAGGCTGATCTTGAACTCACAAAGATTCACCTGCCTCCTGAATGCTGGTATTAAAGGTATGTGCCACCACCACACTGTATTCTTATACTGTCGTCTACCCATCTCTGCTTCCAGTGGTAGGGTATCTTCCTCTTCTGGTTGGTACTGGACCAAAGTTCTCTTCTGGTGGATGCAATCAGTTAAATGGCTTACCTACTCCAGTAGGTGGTAGTGGGACTCCTTCCTGGGTTGGAGGCTGGACCAGGATGCTGGCAGACTCTGGATGATGCGGTCTACTAGGGCTGGCTCTCCTGCACTCAGACCTCAGACCTCAGTCCTTGGGATGCTCCTAGCAAGGCACCAGAATGCAGGTCAGAAACAGGCGCACATTTGTCCCCTCCCGTGGTTGAAGGTGGAACCAGGAAACTGGCAGCCTCCAGATGGGCAGGACTGCTAGGGCAGTCTCCCTTGCATGCAGACCTCAGTCCTCAGGATGCTCTGAGAAGCTAATGGTATTTCTTGCTTCACTTACACTTATGAAAAAAATTTGAAAAGTCATGAAGCCTTTTATAGATCAGTGATATTTTCTCTGTTCCACTGTCTCATATGAAAAGAAGAGGATAATAATATCTATTTCATAGGAATTTTTGAATATTGAACCAGTCCTTCTTCTATGTCTGTTCATCACACAGATAAACAGACAGACAGACACACACTTTTTAGAATAGTTTCAAATACATAAAATGATACAAGACTAGTATAATATGTTAACACTATTTAAATAGGAGGACCTTTAATTAGTCCTATTATCTATATGCGTTTTCAACTTGTGAAATGTCTTAATGGTTTATAAAGCTGAATTAGTCATAAGCAAGCCAGGGAAAATTCCATTCATCTAGTAGATAACAACTGTATACCATAAATTCTAAGATTAAAAAATGTTATCATTGTGATCAGAACACGTATTTTCAATTTTCAACTAGGAATGATTTTTATTGTATGATTGGATAGCTATGTGAATCCTAGTAAAATATTTCAATTTTTCTTCTTTTGTATAAAAATGCTTCTACAAATAAGTAATGTAAGATTATTTTCAAAAGAAAAAAATTTGATTTGATTTAAAAAATGCTTCATTCCTCATTTCTGACATTTTTTTGATGGAGTAAAAGTAAATATCCATTTCTGTGTTCTGAGATTCTGACCCAGAACATTTATTTTTCAGATTACAATGGTACTCTTTGGCAAGAGGTTTTCAATGACAAGTGTTTGCCTTTCTCAGACTCAGAGTAGGGGGCTCCTCTGAACAGCAGTGTTCATTTTGTCTCAGAAGACCAGTGACTAGGATGACCTTTGCAAAAATGCTCCAAGATTGATTGCAAGAAAACAGACTTCAATAAAACAAATAAACTTTTGAGGGTAAAATGAAATCTACAAGACACAGACAGAGCATAGTAAGCTGGGCATTGCAGGTTCTAAAGATCACAGGCTGTTCCTGAAACCAAACTAGAAATGAGCAGAAATGAAATAGGATTCTTCTTAGCTTGCAAAATGTCAGTTTTAGGTATCTTCATAACATTTTATTTAAAGAACCAGAGACCACATTTTAATACCCAGTATATGAGAATAAGCACAGTAAAGGTCAGAGTGTCTGTTCTTCCCAATGTAATCTGAAAAATAATTGCAGAGTGACTCATCTCATTTGTCCACTAACAGAAACTAGAGTTGGGAATCAAAACTTACCCAATAGTCTGAAGTTAGGATTCTTGCACTGAAGCACATGACCCCCTTAATTCTATTCTCCACTTATCTCTACAAACCAATACAAGAAATTAGAGCATCATTTTCTTGATCTTAGCATACTTGTACAGTGACTTAAAGTTTTTGCTACTTTGTGCAAGACTGTGTATGACAATGAAAGTAATGCATCTATTTCAAATCTATACAGAATATTAATGAAGAGATTAATTTCTAGATCTTCAATCTACAAATAATGATGGTAAGCTCTGTCTCTTTGTAATGTCTCTAAGGAGGATTTACTGATTTTCCAAATCACTGGGTTGTTCTTTAGCTAAGGATTTTTGTTGCTTTCTTTTTTTTTTCTTTTCCTTCCCTTTTCCTTCCTACTTTTCTTCCTTGCTTCCTTCCTTTCTTTTTTTGACACTATGCTGGCTGAGTGTTTTTGTTGTTCTGAGTAGGAAATTGTAAGCAGCTGAAGAGCAAGTCTTCTAGTGTTAATAGTTCTAAGACACTAACTGCTGAAGAATTGCTGAAACTAAACCTTTAGTGTGTGGAGGGAAGTGTCTCTGCAAATACCTTTGCCAGCAGAGTGCAGAGAGTCAGTCCACAAAAGGCAAGAAGGGAGTCCAGTGCCTGCTCAAACTTTGAGAATCTGACCCTGAGTAGTTCATTTCAGGCATGTTTAAGCCCAACGCAATTTGGCGAAAAAATTTCCTGGTGATAATTAATACAATAATGGATTCACAATAAAACTTAAGACATGGCTACATCAAAACTCAATGTAAAGTACATGTAGCATCCTCCATAAAGATTGGTTTTCCAGATTGAGTGTAACATCTTAAAGTTTGGGCAGGATTTGGTGTAGTGCAAAAGTCATCAGGCTATTAACCACCCCTGTCACTAGCCTTCCAGGCAAGAAACAGATTACAGGGTGCACATCCCTCCCGTTGAAGAGATAACCCAGCATGTTTAATATTCCTGGTTTCCCTGGTGCTTATTTATGAGCACCAGAACCTCGCCTCCTACAACTTAGGGCTCTAGACCCCAGAAATTAGACAGTAATGGGTATACTTAGTTGCTTATGTTAGACTCTTAGTCCATTGGCTTGTGTTTGTTAGTATCATGGCATTAGATAGCTACGAAGTACTTAGTCCATAGTGCTACCAATTCTGCTCCCAGAATTCTGGGAGCAGAATTGGTAGCAATCGTACCACTTAATGTTATAGCTGTCAAGCTTGGATGCTGGGGCCCTCAACCTTCAAGGCTTGGTAACTACCAGAAATCTTTTCAACAACCAGTGCCTGTAGTCTGTCACCCACTGTGCTTTTCATTTTGCATATTGACTGTCTACTTTCTTGTATGTAACTCTTATCTCATACTCCTTCCAGAATCCCAAGGTGGTAGAGGCTGCCCATGGTTTTTTATCTCTTTATCCTCTCTTTAAGCTACTACCTAAGTTCACCTATTTTTGATGAAACTCCCAAATATGCTAAAAAGCCATTAGTGAGAAGCCTTTTATTGAGGGTCATGTGAAATAGCAAAGCACTGCATGGGAGAGTGGTTTCCAGGTGATTCAAAAAGTAAGATAAATAGCTGGAGTAAATATTCAAGGGAGGGGGGTTGTATGCAAATGGAGGGAAGAATTTACACCATTGGTGCAGGCTTCATGTTATACCAACAACTATATTCTCACAGATTTATTGAAGAAGTGCTCCCTTTTTGTTTTGGGTAACAGTGGTTGCAGGGTCATCTAAGGCTCCTCTTGCTCAGAATGCTGACTTACACTATTGTCTGGAGTGTGTGTGACTTAAGTCTGACCTGAGGCAGCAGGATCAAGGTTTCAGTGTATAGTCCTTTCAGCTGGAACATTCTCACAATGACCTTAAAGTGTTCAAAGCAGCTGGATTGCCAGGGGAAGGAGCTGTTTACTGACAGTTCCCAAACCACAATGGCATACAAAAGGGAAGGGTCTATTTTCCCATTCAAAGGAATGAACTGATTTCACTCATTCACATAAAATCAAAAAACAACATAAAGCTATCACAACAGTACTTAGAAATGCGTTACTTTTTCCCAGTGACCTAGGAGAACTGTAAAACTCGGTCTCTCTCTCTCTCCTCCTCTCTCTCTCTCTTTCTCTTTGTCTCTTTCTCTCTCTCTCTCTCTCTCTGTGTCTCATTAGTTAATTTCATTATTCATTTCAAACAAACTGACAATTCTGTTATCTCTAAATTCTTTCTGCATAGCTCTCAGTTTTTTTTAATAATCAAATTTGTGCCATTGATAAAGTATGCTACACAGGAAGTGAAGGGTTAATTATATATTTATCGTATACTTCTTTGAAAATAGTAACCACATCTATGCTTATTTAAATTAATATATCTCTATATTATATCTCTGCTGTTGTATATTTGATCCACAGATGTGTTGCTTCCTTTTCTGACCTTTTCTCGGATGATGAGTGGCATGTACTTTTATACTATTATATGTTCTGCATGGTTAGCTACTGTTATTAGCATGGCTTCTCAGCACAGTCAACTTCTCGATGATGTCATTAGTGTAGGTTTCATACTCTTGAAAAAATTTGTTTCTATTTTACAACCAGTTTAATGGTTTTCCCCCTGTTCTTAATATAGACATGTACTAATTAATATCAACATCACAAGCATTTAAATAGAGTGCTCCTAGACTGATTATTGTCAAAGTCAGTTTTAGTATGAGCTCTGGGTTACAATGCTGAATGCTCAGTCTACCATCTTGAAACTCTAAGTTCCACAATGAACCTGTATGGAAAGGCAGCTATGGAAATAAAGGTGCCAGAAAAAACATGTGCCATAAATGTAGTGTGTAATGTAACTATAGAGCATTTCTAAGTGCTTTCATCTCTCTTTAGTTACTTCCTACCCAGCAGTCTGCCCCCTTGATTTGATCAGTGTAACATGGATTAATAAAAGACCCAGGTATTGGGGTTCAAACTTCAAGCTGAATATCAAAAGAGCAAAGTGTCTGGGTCATAGCTTCTTACCACTACATCAGGCTAAATGGGCTGATCCTGTCTCCAAGAGCTCTCATCAAACCACAGACTGTAACCTTTCCTCAGCATGGCTGGGGAATAAATGACTGGTACTGACTACTTTCTGCCTTGAACTCACAGACATAAGTTTACCTTGTAATCCTGAGTCCTAGGATTAAAGGAGTGTATCACCATTACCTGATCTCTATAGCTTGAGGCTGACTTTGCTTTTCTGATACAATGCCAAATATTTGCAAGGACAAATATGTTCATCAGAAAAATATAAACCTTTAATCATGAAATATTTTCCTAGCTTAAAAAATTGCTAATTTATAACCAACTTTCATAACTTACAATGTATACACACATGTAACTGTATTAAAAAATACATGTAAATTGATCTCATTGTTCAGTTCATTTTAATAACCCAGTTATGTAATCTCTGTACTAAATTACCTGAAATGTTTGGTATATATTAACAGAACAGTTAACACTTAGTAGTTTCTAAAGAAAAAATTTTTCTACTTCACTGTTTTGGAGGGTAACTCCTAGAACCTGAAACCAGTGTGGGCTTAACAGTGCTCAAACTCAATGGAAAGGCTAGTTAATGACTCCAAGGTGGGAAAGAGGCCAAGATTCTTCCCATGAGCAAGGGACTAGACTCTGGCTCTGTGACACAAACACCTCAGCATTTAACATTAAACACAGAATTACGAAGGACAAACTCAAACTATAGCATTGTACAGCTGGTAAGCTATAATATTTGAGTTGTCTTGTCAAGTCTATTCTCCAAAATATAATGAAAATGTATGTAAAGCTTGTATCCATATTATTTCCCTGATCAAGTTTACTTTCCAATACCTTCTAATTTTATAAACACAAAATATATGATTAGTCTATCTTGCTAAGTGTAATCAATTACAACTTAACAAATATTAGTGAATATCATGCTTCATACCCTAATGTCAGGACTCAGAACATGATACTGAAAAATTGGAGTCACTGTTTTCAAAGACTCACCACGCCTATTAGGAAAAAGTCATGTAAATGAGTATATAGGACAAATGATGAAGCAAAGTCCAAGTCTATAGAAGAAATGGATGACACAAAAGTAAATCAGAGAGGATATGACTCTGTGTACAAAAAGTTAACAGGTGTCTGAGATAAGCTGTGCTTTCAATTACATTTTATAATAGACTCAACAATCTTCATCAAATGTGTATTTCTATAAATTGGAGATGACTAGGGTATTATTGGGCATGTCTATGGTTGAACAAGACATGGAATCAAGAAATCTCTTGAGGAAATATATAAGTGAGCCAGAGGCTGTCATTTACATGTTGATCTCTATGTTAAAAAAAATTTATAGAATAGTTACATACCTCTCATTCCCAATGCTCAAATCAATCAAGAAATAGTGTTATAGCTCTATTGGTGCTATTAAGGAAATTTAAGACTTTAAAGAGTGCTATTGAATAATATAAATGTAGAGAAGGCACACAAAATACTGTTTAATGCAACAGTGTCACTAATAAAAAGCCTATGATAATTATGACAAAAAAATCCCACTAATGTTACATAGAAAATGTCTCCGGTTTTTATAGTTTTTTTTTAAAATAATTTTTGTGACTTTTCCTTTCTTGTGACAGTATCTCTCTTTGTATACCCCAAATAGGATTTAACCCAACTCAATACTTCTACTGCATCAATCTCCTAACTGCTGGAATTAGAAACATGCACTAACTAAAGTAATTTTATGTTTACATATACCTTACAAGATTGAGATTGATATTACTATTTTATAGTTGAAGCAAAAAGACCCAGAAAAATAACCACACATATAAGAAATGAAGGGAAAAAGAATTATAGAAGGGGTGCTTGGAAACAAAGAAAAAGTCTGTACAGAATCTACTGGGTTCACAATAGAAAGAAAACAAACAAAAAAAAATGAACATGGGTCTTATGGAGATGAGATCAGATATATGAATATTCTGAGCCCACACAGAAATTTGTAAAATAGCTTTCCTACAACAGGCATAATAGAGAACACCAGTAGTGTTTAATTATGGGACTCTGTAAACCCAATAGTTAGAAAAAACATGGTCAATAATGAAAAATGTTGTAGACTGATTCCCATTTTCCTGAAGAACTGCCATACTGAACTCCAAAATGGCTGTATAAGTTTGCACTCCCACTAGCAGTGGAGGACTGTTCTCCTCTCTCCACATCCTCCCCAGCATAAATTGTCATTGGTGTTTCTGATTTTAGACATTCTGACAGGAGTGAGATGGTATCTCAGAGTTGCTTTGATTTGCATTTTCCTAATGGCTAACCTGGTGATTCCACTCTTATGGCTAACCCAGAAATTCCACTCTTAGGCAAATCCCCAGTTGATCCACATTCGTGCAACAAAGACATCTGTTCAACTATGTTCATAGCAACAGTATTTGTAATAGTGAGAACCTGGAAGCAACCTGGATTCCCCCTCAACTGAAGAATGGATACTCTGCGGGGATACAAAGGAATCTTGAAATTCACAGGCAAATACCATCGTGAGTGAGGTAACCCAATCACAAAAAGAGGAACATGGTATGTACTCACTCATATATGGATTTTAGATATAGAGCAAAGGATCGCCAGCCTACAATTTACACCGCCAGAGAAGCGAGGATGCAAGGAGAACCTTAAGCGATTCATACAAGGTCCCTCACAGAAGGAGGAATGGATATGATCTTCTGAGCATATTGGGAGCAGGGGTGGGGCATCGCAGTAAGTGGAGAGGGAGTTAGGAGAAAGAGAAGGGGAGAAGAGGAGGGGTGGGGAGAACATGAGGGACCAAGAGGATTGGGTCAGGGAATGAATAGATGAGAGCAAGGCAAGAGATACCTTAATAGAGGCAGCAGCCATTATAGGTTTGAAGAGAAATCTGGCACTAGCGAAAGTCCAGAGACCTAAGAGGATGACCCCAACTAAGAATCTAAACAATAGTGGAGAGGCTACCTTAAATGCCTCTCTCTGATAATGAGATTGATAACTAATTTAAATGCCATCATAGAGCCCTCATCTAGTAGCTGATGAAAACAGAAGCAGACACCCACAGCTAAACACTGAGCTGAATTTCTGGAATCCAGTTGCAGAGAGGGAGGAGTGATAAGCAAAGGGGTCAAGACCAGGCTGGAGAAACCCACAGAGACAGCTGATCTGAACAAGGGAGAGCTCATGAACCCCCAGACTGATAGCTGGGAAACCAGCATTGGACTGACTCAGACCCCTTGAACTTGGGTCTCAGTTAAAAGGCCTGGGCAGTCTAAGGGACTTGCAACAGTGGGACCAGGATGTATCCCTGGTGCACGAAAGGACGTTGAGAGCACATTCCCCATGGAGGGATACTACCTCAATCTAGAGACAGGAGGGAGGGCCTAGGCCCTACTCCAAATGATTTGACAGATTTTGATGACCCCTCCTGGAAGGCATCACCCTCCCTTTGGAGTGGATGAGGAATGGGATGGGAGGGGTTCGGGGTGCATGGGAGGGAGGAAGGGTGAGGGAACTGGGATTGATGTGTAAAATACCAAAAAAAAAATAATAATAATAAAAAAAACTAGAGAGAACAAAATAATGAAAAATGTTATTTAAATGACAGAATCCTATATAATGTTTGAAACATAGTTTAGGGGTTAGACAGATATCACTCAGGGTAAGTATCTATGGGGTAGTTATGAAGCTCCAACAAAATTTAATCCCCAGCACTACTAAATATATATGAAAAGATAAAAAAGAAGAAAATGATTCAAATTTGTCTTGTAGCTATAATAATCATAAAAATTGAATTTTACACAAGTTTAGAATAGTAAATACCTATGGTAGTTAGTTTAGAAAATGCTAACCGGTTTATAGGGGAGATTATTTCTCTGGCTATTATTTTATGTGCTACAGAGACTTATGCAATAGTAGATCATATGTATAATTTCTACATAATCTGTAAACTGTAGGCATTTGTAAATTTGCATTATACAAATTATACAAATACAATTATTCAGTCCTTAGATCATACATATTCCTGTCTTTCCTTTGAAGATGTAACAGTCTATCCAGGAAATGGTTTCCTACCTATTTCGACTGAAGTTTCACTGGAAAATGCATGTTGACCTGTGGCCTGATGCTTAGGTTGTTTCTGATGTTCTATTATGGAAACAGTTATGTCAAGTGCCAGAGTGGACCCCGTATAAGTTTTAGTGGATATTGTCCAATTGCCTTCTAAAATGGCTGTCAGTTTGTGTTCTTACTTGGAGTATACAAGCACACCCATTTCTGTAGACTTTGGCTAGAATTCCCCACAGGGAAACGTTTTGTTGTCTAAAAATTAAATGAAAATTCACATATTGTTTCCAGTTTTGTCAGGCAAGCACATTTTTTGTATTAAATACATATTTCTTTTTCGGTCAGTGGATAGTAAATATTCTTTATGCTTGTTATATCATTGTTTTATTCCTGTTGATTTATTCCTAAAGTTACTTTTGTTATAACTTTATTTTTATCATTTAATCTTCAATATGCAGTTCTGATGCGTATGCATTGTAGTTTTATGTGTAGTGATATGATAAATATTTCATAGTTTGTTTTACAATTTGTATAATTTTCTTTGACTTAATGTTTAAAAGACACTAAATTAGGGAGAGGAAAACTCCATGATTTTTTAACAATTTTTTTTAAAACCAAATTTATCTAATTACATTAAATACATGTATCATATAATGAATTGACAGGACTTTAAGTAAATGTATTTTCCTTGTTCATTAACCTATATGAATATTCTTTAAGTATCATCAAATTATTTAAAATGCACAGCTTTTTAAAAACTTGTATTCCTGTAACTCTCTCTATGCATACAAATACTTGTGCTGGTTCACTACTCTTCACATGCTTTTAATGTTCCACAATATATACAATGTCTTAATGCCAAGATTATTGGAACAATATATTGTCTCAACAAAAGTATTAAATGAAATGTATGTTTTTACCATTTCATTCATTAATTTTATTTTTTCTTATCACAGGTCAGAACTTCAGCATTTTGCTTTGTTTCATAGGGTTTGGAGTATTCTGCTTGTTATTTTAGTACTACAGTTTGAATTTATTGCATGTGTCCTGTAGCCTTAAAAGTATGCATAGAAACTTGTGAGTTCATTGCTATTCAATAAATTCTACAGTTTTTGAGAGACACATAAGTGTGTTCATCTATGTTTCTGGCATAACATGCTGACAAGATTCTTTACTATAAGCAATCTGAAGTATGTGAAATCACAGACCCTCTCATTTAAAGCACAGTTTGCAGGTAAAAGCATGGGTTTTGCATACATGTCTCTGCCTAGGTTCCCTTCTCATAGTGATTTAAACAGAATGTACATTTTAATAGGCACCTCAGGGATCTATTTGTCCTTACTTTTTATTAATTTTTTAATTTAAATTGAAAGCAATCCCAGTTCCCTCTCCCTCCATTCCCCCCCTTCCCAAAGTGGAGCAAACTGGTAGGATTTGCTGAAGAAGATGGAGGCAGGAGGATCATGAGTTCAAGGCCAGGCTGTCCTTACTTTCTGAGAAGCATATTTTTGGATCCTTTAGTCCTATTTTGAGAGTGACAAAACTTTATCACTTTAAGTATTTTTAGTTTGAGACTCATGAAATTAAACTTATAGTGTGGTATAACAACAATTTATAGACTTTGTGCTTGTTTATATTCTCTCCTAGATATGCTTTAAATACATGACCATTTGAATTATAATATGAGTATATGAATACTAAATAACTTCCATTATTTATAGTCATCATTATATCTTTTCAACACTATATATAACAGTCAATCTCCAGAGAATCAAGAAACAGAATAATTTACTGTTCTTAATAGCTAGTATGTTTGGGAGCTTATAATGTGCTGGAAATGCTTCTAGGATGTTTTCTGGCCTTGCAATCCTTGCAGCCAAACTTGGAAGCTAGCACAATCAAAAGCATAGAAAGATGAAGCAATCTTTTGCAAGGGCATGCAGCTGGCATGTGACCTGATTCCAATAATATTTGTGTGAATCCCCAGTCATCCTGGGCATGGTTGACTTCACTCTCATTCCATCAGGTAATGGCTGTATGAAAAATTCATGGCATCATTTATATCCATTTAAGATTTCTTCTCCTAAAGCTTAATATAGAGCAGGAGAATTTTTTTCAATTGGGAGGAACAAAAACATTTTTAAAAATATATAAATAGGCATAAACAAATAAACAAACAAACAAAAATAAATAAAACATCTGGCCCATTTCTCAGTTCTTTAAGAAACCTTGAGGGATATATCACGGAAGCAGAAAGCTGTTTTCTTTCACCTTGAGAAAGGTGGGACAGAAACACATTAATGAATAGGGTACACAGGGCTGAAAGAAGATGTAACTTTTCTTTACTCCTCAAGCAAAACACCAAAAGCTGATTCTTCTGCCTCGTAAAGAACAATAACAGCTCATTATATCATATGAGGCACATATTATTTCAAAGATCACAGTGATTTGTTCAGGAAGGGAAATTGTCATTTGTGTGTCTATGTATACATAAGACAGGATGTTTCTAGCATTATTTTCTGTTTTTAATTTCAAACTATTTAGTAGGATAAACATAACTAATAAGAACTAATAACAAAATCTAGTTCAACATGAAAATGCCATTCAACCCAACCTTAGGTAGATTTGACCTCATGATTTAATATGCTTCTGTGGAATTCCAACTCTTCATTTGAAACAGGATACATGATAAGAACAGGGAGTGATTACAATGCCCACAATTTTCAAATTATATGTAGAGTATTTCTAAAACCATGGAATATTTTTTCTCTTAAGTTCCAGTAGTGGGAAGAATGAAAAGTTCCCAGCTATTGACTTCATGCCATAAAAACCCCAATTGACTTCTTCTCTTTAGTTGCTTAATATAAGTGATTTCCCCATAACAGTTTCACAAATATGATGTTGACTCTTTATTCTAAGGATTAAAGCAAAATATAGTGACCCATTCCAGTTTTGCAATTAGGGTAAAGGGCATGGAAGTTGCACCAAAATATGAGAGCATTCAGTATTCAATGATGTGAATTAACTGCAATCTCCATGGAGTGATATCTCTCTAAAGGGACAAACACTGTTTCTTTAATGAATAAATAATAGATAAGTACATTGTGGATATAAACATATATATGTGGTGTTAATACCTTATGGGAAGTTATTAGGAAAATATTGCCTAAAATACATTGACGAGAAAAGAACAGTTGAAAAGCAAAGCTTCAAAACATGTCTTCCTCCTGGGATTAATCCCTACAGTAGGAAATAGAACAACAATTAAAACAAAAAAAGACCAACTTCCTTCCCAAATGTCTCCCTTACCTTTGACAACAAGTCACTTTGTGTTACAATCACCAGGTGAAGAAGACATGTCATTTTCTTTTCTGACACTCTGCTGTCATCAAAGATAGAGCTTCAGCTGCAAGTGCCTTGTGAGTGAGGTTCTGGATCATGAACAGCTAGAGAAATGATCCTAACAGGCTTCCTTTCATATGTGCAGTATGCCCCTGAGCTTGGTACTAGGTAGTTATGTGTGATCCGGGATAAGAAATTATGATTCCCAGAAAAAAAGATAGAGGCACTCAGCATGAGACAAGCCCACATTACATCCCGTGACTTCCACTATAGCCAAACACTGAACAGAGAATAGAGGCTTCAAAGAGAAAGGATGATTGACTCACTCCTTAGTGGTGATCAGCATGTTACAAGACTTACATTTTTATGGGGCATATACTGGACAAAATGTAGCACTTTTGTTTTGTATCCTAGAGGGAAAAAACAATTACTCTTTATGTGTAAGTGTCTACCATTTTGTCTTTTAGCTTTTTGCTCTGCCGAGACGGCTATGTACAGCTCCCAGCAAAATCACCCCTTCCTTTCACACAGCACATTTTCTTCTTCCAATGGTTGCCAAAGGATATGAAGTTCTTTTAAACCAACTTACAAATTTGTTCAATATATTCCCAAAGTCCATCTATATTATAATATGTACTTTCAATAGAGATGTAAATATTGAATTTTTTTCAGTTTTTCTTTTATTATTATTATTTTATTTAATTTTATATAACAAAGTCCAATTAAATGAAAACAAACATTTATACACAATATTTGGGAATTTGGGTGTCGTTCTTTCCAAACTACTTCCTGCTGGTAAGGGGCACTGTCTTGGGGGATTCGAAGAAGATTCAGATATCCTGGCTCTAGTCTGTAGGGCTGTTTTGTCCAGCTGTTTTGAATGTAGGATCAGCTTGTACTCTGTTTCAGGCGGTCTGGCATGATCAAACCACATTAGTCTGGAAGGAATCCATATCTTTTCATTTTCTGTGGAAACAAAAATAGAAATCCTTTTCCCCAGTAACATGTCCTTCAACTTAAATTTTGGAGTCAAAGCATTTTTTTTTTAATTTAATTTATTATTTTACATGTCGATTCCAGTTCCCTCTCCCTCCCTCCCTCCCCCATCTCTCCCTCTTTCCCTGCCTTTTACCCTCCTTGCCCTCTCACATGCACTCTAAACACCCTCCCCTCCCATCCCCCCACCCAAATTCCATATGTAGGGGAATGCCATCCAGTTGGGGTCATGTAGCTCTGACAGGTCCTGTGAAGTAGGGACTAGGGCTTCACACAAAGAAACGTCTAGAGAACTACAAGACTGCTCCCAACTAACAATCTCAGCTTCTGTGGAAAGGCTATCATAAATGCCCTTCCAGGAGAGTGAGATCAACAACTAACTTCTCCATGGAGCCCTCAATTAATGCCTGTTGAAAACAGGATCAAACACCCATACATAAACACTGAATCGAACTAGAACCCAGATGCAGATGGAGAGGACAAGACCAGGTGGCAGAAACACATACAGACAGCTTACCTGAACAAAGAGGAAGCCAGCATGGGACTGACTCAGGCCCCCTGAATATGGGTCTCAGCCAGAAGGACTGAGTAGTCTAAGAGACCTCAGACAGTGGAACCAGGATGTATCCCTGGTGCACAAAAGGACTTTGCGAACATATCCCCCATGGAGGGATAACTGCCTTAATCTAGAGACAGGAGAGAAGCCCTAGTCCCTACTTCACAGGACCTGTCAGATCTACATGACCCCAATTGAATTATTTTTTAAGAATTATATTTATGTATTTAAAAGGAATGGGTGAGGTGTTACACTTCACAGCCTGCATGTGGAGGTCAGAGGACAACCTGCAAGTCTGTTCTCTCCTTCCATCCTGTGCATCCCTGAGATAGAACTCATGTCATTAGGCTTTGCATCAAACATCATTGGCCACTAACTATCTGCTAACTCAATATATTTTGTAATGTCGAAAACATTTTTGACTCAATAAATATAAGAAGGAATTTTATTTTTAAATTTTATTTATTAATTGACTTTACATATGTGTCAGTGTGATATATTCATTGTATGTGTATGTGTATGCACGTGTGTGTGTGTGTGTGTGTGTGTGTGTGTGTGTGGCATAGGAGCATAATGGGTACCCTGCACTTTGAGCATCCCCCTTACTCCTCTGATGAAATGCTCTGTCACTGACTGAAGCTAGAGCAAGGATGACACTCAGCAAGCCCCGTTGATCTTCCTGTCTACTCCTTGAACGGGGCTAGATTTATAGGTGCATATGTCTATAGCCATCTTCTGTATGCAAACTGGGACACACACTCTTGTGCTTATGCTTGCACAGTGAGCTCTTATAGACACTGGACTAGCTCTCCAGTTCAAGCATGATATTTTTTTGGGGGGGTTGGTTTTTTCTAAGTACGCATAAAATAATTTCCTGTAGTATCCTCCATTCTGGATTTGAGAATTATGCCTTTGCCTCAGTAATAATATAGAGTCTAAAAGTTATCTAGGCAAAGCATGATTCTTTCCTTTTTCTTCTCAACACATTGATTTCTTCTTTCCATTTTATTTTTCTGAAATCATTTTTCACGTTTAATATAATTTCCTCTGGCACACTCATTAGAATGGGGTATCATATTTTAAAAAGCCAATGAAAAGATAAGGCCTAAATGATAATCTTACACTATTTTCAGTTTTTAAAATTGAAAGTGGATTCTTTTCTCATATAGTGCATCCTGGCCAGTTTCCTCTCTCTCTACTCTTCCCAACTTCTCTCCTAGATCCACTTACACTGTCTTTATTTTCAGAAAAGACTATGCCTCCAAGAGACAACAACCAAACACAACAAAATAAGATACAATAAAACAAGGTAAAAAGCCCTCATATTGAGGCTGGACAAGGCAACCCAATAGAAGGAAAATAATCCCTAGAGCAGGCAAAAAGTCAGAGATACTTCCTTTCTCATTCTTGGGAGTCCCACAAAAACACCAACCTAACAGCCACAACATACACAAAGGACCTGGTGTAGATTCATGCAGGCCAAATAACGTGGTGATATATTGTTTATGATTTACTGAAGATCAGAAAAGCAAAAGAGCCAGCCAGTGGCTCTTACCTCTACCTCACCCCAATTGGGTGGTCCTGTCTCCAGGAATCCTGAGTCCAGTGCTTTCCACCAAGCCACAGACTGCAATCCTCTGAGTTCTTGTCTCCTGTCACCATGGAAACTCCTTCCTAGATCAATTAAATAAACATAATACTTATTGTAAGAAAACAAACTGCTCTGGATGGTAGAAGAGCTTTAGAAGGTAAAACATTTCAGGAGAAACAATAAGTAAAAATTGATAAATGTTAGAAGGTTTTGTTTTTTGTTTTTTGTTTTGGGTTTTTTTTTTCTTCAGGAAAATGAAAACAACCAAAAACCATCTTGAACAATTTAAGACCTTTGGACAAATAACCATCCAAAGAAGAAGGAAAAACTACTTGGAAAAAGTTACCAAGAAAAGGAAAACCTGAACTAATTTGTTCTCTGGAGTCTCCAAAAAGGTTGAATCCCAGCAGGGCAGTGGTGGTTCTTGCCTTTGATCCTACCACTTGGGAGGCAGAGGCAAGTAGATCTCAGTGAGTTTTGAGCCCAGCCTGGTCTACAGAGTAAGTTTCAGGACAGCCAGGACTGTTAACATGAAAAAAAACCTATCTCAAAAAACAAAACAATACAAATAACAAAATAGAAGATGGAATCCCACAATGACAATTTCTCAAAGACTATGACATCACCATTAAGCTGAACAACACAAAAGATCAGCTTTTGTCAGGAACCATGAAAAGGATTCCATACATTTGCCAAGAGTTCAGAGAGCTCAAATATGTCTTATTGTCCATAAGACACCAGCTTGGCAGCCACTGGATGTTCTGGTCTTGGTGGTGAATGTCTATTATCTAAATAACAATAGGTTTGGGCCCAGGTGAATTTACTCTTGATCCTGAAGGCTAGATGACAGGTATGGCTACAAAATACCTGGAGGGTTGAGGGAAGTAAGTCTATTTACCCCTTATGCATGATAATAGAAATCTCCTGCCTTTTGTCCTTACTGTTGGTTGAATACATAAGACAGTGTATGAAAAAAATGAGAGGTGCATCCAGTATGGATTGAATCTGACAACTATTTTGTCATATCTGCCAATCAGGTATGAACTGGGCTACTGGGCTGGCTGCCATTGCAGCCCTAGATAGCTTCCTATAAGCTTTGAACTATAAACTGCTCAGAAGAATTGTCTAGCTGAGATTATCTAGCCTCACAGACTAGCCAGAACTTGAGACAAGCCATGCACTTTCCCATTATGCAGAGACTAGACAAAATGATATAGCTACCTCTCCTAGGACTCGACAATTAACCCAAATTCTTCTTTTCAGGACCCCCTAAAGATACCATTGGCTCCAGATAGCAAGAAGTAACTTTAAGAACACAACACTCACATTGCCAAGAGGTGGAGTGGGTAGTTTTGGGCCTTTCATTGGGTTATGGATATTTGTTACAAGTTGCTATTGGTAATGGTCAGGAAAGAAGCTCAACAAAGGAGACTAGATTTAAGGTTCTTGCTTTGAAAAGAAAAAAGGAGGATACAAATATGATAGGATAAAAGGGTAGATTATTGAATCTACTTTTAAAAAGCAACTACTGGTTTTAAATATTTTACATTGGATTGAACTTTTTTATTGCATACAAATTTTGTGTATTTGTACCAATTTGAGATTAATTTTGTTAGAACATACTGCACACGCATTTCTAATCTTGTTCAAGGTATTATACATGTACAGCCCAGCTAACAATATAATGCAAATTTCTAAACTTTGCAAGTTGTTATTACCAACTATATAGGATAATAAGGAAATACAGATTCGTAATTAGCTATTACTATTGAACTTGTAATCACATTAGGTATGTTTTCAGGGTCAAACATACATATTTTAGAAAGATAAGTCATCTTCAAACACTTCAGAGATCTACAGAATATGGCATTTAAGATGTCTTAATAACATAGGTTATTTTTTATGACAATGAGACATGTCTGCTTCTGACAGCACCAATCTACTACAAAGATGATGGACATTGAAGAAGCTCCACATGGAGTTTACTTTCTTTGTGGTAAAAGTAGCCACTGGGCAAGAAAGTGCCCTTGCTGACATATGCTACCCAAATTGGACAAACAGTACACAAAAGAGAATGACTCCAAACTTTGCCAAGACTAGGTGGAAGATTCCGTAAAATACCCTGTTTCACAGAAAATCTGTCAGAAATGCTAGGCCTGTAGACCGAAGGTGGATGCCCCAATGTTGCAGAAGAACCTTGGGTGCCTGTCCAGGCAGCCAGCTGTTTCAGTCATTTCAAACACATTTTGTAAATTGCTTGCTCACATTTCCTGCTTACTCAGTTAATATTATTTCCTTCTTGGGTCTCTGAGGGAGTTGAAGACTAGACCACACTTGCTGCTTCATTTTCTGTTTACCCATTTGTGCCCTGCTTACTTGATTCAGTGGGCCATGTTCTCCTGATGTCCTCCATCCCTATGACTCCTATTTTCCCTTTTCATCAATGCAAAGTTGAAGTAAACTATGCTGCTCAGTCACATGTACATTAGAAAAGTGCAGCAGGAAGCCACTTCTTACAGTGGAGTATGTGAAGTCAGCTCTCTTTACTGTCATTCCCTCATTTCTTTCTTTCTCCTGCCCTTTGGTATTTTAACTTGTTCAAACATGGTTTCAGTGTCACTGATACAGCCTACGTTGGTTCTTACCCACAACTAAAGTGTTAAGAAATTGAATATCATATACTTCTTTCATTAGGTGACACATTTTAATAAAAAGTATACAAACTGTAGCTTAGTTCACCCTACTGTATGTAATTTTATCTTGATAGGTGTCAGTTCTCCAACATGGCTGCACAATAGAATTTTAGTGAACTTTAAAATGTACCCTGATTTGACATACCTAAAAATGTGTCAAGTGTTTAGTAGGATTTTACAGTTTTGTTTCCCTAATATTGGTTATTTCTAAAGCATTGTTTGAGATATTTTGGACCATATTTATTGACTGTAGGATGCTGTGCATGCTGTACTTACACTGACCCTGGCTTAATGATTTTAACATTAGATTTCTAATCCTTTTTGTTTCTTTGTTTTTATATCTCCTCTGTGTGTTTTAATTCTTTCTGAGTTTGGGTAAAATTTAAGTAGTATAACTTAGCTGCTGTGTTTTTTTATGAATAAGTTACAAAGGTTACCTTAAATAGTATTTTTCATATTATACACAACAACTTAATTTTGTTTATTTTTTAACCTAGTGTTTTCCCTTGACATTAACATAACTACTACCCCTCAAATTTTGTTCAAATTTTCAGGATATCTTTTGGCCCATTATAATATTTTCAGTGTTTGTATAGTTCTTGAATTAAATATGCTTATCCAAAAATCACAATTTTGTACTTTGTAAAATAATTAAACCCTTTCAAATTTTAGTTCTATGCATAGTTGATTTTATCCCTACATCTTACCATGTAATTTAGTTTAATTTATGATTCTTTTTTAAATTCTTTCTTTTTGTTACTTTTATTTGATAGTTATTATTAACATCAGACTTTTTTTGAGATTTATTTGATTAAAATTTCTCTTTTTCCCTCCAGGTGTTCAATTCATATATGTGTTTTCTACTATTTTAATTGAGAACAAAACATAGTATCATTTTTTTCTTACAAATGGCTAGGCTTTATTAAAAATTGTTTTGCAACATATGCCATCAGAAAAGATAATGGAAATCTATAGAATAGGAGAAAACATTTGAAATCCAAATCAAATTAGGAACTCATATTTGGAATATAAAGCACAGTCATAATTTGCTAATAAAAAAGCTCACATAAAAGTAAGCAAATCTTTTTAAATAGCCACTTCTCTAGAGTTGATATGCCCAGTAAGCACACAAAAAGGTGCATAATGACATATAGCATAAGGTGAAGTCAATCAGAGCTGTGTGATTATGACACTTAGTAGGCGTTAAGTTATCTATACTAACAAAAAAAGAAAAGCAGATAATAGCATTTTGGGTGAAGATACAAACATGTGATACATGAAGTTCCCAGTTTCTCCATTTTTTTGTGGTGAGTTTAGGTATTGAACCCATGACCATATGAATGATAACCATACATCCTTTAGCACTGTGCTACATCTCCAGCTCTATGATATTGTACATGTTTTCATCAAATTATGGGTTTTATTTATTATTGTTTCCCATAACATGCCATATGACCTTTAGAATTCTGGCTCTACAAGCCATGTTTACTGAAGCTTATTACTGGTCAGAGACTGAACTCCACCTAATTCTTACAAGTTCATAGAGAAGAAAATTTATATTCAAGTGATTAACCTTGGCACATACAATAGATTAAAAACATTTTAAATCATATTTTTGCTTAATAAAATATTTATTATTATTCATGTACATTCAATATCAAATATAGAAAAATTGAGCACACAGCTAAAACATGAATGTATTAAATTGGAGCAAACAAGCAAGTGGAAAAGAAGATTGGGGTAAGAGCGACAGCCAAGCCTTGATCACTGTGGAAGCAGCTCTGGCAGCACCCTAGTGTTCAGTGGAATACGGTCATTTTAGGGGCAAGTTTCCGTGGATTTTACCCTACTTGGTGATTCGTCCCATTCCCATCCTTAATGACTGTCCTTCAAAAGCTATTTAAAGTTCTTTTCTAGTATGTGTTCTTATTTGATCCTAGCTCAAATACTTTAAAGGTTAATTTAGATTGTCATCATTTCACTGGGATTTGTTTCTTAGTGAGTCATTCCTTCAACAAATATTTATGAATTACTTCTAGAGTGTTTCTCTAAATGGCCAACTTGTGCTTCCCTTTAAGAAACTCACTTATAAAACTGTTATCCTAGGGTAAAATCACAACTCTTTAATCTCAAGTGGCTCTATAAACATCCTAAAGTTAAAAAAAATGTTCCTAGTTTTAAAAAAGAATATTTTATTGCTGAGGACTAACATTCTGTCCTGTCATTCTGGAACACACTGACGCCTATAAAATAAGGTTCAGTGTGAAGATAGCATTGCTTTTAGGACACTTAGAAAAATGGCTCAATTATTAATCAAGGACATTCACCACATAGCTCTCATTTAAGGTGGAGCTGAGAAGTTGAGCCTAGAGTCCAACACATTTCCCTTCAAGGTGACTTCATATTTACTTTAGTTTTTCCAAGTAAAGAAATAATACCATAATGGTAAATAATATTGCTTATGCTGTGTAGTTCTTATTGTCTTATTTGAATTCCATGTTTATATTGGTTTTTGTAAGTCAATACATATATTAGTCATCACATAGGTTATATTCTGGCTTTTATAGTTAATAATCTGATGTCAAAATGAAGAAACATTTTCTTCATTCAAATGAAATAATACCAGAAACCACACAATCAAACCCAAAGTAAACATATTCCTCTGAAACTAGCCATTACCTCTTTCTAAACAGCAAAGAGGGGCTGTGGCACTCAGAGTGCTGTTAGTCGTAATGTACTGTTATTGTCAAGAGTGGTGGAAGGGTGCAATTCCAGGCTTTTTATGGGTTTTATTATTTTGAAATGTGTCCTGGGTATATATGTTCTTTAAAATGTGCCTTTAATTTGTTTACTTATCTAGTCAGCCTGATAACATTATCAGATTAGGATGGCGTGGTAAATGGTTTGATATCAGGATTTCAACAATGAAAATGAAATACAGAAAATTGAGGCATTTGAGTGATTGATTTATGTAGTTAAACCTAGAGAAGATCTGAAGCACAATGTTGGCTAGAGAAGTGATAGACAGCTTTACATGCCAAACACCCCCTGTAGCTGTTACTCTGGAGTAGTGAAGAGCATGGTGACATTGCCTCTGTGCCCTACATTTTTTCCTTTGAAATGAGCTTTTGAAAAGCAAGGTGATATATATATATATATATATAGATAGATAGATAGATAGATAGATAGATATAGATATAGATATAGATATAGATATAGATATAGATATAGATATAGATATAGATATAGATATATATCAGACTATAAAGTTATAGAATGCATATTTGCATGCTTTGAATTTTTCTGAGAGTCTTTTGCTAGTTAACAAATATAGGCATTCAAATTTGTTGTTTTTATGTTTTAAATCTGATAATTTCATTCATTTATGTAATGTATTTTGCTCATTCTCCTCCCACTCTCCATAAACTGTTTTCTGTCCCCAACAAGTGCCACTCTACTTCCACATCCTTTGTTCCTTTTTTTTTTCCCTCTAACCCAGTTGTTCTCCTATGCAAGGGGGACAGTATTTTGCTGCACTCTTCTCTACCCCCCCCAATCATGCAGTAGTGTGGCTGTGGAGGGGTAGTATACACATATGTGACACACATGTCCTGCCCAGGGCTAAACAATGGTTAAATCTCTTTTATTATGTATTCATTTATTATTTACTATTTATTTATTACTTCTCTCCCCCTTTGCATTCTGAAGATCAAATGGGGGGCCTCACGGAAACCAGATGTTACCCCTAAACTAGAGATACTTCAGCATTCACTCCTTGTTCATCTTTCCCTAGGTAACTACATGGAATTTTAGGTTCCATGATGAAGACATGTATTTTTTTTTTCATAGTTTGAAGCCAATTTGAATTTTTTTCCCAATAAAAAATTTCCTCCACCTTTTCCTTTATATTTTACATAGGGAATATTTCTAAAACCTTCTGAAGTGAAGAGTTGCCCTTTGGTCACTGTATTATTGATGTGGCTTAAGTGTTGTTTCATTCTTTAGCCAGAAACTGATAACTCTTGATTCCTTTTTTCCTGCTTTGCCATTAAAATGGCTGGGTTTGCCCATAGTCATCCAGGCTTAGCAGTTAGTGAGGTGAAGCACCAAAGTTAAGAAACCACAGTGGAGGCTGTGCTGGCCTCGGAAGACGCCTGCCAGAAAATATGTTCAAGGTTGCTCCATAAATAGTCAATCTGTTTCCTGTGTAATTTTTAATAGAAGCTTAAAATGGACCTTTAGAAGGCTGTGTGGGTTGCACAACAGGAAATTTTAGCCCAGTCATTAATAGCTAATGAGCTGAACTGTAGACAACTATCCATGAGCAGTCACAGGAATGAGGGAAGACAAAAGCCAGATCAAGGCAAGGGGGAGGTGCCTGTTCCTGCAGCTACTTTGTAGTTCTGCCCAGTGTAGATAATAACAGCCATAATTTACTGCCTCATTGGCTTTGGTTTATTTCACATGTCATAGAATATATTTAATATCCGTATATGTATTAATATAGCTACATTTATTTCCAGCAAATACTCTTACATTTATTATTGCTTTTCTCTTGTGATTTATATTATTTTCTCTGTACATAAAACATAATTATTTGTTTTTTTTTACCACTTGAAACAAGCAGCCATTTCTTTAAATACTTTGTGAAAAGAAGTCCATATCTGACAAACCTATTGTACCCAGAATATGTAGAAGTCTCTCAAAATCATGAGGGGCTGAGGAAGTAACTCATTTGGTAGAATGCTTTCCTGAGAGACATGAGGCCCTGGGTTAGATCCCCAGCAATGAATGCAATGGATGTTGTACCACATGCCTGTACTTCTAGCCCTGGGGGTTGGCTGGTACATGCTGGAAGAGCATAAGTTACCCTTCATCCTCAGCTACCTAGAGAATTTGATGCCAACCTGAGTTCATGACATTTTGCCTTTAAAAGAAAAGTAGGAAGAAAGCAAAAAATCAGCGCAAACAGTAACAGTAACGAGGTTTGAAAAGATGTCCTATTAAAGTGAATCAGCACATAAAGTATGCTTAATATCATTTGCTACTGGGGAATCACCTTAATACACTTATTAAAAACTACACTGAGAGAGACCTAGATTTCTAGTAGATCATTAAAAACTTGACTAGCTGAATGTTAGGGAGGAGTGAGAGAAGTAAAACATGCATTTCTACTTGGTATGTAATACAATACAGTCACTTTCCAAGGCATCTTCTCATTCTCTTAACAGGGTTAAAACTCTCACAGTAAGAACTAGCCATACCACTCTCGATACTTAATTCAAGAGAAACAAAAATGTATGTCTATATAAGCACATGCATAAAAATCTCCACAACAACTTTGGTTCCCATTGTCTCAAACAGAAAACAACTCAAATGTCTATCAGTAAGTGAATAGATACGCAAACTTATCATTATTAGATTATTTGTGGTTTCATTTTTAAAATGTACAAATTGAATCAAAAAGAGCATGTGAAGTCCAAAGAATGTTGTGAATATCAGGGTCAGTGTTCAAGTTCACTGGAAGAAATGACATGTTAGATACATTGGGAAGGGATAGATAAAACTTGAGCTTTGGTTACTGACTTTGAATAATTAAACAAACAGAAGCTCAAGCACAAAGGAGACTACATGAAAGAAGTCTATGAATTATGACAGAATCTAGTTGCAATTGGGGATAAATTTTTATGAAATCAGCAGAGGTCATAACATTTCTTCTCTCTCTCTCTCTCTGCTTTGTACATGTTTTATTTTATTTTATTTTTAGATTTACTTCATGATATAATTTGGGTGCTGCAACTCCAGCCATACACTGGACCAAAATATTAAAGCCATTATGGTACAATCAAAATAGGAGTGTCAATACCATTTCATGCCTTGTTCTACAATTAGCTTATGGAGTGATGCCTTCCACAGAACAAGGAACAAACTGTAGGGGATCAGATGGACTCATTTCTTATTTGATCCTGGTTTTGATGTAACTTTTCTTTGTTAGTTGTCTTGGTCATTCTCTACTACAGTTTTATAATTACTCAGAAGGTTGCAGTTATTCAAATGATCACATACACACATACACACTGCCCTAAAATGTGGCTAATATATCCAGTGAGACTCCATTGAAGTAAACATTGTTTTGTTTGCCAATGAGTATCAATTGCAGATTGCTTTTTGATTGGGGTGGAAACCCATGTCCACTTTCTCCTTTAAGTTCTAGGTCTCTACCTGGCTTGAACCTGTGCATATCTTGTGTGTGCTGACAATCACCATGAGTTCATATTTGTGTCAGTTCTGTTGTGTTTGGAAGCTACTGTTGTACTTGGAGCCATTTATTACCTCTATGTCTTACAGTTTTTCTTCTTTCCCTTCTGCATAGTTTCCTGCTCCATAAGGACATAGGAAGTTAGGACTGAGTGCTCCCAGGTTTCACACTGTTTAGACATTGTCCAGTTGTGTTTCTCTGTGATAATTACCATCTATTGCAAGAAGAAAGAAGAAACTTCTTTCATGTGGGTTGACTAAAGCACTGATTCTCTGTCAGATGAATAATTAGTGAAATTCTTTTCCAGTTCTGTGGTAAGCTTTCACTTTGCCCAAATGATGATGCCTTTTGCCATACAAAAAAAAAAAAAAAAACAAAAAACTTTTCATCTTCATGAAGTTCCATTTATTAATTGCTGATCTCAAAGTTTGTGACACCAGAGTACAATACATAAAGTCCTGTCATGTGCCAATGAATTCAACAGACGAGAGGTATCTAGTCTTTTGATGAGGACCTTGATGCCTTTGCATTTTAGTTTTATATGGGGTGATAGATATGAATCTATTTTTAATTCTTCTACATGTAGCATCCAGTTTGACCAGAACCAGTTTTTTTTTTTTTTTTTTTTGAAGAAGTAGTGTTTTGTACAATGTGTATTTAAGGCTTCTTTGTCAATAAGCAGGTTTTGATAGGTGTGTGGGATATATGTCTGGGTCTTCTATTTGATTCCATTGATTAATGTGTCTGTTTTCATGCCCATGTCATCTGTTGTTATTTCAATAGCTCTGTAGTATAATTTGAAATCTGCAATGGCAATACCTTCAGGATTTCCTTTATTATTCAGGATTGTTTGAGCACTCTCTCTCTCTCTTGCTCTCTCTCTCTCTGTGTGTCTCTGTATATGTTTGTGTGTGAGAGTGAGTGAAGTTGAGGTGATAGGTTTTTGAAATTCTGTGAAGAATTGAACTGGGATTTGAATGAGAATGCGATTACATTTCTAGATTACTCTTGATAAAAGTGGCCATTTTCTCAATATTAGTCCTATGCATGCAATTTTTTTCAACTTCTAATGTCTTCTTTTCCTTTCTGTAGTGTCTTCAAATTTTTATTATACAAATCTTTCACTTGTTTTCTTAAAATTATCCCATGATACTTTAATTATTTTGAGGATATTGAGGATATTATGAAAAGCATTGTTTCCATGGTTTCTTCCTTAATATATTACAATTTGAATATAGTAAGGTTTTGTGTGTTGATTTTTACTTTACTGAAAGTTGATTTTACTTTACTGAAAGTGTTTGTCTGCTGTAAGTTTCAAGGTAGAGTTTTCTTTCTTTCTGTCTTTCTCTCTCTTTTTCTTTTGTTTTGTTTTGTGTTTGTTTTTTTGTTTTGTTTTGTTTAGTTTTTGTTTGCTTTTTGAGACAGGGTTTCTCTGAGGCTTTGGAAGCTGACCCAGAACTAGCTCTTGTACACCAGACTTGCCTCCAACTCAGAGATCTGCCTGCCTCTGGCTTCCGAATGCTGGGATTAAAGGTGTATGCCACCACTGCCCAGCCCTGGTAGAGTTTTTAAGTTCTGTTATTTATAAAATCACATCATTGGCAAAAAAAAAAAAAAAAAAAAAAAAAAAAGAAAAGAAAAGAAAAAGAAAAACTCTAACATCTTACTTTCCTGTTTTAAGCCCTTCATCTCCTTTAGCTGACTTATTACTCTTGCTAAGATTTCAAGTGCTAAGAGAGTGGACATCCTTATCTTTTTTTCTGGATTTAATGGAAGTGCTTTGAGTTTCTCTATGCTTAGATTGATGTTGGCTGAGGAGTTACTATAAATTGCCTTATGATAATAAAGTATACCCTTTGTAACTCTAGTCTCTCCAGGACTTTTATCATTATGGGCTGTTGGATTTTATCAAGGGCCTTTACTGTATCTAATGAGATGATAATTTGGTTTTTGTGTTTCAGCTGGATTGTTTTGTAATTATTTTTTTCAGTACATGTTCATTGAACTATCCTTGCATGTCTGGGATGAAGCCAATTTATTCATGGTAGGTAATCTTTTTGATGTGTTCTTGGATTCAGTTTGTAAGTACTTTATTGAAAACTTTTACATTCATGTTTATAAGAAATAAAAGAGACATTAGTCTATAATTTTCTTTTTTGTTGGATCTCTGTGTGATTGTCATATATGGGTAATAATGGCTTTGCAAAAATAAATAGGTGATCCTTCAGTGTCTATTTTGGGGAATAATTTGAGAACTATGGAATTAAATTCTTCTTTGAAGACTTGTTAGAATTCTGCACAGAATCAGTGTGGCCCTGGGATTCTTTGTCTGCCTTCTTTCCTTTCTCCCTCCCTCCCTCCCTCCCTCCCTCCCTCCCTCTTTCCCTCCCTCCATCCCTCCCTCCTTCCTCCCTTCTGTCCTTTATCCATTCATTCCTTTCTTTTTTCTTATTTAAGAGGCTGTTAATTACTTCTTCCATTTCACTAGAAGCCATTGATCTGTTTAAATTGCTTATCTAATCTTAATTTAACTTTTGCAGTTTGAATATATCAAGAAAACCATTTATTTCTTTTAGGTTTTCTAATTTTGTGTGGTTTATATTTGTTTAGGCTAATAATATGTTTTGAGATGAAGCACATTGTGTATATATTAGATACATATAATCAAATCCTTAATTTATTCCTAATAAAAATTCTTCATTAATATAGTTTATTGTATGGATACAAATATGCATAAAAGGATCTGCATCTGGGATTTCACTTTCTACACAAAGATGAAAATCTATGAATTAAGATTTCTAAGACAATCTCAAGGAAACTGTGGCTCATTCAAAAAAGGGTTATAAGGTTATAATTACATAGAATACTTTGAACAGGGACCAGTGATGTTGTGCATTTTTTTTTATGTCAAAAGACTTGTAGGTCACTGCAGTTTCCTAGATTCTAAGTTCTTCATTTCCAAAAATTCCTCAAATATCCCAGGCTCATGCTTCCCCTGCTCTATCCTTGTCATTACAATGCCTGCACGATGTCTCTTTGAAATTCCAAAGTCAATAGTTGAGGCATTTTGAGCATAGAGCCCTACCCCCTAACATCCCAGTACACTTGTCTTGAAACTCTACTTTTAACTTCTTTAGTCCTATTAGGATCTTAGTCAACTATTCCAGTAAATAATCTCCACTACTTTCCACTACCTTCTGATCTGCATTTTGTATTTCATTTCCATATACTTCCAATTGCCATACCCTGTTCTTCCTCATCCAGCCAAAGTCCTGATTAGACCAGCTCTCTATCTATTGCATGCCCAAAAACTTACAGTTGAACACAACTAAAGAAAAAAATGATAAGTGATTCATTTTATCTAAGTCTACTTATCAAAAGAAAATTGCTTTCCTTATCCTTGGTGTTCCTTTTGTTTAAGATGTGTTTCCCCAAGATAGTCATATGGTGTCTACCCTGACTTATTCAAATGCTTGTTTATATGTCCACTTCTTAAAGAGGCATTCTCAGACAACCCTATCTAAAAGTGTTATTTACCTCAACCTACCTCTCCTCTCTCTGTGTCCTTTTACTCTGCTTTACTTTTCCTCATAGTATTTAGTATTGTCATATCATTGTCATCTCCTCTAGAACACAGATTCCTTAAGGACAGCAACTGCAATTATACCGTTCCTCACATGATGAGAGAGGAAGTTAATTTTATGCATCAACTGGTGGGGTCAAGGAGTGCCCTGATATGCAGTTGAATATTACTCTCTATATGTTTGAGAGAGCCCTTCTGGGTATTAACCTCTAAATCAGTAGTATAGATGGTTGTCTTTCCCACTGTTTGTGGACACCATCCAGTCTACTCTCTTGAATAGACAAAAAGGAAGAATGATAGGGAAAAAGAGCTTGTTTGCTATGAGTGACTCCAAATTGGCATGTATCTTCTTTTGCCTTTGGACTTAGATATAGACTAAAGTATTACTGGTGCCTTGGATTTCCAGACATTTGGTCTTCTTAGCCTCTGAAATGACATGATAAAATTATTTACAATAAAAACTGAAAACACATGTGGTAAATGCATCATTGTACACACAATTTAGTTTGCTTTCAACAGACAAAGTCAGCAGTAAACCTTTACTGACCTATGTCAGAGGGTTGTCAATCTCTAGCACTACATCATAATATGTTTCAAAAGGATATTTTCTTAGTTAGAGACCATTAAAAACCCAAATTGAACTGGAACTTGCAATCTTTCTGCCTCTGATTTCCTAATATTAGCACTGCAATTGTGAGCTGTTACATGCAATTCAAAAGGATTTTGATTATATTTTTCTTCCATGCATATCATAGCAGTCCATAATACAGAGTTACAATAATGCCAGATATATTTTTTAGACTTTTGTGTGTCCCACAAGAATTTGGAGTGTTCTACTTCAGTGGAATTTTGGGAGTCTTGTAGTATGAGTATGTTTGTTTCTTAAAGATTTTTTAAATTTTTATTTATGCATGCAATTTATGTGTATGGAGCTGCATAAAACTTAGTAGGCTGTTTTAAACCCTGGAGCTGGAGTTACAGATAGTTGTAAACAACTGGTTGTGGATTCTGGGAACTGAATTCAGGTCTTCTGAAGAGTAGCTGCTTTTAAATCTTGAGTCAATTCTCTAGTACCTAAGATTCTCAGTTTTCATTTATTAAAAGTGGATTTTTAAAATCATATAATATATATACCCTGAATACACTTCCCCTTCCTTCATTCCTCCCAGTTTCTCTCTATCCATCCTCTCATCCAGATCTATCCCTTTTAAGTCTCTCATTAGTAAACAGGTCTCTAAGGGATAATAATAAGATAAAAGAATAATAACATATCAGTATTGGAAAACAATCAAACAAAAAACAGGAGGAAAAGAGCCCAAGAAAATGTACTTCCATAGGCTCTGTGCCATTATTACCCTTTTATATCTTGCAAGCAAGACACCATTGTATATAAAAGTGTTTGTGGTCAGGTAGGTGTTTACCTTTTTCCTCGTACTTTCCTTGTACCAAAAGCATGTTTTTTAGTTGGGGTTTTATTGCTATGAAGAGACACCATGACCCCCACAGCAACACTTACGAAGAAAAACAGTTAACTGGGGATGGTTTACAGTTCAGAGGTTTAGTCTTTCCTTAGCATAGTGGGAAGCATAGCAGCATGCAGGTAAACCTGGTACTGGAGAAGGATCAGATAGTTCTATGTCTGGATCTGAAGGTCTAAGAGAGAGTGATACCAGGTCTGGCTTGAGCATCTGAAACCCCAAAGCCCATCTCCAATGACACAATACCTCCAATAAGGCCACACCTATGTTACAATTAGCTTTCTGGCTTGGCAGGTCCTGCTGCCCTTCACAACCCCAAAGAAACATGTGGAAGCTATATTAACTATGAAACTGTTGGCCATTGGCTATGGTTTCTTTACTGGCTAGCTTTGACTTAATTATTAACACATTTTCTATCAATCTAAGTATTTCCACCTGGTCTTGGCTTACCTGAAATGCTGGACCTGCATCTCCATTGCCTGCTACATCTCTATAGAGAAGAGAGCGATTTCCTATTTGTCCCTGCCGACTGCAAAACTTCCGGTCTATCTGTACAGACCTCCAGACCTCTGTGGTTAGCTAGTGGCAGTATCTGCCATGCTAAGTTACCTCCTGCCTGACCAATCAGTGTTTTATTCATCAACCAATAAGACAAACATATACAGAAGAACATTCCCCATCACACCTATTCTAAAAAGACCACACCTTCTAATAGTGCCAATCCATATGAGCCTATGGAGACCATTTTCATTCAAACCACCACACATGTGGACACTAGCTCTTCAAAGAGTCGTATTTGTTTTTAGTATTAGGGCCTTGACATCAGTTTGTGAAAAACAATCTATAGTCTTTGTAAAAGCCAGGATTGTTTGTGGCTCCTATGAGTCAACAACTATTTTAGATGTAATCCAAACCTGGTACTGTAAGCTCCATTTTACAACAGGAGATGGCTAGTTAGGATTCTTTTCTCATCTCCTATTATTTGATGAATATATATATATATATATATATATATATATATATATGGGAAGCTTCAACTCTAATAGGTTTCCATAATACCCCTGAAATGTCCCTTAATTTTTAGTTCTCTCTCTATATATATATTTGATCGCCCACCCCACATCCCAATCTCTTCCCCATCCACCCAGAACTTTCCTATTTACCTTTCCTAGGGAGATCTGTCTGTCCTCCAGATCCCTTATTCTATACCTAACTTCTGTGATTCTACAGTAGCTTAGTTATTATTGAATTCACTGTTAAGAACCATATATAAGCAAATACATTCCTGTATTTTTCTTTTTTGGTCTGCTTTATCTCAAGGTGATTTTCTTTTAACTTATGATCTTACAAGTATATAAATCTGTTGAATAGTCCCCTTTTATATCTCAAATTTTATTAATTTGAATATTTTCTCTGTGTTTTTTAGTTAATTTGACTAAGGATTTGTGAATCTTCTTGACTTCCTAAAGAACCAACTCTTTATTTCAACAATTATTTGTTTTGATTTTGTTGTTATCTGCTTGTTTTTATTACATTTATTTGAGTCCTGAGTTGATAATTTCCTGCCATTACTAAGTTAGTAATATGATATCTTTCCAGTTTTTTTTTTCTTTTTTAATGTAGGCCCTTGTGCTATGAACTTACCTCTTTGAACAGCCTTCATTGAGAACCATAGATTTAAATATGTTTTGTTTTAATTTTCATTCGATTCTAAAAAGTTTTAATTAAGGTTTTTCTTGTCTGTGTGGCCAATTTTTATTAGGGCACTGACCAATTTCTATGAATTAGTCCTAGAAGTCCAGTGTTACTGGGACTTCTACAAATATTTATTTATTATGTATAGTGTCCTGCAAGCATGTGTGCCTACACACCAGGAGAGGGCATCAGATCTCATTACAGATGGTTGTGAACCACCATGTGGTTGCTGGAAATAGAACCCAGGTCCTCTGGAAGAGCCATCTCTCTAGCCTGTAATGGGACTTTCTTTACATGGTACTTTATAATTTCCCTATGCACCTTTTAATATTCTTTGTTCTATAGATTTAGAGTTTTGATTATTATGTGTTGTGGAAAATCTTTTCTGGTCCTGTCCTATCTATTTGGTATTCAGTATGATTCTTGCACATTTATAGGCACCTTCTTTTTTAGATTGGGGACGTGTTTTTTTACATGATTTTGGTAAGAATATTTTCTGTGCCTTTGAACTGGATTTCATCTACTTACTCTATACCTATTATTCTCAAGTTTTATCTTTTCATAGTGTCTGAGATTTCCTTCATGTTTTATGTTTGGAATTTTTTATATTTAACATATTTCTTTGGCTGAGATATCCATTTCTTCTACCTTTTCTTCAAAACCTGAAACTATTCCATATCTCACAATCTATTAGTGAGGGTTATCTCTTAAATTCAGCATCCTAAGTTTTTAATTTCCACTTTTATTTCAGTTTGGGCTTTCTTTAGTGATACTACTTCTACTTTCATGTCTTAAAACATTTAATGTTGTTTTATTTCATTCCACTCTTCATTGTTTATGCTTTCATAGTATTCATTAAGGCCTTTATTAGTACCCTCTTTATACATATACATATACCATTTGAATATACTCATAATTGCTATTTGAAGTTTGTGTCATATATTTCAGGCAAATTGTGTTTCTCTGGTCACAGTTACTGGCTTTGGGAGGAGAGGCATATTGTCTTGGCTACATACATACATGGTTTCATTCCTTGTGCTCAGATGTAGGCATCTGGAATTATGATGACTGAGGTGTTTCTTGGTGTAGTTGCAATTTTTAGGTGAGTGTTCCATTCTTTTGTTGCTGTTGCTTACTCTGGATCCTAAGCGAGTGTTGTGGCTGAGGACTGAGAATGCTTTTGTGGGTTAGTAGGAGACATGAAAGAATGGAGATAGACTGAGAGGAGTGGAAGGAAGGAAGGAACTAGAGGGATGAGAGGGATTGGGGTCACACCACACTGAGAGGAGTCCATAGGGAATGGAAGTGGGGTAGAAAGAGGGGCACCTGCAAACAGGCTTCCATAAAATTAAGAGTGAGCATAAAAAGACAGGAATGAAGGTGCCATAGGGGACCATGGATTCTTACCAAGAGCTGTACATGTTTTCTGGAAAAGATTTTTCTATTTTGGCTTTAGTTTTTAACCAGAGTGTTAAAACAACTGGAATTTCACTTATATTATCATGTAAAAATATTTTAAAAACAAGAGGCATATTCTGTCAGCCAACCTGCATTTTGACAAAGTTGCCAGAAACACTGGAGGTAAAGTGTATCTTCAATGAATAGTGTTGGTAAAACTGGTATGTCTACAAAAGGAGAATGAGAGTAAACCCTAACTCTCACTAGTGACAAAAATAAATTCTAAATGAGCTAAAGGCTTAAATGCAAATTTATAAAGAACAAAATTAGTGTAAGAAAATTCCTACTGTTACAGGAAGAGTTTTATTTAATTAGCTAAAATCTCAGATAAAAGAAACAAAAGTATATACATTAGAGTTTCTATGTTAAAATACTCAGTAAAGAGCAACACAAACAATGAGAAAATGTTTGCTACGTGTATATGAGAATTGCTAACCATAACATATTATCTGTTCAAGTTACTGAACAGACAAAAGACATGGATAGATAGTTCTCAAAAGAAGACATGTGGCTTTGACCCTGCACCCACTGGGAGGGGTGAGTGCAGGGCCTTATCCTATTCCATCCCCACTCTCCTTGAAAGCCCTTGACATTGTCCCCTCCCATCCACTAAATTCCCATCCAGCATCTGCTGCCATTAGAGTCTTGGCCCCTCACCGACTGAGAGAAGCCCCACCTGCACCCACTGAAAGAAGAGATAGGAAGGCAACAATATAAGAACACATTCAATAACATAAAGTGTAATGTGACACCACCAGAGTCTATGGGTTCAATACCAGCAAGACCTCAACAACAGATGAAGCAGAAGAAAATGTTCTTAAAAACAACTTCATGAAGATGATAGAGATCCTTAAAGAAGAAATGAAAAAATTTCCTCAAAGAAATGGAAGAAAAGGCAAACAGAAAAATCAAAGAAATAGAGGAAAAGACAAATAAAAAAAAAAGCAAGAAACCAACAAATCTCTTAAGGAAAGCCAAGAAAATACAATCAAACAGGTGAACTGAACAATTAAAACAGTTCAAGACTTGAAAACTAAAATAAAGGCAATAAAACACAAACTGAGGAAATGCTGGAAATAGAAAATCTGGGTAAATGATCAAGAACTACAGATATAAGCATAACCAACAGAATACAAGAGATGAAAGAATATCAGGTGTTGAAGATACACTAGAGGAAATAGATTCATCAACCAAACAAAATGTAAAGTCCAACAAACCCTTAACACAAACTATCTAGGAAATAAGAGACACCATGGAAAGATCAAATCTAAGAATAATAGGTAGAGAAGAAGGTGAAGAAGCCCAGCTCAAAGGTGCAGAAAACATATTCAATATAATCATAGAGGAAAGATTTAAAAGAAGGACATGCCCATGAAAGTACAAGAAGCTTATAGAACACCAAATAGACTGGACCAAAAAATAAATAAATAAACAAAATTACAAATAATAAAAAATAAAAACAAAAATAAAAAAGAGACAAAAACCTTCCCTTGCCACATAATAATCAAAACAATAAACATACAGAATAAAGAAAGACTATTAAGAGCAGCAAAGGAAAAATGCCAAGTAACATATAAAGGCAGACCTATCAGAATTGCACCTGACTTCTCAATGGAAACTCTGAAAACCAGAAATCCTGGATAGGTGTTCTATAAACACTAAGAGACTATGGATGCTAGCACAGACTACATTCAAGCAAAGCTTTCAATTACTCTCGCTATAGATGGAGAAAACCAAGATATTTCAGGATAAAACCAGACTTAAAAAAATACATAACCACAATTCAAGCCCTACAGAGAGTACTAGAAGGAAAACTCTAATCCAGGGAAGTTAGCTGCTCTCACAAAAACAGGCAACAGATAATCCCACATTACCAAAAGCCAAAAAAGTGGGGGGGGGGAGGATGCACACA
Source organism: Phodopus roborovskii (assembly GCF_943737965.1). Lineage (NCBI taxonomy): Eukaryota > Metazoa > Chordata > Mammalia > Rodentia > Cricetidae > Phodopus > Phodopus roborovskii. Next base: position 393,037 of record NW_026126693.1, on the reverse strand, counting down.
CAATACCACCATCAACAACAAATTCAAAACTAACAAGAATTAACAATCAATAGTTATTAATATCTTAAAATATCAATGGTCTTTTTTGATATAATTTATTTTTTATTTTTAGTTTACATATCTATCTGAGTTCCTTCTCCCTTCCTCCCTCCCTCCCTCCCTCCTTCCTTCCCTCCCTCCCTCTTGTGCTCTCTCCAACCCACTCATGCCCCCGACCACCCTCCAGTTCCATCCCCCCCCTTAACAAGTATAGTGATACCCTCTAGGAGGGGTCATCTAAATCTGTCAAGTCATTTGGAGTAGGAACTAGGCCTTCTCTCCTGTCTCTAGGTTAAGGGAGTATACCTCCATGGGGGATGTGCCCCCAAAGTAATTTTGTGCACCAGGAATACATCCTGGTTCCACTGTCCAAGGTCCCTTAGACCACTCAGGCCTTATAGCTGAGACCCATATTCAGGGGGTCAGAGTCAGTCCTACGCTGGATACTAGCTATCAATCTTGGGGCCCATTAGCTCCTCCTTGTTCAGATCAGCTGTCTCTATGTGATTCTGCAGCCTGGTCCTCCCTCTCTGTATCTGGATTCCAGTTCAGCTCAGTTTTTAGTTGTGGGTGTTTGCTTCTGCTTCCATTAGCTACTAGATGAGGGTTTCATGATGGTGGATAAGTTAGTCATTGATCTCATTAACAGGGACGGGCATTTCCACTGTTGCTCAAATTGTTAGTTCGGATCAGTCTTGTAGGTCTCTGGACATTTCTCTAGATTCAGTTTTCTCTTCAATCCTATAATGGATCCCTCTTTTATGGTCTCTCTCTGACTCTCTATGTCTCTCTGTCTCTCCTCTCTCTTCTCATCTGTTCTTCCCATGACTCAATCTTCCTAGCCCCACATGCTTTCCTCTCCTCCCATTCTCTTTCTGCTAGTTTCCTCTCCACTCACCCCCCCGCCCCCACTCACCATATTCTCTGGAGATCTTGTCCCTTTCCCCTTCTGTGAGGGACCTTATATGAATCTCTTAGAATCCTCCTTGTATCCTAGTTTCTCTGGCGGTATGAATTATGAGCTGGTGCTCCTTTGCTCTATGTCTAAAATCCATATATGAGTGAGTACATATCATGTTCCTCTTTTGGTGTCTGGGTTACCACATTCAGGATGGTTCCATCCACTTGCCTGTGAATTTCAAGATTCCATTGCTTTTTTCCGCAGAATAGTATTCCATTGTGTAAATGTGGGACATCTTTATCCATTCTTCAGTTGAGGAGCATCTAGGTTGCTTCCAGGTTCTTGCTATTACAAATAATGCTGCTATGAACATAGTTGTGCACATGTCTTTGTTGCATGGATATGGATCATTTGGGTATATGCTTAAGAAGGGGATTGATCCACCATATAACCAAACTGAAAAGGAAAACCCACGTGGTCATCTCCCTAAATACTGAAAAAGCCTTCAACACAATTCAACACCCTTTCATGATAAAGGTCTTGGAGAGATCAAGGATAACAGGAACATACTTACTTAAACATAATGAAAGCAATATACAGTACACCAACACCCAACTTCAAACTGAATGGAGTGAAGCTTAAAGTAATTCCTCTAAAATCTGGAACAAGACAAGGCTGCCCTCTCTTTCCATATCTTTTCAATATTGTAATTGAAGTTCTAGTTAAATCAATAAGACAACAAGAAGAGATCAAGGGGATTCAAATTGGGAAGGAAGAAGTCAAATTTTCACTATTTGGAGATGATAAGATAGTATACATAATCAACTCAAAAAAAAAATCTACCGGGAAATTCCTGTAGCTGATAAACACCTTCAGCAAAGTAGTAGCATACAAGATAAACTCAAAAAAATTAATAGCCCTAACTTATGCAGAAAACAAAGGGGCTTAAAAAGAAATCAGAGAAACATCACCCTTTATAATAACCACAAACAACATAAAGTATCTTGGGGTAACACCAAACAAGTGAAAGACCTATATAATAACTATGTGTCTTTAAAGAAAGAAATTAAAGAAGATACCAGAAAATGGAAAGATCTCCCATTTTCTTGGATAGGTAGGAAAAAACATAATAAAAATGGCAATCTTGCCAAAAGCAATCTACAGATTCAATGCAATCCCCATTAAAATCCTACCACAATTCTTCACTGACCTTGAAAGAATAATAATCAACTTTATATGAAACACAAAAGACCCTGTACAATAAAGGAACTTCAGGAGGCATCACCATCTCTGACTTTCAGCTCTACTACAGAGCTATAGTCCTGAAAACAGCCTGGAATTGGCACAAAAATAGGCAAGTAGACCAATGGAATCAAATCAAAAATCCTGATATTAACTCTCACACCTACGAACACCTGATTTTTGACAAAACAGCTAAAAGTATGCTAAAAGTATACAATGAGAGGAGGAAAGCATCTTCAACAAATGGTGCTGTCACAACTGGATGATGGTGTGTAGAAGACTGCAGATAGACCCATGTCTATCTCAATGCACAAAACTCAAGTCCAAATGGATCAAAGACCTCAACATAAATCCAGCCTCACTGAACCTCTTAGAAGAGAAAGTAGGAGGTATCATTGAACAAATTGGTACTAGAGACTGCTTCCTGAACATAACTCCAGTGGCACAGACATTGAGATCAACAATTAATAAATGGGATCTCCTCAAACTGAGAAGCTTCTGTAAGGCAAAGGACACAGTTGATGAGACCAAATAGCAGCTCACAGACTGGGAAAAGAACTTCACCAATCCTACATCTGACAGAGGGCTGATCTCCAAAATATACAAAGAACTCAAGAAGCTAATCACCAAAACACCAAATAACCTTATTAAAAAATGGGGTACAGCACTGAATAGAGAACTTTCCATAGAGGAAATCAAAAAGGCTAAAAGACAACTAAGAAAGTGCTTAACATCCTTAGCTATCAGGGAAATGCAAATCAAAACAACTTTGAGATACCATCTTAACTCCTGCCAGAATGGCTAAAATTAGAAACACCAATGACAACTTATGCTGGAGAGGATGTGGAGAAAGGGGAACACTTCTCTACTGCTGGTGGGAGTGCAATCTTGTACAGCCATTTTGGAGATCAGCATGGCAGTTCCTCAGGAAAATGGGAAACAGTTTATCAATGGTCTTAATTTACCTATAAAAAGACACAGGGCAACATAATTGATATGAATATACCATGTTTCTGTTGCATAAAAGAAACACACCTCAACTTCAAAGACAGATGGTATGTCAGAGTAAAAGGCTAGGAGAAGATAGTCCAATCAAATGAACAGAAGAAACAAGCTTTTATAGCTATCCTAATATCTAGAAAATTAGACTTGAAACTAAAATTAGTCAAAGAAGATGAAGAAGCTTCTCTTCCCCAAACAAATAGGTGCCCACATTCATAAAGGAAACATTACTAAAATTTAAATCACACATTAAACCCCAAACACTTACAGTGGGAGACTTCAACACCCCACTCTCACTACTTGACAGGACCACCAGATAGAAACTAAACAATTAAATAAAAGAACTAAACAAAGTTATGAATCAATTGGGTTTAACAAACACGTGTAGAACATTCCAACCAAACACAAAAGAGTATAACTTCTCACCAGTACATGGAATCTTCTCTAAAATCAACCATATACTAGGTAACAAAGAAAAGCACAACAGATAGAAAAGAAACCTCCTGTATCTTATCAGATCACTATAAGTTAAAGTTAGAATTAAACAACAGCACAAATTGCAGAAAGCCTTCAAAATCATGGAAATTGGGCAATGCTCAACTGCATCACTCCTAGGTCAAGGAAGAAATAAAAAGAGAAATTACAGACTTCCTTGAATTCAATGAAAATGAAAGCACAATGTACCCAAACTTATGGGACACTTTGAAGACAGTGCTAATAGGAAAGTTCATAGTACTAAGTGTCTGCATAAAGAAACTGGAGAATAATCAGATTAGAGACTTTACCTCACATGTGAAAACTCTAGAACAAAAAGAAGCAAACTCATGGGGGAGGAGCAGACAGGTGGATATAATCAATTGAGGGCTGAAATCAATAAAGTAGAAACTAAGAAAACGATACAAAGAATCAACAAGCAAAGAGTTGGTTCTTTGAGAAAATCAATGAGATAGACAAACCTTTATTCAAACTAACCAAAAGGCAGAGAGAGAGAGAGAGAGAATATGCAAATTAACAAAATCATAAATGGCAAGGGGGATACAACAATGGACACTGAGGAAATCCAGAAAATTATCAGGTCATACTTTGAAAACCTGAACTCTACAAAATTAGAAATCTAACGGAAATAAACAATTTTCTGGATAGATACCATTTACCAAAATTAAGTCAAAAACAGATAAGCAAGTTAAAAAGATATATAAACCCTAAAGAATCAGTCATCAAAAGTCTCCCAAACAAAATAAGACCAGGGCCAGATGGTTTCAGTGAAGAATTCTACCTGAACTACAAAGAAGATCTAATACCAATACGCCTCAAATTGTTCCACACAATAGAAGCAAAGTAGTCATTGCTAAACTCTACTTATGAGGTTACAATTACCTTGGTACATAAACCATAAAAAGACACAATTAAGAAAGAGAACTATAGACTGATTTCCTTCATGAACATAAATTCAAAAATACTCAATAAAATACTGACAAATCAAATCCATGAACACATCAGAGAAATCATCCACCATGATCAAGTGGGTATCATCTCAGAGATGCAGGGATGGTTCAACTTATGACAATTTTTCAATGTAACCCACCATATAAACAAAGTGAAAAAGAAAAACCCTATGATCATCTTACTAGATGCCTTTGACAAAATCCAATACCCCTTCATGATAAAGGTCTTGAAGAGATCAGGGATAACAGAAATACACCTAAACATAATGAAGGCAATATACAGAAAGCAAACAGATAACATCAAACTAAATGGTGAGAAACTCAATGCTATTCCTCTAAAATTAGGAACAAGACAAAGCTGCTCAGTCTCTCCATATCTCATCAACAGTGTACTTGAAGTTCTATGTAGAGCAATAGACAACAAAAGAAGAAGATCAAGAGGATACAAATTGGAAAGGAAGAAGTCAAAGTTTCACTATTTGCAGATGATATGATAGTTTACATAAGTGACCCAAAAACTCTACCAGGGAACTCCTACAGCTGATAAATACCTTCAACAAAGTGGCAGGATACAAGATTAACTTTAAAAAAAAGTAGCCCTATTATATTATATACAGAGAAAGAAATCAGAGAAACATCGCCCTTTACAATAGCCACAAACATCATAAAATATTTCTGGTAATGCTAAGCAAACAAGTGATAGACAAGTATAGCAAATACTTTGCCTCTCTAAAGAAGGAAATTACAGAAGATACCACAAAATGGAAAAAAAATTCCCATGCTCTTGAATAGGTAGGTTCAACATAGTAAAAATGGAAATCTTACTAAAAGCAATCTACAGATTCAGTGTAATCCCCATGAAAATTCCAGGAAAAAATTTCACATACCTTGAAAGAGTAATTTGCTCTTTACTCAATTTACTAAACTTTATATGAAAAACAAAAATCTCGGGATAGTCAAAACAACCTTGTACAATAAAGTAACGTCTGGAGACTTCAAGCTCTACTATAGAGGTATAGTAATGAAAAAAAACTTAGTATTGGCACAAAAACAGACATGTTAGTCCAATGGAATTGAATTGATATTAATCCACATACCTGATTTTTGACAAAGAAGTTAAAATTATACAATGGGAAAGAGAAAGCATCTTTAGGAAATGGTGCTGACATAACTGGACACTGGTGTGTAGATGACTGAAGATAGATCCCTATCTATTACCATGCAGAAAGCTTAATTCCAAATGGACCAAAGATCTCAAAAAATTCCACCACACTGAACATCTTAGAAGAGGAAGTGGGAAGTATACTTGAAGAATTGGCACAGGAGATCACTTCCTTAACATAACACCAGTAGCACAGATACTGAGATTGACAATTAATAAATGGGACCTGCTGAAACTGAGAAGCTTTTCTAAAGCAAAGGACACTGCCAGTAAGACAAAACAGTAGCCCACAGAATGGAAAAAGATCTTCATCATCTCCACATCTGACAGAGGACTGATCTCCAAAATACACACACACACACACACACACAAAATGCAAGAAGCTAGTCACTAAAACACCAAATAATCCAATTTAAAAAGTGGGGGGTGCATATCTAAATAGAGAATTCTCAATAGAGGAATCTCAAATAGCCAAAAGGCATTTACAAAATTGCTCAAAGTCCTTAGTCATCAGGGAAATGCAAAAGAAAAAAACTCCGAGATACTATCTTACACTTGTCAGAATGGCTAAAATCAAAAACACCAAAGACATTTTATGCTGAGAAGATGTGGAGTAAGGGGAACAATCCTCCTCTGCTGGTGGGAGTGCAAACTTGTACAGCCACTTTGCAAATCAGTAAGGCAGTTTCTTAGGAAATTGGTAGTCTACTTTAGATCCAGCAATTCCACTTGTAGGTATATACCCAAAGGATGCACATTAATACCACAAGGACATCTGTTCAACTATGTTCATAACAGCATTATTTGTAATAGCCAGAACCTGGAAGCAACCTAGATGCCCCACAACTGAAGAATGGATAAAAAAATATGGTCCATCTACACAATGGAGTACTACTCAGTGGAAAACAAAACAAAACAAAAACAAACAAAACAATGGAATCTTAAAATTCGCAGGTAAATGGATGGAACTAGAAGAAACCCTTCACTAGAGTGAAGTAACTCAGACTCAAAAAGACAAACATAGTATGCACTCACTCATAAGTGGATATTAGAAGGAGAGCAAAGGATAACCACCCTATAATCCACAAACCCAGGGAAGCTAGGAAATAAGGAGGACCATAAGAAAGACATACATGGACACAGACCCCCCTCCACCAGAAGGGGAAAGGGACAAGATCTCCTGAGTAAATGGGAGCACAGTTGAAGGTGGAGAGAGGTAAGATAAAGAGGAGGGGAGAAGGAAAAGGGGGAGCAGAACATAAGGGATAGGAAGGTTGAGTTGGGGAAGAACAGAGAAGGAGAACAAGGAAATAGATACTTTAATAGAGCAAGCCAAATTGGCTTAATGACAAACCTGTCACTAGGGAAATCTTGAGGGATCCACAAGAATGATGACATCTAAAAATCTAAGCAATAGTGGAGAGGCTACCTTTAATGCCCTTCTCCCATAATGAAATTGATGACTACCTTAAATTCCATTATAGAGCATTCATCCAGTAGCTGATGAAAGCAGAAGCAGAGATTTACAGCTAAGCACTGGGCCGAACTCCTGGAATTAGTTGTAGGGAGAGCTGAGTGATGAGCAAAAGGGTCAAGACCATGCTGGGGAAACACACAGAAACAGAAGATCAGAGCAAATGGGAGCTCATGGTCCCCAGTCCGACAGCTGGGGAACCACCATAAGACTGAGCCATGTCTCCTGAGTGTGGGTGTCAATTGGGGGGGAGGGGACTGGGAAATCCATAGGACTTCTGGCAGTGGACCTAATATTTATCCCTAGTGCACAAATGGGCTTTGGGACCCCAGTTCCTTTGGAAGGATACTCTCTGAGCCTAGATACATGGGGGGAGGGCCTAGGTCCTACTGTGACAGACTTTGATGATTCCCCATGGGAGTCCTCACCCTCCCTGATGAGTGGATGAAGCATGGGATGGAGGATGGTAGGAGTATAGGAGGGTAGGAGCAAGAGGGAACTGAGGTTGATATGTAAAAGAAGATTGTTTTTAATTTAAATAAAAATTAATTTTAAAAAGCTTCAAAAGTGAAACAAAAAAGAAGACCTGCATATCAAACAGATCTTTGATAAATGCCACCAAAGGAATACAAGCCAAAGTCATAGTGAGATATCCTCACTCAGAGTGATTGTTACCAAAAAGACAAAAGATGAAAACAAATAAGGGTGTGAAAAAATCTGGACTGATAGAGAAATATTAATCACTCAAGTTACCATAGAAAAGTTGTGGAGGAATTCTTTAATCATGAACACTAGAGCCAACAGGGGATCTATTTATAAATATTTATCAAAGTAAATGAGTATGGCAAGAGCCATGAGATGTACATACTTAGTGCAGCCTTGCTCACAGTAGTCAAGATAGGGAACCAGCCTAAGTTCTGCAAACAGAGATAAAGAAAGAAAGTGAGCCACACATATACTGGGGGTATGATTCAGCACTAAAATAGTTAAATCCTATCATTTTAGCAACATCAAGAGACCTAGAAAATTCCATAGATACACAGAATGGATGTGGTCTCACTCACTTGTCACATTTCATGGAGGTAGTCTCATAGTGGTACACAGTAAGATTGTGTTGCCCAGAGGCAAAAAGAATATGAAACATAGAATGTGGAGAGACTGGTAAATTGTAACTTTTCTTGTGTGAAATAATTTGAATGAAGTTAGCAATTTTGCATATCCCAAAATAAGGAGAGAAGATAACTTTGATTATTCTTAACACAAAGGAATAATAAACGATCAAGGGGTTCAATTCCAAAAATCAATTTGATCATCAAGACATATTGAAATGTCTCCCTACACCCCCAAATTATGAACCATTTACTTCATACTGTACCCCATAAATATGTGTTTATTGACATGGAAGAGCAAAAACAGATTCATACATGAAAATACTAAGTATATAAAATAAGGAAGTTTGTAGCTAGCTATCTAGAAATGAAATTAATGCAATTATTGTATCACTGAACGAAAAGAATGGAATTAGTTTTGACATGCCAACCGCACAGAAAGAAAATCAAGCATGATATTGTTTGAGTTTTCTTTTTTTTTTTTATTCACTAAACATTTTGTGTAGAGTGTTCAAATGCAGCAACATGACAATAGCAACATTTGAGATTGCTTTCATTGTTGCTTTTCTTTTGTTATATGGGCATACATATTTGTGCATGTTAACATCCTTTTCCTGCTTAGGAATATAAATGACTTATCCTTTGATAAATTGAGCTTAATAGGTATTAGAGTACATTGTCATTTATCTTATTTGGTTAAGTCACAGACTAAAAAGAAGTAATATCCCTTATACTTTGTGTGATCTCCCCCTAAGTTAGTCTACTCACTGGCAAAACTAGATTGTAAGATGAAATTCAATTTCAAATTCTTTGAAAACTCATGTCATTCTGTTCTTTTCTGTGTCATCCAGTTGACCCAGCAGCATCCAGATAAAAGGGAGTAGCATATCCTCATTCTGCATACACTGTAAGCTATTCCCATAACAGAAAGTGTAGTACACAGATATAATTATGCTGCTGAAAAAATTACTTCTCTGAAAGATTTTATTTTGAGGACTGTATATTACAGCATATTTGTTGAACAAAGAAATTGCATGCTTTAGATTTTGTTTCTAAAGGTTATGGACCTTGAATAATTTTTGGCCTTGGTGCAGCCAAAAGCAACAGGATGGTTTCCCTTCTTTCTGTCTCTTAAAGATCAACAAAAAGAATGCACAAGGCCTTTCTCATCTTCTTATCAAGCATCTGACCATTCATCAATTGCAGGTACCTAACATGTGATGAAAAAATATAGTGGCATATGCAAGGAAAAATTATCAGAATGTGCACAGTTCTTTGTGTCCTGTTTGATGAGAGTGTCAATAAATGCACACTCATTATAAAGAATCATAGTGGGAATGAAAATTATTTTATCTCCATGGATACTAGTTTAATGGTATCAATTAGCCAACGTGAATGGAAAATTAGGTCCATTGCTAAGAGTTCGCCTTTCAGATGAGTTTGAAGAAGTGTTCAAAGATATAGAAATATTTACCCCAATTTGGCAAATCAATATGAACAATCTATTTACACTTGAAGGGTTCACTTTAAAGTAATTTTTGTGGAAGCCAGTTTATATATAATTGTTAATATGCTAATAAGTTCATATGTTTATTGAAGGTATAGATACACATCAATACTCATATATATATATATATACATATATATATACACACACACATATGTGTGTGTGTGTGTATCTGTTTTTGAATAGAAATTTTCTTATAGGCAGAGTTTCTTATATACAGAGTTTACAGTGAAGGCATTAAACCTGTAAGATGAGATATTTTACTTTATTCAACATGACTCTTTTTGTGTTTTAACATTAAGACAATTGATTTGAATATCATAAAGCAGCTAATAATAATATAAAATAAAATATTATTATTTCAAAATGTTAAAAAAAAACTTCTTCAGATCTCAAGATTCAAATTTGTATTGGTTTGAAAGTTTAACATTAATGTCAGTATCATAAGCAGCATGTAGAAACAAGGCAAAAGAATAGCAACATGGACGTTATAGAAACAATCCAACCATCAGGACAAACCAAGAAGAATGATCAGAAAGTTAAGCAATAGTTGTGATCTGTGTGAGTGTAAAGATTATGTATTTATTTTTTACAATGGATTCATAATTAACTTGATTCTTAAGATTAATATAGGAGTAATATAAATTGTTAGTAATTGCAAGAAAATAATTGTAAGCATTTTCTATACATTATAGACATTTCTTAACTTTATGTTAACTATTGATGAGTCTATATAAAGGCATTCAGTCAAATCAAGAGACAAAACTTCAAATTAATAACATTTTGTATCTCTGTGTGTGTGTGTGTCTTTGTGTGTGTGTGTGTGTATAATGAGCATATGCCCTACAGATTTTGCCCATATATGCGTCCCTTCCCAAGCACTTTTCTTTGTCCAAGATATAGTTTTGTTGTCTCAGAATGGTTAATCATGACTATGTTGAGCCAATTGAACCAATGCTCATAATTTCTAACACCTTTCTGGTTAAAGCAATATCATTTGGATACCTTATGTGTACTTTTAGAGAGTAGAAGACGCAGAAGGTAAAACTACAAGTATTTGTGTAGTAAAGATTTAACTTTCAATTATGACTCAGAGAGTAATATTTGACTCAGAATGATAAGTGATTTTCTAAAAACTATAGCTTTGAATAAATGAGAAAGTCCTAGACTTGGAGTTTCATTCAAAACTTGCCTCTTTAATGGTCCCTCTCTTCTTTCCCTCCTCCCTTCCTCTTCCCTTCCTCCCCCTCCTACTTTTTATTCCACATTTTCCTTGTTCAACACCACCAACACAGGCAGCTGAATCTATAGGTCCTATGATCTAGTTGAATGTGTATTTGCTCTTAATTCTGTGTATAGCTTGCAAGTGTCTTATCTTTTTTTTAAGCTACCAATAGGTTAAACATAAATTATGATAAAATTGGCTTAGAACTGAGCCAGAGTTCTTATTTCTTTTTTTAGGTAAATCTTTAGTTTATTTTTCAGTCTTGGGATCTCAATTTCAAATCTTCAAACCTCTTCCATTTTACATAGACCACCATAGGTCCTTTTACAAATACATGAAGAATTCATAGAGTCGTTCTTGATAATGATCCTGTACAACTCTAATTAAAGAATGTTTTCTCGTATGGATGTTAAAGATTTGTTTGAGGAAATTTCTAAAACTTTAAGATTTTTGTGTTCTTCTCTTCTCTATTTCTATAATTCTATTCCATTGGTTTTACTTAATATTACTGTTTTTTTTGCCTTGGAAAGACAGAGGCATAATTGTTGTCAGCTAGAGATTCATGGACAACAGCATGCTCCTGAGGTGTCAACAGATGCAGTGTGGTATCAGTGGTAGATGTTGACACTGATAAGATTATTTCCGAGCTACCTTAGTTTGCCATGGATAGCCAACACAGAGGCACTTGCATGAAGTGTAACAAACATCTAATCACTTATGTAAAACTCTCTTTTCATAAAGATTACACACCTTAATACTATTGTTATTATAAATAGTATATATACTAGGTGATTTGAAAGTGATTTGTTCATTGATCATTGTTTAAATATCATGACAAGAAATTAATGTACTTCATATAAGAACAAATAGACCTTACTTGTGTCTTGTTAGAAGGCTGGTCACATTTTCTACTTATTTTCCTTCAATCTAAATTTGGATATAGAAAATGAATGTTGGCCAAGGAATTTTAATCTTGTTATGCACTTGTAATTTGGGGCATGTTATCACTAACACATTATGCAACTGTTCAGATAAACTGGAATCTGTTTGGGCTGTTGTTTATAGCTGGGTGGGGCATCTGATATATGTAACCATGACTACAAATTACATAGCAGTTCATAGACTATTCTTCAGTAGGATGGTGATGGAATAGTTAAATTATAGTAGCATATAAGTATCATGGGACAACTATGGAAGAATTTCATTGGTCAATTTACCAGCAAAATGTCATGATTTCTACAGTGTATTCCTTGAAATGGAGACTGAGAAGCAAAGACAGTCAAACCTTGTAAGAGTTCATCTTTGAATCAAAGACATAGGAAAGATCTATTGTTTGTAGAAGTGAGATAATTACAATATAGAAATTTTCTAGATACTTTCATAGCTGCTATTATCATGGCGATGTTAACATGTAATAAGAATGTGATCATGGTCAAAAGACATGACATCATGTAACTTTTATTTTATTTTATACAGGTGGTTTCACTATGTAGCATTGGCTGATCTGAGAGTCACTAAGTAGACCAGTCTAGCCTTGAACTCATAGTCATCTTCCTACATTTGCTTCCTGGGTACTGGAGTTAAAGAAAGGCATCAGTCCAAGCAGTTGTACAAACTATAAAGGATTGCTTATGTTTGACAGAACACTTTCCTAAGAAATGAAATAATCCCATGAGTATAAGGAATTAAAGTATGCTAGAATATCTACCCTTTTTTTCAACCATACCTTTTTCCCACAATAAATAATGACATGAAAAATGTGTAGATAGTCATCATGAGCACTATGTGAAAATTGTGTTGTGGAATTGATTGTAGACAGGTAATGGGTGATGCTACTGTGTTAATAAACTCAAAGCACACAACACTGAAAGCTCTTGAGCATCAGGTTGTACAATTTCATTCAATGTAGAGAGAAATGGCAATGCAAGAGCACTCTCAAGTTGAGTAGTCAAAGAGAAGAGGCAATAGAGAGCATCCTAGTGCAGTGGGCTCCTGCTGTTGTTTGAAGGAAAACATCCCTCTAAGAAAGTGGTACTATTAGGAGGTGTAGCCTTTTTAGAGTAGATATAGTCTTGTTGGAGGAACTGTGTCACTGTGATGGCAGACTTTGAGGTCCCATATACTCTCGAGGCATGCCCAATGAGACAGTCTACTTCTTATTGCCTTGTGATTAAGGGAAAAGGGATAACATCTCCTGAGTAAATTGGAAGCACAGGGGGATAGAGAAAGGGGGAGCAGAACATGAGGGATCAGGAATGTCAAGTGGGGGGGGGAAGAACAGAGAAGGAAAGCAAGGAAAGAGATAACTTAATAGAGGGGAGCCATTATGGGCTTAAGGAGAAAATTGGCACTAGGGAAATCTCCAGGAATCCACAAGGATGACCCCAACTAAGCAATGGTGGAAAGGTTACCTTAAATGCTCTTCCCCTATGAAATTTATGACTATCTTAAGTGTCATCATAGAGCCTTCATCCTATAACTGATGAAAGCAGAAGCAGAGATTCAGAGCTAATCCCTGAAATTAACTCCTGGAATCCAGTTTTAGAGAGGGAGGAGTGATGAGCAAAGAGGTCAAGACCATGCTGGACAAACCCACAGAAACAGCTGACTTGAGCAAGTGGGAACTCTGATAGCTGGGGAAGCAACATAGGACCAAACCAGGTCCCCTGATGTGGGTGTCAGTTAGGAGGCCTGGGCAGTCTATGGGCCACGGCCTCTGGCAGTGGATCCAGTATTTATCCCTAGTGCTTGAATGGACTTTGGAAGCCCATTACCTATGGAAGAATACTCTCAGAATACTCTAGATACATGGATGGATGTGGGCCTAGGCCCTGCCCCAAATGATGCAATAGACTTTGATGATTCCCCATTGGAGGCCTCACCCTCCCTGAGGAGTGAATGAGGGGGTGGAATGGTGGGGGTGGCAGGGATGGTAGGGAGATGGGGGAACAGGAGGGAGAGGGAACTGGGATTGGTATATAAAATAAGACTGTTTTTAATTTAAATAAAACATTCATTAAATAAATAAAAATTAAAGCAAAAGAATGCAGAGCTAAGTCCTGTTTTCAGAGTGATAAACAGATTAAGAACTGGAATAAGGTAAAGGAGTAGTGACCTCAGGGCAAGTCCCACCCAGTTAACTTTCCCACTTGTGAAAGGTAATTAAGGAAAAGCTTAGAGCTGGGTGTGGTGGTGCTTCCCTTTAATCCTAGGAGGAGGCTGGTCTGACTTTGAGGACAGCCTGGTCACCAGAGCAGATTTCAAAACAGCCACATTTAGGCAGTAAAGGAAATCATCAAAAATAGAAAGCTGGTGAAGATGTAATTGAAAAATCTTTGAGTTGAAACTTAGCCTGGTATACAGAGCATGTTTCAGTACAGTCAAGCTTAGGCAGTGAAGGACATCATGGAAAACAGAAAGCTGGTGAAGATGTAATTAAACAAGGAAGCCATATTCCAATCCCAGCAAGCAGCAGAATTTGGAAGCTTTGGTCATATGGTTCTGGCTTTAAAGTCAAGGATAGAACTAAGGAAAGCTGAGGCCAGGCATGTATCAGGGTGTCACTTGAATGGAGGCCTAGAGAAGCTGTCAGACAAAAGTGAAGCATAAAGGTGGATTGCCTTCAAGACCCCAAGATGATAGAGATGCCAAGACAGTGGGATAGCAGCTCAGGAGAGCTGCTAACACAGAGTTGAACCAGACAAAGAGAAACAAGGATTTTGCAGTCAACAAAGCAAAAAGGGGCTGGAGATCTGAAGAGAGTTATGGCATCAGAAATGGAAATATAGAGTTTGGAGTTTAACCAGCTAGTTTTCAGTCCAGTATTTCCACACCATACTCCCTTCCCATTTTGGAATGGTAATGTATATCCTGTGCCATATGTTAGAATTACGTGATCTGCTTTTTAATTTTAATTTTAGAGGGAATTACAGTTAGAGGATTGAATGAATCTCAAAAGAGGCTTTGAACATTGGAATTTTAAACATTGTTCAGAATGTGACAGACTATGGAGACTTTAAAGTTGGACTTTTGTGGGGGGGGCAAGAAATGGAATGTGGTAGTTTGAAAGAAAACGCCTCCCCAAAGAAAGTAGCACTATTAGGAGGATTGACCTTGTTGGAGTGCTTGTGGCTTTGTCAGTGAAAGTTTGTCACTGTAGAAGCAGGCTTTGTAATCTAATATATGTTCAAGTCACACACTTGTAGAAATCAGTGGTCCTGTAATGGTGGAAGAGTGCCTGTCTCCTTGAGCAGAGATCAGAGGGATTTGGAACTGTACACTTTCATGCCAATGGTTGCAAATCCGGTTACTTCACCTGACTAGTGTTTCAACACTCTGATCATTCAAGTCTGGTTTCTTTAGCAGGCTGGACTTTAAGCTGAGAGTTTCTAGAGTTTCTGATCCATAGCCTGCAAGCTGAGCACTTGCAATTCCTGCCTCCTGGAGTGAAATTTCCAGGCAAGCAGCCTAATAAACTTCTCTGTGGTGATTTGAAGGGTTTCCAAGTGGAACATCTTCATCAGGACCCTCCAAGGCAGATAAAGGAAAGGCAAGACAAAAGATTGACTCTCTAAATATATGGGTTGTAAATCCAGGCTTCAGAATTCTAACATTAATTCACCAAATCTCTTTCTCTCTTGTAAAACTTTGCTGCATTTCAGAGAAACTTGACTATGCAGAATGGTAGCATTGGGTCAAGTAGATATATTAAAACACTCATGGCTTGGTATTTTGTTTTAATACAGTCTTTCCCCTTTTCATCTAAAGCTGTTTGGAATTTGGAGAATAAAAAATTGGAGATTTATCAATTATTATTTTTCCAATATCTATATAAGACTCTCATATTAAGGAGCTAAGTAGAATAGGAACAAGTTTAATTCTATTCATGAGCATGTGTGTGAGCACACACATACCTTCATGGGAATATTTGGCAGTATGTAGGTCACATGACATGAAATACGAAATTATTACTATAGGATAACCTGTTTCTGTAGTTGCTAGCTTTTGAGGTTGTCCTCAATTTTACTCATAGCTATGCTTGTTCAAAAAAAAAAAAAGGAATTACAGTCTTGATGCATTATTTCTCTGGAGACGAATTATATAACATATGCTCAGCTACACATATTAACTATTTTTTTTAAATGTAATTCAGGAGAGTTTTACATTATGACATAGCTGAAATGGACTTCATTGATGTAGAACTCTTAGAAAGGAGCATTTCTGTGTTCCTGCACTACACTACTTCTTTGAAGCAAGCCAGTAATATAGGAGGCAGCAGAGAGAAGGCAGAGGAAAGGCAAATCCACCACTTGGTTACAGTCAGTCCATCTCTCAGCATTTCTTTTTTCCTTTAAAGTAGCCTCTGTCTTTCTTTCTTCATCCTGGAAAGATTCCTTGGGCCTGACTTCAAAAGGTCGACAGACATATCTCTGATCATAATGCCAAGAAGAGAAGACAAAATGCAAAAACAAAACAAATCCCCCACACAAACAACAACACACCTTTGAAGATCAAAGCACCATAGCCCTTCGCCCCTGAGAAACAAGCCTATGGGGCAAGCTCTAAATGGTCTATGCAGCTGAGGCCAAGGTTCCTCTGTAAAGAAGGTGAAGCCACAGAACTATGGGCTCAGGCTAGTGCATGGATTCCAGTTTCCACAGACAGGTGATTTGGCAATGACCTTTCCAGCAACAGACCTGCTTTTGACTTTAGCAATCTTTTCCAGACCTTTACTAGGTGTGTATATGTCATTGAGGATGTTATGGCCATGCTTGATCGCACACTTCCTAAAACCAGTGAGATTTCGGAGGAGTGACTACCCATTTGGGAGATACAGTAGAACCTATGATGTTCATTTTGTTTGAAAAAGCCTTGGTGTCACACATGGTTACATACAACAATTGGGTAACAAAGAGAATCCTCGTGGAAATTAAACCTGTGACCGCCTTCCCATTAGCACTAATTCACTGTTGTTCATAGGCAGCAGAGTATTCACAAACAACCAAACGATTTTGGAGCACATTCTCTTTTCTTGGGATAGTAAATTATGAAAATAATATATGTATACTTATTTTGTCATTGACTAAAGCACATTGATCATGTTGATATACTTCTTGGATAAGGAAGTGATGCTATGAAAAGAGTTGTGTCTATGTTAGGTCATTGTGGAGTAAGCAGATGTCCAATGAGTGGAGTAAAGTAAGGATAGATTGCATGCCATTTCTTCTTAGCTTTCTCAAGTAATGACAATATTTTGTCTCTACTTTTGAAGTGAAAATAAATACCTATGTCTTTGGACTTTCAGAAAAGTACCTTAGGCTGAACACAGCCTGGATGTCAAGGGCAGAGGCAATGTTGGTTTTTCTCATGTCTGATGCACCTGTCTTATTTCTTTCTCAACTGTGTTGTTCTCAGTGCATGACAGTCACAAAGTGTGAATAAGTAGATCATTTTCCTGTACAACTTATAGGATAGAGATAAACACTCTCCAAGGTGTCAGGAATTCAATGTACTCAAATGAATAACTTCTATACAGGAAATAGGAATAATTTCAATAGTTATAATTACTGGAATGAACCATGACACACACACATATAAAATTTAATACTATAACAAAATATGCATAATCAAACAGGGAAAATGAAGAGAAACTATTTGGATGACCTCTATTTTTTCTTATGATGTTTCCTTTAAAATATTTGGCTAATTATTTGTTGTTTGTATACACACCACATACACAAACAGACCTTTATGTAACAATCTAAAAATAACCACAATAAAGACATTCTGGAAGCAAGCACTAAAATGAAAGGGAGCCATATTTTTGAGCAGCACTGCTTCCCTTTCCTGATTTTTATTCTAATCTCCATCACAACTGCTTCCTGTTGCTCTCAGAGGCCCAGGGTTTTGTAACCTTTCTTGTAAGGCTTTGTTAATCAGTGTGCCTGATGAATTCAACCTGGCAGAATAGTTGCTTGTACAATAAAAATGTTGACATTTGTACTCGCTTGCAATCTAATTAAATCCCATCCATGTACAAATCCAAAAATCCAAGGAGAATTTGGGTAGGAATTAGGAGGCAGCAAAGTTACTGTATTATTCAGCTAATTTAAGTCTCCCCAAACCAAGGCGGTAATTCAGCAGTACAGTTTCAGGGACAATGTGTAAGTTATAGTTATTATCATCTCTAACCACTTTCTCTGAAACAGAAAAACTTGTTATTTTTTTGTACATTAAAAGTAAGAGGTATTTTTATTAAAATAGTGAAAATAACTGCATACCTTTTTAATTTCACATTCAAGTCTGAGATTCAGTATGACCCTATACAGTTTTAGTACGTAAGATTTATAATAATAAATAAACATATACAGTGGCTAAATATAGGACAAATATTATATTATAAGTTTACAAATATTGACTCAGCTAACCTCTGCACTATAATATAAACTAGCAAATATTATGAAAATTTTTTACAAAATATTTAAGGTGAAACAGAAATGCTAATGTATTTGACAAAACTCTGCACTGGTAGGGAGTTGAATTTAGATGCAGGCTATGGTCATAAAACATTACTCAGAATCTGTCACTTACTTTATATCTATGAAAAATAATTTGTCAGTGAATAGGATATAGCTGCTAGCATTTCTTGGGTGCACTCTACTTGCAGTATCACATTTGCTCTGTTTTGAAGACAATGAGAGTAAAGACAAACTAGGAGACTGTATTCCGGTAGCTAGACTCCATGACATGTGTCTCTCAATGCTCATGGTCATTGTCAGTCATCAGCATTTACTGAAAGTTCATGAGATGCAGAATTAGACCAAAAAAAAAAAAAAAATCAGCTATTGCTTTAAAACTATAGTTTGTCTAATAACTTGATTAATGGAGTAAGGGCATAAACCAGAAGTGGGAACATTAAATTCTAAAGAATGTGAACATCAGGTAATTGCCTCCTTGCATATACAAATAAATAAATATCCTTCACTCTCAGCTCCGACATTCTTGGGCTCCTCAATTATGTTTCAGTGGCTTTCTAAGACATGTCACATTCATTTGAATCACCATTTCTTTCTTTAAGGATTGAAAAAATTATGATTTTTCTTCTCTCAGTGATTGTATTCTAGTAAAATGGCACCCAATAAATTAGATACTGTACAATTTTTTGGTAAGCTTTGGTTTTATTTTTTAAAAGCACTTTTAAAATTTTTTTCTCTCTCTCCCTCTCTCTTTCTCTCTCTCTCTCTCTCTCTCTCTCTCTCTCTCTCTCTCTCTCTGTGTGTGTGTGTGTGTGTGTGTGTGTGTGTGTGTGTGTGTGTGTGTGTGTGTGATGTATGACTGAGGAAGCTTACCAAGACCAGAATTGTCAAATCTGCTGGAACTGAAGTTATAAGCAGCCATGATGAGTCTTCTGCAAGTGTAGTGCATGCCCTTGACTGCTGAGCTATTTCTTTAGCTCCATCTTTGGTGCTTTCAATCTATTCTTTAGAGGGAAAAAAAGCTAATAAGGGAGTACAAATTAATGTTATTTTTCAGTGAATTTGTTAATTAAAAATGTAGATTGAGAACTGATCTTGAAAGACGTTGTTATCAGACATGTTGGGTAATCTGATGTCCTCTAGATCTCAGAGCTGACAATTGTAAAACTGGTGGAACTGTTAATTTCAAGAACACTCCATTTCTAGAGTTCCAACTTTTATAAAGCAAATGCTAGTTATGAGATCTTCCTAATGAAGAGGGATGAGAATGGTGGTGTGGAGAAGCTAGAGTGTTGGTATTACCTTTTAATAAAATCTATATGCATTACGAGGAATTGAAACTTGAGGGATTCTTTATTGACTTCCACAAGTAAACAAGGGCACAGAGTGATGGTCACTTGCTGCTGCCTTTTAAAGTGTAAAATAGAAAAAAACTTTTTCTAGAAGAATCTGTCTTCCATAATCTTCATATTATCCATCTATCATCTATCTACTATCATCTATCTACCTATCTAATTTCTATAATTTATATATCCATTCATCTATCCAAGTTTAAACAGGTTTTAGATATTGAGACTGATGATCTAGAGCTAATAATCTAGAAACCAAACAACATGCCTTATTCAAGATCCTGAATGTGGTTGTTTGAATGAGAATGGTCATTATAGGTTCATATATTTGGAGACTTGGTCCCCAACTGATGGAACAGTTTGGGAAGATTTAGCTATGGGGTGGAGGTGACTTTATTGGAGAGATGTGTCACTAGGGCAGGTTTTGAGGTTCTGCAGATCATTCTATTCCTAGTTAGCTCTCTTTGCCTAATGCCTGTGGAAGCAGATGTAAGCCTTCCCCCAATAACTTCACTAGCATTGGGTAGGTAGCCAGGTTTCCAGTACCAGGAATGATTTCCCTCCTGTTGAGCAGGTTTTAAGTGCAACTAAATGGCTGCTGGTTTCTGCCAGAACATGTGTGCCACTACAGTATGCTTAGGGTTGTTATACTGTGCTGGTCATTGTTGTGGTGTGTGGGTGGTATAGTTCGCTGAGACTGTTGGTTATTTCCAACTTTGAAAGGCCGCATGTGACCTTCTGGTACTGTGAAATGTAATTCACAGGCAGAAGGCATTAAGTTCAGTCCAGTTCTGTTAGGAGTAGGTTTTTCCCTGCCACCGGTCCCTTCCCACTATCACGCCAACCCCAATTACCACACAGAGATTCTGAATTTGATATAATGCTGTTGGCCAGTTACTTGTTTCTTATCGAATAGCTCTGCCTTAATTATTAACCCATTTCTATTAATCTAAGTGTTTCCCTGTGGTCTCATCTTACCGGAGAGTGGGGCTGGCGTCTCTCCATATTGACTCCTCCTTATACCTTCCTCGAATCCTCCTTGTCTCCTAGTCCCGCCTATCTTGCTTTCCTATTGGCCAACAGTGCTTTATTCATTAACCAATATGAGAAACATATTTACAGAATGACATCTTCCATCATCTCCTCTTTTCTGTCTAAATAAAAAGAAGGGTTTTAATCTTAACATAGCAAAATATATCGCACAAAAGTTATCAAATAAGAATCACAGTTAACAATATTTAGTCCATTAACATTTAGTAAGATTTAAGAAAATATTCCATCATCTATTCTATCTTTGTGTGTCTAAAGTCCTACATGTAACTTATCTTTAATCCTAACTAAGAAAAACTATAACCTAACTATTTGTCTTCAATTCCCTCAAAACCACAGAAGGATAATATATAAACTCTAGAAATGACAGAGACAACTCACTGCCTGGTCAGTCACCCAAAGTTCTTCTGTTATCTTCCACCTTCAGCCCATAGGCCATAGTGTGTCTGGCAGACTTTTCAGCAAAGCAGGAAACTTTAAACTGTTTTCTTGTATTGGCAGTTTGTCAGTCACTTTTCCCAGTGTCCTGTAGACTGTCTGGCAGACTCTTCCATGAAGCAGAAACTCTGTAGCAATGTCCATCTTGAATCAGCAGTCACTTTTCTGTGGGTCCTGCATGTCCAGTTTATACATCATAAAGTCAAACAGTCAAGACAAGAGCAGTATCTTGTCCAAATGGCTAGTCTTGCCATATTGGAAGTAAATTTCATAACGCGTTTCTTCAATGTCCATATTCCTTTTTGATGAAGATGGTGTTGCCAGGAGCAGTTGTGCCTCACCGTTAAGAAAAACCCTAAACCATTTTAAATACCATATTCTGTACGTCTTTGAAAGGTTTGAAGAATGTCTATCTCAAATACATCTCTGTATCTTGAAAAACCTAACTAACTTATCTCTAAGTTTTCATTATCATAGATAATTATCTATAATATGTACTACATTATACATTACATTTCTAAATGAGCTATATAAACACAATACCTAAACAAAAGAAGAAATATACACATCACATAATTGACCTTAAGTTGTATCAATAAATGAAAATCCATTCCAACACAAAGTATTCATATCTATACCACAATTCCCTTTTTTACCTTTAAAAGAGATTGGTTGTTGTCATTAACCATTTATAACCAACCCCATTTAAATGAAGACAAACATTTGTAAACAATATTTGAGAATTTGGGCATCATCCTTTTCAAACTCCTTCCTGCTGGTAGGGGGCGCTGTCATGGGGATCCTAAGAAGACACGGGTATCTTGGCTGTAGTTGGCAAGGCTGCTATGTCCCAACTGTTTTGAATGTTGGATCACCTGCGACTCTGTTTCAGGGGGGTCTGGCTTGATCAAACTACATTAGTCTGAAAGAAATTCACAGTTTTTCATTTTCTGTGGAAACAAAAATAGATAACCTTTTCCCCAGTAACCTGTTCTTGAACTTAAAATTTTGGAGTTAAAGTATTTGTAAAATATATACATTGAATTAATCCAGTAGTATTTTTTTATTTATTGTCATTTTTTCAGTTGTCAAACAATTTAAAGACAACAGAATTTTAGAACACATTGTAAACCTTTAGTGCTTTTTCTTTCTTTTTTTAAATATGCTCAGGTTTAATGTAAAATTTCAACAAGCATGCAACATAGAAAGTTATAAAATTCAACCTAATGCATATAAAATAAAATGTGATGAATTGGAGACATAGCTTTTTCTTAATGTGAATCTGGCTTTACTATAAATTTTTATCTTTTTTTTTTTTTTGGCCACGAGTGTTTATCTGGTAAACAATACCATTGCTAAAATGAAAGTCATAGCTGTGTTAGCCTCGGTCTACCCAAGACAGCAGCAGGTATTTTATTGCCCAAACTGAGAGCTGTGTTCACTGCCTTGGTTTGTGTTGCCTTCCAGCAGCATACTGCAAGCTTGGAGATGTGGTCATTGTCATTGCCAGCTCTTGTACATACCAATAAATTGTTAGTAGAGCTCTTTAAAAGCCGTGCAGATTTTGCTGCTTATGGTGAGTCGGGAAACCTCTGGGTCTTTTTTCTGAAGTTCATGGTCTCTTCAACAAAATAGACTTGCCTTGAGTGTTAATTAAAGGAAACAGCAATAGGCTGCATGTCTGAGGAGCTGCTTGGACATACAGGCCAACAAGTCAAAAGAAGGTTTCTCATGACTAGTATTGGGCTTTTTTGTAAGGTGGTCTTTGGCTCTTAGAGGGAGCATTATCAGCCCTGAATATATATATATATATATATATATATATATATATATATATATAGTTATGTGCATTATATGCTCAATACATGAATGATTTTTGTGCACTGAATAAGCTATTAAATTAAATGTTTATTTAAATGTCCATTTATATGCTCAAAACTTTCTCTAAAATAAAATAAATTCTGAATTGACAGGGATATGAAGATAAATGGAAGAAAATGATAACCCAACAGTGACCACAAGCAACTATATTTCCAAACAGAGGTGATCACTTTTAATATTCTATCATGTTTTTTCATCTCTTTGTTCATTAAGAATATGAATCGCTAAAATTCTCCTAGATACTAAATAATATGCTAAGTAATAGTACTATATCAGGGAAAAACAAATAAGAATACATATGGTCCCCAATGGAAGAGTTTTTCACTTTAAAATAGTATGTCATGCAATTCTTCCTTTTCAGTATAATGTTCAAAGTGTTTCATGTGACATTTATCTTATTATAATATAGATTTGTATTACATTACTTTGACCCACTGTATGTTCAGTGGAAGTGTTCTTCATAAGGTTAAGGTAGTTTAGGCTATGATATTAGATACATTTTTGACTTATGATAACTTCAGTTTGCTGTGAGACTACACTGGGCTTTTGAACAAGACATATCAAAATCTCTTCCTGACAGTGTGTGTCACAGAGTAATGGGAAAAGAAGCCAACTGAAAACAAAACCAGAGGAGCAAAGTCTAAGTTTAAAATGTGGCTCAAATATTGGCACCATCATGGAAAGTTATTATTTTTTAAAACCAAGGGAAAATGCTCTCTAAAGAGATGTTGATCTGATGTTTAACTTCGATGTATATCCTAGCATCCCCAAACTAGGATAAATCATACACATTAAAATTTGATGACTATTTTGATATCATTCCCATCAAGAACTCCAAGATTAAAAATTACTTCAGGAGACAATTTTCTTTCTCATTTTCTCAAGTTACACAACCCATAGACACATTTAGCATTTTCAGTTTTTATGATAAGTTCAATTTGTAGCAGAAGTAATATAATATGAAACATTAAAAAAGTATAGAAAACTTAGCAGTATGCCTTGGGCTCATGTGGGATTCCTAGAAAGGCTCCTAGTCATGAGAATAAACAACCTGAATTTGGACTTAGCAATGGGAAGGGGGCCAAGTCTAAGTACTCTTGTCCTCTGAAGACTGGAGTGAGGAGAACCACTGTGGTCTAGAAAGAGGTTACAGGTGGCTGGCCATGCCCTGAAGGATCTCACCATGGAGATAGAAAAGGTGATTTTATGCTTTGGACATAAAATACTGTCAAGGATACATGGGTGGAAACTTTAATCCATTCATTTAGTTCATAGTGGAAGCAAACATACAGGTAGGCCCTGTTGGCAGTGGAACCAGTATTTATCCATAGTGCATGATTGGACTTTGGGAGTCCATTTCCTATGGAGGGATACTCTCTCAGCCCAGATACATGAGGTAGGGCCTAGATCCTACCCCAAGTGATGTGACCGACTTTGATGATCCCCCATGAGAGGCCTCACTCTCCATGAGGAGTGGATAGGGATAGGATGGGGAGTTGGTAGGGGAATGGGAGGATGAGAGGGACAGGGAACTAAGATTGGTATGTAAAATAAGATGGGTTTTAATTGAGGTAAAATTAATTTAAAGAAAGAAATAGGACTGGGAGAAGGAGGGGAAGGGAAAACTACAGTTGGAATGTAAAACAAACAAACAAACAAACAAACAAATATTTTTTAAGAAGAGGGTAGGCCCTGGCAGAGAAATACTTCACTGTTGTCAGATCTTTGAGGGACTCAGTTTGTTCCTGGCTCCTTCATTTGCTGTTTTGCTTCCTGATGCCCATGTTGTTTGTATATTTTCTCTGCCGTGCCGTGAACATTGTTTCTGTCTTGTCCCAGGCCTGCTGACTATAGCCTAAAGTCTCTGAAACTGTGATCGTACAAAAATCTTAATTTTCTGAAGTTGTTTCCCTCATACATAGAGTTTATGAGTACTGGCTATGGAACCATATGGCACAGGCTTTCATAGTCATTTTGGAACTAACATAATGTGGCCCTGGGAGCAAATGCAGTGCTGAGTCTTTCACTGATGAAGAGCTAAAACACAACACTGTGGACATGTTCTAGATATATAATGCTGTATGTTCGTGATATATCACACCACACTTCTCCAAAGGATGATGAGAGCCACTGACCCAGTAAGGTGGCATGAAATGCTTTTACTTTCCTTTAGTAGGTCATGAAAGAGAATCTGGAGGGTGCTTCTGCCTCATTCAAAGACTGCAATCCATAAACAGTTCCCAGGTTTTATTTTATCAGAGATGGGAGTGTTTCTCTTTAAGATTTCTTGGCAACTAGTAATTACTTTGAACTATCATGTGATATGGTGGCTGCTATGGAAACTATATTAATGCACAAAGCATGCAAAGCCTGTTACCACATCATATGCTACTGCCCTTTGGCTATACTTGCTTACTCATCTGGTTTCTTGAAAACAATTTCCTTCTTTTTATTTTTCCCTTAAACACATGCACACTACACTTATAATCCAAAATTTTGAAGTCACTCATTCTGTTGAGACTCATTCAAGTGACTGAAAACCAAAGATAACAGTGGAAAAGCAGCCTACAAAATTAATCTATTAGAAATATACACACATTTTATTTACTTTTTTTTTTGATAGCACAAATGAAATGTACAAAGAGGGTAAGAAAACTAAACTCATATACAAGGACCACGTTTCGATTATAACAGCAAAGAATATGCATAAATTTACAGGCAATAATACCTTCATTTTAAGTAATAAATGAAGCTACTTAGGATGTCTAAGTTCTGATAAAACCATAAAGTTTTATTCATTGCATGCATTCATGAAACATTAGTACTCGTAGATGTCTTAAAGGAACAAACATCCCACATATGAGTGTATGTCTATTCGGTACATACATCTGTCCTTCACCTGTCCTTCAGAGATATCTCTGTCTCAGCAGAACACTGCTTGAAGTTGATTATATTTCACCAGATATAATGGTGGAGTTGCAGGCATATCTAATATTTACAAGTACCAGAATTACTGTTATGTGATCACTTGTGAGTATATGAAAGCTCATGGTTTTGCTGTCTTATGTACTACCGTGTGATGCCACTGAGGTAAAAGCAACAATAGTCAGTGTTATACTATTCATTCTGGCAAGCTATGCCATCCTGGTATGCCTTTATTTGTATTTCTATGATTAAAGCAAGTTAGATCTTGTATGTATCTATTTGTGGACCATAAAAATCTTGAAAATATTTATAAGTTCAGCTATTCTGCTTACTAATTTACATTAGTTAGTTGCACATAAGGAGAAAATTTGAAATCATACAAAATATTATTTTATTTTCTATTTGAGATTAAAATGTTACATAGGATACAAAGTCTATCTTCAAGAATTATTAGAGTGATTTTATGTTAAGAAATTTATTCCTTTAGCATGTATTAAATTTCAAATGAACTTTATTGTTCAATTGATATCATTAAAGTTTCCATTCAATTTCAATGTTTTGAATATTATAAACTTATAATTGGCATTCTTTCAAAATAGTTAATATTCTCAATAAAACCTTAAAAATAATCTATCCTTTTTCCATGGTTTTGCAATACTTCAAATGTACATCATGATTCTACTCTTGATTTCAGAGTGACCCTATTATATTACCTCTGTGCTAATTCTACATTATCTGGTTTATCTGTTTTCATTGTTGTTTTTGGTTTTGGTTTTGTTTTTTTGAGCAGGCCCTCATGCTATATCTTGAGTTGATCTGTAATCAAGTCTTACGTTGAACTTAAAGCAATCCTTCTGCTTGAATATCCTGAATACTGGGATTATAGGCAGCAACTATACCAGATTTAGCTCTGTTTTCTTAAATTATCAGTATGTACTATAAAACTTCAAAGTAAATTGTAGATTTGGCAACAATTTGCTAGTTAACATGATTTTCTGCTCTCATTTAATTCCTTCCATATGAAGAAGTCCTTCTCCCAATTAAAATTTCAAATGCTTTATTTTGCTTTATATGTAGTATTTTTCTTAAGTTTGGAGCAGTTGTCATTTTACAGGAAACATGGCTTATTGCAACAAAGCTTATAGACAGTTTGGATGACTAAGTGTTAATACTATGTAGGAATTTAGAAAAAGAAAGTGGAAAAGTTGTTGAATACAATGTACCTCAGAAAATCTTAAAAAACTGCAAGGTCTTCCCCCACCCCCACCCCCCACCACAATACTAGTGGTACAATGGGAAATTTAGTTACTTTTTCTCAGTGTTGGGACAAAATATTCCATAAAAATAATTTAAAGAAGAAAGGGTTTGTGGGGCTGGAGAGATGGTTCAACCATTAAGAGCACTCACTGCTCTTTCAGATCAAACCTGGGTTTGATAACCAGCC
This sequence comes from Phodopus roborovskii, assembly GCF_943737965.1. Taxonomy (NCBI): domain Eukaryota; kingdom Metazoa; phylum Chordata; class Mammalia; order Rodentia; family Cricetidae; genus Phodopus; species Phodopus roborovskii. Next base: position 365,369 of record NW_026126693.1, on the reverse strand, counting down.
AGTACATAACAGCTTCTAGATGTCTGTTATTCTAGTCCCAGGGTATCCTATGTCCTCTTCTGATCTTCTATGGCACCAGACATGCACATGATGAATACACATACAAGCGGGCAAAACACCCATACACATGAGAATAAATAAAATGAATTTAATAATATGGCAAGAAGAAGGAGGAGGAAAAGGAGAAGGAAGATGAAGAAGGATGAAAAGAAGAGGAGGAGGGGGAGAAAGAGTTTTTTGAGGGGCCTCAAGTTTTGAGAGAGTACAGTCTATCATGATGGGGACTGTTACCATAAAGCACGAGGGGAACCTGGGAAGATTCCATGGCAGGTGAGGGTGACAAGGCAGCTGACAAACATGCCAGGCATACAGGGAAGAGGCAGGGAGAGAGAAACTAGGCAAGAAACACAGAGACAGAGAGAGGACAGAAGAGGGAGACAGGAAAAGTCCTTTCTACCCCAGGAGAACAGCAGGAAAGAATGAGAGAAAGAGATGGTAAGTGGCAGGGATCTTTCTTTTAAAGGAGTCCTTTGCAGCTGCATCCAGACTAGTTCTCATGGAACCCTGGGCCTGAGTGCATTCTTCCAGGTGACAGGGATGTTATGGCAGCAGGATTCTGAGATGCTTGGTCGCATTGCACCTGCAATGAGGAAGCAGAAACGATGAGCAATGATCGTGATGTCACCTTCTCTGTTTTATGCAGACTGTGTGTGGCATATATTCAGGGTGGTTCTTCACAACCAAGTTGAAACTCTCTCCAAGATATGCCTTGAATTCTGCCTCCTGGTAGATTCTAGGAGTTGATAATCAATATCAACCATGATTTAGTTGATTGCTAAGATACTTCATATGATTCAACTATACCTTTTTAGTTTCAGGAAATTTTATTTCAGTCTGGGAAATGGATGTAGATATGTTTATCTGAAAGCTTTCCAGTTCAGAAGACTCCCTCTAAAATTTAAAAGAAAGATTTCTTACATTTAATCACAGGCATATCACTCAAGGATCTGTCACTTGAGAGGTTACAGGAAAGAAGTGTGCACCCCCAAAGTACTATTATCATATATTTAAGTAGAAATGACAGAGTCACGAGAATTATGGTTGAGAGTGTCATCTGAATAAGAAAGGACATGCTCCCCTCATGTGATATCTTAGGTAAACTAAAGTTTGTCTCCTTTATCTTTTTGTGGCTTGATGATAGACAGTTGCCTGACCAATTTAAATTCTTTGGCAAATTCAGCAAGAAAATGTAAAAATACATTGTGAGGAATGCAGGATATTATAAGAAATATAGAATGATCTCCAAAATGTGAATGGCACTTTAATAGAGAAGCAGTAATTGTTAATGATTGGTTTGTGTTGCCATCACTGAACAAATAAAAACTTGCTTTACTATCACTATAGAACTCAAATGGCTCAGCAGGAATTGTGGTCTACAAACTAATCATATAGTCTTCAAGTAATAAATAATCAGATTAGGGGGAGATAAATGGGAAAAGTGAACCATATTTAAAAATGGAGAAAGACATTAAAACGCTGCTGGTCGATGACAAAGCAGATATAACCACTGCTGTGACTATTTATCTCCAGTGATTCAGCAGCAGGAAGTAAATAACTTTGGAGCAGATTAACTGTAACACTCCCTCAGAAGATATAATAGCTGCATAGCTTCAGATATGTTATCAGTGTTCTGAGGAAAATTCATCATTGTACCAAGAAAGTCAGAAAATTAGAACATCCTGAAAGAGATACAAGATAGAAAATATTTTTTAGACCATGTTTTCTCAGTCTGCATGTCCTCAAGAGCAGGTTAATAATTCACAACTGAAATCTGAAAAGACATTGGAAAATGAGTTTTCTATTGAACCAAGGATTAAATTTTAAAATATGAATAGTGCTTTTTAAGGAATGCTTAAATTTTATGACAAGTGTGAGCTGTAATTAAAGAATGTATATCCTTAAAATGTATTACCAGGCCTTATTTTCCACCCAAATATATTTTACATCAGGATAACATGCACAGAGCAAAAAGGGAATGAGAAAAAGTTGAGTTAGTGCTCATTATTCATTGCTTTACAGTTAGTATTTATAGAGAACTATTGTCTGCCAGTCAATTTTCTGGATCTTATTGATACAAGGATGAATGAAGCTGTCAACATCACTCCAAATTTTCACATTAAAAAAGTAGCAACAAAAAATGAGACAGCATACAAGTTTATTTGTAACATGCTATAATAATAAGTGATATGAAGTACATATTGCTATTATCAGATAATGGTTAATGAAACTCAGGAAACAGCATATTTAAAAAAATAGATGCAATATCAAGCATCAAAAAGAATGCTTTGTCAGTCTCTGAGATGATTTGGAGACTTCCTGGTACCCAGTATAGCCTGCTTTGTATGCTATACTTTACCCAGATCTAAAGTACCTACCTCCAAGCTATTGGGGAAAGGGGCTTTCAAAATTCATCATCACACCTCAAGCAAGGTTATTTTTTTTTCCCCCCAGTGACATCTAGACTTCTTGCTGTGGCAACATATATGTAGGGCCCACCCTTGACCCTTGAGACAATTGTAACATCTGATCTCAGCTCTAGAGCTCCTAGTAGACTGGATGAGACACATGCTGTCACCTCAGCTCTGCCCTGGAAGGTACCACCCAGTACACCTTCCCCGAAACCTGGGTTTTGAGAGATATAGTCTCAAAGACACATAGGTTAGTAGAGGGCAGTCAGGATTTTGTGTAGAGCTTAGTAAAGACTCAAACATTTTTGTTGTTGTTTGTTTATTTTTTTGTGTGGAAGAAAATAAAGCCATGTTTTGGGGGAAAAGTAGATACTGAGTGTATGTGAAAGTCTATTAGCTTTTATGTTTGTTAAGCACTTTTTAAAACAAATCCTGTGCATAAATGGATTTATACACAGCTCCTTATTGGGACACTTAATGGCAGTCTTTCCAAATTCTCCATAGTCGCAGTCAAGGCAAATCCTTGTTATGTGTTAGATATGAATAATCCTTTAAACACATTTTATTATGATTATAGCATTAGAATTACTAAAATTTATAATTGAAGAATCTCATAATTCTTTCATCCTTGGATTTCTCATACACTTTCAATCATGGACATTTTAAAGCTTTTATGCCACTGTGATTTTACCCTGAAAGTGTTTACAACTACCATTAGGTCACTGTGCTTTCCTCATATATCCTGGAGACTGTGCCGCTCAACTGAGCAAGGAATGGAAGCAACTGATGCAGAGATTGGTGAGGTTCTGATGATGCTGATCAAACACTGGGAGTGGCAATTAGAGCACATCAGTCCGTTCATGCTTTTGTCCAGATGTATAGATGCTATTCTCTGCTTACGCATATTGCTGTACTGCTGGAAGCAGAAAGGAAACATTTATATTTTTTCCTTCTCCCTATTTGATGCCTTTAGGATTTGGAAACTTGTATTGAATATTCATATTTTCATGGCAATTAGCTATTGGCATAAGTTCAATAAGAATCTGTTCTTGTTGTAAGGAGACATAATTGGGAACATTGGTTATATTACCAAGGCTTTGAAATGTCATACTGGAGAATAATATGCATAGAATCTGGTTTGCAGGACTGAGGTTGATTTTATGGAAACAATACTTTAAAAAATCTTGGAAAAGCAACTGCAGCCCCTGGCTATGGTATTCCTATTAGAGGGACAAAAGGAAAGTCTCACTTCCTGGGCAGTAAGAAATCTTTTAAGTGGGTTCATGAAAAAGAAAAATTCTTAGGGGGTCTCTGGGAATTCAAGTCTGAGCTTTCAGACATAAAAGAGTCCTAGTTTCCTGTCATAAATGATGACAATTCTCCAAAATAAAGCTCCCCCCCCCCGATATTCTCCTAACTTGGAGGCAGAAGAGGAGCTCTTCAGACTGAAGTTTGAGAAGTTACAATAAACTTGGAAGAATCCACACCATGACTTAAGTGTGGGCCAACATTCTGCCTGGGGCTGTGTAGACCACATGGGCAGTTAGCCGAGAACATCCAGTTCTATCTCCAGAGACATTCAGCACACACCCTAGGAACTCTACCAGTTTGCCTCTATAGTTCTCTTGCCAAGCATTGACAATGTTCGTGACACCAGCCCTTCGGGCTTAGAAACTGCAGCTCTAACTTCTCATATTTGTTTTTCTTTTTATTTGTAGAAATTCAGAATGATCATGATGTACAACCAGCATCATTAGTCACATATCCTGTTCCAGCAAGTTCTGACAGATGGTTCTGCTGGTGTTCAAGGAGAAACCAGCCACTGAGTCAGAAGTAGACATATATTTTTCAAAGAAAATAAGAATGCGTCTGTAGTGACCAAACTTAGTCAGGATAAAGGCTTCAGAGGACTCATCAAACCCTGTCATGGAGTAGTTTTTCCAAGAGCATCATTAATTACTACAGGGTCTTTAAGGTCTGTTTATAAAAACTTTCCTTGATTCTAGTACCCCCCCCCCTTGAGATAGGGTTTCTCTGGTTTTAGAGGCTGTCCTGGAACTAGCTCTTGTAGACCAGGCTGGTCTCGAACTCACAGAGATCTGCCTACCTCTGCTTCCTGAGTGCTGGGATTAAAGGCGTGCATCACCACCACCCAGCCTCTAGTACTTCTCTTAGAAACTTTTCTATTCTGCTAGCCCCATTTTGCTCAGTGACTCCAATTCTCTTTTTACTCTTGTATGTAGAATTAAGCTCAATTCTATACTAAGACATTGCTTTGCCTTAGTTAGGGGTTAGTGCTGTGATGAGATACCATGACCATGCCAGTTCTTGCAAAGGGAAGCATTTAACTGGGTCTTATTTACAGTTCATAGCTTTAGTCTATTGGCATGGTGTAACGTGGTGTTGTTCAGGCAGACAAGGTGCTAGACAAGGAATGAGAGATTGCCACAACCCATTGCAGGCAGCAGGCAGAGAGAATAGGCCACTGGGTCTGGGCATCTGAAACCTGGAAGCCCACCCACTGTGACACACTTTCTCTAACAAGCCCATACCTCCTAATAGTTAGTGCACCTTGATATGAGCTTACAGGGGACATTTTGATTCAAACCTTCAGAGGTGTTTTTCTCCTTATAGTTCCTGTGTCAAGTCTTTTAATGCTTTAACTGTTAGGCTTTCCTTTTCTTTGTTGATCTGCATGATCAAGCTGATAGGGAGATTTAGAGCAGTCTTGAGAAGAAATAATTTTGTTGTTCAGCACTTAATTGGGGTACAGAGCTAGAAGCCTCTTGTTGCTGTAGCATAGGAAGGAAACCCAGGATATACAATTCTATTAGATATTGAGTCATGTGATTTGTTTTCCAAGCTTGATTACTGATTTATTTAAGCCAATGATAAAATGTAACTTTTTAATTTCTGAATTAAAATTAGCTATTTTATGTGTTCAGGGAAGACAATATGAAGTAATTCAAGTAATTATTGTTTATTTTTTATTTTTATTTCATTTCCCTTTTCCAATTTAAGTTAGAAACAATCTTATTTTATATATCAATCACAGTCCCCTCTCCCTGTTTTTTCCATGCCCCCCACTGACCCCTATCCTATCCCTCTTCTGCTCCATAGAAAGGGTGAGGCCTTCTATGGAGGATCACCCAAGTCTGTCATATCATTTAGGGCATGTCCTAGGCCCTCAACCGTGTGTCTAGGATGAGAAAGTATCCCTTTATGGGGAATGAGTTCCCAAAGTCCATTTGTACACTAGACATAAATGCAGTTCCATTTCCAAGGTCTCCATAGACTGCCCAGGCCTCCTAACTGACACCTATGTGCAGGGGGCCTGGTTTCATCCTATGCTGGTTTCCAAGCTGTCATTCTGGGGTCCATGAGTGATGGGAGATGTCATTCTGTATATGTTTCTTATACTGGTTAATGAATAAAGCACTGTTGGCCAATAGGAAAGTAAGATAGGCGGGACTAGGAGACAAGGAGGAAAGAGGACGTAGTAAGGAGGGTCAAGATGGAGAGTCTGGAGAGAGCAGAACCTCCATTCCTCCGCTCTCGGTAAGACCACGTGGAAATACATAGAAATGGGTTAATAATTAAGACAGAGCTAGCCAATAAGAAACTAGTAACAGGCCAACAGCATTATATCAAATACCGAGTCTCTGTGTGTTAATTGGGGCTGGCGCGGCAGCGGGACAAGACTGGCGGCGAGAGGAAAAACCTTACACCTTACACATGAGCTTCCTCTTGTTCAGGTGTGCTGTTTTTGTGGGTTTCCCCAGTGTGGTCTTGACCCCTTTGTTCTCTACGCCTCCCTCTCTACAACTGAATTCCATGAATTTGGCTCAGTGCTTAGCTGCAGGTATCTGCTTCTGTTTCCATCAGTATTAGATAAAGGCTCTAGGATGGCAATATAAGGTAGCCATCAATCTCATTACAAAGCAAGAGCATTTAAGATAGGCTCTCACCTATTGCTTAGATTGTTAGTTGGGATCATCCTTGTAGATCTCTGGATATTTCCCTAGTGCCAGATTTCTCTTTAAACCTGTAATGGATTCCTCTATTAAAGTATCTCTTTCCTTGCTCTCCTCTGTTCTTTCCCTGATTCAGTCTTCCTGCTCCTTCATGTCCTCCTCCCCACTCCTCTTCTCCCCTTCTCTTTGCCCTAACTCTTTTATTTTTATTTTATTATTATAATTTTGTTGTTGTTGTTGTTGTTGTTTGGCCAAGACAAGTATCAGGCTTAAAAAAGATGGTGGTGAGAGAATTATGTGAGTAATTTAACTGCAGTGGAAACACAGACTCCATTTACAGTTGAGTGATGGAAGACACATAATTATAGAGAAATTCAATGGCAGTTTTCCAAAAACCAAAGTCCAGGCTTAGAAAGACAATGATTCAATTAAAAAAAGGATGGTAAGAATATTGTTTTCTGGATACATGTGAAAGCTTATAATTTCCTGATGTACATATTGATGCCAATGGACTGTGCCCCAGTAGAACTCCCCCACAAAAGAAGCCTATAAAGGAGAAAGCTTAAATAATTAGGTGTTTTATTTACAGCTGGAGATTTTAAATGCCTTAAAGAGTTGATGGCTTAAGGGAATTTACCCTTCAAGAAAGGAATTATTGATGAATCCCAGTTATCAAATGTAGGGACCTCTAGGACTTTTCCTTTTCATTAGCATCTACATGAAGGTACACAGAAGAGTCAGATTCTACTTACCAATTTACATGACTCCCTTGCTTATAACTTGCTACTGAGCACAGTCATTGCCTTACTTCCACCCTTCCCCTGTAACTCCTATTTACAGCTTATTAAGAGTAAATTATCTTTCCTGAGGTTCTTCTAGCAGCCCGAGGAATTTAGATTACTCATTAAGAATGCTGTGTCATGGAAATTCTTGCTTGTAATTGATTTTTCTTTACAACTGTGAAGTCTCAATCTTTATAAATCTTGATTATCAGCCTAGTCTATATTATTTTTGAAAAACAATAAAAGATTTTTTTGAGATGATAATGTATAATATCATTTTTCTATTCCTTTTCCTATCTCCTTTCCTTTTGATAGCTTTTGTAGCACCTAAAACCATCCTATACACTGAAAAAGCAAGGAGGCTTATACCTACATTGCATACTCTATAGGCATTCTTTAGAAAGAACTAGTTAAAAAGAAAAAAAGAAAATTACCTATAACAAAAGTCTTCATAATTCTCATATGTAGGTAAATTCAACACACACACACCTACCTTAATTTTAGAGTAGAGTAAGCTGTTTTCATGTAACTCAACCGTATATTATCAAAAGACCAGCCCTCAGCAAGTTAGAGAACCTGAGAGGAGGCAAGGAGTTGACAACTGATCCTAAGGTAGACTTTTTTCTCTGCAGGATCAAAGCTTAATTTGTTGGAGTCAGTGAAAAGAGGGTCACACACACACACACACACACACACACACACACACACACACACACACACAAACACCTTCAACATGTCAGGGTCTCTCTATTTTTTCCCTACATCTTATATATCCCAGGAAATCATTCAAGCAATATAAAAATTGCAGTGTGGTTACATTCTATTTTTCTTCAAGCAAATGATTCCAATGAAGACAAGTAAAAAAACAGCATGTTCCCCAATACCTTTACATGATTAAACAGTTTATGGACTACATGTGAAAAACAAATTCCTCCCAAGAACCCACAGACATGCAAGTCTAAGCCAGTGAGTACAGACTAAGAAAGTGTAAGCAATCAAGGTATTTTTCTCAGCCATTTCTTTTACTGGTGGGCTGCATTTTGCAGTTACAAAGAAAGGATCAATCATTTTATTATTTATCTCAGAAGGTAATCTTACAAAAATTATTAAATGAGCCTGGCGTTGGTGGCACCCCAGCATTTGGGAGGCTGAGGCAGAGGCAGGCAGATCTCTGTGAGTTCGAGGCCATCCTGGTCTACAGAGCAAATTCCAGGACAGGGTCCAAATCAATAGAGAGAAACCCTATCTCGAAAAACCAAGAAAAAAATTCTTAAAATGAATCACAAATCTAAACACACACACACACACATACACACACACACACACACACACACACACACCTGTCATTTCTACTTTAAGTTTGTATAGTGTTCACACTCATTCATCAACATTTTTAAAAAATCATATTAGGAAGCTAAGAACAAAAATGGGTACAAGAAATGAACCATGGCCTTTGATTATCAGCTCATCTTTATAAAAGCTCATCAACTGATAATTGATAATTGATAATTGAGCTACCTTTGTTCCTGTTCCTTGACCTCAGTGAGTCCCTCAATCAGCTATTGAAAGTTTGCCTTTCTAAACTTCAAATTGTTGCCTGTGATTTTCTACATCAGAGCCACTTACAAAAACTTCTTAACCTGTTATGCCCAGATATGAGTCCCCCAAAATTGTAGGGCCCTGCATGGACCCAGGACGCACCTTGAGCAAGCCTGAAGCTGTTGGCTGGAACCCCATGCCCAAAAGCTGTTGTTTTGATAACACACACCTCTTGACAACACACACCTTGTGGGGAGGAGCTAAGCCTAAACTTCCTGTAATTTTCCACTGAGCTGTAAGGCAGTATTTAAGGCCCTCAATAAACAGCTTTCTGACATTGCCATTGAATGAATGACCCACTGTCTGTCTTATCTCTTTATTCAATCTCTAGGCCTTCACAGATGATTGTGGAACAGATCGTAGCTCAGGCATATCACAAAACCAACAAGGATATCGAGCGCATATGTAAAAGCAAAGAGCCTTTATTCAAAGTTTGAGCTCAAGACTCTCCCTGTTTCCAAGGTATTGGCAGAATCAGAGAACCTCAAGCTCAGTTGGGGTGGGAGTTTTATCATAGCAGAGGTTGGGGTGAGGGAATTCTAAGTTTCAGGACCCCTGATTGGCTGACATTTGTCTAAGGGTATTCTGGTGAAAGGGGATGGGTATGTGCTCTGTTAAAGGATGTCAGGTGATCCTATTTAGAATGGTTGGAAAGTTAGGAATTTCCGTTGGAAATTAGGTACTTTCCCTTTGGAGGGTCCATTCCTGGTTGGTGACTGGGTGATCTCAGTTTGTGGTTTTTCCTGGAACCACGTACTTCCTTAGGGTAATCTTAAACTCAGGTCTCTGTTGAGCTTGTCATGGCTAGGCCCTATACTAACTTTATTAACAATCTACATCTTAAAATTCTTTCTAAGGGTGGTGATTCATTAATCTGCTCCAGCAGCAATGCTTGGGAAAAGCCAATCACTATTACTGAAAGTACCAGTACCAGTGCCCAGTGAGGAGCTAGAAACCCCCTGAGAATTTTCATACAACTTGAAAGTCATGAGCAATCAAGAGGGCAATAAGCAGAGCTGTAGCAATAACAGCATGGGGTCCTTCTGGCTCTGCACCTTCAAGGCATACCCACCTTTGTTATGCTAACCAGTGAGCCATTTTCTGAGTTCCAATGGTGCTTGCTGTTCCTCTCCCATTGACCCCAAGATTATACTATACTTTGTTGGATATTTAGGACTTATTTTTTTACTACTATGCATATAATTCCAAATAATTATCAGTGGATACCTGTGTGTGTTGCTTCAATGGTTTCACTACTAAAAATACTCTACCATGAAAATTCTTGTGGGTATGTCTTTTCCAATACACATAATTATTTCTTTGTATTATTAGAAGTAGAATTCTTTAATCAATGGATACAAAAATATATAGGTACCTTCCTATTTAATTACCTTTGAGAAATTATGTAAATGAGATGGCAATTCTGCTTTATTTAAACATTCATTTTACAGTTGTTTCTGAGTACTTCCTTCAGGTTCTTATTAGGCAATTTGTGCAGCACTCTTCCATTTTAACAATTCAAGGGCAAATTATAAAATACTTCCTAAAAAATCTACTGCTTCAGAGAAGTCAGATTGTAGAAGACAACTATCTCAGAAACTTGAGAAATAAGAATACATCAAGGGAAAATATTAGTTAAACTCACAGTTTTAAAATATTTCCAACAGCTTTGGAAGTTAAGAAAAGCAAAACAAAAATAAAATTATATGGATTAGAGGCATTATATATTTTACCCTTGATTTAAAACTGAAAACGAAATAAATAGAGATCAAGATTTTTTTCTTAAAGATTCATTTTATTTTAGTTTGTGTGACTGTATGTTTGTGTATGTGGCATATGTGTTTCGGGACAAATTCTTAAAAACATTTCCTATTCAAAGCGACAACACATACTAAGCAGCCAGTCTTCACATTGTTCTGTGAGACCCAGATGCCACAGTGCAGCACCAGGAGTCCTTGCTGGTACCAGAACTCACAGTGAGGCAAGTGACAGAAGATTCAGAGCTTAGAGCATCTGTAGTAAAATATAATAAAGAAAATTAAAAACAAATCTATGTATGTCTGGTTTGCTTGCCTGTATACCTGTTTACTGTCTGTATGCCTGGTATCTCTGGAAGTAAGAAGAAGGCATTGGATCTCTTGGGGCTGCACAGTTAAGAGGTGCTCTTACTGCCAGCCAACTCTCCAGCTCTACATCTGGATGATTTTTTTTTTTTTTTTTTTTTTTTTTGTCTTTTTAGTCATTGTTCTGCAACTTTACCCTTCAGAGAGACATTTTCTCCATCTTCAAAGGATATCTGTTACATAATCTAGAAAAATACCAGTAAATGTCTCCCTTTGTATTGTGTACAGAAATGTGAGGGATCTGTGGAGAATTGTCTCCTAGAATTAACAAAACAAAGCAGGGATCAATAGCATTGTAAGTGAGCTGATGGGAACTTGGGTAGTGTTTCCTGTTTGAAACTGCCACTTTGGGGTTGACAATAGTTTAGAAAATTGGCAGTGATCCCTTAAAATCGCTTTTTGATTTCCTGAATCTAGAAGTTCTTTGCTGCTGATCTCAGTCAGATTTTTCTGATGGTATTGTAAGGTTTTAATGCCCACTGTCAAATCCCTTCCTTCTTTAGCAGGTCTCCTGTTTTGTCACCAAATCCAAGATGATGCAATAGATAAAGAAAATGATGACTAGGAATCACTATCACAGGCAGGAAACAAGGATTGGCATTGGAGCCCCATATTGGCCTGATCTGTAGAAACTAAGATACTGGTTGTCAGAAGATAGCAATGACAAATGCACATCCAAAGAAAAAGGATGCCAGGATGCTAGGAGGAGACAGAAGGTTTCAGACACTTACCAACCCCCTGCTTTGGCAACCATAACAGGATGCAAAGAAGACCCAGCAAGAGGTAGGCCTCTGACTCAGCAACATGTGCTTATCCCAGACCTTGTCCTGTCACCAGACAGCCAGGTATCCTCCATGTGGCAAAGAACCAAATAGAAGTTTGCTGGCGGGCTCTGGAATAGGGAGCATAGCAACTGCTCCTGGAGGGTCTCTAGGTCATAGCAACCTACCTACAGCTCCAACTGACCAATCAACAGGTTGCCCAAGCCAGGAAGTGGACCGATCCTGAGACTGCTGCAGACCCCAGCCACTGCCCTTGCTCTACCACCATATATTTCTTTATGTTCCACCCTCTGTGTCTGACAGATGGAAGAATTGAGTTAATACAGTTAACTCGTTAATTAGTTAAAGACTATTTGCTTTTGCATTGGATAGGGTCTCATGGTGATTTTGGAGTTCAAAGTTTGGTCACAAAAGAGAAAAGCATTGGGTACTTTACAGAAAGATGCCAAGCTCATAGCACAGACACTTCTGAGAAGCAATGTTTTGAGTGTCCTCACAAACATTTTGTTGACTTGCAGATATAGTGATACTAACTTAAAAAGAAAAAATAACACACACAAATAAACTTTGATTGTGTGCCTTGCAAACTTAAAAGGAAAAGTGAATATTTACTTCTAGTACTTGGTCTTTCACGTAAAAATTTGGGGTATTGTTTGGGGAGAATTACAACCATACAAATTGGAATGATAGCTGCAATTTTCACAAGGCACCAGCCACTGAACCCTAGTTTTCCACCAGAAGGTGCTCATGTGCTCTTCTAGGAACACTGTGCTCCCCTTTGCAGCAGATTCCAATTGATTGTTTTTGGTGGGTTTTGGTGTTTTTTTTTTTTGTTGTTGTTGTTGTTTGTTTGTTTTTTTCACCCTGACAAAACATCTGGCATAAGCAAGAGAGTTCTGGCTTGTGGGTTCAGAGAGAACCATCTACCTCGGTTGGGGAAAAGGCCAAACAGAACATCTGTGGGACCACAGAAGCAGGTGGCTGTTTCTTTTCACATGGTAGCCAGACCTGCAGTGAGCTTAGTCATGACGAACAGGAAGTAGATATGGCTTTCAGGGCCCCCTGCAGCAGTCCAGTTTTTATGGCTAAAAAAATATAGCCTGAAAGTTCCACAACATCTTAAACAGCCCCCTCAGCTTAGCTACCAAGGGCTGGAACAAGTGAACCATGGGAATCATTTTACATTGAAACCATATCATAAGGCTGTGTTGACTTAATTCAACTCTGTCTCGACTACCTCCATTGCTTTCAGATTCTCAACTAAAGATGAGCAGAGAAGCTGGGATCATGACATACACCCTCACAAAGACAATATTCTCCAAAGTTGAACTCACAGATTACAAGAGAAGAACATGAGAATCATACAGGTTTTATGGCAGGAAGAAAGGTAAGTACCTTGTGCTGGGCTAGATTGTTGTAATGGGTCATTTACCAGACAATCTATGGAAAGCCTGCTCTCTGCAACAGTCAGGAAAGACTTAAGTATATTGACTTAAATCTGAACACAGCAACCAGGACTTCAGCATGTCTTAGAAGCCAACACTTCCTTAGTATATTGAACATTAACTAACCTCAAACCCAGAGAAGTAGTAACACTGAAAAGGAGTTATGACTGCTATCTCATAATTCCTTTGCCCAGGTACCTGAGTTTTAGAACAGGCTCAACTTACCAAAGCCTTGAGTGATAGCTGAGAAGGGAGTCAGTTCCTTTAGAAAGCAGAGTCGTGTCGGTCCTCTGCCTGAAAACTGTGCAACTAAGGTGAATGCTCTCATTTTTATTCTTTATTGTCCAGGAAGTCATCCTGCTTCAACCTCTCAAAGGCTGGGATAATGGATGTAAAAAGATACTCCAAGCCACCAGCTTTGGTCTTGGAAAAAGGCTGCTCTCCTTCTACAGTTTAGATTGGCCTCAAACTAACACACATCTCATCTCCATCTCCTGGGTGCTGAAGATGTAGGGAAATGTCTACAACCAAAGGTCTTAGAATGTAGTAGCCCAGAAGCAACAGCAGCTATCCTGAGACAAGGAGCTCAACTCTGATTTGTGAAAGGGCAGAGGCAGAGTTGCTTGATGGAGAGAAGATGGGTCTTAATATTTAAGCAGCCGGGGAAATGTGTGCTTGATTGACCTAACATGTGTTAATCTTATATTTGATTAAAAACCTGCTGTTAATGATTAGATACTTTTGTCTTTGCAATGAAGTGTCACAGCCTCTCACATCCTAGTTTTAATACAGTGTACAGGTCTAGAGCCTTTGAGACATATAAGACTTTAGCAAATTTTCAAGTCAGTATGGCAACAGTTATTTCAGCCTGTTACATAGATGATCAGGGGTATGGCCAGGAAAAAGAACAATACATTTTCTTTTCTTTTTGTTGGCTTTTTAAGACAGGGTTTCTGTGGGCAGTCTTGACTGTCCTGGAATTCACTCTGTAGACCAGGCTGGCCTTGAATCAGAGGTCTGCCTGACTTTGCCCCCCAAGTGCTGGGATTAAAGGTGTGTGCCACCACTGCACAGCTGACCAGTTTTGAACACCCATCTGGAAGTGAGACTAACACACATTGCTTCAAAAAAGACATAGCAAGTTTGACCTCATCATGAGCAGGCAAGACACAGAGTTTGGCAAATGTTTGTCTTTATTTTGTCATGTTTTGACATTCTGTTTATAATTGTCTAGTTACAACTACAGAGCTAAAATGTCAAGAGGTACTGGTCAAAACTAAATGCTTTAGGTTTGGGCATTGGACAGGAATACCTATTAAGTTGTATAAGGCATATGTATGATGATGAAGTCTCCATGCTTTTGTATGCTCTGCAGAATAGAGCTTTCTAGTAGAAAGAGGCCAGCAGAAACTAAGGAAGTGCTTTTCCTAGCTCAGCTAGTAATTCTGTTTCTGAAGGCTGAGTGGAGGGCCTGCAGTTCCAGAAGTGCCTGCACTACAGGGCAAAATAAAGGCCAGTTTAGCAATTCTATTTCAAAGGAAAACTTTAAAGTAAACAAATAAAAAAGATCTGGGGAATCAACAGCTGAACACACCTGCTGTTGAGCCTGTGGAACCAAGTTCTGTCCCCAGAAGCCACATGGTGTAAGAGGAGAACTAACACAAGTTGTCTCTAACCACACATGTGGCATTCTTGTATATGCATTCAGACACAAGAGGCTCATATAAATAAGGAACTGTGATGAACTAATTTATAAAGTACTTGGAGAGAGAACTCAGAGACAGTATTTGGTTAACATGGAGGATATCGTTGGCTCAACATCTTCTACCACAAACAAACAAATAAAATAATTATCAGATGTCATATTCTGTACAGTTGAAAACTACTCTGAAGTCTAACAAATACTTGAAAATTCAGGTTGAACTGTTAAAATATCAGTTCCAGTTTACCCAACTGTCTTGTGTTGTGCTGAAGACAAATGGATGTGGTAGAATATGAGTTTATCACTGTGTGTTTAATCAGGCAGAGGTTCTAATTTCAGCCGACATTCCAAATGTCTTATCTCTCCTGCTATAAATTAATTTAGTTTCCAGCACACAGCATGCAGTTCTTTGTCTGGATCATTTTCTTTCCTCTATAATAATTAACTAAGAGCAACATAAAGCAGTGTTTTCTCATTTTTCAAGGAGGAAACTACATCTTTATCATCTTACTTAGGGATGATATCAACTCAGATTTCTGTCACAATACATTCTCCAGCAATCATCACACAGGATATCATGCATGTCCATTGGATGGAGGACAACATGCCTCCTGGACCCTGAAGTCTTGAAGTGCTAGTGACTATGGAAGTGTTGGTAGGTAGGATACATGTGTATCAGAGAGTGAGGACAATTCTTTTGAAAATCAGATTTTAATGGATTTCTAAGTGTCTCATGGGATGCATTGGACATGTTAAGATACTCCATCTAGCATAAAAGAGAGTTATCACTCCATATACTGTCATTATGAGCTGCAAGCTTTTAGAAAGAGAGAGGGGAGAGAGGGAGAGAGAGGGAGAGAGAGACAGAGAGAGAGAGAGATTGTAGATGGTGTATGTTGATGCTTATGCACCTGTGTACATTCCCATGGGTGCACTTTTGTGTAATGGTGAGTGTGGGTTGATATTCGGTGTCTTCCTCTCGCACTCTGCACAGTATTTTTTGAAATTGAGTTTTGTACTGATCCTTGAGCTAAGTATTTTGGCAAAATGGAAGCCCAAGATACCCTCCAGTTTCTGCCTCCCCTGAGCTAGAATAGAAGATTTTTCATGAGTGCTGTGGATCCAAATCAGGTCCTCCAGCTTGTGTGAGTGGTGTGTGTGTGTGTGTGTGTGTGTGTGTGTGTGTGTGTGTGTGTATGGAGGGGGTGCATTGCTGGCTAAGCCACTTCTGCCTTCTATGATTGGACTTTTTATTCCAAAGGCAATAAAGACAACATTCTAGCATGCTCTGGTATACTTACCAGCAGTACATAAAGATGCTTATTTGTGTTTATAATGAAGAACACAAGACGAAGTACAATAGCTTGAACTCTAATGTGTGTTGTTTGCTGCTTAGAATCTGTGGTCTATCCAATTCAGAAAGTACTTACAAATATCTGAACAACACTATTTACTTTCTTGCCTTTCTGGAAGATACTCCTATCTAGGATATATAAACAGGACATTTGTTACTATTTGTTTCTGAAACAGAATCTCAAATTGTAGTCATTTAGTTCCACCTCTTGAATGTTGGGTTGAAATACAGATGTGTACCAACACATCTGGCTATCCCTGGTTATCTGAATAGCAGAGGTAGCTGTTTTCTTTTCAGAATTGGTTTGCTTTTTGCTATTTTTAAAATATTTTTTTCTTGTTTTACATATTAATCCCAGTTCCCTCTCCCTCCCACCCTCCCATGTCCCCTGCTGGCCCCTCTATCCCATCCCCCATCTACTCCTTAGGGAGGGTGCAGCCTTCCATGAGAGATCATCAAAGTCTGTCAAGTCATGGTAGGGCCTAGGCCCACACTTGTGTCTCTAGGCTAAGGGAGTATCCTTCCATGGAGTATGGAATCCCAAAGTCCGTTTGCACTAGAGCTACATTCTGGCTCCATTGCCAGAGGTCCTATAGTCTACCCAATCTTCCTAGCTGACAGCCACATTCAGGGGGCCTGGTTTAGTCCTATGGTGGCTCCCTAGCTATCAGTCTGGGGTCCATGAGTTCCCACTTGCTCAGGTCAGCAATTTCTGTGTGTTTCTCCAGCCTGGTTTTGACCCCTTTGTTCACCACTTCTCCCCCTCTGAAACTGGATTCCAGGAGTTTGGCTAGTGTTTAGCTGTGGATCTCTACTTCTGTTTCCATCAGCTACTGGATGAAGGCTCTAGGGTGGTGTTTAAGGTAGTCATCATTCTCATTATAGGAAAAAGTCACTATTGCTTAGGTTCCTAGTTGCGGTTATCCTTGTGGATCTCTATACAATTTCCTAGTGCCAAATTTCTCTTTATGGCTCCCTCTATTGATGTATCTCTTTTCTTGCTCTCCTTTATTCATTCAAAATTAGTTTTTATCTTGGGTTTTTGCCTTTGGAGTTATAGAATAATTCACTCTAGATAGTAAATTGATTATGTTCTTTTTGTTCCTCATAAAATATATCTTATTTCCATAAAACTGAGCATGTCCTATATCACTTTATGATCATTTGATAATAGTATACATAAAACCTAGTACAAATTTCTTATGAAAAGTCAACTTGCTTTAATAGGTAGCTAATAATTCTAAGATATCTATTCCTATTCCTGTTTCAACTCTAATAGGTGGACTACTTGGGCATCCGCCCATGTGTCTAAGGCAGAAAGACATTAAGATTTGGTTTAGAAAAATTTCTGACAGTTCTCATCAACTGAAAGTTTACCACGATGTTATTTCAGCTCCATTCAGAAATGCTGTTGGAAGACAATGAGGACATGACTCTTCAGTAATCATAATGTTAAGAATACATTACACCTTCAACCATAACTAGAAGACCAGATGTAAAGATGTGTATTAATTAATGAGTAAAGACTCATGAAAAATCTGAGTCTTGAAGGGTATAAGTTAGACTTCTGGTGATCAAGATGCTGTGTAAATGTATGTGAGTGCTAGTTAAACCATGCAGGCTCTTGGTGGTTGCTGGAACAATCTGCTTTGTGACAAAAACATTCAACTCCCTTCTTTCTTAGGTCATCTCAGTGCTTTGGTTGTTCTTTTCCCTTAGAGGATTCATGAATAAAATGTCCAGAAAAGGATGTATTCCAAACACCTAAAGTTTCTTCTTAACATCCATATGGCAACCATCACATTGAATGGTTATTCATTCTATCACATAGACCAACTCTGAGGCTCCAGCAAAGCAAGTGTTTCCTAGGGGACTAGTGAGCCATTTAGTGGCAGAATGATTACACTGGACTGCTTCCATCCTGGAAAGAATGCTTGGGATATGATTTTGTTTTTCCTCCCCCACAGTTCTTCTTCCAGCTTTGCCACCTGCATATTTACTCAATACCTTATTCTCTACCTTACTACTCAGCATCATGTGGCTTCTAATGAAAACAAAAATCTGATTTTACAACAAAACCAGTGACTTGGATGCACAAGGCTGACTGGTCTTTCCAAGAACAGAATCATCTAAAACCCATTGGCCAACAAAAAAGGAGAACAGTTTATGAAAAACAATGAATTGATCCAAAGTCAAGCATTACAAAGAAAAGCTTGGAAATGTGAAGGACTACCTTAAAAAATGTAATGCATGTTTAACAGCATCAGGCAGCATCAGCATGTCGGTTTGAGAATTAGAGGCTGGAGTGCAGCATGCCTTCCCAAGGGAATCAGTACTCGCTGCAAATTTTGTTTCCCAGTCCCAGAATGTTGGCTCTGCCTGGTTAATATTCTGGTTCTGTCCTACTGGAAACTAAGACATCCTTAGTGTGCTTTGAGCTCCTTAGGCCATTGACCCATGGGAGTAAATGTCTGTCTGTATGATGATTAATCCAGATAAGCAAAGCAATGTGAGGCACTGCCACTCTTCTCACTAATGTTGCTGACACTTTTGGTAACATTTCAGGATTTAACATTTGGATCACCCAACAAGTTAAAGGACCACAGTAAAACCTGATTTTCTGGCTGAGAGACTAGAAACTAACCCAGGGTACAAGAAAACTAAAAAGTCTAAACAGAACTCATACCTTGTTCCTATGTTTGTTTTCATTGCTTTGTTTATACATATATATGTATGTATATAAGTATTTATATAGTATATCAGATGTGCCTGAAGCAAGAGGGTAAAATTAAAAATGTGTCACTCAACATTCATGAAACTCTGTACCTAGGAAAGAACCTAAGCAATAAGGCTTTCCAGTATGCCATCTTAAACTTTGTAGAATTTGTTCTTCTGAAAATATCAATATTTAAAAATTCAGTAAAGCTGGCAGGTAGTTTTTGTGTATAAACCAATATATAAACCAATTTATCTACATCTACCTGCCCGTGCTTGTATATGTTGTGTGCTATGGCTGGTGGACCTGTATTTATAAAACATTAAAATGCCTTGTAGAAGGCATGTGCATTTTCTTCCTTGCTTCTTTTCTCTTCCAGGATGTGGTGGAGATCACACTTGGGTTTCACAAATACAAGGCAAGTAGATTATCATTGCACTCTGCATTAGGTCTTCTTCTTACATCATTGTGCTTTTATGTATAAATTACATTTTTACTGAGTTTTGTTCTCTTTCTTTTGCAGGGGAAATAAAGTCATTGGCACATTTCCAAAGCATCCACTGGAAGTCCTCCATGGTTATTTCAAAGATCAACAGGAACAAACACAAATATTGGCAGTAGGAGAAACAGCATTCAACCCTTGCCTGAGGAGTTGTGATCTTATTTCATGCTGCATACTGCATTCTTTCCCTTAAGAGCTTTCCCAGGGTGTTGCAAACCCTCAAGACCTCTGGTCATCAAGCCAAGAACAAATTGTGAAGTTTCTGAACTCATTACCTACTAAGATGTTGTTGTTCATCTTACTTTAACAAAAAACATAACCCAAGCCAAAAAAATGTACTTCCTTAAATAATACTGTTTGTAATTACAGCCTCCCTTTGGCCAACACACTAGGCCTTGGATCAAGTTTCTGAAATATTCCTTTTTAAAAAGCAATTATTTTATAAAGAAGTAAAAGGAATGCAGCACTCTCCCTCCTCTCACCCTTTGTTGCACTCTCTCTCTCTCACTCTATCTTTCCCTCTCTCTTTTCTTCTTTCTAACAGTAGCCAAGTCATTTGTAGAAGACATAAACTGCCACACCTTTCTGGGAAGCATCACAGCTACATGAACTAGGTAAGTAGTTGGGATGAGTTTGCCAACAGAAGATGCTGGGTAGATATGGGAGAGAGATAAAAGGCCATGAAAGGCATCAAATCCTGCAAAAAAAACAGCTGCAAATCCAAAAGCAATCCGTATCTCCTTGTGAGGGTATGTTCCTCCGCCTTCTGAGGATCAGCATGTTCACGCAAATTTAAGATCAGACAGAATCATTTATAGCCTAACAGTGTGTGCACTTTTACTCAAAAGTGGGCAAAGTGTAGGTATAGAAACACATCTGAAATATGGTGCTTTGGCTGACATCTTAGTCTTATCACCAAAGCCATAAACAGTATCAGTTACTTTAATTGAATCTCAGGGGCAAAACTCAGCTGTGTGTGAAGCCCAGCAGCAGCCAAGGATGCAGATGGGGGTGGAGGGGTTGGCTTTGTGATCCTGGTGCTGAGAAGTCTAGAAGGCAGAATCCAGACCTATTGGACAGCATTGTTTACTACAGTCCTCAGGTAGAGAGGCAGAATGTTTAGGCTGAAGCATAGGGCTGCTGTGAGAGAGAAGGAAAAAGGAGGGTAAGTAACGCTGTGCTCTAGGCAAGGGGCAGTTTGCTACCTGTTCCTCACAACAACAAGCCTTCCTGGTGTAAGTGGCATCAGGGACCATCTCTAAATTCTGACTCTGCATTTGATTTGAGATGTGAGGTCTAGTATTGTTACTATTTTTTTTAATGCTTTGCTCTTTGATTAATTCCCTGATGTAAATTCAAAATTACATTAACCATTTCTGCTTAATGTACAAACTCTTACAGGAATAGTGACAAGATTCATAAATACCCATGATTTTCTTTCTTATCAAAAATAATAATTACAATATAATAATTATAATAATATAAAATGACCTTGCATAGAATGTCTTTATTTTGACAAGTCATATATATTTTAGAGTACTAAAGAAAAATATTGAAATAATCTAGATGTAAAAGAAAATAAAATATTTTAAACTGAATATTCTTTGTCATTATTTATATATATTGCATGTGAAGAGAATGTACACATTCATGTATGTGAATGGGTATATCTATATTTGGTATCTTCCTCCATTTTGTTCTTGACTTTGTCTTTTGACACAGGGTCTCCCAATGAACCTGAAGTTCACTTATCCCACTAGACTAACTAGCCAGAAATTTCCAGTGATCTGCTTGTCTCTGCAATCCTAGTACTGGTACTACAGGCATGTTCTATTACTCCTAGCCTGTTACATAGATCTGGGGATCCAAACTCAGGTCTCCATTTTTACTTTTAAATACTTTATTGACTTGAACAACCTCCTTGCCTCATATTTGGTATTTTTGCCAGTACATTTTTTGTTCCTACCTGCACTTGAATAAGACTCATCAGCAGAAGAGTCATTGTTATAACATTTCCAATAATATACCATTAACGTCTCCTAATTTAACACCTTTCATTAGTGTAAGACATGTCTTAGAATCGTTAAGTCAATCTTGATATATTTGAATTTTCTGAAGTCATACTATACATTAGGATTGTATTCCACATTCTATGGATTTCAGCAAATTATAGTGAATTGTATCTGCCCTTACAATATCATACAGGTGATCGTTTCCACTATTTTCCTAAGTCCAAGAGTTGTGTCAAAATCTGAAAAGTAAAAGCTTTAAGAAAAAATACCTACTTTTGAAATTTTGAACTGAGCCATTTCAACAGATGAGCTAATGTATATATTAACTAGATCCACTGAATCATTCCATAGTGTGTGTGTGTATGTGTGTGTGAAAGGGTGTGTCTGTGTGAAAGGGTGTGTGTTTCAAAACATGTTGTGCAAAATACATATATATTTTTTCAATTATAAATAAGAGTAGCAGTTTGGAAATTGAAAGAGTTGCTGCCATTTTCTTGAGTTTTCAAGGTCATGTTGAGAAAAGAAAACTTCTTAGTTTACATTTATGCATGAACATGAAACTATTTGAAAAAGTTCATTGCAGAATTCATTTACTGGTTGTGATAATTATACTGTATAGTCATATACTGTAAATATCAATATAGCTTTCAATTAATTAAAATATTTGATTTGTATAGTACTTTGTGGAATGAAGGAAAATATGATACAATTAAGAATTATCAACTGTTATTTTTAAAAATACAGCATATTAATAAGAACATGGATTTCAAAAAGTATCGACAATATTCTAATGACTAAGGTGGGAAAATATAATCTTAGTGAGAAAATGGAAGTTCTGGTTAATATAGAAGTGGGAGGCTTAAATAAATCTCTTACTACTTTTTACTCAACCTTGACTATACAACAAAACCCCTGGAAAGCTTAAAAACTACTGGGCTACTGTCCAGGCTAACTTAGTGAGTCTCACTAAGGCCCAGATAATGATATCTTTAAAACTTCTTGGTGATTTTAATAATAATCAAAATCAATCAAGAGAATAAGTTCACAATAGATACCTGGTATTTAAGATATCTACACTCTACTCCAGTGGGTGGACCTGTCATCTACAAGTTGTATTCTAGCCAAAAGCAATAACATAAAAAAGACATAGATATTAGATCTTTGAATGTGGAATTCACAAGCTAAATCTTCTTTCTTTTATTCTTAGATTTTACTTTTAAAACAATCTTATTTTATGTCCCAAACCAGTTCCCTCTTCTTCCCATCCTCCCCCCCCCCACCTTCTCCTCTCTCCACCCGGTCCTCAGAGATGAGACATTATATGGGGAAACATCAGTCTGTCACATCATTGAGACAGGACCTAAGCCCTCCCAGCTGTGTGTCTATGCTAATCTCTCCATAGGGAATGGGCTCCAAACAGCCAGTCATGCACCAGTAATAAATCCTTGTCCCATTGCCTGTGGCCCAATAAACTGCCCAAGCCACCCAAATGTCACCTCCATTCAGAGGGCCTAGATTGGTGTTATTCAGGTTTCCCAGCTGTTACTCCTGGGTCAGTGAGCTCCTGCTTGCTTGAGTCATCTATTTCTGTGGGTTTCTCTATCAGAGTCTTGATCCCTTTGCTCTTATTATTGCTCCTCCTTGTCTACAACTGGACTCCAGGAGTTTGGCCTAGAGCTTAGCTGTGGATCTCTGCATCTGCTTCCATGAGATAGCGGATGAAGGTTCTATGATGGCAACTGAGGTTGCCATAAACCTGATTATAGGGGATTATAGGGTAAGGGCAGTTAAGGTACCCTCTTAACTATTGCTTAGAGAATCTATAAATGACTATGAGAAACCAGGGATGAGACTTGAGGGATACTGGGCAATTGGATTTTGTACTTAGAAGACAAGCATTGCTAGAGTGCTAGAGTTTCAATTGAGATACATGTGAAGTCATTGCTGAGCTTTGCTATGAAGGAAGGTGTGGGTGGGACTAGGCTTGGTGGCATGCAGGATGACCATTTGTCAATGTATTTTAGTTCAGCAGTGCTAGTGACCTGGATTGAGGCTGTTTTAGCAGAGATGAGCAGTAAGCATATTCATGATATATTTAGAAAGGTTTAGAGACACAAATCCTGGGGGAGGGGGTCAGGATAAGTTGTCAGGAATGAGAAATGCCTTTCCCTGGATCTCAAACTCCTTTTTATGCTGTTTAAAAATTCCAGAGAATAAAAATTAAGAGATTATTATATCTCAAAGTATTTTTAGTCAAGGAATGCTGGCAGACACAGTTGAATTTTATCCTTGGCTCTTACACTGTTAACTGGGAAGGCCAAACTGTAAGTTAACTTGCTCACAGCTGACCCTTGCAAACCATCTTGAAGTGGGTGAAGTTTTCACTAACAGGAAACAGTTGCTGCAAGTGCACATGTGGCTCCACATTTAAAATCAAACTGAGTTAATTATGAGTCAGGGAAAGAAATGATTTGTCAAATATATATGTGTTTCATTTTTCTTTCAGAATGTCAGTTACAGCTATTTGTAAGGAACACAGTGGTGAGCAAACACAACTCATCACAATTCTTCTAAGAAATGCTCTGTAAAAATGACAAGTTTTAGGAAAGGATGGTTGACAAGGTTCTGAAGATCTTACATGAAAACTTTCCAAATATATCATGAGAGTGTGAAATGAATAAGAAAGATGGAGTCATGATTTTCACTACATTTCAACCCATTGGTAGTTTCTTTATGATTATTATTATAAGATAAAGAAATAATACACTCAAGGACAGAAAATGTGAATATTGTGTTTCATTGTCCTGGCTCAACATACAAAAAGATAATGTGGCTATCCCAAGGCTCAGTGGCTTGATTGGGCTGTATGATGTATTACAATGGACATTCAACTCAAGAGGCTAGATAATTGTTTAAGAAATAAAGGTTACAACCTTCAAAGAGTAAATATTTTCTAGATTTTCACTGTTTTTAATTGTTCTTTTAAATTTAACTTCATCAGGACTGTATATCATTTTTTTAGATAGATTTGTCACTGTGTGTGTGTGTGTGTGTGTGTGTGTGTGTGTGTGTGTAAGAGGGAGGGGGAAGACAGATATAGAGATGCAAAATTTGCCAGAAAAATTTCCATCAAAACCACAAAAATAATTCTTACATGGAAAAGAAAAAGGAATAGATGTAAATGACTTACATCTTACAAGATGTTCTTGATACAAAGAAAATAATAAATATAGAGGTGATAGTACTCTTTTTATTGAAAATAATTTTTATATTCTGATCATGGTTTCCCATTATCTCCTCTCAGATTCTTCCCACTGCCCCACCCATCCAAACAGGCAAACAAACAACAAACAAATCAGAATTAACAAAACAAAACAAACAAACAAACAAAAAAGAAAACACACACAAAAAAAAACTCAAAAGAGAAACATAATATACAAATAAAAGACCAATAGAATGAAAGATGCCCCCCCCAAAAAAAAATCAACATGAGAAAAAAAATTTATAAAACCACCATTGGGTTTATTTTGTATTGGCCATTTACTGCTGGGCATAGGGCCTCCATAAAGTATGGTTTATATGCCCGATGAAACTCCACTGAAGAAAATTAAGTTTTTCCTTTATAAGTGGCTTTCAGTTGGAGATAGCTTCCCAGTTAGGGAAGGGAGCTTGTGCCCACATCCTCATCTCAGCACTGGGACTCTGTCTGACTTGGCCCTGTGTAGACCCTATGCATGCTAACATAGCTTATAAGGTCATAGTTTGTCACTTCTGCTGTGTTTAGAGGGCTTTGATTCCCTGGTGTCTTCTATCTCCACTGGTTGTTTTTTTTTTTTCAGTTATATTATGTATGCATTTCTTTATTTATTATACTTAACTGTATTTATTTTTTTCTTATTTTACGTATCGATTCCAGTTCTCTCTCCCTTCCATCATTCCATGCCACCCAAAGACCACCTTTCCATCCCATTCCCCATCCAATCTCCAGGATGGGGACATTCCATGAGGGATCATCAAAGTCTTCCAAATCATTTGGGATAGGGCCTGTGACTCTAGGCAAAGGGAGTATCCCTTCATGGGGAATGGGCTCCTGAAGTGCAATCCAGCATTAGGGATACACCCTAGTTCCATTGTCAGAATTACCATAGACTGTCCAGTCCTCCTAACTGAGACCCTTATTCAGGGGGTCTGGATCAGTTTCATGCTAGTTTCCCAGGTATTGTCTGGAGTTCATAAGCTCCCCCTTATTCAGGTTAGCTGTTTCTATGGGTTTCTCCAGCATGTTCTTGACCCCTTTGCTCATCACTTCTCCCTCTCTGTAAGTAGATTCCAGGAGTTCAGCTTAGTGTTTAGTTATGGGTGTCTGCTTAAGGATCCATCAGCTACTAAATGAGGGCTGTAGGATGGCATATAAGGTAGTCATCAATCTCATTATTGGATAAGGGCATTTAAGGTAGCCTCTCCACTATTGCTTAGATTGTTAGTTTGCGGTCATCCTTGTATGTCTCTGGACATTTCCCTAGTGTGAGATTTCTCTTTAAACCTAGAAAGGCTTGATTTTTATGGTATTTCTTTTCTTGTTCTTTTCTATTCTTTCCTGGACTCAATTTTTTACTGTTCCCTCGTGTTCTCCTTCCCCCTACCATCCCCTTTTCTTTTTCCTAGCTTCTCCTCCCCAACCTGCTCCCAATTTGCTCAGGAGATGCTATTCATTTCCCTTTCAGTATGTCTCTCTTAGGGTCCTCCTTGTTTCCTAGTTTCTCTGGTGGTGTGGTTTGTAGGCTGGTGATCTTTTGCTCTATACCTGAAATCCATATACGAGCGAGTACATACCATGTTCATCTTTTAGTGACTGGGTTACCTCACTCAGGATGGTTTCTTCTAGTTCCATCCACATGCCTGCAAATTTCAAGATTCCATTGTTTTGTTTTTTTTTTTTCCACTGACTAGTGCTCCATTCTGTAAATGTACCATATTTTCTTTATCCATTCTTCAGTTGAGGGGCATTTAGGTTGCTTCCAGGTTTTGACTATTACAAATAATGCTGCTATGAACAGAGTTAAGATGTCTCTGTTGCATGGATGTGCATCTTTTGAGTATATGACTAAGAGTAGAATTGATGGATCCTTTGGTAGACTGATTCCCATTTCCCTGAGAAACCACCATACTGATTTTCAAAGTGGATGTACAAGTTTACACTCCTACCAGCAATGTAAGAGTGGTCTCCTCTTTCCACATTGTCTACAGTGTAAACTGCCATGGCTGTTTTTCATGTTAGCCATTCTGACAGGAGGAAGATGGTATCTCAGAGTTGTTTGGATTTGCATTTCCCTGATGGCTAAGGATGTTGAGCCCTTTCTTAACAGTCTTCCAGGCACTTTGGATTCCACTATTGAGAATTCTCTATTTATTTCCATATCCCACTTTTTAATTGGATTATTTGGTGTTTTGATGACTAGTTTCTTGAGTTCTTTGTATATTTTGGAGATCAGCCCTATGTCAGATGTGGGGTTGGTAAACATCTTTTCCAATTATGTGGGCTGCCATTTTGTCTTGTTGACTGTTTCCTTTGACTTACAGAAGCTTCTCAGTTTCAGGAGGTCCCATTCATTAGTTGTCGATCTCAGTGTCAGTGCTATTGGTGTTATGTTCGGGAAGCAGTCTCCTGAACCATTTATTCAAGGGTATCTCCCATTTTCTCTTCTAAGAGTTCAGTGTGACTGGATTTATGTTGAGGTATTTGATCCATTTTGACTTAAGTTTTGTGCATGGCAATAGATATGGATCTATCTGCAGCATCCTTTTGTACCAGCACCATTTGTTGAAGATG
Organism: Phodopus roborovskii; assembly: GCF_943737965.1. Taxonomy (NCBI): domain Eukaryota; kingdom Metazoa; phylum Chordata; class Mammalia; order Rodentia; family Cricetidae; genus Phodopus; species Phodopus roborovskii. The sequence goes on along the minus strand of NW_026126693.1, from coordinate 338,080 downwards.
CTTTGTCAAAACTCAGGTGTTCATAAGTGTGTGAGTTAATATCAGGGTTATCAATTCAATTCCATTGGTCTACCTATCAATTTTTGTGCGACACCAAGAAGTTTTCAGGACTATAACTCTATTGTAGAGCTTGATTGAAGTCAGGGATAGCGATGGCTCCCAAAGTTCCTTTACTGTACAGGGTTGTTTTGGCTATCCTGGGTCTTTTGTTTTTCCACATTAAGTTGAGTGTTGTCCTTTCAAAGTTTGTGTATAACTGTGCTGGGATTTTTGATGGGGATTTCATTGAATCTGTAGATTACTTTTGGCAAGATTGCCATTTTTACAATGTTGATCCTGCCTATCCATGAACATGGGGGAATCTTTCCATTTTCTGGTATCTTCTTTAATTTCTTCCTTGAAAGACTCAAAATTCTTGCTATACAGGTTTTTCACTTGTTTGGTAAGCATTACCCCAAGATAGTTTAAGTTGTTTGTGGCTATTGTAAAGGATGATGTTTCTCTGATTTATTTCTCAGACCCTTTATTGTGTGTATATAGTAGGGCTACTGATTTTTAATTTTAAGTTAATCTTGTATCCCGCTAATTTGCTGAAAGTGTTTATCAGCTGTAGGTGTTCCTTGGTAGGCTTTATCTGGTGATTTATGTAAACTACCATATCATCTGCAAATAGTGAAAGTTTGATTTCTTCCTTTCCAATTTGTATCCCCTTGACATTCCTTTGTTGTGCTATTGCTCTAGCTAGAACTTCAAGTACAGTATTGAAGATATATGGAGAGAGTGAACAACCTTGTGTTGTTCCTGATTTTAGAGGAATCACATTGAGTTTCTCTCCACTAAACTAGATGTTGGCTGTTGGTCTACTGTATATTGCTTTTATTATGTTTAGGTATGTTACTGTTATCCCTGATCACGCTAAGACTTTTATCATGAAGGGGTGTTGTATTTTGTGAAAGGCTTTTCAGCATCTAGTGAGATGATCATGTGTACTTTTTTTTTCAGTTTGTTTATATGGTGGAATACATTGACATATTTTCATTAGGGATTATAGGTCTGTTTAAATCGCTTATCTGTTCTTGATTGGTCCATTTACTTTGAATTTGCAAATTTTGTGGAGTATAGGGTTTCAAAGTATGTCCTGAAGATTCTCTGGATGTCTTCAGTGTCCATGGATCCATGAGGGGAGGGGTTAGATGAAGATGCCCCATTTAGGACTAAGAGTTCAGGAGCCCCTCACTCACTGTACATTGGAGGAAGCCTCTCTAAAGATGAAGGAGTGAGGCACTGACAGAATGTTGTTAAGCGTTATTTTATTTCTTTGTTCCTTTAGCAGAGCAATAATATCTGTTTTCCCCTAGGCTGTAGCTCATCTGGCCACATGTTCTGGGCTACCCCAGCAGTGTCAGACTTGGGTTCCATCTCATGAAGTGGGCCTAAATCTAATAAGAGAATGGTTGATTGCTCCCACAATGTTTGTAGGTAATGATATCCTACTCCTCCTAATTTGACTATCTGCAATGTATTGAAAAACCACATTTACACTGTAATACATATATTTTTATCATTTTACAAGTGAAAAGTAAATAAAATTGAAAAGACATCAGATAGAACTGTTCTAATTGGAGAACACAAAACTGTGTATCTTCTCAAAACCACTGAGCTCTTAAAATGAAGCTGTGCAGACATAAACTAGCAAGTGACTATGAAGTGTAAAGACATTGCCTTCAGAAAATTTCAAATGGGTAAAATTTTGGGAAGTGTGATGTCTTTTGCATTTTAACAATTTCACCTTATATGAATATATATACACAATATATATACATACACACACACACACACACACACACACACACACACACACACATGCATTTATATAGGATGCATCACATAAACCACTGAGTAGATTTTATGTATTTAAAGTTTTAACTCAGTTTGGAATGGATAAATGAAATTTTGACAATAGGGCACAGTGGGAAAGAGTTCTGGATTAAAAGTGGAGTGATAGAGAAAATGGCTAATGGAGATGTTGCTATTGAGCTGACAGAATTGTCTCATGTGTTTCATCTTTCAGCATGTGCTCTTATATGAGAAAGGTTGGGATAGTTGTTGAAGAGGTTGCTAAGCACTTGTTGCCCTTGCAACAGTCCAGTTTCAGACCAAGCACCCACATCAAGTGGCTTAGAATCTCTTCCAAGTCCAGCTCCAAGTAATCCATGGGTACTCATACACATGACATACATATGAAGGTAATGCATACATACTCACAAATAAAGATAAAACAAATCTTTAAAAAATATATTTCTTTAAAAAAGACTAAAATTGTCTGCCTATAGTGAAAGGAATAATAGACAGCAAAATTTTGCAACAGTGCAATAGAAGGTTGACTAGTGAAGAATACACTCTGCTATCTTTCTTATGTCAATAAATATGGCAGAGCAAATTTGTGGGTGGTGGTGTACACCTTTAATCCAAGCACTTGGGAAGCAGATATAGGGAATCTCTGTGAGTTCAAGGCCAGCCTTGTCTACAGGCAAGAGTTCCAGGACAGGCTCCAAAGCTACACAGAGAAATCCTGTCTAGAAAAACAAACAAACAAAAAGAAGATGAAAAGGAAAAGGAGCTATGACTTACAGCCTATGAACAAAACAAGAGGGAATGAGGGTGGACTGAAGCCATCCTACTGACATAAAAGGAAGGAGGAGGTAAACATTCTTGGCTTGCATTGATGAAATACCCAATAATAATGTATAGTGCTTGTTGACTCAAGCATTATCTGCTAAGGAAGGTGGGAGCTGCCTCTGTGGGGCATTTGTACTCCATGGGCACACAAATGTTAGACCATCTTGCTAAAGCCCTGGCTCATTTCTGGATCTGTAAACACAACAGGTGGTATGTAGGGTGTCAAGACACTTGGATCACCCTCTTTACTCCTCATAATATGTGAAACAATCTCCCAGAGAGATTATCATGGAAATGTTGTGAACAATCTTAGGAACTTTTAAAAAGAAAATTTACTGTTTCATCTTCTTCCTTTCTCTTGTTCTTGTAAAGTAAATAATTTCTTTTTAGCAGTAAGTGTAAACAAATAATAAATTGAAAAAAAAAGCTTGTTTAATCTAGGTGTTTTTCTCATAGAAGACAATTAAAGCAGTTGAGTATATACTGTGAGGGGTTTTCATGTTTTATTCTATTTTCTAAGAAGCTATTTGGCTATTTGGGGCAGAAATTTTGAGGAAATGTGAAATACTGAAAACTATTGTCTTTGAAGCCAGATCTGCTATTCATTGGCTGCAGAATCTTGAGAGGAGGATTAAATTACTCAATTTTTCCTCCTGGAAAATATTATTTTAGTTGATATAAATGCTCATTTTATAATCATTTTCTATTATTATTATTATATTATAGTTTTCTTTTAAGGTGAAACTATTTCTAGGAAAAAGTAAAAATACGTAAAATTCATGTAAGCAAATATAATAAACCTTAATTGCTACATTAATACCCCTAGTATGTAGTATAAATACAAAAGAGCTATTAATGCCTCAGCAAAATTTTGTCTTTATATTCCTGTGTTTATCTATTATAGAGATAAAGAGGTAGCTAGGCAAAAAGGTGAAAGCAGAATTTTCAGAGCTACATAAAATAAATAACAGTGATATAATTAAAATTAGGCTACACAATTATTATAGGTTTGTTTTCTTTTTCTGAATCATCTTCCCTTCAAGCTGGAAGGCATCTTTGACAGTCAAGAAAAACACTTAAAATGCTGTGGTTTTGAGAAAAGTAGAACAGAAATAGTGCTACAATTTGTGAAGGCTGTGCTCGATGTACAACTACAAATGCTGTATTACTGCTTCTCCTCAGAGAACTTCGTAGACAATAGTGCTGAAAACTATCAGTATTCTTCTAAGTTATATGATTCTGTTGACATGTGATAATGTACTTTGAAAACTGAGTTTCTTCATCAAAATATGAAATACTACCAAACAAACCTAGAATTATTAGTAGACAAGCCATTTTCAATTCCAGGTATTATTTCTCTAAACATTTGAGATTGTTCATTTCATTTGTTCTTACTGTATGAGGATAGTACACAGATGAATGACAACAAAATAATTCTGTCATTCATTTCATTATGTTTTATTAACCAAAGAAATGATGTTGTATGCAGGTAACACATGATTTAGGCTGTAGACAAATGTCATACATTAATTTAAAACAATTGGGCATGTTATTAACAGTGTACACATAGAAAGAAATACAAATAATTTGATTGAATTTTCTCACTTTATTGATAAGGCATGGGATTGGCGGGAAAAGGGACTTTTTTCCAATGAGTAATATCTGATTTTCCTTGTCTTAAATCTGAGTGAGTGGCTGGCAAGATTGCTTACTGGCTTGGGGTAATTGATGACAAGCCTGGTGATCTGATTCAATTGCAAGATCCTAGGGTAGGAGAGAGCAGACTCTCTCAAGTTTTCCTTTGACCCACACTAAGGCACTATGACAAGTGCATGCTATATCCTACACACTTTCACTAAAAAAAAAATGAATAAATAAATTGCAGTAGGAAATTTAAATTTAATTGAGGAATAGTTTTGCCTTCTGATACAATGATGGGCTATATACACAAATATGTACATTTGTGTCATCTGCACAGCTATAGAGGCTCTGATTACTTGTGAATTCATTTTATGAATCTATTTATGGATATTTGTTCTTTATTTTTATTATAATGATGAAAATGAAAAGATGATCAAGACTGACAATGTGAAGGTTAGCTTTCCAATTTCAACTTCAGTTAGAGTTTCATCACCACCAAAAGGATTTGCTGATGCAGTCCTTCACTCTGTGTCAAATAGATGCACAATTCTCCCCAGATACAACCATCCTAACACCAGCTGTTACTACTCACAATGGTCCTACCCTGGCATGTGCTCCATCACACCCATCCTAACTCAGAATGTACATGTTAACAAGGGTTCCACATCTCCTCTAGTGCTGGGAAATGTGCATGAATGCCATTTACTTCCTGTGACATATTTGCCAGCTACATGGACAATCTCTGCAAATTTCATTATAATGTTTGGTTTAGGTCAAGAATAGGCCAAGACAATTCAGAGGCACTTGTAGATTCTTTGCAATTGCTGACAAATGAGGGATGTTAGAGTTTTACATAGGAATTTGGTGGCAGTTGTATTAATTAGCATTTCATGGCTTTGTGGCATGTTCTACACTTATAAAGGAGACTGTGCACTTAATAAAAGCAGTTTTGCATTGCATAGCTGTTAAAACTTTTCTAGAAATTGCTACCAGCTAAATTATAAGGGTGAATTAAAGTGTGCCCTTTATAAATAGTCACAAAAGGCCTCTGAAGCTGATTATAGTGTGGGTGTAATTTGTGGAAAGGTTTGCTGTAGGCACAAAATTATAGTACTGCAACTGGAATAAAGCCAAGAGCCTAGCCATTTCCAGGAGCTGTCTCACCACCTGCTAGCACACTATTCAGAACTGAGTCAGAGGCTGGCTGAAGCCTAAGGAGTCATTAAGTCTTTATGTGAAATACTGTCTGAAATAACTGTTGCTTTTCCACAGGAGCCCTCCTCCACCAGCCAGACCCTCACCCAGGATCCCAGCTGGAGGGCTGAAGCTTTCTGCCCAGTAAATAAACTGTTAATGGTGTTTGCTCTGAGTCAATCCAAGCATTTTGTTGATCTCTCAGATCCTCTGGAGGGTAAGCTCTAAGGAACATGTAGCCCCCTCTTGCATGCTGCTTTGATCCCACAGTCCAGTGATTTGAATACATCTTGGGTCTAAATGACTCTTACCCAGAACATCCTAGGAAATTCCCACTTCTATCCTTGTTGTTGCTCATTAATTAATTTCTTGACACTGCAAGTTAGGTACTGCAAGTTCAGGCAGCCTCCTTCTTCCTAATGTGTCCTTTCTCCCTGAGTATGCCTTCCCAGTGTCCATGTCAACTGGACTAGGGTATTTGCATTTTGCTTTTAGATAGAATCTCAAAGTATAACAAAAATTTTCCTTTAACTCACTGCAGTTTTCTTGTCTCAGCCTAGAACTATAATATTTGAAAGTCTATTTCTTTGTGTTTGGAAATTTTATAAGCCTTTATAGTGCTAACATTTCATTTATGTTGTGCTTTCCTTACTGTATACAATGCACTGTTTGAGGCATGATATACATATGTATCACCTGTATGTATGTATAAACTCATTTGTTTCTGACTATACCCATGACTTAGGTACTGTTAATATTCATTTTGTAAGTTAAATTGTGGATCATAAACATTAAATATTTTTGTTAGGGATGTAAAACTCCAAAGAATGGGGCAAAAATCAGTCAGAACCCAGGTTATACAGTTGCTAATTTACACTAAAAATTATTATTTACTGCTTGTACATTTTAGTTATTGGAGTAGAGGATCTGGGACAAAGACCTCTATTTAGGCCCTAGGAAGAAAAATGCATCAAGAGTTCCCAGAGCCCCAGAGATCGAGTCCAGCAGCTCAGTGAAGCAGCTCTTCTCTCTTTTTGTGAAATGAACAGGGAACAGAAAAGCTAGAGGAAAAACTGCTGGTCACAAACCACCAAATTGAATCATTTCTGAGTTCCTTCTTCCAAGTGGAACAAGACTGTGTGGCTGATCACTTAAGGTCTCAAGGAGCCTGAAGCAAGCAGTGTTCCCATCCATTATTTTCTGTGAGGAGCAAAGAGCCAGGCTGGCTGCAGAGCAGTCAGTTAGACTTCCAGTCATTACATGGAAGGATGTGGGCTGATGGCAGGATCTCTATCCAATTCTGTTTGAGGTTTTTCTATTTGAATGAAAAAGAAAGCATGTGCAGGCAGGCAGGGGATGATGGCCAGGTCACCTGACATGTCTTGGGAGACTGAAAAAATGTCTTCACTTTTTACAAAATACTGCTAACTTCATTCAGCCTTCACACAATTTTGACAACATAGCAGACAAGAGTTTTGGTTTTTTTGTGGTTTGTTTCTTATTTTGTTTGTTTGTTTTATTTTGTTGTTTTTTTTTTTCTTCAAGTCAGCAATGCAGAGTTCTTCGTTAAAGGTAATTTAAGAAATAGGGACACTACCACAGGGAAAGAAGCCATTTGAAGACAAAAAAAAAACCTTTTAATTAATACTGAAATAGTGAGTTGTCCGGTGGCACTAAGAATATTTAATATTAAAACAAAATGTTATCGCCTGCCACTTCCTTTTCTCTTTAAATCATTAGCATAGGATTAAACATTTTTAAGTGGGATTTCAAGCCCTTAGCAAGCAGCTGTGTGTTCTATTAAAAAATACAATATACTCATACATATGTATTATGCACTTAATTAACTGTTAGATCTTCATTTAAAAAGTTCTGATAATGCCATGAATTTTTATGGTGCTTTGAATCTCTGGACAGCCGCCATCAATTTGCATATTTTAAGTAGAAAAGGCAGCATTGGGAGTAAAAGAAAAGCTATCCAAAATTCACATAATTTGAGAGGCATAGCCTTGAATTAGATTTCTCTCTGACCTAAAATTCTTCTATATGTATTTAAATTGTATGTCATATACATTTATTATAGAGTTCATAAAAATATACAAGATGCTGTAAAAATTAAAAGCATCTATAATCTGACTTAACAAATTGTGAATTATTAACTCTATGGTACATTTATTTATAGTATTTATATGTTTATTTATGGAATCTACATATTTTGAAGAATTTAATTATATACATATAAATATAATTTAATTATAAAAATTTAATTATAAAAATAAGAATTAATTATACAGCCAATTTTCACTTATTTTTAAGTGATAATATTTTTCCATTCTATTACCTTGTCTTCATTAATATGGTTTACTTCGTTAATGTGGTTTATTATTTATTAAATAATAAAAAGCAGATTTTGGATATTTGATCTTTCTGTTTTTTACCTATGAATTTGCTCATATGGATTTGAGTTATTGGAATCATGTTAGGACACAGTCCCATGGATGCCTCATTCTGGCCCCAAACAGCATGTGTTGAAATTGTAGCCTCCAAAGCTGAGAAGTAATCTGTATTAGGTAATCTTGCAGTTATTTGCTACAGCATATAGAAACACATGTTCTTTCCCAGTTTGGAACGTGGAGAAAAGATGGAGTCAGATTTTCTTCCCCATAGACCAGACCCAGTAGATCAGAGATGTATCCTAAGATCTCACTGACCACAACTCCTTTTCATCCAGGGATATGGAACCCTCTCAGGAAGAACTGAAAAAGTCCCAATGAATAGACCTGAAAGGATAGATGACTTGAAGAAAATGCCACATTTCTAAAAAAGTTTGTGTGTGTGTGTGTGTGTGTGTGTGTGTGTGTGTGTGTGCACAAACACACATGTGACAGCTAAATTGAATAGGAAACTATCAAAACTTTGATAATTCCCCTTTCTCATATACTTATCAGTAAATTCTAATATTTTTATGTGGTGGATCTTAAGATATTAAATACTATATTTTCAACACTCACATATTTATAAATCTTTCAAAACACTTACAAGTGCTCCTGGATTGACAGAACTAATATCACAAAAATGTCTGTACCATGAAAACTAACCCACAGATGTAACTTAGTCCCCATCAAAATTCCAGTGTCATATTTTACAAATCTGGAAGGAACAACTCAAGAATTCACATGGGATCACAAAAGACCACGAATAGTCAAAGCAATCTTAAAGAGAGAGAAACACAGCTGGGGGAAAACAATGACCCACCTCAAATTATTCTACAGAGCTTTTATGATAAAGACATTCTGGTACTGGCGTAAATACAGAAAAATAGACACAGTGGAACAGAATAGGAGACTCAGAAATAAACCAGCAAAACTACGAACACATAATTATGACAAAGGGAGAAAAAAAAAGAAAGAAAGAAAGAAAGAAAGAAATTGGAAACGGGAAAGAGATACCCATCCTAGTTTTTGTTTGTTTGTTTGTTTGTTTTTGTTTTTGTTTTTGTTTTTTTTTTTCTGTTACTGAATAAAGCCAGGACCACAAGCCAGTACTGGTGCAGGGGGATTTATTTCACCTTAAACTTTAAAGTCATTTATGAAGGACAGGCAGAGTGGAAAGTCGGGGCAGGAACTTGGAGGGAGTAACTGAGGCAGAGAGCATGGAAGAAGGATGATTGTTGGCTTGTTCTTCACTAATTGATCAGCCTACTCTCTCACACAACCTAGGGTCACCTGCCCAGATGTAGCGCTGTACCTAGTGAGCTAGGCCCTCCCACAGCCGTCATTCATCTAGAAACTGCACCTGTAGGCTCTTCTAGAGTTGAACCTGATGGGAACATTTTCTCCATTAAGGTTCACTTTTCAGTCCAATAGTTTATTCAACAAATGGAGTTTGACAAAATTGGGTTTGTATCTGCAGAAGAAAAAATATTATTTTTCACATTGTACAAAAACCAAGTTCAAGACCTTAATATAATATCCTTCCCCCTCTGCTAGAAGAAACCATAGTGAATGCTACTAAAAACACTGAGGAGGACATTCTGAACTGCACTCCGAAACCACAGGAACTAGCCCTAAGTATCAACTATGTGATCCATGCAGTGCTAAAGAATCTTTACCAGCTATATTTATGACAATAAGCTAATACCTAGAACTTACAAAGAACTGCAAAAACCATCACGGATCAAGAAAGGATAATACTAGGTGATGGGGGAGGTTGGAATGTAGACAAAAGGACATGGAAGAGAATATAAAGATTTGCTTTTTCTACCTTTACCTTCCTTTTGAATTTTCTCTTTTGTTGTGGTGAATAGATTAATAAAATTATTATTAACAACAAAAACATGAAACCCCAATCAACACTCCACAGCCTTAGATAGCCACCTGAATTCTGTAGTTCACTGAGATGTACAGAATTTGGACTGAGGAGTATTTGAGTGGCTTCCTTAACATGACTGTGGTATCTTTATGAATTAAGTACAATGAAGTTATAATTAAGGAAGAAAAAAGTAGGTAGTGGAAATAGAGAAAATAAGACAAGTAGACAAGGTTTTAAAAGGCAAAGACTGGTCTTGGGAAGAAATTGTGTGATGGTGCTGAGAATGGGGGAGGCAAACCTGAGCTTTCAGATCCTCAGTGCTCCTCCCTATGGCATCTAGTTCTAGTCATCCACGATTGCCTCGTGTCTTCTGTCTGCACTGGTGAAAATTCTCAATCAGTTTAAAATTTGGGGGCATGTTTACAGAGAGGAAACGGAATAGAACTCAAAGCAGTTTGGAGTAAGGTGTATTGCAAACTGTGAACAACTCTTCCTTCCTTCCTTTGTTCCTTCCTTCATTTGTTCATTTGTTCCTTCCTTCCTGCCTCCCTTCCCTCTCCCTTCCTGCCGCTCTCTCTTTCTTTTTCCCTTTTCCTCTCCCTCTTTTCTTCCTTTATCTTTCCTCCCTAGTTCTCTCCCTTCCTCCCTCCCCTCCTTTTTTCTTCCCTCCTTTCCTTTCTTCCTTCTTGGTTTCCTATTTTCCCTTGGGTGCTCACTCTTGCTTTCAGCCCCTTTTACTTGGGTAAATGAATTGCAAATTTCATTTGTCTTTTCTTAATACAGAAAAGTTTGCCTATATAGAGAGCTATAATGATACAACAATGCTAAATTAATGATATGAACTCCTGAGCAATACAAGTCTCCAAATATTTGTATCCTATCACCATTGTCAATACCATTTATTTAGATAATATGTTATTTCTTGCATGTCATTGCTGCTAATCTTCCTATATCTTAGTTTTCCTTAATTCAAACTATTCTTTACATAGTCCCCAAAGTGCTTCATCTAAATGGTGGGTCTGACAGAGATGTCCTCCTTCTTTACTACTGTTGTTAGAATCTGCTGAAATTGTGCTCCAAGATTCTTCTTTATCTTTCCTTGTTTTTTGACCTTCCTCACCTCTTTTACCATATTGGTTAGCCCCTCATCTCCATAGCTTGACTCTTCCTAATGAGTAACCTCCATTAATGCTTCCTTCCAACTTTTAAATTGGTTCACATATATATCATTTATTTATCAGATAGAGTTGTTGAACGTTATGTTAGAGACACAAAACAATTTCAGGAGCTATTATAATACAGTAAGCTGGAATGGAGCCCCCAGTGTTGTGCAGTAGATATAGAGAACTACAGTTTATCAAAATGCTAAATGCAGCACCCTACAGGAGACCTATACTGAACAAAGATGATAGAAGGCAAACTTCCTTTAAATTATTTCAATGTGAATTCAATTTCATTAAGTAGCAGTATGAGATTTGAAGGAGCTCAAGTCCATTTGTGGTTTCATGTACAATGTACTTCTTCCTCTTTATAACTCAAACAGTCCACCTAGATTATTATAAGTAAGGAGTATAAGTAAGAAGAAGTTGTGTCTAGTTTTGGCTGCTGTATTGCTGATTTTTAGAAGCCCTATTTTTACTAAGTTGATCATTCTAGATTGAGTTTCTAGATAATAGCACCAATTTACTTAGCTATTCTTGTGTATTATGTCATTATATCACACAATTTTAATGCTGTGCTTTCCCAGTTCTGAAGAAGTGCCCACTGCCTTCTTGGAAAAACTCTTTCAGTGAATGTATTCCACATACCATGGAAACAGTTGCTACCTCCAAATTATGTGCAATCGTGCAAGTAAACACAGTATCTAGGAAGGTAAAATATTTCAATCAAACTTCCATCCAAGAGCCGGCTATTTATGGAGTTGTAAAAAGGACGCCATTCAGAGCTTCCTTTCTTCAGGATTTTATATTGGGCTTTATAGATGCCACAAATATTTGTTTTTCTTTTAGAATTCTTTTAGAATTCAAATAGATTACCCATGAATTGGTTCAGCACTTTTCACCTTTCTCTGCAGGAAAGAGAATGCTATTTGAATTGGAAGTGAGTAAATTGAAATAAGCTTTGTGCTTTGGAAAACAAATCTACCCCACTGACTCATGGATAAAGCTATCAATTTCAGATTATTCTATTCAACTCCATAGATTGTTTCCCTTTGAAGCTTTCTATCATAATTCATCTGCATTCGATATTTTTGTTGTTGTTGTTGCTGCTGTGACAAAAATGCAATGACGAAAAGAAACTTGGGCCAGAAATGAGCTTATTTTTTTTTTTTACTTAGCGTTCCAGTCGGAAATAGTCTATTATTGCATGAAAGACATGAGGTCAGGCTAATAAGGCACATGACCAGAGCTGGAAGCTTACTGTACACATTTCCTTTACATATAAGAAACAAATTGAAAAGGAAGTGAGGACAGGCAATAAAATGTTAAAGTCCACCCCCAATGACAAACTTCCCAGAGGTTCTATATCTTTATAAACAGTACCACCAACTGGAGACCAAGTGTCCAAAGACATGAGCTTATGCAGATACTTCACATTCAAATCTCTGAATTCCTTGCTCAGACAGCTTTGCCTGGTTTGGTAAAGAGACTGAAACATAAGGTAGATTATAGTGGCGTTGCTGTCAAACATATGTTCTGCGGTTGAAGATTTAGTTTACTGATAGAATGGTTATCTAAGAGCAACACCTAGGTTTGGTCTCTGATACTGAAAAGAGAAATTGAGTCTGTGTCTTTAAAGATAAATTGTATTTTCTTTTTTAATAAAGTGAGAGAAACATAAATAGAATAATACTGGACCAAGTGACAACAATCTGTTCATTTTCATTGATGGCTGGCAATACTGGTTTCTTGTGACACTCTGACTCAAAAAAAAAGCATTTTAAATTTTAATATAACTATTATAAATGTCTTAAAATACATCATTTGGACCACATGACTCAGAATAGAATGACTTTGCAGGATATATGCCAAGGGTAAATGCCTACACAGGCAAGCAAGTAAGTAATCATGAAAGTCATTAATAATTTAAAAAATCAAAACAGTCTTTCAAATCAAGCCTGTAGAGACTCTTAATTTCTTGTGTGAGCTATAGCATAGTAATTCTGTAGCTGTGTTCCTTCACAGTAATCCACCTGGTTCCCCACCACACTTTCAATACTGGAAAAGTCACCAGATCAATAATGTTCATGTGGGGAGTTGTATGGACCTATGTGGAGTATAAGAGTGGTAGGTTCTGAGTGTTCTAAATACAGCTCATTATTTTATTATTGTAATAAGTTAAATTAGAATACAAATTAACGATTATTAGTGTATAGATAATTGCACTAAATATTTGTCAATAAGTTGTATTTTTAACCATTTAAATATGATTTATTTTCAAGAAACATCATTAACTTTAAAGATTACAAAAGCAAGAATTATTACAAATGAACAGCAAGTAGCTATGACAACAAAAGATACCTAAAATATTGTTTTCACTCTAAGATATCTCCTTGGAGTTCCCCTAAGGTTGGGTTTCAATGCTGCAAGTCCTGGTTACTGGAAAACATCAGCTTTCTTCTATAAAAGGTTTGCCTTTCCTATAATTCATGTGATGAATGATAATGTGTTGTCTAACTCTGTATGCATGGTTTCTTTTACTTAACATGATTAAAAGACCAATCTATTTTGTATGTCAGTGTTATGCTTTAATATTTCTAAGTAATATTATTAAATGTATATACTTAAATTTATTTCTATTTTCCACTTGCTGGATATTTAGCTATATTAAATTTTTGCCTAATACAAATATAACATCTATAAATTGAGCACAAGTCTTGCTGTGGTCCCATATTTTCATTTCTAGAAGTGCAATTGTGGTGATGTGGTAAAATATGTTTAATAATTGTCGATCTCAGTGTCTGTGCTACTGGAGTTATGTTCAAGAAGCTGTCTCCTGTACCTATTTGTTCAAGGGTCCCTCCTGCTTTCTCTTCTAAGAGGTTCAGTGTGGCTGGATTTATGTTGAGGTCTTTGATACATTTGGACTTGAGTTTTGTGCATGGCAATAGACATGGGTCTATCTGCAGTCTTCTACACACCATCATCCAGTTGTGCCAACACCGTTTGTTAAAGATGCCTTCCTCCTCCCATTGTATACTTTTAGCTGTTTGTCAAAAATCAGGTGTTTGTAGGTGTGGGTTAATTAATAAATGAGGCCTCCTCAAACTGAGAAGCTTCTGTAAGGCAAAGGACACAGTTGACAAGACCAAACAGCAGCCCACAGACTAGGAAAAGATCTTCACCAATCCTACATCTGACAAAGAACTGTTCTTCAAAATATACAAAGAAATCAAGAAACTAGTCACCAAAACACCAAATAACCCTATTTAAAAATATGGTACAGAGCTGAATAGAGAATTCTCAATAGAGGAAATCAAAAAGGCTGAAAGACACTTAAGAAAGTGTTCAACATCCTTAGCTATCAGGGAAATGCAAATCAAAACAACTCTGAGATAAAATCTTACTTCTGCCAGAATGGCTAAAATTAGAAACATGAATGACAATTCATGCTGGAGAGGATGTGGAGAAAGGGAAACACTCCTCCACTGCTGGTGGGAGTGCAAACTTGTATAGCCATTTTGGAGATCAGCATGGTGGTTCCTCAGGAAAATGGGAATCAGTCTACCACAAGACCTGGCACTCTCCCTCTTAGGCATAAACCCAAATGATCCACATCAGTGCAACAAAGACATGTTCAACTATGTTCGTAGAAGCATTACTTGTAATAGCAAGAACCTGGAAGCAACCTAGATGCTCCTTGACTGAAGAATGTATAAAGAAGATGTGGCATATTTACTCTGCGGGGGGAAAAATAATGGAATTTTGAAATTCAGAGACAAATGGAAGGGACTTGAAAAAACTATCCTGAATGAGGTAACCCAGTCACAAAAAGAGGAAAATGGTATGAACTCACTCATGTATGGATTTTAGACATAGAGCAAAGGATCACCAGCCTATAATTCACACTGCCAGAGAAATTAGGATACAAGAAGGATTCTAAGAGATTCATATAAGGTCCCTCACAGAAGGAGAAAGGGAAAAGATCTCCTGAGCATATAGGGAGTGGGGGGGCAGTGAATGGAGAGGGAACTAGGAGAAAGAGAAGGGGAGGAGAGGAAAGCATGTGGGACTAGGAAGATTGATTCAATTCAGGGAGTAATAGACCAGAGAAAAGAAAGAAGCAGAGAGAGAGAGAGAGAGAGAGAGAGAGAGAGAGAGAGAGAGAGAGAGAGAGAGAGAGAGAAGAGACCACAAAAGAGGGAGCCATTATGGTTTGAAGAGAAAACTGACTCTAGAGAAATGTCCAAAGACCTACATGACTGACCTCAACTAACAATTTGAGCAACAATGGAAATAATACCATAAATGCCCTTCCCTGACAATGAGATTGATGACTAACTTATCCACCATCATAGAGCCCTCATGTAGTAGATGATGGAAACAGAAGTAGACACCCAAAGCTAAACAATGAACTGATCTGGAATCCAGACACAGAGAGGGAGGACAAGACCAGGTTACAGAAAAACACAGAGTCAGCTGACCTGAACAAGGAGGAATTAATGGGCCCCCAGACTGACATCTTGGAATCCAGCATTGGACCGACTCAGACCCCCTGAACATGGGTCTCAGTTAGAAGGCCTGGGCAGACTAAGGGACCTCGGACAGTGGAATCTTAATGTATCCCTGGTGCACAAAATGACTTTGGGAGCACATTCCCCATGGAGGGATACTCCCTTAACCTGGATGCAGGAGGGAAGGCCTAGTCCCTACAACCAAATAACAGATTTAGATGACCCCTCCTGTAAGGCATCACCCTACATGTGGAGTGGGGGGCAGGATGGGAGTGCAGGATGGTCGGGGGGCATGGGAGGATGGGAGAGAAGGAAAGAGGGAGGGAGGGAGAGGAACTGGGATCGATATGTAAAATAAAAATAAAAAATAAAAAAATTTCATAATGGAAAAAAGAGAAAATATGTTTAATATATTAGAAATTTCCTAATTATTATTGTAGTGCCATTTTATGTTCCTAGCAATGATGTTTGGGAGTTCATACATTCCAACACCCTTTTAAACATTGGTTATTTTGTCACTTACTGATTACAGTTTTACTGGTTATGACATGATATTCAATTGTGGCTTCATTTATATTCTCATAGTGATATTGGACATGCTATTTGGGTTTACTTGTCTATCTTATATACAGGTTTTCTTTCTTTCTTTCTTTCTTTTTTTTTTTTTTTTTTTGTTAAGTACCAGTTGTCTGTTTCTAGGGCTTCCTGAAACAGGTTGTACCTGATAAACTAATTTTATCAACCATTTGCTGCTTGTAGAATTGGGGGAGTTAAAGACCCAGACGCTCAAAGGACTGAGCCAGGAGCCACAGAGAATTATTCACAGTCTCTGAGACTTTTGTGGAAACTACAATTCAGAGATGTCACAGCCCTATATTTCAGAAGCATGTATCTATCTGATTACACATTTCAAAACTCAACACATTTGCCACTCCTTGACATGTATGATGATTCATATAACATGCTCTATACTGAAAAGGAACACATTAGTGGCCAGTAGAATTAGATAGTTTCTGGGAATGTTATCTACTGGGAAAGTTTGTTGGTTTGTTTGTTTTGAGAATTATTGTTTAAGAATAAGAAGTTCTTACTTTGCCAGCACATATACTAAAATTGGAATAATGCAGAGATTAATATGGCCCCTATGCAAACATGATACACAAATTTGATGGGGGATGTTCTTCTGTATATATGTTTCTCTTATTGGTTGATGAATAAAAGACTGTTTGGCCAATAGAGGCAGGAAGATATGCAGGACTAAGAGACAAGGAGAATTATGGGAAAGGTAGATAGGGAGAGCCTGCCAGGAGGAGAAACCATGTAGCAACCAAAGGAGTATCAGATCCAGGCATTCTCCAGTAAGACCATACCATGTGGAAATACATAGATTAATAGTTATGGGTTAATAATTAAGAGAGAGTTAGCCAATAAGAAGCCCTAGTCATTGGCCAACAGTTTTATAATTAATATATGTCTCCATGTGTTTATTTGGTTTAGGTGGATCCAGGCTGAATATAAAACTCCAGCAACAAATTCTTGATTTTTAGATGTCCTTCAACTGAAGGATGGATTAAGAAAATGTGGTACATTTAAGCAATGGATAATTACTTAGTGATTAAAAAATGACATCATGAAATTTTCAGGCAAATAGATGAAACTAGAAAAAAATATCATCCTGAATGAGATAAACCAGACACAGAAAGATAAATATGGTATATACTAACTCACAAGTGAATATTAACTGTTAAGTAATATAATCCACAAACCCAGAATGGTTAGGTAAAAAGGAGGGCTATAGGGAGAAGCATGAATCTTTCTGGGAAGGAGAAATAGAATATATTTTGTGGGTGGACTGGGGGAAGGAGGGGAAGGGATGGGAATTGGAGGGCCAGTTGTGGGGGTGGCTGGAGGGAGAGAGTTCTAGAAGAGACTACTAGAATTAGGGGCCATTTGGGGAATGGTGTAGAAATCTAGTGCAGTAGAAACTTCCTGGTCCAAAGGTTGATTTGGTGCAGACTTAGAGCCTTCACCCCTACATTCTATTTAGCAGAATGTACTCTGCAAGCTATGGAAACAGAAACCCAGGATAACAATCCAGGACAATCCCCTTCACCTAAAATCTTTCTTTCCTGTAAAATGTGCTGGGACAATATTGGCACAGGTCTTGTAGGAGTGGCCAACTGTTATTTGGTTTAACTTGAGGTCCTCACCAGGAGAGTGAGGCTTTGCCTTATACTACCTGGATGGCCAGGAACCAGAGACTGGGGAGCCAAGGCACTTAGGGTAGAATAAAACAAGACTGAAAAACAAATCAATGAAATGATTCCTAATGACATTCTGCTAGACTCATAGATTGGTGCCTTGTCCAGTCATCATAATAGTGGCTTCCTGTAGTAGCAGATGGGAGTGGATACAGAGATTAACAGGCAAGCATTATGCATAGAGAAAGACTAAATTGGAGGTTCCATCAGGTCACTCCTGTTGGAGATTCAGGAACCCAGAGGAAGAGGGGGAGGAAAGATTAATAGCCAGGTAGAGTGGAGGACACCAAGAGAACATGTCCTACAGAATCAGAATCCAGGCACACAGAAGACATTTGTAATGTCCATTTTCATAACGGCAAGAAATTTTATGAAGAATTGTTAAAATTATGTCCTGCTACTTTTTAATACCAATAATAGTTTTTCCACCATTGGTTTGGAATAACTCTTCTACAGCCATGTTTTGTTGGGTTCTGCCTTACTTTGTTCATTCAACTTACTTTCATTATCACGTTTAATTACAGATTTTATCTCTAAGTTATTTTTTCTGCAATTTCCATTTGTCAACTTCAGAAACCATAGTTTCTATAAAATACAAATTCAATTCTTCTGTGTAATTTCTGCTTTGATTTATATAAAGACTTGTAATTTTAAACATTGAATTCTATGGTGTAACATTTTCTCATTTGAATTAAGGATATAAGGCAAATTTTCACTGAGAAAAACAGGTAACTAGTATATCTAGATAGCTTTGCAGAAGACAATGGATGAACTGGCATTTATTGACACATTGATCAAATTTATGGTCTGTCTTTTAATTACACCTTTTGCTATACTTGACTGTTTTCTTATTATTGAATCTTTTTATGTCCCATTAATAAGCAAGAAAATATTAGTGCTGAATCTTGGCTACCTTTTAATAAGCATATATTTGCTGTGATTTGCACTTTGGGGGAAATATAAAAACTTAGTTCTTCTGTTTATCTTTATGCATCTGATAACTGACTTATGATGATGATTGAGTCTAAATGTTGTACTTAATATGGTTGTGTCTACTAGAGAATAGCTATCCAAGACTTACTGTACTGAAGGTATTTATTTCATTAGGTTTTAGTATAGCCTTTGACATGAATAATATTACACAGATTTTAAATAAGGAAAAATGGATTTAAATCAAATAAGCTTTGAATTTACCCAGCGGCTAAGAGGTACCAAGAAAGCATTAGCTTCTGAGAGGTGCCAGATTTTATCCTTCCAGTTCCATGTGTCTCTAATGCCATGAGGAGAAGCTCTGCATCAAGTCAAAAGAGACAAATTGTATCTAGTGAATCTGTAACCATCACTACAGGGTACATTAAGGTTTAAAGGTGATTCTTGCAAAATGCTTCCAGTCTGTAGAATGATCAGGTAAGTTGCAAACAAGCATTAAATGTCTCAATCAAACAATATTTTTCATAAAACTTTGACTTAAAAAATTGATAATTTATAGTTGGAGATACATTCAACTTTTTCAAAATGTTCCATGGTTTTAATGCTAGTAATGAAAAAAATATAGAGAGATGGAAAGTGAATCCAGGTAAATTGGTAGACTTATGTAGAGCTTTATTTTTTGTTAAAAAGTCAGAAAAAAGAAAAAGCAATACAAGAAAAAAAAACCATTAAAAATAAGCAAACTCGAAGATCCTTGACCCCCAAATCCGGGCCCCTGCCAAAGAACGAGGTCTCAGCTGGAGAGCGCCAGTTTCCAGTGAGATCCCACTACCCTGCAAAACCTTCTCAAGTTCCAGCCCAGCCCTCGTCCTCTTCTGCCGGCTATTGGCCAGAGAGAAACCTCCTAGAGAGCTTGGACCACACAGAGCTACAGATATTGAATCTTTGATCCACATAAGCCCATCGGGAAAGGACCATTGAGAGAGGGAAGAGACACCACCAACACCTACTAGAAGAAACTATGGGAAGAAGGCAATACAAGAGAACACCTAACAACAGAAAGACAAACATGACACCACCAGAATCTAGGGAATCTACACCAACTAGAATGGAACACAACAACAAAGCAGAGGAAACAGAAGGGTACAACTTAAAAATCACCATCATAAAAATGATAGAGGCCCTCAAAGAAGATGTGAGAAAATACCTTAAAGAAATGGAGGAAAAACAAACAAAAAAGTTGAAAAATGAACAAATTCCATAAAGAAAGTACAGAAAGCCAAGAAAAAACAATTAAGCAGGTGAAGGAAACAATTCAAGACTTGAAAACCGAAATTGAGAAAATAAAGGCAACACAAATGGAAGGAAAGCTGGAAATTGAAAAGCTGGGCAAAAAATCGGAAACCACGGACACAAGCATAACCAATAAAATTCAAGAGATGGAAGAGAGAATCTCAGGTGCAGAAGATAAACTAGAAGAAATAGATTCATCGACCAAAGAAAACCATAAATCCAACAAATCCTTGATACAAAACATCGTGTGGGACACGATGAAAAGGCCAAACCTAAGAATAATAGGCATAGAGGAAGGTGAGGAAGCCCAGCTCAAAGGTGCTGAAAACATATTCAACAAAATCATCGAGGAAAACTTTCCAAATCTGAACAAGGACATGCCCATGAAAGTACAAGAAGCATACCGAACCCCAAATAGGCTGGACCAAAAAAAAAAGACCCATCGACATATAATAATCAAAACACCTAGCATACAGAATAAAGAAAGAATATTAAGAGCAGCGAAGGAAAAAGGACAGGTAACATATAAAGGCAGACCTATCAAAATTACACCTGACTTCTCCATGGAAACCCTCAAGGCCAGAAGGTCCTGGATAGATGTTCTAAAAGTATTAAGAGAACACGGATGCCAGCCTAGGCTACTATATCCAACAAAACTCTCAGTCAATATAGATGGAGAGAACAAGATATTCAATGACAAAACCAGATTTTCCCAATATGTATCTACAAATCCAGCCCTACAGAAAGTATTGGAAGGAAAATTCCTACCCAAGGAAGGTAACTACGCCCACAAAAATGTAGGCAACAGATAATCCAACTACACCAGAAACCTAGGGTGAAGCAGAACAAATATATTCACAATACCACTGCCAACAACAAACCTAAATCAAACAAGCATCAACAATCAATGGACCTTACTCACCCTCAACATTAATGGTTTTAACTCACCTATAAAAAGACACAGGCTAACAGAATGGATACGAAGACTGAATCCATCCTTCTGCTGCATACAAGAAACACATCTGAGCTCCAAAGATAGACATTACCTCAGGGTAAAGGGTTGGGAAAAGATTTTCCAATCAAATGGAAATAAGAAGCAAGCAGGCGTAGCTATCCTAATATCTAACAAGTTAGACTTCAAACCAAAATTAGTCAAAAGAGATGAAGACGGTCATTTCATATTCATCTCAGGAGAAATCCATCAACACAAAGTCTCAATTCTGAACATCTATGCCCCTAATACAAAGTCACCCACATTCGTAAAAGAAACACTACTAAAACTCAAAGCTCATATAAAACCTCACACACTTATAGTGGGAGACTTCAATACACCACTCTCAACACTAGACAGGACCACAAATCAGAAACTCAACAAAGAAACAAAAGAATTAACAGAAGTTATGTCTCAACTGGGGCTAACAGACATCTATAGAACATTCCATCCAAAGACAAAAGAATATACCTTCTTCTCTGCTCCACATGGAACCTTCTCTAAAATCGACCACATACTAGGAGATATAACAAACCTCAACAGATACAAGAGAATAGGAATAGTCCCCTGTATCTTATCGGACCACCATGCTTTAAAATTGGAATTCAACAACAACACAGATAGCAGAAAACCTGCAAACTCATGGAAACTTAACAATGTGCAATTGCACCACTCCTGGGTCAAAGAAGAAATAAAGAAAGAAATTAAAGACTTTCTAATATTCAACGAGAATGAGGATATAACATACCCGAACTTATGGGACACCTTGAAAACAGTGCTACGAGGGAAGTTCATTGAACTAAGTGCCCATATGAAGAAAACAGAGGATAGTCACATAAATGATTTAACAACCCAACTGAAAACCTTAGAACAGAGAGAAGCGAATTCACCCCGCAGGAGCAGACGCCAGGAAATAATCAACTTGAGGGCTGAAATCAACAAAATAGAAACCAGGAAAACAATACAAAAAATCAATGCAACAAAAACTTGGTTTTTTGAGAAAATCAGCAAGATAGACAAACCTTTATCCAAATTAACGAAAAAGCACAGAGAGAACATGCAAATTAACCAAATCAGAAACGAAATGGGGAACATAACAACAGACACAGAGGAAATCCAGTCAATTTTCAGGTCATACTTTGAAAATCTGTATTCCACAAAAATTGAAAATTCAAAGGAAATGGACAAATTTCTGGATAACTATCACTTACCAAAATTGTATCAAGAATAGACAAACAACTTAAATAGACCTATAACCCGAAATGACATAGAAGCAGTCATCAAAAGCCTTCCAACGAAAAAAAGTCCAGGACCAGATGGATTCAGTGCAGAATTCTACCAGACATTCAAGGAAGAACTAATACCATTACTCCTCAAACTGTTCCACAAGATAGAAACAGAAGGTTTATTGCCAAACTCTTTTTATGAGGCCACACTAACTTTGGTACCCAAACCTCACAAAGACACAACTAAGAAAGAAAACTACAGACCAATATCCCTGATGAACATCGATGCAAAAATACTCAATAAAATAATGGCAAACCGAGTTCAAAAATACATCAGAGAAATCATCCACCATGATCAAGTAGGCTTCATACCTGGATTGCAGGGATGGTTTAACATACGAAAATCTAACAACGTGATCCACCATATAAACAAACTGAAAAAGAAAATCCATATGATTATCTCCCTAGATGTGGAAAAAGCCTTCGATAAAATTCAACACCCTTTCATGATAAAGGTATTAGAGAGGTCAGGGATAACAGGAACATACCTAAACATAATAAGAGCAATATACAGCAAAACAACTGCCAACATCAAACTGAATGGAGAGAAACTTAAGCCAATTCCTCTAAAATCAGGAACAAGACAAGGCTGTCCTCTCTCTCCATATCTCTTCAATATCGTACTAGAAGTTCTAGCTAATGCTGTAAGACAACAAAAAGAGATCAAGGGCATCCAAATTGGAATGGAAGAAGTCAAACTGTCTCTATTTGCAGATGATATGATAGTTTACATAAGCGACCCAATAAACTCTACCAGGGAACTCCTACAGCTGATAAACACCTTCAGCAAACTAGCAGGATACAAGATAAACTCAAAAAAATCAGTAGCCCTATTCTTTTCAGACGACAAAGAGGCAGAGAAAGAAATCAGAGAAACATCACCCTTTACAATAGCCACAAGCAACATAAAGTATCTTGGTGTAACGCTTACCAAACAAGTAAAAGATCTATATAATAAGAACTTTGTGACTCTAAAGAAAGAAATTAAAGAAGATACCAGAAAATGGAAAGACCTCCCATGCTCTTGGTTAGGTAGGATAAACATAGTAAAAATGGCAATCTTACCAAAAGCAATCTACAGATTCAATGCAATCCCCATTAAAATCCCACCACAATTCTTCACCGACTTTGAAAGGATAATAATCAACTTTATATGGAAAAACAAAAGACCCAGGATAGCCAAAACAACCCTATACAATAAAAGAACTTCAGGAGGCATCACCATTCCTGACTTTAAGCTCTACTACAGAGCTATAGTTCTGAAAACAGCCTGGTATTGGCATAAAAATAGACAGGTAGACCAATGGAATCGAATTAAAAATCCTGATATTAATCCACGCACCTATGATCACCTGATTTTTGACAAAACAGCTAAAATTATACAATGGGGCAAAGACAGCATCTTCAACAAATGGTGCTGGCACAATTGGATGAGGGTGTGTAGAAGACTGCAGATAGACCCATGTCTGTCGCCATGCACAAAACTCAAGTCCAAATGGATCAAAGACCTCAACATCAATCCAGCCACATTGAACCTCTTAGAAGAGAAAGTAGGAGGTACCATTGAACAAATTGGTATAGGAGACCGCTTCTTGAACATAACTCCAGGGGCACAGACACTGAAAGAAACAATTAATAAATGGGACCTCTTCAAACTTAGAAGCTTCTGTAAGGCAAAAGACACAGTTGACAAGACCAAACGGCAGCCCACTGACTGGGAAAAGATTTTCACTAATCCTATATCCGACAAAGGGCTGATCTCCAAAATATACAAAGAACTCAAGAAACTAGTCAACAAAACACCAAATAACCCTATTAAAAAATGGGGTACAGAACTGAAGAAAGAATTCTCAATGGAGGAAATCAAAAAGGCTGAAAGACACTTAAGAAAATGCTCCACATCCTTAGCTATCAGGGAAATGCAAATCAAAACAACTTTGAGATACCATCTTACCCCTGCCAGAATGGCTAAAATTAGAAACACCAGTGATGACTTATGTTGGAGAGGATGTGGAGAAAGTGGAACACTCCTCCACTGCTGGTGGGAGTGCAAACTCATACAGCCATTTTGGAGATCAGTATGGCGGTTCCTCAGGAAAATGGGAATTAATTTACCACAGGACCCGGCAATCCCCCTCTTAGGCATATACCCAAAGGATTCACATCCATGCAACAAAGACATCTGTTCAACTATGTTCATAGCAGCACTATTTTAATAGCAAGAACCTGGAAGCAACCTAGATGCCCCTCAATTGAAGAATGGTTAATGAAGATGTAGCACATCTACACAATGGAATACTACTCTGCAGAAAAAAATAATGGTATCTTGAAATTCGCAGGCAAGTGGATGGCACTTGAAGAAACCATCCTGAATGTGGTAACCCAGTCACAAAAAGAGAAACACAGTATGTACTCACTCATATATGGATTTTAGACCTAGATCAAATGATCACCAGCCTATAATTCACATCACCAGAGGAACTAGGATTCAAGTTGTATTCTAAGAGATTCATATAAAGTCCCTCACAGAACTGGGAAGGGACAAGTCCCCCAGACCTCAGGTAAAGTGGGGGAAGATTTCTAATGGAGAGAGAAGTAGGAGAAAATGAGGGGGAGGAGAGGAAGGCATGTGCGACCAGGAGGATTGAGCCTGGTTAGGAATGGAAAATAGGAAAGAGATAAAGAGAGAGAAAGAGAGAGAGAGAGACAGAGAGAGACAGAGAGAGACAGAGAGAGACAGAGAGAGAGAACATAAAAGAGGGAGCCAATATTGGTTTGAAGATAAAGTTGAACACAAAGAAATGTCGAGGGAACTACAAGACTGCTCCAAACTAACAATCTCAGCTCCTGTGGAAAGGATATCATAAATGCCCTTCCTGGAGAGTGAGATCAACAACTAACTTCTCCATGGAGTCCTCAACTAATGCCTGTTGAAAACAGGAGCAAACACCCATACATAAACACTGAGTCGAACTAGAACCCAGAAGCAGATGGAGAGGACAAGACCATGCGGTAGAAGTACATAGAGACAGCTTACCTGAACAAGGAGGAGCTAAGGGCCACTAGACTGATAGCTGGGAAGCCAACAGGGGACTGACTCGGACCCCCCTGAATATGGGTCTCAGCCAGAAGGTCTGAGCAGTCTAAGAGACCTCAGACAGTGGAGCCAGGATGTATCCCTGGTGCACAAAAGGACTTTGCAAACATATGCCCCATGGAGGGATAACTGCCTTATTCTAGAGATAGGAGAGAAGCCCTAGTCCCTAATTCACAGGACTTGTCAGATCTACATGACCCCAACTGGATGGCATTCCCCTACATATGGTATTGTGGTGGGGGGTTGGGAGGGGAGGGTGTTTAGAGTGCATGTGAGAGGGCAGAGAGGGTAAAAGGGAGGGAAGGAGGGAGGGAGGACTGGAGGGGATGGAGAGAGGGAGGGAGAGGGAACTGGGATCGACATGTAAAATAATAAATTAAAAAAAAAAAAAAACGCTTTGACTCCAAAATTTAAGTTGAAGAACAAGTTACTGGGGAAAAGGATTTCTATTTTTGTTTCCACAGAAAATGAAAAGATGTGGATTCCTTCCAGACTAATGTGGTTCGATCACGCCAGACCTCCTGAAACAGAGTACAAGCTGATCCTACAAAACAGCCCTACAGACTACAGCTAGGATATCTGAATCTTCTTCGAATCCCCGAAGACAGCGCCCCTTACCAGCAGGAAGTAGTTTAGAAAGAACGACGCCCAAATTCCCAAATATTGTGTATAAATGTTTGTTTTCATTTAATTGGACTTTGTTATATAAAATTAAATAAAAAAAGAAAAAAAAATAAGCAAACTCTCCATCATCTAAAGGGAACACTGCCATTATAAGTGAAACATGGAGTATCATTGCCATTTTAAAGGTAAGAAGGAGGACTCAAATCCATCAAAAATAAGTCATGAGAAAGTATTCAGTTCCTAGTTCATTCCAAAGCCTTGGCAATAATGCTTTCTTCTTCCTTCTCCCCCTGTACCATGTCTTCCTTTTTTTTTTTTTTCCTTTCAGAATCAGCTTAAAATTATAATGGTACCTGTGTGTCTTAGGTGAAAATTACTTGGGAAAAGAACAGAAGACAAGTGTTTTAGTGGCCAAAATTAATTTGTAAAATGTTCTCAGGTAAACAGGATGGTGGCAAGAAGGAAAGATCAAAGTGAAAATGCTGATTAGGGATGTAGTCTCCCTTGGAGGTTTGCTTCCTTCTGGTTGCTGGGAGATGTTCAGAGACAAAATGCACCACAATTAGTTGCTGGAATTGATTGATGCAGGGGAAAAACAGTGCTATGTGCATGTGATCCAGCTGGTCACTGCTAGGGTCATAGTTCCCACGAAGACCAGCTGTGATTTTCTAGCAGCTAACTCTCCAAGAACCATCAGATGAGGGGCTTCAGCACGCGAACCTTGACCATCCACTATGCACACTGTAAGCCATGGTGCTTAACTATTACATTGAATTTGTATTCATGAGTTTCTCAGGCTCAGTTCTGACCATGCAGTGATTGCCAATGCCTCTGCAAGATCACCTAGAGGCAGAAGAGAACAGCTACTTTACAAAAAAAATGAAGGGTACTTTTGACCTTATCAGTGAGTTATTTGGAATTGCATCTAATGATGTAATTTTCTTATCCATTAGTTAAAACTGTAAAAGTGTTCCTCCCAGTGGTAGCACACACCTGTAATTTCAGCTCTTAGATGGCACAGGCAGGAGAATCTCTATGAGTTCAAGGCCAATCTGGTCTACAGCAAGAGTTGCAGGACTGTTGGGGCTTAACAGAGGAACCCTGTCTCAAAAAACAAAACAAACAAACAACAACTAAAAAACCCAAAAAATAAAAACAGCAGCAGCAACAACAACAACAACAAATGTTCTCTTGTGTATTTGCAGTAAGATAGCCATTGTAAACTGGCTTTGTATGACTTGTTCTCTCCTAATTGCTAGGCAATTTAGCAGCATGGAGTCATCATGTAGGGTTTCAATATTTGTATCTATAAATGTATGTATGTGTGTATGTGAGCCTGTATGTATATATCTATGCAGTATATTTCTCCAAGGCCATAATGCTTAATATTCTTCTGCCTTTTCTTTCTTTCTTTCTTTTTTTATTATCTGTATTTATCTCTCTTTCATTATGGAAACAAGAATGAGGCCTTGGAAACTCTACAGCACACTTTAGCGCAAGTCATTTGCACAAATCATTTACCAAATGAAACCATTTAATAATCCTGACCTAAATCCAACCATAACAATGTTAAATCTAACAAAATTTTTATATAAATAACACGATATACATTTTTATTATCTTGATTCATTTAATAAAAGGATTTTTTTTCTAATAAGGCCATTTTGCTTGGTGAAACATAAAAAGCAAAAATTTTGTGGCTGTCATTTTGATTTGCCCTTTTCTGTTTATGTTGGAGATAATAGAGTTCAATTCCAGGCAACTGACTGATGTTAAATGCAGTGTGTCTCTGAGGTCCTGGCTATATGAAAGGGTATCAGTATCTTATTTGAAACCGCATGTCACTATGGGTTTTATGCTATGATTATCTAATTTAGGGTCTATGCTTAACTGAGACAGTAACTGCCACAATAACCCACACTTTAGTAAAGCCAAGGGTAACTTTAAGAATCATGGTTGAAAGAAATCCAAGGTTTCCTCTTATTTATACTTTTGCATGCTTTCCTTTACCAGCCACACTGTGGAGAACATGAGAGTATTTCATAGACAATGGAATGCACAATTTAATTTAGAAAGAGAATGAGGCATGAAAGGAAAAAAATAAGACAAGCTGCTAAAGGTAAATATAATTTCTAACTTTTCCATTACCATCAGTTGTTTGAAACTTTAGTCATGAAGTAGATGTCAATCTTAAAAATGTAGCTTCAAACTAATAAACTAGATGATTAAAAACAAGAGTTTTCTTAAAGAAACCAGAAATTATTTGTAGATATTGGAAGGCAGTGAGTGTGTTCTTGTGACAATAGGCACCACCTCTTAAAACCATGATATTTTTCTGAGTCTTAGGCTACACTGACACTCCAATTTCAGTAGATTTCTTGACAACAAGGTGAGAATGCTTTAGAGATATAAAACAGATTTATTTTAACACAGTTTTTGGAACATAAACACTGGAGTCATTGAAGAGTTTATCATGAATGATAACTGGAATATACCAGAAATGTATAACTAAGTTTTATGATTTTATTTTCTTGAAAATAATGCAAAGACTGTCTTAATATTTTCTCAGACCACTGATTTTGCTTGTTTCTTATAAATGACATATGGTATTTTGAGAAAAAGATATATTAAATAAGAAATTAATGTAGAAATATTTAGTTTGAACAGTTATTCTAACTACACTGATTTGTGGAAATGAAATTAGCATTCTGTCTATCCAGAACCATAAGGATAAGGATAATTTGGTTAGCTTCTCATAATTTCTAATAAGATGAGGGTAAATCTTAAGTGCTGTAAGGATTTGCTTGAATTTTCAATATTTCACAGAGTAGGAAATATCTAAAATATAGTGTATGTATTTTTGGTTATGGCATATATTGAACATACCAAGTAATTTTATTGAGAGCAGACATTTCAGATTCTAGCCTATACTAGGGTTTAGGTTATAGCTTTACCATGTAGAAGTTTGTGGTAACATTGTTAAATTTTGATTGAGATTTTTTTTTTTTTGCTTAGTATATTGCCTGTTTTGTTTTGTTTTTGGTTTAGTGTTTGGTAATAGCAATATTAGACAATGGTGTATGTCTCCTGAAACAGCTAAGAAATGTGGCTTCCTGGAACTTATCACAGGTTCCCTGTGATCATATCATGCTTTCTGGAGATGAGGCAGGGTCATCACTATGGACATTAGTGGGTCCAGTTGCTAATGAGAGACTGGAGTTTATTTGTGAAATATTTCTTTTCTCACCTTTTGCCATTTCTCCTGTAATTGTTTCCTATAACTTACTTAAAGATTTGGATAACAAATATAAAGGGGGAATAGGAAAAGGATTATAAAATACAATACAAAGCCACATATATTTATACACAGACATATACATGGATCCTATATAATATACACAAATATACATATTTATGAATATATCTAGGCAAACAATCAACTCTGAAAACTACACTAATTATATATAAGAACACCAACCAATATAGTAACCTTTGCCTGCATTTTGACTTAAATTTTAATTGAAGATTCCTTGTTTTAGTATTATGTTAAGTGTTGTTTTCTTTAGCAGATTGCAGGTATTGTATTTTAGAGCACAAAAAAAGCAATTCCATAATCACAGTCACACACAGAAAAAAGTCTTGTCTATCAAACCTTGTTTGTGGAACTTTAAAGATGAGTGGGAAACAAATTCATGCTTTGATAGGATGCAAGTCCAAGTATCTCAAGCAGAGGTCACAGCAGGGCCAAGTATGTGGGGAGGGCAGGCTCTGGATTGTCTGGTGTATAGGGAAGGGACCACTCAAGCAGACTCAAGCAGAAAGAAAAGGAACCCAAAGGTCAGGCGACAGCAAGCTCCATCCAGATGGTCCCATTTGGAAGGGCATGTCCAGCATGTGCAGAGCTGACCCAGGAAGTTCTAAGGATTCTAGATGGCCAAACACTCACCTCAAGTAAGGGGCCCAGCAAGGCCAAGGATGATAGGAGGGCAGGCTCTGGATGGTATGGTGTGCCAAGCAGGGACTACTCAGGCCAAGGTGTAGGGCAGTCAAGATTCAGAGCTGACCCAGGAAGTCCCAAGGGAAATACATGTGTGGAGGGTTGGACCTGGGCTGCTCTCAGAGGCGCCTCAAGCAGAAGGCAAAGAGGCCCAAGCGTCAGGTGAGGGCAGACTGCAAGTGGAGGGCTGGGTCCAGTAAGCACAGAGCAGATCCAGGATGTTGCAAGAAGAGGGTGGGGGCTGTTGGACGTGAGTTGGCCCAACCCTCATCCCAAGCAGTGGGCCCTGCAGGTCTAAGGCCTGGTTATGATTTTTAACATGTGGCCAGCCTTGTTCATTTTGAACTCGAGTCCCTTAGAGCAATGTTTTTTTACTAAGGAATAATGACAATGTGGTGCATATACACTGACCTCCGTGGAGGCGAATATCAGGCTCTGGCTGTTTTCAGTGTGGATGTGTAGTGATAAGAGATAACTATGTCCATACATGCATATGCAATAAGAACTGGTTTTCAGGAGTTATTGTGTCAGACTGGATAATAATCTTTATGATGTGAAGTTTAGCTTAGTTTTCTTACCATATGCATAAGAATGCTGTGTCTGAAAGCTTCTCTGGTTTCATGAATATAAAAGCTACCTAGATAAAGCAGTTAGGATGAGTCACAATAAAAAAATTCACTAAATGTGCTAATCTCATCAATGGGAAGGGCTTTTTATTAACTCTCCTCAGACTTCTGTCTTTAATAGTTCCTAGTATTCTATAAGTTTTTGCCAAATAATTGCTTATAAGAAGATGGTTTAAAAGTATGTGAATGTGTTTTATAGCTAATTAACATGGAGTAAAGGAAAGGAAAATGTGGGGGGGGGTGAAAGAATGACATTTTAATAAATACAGAAATATTGGAACATTTTATGTTTAAAAACTCTCTCTCTCTCTCTCTCTCTATATATATATATATATATATATATATATATATATATATATAAGCTCTCATTAATCCCTATAGAATTATATAAAACATGGTTTGATTTCTTCAATTTAAACATAGATTATAACTTCAGATTCTAGGCATGTCTGTCAGATCTTTGTGTGTACTCTCTAGTAACCTTCATATTTATCTGTATATGTGTGTAGATGTATATGGGTATGTGTGTGTACATGCCTGAGTGCGTGCGTGTGTGCATGTGTGTATGTGTGTAGGTAGGTAGGTAAGAGATTGAATTTGGTGTCTTTGTTATTTGTTCTATACTTTTGTTTTTGAGAAAGGATATTTCACTGAGAACAGATCCTGATTCAATAGACCCCAGGTGAGTGGATCCCTGAGATTTGCCTTTTCTACTTTCTTGGTAGTGGGATAAAAATGTTCAGTGCCTGACTAGAACTTGAAGACTAGGTATCCAAACTCAGATTCTCACACTTGTATCACAAGCAATTTTGACCAGGCAATCTCCCTGGCTCATAAAGTTTACATTCATAACAGTCTTCAACTATTTCATAGAATTAAATAAACATTCTTATAATTTTAGACATTCTATTTAATATTTAATTTTAATCTAAAGCTTCTGTGATTCTACAATGAGTATGCCCTGAGTTACAGCCTTTACAAAAATATGTTTTATTAGATCACAGAGCTCAAAAGGAACTTTGAAATTATGTTGGTTATTTATTTGAATTCTGTTTATAGATCAGCATGTACTTGATATACTTTTAAAGAAAATGATTTTAGAATTTGTATAAACCTAATTGAATCCCAAGAATTTGTGTTTGTAAAAATTACATATCATGTGACTGCTAGATACCAAGTTTGGAAACAGAATAAATTTATTTATTCAGAGAAATGCATCTCTCCCTCATGCTTCCCTCATGACTTCCCAAAGCAATGCATCAGTCCAGAGAAGAAAATTTAAGTCTCTAAACATTTAATCCTGTGTAATTTACATACATATAAATATATTTCATATATGACCTAAAAGAAGTGGATTATCTAAATTGAGCTGATAAAAGCAAGGAGAGTATGTGAATGGTATGATTTCCCATATGATCAGTAACACTAGATGTTAGGAACTAGCAGCCAGCTGACCCCAGCCCCACCGATGGGCTGGAAGCTCATGGCCTTGTCATTGCTACCTGGCGGCCAGAGGACTCAGTTACACATGCACAAGGCTCTTTTAAAGCAAGCTCGCCAAGTGCTTCTCTCTCTCTGCCTCTCTCTGCTTCTTTGCTCTCTCTTTGCTCTCTCTCTGTTCTCTCTCTCTTCCTGCTTTCGGTTGGCCACCAGCTACCCCCTCTTTCTCTCCCCTCTCTCAATAAACTCCACGTGGGTGCTGAGTCTCGTGTTTGTGTTTCATAGGCATTAGCTGCAGCAAAAGAACAACACTAGACATCAACTCAATTACTGTTGTTTTAACTGCTATTTGGGTTAGGTTCTGAGTAAGTTGAAAGCTATCTTTAGTTTTTTAGTTTGCTCTCATAGGCTAAAGATATGCTTAATGAACTTAATGAACTTTTGCCAAAAGCAAGCAGATCACTGTAAAGAATGAAATGTGTATCAGATGAGTCCTTTACATATCCATATTTCTCTAAGAAACTCAACATACTTTTCTTGAACTTTCAGTTTTGTGGTTTTATAAGCCAGAGTTTGGAATGACATTGAAATGCAGCATTATGTTCTAAAAATATTCACTTGTTCCATTAAAAAAAAATATTTCTAAGACAGTACATCCTGTACTGAAGCAATGATACTAAATTCTAGTCAAATCAATATTTTTAACTACAGCAGACATTATATGAAGCATAAATCATAACAAAGGGTCCATAAAATGCCTTTTATTTTTCTGATCTCCAAAGAACCATGCATTAATGTAAGACCTAAAATGTGTGCCAATCTTCATTAATTTCTGACTGCTGATAATCACTAACTTTGCCTTAGACTTCCCTGATGCTAATAAGTACAATGACACATTTCTGTGGCTCCAAATTTCGCACTAAGTGCTTCTGGTAGGGTGCATTTCGGGTCCTTAAGGGATAGTTTGTTTACCATAGTAATTATTTACTCTCATATTGAATTGAAACTGTAGCTCTCAGTGGGAGAAAACTGTGCTATTCTTTTGTTTGCTTGTCCTAGAAAATTTCTTTAAACTTTAATAAAGCAAGGACTATTTTCACTTTTGAATAGGACAATACCATTTAAAATGCAGACTTCAATATACATTTATGCTCTGAAATGAAAGAGAAGTACCTGTGACGACTCATTCTTCACAGAGTGCCTCCAAGTTTTGCAACAAAGACCAGGAATTATTGTACATAACATGCATGGAGCTCTGGCAGGGCCAGCTTAGCTTAATGCAGAGTCTGTGGATTGTGTTCACAAGCAAACAAAGAGTGTAAATAGAGTATTCCCAAACAGGTTTTACTTTCAACTGCATACATGATTTGCAAACATTAATAGTTCCCTATCACCTTGCTGTGATAAAATGCTTGCCTAAGAGAACTTAAGGAATGCTTAATTTTAGCTCATTGTCTGCAGTGTAGCCCATCATGTTGGGAAAGTCTTGACAACTGGACACTGAGGCAGCTAGTCTCTTGGTATCTATAGACAGGAATCAGAGAGATGACTGCAGGGGCTCAACTTGTTCTCTCTCCCTCTCTTTTTAATGCAATCTAGGACCCAAGTTCATGGAACATGTTAGCCCAGATTAGGATGCATCTTTCTATTTAAATCAACCTAAGCTAGGTACAGTCATACTCAGATATCTATCTTATATGATTCTAGAACCTGTCAACTTAGACAATATTAACTATCATAAGCACACAAGATTGTCCCCCTAAAAAAGCAATTTTTTTTATTTCATCGGTATATTGCACATAATACTGTGTTACATAAGATTGTATATAAATTCACTCATTGGACATGGTACTGAGTTAAATAAAGACATTTTCATGCAAGTATATAATATGCATTAAGCATACCCATCATAATTTTCAACCTATTCTTTTCTGCTCTTCCCCTCTCATGAATCTTTTTGTTTTTTGCTACCATAGAGATTTTTGTCATATGTACACATTTTATACGATCTGAACCACATCTATATAACACCTAAATTGAGTACCATAATAGAAAGAAACTGAGCTTTGTTTTTAAGAGACTCACTTAATTTGCTTCATATGGGGATCTCCATTTGTATCTATTTCCTTGCAAAGGACACAACTTTGTTCTTTGTGGATGCAGAATACATTCAATTGAGAGTATTTTTGTTGTTGTTATTGTTTTTGGTTTTTGTTTGTTTGTTTTGTATAGCTTTGGAGCCTCTCCTGGCACTCACTCTGTAGACCAGGCTGGCCTTGAACTCAGAGAGATCTGCCTGCTTCTGCTTCCCGAGTGCTGAGGAGTGCTGAGATTAAAGGCCTCTGCCACCGCTGCTGGGCCATTGTATTTTTATCTTGTCCCCTGTTGATTGATACATCATGTAGGTCTTATGCGGATATTTTATGATTATCAATTACATACTGCTAGTCTTTGCATTTTAAAATTACTTTTCTAAGAACAGAGTTTATTTTTAAAATATACAGTCTGTGAGAAATGGAGGGCTGGTGTTTCAAATGCCACTTGCCCAGCATTTATATCACTCCCCATGAAACCTTATATAACTTAGGTTGTTCAATTTCCTTTGCTCTTTACCGCCCCTTTTGACTTTACTATATATCTTTCTGTGTTTAACTTTTCTGAGACATAACTGGAAATTTCATTGCATGCAACCATCTACTATTTGCTTTCCATTTTTATTGCATTGTATGGTGGTTTAATGATAATGTCCTTCATAGATTTAGATGTTTGAATCCATGGTTTCCAGTTGGTGGCATTGTTTGAGTAGCTTTAGGAGTTGAGGTCTTGCTGGAGGAAACATGTAACTAGTGGTGAGCTGTGAGGATTCAAAGTCTCCTGCTGTGCCCATTGTACTCTCTCTACTTCCTGCATGTGGCTCAAGAAATGAGCCCTAAGAATTCCACTCCTGTCTGCTCCTTGTTGACAGACTTTTATCCACCTGGAATAGTAAGACCAAACAAACAATTCCTTCTGTAATTTCCTTGAGCATGGTGTCTTATTGCAGCAATGGAAAAGGACCTAACACAAAACTTATGCTCTTGAAATACATTCTTACTGTTGTTTGAGAAGGCAATACTTCATTTTTCTTATTGTGTAGTGTCAATACATTATGAATGCACCATAACTGAATGATTCTGCTATTGGATAATGAAAAATCTCCACAAATGTTGCACCTTATTGTGAACATTATGTTGATTTGAGCATATGCAAAGTCCTTTGGGCAAAATAAAAAACTGAATTTAGGAACTCTAGGCTCAGTGTTGTTAGAGAATGCTAACTATTTTTCTTCAATTCCCAAATGCAAGAGTCCCTTTCATATTACTTGCACTTGATATTGCCAGACTTCGGTGTTTGATGACTGCCTTCACTACTGGCCTGCTGCCAAGATAAGACACCATGACCAAGGCAGCACTTGGGGCTTATAATTTTAGATGGTTAGAAGTTAGAATCTATCACCATCATTAGACATCCTGACAGTAGGCACACAGCCATAGTGTTGGAACAGTAATGGAAAACTCACATTTTGAAACTCAGCCTGTGAGGCTGAGAGCTACCTGGGAATGAGTGGCATTGGCTTTGGAAATCTCAAAGCATGCCCCTCCTCCAAAAGGCCACACCTCTGAATTCTTCCCAAACTCTTTGAACAACTGGGGATCCAGCATTCACACGTGTGAGCCTAAGGGGGGGGGAGGTTCATTAAAAGCCCCACACTGATATACTTGATGAAGTACCTTATTATGGGCTTCGTTGCCTTTTTTTTTTTTTTTTTTTTTTTTTTCTTTTGCTTGTGAATTCCCTTAAAAGACATACAAGATTACTTAACATACTCTGGATCTGGCTCTGGTTTGAAACTTGAATTTTCTTATCTCTATGTTGTCATATGCTATTTTAAATTCAATTAATCATTTCCTTTGTATGTGTAACTTTTTGCCTCTTCTTTGAGACAATGGTGTCATATCTAACAAGATGAAAACGAGTTTCTATGTTGCAATTACAAAGGTTTTAAAGCTTTTTATTTTTATCTGCTGGCTATACAATTAGTTTTTGTATGTGATGTGAGAAAAAAAATTCACTTTATGTATTCATAAAAATAAGCATAATACTAGTGTTTTATTAGAAGCTGTATCCTTTCTCAATTCACAATAAGATAATTTTATCATAAATCAGATTTGCAAATGTGTATGTGGCTTTGGGAGGAAAGAGTGGGGGTTGTCTATGCTTTTTAGTCACATTCTACCTGTATCAATGTCAGGTTGCCATGTTTGGTGACAATTGGTTTTTAATACCTCCTAGTAGTTTGTGGTAGCTAGTCAGTCTGATTTTTTTTTTAATATTTAAGCTCTTGTTTCCCTTGAGACTATCTTTCATTCTGAATTCTAGGTTACCTGTTATTACATAGTTCCAGCTGGTGTCATCTTTAAGCAAATCTTTCTCTTTCAACCATCTGAATGCTAAGAACTGTCATACCAAGATACTTAAAAATCTTTGTGGCTACTTATATAATTTCTATTTATCCTTTCAAACTCCAACATACTCTTTTGTAATGTTGACTGACATTGATTTCAGACTATTGTCATTATGGGAAAAAACATTAATTATTATTTTCAAACCTCTGGGTTCACTATTCATGATACATTTTGTCTATATTTATTATATTTTCAAAGTATCTTTCATAGAATAGCATATATGAAGATTGCATAATCTTTTAAATTTTTGTTATGCTACATTTTTGATAACTGACATCTTTGAGAAAATTCCATTTTATAATGAATAGATTTTATGCATTAAGAGTTTTATTGCTAAGGAAATTTGATCACTTTCTACATATTATCTAATATCTTTTCCACTTTATAGTTTCTTCAGTGAATATCTTACATTAATATGTTACATTTTTTTTACTATTAATGAAACAAAATTGTTTTGACAATATTGATGGAATCCATGGTATATTTACATTTCACAATCAAAGTAGGACCTGTGATACTAGCTACTCAGGAAGCTGAAGTGTAAAATAGCAAGTCCAAGTCTAGTCCTGGTGAAATCATCTCCCCAAATGAAAAGTAAAGGGAGCTTGGGTTATAGATTAAGGCTGGAGCACTTGATAGGCATGCAGCCCTAGGTTCAGCTCTCAGCAATGAAAGCATAGTTCACAATTGGTATGACTTGATGGCAAAGTGAGATTCAGATTATTTTTTACCATGTACAATAAATATGCTAGAGAAAACAGGCCAAGAGAAGCAACTTTCTTTGGCTTCTCCCTTAGGGTTCTTCAGTAATGTTTTATCTGCTCACAATGTTCATCCCATGAATCAATCCATGGGATGAATAATGATGTTAAAAAACAAGTTTTGTTTCTGTATTGTCCTAAAATGGGACAGTCTTCCTTGTCTTTTTTGCTGGCCCATGAAACTGTAACCACGAACAACTTATATCTTAGAAACTAACTTTGAGCTGGTGGATTCCCATTCATTTGGGTGATAGTGCTAGACATCTCTATAGAAAAGGAAGAAGTACAATCACAAAGAAATGTGAATGCTTTCTAAAGCAATGTATTTATTAATTGACATTGCGGCTTCCAGGAATCACTGCATTAGAAGTATATATGAATAAAAAGCAATGACTGAAACACAATCTTCCAGCATTGGGAAATGATCTCTTTGAGAGAAGACAATGAGGGAGATGCCCAGGGCAAGAAGCCAGGTAGGTGCCAACCAACCAGACATGAGAAATTGTGAAAGTAAGATAAATAAAAAGCCATGAGGCAAAAGCTAGATACAGAGAAACAGGTTAATTTAAGCTAAAAGAGCTAGCTAAAAGGAAGCATACATAACTAATGTCTCCAGATCATGATTTGGGAACTGGTGGGTGGCCCAAAAGAAAAAGCTTGGTACATTTGGTACCCGACATGAAATGCCAAAATGTTGTTTTACCTCCTTTACAGTGGCTGCATTTTAAACTACTAGTGGTCTGGCTGCTAGACTGCTCAGGCCATAGCCTGGGGAAAATTCTGTTCCCCAGACAATGGCTCTGTGGCTGTTGCTAAAGGTGGTTCTAACTAAATCTCTATAGTTCTAATGAAACTCAAGGCTTAGATAAAAACCTGTGAGCTTAGAGAGTTAAAATAGCAATTGACTAACTTTCTTTTTTATTGGCATCCCAGAAGCCACTTCTTTCCATACCACCCCAACTTAAAAACAAAAAAACAAAACAACAGCAACAAAAAGACATACTACACTCTTCCCAGCTACTTCCTGTCAACCAGCTACTAACCCAGCCACTCTGCGCCTACGTTAATTCTATTTAATTTACTGAAATCAGCACATCTTTACATAGTTAACAACTGGAGTTAACAAATGTAACACATCTTTGCCTGATTAAACAAATATTGCACAGCAGCAACTCTCCAGATCTGAGAATTGTTAAATTACAAATTAGTTCCACACCCACCTTCCTCTCTTCCTGAGTCTCCAGAGCCACCCAAACTCACTATGTATCCACCAATGACCTTAGCTCTGGTTGTCCCTGGACTGTGGTCACAGGCCTAAGACCGCATGCCTGGTTAGAAGGTTCTGCAGGCTGAACTCAGGGATTTGTGTGCACTGGGCAAACACTCTCTCAAGCTTGCTATCTTTAAACATGTTGATTTACTGCTCTTATGGTCTAGTCACTAAAAAACATTTCACTGTATTCCAAACCATGTGGATTGGAACTAAGTTTCCTTGGACTATTCTTGTCTTGATTCAATTATGAGAAGGACATAGTTGCTTTTAAAAGGCAAATCACAAACATGTCACCAAGGAGTGCTTTGTGTGTGTCCTTCAGTCTTGAGATGCTTGGCAGCCCAGAATAAACTCATTCTTGCTAGAGGCAAATCAGTTTTCATTTGTCCTGGCCTCTCTTTTGCTGGCTGCAATCTATAAGCTCAAGAAGTCAGGAAAATGTTATCCTATGTTGAGAAATAATACTTTGGCTTCAAGACATGGATTCTGCTACTTTAAAATGCCACCCTGTATTTGTGGTAAGTCAAAAATTCCAGAAATGCTTTGAGTCACTCAGTACACTGCTGGATTCTTATCACTATTACCTACTAAAGAGAGAGAAACACGAAGATTTGAATTACACAAGCTTTAGGATTTTCTTTTTTATATCTGAGATGTTTCATATGTCAGAATCAAATATAGTGAGATAAGTGTACTAATATTATTTCATCAATAATTTGACTATCTAAAGTTCCATTTTCCATTAAGTTATATACTATACATCCTAATACTTGTGTATTTATTTTTGTGCATGAGTTTGTGTGGGGGGAATACACATGTGGAAGTTAGAGGACATCTTTTGTTTTTTTTTATGTTTTTTTTTTTTTTTTTTTTTTTTTTTTTTTTTGAGACAGGGTTTCTCCTATTGCTTTGGAGCTTGTCCTGGAACTAGCTCTGTAGACCAGGCTGTCCTTGAACTCAGAGATCCTTTTGCTTCTGCCTTCCGATCACTGCGATTAAATAAGTGTGTCACCAAGGCCATTAGAGGACATCTTACAGGTGTCAGTTCCCACCTTCCACTATGTAACTTCAGAGGACTGACACAAGTCATCAGGCTTGGTGATGAATGCTCTTACTCAATGAGCCATCTTGCTCACCCTGAATATACTATATTAGTATTATTTTATTGTTGTTATTGTTAATAACTTTTTAACCCCTCAATGTATGTCTTCCTTCCTGTTTTCCTGAATTGTAAAATCCTGTTGAACAAACATCCCTGTGTTTTTAAGATCATGCTGGTAGAACTTCACCCTCATATATCATGCACCCCTCAGATGCCTACAAGTGTGTGATGCTCTTTTTCCCTGATTCCAGGCTCTCAAAGCAAAGGTGCTGTGGTAGCACCTGACTCCCATGGTTTCCAAACCACTCCTCTTCTTGTTTACTTTCAATATTTATTTTAAATTTAATTATTTTAGTTACATGACACATGGATATACTTTCAAGTTTTAAGAAGCTTTACAAAACCATTATGAAAATACCTAGTTGTCTTCCACACACCAGGCCCCACTCCACACCTTGGTGATAATACTATAAGTTTTTAGTTCTTCTTTTATAGACTCTGGAATTGACTCATTTGCTAAATAACATATATAGAAAATTTTTTTCGTCTCAGTTTTTACTATTGGATATTGATTGAGGACAATGGAGACATTGTTGTATTTAAAAAATGCCTTGAAGAAAAGTCATGCCATACAACAGGACTTACTTTACATGGAAGGTTTATTGGAAGAGGGGAGAGAAGGGGCAGAAAAATGGACAGACTGTTGCCTGGGGACAAATAGTGGAAGATAAAGAGAGAGATGAGGTGGGTAGGGCCTCTCTTAAAGGGGAGTGTCGTGAATGTGCACAGGAGGTGCTCTCAGTGGCTGCAGCTAAGGGTGTATCCTGTCAGAACCCCAAGGGCAGATCATTACAAATATCTGAACACTAATAGATTTCTCTTTATTATGGAAGTTTAACCCCTACACTCCTCTAAATTTGTGTAAAGTTAATTAATCTTCAGATGTAAATATGCCCATGTTATTGTTTTCACAGCTGAGGTAAAATGCTATATTTTTATTTCTTGCCTTGATATTTTTCCTTCTGTAATATTTCTTTCTCCCGAGGCTATTCTCCTTTGATCTCTTTTCAGATTTTTATGTACCTGTCACTATTTATTCCCACACTTATCATCTTCTGTAGTTATTGGTGTGCAGCCTCACTATTTCTTCAAGCAGCTTTCTTATATGATCGTATCTGATCCAGGGATAACACGAGGCTTAACACTTTATCATACACAGAAGGTCAAGCTGCTTGATCACAGTGGCAGCACCCTTACCACCTAGTTCCTGGAAAATCTGCTTCATTCTACCACATAATACCACACAAAATTTCTGTCTCCTGAGTTACAGATCACATCTCTTCAGCAGGCCAGTAACTTATATAATTTAACCCCCTCTTCTCTCTGCCTATCTCTCCACCCTATCCTTTTCTCTCTATCATTTCTTTTTGCCAGTACTTTGGTCTAGTCCTCATGCTGTCTTGCTTTAGTATTGCAACAGAGTGAGTAAGTTCCAGTATATGTCTCATGCCACTTTAATACACACCACCAGGATGTTTCCTAAAGCACATTTGGGTAATGTGATACCTTTGCATACAATCTTGAAGAATATTCTATAATATGGGTGTAGTCAAAGTTTTCCTCTAAACTGCACTGTAAGAAACCAACTGAGGGTATATGCTGTTATGAGCAGTTTTTCAATCTGCCTGGTCCCAAATAACACACAGAGACACTGTATTATATATGAAGCTGTTAGCCTGTTACAAGCATTTCTTATCGGCTAGCTCTGTCTTAAATATTAACCCATTTATATTAATCTAAGTATTTCCATGTGGTCTTATCTTCCTGGAGAGAGGATCCAGAGTTCTACTCTATTTGTTCTACATGTTGAATCTCTTTACCTCTTCCTGAATGCCCCTTGCCTCCTAGTCCCACCTATCTTGCTTTCCTATTGACCAACAGTGCTTTATTTAACAGGCCATGGTGTGTCTGGCAGACTCCTCAGCAAAGCAAGAAATTTTAAAATGTCCCACCTGTGTTGGTAGTTTGTCAGTCACTTTTCTCTGTGTCCTGTAGACTGTCTGGCAGACTCTTCCATGAAGCAGGAACCCTGTAGCAATGTCCTTCTTGTAGCAGCAGTCACTTTCCTGTGGGTCTTGCATGTCCAGTTTATACAGCATAAAGTCAAACAGTCCAGACAAGAGCAGTATCTTTCCCAAATTGCTAGTCTTGCCATACTGGAAGTAAACTCCATAATAAGTTTCTTTGATGTCCATCTTCCTTTATGAGGAAGGTGGTGTTGTCAGGAACAGTTGTGCCTCATTGTCAAGAAAAACCCTAAACCATTTTAAATGCCATATTCTGTAGGTCTTTGAAAGGTTTGAAGAATATTTATCCATCTCAAACACATCTCTGTATATCTAGAAAACCTAGCTAACTTAACTCCAAGTGTTGACTGTCATAACTATCTATAGTTTGTATTAAATTATACATTTGTTAATGAGCTATGTAAACACAATATCTAAACAAGAGGAGAAATATACATATCACAAAATTGACCTTAAATTGTATCAATAAATGAAAATCCATTCCAAAATAAACTATTCATATCTATACCATAATCCTTTTTTTACCTTTATAAAGATTGGTTGTGGTCATTAACTATTTATACCAGAGAGAGGGCCAGGACTTCTGTTCTCTTGGTCTTACATGTCTCCTCTCCTAACTTCTCCAATCCTCGTTGTCTCCTAGTCCCACCTATCTTGCTTTCCTATTGAGCAACAGTGTTTTATTCATTAACCAATATTAGAAACATATTTACAGAATAACATCTCCCATCAATATTATCCTCTTGCCTCACTGACCCTTCCATTGCCAATCTACTATAAAAACTCAAATTTTATTTGTACATAGTTAAATGCAGTAGATTTTTATTCAAGCTGTTTTGGTGTCACATATGTGGTATGCTGTTTTAAAATTTAATTCTTAGAAACTTAAGTACTTGCTTTTCCTCAAGCGTACACAATGATGGTACTTTAGTATGTGTTCTTGCCTTTTGACTTTGATGTGGAAATACTTCCTGTTCTGTCACTTTTCAAATAACAGCTCGTCAAAACACCTGGGAGATATATCCATGTTCTACTGTTTCTCTAAGCCTAAAGCACATCTGTCAAGGCACCCAATGATTTTACTGTCTTTATTAATGCCAGGTCTGTATTATCTACAAGCTGATATGCCCTTTAGACTGAGGTTCACTTTCAAAGCTTTGGTAACTGGACTAAGGATGTCACTCATTTTTTAGAGTCTTTGCTCACGCGGGCAAAAGTCTGGGTTTGATTCCAAGCACTACATGCATAGTGGCACAAGCCTGTAGCCCCGGGACTTGGGAAGTAAAGGCAGAAGGATCAGAAATTAAAGGTCATCCTTGGCTTCACAACAAGTTCAAAACCATCTTGGAACATATAAAACTCATAGGTTTTCATTCATTTTTTATTTTATTGAAAATAGATTCTTTTCTAATACAATATATCAAGGTTATAGTTTTCCTCTCTCTACTCCACTCAGTTCCTCCTCAACTCCTCTCCCTCTCTCCCCCAGATCTACGCCTTTTCTGTTTTCATCAGAAAAGAACAGTCTTCTAAGAGATAACAAACAAACATGACAAAATAAAATACAATAAGATGAAGCAAAAGCTATCATATTCAAGTAGGACATGACAACACAACAGGAGAAGTGTCCCAAGAACAGTCACAAGAGTCAGACCCACTTTTTCTCACAGGCTGGAGTCCCATAAAATTAATAAACTAATAGCTATAATATATATACCCCAGGGTCTGATGCACACTAATGTGTTCTCTGTGCTTGTTGCTTAAATCTCTGTGAGCTCACACGTGACTTGCTCAGTTGATTCAGAGGGCCTTGTGCTCTTGGTGCTTACCATCCCTTCAGGCCCATACACTCTTTCTGCCTTCTCTTCTATGGGATTCCCTGAGTTCTGAGGGGAGGGATTTGATGGAGACCTCTCATTTAGACTCTCATTCCAAATAATATCTGGCTGTTGGTCTTAGCATCTGTTCCCATCTGTTCCTGGAAAAAGCTTCTCTGATTATGATTGGATAAATGCACTGATCTGTGTGTGTAGCAGAATATCATTGTGAATCATTTTACTGATTTCTTTTTTTAAGCCTGTGCTGTTCGCTTTTCCCCTTTACTCTAGGACTTTGAGCTATCTAGTATCTGTTTCTTGGTTACTGAAGAAGTATTATCTATGAGCTTTTTAATGGAGCAGGCCTTGGGTCATATCAGACATTGGTTGCTACTCCAAGTTCTGTGCCATCATTGCTCTGGTATATTCTATAGGCAAGATGTAAGAAGTACGGTTTTTCCGCCCGCCACCTGGTCTTGTCCTACCGCCATGCCGCCAGCCCCAAATAATACACAGAGACTCTGTATTTGATATTATAGTGTTTCTTATTGGCTAGCTCTGTCTTAAGTATTAACCCATTTCTGCTGATTTATGTATTTTCACATGGCCTTCTCTTACCGGGGAGGTGGCTGGTGTCCAGCTCTCTCCAGACTCTCCATCTTGACTCCTCCTTACTACTTCCTATTTCCTCCTTG
This sequence comes from Phodopus roborovskii, assembly GCF_943737965.1. Lineage (NCBI taxonomy): Eukaryota > Metazoa > Chordata > Mammalia > Rodentia > Cricetidae > Phodopus > Phodopus roborovskii. The sequence continues at coordinate 293,796 of NW_026126693.1, read as the reverse complement.
TCTCCTAGTCTCTCCTATCTTCCTTTCCTATTGGCCAACAGTGCTTTATTATTAACCAGTATGAGAAACATATACAGAATGACATCTCCCATCAGCAAGGCAGATTTTAGGTTGAAAAAAAAGTTTTGCTGTTAGGTGTATATTTTTAGAAAATTGAACATTTCTTTAAGTGTTTTTCCACTGATTTGAGTTTTCTCTATTGGGAATTATCAGCTTAGATCTGTACACCATTTTATAAATTGTAATTTTTTCCATGTAGTTTTTTGAGTTGTTTACATATTAGTCCTCTATCAGACATAGAGTTGGTGAAAACCTTTTCAGTGCTGTAGGCTGCTGCTTTGTCACAATGATGGTATACCTTGATGTACAGAAGCTTTTCAATTTTATGAGGTACAATTTATTTATTGTTGATCTTAGTGCCTGCAATATTGATATTTTGTTCAGAAAGATGTCTCCTGTACCAATGTGTTCAATGTTATGCCCCAATTCTCTTTTATCAGATTCAATGTGCTTGTTTTTGATGAGGTCTTAGATCCATATGGACTTGAGTTTTGTGCAGGATGACACATATGGATCTATTTGCATTATTCTTCATGCAGACATCCAATTTGACTAATGCCATTCATTGAATATGCTCTCTCTCTCTCTTTTTAGTATGTAATATGGTTTCTTTATGAAAAATTCAGGTATTCATAGCTGTGTGGACTTTTGTCTGGCATTTTGATTCAATTTTGCCCATCAACATGTCGGTTTTTATGCCAATATCTTGCATATTTTGTTACTATATCTCTGGAGTACAACTTAAAATTGGGAATAGTGTGTTCTTTTATTTTTCAGAATTGTTGTAGCTATTCTTATTGTTGTTGTTGTTGGTTTTCCATAGGAAGTTGACATTGTCCTTTTAAGGAATGTATTGGAATTTTCATGAGGATTTCAATAAATCTGTTGAATGCTTTTGGTAGGATGGCCATGTTTACTATATTAATCCTTTCAATTCATGAGCATGGAAGATCTTTCCATCTTATCACTTTTTTAATTTTCTTCATCAAAGACTTGAAATTTTTTAGTTATACAAATCTTTCAGTTGCTTGACTACTGTTACTGTAAGATATTTTATATTATTTGAGGCTATTGTAAAAGGTGTTATATCCCTTATTTCTTTCTCAGAACATTTGTCATTTGTATATGAGTGCTACTGACTTTTTTCTGATTTACTTTTGCATCCAGCTACTTTGCTGCAAATGTTTATCTGCTGTAGAGTCTCCACAATGAAATGTTTAGGGTCACACATGTTAATATCATATCATATACAAATAAGTATACTTTGATTTTTTTCCATATATATATATATATATCTTTGATCTCCTTCGGATGTTTTATTGTTCTAGCTAGGACTTCAAGTAATATACTGAATAGGTATGAAGAGAGTGTACAAACTTCCCTTATCCTTTATTTTAGTGGAATTGCTTTGAGTTTCTCTCAATTTAATTTAATGTTGACTACAGGCTTGTTGTAAATTACCTTTATAATGTTTAGGTGTATCCCTTATATCCTTAATCTCATAAGAATTTTTTTCATGAAGGTGTATTGATTTTGTCAAAGGCATTTACTATATCTAATGAGATGATGATGTATTTTTTTTCAGTTTGTTTATATGGAGGTTTACATTTATTGGTTTTCATATAGTGAACCATAAATTCAGCTCTGGAATGAAAACCTACTTGATCATGGTGTATGATCTTTTTTTGATGTATTTTTGGATTCTGTTTGTAAGTGAAAGACAAAAAAAGTAAAGTTAATGAAGGACTAACCTGGAAACCAATATCTGTTCCTTGGAATTTGCTAACTTTCCCTCACAAGGCCCTGAGATAACAAGATACCAAGAATTCACACTGCCCCTCCTTTGCTGTGAGTCAACAGGTGGTAAATAGAGTCCATAGGAAACAGAGATAGCTGCACCTCCAGTTTGCCCAGACAAAATTAATTAGCACACCCTGAGGCCCTAAGGTCTGTTGACCTTAATAGCAGACCATCCGGCCTCCAAGGGTCAAGTACTCAATGGACAGAGGGTCCCACCCCCTCCCTAAGCTTGTGGGTTTGCCTTTAAAAACACCTGGGCCTGCGGGAGGGGCCTTCTGCCTAGCCTGCATGCTGGTGGAGCCCGTTTGTGCAAACGTTTCCTGTTCATTAAAGCCTCTTGCATGTTGCAGCAACTGGACTTGACATTGAGTTCTTGGGGGTACCGACCGAAACTGGAAGACTCCTCAGAATGAGGGTCTTATATAAGTATTTTTGCATCTATGTTCATAAGGAAAATTGGTCTATAATTCTCTTTCTTTGTTGAGTCTTTATGTGATTTGGATATTAGAGTAACTGTGACCTCATAAAATAAGTTAGGCCAAGTCCCTTTTGTATTATTTTTTGGAATAATTTGAGGATATTGCCATTGTTTTTGTTTGAAAGTCTGATGGGATTCTGCACTAAAACAATCGGAGTTTTTAACCTGTTGAGAGTCTTTTAATGGCTGCTTCTATTTCATTAGGGGTTATAGGTCTGTTTAAATTGTTTATCAGATTTCCATTTAACTTTGATAAGTGGTACCTATAGATAAAATTGTTCATTTCTTTTAGATTTTCCCATATGGTGGAATACAGATGTTTAAAGTTTGTTCAGATGACTGTTTGGATTCTGCCATTGTCCGTTGTTATGTCCTCTTTTTAACTTGGAAATTTTTAATTTGAATATTCCCTCACTGCCTTTTTGTTAGTTTGGATAAGGGTTTGTCCATCTTGTTGCTTTTTATTAAAGGACCAACTCTGTGCTTCATTGAGCCATTGTATTGTTTTCTTCGTTTCTATTTTATTTATTTCAGCCCTTAGTTTGATGATTTCTTTCCTTATACTGGGAATGTAGTCATAGAAGAAATGGAGATTGCAGCAGGTTCCCCACTACAGAATTGAGGATGGTGTAGGGATTAGATCTCAGGAGCAGTAGGAGTGAGTCTAATTTCAGCCTACTTGCTGCCCTGGGGCTAGCAGTCCTTCAGTTAGCAGAGGGGGGCTGCTGGGATTGACTTCCTCAGCAAAGCAATTAGTGGGAGAAGGAAGGTGAGAAGGGGAAGATCAGTGGTAATCACAGGAGATGGGAGCTAAGAGGCAGGGAAGGCTGGATGCTACAAGGTATCTGCTGCAGAGCTGGGGATGAGTCTATGGGATTGGGTTTGGAGGAGCTGAGTGAGAAGAGGTCTGCTGGCAGCCTGCCTGGCTTTCTTGCAGAGGTGGCTTATGGGTTAGCAGGGGGTGCTGGCTGAGGTTGGGGGTGGGATAAAGCCACTGAGTTGGGGGAGGGGTGTTAAAAAGATGTGGACTGTGGAATCCACAGAGATGTGGGCAGAAGGGGAAGAAGAAAGCAGCTGTTATTCTGTTCAAATGCTGGGGGTGAGGAAGGGCATTGAATCTTAGGGACAGCAGGAGAGCTATGTACCCACAAAACTTTATTTCTATGATCATCTAATACTTAGTATAAAATGAACAGTATTTGTTGCTAAAAGGTACAAAATAAAATCAGAATATATAGTTTTTAAAACTTGGTGCAGATGTCAGAAGCAGTGGCTAAGGGTGGCAACCACTGAATATAAACTGGCTCTCCTCAGCTCCATATTATCACAAGTCTTTAGTGATGTTATCTCGTCTAAGTGCAGCTAAGTTTCCTAATAGCTAAAATAAGGGTACTTTATGCATTTGCAGACCATTGTAAATAAAACATCCAATCTCTATCATAGAGCTTAGAATATTTTCTGATGGATTAAAATTCCTTAAAGTTAGTTTTAAAATTATTTAGATGATTATTGGTTTTAAGTTGCTTTTCATTAATAAAATCTAATACTGAAGATACTTTAAATTTCATCTTATATAGCAATGAACAAATATTAGATTGTAGAAAGCCATTTAATTTGATTCACTAAGAGTCTTTCTCGGGATATCTCTTACAGAAATTAAGAAAAATGGAAATATTAAAATCACCATACCACTAAAACAGGAGAAATTCTGAGTCTGTAGTGAGTTTCCTTGCGTGCAGTGCATACATGTACTGTATGCACAGTTCCTTTTTATTCTTATCACTGTCATTTTTATGGTTTTAATTTCATTACCACTGAAAGACTTAAACTAGAAAAGAAATGAAATGAAGCCCAAATAATTGGAATGCTGGGCAGAATTTGCTAACTACCAGCCCTAAGGTAGCAGTATACCAAGATTTCACACTGCCCCTCCTTAAGGCAGGGTCCTTAAGGGTCTTTAAGAAACAAAGAGATAGCTGCACCTCTGGTTTGCCCAGACAAAATTAATTAGCACACCCTGAGGCCCTAAGGTCTGTTGACCCTAACATTGAAACCATCTGGCCTCAAAGGGTCTCGTATTCAATGGACAGAGGGTCACACACCCTCCCTAAGCTTGTGGGTTTTGCCTTTAAAAACATCTGTGCCCGGGGGATGGGGCTTCTCTCTAGCCTTCCCATTGAGCAAACTGTTTCCTGATCATTAAAGCCTCTTCTGTGTTGCAGCAATTGGATTGGACATTGAGTTCTTGGGGGCACCTGTAAGACCCTCAGAATGAGGAGTCTTCCAGGTTCGGTAGATACCCCAAGAACTCAATGTCCAGTCCAGTTGCTGCAAAACGCAAGAGGCTTTAATGAACAGGAAACGTTTGCGCAAACGGGCTCCTCCAGCACGCAGGCTAGGGAGAAGCCCCCTCCCCTGGGCCCAGGTGTTTTTAAAGGCAAACCCACAAGCTTAGGGAGGGGGTGGGACCCTCTGTCCATTGAGTATGTGACCCTTGGATGCCGGATGGTCTGGCTATTAGGGTCAGCAGACGTTAGGGCTTCAGGTGTGCTAATTAATCTTGTCTGGGCAAACCAGAGTTACAGCTATCTCTTGACCCTATTTACCACCTGTTGACTCACAGGAAAGGAGGGGCAGTGTGAATTCTTCTTATCTCAGGGCCTTGTGAGAGGAAGCTAGCAAATTCCAAGGGACAGATATTGGTTTCTAGGTTACTCCATCATTAACATTACTTTTTAGGTCTTTCAGTACCGACCGAAACTGGGAGACTCCTCATTCTGAGGGTCTTACAACCACCTAATACATAAAAAACAGTGTAAGAACTCAAGTTTATACTATGTAGTCCCAACTGGAGAAGGCAGAAGCTGATCACTCTCTCAATTGAGAGCTGCAGACAAAACTATTTAGTTTTCAGAAAACAAGAAGATGTCAAAATACACAGTAAATCCGAGATCTGATAGGAAGGGGTTGACTTAGATGTTGGAAAGGAGATGCCAACTGCATGGGAAATTCTCTTCTGGTCCTGTCCCACTACTAGGTTGATTAAAATAGTGAGTTTTTAAAGGGCCCCATAATCTGGTTGAAAGATAGATAAGGCACTGGGACTTTATTAGTTGCTTTTTTTGGTGCAAACAGAATACCAGCAGAAGTAATTTAAGGGAAGAATGATTTATCTTTCTCATGGTTTCAATCGTACCATGTCCTGCTGGAGAGGACATGGCAGATTTAATGGCAAAAGGAACCTGTGCCTGGGGTTCCTAACATCGAGGGCCCAGGAAAGCACCAAGCTCATATCTAAACCAGAAACTGTTTTCAGGCCCTCTCCTCAGCGACATCACCTCTGCAAATATGGCTACATTACCAGTCACCACGACTTTCCGGGACAGCGCCACCGTGTGTTCAAAACGCATGAGCTGCGAAGGCCCCTTCAGATGCCACCAAAACAGCAACCCATTCAAACGGGAAATTGCTAACCAGAAGAATTTTCTCCCCTATTTAATGCACATATTACTTTGCTTCAGTACATTTTCATGGCCGTTCAGCTAAAAATAAACTGCAGAACGGAGACTGCAGCTATTTTTTTCTTCTCTCAGTTTAAGCTGCATCTGTAGTCTGAAATGCGTCACTTTAATTCTGCCATCTGGTGGTTGAAAATATTGATGCTCTTGCAGTCTGTGAAGCTTTGCTATTTCGACATATTCATGTATTAATTTACATCACCACCCGAGATTAATGTGCCATATATGAAATTGGCACACACTTCAGAACTGTGGATTATGCATAGAAAATGGAATATGTATCTCCGTTCTGGATTTTTCATGCAAAAATCTATGATGACTCATTTACTATTTGCACATCAATATACTTTGTTATGTTTAGTCCTATAAATAGTATTTTGGGTGGAGATTCTTTATTCCCATTTTGACATACACTAAAGATATTTTTCTATATATTCAATTTAATATGTTGTCAGAATGTCATCTCATTAAGGCGTCAGTTTTCATATAGATTACTAATTGTGGCTAGGCCTCTAACTGGAAAAAATAAATAAAAGTGAAATAAAAGGCTGGACCTAGGTTCACAGGCCTGTAGTAAAATTGCAGGCTGGGAATCTGGTTTGACTGTAGTTAGTTCAAGACCAGTCTGAGTACCATAGTGAGACTGTCTCCAGATTAATTAATTAATTAACCAGCAAAAAGGACACTAGGATGCTAGGAGGTCAATGATAGGGGTGTAGGTTCAATCCAAGTACCGAAGGGGAAGTATGACTATGAATTTATTTTTGATAGCCACGAGTTTAGCTTATTGGAAGAGCTATGAGTTCCATCTCTGGTACTGAGGTACTGAGTACACACACACATACACATACACACACACACACACACACACACACACACACACACACGCAAGCACACACACACGCACACACATGCAAGCGCGTGCACACACGAAGGCACACATACATGAACGTACAAGCACAAGCACACACACGTACACATGCATGCACACACACATACACGGGGAGGGGTAGGGAGAGGTAGAGGCAGAGGCATTTGTTTTTGTTTTCAGCCTTTATCCTTACATTTGTAATCTGTAGTTTATTGAATTATGAAAAAAAAGTATTGGAGTGTGCAGGTAAACATGTAGCAGGAAAATGAGAGACTAAAGCTTACAGGCATACCTAAAAAGAATATGTCCTTCTTCAACTCAGTTTTAAACCTAACAGTTTACCTCTTCTAAGACCTGCCCATGTTGTTCTTGAAGCATTTTGCTTTCTGTGGTTTCCAGAAGACCTCAATGGCTCCCAAGAAAGTTTCTCATGCCACAAGGGGCCCCTTCTCTGCATGGGCCCATCCTCCTGGCTTGTTTCTTTGCGGAGACTCTGTTGCTTACCCAAGAGGAAGGACTCAGCCTGAAAAAATAATGTTTTCAATACTGACTGAAGTTTTGTGTTTGGTTTTGAAATATATGTATTATTTTCTTTATTACAGGGATCTCAGAAGAGTTTTCTACAGTGGGATGGTCTCCCTGCCCTGGAAGCTTTTGCTACTTATTCATTGCCTTTCGCAGTAAAGATTCTAAAAGCTCATTTGTTACAGCTAGAGATAACCATATTTTGTCAATATTTATATGATTCAATTTGCTCTTCTTTCACTGATACAACCGTTTCATATAAAGAGAAAATGGTATTGAATTGAGAAGGAGACTGTTGCTTGAGAGAAAATCTTCTCAGAGGTTCCATTTATTGAGGCAACTGTAGCATGGGGAGCAGCAAAGATAGCTTTAAGGAGAGTCAGCATGACACCTTCTGCAATCAGCTTCCAACTTTGACAGCTGCCCAACTGAAGCTGAAATGTCTCATTTTCAGGGTGTGATGATAGCTCATCTTCAGAAGGTCCCTCTTACACTGAAAATATTCTCCAGTGGTCTGACAGTAGTCATCAAAAAACTTCCTCACGAAAATGTAGAGACGAAAGGTCTTCCATATTTCCTTGGCCTTCTAAAGGTTGCACTTAAAATCTGTTGCATGGTTTCTTCCTTAAAAAATGACAGGAACTTAATAAAATACAACTAAATGTTCACTGATGATATAAATACAATGGTTTGTTTTCCTTTAATATGGTCTAGGCTTTCCCTGAGTTTGAATTTGTTTCCTTTTTTTATACAGTGTGCAGCTATCACTGTGGTAACCTTACAAATAAAAACTGTTGCCAGTTTATGCACTGCATGCACAAAATTTCTGTGGATAGCCTTGATATGTCAGTGATAGCACAAGAAAACTTCCATTCTCGTTTAAGAAACCAGGGTGAGCATTTTTCCTTCTAAAATTATTCTGCACCAAATATATTTTCTTTGCAACCACAAAGATGATGTTGAAGATGGTGACAGGTTGTGATCACAATTTCCTCTGTGCCAAAAGGAATTTTTAAAAATATCATTCTTGCAAGATTGCCAATCATAATTTTCTGTTCCTTCCCCAGCATATTTTTGAGAACTAGGTCCATGAAATACATCAGAATAAAAGAAAACAATTGCATCTCCAACATTTTCTTTGTAGTAAGGTCTATGGAGAACATAAAGTATACACACAAGAAATTATAGGGATGATTCTTCATCAAATACTCTCAGAATATCTGTGGAGTTTTGTGAAGAGTCACATATATTTATATAGGCTAAGTTAAAACTGCAAAGATATTAAATTACTGGAAATGGGTGACAGGTGTAAATTTCAACACGGACATTGCCCTTAAAGAGTTCATCCATTGAGATACTGTGAAGGAGATAATTTACTATAAAGCATGGCAAGAAGAGTATGGTAGTTCAATAATGAATAAGATGAATTGCAAAGAACAGGAAATTCCTTTTGTAATTTAAGAATGAGGAAATGCACACAGAAAGGGGAAGAATAAGGAACAGAGGCTTAAATAGTAAGTATAACAGATGTATTACTCATCAATAGGGAGAATGCTGGGAGATGATAGAGTAATGCATACAAGAGTTAGACTTGATGTGAATTCATATTTAGATAGTAAATTCCAACAGTGTGATGAAGTATGTCTAATGACTCACTTATATTCTTTAAAAAAAGTTTTAAAAATCAATTTTAAAAATGTTATTTTTATTTTTCCACACATTTATGTGTTTTTGTTTTATTTATTTAATCTTGTTCTTTGCCTGCATGTATGTCTGTGAATGACTTGAATGCTTGAGGCCAGAAGAGAATATCAAATTCCCTGGAACTGGAGTTGGTAGATGGTTGTGAACCATATGGGTGCTGGCAATCAAACCCAGGTACTCTGGAAGATCAGCCAATGCCATCTCTATAGTCCCTCATTATTTTCTTACATTCTTTCATTAGAGAAAAATCTACAAAAGAAGAAAGTCAATGGAAAATTCTGTCTCCAAATATTTTATTTTCTGGACTGAACCTAGTACTTAGTATAGCAAAATATAGATGTTATGTGAATAAGAAGAATATAATTAATGCTAAGAAAGTATTCAAGTATTTATGGATCTTATATTTTTTCAAAATATGCTTCATTTATTAAAAACTGAGTTATAAAAAACCATTTTTTATATTAGAGCAAATGATATCTTAGTGTCTGAAAATGGAGACGTATGTCTTTAATTTTTTTAGGTAAATATGAATCATACAATAACTGAAGACCTTATATAAGAATTGAGTGGCTATTAAGTAGTGACAAGTGACCTATTTTATGAGCAAAAAAGATCATCTGTAAAAACTGAATGTAAATTCTCAACTGTAATGGAATTCAAAGATCAATTATGGAAGACCCACCAGTTTGAAATACTATACAGCTATAAATATGCTAATTTTGAATGATAATTTGAAACAGAGTTAAACATGAGTTCTGATAACTGAATGTGACAGTTTGGAAAGCTACAAAAATATTTATTTTTCAGACAACAGCAAAAAAGGACATCTGGGAAAGCTCTGCATCTAGTTGGGAGACAGCAGGCAGCTTGGTTCAAAGCTAGTACCCTCATCCACTTCTCTAGGTCACCTCCTTGGCAAATCACTGAAGTATCTTCAACATTTAGACTATTCTTCACATTAACCTATGTATGGCAATCATCAATCCGTGATGTGAATGAGAAAACTAGGGCTAATTTTTGGATGGTTGTTGTTCCTTACTTATATTTAATACAATTTGACAATTAACATAATTGGCTTTTTACAGATGTGGAAATTAAAATATGAAGCTAGCCTGGAACAGCTATTCTATTCAACCAGCTGTAAATTTCAAATAAGATTCTCTTTATAATTAATTATGATGTCAATATTGTCATGACCACACCACGCTGCCTCGCATTCTGAATTCTTTACAGTTGTTTGGAAATATCTTAGCAATTTATTTTTTAAAACTTCTTATGAAAATGTTATAAATCAAAATGCAAAAGCATCCACCAACTGAAAACTCAATCCTCATGAAATACGTGTTGCTTCAGGTCATTTTAATGTAGTACAATGTCTCGAAATCTCTGTTGTTCATTGCTGTGCCAATTAAATTCACAAAGATCTTCTCTGAGAATGAACACAAGTGATTTAATGGGCTTATCGAAAGGATTATATGAAACTATATGTACATAAAATGCTCTAGTTGAATATGACTTTAAGAACATTAGATAGAAATAGCAATTGGTGAATGTGTTTCATGAGAAATAATAAAATAGCAGGAAACTTGCTTATTGTGTAGAATAAGCATTTATTCAATAGTTCTTGAATTGTGTAACAGCTTTATTATCTGTCCCAATTTTTAAAACCACATACTTTTCTCTCTCAACATCTTCAAATTGACACCAATGAAAGACATTTAGAAACTACTTCTTTCTTCTGTCTCAGTATCACATGACCCATCAGGCTGAGCAATGGCTCACAAAATGTGATGAGGAAGGTGGGTGGCAGCAGCAAGCAGCTAGGGAATCTACCAGGGGACTTAGTGCTTTGACTTAATCTTAAGGAAGATTTGAGAACCGCTAGGGATGCTGCCTGACCTCTTACCAAGTCCCCATACTCTTCCACTAATCTGAAAAATACCGAACAATATTGTGTGCATTTTTCTCTCCTGGCTGGTTATTACAAAAGAAGGTTCCCAGATCCCAGTGCAGTCATGTTGCAGCAAACAGAATTGGCTTTTGAGGTAAATTAAATCTCTACTGAAATCCAATTTCTGATTAAAAGTTTCCCCAATTATAATAAAAGTTAGCTAAATACAAAAGAAATGAAGTGAAGCATAGTGGCTCACACATTCAATTTCAGGACTCAAGAGGCAGAGGCAGCTGGATCTTTGTGAGTGTGAGGTCAGCCTGGTCTACATAGACAATTCCAGAACAGGCAGAGCTACATAATGAGAAGATGTTTCCAAAGAAACAAATTAAAAACTGAGATCCATTGATTCACAGATACTTTTAGATCTGAGTGTGCTGAGATTATACAGGGTAACCATGCAGAAGATGGGACATCAAGACATGACACACTTTGAAAGCTGAGTATTAATGATGTAGAGATGCAAGATTTTCTGATTTTCCTCAGAAAGGAACAGTAGTACAAAATTTGGAATGAGGAAGGAGATGGTTAGATTTTCTAAGGGATAGATATCATGTGGAAAACAAAGAGAAACCAACCATTTGTAAAAGTTGGAGATTTGAAGTAATTTGAAAGAAACTCCAGGTACTTACTGGGAGGTCAGACTAATGGTTTACAGCTGCAGCTGCAGCTGGTCTTAGTGTATTTCCTCTATAGTTATATTCCTATAAAGATATATCACACCAAGTTATATTATTTGATCTTAATTTGAAGTTAAATATTACTACCCTAAGGTTCAGGTTCTCTTGATCTGAAATATTTCAGAGTTTTCAGATTAGGCAATATTTGCATCAACTTTTTGTCTGCTGAATATCCCTGGTTTACCAATCTGAATTAGTTCAGAGTTTACAGATCAGGGAATATTTGCATAGACTTTTTCTGCTGAATATTCCTGATTTAACAATCTGAATACTGAGATGTTCAAAATTGGCCTTTGGGTATCACAGGCACTGGTTTTACTGTTTGCTTCTGTGACCACCAGGCAAAGAGTGAGAAATTTCACCTTCAACATGACAAATGCTCGAATGTGTGCTGTTTATCCTAGTTCCCCCTTCTCTTCCTTTTTCCCCCCTTAACTCCCTCCTGCCAAGGCATAATAATCCATCATATATTCCCAATAGACTTCAATAGATGCCTAAATCTTAACTTAAGTTTGTTTAAAAATATATATCTGTCTTGGTTAGGATTTCTTTTGTTGTGATGAAACACCAAGACCAAAAGCAAGTTGGGGTGGAAAGGATTTATTTCACTGAAGGAAATCAGGATAGGAACTCAAACAGGGCAGGAACCTGGAGGCAGGATGTAATGCAGAGGCCATGGAGGGGAGCTGCTTACTGGCTTGCTTCTCATGCCTTGTTCAGTCTACTTTCTTATAGAACCCAGGACCTTTAACCCAGGAATGGCACCACCCACAATGGGCTGGGCCCTCTCCACAAAGCATAATTAAGAAAATGCCCTATTTCCCCCGCGGTGCCCTATAGCCTGACCTTATGGAGGCATTTTCTCAATTGAGGTTCCCTCATTTCAGATAACTCTATCTTGTGTTATTTTTACATACATCTCCACAAAGCATAATTAAGAAAATGCCCTATAGCCTGACCTTATGTAGGCATTTTCTCAATTGAGGTTCCCTCATTTCAGATAACTCTATCTTGTGTTATTTTATATACATTGTCAACTTGATATGCCAACACATTACTGTTAAGACACAATTCTTCTTTTCTTGTTCATAAAGACATCAGAATATAAAACATTTTACAAACTTAAAATTCCCATGGCCTTACAAATCCAAACACTTTAAAACTTGTTTTAATATTCAGTCTCTTTTAAAGTCCAGATTCTCTATAAAACCACAAATCTCTCCTTTTTAAAGTTTAAAGTCTCTCAATTCTCCTACAAAATCAAAATAATTAAATACTTAAATAAATAAAATTAAATGCTTTCTCACTTCAAGAGGATGAACCAGTGTTCAGTCACACTATGAAAAGAGTAATTCCAAATTCCAAAAGTGTAAATAACTCAGTGTCCAAAACCAAATTCCAAAAGTGTCAATAACTCAATGCCCAATATCTAGATTTACTCATGAATTTTGGTTCTTCTACCAAAGGACTTGGCCCACTTCTTTGATTCTGCCCCCTGCAACACACAGAGCTTGTCTTCTAGGCTCCAGCTGGCTCCACTCCACTTCATCCAATGGTTCTGGCATCACCAAAATGTTGGGGTCTTCTGCTTCAACTGGGCTGCACTTTCACCAAAAGTCTTTCATAGTCTCTTCTCAAGGTGCCAAGCCTCAACTTCTCTGCACTGACTACTTCAGTCCTGAACATTCAACACCCTCTTTTGGTCCTCAAAGTGCCAAGCTTCAGCTGCTCTCCATGTCCCCTGCTTGCCTTCGGAACCCATATCACTCCAGTGACTCTTGTACTACAAATTTAAGCTGCCAGTGTGAGGTTGTAAGGAGGAAGAAATACAGCCTAGCTCTCCCATGACCACAAAAATCTAGAGGTCAAAAAAGCCCTAAATATCAAACCTGGTCCCCTGGTGGCAACTAGGCAAATGGTCACATTCTTTGCTATTTAGGACAGGACCTGTGAGTATATGAGCTTTGTAACCCCACCCAGGGCTATAGAAAACTGATTGGTCTATAAAGCGCAGGCTTGGATAGTTTAAATTGATAGGTCTGCACTCTGCAGGCTCTGGATGCTATGAGATGATTGGTTTAAGATGTGTGGGCTTTGTTGTAATCCTATAAAAGCTATTTTACTTCCACCCTTCTGGTCCTTAGGCCTCTGCCCCTGCGTGGCACATGACTGTGGACCCCAGTGCACTTAGAATATAACAGACCTCATGCTTTTACATCAAGACCTGTTCTTGTGAGTGATTTTGGAGGGGGGGTGCCTTTCCTGAGTGGGAGCGTGAAGGTCCGCGCTCTGCTGGTCTTTCAAGGTATAACCTTGGCATTCTCTGCAGCACAGCTTCTGTGTGCTGATTCTCTGAAAACACCCCCAGAAAGCGTTCACCTAAACAATGCTGGTCTCTTAATCACTGCTAATTTCTCAGCTCTAACTGACCAGCATGAAGCATCCCAGCAAGGCAAAGATTTCCTTTAGAAGTTCTGGTGTCTTGTTAGACACAACCGATTCTTCAGTTTCAACTATCCAGAACCATAGAATATTAATCCAGAATATCAAATGGCCCTGATGGAGTCCAATCTTCCATCTGAAACTACACAAGCCAGGCTTCCATTGTCTGCTTTGCCCTCAACATTCATAACATTTCAAACTCCTACAGAACAATTCACCAAGCATTGAGTACTCAATGGCTTTTCTCACACAAAATTCTATAATCCTCCCATATTCCTCCCTAAAATAACATGGGTATGTCTTTCACAGCAATAGCCCATCATCCTGCTATCAATTTGTCTTAGAGTTTCTATTGACACAATGAGACACCATGATCAAGAAACAACTTAGAGAGAAGAGTTTTTTTTTAGGTTTACACTTCCACTTTGCTGGTTATTACTGAAGGATGTCAGGACAGGAGCTCATACATGGTGGGAACCTAGAGGTAGGAGTTGACACTAATGTCATAGAAGAATGCTGCTTATTGGTTTGCTCCTCATGGCTCACTCAGCCTGTTTTCTTACAGAACTCAGGACCACTAGCAAGGGATGGCCCCACCCATAATGGTCCAGACCATCTCCCACTAGTCTAGATGTTTTGAAAGCATCTTCTCATATGAGTTTTTTCTTTTCTTTTTTACCCCTTTCAGATAACTCTACCATGTATCAAGTTGACCTGAAACTAATTAGTACATTTAAATATAAATTTTTATAGTTATCAAATATTAAAAAATAACCCACAAGTGCCTCCCTTGACTAAGGAAATGAAGATGCATTTGGTGAGTCTTATTTTCCCACCTTAAACTCTTTACTTGCTTACAGAAAGTGCAGCTTCAGTGGTGTTGAATGGCCAGGACCGAAGTAGTCAGTGCAGAGAAGTTGAGGCTTGGCACCTTGAGAAGAGACTATGAAAGACTATTGGTGAAAGTGCAGCCCAGTTGAAGCAGAAGACCCCACCATTTTGGTGATGCCAGAACCATTGGATGAAGTGGAGTGGAGCCAGCTGGAGCCTAGAAGACAAGCTCTGTGTGTTGCTGAGGGCAGAGTCGAAAAACTGGGCCAAGTTCTTTTGATGGAAGGACAAAAGTTCATGAGGGAATCTAGATATTGGGTGCTGTGTTCTTGACATTTTTGATTTTGGATGCTAAGTTCTTGACACTTTCAAAATTTGGATTTGTTTTGTTCATGTTGTGACTGCACACTTGTTCATTCCTCTTGAAGTGAGAAAATATTTAATTTGTTTATGATTTTACAAGAAAGTTGAGAAGAGCAGCAAAAAGTCTGACTTATCCCATTGTGGGTAGTGGGTTTTCAGAGCGGACTAAACAAACAAGCATCTTAGTGCTATTTACAGACACCATTGTGGTGGCTCAAAAGTTATTTCTCAGAAATGTTTTTCTTCCCTTATTTCATTGTTTTGATAAGTGAGCTAAACCTAGGATCCACTATCATCTTGAAAGGGGTTTAGTGCACATGCTTTCCCTCTAAATTCCCTGTAAATTGGGCTTCTGGTTAGAGTCCTAGAAACTGCAAGTTTGTAGTTTGAAAAAGGGAAAGTCTTTAAGGGATTGGCAGCCATACTAGAATTCTTGCTTCCTTAGGGGCAAAGGGTTTCAACTAGGTTAGAGGAAAGGGGGTCCTTTTCTTTTGTATGTACCCAAGATTGTGTGCATCAACAGGTAATCTTGGGGCTCATATTTTCAGGTTCTTAGCTTTGTTAATAAATTAATTTAGGAATGAGTTCAGACAGAAACTTAAAGATAATTTTATTAGAAGTTGAGAGAAAACCCCTAGGGCAGGTAAGCTGTAAGTCTTGGTAGCTGCTAGGAGAACAAAGCAGAGAAAGATGGGGAGAGAAAGTCATGTCCTCTTAAGTTAGGGCCTGAGCTGAAAGGCAAGCACAGTAATGGAGGTCAGTTAGTAGTAGAATAGCAACTGTACCATTGACAGGCAGCCTCAGGGCAGAGTGTGTATAGCAGGGTGTTCAGAGAAACAAAGAAACATCTAGAGAACTAACCAAATCTAGTGTGTTTTAGGACTCAGAAGAGTGGACATTCTTTCCAGTGCTGCCTCATGGAAGCATTGTGAAGAGATGGGACTAGAAAGTATATTTTCACATGAAAGGGGTCTTTTCTCCTTTGACTGTTGTGGTGATTTGAAAGAAAATGGCAATGAAAGGGAAGGGCACTATTCCGGGGTATGGCCTTGCTGGGGGAAGTGTGTTATTATGGGGGTGGAATTTAAGGTCTCTTTCTCAAGTTTCCAACAGTGTGACAGTCAGTGGATTTCCTTTTGCGTGTAAGATGCAGCACTCCAGCACATCTGCCTGCACACCCTGATAACCTTCATGATCATAACAGACTTCTGAAACTGTAAGGAAGCCACCCTCAATTAAATGTTTTGTTTATAAGAGTTGCCATGGTCATTGTGTCTCTTCACAGCAATAACCATTTTAACTAAGACAACTCCTTAGCATGTCTCAATCTTCATCTTTCCCAGGGAGTAAACTTCTGGTCAGATGTTTGACAAGCCTAGTACATTAACTCACTTCCAATACTATTATATTCTAGTTATAATAGTACATAATGTATAAAATGGGCTAGTCCTTGGAGCCTATCAGAATGTCATGTCTCACATGGCTGAATCAGTGGTTGAGAGGGAGGCCTTCAACCTGACAAAGGTAATATTTACTTTTCCAATGTTACCGGGAAATGGGTGTGGCGCTGTGGTCTAAAGCCAACTCTGAAGCACTAGGCTAAACTCAATGACATTCAAAGCCACTAATCCCTATCTAGTTACCTAACATCCTTCCTTTGAGCATTGAGATCTTGAAAGCATATAGGTGATGGTGAAACTGGGAAGTAGTTATAATCCATTTCTACCATGAAAATCCAGAGATCTAATTTCCAGAGGTGTTCACCAGGGAGGAGTTGGTCTCTCTTCTATACAGGTGTGAATTACCTTATCAAGTCTTGCTCTTAGCTGAGGATCTGAAGTTCAGGGAGATGTATTTATGAAGCTCCAACTCCATAATTTTTTTTTTCTTTTCAAAGGAAGTTTTTGAAGGCTTTACAGGACAGAAATGATATGAAGCGAGGTTGAAGAACCAGTCGGTGATGCACACATGCAGGCACTGGAATGTTGTTCCAGTCAGCTAGTATACCTGGGAAATGACAGAGAAGAATCTAGGAAGTTAGTCTAGGCTAGAGTTTCACAAGAAAGATCTCTGTGTAAGTATAGAAACCCTAATGTTGAACTTTGTTTAGGATGGAGAATTGAAACGTATATACTTGATTCCAAGATAAACTGAACGACACAGCTTAACACTCAGATTACATGAGACATTCTGTGCAAGAACTTAGAAGGGATGGAACGAAACTGAAAATGAAGCCAGAGCTGTAATAATTTAGCCTGAAACCAAATGTCATCTGCCAAGACAAACACCTCAGAGAGATACTGAATGGAATGAATTCAAATACAAAATCATTGCGATTTCTTAGCCAAGCAATATGTGACTGCTTAAAAATTTAAACAAGAGGGGCAGCCAATGAACAAACAAAAATATTCCCTTCCACTGGGTGCTGTGTGACTTTACAGTCACACCTGTTCCCTACCAAGTGGCTAATTTGTGATTCATGATTGGATTTGTGTGAGCATCTGTTTAGTTGCTTTCTTGTTTTGCCAAGAATTCCTTGGTTGTGTTAACATGCTTCAGGAGACTGTTCTGATAGCTTCACTACATCGTGATCATCAAAGGCCAGATTAGCTCATACTACAGAGTAAGTGCTTCCAAGTTCCTATGAGGGATTTGTGTATTCACCTCTTGCTGTGATTACAGTCCGGAACAATGCTGGTCATTCTGTTTTAAATGGATAGAAGACTAGTAATTAGGCATATGGGCTCAACAATTATGGGTTTTGTCCTTTGCTTGATAAATCAATATGTTCTTTGGCCTACAAAAACTAAGTCTGTCATTTGCAATATAATTTATAATAAAGTATCATAGTCCTTGAAATGCTGTGATTATCACAGTTTGGAAATCATTCCTTAATTGTGCTTATTAAGGAAAAGTAACACATTGGACAATGAGTAATATAGTGTACTACATATAAATCTATATGTAAAATCCTCAAGCACCGTGTTTTTAAATCATGGTACTAAAGTGATTATAATGAATGTGTCTAGTGAAATTTAAATTAACAAATATGCATACAACCTTAAACTTCATATTACATATTGATTTGTAATGAATACCATGACCTTGTATCATCCCCTGTACCAGTGAAGAAGATGACCTAACAAATTATACTTTGAACTTTTACTTTTATCACAAAACTCACATGTAAATATTTTTATTATGATATAATTTAGTGTATACAGTTTGGAGTATTAGCCACTCAGTGGATCATTTTATTAACAGTTTTTAGGATATTTTCATCATCTACATCCTCAACTATTGCTCACTACTCCCCAAGTCTTACACCTATTAGCTGTCACTGCCTTCTCTCATGTTTGTATACATTTCTTTTCTAGGTATGTTAATTTAAGAATTACATTTATATATTAATTTATGTGTATGAGTGTGTGTGCATGCATGTGTGTGATGGTATATACAAATAATCAGGAGACAACTTGAAGACAGTGGTTTTTTGCTTTCCTCACCCTGGTCCCAATTACTGAATTTAATTGTCACGATTGAAGACAAGAGCTTCTGCTGCACTTTCCCACCCTGATATCCCAATATTGAAATTAAAGGAATAATTGTTTTTAATCAAGTGTTTTAATATTTTCTTAGTAGACCTATCCTGAAGCAGTAGGCTTCTTTCTGCAGCTGAGATTCCACTCAAGAGTAATATGGAGTACTACACATGGCACTCTGAGCACATGGCCTAAGATTTAGCTCCTGAATGATGTCCCTTATGCCTACTACAACTTATCTCACTTCAACATTACAATTATTTCAACTGAAGGAATATAATGGATATAACCCAAGATGTGCAAATCACAAGACAAAATTATGAAATACTCAAAAATTCAAGGCAGGATGACAGCTTCAAGAAATACAAATTTCACAGTAATGTCTTCCAATGAAAGTGAATTATATAAAATTCTAAACAAAGAGTTAAAAGAAATAATTATAAGGAATGTTTATTGAAATCAAACCAAGTAAAAATAAATTTCTAAATTAATTCAAAGAGAATATGGAAAGTTAAGTGAAATAAAGAAGGCAATAAAGTATGAAAAAAGAAATTCAGTAAATATATTAAATAAAATAAAAATATTGAAAACATGCAATTGAAATTTGAGAAGCAAAACATTTGTTCAACACAAAACTCAGGAGAAAACCTCTCCAACAGAGCCAATCAGTGTCTAGGACAGAGTGTTAAGGAAGGACACAAGAACATTCAGATATCACCAACTATAATAATGTCTGAATGCAACATACAAGATGTCCAGGACACCTCTAAAAGACCAAGTGTACAAATCATAAGTGTAGAACAGATCTCTAGGCTAAAGTGTTAAGTAATACACACGATAACACCAAAGCAGAAAATTGAGAAATCTTGAGGAAGAGAGGACCATCCACATTCAGGAAGCATTAAGAGCACCAAGTATATAGAACAAAAGACACTTGAGTTAAAGCGCTAAGCATGGGCACAAAGGTGAAGCATTAAAAGCTGCAAGAGGGAAATGCCAAGTCACACATTAAGATAAACCCATTAGAGTAAAGCAGATGTCTCCACAGAAACCCTGAAATCAGGAAAGCATGGAATAATATCCTGCAAGCTCTAAAAGACAGTAACTGCCAACAACGATGACTGTATCCATGAAGAAAAACATCTGACATCATGGTAGGGGAGATAAAAACTTTCCATGATAAACACAAGCTAAAGGAATAGATGAGCACTAAGACACATAATGGGATTTTCTGTAGGGAGGAGAGAGATAAACACATTCTAGAGCCATAGGGGAGGATGTTCACTACACGTGAACATCAGTTAACAAAAATAGGAAGGAGAAATCACAAGAGAACACAAAATCAACAGTGACAATTAGTACATACCTCTAAATAATAACTTTAAACACAAAGAGCTTCACCTCTTTAATTAAGAGGCAGATTATAAATTGAGCAGGTGTAAAATGGGATTTTTCTATTTACTGTTCCAAGAAACATATCTCCTCATCAAAGAGAACCTTATGGTTAAAGGCTAGGAAACATCATTCTGAGCAAAGGAAACATCTAAGAAGGCAAGCTGCAAGCTGGTGTTGCCATTCTAGTGATAGGTAGCAAAACAGGCTTAAAACAAAAATGAGTCAGAATACATAGAAAAATTAACTTAATACTAAGTGAATAATCCATAGAGTACATAGACAATTCAAAACAAATATGTAATAAATACTAGTGCACTCAGTTTCATGAAACCAACACTCTCATCAATTGGCAGGGTATCTCAACAAATTACTAAATTACTAAAGAAATGACATTATACACTGTTACTGACGCACACTAGACACTGGTTAGACAAAGCAATCCTGGGCAAAATAAGCACTGCTGTGAACATATGACACTGAGCCTGATTTCAAGGTGTACTACAGAGACATATCATACATACAAAGAGAGAACACAAAACCAGCACAAAGCAAACTCACTGATGGATCAATAGACCAACAGGCTTGGATGCAAATCTGTGCAGCTATGGCCATCTGACTTTGACAGAGTTTTTAAAAATATGTGTTGGAAAAAAGACAGTCTCTTTAACAAATAATATTGGGAAATTACAAATCCATATTTGAAATACTCTAAGTTCCCATTTCCCATCTTATATAAAAAGTCAACCCCAAATGGATCCAACAATAGTGTATGACCTGAAATACTGAAACTGTTAGAGGACAAAGTAGTGAAACACTTTAAAACAGAGGCATAAGGAAGGATGTTCTGTAAGGGACTAGAACTTCACAGGACAGCATGCCAGCAAAAGTCCAGTGGGAGTTCGTAAAAGAAAATTCATTGCATAGGAAAAGAAACAGCTGAGTGCAGAGCGGCATGCAGAACAGGAGTGTTTGCCCACTACTGTCCTGACAGAGGATTGGCAACTAGAATTTATACCAAATCAAAAACTTAATAAAACTACTCCATCTAATCAATTCATAACACAGTCAGTTATGAAGAGGTGAAAAAACAAATGGCTAATATATGAATCCAGTCAGTATGAAAATCAACATGGAGGCACTTCAAAAAACTAAAGCATGAAGCTACCATAAGAGCCAGCTACATACATCCTTGGTAATTAACTGTAGTCAATATCAACATATCACAGAGATAAATTATATATGTGTGTAAATATATATGTATATTTATAAATGTTTATGTTATTTCAGTCATGAAAAAGAATGAAATTATATTTTAATAATATATATGTAATTTGAGATAATCTTTAAATTGTTAGTCTCAAAATGATAAATATGTTTTCTCTAATTTGTGGAACATATGTATTACATAGAAATATAGATCTCATGCATACTTGGCAAGTGCTATATAATTGAGCTATATATCAATTCTTCGCTTATTTTTCCCTCCTTTTTTCTGTTTATGATTGTGGTTTAAATATTTAAGTTTTTTATTATTTTGGTGGAATGAGTGAAATAGTTTCAGTCATGAACTAAAATTCTATAATTACAAAACTGTAATAAATTAAATCAGGCTTAGGACATGGTGTACAAATGAGTGTGAATAATATGATTATGTTAGCATGAATAATAGTGGCACATTATTGGATATAACTCTACTTCCAGGGCATTTAGAATTTCAATGCTATGTTGCTGCTTTTATTTTCTTTGAACATACTTTTTTTGGAAGAGCAATAAAACATATCTAGATATATATAAAATTATAAACATAACACATTTGTCATTCAGGTTTCATCTATATTTCAGAATATGCGGCAGAGTTTTTTTTTTTCCCCACAAAGTTGGAGTATAGGAGTTGGTAAACGATAGAGTCATCTATCACTCATAATGTTTTCTGCTTGACTGGTAAATTAATTACAATACTTTATGTCTACAATACACTTGGGGAATTTATTTGGATCTACTCTCAAAGCTGACTTCCCGAGAGAATATAAGTCAATTATGGTTCAAGCTCTTCTTGTCTCATTAGCTACTTGAATAATGCATTTGAATGATGGCCCAGGAGACTAGAATTCGGAAGTGCTGTGTGCCTCAGTCCCTGATGAGTTTCTGAGTCACACAGTTCTATGTGTCTGTTATCAGCTGTGCCATAGGGCTGACTCAGGATTCTGCCTACTTCCACAAAAACAGATGGTAAATGGCTTTATGTACTTTTAATATGTAAAGATTCCAATCTATTAGACATCTGTAGCTTGATAAATTAAAGTCTCCCAATGTACTTCTAACACAACTATATTGTCGGTTTTTCTTATTTCCACTTAAAACTGATAAATACTATGTTCTAGAGAGACAGAAAGAGCTGCTCTTTCACAGATGGCCTCCTCTTCCAGTGTTACTGTTTTTTCTTGCAGTGAGGGTGAACTCCTTCCTCTATGTAAGTAGGTGTTTTCTCCTGGCTGTATAAGGATGTAACTATTTTTATTAAGGAAGAAACATGCAGCTGCTCTGTTCTGCTTACTGAGTAAGAGTAAGAAAGAGCAAGAGTAAGAGCAAGAGTAAGAGAGTAAGGCCCTAATATGATAACAGTATATTTACAAAAGGAGAGAGACCTCTAGCCGGGTGTACTGTCATACCTCTGTAATCCTTACACTAGGGAGGCAGACAAAGTTTCAGGTAAGCTAAGAATAAGTAGTAAAACCAGAGAGAGAGAGAGAGAGAGAGACAGAGAGAGAGAGAGAGAGAGAGAGAGAGAGAGAGAGAGAGAGAGAGACAGAGAATATTTTTCTTTGTACTAAATGTGCACTAATAGCCTACCTGCAAACATAGAGAGTACTGGAAATCCCAATTACAGAACCTTGGTTTCCAGCTTCAGGAAATGAAACAGAATACAATTTTGCTACTCAAGCCATCCCCATGGTATTTTGATATGACATCCTGAGCTAGTTAATGAAGCAGCTTGTAATTAGTGTGTCCTGGCACTGGGTTTCAGGCACCTTGAACAAATGGCCTCATATATTTCAAAACAAACCAATTATAGTTAATTGTAATTAATTGGACAGTAGCCACAGAGTAATGTCAACCCCCACTCTTAGAATTTTAGGCAGAAAAATAATCTTTTATCATATCACATAAAAGTTATAAAATGGTGTGCTTATTATATTTGTTCTTGTTCTTATACTACCTAATAACTTATTCCTATAAACCCGATAAGTTATAACTATATATCTCATATTTATTGAGCAGTTATGTACATTCTATTGTTACATTTTTAAAATCTGAAAAGATAAAGTATATGTTGCTAAGTTTTCCATTTCAGAAATGACGAAATTGAACACAGCCATACATGTCAATAAAGGGTATGTGTTGTAATTTTAAAAAGTGGTTCAAGGGAGAAAGACACCATGCAATGCAACAGAGTTCAAGTGGAGGGTTATTTTTTTTTATTTTTTATTTTTTTAATTTTTTTTAGGGAAAAGGGTCATAGAAAGGCAAGAGAGGAGACTTGTCTAGAGGCAGAGAGAGAGAGAGAGACACAGAGATAGAGAGACACAGAGAGAGACAAAGAGGACAGACAGAAAGAGAGGGAGATATAGAGAGAGTGTGAAGGAGAGAAAGAAAGGGAAAGATGTTTCTTTTAAAAGGGAACATGTTGAATAGGCACAGGTGGTGATCTTAGTGGCAGCAGCTGAGGATGTATTTTGTCAGAACTCCCAAGACATGCCAGGAGAATGCCTAAATACTAAGAGTATGTACACAGGAATATGTACAGATGATCGCAATGGGTCATTAGTCTACATACCTGGGGTTGTAATACACACAACCATGGAAACACACCTATGTGGTAACAGGTTAATTCTGTGAGGTAAGCTTTTTTGGATAATGCCTGAGATACTCTGCCACTTTCTCCTTCTGTGTATCTTTTAAAAGGTAGTGCTTGGCTATATTATAAAAATATGATGTATTTTATACTTTATGTCAGCAAAAAATGTCTGTCTGGAATTTTTTTTTTCTTGTTCATGGTGACTTTCTGAATTGAATTTTGAGTAGTTCTTAGAAAACTTATGTTTTACTTTAAAAAGAGGTAAATTCATTATGTATGTATTGAAGCCTAAAATAAACAGGTGTAGAAATAATAAGAAAAGTATTTTACAAGCATATAGCTCCCCCTTAAGCTGACCAATGCAGTGTTTTTCTTTTCTTTTCTTTTCTTTTTTTTTTTTTGGTATTCAAACCCTTTTAATTTAATTTATTTTATATAACAAAGTCCATTAAAATGAAAACAAACATGTATAGACAATATTTGGGAATTTGGGCGTCGTTCTTTCCAAACTACTTCCTGCTAGTAAGGGGAAGCATGACAATGGGGGATTCAAAGAAGATTCAGAAATCCTGGCTGTAGTCTATAAGGCTGCTTTGTCCAGCTGTTTTGAATGTAGGATCACCTCCTACTCTGTTTCAGGTACTATGGCTTGATCAAACCACAATAGTCTGGAAGGAATCCACATCTTTTCATTTTCTGTGGAAACAAAAATAGAAATCTTTTTCTCTAGTAACTTGTCCTTCAACTTAAATTTTGGAGTCAAAGCATTTTTTTTTTAAATTTAATTTATTATTTTACATGTCGATCCCAGTTCAGTTCCCTCTCCCTCCCTCCCTCCTTCTCTCCCTCCCTCCCTCTTTTTCTCCCTCCCTCCCTCCTTCCCTCCCTTTTACCCTCTCTGCCCTCTCATAAGCACTCTAACCACCCTCACCTCCCATCCCCCCATCCCAATTCCATATGTAGGGGAATGCCATCCAGTTGGGGTCATGTAGATCTGACATGTCATGTGAAGTAGGGACTAGGGCTTCTCTCCTGTCTCTAGATTAAGGCACTTATCCCTCCATGGGGGATGTGTTCACAAAGTCCTTTTGTGAACCAGGGATACATCCTGGCTCCACTGTCTGAGGTCCCTTAGACTGCTCAGTCCTTCTGGCTGAGACCCATATTCAGGGGGCCCCTGAGTCAGTCCCATGCTGGCTTCCCAGCTATCAGTCTAGTGGCTGTTAGCTCCTCCTTGTTCAGGTAAGCTGTCTGTATGTGTTTCTGCTGCCTGGTCTTGTCCTCTCCATCTGCTTCTGGGTTCTAGTTCGACTCAGTGTTTATGTATGGGTGTTTGCTCCTATTTTCAACAGGCATTAGTTGAGGGCTCCATGGATAAGTTAGTTGTTGATCTTACTCTCCGGGAAGGGCATTTATGATAGCTTTTCCACGGAAGCTCAAATTGTTAGCTGGGAGCAGTCTTGTAGACCTCTAGACCTTTCTTTGTGTTCAATTTTAATTTAAAACCAATATTGGCTCCCTCTTTTATGTTATTTCTCACTGTCTCCGTCTCTCTCTCCTGTCTTCTATTCCTAACCAGGCTCAATCTTCCTGGTCGCACATGTTTTCCTTTCCTCCCCCTTGTTTTCTCTTAATTCTTTCTCCATTCGCTGCCCCCCACTTCCCCTGAGCTCTGGGGGACTTGTCCCTTCCCAGTTCTGTAAGGGACTTTATATGAATCTCTTAGAATACACCTTGTATCCTAGTTCCTCTGGTGGTGTGAATTATAGGCTGGTGATTCTTTGATCTAGGTCTAAAATCCATATATGAGTGAGTACATACTGTGTTCTCTTTTTGTGACTGGGTTACCTCATTCAGGATGGTTTCTTCAAGTGCCATCCACTTGCCTGTGAATTTCAAGATACCATTATTTTTTTCTGCAGAGTAGTATTCCATTGTGTAGATGTGCCACATCTTCATTAACCACTCTTCAATTGAGGGGCATCTAGGTTGCTTCCAGGTTCTTGCTATTACAAATAGTGCTGCTATGAACATAGTTGAACAAATGTCTTTGTTGCATGGATGTGAATCCTTTGGGTGTATGCCTAAGAGGGGGATTGCCGGATCCTGTGGTAAACTAATTCCCATTTTCCTGAGGAACCGCCATACTGATCTCCAAAATGGCTGTATGAGTTTGCACTCCCACCAGCAGTGGAGGAGTGTTCCACTTTCTCCACATCCTCTCCAACATAATTTTAGCCATTTTGGCAGGGGTAAGATGGTATCTCAAAGTTGTTTTGATTTGCATTTCCCTGATAGCTAAGGATGTGGAGCATTTTCTTAAGTGTCTTTCAGCCTTTTTTGTTTCCTCTATTAAGAATTCTTTCTTCAGTTCTGTACCCCATTTTTTAATAGGTTTGTTTGGTGTTTTGTTGACTACTTTCTTGAGTTCTTTGTATATTTTGGAGATCAGCCCTTTGTCGGATATAGGTTTGGTGAAAATCTTTTCCCAGTCTGTGGGCTGCCGTTTGGTCTTATCGACTGTGTCCTTTGCCTTACAGAAGCTTCTAAGTTTGAAGAGGTCCCATTTATTAATTGTTTCTTTCAGTGACTGTGCCCCTGGAGTTAGGTTCAGGAAGAGGTCTCCTATACCAATTTGTTCAAGGGTACCTCCTACTTTCTCTGATAAGAGATTCAATGTGGCTGGATTGATGTTGAGGTCTTTGATCCATTTGGACTTGAGTTTTGTGCATGGCGACAGACATGGGTCTATCTGCAGTCTTCTACACACCCTCATCCAATTGTGCCAGCAACATTTGTTGAAGATGCTGTCCTCGCCCCATTGTATAATTTTAGCTGATTTGTCGAAAATCAGGTGTTCATAGGTGCGTGGGTTAATATCAGGATTTTCAATTGAATTCCATTGGTCTACTTGTCTACTTTTATGCTAATACCAGGCTGTTTTCAGAAATATAGCTCTGTGGTAGATCTTAAAGTCAGGAATGGTGATGCATCCTGAAGTTCTTTTATTGAATAGGGTTGTTTTGGCTATCCTGGGTCTTTTGTTTTTCCATATAAAGTTGATTATTATCCTTTCAAGGTCGGCGAAGAATTGTGGTGGGATTTTAATGGGAATTGCATTGAATCTGTAGATTCCTTTTGGTAAGATTGCCATTTTTACTATGTTTATCCTACCTAACCAAGAGCATGGGAGATCTTTCAATTTTCTGGTATCTTCTTTAATTTCTTTCTTTAGAGTCAAAAAGTTCTTATTATATATGTCTTTTACTTGTTTGGTAAGCATTACACCAAGATACATTATGTTGCTTGTGGCTATTGTAAAGGGTGATGTTTCTCTGATTTCTTTTCTCTGTCTCTTTGTCATCTGAAAAAAGTAGGGCTACTGATTTTTTTGAGTTTATCTTGTATCCTGCTAGTTTGCTGAAGGTGTTTATCAGCTGTAGGAGTTCCCTGGTAGAGTTTATTGGGTCGCTTATGTAAACTATCATATCATCTGCAAATAGAGACAGTTTGACTTCTTCCTTTCCAATTTGGATGCCCTTGATCTCCTTTTGTTGTCTTATAGCATTAGCTAGAACTTCTAGTACGATATTGAAGAGATATGGAGAGAGAGGTCAGCCTTGTCTTGTTCCTGATTTTAGAGGAATTGGCTTAAGTTTCTCTCCATTCAGTTTGATGTTGGCAGTTGGTTAGCTGTATATTGCTCTTATTATGTTTAGGTATGTTCCTGTTATCCCTGACCTCTCCAAGACCTTTATCGTGAAAGGGTGTTGAATTTTGTCAAAGGCTTTTTCTGCATCTAGGGAGATAATCATATGGTTTTTCTTTTTCAGTTTGTTTATATGGTGAATCACGTTGATAGATTTTCATATGTTAAACCATCCCTGCATTCCAGGGTGAAGCCTACTTGGTCATGGTGGATGATTTCTCTGATGTATTCTTGAATTTGGTTTGCCAGTATGTTATTGAGTATTTTTTCATTGATGATCATCAGGGATATTGGTCTGTAGTTTTCTTTCTTAGTTGTGTCTTTGTGAGGCTTGGGTACCAAAGTTATTGTGGCCTCATAAAAATAGTTTAGCAATGAGCCTTCTGTTTCTATCTTGTGGAACAGTTTGTGGAGTAGTGGTATTAGTTCTTCCTTGAATGTCTGGTGGAATTCTACGCTGAATCCATCAGGCCCTGGACTTTTTTTGGTTGGAAGGCTTTTGATGACTGCTTCTATTTCATTGCAGGTTATAGGTCTATTTAAGTTGTTTGTCTATTCTTGATATAATTTTGGTAAGTGATAGTTATCCAGAAATTTGTCCTTATCCTTTGAATTTTCAATTTTTGTGGAATACAGATTTTCAAAGTATGACCTGAAAATTGTCTGGATTTCCTTTGTGTCTGTTGTTATGTTCCCCTTTTTGTTTCTGATTTGGTTAATTTGCATGTTCTCTCTGTGCTTTTTCGTTAATTTGGATAAAGGTTTGTCTATCTTGTTGATTTTCTCAAAAAACTAACTCTTCGTTGCATTGATTTTTTGTATTGTTTTCCTGGTTTCTATTTTGTTGATTTCAGCCCTCAAGTTGATTATTTCCTGGCGTCTGCTCCTGCGGGGTGAATTCGCTTCTCTCTGTTCTAAGGTTTTCAGTTGGGCTGTTAATTCTTTTATGTGACTATCTTCTGTTTTCTTCATATGGGCACTTAGTGCAATGAACTTCCGTCGTAGCACTGCTTTCAAGGTGTCCCATAAGTTCGGGTATGTTGTATCCTCATTCTCCTTGTATATTAGAAAGTCCTTAATTTCTTTCTTTATTTCTTCTTTTACCCAGGAGTGGTGTAATTGCACATTGTTCAGTTTCCATGAGGTTGCAAGTTTTCTGCTATCTGTGTTGTTGTTGAATTCCAATTTTAAAGCATGGGGGACTATTCCTATTCTCTTGTATCTGATGAGGTTTGTTATGTCACCTAGTATGTGTTTGATTTTAGAGAAGGTTCCATGTGGAGAAGAGAAGAAGGTATATTCTTTTGTCTTTGGATGGAATGTCCTATAGATGTCTGTTAACCCCAGTTGAGACATACTTCTGTTAATTCTTTCATTTCTTTGTTGAGTTTCTGATTTGTGGTCCTGTCTAGTGTTGAGAGTGGTGTATTGAAGTCTCCCACTATAAGTGTGTGAGGTTTTATATGAGCTTTGAGTTTTAGTAGTGTTTCTTTTACAAATGTGGGTGACTTTGTATTAGGGGCATAGATGTTCAGAACTGAGACTTTGTGTTGATGGATTTCTCCTGCGATGAATATGAAATGAACATCTTCATCTCTTTTGACTAATTTTGGTTTGAAATCTAACTTGTTAGATATTAGGATAGCTATGCCTGCTTGCTTCTTATTTCCATTTGATTGGAAAATCTTTTCCCAATCCTTTAACCTGACGTAATGTCTATATTTGAAATTTATATGTGTTTCTTGTATACAGCAGAAGGATGGATTCTGTCTTAGTATCCATTCTGTTAGCCTGTGTCTTTTTATAGGTGATTTAAGACCATTAATGTTGAGGGTGAGTAAGGTCCATTGATTGTTGATGCTTGTTTGATTTAGGTTTGTTGTTGGCAGTGGTATTGTGAATATATTAATTCTGCTTTACCCTTGGTTTCTGGTGTAGTTGGATTATCTGTTACCTACATTTTTGTGGATGTAGTTACCTTCCTTGGGTTGGAGTTTTCCTTCCAATACTTTCTGTAGGGCTGGATTTGTAGATACGTATTGGGAAAATCTGGTTTTGTCATTAAATATCTTGTTTTCTCCATCTATAGTGATTGAGAGTTTTGCTGGTTATAGTAGCCTAGGCTGGCATCCGTGTTCTCTTAATACTTGTAGAACATCTATCCAGGACCTTCTGGCCTTGAGGGTTTCCATGGAGAAGTCAGGTGTAATTTTGATAGGTCTGCCTTTATATGTTACCTGTCCTTTTCCCTTCGCTGCTCTTAATATTCTTTCTTTATTCTGTATGCTAGGTGTTTTGATTATTATATGTCGAGGGGTCTTTTTTCTTTTGTGCTGCCTATGTGGGTTCGGTATGCTTCTTGTACTTTCATGGGCATGTCCTTCTTCAGATTTGGAAATTTTTCCTCGATGATCTTGTTGAATATGTTTTCAGCACCTTTGAGCTGGGCTTCCTCACCTTCCTCTATGCCTATTATTCTTAGGTTTGGCCTTTTCATGGTGTCCCCACATTTCCTGGATGTTTTGTGTTAAGGATTTGTTAGATTTATGATTTTCTCTGGTCGATGAATCTATTTCTTCTAGGTTATCTTCTGTGCCTGAGATTCTCTCTTCCATCTCTTGAATTCTGTTGGTTATGCTTGTGTCTTTAGTTGCCGATTTTTTTTGCTCAGCTTTTCTATTTCCAGCATTCCTTCAGTTTGTGCTGCCTTTATTTTCTCTATTTCAGTTTTCAAGTCTTGAATTGTTTCCTTCACCTGCTTAATTGTTTTTTCTTGGCTTTCTGTACTTCCTTATGGAATTTGTTCATTTCTTCCACTTTTTTGTTTGTTTTTCCTCCATTTCTTTAAGGTATTTTCTCACATCGTCTTTGAGGGCCTCTATCATTTTTATGATGGTAATGTTTAAATCGTACCCTTCTGCTTCCTTTGCTTTATTGTTGTGTTCCATTCTAATTGATGTAGATTCCCTAGATTCTGGTGGTGTCATGCTTGTCTTTCTGTTATTAGGTGTTTTCTTGTATTGCCTTCTTCCCATAGCTTCTTCTAGTAGGTGTTGGTGGGGTCTCCCCCTCCCTCTATGGTACTTCCATGATGGGCTTATGTGGGTCTAAGATTCAATATCTGTAGCTCTGTGTGGTCCAAGCTCTCTAGGAGGTTTCTCCGCAGACAGGGATCCAGGGATGGGGTCAAGGATGAGGATCCAGTAGAAGATGCCAGCAGGTACTCACAGTGGTCCTGCAGAGATAGGTGGATCTCTGGGAGGGGCCCGGAACTCCAGCAGAGGACTGGAGTTGGGGTCAGAGACCAAGCAGGTGGAAATTATGGGTGGTCCTGCTTGAATAGTCAGGTCTCCTTTGTTCATAGTTGCTCGGAGAAGTCTTCGAAGTAGGGTGGACTGTTGGCTCCACCCTCTGTCCCAGTGCTCAACCAGAGCGGCAGGACTGTGGGTAGGGTAGGGCACAGGGTGGGGGGGGGTAGGCTGGCGGTGGGGATGGGTGGGGGTGTATTAGAGCTCCAAGGGTGCTCTAGATGGGGACAGGAGACAGGAGCAGCAGGATCAGGGGCCAACCCAGGGAGTTCGGGTGGGGGAGAGGGGGGAAGAGGTTGTATGGGCAGGCAGCCCAGATTGGGCCCAGACTCACCCCTGGCCAATAGCTGGGGGAAGAGGACAAGGGCTGAGCTGGGACTTGGGACAGTTTTGTAGGATAGTCGGATCTCACTGGAAACCACAATACAG
Source organism: Phodopus roborovskii (assembly GCF_943737965.1). Classification (NCBI taxonomy): domain Eukaryota; kingdom Metazoa; phylum Chordata; class Mammalia; order Rodentia; family Cricetidae; genus Phodopus; species Phodopus roborovskii. The sequence goes on along the minus strand of NW_026126693.1, from coordinate 262,334 downwards.
TGTTTTCAAGCCAATCACGTTTCTGCATAGTTCCAGGAGTCCATCAGTGTAAAGAAATATCAGGCTACAGAGACAGATGATCTGAACAAGGGGGAAGCTTAAGGACCCCCAGACTGATAGCTGAGAATCCAGCATTGGACCCACTCAGACCTAAACATGGGTTTCAATTAGGCCTGGGCAGTCTACAGGACTTCTGACAGTGGAACCAGGATGTATCACTGGTGTACAAAAGGACTTTGTGAGCACATTTCCCATGGACTGATACTCCCTTAACCTAGAGACAGGAGAGAGGGCCTAGACCCTACTCCAAATGACTTGACAGATTTTGGTGATCCCTCCTGGAAGGACTTACCCTCCCTGTGGAGTGGGATAGAAGGGAGGGGGTCGGGGAGCATGGGAGGGAGAGGGAACTGGGGTTGATATATAAAATAAGAAGAAATAATAATAAAAAAATTCCAAAAAAAAAAAAAAGAACATTACTCATGGATTCCCACAGACCAGGGCCTCACATATAGCTCTGCTATTTATTAGGATTAAATCTTACAAGAATATGTTTTTTGCTTGTTTGTTTTTTTGTTTTGTTTTGTTTTGTTTTGTTTCTGAGGCTTGATTTCCTAATGTATAAAAGTTTAGTATAAATATTCTCAATCCAATTTGTTTACATAATTTTATGAAGAATAAAATAGGTCTATAGAAGTGAATACCCCTGATAATTTATTCGTGTCCAAGGATACCATTTATTCATGGAATTTCTTTTAATAGACAAGTATAAATAAATAGTATTTAAGTTATTTTTAAGTATTTTAAATATTTTAAGTATTTAAGTTAAGTTATGCCATTTAAGATATTTTTTAATTTCAGATAATATGGTTGTTTACAGATATTGCTATTTAAAATTTTCAACTTATATGGGCAGAAAAATTCCTAGAAGAATATTCACTTTAGAAGATAGTGATTGGCTACATTTTCTAAATTAACAAATTTTGTGTTTCAATAAAAATAAACTGCATTTTGTTTGTCCATGTAGTAGAATCATATAACTATATACAACTGATGATAAAATACTTTTGTAGTAGTATACAATATTTTGCTGATATTGTTGGAGAGCTCACAAGGACATAAATGTTGTTGTTATGGAATGATTAGCTGTATTCCTTCAAATTCAGGTGTTGATGCTATAGTCCTGAAATTGGTGATTTCTGGAACTAGGACCTTTGGTAAATAGTTTGGTTTATATGAGGATGTAAACCTCCTGTACAAAAATGGGCTCTTTATGAAGGGTGTATGGCTGTATCAATGGAGATGCCAGGAGATATCTTTTCTCCCTGGCCCTATGAGCACATACAAGAGCACGTAGTAACAGGAAATCAAAGAGAACAAGTTTCAGAATCAAACTTACCTTGCTGGCTATCACCTTAATCTTGGATTTCACCAATTCCAGAACAACTAAAATTAAATCTTCACTGTTTAGGGAACCTTGTCAGTGCTGTTTTGCTGTGGGAGCTTGATCTAACATGAATTTTTTTTTCTTTTCTCAAGAGTACATGAAGCTGAGAGGAGACATGTTGGGTGTATTGGAATGGGTTTAATGAAGGATGGATAGGAGACATGTTCAAAGAATAAAAAGTTAACATTGGTCATAATATTTGTTTATTTAATATATTCCATTCTCAATGAATATTATAACTATGCAGAAGCTCATTGAGATGTACATACTTTTGTTCTAGCCAATTTGCATGTGTGATTTATTTATTTATTTGCATTATTTATTTTTATGACAAAATTTATTAAAAAGAAAATAAAGGTTCTGGTTACATTAAAATAAAACAAATAAATGTTTAAAGTAATAGTACATCAATCAAATATATTTATCAAACAATGAGAATTTAAGAATGGTCCTTGAAGGTACTTGCTGTGATAGAATTATAATGAAGTGGGGAGTGTGGAGAAGATTAGCATTGCTCTTCTGCAAAAATGGCATACAAATTTGTGAAGAATTCAATGTTGAAGTGTTACAAGGCATCTAGAGATTCTGCATCACTGTTGGAAGAACCACCTTTGGGTTTATCTCCATGTGATGGAATGTCTGTTTGCTGATTATGACAAGAAGCCAAACCTTGAGTTTGCTATTTACCCAAACCCTGAAGTATTTACTACTGTAGCTGAGCTCTCCAACTGCATCCTGACCACACATACCATAATGGAACACCCTTATTGTGCCTTTGTGTTGCATCTTGTTCTGCCAATATATTTGAAGTGCTGGCCTTAAAATGTGGCTTCAGTATGCAGACATGATCCCTTATAAGGAAAAGAAGGGAGCCTTGCTCTCTCTATTGGGTTGTGGTCTGAACATCCTGCATGGCAGTGTCATGCTCCTCCATGGGCAGAAGACTGCAGAATTATTCATTGTGTGAGTGTTTCCTAAATAAATATCTGTTATTCAGGCAATCATAGACTACCTTTACCATGCCTTCATGACATAAAATGAGGCTATCTATGACATCTGTCATAGAAATCTCAATATTGAACACCAAACAGTATCACTACCTATGAGATAGAATATCCCTTCCTCCCTTAAACTCCTTGTTAGTCATTTGTTCATAGCATGAAGAAAAGCATCAGATTTAGTGTAGCCTTTAATATTGATCTTACAGAATTATAGTCCAAACTACTACTCAGTCCCTATATCCCCTTCCCTCTGATCACAACACCTCTGTCATTTCTTCTGATAAGGCCTACCATGAGCATTTTTCTGTAGCACAGGTCTCTAATGTTTACTTTTGATCAGTCAGCCAGGAAAGAGATGTGACTTGCACTATGGTAATTACATGATTTGCTGTCTGCTGTGTCACAGTGATGTAATTCCCAAAGATTCCGATGTTGTCATTACTATCATTAAGACCAAATATAACATCCTGTTGTAGCCTGGTCCCTCAATGGCTTCAAAGTTGCATTCATTGCTACCTTTCCTCTTTTGTACCTGGTAGATACTTACTAAGGTAAAGTAAGAGTGTGAATGCTAAGTCACAATAAAGCCACTGCAAGCAAGAGCTTACATTGTTGTGTATTCTTATGTGGTAAGCTATGTAAAATTAAGTTTATATTTTGTTATATTGTGTTAAATGTTTCCACTTATAATATTTTATGCACATTATTTTTTACCATATTCTATGTATATATACTTTTCCTGTATTCAAGACATTTTGTATATTGATACAATTTGGGATATTTATCTTGCTGCCCTTTATAGTTCTACCTCTTGTCTTGACACTTATACTCTACCTCTATTTTAGGGATTTACATGTAGGTATATGTAAATAGTTATATTGTTTAAGTATTTGTTCCTGCTTTACTCAGAAAAGTTTTAATCAGTCTTTTTAGCTAAGTTCCCGAGTATTACAGATTATCTTCACTCACATTTCCTGTACCTATGAGATTAGTCAGATATAGATGCTTAATCTTCAATCACTTCATAGACATGCAGAACATGACATTTAAATGTTTTAATATTAGTACTCCATTGACATGAGACACTGTTGCTCCTGACAGCACCGTGCACTTTCCCGAAAATATGTTGGACACTGTTGTTGCTCCTGCTGGAGTTCAATCTCGCCTCAACTAATGGCCTGTTGGGCATAGAATTGCCCCCACCTTGACCACTAATTTGGACATGCAGTCCTATGTGCTTGCAGGAGACAAATATAAAAGACTGCTTGACCTTGCCAAGTCAGGGTAAGACAGCCATTCTATTTCCCTGCTGTTGTTGTGGTCTGTCAAGTTCTCTTGGCCTTAGCCAAATCTGGGTGTACCAACGACGCTGTGAGACCTAGGGTGACTGTTCAGGTGGCTTGCTGTTTCTGTCCTTGCTGCACCTTTTGGAAGTTGTCCATCCGCATTTCCTGTCTACTCTAGTATTGTTAATTTCCTTCTCAGGTCTTGATGAGGTTGAAGATTAAACTATCACAACTATTATTCTCTCTTCCTAGTTAGATATATTAGGTACTAGACTTACGTTTTCCAGCTTAGGACAACTCTATTGTAAACTCCATTATGCCCTCACCCTAGGACTAGATATGTAGGTCATTTTGTTCTCGATTTTCCTTTTCTTAGAGCACACTTGTTATTCACTGTTTTGTATATAGTTTTGTATTAAGCCTAAATCTTTTCTTTAGACTAAAAGGGGAATTGTAGTGACATAGTCCTTCTGTAGCACTGACCACGCCCATTGGGGGGTGGAGCGATGGGCGGAGGTGACCTGAGGAAGGAGGTCGGAGGGGGCCAGGGAGGCACTCTCTCTTTCTGGCGTGACTCGGACAGGAGAGGATCGGGTTAAATTTCCTGGTGTTCATCTGTCTAGGTTGTAAGTTATTTCTCCCTAAATAAACATCTATTCGGCCTATTTGTTTATCCTGATCCTTATTTACCGCAATAGTGTTCTGAGGACTGAAAGCATACAGTTACCCAAGAAGCTTATAAGCAGTTTAAGAAGGTAATGCTAAAGTAGAGTGTGGTTTCAGAGCATTAGCTAGCATACTACACTTCCATACTACATTGTCTTAGAATTGTCTTTTTCTGTTCTGTGAAACTGCTTGCCATAATTTTCAGTCATCTGTTAAGATGTTTTCCACTTAAAAATTAAAAATAAAAGTCTAAGATGATGTAATGGGATAAAAATTGAAAAGAGAGATGTCAACTCAATAGTTGCTAGCATCAGATTTTAAGAATTCATAGATCTTACTTTGTACTCTATAAACTTTGTATCATGCTAATATTTTCTAATATGTGCATATGTTTTTAAATTCCAGCTGTCTGTCTTCCTGCTGTGACCAAATGTCTGACAAGTGAAACACTTTAAGGGAGAAAGGGATATTCTGTCTTACATTTGGAATGAAACTAGTATGTCAGAGAGGGAAGTACATGGTGGCAAGAGTTTCCGGTGACAGGACACATTGCATCTACAGTTAGGAAGTAGGAGGAGATGGCTATGAGCTGGTGCTCAGCTCACATTCCTCTGTCATCCAATGGGGGACCCAAGGAATGGTGCTGTCCGTGTTCATGGTGTGATTTACCCTAGCCAAATCTTTTGGGAAATGTCCTAATAAGAGCACCCAGAAATGCTTTTCCATGATAATTTTAGTTATAGCCAAGACCAGATTAAATAAACTAAGTTGACTAGGATTAATTGATTAAATTTAATCATTATATTTTATGATTTAAATATGTAATAAAATGATAACTTTAGAAACATTTCAGCTGAGTATGGTGTCCCATGCCTCTAGTCCAAGTGTTTGGAAGGCAGAGGCAGGTGGATCTCTGAGTTCATGGCCAGCTTGGTCTACAAAATGAATTCCAGAACATCCAGGCCTACAAAGAGAAATCCTATTTTGAAAAACAAAAACTAAAACCAAAAACCAACCAACCAAACAAACAAACAAACAAAAAACCCAAACATTTCAAATTTAGGGTTAAAAGATTGACATAATGGTCCATCCCTTTAATTATAAAGTGCTAGTCTTAGGCCAACTATTCAAGCTTCCTTTATCTCAATCTCTTTATTTGTAAATTACATATGGTAACATTTGCCTTTCTCAAAGCATGGGAATTTGGGGGGGGCAGGGGGAACTGAGATAAGAAATATGAAAACTCTCAGAGATCAATAAATATGTCTACAAAATAATTTAAAATAAGAAAGAGAAAAATATTTAGACATGTTAGCTCTAAGATTTATGTTTTAATACATGCTTTAAGATTTCCCTTTAGCCTCATAAAAATGTGTGACAGTTGAAAGTTCACATTGCCAATTTTGTCTGGATACAAGGAATGCTTTCCTATTTTGAAATACCAAATACTTTCCTATGATATGCTTCTTTCTTTTATTTCAAAAGCATTATTCTGGTATTCTCTCTGTCTTTCAGGTTTACCTTTACAGTTTCTCTACGTTATGGTTCTGGAAGAAAATGGAGAGAGATAACAACAATTTTGATCAGATAATAGTAGGCGAAATCTACAGGTTCTTGTCATCACTTTCACTAGTTTGATAAGACCCATTGATAAAAATCAATGTACAGAATTTTCCTCTGGAAAAATATATGATTTTTAAAAATAAAAAAGTCGTCAAACATGCCTGCTACTTTGATCAATGCTGAATTAACATTAGCAATGTCTACAGTAGGATGTTATCAACAAGTGAAATTTGCTGAGCCATTTTTCTGAATGTTTGACAGATCACACTCTAGTCATGTACCTTCATTTTACAGTATGTGTAGAAAGTTCAGTGAAATAAATGTCATTAAATAAAAACAACTGAACTTACTTTCTTATTAGGAGTTTGCCATTGGTGTCATCTTTTCTTCCATATTTATATCTGTGTATGTGTGTGTGTGAGACTTTATTGTTAGAAGATGTGTGGACACCTGGATATTTGCAGATGATTATAGACATACAAATAATCATACTGTCAATGTACCACTTATGAATTAGGAAGATAGAAATTTTTCAATAAAGGAATTGCAAGGATATAAGCTTTGAGTCATTAATGAGAATTAAAGAAAAATGAGCTGTGTCTGGCTGCCATGTTAATCATAAAATAAGTCTGGTATTTGGTGAAATTCCCCAGTCTGTGGTCTAGGAAATGTTGCTATCAGTAGAATTCTATTTCTTCTTTCAGTAGCTCAGAGTGTGAAGGATGGGAAATGAAATAGATACTTGTGTAAGACACAGAAAGATAGAGAAATTACAGAGTTGAACATTTAGAAATGAAAATGGGGCCAGGTGTTGGGGGCCCAAGTCTTTAGTTCTAGCACTTGGGAGAAGAGGCAGATGGAACTCTGTGAGTTTGAGGCCAGCCTAGTCAGCCTACTCTACAGTGTAAGTTTCAGGACAGTCAAAAATACACAGAGAACTATCTTAAAAAACACAACATAATAAACAAACAAACAAAAAACAAAACAAAAGAAAGTGAGAAAGAAATGAAAATTGGAGTTAATTAAGATAGTTTACATTTTTCAAAAGGAAAAACATTTAAAGGAAAAACACGATTATAAAATTTTATACAGTCCTTTAGTATTTTAACTTTTAACTACTTTCATAATTCTATTGTGGTAAATTCACACAAAGTATAGAACCTAGTCTGATTTAGTTTATTCATGCTTATATAACCATCATCACAGTCCAATCCTACTCCATATTATCTTTCTCTAAAAGAAATCCTACACTAAATAGTAGTCTGTAGTATCCATGCCTGATATATTACAGATCAGCTGTTATTCTATACTCTGGTTGAGGTTTGTCTAATCTGGATAGTTAATGGATGTGGAAGTATACAATTTGTGCTTTTTATCATTGGTGCCTTTGATCAATGCAGTGTATAGTTTTGCACAGGATTTTATATAAAAATGCATTTTTTTTCTTACCAGGGAATACAACTTGGACTGGAATTATTGAGTCATAAATTTACACTACACTTAATACTTGAGAAATTGCCATAATGTTCTTCAAGAGTGATGTCACAATGCTATATTCTTGCTAAAAGTGTATGTAATTCCACAGATTCCACTTTTTAACACTCGTTGATATCTGTGATGTTTAGTGATTTTCAATTTCCTTTTTGATTATTTGTAGAAATATCTATCCAATTGTTCTTATTTTCACTGAGGTTGTCTTTTTATTTTAAGTATTTCTCAGTTAAGTGATTTGTAAACCTTTTACCACCCTGTAAGTTGCCTTTTGCTTTCTTTTAAGTAGCTGTTAACATACAAATTGAAAGCAAACAAACAAACAAGAAAAAAATCCAAAAAACATATGATGTGATTCAATTTATCTGTTTTGAGCTTTAGGGTCATATAACCATTACCTTAGCTAAAGTCACAAAGATTACATCTGTGTTTTCTTCAAGGGGATACACAGCTCTTGGCCTCGGTTACTGATTTGGGTTGAGTTAATTTTGCGTATGGCCTGAAGCAGAGATGTGTCTTCATTATTTAGCACTGGATATTCATTTGGGACATTAGTCTTCTAGATAAACAGGCAGATGCTTTCCCCCTATTCTATCTAGGAATTATGTTCCTAAAATAGCCTAGACTGAACTTTCTCCTTTCTCAGTGATATTTCTGTTTGGAGTGAATTTCATCTGACAGAAGCCACTGACAGTTTTCAGATGAGCTTCAATGTTTCTAAGCTATTTGACAAGTAAACCTTTCATTAACTCCTTAAATAAAATGGCTAAACTTGGAAGTAAATAGCCTTCTATACATAGCACAATCAATTGCTATAGCTAGAAGGATGTGGTCACTTTAATGGATAGTGTAAAGTCACAAGCTGATTTTGCGGCCAAGTATAGAGTCCTTTCTAGAATATTCTGCCATTGATCAAGTCTCCTAGTCCTTAGAGACCATTCCTTGCTGATGGATTTCATTTGTCAATATGGGGAGCCATGATGCTAACTTGTTTAGTTAAATATATATTTAGACATTTCTGTGAGATGATATTCTAAGTGTGAATTATATCAGTAGATTTTTTCAGTAGAGCAGATTGCCCTTCATGACATTGATAGGCCTCATCCAATCAGTTGGAGGTCCTAGGAAAGAGATGGAGGTCACCAAAAAGGAAGAAATTCTACATCCAGAATAGAGCATGTAAATCAAAATTAATTTTCAAACTGTATCAGTTCTCAGAATTTTGAGCCTTCTAGCCTGCTCTGTGGATTTCAGAATTGCCAGCCTCCACAATCATATGAACCACTTCCCTAAAATAAATCCCCGTGTAAAGATAGCTACATCCCTTGTTCTGTTTCTTTGGAGAATCCTGCCTACTATGTAAGCATTACAGTGCTGAGGGGAAAGGTTCTGAAATGGAAATGTTGGAACTCTGAAGGGAAAGGCTTTCTGTCAGATGGAGGCCAAGGAATACCACAATGTCACATTGCACAACAAACCTCACACAAGAGATTTATTGAGGAAAGCATATGATGGTGACTTCTTCTCTTTTGGCAAGAAGCAGCAAAGAACTGAGTAGGAGGCAGGCTTTGTATAGGCTTTTGTGGAGTGGAGGTGGCCTGGGATTGGTGGGATTCTGTGGCCTGGTTTCGGGACAAGCTCAGGTGGGATTTCAAACTCAAAGATTGGTAGGATTTTGGGCTCAGGGATTGGTGGGGTTTCAAAATCCAGAATTGAGTTTAGACTTTTTATCCTACAACTATAACACATGATTTAAATTGGGGGAGAGATATTCTGTAAAATAATGAGGCTACAATATGAGGAAGAGGGAGGGAATACATGCTGATGATAAAATCAGTATCTACCTTCTTTGGTATTTGGGAAGAAACACATCAGTATTATGTTGAGCTCTATCGCCTTGCCTGCAAGAACGACGCTCAACAATAGGATTCTTCTGCAGCTATGTTTATTGCACGGGTCATTAAAGCAAGTTGAGGGAAGACCCCGAGGAGAAAAAGGGGCTCTGCTTATATATGCTCAGAGGATTCGTGTCCGTTACTGACAGGTGCAGCCCACATCGCTCATAACGGTCACCCCATGACATGGATCGAGCATCCACGCCTTGCTGGCTTATGGACAGGAAACTGGCGCCATCTTCGGGAATGGCACCGGTGGCTCTCTACAGTATTATACAGCATAAGACTATTGTGCTTCACAAATAAGTTATACTCATCAATCCCATGCACTGAAGACTTAAGCTCTTCAAAAGTTGCCCAGAGCAAGCCATCTGGGCTGCAAGGTGAAAGAAAATATGCAGAGAAGAATGTCTTTGCAGTGCATCCAAGTTCTATCTCCAATACTAAACTATGAAGTTTCTTCTTATTTTTGTAAGTAAATTTTATGCTGGTACAGATTCCCAAAGATTTTCAGGATTTGAGTATGTTATCTGTTATGTTTATTTTCTAACATTTTTATAAATATCACTAAAAAATGTTGGGCATACATGTACATGGACTCAGTTATTTAAGTTTAATGGCATTCCAGTGAGTAATAGAGAGACCCTGTTCTAATGTCTATAAAGTACCAAGGTGTATGGCAGTATTATAAGAATACCTCCATACAATACAACTACACATATGCAACTTTCTATTAGAAACACTGAATTTGATGTTTATAATAGAAGGTTATTGTGAGACACAGTGGTGCTTCTCATAGACTTAAAGGTCTTGGTGACCTCACATCAACAGCCTTTCTGAGTGTCAAAGAACTCACAGCACTTTGCATTAAATTGGGTGATAAATTAACTTCAAAATGACCTATCGGCAATTTGGAGAACTTCTTTTTCCCTGGATTTACTTGGCTCTGGTTCACAGGTTGGGAGTGGGATGAGTTGATTGTGCTTGGACTTTAATTTGTAACAGAAGAAAGAGAGCCCAGCAATTCCAAATCCAACATTCTATGTCAGAGAATATTGCTGGCATAACTTAGAAGAAATAATTCCAAGGTTGTAATTAAAGGGATGGTTGTTGAGAAAAATCTTTCAAAAGGCTGTCTTTGTAAAGAGGTGGGGAAGTCAAAGCAGATAAAAGACCCTTGGTGGAAAGGATAGCATGGGAAGTTCAGAGCCAGCCTTACAGAATGTATTTAAGAGGCAGTGAATACACCAACTTGGCTGTGATGAATGTGGTGTGCTTGTGTTACAAAGAGCACATGTACTAAGATTTATGTTTATTTCCCTGACAGTGAGATTTGGCTGATATAGATGAGGACTAAGTTCTCATTTGCTTCTGACTAACGTAGTTATTGAAAAGCTACTTACTTTGTCTTATTTGTTTCCTCGCTATTGAACATGTAGGTTGGAATGAATGACAAACTTAACAAAATTCATATCTTTTTGATGCTGTAGAACTCAATCATCATCATTGAAAGGTTTCTTTTTTCTTTTTGGGGGGATGAGTCAGAAAAAGTGGGGCTTAGGACAGTATTTGGGTATTCTGACTTAAGAAGACCTGGCTCTTGGATCCAGGGTGTTCTTAGGAGTCAAGAAAGATTTTTGAAAGGAAAGAAATCCAAACTTGGTCAGTGAGAATATTTACATACAGTTATTTATGTGGCTTAAGTGTGAAATATGTCCCCCAGAGTCCTTGGGATAAGTACTCTGTCCCCAGTGGCTGGCACTATCCTGGAAGGTTGTAGACCCTTTAGAAAATGGGGTTTGGATGTAAGAGGTGGATGCTGAGAACCAGAGACCTCAAGATGGCATAGTTTGGGTATAGCCTGGTCCTGCTTCCTTCTTGTCCTCTCAATTCCTAATCAGAGGGAACTGCCAAGCCTGGCCTGCTTCATGCAGGCCTGGAAAGTGTTGCTCTCACCAAGCAACTTCTCCTTGTAATGGGATTTCACACCCTGAACCAAGAGCCACAATAAATCCTCATTCCCTTAACTTGCTTCTCTGAAAATTAATTAATAATATGATGACCACAAATGAAAAAAGGGCAGTTTGAACAAACAGCCATTTTTCTCAAAGAGACATGATCACAGGAGAGTGAAGTCTGTATTGGAGAAATTTTTATTTTGGTTCCAGGGCATAATAGACAACTCCTTAAATGATAATTATTCTTGGAGAATTGTTCAGCATGCCTTTTTATCTCAATAACCATTGTATGTGCTTTCTGCATTGGACTTAATTCTTTGACAATTCTAACTTATGTGTAATATCCCTTCATTTTATAGTGATTAAACAGAAACAAACATATAGATAAATTATCCAATATCACACTAAAATAAGGGGCTAGAGACAAATCCATTTAACTCTGCTTAATCATTTGACCAGTTTCTCTTATGTTTCCTTAATCTTTTGCATAAGTATAAGTAACATTTGGAGTACAGTTTACATTGGTAGTAAATTTGTCACATGATCTAATGCCTAGGAATACCGACTGTAACAAATATGAGTTGCAAACCAAATCTTAAGTTTAGCATAGCTGTGTTCTGAATTTCTGTCAGGAGCAGTACATACTATCACATACAACCATGAACTTCACTTGCAAATGTTGACAAAAAGGAAAGGAAAAAAGGAGAGGAAACAGGAAGAAAGGAAGAGAAGGAGAAGGAAAAGGAGAGAGAGAAGGGGGGGAAGGTTAGGAAGTTCCATTGTGTAAGAGCAGCAAGGAAGCTGAAGCAGAGAATGTTTGGAAAAACACAGATTTTATTCCTCATTATTTGTTCCCTATTTCAAAGAGTTGCATCAGTTTTAGAGCTATTGGGAACTCCTGAGAAACTGAACTGACTGTGTGTTCATCTTAAGATCAAATTATGTTTTAATTTAATATCAAGCAAACACAATTGGTAAAACTGAGAACCATCCCAGGGATGTTTTGTAGTCAGTTCTTGGAAACAGATACATTAAAGATTTTCTACTTTCTAAAATCTGAAGATGAATAAGAAAGTAATATTTATCATTGTTTATATGAAAGAGATGATAACTTTACCACAAGATGGAGATGATCTTCTGTATTTTAAAGTGCTATTGAGTTAGGCCTGTGTGTGTGTGTGTGTGTGTGTGTGTGTGTGTGTGTGTGTGTGTGTGTGTGTGTGTGAGCGAGAGAGAGAGAGAGAGAGAGAGAGAGAGAGAGTGGTGTTTCTAGGAACATTTCATATTCCTGTTATCATTTGGGTTTATATAGCTGATATTACATTAAATGCTGAATTTGTCATATTATTTTTCATAGTTGATTTAATTTTACTTCTGGTGCCAGAACACAGGATATACCAGGAAAGTATCAGTTACTCAGTTATACTCCACCTCTTTAAATTAGTGGCTACTACATTACTGTTGAGAAAAAGAATTTGATTGTGTGACATAGCTATTGAAACTCCTATTCCAAATGTGCCTTATGAAACCAAAATACCACACCATCTCACTCTCATAACTCATGTAAGTATTTGAGCCTACCATGTAGATTGCTTTCTTGTTAATTAAGATTCTCAAGGATGATGGAGAACAAAATGTCTTAACAGACCATGCGTAACTTTTTAACTTTTCTATGGATACACTTCCTTTCAGAAGATAATCTCTAAATCTCACATGAGGTTCTGGGTAGGAGGGGCAGCTCACTTATACACAGTGCATCTCCCCAAAACTGGAGAATGAAGTTCTGAAAGAATTTCCACCTTGTATTATTCCTGTACCCTGTTTTCTCTTCCTCCTCTTCCTGGCAGTCTTTTTCCTCCTCTGCCTTCCCTGGTATCTTCCTTTCCTCTCCTGGTTCAGTGCCCAGGCCAACTTCTCTGATTAGTAGTCCTGTCTCAATAAGATGTATCCTTTCAAAATATGAGATTCTTCATGGGGAGCAGTAGCTACTCGTTAAACTACATTTAATAATATTTGTATTTTCTAATAAAGTTTTGGGTATTTTAACCATTTAAGGTATAATAAAAGTGCAATATGATAATCATCTCTATTTAAAGTGCATTATTTGATTCAGTTTACCCTCATATAAACTTTTTTGGTCATCACTGTAATTATGATCCCAAACATTTCTACAACTCAGAAGTTTCCTTGTGGCCTTTGTGCTGGGTTCCTTAGCCCCACCTGCCCAGACAGACACTCTTTTATTCTCAGTTATTTTAACTCTATTTGTAACATGAAGACTTTACAACTGGATTCATGCAGAATGTAGATCCTGCATAAAAATCAATAGGCAAATGAATATATTAACTCAATACTCATCAATATTTGCACAGCTAAGGGAAATTATAATACATTGAAATAAAGTAGCATTGCATAGTGATACAAAAATACTTTTGCTATTTTTTTTGATTTTTTTCATAAGAATACACATAGCTCTGACCCTCAATGTAAACAAGTGTATATCATTAAGGCCATTCCTCCCTTCTAAGTCAGGTGTTCTTAGAGCAACAGAGGGGAAAGCCAAAACAGAAAGTCTTAACTAAATCTAATCATGTTGCTTTTCCTTCCTGTATTTATTTATACAAAGTGTATTGTGCAGCAGAGAAGAGAAAGAAAAAACAGGAGCCATTATTCCCCTGTCTATCCTCCTTCAGGGGACATAAGTATGGCAGAGTATTTGGCGATCCATTGTGGTTTCACAGAATACTGTTATTCAAACATTAAGTCCTCAGTTCTGACTCAGAGTTAACTACAGATATTAAAACATGACAATATCCATTGTCTATAAGTCTGTTCTTCCCAAATGATAGACCTCTGATAAATAACAGATAAGGAAACCCTTTGGAGATACAGATCTACTTGAATTTCTAATAGTGTATATAGGCCTAACAGCCCTGATCACCAGGGAGTGCCATCCTTTGGGCGAAAGGTCTTCAGAGCTGGTTACCACTGAATCACTGAAAATTCGAAGCTAGGCAGTATGTAAGAATCAAGAATTATAAAAATAAGGTCCCACAGACTTTAAAGAGAGAAAGTGTGTCAGTGGGAGGGTTTTAAGGGAAGATAGTGAAGGGGAGATGAAGATGTGGGTGTGATGATTTCTCTAGACCCAAGAGAAATGATAAATGGGTTATTATGGAACCACTTACAACATAAATACAAAGAACTGAGGGAGAGCTCCTCTGCCCTTCCTACTGGATTGGCTGACCAAAGACAAAAGGTCCCCATGCAAGCAAGACCATGCTTTATACTTCCCTCTTTCAGCTTTCGTTCCCCTGAAGCCACACCTGAAGGGGGTGTGGGCTCTGTTACAGGTTCACAGGCAAGACACTGCTACAGGGGGCATCTAATTTATTATAACTTCAAAAATTAGAAATATAAAAACTATGTAAGGAAGAAGTACTGAGGCTCTAGCTCAGTGTTTGAGCATTTGTCTTACATGCATGACATAGGGGAGGAGGAAGACAGAGTGGAGGGGAAGACAGGGAAAGAGAAAGAAAAGGGAGAAGAGGAAGGGAAGAAAGGAAAGACAAACTTGGGGGACTGTTTAGACTGTACAGTGAGTAGAGGTGCTTTCATGCTGGCCTGAGGTCCTAAGTTTGATCACTAAATCTTACTTGCTGCCAAGAGAGGATGGAACCCTAAGACTCACCCTCTGACGTCCACATGCACCCATTCCCAACACACCCAAGCAAAAAAGATGAAGGGTGGATAAATTTTGCTATTTACAGCTTTTATTTCCCCACAGACAATGTCTTGAATGACTTTATTATCTTATTAGCTTTTCTAAAATCTCAGATATCTGTTTACTATATATTCAAAAACGAGTTGTCTTTGTTTTTTTTTGTTTTGTTTTGTTTTGTTTTTATTCTGAACAAAACATTTTCACTTCTTATAAGTCGATCCTGATTATGGAATGATCATGGAATGATTATGGAACAATCATGGAACAATCTGTTTGTCTGGATGCTTACAACTAGCTCAGGATTCCCATGATCTTTATCACTTCCCATGAATCTCAGTTGTCTACTTTTCTCACTTTTGCAAACTGTTTACCTCACCTCTCTACCTTTCCTCTTCTTTGAATTTTAATTCCATCTTGTTTGGTTCCAATAAACACTTCTGTATTTGGTGAATATTCTTGGTTGCCAACTTCATCACATCTGGAATTAACTAAAGGAAGAAGGACTGAGCACACATATGAGGGATTTTTTCTTTTTTTATTAAGTCATTTCATGTAGGAAGACCCACTTCTAACCTATATTCTAGGAGGTGGGGAGATAAACCTTTAATTCAGATCTTTGGATTAGGGAAATTTACCTTTAATATTGACCACACCTCCTGGCATCTTGTATAAAGGACATGGAAGAAGGAAGCTCTCTCTCCTTTCCTGCTTGTTCTCATCCTAATAAATAAATAAATAAATAAAAAATAAAATCCATTCATTCACTGGCATTACAGTTTACTCCTTCAGAATTTCCTATACCAGAGACATTCAGCCTTGTGACCTGAATAACTACCTGATTCTTAGACCATTTATTCATAGGTAGCAATTGTTGGATTAGCTATACTATAGCATGTAAGTCATTTCAATAAATTCCTTTCTGTATTTACAGAAACATTAATTCTATAATTCCTACTACTCTAAATAACCCTAATACACTGCATGTTTGTTCCTCAAGCTGAAAATAAGTCACACCTTAGTGTATCACACACCCCAAGTGACTCAGGGCTCCTGCCATCAGCTGACCCTCCACACTGCATGAACCTCACAGTTCTCTGTTTTTGTTTACTCCAGATGTTCTAAAATTAGCCCCATTCTCTCTGTTACAAAACAAAGCCTGTGCTATTATTGAAAAGCAGTCTTTTCCTTGGATAATTTGGACTAGCCCATGACAATCAAAAACCTCAGAATAAAACCAACCAGATTCTCCCTGCACATGTAAGAGACAGACTCCTGGAAAGGCACCATTTTCATACACTACCACAAATGGGTAGGAATGTAAACAGGTGTAAGGATTTGTGAGTATCTTGGTTGGTTTTTGCCACCTGGATACAACCTAAACATATCTGGGAAGAAAATTTCAATTTTGAAAACGTCTCCATCACATTGGCCTGTAGGCAATACTGTAGAAACATTTTCTTGGTTAATGCTTGATTTGGGAGGGCTGGCTGCTGTGGATAGTGCCATCACTTGGAGAGGTATGTTATGTAAGAAAGCAGGCTGATGAAGCCATAGGAAGCAAGTCAGGAAGCTGGATACCAGTGACCTCTGCTTTGGTTCCTGCCTCCAGGCTCTTGCCTTGAGTTACCTCAATGATGTGCAATGGCTAGGACATGTAAGAAGAAATAAAATCTCCCCATCATGTTTTTGGTCACAGGGCTTTTCACAGCAATAGAAACCTAATGAGGTGAATGAGAAAGAGGAAAAATGAACATCAAGCTCCATGGACATTACAACAAATGGATACCATTCTATTTTGAAGTTTTTAAGTATGAGAATCATTTTAATGTGACTGAAGTATTTACTTTTTAAAGACTTGCTTATGTTATATATGTTATATATAAACATATATTTTCTGAATTTGTAATCAAAGGGAATAAAGTACATTGAAAATTAAGTGATTTTTCATGTGTCATAAGTTTGCAATTAATCAGCTACTATTAATAGCCATCCTAACTCAGACTCCCACACAATCTATTAGTCTGATTTGCAATATTGTTAGAACTTTAAACTAGGAAGCATAAATTTAGAGATGAAAAAGTAAATTAGAGAACAGACACAAATTCAGCCACAGACGGAAGTGATAATGAGAGCCTAGGGCACACTGAGCTATAAGGTAGGAGAGCCTCCTAGCCTGGGAGGGAGATACCTTCATCCTTAAAACCGTGCCTCTAGACACAGAAGAAGAGGCAAGTAAAACAATTCCCTACAGAAAGTTTCAATTTCTATCCTTCCTAATGTTCTGTTTTTAAACACTCTTACAAGGATAATTTAGGGATGATTTAAATCTTAGTCAAATTATGTCATAAATCTTGTAAAGCAATCTCTTTTACCTCCTGAGACCTTTTCCCAGACACAGGTACTTTGTGTGTGTGTGTGTGTGTGTGTGTGTGTGTGTGTGTGTGTGTGTGTTTAGATTTACTTATTCTAAGAAAAGAAATATCAAATGAGATACAGCAGTAGCTTCCAAGAAAATAGGTAAACTATATCTATTGGGCTTTAGCGGCATTTAAGTCTCCCTTTCAGTTCCTGTGCCTCACTCCCAACTTTTATCTTTTAGCTTTTCCATGATACAATAAAGATAAGCAGTCATGTGACATAACAGGAACACTGTCTTACAATTTCTAAGCTTAGTGACCAGAGAACTGGTCATTATATTTCCTGCTCAGTGTCTCACCAGCTGGAACCCAAGGTTGCAAACTGCATTTAATTCTTCATCAGGGCGTAGTGTTCCCTTTCAAATGGCATCTTTCTTCTCCTTGTTCTTTTAATAAAAAGGCAAGCTTGCTGCACACCCAGGCTGGCAGTGGACTTTCAGTCCTCCAGCAGACTTCTAGCTATGGGTTACAGGCATGAAGCACCACAATGGCACACTCTAGTGGTCTGCGACAGGATTCAGTCTGCATGTCCTGTGTCTAGCTCATCACCCACATAGGCTCTGGTTTCCTCTGATGTTTTTCTGTTTTTGTTTGTTTATTTGTTTGCTTGCTTGTTTTGAGGCTTCTTTCAAGACCAGAAGTTCAAGACTGGCATGCTGAAGTGTAATTTTCTGCTCTATATCCTGTGTGTTTTTCTCAAGGCTTCACGTTCCCTGATCTGGTTTAGACACTGTTTTCTTTCCAGCTTTGTCCATCTGGATCTCGTGTGTCACACCCTTTGCAGTTGCTCCACAAGTCATGCACATCCAGCTTTTATTTTCAGTCTTCTCCCTACTATTATTTCATGCTGTTAGTTTGTTTCACATATACAAAAGACCCAAGATTCCTTCAATTCTATCTAGTCCACAAAATCTAGATTTTTTTTCTACAGCATTTTTGTTTCTAGAATTTCTGCATTTCCACTCACACAGTGATCTGTTTTTACATCCTGTCTACTTTTTCCAGCCCTCTGCATGTGACTCATATTTTCTTTTTTCTTTTTTTTTTGTCCTGTGCTAGCCTGATAATTGTGATTTCTGTGAACTGTTTGAGCCTGCTCATCAGTTATTCCCCTCAACTATGATGTTTTTTTTCTGCTCTTCAACGTTCTTTTTAATGTGTTCTTCAAAGCTGGCCATGATGTACTATTGTCTAAAAGGACCTGGACTAAATAAATCTTTAGTATTGCGCTATTAAGATGTGAGCAGGAGATAGGGAGAGGGTGTTAAAAATGGGCTTCCTTCCTCCACTCCAGACAGAATCTGGGGAGGTGGGGGATGCTAATAGTTGTTAGGAACAGATCTTTTTAAGAAGAGGAAGTTTAAATGAATTTGTAAAGCAGTTATTGCCCCTCCTACATTCCAGAAGGACAGAAGTTTTCTCCCCATTACTCACCATGAGAACACACAGAAATGTGGAGATTCCGTGGTGATTAGGACCCTCCAGAGTGTTTGCCTTTCAGATGTGTCCTTCTGGAGCCTCCAGAGCTTTATTGGTTGCTACTAAAGGTTTCATGCCTGGGACTGCTTTCTGTGTAAGGTTTCTCCATGACATTTTGATTTGACAAACTCGGATTCCCTGAACACACTTGTCTGATTCAGTTTTGAGGTAACAGTTTATTCTGTAATGTAAGGTAGGTCTCTGAAAGATCTGAGAATGGTTGAAATGCCATGTTTTCTCTCCTTAGATTTGAGGGGCTCTCAGGTCTTTGAAAGCCTCTCTGGGAAGATTTTTGTTTCCATAGCTACATTCTGGAAGTCTCAAAGGCCTGGTGACATTGTGTATCTCCTAATTATGCAGGAAACACTTTTATACTGCCACTTCTTTGTGTTTTTAAATACATGTGTAGTAATTGCTTGAGAGTGATATACAAGCATATAATGAATTTATAGTATTTATCCCTAGGCCTTCCTCTAACTTCTCCAAGGTCCATCTGCTTTTCGATATCCCACTCAACTTTCAACTTCGTATGATCTCCTCCTCCTCTTCACTAATGAGTCCAATTTGTTTGGTGCCAACCCCTGGAGCATGGTTAGCCTACTGGGGGTCGTATTTGTAAGGAAGTAGCCATCAATTGTCAATGGCTTCTCTGTGAGACACAGGGGCTTAAAAACCTTTTATGCTGGATGTTGTCAGCTTGATATTGGGCAGACCTTGTTCACTCAACTCATGTTGAGTTATCAGTTCATGAATGCAGTGGCCCTGTCATATCCAGAGGACACTGTTTCACTTTCATTCTCCCTAACCTCCCTCTGGCTCTTTCAGTGCTTCCTGTCCTTCTGCAAATGTCTCTGAGCCTTGGGAGATGGAGGAGGATTTGAGGTAAGTGTCTTCTCTGCAAGTAAACATTGTAGAAACATTTTCAGATGTGAATATATCAAATTTTGATCAAATCTACTTCTTACTGACTCTATTCTAACTCCTTCCATACCCTCTTCGAATTTCATGTATTCTCTTAAAACCCAGAGTCTATTTATTGCTGTCAGTATGTGCAGGAGTGTAGAGCACAGGAGAATGGATACAACTAGCCAATGGATAGAAAATAATGTTCTATGGGGTGCTTAGCCCTTAATGGTACATCTGCACCATACCCCCTCCCATCAAGACTCAAGGATCACTGTAGAAGAAGGGGGCAGAAGGGTTGTAAGATATACTACCATCTAAATGGTACTGGGCCAAAGTAAACCTTTAGTAATGTGGTACTAATATAGGAGAGGGTATTAAAAATGTGTGTTTCCTTCCCCCAAACCCAGGTAGGTTCTAGGGTGGGAACTCTAATAGTTGTTAGGAACAGATCTTTTTAAGAAGAGGAGGCTCAAATGAATTTTCAAAACAGTTATTTCCCCGCCTATATTCCAGAAGAAACCATTTTGAGTGAGGTAATCCAGTTACAAAAAGGCAAACTTGGTATGTACTCACTCTTATATTGATTTTAGACATAGAGCAAAGGATTACCAGCCTACAAACAACACTGGCAGAGAAGCTAGGAAACAAGGAGTTCCCTAAGAAGGACATACATGATTCCTTGGAGAAAGGGAAAGGGACAAGATCTCCTAAGCAAATTGTGAGCAGTGGGGAATGGTAAGGGAGTCAGGAGAAAGAGAAGGGGAGCAAAATAATGGAGAGGACATGAGGGAGCAGAAAGATTGAGTCTGGAAAAGAATAAAGGAGAACAAGAAACAAAGTACCATAACAGAGGGAGCCATTATTGCCTTAAAGAGAAATCTGCCACTAGGGAAATGTCCAAAGATCTACAAGAATGACCCCAACTAATAATCTAAGCAATAGTGGGGAGGCTACCTTAAATGCTCCTCCCTGAAAGTGAGATTGATAACTACCTTATATGTCATCCTAGAGCCTTCATCCAGTAGCTGATGGAAGCAGAAGCGTATACCCACAGCTAAACACTGAACTGAACTCCTGGAATCCAGTTGCAGAGAGGGAGGAGGGATGAGCAAAGAGGTCAAGACCAGGCTGGAGAAACCCATAGAAATAGCTGACCTGAACAAGGGGGAGCTCATGGATCCTAGACTGATAGCTGGGAAACCAGCATAGGACTGACCCAGACCCCTGAATGTGGGTGTCAGTTAGGAGGCCTGGGCAGTCTATGCGACCTCTGGTAGTGGATCAGTATCTATCTCTAATATAATAATGGACTTTGGGAGTCCATTCCACCTAGAGAGATACTCTATCAGCCTAGACACACAGGAGAGGGTCTAGGCCCTGCTCCAAATGATATGGAAGACTTTGAAGATCCTCCATTGAAGGCCTCACCCTCCCTCGGGAGCAGAAAAGGCATGGAATAGGGAGTTGGTGGGGGAAAGGGAGGAGGGGAAGGAGAGGGAACTGGGATTAACATGAAAAAGAGCTTGTTTCTAATTTAAACAAACAAATAAACAAACAAACAAAAGTCCCAGGAATAGTGGGAGGCTGTTGAGAAACCATGTTTACATTTTCACATACAAGACCTGACAAAGACCAAGCAGGCTCATATTCTAACATGGATGAGAATAGACTCCATAGTTGAGGAAATACTGACAAGTGATGGCTGCTGAGGGAAGGGGACAAGGTTTTCTGTGGGGATGTGACCTCAGGTAAGTTTTTCTCCTCTTATTCTGAGCTTCATCTGTCTTACTCTTACTTTGTATCTTTACATTTTACCTTTTTTTTTTTTTTTTAAATTCCTAACTGCCTGTCTTTGTTTTAGACTTCTTTGAGTTACAGAATTTCCCAGTATCACCTCAGCTAGCTTTGTTGAGGTACCGCCAAGGCCTCTCAAATGAAGCATGCTCAAAATGCTGTCCTGTGACTTCTCTAAAACTTTGTCCTCTTCTGTCTCAGCAAGTCATAAGTACCTGAACTTTCCTTCCTACCCAGGCCTCTCTCATATCTTATAGTAATGAGCTAATCATAAATGGATATATGGGGCCAGCATTGGAAATGCTTCACACATTTGCCTGCCTTTCATTCTCTATTTTTAGTGACATGGCTCAACCTATTATAACAACTACAGAGCATTTTTAGTATCTTCCCCACTCATCTGCACAAATACACTCTTGCTCATTTTCTACACAGCAAAGTAGATGGTTAAAATAGAGCTTCTAAAATTACCAACTATATCGTTCCATTCTATCACTAAACACATGTTTATAAAATAAAGGGAAAATTCCTGCTACATGTTGAAACACTGTGTACCATCCCACCTTGTCCTTTCCATCTCACCCTATGATTCTCCTTCTGTGACCTCTGACTGCTTCTATACCTAGTGGTTTCCTCACATTAGAGGATTTGAACATGCAACCATACCTTGCTCTTTCCATCTCATTATTCCTTCTTCATTCTCAGTTCCAGCTTACTTGATAGAGAAAATCCTTCAGACTCAATGAACTAGATCACAGTTTAGGGTGTGTGATCATGTTGAATCTATTATTGTGTTCATAATATATCTGCATTTTGTATTTATCATAGCATTGTAAAAATAGTTCTCTCCCCTATATACCAGGAGTTTTAAGAAGGTAGAGCTTGTGAGTTATTTTCTCTCACCACTTCCTCATCAGACACAATGTTTACTTGGAATCAGATTAAGTATATACATTGGCCAAATAAATGACCTAATGAATGACATAATGTGCCAAGGTTGGAAATACAATTCCTATTTCATATATTCTCCTGAAATATGCACCTTGTATCTTATGTCCCATTCTGTACTAGATTATAGTATTTTGAAATAGACACATATATTTATTCATGATTTTCTCAAGTGTTAAAATTTAAATATATGAAGTCCCTAGTTTATATCTAAGTAAAATACATGTATATGTAAGGAAATAAAAAAATAAAAGAAGAGAAATTATTATATTATTTAGTTAATAGTAGCACACAATTCCCACTATGTAATCATAAAATCAAACGTTTTGAGGGTTTTTCAGCAACAAATTTCAAATTGGAAGTCAGGAACTTATTTTTAAGTAATCATCCTTTGTGTTAGAAAGGCAAATTTGACTGGCACAAGCTTAATGACTTAATAGGTTTATATATGTAATGGAGTGAAGATAAAATGAATAACATTGTTTACAAGTGTTTTAAGAAACAGTCTTCTTACGATATTTCTTCCTTTCTCTATGTGTATATTTGTCGTAATACAGCCTGAAATAAAAATCAGTTTTATGTCCAATAGATATACAAATCTTGTCTTATTTTTCTTGATTCTTTTTTCTTTCCTTTAATTTATTAATTTATTTTACATCCCAACTACAATTTCTTATCCCTCCACTCCTCCCACTCCCTCTCCTGATTCCCTTTCTGAACAGAAACAGGGGCAGGCCTCCTGTGAGTTTCAACAAAGCATGGCACATCAGGATGCAGTAAAACTAATTTATTCCCCTTCTATCTAGGCTGGGCAAGGCAATCCAGGATGAGGAATAGGTCTCCAAGAGCAAGTCCAAGTATTAGATAGCCACTACTTCCATTGTTAGGAGTATCACAAATAGTCCACGCTAATAGCTGTCATACATATGTAGAAGGCTTAGGCCAGTCACATGAAGGATCCCTGGTTGTTGGTTCAGACTGTGAGTCTTTATAACTGTGGGTTTTAACTGTGCATGCTCTTGTGATGTCCTGACCTTTCTGACTCCTTTGATCCTTCCTCCCTCTCTTCAGCAGGCCTAATGCCTCTCTGAGCTTGGCCTAATGCTTGGCTATGGGTCTCTGCCTCTTTTTCCATTAGTTACAGCATGAAGGCTCCCTAATGATAATTGGGGTGATTATCAACCTAATCAGAGGAGATGGCAAGTTCATGCTATGTATACAGTATTGCTATTAATCTTCTTGATTCTTAAGCATACTTTAAATTGCATCTCCTGTTTTGCTAATGGAAGAAACACATTTTTCCTCCTACATGATATGAAAATTGTCACTTAAGTCTTTAAGTAGAAAAATACATTAGTTAAGGTTGAATGCAGCTAATATGCCTACATCCAAAAATATGTGATTTATACTCATCCAACATATCGTAATTGGGTCTTATACACTTTAAAGCATTGTCTTTTGGGAAATACCAGCCTATATGCTAACATTTTTTTTCTGGGTTCAATGGTGTGAGTTAATTGCCTGGAAAATAGCTAGGTCTAGAAACCACACTAAGATTATTACAACACTATTTTAGTGAAAGATTATAGTGTCAAGGAATAATTCTGTTCAGATGAATACCCTCACATTGATTTTGTACAAAGGGGAAAGTCTTTTCCTGGGTAAA
Source organism: Phodopus roborovskii (assembly GCF_943737965.1). Lineage (NCBI taxonomy): Eukaryota > Metazoa > Chordata > Mammalia > Rodentia > Cricetidae > Phodopus > Phodopus roborovskii. The sequence continues at coordinate 238,093 of NW_026126693.1, read as the reverse complement.
AAGAGAAACTTGCCTTATGCTCAGTATTTTAAATTGATAATAAATCAGACTAATAGAATTCTAATGGTTCAATTTTGGAAAAGTGAATTTTCTGCCAGAATAAAATTTGTGTTCAAACATTTTAATTTTGTGACTTAAACTCAGCCATTTTCTATTATATAACTCAAGGTTCACCTTTATTCATGATAACTTACCATGTAAAGTCATGATGAACACTGTGTCCCTGGGAAATACCAAAGGGCTATTCTTAGTCACTGATTTTATTTGGTTTAATAAAATTGCTTTTCAACCTTTTTCCTGTAGTAACTATGTTCAATTCAGTGTTGGTAATAGGCACAAACCACTATACATGGTGACTGTCAGGCCCTAATAGTGCTACCTCTGCAAGGAAATGGACCTTGTCAGTCACCAAAGCTGCCTCTAACTGCATATTTATGTGGTCTCTTTAAAATAGTACAGGTAATGTCTCTGTTTAACTGGCTTATGAAATCATCACTTTATGCTGAACAGAACTGAAAACCACTAAGTAGGAAAATTACTTGCAGCTTCTGCACCCTAAATGAAAAGCTATTACAAAATCCATTCAATGATGTGGTCAATATATTATTCAATTTTACTAAGGGGAATAATTATAATTTGTGATGAAACTACTTCCTTTTCTCCTCAAAGTCTCCCACCATTAAAGAAACAGATTTTATTGTATTAACTCTTGTATGACAGTTACTTGTTTGTTGAAACTAACTTCCTGTCTAAGATAATTCAGGTTAATATAATACAATATCATATGCTGGGTGGATGATAAAAATAGCAGTTTCTATCTTACCATTTGTGAAGCAAGATCTGCAAGGGCAAGGTGATAGGAGGTTTACTACCTATTGAGGGCTCCTCCTACTTCACAATGGACTTCTACAATCCTTACAAGGCAGAAGGCAAGAGAGTCCTCAGGATTGATTTCCTTAATAGTTGCACCTTCCCCCACATCTTCACACTCTTTCCCTATTTCCCCTCCTCTCTTACCTCTTCCCATTTCTTCCCCCTTTCCTCCTTTCCTCTCCTCTCCCTTTTTTCTCTTCTCCCACATTATCTCCCCCTCTGCTCCTCCATTCTTTGCTTCCTCTCTAAACATCTTTCTTCTCCCACACTAGTTCTTCACTAACTCTTTGCAAAGTGCTAAATCTGCACAAACATTTAAGCTCATTTCCCTTTTTTCTAAACAAATCCTCCCATGTATCACATACACTTCTCCTACTTTGCTGTCTTTCAAATTAATGGGCTCCATTGTTTTTATATGTGTGTATATATTTTCATGTATTTCTAAATATAATCTTTTCAACCCATGTAATATTACGTGCATGCATGTCTTCAGGGCTGACCATTTGGTCTTGGCTAACCTATTGATGTGTGCTTCATTAGAGAAGATTATTTCTCCTGATCTCAGCATTCCTTAGTCTCTGTAGTCTCTGTACACAAAGAGTGTAGTCTTGAGGTCCCATGAGCTTTACTCCACCTATATTACTATGTATATTGTTGTCATCCTTGTTCTGGTTATGTTTAGGAAACCATCTTGGTAAGACTTCAAGTTTCTAACATTTCTAGCAGTCAAAAATCTCACAAAAAGTCCATATTCCTTTGTCTCTGACAATATTTTGCCCCCTTTTCTGCAATGATTTCTGAACCTTAAGTATAGGAGCTATAAAGCTATAATAGGGATGTATCAGTAGGTAGGACTGGGCTTCACAGCTCTGATTCTAATTGGTTGTGGTACTTTTAGTGGTTCCCATCTTTTGCAAAGAAAATTTTCTTGATAAGAGTTGAGTACTAAACTATTTCTTGTTAGAAGGACACATATTGGTTGTGTAGTAAGGAATTATGCTTCATTAGTAAATTAGCAGATGTAGGTTCTCCTCCAAGATACATCAGTTATTCTAGTCTTAGGTAGTTTCCAGACCCAGGATTGATTTTTCTCCATGTTCATTGCCTCTTCCCTTTCCTGAGGTCCTTTTCCATGATGCTAAAGTGTTCTAAACTTCTAACATATAGCAGTACAAGAACATGCCAAGTTTTATGTCATTTTCCTTGGTAACTGTTCATCTAATATATGTAGAAACTCCTCTCAGTATGCTCCCATGTCACCCCACTTATTCCTGTACTCTAAACTCACTATTACTCTTGCCCTCAATTCAAAAATGTGGATATAACAGAATTAAAACTTCCCTGCCAAACATCTGTAGTCAGCTAACAAGTCAAAGTTAAGGCTATCAACCTGCTTAACTGTCCATTATGGCTTAACACAGCAGCATTTGAAAGGAACAAATCACTTTCTAGTCTGAAAATACTCCCTTTAAATAAGAAATCGCACATATAGCCAGATGGTCAGAAACAAATAATGTTTATTGACTTGTAGGTAGCATGGCTTCTCATATTTTACTCATATAGCTGTATATCAACACGAGTGCTCAATTAAGGTACAGCTCCTGCTGCCTTGCTTCTTGACAGCTCTTGTTGGAACAGTAATCAATTAGGACCTTACAAGAGCTGATTTAAAGCTACAACCTGTTTCCAAAACAGCTCTCACATACATACCCAGTTGGTGGACGATGGGAGATTAATATTGCAGATAGCATGTGGATATTAAATATTCCAGCCTCAATGATTAGAGCACTTGTACAATGCAGGGAGCTCATAAGGCCATTTTGTTGTCATTGATCACAAGGAAATAAAGCAGATATTTGCTGAGCCTGTGATTAGGTAGAGTTTGAAGGTGGACTTCTTCTAAAATATACTCTAGAGCAAAAAGAAAGGAAAAGAAACTTGTGGAGTAAAAATGCTGCTTCTAGCAGGTTAATATTCCAGTTACATCTTGTGGACAGTTATATAATTACCAGCATTCTTGCTGTGTGAGTTTAATAGGGTGCAAGCCAGTTGTAATGCAATCTGACCATTATGATTTGATAAAATGTGTATTTCAAATAGCATTTAAAACAGAAAATAGGAAGTCCTTAATTTATTTCTTTATTTTTTCTTTGACCCAGATGTGGTACAATTACACATTGTTCAGTTTCCATGAGTTTGTAGGTTTTCTGCAATTTGTGTTGTTGAATTCCAATTTTAAAGCATGGTGGTCTGATAAGGTACAGGGGACTATTCCTATTCTCTTGTATCTGTTGAGGTTTGTTATGCCACCCAGTATGTTGTCGATTTTGGAGAAGGTTCCATGTGGAGAAGAGAAGAAAGTATATTCTTTTGTCTTTGGGTGGAATGTTCTATAGATGTCTGTTAACCCCAGTTGAGACATAACTTCTGATAGTTCTTTTGTTTCTTTGTTGAGTTTCTGATTTGTGGTCCTGTCTAATGTTGAGAGTGCTGTGTTGATGTCTCCCACTGTAAGTGTGTGAGGTTTTATGTGCTTTTTGAGTTTCAGTAGTGTTTCTTTTATGAATGTGGGTGCCTTTGTATTAGGGGCATAGATGTTCAGAATTGATACTTTGTGTTGATGGATTTCTCCTGCAATGAATACGAAATGACCGTCTTCATATCTTTTGATTAATTTTGGTTTGAAGTCTTAATTGTTAGATATTAAGATAGCCACACCTGCTTGTTTATTGTGTCTATTTGATTGGAAAATCTTTTCCCAACCTTTTACTCTGAGGTAATATCTATCTTTGAAGCTTATATGTATTTCTTGTATGGAGCAGAAGGATGGATTCTGTCTTTGTATCCATTCTATTAGCCTGTGTCTTTTTATAGGTGAGTTAAGATCATTAATGTTGAGGGTGAGTAAGGACCATTGATTGTTGATGCTTGTTTATTTTAGATTTGTTGTTGGCAGTGGTATTGTGAATATATTAGTTCTGCTTTACCCTTGGTTTCTGGTGTAGTTGGATTATTTTTTACCTACATCTTTGTGGGGGTAGTTAGATTCCTTGGGTTGGAGTTTTAAGGCCCATACCAAAACACTGAGTCGAACTAGAATCCAGATGCAGAGGGAGAGGACAAGACCTGAACAAGGAGGAGCTAATGGGCCCCCAGACTGATAGGGGATCCAGCATGGGACTGACTCAGCTCCACCCCAAATATGGGTCTCAGCCAGAAGGACTGAGCAGTCTAAGGGATCTCAGACAGTGGAACCAGGATGTATTCTTGGTGCATAAAAGGACCTTGCAAACACATCCCCCATGGAGGGATACTGCCTTAACCTAGAGACATGAGAGAAGTCCTAGTGTCTACTTCAAATGACTTGACAGATCTACATGACCCTACCTGGATGGCATTGCCCTACATGTAGAATTCGGCTAGGGGGATGGGATGGTCAGGGTGCATGTGATGGGGAAGAGAGAGTAAGAAGGAGGGAGGAAGGGAGAGGGAACTGGGATCGACATGTAAAATAAAAAATAAATAAATTAAAAAAGAACAGAAAATATTACTATATCAATTCTTTCTAGAAAGTAAAATCAAGTCAGCACAGAGTGCATGAATGGTGGGAATCATTGACTCTGTCTTAAAATAATACTAATGCATATGTTCATTAATGAAATCTTGGAAATAGTACACAGCAAATTATAACTCATAATTAATTTAACTGGAATTTGTAAGTTTAAGAAGAACTAATAAGCTTGGTGCTGGTAGCACACACCTTTAGTCCCAGCACTCAGGAGACAGAGGCAGGCAGATCTCTGAGTTTGGGGCCTTTCTGGTGCAGTGTGAATTCCAGAACAGTCAGGGCTGCTCAAAGAAACCCTGTATCAAACAATACAAACAAACAGAAAAGGACTAAGAAAATTGTAGGGTTCACTAACTTAAACAACAAACACAGAGCACTTTAAGTATGTTTGCTTTGGGTAGCTTAGATTTTTCATAAAGAATGAGATAATTCTCTGTCATTGGTCTTAATCAGTGACATACCTTGCTACTAGTGGGAAGAAAGCAAACCCCTTGAGCACTGTGTTGCTAGGCCAGTTGAGATTGTACATTGCAAGAAGAGTGACAGAAGAAGGAAAAATTTTTAAGATGAGTTTTATTACATATGAGCATACATGCACACAAGAAACACACATATACATAATTTAAAGATCTTAATTTTCAGATACCAAAGCATAAAAATAAGTGTATAAAATATTATCTCATTTTTCTGTGTTCTTATTAGGAAGGTATAAATATTCATTCAGAATTTTGATATTAAAACAATCATAAAATAGCTTCAATACTATTGATTTTCATTTGAACTTTACCTTAAAGACTAAATATCCTTATATACCACAGTTAAAAACATGGAGGTAATTTAAAACATGAGGTTTTCAATAGAAATTCTAATATATTTGTATTATTAAGCAGAGTACGAATTGGAGTTGACTTATTTTCTACTTAAATGTGTCAATATTAAAGTGGCTGGGGCTGCATCTCAATTGTGTGGTGCTTGCTTCCTCTGCTTCCAGTCTGACCAGTTCCTAGCAATAGAAAAAAATAGAAAGAGGAAGGGCAGTTAACCTGCTTGAGTGTTATCCAGAACATTCTGCTAGTTTTGCACTGTATGTACTTTTCCCATGTATCATGATAGGACTTTGTTCTGGTACATGGTTTGTAATCTCCTTAAATGTTACAAATAGTGACCATTTACAGGCTATTCTGCTACTAACTTCAAAGTTGCTGATAATTTGAAGAACAGATGGTTTAGATCTGTCAGGATGTAGGAGGTCAAGCTCATGTGTCCTGAGTACAAGAAATGCCCTGAGACTTTATTTCAGCCTGACCACAGTTTCCATGAATTCTGCTTATTGTTAGTTCTTTGAGAATTTCACACAATGATCTTTGATCATATTGATTCCTCATCTAACTCCTTCTAGAATTTCACCCTTAAATACTCACCCAGATTTGTGTCTTAGTTTTTGTAACCTATTAAGTCCAAATTGTACTGCCTATAATTTCTTGAGTGTGTACATACACATTCAATACAATTTTAAAGCAAATCCTATACCACCACACTACTTGGCATCATTCAACCCAAGATAACTGTGTGCCTCAACCCTCATCAGAGAAGCTGCTTTCCTTGCTTAATTCTTTAAGGAACACAATTGTTTCCTTGCTGATGGATTGTCTTACATTCTGTATATAAAAGTATGTACATGTACATCCATATATTTAAGTGGAATAAAATATTCTGATTTTTTTTTTACATTTATCTATTTGTTTGTGTGTGGGAGGGCATGTGTGTCACTGTGTATATGTGGATATCTGTAGTGGGATATTCACTTTGTCTCCTTCTGTGGCACTGACCACGCCCATTGGGGGGGGTAGAGCCAGGGGCGGAAGTGACCTGAAGAAAGAGGTCTGAGGAGGAGCCAGGGATGCTTTCTTGCTGGCAGGTCGGAGAGAGGAGAGCATCTGGTGGAACTTGCTGGTGTTCATCTGTCTAGGCTGTAAATTATTTCTCCCTGAATAAACATCTATTCAGCCTAATTGTTTATCCTGATCCTTATTTAACCGCAATAGACATCAGAGCACAATCCCTGAGAATTAGCTGTTTTTATCCCATGTTGTTTTAGGGGGTCTAACTCAAGTTGTCAGGCTTAGAGACAAGTGTCCTAATTTAGAAATCATTTCACCAAGCCCATATGCAAATTCTTGATTTTTTAAATAGAATTGTGGCAGGCATTATCTCTTCTGTATGGGATGCTCTGGATGGCAAACCTATGCTGAGCTCAAGTACAGCCACCTAGGTATTTTCTCTTGTCTGAGATTCTTAGTGGGTTAGATTTAATTATTCTCCATTGGCTGTAACAGAAAATTTTTAATATTTGATTTTTTATTTGTCAGAAGAGAAAACAGTATTATATTTTGAAGCAAAAAAAAAAAAAAAAAAAAAAAAAGACAGTTTTCCATCACATATGTGTCCTTGGTTTTGCAACAATGTGACCACTTTAGAAAGTATGTCTTTCAAATAAAGCAATGGTTTTGGCTGTGAGTCTCATACATTATTTCTTATCTCAAAGGTTCATAGTAATTACATGGCCATTCTTGTATCTGTGCTGTAAATTTGGGTCTTTTATTTTGTTATGTAAAGTTTTTATTACAAAACTGGTGTAACATATGAAGCTGGAAGGAAAAACTGCCATTACAAATGTGAAATGTTTCAGTCCAGCAGGGTCAAGGAAAAAAAAAGTCACAGGGAATGTTTTCCTCTGATGTGGTGGACTGACGGTTTAAAAAAAAATAAATAACATTGCAATAAACAGAACAGTAATATGTCTGTCATATTTAACAGAATGACATTTTACTGTAGTTTATGTTTCATGAAAGAACATGCATTAATGAGCTGCCAGTTGATTTCAACTCGAAACTCAGTAGTTGTGAGCCATCACATTATTTTTCAAATTGTGAGCTAACAAGTATTTGAGACATAGTACAGAATAAGGGGACAGGACTTAAAAATTAATCAATTTAAACAATTGAAGTAACTAAATGTATGCAAGGAATATGCATCTGCATAATTCTACACCATTAGAGATGTTTCATTTGTGTGTCACTTAAGGACTTATGTTACTTGCTGTGATCATCAGGATACAAGCACGCACTACTGGGCTAGAAGTACAGTATGAAGTAAGATTCTTTCTATGCTTCTGATAATCCAAACTACAGCTGCTACACTTGATTTGGAAACACATAATGTAAGTGTGCCACCAAGTGGCCGCAGAATCATTTGTAAGAATGTCTTCAGAAAAGGAATCAGAAATGGCTTTTTAGTGAATATTGCTCCATTCAAAACAGATTTAATAAGTGGCAGAGCTCATAACCTCTTCCATAATTCTCACTCACACGTTTTAGCCCTCTGATTCTGGGATGAAAAAGCCACACACATAAGAAATTTTATTTTATTTTATTTTTTGTGTGTGTGTGTGTGTGTGTGTGTGTGTGTGTGTGTGTGTGTGTGCTTCTATTGCTACAGATTGACCTTAGGCAGAATGATGGACCAGGAAAGAACATTTGAACTACAGCACGTTCAGGGTCAAAAAAATCTTGATTGCCCATTTATGAGATATATGAAGACTGCAATTTGTTTATACTCTTTGCTCATCAATAGGATAGTCGACATTTAGAATACATATTTTCCATTCTACAGAACTTGGAATTCCCTTTCCAGGGAGCTTCTTGTCTCATAGTCACCAACTCCCACGATATTTTTATATAAAGCTATCACTACCCACATAGCAATCCTCTTATCACTCTAGTCTGAGGATTCATCTGCAAACTCTAATCTGATGACCAGCTCACACCCTGGAGAAGCGTGTTGCCATGACTGACAGTGATACCTGAGATAAATCCATATCATATTTCTCTTGTAGTTGAGTGTGTTTGTACTGGACAAAAACAGGAACAAACGATAATGCGAGAAAGGTGGGAATTGTTCTCATGTAAGAAGGGAAGATTCAAGTAATAGAGGAAGGAGGCATTACTGCAACCATGTGTGTATGTATCTGTGTGGCATTCATTTCAGCTGGACTGTCCCTTATGTGTTAGAGTATGTGACAGTACAGCACAGTCTAAGGAGGCTTCTTTGAGATGATTTTGGTTACTGACTGTCCAACCAGGTGCCTGGATGAACATTCAAGCAGGTGTTTTAACTTCACACAATCTAACATCACTGTTTGTGAGAATTCACCAGGCACTGGTCATTTTTTCTGTAGTTTCATATCATTGCTTTTGTTAACCCCAAATGGTTGCATCTATAAAAGTATATTTGATTTTAAAGATGACAACAATGAAAACCTAAACATTGGTTTTTCTCCCAACTAAAAATGCTGCTCCTTAAATTTAAGTTAATATCTAGTACCATTTTTGCATTGTGTAACCTTTTTTTTATGTTCAACCATGAAATTGCAAGAAAGAATCAGTAATCACATTGTCTGCCCTACTCCTTCTTGGAGCCAAACCACTCTGGGAATAATGAACACATGCTTGTGATAATACCAATAGCAGATATGGACTCAGAGCATCAGAAATTTCAGGCAAGAGAATCCCAGACCATACTGGGATACATGAGTTCAAAAAATAATTATGGATTTTGTAAAGATAAAGCTCAACCATTTTGACTTCTTAATTACAAAGTGTAACTGAAGTCAAAGTAAATTCAAAATAGTAATTATATTCATATTTCAGATAATACATTTTTTTCCATGTAGAGAAAACTAGGTACCATTGGGGGGGGTGAACAAAAACAAAAAGCAACAGATGTTAGTTTTCTGAATTGAGAATCTTATGGCGTTACCTATCTCCATCAAAATTTTGGCTAGTCTAGTCATCATATAGTTACTGATTCTCATCCATAAAACTTTATCAGATATCAGAACTAAATAATTCTTCCTGCTTCTTTTGTCCTTGATATCTTATACTCTGTAATAAATGTATGGTCTCCAAAAATTTAAAATAAAAATAATTATATTTTAAGAGAAATTTTTTATATCTTTTGTGGATTTTAATGGGTAAGAGATAAGGCACAGATAACTCAGTGAAAATGGTTTTCTCGCTTTAGATGGTTCTTCATGTTCAGACTGGAAATATGTTTTGTGGCAGTGAATTAGTTCTACTGAGAGACAAAGATGTCAAGATCCACCAGAGCTACTGATTGGCAGATGGTTTTTTGTTGTTGTTGTTGTTGTTCTTTGCATCACCCTTTTCTCATAAAATAAATCCAATTTAATATTTTTTAAATCATTATACATTTTATGCACTAGTCTAAAAGTCCATTTTATATATCCATTTTCACAAATGCAGAAGGATGAATAACATCACAAAGTGCTTGAACTCTGGATCAGTCCTATGTTGGTTTCCCAGCTATCAAACTGGAAAGGGGTTAGGATGGGAGTTGGTGGGGGAAACAGGGGAGGATGGGAGAGTGTGGGAACTGGGATTGACATGTAAAACAAGCGTGTTTCAAATTTAAACAAAAAATTATCAAAAAAATGTTTCAAGAAAAAAAAAGTGCTTGAAATTTAAAAGGGCTGACACCTTTATCTTTGTGTAAGTAAAACCCTTTGGTTTGTAGGGCACCAATTTAAAGAGTTAGAACAGATCATTCTGTTCCAACAGGGAAGTTCAATGGCTGTCATTTCAAATTCTCCTGTTTGCTACTCAAATTCACAAAACAAAAAACATTCTACACCCTTTTTCTTTTGAAGTCTAGAATTACCAACGCAAAGCCCAGGTTATCACTTGTAATAATATCCCAGGCCACTTAGAAATATTGTATATATTTATTTGAGATATACAATTCCCCATCAACAAAAGCATGTACTCTGTATACTTTGTGGCAACCTAAATTAAGGGCAGGTGACCAAAATATATTTTGTGTCATTTTTGTATGGTTCTAGTAGTACAGACATGACTTTGAGTGCTTTTCAAAAGTCTAGCTAGGGGAGATGTTCTGACGCTTTCTGTAATTTATTCTATTATTAACAATTGGTCACTTGTATCCCATCTCCAAGAAAATTTAATAACATGAGTATGTATTGTGATAGTTACCAAGATACATCATATTATAGAGAGAGAACATAATAAACTCTGCCTGCTGTGCCCCAAGGAAATAAGACTTAAGTCACATACAGGTGATAATTCAGTAACATTTGTTGTGTGAAACTCTTGTTTTATAATGCTAGTTACATTTCTAGATAAGTCTGTATCTACATGTGCTAATCACAAAGCACCTTTAATGTCTTGAACAGACTACAACCATCACAAGTGGGAGAAAAGAGGTTGCTCAGAAGAGCCCACAGTCTTTGAGATTCTCTTTTATTATTATATCTGTCACTGCATCAAACACGAATTTGACGTTTTGGGTATCAGTAGCACAGGTCATGTGAGAGTAGATTTCCTTATCTTCTTTTTTTAAATTCAGGTCAAGAAACTGGTTCTTGATATAGTTCCCTGCATCTTCAAATGTATTTGGTCCTTAGTGAACAAAGAAATGAAAAGAAGTAAACATTAATCACATCTTACAAATCATGGTCTATAAAGAACACTAGCAAATTATAGGAGTGTGCAATGCTCAATGTTATTTTATACATGGAATCTTAATGTACATCAACTCTCTACTGCAAAGCTGGTATAGAAGGTCAGATTTTAGGGATTTGTGTAGTATACTATGTCAGCTCTGCTGGGATTTCTGAGACTTATATGTTGATTCATTTAGATGCATATGTAACAGCATTAAAGAGGAGGCTGTGAATATGGGAGGTAGGGGATGGTGGTCAGATATGGGAGTGGTTAGAGCTAGAAAGGGGAGAGATGATGTAATTATAATTTAAGTTTTAAAAAATTTAAAAATAGACATAACAAGGTGAGCAATACAAATCATGCACACACATACACACACACACACACACACACACACACACACACACACACATCTTGTATTCCTGTGGTCACGCATATGAATTAATGCAAGCTAAAAGAGAGAAATAAGTGAGTCTATGGCAGATTAGGTAGCAGAAACAGGAAGTACTGAGAGAGGCCTTATGACAAAGTTGAGACGAGGGGATAAAAAGGAGGAAGGAAAGCCAAAAAGTGTGACTGATCGTGGACTGTAACATTCCCTCCTTTAGTTCTTCTACATGAAGTTGGATAATGGATTGAAATTTGGAGGATCTGGTCAGATGAAAAAGAATAAGATTTTAGGGGCAGTGTACAAATCAGCTAGAATCAGTGGTAAGAAAGTTAGTTCATTGTCTTGGCTGCCAGGCAAGCAGAAATCTGAGCTGAGAAGCAGAAGGTTGTAGAAGGCAGCAGCTCTTGCCTCCTCCATACAAGAAGAATTTGGGCCTGGGAAACTTCAGTAGGATGACACCCAGAGCAGATGGGCAGGGAAGTTATAAAAATATGAAACAGTAAAGCTGCCAAATAAACTGTAGTCATTGATTGGCTTCACACCAATACATGTGTGTTGAGGACATGGCTGAAAGGACCTAACAGATTTTAGAAGGGGATAAAACTTTTGCTTTCATACTTTATTGTTGCTAGAAGCAAAATTCTAGGAGAAGAATAGTCTTCAAACCATATAACTAGGCTTGGACATGGCTCAGAGTAGAGTTTGCCTACCAATCACAGGCCATGGGTTTAACAACCAGTTCTAGTACATAATTAAACAAATAAATAAAAAATAAATTAAAATATGATAAGATAAATAAAATAAAAAATATAAACTTGGAAAGTACATGTTGACAGGAATACAAATCATAGGAACTTTAGTCATTGTTAGTGAGAATACAAAGTGCCCCAGTCACTGGGGAAGGCTGGACCCTGCATAATTCAAGCAATTTGAGATTCTGGAAAATGTGAAATGATAATAATATTTTAAACATCTGTAGTTCCCAGAGTTTCTAAAGTGAGATTATAAAACCTAGGTGATTATATGACAGTGGAACTATTTCTTATGATACTATACTAATTCTTTAGTTTGGATCTGAATGTCCCTCAAAGGCCCATTTGTGACAGGTTTGTTCTCTAACATGGTACCAATGGAGGTAGTAGTAACACTTGATAGGTGGGACTTTTGGGAAATCTTTTTGGCTACTGAGGATGTACATTCAAAGGGGACTGTGGGGTGCCTATCTCTTTCTCTCACTTCCTTCTTGATAGGGAGCTTACAGACCTGCTATGCCACAATCCCTTTGGCCAACTGACCATTGATTGGAACTTCAGAAACTATGAGATTTAAAAACTGCTTTTCTCTTTGTCAGCTGATTTACCTCAAGTATTTGTTATCTTAACAGAAACCTAATTAATTTGACAATTTAGCAAAACACATAGAACTATCAGACACAGAAAGAAAACCCTAATTACACTGTGGATTTCAGTTAATTATGTGTCAACATCATTCCATCAATTACAAGTACACTACATCAATACAAGATGTAACTAATAGGATACTGGGGGAGAGGGAACTGAGGAAGTACATAAAATCTCTGATCCCTCAAGCTATTTATTTCTCTGTGAATAAAAACCACTCTAAGAAACTGTATCAAATATATATCCCTTAACTATCTCTATTTAATATATATCATTAAGTATAACTTTACAATTATATTTATCATATTATAGATGTGTAGCATTATAAATGATGTTTGGAATTCTAGAATGACAAACACTGTAAAAATTAAGTGCATAAATATCTACTTTGACAGACTGTCGTGGTACATCTAATACCTAAAGGGTAAATTCAGATTTATATTTGTATTTAAATTAATTATGACCATTTGGATATTAGATAATTTTTATCAATATGAGTACTTAAAAATTTGGGTCTCTAAAGGTAAATCAACCCTTTTGTGTGACACTAATGCCTCAGTAGTCGCTAACTGACTTGACCAGAAATCAAATACTGGGACCTCAGGAGCCCAGAGAAAGATAAGCTCCACAGTTAGCAAATTCATTCTTGATGTTTACTGGCCACACTGTAGACAATGAACAGCCATTGAGCTCCAATGTGACATGACAAGCTCTAGTTAGGGTGGCACCACAGTGGTGTGGCATGATTATAGCTGACTTAGTACAGCTTGCAGTATCATTACACGTGTGTATAGAGTAGTGACCCTCTTCTATCTAACATTTTCCACTTTGTTCCATTTAGAGTTTGCTTTAATTTACACAATATAGCAAAGTTCCTCTTTGTTTGACAAATTGCTTTCAGTGGGAATCACAATCATGCTAAGATTCAAATAGGAGTTCTGGGGACATGACCTCATTCATAAACTGCCAGCCACAAAAGAATAAGAACCTGAGTTGGGTCCCCAGAGCCTATGTATAAACCAGGGTGCAGCAGTGTGCTTCTGCAACCCCAATTGTAGAGTGAAGGGGATAGTAGGAACAAACAGAATCACAAAGCCCATTGATCAGCCACTTTGCTTGCATAGATCAATCACAAGTTCTATGAGGGACCATGTCTCAAGAAAATAAAGGAGGCAGAGCTGGGAACATTGCCCAGAGCTTAGAAGCACTTAGTTTACTATCTATAACAGAGGGAAAAAATGTTACCAGTGTACTCTGGAAAGCAGATGCTGAGGTGCACCTTGGCCACTTTTTCTTGGAAGAGATCTTTCTTGTTGAGAAACAGAACAATGGAGGTGGTTGCAAAATACTTGTGATTACAGATGCTGTTGAACAGATGGAGACTTTCATGCATTCTGTTCTGTGGTGTAAAGCAGGAGAATGTGTAAGGTTATTATCTGCAGAGTTTGGGCATGAGCATCACAAACAAGGATGTAGATAATATGCACTTTTGTAAGGTAGACATTGGATTGGGAGGTACAGTACTACAACTGGACATCACTGTTTGGTATGCCTTGGTCTCTCTTCTCTTCCTCCACTTTTTTGTATTGGACTTACCACTTCTTCATCTTCTACAAGCACCATGTCATAGGCACTTAGTGCAGCACAAAATATAATGCATGTCACTCCTTCAAAGCAGTGGATCCATTTCTTTCTCTCTGATCTCTGTCCACCTACATCAAACATTCTTCAAAAACACAAAATGAAAAATTAATCTTCCAAATTTTCTTGAATTGTTGATGCTGACTGCATATCTCAGTATACTTAAATATACTTGATTTCTGTTGTATAATTTAAGTTGATCAACTGTCACATAAAATAGGTAAATTTCACGAGGGAACTAATTCTCATGGAAATTTTAAAGCATTTTAAAATTTGGAGCAGTTTATAAGTCTTAGAAGATTCTGATAAGAGTTTATACATATTTTCAAGAATGAATAGAAGACTGGGTGTGTCATTATGGCACGAGGATGCTCTTTGCTTGCTTCTTAAATTTCTTTTTTATTCTAGCAAATAACTTGTGTTTTGTGCTAACATTGATTCAAATCAGCTTGTATGAAAGATCACTATTTTCAAAGATCTTTCTGGTTGGCAGAGAGATAGACATGCAAGTGATCATAATAGTATATAATTACATATTTATATACACATAATAGTATATAATTACACATATTATAGTATGTCAGTATAGGGCAGAGTTTACAACATTCTAAAGGATCATTACAATCACTCACTGGGGGTATTTGAATGTGTTGATTCAATTCTACATTATTAAATTAATAGAAATTGTCATGGACAGAGAAACTGATAGTAGACATTTCTTCTCCCTTTTCTTCAGATACTGCACATCTCAAGTGCAATCTCTCTTTAACCTCCTTCTTTTCACCTCTTCTCTTATCGAGTCATAAACATTTCTGTTAGGACTAGTGTGAAGTGTCCTAGCTAGGACTTTCCCAGCATTCACACCTTGGTTAAGCATCCTTACTGTTGAATGGACATTGCATATTTACTTTCTTGCTTGCAACATTGTCATGGACCCTGTTCCCCTTAGAATGAGAAACAGATTTGTGATGACTTACAGACTGCGGTGACTGTTCTTATCATCTCTGCCCTTCTAAGCTGGTGTCATGTCATTCTCCTCTCAACACAATAAAATCTGATTTTAGTTTAAATCCATATAAATGTTTCTGATGTGAGAGGATTCTCTGTCTTGTTTCCCTTTCAATTAGTTAACTATATTTTGAGATAGAGTCTCCTTAAGTCAGGATGGCCTTGCACTCCCTATGTTGTTGACACTGTCCTTCCTTCCAGCCTTCACTCTTCAAGTTGTAGGGTCACAAGCATGTGGCACCTTTCATTACTACTTCTCTCTCAACTTTCATGTTTTGTTATTAATATTTCATCCTGAGAAGGATTTCTGTGAGTCCCTTAAGTTCTCTCTCCTCATCTCCACTTACTTTATGTGGTACCAATATTATTTCATGGGATTCAGGCCAAACCAAAAAAAAATTAATTCATCTGTTCAACATCTGGTATGTTTCACAAAAGAGCAGCCATCTGAGGCAGGGGCTCTATTTTAGTCATTGCTTCATTTACATTACACAACAGCATATCTGGCACATGGTACACTTGTAATATGTATTTGCAAATTAATAGAACAGAGACTTGTTAACAAAATGACTGAACAACTTTTATGAGAAGTGTGTTTATGTTTTACCAGTATCTAGATGTGAGATAATGGAGCATGTTTGCGGAAAACAACTTAAGTTTTTAAAATTTAATGGAAATGTAGAGAGGCAAGCAGGGAAGGGATGTACATGGAATTGAAGTGTGGCAAGTAGGAAATGGCTGTACAGGGAAATGCAGTGATCAGTAATTACAAAAATGCCGAGAAGTATCAGAAAATGAGGAGTTGAGCTTTGCCAGTGTCTGGGGGAACACATTGTCTGGGTGAAAGCAACAGGAAACAGCAAGAGCAAAGAATGGAAGAATCCCCAATGAGCTGTTGTTTCTGCTCAGCAAAGGAGTAGCAGAATCATGTGAATATTAATATTGCAGTCCCTGGTGGGTGGAGTTGGGAGATCTTAAAGAATTTGTATGGAAGATTTACTTGTTTTTTTTTTATTATTATTATAGTACTAAGGCTGCTTTAAACTGAGGACAGACAGAAGATATATATTTGATAAGGTAGAAACTAAGTTATAATCTATGGTGATATCATCATATTTGAATCAGATGATGATGATGATTGCAAGCATCTAGGCTGGACAGGTCTATAGGGTGGTGATACTTTGCCTAATAAATACAAATCAAGTGATTTCATAAAGATAGTCAAAGTACAATGCTTTGGGTGTGGTAATGAAATCAAGTTTGTAACCCCAGTACTTGGAGGCAGGAGCAGCAGAGAAAATTCAAGAGCACACAGTCTACTTAGCAAGTGTCTGGCTAAAGGAAAAACAAATATTACTTCTTAATTCATATTTCCACTATAAACCCAATAGAGAACAGATAAATGAAGCTACATGTATCCACTGATAAGTGGGGAAACTCTGAAAAGTCTAAAGTTTAACCACAGGCTGGGAAATATGGGCCACAAGATAAGAACACTAATAACGTACCTATCAACTTTGGAGCAAAGAAAAGGAAGTCCTCAAATGTCGCAAACAAAACCTAAATCATGCTATACTCTTGGGCACATGAGCCCCGGAAGGAGGGACCTGTCAAAAGTGTACAGCTATTTTTATTTTTCAGATGTGTTCAAGTAACTTTATCAAGGCTATTATTCATTTAATGCTTCCTGAGGCTATGTGTTTCAGGTACTATACTAGGCAATATAGTAACTAATTTGTATGATATTTTCACTTTATATAAAAATTTATTATACCAAATTTCCCTAGCCAGTTTTAGCACCTAGAGTTAGCTATGAAGTCCTCTTTAGAAGTCTGGAATCGTCTCTAGTTTTCTCTCTCCAGGTCACACAGCAGTTTTTTTATGCTAATAAAAAGGTTACTGTGCAAAACTAAATTTTCATTTGAGATATTTCCCCACATTTCAATAGAAAGAGTGTAGACCTGAATTCCAGGTGTTTTACATATTCTTCATTTGGTTATTTGTCAACCTATTCTGGATCCTCAAATAATGTAAAAAGAATGTGGGGTTTATGCCTGAGTAAGGTGCATTAACTTGTGGGCTTTCTGATGTGGCTCGAAAAAGCTCATTGCTAAGATGGTATTCATGGAGGACTTTTCCAATGTACCTGTCACTCTAAGTCACATCCGTAGATTTGAACAGATGTGAATGGTTTTAGTTTTAGCTTCTTGTTGGGTTCATCCTCTCTCTGATGACTGCTTAGGGGGAACTAACAGCCTGCCCATGGGCCCAGGACAGTGGAAGCACATGAACCGGTGACCTGGTTTTCAAGGAAAGAATGCTGGTTCCTTTGTTCCTTTTCACACTAGGAACAGAATGCTATGGAACGGAAGGATGTGATGTTAATTTCTATCCACTAAGTGGGATTGGATTTGCTGGATATTTAGTTTTGTCTCTTTTAATCGGCTTTTATGCTCTACTGTCAATTTCTGTCTATTCTGAATTACACTTTCTTCTTTAACTTATGTGACATTTTCAAATTGTCTTCTAATCTTTAAATTCTGAGAAAAACCTTCTCTTTTAACTATAGTTGTTAACGATTGCTCAATCTATTGCAGGTGGCCCAGTATTTTACCATGAAGATAGCAATATGTGTTTCAATTAAAAAAAACATTTCATTTTATTTTATGTTTGATGCAGGTTCTACTACTAAGTAAAACGATAATAAAAATGATCGAGATATGAGAGTTGTAAAGGGAATTTTTTAGAATCCATGAATTCCCCAGAATGAGGACAAAGGCACTTCACACTCTTCACACTTTTTGCATCCTCATTTTCTGCATACACTTTTTTTCATATTCATAAGCTAATGTTTTTTTTTTTCCAGCTTGAACCATGTGAAGCAAATTTTTCACATAGGTCCTTACTTCTCCTGAGGATCTGACAAACTTGCAGTGGACTAGTAACTCATGGTAGGTATGACAGTGGAGATACATAACAGTAGTGACATTACCTTAGCATTGTATTGAATGTATTCGAATTGTGTGCTCTCCTGAGAAACAAATAGAGTTGTCTTTGAGTCTGAATGGAAAATAATATTCTTCCCTATAAGACTGAGCCTTTCAAGATTTGAGATAAGATTAAAAACTTTGTTTGTTTGTTTGTTTGTTTGGTATTTCAAGGCAGGGTTTCTCTGTACTGCTTTGGAGCCTGTCCTGGAACTAGCTCTTAGACCAGGCTGGCCTCAAACTCACAGAGATCTGCCTGCCTCTGGGACTAAAGGACAGAGCCACTAACACCCAGCAGAAAAATTATTACTATTTACCCAAAATCACTATCAGTAAGATGTGGGGCTTAGGGAGCATGCCTTTAACCCTGTTCTCTCAGCATTAAATAGCTTCCACTGAACATGTTAAACATGTTCAGCTTTCTTTCAAGAAAGGGAGGACAAGATTATGCAGTCTCTGTTCATAGTGACAAAGTGTTCTGACAGTTCATCTATGCGTGAATGTTTATGATCCTCCCATTTATGATTAACGTGAGTCACTGCTCTGTTTTCTGTACAGAATGACACAGAAGCTTGAGGCCAGAGTTCTCTGCACGTTTCTCTAAGCCATCTGCTATTATTGAACTGAAATGCTCATTAGTCAATTTGATCAAGGTCCAGGGAGTTGCTTTTATGTTGATTTTCCTGTACATCACATTAGCTTTGTGAAAAATTATGTCTGTTTCATTATTATTATAATGATCTATTTCATATATATATATATATATTTAATTTTAGCTTATACAAATTCAAACTATAGAAATATACTTTATAGAAATATACTTTAATTTAATATCTTAAAATAAGCAAATAGCAAAGGGGAATTTTACTTATATTTTTGACTACACACACACACACACACACACACACACACACACACACACACACACACACACAAAACCATTGTGACCATTCTATGAAGAGAATGAAAATCAGAGAAACAGCTATGCTCACCACTTGGTGGTTTAGACTGATCAAACTGACATATTAATGAGAGATCTTGCATGGGTGCCCTTATTCTACTGAATGAGAGATTTATGAATGCTGCGTGGAACTTGCAGACCTAATTTTGGATATTGGGAAGGGAGATTTTTGTTTAATTTTTTTAGATGGGTCTTATAAATATTTTCAACAGTCTGATGGTAAAATTAGGATTCTTGAGGTTAAAAGATCGATTTTAAATTGTTGATTACAATATAAATAAAAATTAACAAGCCAGGCTTTTAAGTCATAGCCAAATATTGATTATGTGTTAAATTGTCCTTGATATTGACATAGGGAAAGCCACAAGATTCATTATGACTAGGTTAAACAGCTGACTGAATAGCTGAGTTTTATGATCCTATTTAATCAGTTGGAAGGCTGTTGAATTTTATGAGTTTATGTCAAATAGTTGACTAAATATCTGACCACACAAAAGTTCTTATACTTAGTATTGTAATAGATCAGTGTGAATAATTTGATCATTACAATTGCTGAAAAATCATTATATAATCTAGGAGAACTAATTACCAGCCTACTTCCTGCAACATGGCTTCTCTTCAAGCATAGGGATCTTTGAAAAGACACCATCTCTCACTTTTTCTACTTTCTGGCCATGTAGACATGGACGCTAACCTGAACAGGACTCTCTTAGGAACTATTCTGTTAAATATTTGTACAAGATACTGACTAAGTCAAAATTGATTTAGTATCTTATTATAGGTACATATGAGGATGTGAGTTGCTGAGCGTGTGCTGTCATTATTTAGCCACAGTCAAATTACCGCATATATCTTTCCCTAACCAATTTTAATAATGGAGAAGGATCGGTATTAATAGACACCAAGGGCATACATGTATGTACAGAGGTATGTCTAAATCCCTTCCTTACTCTTAACATTAAAATATAATAAAAAATATTCAGAAGTATATGAACCAAGTCTGAAACCACCATAATTATTAATGTAAAGGCAAGAGGGTAGCAAGTTTGAAGCTAACCTAGGCTACATAATAAGTTCAAGGCCAGCCTAATGCTATCTATCAAGACACTGTCTCAAAATCAAGGGTTAGGGGTCTAGCTCAGTAGTAGGGAAAGATGCCTAGAGTATTGGAGATCATGGCTTTATGCTCAGCTCTGTGAAGCAAACAAATAATCAAATTAGATCAGATATTTTTTCTGGTAATATTAATCATGACCACACATGTAACAAATATGTAACATATGTGAATTAATGTTCTTTGTGTTATGATAGAGAATAACAAGTCTAAACTGGGATGCCACTCCTGGATCCACATAGCTAAGCCTAGTGAGTCATACTCTTGGAAATGAACACAGTGAATAGAATTCAACTTCATATTTTAAGAAAACTGTCATTTTTTTTCAAATCACAAATATGCTCATACATTCTTGAAAGCAGTTATGCCAAATTTACAAATTTCAAGCTTTGTGGTGAAATAGTTTCCAGCTTTTCTGGCTCCTATATTCAATACTTTCAATTCTGTATTTTAACTGTGGGACATTTAAGAAGAGACTGCATTTTCTATGACTGATAACTTATTTTAGATTTCTTTCTAAATCACTTGAGTCTGGGGGAATTGCTCCACCACACAAGGGCTTAGAGTTTATTCTATTTTCCAATGACTTGGCAACTGGAACATCTATAAACATCGTTGGTCAGGTTGGCAGTTAGAATTCTGCTTTGATAAGAACTCTTGAGATAAGTTGTTCTATCTGCTTGACAGTTGGTTCTCTGGCTTGATAAGAACTCTAGGCTAATTTCCATTAAATTGGATGATGCATGGAGATGATACAGTACTTTTGCAGACAGAGCTTTTCATTTTGATATTCCTATTTAACATTCTAGAGTTCTCTGTTATAATATGTAAATTAATGCTTTAGTTTTAAAAAGCCTTAGGATAATTTGTGCTATGCGAATACAAATCAATGTTAATGTAATATATTTTAACACCTGGGCAATTGCTAAAGAGAAGTTAAAAAGTACATTATTTTTATATACAATTTTGAAACACAGAACTTTATATGCTGTATGAAACGCTAAACATTTGGATTATTCTACTGTGTATTTGAACGTTGGTTAAACTTTGGAAATTTGTTGAATGGTTATTATGCCTCAACTGATGTGAATAAACTTTAAAGTTCTTCAAATATTTAAGTATTTTGTTATCTCCCCAGCAACTGTGATTTATATTTTTCCCATGCCATTTTTCTGTGAAAGGTATTATAAAGGAAGACAATCTTCTTTCAACAACTGCTTTACAAGAAAATAATGCTTTCCATAGAAATGTATGTAGCAGCCCATCAGTGACATCGTTTAAAGATTCACTGTTTATAGACAAGAAGATGTACACTTTGAGGACAACCTCAGCATTAATTCATAAGACATTTGGAGATTCATTCCCAACCTCCATTCTTTATCAGATATCACCCAGCTTATGATGTCACATGCAAATACTTTATATACATGATATATTTAGCTAAAGCTGACCACTTGCTTCCTCTTGCAAATCACTCTAGTAAGCATTGTCAGCATATCATAATCACATGTAACCCCTGACTTTTCAAGATTGAGGGTTCATGAAGGAGAAATGGAAACAAAAAGGGGAAATGAAAAAATAAGCAAGGAGACCATGTATTGGTGACAAGGAGAAAGAGGGAAGTATGTTGATATATTATTATTGAAAAGGGGATGACTTGGGCATGGTAGAGTGGAGACAGCTGCATTTTTGAATTTTTCCCCCTAACTTTGCATGTGTAATATAACACTAGTAGCTTGAAACTCACAGGGTGGAGTTATTTACTCCAGAGAAGTCATCAATCAAACTACAAATTCGCTTTTATTCTTCATTCTTTATTCATCTTACTGTATTAGAAAACCCTCTGTTCAACAATGTGGCAGGACACGGTTGCCTGCTATTATGACACAACTACTTGTAGATAGTAAAGAGATGGGAAGATCAATTCTCTGAGGGGTAAATTCTTCATTTGGAATTTTTATGATAAAAGCATCAAAAGCACTTTAAGTAAAAGAAAAAAAAAATGGTTGCAAAAGTCTTAATGTCTGAATTGTTAAAACGGGAGAGCTTGCTTATTCATGAATGGATTGTTAAGAGGGTCAGTGTGGAGTGGGGGACTACAGTGCTAGGGGAATGACAGGACCTGGGAGGGGTGACAGGACTGGGTGAGGGTTGACAGGGCTGGGGGAATGATAGGACTGGCTGGGGGAATGATAGGACCTGAAGGTTGAGATATCTACCAGATAGCAGTAACCAGCACAACTGCTTTGTGATTCGGATGATCTGGGGCTGAGAAAATTCCAGTGGCTTATGAAAGAGAAGTAACACCAATGCTTAGTTCTGTGCTGGTTCTTCACTCGATCCCAGCTTTATCAGCAGGGTGCTAGCTGAGAGATCCCTAACTCCTGCTGCTGTTTCCTGGAGAATCAACAGGGGGATATTCTGCCTGACTAGTCTCAAAGCCAAGTCAGCTCCACTCTGTGCCTTCCGAAGTAGGGGAGACGAAAAACACAAGACTGAAAAGGGAGTGTGTAAAAAGGTCCTGGGAAGGCAGAGGGAGACACAGGGAACAGCTTTGGACATGGTTCCCAAAGGAAAACTTCAGAAACTGGGGCAAAGATCATCTGGCTCGACAAAAGCGAGCAAGAATTGAGAAGACTCTTTGACCGAGTTTGCCCAGGAAGTGCTGACTATATTCTCTGCTGTCTCTTTGTCCTGCTCTGATATGGGCCAGTTCATTAAGTTCAAAAATTCAACTATTTGTAAGCCTGAAATTCAGTAAAAGTTTGGAAGATATTACTTTCATATTATTTGAAAATATTCCAATAGCTTTTCTAATTAGCTACCTCATAATAACCAATTTGACACTTTGCAGCCTTTCAAAACTTTTATTACCCTTAAACTGAGTTTACGGCACTGGTTAATAACATTTAGTTACTTTTTCTCATAATTGGCTATAAATAATTCATATCAGCTGTTCTCCAGGGTTTTGTTTTTAAACTTTTTGAATACATTTCCATTATTGTGCACATGACCGACCTTGTTTATTATGTAGTTTTATCAATGTTTCATTTACTAACATATTTCATTGGAACCTTGTGTCAACATATTCTATCTCCCCCTCCAAATCCATAGGAAACAGTGCTAAGCTTTGTATGAATACAAACAAATATGCTGACCTATCTGGGGGGAGAAAGATGTTAAGGACCAAAGATATGTTATCTAACACTGTAATTTGATTTTCATTTCTTAATATATTCAAAGATCAATTTGATAGTAGAATTTGAAAGGTTTACTTGAAAAGGATTTCAATGCAATCACAATAAAATAGGAATGCATTTCCATACCAAAACCAGGCAGATGAAATATGCCTTGTGGTTCTTCTAAATAGCATTACATTCAAATAAGGGTATTTTAACTATTTGCATTTTAAAGTAAGATAGATTTAAGAAATATTTCAAGCAAATAGAGAAGTAAGAAGGTAGGTGGAATAGGATTCCTGACACCTGTTGCAACAAGGCTATTTAAATAAATTTTCTTTAAAAAAAAAAAAAAAGCACTCACTGTAAAATGTCATTTTTAAGTATTAGAAGCAGAACCTGGATAACATTTGTTTGAGTAACGCAACCTAGAAGGAAGGACAGGTCCACAGTGAGCTGGAGGAGTCCAGGCAAGAAGGGCACTGTAATATTAGTTAAGGAGG
This sequence comes from Phodopus roborovskii, assembly GCF_943737965.1. NCBI lineage: Eukaryota > Metazoa > Chordata > Mammalia > Rodentia > Cricetidae > Phodopus > Phodopus roborovskii. The sequence continues at coordinate 213,926 of NW_026126693.1, read as the reverse complement.
TCTAGCCAGCCAACTCCAAAATCACTGCGTGTAACCATGGTTACACAGGTCTCCATGAAGAAACATTGAGCTGGAAGTTTGCTCCACCCACACTTAGAAGACAAGTTTGTTCATACCTGAAGTTCAAGTCTTTAAAGGAGAACTGAGTTTCAATGATACCAGTCGTTTTCACCCGGGAATGTAGAACATCTTGCTCATTTGGCACATACCCAGGGGCTGTAATTCTGTCTAAGTCATTAAGGTAGCTAATGCAAACAAAATGAAATAGAAAATATTCATATTTTGAATTTACATTGGAACATACTGCAATTCAGTATAAGTGTATCTTAAGAGTTTAAAGTATATTGGAAAACACACCCTGTTTGTTGCCTTTCAAGCTGCTGATCAGAATGGTAGGGACTGGCAGCTGGGATGCCACTGTTGTAGAGTGCAGTCCACAACTAATTTCTGGAAAGCTCTTCTCTATGAATTCAACACTACCTTAGCCTGTATCTTACAAAGTCTGCAGGACAGGCATGCTTGCTATCATATAGATAGATGAATGTAAAGCTATTTTGCCATGCAGGGCTGTTTAGATGTATTTATATGTATTAGGCTGCTTTAGAATGTTTGCAGCAACAGTTACTACAAGTTCTTCAAACGTCTTGTGGGAATGATTCACTTCAATTTTAAAGGACTGGTTGATTTCAATAATAATTTGAATTTCTTTCTTGTTATTAATTTTCTGGGTATTTTTGTATGGATTACTTAGTTTAGAACACAGCCATTTCCACTGGGGTCATGATGAAATCCATACAGTTCAATGAAAGATCCCAGGTATTTCATGTGGGTCTACAGCTTACCCTCTCTACCTACTGTAGTCAAACCACCATCAATGCATGATGAAGTCCCTAACTCTTCCAGAATAAATGATCTAATTACCAGGAACTATTTCCTTGTTTGTTTCTTTTATTGATCACAATAGCTAAAGCTCAGTAATGGATAGTTATAAACCTGATTAAACTCTGTGCCCCGAGTCTACAAATTAAAAGTGTATTTTTTTTTCATATCTACTACTGTGTTTGACATTATGGATTAAATAGCTTAGCAATATGACTATTTCTGTGATAAACTTAAATATAATTAGTAATTTCATGGTAAATTTGAACATTATATTGAGCCATATAAAAAACACATTTAAAAAAATGATAGAGTGTGGTATCCTACCATGGAAACAGAATTTCTGGGTAGAGTCCTATTGAACATTAGTTATTGCTTAAAAACTTAAATTTCTTCAGAGACTAAGTTGAGGAGTTCTTATATGTTAGCATCTAACACAGTGACTTTAAAACAATGTTCTTTTTGCCTTTAAAAACAGATCAAGTAGCTATTTAGCAAATTTGGAACAATCATTTTAAATTGAAAAAGAAGAAGTATACCCAAAGGAATTCTGCTCAAGAGGAAAAGTAAAATTGTGTCTTGCAAATATTAAATTGTGAAAATGTATCATTATTTATGCTAATAAAGACCTCTTGTCTTTAAATGGGTGATAAATTGAAATTTAAAGAAATCAAAGAAAGTATTGGATGATTTTACAGTTTTCAAAAAAAATTTTTTTTTTTTTTTACTATTACTTGAAACATTGTGAATTTCCTATTGATAAAATCAGGTATGTGGTAGGTGTATGATATGTCAGTCACTTCATGCCCAAGTAAAATAATAAAATACATACTTACTAAAATAGAAATAAAATTCATTTAATGACAGCTTGAGTAAAGATACATTTTAAAGAATTTTCTTTGCATTTGTAAATTATTTCAGGCAAAGAAGAGGCGTTAGCAAACTGATTTCCATCTAAAGTGCTGGTTTTAATAAGCAAATATGGATTTGGGTGTTAAAGCATGTAGTTTACAAATCAAACAGGTTTTTAGACCTTAGGCCTCAAATCACTTACAATGACTTGTTGATTTATTGCTCATACTAAAAAGAGTGTTTTCCCTGCTGAGTCCATGTTTGCTCTTAAATTTTGTGGAATTTAAATAGCACACTAGATGGCCCCAATTAATAAACCATGAAGCCTTAGTTAGGTAAGGCCTTTCCTCTTTTCTTTTACTAGAACTTAGGGATTGACTGGTCAAGTCAACTACTTTTGGTAGTTTCCAGGATAACTCAAGAATCACTTGATATAAGGAAGTTTTAGGTCATGCTGACAATTACACTGCAAGCAGTGTGATGTCATCCTAAGTTCTTTATTAATATTAAATACTTACTTGCCAATGTTTGCTGTGAATGACTCCAACAAGAAGTCACAATATGCTAAGGTCTGGAAACCAATTGACTATTGTCTCCCAAAATTTGGTATCTTTCTCAATAACCTAGTAAGCTAACACTCATATCATGAATAAGAAATTATTCTAGGAAATGATATCAGTAACATTGAAATATATGTTTCAGATTAACATAGCCCCAAATGTTGGTGTACACAGCATCTCTCTATATTAATGCTGAGCATTGTGCATCATGGTTAATTATTTTTAATTAAGAGAAAATATGTACAACAGTTGTTTCTTTTCAGGCAAACTGTTTCAAATCTTTTCAGTTTTCTCTCATTTTTCTACAATAAAGTACAAAACTGTTTTTCTTTACTTGTGCTTATGTACACATGTGCCAAGTTATAAATGCATATGTCATCTGTAACTCCTGCTGCAGAAATCACTTACTAAGCTGCAGAGTCATTGAGCTGGTACTCAGAGGCCCTTTCAAAGCAGGCTTGAATTCCTGGGTCTCCCCACAGTCGTTTAATCACTTCAGCCAGCTGGGGTGTCATATCACCATCTTCTAGTGTACTTGCCATTGCAAGAAGTTGTTGTTTGTCTTCCTGGAGTAATATTTTGGTGGGAAGAACAAAAGCATGATATTTAGGCTCAGATATTGTTTTAAATAGAGCTTTTGTTTTTTGAGACAAGTTTCTCTGTATTGTTTTGAAACCACACACACACACAATCTAATACTATCTGTTCAGCCTGTGTATTTCTCTCTCTCTCTCTCTCTCTCTCTCTCTCTCTCTCTCTCTCTCTCTCTCTCTCCCCCCACTCTCACACACACACACACACACACACACATTTTCAGGGCTGATCGCTTGGTAGGCATCTTCTTCTACTCTAACATAACCTTGGGACAAATTGTTAAATGAGGCAGTGGCAGCTGTTCCCAGGGTCCTTTCTTAAAGGAAAAAATGATGTGCTTTCTCAAATACATTATAAACTAAACTAATATGCTCTTCCTTTCCTCTATATTATTCACTGTAAGCTAAAATACAGTCTATTTATGTTGGCAATGTGTGTAGATTTTTCCCTTAAAACATGTAAATCTCACCAAAGCCCTTTCAACCAGTTCCATAACCTGATTGTACTCTTGTAGTACATCAATCTGCCTGATCAATTTTGCCTTTACTTCTGAGATTCTGACACACACACATGGGTAAAGCCTCTGGTGATTTTTAATTAAGGCTACTTAATAGAAGCACATGGAATAATAGTAAATGTATACTTGCTCCTCAAACCTCATGTACTGGACTCCTGCCATAATGTAAACTCCCTAGCCTGTATTGAGGGTTTCTATGATTATCTTATTTTATGCAGCAACACCTCCACAAGGAACCTTTCTATTCTTCTAATACTCACACTAGTCCTTTCCTATTTCATCTTTTTTTCACAGCATTTATTGTAAGGGTTTTTCCTTCCTTGCTTTGTTAATTCTTTAGTGTATAGGTAGGTATATGAGGGCAAAGATTGTTTGTTTTGTTTATTTGTACACTCTGACAATCAACAGAGTACATGTTGCTAAAATACTATGATTTCAAGAAACAAAATAGCATACATGCTTATTCTAGAGGAACTAAGGGATCTCTAATAATCTGACATTGTTATTTTTCTAATACTACTGTCAGATTTTGAATAACATTCCAAATATTTAATTTCCTTATGATGTATTTCAGAAAGCTTGAGAATAGTGATGGTTTTGGAAAAGCTTATTATCTCAGAATTTGGAATCGCTAGAGAAATGGTTCTCAACCTGTGGGTCACAAACATTTAGTTGGCAAAGGTCAGATGACCATTTTACCTTAATACCATTTATTTATTAATTTATTTATTCTTATTTTCAATATCAATCCCAGTTCCCTTTACCTTCCTCCCTCTCTCCCTCCCTCCCATGCCCCCCAACCACCCATCCTTCCACCCCCCTACTCTACAGTGAGGGTGATGCCTTCCAGGAGGGATCAACAAATCTGTCAAGTCATTTGGAATAGGGCCTAGGCCCTTCCTCCTGCCTCTATGTGCTCCCAAAGTCCTTTTGTACACCAGGGATACATCCTAGTTCTACTATCAGAGGTCCCTTAGACTGCCCAGGCCTTCTAATTGAGACCCATGTTCAGGGGGTCTGAGTCTCCAATGATGGTTTCCCAGTTATCAGTCTGGGAGCCCACTGGCTCCTCCTTGTTCAGGCCAGCTGTCTCTGTGGGTTTCTATAGCTTGGTCTTGTCCTCCCTCTCTGAATCTGGAATCCAGTTTGGATCAGTGTTTAGCTGTGAGTGTCTGCTTCTATTTCTATCAGCTACTAGATGAGGGCTCTATGATGGTGGATAAGTTAGTCATCAATCTCATTATAATGGAAGGACATTTATAGTGCCTTTCCACTGTTGCTCAAATTGTTAGTTGGGGTCAGTCTTATAGGTCTCTGGACATTTCTCTAGGTTCAGTTTTCTCTTCAAACCTATAATGGATCCCTCTTTTGTGGCATCTCTCTTTTTATTTTTCTTTCTAATGCCATTTTAAAATACAGATATTTACATTACAATTCACAACAGCAGCAAAATTACATTCATCATATAACATTGAAAATAATTTTATTGCCGGGTGAGGCTGCACACACCTTTAATCACAGCACTGAGGAGTCAGAGGCAGGTGGATCTCTGTGAGTTTGAGGCCAGCCTGGTCTAAAGGGCTAGTTCCAGGTCAGGCTCCAAAGCTAGAGAAAATCCCCCCAAATAATTTTATTGTTGGGGGTCATCATAACACATAGAACTATATTAAAGTGTCACAGTATTAGGAAGATTGACAACCACTATTCTGAGCTATATTGTATAGAAATAAAACACTTGCTGATTATTCAGTGCTCATCAGTATCATGTGCCTCAGGCAGTCTTAGAATGTTGTTGAATTCATTCTGAATTTTGTAGTCGTAGTTCCAAAGGAGATAGTACAAGAGCATATCAGAGTAAGGAATGGATGCTTAGCCTACATGTCTAAGAAATGCTGAACTAACTGAAAGGTCACATGGTGTAGTTCTCCAGCAACTGGAAGTCCTCTTTGAGTCTTTGAATACTCACAGCTATTGAGAATTCTTGAATTGTGTCAAGTGCCAGTTTTCCAGACTTATCAACTCACATGAATTGAACTGCAGAACCTTTTGAGCATATGTTTTTCCTCTTCTTTTTGAAAGTCTCATAATCATTACCATAATCACTCCCATTCTCATTATTACACTTTCTTGTGTGTGTCATATGGATGTGGGTACAATTTTGTGGAGTCAGTTCTCTCCTTTTTTTAATATGTATTTCCTACATCAAACTGAGTTCATTAGGCTTTCCTGGTTTCATATTCCTTTGCAACAACTAGAAAAAGGTCACATTAAAATAATGCATACCACAACTTCCTAAAAGTCTTTCTTAGTCTAAGCACTTGATTATTTCCTCCTATCCACTATTCTTTTACATTACTTTATGTAAATTAGAATAGTCTGGCACAGTAAGCCCAAGCCACCTAATTTATATCTGTAGACAGAATACCTCTTTGAGCTTTAAATGCATGTTTGCAATTGCATATATATGTAAACATCTTATATAATGTACACACATCACATTTCCAAATCCAAGCTGTCGCAGTCACTCTTTCAGCGAATAAGGATGTACCGATTCTAACATCCAGCTGTGATTACCTCCTCAACATGAAATGATTTATAAACTTCTGCTCAACATCAAGCTTTCCTTCCTGAATACAGATAAGTTTTCAATGTCAACTATTGATGCCTAATTAGTGCATCTCCAGCAGCAACCCAAATGCTTGCCACATAAGATAATAATTTTCAACTGATCTTTGCTGAGTGCATTTCAGTATAGGAATTTTAATTAGTCTGTATTTAAAGTGATTATCAAAAAATAAAAAATAGCTGATATTTACATGGACTCTATATTCTACAATATTATGGATTTAAAGGGGCTACCTATATTTTTCTTCCTACTTTGGTAATTTTTGCAATGTTATGGAAAAGTATTAACATTTTATGTATGAAGAAATTAAAACAGAGATGTTCAGCAGCTTTATCTAAACCAAGAGATTCAGTGGATAATGCAACTTAGGTTGGTTTTCTGTCTTTGAAAGGCAGTCTGTGTGATGATGTGCAAACAAATGATTATGTGAAAATATAAATATGCTTGTAAAACAAAAGTCCACCTAATAAGAAATCTGAAAGTCCCACAAACATAGTGCTTAGAAATTAATAGGTCAAATAAATAATTCAAGCCAGGTACAAAATATTGGTACTTACAACAAAATACTAAATGCATATGATTGAAAGTGTAAATGTTTTCTCCAGTTGAAACAAAAATATGTTCTGCGTAGTACTAGGAAACTATGTTATTCTGATATTCTGGGGCACAGAACACAATTGCTCCTGAGAAGTCATAGCGACTTTTTGGGCCACTTAAGTTTACACCATTGAATGTACAGTTTTAAAATTCTTTCAATAAGGATAATAGTAGTGATGTTTCAAGTCTATTATTTTTTTACTCCACTCTAGTTTGTAATACCTAGGTTAAATGTATCAAACATTTTTTTTTTATTTTTTAAGAAGTTGTGTTAGAATTTCTATTGCTGTGAAGGGAAACTATGACCAAGGCAACGCTTATAAAGGAAACCATTTAATTGGGGCTGGCTTACAGTACAGAGGCTTAGACCATTATTGTCACTGTGAGACATGGGGGTGTGCAGGCAGACATGATTCTGGAGAAGGAGCTAAGAATTCTACATCTTGAACCACAGGCAACAGTAATAAGTCTGCAAAACTGAGCCTTTAGCATCTGAGGCCTTATATCCTGCCCTCTAGTGACACACCTTCACCAAGGACATAACTCCTAATAGTGCCACTCACTCCCTACGGTGATGTAGGGGCCATTTTTTTTTAAAAAATTACTTCAAAAGCAATATGAAATTTTGTGATTTTTCTACTTCCTTGACAAAATACATGGAATATTTTAATACAAATTCCAAGATTTTTAAGTCATTGTCAAAAAAATTCAAAAGACACACACTTTTTTGTAACTGTATTGCCTGGGAGGGAAAAGCAAAATAAACATTGCCATGTAAAACATTGAAAACAGACAGACTTTGAAGATCCCCCATGGAAAGTCTCACCCTCCCTGGGGAGTGGATGGGGGTGGGATTGGGGGGTCAGTGGGAGGCATGGGCGGATGAAAGGAAGAGTGAACTGGGATTGATATGTAAAATGAGATTATTTCTAACTTAAATTAAAAAAATGAAAACAAAAACATTGAAAATAGGCTTCACAGAGGGCACATCTCCTTGCAAAGGAATTTAGGCAGCATTATGTTCTCCCTGGACTTCAGTTGTTTTGAAGTTAACCAAATACTTGTTTGCAGTCTATTTTTTCTCACCTATGAATTAAAGGAGTATAGCAGTACATTTTTTAAATGCTATTGCAAAATTCTATGTGCTTAAAAAAAAGCCAGAGTCAGAGGTAATAGAATAGAACAGACTAGAATAGGTTCAATAAATCATCAGCTGATAAAAAAGGAAGGGTCGTGGAGTTCCATACCAAGTTTTCCTTTTACAAGTGAAGGAATGTGAAGCCAGAAAAGTAGGAAACTTAACTGGAACTGAATTGTGGAGAAATCTAGTAAAGCAACTTTTTAAGAATATAGACGCCAGGCTTTGCAAAAGATTTGCACTAAAGTGTGTTTATCATTTCTCCATGCTCTTTTTCTCTTTCTCCCTTTCCCCCATCCTTCTCTAAGAAAACTGAAGAGAAGAAATGGGATTTACACTTTCCTGTAAAGTAAATAGTGTAGAAATGGGCATTTCCTTCTCATCCTGATAACTTCCAATGTTCACTTAAATGGCCAACCCAAAATTGGATGCCTGGGGAGGGACAGAGAGGAGGAAAGCATTTGTGCCTTTCAATAATTTTATGTATGCCTCTTACACTGATCCCTTTGGGGACTGTTTAGTTGATGACCTCTGGAGGTGCTCTGGGGGAGCCTTGTGGAAATAGAGAATGTCTTTTAATGCTTTTATATTGTGAGTGGGGGTCAGTTATTGCCTTTTAGACACTAATGTACTCCTAGGTTTTGCATATTATCTATTTCAAAAGTAAGTAGGTTTGTAAAGATCATAACATGTGAAATAATTATTAATTAAATAAAAAAAATCATTTAAATGCTATGTTGTAAAGCAAAGTACACTTATGTTTCTTATGTTGTTACACTACTTAATAAAATTATAGTGAATAGCAGAAAAGAAAGGTTTCATTAAGAAAAAAAGGAGGAAATTTAAGTTGGAGATAGTTAATATTTGCAAAATTATTACATTATATAGTTTTGACATAGAATAGGACAACAGACAATCCTATGATTCTTTAGCTACATTCCACCCAGGCCATATGACTAATTATGACACGGGCATACTTACTGCACTTCTGGGATTCTCATAATCAATTCCAAGTGTAGTCATTGCTTTCACAATGGCTAAGATTGACTGCAGGGTGTTACTGTAGATCACTGCTTTAAACTCCATGCATTCTTGTTTACTGTAACCATTTTTGTGGATGATCCTACAATTAAGCATGAGATGTTTTGTGAGTTGAGCTGGTATACCACAAATAATAATAAAAGCAATAATAAATTTTTTGAAGAAAAATGTAGTATATATATATGCCTTAAAAGGGGTGGATTTTGATCATGCATGTATGTCCAGTCTAGACAATTTAACATCTCTGAATGTTTGTCATTCATTGTCTCATCATATAATGTCTTTTGGGTCAAGGTGAGACCCAAGGTCAGTGTAAGACTTGTTCTTGCTAAAATAGTTTTCAAATATATAAATAACATATACCTTATTTAGAACCTAGATTCATTCCTTTTCTCAGGAAGAAAATTCCCTGATTTCCAGGTCACAGATGTGTTCAAAAACCTGAACTCTGTGTCATGTTTAAAAAGTGATTTCAAGAGGATGTGAGGTCACTCAGCACAACAGTCCTGGCTTTTCCTATCTCTTAAAAAACACTAGGAAGTAGGAGTGCCTACTTTCTATTTACAGCATTGACAAAGGCATTTTGTTTTAATTGCAGATAATTGCTTTCTGTTGGATCCATTGCCATTCCTCCGAGAGTGTGTACGTGCTTCTGGGTTCTCCAAGATTAGTTACCTAGAGGCTGGGCTCCTCTCTTCCGTCCACTCATTAACGAACTAGTCAGTGTTTGATGGACAGTTTAAGAATAATAGATTAAAATAGAATTTCCCATTAAACTAAAATCTGCTGTTGTTACTTGTGTGTCTTTGCAAGCTTTGTTGTGTGATATATCTTGTTTCTTTGTTTTATATTGTTTTTAAAGTGCTTTTGTTTTGTTTTTGAAGTTCTGGCTTAGGGGTCAAGCATAGCAATACACCTCTTCAGTGTCTTTGAAGAACCTAAAACGGTAGAACCAGGCACTGAGAAGAGTAAAGAATGTGCCTCTATTATTTTAATCTATCCTTTACATTTGATTACCAACAAATACTCAATTTTAACTTCAAGTTATCTTTTAACCTATTTAATTAATCTATTAAATCACTTGAGTAACCAAACAACAACAAACCCAGATGGATCCAAAACCATATAAATGCAGAAAGACATACTTATAATAGATCTAAGCAAGACTGTTGAATAAATTCCAGTCCTATGTCCAAAATTAAACAGAAAAATGATTTACTTGTTAAATTAGAATGGTAATTATGAGTAAATTTGAGGCATTTGGATTCCTTTGGTAATACAAACTCTGATAACTAATAAAACTCTAAGAGAAATATGATAGAAGCAGCTGCATAAATTTATTTCTTTTAGAAAGTTGCCTAGCTTTAAGTTGGTTCCTAGCTCTTTTCACGATTTTATTGAGTATTTTAGTTTTTCATTATATGCTGAAATAAATGAATGAATCACACCTGACTGTCCTTCCACTAGGTCCATATTGAATTCCAGCCTATGCAACACCTACTGCATACTGTACCACCAACTATGTTACAGAAAATTACATTTTAGATCCTCAAATGGCCACGAAAGTCACACGTGGCTCAGACAACACAATCATGAAACCTTCCTATCATGGCCAAATTTCTAACAAAAGCACCAAGTTGTAGAAGTATCATTTTAGCAGATTTTGGGCTCTATAAAAGCTCACAGCCACATCTGTGTATGGTAAGAGACATTAGGAAAGCTGTGGAGAGTTATATTGTGGGTAGGAATAAAAAAGCCTGAAAAAAGACAAGGATTAGCAGAAAAAATGAGCTGATTATTTTATGAGAATGAGCCCTTTTTAATGGCCAAAAGGAGCGGGGTACTTTATAGGTACAAGAGACAGCACATGTGAATGGAGGCACAGAGTTACCAAGCTTTGAGCATGTGTGAAGAGTTGGTGTTGCTCAAACCTTGATGCATATGCAATAGCTTCATAGTTATGCAAGTGAATGATGAATTGTTCCAACGGTTTGCAAAGTGATTGGTTGTACTTTGATTTTAATTTTGGATTCTTTATCTTTCTATTTTACTATTTAAAATAGTTTACTTATACTTCAAACTTTGAATATTTAAGTTATTTCTATGATATATATATATATATATATATATATATATATATATATTTCAAATTCTTGTTGCAGTTTCTCAGAAAGATGTACAGCTAAAAAATACTTATGAAAGTACTAAAAAATACTTTCTCAGTTTTTTATATGTTTTATATGATATATATGTATGTATGTATATATATACATATACACATATAATAAACCACACACATACATACACACATGGTTTATAAGATTTAGTTTAATTTTATGTGTGTGTGTGTGTTATGTGAATCTTTTGCCTAAATCTTTAAAACACCAGAAGAGGGTACCAGATACTCTGTGACTGGAGTTAGGGATAGTTTTAAGTTCTGGGAACCTAACTAAACTTCATCCTATGCAAAGGCAACAAGTATACTTAATAGCCAAACCATCCTTTCAGTCCTAAATCTGTGGTAGAGGTAGAAAAATTATAGATACTACTTCTTTTTTGCAAAATGTACTTCTAAAATAATGGTAAGAAATTTAATTTTTGCAATCTTTAATCAGATAATAATTTTATATTGAGATTATAGTTTTGATATTGAAATAGTCTGATATCAAAGTTCCAGCTGTTATGGTACTCCTTATGTAGCACAGACTGGCCTTAAACTTGTGATCCTCCTGCATCAGCCTCCTAAATGTAAATTACCACATCAGTCTAAAATTATGTTTTCATAGTTTCTCATAACACAGAATGCCTAATTATTGATTTAAAATTTTATAGCTAGTAAAGTTTAAACTAATTATATAATTTATCAGCTCTGTAACAGGCTGAAAACTGTTTTACATAATAGCCCATATCTCTTTATATGTTAGTAGTTAGTTATATATCTATGATACTCATTATTGGCTTTATTTCCAGTTTTTTTGGCTGTATTCATATATGATTTAATATTTAAAATCTTTCTTTTATATAGAAAAATAACTTCATTACAAACTAAATTTACACATATAGATAATAAACACATAAAAAAGAATAAGGTAAGTTCAACTGTAATTATGTCCTAAATAATAGGGTAGTCGAGAAGAATAATGATCTAAAGAAATGCGAAATAACTCTACTGTTAAGGTGAACCAAAAATTGCTTACAAAACCATGTTTTGGAGAAAGAAAGAAAGAAAGAAAGAAAGAAAGAAAGAAAGAAAGAAAGAAAGAAAAAGAGACAGAAAGGAAGAAAGAAAGAACAAATATGTTCTGGCACGTATAGGTGAGATTTCCTGTGGTGACACATTATTTATGACTTATTAAAGCTTGAACAAAGATTCAGAAAGCAAAGTCAGCCACTAGGCATAGAAGTCAGGCACACCCCTTTACTCCCAGAAGCCAGAATCTAGGAGGTGGTGATACACACATTTAATCCTAGGACTCAGGATTAAGAGGTAGATGGATCTCTGTGAATGCAAGACCACCGAGATCTACACAAGATTGAATCAGTCAAAAAGAGAATTATAGCTCACACCTTTAATCCTAGCACTAGAGGGGTATAAAAGACAGGAACAAGAAGTCAGTATTTGGCATATGTTCTCCAGCCATGCTGAGAAGAGGTTACAGTCTGAGATTGGTGAAGAGATCATGCATGGATCAGTCCTTTCAGCCTGAGGTTGAAGTGAGCTAGTGGCAGACTGCTTTGCTTCTTTGATCATCAGCTTGAACTCCAATATCTGTCTCTGGGTCATTTATTTTTCATGTTACAATTTCCAAACTGGGGCTTAAATAATAGTTGGTAAGAAAGTTACTTGTCATTATAATATTAAAGAAAAAGTGTGGCTTGTATTAATCAGAGGACTTCATCACTGATATCTAGCTTGGGCTGTTGTCTTCAATACTTCTTCATTCAGAAATTTAGTAAGTCATCACATTATAAGGAATAAATAGAAAAACTGATGTAATAACACATAAGAATTTGTTGGAGTGATATCAAGGAACAAATATTTCATATCCATATGAAATTAAGGCTGATGTTAAAAATATTATCCCTCCAAAATTGCAAATGGATTCTTGATTCACATTTCAAATGTTTATGGCTATACCCTCATAGTTAAAAAGCTAGTTCATTTGAGGTTTAATATAATTAACATAGCTACTGCCTCTAATATTTCTGGAAGGCAAAATTCAAAGGAAAAATAGAAATTATGGTCATGGTTGAATAATAGAAGTAATATTGAACACTCAAAAAAGTCAGGATAACTTTGCCACTACCTGCAAATTCTGACTAGATCACTTGAATTCCGAAGAAAGTCTTGAAAAGCATTGTTTAAAGATTCCATCAGTCTATATTATGATACTTCTATGCAGGTGTTCAGGGCTGACCATTTGGTATTGGTTGTTTGCTCTTATCTGTGGGAGACTACTTCTCTAGCTGTCAGCAGCCCTGAATTGCCTGTCACTGTCTGTGTAGGGTTGAAGCCTCCAGGGCTTCCCATGACCTTGTCAGCAAGTATGTTGGTGTAACTCTGTTTCAGCACATGGTAAGTCAGTCATGAGAGTGAGACCTTATGAGCAGATTTTACTTATATATATGTAACAAAAAATAATGAAGAAAAGAGAGGCAATGGATACGGAAAAGCCCAAGGAGAGGAATGTGGAAGAAATTGTAGGGAAACAAGGAAAAGTCAAAATGATGTAACTATATTATAATAAAAATTAGAATAGATAACACAGAATTATTCAATGCATAGATAAATCAGATAGTCAACACTTGAAAGAGTTCTGTACCTACTTCATTTGTTTAACAATAGTACTTTTCCCAGATTCACCTGCTCCTGAAACAAAATGAAGCAAATGTTATTAAACTGATACACAGAATATGTATGATATTAAAACCTACTATTTTGTCATGTGTAAATTTTTGACAACTCTATTTGTGAAACTTCTAAAGTAAACAATGTTTCTTAGTAGCTAAAATTATATTTTTCATTTAAACATGATTTGATTTGAAGTGCTTATATACATGAGTTTGCAACCCAAAGATGTAACCCACAATTTCAGGCTCTAAACAGCTCATGGCCTCTTTGTATCTCTATTTGAATAAATGGTAAAATAATAAAATCATAGATAACTTTATGTCCAGAACTGTTCAAACAGAAATCTATACTGTTTCAAACATGCTGTTCTCCTCAGCAGCCTTTAATACTTTTGTACATAGTTATATTTTCCTTTATCCAAATGTATGAAGATTCTTAAAAACTAAATAACTACAAGGAGCCCTTATGTATAAGAAATGGCATGGGTATGCTCCATGTCATAGATCGGGGGTGCACAGAGGTAGGTGTGAGGAACCAACAGTGGTCCTGCAGCTATGAGAGTCTCCCTTATCGGCAGCAGGTATTGTAGTTCATGAACCACACTACAAACATTTTGGCATCCACTCAATTCTTTAGGCATCATATACAGAAATCCCAATTGCACATGATTCTTAATACAGAAAGCAAGAACTCATAGTGAAAACTTAGTGGCAAGTTTAGGTTGTCAATAATAACCTTTGGACAATATTTCTTGAAATTCTCTTGAGGTTAAGGACTACTTTTTTGAGACATAAAAGCTAAAAATATAGAGATCATATGAACTAGGATTGTGTTTTTGAATCTGTGTATGCCTGCATGTATCTTGATCTATCAAAGTATCATCATTTTAACATAAGCAAAAGATAGTTTGAATATGATAACTCCAAAATCTAAAAATTTCATTGAAATTATACTTATGAATATGGATTAGAGCACCCGACAGCACCACTATGTAGACTTTTACCCCACCTACAACTATTTGACCTTCACCTTTACAAAGTGCTTACCATCCTTTCCACGCTTGTAACTTCTTCATGAATCATTTTATTTTTTATTCGATCTATAACTGTAAGGTATATTTCACATGAAGGAAATAATTCTTTGAACATATTTAAAAAAAATAACCTACCCCTGACCAAGAAGCTATTTGCAACTAATACCCTCTAGCCAAAGCAAGCCAGGATTCTCCAAAGGCATGTCCCTGAGTGTGTACCTCACTCCAGTACAGGTATCATGCCCAGGAGTAATTGGCCAACAGAAAAAAAAAAAGACTTCTTTATTATTTTTGATGAAGTTTATTTTGTTTTGATTTTTTGTTTTATTGACTTTGTTTGTCGTAGTTTTTGAGAAGTGGGAGGGAGAGAGAGGTCCTGAAACTGGATGTGTAGGGAGTGGGAAGAGAAAAACACAATGTAATCAAAAGGTATTGTATGAATTTTTAAGGAAAAATAAATTCAAAACATAGATTTTGTCCTTTGTATGATATAACATTTTTCCCCACTGAAGTATGTATGTTTTCCTGTGCCTGAAGGAATAGATACAGAGGCATCTAAATTTAACTCTGTTGCAACAAGTGTTTTTGTCCCTGGCATGTCTCAGTGTATCTGATTTCTGCACTTGTCTGAACAGCTGCTTATCATGTATGATACTGAAACATAAAGTGTGGTAAGACCATAGTAAATAAGGCTTCATTGACAAGTTGTTATATCTGATTCTTCCTCTTGCATAATCTGCCAAATTTCTTCTCCATTATTGTGCCAATGTGCTTTCTTGCATAGACCATGGAAGTTAAAAACAAAGCCGATGAATGCAAGAATCACACTAAGTTTTTCAATATTCCTTCATAGATTTTTTTTTTCATTTACTTTTGAACTTATGGTGTTGAAAGTAGGGCCTGTGGGTTCTAGGCCCCACCAAACACTGTAATCCAGCCCTGGATCTGCAACCACAAGCCTCAGAAGTGGATATTGGAATCAAGTGTCATCAGGCACAAGTGACAGCTTCATGGGGACTCACTCAACTATATCAAAAACATATGTTCAGTTTTACTGAGTTGAAAATTGCTAGCTGTGGGACTATGGGACGAAAATCAAAGATTTTAGCATGTGCTTCAGTCCTACCCAAAGCATATTTAGTTAGTACTGTATTTTGTTCTATGAAAGTGGGGCTATTGGGTAAAAAATGGACAATTTTGAAACTGAGTGAAGAACGTTTCATATTTTAATACCAATTAAAACATTAAAGCAAGTATATATTATCTATGATTCCTGTAATAACCTAAAAATTGTTCATGGACTATTTTTAATTAAATGAAATATAATCCTTTAGAAAACAAAAATTATAAGAATTTTGGAATGGGATACAGCTTGTAGGAAGAGTATATGTCTAGTATGTGAGAGGCCATCTGTTTTATCTCCATCACAACTCACACAAAACTAATATTCATGAATTACATGATTATATGTGTCCTGAATCATGAAGAAATATAAGAGCACTTAGGAACCACTATTGGTCAAATTAAAACATCACAGACATATTCCATTTTATTTCTCTATTATAAAATACTCAAAACTGTGTTAGGACATTTGGAGAAAAAGGTAAGTATACAACAATTCTTCATAACTTACCAGGCAACAACTCACATGTGTCCAATGTAGGCAGTGTTATTAGTTAATTTAAAATAGCAGATAAAGTTGCTTTTAAAGATTTTTAAAATTTACAAATTTTTTTATGATCTGTATAGTGAGTTTAGTGTTCTAAGAGAAGGTTCTATACACCTAACTGCAATATTGGCATAATTCTTACAGAAAACACAAGTCATACAAAAAAAAATATCTTCATTTAAAGCTCCATCTCAAAGTCCCCTAGAAATAAACTTTTCAGTCCCATTCTCACATAATTTTAGGTCTTAGTTCATAATCACCACTCCATTCTTGTAGGATTAGATCATGATACAGGGCTAAATATACACATGACAGCATGTTTGCATATGCTGAGTACATCCTAAAATAGCTCCTTCCTTCTAAATTGTGGTCATGACTAACTCTAGCTTCTGGGTTAAAGAGTACCAAAGGAATTTTCTCAAGATACCTGTTTGTTTCTCTGAAGAAGATAATGCATCAAATAATAAATAAATATATTCTTAATTTCCATTTCAAGACACACAAATTATTGTAAATAATAAAATATAAATAAGACTGTTGCTATGCAGAAATATGGAAAATAATTTTAAATTTGTGCAAAATCCACAGCTGTATAAAGCTTGATAGCTCATTTGTCTAAAGCAGGCAAGCAGAGATTGAATAACTTGCCATGCATTCATATGTACGAGTATTAACTCGGCAATTAAAATCATATAATTTTATAGCATAAAGCAATTAGAATGAGCCAGGTTTGGAGATAATGTTGTATGCATGAGAGAAATGAGAACTGTAGATATGAATATACTCATACAAACTCTACATAGACCTTCAAACAAGCTCTCAATTCTCATCTTGATGCTGTGCAACATTACAATGTTTCCAGGTAGCATTAGCAGTGAAATATTTAAATGCTTTCAAGGCTTATTTAACTGTTTTAGGTTAAAGTGAAAGTTGCACCCTCCTAGATATTGATTGTGCTAAAAGTGTCAGCTCCTCAGCTTATTTAGTCTTCTTAAGGAATCTTTTGTTCCACTCAATATTTCTCTTCTTGAGTAAAATTAGAAACTTCTCTCTGTTCTACATGAGAGCCATTAAATATCTTGGACTCAAATACGAAAAAAAGGAAAAGAAAAACATAACAGAAAGAAAGGAATTCTGAACATGTACTTTCATAGTTAAAGAAATACATTTTGTTTATTTATGTACTTTTAATCGACTTCAATACATTTCTGACTCTTACTAGAAAGTTTGATTAAATTTTATCTCTGTAACCATCAGTTTCCTTGTTTATAAATCTTGCTCCTAGGATGTACGTTCTAGAGCTTCAGAAGACTGAATTGCAGATGGGAATGACTTGGAGAATACATTAGCAACTACCAGAAGTACCCTCAGATTCAAAGAATCCTCCAAAAACAATGTCTTCCTTCTTTTTTTTTAATTTATGGTTTTACACTTCATTATTTTTTAAGAACTTGCTTATTTGTGTCGATGGAAATATACACACAAGGGTAAACTCCCAGAGAGTCCAGAAAAGAGCATCAAATCCCCGGCAATTGAAGTTACAGGCAACTAACTGTCAACCACCAGATATGGGTACTTGGAACTGAGTTCAGGTTCTCTGGAAGAGCAATAAGCACATAAGAACATCTTAGTCATCTCTCCAGCCCTTCCAATTTTAGTACTTTTTTTTATTAATCATGCTTGTTAGACTTCCTACACTCTGACCACTACATGCTAGTATGAATGTTCTGAAATTTCTACTGTAGCTGCAATGTTTATGAGCAATCATTTGGGTATATCATCATAAAGAAACAACTACAGCAACACCTTTTAAAAATTGAACACTTTTCAAAATGCAGACCATGAGTAGTTAGTCTTTTTTTTTTTTTTTTTTTTTTACCTTGCTTGCTGTTTTGTCATATTTCTTCCATATATTTATCCCAAAAAATTTTTAAGAGTTTTCAATATTTTTCTACATGAAGTCAATCACAAATAATAGATAAGATTTTTTTTTCAAAGTGCAGTAAGGGCATCTATTACACACCACTTTGTTTATTTGAAACAGATTTCTGAAGTACTATTTTCTCAAACTTCTGTTTGCTGTAATACATTAAAAATAAGTACTTGGCTATTGTTGATTGTCTGCAAATTCCCATCATTTACATTCCTGATTGGCTTCACCAGCATGTGTTCCCAACTAAACCCACAGGACTGAAATTCATGCCTGTGTGCATTCTCTAAATTCCCAGTTCTGCCTGGAAATTTGTCAAGAGAAAAGTCAAAACTAGAAAATGTCAGAGGCTATTCTGTTGATGACAAGAAAGCCAATAATCATCATTAATCCTGGTTCATGGTCTATATTCAACAATACTAATGGATTCTTACCATTAAGTATGATAATTAGATTTCTGTAGACTATATAAGATAACTCACTTCTCTTCCTAGTTTACTTTTGACAGGTACAGATGAATAATTTGATTTATTTTTGCCTATTGAAATATAATGCTGACTCTTCTATTTTAACATGATGGTATGGTAAATGTCATTGAATGCCCTGATAGTATTTAACCACAATTTTTGGAATTAATCTTTTATATAATTACTCTCTCCCCAGTTTTAGTTTGTATTTAATATAATACTGTCATCAGTCTGCAAATAATTTGGTTTATCTTTTACAAACATGACAGGGCTTTCATTGTCTCTATCTAATTTTTTTAATGACCTGACAAAACTTTCCTATAAATGTTTATGTAATGTTGAAATGTTCTGTCCATGAATTAATTATGAGGTAAAATTTAGATTCAAAGTAATATAAACATATTGGTAAGTACCCTTTTTTTGCCAACAAAGTAGAAAAATACTTTTTTATTACCTATAACATTTTTTGTTTCTACATTTAAAAAGATAGAGTTTGAGAACTATTACATCTGAATCCTGTATTTACATTGCTTGCCTTTATCAGTTACTAATGCTGTCATCCTCACATTCCCTGTCATTTATGGACATTTGTGTCCCTCTGCATAAATTTGTAAACATTTTTACCTGTTTTGTTTTGCTGATAAATTTGAAAGCAATTACACACTTTGCCCATGAATACTAATAAGGGCATCTTGTAATAGGGATTTTCTGTCAAGTGTAAGACTACTTACATGCATAAAAAATTTTATCTTAATTCCAGTGTTTTGTAATGAAATGCTGAAATTTCAAATGTATCTGATTGTTACACAGTTATTTTCATTCATTTTGCATTTCCTAGATTTAAGATCTACTCACAGTTTATACATTTTTGTTATTACCTTAACTTTTAAAGTTTAGACTATGTCCCATGTATTCTTGTTACTATTTTGTTTTCTTTATGGTGTTAACATTTTCCAAAAGTTTAGGACTATTATCTGATATAGAGTTGAATAATCTGTTTTGATTGTGATATTTAATGTAAATATATTCAGATTAATGTTACATATTAATACTATGGTTTTCAATGTATTACATTAGAAAGTACATAGGGTCAGATGAAATTCTAGGTCTCTTATTTTGTCTTAGAAATTTTTATGATAATATATCAAAAATAAACATCCAAATTCCCTGAAATTTTCATCAGGCAAATTGTTTACATAATTTCCACCTAGGAGAAATTACTCTGTCTCCTATATTTTCCTTTAAACAATCTTTTTCTTGAATTTCCAATTTCAAACTTATTTTGAAAATATATGATGATGTTCAAATTACCTAAAGATACCAAGCCACAAGATATAATTAAAAGTTCATTATGATTGTTTTATGTGCTATTCTGATTGATAGTTGGTAATAAAATAAATAAGGGGATCATAGATGATGAATATGTGAATGACAGATTGTTTATATAATCATAGGTATATATTTATCTTCAAATTTATCACTTTGTATGTTTTAAATGTATACCATCTATATGTTAATCATAGTTCAGCAGTGTTTCAAAAAATCTATATTCACCTTATTAGATTGTGAAAATAATTTTCAAAGATTCTTTCAATGTCTTTTATTCATCACACTATAGCTTTTAGGCCAGTAAATGAAATGACTAAAGGAGAAAATGTGATTTTTTTTTTCTCTCCTGTGTGAGCGTATTTTATATAGCCATCTAACTATTTAGCTGTGTTTTAATTTTATCAACAATAATGTATGCAACATTGATGTTTCCAAAGAGAGATTTGGTTAATTACAAGCCTGCCTTATACCCAACTAAATAGGAAACTATAAGTAAGGATCTGATATAGTTCACTCATTAAAAGTATTCCTCTTAATCCTATATCGACAATTTGATGTAATAATAGACAGATACATTTGTTTTTATAAAAGTTAGATACATTAACTAACTACCTTATTCTTTTCCAAAGACTCCCATGTGCTCCAGGTTTCATACACTGCCAAGTTAATCAACTATACTTTCCTCTGACTTACTACAACATATATTTAAACATCACATTTCTGTGGATTTTGTCTCTCAAAGCTTTGTCTAAACTGTTTTTTTCCTTAATTTATATCACATCAAATATTGGTGTAATAGTGAAAATTTCTGGTGAACATTGCAATCTCATTTTTTTTTTCATAAAATTTTCCTATGTGGCCCATATGAATATATATGTATATGTATATAAATAAAAGAGATAACTAAGTAGCAAATATTATAACATTTACTTAAAACTGATCAGTACTTACCTATTAATTTCAGATTAGAGATTTCCTATTGTTTTCAAACTCAATGGAAAAAAATACAGTGCTCTCTTTAGCTGTATTTGTTCATGTGAAGTCATGATTGTTTTCATGCCATTGAGAACAACTCAGGTATACTTTCAGGTACTGCTTCCATCACTCCTCTGTTTTTAGGAATGCATGCCTTTCTGTGAAGTCATAGTAATTCAGATTACAAGCAACTAAAGGGAATGCAGGAGTATTAGACTAATTTTTAAATTACAACTGACCGGAACAAGGGGGAGCTCATGTGCCCCAGGCTGATAGCTGGGAAACCAGCATAGGACCAACCCAGAACCCTGAACATGGATCTCAGTTAGAATGCCTGGGCAGTCTATGGGACCTCTGGCAGTGGAACTAGGATGTATCCCTTGTTCAAGAACAGACTTCTTGAGCCCATTCCCCATGGAGGGATACTCCCTTAGCCTACAGACATGGGGGAGGTCCTAGGCCCTATCCCAAATGACTTGATAGATTTTGATGATCCCTCATTGATGACCTCACCCTCCCTGGGGAGAGGATCGGAGATGGTATGGAGATTCGGTAGGAGGCATGGGATGTTGGGGGGGGGGGACTGGGATTGATATGTAAAATAAGAAAAAATATTAAATTAAAAAACATATAAAACTTTTAAAAATAGCTATGGTAAGTGAATAAATACAAGAGGATTAGAAAGTAAATGAAAAATTTTTAGGTGGAAGAAGAGAAGACTTTTTAGTCATCAAGAGGAAAGGGGGTGAGAAGGGAATGGCATGGTTGAGAGGGAAAGGAGTAGAGTGGAAGAGCAATGAATGAGATACCTTAATAGAGAGAACCACTATGGAGTAAGGAAGAAACCCGGTGCTAGGGTAATTCCCAAGAATCCACAAGACTACCCCAGCTAAGACACCTACCAATAGTGGAATTGATGCTTGAACTGGCTAGCCCTGCGATCAGATTGGGGAATACCCAAGCTATCACCACAAAGCCTTCATCAGTAATTGATGGAACCAGATGCTAGTCACCAGGCCAAGCTCCAGGTGTCCAAAGAAAGGGAGGAGGGAATATATGACCAAGGGATATATGATCACGATGGAGAAATCTACAGAGATAGCTGAACCAAGCTCATTAAACTCATGAACTCTAGACAGACATTGGTGGAGCCTCCATGCCACAGAAGTAGGTCCTCCATATGTGGTAGACAGTGTGAAGCTTTGACTAACTAAGGGGCCCCTGGCAGTAGGACCAATGTCTATCCCTGTATATGAGCTAGCTTGTGGGAACCTATTCCCTATGGTGGGATGCCATGCTCAGACTCAATGCATGAGAGAGGGGCTTGCTCATGCTCCAGCTTAATGTGGCAGACTTTGTTGATTCCACATGAAAGTCCTTAACTATGAGAAGTGGGATGGGGTGGGCGGCAGGGTGGGAGACTACTAAAACATGGACATGAACCCAACCACAGAAAGCTTTGACCTACACAGTCTGTCCTGCCTACAAAACATACTAGGACAATGGGAGCACAAAACTTTGAGAGAAGTCAGTCTCTGACTCTTGTACCTGCTCTTGAAACTGTTTTCCTCCTACTGAGTTGCGGTGTCCAACTCTGATAAGATAGTCTTTACTTCATCTCATATTTTGTCTTTCATATTTTATCGTGTTATATTTGGTTGTCATCTCTTAGGAGCCTGTTCTTTTCTAGTGATGGAAAGGGAGTGGATGTGAAGGAGAGGACAGATGGGGAGGAACTGGGAAGAGTCGAGGGGGAATATAATCAGGGTACTTGTATGGGCTAGGATTGTTAAGAACTTTTTTTCCTTCTTTCTTTCTTTTTTTTTTTTTTTTTTTTTTTTTTTTTTGCTTGTTTTTGGTTTTCAAGACAGTGTCTCTCTCTGTGTAGTCCTGGTTGTTCCTAGAACTCACTCTGCAGACTACAGTGACCTTGAACTCACAAAGATCCACCGGCCTAAGATTCCCAAGTGCTAGGATTAAAGGCGTGTGTCACCACCACCAAGCAACCACCTATCTTCAATGAAAGAAAAATAAAAGGTGATTCTCATTTAAGAAAGAAAAAACAAAAACATGAATGTGGGAAAGAGGCTTTTAGAGGGGATCAGATCTTTAGATTCCTTGGGACATGTTTCCACTAACACAGAATTTACATATACTTCATATTACATGGCAAATAGGAAACTCAGTGTTCTGTTTTAGCACCCAGAAGTCAGTAGACAGTAAGGAACAAAGCAATGGATTACATGATGCTTTGTACCTTTCTCTCTTTTTTTTTTCCAAGTACAAGTTTATATTCAGAATTGATCACTACAATAATTAAGTCATAAGACTATTGTCTGTACTCCATGAAAGAGTGTGGATTTTGTGAATAAGAACCCAAGACTTTTGAGGGTGGTAAAGTAGGAAGGATGAGTTAGTTCTTTAAGACACTGTATGATGCATTAATGAAGCCAAGTTGAATATGAAAATACAGTGTAGATAATTTGAGTTCAGTTAAAGATGAGAATGAAACAGTTTATTGTTTGAACTTGATGACTGAATCAAATGTACAGTTCAGATTTCAAAAGGAAAAAATAGTAAAGTGTTTCAACTATAAGTCAAAATTGTGAAAACTGAACAGAGTATGCTCAGTTTTATTAAATTAAATCTGAGCTGTTCAGTCTACATATTGTTGGTACAAATAATATAATGATATGAAAAGGGATGTATACAATTAGTATAATCTTAGGTAAATAAAAGACACAATGTTGATACTGATATTTCTTTTTCATCCCTGTTAATAAAAGTTACCTTTTCAGTTAATGAAACCCACAGGTTAAAGGACAATTTGAATACTTTCATTTCCACTTGAGAGCTTTACATATAACAAGTTTTGTCCTGATGAATATCTGTCTAGAGTGTTAAACTTTTCTAATTACAGAAGTCAATGTTTATTAGTGATCTTTCAACTCTCAATTCATAATTTATGGAAATCTCAATTTCCTTCATTATACTACTATATTTTGGGGGCTTGATTTTAAATGACACATTTTCAGCCAACTTTCATACTATTTTACCTTCTTCTTCCCCATCACAATCCATGTCAGGTTGGACAGTTACTCCAACACACCTACCTCAAGGGCCATAGCTCTGCAGATGTTTGACAGTATTGTCATTGTAATTGGTAATACAACCATTTCAGTGATTTGGCTTATAATTTGTGTCTTTATAAAGTGAGAGAAAATATTTTTAAAATGGTGTGTTGAAAACATTTATCAATTCTTTTGGAAATTTAGTTCAGCATGTAGACATGTCTTTTTATTTACTTATTCTTTTAAGGGAGAAAATGTTTATTCTGGGTAAACTTAAGGTAAAGTCTGCCATGGTGGATAGGCAAAGGAAGCAGGGGTTGATGAAGTTGATCAATTGTGCCCACAGTCAATAAACAGACAGCAGTGTCCTATACATGCAGATGCTCGCTCTCTCTCTCTCTACATTAGCAGCATTGTGGCATTGCAAGGGAATATAAAAACACTTAGGGGAGTGCCTGAATTTCCCTTCTACATTGTATTTACCATTACCCAATCCATAGCCCTTTGACTCCTAATAGAGCCTCTGAGAATTCTCTGAAACTAGGGAAAGTATGTTTGATGGTTTCAAAGCACTTATCATCACCTTCCTAAATCTCTACTTATGAGTCCTGTGGACATCCCTTGCCACAGAAATCCAGCAAGGAAGGAGAGAACATGATTCTTTCCTTGAGGAACAAGAGAGAAAATTCATGGTTGATTTTTGAAACTCAGTAGTGAGAACAGAGTAAAACAACACTTAAAAATTGAAGAAATTTGCTGCATGATAGAGTCACAATCCTGAAATAATGAATTGCTATTGCATATAATTAGCTCCAGGGTAAATACACAGGTGTCAGTAAGTTAAAGCTCTTATTTTGATTTCCTTCTATGTTGATTTAGGTTTTTGGAAACCTATATGCACTATTGTGTAACACAAGGTCAATGTTTCAAAAGCAAAGCTAACTGGCTAATCAGATGACCAATAGCCCGAAAGTGGAGAAACTGAAACATAAAAATGGAAATGGAAGACTGAATCCATTGAATGCCTCTGAGTCACTCCTGGGTTATACAGTATATTTACCTAGTACATATTGCCATGTATTTGTGCTAAAATATCACGGGATTTAATATCTTCAATTATAGCTTTTCTGCTACTTCTCCAGAAGTCCACAGTTAAATTTCCCTTCAAACTCACATGTGGCTGAACTGACATGTTACTATGCCAAACTCTGCCAGCTTCTTCCCACTTAGCTTCCACAAAGTGTTCTCTTTTGTGCCAGTGGACACTGTATATTAAGTAGTTTCATAAAAGTATGTAGCACACAGATTATCTTAATTTAGTTAGTAGAGCAACTATTGAGATTGTAGATGTCACAAAATTTTGTTCTTTGTTTTGAAGTAATGAAAAGTAGCCACACAATTTTGTGGCATGAGTAAATGAATATGTAAATGTCCTAAAAGAAAATGAGTGCTATATTTTCCAATGTACACAAACATTAAAGACACTATTCCTCCTGCAGTATTAGTAATATTCTTGATAGAATTTTAAGTATTTTTCATTATTATACACGCAATATGTATAAAACATAAAAATTATGAAATACATTTAGAGTACACATAAAAATCAGTTATCTCAGCATTCTAAATCCTCCAAGGGGCATACACCTAAAGTTATAATTTGAGAGAAATAAACATGCCATAAATGAAGAAAAAAAAAACATATCCTCAAAGCAAAAGAGAAACATATTACCAAGGAGCAGCAGCTTGACAGTTCGGGCTTCCCTCTCAGCATCTTCCTGAAGCTTTTTCTCCAGTTCTTTTGACCTCTTGGCTGACTCCTTGCTCTCTGAACTAACTCCACTTCCCATCTTTTGATGTGAGATGCTAGTGAGTTGATTTCCTCACACAGAGTACAGCAGTGGTTTGGATATAGGACTCAGGGGCAGTGTTGCTAAAGCAGCAGCAGCCTGGTTACCGCACTCTGGATTCTGCTTTGACTAAGGGGATCTTTTCTATCTGTCACCTGATCAAGAGGGAAAGCCATGAAACTCCAATGAAAGCTGAAGAGGAAACTCATTATGCTTTCAAATTAAATGGTCACATCTGGCCCATCTTCAAAACCATGCTTACTCGCCTTAAAGTCTAGCACAAAATATATGGAAAGCATTCAAAATGTTGATATTCAAGATGGCCTGTATTAGACAATTCAAATGAAATGTTTTTCAATGACAGGAAATATTTATTTTTGGTGTTGTATTTATTATTAACCAACACTTTCATCTTCAGAGTTTTGTTTTTCAGATTCTTCAAAATTACACCTACACCTCAGGAAGAGGTATTTTTTCTTTTCCTAGATTGATACAAATATTGATAATCTCTCAATGTCAATAAACTAGAAAACATTTTTGAAAATAGAATCAAAGGATACATTTCTCATATTTATACATATTTTATTTTATAGCTACAAATATAAAATTCTTGTCCCAGTATCTTAACTTATGGATTTTTAGTCTCATAGGATTCCTCTCTGTAAATTGAGATTTTCTGTTAGTGAGAAAGTCAATCCATCAATGTTAATTGAAGGTCTACTTTGTAGAGACACTCATCTGTGTTCAATGTGGGCAGCACTTAACTCTTTCAGACTATTAAGCAACAGCTGCCATGCTGGGGTAACTTTGACTGATTTGATACCCAGGGAATAAAGACTAATGTTCTTGAAAGAAAAAAAAAATTCAGTTCTGATAATCTGAATACTGACATATTTACGTATGTTCCATATCTCTTATTTGCCCTACTAACACCATAAAATTCTTGAAAATTAAGAGGCTCAAGGGAAGAAATTATTCTTACACCATTTTTATTCATTTATCTGAAGCAAAAGCCATTTAGTAGGCTGTCAAAAATGTTTTCATAAACACAGATGTTTGCTTATAACATCAAGGGTATCTTACACTGCATTTTGTGGGGTGTCAGGGTGTATTTAATTATAAAATATTGGAGTATAACTAGTTGATCAAGCTGCCTCTGCTATTATGCAGGGATCCTGTGTAATGTTTGAACAGGTGGGTTTTTGAATATTCATACAACAAGGAAATAGGCCACCAGACTAAGTACTTATTCCTGCTTTGTTTACCTTTGCACATTAAATATGTTGAGCTGAAGATACATGAGCATAGTCAAAGTATCCTGGATTTTATTCCTCCTAAGCCATGTAACGATACTGTAAATATTCAGCAAGGTACATATGCAAAGCTTTGTGCAAATAATGTGCTGTTGTTTTTACTATGCAAAGAGCTAGTTCCAAAGGAAGGAGATGGATTCTGCTACATTATTTATGATCAGCCTGAAGACAGGTTTCCCACTCATAATGAAAGCCTTAACACATTATATTGCTTTTTTCCTATTCATGTTTCATAGGTTGGATATACATTGTATCCAAATATTCAGGGTTATTATATGTTCTATACCAGCAAAGGACTGACATGTTAATATATAATTTTCACTCAAATACATCCCTAGTTATTGTGAAGGGATATACTGTGGTTTGGGGAGTTCTGTGTTTTCTAAATCTTCCTTAGCAGATTATTAACTAAAGCTCACTAGCTCTTTGAGACATTAGAACAACAAATTTTGTTTATTTTTGAAAGCAAAAAACACAGAATTATGCCAAAGAACAACATGTTAGCTGTATATACTGGCCACTAGTAGTGAGAAATTATAATGCACACACATACACACACACACACACACACACACACACACACACACACACACACTCACACAGTGAAATATTTCACTGCAGGATGTGATCATTCAGCATAATCCTTGAACATGACCTTTCAGGATTTATACCCTCAGAATGTAAGATGATAGTCTCCTTTTGGCAATTTTCTATAACAGAAAATGAACTTGAAGTTAAATGAGTAAAGAATCACTTCTCTAACTAGCAGAATTATTATAAATCTGAGCAGTATAAATAATTATCCTCAGGCTGTCTGTGGCTTACTTCTCTGCAATACTCCCTGATGGGGATATTGTAATGTGATTTGTAATTATTTTACATTTTTTGTTAAATATATAACCTGTGGTTATCTATTTTTTACATCAGAATTTAAAACTGTATTTTGGGGGCGTCTTTCTTGTTACCTTTCCTGATGTGAGATTTGTTTGGTTTTTTGTTTGTTTGTTTGTTTGTTTGTTTTATTTTGTTTTTTAATTAATTAATTATTTTTTAAATTGTTCTTATTTCTTATTGATTCCAGTTCCCTCTGCCTCCCTCCCTCTGTCCCACCTTCCCATCCCCCCACCCTCCCATTGCACCCCACCCCCACTCCACAGGTAGGGTGATGCCTTCCAGGAGGGTCATCAAAATCTGTAAAGTCATTTGGAGTAGGGTCTAGGCCTTCTCTCGTGCCTCTAGGTTAAGGGAGTATCCCTCCATGGGGAATGTGCTCCCAAAGTCCTTTTGTGTACCAGGGATACATCGTGGTTCCACTGTCAGAGGTCCCTTAGACTGGCCAGGCCATCTAACTGACACCCATGTCCAGGGGGTCTGAGTCCTGACCTGAGCTTTTATAGTCATTGGCTGGGCTCTCTTTGGAGTTGTTACATGACCCTGATTTCTGTGGATCAGTTCCTACTGAACATTATTTATGGAAGGTATCATGTGTGATTATCTTTATTTTCCTATCTCATAAGTGTTGTTGATTTCATATGTGGGAGTCCCTGAACCTTTTGAGTCCCTGCTGCCTTAGCAATGACCTTTCTACTTATATATCCCCATGGAATTCCAAACAAACCATTCTTCCTTTGCTAATGGTATTCAAATGTGCACTTCTTAGAAGGGCATGTCCTCTGGAGAGCTCAAGCCTTTGGGGCTTCCAGAAAGCAACCTTTTTATCTTGAGGGAACATGTCAAAACTTGTTTCTTCAAGTGGGCACCTCAGATGGTACAGTGGGATGATATTAAGTAGCTAGGTGTTATAATAAGTAATGCAAATATGTGTGTGATCAAATTGGTTTCCATATTTATTCTATATACTTTTGAATAAAGATATAATTATATTGAATCATAACATGTATACACGTTCACACATATATATATGTATATATATATTTATATATATATACATATATATATATATATTTGTATAGGTACATATGTTGTTTTCTGGATTTGTTTTTTTTAATCTCAAATTCTAGTGTAAGTTTGTTACTAAGCATTTTAAATCACTAGTTAGTTACCTTAATTGTTTCCCTGCGTGTTTGAAATTTTGACTATTACAGCAGTTTCTTATTAAATTTTCCAGTTTTAAACTCTTCTCTACCCTTGTCCAGTCTGTCTGATTATAACAGGCTAAATTTTTACATACCTAAGATTGATAATTAATCATTTTTGTCAGTAAAGAGCAACAGCAAATGACCCTCTGTATATTACAGAGTTCTTCATCTACTCTCTTGTCAGTCCCACCCAATGCCAAAGAGTATTTCTCAATAGTTCTCAGAACTTATCTCTATTTTGTTACATCATTGAGTATACTTGCAGTTTTCAGTTCAGTGTAATGTGACAAAAATTGCTTGCTACAATTTAATTATAATATGCCACTTGGAAGGATAAATGTAAATGAGTATATAAATATTGGTAGTAGAGGAAGCTTTGTTGCACTATAATTGCAACAGAAAATCAGACCATCCCTAGGAGATCTGCAATAGAAAGAATCCTTAGTGCTTAGGTAGAAATGAGGCAGAAAGACTGGTTCATTTATCCCTTTCAAGAACCAGACATTGAAATATGTGTTACCATAGGGAGACAGCATTATTATGAATGATAAAAGTCTTATGGGTGAGGACACTTTCTGGACAAGAATTGGATGAGGACAAACATATGTTAGTCAGGGAAATAATTCCTTCCTCATGGGAGAGTAGAGACAATGAACATGGACTTGCATTACAACTTCCCTCTCTTCTATACCAATTGCTGGTAACTGGGTTTAGTGTAATCATTACATTTGTGCTTGTCCCATGACTATGGCTACTCTCATTCCTTGGGAAATGAGAGTAACCAAATGAGAGTATTTGTCTGTGCTACCATGCTGGCCCCAAACAAAGAGCTATTATTCATCATATCCTGATCCTGCTGTTTATTCTAGGTTTCCCTACTATAGGTCATTGCTTCTCTCACATTTTCAAGGTGTGAAGATGTTTGGGGGACCTTTGAAATGAGAACAATGCTGGGAAAGCCAACCATACATCTGAAGAGATTTGGGATTTTTACTAAAAAACTAAAACAAAAACAAAACAAAACATGGGTAACACATGGAGAAAGAGAGTGGTATATCACTAAAATATGTGCACTAGTTTATCTTATCTGCTGAGATGATGATGACTTCTATCATTGAGAGTGCTCACACCTGATCACTACCTCCTGCTTTTGGGCTATGGCTGGTGCCTTTGCTATTTACTAGTAAAATTGAGCAGGAAACATTAATAAACATTACAGATCATCTGGGCGCCAAAGTATTATTGCTTCATTTCACTACGGTCATACTTGCTGATGACCAGGGCCATTCATTCCTACCCTTCTGGTGATTTCTTCTCTTCTAGTCTTTTGAAAAAGGGAACCTGGAGAAATAAAACCATAAATTTATACTTCATGTTTCATAGTCACAGCTGTCCTTTCCAAGTTAGAGTTAGTTCAGTGCCATCACTCTGCCAAGAGATAGTTAGTTGATCGCTTAAAGAGAATACATTGTAGAATCAATTTATTTTTTTAAAAATTATTTAATGTTTCTTCATTTATTTTAGGTACTGACCATGTTTTCTTTCCCTCCTCTCCTCACGTTCTCCGTCCCACCTCCTACCCAGTCACCCCACATCCACTTCTCTGTCTCCTTTCAGAGGGCCAAGTCTCCCATGGGCTTGAGCACTGACATCTAGCTGAGGCAGGACTAAGCTCTTCCCTCTGCCTCAAGGCTGGGCAAGGTAATCCAATACCAGGAACAGGTTCTCAAAAGTCAGTCAAGTGCATCAGGGACAGATCATGATGTCAGTGCTCAAAGCCTCATAGGCAGACTATGTTCCCCAACGGTCACACACATGCATAGGTCAGCCCTATGCAGGTTTCTTTTCTTTTTTTTTTTATGCATATAGAGTATTTTTTATTTAATTTTACATAACAAAGTCCAATTAAATGAAAACAAACATTTATACACAATATTTGGGAATTTGGGCGTCGTTCTTTCCAAACTACTTCCTGCTGGTAGGGGGCGCTGTCTTGGGGGATTCGAAGAAGATTCAGATATCCTAGCTGTAGTCTGTAGGGCTGTTTTGTCCAGCTGTTTGGAATGTAGGATCAGCTTGTACTCTGTTTCAGGCGGTCTGGTGTGATCAAACCACATTAGTCTGGAAGGAATCCACATCTTTTCATTTTCTGTGGAAACAAAAATAGAAATACTTTTCCCCAGTAACTTGTTCTTCAACTTAAATTTTGGAGTCAAAGCGTTTTTTTTTTTTTTTTTTTTTTTATTATTTTACATGTCGATCCCAGTTCCCTCTCCCTCCCTCCCTCCCTCCCCCCAAGCCCTCCCTCCCTCCTTCCCTCCCTTTTGCCCTCTCTAACCTCTCCCATGCACTCTAAACACCCTCCCCTCCCAACCCCCCACCACAATACAATATGTAGGGGAATGCCATCCAGTTGGGGTCATGTAGATCTGACAGGTCCTGTGAAGTAGGGACTAGGGCTTCTCTCCTATCTCTAGAATAAGGCAGTTATCCCTCCATGGGGGATATGTTTGCAAAGTCCTTTTGTGCACCAGGGATACATCCTGGCTCCACTGTCTGAGGTCTCTTAGACTGCTCAGACCTTCTGGCTGAGACCCATATTCAGGGGGGTCCGAGTCAGACCCCTGTTGGCTTCCCAGCTATCAGTCTAGTGGCCCTTAGCTCCTCCTTGTTCAGGTAAGCTGTCTCTATGTACTTCTACCGCATGGTCTTGTCCTCTCCATCTGCTTCTGGGTTCTAGTTTGACTCAGTGTTTATGTATGGGTGTTTGCTCCTGTTTTCAACAGGCATTAGTTGAGGACTCCATGGAGAAGTTAGTTGTTGATCTCACTCTCCGGGAAGGGCATTTATGATAGCCTTTCCACGGAAGCTGAGATTGTTAGTTGGGAGCAGTCTTGTAGTTCCCTCAACCTTTCTTTGTGTTCAACTTTATCTTCAAACCAATATTGGCTCCCTCTTTTATGTTCTCTTTCTCTGTCTCTGTCTCTCTCTCTCTTTCCTATTTTCCATTCCTAACCAGGCTCAATCCTCCTGGTCGCACATGCCTTCCTCTCCTCCCTCTCATTTTCTCCTACTTCTCTCTCCATTAGCTGTCCTCCCCCACTATACCTGAGGTCTGGGGGACTTGTCCCTTCCCAGTTCTGTGAGGGACTTTATATGAATCTCTTAGAATACAACGTGTATTCTAGTTCCTCTGGTGATGTGAATTATAGGCTGGTGATCATTTGATCTAGTTCTAAAATCCATATATGAGTGAGTACATACTGTGTTCCTCTTTTTGTGACTGGGTTACCTCATTCAGGATGGTTTCTTCAAGTGCCATCCATTTGCCTGCGAATTTCAAGATACCATTATTTTTTTCTGCAGAGTAGTATTCCATTGTGTAGATGTGCCACATCTTCATTAACCATTCTTCAATTGAAGGGCATCTAGGTTGCTTCCAGGTTCTTGCTATTACAAATAGTGCTGCTATGAACATAGTTGAACAGATGTCTTTGTTGCATTGATGTGAATCCTTTGGGTATATGCCTAAGAGGGGGATTGCCGGGTCCTGTGGTAAACTAATTCCCATTTTCCTGAGGAACCGCCATACTGATCTCCAAAGTGGCTGTATGAGTTTGCACTCCCACCAGCAGTGGAGGAGTGTTCCACTTTCTCCACATCCTCTCCAACATAAGTCATCACTGGTGTTTCTAATTTTAGCCATTCTGGCAGGGGGTAAGATGGTATCTCAAAGTTGTTTTGATTTGCATTTCCCTGATAGCTAAGGATGTGAAGCATTTTCTTAAGTGTCTTTCAGCCTTTTTGATTTCCTCCATTGAGAATTCTTTCTTCAGTTCTGTACCCCATTTTTTAATAGGGTTATTTGGTGTTTTGTTGACTAGTTTCTTGAGTTCTTTGTATATTTTGGAGATCAGCCCTTTGTCGGATATAGGATTAGTGAAAATCTTTTCCCAGTCAGTGGGCTGCCGTTTGGTCTTGTCAACTGTGTCCTTTGCCTTACAGAAGCTTCTAAGTTTGAAGAGGTCCCATTTATTAATTGTTTCTTTCAGTGTCTGTGCCCCTGGAGTTATGTTCAAGAAGCGGTCTCCTATACCAATTTGTTCAAGGGTGCCTCCCTACTTTCTCTTCTAAGAGGTTCAATGTGGCTGGATTGATGTTGAGGTCTTTGATCCATTTGGACTTGAGTTTTGTGCATGGCGACAGACATGGGTCTATCTGCAGTCTTCTACACACCCTCATCCAATTGTGCCAGCACCATTTGTTGAAGATGCTGTCTTTGCCCCATTGTATAATTTTAACTGTTTTGTCGAAAATCAGGTGTTCATAGGTGTGTGGATTAATATCAGGATTTTCAGTTCGATTCCATTGGTCTACCTGTCTATTTTTATGCCAATACCAGGCTGTTTTCAGAACTATAGCTCTGTAGTAGAGCTTAAAGTCAGGAATGGTGATGCCTCCTGATGTTCTTTTATTGTATAGGGTTGTTTTGGCTATCCTGGGTCTTTTGTTTTTCCATATAAAGTTGATTATTATCCTTTCAAGGTCGGTGAAGAATTGTGGTGGGATTTTAATGGGGATTGCATTGAATCTGTAGATTGCTTTTGGTAAGATTGCCATTTTTACTATGTTTATCCTACCTATCCAAGAGCATGGGAGGTCTTTCCATTTTCTGGTATCTTCTTTAATTTCTTTCTTTAGAGTCACAAAGTTCTTATTATATAGATCTTTTACTTGTTTGGTAAGCGTTACATCAAGATACTTTATGTTGCTTGTGGCTTTTGTAAAGGGTGATGTTTCTCTGATTTCTTTCTCTGCCTCTTTGTCGTCTGAAAAAAATAGGGCTACTGATTTTTTTGAGTTTATCTTGTATCCTGCTAGTTTGCTGAAGGTGTTTATCAGCTGTAGGAGTTCCCTGGTAGAGTTTATTGGGTCGCTTATGTAAACTATCATATCATCTGCAAATAGAGACAGTTTGACTTCTTCCTTTCCAATTTGGATGCCCTTGATCCAGAGATCATGAGCTCTCACCTGCTCAGGTCAGCTGTCCCTGTGGATTCACCCATCATGACCTTGATCTCCCTGGCTCGAACAAACCCTCCTCCCTTCCTTTATGAGGACTGTTTAGCTCATCCCAGTGTTTGGTTGTGGATCTCTGCATCTGCTTCATCAGTTATTGGATAATGGCTCTCTGATGACTATTAGGTTAGTCACCAATTTTATTGCAGTAGATGGCCAGTTCAGGCACCCTCTCTGCTATTGCTAAGACTCTTAGCTGGGGTCATGCTTTGTAGAATCTTGGGAGTTTCCCTGATAGCAGGTTTCTCCCTAATCCAAAAATTCCCTCCCCACATCAAGACACCATTTTAATTACTCTTCCACTCCATTCTGTACTCAAACTTCCTCGTGAACCCAGCCCACCCTTATGTTCCCAGTCTCCCATCCTTCCCACACCCACACCCAGTTTACCAAGGATATTTCTTGTATTTCCCAGTCCCAGGGAAATTCACAAATTCCTGTTTGGATCCTCCTTGTTCTATGGAGCTGTGGATTGTAGGTTGGTTACTCTATACTTTACTCTTAATACCCACTTATGAGTACAGACATACAATATTTGTCTTTATGAGTCTGGGTTATCTGGAGAATGTTTTTTGTTTGTTTGTTTGTTTTGTTTTTTATTTGTTTGTTTTTCTTTTTCTTTTTTTTTTTTTTTCAAACACTTGCCTGCATAAGGCCATTTTTATTTATAGGCGAGTAATACTCCATTGTATAAATGTACCACACTTTCCTTATCCATTCATCAGTGGAGGACATCTAGATTGTTTCTGCATTCTGGCTATTATGAATAAGGCTGCTATGAACTTAGTAGAGCAAGTGTCCTTGTTGTATGATTGGGTATCATTTGGGTATGTACAAAGTTGGTATAACTGGGTCTTGAAGTAGATTGATTCTGTTTTCTGAGAAACTTCCTTATTGATTTTCAAAGTGTCTGTACAAGTTTGCACTCCCACTAGCTGTGGAGGGGGTGTTTCTCTTACTCCACATCCTCTCCAACATAAGCTGTCACTAGTGTTTTTGATCTTAGCCATTCTGACTGATATAAGATTTGCATTTCCCTGGTAATGAAGGATGTTGAACAATTTTTTAAGTGTGTTTCACAGTTTGAGATTCTTCTGCTGAGAATTATGCTTATATCTGTACCTCATTTTTTTAAAATATGATACTTTGTGTCAATATATTTTGGAGATCAACCCTCTACCAGATATGGTGTTGGTGAAAGTATTTCCCCACTGTGTAGTCTGCTGTTTTGTCCTATTTGCTGTGTCCTTTGCCTTACAGAAGCTTCTCAGTTTCAGGAGGTCCCATTTACTAATTGTGCATCTCAGTGTCTGTGCCACTGGTGTTATATTCAGGAAGTGGTCTCCTTTGCCAATGAGTTCAAGGCAACTTTTACTTTTTCTTCTTTCAGGTTCAGTGTGGCTGGACATATGTTGAGGCCTTTGGCCCTCTTGAACTTCAATTTTGTGCAGGGCAATAGGTTTGAATCTATTTGCATTCTTCTACATGTCAATATCTTTATGCCAGAACCTTTTTTGAAGATTGTATGATTTGGCTTCTTTGTCAAAAATCAGTTGTTTCTAGGTGTGTGGATTTATGTCAGTGTGTGCACTTCAATTCCACTGTTCCACATGTCTGTTTCTAATGCCAACACCACGCTGTTTTTATTACTGCAGCTTTATAGTAGAGCTTGAAGTCAGGGGTGGTGTACAAATTTGTTCTAGATATTCTGAGATTTTTGTTTTTCCATGTAAAGTTGAGTATGATTTTTTTCTATGTCTGTAAAGAATTGTACTGTGATTTTGATGGGGATTGTATCGAATCTGTACATTGCCTTGGTAAGATTGCCATTTTTCCTATATTGATCCTACCTATCCAAGAGCATGGGAGAGCTTTCAGTTTTCTTATATCTTCTTTAATTTCTTTCTTTAAAGTACTTAATGTTCTTGCCATACAGTTTTCTCATTTGTTTGGCTAGAGTTACGCTAAAATACTTTGTTATTTGTTGCTGTTATAAAGAGTGTTGTTTCTCTGACTTTCTCAGTTTTCCATTTATCATTTGTTTATAAGAAAGCCACTGATTTATTTTATTTTTGAGATAATCTTGTATCCTTACACATTACTGAAGGTGTTTGTCAGTTGTAGGAGTTTCTTGATAAAAATTTTGGAGTCACTTATGTATACTATCATATGATTTGCAAATAGCAAAATTTTGGCTTATTCCTTTCCAATTTATATCCTCTTGGTCTCCTTTTGTTGTCTCACTTTGAGTACTACGTTGAATAAGTATGGAGAAAGTGAACAACCTTGTCTTGTTTCTGATTTTTGTGGAGTCACTTTGAGTTTCCTCTTCATTTAATTTGATGTTGGCTGTCAGCTTCCTGTAAATTGCTTTTACTGTGTTTAGACATGCTCCTTATATTCCTGATCCTTCCAAGACCTTTATCAGGAAGGGCTATTGGATTTTGTCAATGGTCTTTTTAGCATTTAATAAGACGATAATATAGTGTTTTTTCTTTCAGTTTGTATTAGCTTTTCTTTGAAATTCTGCTCTGAAACCATATGGGCCGGGGCTATTTTTTTTTTTTTTTTTTGGCCAGGGGAGAAATTTAATGACTGCTTCAATTTACTATGGTATCATAGGTCTATTTAAATTTTTTATGTGGTCATGATTAAATATTGGTGTGTGGGACATATCATAAAATAATTTCCATTTCTTGTACCTTTTCCAATTTTGAAGTATGACCTAATAATTCTTTGGATTTCTTTAGTTTCTGTTGTTATGCCCCCTTTTCATTTCTGATTTTTTTAATTTTGATATTCTTTCTCTGCCCTTTTGTTAGTTTGGAGAAGGGTTTCTCTATCTTGTTGATTTTCTCAAAGAACTAACTCTTTGTTTCATTGATTCTTTGTGTTATTCTCTTTGTTTTTTGTTTTGTTTTATTTTGTTTTTTATTGATTTCAGCCCAGAATTTGATTATTTCCTGCAGTCAACTTCCCCTGGGTGAGGTTGCTGCTTTTTTTCTAGAGCTTTCAGGTGTGTTAGAGATTTCTTCAAATTCTTTATGTGGGCACAGAGTGGCATGCACTTTCCTCTTAACACTGTTTTCCTAGTGTCCCATAAGTTTGGGTATGTTTGAATTCATTCTATTGAATTCTAGGAAGTCTTTAATTTCTTGCTTTATTTATTCATTAATGTAGTGTTTATTTGGGAGTTGTTTGGTCTCTACGAGTTTGTAGGCATCTGTAGTTTGTGTTGTTTAATTCTAACTTTTCCCCATGGCTGATCCCATATGATACAGGGGTTTATTTCAATTATTTTGTATCTGCTGAGATTTGCTTTGTGATCAAGTATGTGGTCAGTTTTATTTCTTTGTTAACTTTCTGTCTGGCTTACTTGTCCACCAGTGATAATGTGGTGTTGAAGTCTCCCATTATTAAATACACTGGCACTTTCCCATTTAGGTTTGGTATAATTACAGGTACAGGTGTGGATTCTTTTGTTGCCTTTGTTGGATGGGTCTTTTGTTCATATATATATATATATATATATATATATATATATGTATATATATCCCAGTTCCCTCTTCCTCCCTCTCTTCCTTCCTCCCTCTTTCTCTCTCCCCCCTCACATGAATCATTCATTACCACCCTCCCCTCCCCTTCCTCCTACTCCACATGTAGAGTGATGCCATCCAGGAGGAGTCATCTAAATCTGCCTTATTCCTGTATTTTCTTTTGTCCTGAATGGCCAAAGGTTCTGTTGATTGACTGGTTTTCAGGTCCAGGAGGGTTGTCTCAGTTGAGGTTTGTGGAAGCTTGGGTACCTTGAACCATCATATCATCCAGTTCTGCCTGGTGTGGGCTTTACTTGTACCTATGGG
Organism: Phodopus roborovskii; assembly: GCF_943737965.1. Taxonomy (NCBI): domain Eukaryota; kingdom Metazoa; phylum Chordata; class Mammalia; order Rodentia; family Cricetidae; genus Phodopus; species Phodopus roborovskii. The sequence continues at coordinate 175,595 of NW_026126693.1, read as the reverse complement.
GTCTGTTGTTCTGACTGGTATGGGTTGTACTTATGCCTGTTTTACTTCCTGGTATGGTTTGTGCTTTTCCTATAGGGTCTGCTGATGTTGTGGGTGAGGGCTGGTCATGGGGAGTATTGTGGGGTAGGTGGGGTCAGGTGAGGTCAGGTTGTGAAGTGGTTTGGGGGGAATAGAGTCCAGTGGACAGATGTAATAGTGGTGCAGCCTACTGGCAGGTCTCTCACATGGTTGCTGGGGACTATAGCAGAGCAGTGAGTTCCACCAGAGTTGGGGGCAGGGCCCAGCTGCATTGCTGGAAGGGAGAGGGGCACGGGATATGCCCTGGAGCTTAGGGCCTAGAGATGGAGCAGTTAAGCTGGGAGACCACTCACTCACCTGTTTTTCCAGCTGGTGTGGGTGGCACTTGTTTCAATAGGGTCTGCTGATGTTGTGGGGGGACGGCTGTTTATGGGGGGTGTGCTGGGCCTGGGTCAGTTGGGAGGTAGGGTAAGTGCTAGAGGAACAGAGTTCAGTGGGTATAGGCTGTGAGAGTGTGATCTGCCTGCAAGTCTCTTACCTGCTGCCAATTTATTTATTTATTTATTTATTTATTTATTTATTTATTTATTTTTGTTATGGAAAGGAAGAATATCTAGAGGAAGTAGTAATTATATTATCCATAGTGTACCTAGAAGGTCATGTTGACAAGTACATGCACAGTCTCCACATCATGGCTACTCATTCCTTAATTCACTGGCACATCCATAGTGGATGCTTATGACTAGGCATTGCCACGAAATTCAAATCTTCAATAGTTTCCTTTATCCTTGTCTCCATAACTCTCTGTCTATGACCATATAGTCATTTAATGTTCAGGAAACAAACTATCTAGACAATTCATTTGCAACTACCCACTTATTTCATATTCTAGCTTACCTAGAGTCATTCTGCTTTTCACATGAAATGGATAATCATGCCCAGTTACCACAGTTGGACCCTTTGCAGAGAGTTTGGCTCACAGTTAACTTTTAGTTTCATCATTCAAAAGGGAAATAAGACAGTAGCAATTTAATTTTGGTTTACTTCTACATATCAAGCTGACCTATCTATGAGCTTGCTTCTTATTGACTTCCTGGTTATAAACAACAGCTCTCCAGTGCCCTTTATTCATGTGCTGATGAGATTCAAGATAGGATATTACCACAAAACAACAGACTCCCACTAAGCCAGTTTGTAACTCAGTAGGTCCTTATGGAATAAAATTTGTGGTTGGTGGCTCTATTAATATAGTAATGTCATACCAAAATGCTTCATTGTTTTTAAACCAGGACTTAGTAACATGGAAGGGCTATTCTAAGATTTTGCATTTCTAAAAGTCCTCCTGTCTTTGCTCTCTACTTTCTGTGTTATGATTCACCATGGGCTTTCTATAACTTTCCTAGATGTAAGTTCTTACCACCCAGTGGCATTTTCAAAGCACCAATTGGTAGCAGAGCCATTCTGCATGTATTCTGTCTTAGTCACCGCAGATCACAGAGTTTAAAGGGGAAAGAGAAGAAAGCTTTATGCTTTTGGCTTGAGCTGGAACATCAATCCTTTTCTTCTCTCAGATAACCTGGATTTCAGGCCTTTAAACTCATACTATAAGCTACATAACCCTTCTGGTTTCAGATTATGAAGAAGCACTGGTTTTCCTGGATGTACATCTTACTGACATATCATTTGACTTTTTAGTATCCATAGTGGTATACATCAATACCTCATGACAAATGTCTATGAGAACTTACATGAATTTATTTACATCATTTGAACTCTAATTTGTCATTCACATTAATTGATAGACTATAGACTTTGGAATGATAAAACCTGAATACTAATCTTATTTTCAATGTTATAAGTGACTCAGCAAATTATAACATCATATTGTAGTTTGACTTTGTCTCAGTCATCACCTGATGTGATAGTGCTAACTGATTAGGCCACACCCTTATCCATAAGATTAAGGCCCTCATTAGAGTAAATACAGTATTTTAGCTTGTCCTCCTGTCTATTATTCTCTGAGAATCAGAGAGCATAGGAGAAAAACATACAGGATCATTCCTTATCTTAGGATGAAGCCTTTATCAGACTGCTAAATGATATTTAATTTCTGAATCTCCAAAATAGTGAAAAATTAATTTCTGTTTCATTAATTACTTAATCTCTGAAATTTTGACACATCAAAGTAAATGTACCAATTTATGCTAATGTTGCTACATTATATTTAGTATACTACTATACACCATAAAACATTTATGTTTTACATTTCATTTATATTCTTAGCTTAAAAATAAGTGCAAAGAATATTGTTGGCGTATATATATATATATATATATATGTATATATATATATATATTTCTCCAGCAATAATGGCAATATTTATGCTTCATGGAAAACATAGTTGCAAAGAAAGTAGTCAACATTTGGAAATTGGTATTGTCAAAAATGCCTGATACAAATCTAAATTTAGACAGTACCTTTGGTATATTTAATCTGCCATTTTAAGGAACAATAATTTGACCCACAGTAGCATAGTAAATGTGTATACCTGAATTATCTTCTTGGACAGCTCTAATTATCTACCTTAAGAAAAACAGCTTAAATAATGTCAATTTTTCTCAGTGAACTAGATTTTATTACTTACATTGTGATATAACTAAACAGTGGAATTCTTATCAGAAGATGAAAGAATCTTGGATTAAGTTAAGAAATAATTTGAACTAAAAATCAGTCTGAGAAATATGTACAATACCACTAATAAATGTTAAGTTTTATAGATAAATTGAACATTGTAGTCCCTGATGTTAGGAGCTCCCCAAGACTCCCCCAAGTTCATGAGACTCATGAGACTCTCATTGTTGTGTCAGCCTTCAGTTGTGTAAAACATATGAAAACACACTAAAGAAATAAAGCTTTATTTGAGTTAATGGTTTCAGAAGTTTTAGCCTTTTGCTTGGAATCATGGTGAATCAGAGCTCCATGGAAACAAGATGGGGGTGGGAAAAGACGTTATGTTCCATATGTCCTTCAAACAGTACTCCAGTAACTATTTTCATAAAAATCAGGTAGGACCAGCCAAGTAACAATTTCAACCAGATAGAGATAGTGTTTCCATCTGGGAAACAAACCTCTAACACATTGAAAATTACAGATCTGAACCATGTCATGGGAAACATTTTGGTGGAAAATATTCATAAGATGAATATAATTTACGGAGTTAATGGGATGAAGGGTGAAAAAAGTTGAATGAATGTCTCATAGAATGCCTTGGATAGTTTTACTGGATGTAGAAGGAAGTGTTGGTGATTATTTATGGAAACATTAATAAATATTAACAAAACAATTGAAATAAATGATTTGAGCACTAAAAATCTACCATTTGGTCCTTGCACTGTAGTCACGGCTATGTAATAGGGACTTCTGGGGTGACGAAGATGCTTTGTTTCTGCATAGTAATCACTAGCTTCACATGAATTTGAAAGCCACTTTAAGGGTGGCTGATAAAACAGAAGATATGCCTTGTTTTATTGCATTTATTTTGCATATAAATTTATCCAGAAGTAACTAATGCTTTTAGATATTGTATGCAAGTTTGATGAATGAATTTTATCTATAAAATCTACATGTAAACTTCACAATGCAGATCAATTTTAATTCAATGCTTATGGTTTTTAAGGCAAATGAGTTTTAGTTTATCCATCATTTCCATTGCCCTCACACTAACCCAAACAAACAAAAGCTTAGCATCCACAAAGGTACTGCTAGCCTGTTACAAACCTATGCTTATTTATTTGTTTATTTATTTATTTATTATTTTACATGTCGATCCCAGTTCCCTCTCCCTCACTCCCTCCCTTTTACCCTCTCTGCCCCATCACATGCATCCTGCCCATCCTCCCCTCCAATCCTCCCACCCCAATTCCACATGTAAGACAAAGCCATCCAAGTGGGGTCATGTAGATCTGTCAGGTCATTTGGAAGTAGATACTAGGACTTTTCTCCTGTCTCTAGGTTAAGGCAGTATCCCTCCATGGGGGATGTGTTTGCAAGGTCCTTTTGTGCACTAGGGATAAATCCTGGTTCCACTGTCTGAGGTCCCTTAGACTGCTCAGTCCTTCTGGCTGAGTCTTATATTCAGGGGGGCCGGAGTCATGCTGGCTTCCCAGCTATCAGTCTTGGAGGCCGTTATCTCCTCCATGTTCAGGTCAGCTGTCTCTATGTGTTTCTGCAGATTGGTCTTGTCCTCTCCCTCTGCATCTGGATTCTATTTCAACTCAGTGTTTAGGTATGGGTGTTTGCTTCTGTTTTCAACAGGTATTAGATGATGGTTCCATGATGGTGAATAAGTTAGTTGTTGTTCTCACTATCTGGGAAGGGCATATATGGTAGGGTATTGTTGCTCAAATTGTTAGTTGGCGGCAGTCTTGTAGGTCTTTAGACCTTTCGTTGGGTTAAGTTTTCTCTTCAAACCATATTGTCTCACTCATTTATGCTCTCTCTCTCTCTCTCTCTCCTGTCTTCTATTCTTATCCTGACTCAATCTTCCTAGTCACAATTGTTTTCCTCTCCTCCCCTTCTCTTTCTCCTACTTCTCTCTCCATTCTTCCCCCCCCCCACTTCACCTGAGCTCTGGGGGACTTATCCCTTCCCCCTTCTGTGAGGAATTTTATATAAATCTCTTAGAATACACCTTGTATCCTAGTTCCTCTGGTGGTGTGAATTATAGGCTGGTGATCCTTTGCTCTAGGTCTAAAATCCATATATCAGCGAGTACATATTATGTTCCTCTTTTTGTGACTGGGTTACCTCATGTTTCAAGGCATCTTACTCATTGTGACTCTATTTTCTTTCTATTAGTTACTCAAAGACATTATAGAATTCATGCAAGTAGCAGAAACAGAGATTAATCTGTTTCCATGGATTCACCCCTTCCCCCCGTTATTGTTCTGTTGAAGAAATACTATCATATGTCTGCTGAACTATCTTTTCTCCAGTAAACAATCAAATGTCTTCTTTAATTGTTCAGTCTAACTCATGTATCTATTAATTTGAAGCAACACAAGATTATAAAGTGATACTCCTAAAGATTTCCCAGCAGGGCAACAGAATGTGTTTGTGCAACTAGCAATATAGTGATACATGTATTTTGATAATTATGAAATGAATCTCTATCTTCCTCTCACTTTCTTTACACACACAGATACATACACACATTTGACTGAAGGAGAGCAGAGGAGAGAGGTAATGAATTTGTGTCTTTCAAATATTGTTATAATTTCAAGTGGATAGATGTGTGGACATTTGCAGCATAGCACAAGATAACTAGAAGGTTATGGGATTAATATAGGTCTCCCATCAGGCAGACACCCTTCTCATTATAATGGTGTAATATTATGCAAATATTATGATATCATCTGGCTTACATTGTTCTCTTAGAAAGTGATAAGAATGCATATTTGTTTTTAAAGACTATAAATGATGTCTGTAAAATTGCTAGCATTCCAATTGATGGAAATGATGTGTGACCAGAGGAATTTCCACAGACAGAGAGGGGAGTGCAAAGCTGTGCCATAAGAGAACAGATTTCCATGAATAGCCCATGGAAGTAAGAGGAGACAAGTACAGAAAGAAAGACACATTTAATCGAAATCTGGGTCATATTGAATTCCATGTTAACTTAAAGAATTGAACAGATTAGAAGGACTAAATAATAAAAATCATAAAACTGTGGCCATATGGAAGCAGCATCTTCACAATAAAATATCACTCATGCCACGCTGGGTAGGTAAGAAGATAGAAGAATACCTGGATACTATTATAATGCTGAAACATCTAAGCACAGGATGGAAGTTGTGAAGCTGAGTATGGGAAAGTAATATAAAATTAATTAACTAGGAACAATGCTGATAAAACACACAGTTTACTATATGGTAAGAGGAGCACAGGATGGAAACCTCGTGCATTTCTTTCAAGGTTTTCCTAAGTCAGAGAGCTTGGATTTAAATCCGGTCAGCACTGACCCTCAGCCGACTCTAGAATATGATTAATGGTATTAGTGAGAATGGTACTAAGATCAGATGGGTTTTAGGCATTTTTAAATTTCAAGTTTGAGTTATGACACATACATGGAAACATTGTACATAAAAAGAAATAAATATGAAAAGATAATGAGATGGCATTTCACTTGTTTAAATTGAAACAGCAGCAGGATTTCATCAAGAGACAATTGTAGATATTTGAAAGTCATGACCATACTCAAGAAAGAGGCTGTTATTTAATTTGAAAATGAAAGATACTGTTTCTTTACAAATAGGGAATCAAGGGATGGAAGATACATCACTGCGAAGTTTGTAAGTATATAACAGCCCTTCATCTTGAGGTCAGACTATGATAAGCTCTGTTTATATCACAGAAACAGTTTTCCCCTAACTTAGTGTTCTCCACTCTTCATGCAGTTTCTACAATCATTTTGAGTACATTGTTATAAGCCCCAGGAGCTACTACAGATATTGGAGTTTTGATATTCTCTCTGGCACCAATAGAAATATCTGGTCTCACTTTTCACATTTTCATCAGTTTCTTTGTTGTTGTTTAAGTAAAAAAGTCTTTGTTCACCCCCACACCCCTCAAATACAAACCAAACAAACTCATTCAGGAGCATTCATCAGTATAAATTCATTCTCTACAAAATCATAATAACTTTGTATATTTGATAAGTCTCTCAGATATCAGCATGCATCCACATAAAAGAGGACAAGATTTGCTATGTAATCTAGACCATTGTTTTAAGGAAGCAAGAACATAGAAGTTAAGGTTTTGGATTTAGATTGTATTGTATTTTGACTCAAACTATTTGCCTCAGATGCAAACTAAGTGTCAGATTTACTTTCTTCTGTCATAGCATCAACAAATATTACAACTGCACTATCCTCTCACTATGAGCAGCAATGTATCCTCAGCAGACACAGAGGAGTCTTTGTGACCTTGAAGTGTAATTACTACAAGCAGTCATCTGAAACTATAACATACTCTTTGGCTTCACTTTAATTTTCCTGAAACTTAACCCTTTAAAGAAATCATTATCCTAATAGGAGAAGAAGTGAAATGATTATTTGGCCTATCATATTTTCCCCTTTACAATTTGTCTCTGCTTTCTTTGTCCACTACTCCATAAGAGGCTTTTAAGAATATTCAGTTTTTTAGAGCTCACACTATGCCCAAGTCTTCCCATTTAGATCCATTCTTCCTGAATATCAAGACTATCACAATTTCTGTGAGCAATATATGATAGTAGAAAGTAAAATAAAATTCACTGTACTAAAAAGTTTCATCTTAAAAAGTAAAAATATTTAAGTCCTGGTGTCAGATGTGAAATTTACTCTTCTGAGAGTTCCCCAAACCACCATCGTCATAACAGTAGTAGTAGCAACATCAACAACAGCAACAACAAATATAGGGTCTCTACATTCCTCTAGGCTACCAATGAGAGGTAGAAGGTAGACCCTATTTCTATGAAACAATACACCTGGATAACAAGGTAGAGAGAAAACACCGTTTTTATTACTATTTACCTTCCATAGTGTTGGCCTATATGCAGCTTCCTGGGAGACAAAATATACCAAGCTGTTATCTCTATAAAATAAAGTATAAATTTGTCATATAAGACGTGCCCAAATGTGCAATAGTGGCACACCATTTACAAGGAACCTAATTAATTTCTAACTGGATATGAGGCCTGTTTCTGAACAGAAAGAAACCATTTCTAGTACTAGAGAATCCAATCAAAACTTGATGAGTTCAGAACTAATATACCTTATGTAGGAACTTGTCAGTGTTAATAACTAGTTTGACCTGGCCTCAAACTACCTTTCAACTATTTACATTTACACCCACAGATTAAGCTTATTCTCAGTCTTAATCAAAGAAGTATTTCTTTTCAATGAAATGCAGTGAATGTGTGGGTACACATGAATGTTCATGGTCCTGAGAGTGAGTGAAGTTTGAGTGCTTAGCCATAAATAAGAAATTGATGTTGTCCCCTTAAAGACCATTACATATGATGGTGATTAAATAATGTAGGAAGTAGAAGATATGAAGACCGGCTATAAAATATGTTTTGGACATGACATGGCTGTCTATCATGAACTCTGTGCAACTGCAACTGTTCTTGCCTGCACTGAGACTGCTCAATACACTGGGGTTTCCAATAGTAACTGTGGATAGGTGACAGGTGAGAACTACACTTATGCATGCACATAGGATGAGTACTTGGAATGTATTTAGGAATTATATTAGTTTAAGAAAGTGCCAATAGTGGGTTCTCCTCTGACATCTATGACTTCACTAGCCATGGATGGTTAGCTAATTTTCAATATCAGGCATGATTTGTCTTCTGTTGAACAACACTTCAGTCTAATTCAACAACTGGTGGTTACAGCCAAGATACACACATCACTAGAACACCTTTAGACAGAGTTTGGTATACTAATCATTATTGTGATTTGTAGGCATCACAGCTAGGTACAGCTATTTGAATGCTTTCTCTGCTTACATATTGTATAACACCTTCAGGCACTACAAATATTATTACTCAGGAAGGAGGTTTATGGTTAGTGTCCAGCTTGATTCCTGAGTACTATGTTCTAAGTATGTGAGATCTTCATCAATAGTGATTTTCCTTTAATTTCTGGAAGATAACTAAAGACAACAGTAATAGCCTACAATGTTTGGTAAGTCTCTTGGACTCCTCTGACCAACTCAAAAAAGTGATTTCTCATGCCTGGTGTGTAGTTTTTTGTTAGTATGCGTATTTTGTGGGTGTCATTATCACCTCAAGTGGCATAATTAATCCCAAATATATACAAGATGTATGTATATATATATAATTTAAAGTAAATAAAAAGTGATATAATTCCTTATAGATTTTTCAAGCACCTTTTTTTATTATTTTTTATTTTATTTTATATAACAAAGTCCAATTAAATGAAAACAAACATTTATACACAATGTTTGGGAATTTGGGTGTCGTTCTTTCCAAACTACTTCCTGCTGGTAAGGGGTGCTGTCTTGGGGGAATTCGAAGATTCAGATATCCTGGCTGTAGTCTGTAGGGCTGTTTTGTTCAGCAAGCACCTTTTTGTTATTTTTCCTTTTCCCATTCTTCTCCTTTAGATTGACCTCTCTTTCCACTTCACAATTAAGACCTGCCCGCCTTCCCTCTTTTCTGCTGGTTTCCTCCTCCAGCTGGTTTCACTTTTCCTGTGTATGAACCCACATTTGATGATTCAAAGATGGTACACAGAGATGAGAGAGAACATGTGGTTTTGTTTTCTTGATCTTCACTACATAATTTTCCATTTGTATCCATTGCCTACAAATTTCATTTTCTGCATCTGAATAGTATTACATTGTGTACATGTATCACATTTTTACTGCTTATTTATCTGGTCAATAATATTTAGGTTGTTTTTGTTTCCTAGATTTGTGACTAAAACAACAATGAACATGGCTGAGCAGTTATGTGTGGAGTAGGATCTCAAGTTCTTTGGACATATACCAAGGAGTGGCATAATTGTGTCATATCATAAAGCAACATGAGGGTGGTGAGGATGGATCAGTGCATAAAGTGCTTGCCTTGCAATCTGGGAAATCTAAGTTCATACTCCAAGTGCCCAAGTACAGCTGAACTCAGTAACACACATAAATATTCCCAGCATTCTTGTGGCAAGATGGGATGAGAAAACAGGAGAATCTACATGCAATGATGACCATCACGAAACCTTGTCTCAAAATAATGTAGAAGAGGAACACACACACAACACACACACACACACACCATATAGGTGAAAATGAAAAGTCAGAAAGGTACTTGGAAAATCTTCCTGAGCATGGGATGTCCTTTGCTTAAATACATATTTTATCTTAGCCTTTCCAAGAATGCTCCAAGTATAAAAATCCCTAGGATACATGAATTGGCTTTCTAACTGACTCACTGAGCATAGAGTTACACCAATGAAAGAATAAATGAGTGCATCTCCACAGCTATTGTTACAGGAATAATCAGTCTTCTATATGCCTTTTTCTTTCTTGTATCTCCAATATGACAGTTGTAATGTACTTGTTTGCATTATATTTTGTATTTTTAGTATAATTTTATACCTCAAGAATATTTATTAACTACCAAAATTTAAATTACACAGTGAAGCCACTGTGCCTTTCTAAATAGTGGGAACAACAATTTTTATTTCTTTTTAGTTTACTTTACTTTGAAAATAACACAATTTCTTCAAAACTAACTCATATTTTTTTTCAAAGGAAATAGAGTCCACTTTCTTGTGAGTCTTTATATTACTCTGCAAAGTTTCCAAAAGGCAATGCCAAAAAACTATTACCTTTGAGAAAAGTGAGCTATTGAAAATTGAGATAAAGAACTTTTATGAAACAGAAGGAAAAGTTACAAGTTTTACATCTATAAATACTAAAAAATGAACCTATAAAGTTTTTGCTAGTGGTATAAATAAAAACATGGAGAAGAAAGTTAAAAATAAAATGAAGTTTTTACTATAGAAATAATAAGCAAAATACAATAAGAACATTAGACAGGTGATGTTAATGTATTAGTGGCAATTATTTCAGAGAAGCATGGAAGTTTATGAAATTGAGACAGAGAAAATTCTAATCTTGTAGTTAGGTGATATTCAATGGATATGTAGAAATGTACATTGTGAAGTTTTCATGTTACAGATCAAAGACCTACTTTATTCTCTCAAAGAAATAAGCTTGTTTAATGTTAAGATAAAGAGTCCAGAGTTTCTCCAAGTCTAGACTTAGAGAATACTGGGTATATTGAGAGATAACATTTTATTATTTGTTGGGGCAATGCTGTCCTGGATAATCGATGTAAGGACCTGAAGGACCTTAATAAGTCACTAGGAAAGATGACTCTTCAGAGCAAGTTTATTTAATAAGGAGAAGAAATAAATTAATGCAGTAAATATTTCCCTTGACTATTATAACCAAGACTCCAAAATTTGGAGAAAAACTAGATATACCAGAAAGGCTTTCTGAGATTATAATTGGTAGTGTAAACAAAGGGGCAGCTCCAGAGTTTTTTCTGACAATATTGATGACGGAGCTCTTGCTGAGGGAACAGTTAGGATAGTAAAGTTGTGGCATACTTTACAATGAATACACTGAAAAGAGAGATACAGTTCACTACTCCACATCTTCCTCCAAAAAGTAGAAAGGTAACAATTAGGAGTTAGCAGGTATTAGCTATAGTTGCCATCTCCCCTGGAGTTAACAAAGAACACTTCTGGTCTTACCCCTCAGCAGATGAATCTTACCACCTCAGGAAACAAAGTTGTTCCCTTTTTACTACAGGGACTTGGAGCTATACTATACTGCTAGTTCACAAGAACAAACAGATTCTTAGAATTGTATATGTTTCTGCTCAAGTACTAGTCTCAATACTACATACAAGAAGTCTTTTAAAGCACCGGATGTCACAATTAATGGGCTGTGTCCATGACTTTACTATGATAAAGATGATCTTCCAATTAAAGAGATCTTGTGCCTTCCCTCACTTCTACTAATATTGATTTCTGCCTTTTGAACATCTCCTTATATTCCTACTACTCTCTTATTTTCCTATTCAAGGAATTGAACTCAGGCCACATGCAAGCTAGGCAGGAAGTGCTCTAACACTGACCTGTATCACTAGCCCTCTTATTGGTTTTTTTTTTTTTTTTTTTTTTTTTTTTTTTTTTTTTGACAGTGTAACACTAAATTCCAAGGCTGTCCTTCAATTCACTCTGTAACACAGGTTTTAGATTTATGCTCCTTTTTCATCACTGTACTAACTAGCTGAAAATATAAGCATGTAACACCAATACTGCATTCCTTATACCTTTTAAAGAAAATACAGTCTTTGCTTAACCTAAACATGAAGTTCTGTTTGTGCACAATGTGACTTCAAGTAGTAATGGGATTGGAGGGCGTGTCTGTGGATATGGAAAGATGGGAAGGAGAGGGTACTGGGATCAATATGTAAAATAATAATAATAATAATAATAATAATAATAAACAACCAATTGAGCCTCCACAAAAACTATTCCTGCCAGGCCCTTCCTATAGAACAATCTGTTTAGTTTTCCTCCTACCTACTCTATAAGTATAGAAGACTAAATAGTTCACTGTAGATGTCTATGTGGATCTATGTTGATAGGCCTTCTGCAAAGATAAATATTTATAAACCCAGTGGGACATCAGTTAAATCTATGTCAAGAGAAGTAAAGGTTTAGGTTTAATGTTGAGACGTGAGAGTTATAATACACTGAAGAATATTTAAATATCTGTAAATATACCACTAGGGGTGTTTTGTTTTGTTGTTTTGGTTTTTGGTTGCTTGTTTGTTTTGTTTTTGTTTTTCAGTCTTTCTTTCCACTTCCTGCTACCACCAGCTAGGAAATGAATGTACAATGTTCAATGCATTTCATGGATGTGGAGGATACTTTCAAAACACTATTTTAGATACTAGCTGAATCAAGTAATGTGTGTTTAGTCTTTGGCTTCCCTTCCAAGAAATGAGCCTAGTCAAGAACACATGAATTTTGAGTTGATAAAAGAAGAGTTCTGTAACAGGATAAGGACAATTGGGACCTCTACTACTACATGGGAACCTGGGCTCCTGGCATACAAATGGGTAAAATACACTGGCAACTGTAATGCTGTTTTCCAGACTTGAAAAATTTCCTAATTCAGGGTAAAAGGTAACATCTGAGAGGGTCTCATGGTTGCTGTCAAACAGCTTTAGGAAAGTTCTATAGTTCTTGTGTGTGTCAGAATTTGGGTATTAACTTTCTCCTACAAATAGTCTTAAATTGAAGGATTTGTTTTGACTATGGAGATTTTGGGCACTTAATTTGGTGAGGCTCTAACTAAAAATACAGGCAATGGGGAGACATTTTGGGGGACTATAACTTGTCCTTGACCTGTTTCCACTAACTTTCTCCTCTTCCCTCCTATTATGATGTAAATCGGTCTATCCTCTCATGCTTTTCCTGCCATTATGAAGTGTGTCCTATGTAACCACAACCTAAAATAAATATTCCTTTCATGTAAGTTATTTGTGACAGACTTGTTAACCAAAGGGTAAGTGAGACAAAACAGAAGGCTTGGGCATGCACGAAAGAGACTACTTGAAGTCTATACTATAGTTTTTGGATCAGAGAACTTACAGTGTCCCCTTTCTAATGCTTGTTTCTGGTAGACAGGGCTATGGAACCAAAGGACTATAGGTAGATAAACTACAAAGAAGTGAAGGAATGGACTCCATGCTGTGTTTTTCCCCCACTGCTTTAAGTGCTGCTGCTACCAACCCACATATGACTTCTGCATCCACTGTGCCAAACTACACACATGGTGACTCTTGTCCTCATTTCTATCCTTAAAAACAACTTCCATTGTTGGAGCAGCCCATTTCCTTTTCCCTAAGTGGCTTTCAGAGAAAAATAACTCTTTCAGCCATTGCTGCATGCACTGTGTTGAGAGAAATTGATGATAGGCTTCAAAGCTAGAGAAAGAGTACACTATGCCTGACAAACAGAACATAGCCAGCATAGCTTACAAGCTGGTGCCCTAAGACACTTTCATAGCAAAGTCATTCATGAGGAAAGTCACTTCATAAAACTAATAGAGACACTGGGTCTACCAAATACATAAACATCAATATTGTAATTGTAATTTCATAAGAAGAATGAAAACCAAGTTGCTATAGTCTGTAACAGAACATAGTAGCTATAGCAATGAACTCTGAAGAAATAGTTGCACATGTCTAGTAATTAATAAAAAATTATGAGCATTAGGATACATGTAAGACTTCTGAGAGTACAGAAAAATAAAAATAATTGAATGAAATTACAGATGCAATTAACATTAATGAGAGAGAGAGGGGGGAGATGCTAGACTGAACAAAATAGAAATCTAGGAAATGAATTTAAGCAGAAAAAATATGGATAAAGCCATGTGTGGTGGAATACAGTACATGGGAATCCTGATGCTACACTGAAGTGGTTGCTTCCTAAAAAAACAAAAATCTCCCACCCTATGTGTGTGTGTGCGGGGTCTGGATTAATCGCAAGAAAAATCAAATCTTTGAAGTATTCCAGAAAGCCTTATGCAATTTTACAAAAAAATAAAAATGAGCTGGCAAATCCTTGTTGAGATTCATGAGATTCCATTGAATAGACAAACATTTTGTGAGTTCCTGAAGGCCAAAGGAAGGAGAAAATATGCGACCCTACTTAAGAAAAGACTTACTGAAAGTTTGACAGACTTGGGAAATGGATTGTGCATCCAGATTCAGGGGCTTTTGGGACCCTAAGTAAACCCCAACATAAAATTTCCTCATGATGGTGTATTGAAATATGGAAGTGTCATACTGCAGATGAAGTACTGAGCAAAGAGAATACTAAAATCTACAAGAGAGAACTATCATCTATGTTAAAATGAACATTTATTAAATGTGCAGTAGAACCAGGCAGGAAAATGAACAGTAGAACCAGGAAGGCATGGTATTATGTATTTCTCATTTTGAAGAGAAAATAAAACTTGCATCCATGAAGATGTTCCCAGAAAATTGTTTTCCAGAAACAAAGGAGCAAGGAAAAGAATGTTCTGTCTATATACAGAAGGAGCAGTTTCTGCCAGTGTTTGTGTGAAAGATTCACAGTTAGAAAGGTTATGAATCTAGCTGGTGTCTTAGTTAGGGCTTACTATTACTGTGAAGAGACACCATGACCACAACAACTCTTATAAAGAAAACATATACTTGAGGGTGGCTTGCTCACAGTTTCAGAGGCTCACTCCTATTTGATCATCTAGTGGAGTATTGCAGCATGCAGGCAGATGTGGTGCTGGAGTTGAGGGTACTGTAGGAAGTAGACTGACAGCCACACAAGGGAAACTTGAGCAAAAGAGGCCTCAAAGCTTGAACCCACAGTGACACACTTACTCCAACAAGACCACACTTACTCCAATAAGGTCATGCCTTCTAACAGTGTCACTTCCTTTGTGGACATTTCCTTTCAAACCACCACAGCTGGCATGTGAGCATGATGCTGGCATTCCTGAAGAAACAAATAGGTCTTGACAGAAATATTTGACATGCCAGATATAGAGCAGTCAAAGATATGAATGTCAGAATGCTGTGGAATAATCTGGGCAGATAATATTGCATGCATTTTGTCAGCCAGCCATCATTTCTTCAGACCCAGGAACACAGCATGCATCTCACTGTGTCTTTCAATGGCCATGAAAATAGCCCCATCAGTGGGACAGCTTAATAGAAAATATTGAATGGGCTTTCAAAAAGAATTGGAATCAAGACAGAAAGATGAAGGCACGGAGGACCAATTGATACATCTTCCCAGTGTGTTCTCACTTTCTCATCCCTTTGGTGAATTTGAAAATGTATTACCAGGGCTGTAGCTACAACACCTGGGGATAGAGATGATACCATAGTGAGAGATTTTAATTTTGTTTGAATTCTCTAAAGTGTTTGAGGGCTGTTGGTTGTGCCTTATTTTACTTAGCAAAATTTAAAGTCAATGTGAATATGCATCCTTATCCCAACAAAATGAAGGCAAAGGTCCTTTTTAACTAATATTCCTGCTTGGATTCTTGTCAAGTACTAGTTTCCCCTTTAAACTGAAAAGACTTGGGTATTACAAAAGGGATCATGAGATAGCAGCAGAGGGTAAATAGATGAATAAGTAAATTAAAATAATTAAAAGACCACAACATTATCTGGAAATGGAGTCAGTAACAGTGACATTATTTGTCATCTCAATTATACCAGATAATTTTTCTGAAAAATAAGGTTTGGGGAATAGGTGAAAAGATGACATTGTGTGCACATCAGTGGCCACACACTGGAAAACCAGCTCACTCAAGACAATAGTAGTTTGGACTAATTATTCATGACTGAATCAAGCTCTAGAAATGGGAATGTAGTTTTGACTTGCTTATGCTTTTGATGGAAAATACTCATGTTGTATGCAAAAGGAATAACTAATGTCATCAAGATATACTTACACACTAATACCTACTGTCCTTGCAGTAGAATAGAAAAGTTTATCCTTCTCATCCAAGGGGAATTCTGACAAACTGCATACAAAAATTATGCTGCATAAAGAAGCCAAGAAGTATCTAAACAGACAAGCTCTTTCCCATCGAGTCTATTAATAATTCTCCCAAAAAAGTATCTAGTGTCAGAAGTCATCTGCATTGTGAGTGCATAGTAGAAGAAACATTGTTGGTTTAGTTTTGGAGTTTGTTGATTCATTTGAACACATCAAGTGATTAGGCCAGAGAAAAATACAAAGACATAGAAATGGGGAGAGAAAATTATACTTATTCAGATAATGTGATTATATGTATATAAAAGCCTGAAAATTCCACTTGATTGTTAGAAATTACTAAACAAATTCTATAAATATCAGAATACAAATCAATATGCAAAGTCTAGCTGCATTTTTATTTAAGAATAGCAATCTTGCTGAGAGATGAATTAAAAGTATATTTCATCCATTATAGCTTGCAAGCAACACACACACACAAACACACACACACATATACACAGAGAGAGAAAGAGAGAGAGAGAGAACAGACACAGACACACGCATGTACACACATGCATACACCCCCACAAATGAAATTTTCATGCTTCTAAGTTGAAATAAATATTATGACACGATTATATGCTCCAACATTACTTACAGATTCGATGCAATTTCTACTGAAATACTAACAAAATTCTTCAAAAACTAGAAAAAACACAGTTCTAAAATTGACATGGGAGAAAGCAACTCCACGTAATCAGAAAGGAAAGAGGCAATTCAGATGCATCACAATTCCCGATTTCAAGATAGAGTGCACAGATATTGCACTGAAAAGCAAGGTACAGTCCTAAGTACAGACTCAGAGCACAATGGGACCAAATGAAGCTCTCAGTGTTGGCCTCATTCTTTCTGTCTCCCACCCTTCCCTTCTCCCACTTCCCTATTCCTTTCCCCTCCTACTTTAATGCTTTCACCCTCAAAACAAATTTGTCATAAATGTGTCCGGGAACTTTTCACCTGTCACTTTTGTCACTGCAGAGCCCCACATCTTTAGCAGGGAGTTTGAAAATGTCCCCTCCATCAGGGTTTCAGCTGGCTGACTCCTTGCTGATTGATGCTATGAAATGTTATTAGCTCTGTTCTTTGACATGCCTTCCTTCCTGCTCCCTGTAACCCTTTTGTAATCCCTATGCAGTAATGAAGGGAGTTGGCTTTTGGAAGCATCCCAGAACCTTTGACCTATGATTTACAACATTTACTTAATGACACAAAAGAAAACAAACAAAAGAACATTTTTGAACATCCCCCAGAGACTTTCCCCATTGCCATCTAATTTTAGATTCTTTCAGTTCCTGCTGGTGGAGTCCTGGAAGCTGCTGTTTTACACAGTACTGTCAAATTTAAAGAGCATGTAGAATCATATGGGCCCAACCTTGTGTTTGTCATCATGTTCTGTGGTTTAACCTTTCCCCTGAAAATTTAATCAGCATTAGAGGAAATAAACACTTTTGTCCCCATTGTACACTGGGAGTTATATCCTCTTCTATTTCCCAATTTTCAGCAGGTTCCAGATAGCTGCATTTACTCCAAAGGATCAGGTTGACTCCCAAAATAGTGTGCCAAAGATTTCTACCAGGCAGAAGATAACTGCTTAAAAGATCAGACCAATGGCTGAACCCTTATTTAGGACTATTTGTAGGACTCACAGGCCAACTTGGGGAACAAAGAACTACCAGTTGATATTTTACCTAAAAGAGAATTCAGAAGGAAACATTGTTCTGGGAGGGAGATATGGAACTTATGGATCAAAAGGAGTTTGTTTTGAACAATGGATGAGGATATAATTAGAGATGTGAGCCTAATTATTCAAATCTATTATTATTGCTAAGCTTTCTCCTGTTCTGTATGAAAACAACAAATAGCAGCTTTTCTGGTAAGGGCTTTAAGGAGTCTCAGGCCTTCTTTTTGCTAATTCAGAAAAGCTAACATCCCTAAATAACAATGGCAATTCTCTATCCAGATTGTGCATGAAAAGTCATTGTCCCAACAGGTACTTAGTCTACATACTACTAACATTTAATTGATCTACATTTGGTGACATGAGAACTAAAATCAGAAGTTTTCCTTTTTACCCTTAGAAGAGAAATTAGCAGGGGAAATTTAGTATTTTAATGACTTTACTCTGTACAAGGATGAATAAAGATGAGTAATAACCCCATCCTATAGTCTCTCCTCTCTTCCTCCTCCTCTTCCTCATTCTCTCAGTCTCTCTCTCTCTCTCTCTCTCTCTCTCCCCCAAATTGATATCAATACCTAGTTCAAAAAGATTATGAAGTAAGCCAAGTAGAATTACTCTTTGTTTGTATATTGAGATGTTTCTTTTCTGTCTAAACTTTTATACTAAAATAATCTTAAAGCAAGTTTAGCAAATGGGACACTGTATTCTTTAAGATATAGTGCTACTAGTGTAAAACAGCTGGGCAGTTGTGTACATAGCATTTTCATGGTTACTGAATTTTATTAATGTATGCAAATACATTAAGATGTTTGCACATTACAATCTTCAATAGGTATATCTCATGTTTACCTCCTTGTTTTTGTGTTATGGCTGAAATAAAGAGTTGGTAAATGATACCACTTTGAAAATAAAAGTACCAACCACATACTAATCTACAAATACATTCAGTATTATTTAAAATACTATTAAAATTATGCTTACTATATTATGCTAATGTGTCACTTAACAAAATTGTTTTGTAAGGTAGCTAATTCTTAATACTGAGACAACTAAAACTTCAAGTTCAAATAACTTGTTTAATCTCACAAAGCAAGCCCAAGTTAATTGTTTTCAATGCAGGTGTCCCTTGTGTTCTCCTTCTTTCATATTCTCTTGGTACACACAACACACACATGAGGGATTTCTGAATTTTGGTATATGTGCTCAGTCTTGAAAACCATGTTTACAGGAAGGGTATTTGCTGCAATTATATTGTACACAGCTAACTCCATGTTCTCTGGATGCCATTCCTCTTTTCAAGTACCATTTCCATTTTATGCTTCTTGCCACCTTGCTTCTCTTCTCCACCTTCATCTTACTTCATCTCAAAGCTAGATAAGAGGAAAAAGTCACTGCAGTTTAAAAGAACAATGTCATTGAGTCAGGAAAGGAATAGACAAGAAGAAGAAGAAAAAAAGAGAGAGATACCATAAAAGAGGAAGCATTATACATTTATAGAGAAAACTGACTCTAGAGAAATGTCCAGAGACTTACAAGACTGACCCCAAATAACAATTTGAACAACAGTGGAAAGGCTATCATAAATGCACTTCCCTGACAATGAGATTAATTACTGATTTATCCTCCAGCATAGAGCCCTCATCTAGTAGCTGATGGAAACAGAAGCAGACACCCTCCCACAGCTAAACTCTGAGCTGAACTGGAATCCAGATGCAGAGAAGGAAGACAAGACCAGGCTACAGAAACCCACAGAAACAGCTGACCTAAACAATGGGGAGTTAATGGACCCCTAGACTGATAGATGGAAAACCAGCATTGGACTGACTCAGACCACCCTGAACATGGGTCTCAGTTAGAAGGCATGGGAAGTCTAAGAGACCTCTGACAATGGAACCAGGATGTATCCCTGGTGCACAAAAGGACTTTGGGAGCAAGTTCTTCATGGAGGGATAACCTAGAGGCAGGAGGAAGGGCCTAGTTCCTACTCCAAAAGACTTGACATATTTCATTGACCCCTCCTGGAAGTCATCACCCTCCCTGTGGATTGGGTAATGGGATGGGAAGGTGGTCTGGGGGCATGGAAGTGAGGGAGAGAAGGAGAGAGGGAGAGAGGGAGGAAGGGAGGGAAAGAGGAAAATGGAGGAAAAGGGAACTGGGATCTATATGTAAAATAAGAAATAAAATAACAATGAAGAAAACAAACTAAGAAACACACACACACACACACACACACACACACACACACACACACACACACACACATGGGTTAAGCCTTTGGAAACCATATAGTTTCTCCCTATAGCATCTTCACAGATAGTAGGCTTGATGTGGAGCCTGCTTCAGTTATTTTTAAGATCCATTTTTATTTCAGTTAAAACAATTAAGAAAAACTGAGAAACATCGGATCTTCTGAGAAAAATAAGACAAGCTTCTCTAATGTAATTCTCACAGTGGATTTAAATCCAGTGTGTTTTGGTTCAGTTTTCAGTCCTAGAGTATGAACAATTATTGTGGGGAGGAAGGCCTTTTTCTCCACAGACTTGCTAACCAGAATAGAAGCTCATTTCATTTATCATAATCTATCTTATTTTGCTTATTTGTCTCTCTTATATATATGCTGCATGTGTGTGGTTGTCTACAGAGGCCAGAAAAGGATATCAGTGATGCTGGCGCTGGAGTCACATGTGGTCATGAGCTGTTGGAAATGGGTGATTGGAACCACACTTTGAGATTCATGAGGACATTTCACAGAAAGACATCTATTCCAACACTTCTTTCAGTTCTCGATGTACATGGACTCTAGAAAAGTACAGTTATATGTATACAAAAAATCCAGAAGTAATGAGAAAATTTCACTTAAGTATCAATTGTCATCTTGGCTACTATGTTCTTATTGACCAAGAAAAGATGCAGATGTCTCTTTAATGAATAGTCAGTGACCAAGTAATTTCTGGGATCCAGATCAGGATGAAAGGTCACCCTGCCATTCCTGATTTTCAATCAAGAGTACAGGCAAACCTTCAGTACCTCTTCCTGTTCCCACAGCAGAAACCATCCTACTGGCCTTGAGACAGCATTTCCTGCTAATGTTTCTTCATCAAGAATGAATCAGTAGGGATTTTTGAAGGTGTGTTTAAATGGAGTCCACCAGACCCAAGATAAATGATAAATATGTATTTATTAAAGAAGCATTTACACAGATAAGAATAAATAACCACTGCAGTTTCCAGATCCAGGATATGCAGTGTCTGCCTTTCCCATGCTGTCTGTAACCCAAGACAACTTGTACCAGCTCCTCCTCTATCTTATATTGGTCATATCTGCACCTGAAACCATGCCCAAATGGTATGACCAACACCACAAGTTCACTGGCAAGGCAAGATGCCACAATTTCCCTTTTGTCTAAAGAAGAAGGTTTTAAATTCTTATACAAAAACTATATACCTTGATAACAAATATTAATTATATTTATTGCAGAAGAAGGAAAGGTTAAAACATACACAAATTAAGACCTACAATTATCAACAGCAACACTGAGCATTAGCCACATTCTATATGTCCAGTTCCAGGGTAATGGCATATAATAGAAATTACTCCAATAGCTGTCCTATTCTGGAAAATCTAAGTCTTGTACCTAGTACACAGTCTAGTCATCAACCTCATCAAAGACCTGAGAAGGAAAATATTACTAGGGTAAGCAGGAAGTGCAAGTGTGAAAGTTCCTCAAGGTACAAGCAAAGAGAGAAACAGCAGGCTACCTAGACATGTCTCAGTCACGTTGGGGCATTCAACTTTGGCTAAGGCATAGAGTATCTGATAGACCATCTCAGAAGCAAGAAACCTGAAAGACTGTCTTACCCTGACTTGGCAGTGTTCAGCAGTCTAAGTTTATCTCCTGCTAGCCCAGTTAGTACAGCATGTCCAAAGTCAGCAGTCAAGTTAGGGGCAGTTATTTTCCCCAAAAGCCCATAGCCAAGAAGAAAACAGACTTCAAATTGCATGTCATCAGTGCTCATAATACTCTTATGAATAGCTCAGTGTTGTCAAGAACAATTGTGTCATGTCGATTGAGTTCTAAATCAAATACCTATGTTGGTTACATCTCTGAGCATATATAGAACCTGATTAATATCATTACATATAAGAATCATTGTTAACTATAATCTGTATATAATTCTCACAAACATAATTTCTCAGTGACTGAAGCTTCCCCAAATAATTTAAGAATTCTTTAAACCAAAATGTAGCATAAGGACAATAACCTTATTTGTAACTATATGCATATATATGTAAATCACTAAAACAGACATAGAACTGAAGTGTCTTGATCAGAGGTAGAACTGTATAGTACAACATGATGAAAATATCCTAAATTTTATCAATATACAAAATATCTTAAGCATATGTAGAAACATACATATGTAGAATATGATAAAGATGGTTTTATATTTGTGCACAAAATATCATAATCAGAAAGAAGAGCCTATACAATATGACAAGTAAAATTTCAAGTTGGAAGCAATATACAAATTATCCAAGACAGGAATAATTTTACATAGCTTTCAACATACAAGAATCTATAACATTGTAAGTTGTCATCTTCTGTTCCCAAACCTACATCAATAAAACCGACCCTTAGCAAGTGATAATTATTCATTTTCTTTGAAAAAGAAAAAAATAAGAACAACAACAACAAAAACAAAATACTATCTAAGCCAACTCTAGGGAAAGGGTCATTGTATTACTTCCTGCTATCATGGGATGAAGGTGACTAGGTGACTCTGTGGAATCATGTAGGAAAACAAACTAAAGCAATGGTTAAATCTCAAGAGGACTAACTGTAACATTTGTAGCTGGTTTCTGAGTAGCAGGTGAGGCTTGTCTGAAGTTTTTATCTGAAGCTCTGGTAGTGTCATAAGAAGTTGCACCATCTCAACTAGATAATCTGGAATTGCCTAGAGGAGTTTTAGTCCCAAACCGATCCCTGAGTGATCTATACTAGTTCAAAGACATCAAGTTGAATCGAGTAGAATCAATTTTGTGGGGCCCCAGCTTCTCTCTGGAGACATCAAAGATTGATGTTAGAAAATTTTATAGGTCACTGTGGACCCAAAGTTAAACGTCAATATCAACATAGAAAATTGAAATATTATAGGTAAGCATACTACAGGTTTTTCCTTTGGAGGAGACCCAAATTCTAAGAAAATAGGAACAATTTACACTACTTTTCCTCAATTGCCAATTCTAAAATCAGTAATATGAGTAGGACCATGTATTAAATAATTTCTAGGCTCACATTCTATATCCATAACATAAAAGAGAACCACCAATGAAAACAGCTCCATGAGTCAATATTTGTTTTTTTCTGCATGTTCTAGTGTCAAGCTTATGTAGCCTGGCTAACATGAGACAAATTTATGGAATCAAAATTATTTGTTCAAGATGACAATACTGATTTTTAAATTCAAATTTTAGAGAACTGACTTAGAAATATCACCCATGATAAAAATCTACAATTCAATCTCGTGGAGTTCACTGGCTAGTAATAATTTTTAATTTCAGACCAAACATATTTTTCCACTCATTATTTATATAAAGAATGTTATTCACAGGTTGAGCACTTGCTTGGCATGCCTGAGGCTCTGGGTTCAATCCCTAATGCCAGCCAAAGAATAAGTAAATAAAGAAACAAGAACCATGATTTTTTACCTACATGTTCATTTCCACATGTATTCATAACTCTTCGATTTATCCAGTAGTAACATATTAAATAAAGACCTTTAATTGTATTCAATTCACCAATTTTATGACTTTCAATTTACTTATGAGTCAATTTGACATGAGATGCATATATCAAACATATGTTCTATGTATCTATGGAGTTTAGACATAAAGACTTTTTGGTTTCACACAGATTCAGATTTCAGGCTGGCAGAATCTACCTGAACTGCTAAAATGTGATTGGCTTACTAGGAAATAGTTAATAAGTGATTGAAATATTTCATTTTCTTATAAATATTTCACCAGGTACTGAAGCTGGAAAACATTCCCTATGGTGTTTTACTTTGCTTTGCTGTTGCCTGTTTAATCTTTTTATTTTCACCAATTCTTCTGTCATAAGTTCTATATGTAGGCAATGAGTGCTATGTAAGTTTCTTTTTGAAACTCAACTAAATATAGAAGTTCTTATGATATCTGACACAAGGCCTTCATCAATATTATTTTATATTGTATAGGTTAGTCAGAATTTACTACAAATATGTAGTTCATACAATCTTATAAGTTGAAATCATCAGTATATTTAGATATATGAACTAGTTACCACAGAACCAGAGGTAAAAAATTTAGCATTGAGTAGAAAAGAACAAAGTATGATAAACATAAAACTTGAGTAGAGAGTTATTTAAACTTGAGGAACAAATCACATTGTAACTCTAATAGACCAATAGTCACAGTGAATATATTCCCAATTTCTTATGTTTAATTATTTTTAAAATTTTGACATCCTTATTAAAAACTGGACTTTGGTGGTATAAACTACGGGTAACTATCCAGTTCAAATTAATTTAATACCAGAAACAGAGCATTAAGAATGAAAGCATTTAGTAGGATTGAGATATCAGGATCAGCTGATGATCTTGGTATCTGGATCATTTGAAGAGGAGTTCAATTACAAGCATGAATAAAGGGGCCAGAAAAGAACTTTCTCTGTAAAATGGCATGTTCCCTCTCTATCTTATTTCATGTGACATCTTTGACCTTTTTCTATAGGTGACATATCTGTGACAACTACGTGTCTTTTTGGAGGGATTTGTTGTCATAAATAGGAGAGTTGGAGTGTAGAAGTACATTATGAAGGCTGAAAAAATGGTTTCACCAGTCTAAACAATGTAAATCAATGAACAGGACATATAAAAGAAAACTGTAATAGATATGACAACAGACATTCTATGGATCACAAGGGTAAAGCCAATACTTAAAGTGCAAAACTACTGAGAACTTAATTCTTTCATGCAATACTTATAAACCTTGGACAAATAACATTATTTGGTCTATTAATAAAAGAGAAAAAAATGTATAATGGAGGCATTAGAAAATATTTATTCATTAGAAAACCTTGCAAATAGAAGATAACATTCTAGGTGCATTTTTTTTTTTGTCTCCATGACCTCTAATTTTTTCCTTAAACCTTCCTCAGTTTTCTTGAGAGTAGAGAAACTTTACTAGTAGTGAATGAAGAATAGTGTGATGTTATAGGTCATGGTGAAAAGAAGAGAAACTGTTCATGAAGAAAGGCAATGGGCTTGATTTGAAACTGTTAAATGAATTCAGACTGTCCTTCAATCCACATTTTTTCCACTCAATTATCTTTTAGTGTTAAAGAAGTACAGTGCTACCTGGGGAGGAGGGTGGGGGGGAAGAATGTATCTAGTAGTTTCTTCTAGACAGAAGAAACTGCAAATTACAGCCAATGGGAAGTAGGTGAAGTGTTAAGTGTAGCATCCAAGGAATGTCCTGGAGAAACAATTAGCACTTCCTACCTGACAGATGGAAGGTAAAGGTCATCACTGTATCTACAACAGGAAGCCTGGACCTTAAGCAACAGAGACACACCCATGGCAGTAACACTGAAGGGTCCTGGAGCCTTTCCATGTGGGTTAAAATGTGAATACTTGTTTACACCATGATTATGTTGAGACTCATTCCACGGGACACAAATATACTGATTTGATACATTTAGTATTTCAAAGTATTTGATGGCCTTTATTCACTTTTGTAAATTGTATTCCTAAAACTGTGTGAATTCACCTTTAATCAGTTTAATTTTTACCATCTCAGATAATTATTCTTTATAAATAGATTATTATTGATGATTATTACCCTGATAAACATTTGTAGACCTGGGAAGAACTTATAAATTAAATGTCATTTTGAGTTTAATCTCATGCTGTATAGACTATACCTAGATACATAGTCAAATCTTCTTCAGTTTTTCTAGTTGTAAATATTATTTACTGAAAAATAAAAATGATATCTAAAATTTTGTAATAAAAGACAAATATATTAATCAGTATTTTATAAAAATACTAAGTAAATCTCAGTTTCCTTCTAAGGTATAAATAGATTTTGGCTTATTCAAAGATGTCACTAAGTGAATGAGTTCCAGAGTAACAGAAGAAATCCCAGAATTAATCTAGTTTAACTATGGGATGAAGACCATATTGTGTATAAATACTAAGTACTGGCCTTAGTGTAATAGATGAGGCATACTGATTTATATTATTCATTGAAATAACACCACAGAGACGTTAATGCTATATAAAAAATCTACATGTAAATTCCTCAAAAGTTAGAGTTCTTACACTCTACAAAAATAACATAAACATCTGTTGTTTACTTTCAATAAAACTAACACCTTTTAATTCAGATTCTTGTCAAATTCCAGTGTGTGGCTTTTAAAATTTATCCTGTGACACAACAACAAGAGTCACAAAGCAGTAGCCCATTGGCAGAGTCTTTGTTTTTTATCACAGTTGGAGACTTGGGTTGTAGGAATAGTGATAGAAAAAAAAGTCAGTCAACATTTTAATTTAAATTTAAATTAAGTTTAATTGGTAAACTGGTACCATCATATAAATAATGCTAGTGATGGAATGACATACTAACTGGGAATACATTAATGAGAAATAATCACATTTAGAGTTAGTGTTGAGTTTTATGAGGGGCTCTCTTCCTTGTTTATTAAATGACTGGATTAAATTTCCAGTGTCTCTTTTGAGAATAAATTGTTAAGAATCTCACATATCTTCACACATCCTTCATCTTTTCCAACTTACTTTCCTAAATAATTAATAAATATGAATTGCATAGTCAATAATTAAATAGCAGTATTGTAATGCTGATATTAAAAGAAAGAATAGTACAAAAGAATTTGTAACCTCAATGTGTAGAATTGTAGATTGACTCTATTTGAGATGTATTAAAGAACTTTGGTTAAAGATATCCATTTATTTGGATTACTTTGATTACTAGAGTGTGTTTCTTTGTATCTGGCATGGAATATTTGGTATACTTGATAACATTCAAGATTTTATTTAGGGTGTATGACTGTTTTAATTTCTATATCACAGAAAGTAGGCTCAACAATATTTGTCAAGACCAATTTGCTATTCAGTCTTTGCCCATGAAAGAGGGTATGGAAATTGTCCCAGGTGACATGCTGGCCAGCATATTCCATACAAAAACTAAGCAAAGAATGAAATGGTTATTCAGTAACAGGGCTCAACCTATCTCTGTTGTACAAATTTGTAGCATCCTCTGGGATGTAAAACAGAAAAAAGCAATATACATAGTAAAAGATGAGTTTTGGGGGGATTTTGTTAGTTGTAGGTGTTCCTCCATTGCTGTGACATATAATGCAGACTTCTTTGACTACCTGTAGTTCAGAAGTTAACCTGGAAGATACATTTCACACTGATTTGTTAAATGGATGAAAGTGCAAATGTAATGTAATCCCACATAGTATTCAAATAGCATCTCCTTTTCAGTTGTACATTTAGTATTAAAATGGTTTAGCATGCACACATGTGCATATGTAAACATATGAATTCAAATATGCATATGTATGTATATATGAAGATGTATTGTAACATGTTTTGTGCACATGTGCCTTCAAGCAAGTGGTGATAACTGCAGTAACTTATACTAGCCGAATTAAGCTTTAAATTAAGTGACAGCTAGGCACTACATAACCTTCTGATTAAAAATAAAATGGTTCCATAAACTTGAAAAAAACATATATATTATGTCTTCAGGGAAAAATGTATGTAATGTAAAGTCATGCGGTGTTAGTACAAAACTTGAAACCATATGCATTTGAGTTCAGTCTGTACACTTTTTGGTGTGTGGGTAATGCAACAGGTTTGTCACTATGTGACCCTGGTTATCCTCAAACAGTTTGCCTCTGCCTCCCCAAATGCTGTTGACTAGAGTCTCAATACCCTGAACATGGCCCTGAACATGTTTTCTTAATTATCAAATTATATATTTATTTCAACATCTAATTAATGAAAACTAATAATTTTCTTTAGTTCACTTGTAACATTTTCCTGTTTTGTGCTATATTAAAGATGGAGAGATATGCCAATGCATTTTGATCTCTGTGTATATATTTGAACTAAATTACATTCTCACTCGCTGTGTTTTTATAAGAAAAAGGGTTCTGATACTTAATGGCATTATATTACTTGAACTATAGGAACACAGAATAATATTATACAGATCACACATATCTCATTATATAAATTATGAAATGCAAATTATTTTTCTCCACTGTCATATTGGTTTGGGGTCATAGACTGGACTTCTCAAGAAGACTCTGGTCTGCTATCCTCAGCAGGTGATTTTTGGTCTCAACATTGAGATTCTTCAGAATTCTTCCTTTGGTCTGTTCTGTATTAAAGCTTACAAGTTTCTATGTTATTGACAGATTTCCAAGAGTATTATAAAATATAAGGCTGCTTACCAATCCAAGTGGAGCAGCGGTTCCTTAAGTGTAGCAAATTCAAGGTCCAGTAACTCGTCCTTTTCCTTTCAGGGTGTGTGCATTGAACTCCCGAGACATTCCAGGCCCAGGCAACTTTCCTGCTAGCACTGACAATAAATCTCCGTCTCCATTCAAATGTTTCTTTAAGTGAAATTCAACCTGTTCCAAGGTGAAGCTGAGTCCTAAGGATCCTCCAACACTGCACTTGTGACTCCATGTGTGCAGGGTCGTTTTCCATTTATTCTTACTCCCAGCAATTCTCCACTGGGGCAGAGTAGGGAGAGTTCCCTTGCCACCCAAAAGTTTAACTCAGTTCTGACACTATTTAGTATCAGACATCAAGGCTTCCAGTTCAATCCCATAGGCTTGCCACCACTTCACAGGCTAACTATAGTCCAGGATGTCATTTTTACCTCTGGCTGACTGGCTATAGTATAGAGGGTCCAATGAATGTTGTTGAATTCAATGGCTTACTTAAATGTCTCTCAGTATTCACAGAATTGTTCCCTTATTATAATACTGGTTAACACAAAGGATGCTGCAAAGGACAGGAACATCTGGGCATGATTTATAGCCAAGCAGAAAGGCTCATAGGGCAAAACCATAAAAGTTTAAAGCCCAGGCACATTTGCACTCTCCAATCTCTGTGTGCCACAACTTACTGATATGTGAATATATTCTGTCTCAAGATGATGGTTAGTAGTTTCAACTTAACACATACCAGCACGATCTGGGAAAGGAAAACACCTATCCTCAAACAGGAATGTGGACTTTGGGGGCACATTGCATTGATTTTAATTAATGTAGGAGGTCCCCACCTTCTTTGGGCATTCTGTCCCTGGACAGGTAGTCTGGGATGCATTAGAAAGCTAGATGAGAGATCAAGAGAACAAGAAAGCATGTAAGCAATGTTCCAGGTTTCTGTTTCAAGCTCCTGCACTTTCTGTTTTGGAGTTCCTCACTGATGGATTATAATCTGCAAGATGAAGTGAATCTGTTTCTTCATAAAGTTAGGGTTGTTCATGGTATTACTGCAACAAGAGAAAAAAAAAACTAGGACACTCATCAATCCAGAGGCTTTCTAGGTATGCATACTTTTGTGTGTTTATAGAGGCTTCATTAATTAGGTGAGGTTGCTTAGGCTGCTGACTGTTAGACAATAGCTATGTTTGGGTTGAAAGTTTTAACCCAGTGATCATATGTGGTTATCTCTGCAATATCTTTATGCTCTGATAACCTATGTGTTTTCCAACAGCTGTCTCAACATGAATTCAGGTACCCTTTTAAGCACGCTGTAGTAGTGTCCTTTCACTCTTATCAATTTTACTACCTTAAAAAGAAGTGAACAAATATCTCCATTCCTAACCCAAAATCTACCTCAAGTTGATAGCCTCTGCAAATAAAAAGTTATTTTTCCCCAAGTAAGTTGCATGGGGAAATGAACCATTCTTAAATGTGGGTCCATGCCCAGTGATAAATGACCAATACAAAAGGAATTCAATGGGAACTTTAGAGGTTCTCTATGTCATAAGGTTGGTTCAGGGCACTCTAATTTTTCTTGGTGTGTTTAATTCTTTCTTAGCTCTCTGGGATATCCTGACTATGGTTCCTGACCCTCTAGGCAGTATTGGTAGTGGGTTTCTTCTCATGCCATGGGTCTCAAGCTGGACCAGTCATTGCTTGGCCACTTTCATAATCTCTGTGTCATCCTCACCAAAGCACATCTTTCAGGCAGTTCAAATTGTAGGTCAAAGGTTTTGTGGCTAGGTCAAAGGTGTTTTAATACCTCCATTGGAAGTCTTTCATGGTTACATGATTTAGGTTCTTGGATTCTTAGTTGGATCACCCTCATAGTTTCCTGGGAGTTTCCAAACACTAAGTTTCTATCTTTCCCTGGAAAAGCCCCCCCCCAATTCCAGTTATCTTTTCCCAATGTTCTCTTCCTCCACCACCCTCCTCCCCTGTCATCCAATTCCTCTTGTTCCTGTCCCTACATGCTTCAAGAAGGGCTCTGTGAATTCTGCAGAAGGGGAAGAAGTGTTGTAGGAGCCAAGGAAACCAAAAGAAAACCTACAGGACCAACTAACTTGGTTCATAAGGCCTTATAGAGACAGAACCAACAATCAGGAAGGCTACATGGGTTTGGTCTAGGCCTTCTACATATATTTTATGGTTGTATACCTTGATATTCTTGAGGAACCCAAATTGTGTGGGGAAGGGCTGTCTCTGACACTTTTGCCAGTTCAGGGGACCGTATTTCTCATATTGGGTTGCCCACAGCCATAATATGATGGGAGGTACCTAGTCTTATTGCAACTTGATATGCCATGTTTAGTTAATGTCACTGGGAGATCTGCTCTATTCACCAAGGGAGACAGAAGAGGAGGAATGGATAGGGGTGGAGCTTGGATGAAAGGAATGAGGAGAAACTATGGTTGGGATGTATAATACAGGAGAGAATAAGAAACAGGAATATATCCTAAGAAAAACTATATTTTCAAAAACTAAAATAAATAAGAAATTCAAATAATTGTAGGACTGCCGTACAAGTGGTATTACCAAAGATCCAATATTTACTTACTACAAGTCATGTCACAGTGTCTGTGTATTAGAACTCTTAGGCTTTGTAACTCCTCTAATCTAATTTGCATAATGTTATATTTTCTTTTGCTCTTAAACTAGAAGACATTAATCAGAATGTGATGATAGCCAAATACCCTGTGAACTGTGTTGTAACAAATGCAAAAAGCTAATAATTATTGCAGTTCCTATTTATATTCAGACTGGGTTTTAGGATGACTTTATTAACAGAGGTTGAAAATTGTATCATATAGATTAATAGATAGATATATATGAAGTGACAGATGTGTGGTGATGTATTTAAATTAAAATAAAATAACTCACTTGTTTTAATATTATATCATAATGGTTCATAGTACACCGATCAAGGAACAAATATCAAGGTTGCACTAGCTATAACATCCCGATTTCTTATTTTGTGATCAAAGAAACTACCATAGAATTGGGATGTAGAGTAGAACTCCATGATCCTTTTATTGTTGGTCTAGGGTAACCCACACTGTAGTTAGAGACCCATGTTTGAATTTACATCTTCTCTGATTGTGCTAACTTTTCATCTTGCATGTTTGGGAAGATGTGACTATGTTTCTCTTTTTGCAGTTTTTGGTAAATAAATGAATATACGACTTTTTTGGGGAAATGGTTCACACACACGAACACATACACACAAGTACAGTACACACACACTGTTCAGTTCAGGGCTTCTTCTTATATAGTTACTTCTAATACTCAGATAAGCAGATTGGGCCCCTATAATTAGGAATATGGAAATTAAAACCCACCTTTTTAAAGTTGGGAAGATGGCTCAGTGTACATCTAGAAACATGAGGCCCTGAGTTTGACCCCAGCATATACATAAAAGCCCAGCCATGACCTCTACCTGTAACTCCAGTGATTTTCAGGATGGAGACAAGATGAGAATTTCTGTGTCTTGCAGGATCTTTGCCAGGCTTCAAGTTCAGTGAGATATCCTTCCTCAAAGGAATAAGATTAAGAGTTACAAATTTAAACACCCAAAATCTTCCTTGTCTACAAATGTACTCACAAGTGAACAACATGCACCACTTCCACATATACTCCTGAACAACATGTACTGTCCCTACATACATAACTGAGCAATATGTACCACCCCATATACACACCTGCATAACATGCACCTCCATCACATACATTCATTCACATACACATGAAGACAAGAGTATAGAAAACTGGAAACAGGTTCCAAATCACTATGTCTGATTGTTGAAGGACTGTTAAACAGATTTTTGTTTCATGAAATATTTCAAGTAAATTTTGTAATGTGTCTTTTCCATTAGTCCTGTATTCCCCTAGAAATAATAAAAATAATAATAAAAAAGAAAGTAAATTCCTGAGCCTGATTTCCCATTTTTTTTGTTGTTGGCATTTTTTTCCTTGTTTCAATCCTCACACACTGTGATTTCCCTGTTCAGATGAACATGGACAATTCATCGGCTAGCTCAGTATTAAATTTAATCTATTGAGAAGTTTTCATTATTTGTGTTTATTTATATATATTAAATATCACACCTGAGCTTTGATTGCTTTCTTCAAGATGTTAGAGTTAATTTTATCTTTTGTAATCAATAACTTTTAATGTTCAATTTTGATTGTATTTACCACTCTTTACTAACTCTAATAAAACACATAATGTGAGGATGGAATGGGTCCTAAATGTGTAATACTTGTTTAAATATAGATAATTATCTTTCCTATTATGTAATCTCATTCTCTTTTCCTGAAGCTCTAAGTCTTCTATACAGTAAGACTATTTATCCCTAGTGTTAACTATGTTACATAATGGACGATTCTCTTCGGTTATGTTCTTAGAATCAAAGTAAAGACAGGAAAAAAATATATAGAAATATTATATTAGTTTGAATTGTGTCAATTCTGTAATTTTTGCTTCATTTATTTAGGACTGAAGTTTTCATCCTTGACATACTTGTGATTAATGGCATTGGCATAGAAACTTTAATGTTTCAAATCATATCTGTTAAATCATGTCTATTAACATATGGAGAATAAATTCTACATTTTAAAAAGTAAAGTTAAATAGTTAACCTTCATGGTCTTATAACAGCAATGCTGAAGAAACAAACACTCCAATATGCTCTGTGCTAGTAAAACCTGAAAAAAAAAATCCATTTACTGCTATTATTTAACAATTTTTATTTCTTGGTTTTAAGTCTTTTGTTAAATTTTAAGTGCATGCTTAAATTTAGGTGATGTTTTAATTGTTTAAAAATTAGATTACAAAAACTAAATTAAAAAAATTTAAAAGACCCTACCCTGCCCACTGCCCCGCAGTTCTGGTTGAGCACTGGGACAGAGGGTGGAGCCAACAGTCCACCCTATTTCAGGGACTTCTGGGAGCAACTCTGAACAAAGGAGACCTGCCTATCCATGCGGAACCACCTGTAATTTCCACCTGCTTGGTCTCTGACCCCCACCTCAATCCTCTGCTGGAGTCCCAGGCCCCACCCAGAGATCCGCCTATCTCTGCAGGTCCACTCTGAGTTCCCACAGGCAAGATCCTTGACCCCCAAAGCAGGGCCTCTGCTAAAGAAAGAGGCCTCAGCTGGAGAGTGCCAGTTCCCAGTGAGATCCTCTGACTATCTGTGTAGAAACTTCCCTAGTCTCATCCCAGCCATTGTCCTCTTTTGCCAGCCATTGGCTAGAGCCATTGGCTAGAGTCCACACTACTTCAGGAACTTCGCTGAGAGAATCTGAACACAGGAGACCTGCCTATCCATGCTGTGGGACCACCTGTAATTCCCACCTGCTTCATCTCTGACCTCCCACCTCCAGTCCTCTGCTGGAGTCCCGGGCCCCACCCAGAGACCCGCCTATCTCTGTGGGACCACTCTGAGTTTCTGCAGGCATCTTCTACTGGATCCTCATCCCTGACGGCATCCCTGGGTCCCTGTTTGCTGAAAGACCTCCTACAGTGCTTGGACCACCCAGAGCTACAGATATGTGGGGGCAGGGCAGTGAATGGAGAGAGAAGTAGGAGAAAAAACGCGTGCGACCAGGAAGACTGAGCCCGGTTAGGAACAGGAGAGAGAGAGAGAGAGAGAGAGAGAGAGAGAGAGAGAGAGAGAGAGAGAGAGAGAGAGACATAAAACGAAGGAGCCAATATTGGTTTGAAGATAAAATTGAACACAAAGAAAGGTCTAGAGAACTACAAGACTGCAGCCAACTAACAATTTGAGCATCTGTAGAAAGGCTACCATAAATGCCCTTCCTGGATAGTGAGATCAACAACTAACTTATCCATGGAGCCCTCATCTAATACCTGTTGGAAACAGGAGTTAACACCCATACATAAACACTGAGTCGAACTAGAACACAGATGCAGATGGAGAGGACAAGACCAGTCTGCAGAAACACATATAGACAGCTTACCTGAACAAACAGGAGCTAACGGGCCGCAGACTGATAGCTGGGAAGCCAGCATGGGACTGACTCAGGCCCCCCTGAATATGGGTCTCAGCCAGAAGGACTGAGCAGTCTAAGAGACCTCCAACAGTGGAACCAGGATGCATCCCTGGTGCACAAAAGACCTTGTGAACACATCCCTCATGGAGGGATAACTGCCTTAACCTAGAGACAGGAGAGAAGCCCTAGTCCCTACTTCAAATGACCTGTCAGATCTCTGTGATCCCAACTGGATGGCATTCCCCTACATATGAAATTGGGGTGGGGGGATGGGAGGGGAGGGTGGTTAGGGTGCATGTGAGAGGGCAGAGAAGGTAAAAGTGAGGGAGGGAGGGAAGGAGGAGGGAACTGAGACCGACATGTAAATTGATAAATTAAATAAAAAAAAAAAAAGAAGTGTAAAAAAATTTTAAAAGAAAATGTGAAGCCCCTAAGGAAAAAAAAAAAAAAAAAGTAGACTCTTTAGTCTACTGCAATCCCTGTCACATAATCTTTTGTAGCTCTTTCTAGATACGAATATCAAATAATCACTTTCATGAACTGGAATAATGGGGTAGTTAAAATGCAATCTGAGAGCAGTAAAGTGCTAGATCAAATCCTGTATTCACCATTTATCAGTTTGCCTACCACAAAGTGATCTAGTGCATCTCCCATTTCCACACCTAAAATATAAAAGATGAGGATAGACACTTTAAAAATGAGGTCTGCAATAGTGGAGAGGGTTCCTGAGCTGCCCATCCTCTGTAATCAGATTGGTGACTATCCTAATTGTCATCATAGAACCAACATCCTGTAATTGATGAAAGCAGATGCTGTGGCCAAGCACTGGGCTAAATTCCTGGAGTCCAGTCATTGAAAGGGAGGAGCGATAATAAAAACAAAGGGGTCAAAACCATGATGGGGAAACCCACAAGCACAGCTGATGTGAGCAAGCAGGAGCTTACTGACTCTGGACTGACAGCTAGGGTACTTGTGTAGGACCTAAGTAGACCCTCTGAATGTGGGTGGCAGTTGTGTTGCTTGGGCAGTTTGTGGGGCCATAGGCAGGGCCACCAAAATTTATCCCTAGTACATGAACAGGCTTTTTTGAGCCTATTCCCTATGAAGGGATACCTTGCTTAGCCTAGATTTGGGGGGAAAAGACCTTGGTCCTGCTTCAAAGTGATATGACAGACTTTGTTGATTCCCCATAGGAGGCCTAACCCTCTCTGAAAAGTGGATGGGGGTGGGGTGGGGGAAGGTGGGGGATCAGGAGGAGCGGGGGGGGGGGGAACTGTAATTGATATGTAAAATAGAAAAAAAGACTTTTAAAATAAAATAAAATTGAGGTCTGCAAATATACTTTAAAATGGTATTTTAGCAATGTGTGGGCTATTAGCTGTACTTAATACTTCCCAACTTAAAAGTCACTGAAAGAAAATTTAAATTAAAAATGTACTACTATGATGATTTTTGAATAATTTATAATACTGGTATTGATTAAGTATAGTTTATAATCAGACAGAAAGCCTTTCATTCAATTATTTCTATATATATTCTAAACCAGAATAATCTCCCTCCCTTTCTAGTCATGTTCCCTTAACACTTCAAGTCTCACTGTTTTTCAGAAATACAATGGATTAACCTGTAATCTGATGTGTGTCCCCCATCCAATTAAGTTTATGGTTTATGCATTTATTATATTTTTGTTATATGATCTATTTAGTCTTCTTATGAATCTAAACTGCTGCCCAGGAAGGCTTCTGTTGCATCCAAGGATGAGTGTCTATTTTGTTGTTGTTGTTTCTTGTGTGGTCTTAGTCCTGGCTGGCTTCTTAAAAGTTTATGACACAGTGTTACAGAAGTTCAAAATCCTACCATGAGGAAGATCCAGAAGGGGGACTTCTAGACATGACATAAAGTTCTATTCCTCTTCACTGGCACTCATGTGTCCCTTCTTTTGGTTTATGCACCTCTCCTTTGTGCTTTATGGTAACCATTGAGTGATGTTCAGAATCCAAATTTTGTCACACATTATTTCTCTAAGTAATAATGGATTTGGGAGTCTCAGTCTAGAGCTTACTGGTAAGAATCAGTTTCTACATTGATCCTTTTATGTACATGTAATAATTTCCCTGTCAACAACTGTCAGTAAAAATACATGTGGGGAATAATATTAATTATATTGAATTTATGTTATAAAGGAGTAATCCATGCAATCACCAGCATGGTTTGCACATACCCGATAAGATGTGTAAATGTGCACAGGAATATACACAGCTGTCACTCAGGATACAGGTTGAACAAAATAAAGCCAAGGACTTTAGTTTATTCCAAGTGAGTATTTGTGTTCTTTCAGGGATTTGTGATACAATTATGGATCTAATTACTTAAATTCCTGATATTAAGTAGGTTATTTCTACCTGATCTTCAAAGTCCAGGCTCCCTAAGACAGATGTACAACCTTGGCTAAGTCAGTGTCAAGCAAGTGATTTAACACCTAATGAGTTAAGAGTTTCCCTAAAAATATCTCCCAATCATGTTGTTCAGGATCCCAGGGAACAATATAGTCATTGGAGAAAATCACTTGGAAGCTATGAATGTTTTTATTCTAGTTGAAGGATTGATTTAGCTTACAAGAAAACGCATCTGGATTTCAGGAGAATATGTTTTTTTTTTTCTTTTCATTTAATGAGAAGCACATGACAGAAAAGGGAAGTACATGTGTAATTAATAGAAACTACACTTCTGATAACAATTTCCATGAAATGTTTTCTTTACCAATCAGAACAGGCAACTCAGGGACTTTCCTTCATCAAAATATTAGATTTTGGAAGTTTCATATAACTGTATACCTATGGACAGCCTTGATTCATGTCACTACACTTAGGCTAGCCCTTTTATAATAATTGTTATTGCTGATAAATATATAGTATTTACAAAAACTAATTTTAGCATATACATTTTTTGTGGCATTGTAGAGGACTAGGTTCAGTCCTTTTTCATATGAATGGCAGTACAGAGAAGTAATCTGCAATTTGAATTAGCTTATTACAAAATATGGAGTATGTATAAACTTTGAATGATGAAAAATTTGTATTAGCAAAACAGAATATAAACACTCTACAGCAGTCAAAAACTGCTATTCTTGAAGCCAGAAAAAAAGTTCATTTGGTGACATATAACACATACAGGTATCAATAACACAAATAGCATAGATGGAACTGATTGATTCACAATTCTGTAATTTATGGAAACAAAGAAAACATCAGAGTTTAAATTTAAGCTGCTTTGAAGACACACACATTTCATTGATTTTCTGATATGTTCTTGTTTCAAATATCCTGAACATTTAAGAAGTATGTGCTTCAGATACTTATGGCTAAGTTTTAATATTTGATTGACTTATCCCACGTTTTCATCTTTCCAAAAATTGTTTATGTTTTAACAGCTATAGTTTAGGATGTTGTAGATATCCTCTAAAATGGTTCAGTGGACATAGTATCAATGAATATTTATTGTATAATGAGAGCCGAGGTTAACAGCATAAATGTTGCAAGTCAGAGTGGAAATACGTTTGCTAATTTTTTCCCCATGTAAACAATACTTCAATGTGTATAGAAGTGTTTTGTTCCTTAGCCTTGTGCTACATATAATTTGTAGCACAACTCAACTGTTACTTCCTAAAAGCTGGTCTCCTGTATTCCTGGAAACTATATTTATATCCTCATTTCTCCAAAATTATGGATCTGTCTCTTACCTACTATGCTAGTTTAGATAAATAATATTATCTCTTTATGGCAAGTTTTAGTAACAGACTGAAATTCTATCATTCCCCCATGACAATTAGGGAATATGAAAAAAAAAGCGATTATTACTCTGGTATGTGATTATATTGATCATTTTACCAAATAATTGTCTATGATTCTTGGCCAGGAGGAAAGCTTTTATTTTATGCAGTTGCAAAAGTTTTAAGACTCTATAGAGCCTCATATTGTTGTTTCCTAATTTTAAGGCAGTATTGTATGTAGAGTCCCATAGACTTGCAGAAGATGCATCGTGACTATTGAATGATGTTATATACAGTTTAAGTACATAGAATGTGTTATAATTAGTAGTTGCATTCACAACCCTCACTTAACCACCTTTAAAATTCCAACTTAAATACTACTTATTTACTTACTATTTTAAAGACTGTAAAAGCCTCACCAAGTAATTTCAATTAAAGAAATTTTTGTTAACTTTAGGTAAACAAATCCATATATAAAAGAATAGCTTTCAATTTCTGTAAAATATGTGGAAAAATTATCCAATAGCCCAGGAAAAGCACCTGACATCTTAAAGCAACCAGGGCCCATTAAAAGTAAAGCATCCCGAAATTCATGGATCTTGGGAGCGCAAGGATTTTATTTCACAGGAGGCACATGTAATTCTTAAATGAAGTATAAATCTGATGATTGGCAGAAAATAAACTGAGTCAAATTTTAACTAGGAACAGATATTTTAGACCCTTCATACAGCACATTTTTATGTCCTCATGGAAACTGAGGCAAACACATAATTTTAAGTTGTCCTTTGGCCCTTGCTAATATAGAACTTTACAAAAGTGGTGTACCGAGTTTACCACTGGACAGCCTCAGGCTTTGCACATTAAGGAACCTAAGAAGGCTTAGTTGCAGAATCTGGGTGACATTTTGTCTTCTGCATAGCCAGCTCCCCTGTCTATACGTCCAGCTCTGCCTCAGAGGTCACTGTCCCATCTCTCTCCATGGGGCCCTCTTAGTCCTTGTTTTGTTTTGATTGACAACTCTGTACTCATTTTAAACAGAGTTTTAATAATTAAACAAAAATGAAGTTTTCTCTGATTCAATCAAGCCTTAAAATAGTCTTAGCAATTCTGAATCATTTTTACCTATGATAATTAAGTGAACAGCAAAATTATAGATTGTCAAAAAGAAGGTAAAGTAATGAGCTTTTCACAATGAGAAAAGTGATTCTAAGAGGAATTCCATGAGAATGAATAACTGGCTGTAGCAAATGCCTCTATTATAAAAATCAGTGGATGAACATTTATATTTCCATATAAAGACAGAATATCATTTGAATTTTGATTATTATTTATTACACACATATCACTTGAGGTAAAGAGCTTGGGAGGAATTCAAAGAAGAGCAGCTGAGAGGGGCTAGAGGGAGAAAAGGGCTAGAGGGTTAAGGGAGAAAAGAAGTTAATACAATTCTATTTAAATTAAAAACATTAAAATTTTTAAAAAAAGAAAGAAAACCTAAGGCTCAGAAAGATTGGTCTTGGGACTTTCTGGCACTTCCTAGCAACTGAAATATGAAGAAAATATTTTCATTTGTAATACCATGAGTGAGGATATTATGTAAGCAAAATTATCCAAGCAAAGACAGACAAATGCTGCACGATTTCCTGTGTTGTTACCAGGACTTGAACGTAGATGGTGGGGTGTTCGTTATAGAGTGAAAATTTCAGTCATAGAGAAATCAGCCTAGAAGATCTATTTTTTAAGCAGATATAAGAGGAACTTTGTACATTCTTATTATTAAATATTTGTACAAATTTATCTAATTGTTTCTTCTTATTTTTCATTTCTGGGTGTTTTCTTGAAAGAGAGAGAGAGAGAGAACACAAAGCTTGGTAGGTAGGAGGTCAAAATCTGTAAGGATTTGGGGAAGATGAAAAGTCATGTTCAAAATATATGAAAAAAAATCAGCACAAAAACTTGGATCTAGAGATTCTTGAAAATTCATGGATAGAATAATAAACACATAAACTACTGTATTTAACTTCACTGATATATGAAGATATGGAAATATAACAAAGTAGTTCACTGATTTTTTTTTTACAACAAAACTCCTATCTGCTCCCCTCTGCTCTCCATCTGTTGGCAAGAGAAGCAAAGAGACCCCTTTTATTTCCCAGGAGGAAAACAAACATCTACATTCCTTCGCTGTGCCTTGTTGACTATAACTGCAATGTACACATTAGAAACACAGTATTAACACAACATGTTCTTTACCTTTGAACACATTTCTTCTTCACGGAGGCAACCACTGTATCATTCTCCATTTTTCTGTTCTTTCCCTTAGTTCCTAAAACTCTCTTGCAGTTTGTCCCTGTGAGAGTCCTATGACAATTCCTGCCCTAAAGCAAGATGTTATCAAAGCAGGAAGTATGCCAGCAGATTTTGTAAGTGTCCCCATTATGTTAGAATATACTTTGGCAAGGAACAAAGGAAGCAGAAGAATCCAAAGGAATAGGACAGAGTGAAGGGGAAAAGGAGAAAGGCATGTTAAGCCAGAAACAGAAGACATCGGTAGCTTTTGAACAATTATAGGGATATAAAGACTTTATTTATAAGTTATTTATAAGAAAAGAATACTCTTAGAGATTGTGTGAAATGTTTAGATCACTTAATTCACATTGAAGAGAGTGTGTTCGTCACATCCCAGAACAAGTAGCATATGAACTGAGGATGTACTACAGGATCTGGGATGTATAGAATTGCATTGAGGCCTTTGGTTTAGATCCTATTGTTGTGTGTGTTGTGTGTTATTTAATATTTATTCCAGGTTTTCTTCAGAATAACTGCAGAGAATTGATAATAGTCTTAAAATTGTATTTCATGCAACATGATATATCACTTATTTTTAAATTTTATTATAAAAAGATGGTTTGCCTGCTATTATTTATATTTTGAGTTTAGACTTTATGGTGTTGATTATCTTCAAGACTAATCAAGTTTCTTTGCATATTTTTGAAAAAGAATG
The DNA here is from genome assembly GCF_943737965.1 of Phodopus roborovskii. Lineage (NCBI taxonomy): Eukaryota > Metazoa > Chordata > Mammalia > Rodentia > Cricetidae > Phodopus > Phodopus roborovskii. Next base: position 134,360 of record NW_026126693.1, on the reverse strand, counting down.
AGTGATCAGTATACTTTATTTTTATATACAATCAAAGAGCTGAGGATAGAAAGGCAAACATAGGTACCAGTAGCTAATTGTTTCTTATAAAAGAGCACCAAGATTAGCAATATTTTTAATCTTCTTGTTTGAATTCTGTTTCCTTAAACTTCAGCATAATCAGCTTTTCACACAGTGTCAGTAATGAAAACAAACACTAGGAGTGACATGTATAAAAGACATCTGAATGATGAAGAATGTAGGATATGACCTCATTTTGTTTTTCAAGCAGGATTTCTCTAGAGAGGAAAAAATATTTCATTCTCACTAGATCACTCAGGTGGGAAACATTTTTTTGGGGGCCATTTTGCATGATCATGTTCTCAGTCTTGGAAATGGGATTTTCTTCAAGGCTGTATGTATCTAAGGGTTGTTCATTGTGGAGAAAGAGATAAGGAAACTTTAATAAAGGGGTCAGTATCTAGGCAGGTAGTAACATGACTTGTTATTTGAAAAGACAAAAGGAGATGAAGTCATCAGAGCATTATTATACTGGATGACTCTATGCCCCATTTGTAACAAACCTGTCTCTTGATTGTCATTCTTGCTGACTACTGAAATAATTCATCCAAACGGAGACTTAAAATACTTTGATATTTGTTACAAACAAGGGTTTATCAAACTAACTGAAAAGTGATCAGCAAATTCGAAGTCAACATTTCAGAAGCAATAAATAAATTTGAGCTGCTGTTACAGACTTGTTTTTGAACTCAGTGATTTCAAACATGATCTCCTGAATACTTTAACACTATACCTCCGGGCTTCTAGGTGATGAATTGGGACGCCTGCAAGAAACACATTCAATACAAGGAATTTTTCTCAGTGTCTCTCCACCTTATTCATTGCAATTACAATATAATCTCTGATTAAGTTCCCAGCTTGTGTTTTCACATATCTGCTGATTGCTTTCTGTGAAACTCATGTTCCCTTACTCTTGAAGGTCTTTTGTAGTAATCTAAAAGTGACTTGATGTGCCCATGGAAAAATGCTGATAAATACTGATGATGTAAGCTCCAGACTTTAAAAAAAAAATGTTGTTTGATACTAGATAAAAAGCCATTGTCCTTTAACTGATTTTTTTAAACAAAAAACTACAGATAACATTGGCTTTAACTTTACAGGAAGAAAAATATGTTCTCTGGAGGACTGAACAAACCTAACTGCTTCCTCTACCCCTTTAAACACATGCATGAATTCTGAATGCATTTTCAGTGTTTGTATGAAAGAGAAAATCCGGTGAGTTACGAGTTTCCTGAAAGAAGCAACGTCAGATAAACCTTAATTGAGGCAGGACCTTGAAATCTTTACTGCCCATTCTATCATTTGTATATTGTAGCCATTATTAGCTTAAATTTCATATCACTTATGTGAGAAACCAGATGTTTCCTTTAGAATAAGTGACAGTTTCTTGTGCACATCCATTTTGTCCTCTCCTGGTTCATATCAAACAATGTCTTCTTTGAGGGACATTATTGCATCTAAACCTTGAGCTAGAGACTTGGGACTTCCTTATCGCAAGAAGGAAGGAAGCTCTAAGTGTGGACAAGAAAGGGGAAAAAATGAAGCACAATGTATGACTATGCCAGATGAGGCTAAGGAAAAAAATAGAAAGAACTCTTGAAAGTAATCACAATCGAAAATAATCCATGGAAAAATGTTTCAATTTTAGATGAAATTATTACCATGACTTATTTGAATATTTAAATAAAAAAAATAAAATTATCTTTAAACTATTACTGATTTTATCTAAGGCTTAATATCATTAGACAGCATTAGCATTTTCATCATTTACACTTGAAGGGAAAAACAAAATCATTAAAAACATTATTATTCATTTTATTTTTAGATATTATTTTTAGTTTTGTGAATACAATGTGATCACTTCTTCTCTGTCTTCTCTTTCCTTACTCTAGACCCTCCCATATACCACTCCTCCCTGTCTTTCAAATTCATGACCTTGTTTAGGAAACTGTGCCACAAGCACATACACAGTCAGAAATGTGTGGAACATAGATTAGAAATGAGCAAGCAGTCTGTTTCTAAGCTGTTTTATCCAAGAGATAGAGTTCAGAAGCCAGCAGATACAGACTGACTCTATCATATTTTTAAATGAAATCTCTGTCTAATTAGATAAAGTGATTTAGAAATGTTCCCTTTCCTTCCTGTTGAAATAAAAAACAGCAAATGCTTTCAGTTTTGGTCTCTGACCCTTCAACTTAATTCTGCAACACACAGACACTATATATAGTATTTGAGCTATAACCAAAAGGAAGATATTATGCAACTGCATATTCAATAATTTCTTAGTGTCTGCTTGCTGGTGGATTAATAACAATACACTAAAGACATCATACACCACCGAAAAATATATATTAGGACGTCACCTATCACTTATTTTCATTATTGACAGATGTTGACACGATTAGAGAAATGTTAATTTTCCAAAACCAAATTATATCTCAGAATCAAATGAGAACCAAAAAGTAATGTGAGGAAGTTGGAGTTAAACCCTTACTATTGACCCATGTCAATGAACATCTTCCAACATAATATTTTTATTGATTATTTGGGAATTATACATCATTCACACCAACCACACTCACTTCATCCTTCAGTCTCCCAGGTATGCCTCCCATCCTGTGACTTCTTTAAAAAGAAGACCAAGAAGGAGAGGAGAAAGGGGAAGATATGGAGGAGGAGTAGAAGACGAAGAAGAAGAAGAAGAAGAAGAAGAAGAAGAAGAAGAAGAAGAAGAAGAAGAAGAAGAAGAAGAAGAAGAAGAATTTTAATTTGTGTTACCCATATACTCACTGGAAACAACCAGAGGCCAGCCCTTAGAGAAAAATATATCCTTCCCTACCCATACCTACACAAAAAGTCATTAACTGTGGAGACTTCAGCATCCTTATCAAAATTTTTTTCAGAGATCTCTTCTATGGCTTTCTGTCTAGGTTATTACTTTTTGTGAGATGGAAATGGGGATACAGGTTTTCACAGAAGTCTTCTATGTTTCTCTTTCTCAACTGTGAGTCTGTAGGGATATCAGCAGTAGCATGCACTGTGGACATCCACATGCTAACTGGGGTCAGCACATGCCACAGACCTCACCATGGTCTCTAGTGTTTAGAGATACCAGGGACATCAACAAGGCCCTCTGGTGAAGCATGAGTGATTGAGCATCTTAACCCTTATTAGAAGCACAGACCAAGATGTCAGCAAATTTTCTGGAGCAACAAGGGCCATAGACACCAATATTCTTGCTCATGGCAGCCTGGTTCATGGAAATCAACACAGTCGTAGGTGGCAGCACACTGTACTTACTACCAATGGCCATATTGATGTACACTAACCATGTTACCACTAAATGCAATGTGGATGTCAAGTACACTCTTGACTGAACAGTCAGATGATGTGGGATGCCCTTCTGATTGCTGCAGCCACATTCTGCATTTATTGGTTGATGAATGAAAACTGTTTTGGCCAATGGACAGGCAGCATATAGCTACGCAGGAAATCCAAACAAAGAGACAGAGAGAAGGAGGACAGATTTGTAGAAATGTGTTAATTTATAAAACAGAGAGCTAGCCAGTAATAAGCCTAAGTCATTGGCCAAATATGTATAACATATATATATATATATATATATATATATATATATATTATACATGACTAGCCAAAGAAAAGCTTTCTGTATAGTCACAGAATTAAGACACTAACTAGTGAGATAGCAAAATGTTTTGTGCATATTTAGTTGCCTATGGTGTTTGCACCCATTTTCCAGACTTTTGATGTGTGTCCAAATAATGATCTATTTTGTCTCCTATTCCCTATGCCTTTAGCAGCATTGCTAACCAATTATATATCTCTCTTGAGCATTAACTAATTTTTCCCAGACATTTCTGATCAGACTATATAAACATACCTTAGAGTACTATAATTGCAACTTTATGTATCTGATCATATATAAACTATTGGGAAGGAACATTTATCAGTACTGGTCTCTAATGTCCATGGTTTAACAATGTTATAGTTCTAAATGAATCTGCTTCACACTGAACAAAAGCATAACTTCCTGATCTCAGTGTCTCCCAAATGATCACTACTCAGTCAGAAGAGCTTTCAATGTGACTTGATTTTATATGCTCATCATTCTGTTCTAAAAATGTTCTCATGCACCATAGATTTAAAACACTGGAGTAAAAGCCTGTTGAAGAATACATGGGAAGACAGAACACTTCCATCAGGTATCCATGTATTGACTGGCACTTATAGACTGGCAACAGTATAATAGTTGTCTGATTTGAACTCTGGCTTCAGCTTATCAGCTTCCCAATACAGTATAAAGAGTCATCATTAGCCATTCCAACCCAGTAATCAAAATGTACTATTAACTCTGGTGGAACTTGCATTTATTGGCGCAAACAACCATAGCTAATTGGAACAAATAATGCATTTTATATTTCATGGACTTCAATATGTTTTCTTAATTCACAATAAAAATATGAACACAAAAATGATATAATACATTTTAAGTATGAAACAAAAGGTAAATAGCAATTAAGGATATTTGCTTGTAGCTAACATCAAATGCTCAATTTCTGTTTATTTTTAGTATACATTTAGTTATATGATGACTAAAATTTTAGTATATACTCTAACAAAAATATTTTACCATTTTATTGTCTAATTATTTAAAAGTAAATTCCTTTTGGATAAAAAACAAATTTAGACTATTATATGTATAATTATTAATTAATTAAACACATTTCATAATATTCAAGAAGAATACCATTTTTGTTTGCATTATTTGTTTATTTGGTGTTGGGGATCTTTGAATGAGTATATATGTGTGTCATGTACACATGGATTCATGTGCTGCCCTCATGTGCATGGCTGTAGAGACTAGAGAAGGAAATCAGACATCCAGTATTCTCCATCGTGTTCCCTGGACACAGGTTATTTGTCAACTAGGCTGGCTAGCCAGCAATTTCCAGTCACCCTCCTGTCTCCATCCACTTCTGCCCTGGGTTATAAGTATGCAAGGTTTCAGCAAGCTTTTATATGTATAATGGAGATGTGAACTCAGGTCCTCATGCTTGCACAACAAGTGCTCTTATCAATGGATCGACCTTCCCATGCCCTCAATACTCTTTTAAACACTAGAGGGTATACGTGTAACTTTAAGAAATGAAAAACAAATAAAAATGTTGAGAAAAATGTTAGTTGATACATAAAAACAACCAATTTAATGAATGCTTTTCAGTCACTCAGAACTCTACAGTCTATATGTATTTTTATAAATAAACAGATCTAAAATACATGAGGTAGGAAGCTGGAGAGATGGCTCAGCAATTTAGAGTACCTACTGGTCTTGCTGATGCCCTGAGTTAAGTTCCCAAAATTCACACCAAGTAGCTTACAACTTCCCAAAACTCCAGCTGCAGGTGAATGCAAGCTTTCTTCTGGCCTTCATGTGAAATCCGCCATGTGGGGAAAACACTCACATGGACACAGAAGCATAAATAAATTAAAAGTGGATCTATAAATATATGAAGTAAGAGAGCTGATTGGCAAAACAGATTTGTTGGAGAATTAATGGCAAAGCAAAAACAGTTTGAATACTAATTCCAAAATCTACAAGTTGTTAGATGTGTAGAAATAAAACCTTTTAATCAAATAATCATTAGGCACACAAATGCTTAGTGCTAGATCATATTTGTTGTAATATAAATGCAATAATATTTCTAACAAGCTTAGCTGTGTGCTAGTGACTTCATATATTCTGTCATGCTCTGTTTAGTGCAACTTTAACCTGCATGTGATACACATGTACCTACAATCTGTGTTGAAAAGTTTTGGAGAGGAAGATCTATTTTCAAAGAGAAGAATTCACACTAACATCCGGGAAGTAGGTTTATCTTTCAGTGTCACTGTATATATTTTTCATTTGTCCAGGATTAATTGCTCCATTTACAAGTATCATTTGATATTTGTCATTACTTTTCTCTAGTAAAGAGTTAGTCATCCATTTTATGAATGTATACAAACACACACACACACACACACACACACATGTTTTTTTGTTTGTTTGTTTGCTATTGTTTTGAGACAAGACCTTGGGGTCCGAGACTAGCCTCTAACTCACTTAACCGAGGATGAACTTTAGTTTCTGATCCTCCTTATACTTCCAAAGCTCAAGGATTACAGCTATGTAACATCATGCTGTTATGTGGTTATAGGAATCAAGAGGACAGAGTGCTGTGAGATTGCCATAGTATACAGTGGTTCCTGGAGATATGATGTTTTATCTGAGATTCTGAATAAGATGTGGAGTAAAACTAGGAAGTAAGCATATGAGGAAGTTCTCAGAGGTGAGAATTGCCAGAAGAGGCCAGGGACAGAATGTAGCCTAGCATTCTCCAGGAAGCTAGAAAACCATGAAACATGGTGTGAGCCTCTGTAGAGGCAGAACAAGGCAGGGGCCATCCACTCTGAGCAGTTGAAGATCTACTTTTGTTGTACTGAACTCATTTTACCTTTAAGGTATGTCTCTGATGAAGAAGAATCAGATTGATTCTCTATGTGTTAGTGACTAGAGGCTTACAATCTCCATGACTGTTCCTATCCTTTAATCTGACAAAAGTTTTAAACAATAGCAGCTCCCTTGTGGTTCTGGCTTCCAGGATGCAAGGAAGGCCTCAAGTGAATCAACAGACCTTAGCTAAGTAATTGAAGATACCTATTCCTTTAGTTCTCATTCATTTTCTGTGCCATTTGTTTAATTCCCAGTTATTTTTGTGTTCTATACAATCGTTTAAGTGCATTCTGATATAGATATAATAAAAAAAGGTCAAAACTACCGCATCTAATATAATAGGATCCATTTTTAATGGTTACTTATATTAAGCGTAATATTTAAGAAAATTTTTAAGTATGCACTTAAAAAGTTGCACACATACTTAATGTCTGCACTCAAGACATGGAACTGATCTCCAGGACATTCTGAACTATTGAGAGAATTCCAGAACAACCAAGGACAAATAGAGAAACCATGTCTCCAAATCAAGTAAACAATCATTTAATAGACTCTGACTGTAGAGTAAATTAATACGAATAAATGTTCACTCTTCACTCTTCTAGTGATATTAAAGATATATGCTAAATTTTACAAAAGAAGGATGTAGAATTGTAGAAAAACATAGACCATGTTTTAATTATTGCAAAATTATTCCCAAAGTAATTTTTGCTGGATTTTGGAAGACAACAGAGAGGGGTGCTTTTACTGAATCTTTTTCTTTTGTATTCTTCTCTCATGCAATACATCCTGACCACAGTTTCCCTTCCTCTACTCCCCTCAGTTCCACTCCCTCCCCCCCCCAAGATCCACTCCTCCTCCATTTCCCTAAAAAAAAGCAGGCCTCCCAGGAATATCAACTGAACACAATATAACAAGGTACCATCAGACTAAGTACAGCTAGACATTGGTGGCACACGCCTTTAATCTCAGCACTTAGGAAGCAGAAGCAGGCAGATTTCTCTGAGTTCCAGGCCAGCCTAATATACAAAGCAAGTTCCAGGACAGGCACCAAAGCAATACAGAGAAACCCTGTCTCGAAAACAAAATAAAACAAAACAACAACAACAACAAAAATATACAAATCCTCATATTAGGACTGGGAATAGCAACCCAGCAGGAGGAAAAGAGTTCCAAGAGCAGGCAAAAGAGTCACCGACATTGTCAAAACCATTAGGAACCAAGAACGGCAAGCTAACAACTGTAACACATATGCAGAGGACCTAGTAAGTGTGGGGGTAAACATTAATGACTTGATCCCTACTACACGAAACAACAGGATAACAGTCATATTTAATATATAACTACATGTATATTGCATACATGTATATAGTAGAAAATAATTATGACACATTTCTTTTATTATTTTTTTTCTTATTTTACATATTTATCCCTCCTATCCTCCCATCACCCCAACCCACTTCCGATCACATTCCCCATTCACTCCCCAGGGAGGGTGAGGCCTTCCAGGAGGGATCATCAAAATCTGTTAAGTCATTTGGGGTAGGGCCTAGGCCCTCCCTCATATCTCTAGTCTAGGGGAGAATCTCTTGATGAGGAATGTGCTCCCGAAGTCCTTTGTGCACCAGGAATACATCCTGGTTACACTGTCGGAAAGCTGATAGACTGCCCAGGTCTTCTAACCAACATCCACATTCAGGGCATCTGGCTTGGTGCTATGCTGATTTCCCAGGTATCAGTCTGGCATCCATGAGCTCCTCGTTGTTCTGGCCAGCTCTCTCTGTGGGTTTGTGCAGTCTGGGCTTGACCCCTTTGCTTATCACTTCTCCCTCTCTTCAACTGGATTCCAGGAATTCAGCTCAGAGTTTAGCTGTGGGTGTTTGCTTCTGTTTCCATCCGCTACAGAGTCAATGCAATCTCCAACAAAATCCCAGCACAATTCTTCACAGACCTTGAAAGAACAATACTTAACTTTACATGGAACAACAAAAGACCCAGGATAGCCAAAACAACCCTGTATAATAAAGGAATTTCACAAGGCATCATTATCCCTGATGTCAAACTCAACTATAGAGCTTTTGTCCTGAAATCAGTTTGCTATTGGCACAAAAATAGACAGGTAGACCAATGGAATCGAATTGAAAATCCCGATATTAATCCACACACCTACGAAAACCTGATTTTTAACACAACAGCTAAAATTATACAATGGATAGAGAAAAGCATCTTCAACAAATGGTGCTGGGATAACTGGATGCTGGTGTGTAGAAGACTGCAGATGGATCCATGTCTATCACCATGCACAAAACTTAAGTCCAAATGGATCAAAGACCTCAACATAAATCCAGCCACACTGAAACTCTTAGAAGAGAAACTGGGAGGTACCCTTGAACAAATTACTACAGGAGACTGCTTTCTGAACATAACACCAGTAGCACAGACACTGAGATGAACAATTAATAAATGGGACCTCCTGAAATGAGAGGCTTCTTTAAGGCAAAGGACACAGTCAACAAGACAAAAAGGCAGCCCACAGAGTGGGGAAAAATCTTCACCAACCCCACATCTGAATAGAATTTGTAGACCAAGAAATAAATTTTTGATCAACTCAGAAACAGAAACAATCTGAGAGAGAGAGAAAAAAAGAGAGACTATTAAAGAAGAGTACATATAGGAAGAAAAATGAAAATGTAAGCCTAGAAAGTAGTAGACTTCTACATTTAGAATGCACATAGAGCAAACCCCAATTAACAGGGGAACCGAGAAAGGACAGGCAACAAATAGGAATAAACTTTACAGGAAGCAGAAGAACAATATATGAAATATACTGTAACAGCTGGACATCTCAATTCTATAAATTTGCTGTGGGCCTTAAGCCTTCACTTCCCCTGTGTTTCTCCAAGAGAAGGGGGTGGTGTATTGTATTATTTCTCACCAAATAAATATATCAGATGTGGATGATTGTTATTGTTGCTGATAAATTACCTGAACACAGAAAGACAATTTTATAAACATAAAATGCTTACAGAATAAAAGCAATCATCTTAAAAACCTGGACTCTGTGTTTGATTTAAAAAACCAGTGGGACATCTGCTTAGCTGCTACCATAATTGGCTTCTAGCCCATTGTTTTGTTCTGCTAAAAGAGGGACCTTATGTCCTGTGGATATTATTTGCTCTTGGTCCAGGGGGACCTAAGTTTCCGTTAGATAACAAGCTCCATACACATAGCCAAATGAGTGTGAAACTCTTGCAACATTTCTTTAAATCATTCTTGATGTTTTTCAAGTACGGTGTTTCTTGACTTCCCTGTGGTTCTTGGTCTGTAAGAATTATCTGCTTGGAGCTGTCTTTAAAGGTGTCCTTTAGCTTGTTGTATATTGTGAAGGCTTCCTATGAGAACCAAGGTAAAGGGTTCCACAGTCACACACACACACACACACACACACACACACACACGATGACTAAGTATTCAATAACTGAGAACCTGTGCTTATAATATTTGCTTAGAGGCTACAAGCATCCTTTCATACACCTTAGATTATCTTTAGATTACTTATAATATTTACTCTAATATAAATAAGATATAAGCTCCTGCATTACTTAAACATAATGACTAGAAAATATCTTTATATTTCCAATACAGATTCAATTTTTATGTCAATGTTTTTTAGGTGGTGTTGATTCAGTCAACAATTGGAAAATAGGAAACATCATGAACATCACTGTTCACTTGTGTCCCCATAAGACTCAATTCATCTTACTTGCTTGTTCATTTATTCTCATTTTTCCCATAAAATAGTGTTTCAAAACTTGTCTGTGACAGCCACCATAGCTGAATATATGTTCATGGTTACCCAAAGGAAGGAACATATACAATTCCATATAAGACCTTTTAAATTAACCTCAAACTTTTCCTCAAACCAATGCACAATAAAAAACCTATTTTACCTTCAAAATAGATTTTTTTTTAAAAAAAAAATCCATATGTGTTTCCTGTTGTTCTTGAACATACTTTTGGCCAAGTTACCCTTCCATTCATCAACAGCTGCTCTTATGGCTTATTTCCAACCATTTACAGATATTATCAATGCAACTAAGATTTCCTTATGCATGTATCAGAGTACTTCAAATGTCTAAATTACTTTCAAAGGCTTATTCTTCTAATAGTGTAGGAATAACCCCTACAGATCCCTGGGCCTTCTCTTCTTACTTCTTTCTGTTCTCTCACATCCTAATTTTCCTTTCTGCTTGTCGTTGTTCACATCAGTCATACTTGCTTCCCTCCATGGTTCACTGTAGCTAGCACTGCCCCTGCATTTAAATATTTTCCAAATTATTTGCTCATTTATACCTATTTATTTTTATACTTCAGTTCATTTAATTCCTGTGTACACAAATACAAATTTCCATATATAGATGTACATTCACTAAATAATAAACAGATGCACAAACTTTGGCACCTGATTTATCACATAAAATAATAAGTTCAGGAGTACAGAATCTTAAAATAGTTTGCGACTGAGACAATGAATAAATAGCCACTTACTTAAAACAGGAAAATTTTTTCTTTGGGATTTGGTATGATATTCTAATTGTTGATGAGGTCTTGTAGTTAGTGAAGAGGATAAAGGAAGGGAGGATAAATGGGATAGGAAGGTTATTGACACTTTTAAGCTTTGGGGAAATATTTAGGAGAACTCAATAGAAATTTATTTTAATAGTATGGATTTCCTCTAAATCCAATGGTTCAGCAACATATTACTATAATCTTTAAATGTCCATGATACTAATATCCCATGTGATCCTTACAGCCCATTGTTGTCAAGAATAATGAAATGTACCTAGAGAATTTTGGGCCAATGTGAGTTATAATGTGAGATACTATTCCCAAATTGTAATGCTCCACTACCAAGAAAGAATTAAGTTTGGAAAGAGTCATGACAAAGCATTTTCTTTAATTTCATAACAAGTTAAGCAGAGTAATGCAATGCAAAAATATTTATAATGATTTTCCTCTAAGGTAGGGTTCCTGAAAAGCCTGTGTGTGGCTAGTATCTCTGTAGAAAAGATGGGCGAACTCTTGCTGCTGCCTCATTGTGACCACCACAGATCAGCAGATCTTAGCTTTGTGTAGGAGCCTTTCCCATGGAGAGTCAGTACTGTGAACCCTATAAGTCTCTTCTGCGTGATGTTGACACATCAGGACTACATATGAACCTAGAGCAATGTTATACTCTCCATAGTTGGAACAATATTTCCCAGGCCTGACATTGAAATGCCTTTATTTTATTAAATGTTCACTTGATTTAAAAAAAAAAAAAAAAAGATAGTGTTCCTTAAGAAGGATGGATTTGAATAACAACATTTATTTCATTTTAACATGGAAAATAAAATTACTGAAAATCCCAGTAAGAATTTGCTGATTTACTTAGTTATAAATTAGCCATCAAATGTCTTTCTGACCCTATGGTCAAGCTTATAGTTGTGCAATGATGTTTCTCAAAAATGTTTTCCAGAAACGTAAGTTAGCAAGGTTAATGTTTAACTGGTTCACTGACAATTACTCATTGTTTTCAAGTGGGTCAAGAAGTTTATGCCAATTTTTCTCTAGAAGGCCTGAAGCTGTTCCTTCTCTGGTACATTAGTGATCCAAGGATTTGAACTGTTCTTTATGAACTCTCAAACAATGGTGGACAAGGAAATACAAAGAAGGATTCTGATAATTTTAAAATTTGGTATATATGAAATGATTTTGAAAATGATTGTGTTATTCGCTTATATGTTATAAACATCTAGTCTGATATACGGATTACTGAACAAGTGAATTTCATTAAAGATGCTGGCCTAGTGGAAAAAGAATCCATCTAAATAAAAGGAAGTCACTTGGGAGTAGGGAAGAAGACATAAATGCTACTGCAATTTCAAAGTTGGAGTGATATTTAGAGATGATATGAATTGTGATGCTTCTTAGGAGTATGATTTTCAGGCAGGAATGAAAACTACATAATGATGTCTCATGAGGTGTGTTTTCTCAACAGCTGCTATTAGCACGGTGGTCATTCATTCAACTTTAAGCTTGAAGCCTAGCTGCTATTATGAATTGCTGCTAGTCTCTTTAGATTATTCCCAACTATCTTCTTCAATTAAAAAAAAAAGAGTGGAGTAGTTTTAAATCTAAATGGTAAGCATGTTACATCCCAAATCATGTTTACTACAGCAATAAAAGAGCCATATTGCATTATTTGGGAATATATGTTTCAAAGTTCACACAGAAGTTTCTTCCTGCTATTGAGTAAGAAAGTGAGCCCCTACAATCATCACCACTTGGTTAACCCTTCCCCATCTCTCCCCTATCAGAGTTCAGATTGTACTTGGTGTGCTGTACCCAGAACTGCTACTCTAGGTCCTACGTCAGAGTCCTATACAAGCTGTGAGGAGGAATGACAGACAAATGAAGAATGACAGAGACCCACTACAGGTGGGGATTACAGTCTGCCTTTTTTGTGTGTGTTCAGACACAATGCTTGTGGAGATTTCTGGAAGCTGAGCAATTCTCCCTGGGGGACAAGTTTATACTTTCCCTAACTTAGCCTAAACATAAACAAGTAGATAATTAGATAAACAAATACAAATATTTAAACCTTGGTATTACTCTAGGATGGCTAATTTGATACAAGTGAAGGGCAGATGAAATTAATGGTTAACCTGTAACTATGATATAGTCAAAACTGCATATATTAGGAACTCAGATGGACCCCTTTTTAGTCCTGTCAATATTTACATATTTTTTAAGTTTATATTTTTTTCTAACAATTGGAAAAACTCATTTTTGGATAAGGAACCAAAATAATTATATCCACACAGAGCCAAGTGCCAGGTGCATGAGATCTGTAAGTAAAATATTATGGAGTATACTGATATTGATTCTTTGACAAAGTTAAAGGTAGATACTATTAGTTACAGAAGAGTTTCACATAAAACATGGGATTCTATCCCGTCTTTCCCCTTACTACTTTTCTAGAATAAAGTAATTAAATGAAAATATCATCAAAAAAGGAAGCAGCAGTATATTGCCTGACTTTGTTGGTCTTTCTTGGCCTCTCTGTTTAACTAGCAAGAAATTCTTAATACACGTGGATTATTTATTAAACTAGTGATGTGTTGATAAAAAGCAGGCTACTATATTATCAGAGTTTAATTTTAATCACAGGATTTATTCAGATTGAGAGTCATACTTTATTCATGTACCTACAAGTATTGTTAAGCAAAATTCACTCTAAACCATCCACCAAAAACAAACCTTCTAAAGATTTTAAATTACAGTAATTTAAACCTGAACTCTACAGTCATGTGTGGTACATGATGATTCATTAATTAAATTAAACAAGAATGACCAAAGTATAACTAAAAACAAGGGGAAACATACTGAGAAAGCTTACCACGTAGACATTCACATTTTGGGGACTGATAAGGAATAGCTTCAAAAATGGGTTGGACCTTTACCCTGTTTGTTGATTAAATTGTAGTGAAAGCAACCCAAGATCATCTCTACAAGAGTAAATGATAATAACGAGAAGCGAATTGACAAGTAATCATGGAGTATTTTAAATTTCTGTGTTTCATAAACACAGCAACTATTTCTTAAGGAACATAACAAGGTTTCAGCTGGAAGAGGATTAAGGGTTTTATTTACCTCAACTGAGGCAAAAATGAGGGTGATTTTTCACATTAGCTTCCATTTCATTTGGCTCAGGTGTCAGAGTCTATATTTATCTCCTCTTAGGCATGGGTCTGAAGTGCTGGAATGCTCAGGATGTCAAGGGCTGTCAGATGTCAGGGCAGCCTAGAAGATAAATGAATGTCTGAGACCCTGTGTCTCCTCCCAGAGTTCTCAGCTGCTGGACTGTGGAATTGGTATGTTTACTTTCTGTGTCTCTGCCAACGGTCTCCCTGAAACCAATCTTAAAATCTTGTGACTGGGCAAGCAAGCTCTTCTAGAAGTTGGTGAGCAGAAATATTTTTATTTATGAGTAAAATTGTCTGTGTCTTTTAGATGATTGCTGTTATCTATGAATCTATTATGTGAACTCTGAGAAGACTTGTGTTATCTGGTATAATAATTCAACATGTAATTCTTCTGCTAAGAAGTTTATTTGCTTGCAGTTAAGAAGATAAGCATATTTTATTTTGAAGCCTTAAATATTAGATTGTCTAATCTCCCAATTCATTCTATCAGACTTCCCATTCTGAATTTTGTATTTCATTTTTGTTTTTTGGTTATACGAGGGAATAAAGGTCTCACCAAATTTTAGTTGAAATTATTGTTTCTGTATATTTTAAATTTTTATAATTTGTGCCTAAATCTTATTCCATACCTTATTGTTTATATTTTAGGTAGTTTAGAAAATTAGTCTTTTGGTGACATCACTATAAAACCATGAATTAGAGTTTTTTGCTTCAAGATTACAAAAATACATTTTAAAACTCAGAATGGAGGCTGAATGAACTTCATGGACAGGCTCTGAAAATGTTTTCTGGCTTCCAGGCACTATTGACTTAAGGCACAAAACATAATGGGAAAGACCCACAGTCTCAGGTGGTTAACTCCCAGGAGAATAGGAAATATGTTTCTCTACACACTAAAGTGATCACAAATCTTAGATGGACCAGTGTCCCTCATATACATTCTTTGTGGATCAGTGGAAGGTTTATCACATAGCAGATATTTTTCTAAAGGTGTGATTCATATATAGTGATGCAAATACTTATAGAGTAGCAACTTTTCACAAAGTAAACTTAACAATGTTCTTACTGATTAAAGTAACTGCTAATACGGAAATGGTAATTCTGACTTTCTGGTCTATTTTGAAAAGCTTAAGACTGAATTAGGTGAGTGTCTTTACTGAGAAATATTACTGACTTGTCTCTGGAAATGGCTGTTTGGGATGAGGCTTATTTCTGTCTAAGGAATTCTGGCTGATTCTTACAAAGGTGTAGACTTCTTTGTCCCTCTTTGAGACAAAGAACTCAAAACTAGGAAGGAATCTGGATCAAATGAATATAAACTGACCACCTGCCTTCTTCTCAGGTGTACCTAAATAATAAAAGTGGATTTGTGGATCAGTGAGTCCTCTGTGAGCCTGACAAGAGGAAAGAGATATATTTCCAAATGATGTACTACATAAGCACTAATTATGTGGAACTGAATCCACTCACAAAGACAAGGACAGCTTTACAATGGAGTGATCTGAGAGTTTAGGAAAGAAATCAAGTACCTGAGGAGAGTGGAACAATCACACCTGGGCGAAACAGAATGACAGGCTCTAGGACTCAGAAGATGGTTGTCAGAGGGAACAGTATTCTAGGTGCTGAGAATCAGTGTTAAAGGTCATTCCAGGAGTGACAGCAAAACAACTACTATCACAGGGTTGATGATGTAACCGTGGTACTGTGCCTCTGTAACCAATTCTTTACAAAAACAATGATTAGAAATATAATCAGATTCCTACCATTAGTAAGTTTACCTTCATAGTTATATCTGTTTGCCAGAAAAGGTTACAAAAATTAAAAATTAAGAATTCATGAAAATTGAGGACCTTCATAGGTGATCTCTGTTTCTTGTAACTTCTCCTTGACTCCTCTCCTTCTGTTGGTTTTGTCCAATTATCGTGCGTTACTTTTTGTTTTATCCTTTTGTTATAATTTAGAAAGTATATGATATTTTAAATAAAATTCCTTAGAATTCTGTTTATTTTCTAGTGAACAACAGTAAGGGATGGATCTTGATGAGGGGGAGAAGTAAGAAGAAATAGGGAAGAATATAAGTGGGAAATGTGAAGAAAAAATATATTTTGTAACAGGAAAAATTTTAAGAAAAAAGAATTTCAGTAAGTGGAAATAGAAAAATGTGTTGTTGGTTTCTGTGTTTTTCATGAGGAGCATTGTTTGGAAGGAAGTTGTAATGTGCATTACTCTTTATACCCAGGTAGCCTAAACACTGTTTAATCCTTGAAATGCTTTCTCTTACAAGAAGCAGTTAGAGAAAACAGGAAACAGATTAAAACTCTAAGTGTACAGGGAATGCAGAAGGAATTAAAACTCAGTAAATAGTTCTACTTTTTCATTTGTTTTGGACAGATTACAGAAAGCAGTTGAGACACTGAGAGCATGTAAGGGGGGTTAGCAGTCTGCTACAGATTTCAGTCATCTGTTTGTTTTAAGACAGTGTCTCAAATATCCAAGGCTGGCTTAAAAAACATTATGTATATAGGGTAGGATGTCCTTGAACTTATGGTCCTCCTTCTCTGTCTCCCCACTGTTGGAACTACATGTATGTGCTTCCAAGCCCTTTTATGTGATGCTGGTAATCAAAACAAGAGCTTCTTGGATGAATGCTAAGTAATCACTCTACCAAGGGAGCCTCAGATCCAATAATTTCTTTTAAAAAAAAGAGAATAGGGTAAATTATTTTTTTTTTTTGTTTTTTATAGGATGGAACACGTGAAAAAATAGGTAGCATTTTTTTAGTTAGATCCTTTGTAATTCTCTCCTAAATAGTGAAAGATGTTGTGTGATGTGCCCAGAGACCTTGACATAGAAGTGCTGGCATCTGAAAGAAGAAATGACAGGAAATTGGCCAAGATGAAGGAAGGGACATATGAGACAACTTGGCTACATTCACCAAAGAGCAGAGTATGATCTACTAGGAAAAGACTGCTTTGCCCTTCAGTGCTTCTAAAGTTTAAAAATGGAGTAAGGACAAGCTTTAACTATTATTATTTCTATTCTTGGGATGTCTTTTCTTCAAATATGCCAAATGTAAATTTTATGCTCCTGTTAAATTTTTGTAGCAAATTCAAAAAGATATTGGGGCATAGTGGACAAGTTGTTCTTTACACTCCCATCAGGAGGGTGGGGCAGGAGTATTCTAGGATACCCAGTGAAAGTGTCTGAACGAGAAAAAGTTACCACCATCACAAAACAATCATCTTTTCATGTTTAAGATGTGATTTAATTATGTCTTCTGGAAAGTTAGTACAACCCTGGGGAACACAGTGGATGCCATCATAAAGAACACTTGCTTCATCTCATCCAGGGAAGTTGTGAAATGACTAATAAAATCAGCTTATTTGGTACAGTAGTTACATGGCATAAACTCCAAGCATTAAGTGAGTAAAACAGCCTTGGTAAGACATGACTTCACAGTGAAGCACAAAACAGCAATACATGGTGGAATCTCGTTGCCTTCTAGATTGACCTAGTCATTAACTGAGTATTTACTAAGTGTCTGTTCTAGACAGCAGGGAAGTCTGCTAGACTTTGTTGACCCCTTATAAGGAAGAGGTATCTTTTTAGAAGTTCTCAGTTATGTTAAATTAGAACAAAACCTTCTAATGTGATTAATAAACAAAAAGCATTAATAATAAAAACATAGGAAGAATTTGGAAGGATTTCTTTTCTATGGCTCCTATAGAGGGTGGAGCAGTTTGCTGAAGGAAAAAATGGATCAAAACAGGTACTAGGGACAGTCACTAGGTTCGGAGAGTAACAAAAGGAGGGGGCGGAGACAAAGTCATTTGCCTCCCTGCTTGTTCAGATGTACATAATAAGCCTTATTATGAAAGTCAACTTTGGGGAGCATGGAAAGAAAGACAACATAGACTAAGAATGTATCCACTGGGCCCTGGTCACTTCTTTGTGCTTGAGAAATGCATGCACCCACATACAAAGATGTGGAGTATTGCTCAGAGTAGGGCTTGTAGCTGAGATAAAAAGACAGTAAAGACAATGTCCTCTACATCCTCACTTGTAAGAAACAACAATGTTTCAATAGCAAGCACTCACTAAAAAGATTCATAACTATTTAAAAATATTATAACAAAAAATTTTCTAATCTTAAATGTTCACTAAGGACTATGTTCATAAAGTGATTGTTTGAATAATTTAAGAATTAGGTTCTTTCATCTCATGCTTCACAACCATTTGAAAAATATTCATGCATGTCATCTATAAAACACAGAGAAAGATCTGTGAAATATTTTTAATAAAATATGGGGTTAGATGTTATTAAAGACTATTACAACTTAAGTCAGTACCATTAGCCACAGATTTTTGTTTTTGTTTTTCTAATTTGGTGGTTTCTTTTGTTGTTGTTTATTAATTTGCTTTCAATTTTGCTACTCACAAAATTAAAGATATACTAGAAGAATGTTCTACATTGTTCTGTGATTCTTTTTAGAAACTCAGTTACTGAAGTTGCTCCAGTGACTCAGTCCACGAACCTTATTCATTTTGCCCAGTAATGATGTCTGACCCTTTTTTTTCTACCTGTGCTAAGACATTGGAGGTCTTCCATGTTCAGTTTCCTACAGTCCTTTTGCTATACGTACTTTGCTCTGGATAAAATCAATGGAAACACTGAGCACAGTATTTCCCACTGTTAGTCAAAAGATCTTCTTGGATTTATCAACAATCCTCCTACCTGGTTGTAATTTTTCTTGCTTTTATTTTGAGTGACCACATCGTACAGTAAATTCTCTCTGGCTTTGCCATATTTTCTTCACACTTTTCTGAGTATAGTGGGTATGGCTGGCTAATTAAAGAGCTCCAGTCATCACCTATTTATTATTTCCTTTCTTGGTTTCCTTGTCACTCTTTTGAAAGAGAACAGAAACTTTACCTCTACGGTCTTCTATGCCCTGTAGCTTATGACAATGTAATAAAAAAATTTCTGTTTTAACAAAAACACCAGGAAAGAAAAGCATAAGTAAGGGAAAAGAAAATCTTTGGAGGAAAACAAGAAATGGTTGACCATAATTATCCCATTATCTTCTCCAACCCATTAATATTCCTCTTGAGCATCCAGGATGTCACCTTGCCTTCTCAATTCTGCCATGTACAGCTTCTGTACATAGTAACGGGGAATGGGGGGGAGAACATTTCTGAGGAGAAGTTCTGTAGAGTAAACAAAAGCAATTGAATCAATTTGAATGGCCTTTCATTAAAAGAGAAGTGTGCTTAGTGGTTATTTTCCATGGCACAGCAATGAATCTGAGCTTATTTTCTGATATTTACTGATAGAAAACTATTTTTGGCTATTCCCCTAATGTTCACATTTTATTTTCCTGAAAAACCATCAAAAATTAGAATGAGAATGGTTCTTCAAAGAATTTTAAATCAAGGTCTACTGACTTTTGCAAAGGACTGAGACTAATAGACATTTAAAATTATTTTATAGACTTTTTGAGGCGAGAGTACCATTCTCTTTCCAATATTCAGTTTATCTGGGTCTACACACCTCCATACCAACCCATCAACTAAGGAACCTTATCCAAGCTCATTGTTTGATCTATATCTGGTAGCTCTAATCTTATGTTGACTCGTGTCTCTGTGTCTAGTGTTCTAGTTACACATGCTAACATGCTACACATTGACTTAAAACTTAAAAGCATATATGCTTGCCACTCTGCTATTTCATAGAGACCATTCTACCACTAAAAACCACAAGAGGACCACCCCCCCAATATGTGTATGTGTGCCTTATTTTGCTTAAATCTGTCCTAGGTGTCAGTAAAATATCTACATATAAATTGTATTCTTTAAATTCTTTTATTATAAATAAACAGGTAAAACATGTTTATTTTCCCACACTGGATAATCACATAGGACCTTGATAACAATTTTTCAAACATTTATTACTGAATAGAAATCATTATGAGTTATTGATTAAGGTACCCTTAATCAATATACATATTTAAGCTGAGATCTTCCAGAGTCCCAAGTCTGTGATTGTAGGTGAGTTAGTAAAACCCTTCTTGTCTATTCTTCTCTACAGTAAAATTTAGGCAATACATGTACATGTTTCATAGGGTAGTTCTAGAAAATTTGTAAGTTAATTAATATATGTAATATGCTTATGCATATGACTTTCATGTAGTAAGTTATTTTAATAGCCTAAGTATACATTTTCAAACTGATTTAAAAGTACTATGTACTACTGCTATTTTAAATGACTAAACAGAGAGATTGAGAGACTGACCCAGTAGTTTGCAGTGTTCATCTTAACCTTGGTACTAACTCAAGCTCTCTCCCAGTTTTTCCTTTCTATGTCAGTGGTACCTGCATTCATTTTTTTTTACTCAGTCCTAAATCTGGGGCTCATTCTTGGTAGTTCCCCCAGATAGCTAATGACCTGCCATGGCACAGCTGTCTATTTAAGTCTTGGTGTCCAATGACTTGTCCAGATTTTTGAAATCTTTCTCACTGTCTTCTTCCCTTGCCCACTGGCTAAGTCAGCTATGCTTTTCCTTCTTACATTCTTTAGTAGTTTCCTCTTGCCTTACCTCCAACTGCTTCCCCCGAATGGCTGTTCTGTTCCTTTAACTTAAATACTAGAGAATGAATACCTGTTAATTGAAGGGATTTGCTGTATTGTATGCTATTGTAAGGCTTAAGATAACTTTTATTCCCACTTTCTTAGTGATTTACTCTTCTCAAACTCATGTACCACACAAAAACCTGTTTTTCCTGCTATATAGTCTCACAATATATTTTTTATGCACCTTTCTGAAAATCATCTTTGCCTCCTTCCCAAATCTGCAGCAACCTATACCTGGACTTGCTTTCTATAGTCCTCAAGTACATTTGGCTTCTTCCACCAACATCTCCTTCCTTTCTGACAATCAATCTCAACACCTGAGAGTTGCTGTCACATTGTAGTACAAGTAGTGGTTTAAGACATTGCCCTCCTAATTACCTGTGATCTACTTGAGGCAGATACCAGTGTTGTGGTAACTTGTATCCAATTTAAAAGTCAAAGTCACCTGAACATTCTCACACATATGTAATCCCAGCACTAGGAAGGTTTCGATAGGCAGATTGTTATGTAGTTTGAGTGTAAACTACAGAATGAGACTATATCTTTTTTAAAAAGGTTGGAGAGGACTTGTTGCTTTGCCAGCATCTCCATGGTGGTTCACAAGTATCTGTTACTCCAATCCCAATGTACTCTTCTCATCTGTGTGGCACCATGCACACACATAGTGCACTGTCATACATATGGGCAAAACCCTCATTCACATAAAATACTAAATAAATAGATAATATTAAAAATATAAAAAGTGAAGTATATGGTAGGAGAGTAAATTCACATGTATTTTGCCAATATAATAAACAAGAAATAATTGGAATAGAATATAAAAGCCTCAGAATCAGAAAATAAAAATAAGATTAAAAAGTTTGAAATGGAATTTGCCTGTGTGCTTTGTGTTAATCTTCTAGGGAGATTAACAGAAGGGACACATATCGGAATTTGGTTTGGGTTGCAGGCATGGCCAGCAGGTGCTTGCTATGTAGGCAAAGGGTTGAGGGCAAGATAAGATTAGGGAAGGACATGAACCCCACAGGGAGAGCTATGCTCAGAGTCTGAATTAACATGCTCCAAAAAATGAAATATTGGAAACCAAGCATAAGAAACTAGGCAGTGAGAGTACACAGCTTGGTTTAACAGTGGATTAAACCAGGCTAGGCTTGGTATAGTACTTGTCAGAAATCAGTTAACATTTGAGGGTAGAACTTGGTATTCTGATGCCCACTTAAAAATATTATATTAATATTGTAATAAGTATTGTTCTTATTTTCCCTTTTTTAAATTTCAATTTGAAACAAGCTTGTTTTACATGTCAATCTGAGTTCCCTGTCCCTCCCCTCCCCCTTGACCCCCCAATCTGTTATCTCATCCCCTTTCTGCTCCCTAGGAAGGGTGAGGCCTTCTATGGGGGAATCTTCAAAGTCTGTCACATCATTTGGAGCAGGACCTAGGCCATTCCCACATGTGTCTAGGCTGAGAGAGTATCACTCATTGTGGAATGGGTCCACAAAGTCCATTTGTATACTAGGGATAAATACAGATCCAATACTACAGGTCCTGTAGACTGCCAAGGCCTTCTAATTGAGACCCACATTCAGGGGGTCTGGGTTGGTACTATGCTGGTTTCTCAGCTATCAGATGGGGTCCATGAGCACCCTCTTTTTCAGGTCAGCAGTTTCTGAGTTTCTCCAGCCTGGTCTTGGCACATTTGCTCATCACTCCTCCTTCTCTGCAACTGGATTCCAGGAATTCAGCTCAGTGTTTAGCTGTGGGTGTCTGCTTCTGCTTCCATCACCTGCTGGATTATGGTTCTCACTCAGGATGGTTTACTTCAGTTCCATCCATATCCTTGTGAATTATTGTTCTTATTTTTTAAACATAAATATATGCCTGTATTTACTATGACTTGTTATTTAACATTTTAATTTCTTCTAAATAGAATCTGTCGGTTTCTTCCTAAAATGGTATTCAAAATTCATCCATTATGATTTTACTAGTTTTTAGCTTGAATGATCCTTAGTTTTAAAATCTCATTATACTTCTCTGATGTATTCTTGTATAACAATGAAAGAATAATTTTAACATTGTGGCTAGGCTTTGTCTCCTTGATGATGTCCTGCTGATATGGACTTGTGGGTGTGGACCTTTCTTTGGTAACATAACCATGGCAAAGCTCCATGGAGCTGCATGGCCCCAGGGTAAGCTCTCTTCTTAGGACTTCTGACTCTGCATTTTTTCTTTGCTCCGTGTTTTTCCTTGTCATTCTCCTTCTTTAAAAGTCCACTTAGAATGTTTGAAAGTTCACAGAGCTTATACTTCCATTTGTATCAGTATACTTGGGATCAAGAATTCTTAGGTTCCATATAATTGCCACTGTCTTCAGTCAGTGACATTGGAAACACCCATGAACAGACATGTTACTCTTTTCTTTTCCTTTTGTTTTCCCTTGTGTCCTATAATTTATTTTTATTTTACACATCGATCCCAGTTCCCTCTCCCTCTCTCCCTTTTTCCCTCTCTCCCACCCTCCCAATCCCCCAACCACCCTCCCCTCCAATCTCCTGCCCCACTCCACATATAGGATGATGCCTTCCAGGAGGGGTCATCTAAATCTGTCAAGTCATTTGGAATAGGAACTAGGCCTTCTCTGCCTCTGGGTTAATGGAGTATACCTCCATGGAAAATGTGCTCCCAAAGTCCTTTTGTGCACAAAGGATACCTCCTGGTTCCACTGTCAGAAGTCCCTTTACTGCCCAGGCCTTCTAACTGAGACCCGTGTTCAGGGGATCTAAATCAGTCCTATGCTGGATTCCCAGCTATCAGTCTGGGGGGGGCATTAGCTCCTCCTTGTTCAGGTCAGCTGTCTCTATGTGTTTCTGTAGCATGGTCTTGTCCTCCCTCTCTGCATCTGGATTCCAGTTTGGCTCAGTGTTTAGCTGTAGGTGTCTGCTTCAGTTTCCATCAGCTACTAGATGAGGGCTCTGTGAGGATAAGTTAGTCATCAGTCTCATTATCAGGGAAGAGTATTTATGGTAGCCTTTCACTGATTTTCAAATTGTTAGTTGGGGCAGTCTTGTAGGTCTCTCGACATTTCTATAGGCTCAGTTTTCTCTTCAAACCTTTGGCTCCCACTTTTATGATCTCTCTCTCTCTCACACACACTCTCTCACTCTCTCTCATCCATTCCTCCCCCCGACTCAATCTTCATAGTCCCATGTGCTTTTTCTCCTCCCCTTCCCTTTCTCCTAGCTCCCTCTCTACTCACTGCCCCCCCACTCCTAATATGCTCAGGAGATCTTGTCCCTTTCCCCTTCCGTGAGACCTAATAGGAATCTCTTAGAATCCTCCTTGTATCCTAGTTCCTCTGGTGATGTGAATTATAGTCTGGAGATCCTTTGCTCTATGTCTAAAATCCATAAATGTGTGAGTACATACCATGTTCCTCTTTTTGTGACTGCATTACCTCATTCAGCCTGGTTTCTTCAAGTTCCATCCATTTGCCTAAGAATTTCAAGATTTTATTGTGTGTGTGTGTGTGTGTGTTTTACGCAGAGTAGTATTCTATTGTGTAAATGTGCCACATCTTCTTTATCCATTCTTTAGTTGATGGGCATCTAAGTTGCTTCCAGGATCTTGATATCACTAGTAATGCTACTACGAACATAGTTGAACACATGTCTTTGTTGCATTGATGTGTATCATTTGGGTGTATGCCAAATGAGTGTGATTGCTGGATCCTGTGGTAGACTGATTCCCATTTTCCTGAGGAAATGCCATGCTGATCTCCACAATGGCAGTACAAGTTTGCACTCCCACTGGCACTGGAGGAGTGTCCACCTTTCTCCTCATCCTCTCCAGCATATGTTGTCATTGGTGTTTTTAATTTTAGCCAATCTGGCAGGAGTAAGATGGTATCTCAAACTTGTTTTGATTTGCATTTTCCTGATAGCTAAGGATGTTAAGCACTCTCTTAAGCATCTTTCAGCCTTTATGATTTCCTCTATTGAGAATTCTCTATTCAGTTCTGTGCCCCATTTTTGGGGGGGGGTAATAATTTATTTATTTATTTATTATTTATTTATTTTATATAACCAAGACCATTTAAATGAAAACAAACATTTATAGACAATATTTGGGAATTTGGGTGTTGTTCAATCCAAATTACTTCCTGCTGGTAAGGAGTACTGTCATGGGGGATTCCAAGAAGATGCAGAAATCCTGGCTGCAAGGCTGCTTTGTCCAGCTGTTTTGAATGTAGGATCACCTGTTACTCTGTTTCAGGGGGTCTGGCTTGATCAGAGCACAATAGTCTGGAAGGAAACCACAGCTTTTCATTTTCTGTGGAAACAAAAATAGAGATCCTTTTCCGCAGTAATTTGTCCTTCAACTTAAAATTTGGAGTCAAAGCATTTTTTTATTTAATTTATTATTTTACATGTTGATCCCAGTTCCCTCTCCCTTCCTCCCTACCTCCCTTTTACCTTCTCTGCCCTCTCATATGCACTCTAACCACCCTCCCCTCCCATCCCCCCACCCCAATTCCATATGAAGGGCAATGCTATCCAGTTGGGGTCATGTAGATCTGACAGGTCATGTGAAATAGGGATTGGGGTTTCTCTCCTGTCTCTAGGTTAAGGCAGTTATCCCTCCATGGGGATGTGTTCGCAAGGTCCTTTTGTGCACCAGGGATACATCCTGGCTCCACTGTCTAAGGTCCCTTAGACTGCTCAGTGTTTTTGGCTGAGACCTGTATTCAGGGGGGCCTGAGTCAGTCCCATGCTGGCTTCCCAGCTACCAGTCTGGTGGCCTGTTAGTTCCTCCTTGTTCAGTTAAGCTGTCTCTATGTGTTTCTGCCGCTTGGTCTTGTCCTTTCCATCTTCATCTGGGTTCTAGTTCGACTCAGTGTTTATGTATGGGTGTTTGCTCCTGTTTCCAACAGGTATTAGATGAGGGCTGTACCCCATTTTTAATAGGGTTATTTGGTGTTTTGGTGACTAGCTTCTTGAGTTCTTTGTTTATTTTGGAGATCAGCCCTCTGTCTGATGTAGGATTGGTAAAGATCTTTTCCCAGTTTATGGGCTGCTGTTTGAGCTTGTTAACTGTGTCCTTGCCTTACAAGACCTTCTCAGTTTGAGGAGGCCCCATTTATTAATTGTCGATCTCAGTGTCTGTGCTATTAGATTTACATTCAGAAAGTGGTCTCCTGTACCAAGTTGTTCAAGGGTACCTCCCACTTTCTCTTCTAATAGTTTCAATGTAGCTGGATTTATATTGAGGTCTTTGATCCATTTGGACTTGAGTTTTGTGTAAGCAGATAGACATGGGTCTATCTGCAGTCTTCTACCCACCATTTCCAATTGTGTCAGAACCATTTGTTGAAGATGCTTTCCTACTCCACTTGTATACTTTTAGCTGTTTTGTCAAAAATCAGGTGTTTGTAGGTGTGTGGGTTAATGTCAGGATTTTCGATTCAATTCCATTCATCTCCTATGTATTGTGCCAATACCAGGCTGTTTTCAGGACTATAGCTCTGTAGTAGAGCTTAAACGGAAATGGTGATGCCTCCTGAACTTCCTTTATTGTACAGGGTTGTTTTCACTATCCTGAGTATTTTTTTTCCATATAAAGTTGATTATTATTCTTCCAAGGACAATGATGAATTGTGCAAAGATTTCAATGGGGATTGCATTGAATCTGTAGATTGCTTTTGGCAAGATTTCCATTTTTACTATGCTTATCCTACCTATCAAAGAGTATGGGAGATCTTTCCAATTCCTGGTATCTTCTTTAATTTCTTTCTTTAAAGACACAAAGTTCTTATTATATAGGTCTTTCACTTGTTTGGTAAACATTACCCCAAGATACTTAAGTTGTTTGTGGCTATTGTAAAGGGTGATATTTCACTGATTCCTTTCTCAGGCCCTTTGTTGTCTGTATATTGTAGGGGTATTGATTTTTTTTGTGTTTATCTTGTATGCTACTAGTTTGCTAGAGGTGTTTATCAGTTGTACAGGTTCCCTGATAGAGTTTTTTGGGTCGCTTATGTAAACTATCATATCCTTTGCAAATAGTGAAAGTTTGACATCTTCCTTTCCAATTTGTATCCCCTTGATCTCCTTTTGTTGTCTTATTACTTTAGCTAGAACTTCAAGTACAATATTGAAGAAATATGGAGAGAGATGGCAGCCTTGTCTTGTTCTTGATTTTAGAGGTATCACATTAGCTTCTTTCCATTCAGTTTGATATTGGCTTTTGGTTTATTGTATATTGCTTTTATTATGCTTAGGTATGTTCCTCTTATCCCTGACCTCTCCAAGGCCTTTATCATGAAAGGGTGTTAAATTTTGTCAAAGCCTTTTCCAGCATCTAGTGAGATGATCATGTGGATTTTCTTGTTCAGAGTATTTATATGGTGGATCATGTTGATAGATTTTCATATGTTGAACCATCCTTGCAACCCAGGGATGAAGCCTACTTTGTCATGGTGGATGATTTCTCTGATGTATTCTTGGATTAGATTTGTCAGTATTTTATTACATATTTTTTCACCAATGTTCATGAGGGATATTGGTCTGTCGTTTACTTTCTTAGTTGTATCTTTGTGTGGCTTGGGTATCAAAGTGATTGTGGCCTCGTAAAACAGTTTGGTAATGAACCTTCTGCTTCTATTATGTGTTATGTGGAACAATTTGAGGAGTATTGGTATTAGCCCTTCCTTGAATGTCTGGTAGAATCCTGCACTGAAACAATTTGGCCCTGGGCCTTTTTTGGTTGGGGAGGCTTTTTGATGACTGCTTGTATTTCACTAGAGTTTATAGATGGATTTAAGTTGTTTATCTGTTCTTGATTTAATTTTGCTAAGTGATAGTTACCCAGAAATTTGTTCATTTCCTTTGAAATTTCTAATTTTGTGGAGAACAGGTTTACAGAGTAGGACTTGAAAATTGTCTGAATTTCCTCTGTGTCCGTTGTTATGGCCCCCTCTTTGTTACTGATTTTGTTAATTTGCATGCTCTCTCTCTCTCTCTCTCTCTCTCTCTCTCTCTCTCTCTTCCTCTCTCTCTCTCTCTCTGCTTTTTCATTAGTTTGAATAAAGGTTTGTCTATCTTTGTTGATTTTCTCAAAAAAAAAAAAAAACAAAAACAAAAACAAAAAAAACAACTCTTTGTTTCATTAGTTTGTGTGTGTGTGTATTTTTTTCCTGGTTTCTACTTTATTGATTTTAGCCCCAAAATTGATTAATTCCCGGCATCTACTCCTCTGGAGTGAGTTTGCTTCTTTTTGTTCTAAGGCTTTCAGTTATGCTGTTAATTCTCTAATGTGACTATCCTCCGTTTTCTTCATATGGGCATTTAGTGCAATGAACTTCCCTCGTAGCACTGCTTTCAAGGTGTCCCATAAACCCAGGTATATTATGTCCTCTTTCTCATTGAATTCTAGGAAGTCCTTAATTTTTTCTTTATTTCTTCTTTGACCCAGGTGTGGTGAATTGTGCATTGTTCAGTTTTGATGAGTTTGTGGGGTTTCTGCAATTTGCTTGTTGTTGAATTCCAACTTTAAAGCATGGTGGTCTGATAATGTACAGGGGACTATTCCAATCTTTGTAATATCTGGTGAGGTTTGTTATTTCGCCTAGTATGTGGATGATTTTAGAGAAGGTTCCATGTGGAGCAGAGAAGAAGGTA
This sequence comes from Phodopus roborovskii, assembly GCF_943737965.1. Taxonomy (NCBI): domain Eukaryota; kingdom Metazoa; phylum Chordata; class Mammalia; order Rodentia; family Cricetidae; genus Phodopus; species Phodopus roborovskii. The sequence continues at coordinate 105,731 of NW_026126693.1, read as the reverse complement.
GATTCTTTTGTGTTTGGATAGAATGTTCTATAGATGTCTGTTAAACCCAATTGATACATAGCTTCTGTTAGTTTTTTATGGTCCTGTCTAGTGGTAAGAGTGGGGTGTTGATGTCTCCCACTATGAGTGTGTGAGGTTTTATATGAGCACCCATACAAAAAATAAAACATAAAAACACACTGATTGAAGCAGAGGAATCCAAGCCAAAATAGAATTTGCAAAATTCTAAAACATCTCTCTTATAACTTCATGTCCCCTTTTTGGTTTAATTAATAATACAATACAGTTATTCCAATTAGATCCACTGTTTTTTACATGAAAGTGGTATCATCTACTTGAGCACACAAAACCTACCAATGGCTACCATGTAAGGAAATTCATTTTTGTCAGCTATATGTCACCTTGAAACAATCTAGAGTAATTAGGAAAAGAAAAGTCATCAACAGTCAGTAGTTCTTTAACTAGGAATTGGTCTGCTGAAGCCAGCCATTGCCACATGCTAGATTTTTTTAATTGCCTTAATATTGTGCAAATAACCACTGCTACTGTGAGTTTATGTATATGAAGGTTCTGTCACATTCACAGCCCTCCTTTTAATTGAGCTCTTCAATTCATTTTACATCGTCTTCTGTGGTGTTCTCTAAGCACTGTGAGGCAACAATATATCAGCACTAATTTTGTTTTTATTGATATTGACAAATATAATTTTAAGAGGAGAAAATTGCCTCAGCTTATAAAGTTGAAAATTATGAAATATTGAAAAATATACAAAACAAAAATAATTTTTATTTATTTTATTTATATAGAATAATATAGAAATTATATGTAAAGACTTCAGTGAATTTTTATTGATAATATAATACTAATATAGAGCTTTTAATCATATTTATTTTCTAATGACCATTAGAAATACAGAAGAATAATATATAAGATATTTGTAACCACTAAACTCAAGACAAAAGTTATCTTGTACATTAATTTTAAAAACACATAGTTAGGAATTCCAAAGCCACAGGGCATATTATTTCTTCCTCCTGATTATCTAGAACCTTGTTCAGTCTTACAATATTGTAGAAATGTTGCCAGTACAAGGAGACACATGTCTCTGCCATTCTTGTGTCTTAGAATTAATACAGCATAAAGCTGTTTATGTATTGATACTCATCTGAAAACAATAAATCTCATACTTCCTCTTCTTCAACTTTTAGTTTTCTAATGGTTAAACTTTCTAATGTTAAAACTTTTATCTGTTAAGAGCGTCATTATTTCATACTCTTTTTGTGACTAAGAAGATTTTATTCTCTAATGTGTAAAAATTATACTGAAATATGTTGCTAGAGGAAAAGAGTTGAGTTTCAAACAGGGTATAAAAGGGAATTTGTACACAGTCTCCTTAAGAGAATATTATCAGATAATATCATTGACATCATAGTCATTATCAAGATCAATAGTTTATAATCTTTGTTACAGAGAAAGCAATGCTTGTGTGGGAAACTTCTATCCATGTAATATGTATTACTTGGCAAACATTTTATCAGACAATTTATCTGCTAAGGTTTAGAAAATTAGTTTTCTAAAATATATTTCTGGGTAATCTTATATTGTGACATTGTAGAACAATTTAACTTTAATACTATGTGGCAAATTTACTCAATTTTGTCCTTACAGGAAGTTACTAAAGGTGAACTATTGATGGAATATACACATGCAGTATAGCCTCTTTTGTGGCTGCCAGGAAGTTTCCCCAGCTACTGCATACTTGTACTCTATGTTTTCTGTCAAAGTAGAAGCCAGTTTATATCTTCATTTACATTTCATAAACTGATGAGGCATAGAAATGCATTCTATACACTGCAAATATTCATCAAAATTCATCATAATAAAATATGACCATGAATAGCTAAAATCATTGGAGGGTAGACTCAAGAAAAAGCCTGGACAAAAGCCATCACAGTGCCCAGAATCTCAGTGGAAGAAGTTGAACTTGGGAAAAGATGTATCTTTGTTTTCAGTCATGTCTTAAGAAGAAGCAGGGAACTGAGTGGCTGGAAGATTGCTGTCGAGATGTTAATAACCAATACAAAATCAACTCACACTTTTTGCTAAAATAGAAAATAAAGATGTATCATGGCAAAGTTGTCTTTCAGAGGAATCCTTCAGAAATGGAGAAGTCAAGAAAGAATCACTAGAGTGGTGGTAAGGATTACAAATAGGGGGTAACTGAAAGACTGCTCAAGTGCTGTCATCTGTTGCTCAATTCAAACACAATCTTATGTAAAAATGTGTTCATCAAAGGAAGGTTTTTATTGAAAAAGTCATGTGCATAGTAGCAAGATTAAATTAATTCAGTAGGGTGTAGTGACACACACATATATATACATAGACACACACATATACACACATACATATATATATATATATATATATATATATATACGTATGTGTGAGTGTATGTGTGTGTAAAACAATCATAATTAGAGATGTCATCAAGTTGAGCATGGGGGCATCTATGGACGGAATTGGAGTAGAGGAGAGTGGAGTGAAAATTACATTCTCAAAAAATAATAAATAGCTCTCCACAGGCTGACAAGTCCCCATTGTTGAAGACAATACCTACACAACTCTTTTTAAAAAATGATATGCCATGAAGTTGCCTATATATAGAGCCTTCACACTGTGTTCCAGCCTCTTCAGTACAGGAATCACTCTGTACCTCTCAAAAGAGAAACATAAACACAAAGCCAGGTACAAAACCTTGATACACAATGTTGTACTGCCTGCAAGATATGCTAGGACAAAGGTGCCACAAGCTTCTGGGAGTAAACAATTAATACTTGATTTGACTTAAGGCACACTTCATGAAATGGAACCCATACCCAATGCTGCTTGGACAACCAAAAACCTGAGACTTGATAACCCAGCGATCTAGGGTAAATCAAATAATACTGGTCTGAAAACTATAGTGATAAAATGACTTGTAATGACATTCTGCTATACTTTGATCATAGTCTTGGTCAGCCATCATCAGAGAAGCTTTCTCCAGTAACAGAAGAGAACAAATATGGAGGCCTACAGTCAAAAATTACTCAGAGAGTGAAAGACCTTGGAACACTCAGCCCATCAGGCATCAGGGTACTCTATAGAAGTGGAGAAAGAAAGGGGGATGGAGAACACCAGGAGAACAAGGCCCTCCAAATCATCATAAGGAAGTCCATATGAACTCACAAATACCAAACAGCATGCATAGGATGAGCACAGGTCTGCTCTTGGGCTCTTCTTCTGTAAGCTTGTCTTACCCAACTTTGATATGATAGCTTCTCTTTTACTATGTTTTATCTTGTTGTATACTTTAAATATGGAATGAGTGAATGAATGAATGAATGAATGAATGAAAACCTAGCCACTAGTTTAAAAGTTAACAACTCAACTGTCACTTATACCTGCTGAGAGAGGAAAAACCAGTTTTATCAAATGGAATGACACTGGGTATATCAAACAATCCATCCAGGACAGATTTCATGTTCAGATGTAGTCAATCGATCAACATTAAAAGGACTAAAAGGACTCTGGGTTTTTTGTTTTTGTTTTTGTTGTTGTTGTTGGTGTGTGTGTGTGTGTGTGTGTGTGTGCTTTATTTGGTTACTGTTAGTTTTCTTTCTTGTTTCTCTCTTTTTCTTTCGGCTATATGATTGTTTTGTTTTCCTGGTTTTTCAGGGTGATATATTGAATTCTTGTTTCTTTTTTGAGAAAACTTAAAGTTGGGCCAGTAGGGAGAGGGAGAGAATCTGGCGGGACTTTGGGAGAGGAAAAGAATATGATTAAAATACATTAGAATATGAAAATTGTTTTAAAAAATGAAAATATAATAATAAATCTGTTAGTATTTTAAAATAAAAACAGACAACTACCCTATTTCTCCCAAACCTTAACTATTCTTGTCTCTGAGAGGAATTACTTTGAACTCCTGTTGGACATACATATATTGAGTTCTCTTGTTTTGCTTTAAGTATTCATCTAAAATTCAATTATTGAGATGTTTTTGCTTACATCATCACAGTCAATGATATGTCAGATCCTCACCACCTCTTCATAAATAAATTTCTTTTTTAACTAAATAACTTAAAAGCATCTGTTGTTGATGATGATTACTTTTTGTTTGTTTGTTTTGCTACTGTTATATTGCTGCTATAATACTTTTCTAGCAGAGCCCAGAAGTGTAATAATTCCTTCTGTTTTTGTATAATGCTGCGTTTTCTTTTTTCCTTATGGCAATAATGGGATTCTTATATCCTCAGAAAATTTTGCTTCTTGGCTTTTTATATAATTCTCACTTTGAAATTTCCTTTTATCTTCTTGCTATCACTTGTTATTTTCTCTGATGTATTTGGATATAAAAGTCTTGGGTTGAAGTAGTTTATATCCTAGGATTTTGAATTTATTTTCTTGTAGTCTTAATGTATAGCTTGCACAGTGAATAACAATTGGGACTTTGTTCATTTTACTCCTAGAGGCCCATTATTGCTATATGTGGTATATTCTTTCTGAGTCACACATAATTTTGCTTTTAATCTACTGGAAGCTTTTAAGATATACTTTTTAGTCATTTAACTTAGGATATAGTATCCCTCTATAGGATGATGTGTAACTCTGATTTTCTTGCCTCAGCCCCTCCTCAGTAAGAGAATTATATGTCTTCATGCATGGCTTTTGGTTATTCTTAATCATCTTGAATGTTCTAAAGATGGGTAGTTTGATCATGTAAGAAGCCTTGCAATATGTAGAGCAGTAACTGAGGGCTTCTTGCAATTTGTCCTTTTCTATTTCTTAATTTTAGAACACATCATTGGATTATATGCTAATTTCTCTGTAGAATATACAAAACATAAAGACACATTAGATTTAAAGATACAGATAATTTAGAAAATAGATGAGATAATGTGGACAGTTCAATAGATCCAAAAGTGTCAGGCTCAAAAAATCCCATCCAGGAGCAGAAAACCAATAACTAGCAACAACAAACAAAAACAACAACAGCAAAACAGACAAACAATCAGAGAATCCTAGACAGCATGATAAACCAAACACTTGGGGAATCACAGGAATCAGAGTCTAAGTTTCTGGCTAACTTTATAAAAACCCCAGTGCTGTCTGCCTTCATGGTCTGCACAGTCTGAAATCCCCTTCTGCACCTTGCCAATAAAATCCTATCCTGTAAACATGGTTTTCCTCTGCTACCCTACTGCTATCCCAAGATTTCAGTTGATCTCTGCTTTATTAATTTCACAATCACTAAATTTATTTGTATATTTTATGGTGTCATAGCTTTATGTTTCACCAATTCTATGACTATAATGTGTGGTTTTGGTTCTTTTTTTGTTGCTGTTATTTATTTTTCTGAAGGCATACAACATCAAATATTTTGTTGTTTAAAATATCCTTATTTTAAGCCTTATTTGTTATTTGCTTTTAAACTGTATCTTACATATAACACATTTTTGTCAGGTTACTGATGCTTTTGTCTTTATATATTTAATTTTGTAGGAAACAAGTATGGGTCTTTACTTTGTTTCGTAATGTGAAGACCAATACAGTAGTCATTATACACACATGACAGCACAGAATTCAAAATGCTAATAAACTGATCTTTGAAATGTTATAAAAGTAAGCACTGCTTTTCCAAAATATTGCATCAAAAACTTTAATTATCTATTGATTAATTTTATATTGAATATATATTGAAGTGATATAATCTTTATATTTGCTTAAGTCACATATTATTATTAATATGAACTGTTTATTTTTAATTTCTAATGTAGCTATTGGATGTTCCAAGTACAAACAGGTTTGTATTTATCCCCTTGGATAGTACTCTGTAATGTAATATTATCTGATGAGGTACCAGTCATTTCTCCTGCCTTTTCTTCTGTCATACCTCCACTAAAAATAAAAATAGCATCAACTTGAAGAATGCTGAGCCACAAATGAGATATATGTATCACACCTTAATTCCCCAAAGCTTAGGGAACATTTAAAAGAATAAGGAAGAAAAAGATTGCAAGAGCTACCTCTCAGTAAGGCCTTGAGTAGAAAGATGTCTTTAGAAAAAGACAGAACTGATTCACTCATAAGTTAACTTCCCAGAGCGAATAGAGGAATGACATGTGAGTCATCATCTCTAGGTGAGGAATGTTGAGTGGAATATGAATTTAAGATGCAGTACATTTGTTTATGCTGTGATTTCCCCCCCCCATTTTCCTATACCCATATGTGTGAATTGATCTCAGTATGTTTCTCAGTACAAATAGATATGATATATATATATATATATATATATATATATATATATATATATATTTGAAACAAGCTTGTTTTACATATCAATCCAAGTTCCTTCACCTTCCTGTCCTCCCCTGTTCTCCCCACCAATCCCTTTCTGCTCCCTAGGGAGGGTAAGGCCTTCCACAGGGAGTATTAAAAGTCTGTCATATCATTTGGAGCAGGGCCCAGGCCCTCCCCCCATGTGTCTAGGCTGAGAGAGTATCTCTCTATGTGGAATGGGCTTTTAAGTTAAGCAAGGTTTCAGAAGTTCACCTGTTTTTTCCTATCCCATCAACTGCTATGCTAATATAATCACATAAGGTCTTATTTAAGCACTTACCTTTATTTACTCAGAATTTTATTTACTTATCCTTGGGTCCAACTAATCTTCTAGGAGAGACTAAGGCTTTAATAATTCTTGAACGTATTAATCAGATTATAGTTTTTGTTGATCTCTTAGCTAACTTCTAAATCACATGCCTACTTCCTGAAATTTCAAATGTGCTATTGTGTGGTATTAATTGAAAAATTGGTTTCTCCTACTCTTCATTCCCTTTTTGGACTACATACATATGAATCTCAAAATTGAGGAAAGGATGTGGGAGGAGAGGCAAGGAACTGACCTTATGCGACTGTTCAATTTTAAAAAGTGAAAACTAGTATAATCCTACCTAAAGACTAATTCCCCATGCCCTTACCATGCACATACAGTGAATAGCTGTGGGGATCTCAAAGCAGAAGTATTTCTCAGAGAGTGCCAAACATTGCAGTGTCCTTGGCTTGTTAAAGAATGCTTGCATCTATTCTAGATGCTAAATCAAAGAACTTCTGGATCTCAAAATGTGTTCAATATCCTAGAAAGGTGTAATTAAGCCAAGGAAAAATGTCAATCATTTACAAAGTACCTGTCATGAAGACAAAGAAATACAATAACACAAGATTTAGAAAAGGTATACTCTGTCTCCTGATCTTTTTCAATGTAATACTTATTGAGCACAATAGAGCTTGAGTTTTAAAGGTAAAATGACTAAAACTTTCAATATTTTCAAATTTCTTATCACTGATAAAAGAAAATTCCCTGCATTAAACAGAGTTGAGGTGTGGATTAAAAATGAAATGCAGAAGAATATAAGTTCATCTTATTGTAGATGTGAACTTATTACTCTGAAGCTTCTTTCTGTTTAAATGTCATAGAGACATCACAAATGTCTTTGACAATTCTTTCCTGCCACAAACAATAAGGGCATTTTCTGCATCCACTAGAGCTCTCCTTTGGTCCTAAAAGTAACTTGCTGTTCCACATTCTACTGCTCAGGAGGACTAGTCTGTTTCTCTATGTAAGAGGAACATGGAATTAATTCCTTTTTTGAATTTTCATTTCATTTCAAAATTTTATCACAATTATTTTCTTCAGAGCAACATTATGTCTTGGAGAACACAAATGCAAAGGCTTGGAAATGTATTAAATCATACAAAAATGACCTCAACTTAGACAGCATTTTATTTTCCTATTGCAAATAAGAATGATATTTTTTTTATCATGCATAGCACCTTTCCATGAATTCTGTAAGGAGACATACAAAGTGAAAGACTGATTTCCTTTGTTTTTCTGTGTTGTTTCAGGTTCAGGTTGACAGTATTAGGTAACTGTGATGTAGGGAGACAGTCTGAACCAAACACCAGGCATTCAACTTGTCATTCAACTCTTCGGAGACTTTAATAAGTTTCTCAACCTCAGAGTATCACTTTTGCCACTTGTATTATTGGGATAATAGTACTACCTCCCAGAACTGACAGCAAGATTATTTATGTGACACATTTCTTTCTGGAATACTCTCTAATGTGGGAAAAGCTCTCTCTTGGCTAACTATTACTATAACATGACACAACTCAGGTCTCTTAATAAAGGTGCATCTGAAAGGATTAGTAATATTTTGCAAGTTAGTTAGGCATGGAGGGATAAGACTGCTGTAATTATCTGACATGTCAGTCAATGCACACGAGAATGCCACACACTTTCCAGTGAGATTCTCTCTGTTCCTGTGCACAGAGACTTTTAAAACACTCATGACAATAGCTTTAATTTTCCTGAGACACTGGAAAGGAAGGCTACAACACAATGTTTAGGTATAATTTACTGTTTTATTTACAATGTTATTTGCCTAGCTGTCTTATTCTGAAATTGTACTCAGATATCTAAATATTTGACAATTGGCATAGATACAACTCAATTAAGCTCAGGGTAAAGGAGCCCGGTCCTTGTGCAGGAATGATCAGCATCCCTTTTATGACTGGGTGAGCCACCTGCTGTTTCCTATTGCCCAACTGAGTTGGGCAATAGCAGGAGAGACTCCAGGACAAACTTCGGACAAAGGCCAGGAAGTGGTTTCCACATGAGAAAATATTCTGTCCTCACACTGCCCCATACTAGCCTGACTCCTGGGAAGGTCACTTGATCATATGAATGTCTGATACCAAAAGAGCTTCTGTTCATTTGGTGTGTCTGGGTAATTTAGAAATGAGGAAACTGTGGGGACCAAAAAGGTGTTGAAAGGAAAGGAGGAAAGAAACTAGGAGAATATGTTAGAACTTTTCTAGAAAACTAACATTGCACAGATCTAGTACATAGGCTACCCTCAAATTAGGAGTGGAGTCAGAGAAAAACAGGAGAATAATAACTTTTTTTTAATAATATTTTCCTTCTGAGATTTCAAGTATTTCCAAAAAGTCTTCTAAGGCATTCAATTTTTTTCAATATTAATATAATAATTATCATCTGTTTTATTTGTTTTCATTTATCTTTGTTGTTTTGTTTGTTTGTTTCCATAGGCCTAGTCATGAATTTGGTTTTCCATTCCTTTGCCTTTGCTGTGAGATGATATCATTTTATCTACAGTGAGGTGTATAGAAATATGCTAAGATCTTTATAAATATTGTGTTGCCTAAAAAGGTGCAATATGACATATTTCCCCTCACTTTCTAAATTCAAGTAGATTTTCTTTAGTTTCTCAAGAAACCAAATATCAAAAGGCTTGTAAATGCATTAAGTGGGTTCTCTATCCTTTATTTTGAATTTTGAGACAAGTATTTTTGTAGGAAGTTAGAATCTTTAGCAGTTCAATATTACTTTCTTTTAAATTCTAAGGTGAAATATCTAGTAGCATATGTATTGGGTGCTCAGATAACTTAGAATAACCAGCCTCTCAGTTTTTTGAAGTCCAAAAAAAAAAAAAAATGTTTTCCTTCTTAGGAACTTCTGAACTTCTGCAAGCAATTTCTAAATCCCTCTAGAGATGGTGAAATGCTGTCTTCCTCTATCCCTCTACACTGGCAGATGACAACTAGCTGACCCCAGCTTTTTTTTATGAAAGGAAGCAAGCACCCTGCTCTGCACTGTGTGCTGTCTTTCCTAAGTGTTCTAGTATTCCAGTTGTCTCATATAAGTGGAATGAAACAAGATATATCAAGTGAAGCAGATTAATTTCAAAATTAAAATATAAAAAAACACTGAAATGAGAAAGTTTAAGCAAAGTAATGCCCCGCTAGCAACAGAGAATACACTGGCAATGCATAGAAATCCCAAAGAGAGGTAAATTACCCTGCAGATACAAAACAAGTGACTTTTCGTCACCAAAGTGAAATAGTAGCATGCACAGAAAATGAGAACAATGCTTTATTAAAGGTTGGGGCAGAAACTTGAATACAAGTTGATGACAGAGAACAAGAAGAAAACAAGGCACCATAGGAACATGGCAACAACTCTGCTTGTGGGATTTCAGCATCCATAGGTGACTTCAAAGTGTTTCTTAATCCTTGGACCTCTGAAGACTGCTTTGATAAATGCTCAGGAGTAGACAATGTGTTCCCCCACCTTTATCACCTCCTGTAATACGAAGATAGTGGAATGAGAATGGGAAAAGAAGAAATGCATCACAGGTAGAGTCTATGAGAAAGGCTGGGAAATAGAATAATAAGTATTCATGTCTGTGGAAATGTGGATTTCTTGACAATCAAGACACCTCATATTCTTTAATACTTCATGTTCTTCATTTTGCCAAAGGTTTTTCATTTGTTTTAAGACAGGATTGTCCAAACAGCCCTACAGACTACAGCTAGGATATCTGAATCTTCTTTGAATCCTCCAAGACAGCGCCCTTACCAGCAGGAAGTAGTTTGGAAAGAACGACGCCCAAATTCCCAAATATTGTGTATAAAACGTTTGTTTTCATTTAATTGGACTTTGTTATATAAAATTAAATAAAAAAAAAGACAGGATTGTCCATAACCATACTGTCACTAACTTCACTATATGGCCACGAATTACCTCGAGCTTCTGATTCTGATCACCTTTCCTTCCTCCATTTCCACTGTACTTCATCTACAGACATGCACCACCATGCCCATTTTATGTCATGCTATGTGTCAAGCTATGTGTCAACCTACTGAGCCTCATCCACTGGCCCCATATTCATCAAATCTTTAGGAACAAGGTCTTATAAGCATAAGAGTCATCGTAGAAAGTGAACCACTGAACTTTCTAAGCACAGCAAGTTTTCACAGAAACTATTAATACATTGGTTTGGCTGTGTTAGCAGATTCAAAAAAAGGAAGTTTATCCAAGACATGTGCTTAATGTGCTAACAATGGATGTCTGATCTTCTGATCACAGGCAGCCATAACTGCCATAAAATCAACAACTGATAGCAAGCAGAACCCTGGCCTGGCTTTTGACAATCCCGTTAAGTGAGGGTGCGAATGATTACTATTTCTATTCAATTAATAAAAATTTGAAATCCTTTCTTCAGTGAAATTTTCATGCTCTATATAATATCAATCTTGTGAAGAGATGAAGATAACTAAGCTGTGATGTGTTAAATTCTGGTTAACTAGTTCCAGACTGCCTGAACTAAGCAAAAGACAATGTGAATGTCGTGTGGTCAGACTGGATCCTCTTATTGTTTGGGGAGAAGTGTAGTGACAGTTATTACAGAGAAGCTTGAAGTAGGTATCTGCTTTCTTCCCCTTTGTGGTAGTATTATGAGAAACAAGGACTAGCATAACAAATTAACCCAATAAGAATATCATCAACATTGATCCTTGGAGATTCAGAGCCTTAAATACTTAGGGGAAGAATTCACAAATACTTGGTCTTATACAGCATATACCATAATGATCTCATGTTTTAGAGTATCTTTATTTTTCATATTTATTTGATATATATCAAATATGCTATTTGATACATATATATGCATGCAGATAAAACTCACCAAATAAAACCACCTTCAGTGTCATATTGACAGAAGAGGATCAAAATTATTTTCATCTGAGCTTGGTCACTTTTCAGGGCTTTCTCTAATGCTGTCCTCACAACCAATACTACCCATGAATACAGTGTTCTTCATCTCAAAGATAAGTGCACATGTCATTTTTTAAGATAAAGATGGCTAAGACACAGCATGCTATCGAGGGAATTGCTGTGAGGTTGTAAGTGTGGTTTTTCCTGCAGAGGGACCTGCTATTCTGCTCTTTAAAACATCATAGAGTAACTTTCCTTTCTTCTTTTTTTTTCTTTCTCTCTCTTTCTTTCCTTTTTTCCTTTCTTCCTTCCTTTAATGCATTTTAAAGAGAAGCTCATTTTCAAGCTGGAGAGGTTAACAAACTCTGGATGTCATGCTTTCTTTGGTTTATAAGCTTCACTGCCTCACTAAGTGTCAATCAAAATTCTCCAGCCATTCTTGGATTCTTGGAGGTGGGGCTATATGGCAAGCAGCAGTGATTTGACCAGGCACTTGTGCAAACAGGACCGGAGTTATCCTTGTGACACTGTAACCTTGCAACTTGATTTTGACAGTCCTACTTGTGGCCTTGTACTCTTATCATCAGACTTCTAACTGGTAATTACTTTTGTGTTATGACTGAAAATTTCCTAGCCTAAAGATTTCATGGTCAGAACTTTTGCCTGCAAAACTAAAATCTCTTGCTTTGATTGGATTGTTTTCTTTGTTCTTATACAGTCTAGAGTATAATTGTGTTTTCTCTACTAAAAGAGAAGGAAATAATGGGTAGTATTATATTAATCCAAGCATCCTGCTTATACTTTTCTTTAAGAAAGACAGTAGATTCTTGGTCAGTTCTGTTTTTACAGTAATCTTGCCAGATGTCTGTTACTTAAAGAGAAAAGATGATTTAAAATTATTTAAAATATTTAACATTATTCATGCCCTTTAATATATATGTATACATATATGCTTCATTAGAGGGATATCATAATGGAGTTAAAGTGGCAAATTTTTGTACACCTCTCAATCATCTATTTATCTATCTGTCTGTCTATCTATCTCCTATCCACTCATCTATCCTAAGAAGATAAATTTCAGATGGTTCTTTTCTTTGTAAAGTTAGAATCATAATAAATGTAATAACTGAGGCTTTTGCCTATTAAGGTTTCACAGAAGAGTGATTAGCTTTGGGGTCTTTCATAAAGAAAAATATGTTCTTCTCTGTTTCTGGTGGCTGATAATAATAAACAGAGGTCACAGGCAGTCTCTCCACTGCTGGCTTTCCTGCCATGGTACAAGTCAACAGGTCATCTCTATGAACTATTTGAGAAGTGATTTTGCAACTTTGTTATCTTCTCAAGTTAGATGTTTCATCACAATTCATCTAAAATAAGCAGTTGAAACATGAATGAAATGGTAAACAGAGTACATAAGTAACACTAAAATATTAAGCTTAAATTAAAAAGTATTTTTCTATATGCAAATCACTACTAATGTGTTTTCATGGTAATAATTTGCTGATAGTAGAAAAATACTAAATCAAATCAAGTTTTGGAATTAGGCAAAATTGTAGGCACACTTGCATTATTGATCACATATAATCATTTCACCAACAATGCTTTATGTTATGACTTACATTGTGATGCAATGCTCTATCATAATATTTGCACAGCTTTACTGTGGTTATATTAAATGGTTGGCAATGTGGCCTAGGGAATTAGAATACAGGGCAGCAGGAATAATTAGCCTCAGTGGGCACTGTGGGAATGTAAGGCTGAATATGTTTGTAAACTGGAAGAGAAAAAACACTATCACCTTCCAAAAATCTTACCTTGGATTGCATCTAAGTCTTTGAGTATTTCCAGTGTTAAGCATAGCTTTTCTCTTGGGCAACTCATGCTTTACTTACATATTGTAGACAAGCTATACTTAAAGAGTGCACAATCTCAGATAATTTGTACTTTATATGATCCAGCTTATCTAAAGCTATAATTATTGAATACAAATTGAAATGTGATAATGTATAGTAATGCTACAAAACAAACTTTTATTAAATGACTATAAATCATTAATCCCAGCATTATGCAAATGAGTGTCTCTGAAGAGCTTGATGCTGTGTTTCATCTTGTTTGTTGGATTATTACTACTTGCCTGCCCGGTACATACTATACTTAATTTTGTGCAACTAACGCTGTAGATATTCAAAGAATTCTCAGGGCAAATACTGTTCCATAAACTTCCAGGCTATCCAGGGTCACTGCTCTGCTGGATAGTCAAGGAATCTACTGAATTTGGGAGCATAACCTTGGTATTTGTTCTATAAGGATGATGAAAGCATAGTGGAGTTCCAAGTATATGCAGTCTGCAGAGCCTTAGGTTGCTTAGAAACTCAGTGACTATGGGCTTGCTATGGCAACTCAAGTTATCAGTGAATGCAAACTTAGCTAGCATTCTGTTATGTCCCCATATCTGCAGGTAAGAACATTCAGATACTCCTTATGTAATCTCAGTATTTTCATTATTTATGCGAGCAGAATAAATGATATTTTGATTCTCAAATATGAAAATAACTGTTTATAATAGATTATGCCTACATGGAATTGATTTTGACTTTTAATCCTGTGTTTTATTTCAAATTTCTGTCTTCTCTCTCCATACATAGATAAAGAGAGAGATAATAAGCATAGATAGATGTAGATAGAAGGAAGATGATAACATAGCTATGGGTATGATGCACTAAAACTGTGAGAAAGCAAAGTAGGGACAATATATAATTTAGATGCTATATCTAGAGTTTTATAAATTTGAATATTAATAATTCTACTTAAATATTCTACAAATATAGTATTACTTACTGTTATTTTTATTTTATATTATGAACTCATTTGAAGACCATACATATGTATATTGCTATATAATTTCTCCTTAAGATTTTAGTTAAATAACTATATAATATGCTTTACTAGAAATCAAATTAATTTGAAGTGCACATTTTGGAGGTCATTGCAAAGGCACTAGGGAGACTTCCACTTTTACTATGTGTGTTTCCTCAAGGCAGTACGTTTTAGTTTGTGTAGCTCCTGACGTGTATTTCTGTGGCCATCTCTGCTGTTAGATTTTAGCAGTAGCTTTCCTGTTCTCCTCATTTATACCATACAGAAGCTATGCTCTCTCTTAACCTCTCCTCATGTGAGTGCGGTGCTTCTCTTATCTCTGGATTAATTCCAAATTTGTGTTTATCACTATCAATAGCATAGGCAGAGGCAGAGTCTCTCCTGAGACAAGACACCACAAGGCTCTATTTACTGTTCTTTTCTCCTGGGCATTATCATTTATGCATTTTGTTTTGATATTTAAGATTTCCTCGTGTTAATATTTCTCTTGAGAGAAGAAACAGCAGTTTGAGTCAGGTTTTCACAGAAAATGCCAGAATTAATACATTTGCTATTTTTTGTACTTTTTCTGTATTCCTGACTCCTCAAATGGCCAACATCTGTGAATCGCTTAGGGTGTTACCTCAGGTAGAAGGTGTCTCTGAAGATGTTAATAAGCCTCAACTCACAGATGAAGACAAGTGTAAACATAGAACTTTGGGATGTTTTCCTGGAGTTAAGTGTCCTTTGAAAACCTTACCCAGGACTCTTAAAAATTCCAATGACCATTCATTATGTAGATCATGCATTACATAAATATTTTTTTTCCTTTTATTAAAATAATTTCATAGCTGGGCAGTGGTGGGTCACACATTTAATTCCAGCACTTGGGAGGCAGAGGCAGGTAAACCACTGAGTAAGTTCCAGGACAGCAAGGGCTAGAGAGAAAATTCCTGTCTTGAAAATCACAAGAAAATAACCAAATAAAATAAAAGATTCCTTTTTTGTTACAACTCATATGATGTATCCTGATTATAATTTTCCTTTACCATACTCTTCAAACTTCCCTCCCATTCCTTTGGCAGTTTATGTTTAGATAGTTAGATGGTTAACATTTTACAGTAAGTTCAAAGAGCTGATACATCTGCCACCTTTGGCTTGCAAACAAAGATTTCAGAAGACTATGTGATGGCCATGTTTGTTTCTGCTTGACATCTTGTGACTCATTTTCACTCCCGTCATTTTGAAGCCTTCTTTCATATACTAGTTTTTGGGGAGTGTACTGAATGTACAAACTGTCTATAACAAATACAAGAATCAACATTTTTTTCTTAAAGAACAGGCTGTGTTGATGCCTTCCCTTTGTAGAGAATTGTTTGGTAGCTAATGTCTCATTGTTTCTCACAAAATCATAATCAGGTCACACATGTGTATGCCAGTCTATATGGAGACAGGAGATTAACTTGTAGAATCAGGCCATTTAGGAAACAAAGAACTTACAATAGGCCAAAATAAAGCAACACATACAACAGCTTACTTATTTAAGGTTCCACATTTAATTACTTTAACAAATTTTAGAAAATAATCTTAGTCAAGATATGATGATTGATACATAAACAGAATTTTCACACAGGATAATTTCAAGTATTTAGGGAAAGCATATTTTACAGGAGTATGTCATCACTTGTGCATTGTAATTATTTAAAAAAAATCTTATTTAATGAAATAATTTAAGCTATGCATATAAATTTTTCCTAACATGGAGTAATTATATGATATATATTTAACACATTCAGTTTTTGTTTAATACAAAGTATACATTTTATTGGTCACATTTCATACTTAATGTCCATTAAACTAAAAACTTTATATTTACTAAAATACCATTTTTTAAAAAAATTTTATATCAGTTACCTATAAAGGTAAGTATTTATCATAATCATGCCTTTTTAAAATTCATACTCGATTCTTAGGCTATTTAGCATCCATTCAGTGTATATGCTTGGGCAAAATTATGTCCTGATTACTGTTTGAATCACTGGGATATATAATAAAATTAGAAAAGTGATTACCAGTGAATATGTTGAAGGAACTTGTGTGGCCTTCTACCTTGATACTCATAAATTTAACATGGGGATGTAAATTTCTGTGACAGGGTCACTAAAGTATTCTGAAAATATACAAAATTTTGAAATATAGTTATCTTACTGTATACTGGTGCCTATAGATTGTATATATTACATAATTTATTTTATATATAAATATTTTCTTTTTTTTTTTTCTGTTCCTATAAAAGAAAGCCATTATTCCAAACAGGATTCTTGGCCAAACTAGGGGAATTAAATGATTATTTAAAATAGAGTATTTTTAGGTGTTGCTGTTGTTTAAGTACAATTGATCAAGCTAAGAAAGTTCTCTGTGCAAGCATGAGGACTGCAGTTCAGATTCCCAGCATCCATGCAAAAGCCAGAGCAATAGTTCACATTTACAATTCCAACATTAGAGGATAAGAGATAGGCAGAGCCTTTCAGTGTTCTGCAGCCAGACTAGCAAAATCCAAGAGTTCCAGGTTCAATGAGAGCCTTTCCCCCAAAAGATGATGTGAAGGTCAATAGATGAGGATGCAACGTTAGCCTCTGGCTTACTATCACATGACGGGGAGCTTGCATGCACACATGCACATATACAAGTGCATACTTTTTGAAAAGCAATGTGTTTTGTTTTGTTGGTTTTCTGAGACAGCAATTCGCTGTGTAGCACTAGCTGACCTGGAACTAGCTTTGTAGATCATACTGGCCTTGAACATACAGAAATCTGCCTGCCTCTGCCTCCTGAGTAAACGTTAAAGGCACGTACCACTCCAGAAGACAATAAACTTTTCACATTGCTTCTCCACACAGTGTCAAAGGTCATCTCTGCAAGATGACTTCCAGAACACAAAGTTCACACTAATTTATGAAAGATCTGAGGATAGTAATCTGGAAAAATGTTATCTTTTATCTAGAAAAATCATAAAATATTGAAGGTCATGACTTGGTGAATTATGATGGATTAACTTGGTGAAATGTATTGATTAAACTTCATCTTTATATATTAAAGCAAATTATCCAGAATACATTCATGTACTAGATTTTCTAAAGTAGATAATATGCCATTATTTCATTTTAACTATATTTACATAGGGTTAGATGAAAGTGGAATATGTAATCTAGTCATGGACACTCGTTTTATAAACAGAAAGAAAAGTTTTTCTATTCATTAATTTGCACCAATATACACCTAAAAAATATTGCCACAGTGGTTTCCCTTCACCCAAAGGACATAGCAGACAAGCCAGAGAATGATCAGCAAATAATACAAATTTAATTCCATATTCAATATTTAATTTTGGTCATTTGAATAATTCCATGCTTTTTTAGAATAGAGGGACATGTATGAGCTCAAGAGAGAGCATAACAAAAATAAGCTTCAGTTTTGGATAAGACATGTTTCACACTGTTTAGATGTGATGGTCTGCCACTGGAAGCTGGAACCAGTAAAACAGAAACATCTGTTAAGTGAATAACATGAGAATGTCTATAATAGGAGTCAAGGACTACAGGAACTTACAGTTTCCTCTCACTTAAGAACTGTGCTCGTGTGTGGAACTATAATATATTGTTTTGGATTCAACCACAAGTTCACATACTTAAGAGCAGATGTCATTTAAAAAAAATTCAATGCAAAACAAGATAGCAAATAGACAGAAATAAACAGGAACACAGTGAATGTAAGGCAGCTAAGGGGAGAAAGACAAGAAGGAGCTAGGGCCCTTCTGGGAACTGTCTGGGGAATCTGTCTTCTGGGATGCTCTTCTGCAAGGCTTTTAATAGATTTGCATAAAATGTGATTATAATGTTTTTACTGATTTATTTCACTTGAAATTTTCACTTACTCTCATCCTTTTCCCTCCAACTAATGTTATTATCAAATTTCCCCCAAGGAGTTATTGAAAATGAGAGGAAAAACAGGCCTAGCAGTGATCTTGGATCTCATCCAGAAAATATTTTTAGTTCTTAGAACACATGGAGGATAGTGCTGCAACCCTCATACATAGGGCTTGGGAACACATTTCACATCTTAACATATCCATTTTGAACAGAAAAGCACTATATTGCTAAGAAAGACAATATCATAGAGCACTAACATATATTCTGATTCTATGAGCAACTTAACTTTTACTTTCACCCACAGGCTGGAGGGATTCGAGAATACAATAGTTATTAGGGTGGTATGCTAACTCCAACTAACAGATTGCAGGATTCCAGAGCCAGAAAACAGAGCTGTGTCCTGAATGTCTAACATGAACTTTGTTCTCCTCAAGTAGTACAAAAGTGACAGAATTTGCTCACTAGAAGAGTCATTTGAAGGTGACATCTCACAGCCACAGTTCCACAGCCTAGTACTGTTTACTTAAGTTATAGCCATGAAAAAAACAAGAGAAAAGTTACATGTAGGAGTATGGAGGGAAGAATCAGAATGAGACTGACAGACACTGGTGTAAAGTCAGGGTTCAGAATGACTACCCCGAACAGACAGAAAGATGATTCTCTGTAGCCCACAAGGTGAAATGCCCAAATCACTATCATATTGGTAGCCTGCCACTTATGAGTCTTCTAGTATCTAGTGTTTTCTAGGGTGTATTTATAAAAATATAAAATAAAGATATCTAAATTATTTATAGCAATCCAAGAAAAACATTTCCTTCTGCTGGTGATTTATGACATATATGATAAGCATTCTATGGGTTTTATATGTTTGCACAACAATATTACATCAACATAATATAAATGTCTATAAAGTTGCAAAGTATATGATTATACTTTGTTGGTACTGAGAAAATCCTTGGAGTATAAGATGTTCCTACTTTTAATGTGATGCATGGTTAAAACTCCTAAACACATTTTTCCTAAGATTTATTTAGGATTCCTAAGATTTATTGTGTGTTTGACTGTTTTGCTTGCATATATGTATTGCACCACACGTGTGCCTGGTGCACACAGAAGTTAGAAGAAGGTATCAGATCTCTTGAAACTAGAAGTTTGGATGGTAAAACCTGGATCCTATGCAAGAATGATAAGTGTTCTCAACTGTTGAATCAACT
Source organism: Phodopus roborovskii (assembly GCF_943737965.1). Taxonomy (NCBI): domain Eukaryota; kingdom Metazoa; phylum Chordata; class Mammalia; order Rodentia; family Cricetidae; genus Phodopus; species Phodopus roborovskii. The sequence continues at coordinate 86,118 of NW_026126693.1, read as the reverse complement.
CCTTAGTCCCCTAAGCATAATATTTTAAGATCTCTGGGGTTGATTTGAAAAGTAGCAGTTTCCTGAAAGATGTAAGAAACTGGTTTTTCCAAGAATAGATTTTCAAGAGTCAACCTGGGAAAGTGAGGCTTTATTACACTGTCATACACACACACACACACACACACACACACACACACACACACACACACACACACACACACACTTAAACTACCCAAAGCTGCTGTGTCACTTAGAGGCAGTGTTCTTTGAATGTCAGGGCAGGAGGATCACACATATTATTCAACAACAAAAAGCCTCAAAGACATGTTATTTTCTATGTTGTGAAAAAAATGTGAATTAAACTATTGTTATGTCAGATACTTCTTGGAATACATCTCCCTTGGTTTTACAAGGAAATCTAATTAAGTTTCCATCCATGGCCTTGGGAACAGTTAGTGATTCCGTTTGTGTGCCTGTATATGTATTTAACTCTTTCAGAAACCAAATGCTGTTCCTGAGTCATTAAATATAAGACACAAGTATCTATGTCATTTATGGATTTTTGTTTTCTTTTTTAACACAGACTGGTAAGTCTCATTAAGGATACTTAACAAATGGAAAAAAAGTCACCAAGTATGATGTTTACTCAAAACTACAGATCTTTCCGTTTGAATGCATTTATCACATGATTCAAGTCTATTACTATTTAAACAGCATAAAAATTGTGATGTTATTTTGGAACCAAAAAGCATGTTGTTTTGTATAGCACAAGGGCCAGTGGAGAGGAAACTGTTAATTTTTTTTCTAATGCATTTTTTTTAACTTCCTTCTTAACACACCAAACTAGGAACTCAGTAGCCTGGGTCTGCTACAAAATTCCTCAGCATGTAAATTTGTTTGTCCTCAATTAGAATAAGTATCTTGACTTTCTACCATGTAAACCTTCAAGTTATCTAATTGAGTGAAATTTTTCTTGTTTTTGATTCATTACATACTCAATACTTTAGCTATTAATTGGTGCTGAGTCCTGCTATTTTAAAACACTGTGCTTTGAAACAGTTGTTTTACCTGGATATTTTTTTCCTTTTCTCCTTTTGATCTACCATGTAGCATGTGAACAAATATGGCATCCTGACAAATTATGCTGAAATTAACATTTTGTTAGATTTTTTTCCCCGTAACTTAAACATTGCCTTTCATTTTTCTCTCCTTAGAGAGTTAAGTCATATTAGCAAACTGTTCACGTAAGAACCGGGTCTGCCAATACTCTCCATTGCTTCATGAAATTTGCATATTGGCCTAGCCATGCCCACATGAGAAGTTTCTCCAAATGCAGAGGTGTTATTTGTTCATTCTTTCTTGTTTATGCACAGCTCCTACTGTGGCTTCTCTTAGGCATGTAAGTAAGGTTATTTTGTATTTTTGATGTGGGATGTTCTGTAATACTCTCTTTTGATACATGTGGATCATATGATGTAAGTCTACAGCTTTCTTTAGTATTCTGCATTTTATATTTGAGAGGAATCCATGGAATTTTCCTTTTGCAAGTAATAATAACAATCTAAATTATGTTACTTGATTCTTAATACCTGTTCATTGTTTATAATGTGCATAAATAATTTTCCTACTAATATAATATCAGATCATTTTGATTTTATTCTATTTCTAAACATGTAATTTGAATAGAATATATAAAGACAGATATTAATAACATTTATCATTTATTTTATTCAATGCATTATCATTGTGTATGACAGGAATGAAGCACATGTGTGTAATGGCTCACATTTGAAGGTCAGATAGTGATTTGGGGCTGTTTGTTTCCAACTTCCACCATGATTTTCGGGGATTTAAACTCCCATATCATTGTATGTGTTTTTATCCATATGCCATTTAGCTGGACCATTCATCATTTCTTCCCCTGAAAACAAATTTAATCCTAGTTTTGAAAACATTACCCTGGAGACCTTAGATTTTTTCTGAATAATCTAGTAAGATAGCAATGTGGACAACTGAAGGAATACAAGTAAGGTCACCAAAGTCTAGGAGATAGTAAATGCCAAGTGTGTTAACACTATCAGTGTATAACTATCTTAATATTAAAAAATTTTGCTACTTTTACAATGTAAAATTATAATCCAATTTATACAGAAATGCCACCTTCCACTTGCCGAAGTGTCCGAGAAAACAACTCAGATTCCCTAAAGACTTGTCAACTGTTGTGAATTGCCAACAACCTCAATTTTTATAGAAACATATATTTTAAAGATTATATCCACTATATGATTTTCATTCAGCTTGAGGGTGTAGGTTGTATGAGCTTCCTCTTTCACATTCAGTGATACAATGAATGTGTCCTGTTTGGTTTCAGATCCTAATGTGAGTGAAGTGGGACTCAGGCGTGAGTCATGTGACCCCTCTTTTAGAATTCTTGTAATGCCTCTGTCATCTGCCTCTCACATATGTCCTAATATTTGTGCTACTCAACTTGGTGCACTTCCTCTTCTCACAAGAGTTGAAGTGCATGAATCACCTATCAGCCCTGCCATGAAAGAGGTTTAAAAAATCATAGACTGCCAGGAAAGCATATTCCTTTCATAATCTTAAGGCAAAGAGAGAGAAGCATTGCAGCTATGACAACCTTTAAGAGAAAATGATAGGAAGTTAATGAATAAAACACTAAATTCTATAGTTTGAAGAAATATCTTTAGAGGTTAACCTTTTCAGTTAATCTCAAGTGTCAAAAGATTTTCTGCTTCCCTACTATATATAGATTTTGGTTTTCATGTATAACTTGACAAAACTGCAGCATAGAACAAACAGAAATGGAACATAGTGATCGTTATTTAATGCTTGATGCACACTCAAGTTAATTCTTATCCAGCAAGAACAAGATGCAAACATGTCTGACTGGGTTCTCTTAACAATAAGACTTCTCAAGGAATTGAGCCTCTGTCTGATCACTTGCATCCATTGATGTTTCTATTCTGCCAGTCATATCTGTTTATTTATTGCTGTAGTGGATATCTATAAGGCTAAGTGTATTTCATAGAGAATACATTAGCTACAAATATTTTTAAGTGATCTTTAATAAAGAAATCCTAGGCCTGATGAGATAGCTCAGCTAGTAAAGTGCTTGAGGATCTCAGTCCCATTCCCAGAATCCAAGGAAGAAGCCAGGCCTTGGCTGGGCGTTTCTGGCACATGCCTTTAATCTCAGTACTCAGGTGGCAGAGGCAGGTGGATCTCTGTGAGTTCAAGACCCACCTGGTCTACAGAGTTAGTTCCAGGACAGACTCCAAAGCAATACAGAGAAACACTGTCTCAAAAAACAAACAAACAAAAAGCCAGGCATATTTCTATTCCCAATGCTGGGGGAATAGAGGCAGGCAGACAGGTACTTGGGGATTTATGTCCAGTCATCAAGCATAGTCATGGAGTCCCCTAATGCCAATGAATGACCTTGTCTTAAGAATCAAACAAGAAACCAACACTGTCTTCCCAAGGGGCAGTGCCTCAGGGGGTCAGAATCAACAGAATGGACTTTGCTACCATCCTCTGAGTTTGGGGTTTTGATTAAATGATTGACATTTCAGAGTGGACTCTCCAGAGAGAAGCCTAGTGGGCTTCTTCCTTCAAGGACTCCCCCTCATGCTGGGATTGGATTCCTACTTGTGCTTTGATTTGGAACAGATCCTGCCAGAATCTCCCCTCCCCACCCTATCCCCAGGGCCACTGCTTCTGACAGACTTGGGAGGAGGAGTGCCTCTTGCCCCTCCTTCCAGGCAGGTCTGCCTTCAGCTCCCAGCCCTAACCTCCTGGATTCCCAAACCCATGTTCCTCCCACACACTCAGATGCAAACCATGAGCCTCCTTTGTCAAAAGCCCATGGTGACATTGTTCTTTTTCCTTTTCTGTCTTCATGAGTTTGTTTGAAATTGAAATGAGTTATTTTCTTCCGCTGAACAGTATTAAATAGAGCAGGATGTTGAGTTAATCTGCTAAACTGCAGTACTAATGGTAGCGGTTCAGTGTTTTTCATTGTAATTATTTGAATAATAATGATAAAGAAGTGGTTCATTATTTCTTAATTAATGCACTTTAAATAAGGAGAAATGGAAAGAAAACCCAGAGAGTAAAATGCATTACTTAAAGATACAGTATATACTCTTCTCATTTTAAAACAGCACATATTTATTAAAAGAAGAAAAAGAAAAAATAAAAGAATCAAACAAGCAAACAAAAACATAAATAAACAGCACCTAAGGAGGAATAATACCCTGGGTTATCCTCCAACCTCTGCATACATTTGCATATATATGAACATATAACTGTATAGCTATGATCATTTGCATATATAAACACCCATGTATGTACATATCCTCTTTTCTATAAATATACAGACCCATAAAAACAACCAAAGTCTTCACTTTTAAATTAACATACACACTGTTTTGGGTTGTTTTCATCAATCATTTTTATTTATTTTACATAACAGCCACAGTTTGCTCTCCCTCCTCTTCTCCCACTCCCCCTTACCATACCCCCGTCCACTCAGTCTCCAGCTCCATTTAGCATGGGAATCAACAAAGCATGGCACATCAAGCTGAGGCAGGACCAAGTTCTTCCCTTCTACATCAAGACTGAACAAGGCATTCCATAATAGAGAATAGATTCCAAAGAACCAATTTATGCATCAGAGACAGGTCCTGGTCCCACTGCTAGGGGCCTCACAAAAGATTAAGCCACACAATTGTCATCCAGATGCAGAGGGCCTGGGTCAGCCCCATTGTGGCTCCCTAGCTATTAGTCCAGAGTCCATGAGCTTCTTCAAGCTAATGTTAGTTATCTCTGTGGGATTCTCCATCACAATTCTGACCACTCTCCATCTCCCATCTCCTTATACATACTTTTAAGTGACTTATTGCTCTAGTTGTATTTTCTTGACATTCATGTTGTGATTTTGAATTCATTGTATGTTTTTTGAGTATTAAATAGCAAGTTCCTTGAGAGCTGTTGGCTATGGGGCTGAGCATTCACCAGTGGCCTCTTCAGGGTATAAATTTGATTCTTTAGCATGTTGAATGGAATTGTGACAATTTGCTCTCCAGAGACAACCAGAAGATGTGGATGATATTAAACTGGTAATTTAGAAACAATCCAAGTGAATGCAGTGTTCAGTTAAGCATTGATTTTCAAGAAGTACCTTATTTTGTTACTGTTGATATTCTTTTACTGTTCAGTATTCTCTTTAAGGCTGACATTATCTGCCTTTATATTGAAAAGCTACTTCTAAACTGTCATGTTGGTATTTATATCCAAGAGAATTAAATTTGAGGGAAAAAGTGTTCATATCAAAAAAAATGAAGTCTATATTTCAAAAATATGTAGTCTCAATCAAAATATTTAAATATTGAGCTTTTTTTAATCCCCTCTTTTCATATCATGAAATGGAGATAAATGGTCACAGTTATAAGAGGACTGCCTACAGTTTCTTTTCCTGGAATCTCTAAGTAACTCTTTGAAAATGAAAAAGACAATTAATTTATACTGACATTACACAAGACAATTTCAGCTTTCTCCCCAAGTAAGTGGTCTGAAGTCAAAGTGAAAATCCCAACAAACATGAGGTCTTTCAATGGCCTCTTTTTTTAAAATAAATACATCAGATATATATATCATGTGTCCTTAAAAATATTTTCCACTTAAGGTTGATTGAATTTTGAATTCAAAGATGTTGAATCCCTAGGACTGGAGGATAACCGGCACTTAGAATTCTCCAGGTGAATAAAAAGACAGCAAAGCTGTAGTCACTTCTGGAAAGCAGTGTTTCTTTGCAAAATGATCTTACTTATTCAATAATCTCTACCAATCAATGAAGTTAATACATAAAATTAATAGTTAAATAAGTATACCAGTGTATCGATACAGTCACCCTGGAAAACTTAGCAAAGCTTAATGTGAAGAAAGAATTTGAGGTTTTACTCCAGTGATATTTCACTCCAGTAAGTGTGGCACACCCACAGGAGACAGAGGGCAGAATCTAAGGCCAAGGACTGGCTTAGACACTAGCCTGTGAGCTAAATATATCCGTGACAGTGCTTCTTGTGTAGCTTAACTTCAGGAGTGACTTGGAGATGGTTTTCTAGCAAACTTCCCAGCTCAACACCAGAGTAACCTTCTGAAGGTGTTCCCTGTCTAATCCTGGGATCTCATGATAGTCATCTTTATTTTGAGGGTCTTGATTTTTCTAAAGTGCAAGGTCTTCCATTTGGTTATGCACAAATATGATAAGGTCCACTGAAGGTGACTGAGGTACATGTACTTTTTGAACTGAGACACCATGCTCGGTAGTAATTGGATCTGTGTGTTTCTTGCTTCTTGCCAGTTCTATTTTGGATAAAGATATTTGGGGTTTTTATTTGTTTGTTTGCTTGTTTTTTTTGTTTGTTTTTTTGGGTTTTTTTTTTTTTTGAGACTCATTTCATTGTCCGCAAGAATTTCAGCAAAATTAACAACAAAAAAAATGATAGTTATGAACTTCCAGATAGAACAATGGGCTATTTCCTTTTTACAAGTCTGTTTGTCATACGTGTTGATTGACAGTTTCCAATTGTTTTTTAAATTATTAGTTTGAACAGACTTCAAGTTCCTGTTTTGTAGTATAGATAAGTACTCTTCTTTGCATTTTATGAGCTGAGATTTGCTAGCTTAGTTGTGGCAGGCCAGTGAGTTCCCTAATTTACTTTCTATTCTGTTTCAGTCCAGCATCTGGAATAATGATTACATTTGAAAACAAAGTAAAGAGGGAGTGGTTCTCTGTCTTAATCAGTTCCTTTTGGTTCTCTGGCCTCTGACTTACTTGAATGGGAACATGGCCAAAAAAAGAAAAAAAAGAAAGATATAGGTGATGGGTCTTCACCAAAAATAGACCCATATGAGCTTCACTAGCTGTGTAATTTTTTTTTTTTTCAATTCCACTGGCAACAAACAACAAACTGGGATCTGACATTGAGTTGTTCTAAAACTCATTTCAACTCTCACACACATAAGCAAGGAGGAGTTGGGGCTAGGGCTCATCTGCTGAAGACCTTCACTTCTTTCCAGCTGCTTTCAGAAATGACTGGAGCAATTGGTGCATGGTTCCTTCACCTTCCAAAGGTAAGTCAGATGGATTTGTTTTCTTGAAATAAAAAAAAAAAGATAAAAAGTTTTCTGCCTTTTAAGTAATAGGAAATGATAGTATTTAAAAGCAACTTTTATACCAAAAAAGTAAAAAGGGCTAAGTAAAGTCAGTGCTACCTTAGAAATTTCTAGGCTTTCTTTCAAAGTGATTGTGGTGTATACCAATCTTCCTACATGCTTTCCTTAACAGTAGTAAAATTGTGTTTAGTGGGCAATGACATTTTAATTTATGATTCTTGATATCGTGTGATATGATTATTAATAATCCAATTTGAGTTTTATTCAAAATTCTTTAAAATATATTTCCTTTAAATTATGATGAAGAACATTTTTAATGTGCACCAATACAGTGAGATTGATTTCTATAAATGACTTGTATATCTTATACCAACAACGTGTCTTGTATGCAGTTTGTTAACTATTTGTTACTTTTCAGTGTAACTACTTGTTGTTTAATTTTCAGTGAACAATTTTTTGGTGAACTTGGTTTTTCTCTACATGATTAGGAACAGTACATGTACTAAATATATATTTACCAAGTACTTTTCTTTAGTGAACAAAGATATTTTATTTGCTAGTAGGACTGGGTTACTTCAAACAATGACTTAAAGTTTAATGAGTGTATATTAGTATATAACTTAGTGTTAAATGTAAAACTAAAAAGTATAATTAATACCTTTGAAAATTCAAAATAATTGTTTCAAATATTAGCAAGTTATTAATGTAAAACTAAAAATATTAATGCCTTTGAAGATTCAAAAAAATTGTTTCAAATATTAACATGTTATTTCCCTAAGTCATAATTCTGAGTTTAAAGAATAGATAACAGATTCTAGATAAGTTAACTATCTAATTAAATTAATCTTATAAATAACTATAAATGGCATAAATTCTTTATAATAAATTTGAACTTTTTTGAAAATGTAAGGATCCTAAGACTTTTCAGTCCTTTCTTAAATTATTTTAACTTGGTAATGTACTTTAAAATGCAAAAATAATTGCTGTATATGTTGTATTAGGAATAAGTAAGAATACAATTTCAACATATTTTACTAGCTGATTTTCCAGGGATCTTTTAGAGTCTATAAATGAACAATAATGTAAAAACACTTTCTACTAAAATCATTATTAAAACAGAACAATCAACCAAATATAGATTATCAGATAAAAGGGTGGCATGGGAAAAAATGTTAAAGTTAACAATGGGCGTGGTATTTGTACAGTGTGTACTGGAAACATTGGAATTCATTTTGAAAGTAATAGTTGTTACTCTTACCCTTAATGAAATGTGGTTATTTATTTTCAATCAATTTGAATAAATATGTAATTTTTTACTCATTTTGCTCTTGATTTCCTGGAGAAACCAATTATGTTACTATTTTGTGATATAATTCAAGATTTTACAGTTAACTTGCTAAAACTTTCTGAGGGAGTGACTAGTCTACATATGCATTTTGAAGTTTGAAAATATTTATGCCATTTTATATAATCACATTTAGTAGAATTTCCTTTTTTATACACACACACACATATATATGTATATATGTATATATATATGTACATATATATATACTTTTTTCTTATTTTATATATTGATACCAGTTCTCTCTCCCTCCCTCCCATGCTCCCGACCCCCCCTCCCATCCCACCTCCAACTCCACTGACTCTAGAGGAATTTTCTAAATCATGTAATTAGGCAGCATGAAATAACAGCTATTGCTATATTATAGTTCCTTAAAATAATATTGCATAACACTCCAAACTTAATATGTATAAAACTTAACTTCTTATGGTGGAATTATTATGGTGGATTTTATTGAACACTTGCAATCATGCTTAATCTATTACAAACTCAGAGAAAACAGAGTCACAAACTAATTTATGAAGGTCCAGAACTGAATAAGTATTTCCATATTTCAAATTTTAAACCCTGAATGCCTTGTATTAATATTCTAATTATAGTAGAATTTGGGGTAGAGAAAGAAACAAGATTAACATTCTTACCTACTGTTACATTATTAAAACTCTTTTTACCAATGGCTTCTATTCACAGTCTCATTTCATTTCCATGTTAAAGCAGAGTACAGGGCACTGTTAGGTCTATCTATTGTTAACAATTTAGGGACTCTGGTTACAGAAGTCATAAAGAGTTTTCCAGGCTTAAGAAACCAGGTAATACTCCTGGATCCTCCACTGCACATTCTTGGAATTTGTTACTCATTGAAGAAATCTTTCTGTTATTAATGTTAAGCCAATGTGTCTAAAGTAATCACTTGAAGCCTGTAGTACTCCCTGGTTATGCCTCTAAAAGACAGGCTTACTTCTTGCAAGATTTGGGCTATCATGTGTATAGTGAAATCTCTTTATTATTTTCTTAAGACAAGTTTTTATTGTAATCTGATGAGTTTAAAAGAATTGATTCATTAACATTATAAATTCCTGTTTGTTTATTTGTTTGCTGAAATGTTTGCCTGTGTATAGTCTACTAGGATATAAGAGCATAGGAGAAAGACAAAAGATTCTGGTGACTTCAGTGAGACAAGATATTGAAGATCATCTTATCAAGATATTTATAAATTGTCTGCAAAACCCTTGAGTTCTGCAGTCATGGATTAGACCTCCTTAGAGGCATGCCTGAATGCATGGCCATAGTTTTACCATTCTTCTACTATTTAGTTCTTCTCTAAGCTTTTGTTTAATAGCAAAACACATGTACAGTTTAACTGGAGAGTTCTATTTCTACATGTAAGTTTATAAAGACTAGCCTTAGGTCTTCTGTTTCAGCGCGATTAAGTATTACCAGATAACTGAAGCATTTTGTATTAGTTTGGATTTGAGTATATATGCTGGGTTTACAGAATCATGGCTTAGCATATTCCAGTAGACATGACAGAGGGTGTATGTGTGAAAAGGATATAAAAAAATTTGAAAACTCCTGTACTCATATTCAACCTGTTATTAAATAAATCACCCCTTGTGGTATTTTTACATTAGGTTTTCATGGATAGGTGCTGTTCTTTTCTTGGGTTGGGAAGATTTTGTAAAGTTGTGTGGCATAGTTTCTTATATTAAAAAACTGGAAGGAGCAGTACATGGAATGGAAATTTTTATGTTAATAGATGATGAAAATGATAAAATCCTTTGTCCCAGTCTGACTCTGAAACATTTTCACATTTCACTGTCCACATCTCAGAAAGTGTTACCTCTGGGTCATGCCTTTTGTGGGTGGAGTTTCCGAGAGAACACAGCTTGAATCACACATGGGAATAATTACAGATTCTAAAGGGAATTTGCTCTACTGTTTGGTCTATTTGCCAGGGATGCTGCTTATAGCTCACCCTACCTCAGGCTTTGCTCAGTCTCTCAGTTTCTACTAGCTTGCCCATATAGTGGAATGGTCTTATGCTTCAAAGTTCATGACAGAAGCATTTTGTCAATCTGACAACAGGAAGAGGAAAAAAAGACCATTTCCTCGTTTCTTTTAAAGACATTGAAAACTCTAGAATCCACTCACGCATCCAGGAAAATAATCCTGTATATATTTTATACACCATATATGAGATAGCAGCTGATTCATGCTAGCATCAAGACAGGTATGTAACTAGTAACATTTTAAAGCCTGTATCCTATTGCCCATCATCCTTTAGATTAGTCTAAAGGCTTATCTGTTCTGGGTTATTCTTTGCCTTCTGAATTTCAGTACATTAAGCTATAATGTATTGCAAATAATATCTTCTCTAATGATGTGTCAGGCATTGATGATCCCCCATAGAAGGCCTCGCCCATTCTATGGAGCAGAAGAGGGATGGAATGGGAGTCAGTGGGGGGTTATGGGATAACGGGAGGGAGAGGGAACTAGGATTGATATAAAAGATTGTTTTTCATTTAAAGAAAAAAGAATGAATTTTAGTAAAATTCATCCAAGATTGAAAATGAAATGAATGCTCATATTGTAAAATATGAGCAGCTATGATTTTGAAAAAAATGTAAATTCATCAGACCCAAATTTTGTATACTTTAATAGGTAAGTTGGCAAAAAGTTGTTACACAAAGACTATGCTTTTCTCTGAAGATAAATATGGATGGTCAAGCTGCTGGCTGCCATGTGCTTGCCTGAGCATTCATGAAACACATTCTGTTTTATTTCATGTACTATAAGAAAACTGTATGATTGCATTATGAATTCCTCATTACTCAAAACATAATAACACTAAGTGGTAATTAGTGAACCCAAGTAACATGTACCTTTCTTATTTTAGGGCAAATGCAGAAACTTTATTATCACATAGTGAAATGATAATAAATCACTCATTAAAAACATGAACTGGTGCCCACGCTAATCTCTTCCACTTTGTGAAATATATCAGCACATGTTTGAAGGCATGTTAGATAAATAACTACATTAAGATTTAACTATCATCCAACAAGATATATCTGTTTTCTAAGAATTCTGACTGTACATCAGTGAGATGAGAGCACTTTCTCACTTCAGTTTGAAGCAGACAGAACAGTAAACCATACACCCACATCTGTCTATTACCTAATATACTGAAGTAGATGTCCAAAATTGATTCCTATGCATTGTAGACTAGGCATTGTTTCTTGGACGCTGTGGTAGATTCTGTATAGTTTTCCATCTCTTTCCTGTCTTGCATTATGATACTCAATAAGGAAGACTGATTCTGAAAATAAATATTCAGAAATGTATTTAAATAGGGGGTTATTATGTATACCTTTAGCTCATAAGCAGTAATATCATAATTTTAATGTCATTTAACATTCTACTTGTCAGAATTGGAAATGATTTTACTGAATAATTTCTATCATTCATTTACTAAAGCCTCTGTGTGTGTGTGTGTGTGTGTGTGTGTATGTGTGTGTAAAATTTGCAAGGGTCCATTCTCTGTACTTTGTAGGTGCCAAGGATTAGATTATAAATTTGGCAACTAGCATGCTTACACACTGAGCCATCTCACTGCCCCTAATGAATAATTTAATGATGTTCATTTGGGACATTAAATAACATTCTAAAAACAATAACTCTCTATATGTTTTACTTAGATATAATATATATACATATTATTTAGCACACAAACTTCTTTAGCACACAGGATTACCTGTCCCAGTGCTATGATTATGGGTCGCACCAGTAGAAGCACACTTTCGTAAAGAAACCCTCTTAAACATTTCTAAGAATTGTAGGCAGATACGGAGTGTGTCAGGAGCAAAGGTCTCTGGTTTATCACACTGCTATGTAATCATAGTCTCTGTACCTTTTAGTCTCCCAGAAGACAACTGGAAAACGAACAAAAATGGGTGAAGGATCACTTCTGCTACTTATATAGGACTGCTGCTTTCACTCAGATCTTATTTGAAATATTAGAATAGTCAAGATATAGAGAGCAGAATCTTTTCTTCATTGTTACCTGGAAGGAGAGTAAAAGATCACATTTATTTAATCTCTAGATTCTTGCCTCTGCTGAACCAGCTGGGTCCCTCTGCTGTGGCTGCTGCCTCACAGATAGGATTCTTGGTTTAACAGCAGGTGCTCCAGCATGATATAGTCTCCTTACAAGTTCTTTGGTTGTTTGAAAGACAATGTTTCAAAAAAAGCCTCAGACTTTGACATTATATGAAGGGAGTGGGGCTAAGTGTAAGGGGAAGCCCCAGGGGTTACAGAGGGAGTAAAGTTGCCAAGAAAGATTCTGTGCAATTTGTACTCCTTCATCTTTCTGAAATATGGCTGTATATAGAGTGTTGTCAAAATGTCCTCTCTGGGCCTCATCTTTTCTCAGCTCTATTGACATCTGTTTCTTTTGGCCATGGGCATTTTGATGTGAAACAAAACTGTTATGAGGTACAAACCACAGGAGACAGCACACTAAGAAAGGTGAAAGATCATCATAAAACTGTCACTGAAACACAGCTTCCACTTTGGATATTGAGTAAAAAGCGACACACTATTAATTTTGTTCCAGCTGGATCCAGTGATTCTGTAAATTATTTTCTTCCAGTGTTACATAATAACCACATATATATGGTATCACAAATTAAATTGATTGTGTGATGTACATATTAGCAATAATACCTTCTTTAAAAGAATTTATATGAATCCCTACATAAGAAAAAAGAAATGGTACTACAGTTGGTTTTGTAAAAGAGTCTTAAAGAATAGGAAACAGAAAGCCTAATTGCAAATCTATATACTTATAAAATATATATTTGTGTAATCCTCAAATTCCTTAGCATATATTCTATCAAATATCATTAGTGACAAAATAATTAACCATATACACTTTTAAAACTTTATTGAATATTTTCACAAACTTAAACACTAGAAAAGAAAAAGATTTATTTTTAATACTTACAATTACATTAAATAAAAATACTTGTATTAATTAATTTTTTGTTCCTATGTTTTCTTGTTTTGACAGGTGGATTACAAATGATTTGAAGTATTGATTCTTTCTGAGCCTCACCAGACTATTGCTTGCAAAACTGATTGCCATTTGTTCATGAATAAGGTATGTGGCCATTGCTATAGTTTAGAAGAAAGGGAACATTAGCCCAGCCACATTTGGTTTGCAGGAAAATTCCTGACAAAGCATTTATAGTTCTGTTTAGGTGGAGAAGACAGATAGGGAGCAAGAGAGTAAAGGAGCACCCCACACTTTGATAATGAGTTAAGAATAAGAAAGCATATATATGGTTCTACTTAGATAAGATTATAATATGCTAGTCGCTCAGGGAGGAAAATTCAAAACAGAAGAATTAAAAGAGGAAAAAGTTGTCTTTCTGGTATTTTCTGCTTCTGGCTGGTTTGTAGAAACAACTTGAGGGAGAAAGACATAGAGAACTAGCTTGATGAGCCAAACAAAAAACATTTCTTTATTATTAGCTGGGAAATATCATCTGTTTCAGTGGCATGTTTTCTTTGTACTTTGATCTTTTGTAGTGATATTAAGCTTCTGTTTTATGACTTCTTTCTAATGGCAGAAACAAGCCACATAAAGAAACACTGTAATCATACCTGGAACGTGGTAAGAGACAAGTGCTACAGGTTGATTCTTCTCCTGCACAAAGAAAATGGGCTGTGATCGGAACTGTGGGCTCATTGCTGGAGCTGTAATTGGTGCAGTCCTGGCTCTGTTTGGGGGTATTCTCATGCCAGTTGGAGACATGCTTATTGAGAAGACAATCAAAAAGGTAAGGCAACAGAGAAAACCTACTGTGCATTTATTTATTCCATCATGTCTCTTGTGGTTGTTGCTCTAGATGCTTGCTTTCTGTTACCTGGTAACTTTGTGCTTCGAAGGGACTGTGAATTACTGCAGCCCCATATGGTGATGTGAGCCTGGGTGAAGCAACACAGTCTAATGCAAAATGAACCCACAGATACTCTTAGGAGTGTAATATAAACTAGACATGAATCTTAAATAGATCAAATTTTATAAAAATTCAGATTATAGTTATGTAGTTGAGTAAAACTAATTATACTAATTATCTTAAAGTTTGGAAAGTACACTGACATGCTTTTGAATAGTAATATTGTATTTTATGAGATTTTTTATAAAAGGAATTTCATTCACATTAACAATGAGAAAATAGCATATATCTATGTGGGTGTACATGTGAAAAAGTGTTATTATTGAATGAGCACCTCTGGAAAATGCCTCTTCGAAATAGGTGTAATAGTCATCACTAATACATAGTCAGTGTTCTCTCAGCTTAGGATTTGCCTCTCTCTAAATTTAGGGGAAAATGTAATATAGGACACATCTTGGCACATATCAATAAATTGGAGCTTTAACACAAATTGGAGTGATTTACGATAGTGGATATGCTCACAATCATCTCTCACCCTAGTTCATTTTAATTAGCTTCACATTCAAAGAAATTTTAATGAATTGAAGATACATTGTGGAAAAGCCTGTCTACTGTTGCCCTCTGGGATAGCTGGGAAATTCAAGTGGTTTCAACAGTTTGGAAATGGAGGTCACAAATGAAATAAAGCAGTCCAGAATAATGTGCAGGCTGAGGAAAGGACTGTTGTGAACGATACAGTTCCTGCCCTGACCAGAGGCACCCATGTTCAGTTAAGAAATTATCAACTAATGGTTGCCAAGTGCTATAGACAGGACTACTGGCCTCAGCTCCCAGATGGGTTTTGATTCTAGCTACCTAGACAGACAGTAACTGTACTGCAATGAGGAGAGCCAGAGAAATGGATTAGGCATATTAATTTGTACTCGAATTTCCATTATTGACAAGGACATCAGACTCTCATCCATTCTTTAATTTTTGGCAATGTGGCATTCTGTGAGATATATGCAAATGCCATTTGCATTTACTAAAACATTGCCTTAATGGGATTAATATAAACATTAACTTCAAATATAGTTATTCAGAAGTAGAAATTATTACTTTGTGATTTTGATTTCTTTCATTACAAATGTTAAATCTTCTTTAAGTGGAAAGATACTTTCTCACTGAGCTATTTTACTGCTATTTTACTATGTATTAAAGGTAAGAATTCCTATGCATACATACAAACATACTATGTTGTTTGATAAATACATAATCATCTTTTACATTACATTTCTCCAACCCTTTACAGTTAATGAAAAACTATGTTGTATTGTACAATATAACTATCAAAATATGCATGCTATTTACACATTACATGTAATCTTTTCATTGATGCATAGCCCCTTCAATGGGTTTTCCAATTTCCCTTCTTAGCATTATTGATATAGAATTACAGAGAAGGTTGTGGATGGGGAAGGGGAGGCTTGCTTAACAGTGGAAGAAGTAACAGCCATTGTTCCAGCACTTTTTGTTTTGTCACTTGTGGTTTCCACCTGGATCATCACAGAGCATTATCTTTGTTAATATTGTCTTCTGAACAAATAGTCACACTCTTCCAGGATACAGCTTTATAGACTAACATGAAAAATGCAGAGGGCTTCTCAGTTTACCTTTTTTTTATGTAACAACATTTGTTCATCTAAATTTTCCTGAGGGGTTTGTGAATGCTAATATCATTTTATATTAAATTTGAATATATTTCACTGAAGTCATAATGAGAACTCATAAGAGTTTTATCTAATTTGTAAAATGAATAATTGGGAGGAAAATTATTTTCTCAATAAGTGTAAGATATCAGAAAATATGTGTATCTTGTAGAATAAAATGGTCAAACTTGTTAGAACATAGGATTGAATGTTCTATAATGTGAAAAATAAATGTTATGTAGGAAGAAAAATAGATTATTCATGAAAATTCAGGAAGACACGGTAAAATTTTGTTTGTTTTGAAGAAGTATATAATTTGAGAAGACCATAAAGAACTAACTGACAGCAAGGGAAAGGCTACAGGATGCAAGCAACTAAATGTAGTGAGGAAGGAAAGGCTCAAGAAAGAAAGAAATGATAGAAAGATTGTAAAATCAGGTAGTAGATGATTCCAAGGAAATAGCATCTTCAGACACAACAGGGCAAAGGCACATATGAATTCACAAAGACTATGACAACACAAGAAGACCCTCAAGAGTTCAAACTTCACAAAACCTTCAGCCCAGGAAACCTTCAGACAAGAGAAGTAGACACAAAGTCCCACCCCTAATGAAAAAGGCTACTTATAATTGATGTCTGTTAGGGAAGAAAATAAAGACTACTTTCCTCCAATGGAGGTTAATGAGTATTTAAACTACACATCAGGATAGGTCTCATGACAAGGAGCTGGGCAACACAAAATGAACTTCATGTTTCACTGTGCACTTTTTCTTTGGTTTGATTTGGTTTAGTTTTTTTGTTTTGTTTTGTTTTGTTTGATTTAGTGATTTTATTTTGTTTCTTTGTTTTAATTTTCACACACACACACACACACACACACACACACACACACACACACACACAGAGAAAGAGAGACAGAGAGAGAGAAAGAATAGAGATAGAGAATAAAGTTGGGTGGATAGGGTGGTGGATAGGAAGGTAGGATTTGGGACGAGTTGTATGGGGGAAAGGAAAATGATCCAAATTAATTATATAATATTAAAATAGAGAGAACTTGACAAGATTATTAGGATAATAAGAAAGATGGGTATAAAGCAATGAGTACTTAGATAGGAGTTTTAAACACTATGAAGAAGACTAAGTAATTGCTGATTTAAAAAGGGTTGCTATATTGTTTTCAATAAGATATAAGGAACACACATTCAAAGTGGTAATATTCAGAGCTTCCCACATAAAAATTGTAATTAAACATGTTTATAAATAAACATGTAATAATATTTGATCCATTGTGTAATGTAAAAATATACAGTCAACATTCCACCAATAGGAAAAATTTGAGACTAAATGGTATAACCTTGAATACTATGATCCTAAAATGGATGAGTTGGGAACTAACGACAGGAAATCTGCAAAAGAATTAGCATTGTGGGATAGCACCTTTATAGAAGAAAGGTTATAATTATGTTTGTAGGACATCTTTGTTTACAGGGCCATTATATAGCAAAAGGAAAAAACGACAGAGCTTTAGAAAAACTGATGGATTCCTGGATGAATTAGTGTATATATAGAGAGAGACTAAAATATGGGAGAGAGGACTAAATGAGACATACCATAAGATATCTGGCTAGCTTGCTGATATACCCAAAGAAGTGAAAGACACAGAAGTTTTGTGAGTGGCTTGATGTTAACATCAGTCTGTATTCAAAGGTCAGAGTTCAGATAGATTTGATGATTGCTGGGAGACCAAAGATAAAGCTAAACAAACAAGCTTCCTGCTGGGGGTTAAATATCCAGACTAGTAGGGTTGCTTCCTACAGATTTGTGCATAGTCAGAGGCAAGGATAAACAGGAAAGGAAAAAATAATATAGGTTTTTGTGAAGAAACTGGAAGGGAGAGTACAACTTCTTAGAAGTTAGGAGGAAAACAGATATAAAGGGAAGATGAAATGAGTTGTTTCCTGGCTGATGAATATTAAATAAGCAGTGGTTTGTGATTGTAAAGACCGCTCAGGTAGTGATATTTTAACCAAGCAGATGTGAAGACATGAGCTCAATGCCCAGAACTCTGTAAAATGTCTGCCATGATAGCTTGTACTTGTAATCTCAACAATGGAAACACAGAGACAGATGTCTGAGAACTTTTGGCCAGCCAGCCTTCCCTGAGGTCCATGTCAATGAGTAATCTTATGTAAAATAGGACTGTGAAGTGGGGGAACCCTGAAGAATAATAATTGAGATTGATGTCAGGATACCACACACAAGGGTATACTGTTCTGAAATGAATGATAAATGTGTAGTTTTTTACAAAATGAAATGGGGCAATATAGAACCAGGGTCAAGAAGGAGGAAGCATAAAATGGAGGAGAGAATGGATGGGTTCCACCAGAAGGTGAAATAACAGTTTACACTTCACACTACTTTGTCTGTGCATGTGGAGACTAAACATCTCACACCAGAATCTGAATGGCATATAAGGTGAAACTTGACTTATGTCATATTATGCCAATTTTAGTCATTTGTAGAAGCTGCTGGGCTATGAGGACAATGGTTAGCATGGGTAAAACCAGTGAGCAGAATGGCTATCATGGATAATACCAGAGATAAGTCGTGAGCCCAAGAACAAAATGAACATTTCTAAAAGATTTTTTCTTTTAGTTTATGACACTATTTACAAAATTATACTGATGGGGCTGTGAGGTAGCTCAGTGTGTTAAGGCAAATGTCAGCAAACCTGAAGTCCTAAATTCAGTGCCCATGAAGGATAAGGAGATCTGGCATTTCCAAGTTATCCACTAACACCACCGGCACACCAACACACACACACACACACACACACACACACACACACACACACCCGCGCGCGGCCCCCCCGCATGCACACATAGAAACACAGACACACACATGAACCTTAGCCTAAATAAACATAATTTTTAAAAGATTCAGATGACTATTTTTACTGCACCACAAAATTACAATCTCTGTTATGTATCTTGCCTTTCACCCAGGAACATTCAAAGTGATTATATTTTTCAATCATAGGAATTTGAATACTGATCTCTTTTTTTATTGTTGAAATTCATTTAATAATAGAAAAGTCAGAAATCTATTGCTTAGATAGGGAAGTATTATGTTGAAGATTCAAAATATTTCTCATTTATAAAGCGTAGAGTTATGGATTATGACACTCGGTCTAAAAGATGGCAGCATGCCACTCTCATTTGCAATGGTTTAAAGCAGTCCAAATAAACATAGATATATTTTTGATTCTTATTTCCAAGGTATATTTTCTAGAGACCACATTTCTTTTGTAGATAAAACTATAGTCTTCATAGGTCTATATGAGACCAACATGTTCAGACTTGCTTGCCAGATAGCATAGAATATCAGGAGCTGCCAGGAATGTGCTGTTGGTCAAATAGCTGCACAGAGTCAAAGCTCTATTCTATTTACAAGTGATCATTTGATATTTATAATTGTTAGTGGCCCCTGACAAAATGTTTGGTAGCTTTTATAGTATAGGTTACTATAAATAATCATTACTTTATGATATACAAAGATAGAATTAAAGTTTATTTTGCCATATTAAAAGATTAATATCCAGTGATTATACAGTTCAGTCATGGTATTGTTAATTTTAAGCATTCTCAGAAAAAAAAATGTTCCTTATGTACCTTCAAAAATGATGTCATATTTAACAGGTGAAACCATTATTTGTTAAAAATGACAAACTTTGGACAAGAGTCTATATTTGGAGAATACATTGTTGTAGTATTTCTGGAAATCCTAAAATAATTCATAATTTTTCATAGTACTTAAAAGCACAATAAAAGTATCTTTATCCACTAAATATGTACAATTAATTTTTCTCTATAATGACATGAGATTAAGGAACAATCATATAACTAAGTTAAAATAACAACATGCATACCCCATATACTTCCATATTTCCAAATAGGTATATAACAAATACCTCATAAATCAATGATTTAGAAACAGAGTTTAACCCATGTGACTGTCTTTTCATGTACTTGACTTCTCAACTGAGATGAAAATCTCTCATTTTAGGTTCCTACATAAATCCTGAAAGTATAGTTTTTAAACTATTTGTACTTACCAAAACTACCACCAATAACTTATTAAATTCTCTGAACAAAGCCATGTGAAATTTGCTTATGGGCATGGAGGTCAATATGAAGAAGGCATTTAGAAGGACACAAGTCCATTCTCAAAACAAATATAGGTGTTAGTGCCTAAGACTTCTACAGCCATGGGCATTTGACCATATTTCCTGTAACAAAAAAGAATTCCCTCCTGTTGAGTGAAGATTTAAGTCTATGTAGAAAGAGGCTGGCCATTCCAACTGTAGTCATAGTACTTCTGAACACACATACTGTCCTACTTAAACCATTACAGGCTCAATTGTAAGTGTGGTGAGGAAGATACAAGTCTACCTTTTAAGGAAGTGCTTAATGCAGAAGAAAGAAAAATAACAACTGATTAAGTAACAGAAAAAGAAATGTCATGTAATATTGTAAGTTCCCATAATATGACTGTAGTTGACAGCTAATACCTGAACAAAGCAGTGTGGGAAGAAAATCATGGTAGAGTTTTTACTCAACATAAAGAGTCTGATTCTAAATACTAACAGTGAGCACTTGCTGAGTGGTTTCTGTGTGTTCACACTGTTTGAACTCATATTTTTAGTTGCTATAATGCATGAGGTAAAGACAAACAATATTAAAATGTCATCAATATGTTTTGCCTCTGAATGTTCTAAATTGATATGGCCCAAAATATCTAATCTTTACATTACATGGAAACTAAGAAATAAATAAATTAAATAATATGTCCAAATCATGCATTTATAGTATGTAGTTTCACTGTATACTGAATATTCTATACTTGACTCTAGGTTTTCATGTGGTCTTTGGTGAATAAGGCAATTTTTAAAATTTTTTTTTGCTCCCCCTACTCCAATACAAAAAATACAAGTGTGCCTTAATTATTACTAGCTTTGACAGTTATGTGAATGAGACATGTTCACTCTTGGATTTGCCATTACATTAAAAGAGAACATTCACCTGCATAACTGTGAAAGTTAGTGTATACATCTCTGTCTTTGAATGATAGCTCCTTTTCCATCCCAACCTCAACCATCTAAAGGCTTCTCAGTTCAAAGAACAGAGCAATGTGTATGGTCAGAAACTATTTCTAATTCCCCAGGAGTATACTGACTTATCTTCACTAAGGACTGAAATTTTTACTTTGAGTGATACAAGATAAATAATGCCTATTGTCTTGGGCCTTAAAATTTTTATGACCCATAGATGCTTGTGTGTGTGTGTCCATGTTTGGGGTGGGGAGGGTTGTTCTTCTTTCTTAGTCTTGTGACACAGTTAAGTCAATACAGATTTCAGCTTTAACATTCACAAACACCTTTATCTTAAGAAAAGTGGATTTTCTTAGCTTTGGAACTTTGCCCTAATACTGGGCTAGTATGGAAGTAAACATTCTGGCAGCATATCTTTTTTCAAGGATACTTCAGAGAAAAGCGATAGAAATCTGAATGTTACATGAGCAGCTTTTGTTCCGGTGCACGTGGGTTACACCACTAGAGAATTTTCAAACACATCCTAGCCTGCTGCCCCCTTCACCAAGGACTTCCATCATCCTCTGCATTAAGCAATACAATTCCCAAAAACATGAAACTTCATTTCACATTTACCAACTAAGAACTTAGGGTGACTAGGGTGTATGTGAGACAAGAAATTCAGTAACAATATGAAGCAACAGAGGACTAGTAGTGTAAGGGTCAACGAAACAGATTTCATTAACTACAATGCTACTGCTTGCTTGGGCTGCACTTACAACAGCCAACGGCTTTCTTAGAGACTCTGTGCTCAACCTAAAAAATCAGGCTACTGCTTCTTGCCCTTTCCTGACCCTATCATTCAGTGAATTGGTATTTCCAGGTGAAGAAAAGTGGGCTATGTTATTCCTTCTCTTCTCCTTAAACACTGTTGGCACTGGGCATTCTTCCCAAATTACTTAATTGGAAGTTCTACAAGGTACAACCTCTCTTTGTTTCTACTGATTACTATGACTTCACAGATTTCCTGTTCAGAGAGTGAAAGTACTGGAAAGCAGCTGGGCAGGTATCTATGAAATGGACCCTAAGGGGTTTTGTGGCTTTCTATTTGGTTCCAAAACTCCAAACAGGAGCAGGAGGTAGTCCTTCATAGAAGGTGTTTCAGTTCTGTTGCATTAAATTTTCCTTCTTGTGTATTTTCACCACAATTGTTACACATGATCTCTAACACCACTCAGGACACTGACAGACCAAATACACACACACACACACACACACACACACCATACCTTTCTTAATTTTGCTCTTTTCATTGAAAATTAGTAGTATGATGACAAGTTAAGCAGTTTATTTTTGGAAACATAGAATCAGGCATTCAAGAAAACATCCTGTGATATATAGAGGTCCTTTTATAATGGGATTCCAAGTAGGAAAATTCTTCATTTACTAAAGGTTAGTCACAATCCCTTGACTTGCCTAACTTTGGAAGATGAAGGTTTTGTTGTTGCTGCTGTTTCAAGCTCCTAAAGAAACTTAAGTTTTCTCTCAGCTTATTTCTTTTGCCTTACCAACAAAACTTCTCAGAGTGAGACAATTACAGTGGGCAAAAACATCTTTTGTGTGATAACTTTTAGAATTAGCTGACTTACTGTTTTGTCAACTAAGAAAGGTTCATTTGAAAGCTTCATTTAAAAAGCAAAAAGGATCTGGTTCTCTTCAGAAACTTTATCCAAGAGTTGGTGCTTCTGTGAGGACAACATTTCTGCTTCAAGTGTGTGAAAAGTTATACAAGTTCTCACAAGTTGTTTCTTTTATTATCACTAAATATAGCAAGGTCTTAGATGTGTTCATGTTCATTGTAAAATAAACAACCCAAACTTGTTTTGTTTTCACAGGAAGTAGTCCTTGAAGAAGGAACAATTGCTTTCAAAAACTGGGTTAAAACAGGTACCACTGTGTACAGACAGTTTTGGATCTTTGATGTGCAAAATCCAGATGAAGTGGCGAAGAACAGTAGCAAAATCAAAGTAAAACAGAGGGGTCCTTATACATACAGGTGAGCACGTTCTTAAGAATGAGTGGTGTCCTCTCCTAATTTTTGAGTTTTCTCCCAAGGAATTTCATTGTATTGAAATGCATTTTTTTGTTGCCATCAGCTTACTGGTAGAGACTCTGAATCTATAGATTTAATAACTCTTCATGTTGCTATACATACATGGTATTCAAATGTTACCAGATATTTTATGGAAAAGAAGTATATAACTTATTTTTAACTTAAAGCTATCAAATAACTCAACCTATTCAATAACTTATGGGTGTTGTGTTTTCAAGGCGAAACACAACTACTTATGCAATATGATTAATTTATATCACACATTATTATATTCCTTATTATCTTTATAATCCATAATTGAAGTTCCTTAGAGTTTTGAATATCATAAGATTGTTCACTTTTTTATCCTCTTTAAAGCAAATTTCTGAATTAACATTTACATTCCAAATTATAAAGAAATAGCACTAGTTGTTGTAAAAGTGACGCATACTATGCCAACAAACAATTTAGGAGCTATGATGTTTTAATAGTCTTCCCTTTAGTGAAAATATCAAGAACAATTCAGGATCTTGCCAAAGAAGACAGCTTTTATAACTTCAAGGATGATAATTTTTCATATTGTAGTACCTATTAGCAAAATATTCTTTAAATATCTTATTCCTTAAAAATGTGATAGTATAGTCTATATCTATGAAATCTGTAATCCATTATCAGACCCAAGAAATAAAGTTGAAAATATATGCCTAAAAGGTATAACTTAAATAGGATGACTAAGTGTGAAAAGGAAATAATTATAAGAATTTAAGAAACTCTCTTGTCTTTGTTGCTTTGTTGTTTGAGAATAATGATTCTGTTGGGGGTGGTATTTTATTTTTATTTTTGTTTGTTTAGTAATAATGATTTTCAGCTTTAAGGATTTGTGGGTTTACAAAGAAATATAAACCTAGAAATTAAGTCTAGTTACACTCTCCTATAGACTGTGTGTGTGTGTGTGTGTGTATCCTATAGATTTCATTCCTACAACCTATAGCCCATATAGATATAGAACTTAAAGGAGATCAATTAGATACGTCCTCTTTTGCTTATCAAGGCAACAGAGAAAGCTGGGAAGAAGCAGCATTTATAGGTAAAATTTATAAACAGCAACTTATCCTTTGTATGGCAATTTCAAACTGGCCTTTATGAAGTGTGGGTCATCTTGTCTATTGAAATTCCAAACTAAAATTTCTTTAGTTTGCCTAGGATCTTTAAATAAATGGAGAAAAATCAACTGCCTTTTTAAAGGTTACTATTTTGATGATTTTCTCTATGTTAGGTGAAAGCATGCCCGGCCATTGCTGACTCTCTGATTCCATTTTAAATTGAGGCTGTAGAAAATTATGCCTCCTAAAACAGAACCACTGGTTGATTTGGTTAATGGCTGCTATAATGATGTTGATGAAGTATTGATTGACAATATAAGACATGATCAAAGAATAAAATTACCTGATTTAAGATCATAACTATATCCCAACCAACAATGAATCTAATTACTATAGTCTGTCTAGAAATTTAAATTTTACCTTTACTTTGGCAACAATACTAATGAATGCATTAAGTAGACATCTATGGTAACTTATTTTCCTTGATCTTATTAACCAATGCATTCCAAACTTCCTTTAAGAAAAAAAATAGTGATTGATTACTTTCTTTCAATTTTCTAGACCATGTTTTATTGATATTTCTTTTACTCGGTGCCATCTACTGGTTTGAGGTTGTATGTGCCATTTAAAGGACAAATGTATCTGTATTATTTAGCTTTTGCTTCACTTCATAACTGCATCATAGTTTTGGATATTGCTGTAGCCTTCTTGCATAACTATTAATAGGTACCTTAATTTTAAAATACTTTATGAGAAAGGCATTACTAGGAATTTAGTGTCTTAGATTGTTTGAAATTTTCTTAGGTTACTTAGATATCATCTCACTTAACAGGAATAAACAATAAAGTTTTGTGCAGCATCTATTAATATTTTGCTCCTGTTTTTATTTAAAGCATGTTTTGAAATAGTATAACCATTAACTTGCTTATTCATGGAGAAGTGAGAGTCAGGTGTGGTTCTCGACCTTTGTAATTACAGTACTTGGGAGGTTGGCACATAGCAAGTTTGTGACCAATGTGGCCTACATAATTCAAATCCAGTCTGAACTAAAACATGAAAATAGTAAGAAAATACTGAAAATACCACACACTCATCATGTGCACAGGGATCAATAATCTGTATTCCACAGGGATTCATGTTTCATATCAAACTTGTAGGCTCATGATTTTTTCGGTCTGCACAATAGTTATAATTGAGCTCATATATTTGTCATATTTGTCATTCAGGTATAGAAGAGTGTGATGAGTGGCGTTTACCTTATTTCATTTCAATGAATAACTTGTACCAACAAAATGTTTTCCAATAAAACAATCATTTTTTAACAGATTCATGAAAAGTATTGTAAGTGTTGAGCCAAAAGATTAAAAATACGAACTCAAGAGATAAAATGAAGGAATAGAGTTAGCTCTGGACCTCTTTAAATAGGAAATTAGTCTCTGTGGCTTAATATAGGTTTTATTAATGAACATACATCAGGAATGCTAGATAGACAAAACACTATGAGATGCCTTTCTAACAGGTAAAATACACTTTCTCACCTTCCATACTGAAAGATAAAGATCATTATGTAATTATACAGCCCTTTTATGTTTAAAAATCTCACTTTGTGCCTTTTATTCCTATCAACTGTTTTCCTTTATAATTAAACAACACACAAATGTGAATTTTTCAAACCACATCATCATTATCTTCAGTATTATGTAATTGCTACTTTTGGTCCTTCTTCAATACATTTCTATTAACTTGAACCATCATGTAGACTTGCTACTGAAATCATTCTTCAATCTGTTCCACTTTGACATCCAAGCCCAGCATCTGTCCTAACTCTCTTAGTCCTATTCCACTTTTGTATTCCCAGGTCTGAGACCATTTCTCACTAGACTGTAAGAGATGTAGCAATAGCTAGTTATTTACCATTGCAATTCTGTAAGTCAGTGTAAATTGTGAATGTCCCTGGGTTGAAATAGTGTTTGTTGAATGAATGGAGACATTTGATATCTAATGGTTATATAAGACATTGATTTTCCCCTCATTTTGTTGACATCATTTTATTTCAGAGTTCGTTATCTAGCCAAGGAGAATATAACTCAGGATGTGGAGGACAGCACTGTCTCTTTTGTACAGCCCAATGGAGCAATCTTTGAGCCTTCACTGTCTGTTGGAACGGAGAATGACACCTTCACAGTTCTCAATCTGGCTGTGGCAGTGAGTAGATAACAGCTTCTGTGTGGAACAGTTCAGAACCTCTCACAATTAAGCTCATAATTACCCCCATCATTTGGCTTCAATTACTTCACCACCTATGAAAAGGATGTGTTTATGTTACTTTGGCATCTAGAAACATGACACAATCATGATAATCAATTGACCCAAGCATCACTATACATAGCTCTTAATTTTAATGTCTTCCTGTAGCTACAAATGATTCTAAAAAAAAATGTAATCAGGAAGAGATTAGAAAAAAAGACACAAATTACAATTTTATTAAGACAGTATTTGGCAGAATTTGAAGGTTTAGTTTGATTTTAATTAAAGTCAAATGTTATCTTTAATCCATTGTTTTCTCAGATAGCAATTTTTTTTTTTTGTAGGCTGCACCACATATATACACAAACTCCTTTGTTCAAGTTGTGCTCAATTCACTTATCAAAAAGTCCAAATCTTCAATGTTCCAAACAAGAACCTTGAGAGAGCTGTTGTGGGGTTACAAGGATCCATTCTTGAGTTTGGTTCCATACCCTATTTCTACCACAGTTGGTGTCTTTTACCCTGTAAGTACCAAATATAAATTACTACATTTTTATATTTTAATTATGCAAATAAAATGTCATTGGGAAAAATTTGTAGTTTTACATATTAGTCTTATTAGTTAATCTAAGGACATATAATTCATTATGTTTAAATTCTGAATCTTACATGCCCTAAATTTTGATAATAAAAAAATTACTTAATGAATTTGACTAAGCTCATCTTAATTTAAAAGTTCATCAAATTTTGATTCTCATAGATAATTGAAAATTCATTTATAAATCTGTAAGTCCTTTGCACATTGTATTTAATTTTAATTTTAAAGAATCAAATTTAATGTTATATTTTTAAATCAAACATACTGATCATCTCCATCCTCATTTTCTAGACCATTAAATTTTTAAAGTATGAATGAAAAAGCTACCATGAATTTCTACTTGAGATACTCAGCAGGCTTCACTTACTGAGGGTTGTGATTTGATTTCACAGAATAGCTGTTTGGTGATTAATAAGGTGTAGAACTCCTGCTGTACATAGTTACAGCTCTACATTTTAATTACAGATGGGATGAAATGGCCAAACCAAATCTCTGCTTTGACTTTTATAACATTGGACCCTGTATAGGAATATTACTTATGTTTTCCATCTCTATATTGTTAGTGTTTCAGATTGTATAGTTATATACAATTGGGAAGCCTGAAGGAATTATAGTTAGCTTTATCTGAACCAAATTATCATAACTCTTTATTTGGCTAAAGGAATTTTTAGTTTTGTTTGTATATCTTTTATTTTAGTAAGTGCTATTAACAATTTGAAAATGTAGAATACCTTTAGAAATCTGTTATTATCCTCATAAGTTTAAACCAGTGTGTCCTCACCTAAACACAATAGGAACAGTGAAGAACATTGCCTCCGGTTAATGCATAGCATGCTCAAGGTGTGGCCACCATGCTCTGTTAGTGATTTTCTTACGTTTTGTCTTAGCAGCTAGCAGCTATTTCCAAGCAAATTTTTACACCATTAAAATACTGAATGATATAAAATGATTGTGAATGGCCCCTATTTGAATAGTGTGAAAGTAAGTTAGTTGCATGTTATAACACAGTACACGGTTTGATATATGAGTAACTTTTTGTTTATATTTTCCAGTACAATGATACTGTAGATGGAGTTTATAAAGTTTTCAATGGAAAGGATAACATTAGCAAAGTTGCCATAATTGATTCCTATAAAGGAAAAAAGTAAGTAACTACGTGTTTTTTGTTATGTGTGCTTGTGTGTGTTTGTGTGTGTGTGTGTGTGTGTGTGTGTGTGTGTGTGTGTGTGTAAGAGAAAGAGAGAAAGAGAGAGACAGACTATGCTAGCTGTACTTCAGCAGTAGAAAACACTAGTTTTTTTCTCACTCAAAACTGGTGATGATGATACATGATGATTTAATTCTATTATTTATCATGTCTATATATAAAAATATATCAATAGGATTAGTTAGTAAAAGATAAGTAAGTTGTCACATTCTAATACCAGTACCTGATAATGCTAAAATGGGGAAAATGTAAAACCTACAAAAAGTGCGATGGGGAAAAGGTAAATATTAAATATTTACATATTTTGAACTATCCAAACACTGCTATTCTGTTTTCTTCCTTTTTTCTCTCAGAGTGAGATTATGTCGGGAATTCCTTCAATATTTCCATTCTATCAGTGTGCACACTGAACAAACTACCACACAATGCATTTCTGCCAAGGAAATAAATTCCTGAGTAGAGAATTACATTCCTCTCGTTTTCTTCCAGAACTGTGTCTATCCTAGTGGTTCTAATGAACTTGGCATTTAGTGTCTTGTGTTTTATGATCTGTCCTGTTAAGGTTCCCAGTACTTCCTTTATTGCAGTAAGATTAGAGGATCAAACAACCATGGATTGGATGATGTGGATTGTTTATTAAATCCTACCTGTCATCAGCTCTATTCTTCATTATGTTGATAAAAGTAGTGTTTCTGAGTAGAAAGTATGATGTGAATATGGTGTTCTTGAAACAAGAGTATTTGTTTCATCTTATTTCTTTTATTCTTAAGGAATTTGTCCTATTGGCCAAGTTATTGTGACATGATTAATGGCACAGGTAAGAATATTTGTTGTAATAACCACAATGAGAAAAATCTCACCTTTTCCCACAAGTCAAGCTACTTCTTAGCAAAAGGGATTCTGAAGTTTGAAGAGCTGTGCTTACCAGTTGGTATAATTGCGCATATTTATTTTCAGGTAGGACCAGGTAGGACCTTAAGGTGGCAGGGCTTTTTAGATTACCCACAGAAGATCAGACTTGTTTTGTTGACAGAAAAGTTCTGCTTTGTGAAAATATCCAACAGCCAATGTTTTCTCAATATTAAATTGATAACTTAGATGTGAAAAGATATAGTTTCAAATAGGAAAACTTATCCCCAAGTGAGATGAAGAGCAGAAATGGAGGCAGCGAGATTATAGAACAGAAGCAACTTATTTTGGACAAGTTGGTCAGAATGGGTGAAAAGCAAAAAATAAAATAAGATTAGACGTTTACTACCAGTGAAAAATATATGCTTAAATATGTTCTCTAAATTAGTCCTGAGATGCAAAGAAACAGCTGGAGTCTTTGATTTAAGACATGGTTACTTTGAGACTGTTATCATCCTCAAAGAAAATCACAGTGCACACTGCCCATCTGTGTAAAAACTATGATTGTACAACACAATGGAAATCAAACATCATGAAGTAATTTAAGTCAAAGATAAGCTTTAAATTACTGAGAAGCATATGTATAATGTTTACAAAGTAGATGAGGAAATACTCAATACGGAAAGCACATAATGAAGATAATGAAAGTTAAATAGAAAGGGAAGCACATGGGCGCTGTTTACCCTCTCAAAGGCATGATTAAGATTTGCAGGTTTATTTAATTTTCTTCTGTCTCATAGGGTGGAAAAGCTCAAGCAAAGGTATTAATGTCTTCCAAGGGTGTGTCTTCAAATAAATTTTCAAGTATTTCAACATTTTCATAGTTACATAAGCCTAGTAATCCTTAGACAAAGAGAAATGTTCTATGCTGTTTCTAAACAGTGAGGAATGCCTTGTGTATAAGGAAAAAATCATTAAGAATTCTGTTTGAAGTTAAACTTGGTTTAACTAAAGAAGGCACAGCTTTGGGAATTTATTAGTGACAATGACAGGAACATCAGCCACGAAGCAGAGAATGTAGAGGCAGACTAAAGAAGTAAAAATAAGTAGAAGTAGATGTTAGTAGATATGAAAATATTCCTGTGACCAGAATGGAGAAAATGGCCACTGAAACAAAGGTGCCAGCATGTGACTATTATAATCTAAAGGTGCATCTTCATGCAGTTTGAAACACATCTGCTGAAAGGATGGATACACATGAGAATGCTTTTGTCCAGCAAAGTAAATGCAGAAATGGGATTATCCTTTGCTTAGTAGACAGTTTGATACCCAAATATAAGAACCTGAGTTAGATCCTCAGAAACCTTGATGAAACAAACAAACAAACAAAAACACTGGCAATGGTGAAGTGTATTTGTAATTCTATAGCTATGTAGGCTGACATGGGTAGATCCCTAGAACTCATTGGCTGGCCTACCCAGCCTATTCAGTAAGTTTCAGGGCCAAGTAAGAGACACCGTGGTTCAAAAATGAAGATGGACCTCTGCCAAAATATCACAAAAATGTTTCCTATGTTTTCTCTAAGCCACTTACTAATATTCTTTTCTGCTAAAATCTCTTGAGCAAGGAAGGCTCTACAGTTCAAATCATCCTTTGCATGGTCTTCCTTGCTTAACCTGTTAAGCCCTGCTTAAAGCATACAACTGCTTTTCTAGGCCAAAGTCCCAAAGTCCACATTCCACCAAAAAGCAGCAGCATCAGGTGTGTCAAAGAAATACCAACTTCCTGACACCCACTTCTGTCTTAGTGTTTGTTCTATTTCTGTGAATAGAACCAGGACCATAGCAAGTCTTACATTTAGATAGGGCTGGCCAAACGTTTCACAGGTTTAGTCCAGTGTTATCAGGAAGGGGAGCATGAGTGCATGCTGGCATACACAGTGCTGAAAAAATATGAATTATACATCCTAAACTACAGGGAGCAGGAAGAATAAGACCCGGGGTCTGGTTTGTGTTCTTGAAACCTGAAAACCTACCCTCAGTGACATACTTCATCCAATGAGGCCACAACTACTCCAACAAGGCCCTGTCTCCTAAGTAGAGCCACTCCCTGATGACTAGATATTCAAATGTGAGCATAATGGGGCCTTTTTGTTTCTTTGTTTGTTTTATTATTTTTTTGTTTGTTTGTTTGCTTGCTTGTTGGCTGGCTTGAAATAGGGTTTTTCTGTGTAGCCTTGCCTGTCCTAGAACTCACTCTTTAAACCAGACTAGCCTTGAACTCACCGTGATCTGCCTGTGAATGCTGGGATATAAGGCATGTTCCATGATTACCCAGGTATGGGGCCATTCTTACTCAAAACATCACAGTCCCTACTGAAATGCTCATGGGCCAATAAGATCTAGGCAACTCTTCAATGAAATTTACCTCTCAAGTCATTCAAGGCTACATCAAATTGATAAAGATAGCTAGGGTAACTATCATGATTGAAATATGCTTTATTTTACAATGAACAGTATTTGATTATATGTTGAAAACAATAACTTGTATATACTTGAATACATGAAATATACCACTTTTTTATTTTCCAAAAGTGACTATTTTACTGGTAAATTTAAAATAATATACACAATTCATGTTTTATTTACTGACTACACTGGAAAGATAGATTACTAGATTTTTTTTCTCATGTTTACATTACACAATAACCATTGTCACTGGCTTGAACTTTAACAGATGCAGCCTCTTTCCCACCTTTTGTTGAGAAGTCTAGGACATTGCGGTTTTTTTCCTCTGATATTTGCAGGTAAGTTTCTGGAATGTAAACATTAGACCTTTTTCCATTCATGTCTTAAAACAAAGATTAGAAAGCCTAATTATTTACAATATTTTGGCATGAGGGAGCAGGAAAATTGAGTCAGGGAAAGAATTGAGGAGAGCAAGAAAATAGATACCATAATAGAGGGAGCCATTATAGGCTTTAAGAGAAATCTAGCACTATGGAAATGTCTAGAGAGCTACAAGGATGATCCTAACAATCTAAGCAATAATGGAAAGGCTACCTTAAATGATCTTCCCTGATAATGAGATTGATGACTGCCTTATATGCCATCCTAGAGCTTTTATTCAGTAGCTGATAGAAGCAGAAACAGACACTCACAGCTAAACACTGAGCTAAACTCCTGGAATCCAGTTGCAGAGAGGGAGGAGTGATGAGGAAAGTAGTCAAGACCAGGCTGGAGAAACCCACAGAAACAGCTGACTTGAACAAGGGGGAGCTCATGGACCTCAGTCTGATAGATGGGAAACCAGCATAAAACTGACCCAGAACCCTTAAATGTGGTAGTCCATGAGGCCTCTGGTAATGGATCAGTATTTACCCTTAGTATATGAATGGAGATGAGGAACCCATTCCACATAGAGAGATATTCCCTCAGCCTAGACACATTGGGGAGGGCCTAGGCCCTGCTCCAAATGATATGACAGACTTTGAAGACTCCCCATGGAAGGCCTCACCCTCTCTGTGGAGCAGAGAGAGAAAGGAGTTAAGAACAGAGGTGGAGGGAGGGTGAGAGAACTGGGAATGATATGTAAAACAAGCTTGTTTCAAATTTAAATAAAACTTATCAAAAATTAGACAAATATTTCTCTTGCTTTCTTAAAAATTAATGTGGCAATATAGAAATAACATTTTTTATTTTTCCAAAGTAGCCTATGAAACTGAACATTTTTAGTGCAAGCCAGTTTTGTAATCATTTTTTGAATACTATTCATCATGTCTGCTGTTAAACTTTCAAAATTCAGCAATCAAAAGTATGCCTGATCTTTCTGAAGATGTCTAAAAGGAAGACACATATGTTAAAAAGCTGTGCTAATGATTCACACAGAATTGTTTTTATTTTTTAATTTTTTATTATTTTTTGCTGCTTGACATAGCATGATATTTATTTTTTTCTTAAAAATTTACAAAAATAAAATAACGTATTATAGTTTATAGATTCCCCCTTTCCCATTTACTAAGCTATTAAGTTACATTTACTATTTTTTTATGTGGGAGCAGAACTTTATTGTATTAATCTCCCCTTCCTCATCTTTCAGAAAGGGCCCTTCTTAGAATTTGCATGGCAAATATTTAAGTTGGTTGGTTTTATAATATACCTGTGAGTATCAAACTCTACCAGATACTCCATAACCTCAGTCCTATCACTGAAGGCAATGAGACTAGGCAATCTTTAAACACCTCAGAATAATTGCCGTATGTATAAAACTTCTGCTAACAATACTGTGTCACGTAGAATTAGCAAGATATACAGAAAATATTAAAAAAAACTGTGACACAGTGAACTGGGCATGGAAGGCATGGGATAAATGGTAAAGATCTGGTCCATGCACACACCCCACCTGAAGAGTGACTCTTTCTTTAAGCCCTTTTTGAAAGACAGAAATTTCACTTAAATGGAGCACAAAAAAACAATTTGAATAAGTTATATAAATATTTTTTGTACAGAAGAATTTAACTATGAGAATCATCTGTGACTTTTATTTCACATGACAGTACACATGTAAACTTGACCTCAAAAGAATTGTAAGAACTAAAGAATTCATATTTCATACTCATGTTTTTATTCATGATATGCTGTAAATTGTAAAAAACAACAATATCAATGGTTTTTCCTAAGAATTTAAAATTCTATCAGGAATATTTGGCTGTTTTCTAAGTTAAATCAGGAATACAACTAGATTTAAATAAATGAAGAGGATCTCCAGAGCAGGATTCAGGCTCCTAGTGTTAAGCTCTTTCTTCAAATATCCATGTAGGTCCATCTACGCTGTGTTTGAATCTGATATTGACCTTAAAGGAATCCCAGTGTACAGATTTATTCTTCCAGCCAAGGCCTTTGCATCACCACTCCAGAATCCAGAGAATGAGTGTTTCTGCACTGAAAAGGTCATCTCGAATAACTGTACTTCATATGGTGTGCTAGACATCAGCAAATGCAAAGAGGGTATGTAGATATCCTTGTTACCAAAGTTCATGTATATTTTTATTTAATACTACTTAGGAGTTTTTTTTAATTAACTTGTAACATAGATTTAGATAGGGCTAGCAAAAATTGTATTCTGAAAAATATAGTATATTCAGAAGGACAGATATCACAAACTTTCCCGTATATTCAGGATGTAGAGTTCAATCTCCTCCTCTCCTTTGTGTGCAGTTTTGAAACTGTAATGGGGACCATAATAGGGAAGAATGAGGTGGGAAAGAGATAGTAATGGAATTCATGTGACAAGAAAGCTTACATGAGGGTGGCTAGTAACATTCAAAATTTAAAGAAAGCAATGGTAATAGAAGGTAACCTTTGGTGGCAGTGAATCCTTGGTGTTTTATGGGGTTTTTATTTATTTATTTTTGAGTAGTTCAGTATTTCAAAATTGACTTATTGGGAAAATCACATTGGTAGTATGCCATGTTTTTTGATGGTCAGGGAAAAGAGAAAATTCCCAGGATACAATGAGTTTCCTAACCATCTGTCATGGTTGTAGTTTTTGCCCTTAGAAAACAGAGAACAAAATTAAATAAGCTTTCATTATGTCCCTAAAGTAAGAAGTGAAAAGTAAAGAACTTAAATTCATTCTTGTCTTGTTTACAGTCTTTATAGTACAGTGAGAACAAAGAAAATGCTAATTACTGAGCCGTTTAGTGCTGTCATAGCAACACTTAAAGTTTGAGAACATGTATGTTGAGAATATGTGTGTTTAATGGTAAATATTTGAAATGTGGAAATTAGCATATGAAGAAATGGTATAGCTGGCTGTATAATAATAAGCAGATGTAATGCTCTTGCCTTACAATTTCAAAAACATCTATACTTTAATCTACAAAAGCTTTATCCTCTAGCAAATATTTTAAATGATTATATGAAATGTAAATAATTAATTTCTGATCGTCTCTTAATATGTGTCTTCAGGAAAACCTGTGTACATTTCCCTTCCACATTTCCTACATGCAAGTCCTGATATTTCAGAACCTATTGAAGGCTTAAATCCAAATGAAGAAGAGCACAGGACGTACTTGGATGTGGAGCCTGTAAGCCATTGTTTTATTGATCTGATTTGGTTAATATTCTTCTACAATTTATGAAAACAATTTTATCATAATTTTGGATCACATCCTTAATATCACTAAAACTGCCAATGAGGCTAGCACTTATTTCTTCCTTTTCTAATGTATAAATGGCATGAGATTCAAGTTTGGTTTCAACACATGAGATCTTATAAGGCTTTTACTGGCCTATGGATCCAGGAATTCTAATGATAAAAGTTAGTGTAATCACCTTACAATTTTATACATATCATCATCATTATCACACTTAACTGGCATTGTTATGCTTTCATGGATCAAAACATTATAAGTTTCATTCAAAATCTATAACAAGACAAATGTTGCTATAGTACTACTATTAACATTTAAATTATCTTGGTGTTCTTTTTGAAACCTTGAAGGGAGACTGGTTGCAGCTCAGTGGTCTTACATTGGCCTGACGTGCATGCTCTGAGACTACCTCTTATCTTCTAAGAACTGTGAGGGACATATTTCTGCTAAAATAATGGAAGTCAGAGTAACATAGCATTTTATTGATATGTGAACTGTAATTAAATAAATATTTGGACGAATAGTTCAGGAACTAAATTAACTATCTGAATTTGCCTTTCTTATATTGTTTTACTAATGTTGTTGATTTCTTCTAAGCCAAATTATGGGGATTTCACAATTTAAAGAAAACTTCAATGTTAGCTAGGACAAGAAAATTCTGTCATTCCATACATACATATATACATACATACATACATACATACATATATATTATGCATGTAGATCAGTGTGTGTATACAAATACATGTTGAACCTGATTGATTACATGTACTTATGCACAAAGTTAATAGACTCTAATTTCCCAGCCTTAGGAATTCTTCCCTTTTAAATTCAAAAGAACTCTCTTTGTGTCACAAATGGTAAACCCTGACTATTACAACAGAATGTTTTAGAAACTTACAATTGTTTAACTTTGCTCTTTTTAGATAACTGGATTCACTCTACAATTTGCAAAACGACTGCAGGTCAACATACTGGTCAAGCCAGCCAGAAAAATCGAGTGAGTCTCCTTACCATTGTTGTTTTCATGCAGTAGTAACATTTTCTTAAAATAATGTGGGTAGATTAGTGAAAACGGAAAGAATATATTATGGTTTTTTCATCATTATGTCATTACAGAATTATTGAATGCTTATAACACCTTTTTACTTAAAGAGTCAGATATGGTACTTATTGAAATGGCTTTTAGATATTTTAACAATGTTAGTTGAATGTTGCTGGGGACACCTCTTATGTGCATTTCATGAAATTATTAGTACTACAATAACTTCTATATCATATATTTTCCTAGATTTCAATTTATACTTATAAACCAATTATATAATTAGAAATATACATTAGATATATGAATGGAGAATCTGAAAAACAAATGTGTTAAAATTAATTCATTGAATAAAACAAAATTAAAGAACTTGAGCCATACACAAGATTAATTGAATTCTGAAATTTTGTTTATTCTAAATGTCTTTTACATATGTAGAAATATACCAATAATTAATTTTTATGTATATTATAGAGCATTAAAGAATCTGAAGAGAAATTATATTGTACCTATACTTTGGCTTAATGAGGTTAGTATTTTATTATTCATTATTAACAGTTTATGTTAAAGATTTTGGTATTTTTAAATGACATGTTTTTTAATATTTGATATAAATATGATCTTACACTTTGACATCTCTACTAGAAACAAAGCTAAATTACATAGGAATATTTAAGTTTTATTGTTTGTTTTCAATACAAATGATTTTATTTGTCACAGTACTAAACTAAGAGACATGTATACATGTAACATCACAGAGTTCAAGACTCATTGAATATAGCAGTTGTATTAAAAAGCCAATTATTCCTAAACAGGACATATTAGAATATACTGGCAATCTATAGACTGATAAACTATTTTAATGTAAACTGGTAAACTGATTAACTACAGAATTAAAGAATATTGCATAAACCCTCAAAGCAAGTACAACTGTTGACCTTTGCAATTTCTCCCTGATACCAGGGAACATTTGGAAAATTGTGAAATATCAAAGAATTCCAAAGATCTACTGAATGTTGGTACACGTCTGAGTTCTATACACATAACCAAAGTAGCTGATGTAGCTGATACTTATGCATATGTTTAAACAAAGTTATTTTGTTTCATTAATTTAATCAAATAATATTAATTGTTAACTTGATTACAGACTGGAACTATTGGTGATGAGAAAGCAGAAATGTTCAGAAATCAAGTGACTGGAAAAATAAAGATGCTTGGTCTAGTAGAAATGGTCTTGCTTGGGCTTGGAGTGGTGATGTTTGTTGCTTTTATGATTTCATACTGTGCTTGCAGATCCAAGAATAGAAAATAAGTAAGTACACTAGCAAAGTATATATTCTTTTACTATTTTCACCTTACCGAAAATGGTTGTAAATTAGGGCAAAAATATTTCTAGACATTTTTAGACAACTACAATATCTTAATATATATCATAATTTTGATGTTAGTAAATTAAATAAATAATGATTTAAATCATGATCATTATAAAGTAAGAGCAAATGTAGCTTTTCTCTAAATTTAGACATACCAATTTCTTTGTGTCAATTTTTATGAAAATTATAACTAATTTTTAAAAATTACAATTACAAAATTTTAACACATTGAAATTCGTAAGAGCAAGATAAAAAATGAAGATACAAGAATATATAGATTTTGATGAAACAGAGGTAAACAAAATAGCTTCATAAAACTTGGATGGCTGCCTATACATATTAGCCATATCTTTTCCCACTCATGGGTTAACAGCGTGACATCCTGATAATAAAAATTATTGTGTGAGAATTAAAATATAAAATTACAAGAAAATCAGTTAATTGATTAATCCAGTTAAAAGAAAAAGTAGGTTATTGTAGATGATACTTAAAGAGTTTGGCAAAATTATAGTGTTCAATGCACTGTGATATGTAATTTATTGCCCAAGTTTTCTACATAAAAATGAAAGTGCAAGTAAATTAGCCTGGCCCAAAGGTAAACTAAGACGGAAGGAAAAGTTCCCAATCTCTGCCCACCACTCCCCTCCCAAACGTAACATGAGTAGAAAATGCTTGGTTTTAAAGATCAGAAATTCCAAATAAATCACTTTATTCTACTTAAGCTAAAGATTGACTGTAAATTGTCATATGTAGAAAAATTCTGATTTTGATCTCAATAACTGATATTGAACAAATAATAATCATGTTAGACATTTAACATGAATTAACACATTATTCCTAATTGATTTGTGTGTGTGTGTGTGTGTGTGTGTGTTTGTTTCCAAAAACTTGCATTAAACGCTGTGATATATCTTCTGGTGACATTCTAAAATATTATTAAAAAGGTCAAATTGTCTACGTTGAAGTTTAGGTTAACTATATTAGTGTTTTCAAAGTTAATGTGGAGCTTAGTTACCAATATTTATTTTATGGGAAATTAAGTATTTTTATTGGAGAAAGCAACTCAATACTGTGTTCTGGATCATTTCTGCCAGTCCTTCTAAATTTTATTTGAAAACATGCATTTAAAATGCTAACCTGACATGTCCACATTGTAATAGTTAAATTAGGAGCAGGAAGGTGTCAGGGCACTTAAGAACATCATTGCTCTTCCAGAGGTCCCAGAAGGTGGCTGCAACTCCAGTTCCAGGAGGTGACTGCCCTCTCCTGGCCTCTAAAATCATTGCATGGGGTAATGAACAGATATACAAGAAGGAAAAATACTCATTGAAATCATGAAATAAAAGCAGCTTAATCTATTGAAAACATTATTTTCAACAAAAAAAAAAACATGAGAAAAATAAATACTCCCCACTAGAAGTCAAAATACCTTAATATTTCCCATTAGCCCAACAGCAAGTCATGATGTATATTCATATGTCTATGACAGTTTAAAAAGACTATCCACTAAAATTGATCAAATCCCTGCTCAAGTACAAAAGCATACCTATACAGTTATCATTTTCCTTAATTACATAAATAACTTCATCATTGCTTACTGATCCTGGAATATAAGTTTCCTTAGATTCATATATGACTAATTTTAAAAAGAATTAAGAGTTCTTAATGTCTTCATCACTAAGTGTCTGTTTTATTAATAATACTTTCCACTGTTATAAAGAAAGCATTTCCCCCCCACAAAAAAAAGACTTTCCTTTGCAGTGACTTGACTGTGCTAAGCATAGAATTGTGAGGGCCAGATTTGCTGGTATCATCATTTTGGAACATTCTGTAAAGTATGTGCCTGGCAAAATCTGTAGACAATCCTAAACGGAGGCAGTTGTATAAATAGAAATGGGTATAGTTTTAAACAGAATGTGGTTTACTGCATACATCATGAGGTAAATGCACCAAGCTCAGTTTGATTGTAGTGACATATGCACCTGTTTATGGAAGACAGCCTTGAGTATATTGCAATGTTTAGCAGCTGATTTAATTAGCTGCCCTCCCTGGTCTTATTATGCTCAGCTCCTGGGAGTTAGAATTCAGCTTTCAATGTATCATTCTTCAATGGGAATATGTGTCTCCTTAATGATGAAACTCTTGGAGGGTTTCTCTCTTTAGCTTGAGATTTGGTTTGTATAATTGAAAGCATCATATCTTGGAAATGTAGGAGAAGAATATTAAAGCTATTCATTATCCCAATGCTTTCTGATTGGTAATGTTTCTTCTTGTTTACAGGTAATAAATGAGACTACATTTAAGCACCGGATACATAAAGATTTTTGATAAAAGACAATCTACAAATGAATACTTAATATATGCTTTGATTTTACAAAAGACACCTATCTTTAGTTAAAGAAATGATGGTGCGTGCTCTCTCTCTCGCTCCTTCTCTTCCTATATATATATATTTATATGAGTGTATATATATATATATATATATATATTCACTAAGCCAAAGCATATTTCAAAAGGATTAATGTGACACTATAGCCTATATTTTTCATAAAATCCAGTACTTTGTAAAGTCCATGATTTATAACCCTGAGTGGACTTCAGTTTCTATAAAACCAATTTTTTGTTTGGTTCTGATTTATTGTTGCACTCCATGATGGCAAATTTCAAAAGTGTACATTCTAAGCAATTTTTCTTTTCCTTTTTTGAGGTGAGGGTGTCACCTTCATATACAGCAAATGTACCTTGGGACTGTCAACATAAAATATATCATAAGCATGAAATATTTGGAAAGATATTTAAGAATGGAAAATGAACAACAGGCATATGAGTCATTAACAATATATTGTTTTTCTCTTTCATGCTAGAGTCCTTGGTGCAACTAGGTCAGATATCACAGTGATTTTTTTTTTTACTTCCTAACACTGAGCTCATACATTTTGTCTCTTGCCATAAAATGTACACTTTTTTTGCACACTTTTGCTCTTCTTAAATAAAGTTATCGTATTAGGTCCTGCATAGCTCTTTCAAAAACTGAGTAGGTTTTCCTCTTTCTGCTCTGCTAAACTAATGCAACCTTAGAGAGTTGTTATAGTATGGAGATGTAAATGATAATAAAGGAATTACTTTAAGGAATATTATAAAAACTAGAATGTACCTACAATGTATTTGTGGTAATATCTTCTGCTTTCATAGTTACAAAAGAAATGACTGGTTTCTAATATTAAAAGATGTTGCTCTTTATATATAAATGTTCTTTATAGTTCCTATATCATCACAAAATGTCATTTTTCTGTGGAAGTATTCTATCTGAAGCCATATAACTTTCTGAATTTTTTTACCACTCTGCTATGTCTTAGAAAAGACACTTTGGTTTTGTTTTTATAGCAATACTGTGAGACTAGAGGATAATTTCTTTATTATAATAATTATTATTATTATTTTACATATTGATCCCAGTTCCCTCTCCCTCCCATTCTTCCATGCTCCCCCACAACATTCCTCCCATCCCATTCCCTACCAACTCCCCAGGGAAGGTAAGTCCTCCCAAGAGGGATCATCAAAAAAATCTGTCATGTAATTTGGGGTAGGGCCTAGGCCCTCCCTCCTGCCTCTAGGTTAGGGAAGTATCCCTCCATGGGGAATGTGCTCCCAAAGTCCTTTCGTGCACCAGGAATACATCCTGTTTCCACGGTCAGATGTCCCTTAGACTGCCCAGGACTTCTAACTGAGACCCACATGCAGGGTGTCTGGGTGGGTCCAATGCTGGTTTCCAAGCTATCAGTCTTAGGGTTCATGAATTTCCCCCTTGTTCCAGCTTCTTTGTGGGTTTCTGTAGCCTGGTATTGACTCCTTTGCTTATCACTCTTATCACTCTCTGCATCTGAATTCCAGTTCAGCTCAGTGTTTAGCTATGGGTGTCTGCTTCTATTTCCATTAGCTACTGGATGAGGGCTCTAGGGTGGCATATAAGGTAGAAATTAGAGGCTAATTCCTTTCCAGTCGGAGACACATCAATAGGTTATTCTGCTTTCTTTAGCATAATGGCCTGTTGTAAAAAAAAAAAAATTAGTGCCAGCAAACTCTAAATAGAAGAGAAAATAGAAACATCCAGTTTGTTTTATGTATTGAAAGATAAAAGGAACAGAGGCAACTTTTCTGTCTAGATATAAAAATAACCAAGAGTAACACTACAGCTTGGGGAAGCAGTGTTGCATCAGTGCTTAAGAAGCACAGTATGTTCCCCCAGAAGACCTGGGTTCAATTCCCAGCACCCACATGTCTGTTAACAACTTTAAAGAGCTCCTGTTACAGTGGATGCAGTGCTCTCTTCTCTCCTCTGCAAACTCCTGCATGCACATAGTGAACATATATACACTCAGGCATACACATACACATGGATTTGAAAAAGAGCCATGAGAGGATTTTAAGGGAGAAAGGAAAAATGGAGAAATGATGTAATTATACTATAAAATCAAAAATAAAAGAAACAATTTAAATAAATGGTAAAATATAAAGATGTTTTTAAAATAAAACATCTAGATGCAAATTTCATTTTAATTTTTAAAATTCTATCAAAACCCTCAAGTTAAGTTAGCACCACCTAGGATGGGTATTTCAGATATCTGAGGATACTCAAAGCACAAAGTCTAGTGTCTCTTTTTTTTTTAATCTGGGATGACAATAATCAATCTTAAGATATTGACAGAAGGGCCTTCATGAGAGTACAGAAACAAGATGCGACATCACGCCACATAACTGCAGGGTTAATGGGGTGATGCCCATATTTCTCTGGGAAGGGAAATAGAAGAGATTTTGTGAGTGGACTGAGAGAAGATGGGGGTGGGAACATGAACAATCAGATTGGGGGAGGAGCAGAGAGGGGGAGTACTGAAAAAGAATACTGGAAAGATGGGATCATTCCAGGGTCAAGTTAAAAACCTGGTACAAGGGACTGTCCCATGAATCTACAAAGATGAACCCAGCAAAGACACCTAGCAAAAGCAGATACATAGCCTGAACTGACCATCTCCTGTGACCAGATTTGTGGCTAGACCAATTGTCTTCAGAAAGGCTTCATCCTGCAAATGACAGAAACATGCAGACCCATAGTCAAACATTAGGGTATGCTCCAGGAATCACACAGAAGAGAGAGGAAGGATTGTGGGAACCAGGGGTATCAAGGACACCACAAGAAAACTCACAGAATCGACCTGGGCTGATAGGGCTCAAAAAGACTGAACTGAAAACTCGGGAACCTGAATGGGACTCACCTAGGCATTCTGTATATATTTTACAGTTGTGTAGCTTGCTCTTTTTATGGGACTCTTAACAATGGGAACAGGGTCTATGTCCAACTCTTTTACTGGTTTTTGGGCCCATACTCCTCATACTGGGTCACCTCCCCCAGCCTCAATACTTGGGGAGGTGTTTAGTCCTGCTTTAATTTGATATCCCATGCCTTGTTGAGATTCATGGAG
Source organism: Phodopus roborovskii (assembly GCF_943737965.1). Lineage (NCBI taxonomy): Eukaryota > Metazoa > Chordata > Mammalia > Rodentia > Cricetidae > Phodopus > Phodopus roborovskii. The sequence goes on along the minus strand of NW_026126693.1, from coordinate 42,706 downwards.
TGTCAGAAATGGAGGAGGAGTGGACCAGGGGTGGGTGGGAAGAGGTGAGATGTTTAGGAAGGAGAGGAAACTACAAACAGGATGTAAAAAGTTAATGATTTATTAAAAAAAAAGAAAAAAGATGCATCGAAAAGAAAAGGAAGAAGAATTCATAGGACCCACATTGCTTTATCTTCAAACTCAGTGATTACAGCCTGGACAGGCAGAATTTTAGTCTGGGGGATAAGAGAACATAAGCTTTAGACTTTTCTGTACATCCTAACATTGGGACAATCCTGCCTGACTCCTGGGTTCTTGAGCTGATACAGTCTCCAAGAATAATCAGTGGCCAGTCGGGCACCTAAATCCATCAGGGTGAACTCATCTACAGCCAGTATCAATTCTATAAAACTACAATAGCTTTAGCTTCAGGAGAGACTGAGGAATTGGGTTATTTCCATAGCTGTGAAATTTAGATATGTTTCAGTGTGCACTCATCAGTGGTCACAAAGGTCCTCTCTGCAGTTTTATGGACCTGGGCCATCTAAAAACATTGAATTGGGCAAAGAAGCTCAAATATAGGTAGTCAACCTGGCACTGATTCTTGAGATAGCATTTAATAACATTTTAATAAAAAGTAGTCTATAAATAACAGAAAAAGTGCTTCCTTGGCTATATAGACATTTATGTATGGCCATAACCTTGAAACTAGTAGGAATCATAATATTGCCAAGTGTGGAAAGATGGGGACAGTGGCTTGTTAAAAATTAAAAATAACTGACCTATAGCTGTTGTAATAATTAAAAAATGTAGAGAAACAATTGAAGTCAGTACAAAAAAAAACTATGTGAATAGACAAAATTTGTTAGAGATTGAAATGACAACAACATTGTAAAATTCTTGGAGGTGAAAAATAGAAAGAAAATATTAAAATTTTCAGTAAAATAAATCAAGATGAGATGTGCTAAGGCTTAAAAAAATTGTAAAATTTCAGTGACAAGTTATTAGAAAATATAAAACTCATACACCAAAGGGTTATACTTCCGTGAATCAAAAATATGACAGGAAACCTAGTATTTCTATTGAAATTATGCAGATTTTTATTGTTATACCCTAAACAATACAATATCTTATATATATCTTATATAATATCTTATATAATCAATATCTTATTGATTATATCAATATCTTATATAATAAATAATCTGAAAGTACCTTACAATCTATGAAAAGAGATTACTAGGTTATGGGCAGATGATATGCAATTTTATATAAGGGATTTGATCATCTACAAATTTTGTATCAGAGGAAAGTCTCAGAATCTATAAACTTATATGTGAAAAACTGTATAATCTGATTATCAAAGCAATAATAATGAAAAGGCATAAAGGAAATGCAGTTATTTAAGGTAAAACAAAATAGATGTTTAAGTTAAATTTTAAAAAGAGAGAGAGAATTAAAGGGATGGTACACTTGCTTAAAGAAAGAGGAAAACATGTGGGACTAGGAAGACTGAGTCAGGGGAGGAATAGACAAGAGAAAGAGAGAGAGAATAAAAGAGGGAACCATTATAGGTTTGAAGAGAAAACTGACTCTAGAGAAATGTCCAGAGACCTACAAGACTGACCCGAACTAGCAATTTGAACAACCATGGAAAGGTTACCATAAATGCCCTTCTCTGATAATGAGATCAATGACTAACTTAACCACCATCATGGAGCTCTCATCTAGTAGCTGATGCAAACAGAAGCAGACACCCACAGCTAAACACTGAGCTGAACTGGAATCCAGACACAGAGAGGGAGGACAAGACCAGGCTACAGAAACCCACAAAGACAGCTTACCTGAGCAAGGGGGAGCTCATGGACCCCCCAGACTGATAGCTAGGAAACCAGAATTGTACTGACTCAGACCCCCTGAACATGGGTTAGAAGTCCTAGGCAGTCTAAAGGACCTCTGACAGTGGTGCCAGAATGTATCCCTGGTGCACAAAAGGACTTTGGGAGCACATTCCCCATGGAGGGATACTCCCTTAACCTAGAGGCAGGAGAGAGGGCCTAGTACCTACTCCAAATGACCTGACAGATTTTGTTGATCCCTCTCAGGACTGCATCACACACCCTGTGGAGTGGTGGGAAGTGGGGTGGGAAGGGAGGGTGGTGGTGGGGGGCATGGGAGGGACGGAGAGGAGGGAGAGAGGGAGAGGAAACTGGGATCAATATGTAAAATAAATAAAAAAGAAAGGAAGAAAGAAAGAAAGAGTGCCATAATACATTTTAAACTCCTTAAGCCTGGGAAGCAGGCAGGCTAGCCTTAGATCTTCACCTCTTCTTTACTCCTTCAAGTCCAATCCCCAGTCCCATCCCTCAGTCTGTAACAGGCCTTCTAGTTAACTCTTTCTGCCCTCATTCTGAGAGCACTAGACACCCTGTTTTGCTCCAACTTGTGGCCACCCTCAAAGCCAAACCTCGTAGTCATTCCCCATCCTAAGTGTCAGCTACCAATACCTAGAAACACATTTTACATGGACTCCCCAGAGATCGCCCCATCAGGATCCCAGAAAAATTTTCTACCAACCAATATACAGCCATCAAGTTTTTCTAAGAATCAGAGAGAGCAACATAAACCAAGAAATAAAGCACGCATCCAACAAGAACAAGACAAAATAGCTGCACCTAGAATTACAATCTCCCCAAGCCAAGATGCCTAGATATCATGCAAAAACATAATCAGTAACAACCAGGATAATATTTCTCCACTGGAGTCCAACAACCCTACCACAAAAGGTCCTAAGTATAGCAACGTAGCTGAGGCACAAAAAAATCCTTAAACTAGCCTTTACGAATATAATAGAGGTCTTTAATGAGAAGTGAATTAATCCCTTAGAGAACTCTGTGAAAACCAAGTAAATAGTGGAAGGAATTGAAGGGGACAGTTCAAGATCTGAAAGCAGAAATAGAATCAATAAGGGAAACCCAAACTGAGAAAAATATGCAAATGAAAATTTTAGAAACTCAAACAGGAACTTCAAAGCCAAGTCACACACACACTCTCTCTCTCACACACACACACACACACACACACACACACACAGAGAGAGAGAGAGAGAGAGAGAGAGAGAGAGCGAGAGAGAGAGAGAGAGCGCAAGAGATCAGGAATTGAAGATAAAATAGAAAAAAAGTTAAATTAATAAACACCTAGCAAAAAACATCCAAGAAGAGAAGTCTAGAAAACTATAAAAAGACCAAAATTAAGAACAATAGGAATGAAAGAAGGTAGAAAATCTAAAGTAAAAGACACAAAAAATATTTTCAACAAAATGGTAGAGAAAAATTTATCTAATACTAAAGAAGGACTTGTCTATTTAAGGCATAAAAAAGCATAAAGAACACCCAAAATACTGGACCTTAAAAGAAGTTCCTCACAGCACACAACAAAGAAAATTAAAAGCAGCAAGGGAAAAGGATCAAGTAGCACATGAAGGCAAACTTATTAGACTAACATATAACTTCTCAGTGAAGATTCTGAAAGCCAAAAGGGCACAGATGTTCTATACACTCAGAATACAGATGCCAAAACAGACTAGTATATTCAGCAAAACTTTTTATTATAATAGATGCGAAATTAAAACATTCCATGATAAATCCAAAATTCAAACAGTTACCTACACATCTAGACCTAGAGAAGTTGCTACAAGGAAAACTCCAACGTAAATAGTTAACCACAGCCTCAAAATCTTGTGGAACTCTGCTGTTCTAATGCAGTCCCCAACAGCTGGCCAGGAGATGAGAGACCTGCTTCCAGGCTGCACCTCACTGCCACCACCTGCCAGATTCTGTTCCATTAAGACCCATTTCATAGCCCAACACCATCCAATTAATTATCCTACCCCTATCCAGCCATCTCTGAAATTGTAGCAGATTCCATAGGCACATGCACAACCCACACCATTTGGAAGGACACATCAGAAAATACCAGTCAGAAGATCAGGATACACTGGATCTAGGAACACAGACCCCTCCAAGAGCAAAAGATAACTGTGCTACAATCCACATCCCCAGAGAAGCTAGGTTAACAAGGACAGCCCAAAGAGGGAAACATGGATTTCTCTAGGAGGGGAAATAGAAGAGACCCCCTAAGTAAACAGGAGCAAGGGATGGAGGATTTGGGGGAATGGGAACTATAGGGATTTGGTTGGGCCAATTTGGGGAAGGACATGGGTAGGGGGAGAGTAATGAAAGAAATTTCTTTATAGGGGGACATTTTGGGGTTAGGGATAAACCTTGTTCCATGGACTCTCCCAGGAATCTGCAAGGATGAACCCAGATTAGATTCTGGGTGAAGAGAGTGCCTGATTTGGCCATCTACTGTAATCAGATTGGTGGCTACTCTAATTGTCATCAAAGAACCTTCATCCAGTAACTGATGGAAGCAGATTTAGTACACAGCCAAGTACTGGCCTGAGGTTCTGGAACCCTGTTGAAGAGAGGAATTGTATGAGCCCGGGGGGGTCAGAGTCACAGAGACAGCTCATGTGAGCTTTTGGGAGCTTATGGACTCTGGACCAACAGCTAGGTAGCCAGCATGGATCCTATCAACCAACAATTGTGTTGCCTAGTCTGTTTGTGTGACTCCTAGCAGTGGGACCAGGACTTGTCCCTGGCACTTGAGCTGGCTTTTGGTAACCTATTCTCCATGCTGGGTTGCGAAGCTCAGCCTTGATACAGGAGGAGGTGCTTGATCTTGACTAAACTTGATGCTCCATACTTTGTTGAGTTCCATTGGAGAACTGTTTCTTCGTGAATAAACACAGAGAAGGAGTGGGTGAGAGACTATTTGGGAGGCTGGAGGGAGGAGAAGAGGGGAGGTACTTCTGTCAGAGGTAAAATAAATGAAAAATTTAATTTAAAAAATGTTCAAACAACAACAAAGAGAAATGGGGAGATTAATCAGACCAAAGTAAATGAACATATGGAGTAAAAAGTTCCAGACCAACAAATCAAAGGAAGGAAAACACACACACACACACACACACACACACACACACACACACACACACACAGACAGACACTCAAAATACATAGCCTCAATTCCCCAATTAAAAAATAAAGACTAACAGAATGTATACAAAAACAGGACCCATCCTTTTGCTGCATCTGAAAAACACACCTTAACGTCTAGTATAGACATCAACTCAGGGTCAAGGATGGAAAAGATATTTCAAGTAAATAAACCCAAGAAGAATTTTGTGCAGCTATTTTAATCTCTGACACAGTAGACTTCAAACCAAAACTAATGAAAAGGTACATGAAAAGGTACACTACATTCTCATCAAAGGAAATGATCATCTCATCACACTTTTTAACATCTATGCACAGGACTAGGGCTCTCAAGTTTATAAAAGAACACTACTATAGGTTACATTATATATTGATCACTACTATCATATATTTGGTAGTGGAAGATTATACCATGGTCGAAGATAGAAAGGCCATCCAGACAAAAACATAGCAGAGAAATGCTGGACCTGTTATTATGAAGCAAATGGGCCTAACAGATATTTACAGAACATTACACCCAAACACAAAAGAATATACATTGCTCCCAGGATCTCATAAAAACCTTTTCCAAAATTGGCCACATACACAGACACAAAGCAAGTCTCACAAGATACAAGAAAATTGAAATAAAGACCTGCATCCTATCAGAGCACCTCAAACGCAAGCTGGATATCAACAACAGATACAACAGAAAATTTCCATACTCAAGGAAATTGAAAAATTCACTTCTGAATGAAAAATTTCTATTTTGTGACAATAAAAAATTAAAAAAGGAATAAAATACTTTCTAAAGTAATTGAAAATGAATAACAACATCCTCAAACTTATTAGATTTCAAACTGCAGTATAAAGCTGTAGTAATAAAAACAGCATGTAGGGGCATAAAACAGACTGATCAATGGAACCCACTTTAAGACCCAGAAATACATCCACACACATATGGAGACCTGGTCTTTGATAAAGAAGCCAGAAGTACACTTAGAAAAGAAGACATTTTCAAAAAATGGTGCTGCTGTGACTGAATGGTTGCATTTAAATAATGCAAATAATTCATACTCATCACCTGGCACAAATCCAAGTGGACCAAAAACCTCAACATAAAACTAGATACACTGGCAGCTCAGCCTTTGTCATCTTCTGCCAGCCATTGGCTAGAGGTGAGTCTGGGCCCAATTGGGGCAGCCTCTCCCCTACAACCTCTCCCCTCCTCCCCGAACTCCCTGGGTTGGCACCTGATCCCACTGCTCCTGTGTCCTGTCCCCATCGAGAGCACCCTTGGAAGTCTGATACACCCCCACCCATCCCAACCACAAGCCTGCCCCCCCCACCCTGTGCCCTACCTTGCCCACTGTCCCACTGCTCTGGTTGAGCACTGGGACAGAGGGTGGAGCCAACAGTCCACCCTACTTCGGAGACTTCTCTGAGCAACTCTGAACAAAGGAGGCCTGCCTATCCACGCAGGACCACTAGTAATTTCCACCTGCTTGGTTTCTGATCCCATCTCCAGTCCTCTGCTAGAGTCCTGGGCCCCTCCCAGAGATCCGCCTATCTATGCGGGTCCACTCTGAGTTCCCGCCTGCAAGATCCTTGACCCCCAAAGCAGGGCCTCTGCTAAAGAAAGAGGCCTCCACTGGAGAGTCCCAGTTCCCAGTGAGATCAGACTATCCTGCAGAAACTTCCCAAGTTCCAGCTCAGCCTTTGTCCTCTTCCGCCAGCCATTGGCTAGAGCCTTTACTAATGGCATTTTCTACTGGGTCCTCAGCCCTGACCCCATCCTTGGGTCCCTGTCTGCAGAGAGACCTCCTAGAGAGCTTGGACCACACAGAGCTACAGATATTGAATCTCTGACCCACATAAGCCCCCACCGGGGAAGTACCATAGAGAGAAGGGGAAACCCCACCAACACCTACTAGAAGAAGCTATGGGAGGAAGGCAATACAAGAAAACACCTAACACCAGAAAGGCAAGCATGACACCACCAGAATCTAGGGAATCTACACCAACTAGAACGAAACACAACAACAAAGCAGAGGAAGCAGAAGGGAACGACTTAAAAATTATTGTCATAAAAATGATAGTTGCCCTCAAAGAAGATGTGAGAAAATCCCTTAAAAAAACGGAGGAAAAAACAAACAAAAAAGTGGAAGAAATGAACAAATTCCTTAAGGAAAGCAAAGAAAGTACAGAAAGCCAAGAAAAAGCAATTAAGCAGGTGAAGGAAACGGTTCAAGAATTGAAAACTGAAATAGAGAAAATAAAGGCAACACAAACCAAAGGAATACTGGAAATAGAAAAACTGGGCAAAAAATCGGCAACTACAGACACAAGCATAACCAATAGAATCCAATAGATCGAAGAGAGAATCTCAGGCGTAGAAGATAAACTAGAAGAAATAGATTCATCGACCAAAGAAAATCATAAATCCAACAAATCCTTAACACAAAACATCCAGGAAATGTGAAACACCGTGAAAAAGGTCAAACCTAAGAATAATAGGCATAGAGGAAGGTGAGGAAGCCCAGCTCAAAGGTGCTGAAAACATATTCAACAAAATAATCGAGGAAAACTTTCCAAATCTGAAGAAGGACATGCCCATGAAAGTACAAGAAGCATTCCGAACCCCAAATAGCTGGACCAAAGAAAAAAGACCCCTCGACATATAATAATCAAAACACCTAGCATACAGAATAAAGAAAGAATATTAAGAGCAGCGAAGGAAAAAGGACAGGTAACATATGAAGGCAGACCTATCAAAAGTACACCTGATTTCTCCTCAAGGCCAGAAGGTCCTGGATAGATGTTCTACAAGTATTAAGAGAACACGGATGCCAGCCTAGGCTACTATATCCAGCAAAACTCTCAATCACTATAGATGGAGAAAACAAGATATTTAATGACAAAACCAGATTTTCCCAATACGTATCTACAAATCCAGCCCTACAGAAAATATTGGAAGGAAAACTCCAACCCAAGGAAGGTAACTATGCCCACAAAAATGTAGGCAGCAAATAATCCAACTACACCAGAAACCAAGGGTGAAGCAGAACCAATATATTCACAACACCACTGCCAACAACAAACCTAAATCAAACAACCATCAACAATCAATGGTCCATACCCACCCTCAACATTAATGGTCTTAAATCACCTATAAAAAGACACAGGCTAACAAAATGGATACGGAGACAGGATCCATCCTTCTGCTGCATACAAGAAACACATATATGCTTCAAAGATAGACATTACCTCAGGGTAAAGGGTTGGGAAAAGATTTTCCAATCAAATGGAACCAAGAAGCAAGCAGGCATGGCTATCCTAATATCTAACAAGTTAGACTTCAAAGCAAAATTAATCAAAAGAAATGAAGACGGTCATTTCGTATTCATTGCAGGAGAAATCCATCAACACAAAGTCTCAGTTCTGAACATCTATGCCCCTAATACAAAGTCACCCACATTCGTAAAAGAAACACTTCTAAAACTCAAAGCTCATATAAAACCTCACACACTTATAGTGGGAGACTTCAATACACCACTCTCAACACTATACACAACCACAAATCAGAAACGCAACAAAGAATCAAAAGAACTAACAGAAGTTATGTCTCAACTGGGGTTAACAAACATCTATAGAACATTCCATCCAAAGACAAAAGAATATACTTTCTTCTCTTCTCCACATGGAACCTTCTCTAAAATCGACCACATACTAGGTGGCATAACAAACCTCAACAGATACAAGAGAATAGGAATAGTCCCCTGTATCTTATCAGACCACCATGCTTTAAAATTGGAATTCAACAACAACACAAACAGCAGAAAACCTGCAAACTCATGGAAACTGAACAATGTGCAATTGCACCACTCCTGGGTCAAAGAAGAAATAAAGAAAGAAATTAAGGACTTTCTAATATTCAACGAGAATGAGGACACAACATACCCGAACTTATGGAACACCTTGAAAGCAGTGCTAGGAGAAAAGTTCATTGCACTAAGTGCCCATATGAAGAAAACAGAGGATAGTCACATAAGAGAATTAACAGCGCAACTGAAAGCCTTAGAACAGAGAGAAGCGAACTCACCCCGTAGGAGTAGCCGCCAGGAAATAATCAACTTGAGGGCTGAAATCAACAAAATAGACACCAGGAAAACAATACCAAAAAATCAATGCAATAAAGATTTAGTTTTTTGAGAAAATCAACAAGATAGACAAACCTTTATCCAAATTAATGAAAAAGCAGAGAGGGAACATGCAAATTAACAAAATCAGAAATGAAAAGGGGAACATAACAATGGACAAAGAGGAAATCCAGACAATTTTCAGGTCATACTTTGAAAATCTGTATTCCATATTCAGGGGGACCTGAGTCAGTCCCATGCTGGCTTCCCAGCTGTCAGTCTGGTAAGCTGTCTCTATGTGTTTCTGCCGCCTGGTCTTGTCCTCTCCATCTGCATCTGAGTTCTACTTCGACTCAGTGTTTATGTATGGGTGTTTGCTCCTGTTTCCAACAGGCATTAGTTGAGGGCTCCATGGATAAGTTAGTTGTTGATCTCACTCTCCTGGAAGGGCATTTATGATAGACAATATTTGGGAATTTGGGCGTTGTTCTTTCCAAACTACTTCCTGCTGGTAAGGGGCGCTGCCATGGGGGATTCTAAGAAGATACAGAAATTCTGGCTGTAGTCTGTAAGGCTGCCTTTTCCAGCTGTTTTGAATGTAGGATCACCTGGTACTGTGTTTCAGGCAGTCTGGCTTGATCAAACCATATTAGTCTGGAAGGAATCCACAGCTTTTCATTTTCTGTGGAAACAAAAATAAAAATCCTTTTCCCCAGTAACTTGTCCTTGAACTTAAATTTTGGAGTCAAAGCATTTTTTTATTTAATTTATTATTTTACATGTGGATCCCAAGAATACTTGCTCCCCCATGTTCAGCTTTATCCATTAAAGCCAGAAACTGGAAACAACCTAGATGTCCCTCAACAGCAGAATGGATAATGAAAATGAGGTACATTTACACTATGGAGTATTGCTTAGCTTTTAAAAATAATAACATCTTTAAATTCACAGGCAAATATACAGAACTAGGGGGGAAAATCATCCTGAGTGAGATAACCCAGACCAAGAAAGTGGTACATATTCACTTGTAAGTGATTATTAGCCATCAAGTTAATGACAACCAAGCTATAACACACTGACACAAGAAGCTCAGTTAAAGAGAAGGGATCTAGAGGAAATGTAGGAACTCTCCTGAGGAAGCTGAAATACAGTAGATTTTTACAGACAGACTGGGGAAGGATAAGAACTAAAGGTAGGAGAGATGGCTGGAATTGGGGGACAGCTGGGGTGTGGAAACTTCCTAGAATTGATAAAGGTTATCCTACTGAGGACATCTAGTGATGGAAGATACAGAGCCTCAACTGACTTTTCCTTGTAGACAGGCAAGACTTCCAGTGGTAGCACCAGATTATATTCAATTGAGTTTTTGGCCAAGGAGGTCCCATGGAAATCTGCAGTCAACCCAGGTTGTTTCTAAGACAAATGTTTACTCTCTGAAAACTGACAGTGGGCCCCATTTTTGAGAATGCCCACACAGCTCTTTGAACATAGAGAAGTCTCCTGGTATCTACATGGTGCTCTCACCACTGCTTTCTAGTTTCTTTGATATATGAATGTACTCTGCAGGCTACAGAAAGAGAAACATGGACACAGACATAGCCACAAAATCTTTCACCTACAATCTGTCCTGCCTGCAAAATATGCTAAGTCAATGGTGGCACAGAACTTGTGGAAATAGTCTATCAATGTCTGATTTGACCTAACTAAGGCCCATATCATGAGAAGTAACTCATACCAGACACTGCTTGAGTACCCAAGAACCAGAGACTAGATAACCCAGAGACCTAAGGTAAAATCAAACACTACTATTCTAAAAAAGAAGTATCAAGAAAATTACTCCAAATGATATTCTGTTGTACTCATAAATCAGTGCCTTCTTCAGCCATCAGCAGAGAGACTTCCTCCTGCACCCTCTCTGCAGGAAACAGATAGATAGAGACCCACAGCCAGACATTACATGGAGAGAGACCCTAAATGAAAGGGCTCCATCAGGTCCCTCCTCTCAGAGCTCAAGGAATCCTGAGGAAGATGTGGAAAGAATGTAAGGGTCATAGGGGATAGAGGACACCAGGAGAACAAGGCCCTCTGAGAACATATGATCTCACAGAGACTGAAGCAGCAAGCACAGGCCTACAGGTGTCTGTACCAAGTCCTCTGTGAATTTATTGTAGCTATTAGCTTAATGTTTTTGTAGGACTCCTGACTGAGAATGAGTGGGTCTCTGACTCCTGTGGTAGTGCTGCTGGCAATTTTCTTGTCCCACCAGGTACTGTTCCTTCAGTTGCAAATGAACACACAGAGACACTATATTAATTATTAAACTGTTGCCTGGTGGCTAGGGCTTCTTATTGGCTAGCTCTGTCTTAATTATTAACATATAACTACTAATCTACTTATTTCCATGTAGTCTTGGCTTACTGAAAAAATGCCCAAACCTGTTATTCCTTCGGTGGCCTACATGGAGACTCCTTCTAGCAGGCTTTCTCTGCCTACCTTTTCCAGAATTCTCCTTGTCTCCTAGTCCTGCCTATCTTCCTGCCTTATTGGCCAACAGGGTTTTATTCATCAACCAATAAGAAACATGTATACAGAAAGACATCCCCTATCTGTGGCAGCTCTCAGGACTATTTTCTTCCTGTTTGGGTGCCATGTACAACTTGGATATGATAGTTTTTCCTTCACCTTAGTATATTTTATTTTGCCATGTTGGGTTGGCATCTCTTAGAAGCCAATTTTTTTTTCTAATAAGAAAAAGAAACAAAGAGAGGATGGTAGATGAGAAAGGAGTGAGAAGAGCATAAGAAACAGAAATAATATAGATATATTGAATGTGAAATATATCTTCAATAAAATATAAAATGTTCAAACATAGAATAAACCATGTACACTTACCTTTAAATGTCAAAAAGCAAGTTCTATTAACATTTTTCTAAGTTGTCCATCAAAAACAACATAGTAAGGTAATGCAGATGTAATCAAGCCATAGTTCTGTTCAGTAATACACATGTACACATATATTCACACACATGTGAATTTTTCTGTAATATCTGTATATGCTTGGAACAAATGGAATAACCCTGTATTTTAAATAATCAGTAGTTAGAAGTAGGAAATTCATAAGTACAAGGCCAGTGTGTAGTAACAGTGAGATACTGTCTCAATAAATTAAATCAAAAAAGTTAAATATCCCATGCTTGATAATGCATGTCTATTGTACTGGTAGGTAGAAAGTTTATGGAACATATTAAATTATTTTTCCTAGTGAAAGTGAGTGGTATTCAAAGAATCTTTTTGTATATTTATGCTTGTTTACAAATTATGTCTTATTTGATACAAAATGATGTTTTCATAATATTTCATACAAAACATTATTGTTCAATCAAGAACACTTTGTAAGCAAAATCTGATATGTTTATTTATAAACTTTAGCTGCTGTTTACAAGTTGTCTAAAAATCAATGCCATCTGCAAATGGTCTCAGAAAACCAGCAGCCTTTGAGAATGTCTACTTGCATATTGCTGCTCACATGTACATGGAGAATAGAATCACAGTCTGTCTCTGGAAAGTCATTGCTACAAATACTGATTCCTTAGGTTCAGATGACCACATGAACAACAGCTGCCTGTCTTTGAACTTGTGATCACAGTGCTATTTCATAGTCTTTCTGGCTAGACTTCATTTTAGGAGTGTTCAAAGCCCAGATCTGTGGTTTCTGGATGAAGTACTTTGTATTTGAGATACTAATACCATTCTTCTGTGGCCTGCTTCTTTTAACTGAAATGCTGTCCATTATGATTTTCTCATTCAGTGAATAAATTACCTCTGATCTTATTTGCTGTTATTATTCATACATTGTGGGATGGGCTATACTAATGACCTTAGAATGGGTTATAGTCATTATGCTTTTCATATACGATTATGCTTTTCAGGGTATTTTTGTTTTTGTTTTTCATTTGTTTGGGGTATTTTTGGCAGGGATTTGTGGCTCCAAGGTAACATCTTTTAAAGTGTAAAAAACTTTACTCTTAGTAAAATTGTCTTACCTGTTATTGTTTCCTTAATTTTTTATTGATTCTTTGTAGATTTCACATCATACACACAGATCCTACTCATCTCCCTGTCCTCTTACCTCCACCCACCGCCTTTTCAATCTTCCCAAAGACATAAAACAAAATTTAAAAGGATAGCCCAAATCAATAAAAACAACCCAATTTCAGAGGATAAGGTCTAGTGTGGCCAGTGCACCCCTGAGTCCATAATCCCAGAACTCCAGAGTCAGAGGCAGAGGTAGATGGATCTCTGAGTTTGAGTCCAGCTTGACCTACAAAGTGAGTTCCAGGATAGCAAAGATAACATAGAGAAACCCTGTCTCCACAAACAAAGACTGACCACACCTCACTGGTGTCCAACCACACATCAACTGCACACATCAACATCTAGGTCCTTAACAACAAGATTCAAAAAAAATATTTTATGTGAACTTTATAACTGGAAGAAGAATTGCAAAGTCTAAATGCAGCAGCTGGACAGCAAAATACTCTATTTTGCAGACTAAACAAAAATGCTTTCTGAAAGCAGAAATATGTTGGATGTACTAAGAAAAGAACATCAAACATTAGAAAACTCATAGAAAAAATGAAGCCAAGACCCAGTCACCCCGAGTTCACAGAACTATGTGTGGCATTTGCTTTTCTGTAGGCTTCCCAGTTGAAAACTTCAGTAAAGAGTTAAAAAGGGATTTGCTGTATAATCTTAGACAACAGGGCTAAAATCTCATGTTAACTATCAATGATTTTTCTATGGTCATGGTCTTCAGTTGAGAGGTATTTTGACTACCCAGCCTGTGGAAAGATGAAACCAATGTGCTCTTATGGGATGAAGAAGTTTTGTTTTGTTTTGTTTTGTTTCTTATTTTACATATCGAGCCCACTTCCCTCACCCTCCCTTCATCCCCCATCTCTCACTCCTTGACTCCCTCATATGCCCCCTGACTACCCTCCCATCCTACACACACCGTACTCCACAGGGACGGTGATGCCTTCCAGGAGGGATCAACAAAATCTGTCAAGTCATTTGGAGTAGGGACTAGGCCCTCCCTCCTGCCTCTAGATTAAGGGAGTATCCCTCCATGGGGAATTAGACTGCTCAGGCCCACATTCAGGGTGTCTGGGTCGGTCCAATGCTGGTTTCCCAGCTATCAGTCTGGGGGGGGGGGGTCCATGAGCTCCCCCTTGTTCCAGCTGTCTTTGTGTGTTTCTGTAGCCTGGTCTTGAGTTCTTTGCTTATCACTCCTCCCTCTCTGCATCTAGATTCCAGTTCAGTTCAGTGTTTAGCTATGGGTGTCTGCTTCTGTTTCCATCGGGGATATCTATAATGTTTCATTATAGATGAGGGCTCTATGATGGTAGATAAATTACACATCAATCTCATCAGGGAATGGCATTAAAGGTAGCCTTTCCACTGTTGCTCAGATTGTTAGTTGGGGTCAGCCTTATAGGTCTCTGGACATTTCTCCATGGTCGGTTTTATCTTCAAACCTATAATGGCTCCCTCTTTTATGGTCTCTCTCTCTCTCTCTCTCTCTCTCTCTCTCATCTATTCCTCCCCTGACTCAATCTTTCTAGTCCCACATGCTTTCCTCTCCTCCCCTTCTCTTTCTCTTAGAAGTAAAGTTTGAAGTAGGAGACAACAACACTCAAGTTATGTTCAATAACCTTCCTGCCTGTAAAAATGAGTCTGATACAAAGTGGCAGGATAAAAGATTAACACATACACCAAAAAGAAAAAAAAACCATATACTATTTACAGATGATAAAGGTGTGAAGAAAGAAATCAGAGAAACATCACCCTTTACAATAGCCACAAACAACATAAAGTATTTTGAGGTAACACTAACCAAACAAGTGAAAGACCTGTATAGCAAGAACTTCGTTTCTTTAAAGAAAGAAATTAATGAAGATATCAGAAAATGGAAAGATCTCCCATGCTCTTGAACAGGTAGGATGAATATAGTAAAAATGTCAATCTTGCCAAAAGGAATCTACAGACTCAGTACAATCCCAATCAAAATCCCACAACAATTCTTAACAGACTTTGAAAGCACAGTACTCAACTTTATATAGAAAATCAAAAGACCAAGGATAGCCAAAACAACCCTGTACAATAAAAGAACTTCCCAAGGTATCACCATCCCTGACTTTAATCTCTACTATAGAACTATACTCCTGAAAACAGCATAGTATTGGCACAAAAACAGACAGGTAGACTCATGGGAGATGTCATTCTGTAAATATGTTTCTCTTATTGGTTAATGAATAAAGCACTGTTGGCCAATAGAAAGGCAAGATAGGTGGGACTAGGAGGATTTGAGGAGATGTAGTAGAGAGAAATCGAAATGTAGTCCATGAGAGAAGTAACAGGTACTGATCTTCTTTCTGGTAAGGTAAGACTATGTGGAAATACTTAGATTGATAGAAATGGGTTAATATTTAAGACAGAGCTACTCAATTAGAAACCCTGGTAACCAGCCAACAGATTCATAATTAATACACTGTCCCTGTGTATTATTTGGCACTGACTAAGCTATGAGACCAGGCTGGTAAGAAAGTGAACAAAACAGTAGACCAATGGAATTGAATTGAAAACCCCTATATTAACCCACACACCTATGAACACCTATGACAAAGCAGCTAAAATTATACAATGGATAAAAGAATGCATCTTCAACAAATGGTGCTGGCATAACTGGTTGCTGGTATGTAGAAGACTGCAGACAGATCTATATCTACTGCCATGCACAAAACTTAAGCTCAAATAGGTCAAAGACCTCAACATAAATCCAACCACACTGAAACTCTTAGAAGAGAAAGTATGATGTATCCTTGAATGAACTGGTACAGGAGACCACTTCCTGAACATGACACCAGTAGCACAGACACTGAGATCAACAATTAAAAAATGGAACCTCCTGAAACTGAGAGGCTTTTATAAGACAAATGGCACAGTCAACAAGACAAAAGGGCAGCCCACAGACAGGGAAAAGATCTTCACCAACCCCACATCTGACAGAGGGCTGATTTCCAAAATAAACAAAGAACTCAAGAAGCTAGTCACCAAAACACAAAATAATCCAATTAAAAAGAGGGGTATAGAACTAAATAGAGAATTCTCAATAAAGAAATTTAAAATGGCTAAAAGGTGCTTTAAAAAGTGCTCAACATCCTTAGCCAATAGGGAAATTAAAATCAAAACGACTCTGATATATACCAATTACTCCTGTCAAAATGGCTAAAATAAAAAACATCAATGACAGGTTATGCTGGAGAGGATGTGGAGAGAAGGGTACACTCCCCCCACTGCTGGTGGGAGTGCAGACTTGTACAGCCACTTTGGAAATGCAACAAAGATGTCTGTTCAATTATGTTCATAGCATTATTTGTAGCAAGAACCTGGAAGCAACCTAGATGTCCCTTAACTGAAGAATGGACAAAGAAAATGTGGTATATTTACACAATGGAGTACAAAATCAGCAGGAAAACAAAAAACAAACAAACAAACAACAACAACAACAAAAAACCCAATGAAATCCTTAAATTCACTGGCAAATGGATGGAACTAGAGCCATCCTGAGTGAAGTAACCCAGTCACAAAAGACAAACATGGTGTGTGCTCACTCATATATGAATTGTAGATATAAAACAAAGGATTACCATTCTACAATTCACACTGCCAGAGAAGCTAGGAAACAAGTAGGACACTAAGAGAGACATTTATGGTCCCCCATAGAAGGGGAAAGGAACAAAATCTCCTGATCTAATTGGGAGTGGGGGGATGGTGAAGGGGAGGGATCAGTGAAGGAAGAGGGATTTATGATGAAGAGGAGGGGAGAGGAGAACATAAAGGAGCAGGAAGATTGAGTCCGGGGAAAGAATAGAGGAGAGCAAGAAAAGAGATACCATAATAGAGAGAACCATTATAGGTTTAACGAGAAATCTGACACTAGGGAAATATCCAGAGACATACAAGAATGACCTCAACTAACAATCTAAGCAGTAGTGGAGAGGCTACCTTAAATGCCCTAAATTATAAATAAAGAATATGTATATAAAGATTGTGGTTATTTAACTTGTGTAGGATTAAATGATGCATGCTTAGGATATAAATGAGTCCCTATTAAGCATTTAGTATCTGAAATTTTGATTGGTTCCTTATTGTCAAACTTCCCAGTAGTGATTTCCTGGTTTTCATTCATACTAGAAGCCACATTTCTTGACTGCAAAGCTACAATTTGGAAGATCACCACCAAATATTTCTTAACTTTCTGGCCATAATTTTGTGAAATTCTCTCTTACAACTCAAAATGGTTTGTAATAATCAATTATTTCTTTAAATTCTAGACCCTGTAGCCAACTGTAGTCACCATCTTGCAATACTTGTGTTAATATAGCCTGGCTTTCTTGAGTCATCACTCTGCTCATAGGCAGGACCCTTGATTGACAAAGAGAAGTTGGGAAACATTACTTAATAACTGTAAAAGAGAAGCAGGAGGCGGGAGAGGGAAGAAGAGGTGGGGGATGAGGAGGAGAAAAGTGAAAGATTGGGTAAGATGGACAAGGAACTAAACTAAGGAAAAGAAGGAGGAGGAACTGGGTGGGGAGAGGTAGAGATAAGAGCAGAGGATAGTTATATACTGTTTTAAAAATGTGTACTTAATAAAATATGTTAGCTAAAAGAAATTAATACATTTCTAGACAAATGCTGTAACAAGTTTGAAGTAAGATGAAAGCTTACTATACTGTATAGACAGTTATGGGACACTAAGGTTTGATTTTGTTAATTATTGGATCTGATTTGCCAACATTCCACTAGATGGCAGACAAAATCTAAGGTTAACGCAATGAGAAAGGAAAAAGAAAAAGAAAAGCTATTTTCTCTTATGAACAGACTTCTGATTTTGACAAGTTTATTCAACATACATAGATTCTAGCACTAGTTAAACATATGTATATGAATTTCATATAAATCACTTTGTAAACACCCTTCAATTGATGGCATGGCATCCCTACATATATAAACATGAAGTTATTTGGATAAGGAATAAAATGAAACTTGGGTCCTAGTCTCTCTCTCTCTCTCTCTCTCTCTCTCTCTCTCTCTCTCTCTCTCTCTCTCTCTCTCTCCTTTTCCTTTGATACAGAATCTTACTATATTACCCTGACTTGGTACTCACTATGTTGACCAATATGGCCTCTCTAAGTTCTAGCCATTTTTCTGCCTCTAGCTACCAAATACTATGATTAGATGTAGGGCCCCACCTCTTCCACTTTACATTGTAATTAGCATTGTACATCCCTAGAAATCTATGACCAAATAAGTTCCCCTGGTATCTTTTAATCATCTGCAAGAATAGGCAAGACTTTTGTCTTTTGTTAGTAAGTGGAGACAAATGAAAGTCAGAGAAGAAACAAACTGAAAGACAATTTATTTTCAGGCTACTGAGTATATAAAATTGACATTGGTGGCTCCAGCAGCACACCTTGTGTCTATAAGTTGCTACCCTCTAGAGCAAGGACATCTGGAGTTCAAATGAAGATCACCTAGACACCTAGCATCTTGTACACATTAGGACACTTAATATGGAAGCAAGCAATGATGTTTGATCTTGGCTAGATTGGGAATCATCTAAGTGATTAGGAAAGGACTTCTCTGGGTATGTCTATGAGAGTATTGCCTAAGAGGATGAGATTAGGTGGGTTGTACTCCCTCTATATAAATGGAGAAAGGAGAGATAAGACAACTTAGGCATTTTGTTTATGCATCTAGTACACAGATATAAAATAGATCTTCTGCTCACTGGCCCACTGCACTGATGCTCTACCAGAGTATCTACAGACCAAATATCTGAAACTATGAGCCGAAAATGTTTTCTACATTTTGATTGTTTCTGTCTTTATTTGGTCACAGCCATAAGAAAACTAACCATTCTAGAATTTTTACAAGAAAAGCCACACATTAATAGTGATAATTACAGGCCCTGCAAAACTTGGTGCTAATGTTTTGACAGATGACTTTTTACCTACAGAGTTCTATAATGACTGGTAGCATATTTGGCTGCATTGATGGAACAAGGTGAAGGAGGTCAGGGAATGTATACATCAATAACTTTGATCTTCTAGGAATTGGACAAGAGCTCCTCAAAAGTTCAAAGAAGTTGGGAATCTTGCCTTTGTTGTACACTGATGAAGGTGTACATCTACAATGCATTAAGAAGAAGCAAACACAAACCCAAGAAAGTAAGGTCAAAATGGCTGAAAGGGACTCTTCCTGATACTAGGGTAAGAAGTGAGCCAAGCAGACGCAGGTAATGCAGCAGTTGACATAGGGAATACAACATTCATGCTCTCTGTAATTCAGCAATTCTGCCTCTTTCTTATTAGATAAGCTTCTTTAACCCCCTCTTCCAATTAATCCCATGCAAACATATGCAGATGACTCCCCACAGGTGCCTGTGGAGGCTTTAAAAGTAGTCATCACTACTCCTTGGCAAACATGATAAAATGTTTTGGAAGGCATGGTTAAACAACTGCCTTTATTCACTGTCCTAAAGGCTGGAGATCTGAGATCAAGGTGTGTTAGGAGCAGTTTTCCCAGCAGCCTGGTCCCTCAGGCTCACCAGCCCCAATTAAACACAGGGATTTTGTATTAGATACAAAACTGTTGGCATTTCTTATTTGCTAGCTCGGTCTTAAATATTAACCCATTTCTATTAATCTAAGTATTTCCATGTGGTGTTATCTTACTGGAGAGAGAGCCTGGCGTTCTAATCTCTGTCCTCCATGTTGAATCTCTCTCTACTACTTCTTTCCTCCTAGTCTCCCAGTCCCACCTATCTTACTTTCATATTGGCCAACAGTTCTTTATTCATTAACCAATAAGAGAAACATATTTACAGAATGACATCTCCCATCAAAGGTGTCAGCATTGTCACATTCTGTCCACATAGAGAGGACTGTTTCCTGAATTATAGTAATCTACTACCTTCTCATGGTGGCTTCATATGACAGATAGTAAGCAATCACACAAACAACTAACTAACTCCATCAGACAAGCTTCCAGTCCTTATGATTCCATACTATTCTAATTCTTTCCCCACAGCCTTATCTCTATGTGAGATCATGTTGTGATTTAAGGTTTCAACATAAGAATTGGGAGCATGGTAGGGGTAGCTGACCAACCTCTAAATAGTTACTTGGGTCATGACACAAGAGTTGTGAGAAATAATAAAGGGCTGTATGTGTTTTTCTTTTTTTATGAATTATACTGCAGATAATTTGAGACATGATAGAACAACCAAACTTTAGATGACTCCAGTTTCTGCTATTTCTGCAGAAACTAATTGTCTCCTTGCACTTTCCCACTTTCTCCAGACAGATCTAAGACAGACATTCCTTCTGTATCATCATTCCCAACCTTTAATAAAATGTTTATCCCTACTATAAGATAATCTCTGAAGCATAATACCTTAAAAGTTCTTTTTTAAAAATATACTGAAAGAATAAACATTTTAAAACCTCATAGAGAATTCCTGAAGAGCACTGTTGTTGGTAAAAGACATAGGGACCTTTGTTGTAAGACTATTATATCAAATAAAAGTTTGCCCCCTTTATTTACCACCCCATGATAGTATAAGTCAGTAGGAGAGTACTAGGACAGGAGAGAGCATGAAGAAAATCTCATCTCCCTTAATCTGAAGGCTTCACACGCATGCGTGATTTGCATGTAATTATAGAAAATTTAGCAGAGCCCCAGATGGTGATTAACACTGTAAACATTAAACAGAAGAGAGATTCCAAATGTACTCAATTAATCAAAGCATATTTATTGAGTATTTACTGTGTCTGAATTCATCTCATTTGCTATGGCAGAAATAAGAGACACATAATAATATTTTCTAGGAAGCAAAGTACTAGGAAGTGGGATGAGAAAAAAAATGTCTTCATGCTATGGCAGTGGCAGCTCAGGTCTTCAATCCTAGCACTCAGGAGACAGATGCATGTGGATCTCTCTGAGTTCAAGGCTAGCTTGGTCTACAAAGCAAGTTCTAAGACAGCCAGGACTACACAAAGAAACTCTGTCTCAAAAAAATATGACCAAAGAAACTCTGGAGAAGCAACAAATACCTTACCTATGGTAGTCTATAGCAAAATAGGAAATAATCCATGTGAATAGTTGTCAATGTTATGCTCTAAACCACTTTTTTCACTAGTGGTTGTCTTGTGTGTGAAGAGGAGGAAATGGGAATACAGAATGCAAAGTATTGGCATATAAAATGGATAAATCTAGAGCATAATATGCAATCTGAGAACTACAGTGCATGCTGTATGAAGAATTTTTTTCTGAGATTTAGCTGCTCCTGCCAGTAACAAAATGGCAGCCATGTAAGATATTCAAGGCCTGGCTTCCTTCCTATCTGTCAGACTCCGTGACATTGTGTTATATATCTTAAATATGATTCATTAACAAATACTTTAGAAAACTATGCATGTATGGTTTAGCAGTCATTATTAACTATATCAACCTGAAATGAAAAGAGACTATTTTTATTTCTTAATGTAAGAAGTATATACAAATAAGTGTTCCCTTACATGAACAAAAGTACCAGGTTGTTAAACTTATGGGAATTTGTGGTAAATATTTATTTATTGATTCCAATCTTTTAACTTTACATTTAAAAGATATTTATATAATATTGCTCCTTGGTGGTTTTATAGCTTAGCCTTTTAATTTTTTTCCACTGGTCTATAGAAAAAAAAATGCTATATTAAATTTGATTCCAGCCATCAGGTAAATTATGAGTGAGAATTATTTTGTTTCCATTTTTACCCAGAGGCTCAACTTAGTAATTTTGTTTGATAAAAATTTAAGTTTTTTTTTTCTTTCAAATAAAAGGAAGTTAATATAACTGCAGTAGTAGGAAAATACCTAGGAGGTGTGACAGGACAAATAATTAGTTTAGCACATTAATTCAACTACCAATCCTGTGTTTTGTTTTGTTTTTTGTTTGTTTGTTTTGTTTTGTTTTTCTTGATGAAAGTGAACAATTCCTTCACTTACACTTACGCTGTGGTAAAGAAGATCAGTCCAAGTATTGTTGATTTCCTGGGCATGGAAACAAAGGAAGAGGACACAGCAATACATTGGTACATCCTGTAACAAAGGCAGGATGGAAGCCTATGGGAGCAAACACAGGAAAAAACAAAGTTGCCTTGAAAGCATAGTTTAGGATGAAATGAAATCAGGGTCAGTTCTAGGAAGAATTAAAATTATATGAAGATTGACAGAGCAAGAGCGATAGAGCAGCCAAGCCAATCACATGCATTGTAGTGTTAAAGGCAAATTGGGGACTGATCAGAGCTGGGCAGGCAAGAGGAAAACTGTGTAAGAAGGCAAAGGCTTCAAGCAGTAGCTAATGGCTACTGGACTTTCTGAGGGCAATATGGACATACAGGATTTTCTTTTTCCTTTTTTTCCTTTTTTTAAAAATTTAAATTTGTAACAAGGTTGTTTTACATGTCAATCCCAGTTCCCTCAGCATCCCATTCTCCCCTATCACCCCCACCAAACCCCAGCACATCCCTTTTCTGCTCCCCAGGAAGGGTGAGGCCTTCCATGGGGATTCTTCAAAGTCTGTCATATCATTTGGGGCAGAGCCTAGCCCCTCCCCTATGTGTCTATCCCTCTATGAGGGATGAGCTTCCAAAATCCATTGGTATACTAGAAATAAATACTGATCCATTACTAGAGGCCCCAAAGACTGCCCAGCCCTACTAACTAACACCCACAATCAGGGGGTATGGGTTTGTCCTATGCTGGTTTCCCAGCTACCAGACTGGGGTACATGAGCTCCCCCTTGTTCAAGTCAGCAATTTCTATGGGTTTCTTCCCCATGGTCTTGACTCTTTTTCTTATCACTTCTCCCTTTCTGCAGGAGGTAAGCTAGTGTTTTGTTGTGGGTATCTGCTTCCATCAGCTACGGGATGAAGACTCTAGGATGGCATATAAGGTTATTGTCAATCTCATTATTGTGGAAGGGCATTAAAGCCTCTCCACTATTGCTTAGATTTTCAGTTGGGTTCATCCTTGTAGATCTCTGGGCACTTCCCTAGTGCTAGATTTCTCCTTAAACCTATAAGGGGTCTCTCTCTATTGTGGTATCTCTTTTCTTGCTCTACTATTCTTTCCCTGACTCAATCTTCCTGCTCCCCTATGCTTACCTCTCCCCTCCTCTTCTCCCTGTTTCTTTCTCCTAGTTCTCTCTCCCCTCTCTACATGCTCCCATTTGCCAGGGAGATCTTGTCCCTTTCCCCTTCTCCAGGGGACTATGTATGTCTCTCTTAGGGTCTTCCTCGTTTCCTAGCTTTTCTGGCAGTGTGAATTGTAGGCTGGTAATCCTTTGGTATGTCTATAATCCATATATGAGTGAGTACATAACATGTTTGTCTTTATGTGACTGGGTTACCTCACTCAGGATGGTTTCTTGTAGTTCCATCCATTTGCCTGCGAATTTCAAGAATCCATTGTTTTTTTTTTTTTCTGCTGAGTAGTACTCCATTGTGTAAATGTACCACACTTTCTCCATTACAGCATTTTATAAAAGAGATTGACACCATGAACAATATTTTAGAAATGTTCTAATGTAGAAAATTAAATGATGTTTTAACAAGTTTGTTATGAGATACTAGCAATTTGAACGACTATAGTGAAGTCTGATATTGAGGTAAACTCTGTTCAAAAAATACCAAGGGAGTTGAATTAAGCTTTATAGAGATACATTTCAAAGTAGACCCTTGTGTAAATGAATAGGCTGATATGTTAATCACTTTCATAGCCATTGTATAAGTAAACATGATTGGAAATGAATATGCTTGTCCTTTGAAATGCTGATATTTTTAATGTATATATAGAACTTTGATGAGAAGGGTGTAGAGATGGGGAAAGTAATGAGAAACAACCATGTTCACATGACTCATTTGGTAGAGGTAATTAAAGCCACAGATCTGAATGAAATTACTCCAGGCATGAGAATCAGTGAAAATATAAAGTAGTCTAAATAGAAATCTGAGGAGCACAGACTTTAACGATGGGCTGGAAGAAGAAGTACTCTGACTGAGACTGAATGGAATGCTAGAATAAAATAGCCACAGAAGTCAAGGGGAAAATGCCCCTTCACAAAGGAGGCCAGGTGGTGGTACACCCTGTCCATGGGAGACTATTTCATAATTTTTGTAATTATATCTCAATATATATATGCATATGTGTGTGTGTGTATTATATAATTCTCCCATACATTACATCCCCACCACACATTCACATCCCTCCCTTCTTCCCAGTCTCCCCCCTACATCTTCTCTCCCCCAGATCCACTCTTCTCCCTTGCCCTTCAGAAAAAAGAAGGCCTCCCAGGAATATCAACTCTGCATATATGTTATGGTTGTGTAGGGTGGTGTTACTGTTGGACTACAAACAGTTGGAACAGGGATATCTCTGGCTATTTTGCCTGCTTTTGGGACTCTTGCCTCCTGAGAAGTTGCCTTGTCCAACTTTGATATAAGAGGATGTGCCTAGATATCTTACAACTTGATATGAAGGGTTTGGTTAATATCCCTATGGGAGAGCGATAAAGATCTGTGACAATAGTGAGCAGAGGTAGTAGCCAAACAATGATTGAAGTAGTAAGCATAGGAAAGAAAACATGCCATTCTTCCCAGACCCTGGATAAGCCTTATCATGTAGACTAATCAAAATTATCAGGCATGCAGGATGGCTCAGTGGGTAAATGTTCTTGCCCAGAGCATGACTGGTGGAATTTAATTCCTAGAACCAACATGGTAGAAGAAGACAACTAAATTCTCCAAGTTTTTTTTTTTTTTTTTTTTTTTTTTTTTTTTGCCACATGCACTCAAACACACACAAATAATATGAGGAAAATGTTCCTTTAACAAGTGCTTGCCCTCAAAAACTTAGAGGCAGGCACCTAGGATTTAAGCTCTTCCACTGGCTCTCTTCCAGTGCTGTCCAAGGGACACATTGTACCAAAACCTCTTAACAAGTTTCAGAAAACCCCTACATTCAAGCCTACCTCATCTATTTCACCCATTCCAGTCATGTTAATGAAGTTCTAATACCCTTGCATTTCTCCTCATCCAGAATCAAATAATTTTCTATTGTTAGATGAATGGAAGTCACTCAGACCAAATATTGGCAAGAGCTTCACTTTTGGTACCAGATAGAAAGAATATAGGCTTCAAGAATGTCTTCACCACAAGCTAAAAGTGATTCCTCTAAAATCAGTAACAAGACAAAGCTGCCCTCTCTCTAAATATCTCTTTAATATTGTACTTGAAGTTCTAGCTAGATCAATAAGACAACAAAAGGAGATTAGAAAAGGAAAAGTCAAACTCACTATTTGCAGATGATATGATAGTTTACATAAGCAGCCCAAAAAATCCTACCAGGGAACTCCTACAGCTGATAAACATCGTCAGAAAACTAGCAGGATACAAGATAAACTCCAAAAATCAGTAGCCCTACTATAAACAGAGGACAAAGGGGCTGAGAAAGAAATCACAGAAACATCACCCTTTACATAGCCACAAACAACACAAAGTATCGTGGGGTAATACTTATCAAACAAGTAAAAGACAAATATAGCAAGAACTTTGTGTCTTTAAAGAAAGAAATTAAAGGAGATAACAGAAAATAGAAAAATATCCCATGCTCTTGGATAGGTAAGATAAACATAGTAAAAATGGCAGTCTTGCCAAAAGCAATCTACATTTCAATGCAATCACCACTAAAATCCCAGCACATTTCTTCACTGACTTTGAAAGGTTAATAATCAGTTTTATATGGAAAAACAAAAGACCCAGGATAGCCAAAATAACCCTGTACAATAAAGGAACTTCAGGAGGTGTCACCATCCCTGATTTCAAGCTCTATAGAACTATAGTCCTGAAAATAGCTTGGTATTGGCACAAAAATAGACAGGTAGACCAATGGAATCAAAAATCCTGATATTAACCCATACAACTACGAACACCTGATTTTTGACAAAACAGCTAAAAGTATACAATGGGGCGGGGAGGAGCATCTTCAACAAATGGTGCTGGCACAATTGGATGATGGTGTATAGAAGATTGCAGATAGACCCATGTGTATCACCATGTAAAAACTCAAGCCCAAGTGGAACAAAGACCTCAACATAAATCCAGCCACACTGAACTTCTTAGAAGAAAAAATGGGATGTACCCTTGAAGAAATTGATACAGGAAACCATTTCCTGAACATAACTCCAGTAGCACAGACACTGAGATCAACAATTGAAAAATGGGGCCTCCTCAAACTGAGAAGCTTCTGCATTGCAAAGGACAAAGTTGACAAGTCCAAATGGCAGCCAAAAGACTGGGAAACGATCTTCACCAACCCTGCATCTGACAGAGGGCTGATCTTCAAAATATACAAAGAACTCAAGAAACTAGGCACCAAAACACCAAATAACCTTATTAAAAAATGGGGTACAGACCTGAAGAGAGAATTCTCAATAGAGAAAATTAAAAAGGCTGAAAGACACTTAAGAAAGTGCTCAACATCCTATCAGGGAAATGCAAATCAAAACAACTCTGAGATAACATCTTGCTCCTGCCAGAATGGCTAAAATTAGGAACACTAATGACAACTTATGCTGGAGAGGATGTGGAGAAAGGGGAACACTCCTACACTGCTGGTGGGAATGCAAACTTGTACAGCCATTTTGGAGATCAATATGGCGGTTTCTTGGGAAAATGGAAATCAGTCTACCACAGGACCCAGCAATTCCCCTCTTAGGCACATACCCAAATGATCCACATCCATGCATCAAAGACATCTGTTCAACTATGTTCACAGCAGCATTATTTGTAATAGCAAGAACCTGGAAGCAACCTAGATTTCCCTCAACTGAAGAATGGATAAAGAAGATGTGGCACATTTACACAATGGAATACTGCTCTGGGGGGGAAAATGGAATCTTAAAATTCACAGGCAAATGGATTGCACTTGAAGAAACCATCCTGAATGAGGTAACCCAGTCACAAAAAGAAGAACATGGTGTGTACTCACTCATATATGGATTTTATACATAGAGTAAAGGATTACTAGCCTATAATTCACACCGCCAGAGAAACTAGGATACAGGGAGAATTCTAACAAATTCACACAAGGTCCCTCACAGAAGGGGAAAGTAACAGAATCTCCTGAACATATTGGGAGTGGGGGGGGGGCAGTGAGTGAAGACATAACTAAGAGAAAAAGAAGGGAAGGAGAGGAAAGCATGTGGGACTAAGAAGATTGAGTCAGGGGAGGAATAGATGAGAGAAAAAAGAGAGAGAGGGATAGATTCCATAAAAAGAGAGAACCATTATAAGTTTGAAGAGAAAACTGATTCTAAAAAATGTCCAGAGGCCTACAAGTCTGACCTCAACTAACAATTTGAGCAACAGTGGAAAGGCTACCATAAATGCCCTTCCCTGATAATGAGATCGATAACTATCTTATCCACCATCATAGAGCCCTCATCTAATAGCTGATGGAAACAAAAGCAGACACCCACAGCTAAACAGTTAGATGAACTGGAATCCAGATGCAGAGGGAGGACAAGTCCAGGCTATAGAACCCCCAGAGACTGCTGACTTGAACAAGGAGGAGCTACCTGTCCCCCAGACTGATAGCTGGGAAACCAGCTTTGGACCGACTCAGACCCCCTGCACATGGGTCTCAGTTAGAAGGCTTGGGCAGTTTAAGGGAACTCTGACAGTGGAACCAGGACGTATCCCTGGTGCACAAAAGGACTGGAGAGCACATGAAGGGATATTTCCTTTACCTATAGGCAGGAGGGAGGACCTAGTCCCTACTCCAAATGACTGGATAGATTTTGTTGACCCCTCCTGGAAGGCATCACCCTCCCTGTGGAGTTGAGGGCAGGAATGGAATGGAAGCATGGTCAATGGTCGGGGGGGTGGGGGTCATGGGCTGAGGGAGAGAGGGAGGGAAGGACGGAGAGGGCACTTGGATCAATATCTAAAATAAGAAAATAAATAGATAAATAAATAAATAAAAAGAATGTCTCCAACACGTTTAGGCACCATTATCAAAATCTGACCTCAGCTTGGCCTGTCTATTATGGCATTTCACATTTCAGTATTCAGAAAACCTTTACCAGGAAGATATTTTCTGGTTGTTTTTTTTTTTTTTTTTTTTTTTAATTATTTTTGAGGCTTGTTTGCCTGAGTTCTTTTTTATCATGCTGACTTCAGTTGGCACAACTTTTTCCATAAGAGTTGTACTGGCAGAGTATTCTACCCATACCTTTTCCTGTGCTAGATTTTGTGAAGACACTATATTACTACAACAACTTCAAATAAGCTATCACCAAATTAAACCTGTGAAGCAAATCTGCTTTTGATGAGCTTATTTAGACTCAAATGCCTGCCTGCCAAGGTTGTTCCAACCAAATAATGAAAAAGACTACAAACAATAACCTTTGTTCAAAACAATCAGTCTGTTAGCAGATAGCAGAATTTTGGTAATCCAAGAAAAGGGAAAAAGAGTTTAGCTAGAGGTTGTTACAAAATCTCAGTCTCTTCAGCAATCAAGTTTCAACTCCTTTGTTGTAGACATCCCTTGTAATTTATATGATTAAGTTAGTATGAATGCCCCTTATGCCACACTAAATTGTTCTGATTTGTGTAGCTTATTAGAATTGACATTTATGTAATATCTTTTTTGCAAACTTCAGAAAATGTTGATCAAAGTGCTTTCAATCCAGTCCTGTACCCATGGCTTACTAGATTTGTCACACTGGGAAAATTGATAATTCTGTCTTCAGCTTGCTCATTTCTAAGAGGTGGATAGTCATGGAATCTGATCTATTGGGGTGAGATTTAATAAGTTAACATTTCAAAATCTTAGACTGGGACATAGTATATAAAACCACATACTCTGCCTCACACATAGCACATAGTAAAAGGAAGTGAAAGGAGGATTTTACAAACTCTTCTGTGAAGCTAAAAAATCGATACCAAAGCCAGATAGAGATACCACAAGAGTAATAACTATGATAACCAAGGGTTCCCAATAAAATGCTAAGACATTCAGAAGATAATGAACAACTTGCATTTTCCTTGGATACAAAAGCAAATCAGTCAACAAGATACACTATATTAGCAGATTGATAACCTACATAATTGTATTTGACAAAATTTAGCAGTGTTTTTTGAGTAAAGATTTAGAGAAAAAAAATTCAAACCCATAAAAGCCAGTTTGGAAATTTCATTGTTAAATTTCAAAGGGTGAAAAGCCTGAAAATATTCTCCTAAAATCTAGTAAGGGCAAAGATGTCAACAGAGTTCTAGTAAGCCCTGGGGAAAATAGAGATCAGGTAAGAGATGGAATGCATCCAAATTAGAAAGAATGTAAAAGTATTCCAGTTAATGTTAATATATTATGCAATATCACATGTCAATGCCTAAAGACCTCATGATAAACACTGGAACTAATCAGTATGTTCAATAAAGCTGAAGAATATAGAAATCAGCATAAAAATCTTCTACATTTTTCTCTTCTTAACCAAACTCATTTAAGCTATTTATTTTATATATAGCTCCTTAAAAATAGTTAAAATATTTGTGTACATTTGTGAGTTGCATATATATATATATATATATATATATATATATATATATACAAAATCAAGCAAATGAGTATATAGATCAAACCAATTAAAATATTTCTCCTAAGAGGAAATTACCACCTGCACCTTTCTGTTCTTCCCAATACTATTCTAAAAATTAAGGAAAACAAACAATAAAAATTCTCTATGGACAGATAAACAAGGAATATGGTACTCATTCACAATAGAATTTTATTCACCACAAATGAGGAGGTCCTGTTATTTGCAAAACAATTACACTAAGTAAAATAAGACATGTATAGAAGTGATATGTGACCACTTTATTTCTTTTTACCTTGATCACAGTGACGCTGAGAATAGAATAAATAATGGATGAAGAGGATAGGAGTAAAGAAAGTTTTAACAAGGAATGTTGATAAAACAAACAAGACATTTTGGCATGCTATCGAATAGTAGTAGTAGTCTATATTTCACTGTTACAAGAAGAAGTTCTAAATGGAGACATCATCATAATAATAATTAATTTTTAAAAAGTCATATCTGTTTAAACTGTTTTACATTTTACATAATGAATATGTGGATCAAAACATCACATGGCTCCTGTTAAGTGGGTATAAATGCTGTTGTTGACAAGATAGTTTGAATGAGAGAACAGTCAGGTTAATTGCATACAATTTAATATTTTAGACAGTTAAAATAATTAAATTTGAGTTAAACATAAACAATATTTTTGTTTGTTGCAATGTTACTCACAAGAAAAATAACTTGAATACCTTTGCATGTATGGTTGATAACAATGTAACAGTTCTGGACCTTACCAAGAGGACATAATACCATTTTCAATGTCCTGGATAAGCCTGAAAGATACTGATTTAAGAGAATAAGCCAATTGCTGTGATTTAACTAAGAAGTACAATTCCCCCCACACACACACAGGTCAAAATGGAGTTTATTTTTATTTAGCCATAAAGAAAAACACGGTGTTTGATGGATATAAATGGAAATCATGATGTTAAGTGAAATAAGCTAGAGGTTGAATATATCACAAATTGTATTTCAGTGTGAATCTTAGATTTTACTTTTTCTCATATATTAATTCTTTGAGAATTTTCTTACAATGAATCTTGATCATATTTGGCCCTCACTTACTCACTCACTCAACTCAGAACCAACTCCCCTATTCCTACCCATTCCACTGTATATCCAAAAAAAAAAAAAAAAAAAAAAAAAAAAAAAAACCAACAACAACAAAACATGTTGGATGTTTTGTGTCTTGGATATATATGGCATTCCACTGGAAGGTAGTTAACCCCCTAGGGACCACACCCTAAGGGGCACAATCTTATAAGCAAAGAATAATTTTTACTCTAGGCAAAGAACTGGGATACACAGGAAGATTTTGATTAAAATGCACAAACTTCAAAGCCAGTGAGGTACAGCATCATGATCAATGCTAACTCTACTGTACCATGTTAGAAGCTCACTGAGGGTAATTAAAGGGACCTTCTTAGAGATAATTCACTTACTACATAGCAACACGATGTGTTACAAATTTTAAACATCTCTAACCAAAATAATTTTTAGGTGCTCTAAATCACTTTAGCCCCTCAGTTGGCATTAGTCACATATATATTACAGGTTGCTGAGTCTAAATTCTTAAGTCAGAATTCTCTGTGTATTCCTACCTGTGTTGCCCTGCACACAAAGTTTTTAATGCAACAATTTTCAATTTTGTCCCTATGAGTAAAGGCCTACATAGCATTAAAAAATTAGAACCGGGGATATTCTAATTACATGACAAAAAGAAGGCAGAGCTCTGGGAATTATAGTAACAACACTAGTGTGCCATATGCACATAGTCAGAGCTATAGTATCCATGCTAACAGCAAACATTTCCAAATGCTGAAAGTATGATAAATGCTGCTGTCGTTCCTGTTATGAATTTATACTTATTATTACCAAGCAGCTCTGGCTCACCGTTGAATTCTTCCTGACCTAGCTGTCCTCCTTTCTGTGTGTACATGACTCAGGTTGATGCTTCAGGTTTCCTGGGACCCATTGGCTCTGCTCCCTCAAGCTATCTGCATCCCATTCAGCACAGCATACACCTACCTCATCTTCAGGCACACCCACCTAGATCCTCTCACCCCTGGCTTAAATGTGATCCGGTTCTGCCAACCTCTTCATCATGTTCTTGAGTCACTATCCCTTGGTGGCCTTGCATCAGGCTGAGGGACTTGGAGAATTA
Source organism: Phodopus roborovskii (assembly GCF_943737965.1). Lineage (NCBI taxonomy): Eukaryota > Metazoa > Chordata > Mammalia > Rodentia > Cricetidae > Phodopus > Phodopus roborovskii. The sequence continues at coordinate 10,576 of NW_026126693.1, read as the reverse complement.
CAAGTCCAGCCCAGAATTCCTGCATGCTTCTCAGTGCCAACAGTGATTAACATCTGTGCTACACAGGAAAACCTTTCAGCTTTTCTGAACTAAGGAGTGCAATGGCCTAAGGGTGTCAGGGATGACTGCTGATCACATCCCAAATCCCCAAGCTTTCTGTACACAGCCAGTACTGAGAATTCCTCATTCCTATTTCATTGTGTTATACAAAGTCACACCCTTATTTTTCTTTACTTTAGACATTGTTCAGTGAGGGTCACACTAAATGAAACACAAAGAACTATCTTTTCATGGGATTAAGAAGCAAGGTAAAAGTATTTTAATGTGATAAAGAAGCTTTCTTATTTAGCAAGGCTTATTTTACTTTGGCCATGAATAAAATTTAAGTTATTAAAGGCACTAGTCTCTGTTTTTTCTTTTGAACCTCCAAACAGCTCCCAAATCATGACATGGAGTCTTATTATTAATTTTGAATGCTCGGCCTAGCTTAGGCTTATTTCTTACTAGCACTTTTGACTTAAATTAACCTGTTTTCTCTTTATCCACCTTTTGTATAAGGGCTTATTACCTTTCTTATTTTCCCTACTTCTCATCTCTGACTTCCTTCTTGGCCCAGGCTTGTCCCTGGTTCTCTCCTCCTTTTCCTTTAATTCTTCCTCTTACTGAGCCTAGATTTTTCCTATTTACTCTTTCTACCTACCAGACCTGTCTATCCTTTCCCTGTCTATCTATTGGCCTTTCTGCTTTTCATTAGACCAATCAGGTGCATTACACAGGAAAGGCAAATCAAATGAAGCACATTTTTATACAATTAAACACAAACAACATCTTTGCCCAGTTAAAATAATATCCACAACAATATTACTTAGGGTCTGAGTCCTAAGTCCCAAAAACAATTAATGGTGTTTATCAAACTAAGAAGGAAAGAGGAGTTGGCATTGGCTGTGAAAATGTTGAGACATGCTGGATGAGGGCATAGAATTTAATGTTAGTTTACTGCTAGAGTCTTCTGTCAGTAGTAAATATCCGTGTAGTACACAGAAAATATTGCTCTAAGGACTTTGCTACTGATAGGCTCACACAAGTCATGTGTCAGCCATGAAATGGCTGATCACTTGGCTTATGTTAGTATGCATATCTATCATGTTCAATCTTCACCCACATTTCATACTGATTCCTTCATAGGCTTAGCTCAACGGAGTCTGTACTTGATTGACTTAATTAGGTGATAGGTTAACCAGCTAAACACACTATTATCAAGTTCAACTCCATTTCTTTATTCAGACTGAAAGCATAGTTAACCTGCTTTCTTCGGCAGCCAAATGTTGACATAATCCCTGAAGAGCCCATATAAATGGAAACTGTGCAAGATAAGAGACACCTGAGAAGGTTTAATTTCCTTTCAAAAAGAAAATTAAGAGCTGGTCTGATTACCTAGTTACCGTATTTTCTCTTTACGTTTCGGCACTTACTGAAAACATGAAGGAAGTATAAAAGTACATGTTGAGAGTCTGGTAAATTCTCTTTTTGCAGTGACACAGCTGAGAATGACTCATTCCTGGAAGACACAAAAGGAGAAAAGCTCCTATAGTTATGCTGTGTCAGAGGCGGAGGGCTGACATAGAGGAGCCAGAAAGGGATGAGCCCAGAAGTCTTCAGTGCTGGGCCTGAGAGATCCCTGGGAGCTTTTATCTGTGCCTGCAAGGCTATTGGGTTCTTAGAAAGGAGGAAACAGGAATTCCAGGACTAAGTCTGGCAATATTAATGTCGTGTTTAAACGATGTTGAAAGAGATTTTATATACTAATATGCATTAAAGTCCCCACATTTAGATATTGAGATTTAATTTATAAAATATGTATAAAATAATATATAATTAGCAAGATAGAAATTTGAATAAAACTTTATAGAAAAGCTTTTAGGAAATAAAGTTCACTTAGTTAATGAAGGTAACATGAGCCTGTAGTGATTCAGAATAAATGGTATTTAATCATGGTAAAGGGATTCATTACACACACACACACACACACACACACACAATGTGTATCAGTTAATAAGTGGAAAACAACTAATGGTGCATACCCACATAATGGAAATATTAAAAATAAGAGAGAAATGAAGTAATGAATCTACTAGATTTTTGATGGTTGTAGAACTCTGGATCTATTGAAAACCACTAGAATGTATATTTAAATGAGTACATAGTATGCATATTATATTTCAAAATGTCATGCATGGAATTGGCTATTCCTTTGTCATAAGATTGTTTTGAACAATTGTTATATAATGATTTAAAGGTCATTGTGTGTTTGTAGCAACTGAAGGCAGACTGCCTAGCTATTTTAAACTAACTCCAAGTATTTTTCCTTCACTTTTTTAGTCCTCAAATAATTCCAGCTTTCCTTTGATAACCTTGGAAAGCCCCCACTTCCCCCTCTCTCAATAAGCTCAGTGACAGGATCTGTACTTTTGTTGACCGGATCTGTACTTTGTTTTTGATATAGAACTATATGGAAAAGTTTCTGCCATACTGAAATTCTACTGATTTGAAAAATGTAAATTAGAAGATTATTTTATTCCTTTATTTTGGAAATAACTCAGTGCAATAACATGCTGTAACTCACTCTACTGTGATCTTTGGTCTGTAGTTTAGTGTCAAAGGAGAAGAAAGTAGAATAAGAAATTCATTGATGAAATCAAGGAGTAAAAGTCAGATTTCCGAATTTCAAAATCACCACAATCAAGTTATACCTCACTAGTTGACATGAATTTTTAGAAACTATTTCCTTTGAACACCAGGAACAATTTTGGTGGTGCTGGCCTGGCAGCCTTAACTTCCCCAGGGAGTGTACAAGAGTAAGGGTGAGGGTTCTTGTGGATAATGCTGTTACAGGCTGGGAGGCTCAAATTTCAGCTTTGATCAAATAAGGTCTTTGTCTGAAATGTCTGCCACTTTCCAGGTGCCTATCATGTTCCAAGGAGCCAAGATTTCTGTTGCCATTTGGGGGCAAATGGTTTTCCTTCCTTCCCACTTTCTAAGCACCCAATGATTCTCCTTCCCAATGTCATTCAGGCTTTCTTGCAGAAAACTAAAGCCAGCAATATTCTCCATGGCACTATACTTTTTAATGAAACATTGCCAATCTCCCCAAATGATAGGGAACACCAAGGTTTAGGAGGGAAGTGTATGCAAACTAAACTGTGCTTAATCCACTCTGCCACTCTGCCCTGTTTGAACTCCTCTTCTTTTTCTTTCTTTCTTTCCTTCCTTCTTTCTTTCTTCCTTTCTTTTTTGTTTGTTTTTGTTTTGTTTTGTCTTGAGACAGAGTTTCTCTGTATTGTTTTAGAACCTGTCCTGGAACTTGCTCTGTAGACCAGGCTGGCCTCTAACTCACAAAGAGCCACCTGCCTCTGCCTCCTGAGTGCTGGGATTAAAGGCATGAGCCACCAAGGCCTGGCACCACCAAGGCCTGGCTCTGATTGAACTCTTAAGACTTGGGTAGTTACATGAAATAGACCACTTTGTCATTTGCCAGAGCTGACCACTCACATCCCATGATCTGTAAGGTGTACTGTTTTTCCACCTGCTACCTGGTCTTGTCCCGCAGTTGATCCAGCCCCAATTAACACACCGAGACTCTGTATTTGATATTATGCTGTTGGCCAGTTACTAGTTTCTTATCGGCTAGCTCTGTCTTAAGTATTAACCCATTTCTATGTATTTCCACATGGTCTTCTTACCGGGGAAAGGGGCCAGTGTCTCGTCTCCCCAGTCTCTCCATCTTGGATCCTCCTTACTACTTCCTCTTTCCTCCTTGTCTCCTAATCCCTTCTATCTTCCTTTCCTATTGGCCAACAGTTATTCATTAACCAGTATAAGAAACATATACAGAATGACATCTCCCATTATCTCCTCTTTTCTGTCTAAATAAAAAGAAGGGTTTTAACCTTAACATAGCAAAATATGTAACACAACAGTTATCCCAAATATTGTCTATAAATGTTTGTTTTCATTTAAATGGGGTTGGTTATAAATGATAAATGATCATAGCCAATTCTTTTTAAAGGTAAAAAGGGGATTATGGTATAGATATGAATACTTTGTTTTGGAATGGATTTTCATTTATTAATACAAATTTAAGGTCAATTTTGTGATATGTATATTTCTCCTCTTGTTTAGGTATTGTGTTTATATAGCTCATTTAAAAATGTAATGTGTAATTTAGTACAGATTTTAGATAGTTACCTATAATAATAAAAACTTATATAGCTAGGTGAGTTAGGTTTTCTAGATATGCAGAGAGGTATTTGAGATAGATAGGCATTCTTCAAACCTTTCAAAGACCTACAGAATATGACATTTAAAATGGTTTAGGGTTTTTCTTGACAATGAGACATAATTGTTCCTGGCAACACCACCTGCGTCAGAAAGGAAGATGGACATTGAAGAAACTCGTTATAGAGTTTGCTTTCAATATGGCAAGACTAGCCATTTGGACAAGATACTGCTCTTGTCTGGACTGTTTGATGTTATGCTGTATAAACTGGACATACAGGACCCACAGAAAAAAATGACTGCTGATTCAAGATGGACGTTGCTACAGAGTTCCTGCTTCATGGAAGAGTCTGCCAGACAGTCTACAGGACACAGAAAAAAGTGACTGACAAACTGCCAATACAAGAAGACAGTTTAAAGTTTCCTGCTTTGCTGAAGAGTCTGCCAGACACACTATGGCCTATGGGCTGAAGATGGAAGATTACAAAAGAACTTCGGGTGACCAGGCAGTTGTCTCTGTCGGGTGAGTTGTCTCTGTCATTTCTAGAGTTTATATATTATCCTTCTGTGGTCTTTGATGGAGTTGAAGACAGATAGTTATGGTTATAGTTTTCCTGAGTTAGGATTAAAGATAAGTTACTTAGACTTTAGACACACAAAGATAGAACAGATGATGGAATATTTTCTTCAAATCTTACTAAATGTTAATGGACTAAATATTGTTAACTGTGATTCTTACTTGATAACTGTTGTATAATATATTTTCATTTATAATATATATTATATATCATATATATAATGTATCTTATATAATTTTATTTATAATATATCTTTTTATTTAGACAGAAAAGAGGAGATGATGGGAGATGCCATTATGTATATATGTTTCTCATACTGGTTAATGAATAAAGCACTGTTGGCCAATAGGAAAGGAAGATAGGAGGGACTAGGAGACAAGGAGGAAAGAGGAAGTAGTAAGGAGGAATGAAGATGGAGAGGAGAAAGCAGTATGCCGGCCGGCTCCCCGGTAAGAGAAATACATAGATCAGCAGAAATGGGTTAATACTTAAGACAGAGCTAGCCGATAAGAATCTAGCACCTGGCCAATAGCATTGTATCAAATACAGAGTCTCTGTGCGTTAATTGGGGCTGGCGCGGCGGCAGGACAAGACCAGCGGTGGCAGGAGGAAAAACCTGTACTCCTTACAATGATCCATATATGTCAGTGGTGATTTTTACTGATGCCGCTTAGTGGCTTCTTTTGTTGCATCTTCCAGTCATAGTACAAACAGAAGTTAATTTCCCTTGTGCCTTCCCATTGCTCTTCACGTGATGTTTCCATCTCAGTCACCTGAGCCACCAGGCTTTTTGCTAGACAGACTTTCATTTCACATAGCACATTCCCTGCATCTGGCATTTCCTGGGTTTTTGTTGGTGGTGGTTTTGTGTGTGTGTGTGTGTGTGTGTGTGTGTGTGTGTGTGTGTGTGTGTGATTGTACCTGTTTTATCATGGATATTTTTCTACCATGGTTTCTTTTTATTCTTTTAATTTATAGACTATGATAATAATTGAAGACCACAATACATATTCATAATTTCATCATAGATTCTTCAACATGCTATTTACCATGCTAATTCTGAATATTTAAAACTGAAGATTAATAAATTATTGTTGTTTTGTTTAAATGAGATTATTTCTTTAACATACTTGTATACCAACCAGTGTGTTATGTGTGTGTGTGTGTGTGTGTTCTTCCTTGTGTATGGCATGGAAGCAAAGCAGGAATAAAATGTTTACATAAACTGAAATGGAGGAGACACTATTGTCATGCATTATTAACATCTCAGAAAGCTTCATGGGAATCACTGGACTGGCTCACTTTGCTATGAAATAGAACATTTAAATTCTTGTCCCATCCAGTAAACAGGTAGGTGTGTATTTGAGGACTATCTTTCTCTTCTCTTTTTCTGCTTAAACTAATCATGAGTAAGTGAAACATGTAGTAAAAAGCATTGGCTATAAAGATGGAGACAGGAAAGCAACCTCTTTTTTTATTTTTGTTGTTTTATGTTTTTATTATTTTACATATCGATCCGAGTTCCCTCTCCATCCCTCCCTCCCATGTCCCCAACCACCCTCCCATCCCACCCCATCCCTACTCCACTGGGAGGGTGATGCCTTCCAGGAAGGATCAACAAAATCTGCCAAGTCATTTGGAGTAGTATCTAGGCCCTCCCTCCTGCCTCTAGGTTAAGGGAGTATCCCTCTATAGGGAATGGGCTTCCAAATTCCTTTCATGCACCAAGGATGCATCCTGGTTCCACTGTCAGAGGTCCCTTAGACTGCCCAGGCCTTCAAACTGAGACCCATGTTCAATGTGTCTGAGTTGGTCCAGTTCTGGTTTCCCAGCTGTCAATCTGGGGGTCCATGAGCTCCCCCTTGTTCAGGTCAGCTATCTCTGTGGGTTTCTGTAGCCTGGACCTGTCTCTATTTTCTTATCACTCCCTCCCTCTAATAATCTGAGCAACAGTGGAAAGGCTACCTTAATTGCCCTTCCCTGATAATGAAATTGATGACTAACTTATCTACCATCATAGAGCCCTCATCTAGTAGCTGATGCAAACAGAAGCAGACACCCACAGCTAAACACTGAGCCGAACTGGAATCCAGATGCAGATGAAAGCAACCTCTTTTAAATCGCTTGCCTTGTGCCACCTTACCTTTCACTTATGTCAAAGTCATCTGATATGACTCTTCCACAAAAATAAAAACAAAACAGGTAGCAGTGACCTCTGGCTGTAGTAGTCTTTTTAGATACATATTTTAGGTACTAAGTATTCTTTTCTGAAACTTAACAAAAGTCAGAAGTTATACACAAAAATGCCTATTCATTAGACTTATATATTTTGTTTTGGAAACCATCCTTATATATAAACTCAGGACTGAAATTGAGAGATGGTGTTTGAAAATAACATTACAGAAAAGAAAAGCAAGATAAAACTCAGATTGAAGGAGAAGATCACTATAGAGTGGAAAAGGAGATGCAGATAAAAAAAGCAAGCAGCACAGGAAGAGGTCACTGATGCCACATGCTTGGCTGCACCTGGCTTGAGTGCCCTGCACAGTGGGAGGGTGTGGATGCCTGATAGAAGTCAGCTCTGTGTGAGCACATCACTCCATTCACCTTGGTCTCATTTTTCTTTTGGTAAAGGGTAAATCCCATGCCAGCAATCACCAAGATTCCTTTGGACTGGGAACTCCCTCAAAGGTCACATACTAAACCAGGTGGCAGCTGGGCAACACCAGCAACTGTTTACATTCCAAACATACTCTAAAAGCACCCCATGGAGCTTGCACAGACCTCTGAATACATTCTTTTAAAAAAAAAAAAAAGAAAAAAAATCTTAAATATGAACTGCTCTTTGAAATTCACAGAGGTGCTCTTTCATTCTTTTCTAAGAGAATTGTGTCTGAAGGAGCCATCTGGGAAATATTCAGTTCACATTTTCCTGTGGGTGGAAACACTACTGCATGTTGACTGTACAAACCAACCCAGTGGTCACTTTCTGACACTGAACACCTAAATCACTTTCACCATAGAGGAGACATATGTGCTGGGATGGATCCCATTTACTTAGTCTGTTGTAGTTGAACTCCAGAGTGAATCTGGCTTAAGCCAATTCTTAACACATCCAGCAGATTTTAGCATCTGGAAAGGAGGCCATCCAAAACAAATGATATGATCCACATAGCATGCAGTTCTGGTGTGGCCGTCTGATTCCGAGCAGTCGCCTGCCTGCACTGATTGTATAGGATGAACTTTTAACCCAAGAAATGACAATGTAGCAAACAACAGCTGTACAGTCCTTTGCCAGTGGAACCATAAAAATTCAAATAAAGTGATTTGTGTTTACAGAGATATTAGCACTTCAAAAATGGCTATTTCTTTCAGAGTGAGAAAATGACAAAGCTTGGGGTTCCTCTTTAGGAGATAAACTGTAGCTTAGGTTATTTTTCTTACCCTGAATCAAATGGAATGTTTTCGTTGTTTGGGTTTTTTTACATCTGAAAACTGCACAGTGGAGCCACAAGTTAATCTGTCCCCATCCTCATGCGGACCCTGCCCCCCACTGACTCAGTATGGGATTCCTTGTTGCTGCCACTCTAGGCACTTCCAGGTCGTCATTGATTGAATCCACAGACTGAGTTGCAGCTCATTACATTTTGTTGTCAGGCTCTTAATTACTTAATGTAGTCTCTGCTGATCATGACAATATATGCAATGAAAGGGGGAATGTGATGTGCTAAGGCAATTTTTATAAAAGCTCTTTCACCTAAATAGGAGGCATCACAAATTCAGTTAGATGGAAAATTTCAGCGAATAAGATACATTATCTTAAAAACCATTTGAATGATGATTTGTTACGCACAAAGTGAGCAAATTTTAAAGATATCTCTCTGTCTCTCTCTCTATCTCTGTCTGTCTCTGTCCTTCTCTCTGTCTCTCTCTCTCTCTCTCACTCACACACACACACACACACACACACACACACACACACACACACACACACACCTGTATGCTAGGGATATCTGGGAAGTGCTGTGCTTAGTTTGGCAGTACAATTGCTTTTCCAGGCAAGAAAAGGAAAGCACCATTTGTCTAGTCACTAAGCATAGTTCCAAGAGAGTTCATATGAAGGACTTGATCTGTGTCCTCAGCCTCTCTAAACAGCAAGCATGAACACTGAATATGCCACAGCAGGGAATCAATTCATCTACACATCTGACAACTTTCAACACGTTTTAAGAGGGAATGCAATAAATTTTCTTGTTATTCTCTATTTTTTGGTAGGTTGAAGGTAGTTTGATGAATATTAATATTTTTATTTTTGTTATTCCTTTCTTTCCTCCCTCTCTTTTGCTCTTTCCTCCTATCTGGAACAAAAACATTTTAAGGAAGCATTAATTTTTTTCCTAGATAGTTTTAAAAATTATTGCAACACCTGAAACATATATTTTCATAATGATTAATTATTGCATGCATATATTCCTATCAGGGATTATATGCATTCTCATTAGGAACTATGCCAAGTATAAATGTACCTTGTTTTTGTAGAACTACTAAGACTCAAAGCCCAGAGTTGAAATGTTGTGCTATATCTCATAAGATCCCATTTGTATGTGAGTATATGTGATTTCATACATATATAAATAATAAGTATATATACATATATATGTATGTATGTATGTATATACAATCAGTATATAGAAATTGATATAATTTTGAAAACTGCAAAGTAGATCAAGGTTTTATCACCAAAGGCATTAATGTTTTTCTGACAGTTAAATTTACTTTCAAAATGTAGTTAAAAGCCATAGAAATATTTCATACCGATTTTGTGATATAGGAAGGGATATGTCCTTGAGAAGACTAAGGTACTTTCTCACCTAAAAAACAATTCAGTTTATTAATAAGCAAGAAGCAAAAATGTCAGAGAAATTAAGCTTTGACCAGGAACTTAATATGTGCTAAGGGCATAGGCAATTGTGCTGTGGATATTAAGTTCAAATTTTTGTTAGACTCAAGATGATATGCTACTTTGTTCATCAAAGTCATGAACTCTGAGATCACAAGACTACAACATTTTTTAAAATTAAGGAACTTGAACCATTCTCTTGTTATATGAAAACCACAAGCCCTGTGCCAGGTTGAATTACACTGTTGAGTAATTTCATCTTTAATAGTAGTGATGGACAAGATCCCTTCTGCTGACACACTGCCAATCTGGCATCCTGTATTCTACCTATAGTACATTGTAGGAGTTACAGAAAACTGCTTTCAACCTGGCAAGGTCACTGTCCAGCCAATTGGACCTGACTGGGTCACTGAAAATACCCAAATTACTTCCAAATGGACATGTTGACAGACACTGTTAATGAGCATGGTTTTGTCAGATTATTGATGACCTTTGACAACATCTTTCTTCTAGACTGCCAAGGTTAGTCTAATCTCCCTCTCTTGCTCTCTCTCTGACATCTAGGTGGTATCTGACACTTAAATGTACATTGGAAAGTAATTTGAACACAGCTTGTGAAGATGAAGTTGCAGAAGTGATTAAACCAATGGCATAGTTACCGATCCATTAGCTAAGACAATATTTTTTTTTCTTTTCTTTTTTTGCTTTTCTCAGTATAGATCTGAGACTGCATCTCTGGATGACTGTTACTGAGGAAGCAGCTGTGAGGTAACATACATGACTTTATACATTTGTAAGGATAGACCAAAGATGATGACAGAGG